>NW_026912822.1:0-2572201 GCF_034315485.1 Pezoporus occidentalis | reverse complement strand
AACACAGCCTAATCATCTGCCAGGGTCTGCATCTGTCAGAAACAGGCAGCTTACTCGTCCTTAGCTGTGCGGTGCTTGGAGCTAAAGCAGGCACAGTAGCATCAGACGTAGAGTGCTAATCAGAACTGGCCTTTGTAGAACTTCTCTATAGAAAAAACAGGATGGGGCTCCCTCAGGTGTCAGTGATTTCTGGGATCTCTGGCTCATCACTTACACTGGTAACACTTGCACATCCTTTATATGCACAGGGGGATTCTGGCGGTCCAGTGGTCTGCAACGGGCAGCTCCAGGGCATTGTTTCCTGGGGTCTTGGATGTGCCCAGAAAGGCTACCCTGGGGTTTACACTAAGGTCTGCAATTACGTCTCCTGGATCAAGGCAACCATGGCTGCCTATTGAGACCCTCCCGTTCTACCTGACCTGCTTTTTCTCCTCAACTTTTTCTTCTGTTTTGGGACTGGGCATACAAAATTTATGAAAAAATAAACCCTTTCAGACACCCGTTCTTTGTGCAGCATTTCTCTGAGCAGCCCCATAGGCTGTGATACGGAGGACAGGCGCAGGGAATGGCACTCTGATAAAATATTTAATCTCTGTAGTGCCTCTCAACTAGCACGATCTCGGAACATTTTGTAGACTCACCTTCAGGAGTTTCAGACCATTACATGCAGCTGCTTTTGGAGCAGAACATCTTTTCTGCTTGTCAGCACATCTCAGTGCTATAAAACTGCCAAAAACCATTGAGAGAGCACCCTGAATAACACGGGCAGCACAAACCTACTGTAGAAACCCACAGGCAGCAACACAAATGCTCCCCATTGTCTCCCACTCCCACCTCCAACAATATGACTTAACATTCCCTAACGGAACTTCCCTGAAAGCCCTACCTGGGGAATGAAACAATCCCTGACTAGGACATGCTCTCGTCATGGGTCAGTGCCACTGCAGCTGCTGGCTGTGCTTTTCTTCTCAGTTAATGGGTCATACTGGGCTTGCTTAAATTTCCTGGAAGACTCAAAAGGACAGAGATATTCCTGGGTTCTGTATTTATCTCCCACTATCCCCAACTGGCACTGGAATTGAAAGCCCATGAAAAAGCTCTCATTTATTCTGGCATTAATGAGGAGCAATGTTTCCCCAGGCACTGCTGGGGAGGGTAAATATACTATGAAAAGGAAAGTAAGGAACCAGCTATGGTGTGTCTTGTGACCAAAAGTACTCACAGCAGCAGCTCCTACTCATTTTCAGTTTCTGCCATTTTTACCAACCAGGTCTCACCATCAGCATGAGCTGGGACTCCAGGGCGTCAGAGGGCAGGCTCACCGAGTTGATTCCATGATTCTGTGAACATCTGTACTTCTACCACTGTGTAGAAGTTTCTCACACACAGCAGATGTTGTGAGTCGCAGTTCAAGCCAGGTCAATAAATCAGCACCATGCTGCAAAACCCTCCATTTCCCCCCCTCCTCCTGGCAAAAAAAAATGAACAAACATAAAACCCCACGTGTTGAGATAAGAAGAGTTTAATAAATAACAAGGGGAAAGAATATGAAACTAAAAGGGGAAAGGAAAAACACCAGTAAACACAGGTGATGCACAATAAAATTGCTCAGCACCCATCAACCGATACCCCGCCCAACCCAAGCAGCGATCGTCCCTTCAAAGGGACTCCGCCAGTTCCTATACTTGGCACGACATGCTGTGGTATGGAATAGCCCTTTGGCTACAGCAGGTCAGGTGTCCTGTCTCTGCTTCCTCCAGGCTTCTTGTGAGGAGGGGGGGTAAACATTACTGAAAACGCTGATGTTCTAGCTGGTGCTATCAGCGTTATGCCAGACTGAAGCTGAAACCCAGCACTGTATCACCCACTAGGAAGGAGAAAAAAAACTACACCTGTTACAGCTGAAACCAGGACACTGTGCAAAGTGAGTGGGTGAAAACATGCAGTGAGACAGTGTAGAGCCTGTAGTTTTTGGTCTTACATTAGCCTGGGCTTTTCTACTTTGGACAAAGCTCCAAAATTGCATGAATTATGCTAAAGATTTCCAGCAGTGGTGGTTACTTAACCCCAACCGCTTACTATTTTTGAAGGCTGTTGCTTTTTTTTGTTTGGAAACAAAGTCAATGGTATCAAGTGTCAAGGAATTTTCAAAACCACTCCCTATATAAGACTTCTGCATGCCTTCTAAGTTTTAAATTACACAGGAAGAATGATGCGTACTGGATGAACTAGTAGTTTCCGGGAGCAGTTTTAGCCTATTCCTCCAAACAACCATTTTTTTTCCACCATTATTTTCCATATTAATAACAGAAAGCAAGCCTTTGTCCAAGCAGGAAGACAAGCTACAGGTTTACCCTTTCCCTGATACACATGACAAAGGACATCTTTGTGTGGAAACTTCTTACAAAGAGGTAGACAGCATCATTGAAGGTGCAGTGGAAAATCCATTGAGGGTGCAGTGAAGAAGGGGTTGCGACTTAAATATACAAATAAATAAATCATTTCAAGTTAATGATTAGTTTTGGGGATCATTTACTAAATTTAAAGTGTAAGAAATTTAAGTATGCATTACAAAAAGATGCGACAGAGCTTTTTTAGCTTATTTAACAATTCTCCACTCATGTTGCTGTTCAAGGCCAGGCTGTATGGGGCTTGGAGCAACCTGCTCTAATGCGAAGCATCCCTGCCCATGGCAGGGTGTTGGAACTGGATGATCCAAACCTAACCATTCTATGATTCTACAGTCTATATTATATAATATATAATAATATATATCCAGTTCCAACCCCCCCCTTCCATAGGCAAGGACGCTTCACAGTAGACCATGTTGCCCAAGGGTTTGTTCAGCCTGGCCTTGAACACTACCAGGGGTGGAACATTTACCACTTCTTTGGGCAACCTGTTCCAGCACTTCACCACCCTCACAGGGAAGAACTTCTTCCTTATATTGAACCTGAACTTCTCCTGTTTCAGTTTAAACCCATCACCCTTTGTCCTATTCCTACAGTCCCTGATGAAAAGTCCCTCTCCGGCATCCAGAGCCAGCAGTGTACCCTGGCAGCAAAGGCACCCAACAGCATCCTGGGCTGTATTAACATGGTACTTTTTAATCTTTGATTCTTTTTGAGCTTCAGTGACTTCAGTTTTCAAGTTTTCTTTGCAGTCACAAGCAGCCTAAAAACATATTGTTCTTTGTATAGCAATGGGTAGACTGACATTCTTTTAGAATACTGTGAAGCAGAAGCTAAGACAAAAAAGGAACCTTAAAAGTGCAAAAAATATCAAAAGTTCTAGAAAAAAACCCAGAGATGAGAAAAGGCACCTGGGTTTGCTGAAGGTCAACTGCCCTTCTGTCTGTAAACAAGTAGTGATCTAACACTGCATAGAAAGCTAAACAGTTTTTGACTTATCTACATTCATGTAAATGAACATGTCTTTGTTAGTTTCTACATGTGATGAAAAAGACCTTAACCCTTACATTTTGTGTTAGTGTCACTGTCCCTTCTAAGAAAAGAGCAGACACTGGAAACAGTTCAGCTGGCCTTCAAAGCATCCACTTTATGGATGACTTCAGTGCTTGTTGGAAAACCTCCAAGAGAAAAGGTGGAAGCTTCTTCAGTGTTGAATTCTACAGCTTCTCTTCCATTCTTGTTTGTTCCACAAGGCAATTCTTTGCTTATGATTTAAGAGATGAAGCAAAAGAAAAGCACACAGGTAAATTATTATGTCTTCTCTTCTGGAAACTGAACTGGTTATACACAAATACTGCAGGCTTTAAATACTAATAAAGTATAAGATGAATTAAGACATTTCACATGATCCAAAGCAATCCAATTACAACAGGTAGGCAAACCATGGTATCTGATAGCCAATAGCCATTTTACCCAAATTATCTGTATATGGCTAAAAACATTTCCCTGCAACTGCAGCACGTTAAGAACATTTACTCACTTATTGTCAGCCACCTGGTAAGCAGCTGGTAGTGTGTGAGGCTGTCCTGACTCCATGACTTTAGATCACTTAACTAGGTATTAAAGACACCACTTTTATTCAAAGGTTCAGGTACAGTCTTAGTACCAACTGTGCACCACCACATATGAATGTGATGCTGCTGCTATTTCTTCCACACAGTAATACCAGGTGCTTTTTGAGTTTTCTCTTTTGAGGACTGCAAATAGAGCTCTTATTTGACAAGCAAGGAAACTGGAAGTAAAGGGAAATTGCAGTGCAGGAAGTTAGAACCCAGCTAGTTCAAGACTACGTGCCCTACTTGCCAACTTAACTCGCTCCATGCAACATGCGTCAACATCTAACCAGGCTGATAACCAATAAAGCATACACAAAGCTCACATCAATGTGTCTGTCTTGGTGTACACAAACAGTAAAAAAGGAACCAACTGGATGTGCCAAGCCAGCATCATCCAGTCTTTGCTCCTGTTTCGACAGCCCTACCCATCCCTTCTGCTAGTCTCTAGCTCAGCATCACTCCAATCTAGGATAAACTGCCAGCAGCCTAGGAGAGCAGCATATGGTAACACATGGTACTCATCTCTGTAGACAATAAGAAAAAGAATTATGTCCCCATTTTAGTTCTCACAAGGTTCCTGTATAGGCCTGAGGTATATTTTATTTGTATCTTTAAAACCCAAGCAGGTTTACTGCTTTACCTATGGGTGATTTATACCAGCTTGATGGACTGAAGAACGTGATTGAGAAGGCAGCCTGGGGGGGTGCTGCTGTTTGTGTCTATGCAGTAAGGGCCTGAATATGAAATTAGCATCCTCCTCATTTTATAGCTGTGGCAACAAGCATCAGGTTTCACACTCCCTGCAGAACATACAAAATGTTCTGTCCCCACAGAGCTTGCAAACTGCACCAAAGAAAGCACAGTTACATATGATGCCCTGACATTACATAATACAGCCATTTCAGATGCTAAACCTAAGTGCGACATAGGAGCACGGTTTGGCCAAGTGTGTGCCTGTGCAAAGCAGCACATCACATAGGCCAGGAATAATTTGCCAACTTACATCATTTGGTCTTCAGTATTACCCACTGGCAACTAACAGGATTTGCCTTGGATACCACAGCCTCCTCTCCAGCTCTACAGCCCTGTTTTAGGTCTGTTGCCTTGTTTCATGACAGTTTCATTGGCAGTTTCATCTACATCACTGAGTCAGGTTTCTTCTCATCAGTCTTAACTCACTCCCACCCTTCCGCTCATCCATGTTTTCTCACATTTGAAAATGATTGCTGGTTACCAGAGAGAGGAGATCAACACCTCCCGCTCCGCTGCCCCCTTTGAGCAAGGTGCAGACTGTGATAAGGATACGGCTTTCATTTTGCAAATAACAAAACTACTTTTTCCATCCGTTCCTTTCTTCCCTCACCAAGTTTATTTGCTAGAGCTAACCTAACTTCACATCCCACCAAAAGTTTGTTTCTTCACAGATGTTCTATTTGTCAAGTACTTTTAAACTAGCTATGCTCTATGTAGAGCAGCCAGTACTGTCAAAGGCTCCAGCTCTGGGAAATCAGCGGGCTCAAAGTGCAGCAAATCTTCACAGTGTGAGAAAGTAACAGCTTCATGCAACACATTTCATAGGCACATCTCAGCCTGTCCTGATATCCCTGCAAAAGCCTCTCTCACCCCCCTAGCCCCTTCCCGTCTCCTGCCCTTCCTTCTACCTTTGATTCCGTCACTGACCAGCATCCCACCCCTCCAGTATGTCAGCTCGGTGCCCTTCAGAGCCCTTCACGATCTGATTTAACCTATTAGTCTCACGGGCAATGGCCCAGGTTTTTCTGCTGAGTCACTTTCCTGCTACTTGAGTTAGCTTAACTGGCTCAGAGGGGTGTGACGAACATTAAAGCTGTTCCAAAGAGCAAGACCTCCACTTTTAGTGATAGTAAGTGGCTAGATTGGTTCAAGCCATCCTACAAATGATAGTCTCTGTGGAACAGTTTTCATCCATCTACAGTAAAGACAGATCTCCCTAGAGTCAGAGTAAAGCATGCTTGAGCTATGGTAAACTAAAGCAAGCTTCTCCAACATAGAAAAGTTGATTGCCATCATTAGATGGACTCAAAGTTCAGCAACAGTTCTCAGTATCACCTAATCTACATAAGCTTTACAGACATATCAGCAATGAGAAAGTGTTATTACGTATTTACCTACAGTTTTACATCTAAAATATCTTACACAACTGCAGCAAAATTCTTTCCAAGCAGGTCTACCTGCACTTCAACTATATCCCTTGGGAATCGAGGGATTCACAATTATTGATGCAAGCTGATTTCACTTCTTCATGCTGCCACTGAATCTGTTAGGCTGACGAAATTACTTCTATCGCCACCACCTAGCTATCATGCAGACCAAACTCTTTGAGATACAGCGCTATGCTTTAACTATTCCAACTGGTAGCTTCCTGTCTCATGGGTATGAGTTGAGCACAGCAAGTTGTTGGATCAGATTCAGCATAAGATATTCAAGAAGCCTTGGTATAGGCCTGTCCCAGCAATGAATAGATCTTGAGGGCAAGCTTTATGATACCCTGAATAAAGGTAGTGAAGGCACACTCGGATAGGAATGGGAGAGGCCATAAATACTTAGTAAATAGAAACACATAGCAAATGAAACACCTAGTCTGAAGGAGAAATACACAAATACAAACTACAACATTTCCCAGTACACAGAGCCCAGTGTCTGAATGCACAAAGTTTAGTATATTACTTCTTTCAAACCCATTGCCCTTGCCTAAGTTGCACTGGTTTCTTCTGCTGTGTTTACAATACATCCCAGAGTCAGAAACTTCCTAACATTGTAGAGAAACTCCGTTCAGTCATCTTGAAGCATGTTGAGCTCCATTAGGAAGTACTATACATACCTCTTTCGCATAGAAATGCTACTATTACTGCAACTGCCACGCAAATAACAAAAGCTGCAATAAGACCATCTCTGCTTCTTTTGTGATGGCTGTCTCCTTTAAACAAATAAAATAAGGATTGGTCAGTGAGAAAGCAACTGTGTGCTACACTACTTCAGAACAGATACAACCCTGAGTATCTTTATAGGTATTTGGTTTTTAAAAAGTAACCTCAAGAAATTAATGTACCAGAATGAGTTATTAGCAAAACCCTACACCAGCTCTGGTAAAGTTAGACGCTAAGTTCCTTAGTACAGCGAAGGCACATCACCACTTGAAAGTCAATGTCCACCCCATTTTTTGGCCTATGAAAGGCTGAGCCAGAAATCAGCCAAATAAAATTTCATCAAACATCTTCTCTTGGGTTTGCAAGCAAGGTTTTGGTAGCAGGGAGACTTCATGGGTGGCTTCTGTAAGAAGATGCCAGAAGCGGCCCCCATGTCAGACAGCCAGGGCCAGCTGGCTCCAAGATGAACCCACCACTGGCCAAGGCCAAGCCCATCGGCAACAGTGGTAACACTTCTGCAATAACCTATTTAAGAAAGGGTAAAAACTGACATGCAACAGCAGACAGAGGAGTGAGAATGTTCAAGAGAAAAAGCCCTGCAGACATCAAGATCAGTGAAGAAGGAGGAAGGAGAGGAGGTACTCCAGGCACCAGAGCAAAGACTCCTCTGCAGCCTATGGAGAGCCATGGTGGAGCAGATATCCCCCTGCAGCCCATGGAGGTCCACGGTGGAGCAGATATTCACCTGCAGCCCATGGAGGGCTCATTACTTTTTTTTACCTGAAAAGCACTGAGTCAAAGAGATTTCAGAGCTCTTTTCCGTTTGAGAGAACTTAATGAAGCACACAGCTTTCGTGGAAGCACCAACATCCTTCTTAGGGATGAAAACTTCTGGGATGTGGTGAACGATTGGTGGATTGCCATTCAACTTCCACGTGTAATGCAGAGGCTTTGGGAAATCTGCTGTACATTTCAACACAAAGGCATCCCCGCTGTCATTGCAACTTGCTTCAGGTTTTGAAGGGGGAGCTAGAAAGAAGAAAAAAAAAAACAAAGACCATACTATATTACTTTGGTAATAAACCACCTTGAATTTTAGCACAGACAACAAAAGCAGCAGGAGGGTGCATAGATAAAAACATATGTGTGTGTGTGTGCTCATGCACATCTGTGAGAAATCTGTTTCTAAAAGCAGCCCTGTTTGTGGTGGTTCTGTGCCTAGTTCAAGACTCCTCATGGTTCGCTGTCAAGAGGATTAATACAAACACTGGCCAAATACATTTCTCAATGTAAAGCTGTCTAGATCTGCACAGGATAATACCAAAGATATTTAACTACGTATAGTATGCCTGAAGGAACATCTTTAGTAGACAACTAATGCCTGGGATAACTTGGGTGAGCTTGCTCAAAGAGTCTGGTTATCTACCTGAAAGTACACAGCGTGCCATCTATACTCATTCAAGAAATCATTCCAAGGTGAGCAATGACAGGCACATGAATTAGATGCCACCTTTGGAAATTTGTTTAAAGTGCCAAAGCAACTTAACAAAGCCAAAAGAACAGCCTCCCACTGTTGCCATTTGCTTCCCTGACAAATAAACACCCCCCTTTCTAGCCTTCTTAAAGCGAATAACGTGGTGCAAATTCTTCATGCAGTTCTTCCACTACTTACGTAGCACAGTAAGTGTGAAGGTTAATGGAGAACTTTCTTTCTGAGTACTGAAGTACTCCAATACGTATACGCCAGCATCACTGTTCTGCAAGTTAAATATAGTCAAGCAGCCATTCTCCTCATTAAGGAAGCTTCTGTTACGGAAAGAAGGAAAATACATCGTGTTTTGTCCTTCCCATTCAGCCACTTTATCCTTGTTTTTCGTCCAAATTATTTCATCTGGGTTTTTTTCTATATTCACTGGAAAAGTAAAATTTTCTCCCACAATGCCAAACAGGTCCTGGCAGCAGATGCCTGCTACAGAGAAAAAAAAAGAAAAAAGTTACTTTAACAATTGTTTTATACACTATTGCCTGACTAATACTCTATGCACTACCAGATACATTCAAATTTAGGTTAGAAGCACATCACGATGTTGATAAATAAGGCATGCATCAGTTAAGTATTACTCAAACCTGGGCTTTCTGCACAATTGTGTGACAGGCACCACAAAGGGATGCACTTTCCACATAACGGTCCCAGGTAGAATCACTGTCCGAATCTTCTTCCCTACCCTAAGCTCCTCTATCCTCAGTACTTTTCCTTTATTCACCTGAATTAGGCCTCCTGCCTATGGTCTGATGAAAAAAGATAAAATGAAGAGTTGTCATCACCAGCAAAATCTGTCTCAGCATCCTGCTGCAGAATACCCAAATGGAAGATCCTGCTGAGCAAATAAACTGCAATTTTTCCAGCATGAGTACCCACAGAGTTAGTAAAAAGCACACTTCCAATGCAAAGTTGCTACTCTGTTCAAAGCATCTGCTCTGAACTCATGGGGATCCTAGGGACTTCCCCTGGAAACCTCACTTCATCAAGTTTATGTTAAATAACTTCCCAAGCAAGAGAAGGGGGATGTCCAGAAACCCTTACTGCTATGAGTGTTGAATCAATTGTACTCTGCTCAAAAAACCTAGACATTCAATACAAACCAACACACAACAAGAGAAAAGAAGAACTGCAAGAGATTTTTCCTTGTTTTTATTAAGGACAGCTACACGTGCTAAAAAATCGACTCATCTAACAGATGTTACAACATTCTGCTATGGGGAAGGGATACTGTAAGCCATTAGCACCTCTGTGTCCCTGCTCCGGTCTTCAGCAATCACTTCCTACTTCTACTTCTGAATGGCTCTAACAGAAAAGAAAATCACAGGACTACTGCCGTGGCAGGCATGTACGTGCACACTGACAAAAACATGGCAATACTGAGTTCAAATTACACGTGCAATTAAGGACTTGATTCTACTCCACTACTAAGTTGAAGGAAGGGCGTGAGTATAAATACAGTAACTGCACACAGTGAAAAAGAAATATTTCATGAGCTTATTCTTCAAGACAATTGCTCCCATGTGATAGCTACTATTTTGGGTTTACTTCTGTGGTTTTGGGGGAGGTTTACTCCTAAACAGCATCAAGTCAAGAACTCATCAATTCCTGTATCATTCTGTGCTTCCCTCCCTTTTCATGCCATCTTCATATGAAAACTACTGTTCATAAAATCATTGTGGATACTACAGCTTTATCGCACCAGAACAAGCCACTTCACTGCGTATGAGTCCAGAAAACAAACCACAGGCCACGTCACTCCACATCCGATCTCCTTTCCACAGGAAAGCAGTCAGGAGGTCAGCATGGCCAGTAATTAAGATTAGGTTTCCCACAGGCAAAGAACAATGCTTGACAGCATGCTAGAGCATCCTGCTCTTTGGCCTGGTGTCACACCAAAGAAACTTTCGCAGAGAGAGAATGAAGACAAGCAATGGGAAACACACTTCTGTGTGACAGGTACAGAACTCCATGCACAGAAGGTCTCATCCAGGCCTTACTTATGGACCATCCAATCTGTTTGCAATGAGTACTGTTCTCATGCCATTACAGTTTCTACTTTCGTTGTCTGCACTTACACAGTAGCCTTTTCCAGGCACAGGAACTGGAAAAGCAAAGAGGAGAGAGGGCTCAGCTACCACTCCCACATCTTTTCATGACAACCCTGCTGCCTTTGTCTTCTCTCCTGCTGAGACAGATTTAAACATTTCACTTGCTCCTGCTGTTCCAATATGAGCATCTCTTTCCACTCATCTCAATTAGCAATTTCCAGAAAAGCACAGAACCCAGGATCTCCAAACATTTGTCTTTGGAGACCACCAGGCAGCAGGATGTTGTGCAAAATGAAACACTGTTTTGATGTGATGAAGCTTGGTGTCTTGTTAGAGATTTGTTTCATAAAGGCAACGCTTAGGAGTGCATCTTCATCCAGAAGTCCTCTCTTACTGCCTAGGGACCTACAGTGCTCCTAGCATGGTGTCATGGTTTAAAACCAGTCAGGCACCTCGTTCACTCACTCCCCCCCCTTTCTTGCCCTCCCCCTACTCCTGGAGGGACGGAGAGGAGAATCTAAAAGAATGCAACTCCCATGGGTTGAGGTAAGAACAGTTTAGTAACTAAGGTATAACACAAATCACTACTGCTACCACCAATGATAATAATGATAAAGGAAATAACAAGGGAAGAGAATACATCATCTCACCACCAGCCAACCGATAACTCGCCCCCCCCAGCCCGACCAAGCACCGACCAATACCTCATCCAACCCTGCCGTACACTCCCTCCCAGGTAACTCTCAGTTACCTCCTGGGCATGATGTGCTGTGGTATGGAATACCTCTTTGGCTAGCCCGGGTCAGGTGTCCTGTCCCTGCTTCCTCCTGGCTTCCCCTCCTCCCTGGCAGAGCATGAGGCTCACAAAGTCCTTGGTCAGACTAAAACATCGGTGTTATCAGTTCTGTTCCCAGGCCAAAAGTCAAAACACAATGCTGCACCAGCTACTAAGGAGAAAAATGACTGCTACTGCTGAACACAGGACACATGGAAAAATACTCCCTGCTCTACCAACCATGAAACTATGCCTCTCATTAACTTTAGCTCACAGACCCACAGCCAGACTGAGGTGGCTTAATGTATCAAGCCACAGCGCTGTTGGCACGAGCAAGGTAATGCAATTCCCTTCTGGGAAGAAAGCAGCCATTTTCCAGATACCAAAAGTACAAGCAAGGCGAACCACCACTGCTCAGCCCACCACTAATAACTTCCTAAGCCTGGGTATTGATGCATGTAAACTCTGTATCATTGCTCTCGAAAGTTAGTCACAAAAGCTAGGCTGGAGTTACAAGAGCAAGGTTGCTTCTTCTTCAAGCCCAGAAATGAGACTGGAAGAAAGCAGAGCTGAAAAGAAAACACATTTTCCCTCCACAGCTGCTACTTGGTATGGGTGATCACTGTCCTCTTCAGCTCACTGTTGTTTTGTTGGCTGCTGAAAAAATGGCATGGCAGCAAGGAGCTGAAGAGTTCCTGCCCAAGGACACTCAGAGCCCCCAGGAGTAAGACAGGATCAACATCATCTCCTCCCCTCTAAAACCAGGGGGAGTGAGAGATCACTCACTCACTTCCCTGCTCTGCTGTACTAGTGACAGTCTGAACAAACCTCCCACTCAATGCTGACAGCTTCCTTTTCTTAAAGGAAATGATGTATAAGGTCTCCACCACTGTTTCAGCTTCTAAAGAAAGCAAGTGCCATTGTATGTTTCCTAAATTTCCCAGGGATTTCCCCCCCTCTTTTCTACTTCATTTTATAAGGGGACAGATCTCCCATTTCACAGCGGTTAACCTCTCTGCTGGACAAACACCTTTAACCACACTTGTCAACTCTCAAGATCCAAGGAGCCTGTGCATCAATCCAGAGATGATCCTGGCTTTCCAAGGACTAAGACCATTAATCACATTAAGCTAAGAAACTCTCAAGTAACATTTTTCACTCTGCGTCCATCCTGTCGCATTAAATGTCAATGGAAAAAAAAACAAAACGCACCTATTTGTTCCTTTTTGGTATTAATCACAGCCACAGCTCTGGAGACAAAGATTTATCAAGAGCTTTTAAGCAGGCAGGAGAGGATTCTTTTTTCCTTTTGTGAGGAACTGGACAGGGCTTTGAGCACCCTGGTCAAGTGGATGGACCCACGGCATGGAGGTTGGAACTAGACGAGCTTTAAGGTTCTTTCCAACCCAAACCATTCTGTGATTCTATGAAATTCAGGGCTTCCTGTTTATTCAGGAAGATTCAAGAGTAAGATAACAGGACAACACAATCGGTGTCAGCTTTAGGCAGCTGATGACCGATCTTTCAATTCATACCATTTAAAACCATGTTTAGCGTTCCTATTAACAACCTGCTGAGCTAACCACACTCTACAAGCAACACGGATTTCTGAGAAGTCCAGAGTTTTCCCCATTCATCAGAAAGGCGCTGGGAGCTGCTCTAAGGTCTCCCCGGAGCCTTCTCGTTCCCAGGCTGAACAAGCCCAGCTCCCAGCCTTCCTCACAGGACAGGAGCTTCATCGCCCTGCTCATCGCGCAGTTCCAGCACACGCGAGAGGAAGCGGCGCTGCCGAGCACCTCCATTCAAACGGACTGGAACGGAGGAACCGCCCTCAAAGCCGGAGCCCAACTTTCTCAGCCGCCGCTCCAGGAGAGGGGGACACGGTACCGGGCGCAGAGCTCCTCCGCAGGGATGCCGCCAACACTCGCTGCCCGCCCCGACGCCGGTCAGGGGAGCCGGGCGGCAGGGAAGGAGGGAAGAGAACACGCGGAGGGCTCAGGAAGGGTCCGCCACGAGGGCATCTCCCCCAACCAAGACTTACCTAGGAAGTCCAGGAAGACCAGCAGCCACAGCAGCAGCGGCACCGCCGGCCGCATGGTCTGTCCTGGTCTGACCGCGCCGCCCGACTGCTTGCTCGTTCTCCTCTCCTCCGCTTCCTCACTCACAAGCGCTGCTCACCCTCCTCCCCTCGCCGCCTCTCCCATGCATTGCGCAACCACAGTCTCAGGAAGGGCGAGAATAGCAGGGCCGCCTCGCCCCACCCCTTTCCCTCCCTATCCCCTCCCTCTTTTTTTCCTTCTCCCCGTCGTCTCGCTTTCTCCTTTTCTCCCTATTCCCTCCCTCTTCTTCCTCCTCCTCTCTCCCCTTCTTCATCTCCCTCTCGCACTCTCCGCTTCCCTCATCCTCTCCCTCCCTCTTCGCCAGGCGACTCGCCCCAGGAGCTGGGTCCGCCTGCGGAGCCGCCGGGCCAAGGTCAGCAAAGGGGGTTGCGGACCGTGCCGGTGTCTTGGTGGGTTGCGGCTGGCAGAGAGGAGCTGAGGGGGAGGTGGTGCTGCGAAGGTGGGGGGGGGGGGTTCTGCTTCGTGGGGTGCAACTGCAGCGAACGCGGGCGGTACAAGTTGTTGTGCTGCCATACAACAGGGGGAGCATCAACGCTGCTGGCTGGAAAGCTGACATGAAATCACATAGAATCATTCGTGTTGGAAGGGACCTCTGGAGAGCACCTGGTCCAAACCCCTGCCCAGGTAGGGACACCTAGAGCAGGTTGCGCAGGAACGCGTCCAGGCGGGTTTGGGAGCCACACAGGCTGGGGGAAGAACAAATTTCAGCAGGTAATGTGCAGCTCGCTGCCTCAGAAAACGATGGTCATCCAAACCTAGTACTCCCTGCAGGCTGGCATTTGACACCGATGGTCCACAAAAGCCTGCTGTTCGCTTTGAGGGACACCCCAGCAGTATCCCCTTCTGAAGGCTGATCTCGAGGCGCAGTGCGTTGTCCTGGATGAGAAGATCCCAGCTGCCAGCAGGTCCAGCTTACAGTCTCAAAGCATGCAGTTCATGTTGAGCTGCCTGCCCCAGGGAACACCAGCACAGCACTAGTACAGGACCGGGAGGCTCTCACCATAGTTTTATGTCTTGGCTGAGAGAGACCAGATTGGAGCCGGTTGCTGGGAGGACGCCACTTCCCACCTTGCACAGGTCAACTTTCCTGTAGCTTATGAGATCTTTGGGGTTAGCAGAGAGAAAACTGAAGTAGAGACTGACACTGTCACTTAGAAACAGATTATTTTAGAGTGGAAGGAACCACAGGAGCTCACCCACATGCATCCAAAGCAGGACTAAGTTCTTCCTACTGAAGAAGAACTTCCACATTGTGACAAGAGCTTCACAGGGCAAAGAAAGTGAGTGAAGCAAGAGAGAAACTTGAGCCTGGTAGCTGGTGCCCTGACCTAGGCTCCTCTGGTTTTGGGAACTATAAGGATACGTGGCAAGGATACATTCTTCCCTCATGTGCATATTTATATAGTCATACTAGGTAACATGCCCCTAAAGTACTCATTAAAGACTTGAGCAAATGACAGGTTTTCCTCCTTTCCTTACTGAGTACCCAATGAGCCTTGCCCATGACTTCCCTTCCTCAGTTGCTGAGTCAATTTTTAATGCTTTCTTCCTACCATCTCATAGTTAGGACACTCTTCTGAAAATCAGGAGTTTGAATGGCTTTTTGTTGACATGAGAACTAAACCCTGTTCCTCTGTTAGTTCTGGAAACAATATCCTGGAGCCTCCATGCTGCTAATCCATGGTTTCTACTCCATAGGCAAAGGACAAGAATTACCAAAGCTGTGATACCAACTATTCTGGCAGCAGAATGGATCCAGGCCTTAATGTACAGTGAGACGAGCTCTGCATGTGTTTCATGCCCTCCCTTGTATGCAAAGACCACAGAAAGTAGTTTTAAATAGTCACCATTTGCATAATTCACAGTTGGTTTCCTCCAAGGTCCCAAGCTGCCACCCTGATGGCGTTGGTATCAATGAATGGTTTTCCAGGATAAGTGAATTTTCCTGTGATCAGATTTCCACTTGACTACTGGGCACTTGCAGTGCTCGTATGCCTCTGCCAGCTTTGTGGGTGGGAGGATGACATTCCCAGTTGAGTTGGGCACTTGCAGCATTTGCTTGAATGTGCAGACAGTGCAATTTATTTTCAATGTTTTTCATGAAAAGAAATTGTGTCTAAAACAGAGTTTGTTTGCTTTCACTGTCCTGGAATCATTTGCAAGTGAATCACGCCGTGAGGAACTGTTGGAAGAAATCAGACGCAGTGCCTTTGCAGCATTGCCATTATCATCAGTTCCATAGGGGGGTACCATGAGTGACACCAAGGTTAAATTTCTGAGCTAATATAACTGTAGTTACTGAGTAAATAAGTTCACGGATAAAAAGAAACCCCTTCTCACCAAAATAGTTTTTGGAGGCAAGAGCATTTTCAGCACAGAGGAAGCTAGTGGCTTTCACTGTTTGCATGAGGAGCCACCGCAGCGTGCTGATGTAATACAGAATTTCTTGGAATTACTAAACCTGAGATTACAGAAGAAAACCCAAATGGAAAACACAACACAAAACTGCTCAGGAAACAGAATTTTCAATGTCATGAAAGTGTTGGGGGGGTTGTTTCATTTTGGGTTGTTTTTTTTTTAGCGTTCCAGGATGTTTTTGAAACAGTGTGTATGCTATGTGTATAAATCAGATGCGCACGTCTTGGCAGCAGGTTTGTTCTTCTCTAAGCTGTGATACCCAGTGCCTGCCTTATATTACATGGTGTTTCATAATGTCCATAGAACTTGGCAAAGAGTAACTGTCGCAACCTGCTACACAGAATGGGGCTTATTGCCAGAATTCTCAATAAAAAAATGGAAAGACGTGTTTGCTGGTTTTCTTTAGGTGCTCCAGTTTGCTTTACCTTAAGAAATTAGTAATTTACACAATTATCCTGTTGCCCTGAAGCCTTGTATGGACATATCATTGTCTATTGGCATTTCACAAGTTTATTTCCTTCTTTCTCGATTGAGGGATTATCCAGATCACTGGAATTTGTGGGTGTAACGAAGGAGTGGGCCCATTGTAGTCTATGGGCTTTTATCTTACGGTTTGTGAATCATCTTGAATCTAGTGCTGGGATTGGAAAGATGAAAAGCAGGCTGGAAACCAGGATTTGGCTATTTGTATTGCAGCTTTCATTCTTGGAGAACTGACTGGCCTGACAAACTCAATCGCATATTTGAAGATACACTAAGAACCTGCTTCTCTGACAATAAGCCAGCTTGATTATGGAGCCAGGTATTTCAGGATCAGAATGTGTCTGTATATGTGTCTCTAGGAGATACAGATGGGCAGGGATTTAGTAGCCCTCCAGGCCAGGCAGCTAATGCTGCCTAACTTCCCTGTGAGAACTGGGCAAGTTTCTCTCAGGAGTGACTTGGAAATAAAAAAGCTCTTCTGCCTATAACAGCCCCAGAGCCTTTGGCTGGAGAAAATGAGGGCAAGGAAATGACTGCTATTGCAAATAATTGCAAAGGAAGATAACGTTTGATGCTTCTGGAAAGATCTTTGGTCATGTTTCTGATCAGACTGAACCAATTTCTTCATTTTATTGTTCAAATAAGCAGCTGTAGAATAGTGCCTGGACAGGTTACTGCTCCTTCACTCACAGAATCACCAAATCACCTAGGTTGGAAAACACCTTTGAGATCATCAAGTCCAACCATTCCCCTGGTACTGCAAAGTCCACCACTAACCCATGTCACTGAGGACCTCATCTACATGATTTTTGAACACCAGGGATGGTGATTCCACCAGTGCCCTGACAGCCTTTTCCAATGCCTGATGTTCTTGCCATTTAACACAGTCAGGGGCAGATCTTCCCTGGGCTTCTGCAGGGAGGACCAACACACACCAATGAGACTTAGGAAACAGGTATGCTCTTACCAGACAGTTTTAACGCAGCCAGGGAGGTGGTACCACCCCCTCATGAATGTCGGGTGACTGACTCCTGGTTACATATTTGGTTCTTCACTTCTGCTTCTCCATCTGTTTACACCAAACAAGTAAAGTTTTTTAGTTCTGAGATCTGTTTGAAGTCTTTGCATGCTTATGAAACTGGTGCATTACTGAGATGATGCTTTTATTTCCTATAGTATCTGAAAATGAACTCTCCAAACGAAAAGTTCAGAGTGTCCCAGCCCTAAGAAATGTACAGTCTGAGTGTATTATGGTGAAATGGCCACCAGTTACATTTTACTTTTCAGAAGTAATCTATTGCTTTGTGGTCTTTTAGCAGTTACTGCTAAAGTTAGAAATACAGGAAAGAGACAACAATGCAGTAGGAAAGTACATAGATGTGAAACTGATATGAATCTTCCTAGCATGGACTTACTGTGAAGTCTTGGACAAATCAGTGTCCCTAGTCAGAATTTAGCAGGCAGGTCTAGGTGGCAAGGACGAAGCCCTATGTCTCTATCACTTGTTGGGGCTGGTTTCACTAGCCCATCTCTGAAATGGGAAGCTTGCCTTGAAGAAATGGAGGTAGGAAAGAAGCGTCAGCATGGTTTTCATCTGTTTCTGTTGACACAGACTACAGCAAATGGCCAAGTAAGAGCAGAGGTAATTGCCCCTACCCTTTTTTCCCAAAAGCCCACAGGCTGGTTGATCATTAACACAGTGAACATGATCAAGCAACCCATGATGGCTGGTTTTGCCTGGTACTTGGAGTGGACTAGCAGGAAGATGGTTGAGGATCCAAAGAGAAAGCTGCTCACTGTTCTTGCTGTCCTCTTGCTGCTCAACTCAGCACAAGCAGGTAAGTAAAACAGGAGTGCCTGGCAAAGGGATTGAAGGTTTTACATAGAAGGATTTGAATTCAAGTCTCCCCAGACAACCTGTGTGTCAAAAGATCCTTGCTATAATCTAGTTAGGTGCCAGGAGAAAGGGCGATGCAAGAATGGTACTTTCTTCTCCCATGCTTTGATTCAGTCTCAGTGATTGAATTCCACTAACCTGATGTAGGAGAGTGATCTGGATTTACTCTGAAGCGTAAGGAAGCGAAAAAGGGACTACTTGACTTCCGGCACTGGCATCTCATGCTTTGAAAGCAAGTGTAGCAAGTGTAATCTGCAGTAGCTGAGAGAAGATAAACAGGCACCATGCTTCTATTTCTTTCTTCAGTTGTGCTGGCAATGACTCTGCTATCATCACTGCAGCTCCACATCACCTGCATCACACTGCTTCACAGTGTGCCATATCTTTACTCATGATCCCTCTCATTTTACACCATTTCTGACCACACAGTGCTTGCACTGAACCCGCCCTTCCGTGTTAAGCTGCCTCAGGAGCTGCCTTTTCCCCAAACTGATCTCAGAGAACATGTTTTTCTCTCTTGCCTTCAGTACACAGGAAGGCCAAAATAAACCACAGAGGGATTGTCACTTCCCACAAAGGGGAATCTGAATATTGCATCTCATTGTGAGACTGTGCTGACCCTTAGGCCATGTTCTGCCTTAGCTAGTGTAAAGTATCTTCTATAGGTACAGCCAGCGCTTAGGAACATGGTTGTCTGATTATATATCTATTATATCATTGTACACGCAGATTCAAGGCTGTTTCGCTTCTTCCAGTCCAGAAAAGGGAAAGTGGCTGCATTGTCATCGCAGGAGGATGCAAATATGCCACTTCATACAATAACACTTTTTAGGTCAGAAGGGATCATATAATTATTTAGCTTCCTGCTCATTGCAGGTCAATAAATTTCACCCCATTACTAAGCCTTCCACTATTTGAATACAAATATCCCCATTCAGTGGTGCCTATCTGTTGGCAACCGTTTTTTTCTCAAAGATCTAGTAGCCAGCTCATAAATGTATGTAGTAGCTGTAACCAAAACCAACAGAATGTCGTTCACATCTCAGTAAAACCACTCTCAAGTCAAAGCTACCATGACATCCACAGTTACTTCCCCAGGCAGTGCTGGAATTCCATTAAAATACAGAAACAACTTCATCAGACTAAGTTTCCAGAATAGGCTGATTATAATTTATATTCTATCCTTTTTATCAATAGAAGTGAGAATGCTACTTTCTTTTTCCTAATGGATCAGAACAAGCTTTTATTTTTCCCATTGCAGAGATGCAGACTGAATATGCTGTTCACTGCCTTTCATTGTAGGGAATACAGACAAACTCCCAGGGCATCACTGTACTGACTTCCAGACAGCCAATTTCCTTCGGGGCAGTAAACTTAAGGTCCAGTTTCTTCTGTTCACCTCCTCAAACCCCAGCTGTGGGGAGCTGATTTTAGCTGGTGATGGCATCAAGAACTGCAGCTTCAACAGCAGCTTGGACACCAAGATTATAATCCATGGCTTCAGGTGAGAGAAAGAAGAGCACCCTGACTAGCTTTCACTGCTAAATTAGATGCTGCTGGGGCATTCCAAAGTGCTGGGTGCGGCCGGTAGGGAAACTTCCTGCTCCTGTGACTTTCTTAGTCTCTCAGCAGAGGGGCAGCAGGCAAAACACCTAAAGATAAGAGTTGGGAGTGCTCTGCCCAATACTGGACCTGGGGACTGTTGGTGGGCCAGGGCAGAGGCATGGAAATTGGTGCTGACAGCCTTCATTACAATGTAACTTGAAGTCCTTTAGTTTGTGGCCAGCTGCCTTTTTTGTGTTTCACATTTTTTGGAGCCTAAAAAAAGTCAGGAAATTGAAATCTCTTTATTTCTGTATCTCGTTCCCCTAGCTTTCCTGCATGTTCTCTCTTTCTCTCTCCTTATTTACCTCTTCCCTTTTCTGTCTTTCAGCCTTTTATTTAAGAAGTCTTTTCTTCAAGATTGTTGCCCCTTAAAATTGTCTTCTTGGAGCTCATGTCCTTACTTATCAACAGCCTGGCTTAGGCAGCCATTTAGGAGCCCTGCCAGACACATTAACCATTCTTGAAAGGGCAGCGATTTGAGCTGGGTTCTTTTAAGCTGTCACCATTCTGCAAGCTTATTTTACTTTCCAATTTTCAGCCAGATGTGACCATATAACACTATTTTGATGTGCAAAAGCCTGAATAGAAAGTGCATAGAAGACCAGGATGAAAGCACAGATGATGTTGCAGGGTCTTTCCAGAAAACCTGCTTTTGCCCTCATGTGACATAGCATGCCTCTCACCAGGTGGTAACAAGGGAAGTGGGTAGAATATAGCCCCCTCTGTTTTCCTTGAATTCTTGTGCGTAGATTTTATCGGGTTTGGGGTTTTTTAATTGCCTACAGGTGAGGGAATGTAGCAGTGAAAGACAAGGTGATTTGGTCAAGGACTTCCTGCCAGTTGGTAGCAGAGCAGGATCCAAATGTTCCTGGTCAGCTCATGTACTTGAGGTGGGCTCTGTGGTGGCACCACAAGAAGACTGAGATCTCGGTCTAAGCCCTGCAAATGTTACCTCATTCATTAAAGTATCTGGTTCCCTTCTGAATCAGTGTGCTCTGGAAGGTGTTACTACACCACTGCAGATGCCAGCTATTGGTGTCCGGACCCAGATGTTTCAACAACATCTGGCAGCCTCCTCCAAGACATGTGAAGCCCCAGCACCAGTGAACAACATATGCCCTACTTTGAAAGGCACCTAACACACTCGTTTCTGATGACTCCACAGGGCTTTGGGCACTAAACCTTCCTGGATTGAAGGGCTTGTCCGTGCCATACTGAACACAAGCCCAGTGAACGTGATTGCAGTAGACTGGGTTTATGGGTCTACAGGAGCCTATCCCTCTGCAGTGGAAAATGTCACAGAGCTGGCCCTCTCCATCTCACAATTCATCAGCAAGCTCCTGGTAAGATACTGTGCATTTCCAGTGTGGGGGGGAGCATGGCCAAAGAACATCATTCATTCCAAAGAATATCATTCATGCAAAAGATTCAGAGACCTGCTCCTAACCTGCTGTCTCCACGAACTTTATTCCAGAGTGAGAACTGTGTAACTCTAAAGAGATTTCTTCCCCCCCCCTCTCTCAGTGCAGACTTCAGCATGCCGCTGGTTTCCATCTTTCTCTTGAGTTTTGACATGTTCTGAAAACACACCCCTGTTGTCATTTTATATTTGCTTTGGGCTTCAGATATACTTCCCAGTAGCTGGAAAGCCCCAGATGTGTCACAGTTAGTTTGTGCACAGCACAGCTGAACACCCCTAACACAGTGAACGTGATATATCTTTGTGCTAACCACCTATGCATAAACTCCCCGTGTAACATTTGCACTGCAGACCCAGGCTGCCCAGCATAGGAGTTCCTGAGTATCTACACACCACAGCCACACGTTTCTAACCTATTGCTGTATGGCTACCCTTGGATCCACTGTGTCATCAGAAGGATGGGGATGGGATGGAGGGGGAGAGGAGTATCACACTCGTTACCGATTATGTCATAGAGTGAACAAATGACTAAGCTGGACAATGTCCTCACTTCTCATTCCATATCTGTGCTGAGCTGTAGTCTAGTTACTTGAGGACTTTTTCAGTCCTACACTACACCACAGAAGGCTGTATTCTCCTCTCATAAGTTTCCTTACTGCTCAAGGATATGGCCTCATTTAAAAGTCAGGATTTTTCATCTTTCCCTCATGCTGTCATGCACCATATGCTCTCCCACTGCATGGTGCTACAACATGCAGGCCAGCCTGCTGGCAACTGAATTCCTGTGCGTGGAGTCATCTCACATCAGATCTAAGTGGCTGTGCTTTACCTGGCAGTTCAGCTCATGGATAAACCCTTAATCTCTGCAAATATAACCTGAAAGTACTGATCAGTATATTGGCACAATGGTGGTATAAAAGTGGCAAAATTTTCTCAGCTTTACCAAGATTATTCCCATGGCGAACATGGATCACTCAGCTGAGAGAGGAAAATTCAGCCTGAAACAAGCTGTGGAAAGAGAAGCTACAGGCCATGTAGTTATAAAGAGGAACATCTGACCTGACCAACTTGATTAGGGTTGGGTTTGCATCTATGGACCTGAATAAAGACTCTGAAAAACAGAAAGGGCAATACCCATCATTCCCACAGCTGTTTGGTTCTCTACCATACACCTCAAAGGCAATCCTATGTTAGAAGAGCTACAGAGCTGCTGTATGGACTGAGACAGGGTATTTCACCTTTCTGCTACAGAAACATTAATTTGAATTATCATCAATCTGCAGGCCCTGGGAGCCTCAGGGACATCCATCCACATCATTGGGGTAAGCCTTGGGGCGCATGTCGGGGGCCTGGTGGGACACTTCCATGGCGGTCAGCTGGGACGCATAACAGGTATCATAAAACTGAGTTTTGGGTTCTTGTCTGCTCTTCAAGGGAGAGAATGAAAGACCAAGGAAGGGGAGTCATCCATAGTGGTCTTTTAATTGCATAAGGGCTCATTAGTTCCAAGTTTCCGGGCTTCTTCCTAGCTTCAGAAGAGCCTAACAATCCCTTTCCAGCCATCAATCCCCTCCGCACTGCCAAAAGAATTCATGTACTTGCAAAAGAGCCCTTCCACCCCTGCTCCACTCTTCAAATTGGCTGCCAGCATAAAAAGAATACAAGGCCTCATGAGTAATGAAAGCCCACAACACCCCCATCCTTTGTTTCCCCTTTATACCTGTGTGGTTCTTAAAACCAAAGCCCACAGTGCATCTCATTGTGTGGAGCAGCAAGGGTCAGCTGCTCTGCAGGAAAAATGTGAGCTGAGAGCCAAGGAGACAACCACGGGCAGGGGCAGTGGCCTCACTGACAAGTGGCACAGTCCTACCGTGTCCGGGCAAGAAGAGCAGAGCAGGTCCAGGGACGGCAACCAGGGTCATCCACATTTGAGTCATCACCAGGCAAATCTGTAGTAATGAGGCAAGCCCAAGTTTAGCCAAGAAGTCCTGTCACGATAAAAGCAGGACACCAGGCTGGGCATCGCATCCCTGCAACACAGCTCCAGCAAGGACCAAAGGCAAGAACCTGAGCCACTGTTGGGAAGCCCCAGATAAAGCTTCTTGCTGCTCTCTCCCACAGATCAGCTGTTTTCACAGTAGACTGAGCTAAGGCCACCCAGCTGTACCAAATCAGAGCTGACATCAAACAAAGAGAGCCAGTCCCCTGGATGTGGGGAAGAGGTTGCAGTGGGGAAATTACAGGGAAAGATAGTTAGAGCCTGATCATGGCATTTAGAGCTTTCTGGTTCAACTCAGCTGTTTGATACGGAGTGTGAATAGAGCCACAGAGTGATTTAGGTGAGAAGGGGCCTTAGAAGATTTCTAGACTACCTCCTACCCCCCTAAAAAACCACAACCCAGGGCTGCCTTCTCTGTTAGATCAGGTTGTTGATGGTCTTGCCAAGTTCTGGGAATTCCCAGGGATGGAGATTCATTTTGATAGGAGGGAAAATGTCACCAAGAAGGAAACCCTCTCGCAAACACAGACATGTCAGCTTGTATATTGTTGATATTGCCTTCTCCATAGAGAATTAATGGGACTGAGTCCAAGGCAGTGAAACTTGGCCAGCTGGAAACTGGCATGTGAAGCAGAGCTGTTTCTTAAACTATCGATGTTACCTGGGGTGTAGAACATCTTGTGAGATTTTTTTCCTATGAAAAGTGAACAGAATAAACCTCAGCTAGAAACAAACAGATCTCTTTAACCTTTTCTGTGGAATTGCCAGGGATAATTTCCTCTATTCCTCTGACTCCCCGGAGGTTGCTTCAGGAGCAGGTTTTGGGCAAGAATGTAGATGCTTAAGGACTCTATTTGTGAGAGAGACCACAGAAGCCTCTGTTTTAAGGATGTTTGGAGCTTTGTAATGCGTGGATTAGTTAGTACCTGGGATGCCAGATTCATCACCTAACTGATGATCTTCAGTGACATTGCTCAGACTGTAGTGTTAATACAAATTATGCTCCACTTAGGGAAGGTGTTACGAGTTTTATCCTCTTTCACTGAAAAGCCAAGATACTCTGTACCCGCTCTGTCAGAGCTATTTGAGGTTCAGTCACAGCTTTACAGCCTAGAAACTTGAGGTACAAAACTACTAAGGGTGAGTGGAACAGTGGAGGACAAGGTAAGGAAGCTGCAGTGGAAGCTGGGGTGGCAGAAACCATTCTGGAGCACAATCAATGCAACCTGGGAATAATTCATCACTTCTGCCTAGCAACAGTTTAAAGGTTTTGACAAAATAACCGGCCCAGAAATAAGAAAGAGAGGCTGAAGAGCACTGCTTGTTGAGGTGTTTGATTTTGTTACAGGCCTGGATCCTGCAGGCCCCAAGTACACCAAAGCCAGCCCTGAGGAACGCCTGGATCCTGGGGATGCCCTCTTTGTGGAAGCCATTCATACTGATGCTGACAGTAAGCTGTCTTCCATCTGCTTCGGCCCATGCTTCTGTTCATCCTGCCATCATTATTCCTGAGGAGCCTCTATGTCATTGTCCCTTTTTTTTGCCTGATTACCAGAAATTCAGGCTCACTCTGAGGAAGTTTCTTGGTGAGATAGGCTTTAATGATTAATTCATTGGCATGTATCCATACCACAGAGCACTTCAAGCAACAGCCAGGTGGAGATTAAACAGAGGGCAATCCTTCAGTGAGGTTTTTTCACTCAGCAAAGTGAGTTTATGCAGAATCAGCTCAGCATGGCTTTTGCCATATGGAAGGAATTTACCTGTCTAGTCTCACTTTGCTTTTTTCCCACCTAAGGTAAGAAAGGTGCTGCTGCTAGCCGTGAGGGAAAGTAAGGAGTTAAACCAACAGCTCCTTCCACAAGAGTATTCTAAAGCACTTGGGGTCTGTGTAGGCAGAACATGTGCTGAAGAATAACACCCTGCCCTTGAGTCATACCTCTTGCCTGTAGATCATGAAAACCTCTACCAACGTAACTCTCAACCATGACACATTAAGGTTGTGGTCAGTTTTGTTCTCCTTTGCACAGAATCAAGAACCTGAGTCACAGAGGTGGTGATGAAGCTGCAGCTCCCAGTCATTCTGATGGCAGGGCCTGGGGCACTTTCAGCTTCACGCAGCAAAGCTGCATAATCACAGAATCATAGAATAGTTGGGGTTGGAAAGGACCTTAAGATCATCCAGTTCCACCCCTCCTGCTGTGGGCAGGGACACCTCACACTAAACCATGTCACCCAAGGCTCTGTCCAGCCTGGCCTTGAACACTGCCAGGGATGGAGCATTCGGGTGTGTTGGAACAGGAAATCTGTCCTTGCTGCCTCCAGCACTGGAGCTGGGTCCAGCACTACTAATCAACCAGTTACTGGGGCCTGTCCTACACCGTATAGGGTAAAGCCTACAGAAGACCAAGTGTAGGAATGAAGTAGCTTTTCACCTCCTTTCAGATTTTGGGATCCGGATCCCTGTAGGCCACATCGATTACTTCGTCAATGGAGGCAAAGATCAGCCAGGATGCCCCCGATTCCCCTCTGCAGGTGAGAACACTGTGGCTTTCATGGCCATTTACCAGCCTGTGAAAATGCTATTTGCCAACCAGCTCCTGCTGCAGTCTGGGCAGACATCAAAGCGATACAACATGTATTTGTAAAGATACACGGTGGTGGGATTCATAGCCCGCAGCTCCTCCCAGCAGTACATCAAGCAGCTGAAATTAAAACCACATACAGGTCAAGTGTCTTGGCAACTGCGGTCAAGAGAGAGATGCGATTTTAGTGACACTTCTGTATGAGCCAAAACCCTAGAGTCAGTAGAGTTTGCATCAACAAAGAAAGCATTTTTGCTAGGAAGGCTCTTGGGTACTACTGGGGAAGACTTCTTTTTGTAGTTCATGCTGCAAGCTGTGTCTATACTTAGAAAGACAGCTTGTATGATTACAGCCCTTTGAGAATGGGACTTCACACAGTAAATAGAGTGGATAAATACTCAACTATGTTCTGCATGGGGGCCAGGTTATAGGGGACACCTCACTTCCACAGCTGGGGTCCCAGTGCAGGTGGGATCCAAAGCTATTGTACCCCCTTGCAGAGCACCTGGGGCCTCATTGATAGCACACTGATGGAGACATGGCAGCCCAGCAGTCCCCATCTTCTCAGGGACTCCATTAGCCTGGGAGATGCGCTTCTAACTTCCTACATATCTTCTGTTGCAGTGGGGATCTGGGCTTGTCACAGGGAAGGGGATTGCTGCAGAATCAGTAAGAGTGTTTCTTGGGAACAGGCAGAAAAGGCTGAAGCCAACAGGAAGGCTCATGGCTGCTGTTCTCTGGGTGCATTTTGTCTTGCAGGCTATAAATACCTGATCTGTGATCACATGAGGGCAGTACATCTCTATGTCAGTGCCTTGAAAAATTCCTGTCCGTTCCTGGCTTTCCCTTGTGCAAGTCATCAAGATTTTTTAAATGGTCGTTGCCTGGACTGTGCGGACCCCTTCCTGTTCTCCTGTCCCAGAATAGGTACAGTACCAGCATGAGACCTGCCTGGAGCAGATGACAATACATTCCTGATGCAGTTCAGATTACTCTGAGCAGGATTTGCCTTGAATCTCTTTGGGGATAGTAAGAAACTGGTTCGGTTTCAGGCTTCTATAGAGAAGCTCTAAAAGCTCATATATTGCCCAAGACAGAAGACCAAAATCTTGGACTTCTGATCATGACAGTTTTCATTTCACAAACGAGTTTCCAGAGTCACCTGCCAAACAAGTGGGCAGTTAACTCAAAAAGGGTCTTGTTGAGAGAAGCAGATGGAAATTTTAGCCCAAGCCTGAAGTCCCATTCTCCCGCAAACCACTCGCTGTTGCTGTGTCACGGTCATCCCATAGATAAACTCCCTGGACTGGGAGAAGGTAATAGTTACTTCTAGGCTTCTGAAACTGGGCTGTGGCTCAAGGGGAGGAAGTGTCTTCTAGTGCTGTTTGCAGTCTGGTACCAGAGGAATACAAGGAGAGGGCTTTTCTGGGATAGGTGCTCTCAGATCAGCTACTCCTTCCCCATGTCACCCAGCCACACTGTCAGCTAGTCAGTGGTGCAGGCCTCAAGTTATGGTGGTCTTCTCACTTGACCAACAAGTTAAATTTCCCAGTGTTTGCACTGTCATTTACATTTGCACTGAGTTTCCTGACTCAGGAGTAGTTGTGTCCCTCATTTTGCACACTGATAACAGTCTATCAGCAGAGGAATGAGATACCACCAAGAGTTATTCTGATGATGATCACCTGGGGTAGCCAGAATAAGCTTTTTGAGGGAACATTAACCTGCCAAGCAGAAACTACAAACCTGCACTTGCTCTGATTTGCACTGGTATAAACCAGGGTCTGTCCCCCAAGACAGTGGAGTTGGGTGGGGTGAGTGGAGGAGAATTGGGAACAACTCCGTTTCTGTTCTGGGTCATTCATGGCTTTCCCTGCACTGGGTTTATCTCCTCCTGCAGGTCTGCTGGAGCAGGCAGGTGTCAACATGACAAAGCTTCCCAAGGAAGTAAAAGTGTATTTAATGACCGGTCCTTCAGCTCCATTCTGTGGTAAGTAGCATGAGAACAAAAATTAGTCGGAAGGGTGTTGACCAAATGAGGTCGATCCGGGTAGTTAGGACCTACCATCCCCATGAGAATCAGCTCTTGTGGCCCAAACGGTCTGAGACACACAGCTGAAGAGCCCTAACCCTGCACATCTCCCCTATAAAGCCCTTCCCAGTGGATTTACCAGTGTGGGCAGAGCCCTGGGTTAACACAGCCATATGGCTTCAGGACTGAGAGGGGGGGTGAAAATGCCTGTTCATACTGGACTGCGCAGACCTGCCTGCTGTGCCTCTCCTAGCACAGAGACTTCTTTATGTCAGTTTGTTTCTTAGTGCTGGTGGGGCCGGGGAACCAGTGCTAGAAGACTTCTCTTGGCAGGGGTAGGTCTAACTGACAATACCAGCCCTCGCTCCCACATAACTTTGCCTCTTGCTCAGTCCATCACAGCCTGGTTGAGTTCCATTTGCAGAAGAAAAGAAACATAGTCACCAGCATTGAGATCACTTTCTGGAGCAACAGCACCAAGGACACAGTGAAGATCACCATGTGAGTGACAGGGCATGCTTTTGGCCTGTTTCATTTTTCCAGCTCCATGTTTAATGCTGTTTATCCCCAGTCCAGGAAAAGCACAACAATAGCAAATCTCCCTATGGGGCAGTGACTGCGTGATGAACCACAACCTTTCTTCTGGAGCCTCTCCACATTTACCTTGTATGCTCTCAAGAATCAGGCACGTGCTACCATTGCTCAGTAACCCGAGGCAGGCCTGCCTCCTCCCTGAGTGCAGCAGGTATACTCTGGGATCCCCAAACTGGCACTTTTGTGTTGCTATGCTACTTCATTTTCTACACCATTCACATGTCTGGTGCCAGTTCTAACCACAGCCAGATTACTGCTCTGCCAGTCAGAGATGGCTACAGCAAGACCCCATCCATCAGAGGTTCCAGGCTTAGACAGCTCTCTTGATGCCTGACAGGACAGCAGTTACAAAGAGGAGAAGTGCATCTCTGCACAGTCAGGAATGTGTTCAGTAGCTTGTTGCCCCTGCAGCGATGCAGCAAAGCTCTCAGGCTCTCACCATAGGGAATCATCCAGGGGGCAGAGGATGAAGACCATGTGTGCAGACAGACAGATCTCTCTTGAAAGCACCTCCCTTCTCCAAACTGTATCTGAATGAAAGGACCAAACTCAGGTTCCTGTTCCACAGGGTATTTCTCCACCGCAGAACTTCCCCGGAAATCTTTCTCGCTTCTTCCTATCCCTTCTTTCCCACTGCTGTGGGCTGGGAACCACAAGGTGGACATGCAGCTAGCACGCACTGCTGGCTGCCTCAGGAAGCAGGAAACCTGTCTGCTATAGAGCGCCAGCCAGCTCTCATAGGATCAGAGGGGTTCCGGCACTGGCCTCCACACAGTCCTTAGTGCTACACCAAAGCACTGTGACCTGAAGCTAACTGTGTTGCCTCTTCAGTCCCAGGCACCAGGAGGTAGGGATGAGAACCAGGGAAAGGGAAGCCACACTCCAGGGTGCTCTCCAGATTGACATAGCTGACTGGTGACAGATTTCCAGCCAGGCACTGCCATCTGGATTAGTACTCCTGCCTGGTGCAGCTCAGTCTGTTCGACCCCTCTCTAACTTGGAGGCCAAATCTGCCTTTCCCAAAGATGAAGAAAGGGAGGAAATTGTAACACCGAGGTCAAGTCAGGCCCCGTGCAGCGCTTCCGTTTGCAGCTGCGGCACACGGGGTTTGGTGTCCTGCAGGAGAAGTGAGACAGGCAGGCAATCCCCAGGCTTTGCTGTACCCTCAGGTTTTAATGAGACACTAGAGTTATGGCAGGGTAACCTATCCAGAGACACCCTCACCCTGAGAGAACAGCAGTTGTTATCACATTTAGGTGCCTTCCTAAGAAGCACAAGGCTAAACTGAAAAATAGGCTTACAGCAATAAACCTACAGATTTGAGAGTATAAAATTGAAGACATCCCTGCTAATTCACACTGTAACAAACAGATTTCTCCACTCCAGGCAAAGCTCTGCCCTCCAGTGCAGGCAAGCTCAGTGCCTAATGGGCATAGGTTTTCAGATAGCAGTGTTCACTGACTCATTTCAGGTCATCTGACATGCATGTCATCCTGCAGCTCCCCAGAAGTGCACAGGGACTGGGGAGTGTTCAGCCAGTCTCATACTTTCAGCAAGTGACTCATGTGGTTGTGTCTTGCCTCATATTGCCCTTCTCCTCCAAACATCAATTCCAGTCTCATTCCTTGAGATGCCATTACCCCACTGGTTGCTCGGAGTGCCCCAAGAAACATGTCCTCAAGCCCCATAACTGCCATGGGTCTGGCAGAGTAAGGACTTAGCTGCACTGACATTGCTTACACATCACACAACATCATACCCCATATCCAAGAATCATAGAACCATAGAATGGTTTGGGTTGGAAAGGAGCTTAAGATCATCCAGTTCCAACCCCCTGCCATGGGTCTGGAGCCAGCCAAGAGTCCTACATCCATCCAAAGGTTGTGTGTGGTTTGGAGCAAATGTCAGTCCCAGGAGTGACTTTCTTTAACCTGCTTAACCTTACCGTGTTCCTCTGTCCTAAGGCAGGGCTGTGTCCTGCCCATGGACAACACACAGTAGAGAGATGACCCCCCCTCTGTTTGTTTTCCATTTGCTATCTATTATTCACTTTTATAACCACAATTTCATGATGCTTCCTATTTTTGGCAGCTTCAAGCCAGACACAGTCTGACACACAAAACCTCCAACACCTACCGCTGTGGTTTAAGGGAGGGACTGGTTGTGCTGGTCTGGGTTGGCCACTCTGGCCTAGGAGGATGCTGAGTGCAACTATCAGCTCACTCCCAGGAGCTATGTTGGTTAACAGAAATGTAGGCTCTTCTTGAGCCTTTTGTCAGCTCTCTCCTTTCCCTACCATCACATTTCCACTCAAGCAGTCACCCAGGTGCTTCTGGGATTGTGCCGAGTCAGTTACACACATATTCTTCATAGGCACAAAGAAATCTATGATCTCCAGGCTCTTCGAGGTGCCAAGAAGATCAAGCATAAGTCCATTGGATGGACTTCACATGAGGGAGGTGGTCCATCTACATAGAATGGCTGGCCTGTACCCCTTCGTAGCACACAACTGACTGGACTCTAATCGCTGCTTACCAAACCTCTGGTATTTCTCAGTTCATGTTACCTGGGTAAGAGTATAGGTACAAATATCCCTCTATCCAAGCATCACACCTTCAACATGGTCAAAAGCAAATACCTAGGAAAAGCATTAAAAAAAAAAGGAGTGTAAGCATGTAGCAATACTTCCTCAAATAGTTTCCCAGTGTCTGAGTAATTGTATCTCAGGGACTTCAAGAGCCAAAGGTGGATCTTTGTCCTTATTAGCTTTCCTCTTCCATGAGCTTGTCCAGTCCCCTTCCCTTGATTTGTACAGCTACGTAAACTTTCTAGCATTCACAACATCCCATAGCAAGGATTTTAACAGCTTAAAAGGAATTGTACTCTGCAGTGTGCAATCTTTCTGAGCCTGCCATCTCCTAACTTTCTTTGATCAGCCCTAGTTTGTGTACTGGAAAACATGGTGAACAACCAATCCCCATCTGTGCCATTCATGATTTCATAGATGTTGACCACTTACCTCTCTGTGGCCATTGGGGCAGTGTTTCAGTTTATGTGCAGCAGCAAAACCAGTTCTTGTAATTGTGTGATGGAAGGAAGGGTATTTATCTGTAAATAGTCTTGACTACGGAGATGCATCATGGAGAGACAGCCAGATGAGTCTTCTCACTCCACTGTATTATGAGGCCTTCCCAATAATACCCCAGGTTCCCCCAGTGTTTCAACAGCTCTCCATACGGCTTGCATCTGCAGGTTGATTGAGTGCTCTCCCTCACATCTCTCACGCTGCCTTGCAGACCGAAGCACCAGGAGGTGGGCAAACGGCTGCTGGCCCACAGAGTTCCCCTCTGCCACATAAACAGCGTGACTCTCAAGTATCTCCCCAAGAACCAGTTTTGGAGGAAGGATGAGGCATCCATTGATGGCAAGTTCTGTGCAGCCCCACTGCCTCTGGATAGCAAGTAAGTCACTGGAATAACTTACTGGGACCCACTGAGGCAGTGCATGCAGCCTGTGGTTTGAAACGATGCATTCCCTCCCCTGTTTAGATAAACACGTAAAGAGGTCCCTCCCATCACCTCGATGACCCTGTGTAAATCATTTTCTACCTGTGAGGGAGGAAAATTACTAAGGTAGTTTTCTAGGAGTTTTCTACACTTATTCCTCAAGGATAAAAGCATTGCACTGTGAAAGGAAAGTGGCTGTGACTTACATCACCTTGAAGATGCTTAAGTCACAAACCATGGTAAAATCTTGTACTAACTGGGATTTATTCCTTTTGTCCCTGAATACTCTCTCCATCTTTCCTCTGTCAACAATGGGCCCCCATCTGAAACATGACAAACAAGCATTCTTCAGGATGAGACAACAGAAGACCAGTAATATATTTCTGCTTCTCATACTGCACAGCTTTATAAAGCACTAAGGCTAAAGATAATTATTTGGGGATTTTCTAGGCCATGCATTGTAGAGTATATGCCTTCAGCCATGATTACCTTACCTAGAGTAGAAGCAACCAAGTCCTCATCCTGAGAGACATAAAGGTCTTCTCAATAGTATAATATTCTTGCCAGGAGTTTTGCAGATCCAAAGTTCCTGCAGGCACGGCAAAGTAGCTGGATCTATACTGACACATTAAACTCTGTCTGTGTTGCTTCTGAGTTGACTTTTATGCTGCATCCAGCTGAAGCAAGCTACCGGGTACTTCAAAACAGGAAAAAACAGAAGCAGAAGGCAAAATGGGCTCACATTCAAATTCTGTTCTGATGGACAGGAAGGAAACTCAAGCACAAGGCAATAAAAATAGATCCAATAGACCCAGATAGGGGAAATATAGAGGCATTCCTATGTAAATACCAGGCATTCCCTTGAGCATAAGGTCTATTCCTTCCTAGCATGCTTTGCAGAGCAAAGCACTCTAAAGTTAGAATGGATGTGGAGATACGTGGCCTTTTATTACTTATGAATGGCAAACCATGGCACATCGTCTTAAAGGGGTGCTAACCTACACTGCTGGAAACCCTGGACCTGGCTGCAATGGAGACAGAGAGCTGTAGAGTTGCACAGGTTCACAGCTATGCTCTTGCCACTAAACTGAGAACACTCAGGGCAGCAATAGCACTGCTGGCAGAAGTAGGGGTGTGTGTGTAGAAAGATGAAGAACACAACCCCATACAATTCATCCCAATTCACCCTACAGCCAATTGATCCTGGCAAGAGCACAGCACCCTGTTCATCATGCCCTTGCAAAGCAGTACAAGGTCCATCAGCATTTTGCTTGCTCCTGTGTTAGAATAGCAGCCACCACTTGCTAATGCCCAGCCTGATTTCCTTGTGCTCTTCCCACAGCAGGATAATGTCATGCCTGCCCTGGAACCTCACCCTCCCCAGCAACACAGACATCTCCTATGAGCTGCACACTGCTTGTGCCTAGCCACTGCATTTGGAGCATGCATGCATACCCTAGAATGGAAAGGATCCCTAACCTATTGCTGCTGCCTGCTCACAGATGATGCTTTCACCATGAAACTGGATGGGTTATTTACTTCCTGCATGAGGGACAGGATGTCAAGGAAAAGCAGCAGATCGGAGAGTACAAGGTTGACTGGTTACAACAAGACCTCTCAGTTAAAAGGCTGGATTTGGACTTCTATCTCATGGGTTCTGTACCCAGCTCTGAGGGCAACTATCAGCCCACTCCCAGGAGCTGTGTTGATTAGCAGAAATGTGCTAAGTGAGTACTGAGTGAGTGAGAAGATTTGGATGAAAGAAGAGATATCATTCTTCCTACAACAGGAGTGTTGGAATGATTCACTTGTGGTTTATATTAAAGTGTCCTGAGGTCTTCATGTTAAAGGTGAGAGGTATTGTTTTTCCTCAGCAAGGGGAAATGATGTGGTTCAGGGAGTTATTCTTAGCCAATGATCCAATGGGAAATTCAGTAGGCCCATCTATAAGACACTTTCAGAGTGAGACCCTATTGATTTCATGTTAGTGCTCCTGCTAAGTAATCAGAATAGATCCCCTTCCCTGACAAGCCTGGAGCAGCTCTTCCGGCTGTTGGCTTGTTTTCTTTGAAGCTCACATAAAGTTAAACAGACACCAGGAACATGGCAGTGCTCTTGCAACCACTTTTACACTGCTTCAACCAACTGCCCAGAACAGAAGGTAATAGTAGGAGGATGGAGCATCATAGTTACAGGGCCACTTAACACAAATTACTCCTGGGAACTCAGCACAGCCTTTCAGAGCTGGAAAAGTAGCTGAGATCTGGAAGGAATTGGTGATTACAACATTACAATTACAATATGAGATTACAATATGATTACAATATGAGGCACATGTACATAGAAATAGCCCTTACCCATCCACACTTTTTCCACCATCTTGATGAATACGCAAATTAAAGAGGAGACGAGTCTTTCACCACCTCTGCCCACAAATCACATCTTCTATAGGCCATTTCCTCTGGTTCTCTGGACTGGCTTCACGGGGTGAAAGAAGTGTACCAGGAACACCATGGTCAGGAGAGGGTGACATACTAAAGGCATTTCTGCCATGAAGAAGCCTCAGTCATTTGTCACGAGCTGTCACTATTGCTCCACTAGACATCGTCACTGCAGAGTTAGCTCCTGGTGTCAGCACACAGCCAAGCTTTTGGGCCCTGAAAGCCACCTAACAAACATCATCTCCAGCTTACACTCAGGAGAGGGTCAGAGCTGGACTCTGACAACCTGACAGAGATCCAGGTTAGTCGGTGCCATGACTGAAGAGTTTCCAGGGAGAACAGACTGGAACACAACCTCAGCGAGCACCTGTGGAGGGCACCATTCAGCTCAGCCCATTTACTCCGTGGGTCCCACATATGAACCACTTCAGAGCCCTCTCCAGACCTCAGCAAGAACAGAGGTCTTGCTGAGATCCCAAGGGCAGATCCCAAGGGCAGAGATTTCACCCATCTGAGTCTTGCAAGACATGCAAACCAGTCTCTGGGCCACAGAGAGAGCAGCACAAGGCAGGTAGGGCTGCCTCCACCAGCCCAGGGCTGACATAAAGCCAGCCCCACACACAGAATGGCCATGTCCCCACACCTCTCTGCCAAGAGACACAGAGAGCACCCTGCCTGAGTGTGCTGATGGAGGGACTGATGGTCCTCCCTCCTGGATATCTGCCCTGGAGAGGCTCCTACCCTCACCACCCAGCTTGGCTGCACCAGGCTCTGTGGGACAGTGGATTCCTCCACCAGCACTGCCATCTCCAAATCCCTGACAGAGGAGATGGCTGGGGAAGCTCATCAGCCAAAGCCCGTTGCAGCTGAACCTGAAGAGGCTGTTTCTCCATGCTATTTTCATCTAAGATTTTGCACTTCTTCCTGCCAGTGGCTGCTCTCAGCAGAGATGTTTTGTACTCACTCACTTCTTCACTCAGTGGGTGCATCCTTAGGTCATCCCCTGCTGAGCACACACACACAAAAATAAGGGGGGGTGGACAGACACAGACAGATTCAGGCTCTCCTTGTCTACACCTGCCCCCAGTCCCAATTCCTCCCCTTTGTTACTTCACATAAATCAACTCAAACACCCAGAAATTCACCAGAAGTCAATAACTTCCTTGAGAAGTGATGATTGTCATAAATGAGAAATCCTAACCCCTGGAAAAGTAATTTCTGGTCTTATTAGAGTGGATGCCCACTCTGAGGTGCATGATACCACATCTCTGTATCATGCTCTCCATTGCAAGCATATTACCAAAGCCGTCCTTTCCCTGTCCTTTCCCTCCATGCCTTAAGATCAGCCCAAGCCTTTCAAACAGTGTCACCTCCCTCTCCAAATCCTCAAACACTAGTAGTTTCATCTCTGACTTTAATGAGAATCATTAAATCAAAGGGAACACAGATTCTGTGAGCAGGCTGGTACCGCTTGCAGCGATACCGGTGTACCTTGGTATCAGAGCTGCCCACACACCTCAGAGATGCAGGGCTAGAAAACAAACTGTGGAAGCACACTGGGGCAGGCAGCTCTGGTGAACAACCATGGGGTGGGAGGTGCTGGGGTGTCACACTGCAGTCTCATGCGTGTAATTCACGTGCTCCTGAGTGTACACGTCTGCAGGCAGACGTCTCTGTGCTTGCTGAAGAGTGTCTCTGGTCAGAAACCTGTGTGAGCATACGCTCCTTTGGAGGGGCTTCGGGATCAAAACAGCTTGTTGTTCCCTAGAGTTCGGGCGTCTGAGTGGGAGCCAGAGGGGCTCGTCCTTTGCAGAGAGGGCGGGGAGAACTCCGGAGAAGGTTTCCGGATGCTGCAGAGAGAAGGAAGGCAGGAGAGGGGAAAAGGACAGGGAGGAGAGGGAAGACAGAGAGGCAAAGAGCACACCATTATTATCACAGGAATAAATCTTACTTTGACATTTTCCCAAGACACAAGCCTCATGGAGCCCACCATTACTTGTCTTTCTCCTTTTCTCTCCTAAATTACCATTCAGAACAGTTCTTCAGCATGTGATAAATCAGAAAATGGAGCATCCTGAGACAGCAAAACCAGCTTCCTCCAAAGCACTTTCTGTGGTATGAGTGAAACAAACCCCACAAGTCCTTGATTTTGCTCTCAAAGCAGGTGTAAAACAATTCTTACTAACTTCGAGTTAACAAGCTACAGCCCATCAAGCATCCCTCCCTCCATCCACCTCAGCCACTAAATAGAAAGCCAGCCCCAAGATACATATCTATGCAAACCTAAGTAGCAACAGCTTCACATCTTGCAAGCACTTGACAGCAGCAAACTAGAACAAATGCAATATGGAAAGGAATAAAAAGCAGGTGGCTTGTGCTTGGCTGAATTTCGTGCAAGGAATAACGCTTAGTTTGCTATGGAGCACTGAGCTGTACGGCAGTACACGGCTGAAGCAAATCTGGAACAGAACCTTCACCTGCCCCTCTCAAAGAGGCAGCCTGTAAGTTATTGAAATCTCTCTCTTCCTCAGGGAAATCACGTGCTCCTCAGTGTAGTATCACAGCCTGTCTTGCTCGTAAGAAGATTAGAAACTCTTTCCAAGAACCTGGATTATAAGAATAATAGGCCAATATACATCCCAGGAATATTGTGTTCTGCATGACTTTTGCAGCACTTTGAGCATTCAAAAATTGCCCTCCTGCGTGTGGTATTGCAAGGTGGCCAGTGTAGTGCCAGAAAATGGAAAGGAATGTGATCTATAGAAGCACTTCAGCACAAGGAATTTTGAGAGCTGGAAGTTGATTACTCAGGTTGGAAGCTGTTGGGGAAGGAGATGAGGGCACAGACCAGAGAGAAAACCCCAGGGGAGCTCTGATCTCTGGGACCGCAGCTATCACTTCAAACAATGACACTGCAGGGAATATACCTGTTTGTTACAGACATTTTCACCACTTCCAAGGGAAAAGTTATGCAAGTGCTTTCCCTAGGCCATGGCAGACCTGCTCAGATCATCTTCTGAGCTGTGGCAAGTGCCTGGCCAGAAGGGGAAACTGCAGCCCCTTGGTACCACTGAGTTTTGGGGTTAGGCACCCAAGTCGCTGTGGAATACTCTCTGGATGTGAGAGTTGCTTTTGTGCTCTGGGACCTAAAAGGATGCTGGAGAGGGACTATTCGTCAGGGACTGTAGTGATAGGAAAAGGGGTGATGCGTTCAAACTGAAACAGGGGAAGTTCAGCTTAGATATAAGGAAGAAGTTCTTTACTGTGAGGGTGCTGAGGCACTGACACAGGTTGCGCAAAGAAGTGGTAAATGCTCCATCCCTGGCAGTGTTCAAGGCCAGGTTGAACAGAGCCTTGGGTGACATGGTCTAGTGTGAGGTGTGCCTGCCCGTGGCACGGGGGCTGGAACTGAATGATCATCAGGTCCTTGTCAACCCAAACCATTCTGTGATTCTATGTGATGTGATTAGCATACCCAAGCAGAGTAACAAGGAAGCACTTGTTCCACTGTTACAAACACACTAAACAGTTTGTGTTTCCTTTCCTAATTACCTTTGAAATTAAAATACCACACTGGCTCTTGTCTCCAAGGAAGACCATCCTCCTCTCCCACCCCAAACACTGGCCTCTGAAACATATGGGCTTTTATCACAGGTCTACTGCAAGTATCAGCACACCTTGATGTCACCTCACAAGATATAGAAAGACAAAAGCTCCCAGCTTCCAACTTGTTTTAAAAGGGTTGTGTGAAAGGAAGAAGAGCTTTGTGCTGTGTAGTACAAGCTTGCCCCAACATACACATACGCGCACACCTTGTGTACGTTCACAGGTTTGACTCATTACTAAAAATGAGTGGAAACAAAAAAACAAGAAGCAAAAAAAGCTGTGCTGTTCCCTGCCTCCTTCCTTCTTAAACTGCATGGCACATTCCAGTTTCACTGAGCTGGATCAGTTAGGAGAATTCTGCCAGTGACCTGAGAATGGATACCCTTCTGCTGAGGAAATCTGAGCAATGCACAAAGTGACCTCACCACGTTTACAACACAACCTGCCTTCAGTTTTGATTGCATGTATCCAACCAACACGCCTGACAAGGGGATGCTTGTCTCAGTGTTCTTGCCTCGCCAAGTAAGGACTGTAAAAGAGCTAAGCTGCAAATCCCTCTCTCCAGCAGTGGTACCAGCAGGACCAGGGACTTCACATTCCCACAACCTCTACGCTAGAATAAAACAAACTCTTTTTGTCTCCTGTGCAAATGAACAAACAAATGAAGACAACCCGAATCAAAACTCTCGCCAGCTTTGTATCCAATTCAAGCGAAACCAAACTTGCTTTTTCCCCTTTTTTTTCCCAGGCTGTTTTTCGTATCCGAGATGTTAAGTTGGGAGGAACGGAAGCAGTGCAGGAACAGGCACATGAGTCAACTCAAAGCAGAATTGTACAAAACAGGAAGATCTTCCAGTTCTGCTTTCAAAAGAATAGAAGCTGATGGAACAGGAAGAAATGCCTTTTCCACAAGAGGCCTACTGCAGACAGCAAGTGTGGGCTGACCCAGGCAGCCTTACCACGCAGAGCATCGAGGAGGACTGTCCCTTTGCTGTCACAGCAGCAAGGCTTGTGCATAAGCACAGAGGTAGGGAAGATGACTGCAGGGAGTCAGTGGGTCCTGGGTCAGAAGTAGACCCAGGGAAGTGCCAAGGTGTGATGGTGAACCATGTTCATAGGTGCCCACACCCAGCCCTGCATGCAGACCCAACTGGGACATATATAGTGGTCGCTTCTAGGACAGAAATCCCTGCCCCAGGCTTGGTGTGTGGCTGCTGGATGCCAGAAAGCAGCTATGATGGGGTGGTGGTAGGCCTGCAGCTGGCCTGCAGTGGCTGGCTAAAAGTGATGGAGTGTGGAATTTCTCTCTGGGCCACTTGTATCTGAATTTCAAACCCGAGCCACCTTCCTCTCTATTTCTGTTTGCCTGCATCGCTCCTCTGCCCTCACATCCACCAGGCCTGGGAATCTTTCCCTTGCAGAGTAAGGAGCTGGCATTTTGGAAGAGAGCATCTCCTTCCCACTCAGCAGAAAGCAGAGTCTGGGGTATGCTAAAACTGTTTTTAGCCTGTCAGTCCACCCAGGGAGAGTGCAGGCAAGAGCTGTGCCACAGGCAGTGGTAGAGCTCAGCTCCCTGAAGAGACAGGGCAGACTTTTCAACACCTTACTGATCTGGCTGAGATGAGGCTCAGCAGAAAGAAGGACAGAGCAAATGTGGGGATGAGCTGTGGCGGGCAGGAGGAAGAAGGACTGAGCTTTCTCCCCCTTGCCCAGACTGAGCACTTGGAAGGTGAACAGCAACTCCTTGCTATTTACGCCTTGTAAACCCTGGAGTTGTTTCTACCCCTGTCAGCATCTCCTGGCTTGTTTGCTCTTTCACCTGTAGACATCTTCCTCAGCTCAATACTGGCGTGTCTCTAGGCACAACTCTACCTCATGGCAAGCCAGGTCAAGCCCTGTGGGGTCTCTGCGAGCATTCATGTACTACCCAGCAGCCTGGGCATCATTTCAGTTTCTCTGCCTCTCCTCTCTCTGATGGAAAGGAAAAGCTTCCTATGGAAAGGTTATGGGCCCTTCCACCCCACAGTGTGGCTAGTACCTGGAGTCAAGCCCCTACCCTGCTGCTTTTCCTTGAGACAATCAATCACAGTGCTTGGGCCCACCTCCCGGGATTCCCTGGGGCAGCAGGCAGAAAGGGGCTATGGACCAGCAAACCCGTGGCAGAAAAAGGGCAAGAGGTGGAGGCTACCCCTCTGCCCAGGCAGCTGCATCCCGGGAAGGACTTGCTTCCACAAACGGGTACTTACGCGGGGGTCCCACACAGTGTGAGGCGTGCCCGTGCCAGGAGTGCCCTCATTTCATATACTCCCCTTCGCTCACATAGTCCATAAAAGACCCCGGCAACTCAGCAAAATCTTCCAAGACAAGACTGGTGGAATCCTCACCCAGCAGGTCACTGTCAGGCCGGGATGCCCGGGGCCGAGGAGCCGGTGGTGGAGGCGGCGGTGGCTGCGGAGGGGGCTCAGAGCCATCAGCCTGGCCAGAGGCAGGCGGTGACTCCTCGCAGTCCTCTGACTCCCCCTCGGAGGAGGCTGGCCCGAGGACGTGGTACAGGCTGGGCAAGCGGATGTCGAAGTGAAGGCCAAACTTGGCAAAGAGCTTCTCGTTGAGGGAGTAGAGCTTCTCCGAGATGTCGTAGCCCAGGTGGGAGGAGAAGAGCCGGGCAATGTAGCGGTCCTTCCTCAGGAGGAGATACAGCTTCTTCCTCGGCCAGGTGATGAAGCTGCAGTCGGTCTCAGCTGTCAGCGTGACCTGAAGGAGGGAGCAAAGTAAGCTCCATTGCCTGGTGGGGGGGTAACTCACCTTGGGGCTGCATGCTTCTCTCCAGTGAAGGCTCCCAGCCCCTTCAATGTATGGTCTCCTTGGAGCCAGATCATCCAAGCTGGTCAGATACATCCTCACCTACCTGTTTTCCTCCCCAAGAAGCCTGAGGCCAGGTTTTCCTATGCAATTAGTGGCATGCCCTTGCTTAACCTAGCCAAGTGGCTGGCTAAATATTGATACCAGGAAATAAAGGGTTAACATTGTGCCTGCTTGCTTAAGCAGTCGCTGTTCTTAGTGAAGCAGAACCGTAGGAGTCAAAGTTGCTAGAATGGTGAAGCAGAATTGTAGGAGTTACAGCTGCTAGGCAGAATTGCAGTAGATAAGATTCATAGCTTAATATTTAAGACATTCTTGTTCAAACAGTATCTTTAGAAAGAAAAGGAACAAAAGATAGCCAGAGTAACAAAATTTACAAACTTGACAAGTTTCTGCTTTAGGATACATAAAACCGGCTTGTACTGAACCTGAGGTTTGGACAGGGGCCGAAACCCTATTGAGTCTGCGTGAAAGCAAGAGGTTACTCGCAGTGATGAAGAGGAACTACAGGCCCTCATCCTCATAACGCCCTAACGACCACCACCAGGAGGCACTGCGCAGGCGCACCAATGGGATGAATGCCAGAAAACTAATTATAATACTCGACGGGAATAGGTTTTGCATATGTATTAGGCGTGAAGCAATCTCATGTTTAGGTAATCATTATATGTAATATAAATAAACTGAGTAGCAGAGGAAAGGCACGCATGCTTTTGGAGGAGCAATCCCCATGTGCCTCAGCACTGAATAAAAGCATACCTACTTTACAACTCTAACGAGTTGTGGAGTCTATCCACGTATCAGTATCACTCTCTCACTTTCAAATGATGCTCCCTATTGACACCTGAGTGATACAACTGAAGTGAGCAGGGCAGCATAGACTGGGTTTGGAGCACAAGTGTGATGAGGAGCGGCTGAGGGACCTGGGGGTTTAGTCTGGAGAAGACTCAGGTTGGGGGGACCTTATCACTCCCTACAGCTGCCTAACAGGAGGATGGAATGAGATGCAGTCAGTCTCTTCTCCCAAGAAACAAGTGATGGGACAAGAGGAAATGGCCTCAAACTGTACCAGGGGAGGGTTAGGCTAGAGATTAGGACTTCCTTCCCCAAAGGGTGCTCAGGCACTGGAACAGGCTGCCCAGGGCAGTGCTGGTGTCATCATCCCTGGAAGTGTTCACACACCATGTAGACGAGGCCCTCAGTGCCATGGGTTAGTGGTGGCCTTGGCAGTTCTGGGAAATGGTTGGATTTGGTGATCTTAAAGGTCTTTTCCAACCTGGTTGATTCTATGATTCCACAATGTCCTCATCCCTCCACAGACAGGCTGCAGATGGGGTGTTCTGCATGCCCAGCCAGCCCTGTGGCAGGCTGCCAGCCCATCCTGCTGCTGGATTGCACAACCCCTGTGCCGAGAAGGCCCTGGGAGTGGGAACGGCCATCTGGAAGGCTTGCCTGGTCGTCCTGCACCAGAGGGACAGCCTGTCTCACCAGGTCTGTTGGGTGCTGTAGGGCTGGATGGCTTTGAAGGAGGTGCGGTACAGCCCAGTGAGAGGGGTTTACTGTGTGTTTAGGTAGGGAGCTCACCTGAGGCTTTGTTGGGTTGATGTTAGAGAATACTTCATTTTGCTTTGGGTTTTGCCAATGCAAACAGAGCCATTTTTCCCCCTAGCTGTAAGACCAGACTATTAATAATAAAAACCATTATAGAATACATGAGTGTATATTGTAATATAGAAATATAATAATTATATTAATAACAGTAATAGATAAGAAAGACAGGGAGGGTCAAACTGCTTTGGGCTAAAGAAGGACATCCGAGTGTAATGAAGACACCAACATGTGAACAAGTGCGGGAGCCAAAATATCCCGGGGGCTCCCTTTCACCCTGTATCAGGGGTCTCCTTGGCCAGCCACCATGGCAGAGTGCCACTGGGAAGCTGAACATGGCCTGGGCACATGTGTGTGTCCTTGGGTTTGATATTTAATGCCACTGCCATGCAAGCAGCTGCCTTATGAAAGAAATATAGGAGATAAAATCTGAGAACTTTCCCAGGCTGAGGTGAGCAAGAGGAAGGGTCACATGGAAACTGAAGTGACCAGATTCTCATTTTCCTAACCAACTTCTGGCACAGCAGTCAAAAGCCTCTGCTTCTCATGGGGGATTAAATGAGATGTAATATGAAAACCTGCCTCCTAACCAGGACAGCAGGGCAGATTCCACTCATGAATCCCCTTGGCACAAGTGCTCTGGCATTGGCAGAGCCCATAATTCAGTTTTCTGGGGAAAAGTGACAGCCCTGAAACCCAACTCCTTCAGGCTTTGGGAGCCAGCAGTCCTGTGGGAAGAAGGCATAGCCAGAACAGAAAGCTCAAGGAAACCAGCTCTCCTTGTAGACCACATTGAGTTTCTGCCATTTTTTTATGCATTCAGGTTTGAAACTGCTCAATCCAGACAGCCGTGGGGTAAACTTGGGCAGGAAAAACCTCCCATGCACTTCTCCAGCAAAGTCCCAGAGTCAAATGTGCACTTTTGTAACAAAATGATTGTGATGCTAGGAATAAGGGTTGAGATATACCACAGAGTATTAGTACTTACTCAGGTAAGACAGACTAGTGGGTTAAACAGCTGCCAAAAGCACCACATCACCATGGTTAAGCATGGCCATCAAAAGTAATGTCCTGCCAGGAACATGGACTGGTCAAGTCTCACGTGCTGAATGCTGGTCTCACACAGGCTGCTGCTTCTTCAGAGAATCCCAGACTGGTTTGGGTTGGAAGGGACCTTAAAGCTCATCCAGTTCCAAACCCCCACCGTGGGCAGGGACACCTTCCACAAGAGCAGGTTACTCCAAACCCCGTCCAACCTGGCCTTGAACACTGCCAGGGATGGAGCAGCCACAGCTTCTCTGGGCACCCTGTGCCAGCGCCTCAGCACCCTCACAGGGAAGAGCTTCTGCCTAAGAGCTCATCTCAGCCTCCCCTCTGGCAGGTTAAAGCCATTCCCCCTTGTCCTGAGTAATGTTCCTCAGTAAGCAGATGTGGGTTTGGGCAATTCCTGCACATGGCTGCAGCCTCTCCCCACCTAGGGCTCTGCCTCTCCATCCTGGTTGTAGGCAGAGCCGACCTCCCTATCCAACCCTGTCTCACCAAGCATGAGAAGGACCAAGAGCATGGTGCTGGCAGGGCTGGTGCAGCCTGGCACTGGCTTGGTCCTGAGCTGTCTCATGCACCACTGATAAAGACACTCAGGAGGTTTGGGAACATTCAGTTCCACAGAAATTAGCTCAGAAAACGCTGCCGAGGTCTTTGCAGGTTGCCATCAGACAGCCATTTCTCTGCCAGGAGCACCAGGCAGCCATTGGACTCTTTGCTTGACTCTGAGGCAGATAGTCCAGGAGCTAGCAGCAATTTGCTGCTGGATTTAAACCCCGTGCAAAACATGAAATACCCTCACCCCTAGCACAGCCATGCTGTTGTTAGCTCGACATGACTATTTCTGTAGCCCTGTGGCACAGCTGCACCAGAAGCCATCTCCTGCAGTTGTTCCTCTTGCAAGGCCATCATCACTGGTGATGGCGAAGCTTTCAGGAGCAACTACCATGACCCTTTTGTACATGGGACAAATTCAGACCTGAGGAAAGCAGGTTCAGAGAGCTGCCCTGGTTTAACCACCTCAGAATGTGGCTGCCCTCATGAGAAAGCCTCATTGTTCTTTCATGACTGTGCCATGTTCCCAAGGGATTAGCAAAACTCCTCCTCATATGCCCTAACTGATACATTCTAGATAAACCTCCTGACAGGGATCAGCCTGTCCTGGAATGTGAGTTAAAGGCAGAGGGATGTGGGCTTAAATAACCTCTTCCAGAAGGAAAGACAAACAAATACTGTGGGGTGTTGACAGCAAGAGCAAAATCCTTTCAATTGCTCAAATAAGAATTGGTCTGATCTCTCAGCGCAGGATTCTTCTGCTCAGAAAGAACCATATTCGGGTGTGAATCATCCTTTCTGCCTCTCCACCCAAAACACATAACCATCAGAAAACTTCTGTGAGGAAGAGGATATTTATGGGTTTACATCACTGCTGCATGTTGCAATGACTGCCATCTGATGCTGGAATGATACACCCTGCTAGCAGCGCCCAGGGCAAATGTATCAACACAGGTACTAGGGAATGCTGTAATGGAAGAGAACCAGCAATCCAGCACCTCATCTGCCTGCTAAACTGGAAGGAGTGCCATGCTCCACCATCCCTGCTGTCAGCTGATAGGAGCATGCACTGAGCTCTTCAGAAGAAGGTAGGAATGAAGGTAACGCAACTGATCGCACCATCCTGTGCTGGCTAACCCACGAGGAAGGGGAGAAAAGCATTCATGGTTAGCTTTGAATGGCATCATGAGCCCCCTCTGTCCCCTTCTCAGACACACAACGAAGCAGCAAGGAGCAAAGCTGGGTTACCTGGAAAGTTCCTTCCTCAGAGGGTCGCAGCGACTCCCATTCTGGAGAGTCCAGGAACTGGTATGGAAAGACGTAGTGAAGGAATTGTCCATCCTGGCTCACACGGACCCTGCAGAGAGGACACGCTTAGGCCACAAAGGAGATGTCACACAAACCTCATCAACTCACACAGCATGCAGGCAGCTAGTCACATCAGGGAGGAAAAGACTCCTTATCTCATGCATGTCTCATACCCTCTCCAGGACAGCTGCAAATGCTCCAGTCTACAGGGCTGTTGCTCCTTTCTCTGTTGGAAAGGATATTTGTTGCCACTTCCCCATATTCCTTCTGGTTTCCATTTCCTAGTACAAAGCCAGCCCTCTCAGGTGCAATGCTTGGTCCTAAAACAGCCCTTCTCACTCTGCAAGACTGCTGCTGCTTTTCAAGAGTTGTAAGCCAACTCTTTGTGCCTGCATCTTCTTCCTGTCTCCAGGGTTGCACAAAGACATTCCCTGACTTGATGCTGGGAAGCTGTTACACCTAGAGCCCCCAGAAACCACCTGGGCTATCGTTCCTGACACATCACACTGCCAGCTCACAGTTAGTTGCACATTACCATTCAACCTCTCTTGGAGTCCCAAGTATCCTTTCTGCTCTACTTTTGCTACAATTGCCTACCAATGTCAAGGTCAAACCTGCACCCAGCCCTGCTGTGGGAGCAGAGGAGGAGCTGTACAGGCCTGGGGCAACGGCAGGGCATTCTGGAGTTCTATTCATAGCTCTGCACCATCAGATTTGGGGCCTTTTTCCTTCCTGACACCATCTTCCCCTGTTGTACAATGCACAAAGACAACTCGGCATGAGCAATTCAGGAGTTACAAGGCTCAGTTCAAAGCTGGGAGTGCTGCCTGGAAGGGTCAGGGATCAAAAGGCACATTTCTTGATCCAGGCACATTTCTTGATCCAGGCACATTGTGCATTTCCAAGTCCCCCTTGTCTTGCTATTGTTCAGTTTAAGAGGGAGCATCTTAATAGTAGCAGTCCTCTGCTGGGTCAGCAAGGACCACGCAAGGCAACAGAGTGGATACCAGGAAATACAAATCCAATCCCATCTCCATAGAGTATTCCATACCAGCCAAGATACACACTTCCCACTGCAAAAGAGCAGAAGAGCTACCCCAGCAGCACCATCTTACTGACCATTGCAGCACCTTCTTGCTCAAAGAGCAGCATCAGATTATCCAGCGCAGGGCAAGACAGCACAGACTCTTCCCACTGACATTATTTGCAGATAGGTAAACTTCAGAGCATGCTGCTCAGCACAGAGGTTTGGTAAGGGGAAAGACACCTAATGGAAACACACATTCCCCATTTCCTCCCAGTGCTTTGCCATTCAGCACTGGTGAGTGGTCCCAGGATACTCTTAACACATCCTAGAAATGGGACAAACACCAAGAAAAGGAAAGACAAGCCTTCTTTACACATCCCCTCGCCAGAGAGGATGGACCATCACAGTAAAACGTAAGTCCTAGGGTGATGCTGGGTTTGTCTTTCTAAAGGAAAACCCTTATGAAATACAACTCCTACAGCTCAGTGCTGCTCCCATTTACAGATCTCCTTCCTTTCCCACTCTCACTTGACATTCAGTGCCAAGTGGCTGGCAGCAGCTGGGAAGCTAGTATCATTCCTATTTGTATGCATTTGGGTTTTGCACATCATGAAGAGAAATGCTCATAAAGGCAAGCCACAGGATCCCTAGGGAATAAATGCCAGTACTTGCTCAGCACAATTCACTCAATAAATACCGAGTGGGACTATCTAATGGTTCTCAAGGTCCTTCTCGGTAGTCCAGAGGGAGGAACATCATGAATGCATGACAGCACAGGGAAAGAAAGAGGCCTGATGAGGCAGGATCCACCACAGGAAAGTGTGCTCTCTTTGGATGAAAGGACGCTCAAAGTGAGACATTTCAGAGCCCTGAGGGTTGAGGTGATGGAACAGTTGTGGGACCTCTCCCTGAACACTGCTGTCTGGGGCAGCAGGTGGACTCAGCGCACTCAGTGCACAGCTGTTCACATCACAGAGGTGTGTCTGGTACCCCCAGAGACCACAGGTCCAGACACACTGCCTTGAGAAACACCCTCTGACAGCCAGTCTGCTCAGAAATGAGGTAACTTTAAAATGGCAGAGAAAGAGGTACAGATCCCCCAGCGGTATCACAGCACGGCTGAGCTGGGTGCTTCACCGCACATAGTGCACATGATTCTGGGACCCATTCCCTGAAATACCCACACTGTCCCCCTTCCCAACAAACAGATGCATATCTCAAAGCCCTTTCAGAGGAAGGAAGCAATCCTCACCCCAGAGGATGAAACCACAGAGGGTGAAACCACTACAATAAGCCACGGCACTTTGCTGTCAGACTTTGCTCAGAAACAGGAGAGCCTTTACCTGCCAGACAGCAGCAATGAGAGGCGGTCAATGGGCGTCTTGCCCTCCACCGCATAATTCTGGTCTCTGACGAGTGACTGGACCTGCTCTTCACAGCACTTCACAATTTCTTTGTAGACATCCAGGGGCACCTGCAAGGGCAGGTACATGGTCTTGTAGAGGAGGTTAAACTCTTCGGGGATGGTGTCTCTGCGGAGCCGGTAAGCCAGGTGAGCCAGCTGAAGCAAGCAGGCGAGGACGAGCAGCATGTTCCAGATGAAGATATCCAGTCCGCAGGCGCTCAGCCAGCCCCACAGGGCATAGCAGAAGTAGCCTGCAGCCAGGAGGCCAAAAATATAGAGGGACCCAAAGATGCCACTTCCTCCCATGTAACCCAGGAGGACAATGCAGCTGGCCAGATGATAGGCTGCCCCCTCCAAAGTGTCCTTCCAGGCATCACACACCGGAGGCTGGAGAAGAGCCTGGTCCCACGAGAGGCTGCTTGAGCTCATCCTTCCCCACTCCCCACCCTCCCTGGCTGTCCTGTGCTCAAACTGAATTGTCATACACAAAGAGTGCTGCAGAGGTCTGAAACCAGAGCTGCTGTTCCTCCTCCTCCTCCTCTTGAGCACCAGCTGGTCCCACAGCAGCGAGCTTCAGAGTGACATGGTAAAACGCTGCTGAATGTTTCTGCACCCAAAAAACAATCCCAAGAGGGCTCGCTGCTTTGTGTCTCACAGACCGGCGGCTGGCCCCCTCCTTAGCCACAGCACTGAGAAAAGAAATTTGCAAACAGAAGGTGAAAAGAGCTCAATCAAAGGAAGAGCAGAGGCCATTAGCTGGAAAACTCACAAACAGGACAGAGATCTCCTTGCACTCGCTGCTCTCTCGCCTGCCCTCCGGCAAATGAAAATAGCGATCGTGAGAGAGCAGCAGAGGGAGCTGGTGTTGACTGTGGAATGTGTATCACTTGGCAGCGGAAAGGAGAGAGACCCCAAATGGATAACCATGTTTGGAATTGAAATCCAAGGAGCACAAGCAGGGAGGAGAACAGAGAGCAAGCATGCACCCGCTACTTAACATAACTCAGGCACCCAGATAAGCCCGGCGCAGCGCGAGGAGGGGAAAGGAGAGGGGAAAACAACCAGCTTATCGCAGCGAGCTCCGGCCACACATGGGGCTCAGCACCACTCTGTGCTCCTGCAAGAGAGCGACTGTCACCCAGCACTAAAAAGGGAAAAGGTCACCCCCTTCTCCTGCTGTGGCTTGCAGCACTTAGCAGGGGAGGCTGGTTCTCAAGAAATGCTTTCCAGGCGCGGCAGCAGAGCCTCCCCCGTGCCCCAGGGAGCTCCATCTCGTGCGGCGTTTTGGGCCAAGGGGCACAAGGTAAAGCTCTGCACAGGCAGAGAGTTGCGGCAGCAAGTTTAAAGCTACAGTAAATGAGCCATTGGGGCCAGCTTCATCTATCACAAAGAGGAAACTATCCTGCCTACAACTGCGAGAGTGTAACACTTGGGAGCATGCATGGTGGGGAAACCCTAGTGGAGGGAGGATTCTCCCACCCCACAGATAACAGGCTCTGTAGGGAAGCATCCTCGGGAAACGCCATCTCACATTTTTATTTCTTCATAACTATTTCAGACCTTCATTCAATGTGAAAAGCAAACAATTCCCACTTGGGTAACCCAGGACACAGGCACGAGGGACCTGCCGAGTCCAGTCCTCCGTGGTCAGCTACAGAAAAGATGAATAGATGCAATTTCTCCCCTGCTTCGAGTAACACGTTGTGAGTCGTACAGGCAGGATCTGCCCTGTTGCCTGGAAGCAGTTACATTTCAGGCTTTGACGCAACCCGCACGGTCAGTCAACAGTATGAAGTCAGCCTGCATGGGTCAGTGGAGTAGAGATAGGGTTTCAAGGGTGGTCGTGTTTCAGTCCGAGCTTGCAGCTGCCCTGCCTAACGTGCCATTCCCACTGGCACCATTCACTTAAAGACACACTAATCGCCTCTTCTACTAATAGCACTCCGGATAACACTGTCTACTGGGCAAAGCTGAATCAACGCTTTATGGCAGCCTGAAAAAATTCATCACAAACTTGGGCAGTACAATCTCCCTCTACAATGGTTAGGCCACATATAACACAGAGTGGTATCACTCCTAGGAACAGCAAAAGCTGTGTGTGCCATCTTGACAGGTTGCCATGTGTGAAGGAAGGAAGACAAATTAAGCTTTTAACAGGGAGGGGAGTACAATCCATTCAGAAAGATGCTTTCTGTTAAGGGTGAAGTGAATCAGGGAACCTTTTCTCCAGTGGTCCCTTATAAGAGATGAATCCTACAGACTGAAGCAGAACAAGACTCAGCTGCAAGAGGTATGGAGAAATGAAAAACCCGATTTCTCTTGACCTCTGCAAAAAGGGAAGGATGATCTTATAGGTGAAGCACTACAATAAAATCCTTAGGAGCCAAGTTCTGTTTTTCATGCCATTGTCATGTACTTGCTAGATGAGCTCAACAACTTGTCTACCTTTAAGCTTCTGAAAAAAGATCAGTCTTATAAGGGGTCCTCTTTCTGAGATAGGCAGACGGTTGATAAAATAGGGATATGGGATGTCAAGACTGGGAACACTCAGGAGAAAGATACTTCACGTAAGACCTGTGAGACAAAACTGAACTGCTGTGAACAGCAGTGTAGAACAATGTTAGAGGAAGCATTCTGAGAGGCAACATCGCAATTTCTCCCCCCTTTCCATACTACCAAGAAACTTTTGCAACAACATCAAAGAAAGAGACCAGAAAGAAAGTTACTAATTTCACTCCTCGGGTAAATTCCTGAGCTAGAAAATACTCTGGAACACAACTTTAATGACTTGTTAGGACAAAGGTGTTACCTCAGGCATCCTTCAGAAGACAAAGAGTGGTGCTCCAGTAACCCCAGAGGCACGTGCTGGGGTCAGAGTGCTGCCAGGGATGAGGACAGCCTGCTGTGACCTCCTTACAGAAGGCAGATAGGAAGCTTTAAGCCCACAGCAGTAACAGCACCAAGCTCCCACTGGAAACCATACAGCCTTTCTGCAGGGGCTGAAAGTGATGCTGTAGAGAGAATGCTATAGCCTTTTAAAAGGTAGATCTCTGAGCACAGGCTAGAGATTGATTTAGGTGTTCTCAGGCCCAGTTTTTCTTATAAAATAAGGAAGATTTGTAAAGTGGTTGAAGCACCGAGGCTCAAATCTTCCTTTCTTCCTAGAGTGCACCGTGGCCATACAGTCTCCACAGCACTTTCAGTTTTCCACCCAGCACGAGTTCAAAAAGCTCTTTATTTTCCAAAGAGAAATTCTATTTTCATACCTTGCCTTGAGTTAGAACATGTGCTTTCCCTCCAGGGAAGCTGGGGTTCATCCAAGATGAGCATTCAAAAGCCAATACCAGTTCACAGGGGAAAACCATACAAATATTAAAAGGGAGGTACCGAGGCCCAAAACAATTTGACATCAAGAGATCAAGTGCACAGAAAACACCTGAGCAGCATTAACGCTATTCCCTGGAAGAAGACACGTAGACATTACAGCAAAATGAGTCTGTGAAGAAATAAAATAGACATGTCAAGCTTTTCAGCAGTGAAACTAACAATCTGTAAACAGATACTCCACTGGTTTCCCCACTTACAATGAATTCAACCAGTAGCATATTATATTTAGGCCCGTGAGATGATGCAATCCAGGTACAGGCTGCACTATGTTTGTCAAACAAATCCTCTGTCCTGCAGCACTTCACTGAGAGTTTATCAGTCCCAAATCTCACAGCAGCTGGCTGACATTTTTGATTTCTGTAGTAATTAAAATCCTTTTTGATTTATTATGTAGTGCATCGCTAGCATTAGTCTGCAAAGCTGTTACTTACACACTAATAAACCCTGTAGCTTCAAAATAGTCACATATATAGTCACATTTGATTTACAGCTGTTGGGAAAGGTCTGAAGCCTACTCCAGACTACCTCATAGGGAATCACAAAGGGACATGTACTGTATGTAGCTGAACTGCTACACAGTTCAGTCCCATTTCGTGCTACTGCCACGTTTCACACCCTCACAGGTACATCAAACACCCTGTGCAGGGTAGTGTCTCACCAGCTCTATTGGTAACTAGTAACACAGCGCCAGTAACTCCCACTCCCCCTCCCCAAATCAAGCTTTGAATCCACTCCCCAGGAAAACTGTAGCAGCAAGAAATGTGATTTGACTACAAGTTTTTGTTGCTTTAAGTATAGAGCTGTCCAGTACCCTTTCTGTCCATGTTGTATATGGGTATCACAGGATCACACTCATCATCTTCCTTCCAAAAGTTTTCCATAGTATCTTACCATGCTTTTACCTTCAGGCATGCCAAGATGTTGCATTTCTTGAGTTTACAGAATTTGTAAATTCTGTAAACGCATTTTTTCCTTTTCTTGACCCAATTTAATAGCACTGCATCTCACTTGATGACCTCTGACCCCACTCTTTACTCTGTAACACCATTTCTACGGTTTACCCAGACTGGACATGCTACCACAAAGCTGGCTCTCATCCACCTTTTAACGTTCTCTTCAGTTCAAGCTCTGGCATGCATTGATTCAAAAATAAATAGCATTATTTAAGTTTCCACCTCAAGATAAGAATAAACATCACGAGGAATGCCAGGTCCTGCTCCCCAGACAGCTACAGGCCTTCACAGAATCCCAGACTAGTTTGTATTGGAAGGGACCTTAAAGCTCATCCAGTTCCAACCCCTGCCACAGGCAGGGACACCTTCCACTAGAGCAGACTGGCTTGTCCAGCCTGCTCCGCATGCATTCCTTCTCATAGGCTGGAAACCAACATGGGCACAACTCTTACCTCAAGACAGGAGAGTAGACAAGCAGCAGAAAACTAAGTCTTAAAAGCCCAGCTTGTCCTTGGCAGCCATTTTAAAGCGCATTTCCTCATACTCCAGGACCTTCATGAAACATTTCCAGAAGCAGTCAAAACTCCTCACACAACCTGACAGTCTCAGCAGAGACACCACCAAGTGCTGCACTCTAACCATTCACAGCCTATTCATTGCTACTCATTGCTCAAAACATGACGAACCCAGCAGAGAAACGATGACTGCACCCATCCCTCCAACAGGATCAAAGCCAAGAAAAGGATCAAGACAAAGCACAGATTTTGTATCTTAAGTCTCTGAAAAGCAAACTCAGCAGGAGAAGGAAGCAATCAGTGATGCTGTCTTAAGCAAAGTCAACTCACCAAAGGAAGACCAACACCACTAGGGTTGCACAGCAACACAGTATGAAACCAAAGTCCCTGCACAAGTGTAACAAATTAACAACTGCACTTTCAGCTCCATTGCAAAAAAGGAATCAAAGGCCACAACCACCCTCCCACTGTCATCTCACACAGGTGAGGAAAAAAACATTTAGAAAATACAAGCCCATGCACACCTAGCACAAGACCTTGAACATAGCAAAAATTGGCATAAAAAAGCTTGCTTTTCAGGCAAATTTACTGTACATACATCTGTAGTCCTCTGCTCCCTTTCCCTTTATGAACCACTGGCTCAAGAATTTGAGTTTGATAAAATTAGAAATAATGCAGCCTGAATCCTAGGGTAAAGCTATTCAAAAGAAGTTCAAAAAATTCTAACAGGGGAAAGCAAATCCAGTTTTGAGTCTAAGGAAAGATCATTTCATAAGGCTGTGGTCATATTTTGGTACAAATATAGTTACATTCACCAACACAAACCGCACTACAAGCTCCAGCACAACTTTGCTGAAAGCAGTAACAGATCAGTGTTATTAGCATGATTTCTCAATTTGAATCAGTGAGAAAACCCACCAAAGGCGTATATGTTCAACCACAACACCAGAGGAACCTGTGTTCTCATGTCAATGAGCAAGCAGGCTTTTCTCACTCCCTCCACTCCTACAGTGCCCTGTTTGCCATGAGGGGAGCAGTGTCATTTCTCTACTTAAAAAGAAACAGAAGTCAGGAACACTGGTCATTTTCAGACTTTTATTAAGAGGAAAAAATATATTTTCTATAGCAGTGATCAAGAGCTAACAGTGGAAAAGCCACAGATGTGATGCACAGTCTATCATTAACAACTCTTTATAAATAGATTCTTTATATTTGCTCTGTGAAGTAACTTGCAGAAATAATTTATTTTGCAGCTCTCCAGAACACAGTCACACCACAGACATCACCTAGAAGAGAGAGGAAAGACAGCTTCACAAAACATGGATTTCCACTGGATATTGAGGGACTGTTCAAAGATAAAAAAACCCCAAGCAAACTAACCACCAACAAACCCACAAAACGCTGGCATTAGATATCCACGGTGAAGTTTGGATCTACTGGAAGACAACAGAGGCAGAACCATACTCTGCTGCTGAAGAGCTACTCACAAAGGCTGTATGCTGCCAGGCAGCTTCACCACCCTCATGAGCACTCCAGGGTCAGTAAGGAGTACTTTGCCTTCCCTCTCACAAGGAAGACACTTTTGCCATCATGAACAGTACTCTGGGCCTTCCAGCGGCAATAACTGAGACACCAGGGCACTTCAGAGGCAGAGGTCCTGAAGGCTGTACTCACCACATTCACAGTCCTGCTCATCTCATATCTTGAAGCCCAGGGCTCTCAAACACTCTTTGTGAGCTTCAATTAGGTGCCCACAATTTTCTTCGCCCTTCTCAATGATGCTGCAAAACAAAGTGATTTCCAAGGTTCAACAACAAAATGTTTGCTTACTATTAGTCAAAGCCGCAGAACTGACAAGCTGCTGGAGACAATTAGAAATCCCTATTCAGCTTCAGAGATCTTTTTGCCTATCCTGTTCAGGGCAGTACTATACTTGCCAAAAACTTTATACCTCTCAGAAAGCTGCCACAGTCTGAAGCTACATACCTAAATATCTGATGAAATATGTAATAGACTTTCCTATTAACAGGCCTGTGACTATTCTGGGCAAGTCTAGACAGGGATTTGTTATACAACACGAAGCTGTCACATCACTTCAAGTATGCCGATCTTGCCTGCAACCAGGTTCAAATCATTTGGTACAGAAGCCACAAAATTTCTCCAGTAAGAGACCAGTACAGAACAGAGTGACCAGTAAATGATGCTTCAGTCCAGCTTCAGTTGGTATTCAGGGAACCTGAAGGAAAAAAAGCCCTGCCCAGCAACTGCTAAAAAAAATATTCACCACATAGGTAACTTTTGATATTACTCATCCATCCAAGTGTCTAACATGTATCCAAATAATGGTAAGAACCTAGCACCACTTATGTATCATGTATACCACAAAAGTGGTTCAGACTCATTCTTTGATGGACCGAAGTGCTTCCTGTCCCCAGAGGCAGGGATTTCAACACTCTGCAAAGCACAATTCATGGGCCTGATCAACCCTCAGATGTCATGTTATGTCATTCTTGCCATACCAAATTGTGAATAATTAAAATATCCTATTTTCTAAATCATTTGATCATAGAATGGTTTGTGTTGGAAGAGACCTTAAAGCTCATCCAGCTCCAACCCCCTGCCATGGGCAGGGACACCTTCCACTAGACCAGGTTGCTCCAAGCCCCTGTGTCCAACCTGGCCTTGAACACTGCCAGGGATGGGGCAGCCACAGCTTCTCTGGGCAACCTGCGCCAGCACCTCAGCACCCTCACAGGGAAGAGGCTTTAAGCTTAATTACACTAAGTAGGGCCAGGTCTGCTGGCTGCCCTGGACAGCACCATCTGACCCAGTACTTGCATCCTACCACTCTTTTCACATGGAGCCCTGGACTCACCTTCACTCTACCACATAACTACACACACAGCCCTAACTTCAGCAAAATACAGTGTCCGGCATCATGTCACCTACCGAACAACCAATGTACCGCCTATCAGGTTAAAAACAAAGAAATTATAAATGCAGCTATATATCTAATTATCAAGTTTTCACCTCTATGAAAAATGTCATCCTGAGACCTAAACCCCAAAATATCTTACTTAAGAAAACAGCACTTGTAATTAATTAAACAATAAAAATGCTACTACCTGCTGGTACTCGTTGCTTTAGTCAGTTAACAGTAGGGAAGATTTGTAAGCAGCATTAAAAGCTAATCTCTGAAACCTGTTTTAAACCAGGGCTATGAAACATTAATCTCTTAATTTCGAATTTATCCCTTTAAAGCACGTTCTCCTCCTCCCTCTCCCATCACTCTTGGCTGCTCCAGCACCCTCCGTCCGTGCTGGGGAGAGCTCCCAGCATCACCCCGGCAACGTTGTCAAGGGCAGGAACTCCTGGAAGGCAGCAGGGAGGGGAACGCACCGGCCCAAACCGCGCACATAGGGCGGAAGCGGGCTGAGGACGGGTTAAAGCTAAACCGCCCGTTCCAAGCAGCTCGGCTGTGGGCCGCGCCCCCGGAGGGCAGTAACCGCACAGGAGCTGCCGCCCGCCCCGGCGGTCGGGGCCACCACAGCCCACAGCAAGACCCCGGCGGCGCCGGCTGGGGCCTCACCAGGCGTCCCGCGCTTTCTTGGTCTCGGGGCAGGCGCAGCACGGCTTCAGCGGCTTCTTCTCCGCCTGCGGCTCCCCCGCGCCCTTGGCGTCGCAGCTGGCGGCGGCCACCGTTGACATGGCGGGCGGCTCCCGGCGCAGCACAGCCTGCGGGGAAGAACGTGGAGAGAGAGGCCCGCGGCGCTCAGCTGGTTCCGGGTGCCCGGCCGCGCCAGCCGCCCCTTCCCGGCCCGCCTGCTCCCGCGGCACGCCGGGAGATGTAGTCCGGCGGGCTCCTGCCGCCTCTCCCTGTGCCTGCCGGCCCTTCCGGCAGCGGTGTTGTCCGTTATCCCGGCGAGGGCAGACCAAACGTGTCACCCAAACGGATCCCCACTTCTGTAACGATAAAGGAGGTGTCCAAAGAGGCGCTTCCCCAGGAACGCTTAACGGCCAGAAAGAAAAGGGAAGGGGAGAGCGGGCAGCAGGGTAGAAAATGGCGTCGGCAGCGGAGGGGAGCTGTCACCAGCGGCACTGTTAGCTGGAGCACCAACAGAGAGGATTTTACCTCTGCCAGAGCCAAGCTTCATGATCAGAACGTCGTGGCCAGCTTCCTAAAGCTCTTTTTTGCCCTATTCATGCAGTGGGGAAAATGGGCTTAGTTCTTCATCGCAGTTGTGCACTGGAGACCTGTGGCAGTGAAGGACATGTGGCTAGGCAGGTATTGCATGTATCTCACGATCACAGAACAGTCTGGGTTGGAAGAGACCTTCAAAGATCACCTAGTCCGAGCTGCCTGCGAGGAGCAGGGACATCTTCAACTAGATCAGGTTGACCAAGAACCACATCCAGTCCTCTGGGCAACCTGGGCTAGTGTTTCACCACCCTCATTGTAAAGAACTTTTTCCTCACATGATGAAGAAATAATGCTCAATAGCCATCATCATTAGCAACATGAAATATTGCTGTCTCATGGCCGGCGGCTGGCTGGTCCCTGCCATGGGCAATAGGGGAAATGATACAGAGCTGCTTTCCCTTTGCAATCTGCCCCAAACCAGGCATCAGCAGCCAAGTCTTGCCTTCCAGGTCTCTGCCATATAGAATCCCAGACTGGTTTGTGTTGGAAGGGACCTTAAAGTTCATCCAGTTCCAAAGCTCCACCATGGGCAGGGACACCTTCCACCAGAGCAGGTTGCTCCAAGCCCTGTCAAACGTGGCCTTGAACACTGCCAGGGATGGGGCAGCCACAGCTTCTCTGGGCACCCTGTGCCAGCACCTCAGCACCCTCACAGGGAAGATGTTTTTCCTCATATCTAACACTAAATTTACCCTTTGTCATCTTAAAGCCATTCCCCTTGTCCTGTCACTACAGGCCTTGTCCAGATTTCCTGTCGGCCCCTTTAGGCACGGGAAGCTGCTCTAAGGTCTCCCCAGAGCCTTCTCCAGGCTGCACAAGCCCAGCTCTCCCAATCTGCTTCCATAGGAGAAGCTTGGCTATTCTGCCACAGTCTGTCAGCTCCCTATGGCAGCCACGTGCTATACTTGTGTTGGAACCAGCCCTGATGATGACAGGGTTACACACACAGGTAGAGACTGGCAAGCACGTTGCGGAGCAAAGGGACATGCCACACAGGTAACATGAGAAGGGCTGCACAGCAATGGATGTGACACTGCTGAGAGCTGGGAAGGGAAAAGGATTATGCCTACTGGAATACAGCTGCTGTGCCTTTTAATGGGGTGTACCAAGAGTCAAAGACTAATTGGCAGCTTGTATCATAAACTAAGGGGATCCAAAATTGCAGGAACACTGACAAGAACATTTGGAGGGACAGAAAATATTAAATGTTTAATTAATTTCTAACTTTTAGGATGAGGTTTTTACATCTCATGGGCAGGTGATCCCATACTTGTCAGTCACAGAAGTGATGAAGAGTAAATAGCAATAGCTCCTGTAAAACAGGTTACATGCTCTCAGTCTCTGCAAAACTTAGGAACTCAAAATATCTCCTAGGGATCGGAACACTCCACTCAAGTAAAAGACTGAAAGGTGCCCTGCAAAGCAGGAAATCTCAAGCAGCTCCACTGTTTTTCAAGAGTCCTGGGCAAGACAGAGAGAATGATTTCTATTTTTTTTTTTTTCAGTATTTACCCTTCCAATAAACCAGGCCAGAAGCAAGAGCATTCTGTTGAGATTTTGGTTTTCTATTTCTCTGGGTCACCAAGGTGAATGCCAACATCACTCATCTGTGCTACCTGAATGAGTAAATGATAGGAGAGGATTCTTTTTCGATCCCCTCATTCTCACATAGAATTCCAGAGACAAGAGGCAAAACCCAGCGCTTTTGCCAGAAATCCAAAGCTCCGCATTTTTCTTGCACAGGTAAAAGAGGCTCTCCCGTTTCCACCATCAAGGCACCTCTGTGGCAGCCTGACAATGAAACACAGGCTTCTGAGGAGATCGCCATCCTATTTCTGAAATGGTGCCATGTAACACTCACCTAATTAGCCACCCACATAATTATCCACAAAGCTCAGCTCAGTAGCCTGTCCCCAGCCATCCCCTTTGGCTGAGAGGGTTGTTCAGACTACCTGTGCCCGCACAGCCTCCTGGTTCAGCATGTGAGGCCATGAACTGGAAGATGTACAGGTTGCATATGGTGACCAGAATATGCTTTTCCCACATCCACGCAAATATGCCTCAAGATGGAGCTTATGAAAAGCACACATCAGCTCTCCAAAACGGTGCCTTGGTACAAGGGGGTTTTTAACATATTAATCATGTTTTTCTTTCAAATTAACTAGCTTTGTCTTTTCTTCCTAAAGCTTTATTTACTGGCCACTATCCAACAGCTGAGGGCTAGTGACAGCAACACAAACTCTGAGGGGAAGTCTGTAGTGAAAAAAAATCCTCAAAGGGAGCTTCCCAAGTCTGCAACTGAACTGTATCTTTTATTTAACATCTTTTATTTAAAGAGAGAGTTTGAATGACATCTATTTGGCCTGTAGAAACCAGGAAAAGACCAAACAAAACACATTTTATTCTTGTGCCTAAGGACTGATTGTTAACTTGGTGCTTCTTGTTTTCCGTTTGTACTCTGCCTGCTGACAGTGGCAGAAGAACTATATTAAAGAGCATGTGTCAGGATGAACAGATTTATCTACCAATCAAAGTGGAATAGCTAAGGGCAGGCTACTGTGCTGGAAAAATTGTCAGGTCTAGTACCTAGGAAAGGAGATTCAGTGAAAATCTTGGTCTGTGAAAGAGATAATGAAAAACAGACCCTCAATCTACCGTGGCACTTGGCAGCTTGGTGCCACATGTGAAATTACAAGACTACAGATAGTACTGGCCATTTACAGCTCTGGGGTTCGAGGAGTCCCACTTACACTGCCCAGTGGCATGGGTTTCATGGGGCTCCATGCAGGCCTTTATCAGAATTCAAGAACATCCAACAGTGACTCATGATGTATAAACATCACAGTAGCATGGCAGTCATTGCGTTGCCTTCAGTTACACCGCTAAAAGAATGGGTGTCCAAAAAAAGAAGTACTTGTCTGTTAGACTCAAATGGACATGCTTTTCAAGAAACCTCAAAGCTATACTTGCATTCAGTGTTAGGCAGGGTAAACCCCGATCACTAACAGTTAACGGTAGCAGTCTGGGGTTTTCCAGATTTCTTACACTTCTGATACCCATGACAGAAGCTAACTGAAGCTGTGGAAAATCTGTGTGGTGAAACAGAACTATTTTGATATCTTTTTCATGCACTGCCTATTCTGGGAACCACTAACCCGTTATCAACTTGCAAAAAAGAAACTGTTTAATATTGGTCTAGAGAGATAGTTTTGTCTTTGTCTTAGTATAAACAGGAGACAGCCACTGCCCCAGCAGCCCAGACAACCATATGTTGTGTTTAATTGTCAAAGAAGTTGCCTGTGTTACAGGACTTCAAACCTCTGAACAAGATGACCTGAAAGGGCCCTGTTGCCTATTATATTAACTGCCCAAGTACAGCGTAGAGTTTTTGGTTTTGAACAGCTGCAAAGTATACCAAATACTGTCAGCTCAGCAGTATGGCCTGAGAGAGAATCAGTGCTGGGATAGAAGGGCCTTTGCTCTGGTCTAGTACACAATAGAAGAGACTCTAAAGTGATTAATTACATCCCCTCTAAGCTTCAAACTCCATCTTTAGGTGAAGGCAAGTGGCTCACTGGGGTAAAATCACCTCAAGAAGTGATGTGGCAGTCCCTTCCCAGGCTGAGAAGCAAATTTCCATGTTTCAGGACTACTGCATGCAGAGATGCTGTACCACAGGACTGAACCATCCCCTCCTGACAGACAACCCACAAAAGGCTGTATGGAAAGAGTCTTCTTTCATACTGGCAAGCAAGCCCTTAAAGAAACAAGTGTAGAATGAAGATTACTATTAAGGCATTTCTGTCTCTTTGAATACCCTACAAACTAGTATTGCAAACAGACCATCTCTTGCCAGAAATTTGGTCACATCTTCACAGCATCAGAGGCTGGAGGTGGAAGGTAGTTTGCAAGATCGCAGTCATTTTCCACTTTAGAACCCGAACTTAATCTGACATTGCAGGACTCGGCACACAGCATCTCAAAAATTCTGGGATCTCATGCTAGGATCAGGACTCTGTGGACTAGGGTTAGGGTTAGGGTGTAAAGACTCTCTTACAACAACAAGCAGAGCAGAAACTCTTGGCCTAGTCAAAATTTGCAGCAAAACTAATTTAAAGAATTGCACTGCTTGCTTTTGCTCAGAAACCATGGTTTTTACAGTAGAGTCAAGACGCTGTTTTCTGCACATCAACAGTTTATGCTAAGACTATGACCACTATCACTTTCGTTACACCTTTTCCTTTCACTGCCTGCTGAAAGCATATCCAAACACACTAGTAAAGATAATGGATTTGCCATGCATGCAACACTGCAAATTCAGCATGCAAGCTCCCTGGGAACATGACAAAAGAAGGAATTTTGAACTCTGCCACAAAGTAACCTGCCTGTTCCACATGCATTGGAGGCAAAACCAGCCAAGCCTTTGGATATGTGTCAGCTTTCCCACAATGCAGATAGGGAGCAGCTGATGTTGGATGAACGTTTTAAGCCTGGCTGGGCTTAGTTTAGTGCTTCCTCAGCTGCTCCCTTCTATGGGGGAAACACCCATGAAAATCCAAGCATTCTGGAGTAGATCCCATTGCGCAGACTGGTGGGAAGGAAGGACCAGGTGTTTGTACTCAAATGGCTGCGTGTGCTACCAACACAACAAAAGAGCATGGCTGAAGAAGACAAGTGTGTATTGTCTGACAGTCTCTATGCTTAGTAACTCAGGAATCAGAAAATCCTAACTTGCATTTGAAAAATAACATCACAAATTCTCCAGAAGACATGAATCTGTAACAGTCTGTCCCTCCGCTGCACTCAGACTCTGTTTTCAGTTAAAAATCAGAAAAAAATTAGCCCCAGGTTTAGAAGTGTTCAGGCATGAACAAGATACACACTAGTCACACGGGGGGAAGTTTTGCTATCCTCAGTTATCTTTTTTTAACTGCAGAGTTAACCAAGACAGCTGCCTGTATAATTCTTTCCAAACAGGAACCCTCTTTCATTCTCACTTCTCATGACTTGAAGGAGTAAGACTTCCAAACTTTTGCACAACCCTCTATGAATTGTCAGAACTGATCAGAATGTGACCCCAAGCAACCAGACAGCTGTGCCACTGTTAATATGCAGCACCACATGCATGCATGGATGATCTCCAATTAGTCACCATGCAAAATCAAATGCCACCTAAAGTCTGTGTGTATGCGTTAGAGGAAATGTCATTCAGAACCCAAGTCTACTTGTCTGTGTATGGAAGAAAAATGCCTCACTGTAGTTCCATAAAATGCTCCATAATACAATCTTCTAACCTTGATCAGTTCTGCTGCAAACCAGGCAGTGTTTGTGCGGCTCCAGCAAATGGTGTTAAGCTGTCAATCAACTGAGAAGCAGCAATTTCACTTCTTTTCCACTCCACGCATTCCAGTTGTCCTTTTTTCCCCCTAAGTGTTGCTGCTGTTAACCATTTTATTCCGCTTGGTGGCATGCCATTTTGATGTTTGTGTCTGTATCAAATCTGGCTTGTTTGAATCTCTTCAAGTCTCTCTTGACTGTGTTTTATGAAATGTGAAGCTCCACTGCATAAAATAGTTTAACGTTCACAACAAACTGGGGGAGCTAACTGGCAGCCTGGAAGGAATCATTAGTATTTACAAATGCATGAGTCATTCCATTTTTGAGATGCTGCTGATTGCAGCTGCATAATTCTACGTGCTCACATCCCAGCATCTCGCTCCTTTTAAATACTGCATCAAGACATATGCTGTACAGTGCTGCAAGCTGCTTGTAACCAGGCTGCAACATCACATATCTCCATTTAGATACCCGTTCAGACTCCCTGCAGCTGTCACTCACAAAGTTACAAAATAATGTAGAAAATTCACTCTTAAGCTGTTTGTTTTACATCAGTGGTCAAGCCAGGTCTCAACTTTGAACACCAAGTTCATTTACACTAGATTTCTTCTGCTTTTCTTCTCATTGATCTAGGAGAAGGATTTCTAAGTAAATCTAATAATCATTATTGTCACTTTATCAAGGACATATTTAGAATCCTTATTCCCACCTAAAATAAACCAAATGCTTAAGAGTCAGATATAAAACATCAGAGCATCTTCATATGCAGGTGGAGGAATTCCGAAGACAGCCTATTTACAATGACATCTTCCTAAATACATTACATAGCTGGAGTACAATTCTTTTTCAAGACATGACATAGGAATACAAGTCACCTACATAGCAGAAGAGTTCAACTAAGCCTTCACCTCAAGCCCATATCCTGACTGTTTTGCCCTAGTTTTCAATATGCTCTACAGTATGCTGTGCAGTGTCTTGGGTTAGTTCTCACTCAGTGTAACAAACACTAAATTTTACTCAACACATCCTGTCTGGACAGGCTCATCACTAACTTCTACTACTCTAGTCCCTAGTCTACTACTCTAGAACCCAGAATGGATTCTTTCAGGTCTGATTCCCCTAGGTGTCCTTCCAAAGACTTACTTAGGATCAAAGAGAGGGTGTTTCCCGACCAACATGCTAGATGCCAAATTCCTATCGTGCTCTCACAGTTGATATGTCAAGACATCAGTGATGTGCTCTAGATCCTGTACTGTGTTCTGTTCACTCTCCACCATCTGAGACTGGGAAGTGGTATAGAAGGGCAATGTGGGTGGGGGCAACGACAGGGGAAAGCCAGGGGAACTCTCAAGACTGAAGACAGCACTGGCTGTTTCTTACACAAGGGAAGTGATAGTGATGCATCCCTGCCAATCCCTGAAATGGTTCTGTTCAGCCTCCATCTTCCCATGGCCTGAATGCCCTGTCACAGCTGTTTCACCCTTTTATTTCTGGTAGGTCTCCCCCAAGTCCCTGGATCTGTGCTGGCCCTCAGCAGACCTCTGTCTAGTGGGCTGCAATTAAGGATAAGCAAATACAATGGTTTTGAAAGGTTTAATAGGCAGGATTCAGATCATGTTGCACTAATTGTTTAAGATGAATTAAGAATGTAGTGTAATATAAAATGAGTCTCTATAACTTCTGTCCAGCTCTTTAATTTCCAGGAAGAGAGTGGCTAAAATGGTCACAGAAGATCAAGATCCCTGGTGCTCCCTTTTGTTGAGGCAAATATAAGCATTCACTCCCTGGAAAAGTTTTCCAAATAGCTGGAAGCCAGACTTGACAAACGATAGGAGAAAGAGGAAGGAGAAGAGAAATGCTGCAAAGGTCAGCAGCAAGGTACTCCATTTCATAGTTTTTGACACACCAGATAAATACATACTACATGTCTCCCTGTCTGCTGAACTGCTGAGCCTTCACTACTGCAGGCTTTAGTAGAAACCATTCCATCAAGCAGCCAGTAAAAACCTAGCTACTGAACTCCTGAGCTTCTGAGTAGAGAGATCTCCTTGGCTCAATGAGACAAACTTCTCTCTACAGTCCTTGACACTCTTAATCATGCTGGCCCCCTGCCTAGTCTGGGGGAAGCAGGATGATTGGTGAGGCTATGATGGCCATTGCTGGTGAGAAAACCTTCCCTGCACCCCTGCAGGCTGAGCATTCCCCACCAGTCCAGCATTAGGGAGATCAGTACTTCAGTAGGGCCTCTCCTCAGGCTAGGCTGAGAAACACAGAGCAATTCACATCTTCCCATCCAGACTATTAACAAGCCTCAAATGGTTTTTAGGATTGCCCTTTCTTTAAAGAAAGAACTGTCCTCTCACAGCTTAGTCGCTTCTATAACCTCCATGCTGTCACCAGAGCTGGAAGTCAGTGGTTGCTGGAAGCCCCTCCACTCACTGAAACATCTACCCATCCCTCCTCAAGCTCCTTCAGTTACAGCTGCCTCTTGCCTTCCTTCCTTCCTTCCCTCCCTGCTCGTGGACTCCCTTTTCCCAGTCACTAGGCTTTCCTCCTTCTCCCCATTGAACAGGCAGCTACCAGCAAATACAGTTGTTAATTTATTTACTTTTAAATTTGACAGATAAGGCTGGACCCAAACTCAGGAAAAGCAGACATGGAATCCAATCACGACCCAGGTATAAACACATTCCTCATCCAGATCTCAGGAGCAAGTAGTTGGACTGCTTTGAAAATACAAGTTCATCTGAAGTTCAACACCAGAAATATGGGATAAAATCTTATCTGCTAAGTCAATGTAATATTCCCCTTCCATCAGTTGTTCCTCATGTTGCTCTCTTACCTCTTATGCTCTGACTAGGATGTAGCATCTCCTCTGCTGATTCAGCCACTGACTGATCAGCAAGGAACAGAGGAAATGTAAAGTTAATTTTGAATAGAAATGTCTTAACACACTGAAACTTGAAAGCTGCAAGCTAACGTGTTGGCATTGCCATTTATTCCTCTGAGTATTACGCGGGAGGAATGCGAACACTGGGAATTCACTAGTTCCCTAAGGAATTCAATCCAAGATACTTCTCCTACCAAGGCAAGTAGGAAACAATATTCCTGACTGCAGCCCAGCAAATCATCCAGATGTTATCCCTGTTCATTAAGAAGCTTATCCAGAGCTCATCGAATCCAAGTGAAATTAAGTATATGAATAGCCTTCACAGGATGCCTGAAATATTAGTAAACTTGGGGTTTTGTCACAAACTGGACTTCTCTGAACTGTGGGCTGAAAATGTCCTTAATTCTGCCTTTTTTTACAAAAGTGCAGCTCAAAGCCATTACTGAAACCTTTCAGCAGGCTTTGAAGCAAATCCTTTTAACTGTGATCACTGAGTATTTTCTCTGAACTTTGGCTTTTTAGGCTATTCTCATCTGTAGATTGCTTTTAGTACTCAAAATGGGCCAGCAGTCATACTAAGAAATGCAAAGTAAGAGAGAACAGGTCTCCCGTTAAAGACTAATCTGTTTTCAGCTGTTGTCTCCCAAAATGCTTCTCTTAGCAGAGCTAAGGGCACAAAGAAACCAAAGACCTTGGCAAAGCTCTATTCACCACATCAGTACTCCAAGGTCATTTTTACAAAAGATGTTGCAGGTTACAAGTGAGGTATTCTACAACAGATAAGATGCCTTACTATAGCCAAAAGCCAGCAGACAGACAAGGCCTCACTCCACAAAACATTAGATTTCACAGCATCTGTCTTCTCACCCCTTCTGGAGGCTTACCTCAGCTTTCTGCCACACGAACAACCACGTCTTCATCCTCCTCTTTTCCCCACTCTCCTTCACCACCTCTTCTCGTGGGCTGGGAGGAATGCCCCCTTCTTCTGGATTAAAAACTCAGCAATCACACTGACTGCAGCCTTGTGCTGCTGCTTTCCCATTCCTTCTGAATCACACCTTTGGAAGGAGCTGTTTATTGAACACAGTTAGTAAACCGTGTGGGCTTACCTTGGGTGAGTCCAAAGGCCAAATTAATTTGATCTCATTTCACATTTAATAGAAGCGCTGAACTGGTGCCACCCAGGTTAGACGGCGATGGACCACACATGGAGAAATGGTGACATCCTGTGGCAAAAATGGGAAATGGCTGTCATTTGACACAGAGCAGAAGAGGACCATCTGCATACTCAGTTTAAAGCCAGATGGATTATGTCTTGCCAGGGGTTTCACAGGTCCTCGTGGATTGCAGGGGGGAAATCACATTCAAGAAACCCAGTTCCCTCCTAGGCTTTGGAGGACAGAAGGAACACACAAGTAGACTCATCATCTGTTTAGCTCAACTTCTTTGCCTTCTCCCCTCCTATCCTGCCTTTCCACACCCCTCCCCACTTTTTCAGCTCCACATCTAGGCCTCTCATTTTCTTATCCAGATTACTTCTGCTCCACTTTACCGGCTGCTCACCTTGTCTCTTCCTCCTTCCCCTGCACACTGCTACCACCCTTCTACAAATTTTTCTTTGCTCAGCCAGCCAAATTTCTCCTCTAAAACTGCACTTTCACATCCAATCCATCTTTTCTGTCCAGCTATTCTGCCCTTAAGGAATGCCTAGTCCCACCCTCTTGCCTAAATCTTCCACCTCTCTTTGTCTGATTTTACAGTTCAAACACATCAGCAAGTCATCACAGCATAACAAGTCCCTCAACAGAGCACCAGTAATTCATCTTGAAGCAAATTACACCATCTTATCTCAAGGTTAATGCAAGGTAAAATGCATTTGGCTCAGGCTCTTTCACGGGCAGCTGAACTAGTGCACTTCACCACAGTTTTTCAACATGTCCTGGCACAGAGTGCCTCCTGCAGAGTTACACTCGGTCACTGCACAGTAACTCCCAAAGGTGTGGACAGTTTGCTCATACATCTGAGCACCTGGAGTCCCCTCAGAGCCAAGTGGCTATAAATAAAAGCAGATAGACAGCACCCCAGCTCAGTTACACAGTCTTGTTCTAGAAAAGCTATTACTGGGAAGAAACCAACCAAAAACACCCCAAAAAATCATGCTATGGCTGCAGGTCTGAGGGGAAAGCCCATCAGTCAAGTTCTTTGAAAACTGCAGCAAAGAGCTTCTTTTTTGTTGGAAATGGCTGATCTGCATTTAAAAAATAAACAACCAACCAAACAAGAAGACCAATTCAGACCAAACCTCACCACGTGACCATTGCGGTGTATTCCACAGCACACACCAGCATGTCAGGGCCCCCGGCCAGGTTTTGCTCCAGTTGCAGCTCCACAGGAATATAAAGACTTCAGGCAAAGAACATTCAAGATAGCAATAATCATAACACCTTTCAACACTTGTAAGGCCATTCACTGTTCACATCTGTCATTCAGAGGTTTCTCAGAAATGTTCGTTAAAAATAGGCCAGTATTCCACAAACAGCCCCCCTATCTAATCTAAGCAAGCTCCATGAACCTAAACCTTGAGCTTTTAGCTCAGCCACATATACCTGCCACCTCCCATGAATAAGTATTAGTCTTCAGGGAGTTATGCAGTGACCTGAAAACTTTAATCTTTCCTCTTCTGACAGGGTAGTTTTCTGCCACATCAGTCTCCCAAAATAATTCCCCACATAGTCTTTCAGCTGCGACACCAATAGATCAGAGGCAGTGGGGCTAGGCAGTTTATAGTGAACAAAGAAGGTAGCAACTAACATTGAGTCCAATTTAATGCAGTTAAAGTTAATAGTGGGACTACAGCTTTTGGTCTTCCACAACTCCAGAGAGCACTCATCTGTTATGCTACGCCCTGGCATTTTGTTGTACTCTGTTCATGTAATTATTCTGTTGTTCTTCTCCACCTGGTTTCCACTGAGTTCCTTCCCAGAATCATAGAATCACAGAATAGTTAGGGTTGGAAAGGACCTTAAGATCATCCAGTTCCAACCCCCGTGCCATGGGCAGGGACACCTCACACTAAACCATGCCACCCAAGGCTTCATCATATCAGACGTCAAATCAGATGTCAAATCAGGCTTCCCTCATCAGAAAGATGAAAGTCCAGGCCACCTGCATCCAGTCAACTCTTAAATGCGAAAAATGTGAGAGGGTGGAGCCCACAAAGAATAATTTTTTTGGCCAAGGGACAGTTTACACACCTTATTATGTCAAGGCAGATGTCCAGCATGGAAAAATTGCAGCATGGAAATTATAGAGTTCTAATGAATGAGATACAAAAAAGGAAAACTCAATCATGAGAAATTCTGGGCAACTCTATTAAAAAATGACTTTTACTGTCGATAATTATAATAAGGTATCACACTGTAAAGTTCTTCAGTAAAATGAGAGTCTTTACAGCCTGCTGGGTATCCTTAGGGCACTGTGGAAAGTAGCATCCTGCAGATGTCATTCAGCCACAGCGCTGTAACAGCACTCCTTAGTTCAGACCCACATTCAAATACTCCATCGACCTACATTGAAAGAAGTTGTTGCTTCGAACAAGTGATGGGCCTTTAAGAAGTAAACCAACATTCAAAGTTGAATTAAATGTCTATGTATAAACTGTCAGAGCCAAGGAGTTTGGAACCACAGCCTGCACATTGCTCTCCTGTGATGAGCACTGAGGGGCCAAATTTTATGTCAGGCATGAAAAGCTGTGAATAATTCTCTGATATACAGAGTTTTATACACAAAATAACTAACATGAGGGACCTGCTTCAAGAGTACAGGCAGAGGAGAGGGCGCACTTGGAATTCTGCTTTTTATGTCCTATTCCAAAAGAAGTCTCGCACCATTGCTTCCAGATCTCCTTAGGCTGACAAAAGCGTTAGCCCCTCCTGTTTTAACAGCATAAAGAAGCTTCCAACTTTGTTCCTCATAGAAGATGGTGACCTCCTCCTTGCAAAAACAGGAACGTTTTTTGAAGCACGATACTATTTCATAATGCTTTGTGCAGGGCTCTCAAGGCACTTTACAAATGCAAAACCACCTGCAGCCTCTCTGGGCTGGTAGGTAACAAACCTATTTTCACCAGTTTATGGCAGCAGAAGTCATAAGCAGTGACAAGCAAAGCCAGGAATAAGAATATTTAGGCCTAAATCCAATCCCCAATTGCTAAACAGCTTTTCATAGAACGGTTTGGGTTGGAAGGGACCCTCAAAGCTCCCCTAGTGCAAACCCTCTGCAATGAGCAGGGACATCTTCAACTAGATCAGGTTGCCCAGAACCACATCCAGCCTGGTCTTGAATGTCTCCAGGGATGGAGCATCCACCACCTCTCTGGGCAACCTGTGCCAGTGTTTTATCACCAACATGGTAAAGAATTTCTTCCTCACATCCAGCCTCTTTCAGTTTAAAACCATCACCCCTCGTCCTGTCGCAACAGACCCTGCTAAAAAGTCTCTCCCCGTCTTTCTTACAGGCCGCTTTTAAGAATTGACAGGCTGCAGTAAGGTCTCCCTGGAATCTTCTCTCCTTAAGCACTAAGTGAGGGCCCAGGGGAACCGGAGAGCATCACAGCAAACACACCTCCACCCTGTTTCCTCCACTCCTCCCCGTCGACCATTCCCCATCCTCCTCAATGGACAGACAAGCCGCCCCACACCAGCTTCACTGGGAAGCCCAGGACACGGGCTCTCCGCAGCTTCTCATGTGGAGAGCATGAACACCTGCGCCTCCACTGTCCACGCCGGGGTAGGGGAACGCCGAGCACCGTCGGCTCCCTCCCCGCCCCGCCTGCAGTAGCACAAGATGGAGGCGGGCAGGCCCCGCCGCCTAAGAGGTCTTGGTGCCCGCAGGGGAGTCACAGACCCCGGGATCCGCAGGAAGCGGCGGGAGAAAACCCGTGGGGTGAGGCCGTCCCCGGGGAAAGACCCGAGCAGCCACCAGTGCAGAAGGGGAGCGCCGGCCTTCACGGTCATTCCCCGGCCCCGCCCGCCGGTCGCCATGGGAACCGCAGCCGGAGGCGCCATGAGCCGCGCGGTGACCGGCGCTTTGCAGGCCCAGCACCTTGGGGACGGCCGACAAATGGCCTCCGGTCGGACCCTCTATTACCCCTACGGTACCGGGTCCGGCCCGGAGGGACAGTGGCTTCACCCGCGCCCCCTGCCCTGTCTGCAGCCCCCGGGGCGGGGGAAGCTCCGCAGAGAGGGAGGCCGCGTCCAGCTCCCGGGTGCGGGGTGTTGTGTGCTGGGGGTGGTGGCGGGAAGGTCGTGAGGCGGCTGGTCTGCCCGAGCAGGCCCCTCGCTCTTCCCGGGCCGTAAGATGAGGTTCGCGGTCAGAGCTGGCCCCGGGGTTGTCACTGGCCGGCCGGCAACGAGCTGGGTCGGGAAAGAGGGGTTGAAACGGGAGGGTGGAGCAGGGCAGAGCTGTACAGCGGTAAAGCCTTGGGGTTGGCAGCAGTAACGTACCAGAGGTGAGGGGAGTCTTGGGACTATAAAACACCTGCGAGCTGGGGGAAAGCCAACACTAGTTCTTTATGCTGGAGGGAAGCATCGTTTACAGTGCATTTCCACTCATTACAGTGCTTGCTTACTTCTGTGTTCCTTCTGTGTAATGTCTTCACTTTCTGTTTAAGTGATTCCGAAGAAACATTTTTCTTTGGTCATGTTCTTGTTCTACAGAACAGCAGTATTTCAGCTCTGAGGCTTATTTTGTATGATGGTGGAATTTCTTTGGTATGCAGACATATATTTCAGTTTTTTCTTTCCTAGTTTGTTTTATACTGTCTTTTTTTACAGACTTTTAAAGATGGAAGCAGAGCCTGACCGTTCACACAGATTCCTCAAATATGTAACTAGTTCCATTTGTTCACTTATCTTTCAGACCCTCCATACACACTGTCAAGTAAGAAGGATCATTCGAAGTCAAATGCACTTGTTGGTGATAAAGTGGTAGGTGTTGGCCAAAGATAGCTCACTTGTGCACCTTTTATTTCTGTGTATACGCATATATACATGGGTAGAAACTCAGTTCTAAGCTGCCCCTTTAAAACCAAAATACAAAGCAAAGGAAGCAGTTTTATCTAAAACAAGACTTAATGCAGGGATTTACCACATCCCCTGGCCTAGGGTGACGCCGCAGCAGCAGCCTGGAAATGCCCAGTTCCATGTCCTGAGTAATTTCCTAAATTGTGTGTCAGTGGTGTGACCAGCCTGACCAGCAGATCAAAGGAGGTGATCCTGCCCCTCTGCTCTTGTGAGACCCCACTTGCAGCACTGTGCAGTTCTGGTGTCCTCAACATAAGGACATGGAGCTGTTGGAGCAAGTCCAGAGGAGGCCACAATCAGGGGGATGGAGCACCTCCCGTATGAAGACGGGCTGAGAAAGTCGGGATGTGCAGCCTGGAGAAGACAAGGCTGCATGGAGACCTCAGGGCAGCTTCTGTTGTCTGAAGGTGGCTACAAGGATGCTAGAGAGGGACTCTTCATCAGGAACTGTAGCAATAGGACAAGGGGTGATGATGGGTTCAGACTGAAACGGGAGGTTCAGGAAGAAATTCTTTACCATAAGAGCAGTGAGGCACTGGCACAGGTTGCGGAGGGAAGTTGTGAATGCTCTATCCCTGGCAGTGTTCAAGGCCAGTTTGGACAGAGCCTCGGGCGATATGGTCTAGTGTGAGGTATCCTTGCTCATGGCAGGGAGCTGGAACTAGGTGATCTTAAGGTCCTTCCCAACCCAAACTGTTTTATGATTCTGTAATTCTGTTATTTATAATAGATTATCTCCAAATGCTGTTAGCAGCAGCTGTTACTAAGATCTAAAAAAGAGTTGGCCTGTTGTTCAAGCAGAGCTGTTAAAATGTGTTATTTCACATGGTGCCTCCTTACCTTGGAATATACTTAAACTGCAGCTCAAGGTAGCATACTTAGTTTAAAGTGAACTAGGTAGTAACAGCTAGGTAGCCTGTAAAGGTTGCACACCCATCCTAATTCATATTATCTTCCTCACTAAGCCCTTAATTAGCCCATTGTTAGCTCCCTACTGCTTTTGCTGCCCTGCTATCAGTATTCACCCTAGTTAGTTTAAAACCAGTTAGGGCGTGTCTCTGGGAGTTGCAGTCACACGATTAGACAGCAGTGATTGATGGCTGGACAGGCTGCATATAGGTAGAATGCCAAAGGAAAACAGACTTGGTACAACTGCATAATGAATTGGATTTTAAACAGAGTCCTCTTGAAGCTGTGCACTTGACTGAGCCTGCAAGGCAGGATGCTCTGAGCTCTGAAACTGCATTGCTGTACAGTGAGGAGAAAATCCACGAGCAGCTTTCCATTAGTGGAGTCAAGGAACATTTTTTAAGAGTACTTCTGGATGTCTCTTACCCTATTATCTCAGTCTCTTTCCTACGTCTACATGAAAAAAAACCACAACAGTTTGTTTGTCTGCCTCTCTGTAGAAAGATACACACCTAGAGCTGGAAACATTACCTGTCATTACAGAGATCCTTGCAAGAGTATTGCTGTGTTAGCACTGAAGGCCAGACAAAGTGAGGTGGCATACTGTCACTAATGTCATGTCCCAGGTGTGATGTTGTGGATGGGTATGGTGACAGACTCTGACTTGCGTGAAACATGGTTTAAGCATATGAATCGGCAAGGGCACAGTGTGCAATTCAAAACAGTGCAACTTTGAATTCTTAATGTATAGGTTCACAAAATGAGTGGACAGAGTTTGGGATAATACTAGTTTGTAGGGTTTTCCAAAGTCCTGAGGTTGAATTCCCTTTGAAGAGAAATGAAACAAAAATGCAGTCTCACGCACAGCAAGCAGCTGGACATAGTTGGGAGTCCAAATCTTCATCATCTGACATTCTCTTACACTCTGGTGAGTTAGTGTAGTTAGTCACTACTACCCCATCCAGGTTAGCACCAGATGAAATAAAAGGGGTGATTCAAAGTTCAAATCTGATTCCAGGCTTTAAAGAAGCTCAAGCCAGTATAGCTACATCACTTCTACTTGAGTCATGATTGCAAAGATTTATTTGCAATAATAAATCTGGAGATTTAAGGCATATCTACCCAGGGAAATAAGTACTTAGAAGAAAGGGTGTGGATTTTTAATGTGATCATTTTTGTTTGCTAACTCCCATGCAGGTATTTTTAACACAGGCTAAAATTGTTACAGTATAAAATAAGTGGAATATGTTACTTCATTTCCAGAGCAAACAAAACAGGAGGAAGCTACATGGGGTAATGTGCTGGAAGCTCACATCACTGCGCATTCACAGTTACTGCGCACTAACGTTTTTATGTAACGAACCATTAGATCCTCAATTTTAAGTGTAAGTTTGGCACTGGAAAATGGCCACAAGACATATCTGTGTGTCTGCTGCTAGTCTGGTATGCTCCACATCTTGAGAAGTACCATCTAACCAGCTGACATCATTAACATATGTATGCCTGCTTCTTTCCCCATCTCAAATGTGTAGTGTAAATCACAGCAAGCTGAAATTCTGATCTCTTCACTGCTGTTTGAAATCACTTAATCACTGCCACTCTTCTTTGTGTCCATACAAACATTAGGTAAAGGCACCAGTGCTCAGAAGTATGTTTAGAACCTTGATCCATTTCCCAAGCTATGGTGAGTGGTTGGAAGGCAAAGATCCAGTACCTCCATTTATTGACCAAAGATGGAAAGGGAGTGCTCAGCATCGCCTGGTGGCTCTTCAGCAGCTTGCTGCGTAAGTGTTCTATGGATGATTTCAAAAACCCATACAAACAAACCCAACAAAACCCCATGCACACTGAAGTGGAGATGACTGCAATTTGCTCCTACTTACATTTCCCTTGAAATGAAGAGATTGCAGCTGTTGTGGAGTATGGTTGCCCATCTGTTTCTTACAGGGTGGATGTTGCACATTCCTTCATCTCTGTGTTATCCACTTTGCAGAGGTTGCTGGGGAAGGGAAGAGAGTTATTTCAATCTTAAAGATCAGATAAGTTATGAACTTGACTTCAATGACTCATGTGTGTTACTTCAGCAGGAGCGGTTTCTTTTTAGTCCAGTGCAGGTTTTAACCAGTGGAGTTGCAGCTGGTTAGATTGCTTTTGTTGCTTATTCAAGGGTATAGAAGGCCTGAACCAGGACACCACATTTTTAGTGCAGGGGTGTCTTAGTTAAACTTTCTCCAGGCATCACAATTTGGGCTTCTGATTCTGCAGATGTTAAAAACCAAACTTCTGTGTGTTTTGCCACACCATGTGTTCTTTGGAATCCCCTAGTAGCTGTATTCAAGATTGCAGGCATCAGCATAGTTGTTTACAGAGGTTTTTGATGCATTAGCAAGCTAACTGTAGACCACAGGCTTTTCAGATGATGTGTGCTCTGGGGTTGCTGGTAGCCGAGTTCCATCGCATGCCAGACAGTAATCAAAGATGGTTTCAGGGTGATACAGCACCTGGTTTTGTTCAGTTTTGAAAGCATATTATTCTAATTTTCATAATAAAATAAGAATTTTTGAGCCTTTTTTTTTTTTTACTGTTTTCAGCATTTCACACTGTCCCCAGCAAATGAAAACCTCAGTGGCTTTTTCTATCTTGACTGTTATTCTGTAACCAGAACTAATTTGACACCTGCACTGCTTTAAAATTGATTTACATTTCAACAACATGTATTTGCAAAATGTCTTGTAATTAACAAAAAAAAAGAGAAATCCATCCCCTCTGTTTCAACCTGCATGGATTGACACTGTTGCTGATACAGAAGATAGCATATTTCCCAGCTGTCTTCTCGGCAGTTGCATTGCCTCTGCAAGGTTACCAGGAATAAATGCCCATTTATTTCAGCAAAGTCAGCAAATATAAGTCAAGGACATGCAAGAGGCAGGATCTGTGGAATAAAAAGGGCTGTTTCACTGGGTTCCCATTGTGCCTATAACTGTACCATAATAGGATGAACAGCTTATGCTAATAAAGTTAGATCATAAGAATAAGTGCCCACCTGTGCTGAATGAAACATAAACCCATCTGGATGGAGCAACAGCCTGATATGTGAAGAGTCAGCTAGTAGAACTAGCCATCAGCTCCATTATCTCATTTGAATTACAAACACAACTTCACAATAACAGGTTGATTAGTGCTAAGCAAGTATCTCAGATTACTGCACTGCATCCCAAAACATTTTCCTCTCTTTTGTTAAATGACAGGACTGAAAGCACTAGGAAGAGATGACTTTAAACTTACCTTGGCAGTAAATTGTATGTCACGGGAGGTTAATGAAGCATTATCTCTGTAGGCTTTGCTGTAATAGGTGGCCATACAGTGACTCACGAAGTTCCAGAGTGCATCTTGCAGGGCTTAGATGAGGTCTTTGAAGACAAGCGATCTCAGCATGGAATCCTCTGGTTTGATCCCAGCTGTCAAGCAATGTTATGTATTGTTAATTGTGTCTCTGTAAATATATCTCTGTATTTAAAATTAGGCAATAGCAACGAGTTCCAGCACCCCACAATCCTGAGGTCAGGTTTCTTAAAAGCCACCCAAAAAATGGTCTTACAAAAAATGACCTTCAGGACTTGCCATATATATATATATATATATATATATACACAGCTTAAGGAAATTACTTACCTCGGTGGCATGGTATGGGCTTTTGGTTTTGGCTTGTTTTTAAAAAAGAACTTCTGTTTCTTGTCTTAACCACTTTGCAGGTTGAGAAGAGAGTAAGACTGGAGGATAAAGTGATTGTGAGATCAAATAGGAGTCCTGATGCATAGCTTTCAAAGGACTCAGTTCTACCCATTGTTTCACTGACTACCTTAATGAGGTCTACCTCATTAAAATAAGCTTTAAAATAAAAGGCTCAAAGATGTTCTAGGGAAGAACTTAAACCGTCTGCCTCCTTTAAATTCAAAAATGGGGCAAAAAATGAAGACACTGTTCTTGCAAAAGATATGGTTGTTGCAGCACAGGTTTTTGAAACATTAACATGGTCATCCTTATTTTAGTCCTTTATTGGAGCATTCAGATTGAAATTGCTGATTCTAAAATATTTTACATTTGCTCAAAATCTCTTCAGCTACTTTTGAAAAGTAGAAAGCAATAGTCTGCCCCTTTGTTCATTCTACTCCTTTACACAGATTTTCTGTTATGGAAAGTTTTTTTACTCTTAAGGAAATGCGCTTGCTTCCCCCACTCCCAACAAAAGTAGTTAACAAGGTCAGGCATTTACAACTGGCAAATGCTCTTCATGACAGGCACGTAAGAAAGTTTTATTAAAGGCAGCAAACGACCATTTCTTGCTCACACCTAATGAGAGATATATATGAAGTGTCAAAAAAGTAGAAAGATAATTAAAAAATAAGAAGGGCATAGCAAAAAGATCAGAACTGCTCTGAATGTACTTAAATGATACCCTGTACTTTGGCTTTTAGAGCTCGATCTTCTCTTCAGATACCTCAGATTGTGTATGAAGATCCTGAAGTTAGTGGAAGGAATCGCTACAAGTATTTTGCACGGTAAGGGATGACCTGATTTGAAGTTCAGAAGTTCAGAAACCTGCTTTTGTGCTGTTTAAAAAGCACCTAAATAAATGCCAGAGCCTTATTTCTTTCAGTCCTTTGTGTCAGTTCGATTGCTGCTATGGAAAATCTAAATAGTAACCAAATCTTTAATCATGAGGTCATTTTAAATTCATGCTATGCCAGAATTTTTCAGATAATGTTCAAGCAAAGCTGTTAATATGTGTTACTTCACATGGTGCCTTCTCACCTTGGTATATACTTAAACTACAGCTCAAGGTAGCATACTTAGTTTAAAATGAGCTAGGTAGCAACAGCTAGGCAGCCTGTAAAGATTGCACACCCATCCTGATTCTTCATACTAACTTCCTCACTAAGCCCTTAGCTAGTTAGCCTGTTCTTTAGCTCCCTACTGCATTTGCTGACCTGCTATCAGTATTCACACTAGCTAGTTTAAAATCATCCAGGTTTTCGACTCAGATAATGAGTTACCGTATAAGCAGTTATACCAAGCATTCTGTACTTAATTATTTGTAGAAAGCTCTGTGCTGTAGATCCTCTTACACAAAGGAAGAAGATGCTCACAAAGCCCTTGCAGCTCTCCAGACTCCTGCAGAGGTGCCTTCTTAAGAAGGAACCTTTTAACTCCCAGTTTCTGCCAGTAACAGAAAGGCAGCAAAGGGAATCCATGATTAACTTTCCATCGATGTCCTCCATTGCAGAGCTGCTCCGCTCCTTCCAGAGTGACACTGCAGGTCACCAATGGACTCAAGATCTGAACCAACAGCTAGCGTATAAACTTTGTCAACTTAGTCACATATTCTTTGAATCACTTTCGCTATTATAGACAGCAGCTATCAGCAATAGGTCCACTTTAAATACAAAAAAAAATTCCAAGCTTAATAAACTGAAGTTCTTTATGGATCCTTAAACAGCAACAACAGAAGGACAAAGATGATGCTATCTTCTGCAGTTTGAAATTAAAGTCTCTCAAAGGCTAAGGGAAAATGATAGTGAACTGCAGTATGCAAACTATAAGAATGCCTAAGAAGGAATTATTAATAATGTCATTGATCCCATATTACTTTCAAGATAATTTAGAAAATACAGCAAAAAAAAAAAAAAAAAGCAATCAAATTAGGTAAGTTCAACCTAGCTTACCTTAGCAGCTGATGGTAGGAATTCATTTCAGGACTTACTTCAAGAAGTTATAAGAAAAAAAGCCCTCTCAAAAACCCAGAGTGGAAAAAGGTAAACTAATCAGTGAAGCACAAAATGTTGTGAACACACTCAAACCTAGCTTCTTTAATTATTGCCTTGTTTTGCAATTCCACTTTCTGCTTTGACAGAACACACAGACGTTCTGGTGAAACTTTCTCTGTTACTCCTTAGCCGTGAAAGATTTACTTAATATTAAGGCACAGTTCATAAAGATGCAACTACAGAATCTGAGATATGGAAAAATCAGTGTAACTCCATTAAAATTTGTGGACTGCAGTTTTTTCTAAACCTCAATGATCTTTTATGCTCATGGTTGTTGTCTTACATTTGCACTCTCTCTCTTTCAGACCTCTCATCACTTCTTATAAGCCGCTTCCACTAAATATTACTTATTCAATGGCACAGTAAGTAGTGAGTTCTGGAACATTACTGTTGTAATGGGTCACATCTCACCAGAAAAAGGTTGGGGAACTAGCTGGTGTACAATATTTTTCATAATGAACCAACAGGAAAAACTTGTTAAAGAGGTAAGATTTTGTTCACCATTGAGAATTCCTGACAAAACAGGTGACTTGTGTGAGAACTTGCTTGCTATACATGAGTAGTACTTTGTGTAAAGGACATGTGCCTCAAGTGTGTTATGATTATGTGGCCTGAAACAGAAAGCCAAGTGTGTCTGAGTACTAGTAGAGATACCAATGCAAGGAAGATTCTTCCCTACAGCAATATTATTGGAAAATCTTTGATATTTTATTAAACTGTCTGTGATAGTTGCAATACTGTTCAGTGATGTAGAACATTCATGAAGGAGTCTGATGATGTTTTCAGTGGGGATCAAATTTTGAGGAGACCTAAGAAGACTCATTTCCTAGTGGAGTCATGGACATTGCACATGCTTAGATCAAAATTGAATTTTCATTCTGGAATTGTTGGAAAGAGAATTATGTAAGCTAAATTGAAGCAGTCCTACTTCTTCTAACACTCAACCATTAGTTACTTCTTTTGCCCATTAAAAGCAATGTTTTAGAATGCATACATGGGGAAGACTTGCATGTGATGATAACTTGTGAGAGCTGAAACAAGATTTCTGGATTGTTTACATAAGGAGGGAGGTTACAAAGACTCTGTGTAGCCTCAGTCTGCTTTTACTAAAGACAATGGAGTTAATCAATGTAAATCAATGGGAGCACAAACACGTTTGGATACCCTACCTTTGACTTAGTGTTTCTGTTTTGTTTGTTGTTGCTTTTTTAAATGAATGTGACTAATATTCTTCCATCGTGCATCTCTTTTTAGGACAGAGCCCTATGTTCATTCACATACAGGAGACAGCAAGGTCTTTAGTCCCAGGTTACGAACTTTGGGCACACAAACAGATTACAGAGATGGTGAAGCCCAGACGGATCCCTATTCCCCAGAATATGTAGTTCCTAGTGGCTCAGTCCCTGAACTTCTGACACTTGCTACACTCACTTGGGGTGAGTTGGGAAACTGAGATAAATTATAGCAATCATATCATCTCTTTAGCAGGAGGTTCTTTGTTTTTTCAGTGTCAGGTTTCAAGTCTGTTGCCAGCTTTGGAAGGCCTTTGTTGTCTTCCCTTGGGGCACAGTATTTTATCTATTTTTTAAATAGGTATGGTATTTTCTTACTTAATAGCGCTGTTCTGGGGTACTTTATAAAGAGTTTTGGTATTACTCAATATGGAAAGTTTGTATGTTTTACAAATATGAACTAGGAGCATTTTTTCCATTCACCTACCATTCTTCACCTGTTCTGAGTTAAACATCAGTAAAAAACAGTATGAACACTGCTGCCCCAGAATATACCTGTGATCCTCATCTCCCACTGTTCCACCTCTGATAATGATGGACACTGGACATGCCAAAGGAAGTGCTCATTCTCAGAAAGTGCTTTCTTAGAAAAGCTTTTCCTCCTTTGCCGCCTGCAGTAGAGGAATGAAGTGCTAGTGTTAATGTCAGCTAAGCCACAGCAAATGCAGGTCCTACCATTCCTCATACTGTAAAATTTTACTGGCCTTAGAAGCATGTACTTCAGGTTGTGGACAGTTCTTTTTGTGTTTAACGTGAGCTTGTGCCCATCCAGCCCTCTAATACTTTTTGTTGGTGGTTATTTGCTGGATTCACCATTCTCCTAAGGAGCTACTGTTTCTTGTCCCTCTAAGGTCATGGTCTACCAGCAGGACTAGCTGAGGTGGAGATGATTGAACGCGCCCGGGAAAAACGTGCTTGGGAAGCAACTCTTCCAGCCATGGACAGTGCCTCAAATATTGAGAAGAGGAGGAAAATGATGGAGGATATGGAGAGGAAGGAATGGGCCTTTAGAGAACAGGAAATAGAAAAGTAGGAATCAAAGTTTATTTCTTGAAATTGTTGGCCAAATAGAAAAGGAACAAGAAGATTTAGGGGATTGGCTGAAAGGTGCAAGTCTTTCATTTCTGTGCAAATCCCCTGATTTTGGGAAGCGATGTATTTGTTAGATTTAATATAAGACAGCGCTGCCACAGTACTTTTTACCAGTACTAAACTCACTGGTTAAAATGAAAGATTAAATAGAAGATACACAGTATGAACTACATGTAAATTAGTTGGTGTGTAGTATTTGATGATGACAGCATTGCACAGAACACTGCAGAATACAGTAGGTCATACCTGGCCTTTCTTTGCAGGTTGCAGAAGGTTCGACTGGAAGTCTTGAAGAAGCTGCTCTGGAGGCAAGAGGAGAATCAGAATGAGCTGGTTGCCAAGCGCTTGGATGCCCACTGGCAAAATCATCAGAAAGCTAAAGAAGAGAAAATGAAAAAGATTCAGGGTGACACTTCATTGAGTAAGTTTGAAAAATGGGAGAGAGCAGTATGACACTTAGTTTTCAGACAAGGCATTTCTATTTTCACAAGGTTGCAGTATTTATTCAAGATGAAAAAGGTTGCATCCACGATATCGATATGCATGGCCAGCATTTGTTCTGGTCAAACAGATCATGTTTTTATATTAACTAGAAAAAGCTCTTGTGAATTTCCAAAGATATGGCTGGTTTAGAATGATTTGTATGAAGAACTTTTTCACATTTGTATTTCTTTTCCAGTGCTCAGGAAACTGATAGCTAAGAGGAAGAATGTAATGGGGAAGCTGGAGAGACGAGATATCATCAAGGAGTATATTGACTTTGCATCACAACCATACGCTCCTTTGTCTAGAATTGGTTATTTTCCAGACAACCATTCTGAACGTTACGTGTTAAAAAACTTCTATCTTAACACCTTTGCAGGTAAGGCATTTTGGAAGACTTAGTTTCTATGACATATTTAGTTAAAATATGAACAAACCTCAAATTCTCTACCCACCACTCCATTATTTAATCACTGTTTCTATTTCTTAGGACTCTGTGAATTGGAAGCATCTCTCCCAGATTCTGTCACCCAGGTCAAGATTAAAGCTCCAAAACCTAAGCAAGCTATCACTAAGACTGGATACGTTAAAAAAGCAGCAAGGCTAGAGGTGGCACTGGCACAAGTTCACCAGGTATAGAGCTGCATCCAGCAACATGTCAGTTCCTGTTACATTTGAACTGCTCAAAAATGCGATTGGGAAGACACGTGTAAGATTTCTCCCAATTTTCTGTGCTACATTCATACTGTTTGTAAGACAACTTCAGGGACAGAATGGATCAAACATTCAGACTGTTGTAGGTATGGCCAGTACTGCTGTGCAACTCAGTCCTCTCTGTACTTCTGCTCCAACCCTATAGAAAAAAAGCATTGCTGCTTCTGTCTTCCTACAGATCAGTTGTTTGTATCAGAACATATTATGTCAGTTGGAAATTCTCTCCTGCCATTTGCTCATTCTCATTTCTCCCTTCCTTTTGTAATGCACAAGTGGCAAGCCTATGGGTTACACTGTCAAAGTGCTAATAATTATATAAACAAAATGCGGATTCATATTCTAAAAATTCTGTCCTTTTTAAAAAACATACATTTTTAAGTACATATTGTAAAAGCACCTGCAGCAAAACATGACTAAAATGACCCCACTCATAAAACTGGATGAGAACGGTGGATGCACAGCACTGTTTTCCCTAACAACAGCATCTGATTTCCAAACATGCTAATATTTTTTTTTGCATCTTATTTGTCATAACTGTTCATGCAGATGAGGTGTCCGTATATGCAGTTAACCACTGGGGAAAGAAGTGCCTCATTTCCATCTACAATCACAATACTTGTAAATTACGTGTACTTTTAAGTATGCTTCTTGTGATGCTTTTGAGGGCTACCTTTTTAAAAATATCAGGCACATTCTTGGCTGGCTGAAGAATACTGAATTTCATTTGTAAAGCTTGGTAACTTCTGCTTCATTTAGTGAAGAAATATTTCATGATAGGAAATTATGTGTATAGCTTTCTTGCTTTAGTGTAATTAATAATACTCTCAATGGTGACAGTTACTTTCTACTAACAAATTTGAAATTGAAATCTTGTTCCAAAAAATCAATCCTATTACCTCCAACTGAAGTTCCACTGGATCTTGTCAAAGATGAAACATTGCCTCTGATTATGATTCACAAAGAAAAATATCAAGATCTTGAGTACTACAGGAGTTGTTGAAGATCTAAGGACATTCATTCACAACAGATTTAGAGCAGAAGACACAGTAGTATTGAAGGGGTTTGAGTTTGGCCGATTCTTGCATAAAATTCCAGTAGTGACTAGGTATAATCTGGATCATAACACAGTTCTTGTAGGCAGCAAAATGTTAGCCCAAGCTTGCAGAGCTGAATTCTGTTTGTTCAAAATACTTCTTGAGGTTTGAAAGTATGCCCTAATGCTGGCTGCTTACACAGTAATGTCTCTTCAAAGTAAAATTGGTGACCAAAGGGAGATAAAATGCAGAACAAAAGCAGACAATTGCGTGTATTTTCTTTTCTCAATCAATGTAGATCACTTGTTCTACATTGGTTCTACCAGCTGAGGGACTAACATAACTAATACTCATTTCCCCACCATAAAAAGGCAAAATGTATATTCTTTTAAAAACACAAAGCATCTTCTTTGCAGGAAAAGATGATAAATCCACTATGAAAATCTACCTGCTGCTTTTAGATAATACAGAAGTAGGCACCAGACCGGTTGGTCCAGACAGGAAGAAAGTACTGACACTGAAACACCCAGACTGCTTCAGCCACTGTTAGGTTTAATCAAACTTTTCTGTTCAGAGCCATATGAAATCACTGCTCTAATTAGCACCTGAGCTCTATGGTGCTGTCACTGGTCACTTCTCCCATCAGAGTCTTTTGCATCTTAATTTTGGTGGCTGTAGCATGTTCTGGCTTAGCAGGGCCTCTCTGACAGGTCCACCTCATTAGGTACTGGAGTTGTTCACAACAGGGCAGTAAAGGGTGCAGAGTACTTGAGTTAACAGAATTTAGGAGAATCCCCCTGGAGAGGACAGCTGTCTGACAGCTTGGCATAAGCAGTCCCAGTTGTGTCAGCATTCTCCATCAAACACAGCATGAAGGAGGTTTAAACCAGGCAATTAGGGATCATCTTAGAAGAGCACTGTGTTTTCTTGCATTATTTCTATAGCTGAGCAGCTAGACAAGTTTTCTCTACAAAAGCCTCTTTTTAGTGTTGTCCTAGCACACTTAATCTACACATTTTCTCCCATAATCTTAGAAATAAAGCAAAACTAGAAAACTCAGAAAGTACAGAGTGATCTGGCAGTGGAATTAGTTTATTTTGTTTTCTCTGGATAAGCTCTTGAAGGAGGTGGCAAATAGAGGTGGAATGCTAGATTTTGGCCTCAGAAGTAAGTCATAAAGAAATTTTCCAAGGCTTGCTTCTCTGGCCAAATAAGTGGCAAGATGGACTAGTCCTCCTCATTGTGTTTCTCTTGTTTTGCCATATTGAGGGCTTTCCTAAGCTTAAAGCTTGTAAGAAGGGCTAAGCAGTTATTCAAGAAGTACAAAAAGGACCTGTGTCCTCTTGAGAATAAGAAGAGCTTCTTTCAGACTTGAAACTAAGCCAAAAATAAGCAGGTTTAGACCTGAGGACCATCCTGAAAACTTTTGCAGTATTATGTACGCTCAGAATTCAGAATTCTCTGACTAATTCTCTGAAACAAGAGAACGTGGCAGAAACAGGACTGACCCAGGGATCACTGTAAAAGCAACAATCTGTATCTTAAGCTAGATCTTTAAAAGGACAAGGAAAGCTAGCTGCTAGCCAGCACAGATGACAGTGCTTTAAGGAATGTGAGCCATTACATAGAGAGCCTTCTGTGAAAGTCCAAGGTATTGAGGAGATAGCATACTGATACAACTAATATAGTATTACTATAGTAATAGGAAAGCAATGCAACTAGGTAACTGAATACACCAAGGAACAGAGGAGGTGCTAGAAGAAATCCCAGTGCAGAACAATATGTGATGTCACAGACCCTCTATGCTCTGGTGTCTCAAGAGGGGTAAAGAGTCAGGTAGTTTTGAAGTGCTGGATCAAGCTGATGTCAGAACAAAGAACCTCTCACCTCAACATTAAGTGCAACTCTCATCACATCTGTTTTCCTTTATCTGATTGCTGGAAGGAGGTGGAGGAGTAGGGGGAGGGACAAGAATGTCTCTGGAGAAAATCTCTGCCAACTTGAAAGCATGGGAAAACCTGTTCAAGCAGTTATTTCATCAAGACCAGATCTCCATACAGTGTTAGCTGGCTCATGCTCAGACAAAGTTCTAAGAGCTGTTGTGTCAGTCTTGATCATCTGAGATGCAGCAGCCATGCTGCATTGCAAAGTCGGTAGTCAGTCTGTCCTTGATGATCTCGCCGTCTTCATTCATGGGCAAAAAGGAAGAAAGAAAAACATGACTATATACTCTGTGCTCTATTTGAAAATAAAATATCCCCAGTGTCTTGTGAAAAGAAGAGGATCAGAGAGAAGATAAGGAATCTAAAGAATGATTTCTTTGAACAGAAAGGAGTTTCTCAAGCCATTATCCTGTCAAGGGTTCTGCTTCTATCAGAAGCTAGCAAAGAAGTTAAGGTGTATGGCTAAAACCATGGGTGCCATTTGTTCTTCATTGCACTTGCCAGGAAAAGGAGGTGAATTGGGTGGTCCTTCACTGTTCAATCCAACCAGACTATACCATGACTCTGAACCTACTACCTGAAAAAAACAGTGTGGTCTATCTCAGAAAAATTAGTGTGTGATATATAGGCAGTAACATTTTAAATATGTTGTTCAGAAATTTGGCACTTTTTAAAGCAAGTATTTTGCAAAGATTCTTGGGCCCTGGCCTCCCCATGTTGAAAAACAGAATCTTGTTAAGTTAGGCAGAACAAGTTCATACAAACCCCCTTATTTTCTTTTCTTTTCCTGCATTAAAGTCTTAAAATAACTTAAAGCCTCAGATTAGAGAAGGAAAATGGTGAGCATTTTTGAGTCAGTAAAGATAGCAAAGCAGGCAGTAGGCTGTGCTGATGTGAAAATGTAAAACCAGTTCTAGGAACTGCAGTATTTCTCAAATGTACATTAATAAGGACTCCCTCTTGTCAGAAGTGCTCATAGATTTTTCTGACTTTAAAAGTTGTTATTCTGGTTGTATTTTGTTGTTCTGGTTAGTAAGAAATATTTTGGGAGGCTTAGGTTTTATTAGGAAAATACTTATGAATGCAACATTGTGCTAACAAACATAGGAGCCATTGTTTTCAGAAGAACCACAATTACAGCAGCTTTTTTCTTTCAATTTCCACCCCCATCATACAGAACACCTTATAAATCATAGCAAGCGCTGTTATAATCTTCATGCCAGAGAGCTCCAATGTCATCAAATACAAGAAACAGTTCAGAAAAATCTCTCAACATTTTTGAGCTATAACCATTTCACATGGCTTATAAGCAGTTTATAGGCCTTGATTCGTGCATTATTAACATGGTCCCTTTCAGAAATTTTCAATAATAAAGCATTTTATCCCTTCCACCTAGAAATCTCTCTCCCTTTCTGGAGCAATTAATGATCCTGGCTTGAAAGGTCAGATCGAGTATGCAAGAGGAGGCCTGTACAATGACCACTGGAGTTTCAAAGCTTCATTAATTTCACTATTAAATTCTTTGCAAGTGCCATTGATTTCCTGTTACTGGAGAGAGAAATTCAGCATGGGATTTTTTTCTTAAGGTTTTCTTTGGTTTCCATCTCTAGTGAAATACTGTATTTGGACATTTGAAAGAGAGCAATAAAAGTAAAAGGGAGCATTTTTCCTTGCTGGAATTTGTTCTTTCAGTAGTAACGACTGTAGATCCAACCCATATAGTAGTAAGATTATAATTTTGAAGGAGATGTAAACATACATACTCTATTCCCTTTCTTTTATAGTGGGTGTGTGATGTCCTACAGCAGGGAAGCATTGCCATTTAGTTAGAAATTATTATCTCCGTCTCTTGTTCTAAGCACCCTCTGATGGGAAGTTGGTGGGACTTTGGCTCTCTAAACAGTCTGGAAATGTCTTGAAAGAGTTGAGGCTGTGGTGGCATTTCTACTCCAAGCCTGCTTTGGCTGACAAGGTTTCGCCTCTGCCACCAAATAGCTGCAAGTGAGATAAACCCCACTGTTAATAAGCTTGTGGAGTTTCTTAGGAGAAGGAAGTTCTCAGGCAAGTTAGTTTCCTGTTCACCCTTAGTCCACTCACACAGCTGCTGTGGATGCCTCTGGACTGCTAGGCTGTTGCAGATGAGCATTTCTAGCCCACAGTAATAAGCATTATATCTATAGTTAAAGGCAAAGAGTGATAACCATCTTGTAGAGACATGTAAACTGTAATTAAATTGTGATATTCCTACCCATTTTTCATGTTCTGAAAGCATCGCTATCTTACAGGAAAATAATCAATGTTTTTGCCATTGCATAAGGAAAGTAACACAAACAACTGCCTCTGCTTGCATATGGGTCAGTGTTTAATTGGTTCAATAAGATTCCTGTTTTAAACTGAGAAAAAAAAAATCTGAAATATGCTTTTATTTAAAAATTACTTAAGAATTTACTCAAGAATGTATTATATTAGACATTAAGTTCATACCAAATTTAGATTAATTTTAGGTGACTCACCCAATGCAATTGCTGATGACTTACTTGGAAATATAGTAAAATAATTCTTGCTTCCTTCTTACATATGATTTTGACGTTCCCATCAGTATCTTCTGACCATCCAATACCCTCAGCTACTGACCATATTCGGTTTTTCAGTTGATGTGCAGTAAGAAATAGAAGCCACAAGCCTGCAAAGTGCAAAATACTTTTAGCTCCCTTGTAGTCAGTGTGATTTGTAACAAGTCAGCATCTAGAGGACTGGCCTTATTGTGGCGAGCTATCTAGCCCAGTTCTGATTACATCATCTGTCTATTCCAGGCACTACTGGAGAAGAAGGAGGAAGTCAAGGAGCCAAAGAAGAAGCCCCTCCCTTTACTTCAAGAAGAAAAGCCTGTTCCTCGGCCACCCACTCCAATCCTGGAAAAGCCATCAGTTGTAAGTGGGCTGGTTTTAGCACTTCTTTTTCCTATTGATCCCTGATTGTTTCCTATGTAGTTTTTAAAGGAATGCCAAGACAGGGAAAGAAGGAAGCTTCATCTTTTTTTGTGTATATTAATGTTAGAAATAGCCATCACTATTTCTCAATACTCTCTTAATCTCTATTCTATTAACATAATAGCAGCTGAAGAACTGAAAATCTTTTACAATAGCTGTGGCCAAATCCTTAATAGACTTTATTTTATAAAGACATAAATTAATAGATGTTATTTCTTTGTTCTAGGGGAATAAAAGGGCAGATGATGATGATGTTGATAGTGCTAATGATGATTATTATTATTACTACTATTCAGTGTATTCCAACCTTCTGATCTGACAACACCATCATACTCCAGCAGAGCAATTAAGTTTAGTCCCATTGAAGTCAGTGAGACTTTGGGTGCTTAGCACTGAGCATGCACTTCATTAACTTGCAGGATGCAGTCTTTGATGAGCCTGCTGCAGTTCACAAAAAAGGGTTCTTCTACAGAGACTGAAATAGCAGTAATGATGTGTCATGGGGGATGTGATATGGTGTAGGAAGAAAACAGCTTTTTAAGGGAGCTGCAACTTCTGTTCCTTTCTTAAAGTAACATACTTAAGAGGTGGCTGCCCCAGTGGATTGCCTTGTCTGGTTATTAACACCATTTTCATGATGTAGTAAGGATCAGACACAGTTACCATTTAAACTTGTGAATTTAAGAGAATCACACAACCATGAAAGTGAGAAAGAGAATGTCTTATTAGATCATCCATGCTGTCTTTTTTTGTGCAGTATGATGTCCTATGTTTTATACAGTCTATTTTAAGATGAGTGAAACAGGAATACCTCCCTGGGAAGAGCTTTCTACAGCTTTACTACCTCCTAGGTATTAGATATTGTATTGCAGTGGTAGATTTGCACTGTTCAGATTTAGCAGTTTAGCAGATTTTTTGAGTACTTCCAGGTAGCATGAAAAGAAATCAGAAAGATTTATCCTCCAGTTGTAGTCATTTTTGAGCATGTTTACAGATTAGGGGTTATTTAAGTACACATTATAAGAGTTTTGTTCCAGTACAATGGAATTCTACCTAAATGAATTCTGTCAACATTTATTTTATTTTCAAGTGTTTTATATGTGAACACATAAAGAGTAGTGCTCTCCAGTGAAGCTCCATCTGTAAAATCAGGCCACTTCAGCCACTGAAGAGCAGTACTAACATCTCCTGCCTTGCAGAATCCAAGTAGGGTTTCTCCTACTAGTTGGCTGCAAGGAGCACTGAAAGCAGGGCTATCTTCTGTTGTTAATGTTGTTCTTCCTGCCATACACACATTCAAGTACCAACTGTTAAGTGCAGCAGGCTCTTCCCACTGGAGTTGAGGATCTCGAAAGTGTGGCAGAGTGACAGGCAGGTGACGTGGGCCACAAAGGGTATAAAAGAAAGTGGAGATAATGTAGGCACTACTACAGGCCTCTTCAACTCCTTTCGCCCAGTCATTTCTTATGCACTTACTAGCCACAACAAGCTCACGGAGTGCCTCTGGATTCCTTCAGTGCTTTATCACTTTCTCCCAGCCCCCTCTAGTTTTCAGCCTGCTCCTAGAGCCTTCTGTATCCTTAATTCACCTTTTTTTTCAGTAATTTTTTTATTTTTTCCCTGCAGGGCATGATAGGCTTTCCATCTCCCCTCCTTCTCTCCTGCTGGTCTGTAGCAAGCAGATGGGCAGATGGAGAAGCTGATGATTGCTCTTGCTAAGGCATCATTTGCAGCACTGAACAACAGAAGTACAGAAACATGCATCTCACAAAAATTAGAACCAGATCTTGGTTTAAATCAAACAAAGCAGTTTGGCTTACCTGTCCAGTATATTGCTATCTCTGTATCCAAAGCTTTGTCCTGAAGGGATTTCACACTGGAGCCAGGTGGTGTGTTACTGTTTAGCTCTCTAACTGGACTGGAAATTCATCCCTTCTTTCCAGTGAAAAAGAACATACCAAATTGTATGGTAGTCCATGGGCTAGTTCTGTTTTGCTCCTCCTGGGTGGTGATGGGGAAAGGCAGGAAAACTTAATCTTCAACACCTAAGAAAAAACAGATACTGAGATTCAAGCCCACAGCACTTCTCTCATCCCACGCTCTTCCCTGTTTTTCTGACACTTCTAAAATACCAAATTTCAATGCAGACCTCATATGCTCTTTATTAAAAAAACTTCCTTGCAATTTTTAGATTTCTTTTTCTCTTTCTTAGGCACCCAATGGGCTTTTTCTTTCTGCTGCTGTCAACTCCAGACTAGAAGACCCCTCAGCAACAAGAAGTGTTGTCAGCTACACCTCCTCTATTTAAAATAAGCTAGCTCCTTCCTTCCATCTCCCTTTCCTTTCCTTTCCTTTCCTTTCCTTTCCTTTCCTTTCCTTTCCTTTCCTTTCCTTTCCTTTCCTTTCCTTTCCTTTCCTTTCCTTTCCTTTCCTTTCCCTTTGTTCCTTGTCCTTCCTTCCTTCTGTTTCCTTTTCCACTATGCTTTGTCATTTTTCCAAGCTGGTACAAGGGGAAGTTCAGGTTAGATATAAGGAAGGAGTTCTTTATTTACTGTGAGGGTGATGAGGCACTGGAACAGGTTGCCCAAAGAAGTGGTGAATGCTCCATCCCTGGCAGTGTTCAAGGCCAGGTTGGACAGAGCTTTTGAGTGATATGGTCTAGTGTGAGGTGTCCCTGCTCATGGCAGGGGGTTGGAACTGGATGATCTTAAGGGCCTTTCCAGCCCTAACCATTCTATGATTCTATGTCAGTCACACAATGCTAGATCAATAAAGCTCTCAAAGAAACAAATCACAATATAATGTAATTAATTTTACTTCCAAACTATCACTTTCTGGGTCTTACATTAACTGAGTTACTCTGATAAATGTCACCACTGGAATAAATATATAAAAAAATAATTCATATATTCCCTTTTAATTTTATCCCTTTATTTATGGTTAACAGATCTCTTCAATAATAATTCTATACCCTTAGTGTCTTGACCTGTTAAAGTAGCTGATGCTCATTTTGCAAACTCAGATTCAGTCAAGTTACAAATACTGCTTGTAATGCATATGTTAATTTTCTCCATCAGCATCTCCTTTGTTACTCATCTCTAAAGACCCTCTAAAATCTCAAATTGAATCTAATTATAGAGCCTTTATTCCCCATCTCTTGTAGAACATGGAAGTACGTATTATTCTGAGTCACTTTCCTTTCCCTAGAAATAAGATTGGTGTTCAGAAACAACTGAGAAAAAGCTGGATATAAGTTAGACTTTCTGATAGTCAGATGGATAATCTATAAAATCTCAGTCTCCAAAGAAAGAATCAATTACTGTGTGGATATTTGTTGTGTTTTGGCAGGAGGAAGAGGAAACAGAACTGGCAGTGATCTGTCTGCAGCAGTTGCTCCGAGGCAGGGCTATTCAGAACATGGTATTCTGTGTCTCTTTGTTTATGTGTCCCTTCAGAGTGATGGAGAGAATGACTGAAAGCATGTTTGCAATCTTTTTTCCACAGCATTAATCAAGGGTAATGAGGCTTCTACAGCATATCCTCCTGTATGTTATCTGGAGTCCCTTAAGGCTGAAGTCTTTGGTCTCCAGCTCAAATTTCTTACAGGAACTTCTAGGTTTCTACTCATGTCTGTGAGTGTCTCCCAGTTCCTGCCATTCCATACACTCAGCTCTTAAATTAGATGCTTCATAGCAGAATTATTCAAATAGCAAATTCTAGACTAGATCTGGACTGTGAGTACATTTTGCCTTGACTATGCCAAGATCCCAGGCATAAGAAACCTCCCACATCCCAGCCGGGCAGTTTGTATTTCATACCATCTTTCCACTTTCCTGTGATGGTGAACTGAACCTTAGATGAGGAGCAATTGAAGCATACCACCATGATTTCCAGCAAATGCAGGACCTGTCATTCTGCTTTCAGTGGAGCAGAAGGGGGTCTAGGTAAAAGTTAATTGAGTAGCCATGCTTCATGGGCTTTATGTTAAGCAACTCTATAACTTTTGATCAGACCAGTCCAGAATGCTTGTTCTCATGCCTGCTGAGAATATAACTGATAGCCTCTCTTGCACTAATTATTTAATGTTTGTGAAGTGTTCCCATGGCAGACCCTGACCCGGAGCTTTAGCAAACAATGCAATACTGTGAAAGTGGCTTGAGGTGGAATAAGGACTTCCCAAGTCTTCTCCAGTTCTGTGGTGACGCATAAGAAACATGTTTGATGCCATTGCAGGACTGTTGTTTTCACATCATGAAACATCCCAGCACTTTAGGAATCTCCTTCCAGCTACTACTGGATCAGAAATACATGACTTGGAAAATGATGTCAGCAGGGTTGAGTGATCCTTTGTTGCTGTTGGAAGTCCTGTTGGAAGAGAGTGGGAATGACAGTGTCAGGGAAGGGCTGGGGCACATAGCCCGAGAACAGCAGCAGTTTTAAGAACCTCCACACCAATTTATTGCTTTGAACTGTTGCTGGACTCCCTGAAAACGAAGGTCAGAGAACAGTAGATACTGAAACAGGAGACATCTAATGCTGGACTGAGGAAAGGGGGCAATGCTCACACTGGGAAACTTTGACACTGAGGCTGATGTAACAGGATATCCAGAAGGCTATTGCCCTTTGCACTTGACATGGGTGTTGCTGTTGTGCATTCCAGTGGTTTGAGTTCTGGGTGAAGCCAAACAGAATTAAAAAGAAATAAAAATAATAAAGTAGCAAGGGATCATCTATATTCCACAGCAGAAGGTCTCAACTTTCATCTTCCATGCAGGAGGGCTTAGGCAAGATTTACCTGACAGCTGTAGTGTTTGCATAAATGCAGCCACAGGTTCGTTACAGAGAGCTAGGTTTTGGAAACAGCTGACTTCGCATCTTGGATAAAAAGGGCAAAACGTGTTGATGCATATTCTCCATTTAATATGCTCGCTTGTTTTACTTTATTTTAAAGATGTTTGAAGGGAAAGAGAAGCAGCTGGAACTGATCCGAGAGCTGCGTACCACTCATGCACTCCAGGAGGATGGACATCTGCTTTTGAAAGCAGAGGAGCAAATGACACTGGCTCTACAGCAACAGCATGAGTTACATATGCACAAGGTTTGCCTTTATTGATGGGAAGGCTGATTCACAACACTGTCCTGACCAGGCACTCTCTGCTTGCGGTACTGCCAACATTCTCACCTTTAATTTCTTTATGTCTTGTATTATCCACATCACAGAAAGCACCCTAAGGAACCCTGTTCTCCTAGAACAGGCCAAGCATTGAATGCCTGAGGGGCTAAAGTTGCTCTCTAACTGCTGTGGGGGCTCTGGGGAATCTCAGAAACAGACTGAGGTGCCCTGACCACAGCTGCTAGCCAGCTGCCCTTTACATTGTTTGCAGACAGAGCACTTATATATACAGGGCTCTGAACAAACTGCATTGTCAGACAAACCTCATTTTCCCCGCATTTCAATCCATTTGACTGGTGCTGTGACCTCGCATCACAATAGACACTTGTCACTCACATCTGTCAGATGTTTTACTGAATGTGTATTACCGCTCTGTCATTTCCCTGTTCCTTTTCTAGCTTGACAACCTCTCACGCTCCTCCTTGAGCATAAAACATTGCAGAAAAAGCCAAGGCAGACTTACCTTGTAAATCTGGCTGGGCTCAAGACTTCTAGAACCTTAGCAATGGTGTCACATTGTTGTACTTGTCAATGGTATGGAGAGCAGAGAAATTTTGGGGCTCCATCCTCTGTCAAGGATCAAGTGAGAGCTGGGGATGCAAATTCCCAGCCTATTTCCTTGCAGCACCACAACCTTCTGGAGCAAAATGAATCAAATTGCCAATGCTGGTCTGAAAATGGATCATAAAGAAATTTTGCCCGGGCTTCACTGCACCTCAGACATACAATATGTCCCACATTCCTGCAGGTTTTCATGTAGGTTTTACCACTCTCCTGTTTTTTTGTGATCAGCTGTGAGGCAATTCTGCAGATTATGATCACAACATCCACTGGCCTGCTGGTGATGAAGCCAGACCACTGCTTCCTGCTGGGTGGGCAGCAACAAAATTCCCCTCAGATCTCAGTAACAATTGAACTGGGTGACTGTGTTTATAATTTCCAGATGCTCCCTCATACAGAGGGAGCCCAGGTGTGGAATGCAGGAATACAGAAATGCAGAATGTTTTTCACTGAGGAATTCAGAGAAAAAGAAAAGCTTTAGGCATTAGGAACTTGGAATGTTCCTTTTCTTCTGGAAGCCCAGGTGAGGGAAGGTGAGAGCAGCTCACACACCATAATGACATTCATAGAGAAGAAGAGAGAAAATAAATTATAGTGATGCTGACCTCTGATCTTAGAGTTTCCTTTTGGGAGAGCCACTATCCCCCTCTGCTGGTATCTACCTCCAGTACTCCTGCTTTATGAGGTTTTTTACTATGTCTCTGAAGACTTTGAGACTGTCTCAAACGTGTCCAAACATTTTGAACTTTAAAGCTCTCTGGCATGCACATGCAGGAGCTTTGTATGTTTGTGGCTATTTTAGAAAGTCAGTGATGATTTGAAGTGCTGTAGTTTTGGGTGGTCACAGGTGGGTTTTTTTCCAGGCTTTTGAACTTTCCAGTATAAAAGGGGGCATTTTTCAAGAAATGCTTCCTGCAGAAAGAGGACAGAAACTCCAGATAAAATGGTCAAGGATGAGCAGTGAAAATTTCCAACCTTGTATATAACTAAAGTCTAAGACGAGAGTATTCCTGCATTGTCTTCGTCCATTTCACAACAGTTTTAGACACAGCACCTAGAGCAATAAAGACAAAGCAGCATGCTAGTTCCATGTTGTACCTCTCTGTGAGGTGGTGCAGTTACTGTATTGCTGTCCTCCATCTGAAACACCTATGGGCTAGACGCTCTCACTTCCAGTTGCATGCAGTGCTGACAATCTCACTGTATTTGAAACGGTGCATGAGCAAATGGCACAGCAGTGTAAGAAAGGTGATTTATTTCTAATTGTTTTGGATATTTCTGCTCCATTTTGAGGGTTTTGGTTTAGATTTTGGTTTTTGTTTACTCTGTTATTCCTCTTTATTCCAACAGAAACACAGGATCCTAGTCAGTTCCACACATTCCCTCCTGCAAGGACTGTGGCTTCATAGTCTGTACTGGAGATAAGGAACTTACTATAGATCTTGTCTGTTCCTGAATTGCAGTCACACATACTCAACCCATAAAACAGGATGTGCTTGGAACAAAGAATGAATGGCACAGTAACACTGAATACCTGGAATCTAGTCTCAATTCTGTCACAGACTTTCTGATTTTCCCTTACCTGGAATTTTGAGGCCTTTTTTACACTTTTGCAAGTGCATTATAATAACTGTTGATTTGAATTTGATAGCAGTTAATAACTTGTACAGTTTTAGGTAATAACTCAGTTTCTAAAACTGTAGGGACTCATGGTTGCTGTATTACCTCAGCATGTTGAATCACTTTGGTTACATATGAATGTCCAACCAAAGATGTACCATTTCACCGAGGTGACTTTGAATTGTACCAAACGTTTCGTATCCTTAGGAGAGGATAGAAATGTGTCTGTATTCACAATAGCAGTTACCTAAATCTCAAACTTCCCACTTATAAAGATTGAGGGTTTACTTTCCAAATGCTAGAAAGAAGCTTCATTTGCAACTTTTGACCCTATTTTTCTGTTCTGGTCTAGCTAAGCTTGGCACAGACATATGGAGGGCATGCAGCTGAAGTAATTTCACTGTCAGTTTTATACCTCCCCTTTCTTGGTCTGGGCAGTGGAGCATTCCCCAGTAACAAGCAGATGGCCTCAGCAACTATTGTGATTATACTCAGAGCCACAAAAGCAGTTCATAATCCCTGGAAATACGGCACATGTAGTGCTTTATCTCCTCCCACCCACCCAAGCATAGGGGCTGCTTGTCCCAGTGTGACAGTATCGGGGTTATTCCCGCCCTAATTTTGCCATCTTTTAGCCTCTTTATGCCATCAGAGCCCATATAGAGGCTTATTATATTATGCAGAATCCAGGCCAGTGCATGTAAGACAAGAAGAATGCAAAACTCCTAGCGTTGTCCCATGGCTGGTCTGAACGTTGCAGAGCTGTTTCACATGCCTGCGGTAGTCCTGGGACTTCGGACAACATTCCAGGCATTTGTAACACAATTCTTTGCTTTTTTTTTTCTTTAAAGCTGTCATCAGTGGAAACCCACTTGGCCAGGGAAGAAGGAAGGGTATTGGCAAACATGTTTGATTTCCTGTCCAAAGAGCTGGTGAGGCTGCAAGAAGAACGCAGGATCCATGCTTTTGTCATGCTGGCTGAGAGGCAGAGGCGGATGCGGGAAGCAGAGGAGAGCGGACGGCGTCAGGTGGAACTGAAGCGGCGTCAGGATGAAGATGAGGTTTTCAGACAGGCAAGAGACGGAGACTGGTGGAACTGTGGGCAGTTTGTAGGAATTCCCTCCTTGTGGAAGGGGCCAGGTGAAAGGGAGCTGCTTCAGCTCTGACTCCTGTGATGGCTAGTTTTAAAATTGAGGGGAAAGGCTTCTTGAAGAGAGGGTAACTCCTTTATAAAAGAGCTGTGCCTATTAAATTAAGGATGATCTAATAACCCTACAAACAGTCCTGTTAAGCATATCGTGGATGAATGTAGGTTTCTGAATTTCCACAGCATAAACCTATGGAGAACAGATACACCTAGGTCATCTTTAGGAACAATGTTTTGTCAGTACTTGGTCCGTCCAGCAGAACTATTAGGTGTTCTCCCAGGAAGGATGCCTTTAAGCAAGGTTTTGGAAACATTTTGCCCTCCAAAACTGGACTGCAAGTAATAAGAGGTACAAAAATTTTTCTGAAGTAATGATAATGGATAAGATAACCTCCAGAAACAAAAATCCTGAATTACCTTATTCCATAACTATTCTATAGTCCTGTGCCTATTCCCTAGCTCCTGACTGCATGAAGCATATTTTTCCCAGTTGAAAGGAATGAGTGGGAGCCTAATTGACTAAACCAATAATTTTCAGACTTTGTGGGAGGAGGTTAATACCAAGAGAGTCTGGCATCATGTTTATTTTTCTTTTAATTTTAGCTGCTTCTCTTATCTTTTCTGCTTCTCTGAGTGGGAAGCAAGGATGGTCAAAGTGCTATAAGCTTATATACCCTTCAGACTAGCAGAATGAAAACACTTAGATTCTCTGCTCTACAACCATTATAAAGAAGCCAATAATTTTATCTTGGTTTTATTTATGTTACCTTGACTGGCTTGATGGAACCTTTTTCTTCAGAACTTGCTTGAATGAAAGCTGATTAACTTACTGAAGTCAATAGCAATGATTATTATTTGGCTGTTATTACTCAGGGGACCATGAGGAGACCAGAGAACTGACGAAGCAACTGCCATTGCATTCACAAAACTGACCTGCTGCAGCAGAACTGGATCCGTGGATAAATTTTCCTTCCACCACTGGTTCTTTCCTGCCCTTGTTTCTGTTCAGTTAGGCAGAGGAACAACATGTTGGTGTTCTCTTCCAGGTGGTGAAAGTGCACCAGAGCACTATTGACTCCTACTTGGAAGACATTATCCTGAGTAGCATGGAGGACACAGCTGAAGAGCAAGCCAGGGAAGAGGTTCAGAGAATGGCTGTAGAAATCAATGACATTGCTTATGAAATGGAAAGTCGGTACGTTATTAAACAGCACATTGGAAGCTGTTCACAGCTGTTTAGAACCTGCCTGCCCATCTGCATCTGTGGTTACATGTATAATCTAAGACATGGGAAAGGCAGAGCAATACTGTTCATGATCGCTTTGTTAGTGTGACTGCTGTATGGGAACCACACTGTTACTATCTGGTACGCACACATTAAGTCAATCGGAGCCTTATTTCTATACAGCATGTGCCAGATTCTCTTTGCAAATCACTTGTGGGATCTGTGAATCACCCTTTTTAGGTTCCTCCATGCCAATGTGATGCTGTGACTGAGCTTTAAGTGAATCTGGGAACTGCCTAAAGCAATACCCATTCATACTGGTCTTTTCATTTATTTACACTACTACAGAAAATCCATTTGAAAGAGATGCTAAAAGATACAGCTATACAGGAGCCTTCCATTCTGGGGTGGCTGTTCTTTAAGAAACTGCTAGTTTCCATGGGGGTCAGTCATACTGATGGCTGTCTGACAAGGCATTTTGAGTAGAGTAAGTTGTTGAGAACACCACAGTGTTTGGCTGGGGCATCAGCAGTGAATACTTTTTAGGACCTGCCAAACCTCCAGTTCAGTTTCTATGCTATTTTTTTGGAATTGAGCCATAAAAATCCCAGTGACACAGTGACTCTCCTATGGTACAGCAGCTGTGTATTTTGTAACTAGATGAATACAACCAGAATGTTGAAATCCTTGGGGAGAATGAAGCGTAGATAATGCATGCAGCCCCTGGGCCAACTGGGAACCCACCAAACACTGGTGTGGAAAAGAGCATGGGCACCAGCCAAATACAGAGTCACAAAAGGGAGAAATCAGCAAACTCAGCAATGGGCCAAAGACTAAACTGACAAAGATACAAACCCCCAGAGGTATCTGCACGTCTAACTCAGTCTGTCATCAGTGAGAACTGGGTTCCTAAATACCTTTGAGCATAAGGAGTCTAGGGTGATCTTATTCTCTGGAAATACTGCTTTCCAATGCAGTATTGACAGTGCAGCACAAAGGGGAATTGTCACTGTCACCTATTTGTAGGATAAAGAGAGACCCAGCTTACAATTGCTGCCATGACAATACACTCCCTTGGAAAGAGTGGGAATATTTGCAAGGGAGTCTCATGTTTGCAGAGGTGATCTGTAAAGAAAATCAAAGTACTAACACCACTCTGCGTCTGTTCTGTAGTCGAACTCACCTACAATCAGAAGAGATTGTAGCAGAGATGGTTTATGATTTCCTCATCCCAGAAGCTGAAAAAATGTCTATCAGAGAAAAAGGTAAGGAGTCCAGTAACTTTGTTCTCTTTGTGAGCTGGTTCACCCTCCTCACTCTAGCGCACTGAAAGGAAAGGTGCAGTGCCAAGAGTTGTCCCATTTCTCTGAGATTGCTCTTTTGCACTCTGCAGGTAGAAAGTTAAGCCCTTTGACCCTTTATCACCAATTTCTCATGAGCTGTAGTCTTTTTAAAAGAGTGGCCTGACTTCAGACTTGATGTAAGGTCTAGGCTGTGCTTTTGCCAAGAAAGGTTAGACCAGATGATTCTTGAGGTCCCTTACGAATTGGTAATAATCTGTGGTAAGTTTGGTTTATCTTCAGTAATAAACTACATGAAAAGCAGCAGCCCCTTGCACCTTCAAAAACAAACTGGGAAGTGCCTTCAAGTAGCATGGCTGTGAATTGTCTATTATATGGCAATTTCTAAAAGCTGTGTAAAACTTTAACAGGCAGATTACTTAAATATATGCCATACGTGGAAGGAATATTATATGCTTTTCTGTGGTCTGTCCCCTCCCCACACTGGTTGAGAGCTAGAAGCAAAGTTAAGGGTTTAGGATTGGCTGTACTGGCATCATGTTTTAAGTAGATAATCTTGCAGTTATAAAGGATGCTTCATTTAGCCAAAATGGAATATTATCTGTCAAAATACAGAGAGGAAGGCCCTGGAAACCTGTATTACATTAAGTATAATGAATAAATGGCTGTTCTTAACTGGGATGTTTCCACTGACCAGCATGCTCAGAAGACCGTGGCCAAAAAGTCACCCACAGAAAGTGGGTATAAGTAAAGCAGCTGTGAAACAATAGGGTCTGAAGTGGTCCTTGCTGCACTGTATTTCTCTGACTTGAGAACAAAGGCACTTCATTGCTTTTTATTGCTTTGTGAATGAAAACACAAACCCTGCAAACACATTTTGCAGTATCTGAGTTGTGAAAACTCTTTTTTTTACTTCCTAGTTTGTGTATTTGTCACAACAACAGTGTCTATTCAGCAGATGGCAATTCTGCATAAGCTTAAATCAGCTCCCTCCTCCTTAGCCCTCCTTCTGCAAGCCTACCAAAGCAGGTGATGTAATTTTAGTCAATGAAGCCTGCAGCCAGGGCACTAACACACACAGGTTGGCTTGCCTCAGAAAGAAAAACAGGAAGAGAAGATCTGGAGATGGCCTGGGATTCTGGACATACAGAGGTACCACAAAGGAAGACGATACGTACTGGGTTTAAATGCAACAGAAGCTAGCGAACAAAGCACCTCAGAAGCACTCCCAAGCAACAGAGGGGAAAGAAAATTCAAAATCTGTGCTAATTACAATGGATTTGCCTGGAAAGCAGAGCTAGACCCCATACAAAATTAAAGTGGATGCTGGTTGAAGAGCCAGAGCAATAGGTGACAAAGTACAAGAGCTCCTTCAAACGTGGTAAAGCGAAATTCGCCACAGTATTCTTGTGACAGAAGACACCGAACGTCAGGAAGAGACCTGGCTCATACTCTCTTCTGCTATTGTTGCATGGGTGGAGGGTACTCCATACACTTAAAAAATAGCTGGTCTACCAAATGCACGCTGTGATGAACACACCCTGCCATAAACCTGCTGCACACCTTCCCTGATACCTTCAGAGAAGAATTGGTAACTATTCCACGTAAATCCAAAGGAAATAATAGTATCAAAGAATGGCATTAGATGTGAGCATATCAGTGTATTGCATTTCTGTGGCAGCTTTTAAAGGTTTCCCCATAGCGAGCCAGATTATTAAATACAAAACCATGTTTTAGCAACCTGGGCCACACTTGAGCATACACCTTCCTTGAAACTAGCAGGAGGTGATCTGAGAGCACAGTTGTCTGCCCGGCCAGAGGAGCAAATCCATTTGTTGAACAAAACTTTGCAGGCTTGCACGTCCAGTCTTTGCCTACATTTTAGCTTCCCTTTAAACATCTCTATTTTGCCATTACCTAGTCTTTTCTTATTTTTTTATCCTCTTTTTGCCATATTCCTATGCATAAACCCAGGGATTATCCAATACTGGCTCACCTTCAAACCCCTCTGCACCTCACTTCTGAAACCTCCCTCAGTGGAAGTACAAGTCAACATGCTGATGTGAAAAAAATAGCATTTAAAAGGACAATCACTCACCAATTTGAGCCTGCTTTCTTTTAGATGGCATTCCCTGTGGATGGAGGAAGGGACTACAGCAATAGCAGGAGAGTATTCCCAGTATAGCTGATGCATGATTGAAGCCAAAATGCTTTGGGTAGAGAAAGCTCTCCTGGGAACTGAGAGCTGGCTGGTGAAGGTCAGCTTTTCAAATACAGGCAAGATCCGGTTGCATTCATTGTTGACAAAATGGACCTGGGAGATTGATAAACATAAACAGGATGGATTAGGAAGGTTGAGCAACTGATTCAATGACAGTATTCAGAGCTGTATGACAGCATGCAAGGCACCAGTGGTTCACATTCACAGTTAAGGTACAGCTCAGCCTTATGAAACAAACAGACCAAAGCACCAAGGAAGTCTTAGACTTTTGCTGGGAAGTGACCTAAAGACAGCCATAGCTCTTTCCTGCAACATTCCCCACACCCTACTTGGAAGCATGCAGTATTTCAAGCTGCATGATTTTTTACCAGCATCAAGTCTAGAGTGAGAAAGAGGGAACAAAGAAGAAAGAAGAGGAATGAAGAGAATTGTAGGATGAATGTTTTAGCATGGGTAATTATTTCCTAAGAGGTGGGCTGGAAATATATACAAATGAGATTGGATGAAAACTGTAAAACACAATAAAGAACAACCCTGCAGTAGAAAAAGGGAGATGTTAAGGTAGGTAACTTAATGTATCTCTAGTGTCTCCAAGTCTTACTCTGAACTCAGTAAGGGTTTCTCATTGCAGGCAAAATCATAACACAGGAGAGGGCCGATGTCAGCTCCAGATTTGTAAAGGTCTGCTGCAGCTAACAGACACTGAAGGAGCACTTATTTTAAAGCCTGATAACACATCCTGGGCAGTTATGCCCTAAGCTGGAAAGGAGAACCCTGTTTCCCACTGGGGGGGTTAGTCTTCAAAGTGAAATGCAAAGTTGGTTGCTGCTATTAGGTGGCAGTAGAACACTTTCAGCCAAAGTTAGAAGGGCGTGATTTCTTTCTCCTGAGATAGGCTTCTCCACAGCTGCAGGAAGGCTAAAAGCTGTCCTTCCCTTCTCCCCCACGGAGAACACTTCTCTGCACATTTCCAAGTAAAAAACCTTACCTCTTTTTATGCAGTGAGGCAGTGTCAAAGAAAACACATCTATGCTGCTCATCAGATCATCCACAGGGACACAGAGAGGGTAGTGGCTGATCTGGCACGGCATCAGGAGACATCTGCCAGCAAGATAAAGGGAGACCTTCCTGCTGGGACAGCCAGCACTGCCGTGAGTGAGACAGCTGCTGGCCCAAGTGCAGCTGACAGCACTTGCTCTGCCACAGTTGCAGAGGAACTAGCTAAACCGTGTGAAGAAAGCGCAGGGCAGACAGCAGATGACCCTCCTGATGGACCAGGCAAGGATCCCACAGCCTCCTAAAGACAGAAGATGTGCAAGGTGAGTTTTCCTTCCCCCCGTGACTGGAACTTGGAGCATGCTGAAGGAGAGGGAGCACACTGTATTTACTTTCTACAGGGCAATTGGAATGGAATCCTCTCTCCCCCTTGGGCTGTCCCTCCTGCTGCCTGCTGGCAATGCTGTCCTGGAACCACTCTGTATACTTTCTGGTGTGACAGTCCCAGTCCAACCCCCTCCCCAACCAGGTTTGGACCTCATTAGCTATTTTTAGCTATTTTTCCTCTTCTAGTTTTTAAGAGAAGCTTAAGTGAGAAAGCACTGTTGGCGTTTGTTTTCCTGGCACAGACCAATAAAGACCTGCACCTGGGCTTTTCATGGTATATCCTTGAATCAGTAATATTAAATGAAACAGTATACCAGAAATGGGGAATTTTGAGTTAAGACCATACACAATCTTTACTCAAGCATGTCCCACTGATTCCCTAAGCGGAGTAAAAAAGAATGGCTTCCTGCATTAGCACTGCTGTTAAGGAAGTGTTGAATGAATTAAAATGGTCAGATACCACATCATCTTTTCACATAATTATTCCTTCATAAAGAAGAGGTGCCCTGACCTCATCAGAGTGGTTCCTGCCAACCAGGCAGTGTCTAGCACTAGTAACTAAGGCCAGGTGATAGCAGAATGGTTCTTGGGCAAAGAACCCTTTAACCAGTGCTTATGTTTTTTCCTGAAATTTTAACCTTTGGGCTGACTTCTTGCTTTTTAACATTCCAAATGAGGCCAATTCTAGACAGAATCCTCTTTTTCCTAACACAGTGTCAGTCACCCTGGTTTTCCAGCTCCAGGGGCTAGGCAGAAAGGGTGCTGATTTTGCCCTGTTTGCAAGCATCAGGATGTCAGACGGGTGCAGAGCATCTGATCACAGAGCTGTCAGGGACTAGCTCAGCTCTCCAGCACTCACCTGTCAAAATTCCTGAGCTCTGTGGGTTTAGCATCTGAAAGGTACAGTTACACTGATACCAGCATCAAAGGCAGGAGCAAGCACAGCCACACCACCACTCCCAAAATGCTTACTCACTGATGGCTACAACTTCTGCAGCAGATAGCAGTATTAGCTCTTAGTGCTAACGTGGTAACGGGCTGATCTCTGTGTACTTCCATCATTTCTCTGGAAGAGACTTCCCGCTTTGTGCTGGGTCTGTGAGGCCTCAGGTATGGTGGTCCAGCTCACTCATCCTGAACATACAGCACTGCTCCTTCAGAACAAAACCAGCAGCTGGTCAAAAAATCAGGCTTATGAGTGCAATCCTGGGGAAAAAAATGTGTCAGCTTTTGTTTTCTGGATCAGGCTGGGGAGGGAGGAGAAGAGAGGAGAAAAGGAATCCGAGTACCCCTGTATTCCAGTGAGCTCTGAATAAGAATGGGAGAGGGGAAACAGAGCTGCATCAGGAAACCACTGCTGGTCTCCAGGTCACTAACCAGAGGCAGCAGGTGGGGTCAGGCAGCCTCTGCAAGCACTGCAGGATCTAGCAGGAGTCAGAGATGGGTGATGAGCTCTGGTTAGGACTCTGTGAGGATGATCCCATCCCCTGAGGGTTTGGGGATTTGGGAAAATCCACATAGCTCGTCGTTAAAAAGGGAAGGTAGCAAATGCAAAACACAGAGAGAAACACTGCACAGTGTGGGAGGAGCAGCTGTTCAGGGATCGGCTCTTTTGCCTCGGGCCACCCTGGACAAATTTAGCCTGATTGAGAGAGGGGGGATAACATGAATCACAAGGTCCGGTGTAATAGGAGAGACATGGAAAACTTGATGCAGCAGAAGAGTAGAACTGGAAGACCGAGCCATCAAGGCATTTACTGTATGTCTGGGATGGCATGTTGAAATTAGGCATTCTCCATGGGTGCAGTTGGATGTGGTTCTAGAAAGACAAGAAGCATTCCAGCAGGTCTGGGATGCGGGTTGAAGTGTTCTGGTCCCCTGGGAGACACAGCCCTCTGCACCACAGCGAGAGGTCAGGGGACTCCAGATGCTATGCACAGGCTGAGCTATAAATGTCTTGGCTCCTGTTATGACTTAAGGGACATCGTCAGGCTAAAGCCATCTTTTCCACATGACATTGCCTCGCGTGTAAACTGAAGGCCATGGCAGGATTCCTGCAGGAAGCTCTGCTCTAGAAACTGCTTCCAATCAGCATGTGCAGGTGTTTTTTTCAGGCTTTACAGAATGTGCTTTGAGAAGGAAAACGAGCATGGTGAGAGGGAATTGGGATCATAAATCAACAGCACAAGAATGCACCGTTCCTTCTCACAGCAGGAGCCAGAACAACCCTGGGGAGGAGCCTGTACCTGAAACAGGCACAGCACATGCCTCCAGGGCTGCACCAGTACAGTGGAAACAGGGAATTCTGCTCATACCGCTTTTCCTTCCCCAGCTGCCGGGCAGAGGGAGCCTGGTTGTGCTGCCCTGCAGCTCCTGCATCCCAACAGGGGTGGGAGACCAAAGCCTGGGGGGTCACTGCACTGCGGGAATGCTGCAGAATCGGCTTCTTGGCCGACAAGCGAACAAATGAGGTAATGAATGAATGAATGAATGCAGAGTGTCCCAGGTCTTCCCTGCTGATATCCCCCTGATCCCTGCTCTTGCAGTGTGGAAGGAGGAAATCCTGTAGCAATCATTGCAGTTCAGACCAACAAAAATGACTTTCAGTAGGACAACTGGAAGCCAACACACCTTTTTCATGGAAACCTAGAATGGTTTGGGTTGGAAGGGACCCTAAAAGCTCATCTGGTTCCAACCCCCTGCCACGGGCAGGGACACATGCTTGGAGTGTGAACACCACCAGTGCTCTCAATGCAGATGCAGCAATCAGCCTGAAGGGTGTCACCGGTGCTCTTATGCAGCCCCTATACTGAAAGCACACTAAACCACCTCCTAAATACCCTTTTTGGGCAGCATCTTCTCATACACCATTTTACATCACTAAAGCAGCTGCTCCCACCAGTGTTACGGAGACTGGAAAGCTGCATTCCCTCCTTTCTCCTTAAATTGCAGCAGGATCAGTCCCAAGAACAAATCTCCCTTAATTACTGAGCCAGAAAAAGCCCTTCCCTTGAAAGCCTCTTGCAATCCCCATGCTGGTTCCTTACCTACTGAAGCCTTTCTCCACCTGCCATGTCATTTTTCTGCCTCCAGCCAAATGCAGACCATTTTTCATTGCTGTGCAGGCCCCAGATCTGTTGTCTCCAGCACCAACAGCTGACACGGACCAACCTGTTCCTTGCCCTGGTGCCATGAAACAAAAGTGCTGGGGGGAATGAGGTGTCACTGAGATGGTCCAAAGACTCCCCCAGCTGGGAGTCCCTTCATTTCCCTAGGCTGGTAACAGATGACAGCATCCCAGACAACATCAATGATCAAAAGCAATGAGCAGAAATGGCCTCACAGAACCTGGTTTCACTGTCTGCCTCCTGAGCAGCCTTGCCTGGTAAAGGTTTTGGTTACAGGAAAGCGCTGCAGAAGGGAAGAGGAGGAGCTGCTTGCTCTTGTGCTGTAGGAAACGTAGAATCAAGCATAGAATCCCAGAAACATTTAGGTTGGGAAAGACCTTTAAGATCATCATGTCCAACCATTCCCCCAGCACTGCTGAATCCACCACTAACCCATGGCACTGAGGGCTTCATCTCCATCGCTTTACCGCCAGGGATGGTGACTCCAGCACTGCCCAGAGCAGCCTGTTCCAATGCCTGACAGACCTCTTCGGGAAGGAATTGTTCCTCATCTCCAATCTATCCCTCCCCTGGCACAGCTTGAGGCCGTTTCCTCTTGTCCTGTCGCTTGTTACTTGGGAGAAGAGCTCGACCCCACCTCCTCCCAGCTTTGAAGAATGCTTTGAGGAATGATAATGGGGTTGCCTATGCGCTGGTGAGAGAAGGACGAACACATTTTGCTTCCTCTCAAGCCCACATGGCCTTCCCACTCCGTATCTGAGCCCAGCTCGCTCCCTGCAGCCATGGCCTCCCTCTAACAAGACCTGCCATGTGTCTGTGTCAGTGGCTGGCTTCTGGACACCACAAACACTCACCACCTGCAGGGCCCATGGCTCCCGGCTCTGCCAGGCACCTCTGCCCAGGGCTAAGGCTTTCTTTGCCTCCGGCTACATTTCCTCACTGTGCAGAGAGTGAGGGGGCTCTGCAGCCTGCCCAGGGCTTGGGCTCTCCTGACAGATCACCCCGGCCGCACACAGCCTGCTGCAGCCCCTCACAAGCTTCCACAAGGGAAGAAGTTGCTCATTCCCCGCTTACCTTGTCCTGGAGGAGCCAGCCTTGTCTCTGGAGAGCACAGAGAGAGATCAGTGATGCAGAGAGCAGGGAATCCCTGAAAGAGAGAACTTGAACTCCATTGACTGCATGGGAGAGCTACCTGGCTGCGTGCAGACTCTAAGGGGGCAGTAGGATGTACCAAGCAGAAAACATCCGTGCCAGGACACCAGGGGTGCGCTGGGTGTGCAACAAGGTCAGGACCGCACCTGCATCGACGAAAGCCTCAGCGCTCTGTGATGCTCACACCAGGACCGGAGCCCAGGGTCCCTGCCATGCCCCACGCGGTGCTGCTCCCCACACCCTTTACTTCCTCACCAGAGCCTGGGGCTGGCAGCAGCTTGGGTCTGACCCTGCAGCCCTTGGGCATGGCTGGCTGAGCAGAGCAGCCCTACCCTCCCCAGGAAGGCCCCAAGGCCAGCAAGGGAACACTGGATAACCCAGCCAAGCCCTTCCTAGGACCAAGGGAGGGAAGCGAGATTCAAGACCGGCTGGTGAGGTTGTGTGCAACGTGCTGAGCTCGCTGCCTCCAGGGCTTGCTGCTTCAGGCACAAACACCGTGCTCCCACTCTCCCCTCCACATTCTGATGCTTGCTTCCCTCCTGCTTTGTGGCTCTTGTTCTCCCACAGAAAGCGACCCGGACCTTTCTACCAGCAGCCTGTAAGCTGCCACCTTCCAGATAACAAACACCAGTAGCCCTGACATTGACTTTTAATTCCAGCCCAGATGGCTGCAAGGTTGGTTGATAAAGGCAAAGCATGTCAGTGGAGCAGACTTTTGTACCACATTCAGCGTGGTGCTGCTGTGTGTTTGGATTAGCATCTAAAGTCATTCAAAGGTGTCGGTGACTGACAGCTCAGTGCATTTGAACCTGGTTTACAAGTAGATCTTGGGAGGTATTCTCACATAGGGAACAGTGACAAGGTAACTGCTGCCTGGAAGGTTGTGTGGGAACAGGCTCTTGATGCTAATGTGTTTCATGTTATGTTTTAAAAGGACGATTGGAATGAAAATACAGAAGTCTCATTGCTAATGTTCACAAGAATTACAACTGGAGGGAGCAATGGATAAAGTGGACAACTGCAGCCTCCACACAGAGGGGTAAAATGTAGTCCTCAGGCAAGGAAACAACAGCACCAGCTGCAAGGTGCTCTCTAGTACATCTTTGACAGTAGGGAGACTGTTGTAGGAATCCTCTGCCTGGTTTTGGTACCTGCTGTTTAAGGAGGGTATTAAAAGCTGTTGTAGAGGAGATACAATTAGAAAGATGTAAAGGAGGCAAAGTTCCCCTTCCAGTCAGCTTAACAAGAAGTTACGTGGTGACTGGGTCCTGCTCAAGGGGCCCTGACCTTCAGAAGAGAGACCAGAGACTGGAGCAGAGGGTTCCTGTGCAAACACAGTGAAGGATGGGAGCCCACAGCTTGCATTCACCCTGGGAGAAGGCCAGGAGAGACAGAAGACCTCAGCGCCCATGTCTGGAGGAGAAGTGCCCAAGGATAACTCACCACCACGCCGAGTTCCTGCGGATTGTGATGAGCAGTGGCAACCTTCAAATCAATGAACTCACCCAGCGAGGTGCTGCAGTTCAGGCAGCGATGCCTTTGCCGACGTAAGCGGCCACCCTCAATCTCAGGGGCCAGACTTGTCGAGCAGAGCAGCTCTGGTCTCAGCACGAGGTCCCGGGACTGATGTAAGTGAAGTGATGGCATCACTGCTTCTGGTGCTGCCAGGCTGTGGTCAGCTCCGTGGTCCCCTTGCCCAGGTAATCCAGTGCAGGGCTGAGTGGTGGGGGCTGAACAAAAGCAGACCCATGGCCCCATGGCTGAGCCGGGGCTGGCGCTGCTCTGGGGGGCACAGCTTTGCCTGGGTGCAGGCAGCACGACCACCACACCAAGGTGCTGTTCGGAGGCGGCTCTCCCCATGGCCCCAGCCCTGGGCATGGCCGGGCCCTCCCTTCCCGCCCCGCTCCCACCTCTGCAGCGGAACCGCGTGCCGGGCCCGGGAACAAACCAGGAGGAGGCTCTCTGCAATAGAAATCTGTTTTTTATTGAAGCAGCAGTCACACGACCTCGCATCTAGCCTTTAGGATAGCGACAGAGCGGCCCCGGCCGGGTCACAGAGCCCAGAACAAGGAGGTTTGTTTCATCTTTTGCGCTAATAGACACGTCATGGTGAACACACACATCATCCAGTACCGGCAACCCAACCCAGAGAGAGCTACTGCTGATTTGCTGGAGGAACGGTCCACTGGACGTGGTCTCGACAAACTTTACAGATCACCACCAAAGAACATTACTAATGGGATCCAATGATAAAAAGAAAACCAAACCCCAACCAACCATGAGCGCAGGGTTCAAAGCCAGCCGTTTACACAGGTGCTTCAGTTCGTATCTATAGGTGGACGGCGAAGGAAGATTGTTTGGGTTTAATTTGAAGTTATTTGTGTCCCAGGGTTCCTCTCTCCATCAAATCAAACGGTATCGGAGACAAGCTGGCACCTCTTGGAAACCAGCATGGAATAACACAGCTCAGTTAACACAACACGCTCGTTTCTCGTGGCTTTTCCTTTCCGTTATCATTACACAGATCCACGTCCACCTCATTCTTGCGGAGTGGAAAGAGGCGTGAGGTGAGGAGAAGGGAGAGAAGGACGAGGGAGGAAGAGGAGGAAAGAAAGGGGCAATTGTTTGAAATAAAGACCACACACTTGGTATTGTTTAAATTTCATTTCCAGGCTAACCTACGTTTTATTTAATGCAAATTACAGTACCAGGTAACTAGTTCCGAACCGAGTCACACAGAACAAAACGTATTTACAAGGGGGAGTAAGGGGCAGGGGAAATAATAAAACATTGAGCATAGTTTCCACAAAGAAAAAAAAAAAAAAAAGTTTATATTTCAACTGAAAAAAAAATAAAAAAAAAGAAAAAAAATAAAATAAAATCAGTCACAGAGGCATTCAAGTAGTAATAATGTTATACAGGTTTTGCTTCTCCTTTAAATCAAGACAGATTTGCACAAGTGTATGCAATAGTTTGTATACAACCCACAGTCCTTAATATATATATATATTTGTTTAGATTTCCGTTTTTGAAGATGGAAGTGGTCACGCTAATTGGTGTGTACAGGCCCAAGTGATCCATCAGCAACACGTTAATGAACGCAAATTTTACAGGCAAGCAAATTATATATATATAAATATATTTTATATATATATATTAAAAATAAATGGAGAAAGACCAACACAAGGAAGCTACTTTTCTCGAGCTAACCCCTTAGGTACTGTTTTCCTTTCCTGTCCGTTTTGCTGTTATTGCAGTGTTGCAAAACGAAGCCAACTACGACCAGAAGCGGCCGAGAGCCCCGTGGAAGTGAGCTGCCACCCCGGGGTACTCGCTGGCTGTGCCCCACAGGCAGAGCCCGGACCGAACACCCTCACTGTGCTTTTCCTTTTCCTCTGCGGTGGCTGAGGTTCCCAGTACAGGAGCACGTGTCTGACAGGCTGCTTGGATTCTACTGTTCCAAGTACTGAAAACCGGGGGTGTGTGGGGGGGATTTTAAGTTGCAAGTTACAGGCGCCTGCCGTTATTTTAGGTAAAGCTTGGCTTCGAAATCAGAGGACAAAGTGTTGGGGATCTTCTACCAGCCAATTTTCTTTTGAAGGTCTTTTTGTTGTTGCCTTTCCCTAGCAAGGTAGGTAAATGTAAGGTGAAAGAACACCAGCGTCTCGATCAGGCAGCCATTGGGGCGGACAGACTGCGATCGAGTCCGGCTCAGAGACCCACACCACAGCAAGGCTGATGTAAAGGGCAGATCAAGACCAGACTGGGTTAAAAAACAAGCCCGAAAGAGAATAACAGAAGAGAGGGACAGCTCTGAGCAGACTGTCATCAACAGCTTGGCATCACTGACCTTCGTGTCACCAGAAAGAAAGTGCAGCCTCTGCTTCACTGGAATGAACACGAGATGCTTCGAAATAAAACAGCAACCTTTGGTTTGGTAAAGAGTTAAGTGTTTTCCCATTCAAGACAATCTTATGTGGAATACTAACAAGGTAGTAGAACACAAGCAAACTAGTTTTAGAAACAAGGCCTTCGTGCTGGGCACAAGAAATCAAGAGTCATGTTCAACTTATCTCAAGAAAACAAAAAGTGACTTTGGGGAGGGGCGGCAGGGAAAACAAGGAGAAGGAAGGGAACGGAAAGTGCCCCGGGCAGAAGAAACCACCACGGTCTCCTACAGCGATGCCCCTGCTCCTCAGCGGCCGAGGGGCTCCGAGCAGAGCATCCCTGCGGGATGCAAGGGGTTCCCTCCCTGGGGGCCCGGCCACTGCCCCCGGCACAGCCGCAGGGAGGGTGGGAAGGCCGGGCCTCCTGGAAGCTGCAGGACTGGGGGGGATTGATGAGCAAAGTCTAAATGAGCTCTGGGGCAAGTGTCCGAAGGGAACAGGTGGCTGCCAGCGGGAGGAGGAGAGGGCAGGGTGGGCAACTTGGAGACATCCCCAAAGCCACAGCTCCCATGAAATGGATGATGGTGGAGACGGTTTCCTCTCATTCTGCTACTGATCAGGGTATCACCGAAACCTTACAGCACTCAAAGAGTTAGAAAGCAGAGGGGGGGAGCAAAGATGCGGGTTTGGGGAGGGAGGAAGGGGAGAGACATCATTGATAAAGGAGGGGAGGGGGGGAAAAAAAAGGGAAATAAAATTCAAAAAATCATGGAAGCGAAGGCACTCCAAACTATATAGATACACTATACATCGCTAGAGTTATTGTTACAATAATACAGGCCGGTACCTACTGTACAGAGTTAAAACTATATGGCTTTAAAAAGCTCGTCTACATTTTGTCTGATTATTAAACAGAATCACTGCCCTGAACGGTAACTTTTTGCTCATTAATAACAGTTCCTGGGTCCACATATTTACATACAAAACAATAAAACTCAAACAACAACCAATAGCACGGATGTACACGCTTGAATTTGGTGAGGAGCTTTTGGGGGAGGTTTTTTGTTGGGGTTTTTTTCCTTTTTTTTTCTTTTTTTTCTGTCTCATTATTTACAAAAACGGTTGTTCAAAGACCTGGATCTGATGTATAAAAGAGTGTGAGATCCTGCCATGATCCTTGAAAACAAGAACTAAAACCAGAGGGGCACCCCGACCCTCCCCAGCCTAACACACACACACGCACACACACACATACATGACACACACAGACGCCAACACGGTCACAAAGCCAGAGAGGAAAGCTCTGCGCTCCCCTTCACCAGCCTTCAACTGGAAGGCGGAAGGGTAGGAAAGGGAAGAGCAGCCACAATTCCTGGCACAAGCAGCACCTTCTCTTCATTCTCTGTATTCCTGCTTTTAAGCACTGTGTAATTCACTACCTTAACATGACAATGCCTGTGGCCAATGCCTCAGCAGTGTCAGCCCACAGAATGGATCCGTCCCCTGCTGCTGCCCTGCTTTTGGAGCCTCCCGCATCTATCTGGATCACTGGGTCAGCCAAACCCTTCCACTTACCTTTTGGGACACTGACTAGCTGAGCTCTCGCGTTCAGATGCTCTTCAGCCCTTCCTCTTCAGCTGCAGGGAAGGATTTGGAAAGCTGCCTGTTTCTAAATGCGGGTGTGCTTTCCGATGCAGCCAACCGGGATTTAACAACAGCTAAAAAGCTTTAAAACCCCCTTTTCTCTGTGTGTGCGCGCCTGTGTGTGCCCGACAGCAAACACAACACGAAGGTGGTCACTCACCTCTTGAAGCAGCTCCTGCCTCCCCAGACTCGTGCTGGGTGCCAGGCGGGAGGGAGAGGGCAGGCCTGTTCCCAGCTCCAGGGCTGCTAAGAGTGGCCACAAAACAAATCCCACATCAACAGCATCAAAAGGTACAAGAAGAAACGCACTGAGCTCGTGAGCAAAAGCTCTGCTGTCACAGCCGAGCACGCCGAAGCTGCTATTGCTGCCTGCCCCTGGGCCACACAACAGCCCCCATGCTCCCGAAAAGCAACCGCTTGCCTAAGAGATGCCCGGGTCGGATGGAACAGCTTGCTAAGCACCAGAGCTGATGGACTACAGCTCCTCCGGAAGGGGTAAGGGGGGGAGCGGACACCCACCGCAAGCCTAGGTCTCCGCACGTCCCGTTTCCACACCGCGGCTGCGTCCCGCCGCTCACCTGACCCTTTCCCGAGGAATATTGCTTTGACTTCAGGAAGAGAGATGTGGATGCTCGCGCCACGCGCCGCTGCAGGGAGGAAACCCGGGCCCTGACCAGATGGACTAGAACAAGCATTCACCTCGCGCTCCGGGCAGACTGTTTCGAGATCGTAGACAAAATAGAAAAAGCAGTGTTGTATCTATGTATACATGTATATATTTATATAATATATATACACACACACTCATATATAGCCAGCTTTCCTACAAGTCAGCAGGTACATATTACTGTCGAGAGCACTTGGATGTGTATTTTAATATTCTACCAAATGTAAAACCATAATGGCAACGTGGCAACACGCATCAATAAATAGAGATCAAAAAAGAAGAAGAAGCGAGAGGTTAAAAAAGGTGAAATTAAATACAGGTTCTAGCTGTGGATTTAAAATCAGAGCTATCAGAGAACGTGGCATCCTGCGAGTTAAAACTGCCGTTAAAAAAGGAAGGTATTACAAAAGAAACCAGTAGACTGTTAACAGTTCACATTATAAACCCTGGTGTCCTCCTCCTGGGCGCACCTCGGGAAAGGGCAGCCTGTTCAAACCGAGAGCCGGGGAAAGCGGGGGAGAAGAGAAGAGGAACTGAAATAAACCCCGAAACCAAACCCACTTTCGCAGCGGCCACTTCCCAAAGAGTCCCTTAAACACCCCCAGTCAGGCCGAGGGATTTGTTCGTCCGCTCTTCTCTGCTGAAGATGGGAGCTGACTGGGTGCCGGCACCGGCTCACGACACGGGGCAGGAGCTCCAGCGGGGCAAAGGAGCTGCTTCCAAACGCTAACGGCCTGCGGTCGTGCATGTGTGTGTATTATATTATACATACCCACGGGGGTAGACTTTTCCCTTACTGAAGCTGCAGGTTTCCTCACTGCTAGCACTGGTTTTTACAATGAAAGGCTTCCACTAGCGGGTCAAGCCTTCGATACACAGCAAACCCTCCCACCCCCCCCACCCTATGGCAACCTATTTCCCTACCACGTTGCCCGCTCCCCATCCCGAGCCGGGGCAGTTCTTCAGACAACCTGGGAGAATGGATTGGCTGACAAGAAAGGCTGAGCTCTGCCGAATGACCCCTGCTAAGCTCCCGACCAAATTCAAGCTGTGTAACTACATCGAAGTCCAAAACTTCACTTAAAAAGAAAAAAAAAAAAGAGGTTAAAAAAAAAAAAAGAAAAAAAAAGAAAAAAAAAAAAGAAAATTTCAGCAGAGAATGAGGTTTGGGTTTTTTTTTTGTTTTGGTGTTTTTTTTTTTCCTTTTTTGTTTTTTTTTTTGTTTTCCTTCTTTCTGTTGTGGGAGAGGGCATGAGGCAAGAGTCCTGGTTCTGAAGTACACAACAGCAAACTTCCAACATGAAGAGATTGTCGAGGGGAGAGACATTGGTGTGTTGTATTGCTCCGCTTTCCCTCCTCCCCCCCCACCTAAGTCCCCTGCCCCGGACACCCTGCAGAGTGAGAATACAATGAAACTGGTTTGTATTTATAGATATTTTACAAGGTTAAATAAGAACAACAATAATAATAATAAAAAATTGAACACTAAAATGAACAGGTTGCTTGGTTGGTTGGTTTTTTCCTTTTTTTTTTTTGTTTTCTTTCCTTTTTTTTTTTTTTTTGGGTTTTTTTTTTCTCTCCTCTTTTTTAATTTTCTTTCCAAATGAGACCAGTGCTGCTGAGCAAGACTCAAAATTACTGGTGATCTTTCCTGTGCAGCTGGCTGCTTGGTACTGGTTCAGGTGGAGTTGGAGGCTGATGCTGTAGCTACGCTATTGGTCTGAACTCGTTCTCCTGCGTTAACATCTGCAAACGACAGGCAAGAGAGGAAGGGAAGAGAGAAAAAAAAACAACCAGCATTACCTCCAAAATACACACACATCTGGAAACAACAGCCGCGACATTCCCCACGCCGGGAAACCCGCAACTCCCGCTGCTTGGTTAGGATGCTCTCTTGGCTTCAGGGGCTGCGGATGGCACAGTTTGGGCTGGGGAGAGGCTGGGAAAGGCGGTCTTCAAGCGAGCTCAAGGGCTGAGGGTTGCAGGGCAGCAGGTAAACACCCAGCCAGGCTCTGGCAGATACTGCAGGAGGTAACACTGCCCATGCTACATAAGTGTAAGACAAGGCACGCTTGCATCACCAAAGCTAACGTCAAGTACCTGTGGCCACCACACTGATGCTGAAGTTTCACTGTTGGGCCTTCTTGTGATAAAGCTGCCTGGAAAGGGTGTGAATGAGTGCAGACAACACAAGCAACAAGCCTGCTCCCCTGGCAGAAACAGCTTGTGTGTTCATGTGCAACTCACGCACTTGTTGCCTCAGAAAACATCCTTCAAGCCTACTGCTTTATTCCATGGTGCTCAACCAAAGTTGGATCTGCCACCCCCTGAACTGCTGAAGCAGATTAACATCAAGGCCTGAAGCCAGTGACGAGGTTTACACAAGCCAATGACACTGTCAGAGGATCAGCTCTCTGCAATAAATGGTCTCTAACACCTTCTCTTCTCTGGGAATGACAATGCTCCACAGGGAAGCCAGCCACAGGGGCATATGTCAAAGTGCATCTCAAGGAAAGACAGGTTTTGCCACGAGATCCCGAAGGGCAACGCACTGTAACTGTGTTCTCACAGGCCACATGCATCAGGTATTCTAATTGTTCTTGGTATGAGAAGAGGTGGTAGGGAAAAAAAAATGCACCAACTTCATCTCAGACCACTCCACATAGGATCTACCTAGTGCGGTCACAAAAATGTAAGTGGATGAAAGGTTAAACACACAAAATTCTCAATACAATAAATAGGAGATGTGAAAAAGATATTAAGAGAGGCTTTCTATGAGAGACCATCAGGCATTTTTCCCACTTATTTTAAGTAAGGTTAACTTAAGGTAAGCCATCCACACTGCAACAGGGGAAAACAAGGGCCAAGACTTATTGTCTCAGTACAGAAGAGGGCAGACTGGGCAAACAGCGTATATGAACACACAGGGGGAAAAGGCTCATAAAAAGGAAGGATGGATTTACTGATCTCAGACCAAAGGACAGTCTGACTAGCATCAATGACAGACATGACAAAATACAGCTGGCTGGCAATGGGGGTGCAGTGATACTTCCCCAGCACAGCAGAGCTCATGAGGCAATGCAGCCAGGCAATGCTCTACCATCACCTGCTAACAAAACCCCTCTCCTCTCTTGCCACACTGACCTCACCATAGTTGGAAGTGCAGCCGTGAGCAAAGGCAATGGAATGAATGAGAGTCTAGAGATGGGCAGCACTTGCTGAATGACAAACCAAGTAACAGACATAGACAAAGGTGATGAAAATAGGAAATCAAACAGCAGCACCCAGGAATACAAGGGGTAAGCAGGAAGAGAGGATGATGCCTGTTTGAAAAGGAAATGCTGCAAGGAGTGTGTGGGAAGAAAGGGAAATCCTCTTGGGGGCAGAGGATGCCAGATGACTGCTCTGGGAGTTTTCCGTTCCCTTTCCTCTCATCCCAAATTTATTGCAACCCCTCCGTCATGAAGGATTGACCACCATGATAAAAACCAGCTCACGCAGTTAAAGCACCGAGGCAGCATGATGACAGTGCCATGTGTTATGTGGAAAGCTAGCCTTGCACACAAGAGACACCCTCCTATGTGGGGAATTTCCCTGAAGGAGCAGTTCCCAAATCCCACATGCATGCAGACCAATGATGACCATGGAAATCTAAAGTGACCCAGCCAGACAGCTGACAGTTTACCACACTTACAGTTACAAACTCTCGCTGTGCCTGGTCTAGATTAATTTTCAGGTATGGATAAGCTCCAGTTAATGCAACATCTGCCATGCCTGATGCGAGCAGTCCAGCTGGAGTCTGTACTGCTGGCAGAGGATTCCTGTGTGTGCACGGAAAGTGCTTTTATTCCATTTGCTGAAATGAAATGCGCCTTTTGATCTCCTATTCTTGAAGACAGCAGAGTCTGAAATCGTTATCATTACACTGCTACTGAGCAGAGATAAAGAAAAAAGAGGAGGGGATGGAGCTACTTCATGTGATGTCTGTAACATATGCTCCTTTTCTATCATCACCAGTGGGGGAGTTGCTAAGAAACATATAGGCCACATGTTAAAAAGGAAATAAATCAGGTGAGGCAGCCCAGGACCATTTACATGGGGCCTTTCACAACAACGTACAGAAGCCCACCCAGGCTGGGACAAAGCACTGAGCCTGCTCAAAGCTTTAAGTGGCCCCAAACCTGCAAGAAAATGCAGTATTTTGATATTCCAGCTTGTTCTTTGACTCTGCCTCAACAAGACATCTAGGGAACAAAGAGAGGCTTCCTCTCTTTGCTGAGGTGCCAGAGGAAGGAGCACAATTCAAATATGGGGGTCTCTGGACACTGCTTTCCTTCTCACCATGAGGCATCAGTATTTGGGCATAAGAGCAGAAAATCTAGGCCTTCAGCAGTGCTGCTAGAACATCTGCTTTGCAAAGCAGTGGGGAGCAAAGCTAGGAGGTTTCTGGTATGGGACAGAGGACTGTGGCTTGAGGTCAGGGCAGCCTCATTGCCCTGTCACCTCTGCCTGTGCGGGCAAAGAAACCACATTAGGGCTTAAGTGTCAGCCACCTCCAAAAGTGCTTCCAAACAGAGGGCAAAGTATCTCCCATCAGGGCAGAGCACCTCCTCCCATTCAGCTTTTCCCTCTGAGGAACACCTTGGCTTTCTTGGAGGGTTACTCCTTAGAAACCTCCCAGAAAGGAAGAAGAGGGCTACAGTTCAGCAAGACAGAGGTGCCAATTCAGTCTGAGAAAGCCCATTAGCACTAAGGAGAGCATTAGCTGGTTTGATCTGTAATGCTGATGGACTGTGCTGCTCTTCTAACAAAGATACAGAAACAAAGCTTCCACCAGCCTGGGAGTTCTCACAGGACAGCTGAGAAGATGAGAAGGAGGAGGGGAAAAGCCTGGTTTTCCTATTGTGCCTGCATATGGATGTAGAAATCCAGGGCCCAGAGCAAAACTGGAACATAAAAGCCCGAAACATGCAAGTTTTACTCCTACAACTGTCATGGACTCGTCCCTGGGCTGAGCCTGCAGATGCCTGAGCTTGCCCCTTTTCTGGTTAGGGAATTAGTTTCCCAAAATTCCCTTGAAGGGAATACTCTGAATGTACTAAATGTTGTTTTATTGAGCACCGTGGTCTTTTTCAACTGCACACACTGGCAGGTAACACTAGCTCTGACCTGCTTTGTTGCTGAAAGTTCAGGCACGCTATCACACTTGGGATTACACGGGATCAACGCAGTGGGATGCTCAAGACGATGACCCCAGTATCCCTGCTGACACAACTCCCCTGCAGATGGCAAATAAGCTCTTCCCATCTTAATGCTGACTGAGAGGTAACTACTGCTGCTGGCTGATCCAGGGAACAAAACACAGAGTCACACAAGCAGATACACGTTTGGCTTGGTGTGCATGCTCCCCTTGCTGATGCTTCGGCTGCACAGCTAGGAAACCATCCTCCATAAGCTAATCAAGCCAGCACCCACACAAATAAAGCTGCATTGGCATTTCTGATCAATGGCTGATATAATCCACAAAAAGCAAGCACATCACTTCAAGCAGGGGCCACTAACTCCCATCTTCCTCTGCTTTGCTTTAGACATGTCATTAATGTCACACAAGAGTTTCTCATAAACCTTCAGGTGAATTTACTAACACTGGTGCAGCAAAACTTCATACTCCCCAGGTTCTATTAGTACAGCAAATACAGCTTTATCACTCCAGAGAAGGGGAAATTTGCAACAAAAACATTTTAACACTTAAAAATCAGCCTACAACAATTCCTCTGCATTTAAGATCATGATCCCAGAATACTGTTGCATTGGGTTGTTGAAATCACCACTGTGAAACTATCAGTTAACAAAATTTATTCATTTTTGCTATATTTTTAAAATGCAGATTTGTGACATACTGGGTAGCACAAGCTGCATTGCTGGCTTGATGAAACCTGCTCTGTTAATGTGGCATGCTGAAAAGCCAATCTTCCCATCTCTTAGCACCATGGCACTGCTAAGTGTCCTGACAAACACTGCTTTAGTAGACTTGGGACAAACAGATCTCACTTTTGAAGTTATTCTCTAACTATGACCCTGCCTTGATGCACGACAAAGAGCTGTGCTTTACACCTTGTCAAAAAGCAGAGATTCTGACATGGCTGCATACTAACACGACAGCTCTGAAAACAGAGTAACTGCCTGCAAGCAGGTAACAACCACCCACCTGGGTTATCTACAGTGATGAACAAGTACGCTGCATTTCAATGTACGTGCACCTATGCCTCAAGCTTATGGAGTAGGCAACCATAAGAGTGGAAGCTTGGGCCTCAGTATCAGTTCTGCTTGCTAGAGGGAGATGCAAGTTACACACAGATAATGTGAATTACAGTTACATATAACCTGCTTCGCCCTTTGAACTTCCTTGAGAGATACTTCTTGTTGCTTCATCATCACCTTTCTAGTTTCTGAATTTCTACTGTTCAGCCACATGTTGCAGAAACATCTCCTGCCATCAGGATGCCCTTGGTTAGGTGAGAGTTGCTCCCATGCTGCTTTAGCAGCTATTGAAGGAGTAGAAATCTACTGCTCTGGGATGTGCAGGGCCATAGGGAAAGAAGGGACCCCTTATTTGAGAATCTCTTGCTAAGTGTGGCATCAGTATGCAAAGCACAACAGATTAACATAACTGCATACAGGGCCTAATCCTAAAAATCACAACTCCCATGGAATTCCCACTGCCTGCTGTGAGACCCTCATGTGAATAAGAAACTACCAGTGGGCCGTGCTGCAGAAACACAAAGCTGCAAGTTGCCCAATACTGAACTTCATCTCACAACTTCTTCTCCAAGCTGCAAGGGTATTTCCATGAATATGAATTCATGAACTATGAATAACAGGTCCTGTCTCAACTTGGTGCGGTGCTTGCAAATAGATTTAAAACTGTTGACATCAATAAGGTGAGGTTTTTTGTTGTTCTTTATTTTTGGGTATACTTCACATTTAGGACTCAGCCTAAACGCATTTCTCCCCATATGAGCTCTTGGAAAGTGGTGGGTGAAAACAGATTTCTTAACCCCATTAATTCCTCAAAACTTGTATCTTGACAAAGAGAACTCCTTAAAAGTCATCAAGGGGACATTAAGTGAAACAATATTTTTCAGAGGGCTTGAAATAATTTTCCATGCGTGTATTCTGTAGTTTTCCAATCAATTTTACTTCATCTGCTTTTTTTCTCTCAGTTGTTGAGCAACAGATGCACAGAAAAGGGAAACAGAGAACATGACTATCTCCAAAATACTGCCAAGTGTATGAAACAAACATACTAAATTTGAGGATACCAATTTTGCTTTCTCCTAAATTCAGAGGACATACAATTGTACAGGCTGTATCTTTTACCTACTGCTACTACATCTTCAGGGAGGCCTCATCTTTCAAATCTGGGTGCATCTGGCTGTCCTGGAGTATGAAAACGCTCTCTATACAGCACAGGCTGGACCAAGCGCATCAGGTAACTGTCCAACGCACCAACCTGCAAATGCTTTCCTTCAGGTTTCAATACTACCTTTTTAATTAGGGCTTCCCCTTATCAGCTATTTTACACTGAGTAGGCATTTTGCACCTCCAAATGGGGTCAGAGCCCTTCTCAGATGGGACTGACATGCACACAAGCTACGTAGAGAAGCACACCCATTCTGCAGCCTGCCTTGGGTTGCCCAATTCCCAAGAGAGCCGGCTGGTTTGCTGACTCAGAGGAAGACTGCCATGTACTGAATCACCTCTACCACATCCTGCAGCACCTGGGATTTTCTTTGGGAGTCTCCCAGCTGATATTAGCAGGCTTTTAAGCTTTCACTGGGAACTGAATACAGTACGGAGTGGCTACAGGCCAACAGTGAGCTTTTAAAAGGTTTCTGACAGAAACTTGAGAGCGAGCAACAGAGGCAAGAAAAAACTTCACTCAGTGCTGGCCAAAAAAGCATCTGCCTCATACCCAAAGTTGACACAAGCAAACTCAATAAGAAGCAACTGCAACTACTTAGGCGAGGCAGTGAGCACAATGACTGAACTCCCTAAGTAGACTTTTAAGTGCTAATGCCTTTGGGGAAGGCATCCAAGCTCCACAGAGGCCACGTGTACTGAGCTAGCTGTTTCTTTTCTTCTTGGGCATCTAGCGCAAGCTCATGCTCCAACTCAGTATTAATTTCAGACCAGCTGAAAGCTCAGAACTTAGGTGCAAACCAACCCATGAGGACTGCTAAAAAACAACAGGTGATTTTATTAATAGTGGAAGTCTGAGCGAGAAGGACCAACAAACTATAAGGTCAAATGCAGAGTTAAAGTGCCCTGGGTTAGGATTTGGGTTGGTGACCACTGCCAGCACCCCAGTGACCACCCACCAAGACCAAGTTTTAGGTGATGTTGGAAGAAGTCCTTCCTCCCCGTTCACCCTGTGCCAAGGCAGCTCATGGGCCTCAGCAGAAGGAAGGTGCCTGGTCAGGGGGAGCGAGGGTGGGGAGGGAGGCAGGCAATTGCATGTTCTCACCTGAGGCCGCTGTAGCGTTTGTAGGGGTTGAAGCAGCTGCTTGGTTCCTTGCATGAGCAGGGATGAGGATCGAAGCCAGAGATGGGTTACTTGACAGTTCTGGAGGGGAGGTGGAACAAAACACATTAGCTCATCGACCACGAAGAGCCCTGCATGCAGTTTCAGCTCCTGGGGATCCCCACGTAACAGCAACCTTGGGTGAAACGCATGCCTTTACAGCCAAAGGTCACGTTACATTTTCTTCTTTGCCAACCAGCGAGAGGAAACCACAGGGATATTCAGCAAAGCAGTCTCCAGAGCAAGACTGTCAGAACTACAAGTAGTGGTGCATGGAATTGTTTCCTAGAGAAAGACAGCAGCTTGGGAGTTAGCAAAGAACCAGCCAAGCCTGTTCCTTATCAGCAGCCTGATAATGCTGTTTCCTTCTAAGCACTGGAAGGATTCCCTTCACAAACCCACTTGCAATCAGTCTTAAGGCTGATAACAGTGGTGCTACTTTGGGCACAGGTTCAGCAAGCAAGCAGCTCCAACAGTTGCTCCAAAGAGCTTAAGGGATTTGGTTCTTAGCATCACTTTCTCAAGGACCCAGGAACCCAAGACCAGACTCCTTGAGCGAGGCCAAGAAGAGGTGGCACCTCCTTTAAAAGCACAAGGAAAAGCAAAGGGAATTGATCATCACGGCAATTTAAATGGACAACAAAATGATGCAACCATTCTTTCTGAGGACATTAACCAAGGCTAAAATAGTCATGTCTTTTAGGCTCCAAATCTAATATAGCTTCAACATGTATCAGAATGAAAAATAGGCATCTTATAGCCACAACTGTGGGAGGATAAGGGCTACACATTGCCAACAAATGACAATCTTCTGGCACCCTTTCAAGAGAATCTAGTGCCTCACAGAAGGTGGAACTGAGCAGACAAGACAGGTCCTGTTTGCTTCAGAAACAGGAGTGACTGGCTGCCTCTTGAGAAAGCAGCATCCAGTTCCAGAGAAGGATGTGAACAGTCACCTCACAGAAAGGAGACTGACGAATTTTGGAGCTCCAGGAGGTCATCTGGAGGAGAAATGAGAATAGACAGCTTTTTACATAAGACCTCCAGATAGCAAGGGCTATCCAAATCACACCATGTGTTCAGTAAGGGAGTTTCGTACAAAGTCTTCAATTATTTGTGCTTCTTTTCAAGAGTCTATTGCTTCTCTTTAACACAAGCTTTAAACTTAGGGCCTAAAGGGATCAGAAGTCTACTAAGCAATTTCATTTTCTTTCTCTGTTAAGTTACATGAAGTTTCTTTACAGCTGTGAGGGCAAGAGGCAGAAGACTCTCACCTGCTCACTGCCACACATTTTGAGACTGTGTTTCAGCACTTATGAATCTAAGCTCCAGTCTAGAACCAAACAGAAGTTGCTACATTACCTACAACCCATCCAGTCTATCCTGTAATTCTCCATTCATGTCTAAACAGACCTAGCTAGCCCACCTACAAAGCCCCACTACTCACAACGTTTGTACAAATACTAATCCTCAAATTCATGTGGGAATAATTCACAATTCATATGTTTGTAATAATTCAGCATTTGTAAGTCTTCACTTTAAACGGAAAAATAAACTGAAGAAACGTGAATCCTCAAGTGTCAAAGCTGAACAGCAGTGATAAACCTATACTTTAATACTACCTTGGGTATTAGCTGCTCTGTGCTAGAAAATGTTGCTCCTTTAATATTTTATCCAAGCTGTTTCTCAAATCTATTAGTGGGAATCTGCTGCTTTCTGGAAGTTTTTATCATTCCCTCATTATTTTCTGCTCATCACTGGCAGCTATGACCCAAACAAAGGCAGAGCTGCACCATCAAGGAAACCAAATGACATTTGCAACCTTCCAGTGCTAAGTGGTGTCTTGAGGATGGAGCTATAAGACTGTCTGCATTACTGCAGCCACAGATGCAGCTGATCCAACAGAACACCACCTTTCCAAGGCACTTCAACCCCATTCTCATTACTCCCATATGTTCACCCAGTGCCATCAGAACACCATCTTTTGCAGCACCCATTACGGCATGTATAGAGAGTTTTTTGGTTTTAAGGTAAATGCAACCATTTCTCTGAAGCTACTTTAACAAATGCGCACAGAGACTACAAGACTCATCTTGTTCTTGTCTCAACCCCCAAGTTATCTTTCTTGGTATGAAGTTTCTTAAATTCAGCGTGCTCTGAATGTCTTGATGCTTCCCTCAGGAGCATGCTAATTCAGACAAGAAATGATCACAAATTGAACTCTTGGCTGAAGTTTATCAGCAGCTTTGCTTGAGAACTTGTTTGCATTTTTGTTCTATCATATTTATGCTGCTATCACCTCTGTAAGGATGAGACATGTCAATACCATGCAAAAAGCTTGACCTGTAGTATCTGCAGTTGCCAAAGTATTGAGAAGGTCAAGCTGTTGAACTGTAGCTTGCTTAACTAATCAAACTTGCAATTCAAGGCTAGATTAATTACAACCAATACTGCTGCGGCAAGAAGGTACTGTGATCAAGGCAATCCAAACAAAACTTTCAATACCATGATGTTAACAGAGCTGCTATCCCAATTCATTTATGAGACCCAACCCCCATTCACATCAGCTGGGAGAACACCTCTGATCAAATCATGCCATTCGCAGCCAGTTTACATATCCAGTAAGGAGACGTGTGTCTGGGATGGGAATGAAAATGTCTGCTTCACTAGAACACCAGATCGTCTTCATTCCCCAGACACAAGAAAATGCTTGGTCTTGGGAAACAGTGCAGTGCTCTTTATCAGCATTGTGACATTTCATTTATCAACATTCCCATAAGCCCCTGGAAAAATTAGTCTCGTATCAGTTTGCTCTGTCACAATAACAAACTCCATGTAACTCAGGCTGTTTCAGCAGTTTCTCCTTAGCCTGGAAGAATGCTGGACTCTGCGCAAGTTTCGTTCTGTCCCACTGTCCTCTCTAGGACCTGAGCAGAAATACTGTCTTAAAAGAAAAACCTAGGTGGCACTCAAATAGTACACTGAAACACTTGGGTTAGAAATGCACAACCATTCCTAAGTGCTGAATCACAGAATGATTTTACAGTGTTTAATGGCCAACATGGAGTGACAGTAACATTTGTGACCCAGCTCAACCACTGACATGTTACAACAAGTTCAGGAAATTTAGGGTAGTCATTTTCACAGATTGTTTGAAAATTCAGCTTCTATGAGAAAAAAATGCTTTCCATGCTTTCTGTCTTGCAAGTCCAACAGCCAGATCTGTGGCTAGTGGAGATACTTCTTTGGCCAAAACACTATCTTCAAACCCCAATTAACGTATAATATTTGTTTAAACAGCAATAGGAACTTAAAGGTAAGACATTAATAACGACCAGATAAAGCTCTCTTCGAGAGATCCCATCTCTACAATAAAGTAAGCACCAACATGCCCTGCAAATCCTGCTGGCAGCCAAGGCCATGATCTTTTATCTTCCATATACTCTCACTTAGTTTTCTAGACTCTATCTGAGCAGCATCACTTCTCAGATCAGCAGATCTGGTGTGACAGTTCAGTTCTTTCTGAGAATCAATCCAGTGCATTAATGGTCAGATTTATGTTGTTATTTCTAACAGGTTTGCCTTCAAGCCTTCTGCAGCTACCTCCTACTTCATGGGTTTCAGGCAACTGGATACAGCCAAATAAAACACTTCTAAAAACTTAATATTATCTGTTGAAAACACATGCTCCTCAAAACAAAAGGATGTCTCTCATCGCTTTCTAAATTACCACAGATGATTTAACATGAGTCATCATTTGATTCCAATAACTGGATCTATTTCCCAGTTGGGATTTCTGCTCTGGACTAGCCAATTCAACAGTCTTGCACAGTCTGGCTAAAGAGCAAGGATTGCAGAGTGGTCACAGCAGGAGCAAAAGCTTCTTGTGTAACTCAGAATCACAGAATCATTTAGGTTGGAAAAGACCTTTAAGATCATCCAGTCCAATCATTAACCTAGCACTGCCAAGTCCTCCATGAAACCATGTCACTAAGCACCAGAGCAGTCTCTTAAACACCTCCAGGGATGGTGACTCCACCACTTCCCTGGTTGCAGTCAGGACTGTTGATACGTGAGACTCACTGATGCACATTTGTTAAATACAAAGGTCTTAAAATCACTGTGCTAAGCAATGGAATTACTTATTAAAAAGAAAAAAACTCAACTTTTGTTATTTGAGTTCGGTTGGTCACCTACACCAGAGCTTATCCGAAAATGTGTTCATGGCCAGTCTCTGCCCTGCCTTCCCTTTTTAGATGGTGAAACTGGCACCTGCTTAGGACAGAAACTCGCTTTTTTGAATCTTAAGGAAATTGCTCCAGGAGATCTTGTCATTTCCATGAGTCACTGTGCAAGGGGAGAGCACATCAGCTCCTTAAGGAGGGCAAAGGAGCTTTAAACTTGCTTAAGCATTAGGGTAGCTTTCCCAGCAGTTTCCACACTGGCTAGTGGAAAACCAGGGACATGTTCCCAATACATACATTTATTTCTCCCCTAAGGATTTTTCCTGAAAGTCATTATAAAGCTTCCCAACTCTTTCTAAAATCCTGGTTTTCATGCAGTAGATGAGCCCAATCTTAACATCACTAAGAAACAGTAGGAAATAACGTCACAAAGAACAGGGGTGAAGTGGTATTATGATACGGGGAGCAGAACCATCTTAGCTACTTGAAGACGGCCTTTGAGTGGGCAGAAAAGGCAATTCATGGGTACTGTAATAAGGAAAGAACTGTGATGTAGCTACTAAATTCATAACAGTAGATGCAAAAATCAGCACAGAGGACAGTGACCTGGAAGCACAAGCTCTTTTCTTGATGGCTTTAAGGTGTTTGTGCTTCGGACACAAAGCTTTTTGGCTCTCTTCCTGCCACCCTTGGTTCTTGTTCCTAAATGAAAGGGTCCACATGTTGAAGGAGAGGGATCTGTTTCACAGTTTGGCAGATGGGCACTGCATGCACAAAAGAGGCTGAAAAATTACACTGATGCTAACTCAGCCAAAAGGTGGTTTGGACTTTCAACAGAAAATGCACATAGATCTGTTCTTGCTTAAAGGATGCGAACTGGCAGCTAATCGCGTCAAGAAAGCTCCAGAATTAATTACTAGCATATTTATATGCCATACTTCTCACATTCTCTGTCTCGGCAGGCAAAACTGTTCTAAGGGGATATCAGTTTTACATTTTTCACTTGTGTTGAAAAAAAACAAACCCAAACCACACATCAATGGCTTTAAAATTTGATACTGGTCTGCCTTCAAATAAAAAGCTAGTTATCTGCCATTTTTAGAGTTTCTAAATGACTGAGTTAACGTGATGCCAGATGAACTGTATAGAACATAAAATCAGGACACTAACACCTCTGTATTTATCTCATACCTAGAACCAAAATGGGCAGCAACACTACAAACCTCCCTGCCAAACCTAATATGCATTACCGCTCGCTATGGCACTTAGGTACGGTGGAGCAGGATCACCTCCAAACCATAATCTCATCTCCATGGTCTGCTGACCGTGATACTTCACACAAAGCCAGCAGCCAGGATGCAGACACTGAACTGCAAATGTAAACCTTCTTGATGCAATCCAGTAGTAACAACCCTTGGTACCCTGCATAAGATTTTAATTGAAGGCACCAGGCATCTGAAAATCCCATAACCCATTTCTCCAAAGTCCCTTTCCTCTCTGTTTGAAACAGAGAGATGGTTATGGAACGACTTAATAACCTTAGTCCTGCTCAGAGACTTTTACGTTTGGGGGAGTGACACCTGCATCACAGCAAACATTTATCCAAGCGCTCCTTCCTAAAGAAGGGATCTTTCAACGCTCACAGGCTACCTTGAGTGGTGAAATTGAAGAGTGCAGGTTTCTCTCGCCCATTTGGTAACTTGACATTTGGGTCCCGTAGTTCATCGAAGAAAGAGTGCGCACAGGCCTCCAGGGGAGTCAGGCGGGCAGTGGGGGTGTACTCCAACAGACGGCTACATAGCGCGATTGCTTCTGGTGGAGTGCGGGGCCGGAAGACCTAAAACAAGACAAAAACAGAAAACAAGCCAGGAGAAACAGGTTGTCTGGGTATGTTTCTTTTCTGTGCTGACCAGAAGCAAGTCAGAGCAATTAAACCTCTCATTGCCCAACAAGCTGGAACAAACAAGTTGTGGATTGTGCTAATCAAAGTCCTCCAGTAAGCATGGGAAAATCCAGTTCCTGGGGTTGAGAAAGGGTTAATTGCAATGTCTTGCACTAGAGTGAAGGTGCAATGCCAGCAAGAGACGTCATGAGAGCGCACTCAAAAAAAAACAACTGGAAGAATGAAGGGGAAACTCATCCAAAAATCATGATAAACACACAGAGGTGCTTCCAGCCATGCACATGGGGTGGAGTGGAGGTGGGGAGGAGGGTTCAAATGAGCAGGATTCACTGAATGTAAAAACTGAATAAGGCCCTTGCTATGGTTTCGGGTTGGGGTGCTTTTTTTTGTGGCCAGAGAATGAAGCCTTACTAACACGGACTTTTGCAGGCAGGCAGGTCAGATTGTTGCTATGGAGGCTGCTGTTCAATTTTGGAGAACAACAAGGAAAGCACGGGTGGGGTGCAGGAAACGTCTTAGCTCTAATTTGCAAGTTACTTCTTCCGTGACCTTATTCTGGCAAGTCATTCCCGTAAGTTTATTGGGATAATTCCTGCACATTTGGTATTTGTAAGGACAGCTGAAAACTGTGTCAAGAGAACCAACTATTTAACAGATTTTTTACCTTGAGTGATTACAAATAGGAGCTCTTCACTGCAGCTTTGTTTCAGTCCTCTAAACAGTCCTACCCACCACTAATCACACCCCCATCTTCCTTTCTCATTATGTCAAAAGCAAAATATGAGTTAAAATGACGTGGATGGTCCCCTCAAGTACTTCTGCCTTGCTATGCTGCAAGTGATATACAGGCTGGGGAAAAGGGAGTGGGGTGGCTGCAAGTGTTAAATTTTGATGCCAGCTTTTTTAGTAAAAATGGAGCTAACCCAAAATGCTTTTGCCCCACTGTGGGTGAACCCAAGCCACATGGCACTAAAGAGCAAAACAAGAGATAAGTACAGTTCAGTGCATGACATGCTCATTAATCACAGATGAGGAACTTGCACAGGCACTTCTTAAGTACATTTTAAACCAAAGACACATATGCTCTCTTGAATGAGAATCAAACACAAATGCTAAGCTCTCCAGAGACTGAGATTTTATCCCCTTGGTGCCCAGCTGGCTCGGGAGCACCCAGGACCGCTGCAGTGCGTGCTGTACTAACTGGTGTGGCAGGGAATCCAGACTCGGGGAGCCAAAGAGCCAGGTACCCAAAAAGCACAATTGATTTCTACTGGGGTGTTGAAAAACAAACCAAAAAAGTTTTCACACGAGGCCTACACTGACAAAAAGAAAGGCATCAGCTTAACACTGCTGGCAAAGAACCTCAGCTGACCACTGTGCCGTGAGTCCATGGAGGGGCAGGAGAAGCTGCTTTTGCATGCTGCTGGCAGAGCTTGGGCTGCTGACCACAGTGCACAGTGGACGCCAGCGTCACTCCCAAGCCACAGCCTGACCACGATAAAATCTCTAGCAAAAAAAAAAAACCCAAAACAGCTCTTTTCGTTTTTTGCCCCTCACTAAGTAGCACAAATGAGTTTGTCTTGAGGTAAATCCACACAAGAGAAGCTGCTCCGTATTTAACATGAGAGTAAAACTACCAAGATTTCCCTCATGAACCTTCACACTGATGTTTTAACAGGCTTGATTTACCACAGCTTGAGGCTGAAGTACTTGACTCTTGGCTGTGTTTTTCCCTCAGGACAGCTCACATATCAGCTATTGCACAGATTTTAAAAGGGAAAAAAGAAAAAGGAATAGTTTTCCTTAAAGCAAGGATGAAAAGTACCTTGAGCTCACTAGACACCAGTCACCAATCTGCCATCTGTAGGCATGCTCCTTTGTCCACCCAAACTCATTTTCAGTGAAACCCTAGCGCCCATTTCCTAAGCCCTGTTGAGAATTGTTCAGCCTGCCTTTGGCTCTAAAATGAGTTACTTGGGGTTGGCAGCTCCTGAAGTCTACCCTGACTGCTTTAAACCAGGGATGGGGGGGGGGGGGGGGGAATAAATGGAAAAGGAAGGCCTCACATGGCCTCCCCTACAACAAGCGGTGACTAACATGAAGTGAGTTACGGTCGGTACTCATCTCATCTCTGTCACCTTGCATGGTACAACATTTGCCTGGCTGCTGCCTCAAAGATGTGGTTTGAACTCAAATATTCCACTGTTTCAAGGCTAGGCCTAGTAATTTGAGAAAATGTTTAAGTACATACCCGTACTCCTGAGGTGAAATGTCCTGTTCCTGACGAGTCCTAAAGATGATAATGCAGTGAAATAATCCAAACAGGGGGAGTCAATCCAAAAGAGAATAGTCCAGCAAGGAAAAATATAGCCAATATTATAAGAAATCCATGGTGTGGGGGACATAGAAAATGTTTATACAATTAGAAACTTTAAACATCAGTCTCCATAGCAGCAAGTCCAACTTCACCACAGTGTATGCCAAAAAATCGATTGTGCAATGGTGAGGCATAGTATAGAAACATTTCTATATTAAATTTATGTTCCAATGCCAGTGCATTTATTAAAAAAATAAAAAAAATTGAAATCAAAACTCTAACTTGAACTAAAAGGGTAATTGAAATTCCCATCATAAAGAATTTTCAGTCCTCGGTCCTGGATATAAACGTCCACAGACAAACGGGGCCAGGTTATTTTGTCCCCAAAGGTGCATCCCACTGGTAAATCTGTCCCAGAGACACAATGCAAATTTTGGGTGGTTTTGGTTTTTTTTCCCAAAAGTACCCAAACCCCAGCAATTTGTAATTTGTGCTGAAGAGAAAGGAAAAATCCGAGAACTTTACTTTGGAATTTGGATGCTTTTAATTTGTGTGAGCTATGAGTGCCTCAGGCCGCCGCGGATTATTCTCCATTTTGGATTGACTTCCCCCGCCACTGGATTTTGTTTGCTGGCGTTATCTCTTTAGGATTCTTCAGGAACTGGACGTACCACCTCAGGAGTGCGGGTATGGACTGAATTGGCTCTCTATTGTGGGTTTATTTCCCCTCATACCCGTCGCACCCGTTACTTAAATTTTTTCCCCTCAATTTGTCCCATCCCACCTCCCTTTCGAATAACACCCTGAGAAATAAAAGCAAAACCCCCTGCGGTCTTTTAGTGCTTCCCACTCAACACAGTTCCACCAGGAAAGCTGTCCAATTCACCCACGGAGAACTACACGAGTGGCTGCCGCCTGCAGCAATGGGTACACCAGCACTTCCATGCCACGGAGCGCCAATGCTGGGGCGATGCCGGGCTGGCGCTCCGTGGTGGGAAGGGGTGGGAGGACAGGCAGACAGTGGGACCTGTAAGCCGGGAAGCCCCTCGGATGTACGGCTCAGCAGGAGTCTTGGGTCTCTGTAGTTCTCAGTGAGGGAATTGAGTTAGTAAATAATCCGCGGATTATTTTTAGTCTGCGGACTAAAATATAGTGCACGGACTAAAATCCGGCCCATGGAGCAAAGTCTCTCTCGGTCTAAAATACATCTGGGTGAAAGCAAAAGAGAAATTAAAAATAATAATAATAAAAAAAAAGAAAAGAAAGAAAAAAGGAGAAAGGAAAAATAAAGGAAAACAAAGCTAAGTGCACAAAGTAAAGTGTTTGGGCGGACTAACATTTAGTAGGCAGACTAAATATGGCCGGGCAAAAGGCACAGCAAGTCCACAAACAAAAGAAAAAAAGAACCAAAACTAAAACACTGACAGGAACTTTGAAAGCATTCCAATACTACCCCACCGGCGCAGCAATTCATTTTTCTAAAATGAAACAAGACCTTGGGTAAGGCTATTTGTCCACAGGAGGGACCGAAGGCTCAAGTTTTCATTTTAAAAAATGAACCTGTTTTGGAGATAAACAAATGCAAAAAAAAAAAGGAAAAAAAAAAAGAAAAAAAAAGAAAGAAAAAACAAAAAAAGGCTTTTACATACAAATTTCTTCAAGGAAAATTTGCACTTGCAATAACTCAAACCCTCTTGTTTCTGCAAAGCAAATGAATTTCAGGCTGAGACCCAGGTCACTGGTTGTTTTGGTTTTTGGTTGGTTGGGGTTTTTTTTGGATGAGTTGCAAAAATCTCCATGATTTGGTCATGTCAGATGGAAACGCTGACTCACCAGAGCCACAGACAGCTTTTGGGACTGGGGTTTTTATTACTGGGTTTTTTTACTTTATTCCCCTTCAGATCCCAATAAATCTGTACCTCACCAAAAGGCTGAGGGACCAGTGCAAGTTCTTTCTTTGCTCAGGCATGCTGGTGACGCACAAATACTGACAGACCATATCAGCTAGACAGCAAGGTCAGACACACTCCTCTCTTCTTTCTATGTTATGCTGGATCAATGCCATTTATTTTATGCTACTTCCCCTTCATTTGTGTGGAACTACCACCTTCAATATTTCAAACACGACTGCCAGGCTTAACTGCCCCTGGTGCACTATGTAGCTCTCAACCCCAAGAGACTTCAATTTAGATGAAGTCTTTGTGCACTAGCAGAGCGGTCCCATTTTATCTTGCTAATTTGAAATAGTTCCTACCAGTGTAGCAGAGTTCACACCCCTTCTGAATTTCATTTTATTTTTTGCATGCATGGAAAGATGAAAGAAAAAGGATAGAAAGCAGAGGATTTTCCTATTTTACTTCACTCACATCAGCATTCAGCTCTCAAATAAAACCACATGGGGCAAGAGCTAAGTATTGTTTTAACAGAATGGTTGCTCTGACTTTCAGTTCATTGACATTCTTCAGACAGACTTCCCATGCACGACACGGAGCTCCGTCGTCTTGGTCTAATTAAGCCCCAAAGCCAAAGCTTCACAATATTACACCAAGGTGCTCTTCTAGCCAGCGTGTATTAAGAGACATGATTTCATGCCATCAACCCCTGTGCGTTCTGCATGCAGATTGTGAATACTGCTCGCATGCTGTGCTCCCTAAGAAAGCAGAGGCTTCTGAAAATGACATCTGTTGCTAACGCATCAAGTTTGTGACACCATGGTTAAAAATTTCCTCACCGGCTTCAGAGACTCATATGCTTTGCCAAGAACCACCCACACCACCAATTCAGGCTGACAGTCTGTGCACATCTCCTTTCCGTTTGTAAGCACATTTTTGATGGCACATGAACATTAGGTAAGAGACAAAGCTCCTCCCTTCAACCAAAAGCTTGTATTGTTTACAAGTGAAGTCGCCAGATACAGGACACGACCCTCATATCAACTTTTTAAATCTGCAATCACACAATACGATTACCACAACTTTATGACATGAATTATGCAAGTTTAATGTAATAAAGCTTATGATAAACATGACACATTCATAAACACAAAAGGAGAGGGAAGAGACACATGAAAGACAGCTCTGAGCTCTACCTGACACAAAGAAAGCCAAAGTTGTGGCTGCAACTCTGCCCTTGGGACTGATCTTGTTCCAAGGGCCTGAGAATTTCAGAATGGGATTTCTGAAATACACCGTTTGGCTATTTTGAAGTGCCTAAAACTCATGAGATACAATGGAAGTTAAAAGAAGTCCACGATAGATAGAGGCACTGGTGTTGGGAATTATTTCCAAAAAGCAGCTAAGAAATAGCAAAATGCCTTTTTAGTTAAGAATGCCTGTCAGATGGCACTTAGATAGGGGAAAGAAAATGAAATAAAGACAGAAGGGTTAAGTGGCTTACAAATGAGCCAACTGAGAACTGGGAACAGGACCAGGAACCTGTCTCCAAAGCTACTTCTTGTTGAGACCACACACTTGTTACTGGGCTTCTTCCACTGAAGACCCAGCGGAGACAGAACGAGCTAGCGTTTATTACCCAGTGCATGTGCTCTGCTTCTATCAAGTTCTAAAGGAAAGCAACAAAGCTAAGCAGAACAAAACAGAACAGTTCCCCTTCTTCTCAGAGAGAATCCTCATAAATAGATCTCTGGAAGCACTCAGCCCTCCACTGAGTGAGCGCCACTATGAACAGCCTAGACAGATGTGTTGCAGTGGGACAGCTAAACAGATGGTACATTGCAGAAGACATGTTAAACTTAGCATCTGATTTCCGTAGTTGCACTGATGCAAATCATGCCTTAATGCTACATTCATGCTCACTCGTTTATTGTTAAGCAGCTCTTTCTTTATTGCATATAAATTGGGCAGGGGCAGGGTAATTTACCACCCAACAAACCTGCCTTCTTTTCTCACGCTTTAGATGAAGATAAGAGATTTACACTGTCAAAAACCATTGCTCCTACAAAAGGAACTGGAAAACATGAGCTTGCCAGAAGAACTTGGGTCCTTTTTCTTTTTAAGTTAGTATCCAGCAGAGCCGTTTTCACTTTTTGTGTGGAAAGTCATTACGCACTAAGTGAAAAACAGAACTGTACTCTTCAGAAAGAGGTCAGGGCATGATTTCACAACAGGCACAAATCACCACCAGCGAGTGCGCACTTCTCCTTGGCCACGCACGTCTGCCCTGGTCCCTTGTCCCAGAGCTTGCAATCTGAGCTGAATGGTCAGCCAGGTGAGAAATGTGATTCAAATCCTGAACATTCATGTTATTTAAGAGGTTTTTGCTACTATGTGAACAATAATGCAGAAGGGAGGCATCAGGAGTATGCAGGTGGGAGACAGAAAACTGACCCTGCTCCAAGATGGATTTAGGCCATCTAACTGCACCCAACGAAACATCACATCTCCCCTGTGTAGTTCTACAAAAGATCGGACCCCAGTCTCCAAAAGAAAAGTTTGCATTTTCAGCTTTAATTCAAATGCAAGTCCATTTACCGGATTTCTGACAAAAGAATTTCTGCTCTCTTTTGTCATCATTTATAATTAGAAGTGACAAAATGAGCTGCCTATTTCTACATTTTACTGTTTGGTATTCCTCGAATCTACAGTATGAGCAGTCACTTTGGAAGCATTACAAGCAAAACAATCTGCTTAAAAAACAGACAAGAACCAGGAGAGCAGGAGTAGGACAGGATGAAGACATAAAACTGATTCTGGAGGGTGGAAAAACATGGTCATAAGATAGAGACCAGACTCCTTATGTCCCAGTCCCAGAGGGTGGGGAAGACAACGGGACTGCCTGCTACAAGCATAGAAAAAGACAACATTCAAAGTAAAGTGATTAGTATGGTGAAATGTATACAAAGAATACACACACATGGAAGATACTCAGACTAAAATATTTACCAAATATTTTAGAATATTTGCAGGAATTATTTAATAATAAAGACAGAAATAGGGATCCTAAAGTCAACATCCAGAGCTACTGTATCACACAACCAACTGTGGTTCTGCACAACTTCAGCTGCAGCCAGGAGTGGCTAATTGCTTTGGCAAAGTGCCAGAAGGGATGAGCTAGAGCCTGAAGTTTCATCTTAGATGCTGTTTCCCTCTGCTACAATAATTTAGCTTGAAGACACAGACAGAAGAGCACCCTGAACAGCATAAATAGCGAGGGAATAAAAAAGAAAGAAAAAGGAAGCAGTTATAAAACTGGGAGAGACCCTGCCGTAATCTGCTGCAACTATTATGATGGCAAAGTGCTGCAGAGAAAAGTCTTTGCGTGTTCATCCACAAGAGTGCACTGCAGAAGGGCAGAGATGCTCAAAACCGATGTAGACATGACAGTTTCTCTCTCTCTTCCACTGTTAAACAAATGACTCCTGTCTTTTTCCATCTCAACACTGACTTGGAAATTATGATTCAGACTCCAGCTCGCTATAGATTTGGGGATGGCGAATGAAGCCATTTGTTTGAGGACACTCAAGCTTATCTCACCAACTATGTATTCTAAAAGTGCTTGCATTCTTAAACTATCTGGCAAGTATCTTCAAAACAGGAGAAACAAAGGCCACTGAACTACAGCACGCTTAAGAGATGCACTGTCCATTTTAAAGAGCTGCCTGCAGTGGAAATTCTTTCCATGTCTCCACAACAGAGACAAGACATAGGTTATGATTTGACTAAAGAAAACAACCTTTGCTGATATAATCTGTTGCGTTGTTCTGCCATCACCAACCATGGACATGCTTGCAGCTCAGTAGATAAGTCAGTTCATTATAATGCCATTAACAACAAACGAAGTATCTTGGGTGGGGAAAACAAAATAAATCCACATGAGTCATCTCCCCCATGCAGAAGGGACCTAAACTACATAATTATATTGCATTTGCTATGATCTTACTCAAATGAGATCCTTCACTAGCTGGATACAAGGAGAAAGGCGGGCCAGCATACATGGACATTTTTTCATGTTTCTGGAAATAATCACAGCGCTGCCTTTGTTTTTCAAAGCCCCAAGGATTTGAGATCTGAAGGTAGCATCTGAGTAATGCTAGGATAAAGGCCAGCTGTACTGGGGCCATGGTAAGCAACGCCTATCTAACACAAGCTTATGAAGCATGCATTTAGACCTTTTGTCAGCCACCCCACTGTCCCTGCCCCCTTCCAAAAGGGCTGAAAAAGGCCTCAGAGAAAGCTAACCTCCAAAGCTTATCTTTGACAGCCCTGCAATGTACAACCTTGCACTTGATCTCAGATTTTCTTCTTGGCTTTCCAGTCACACATTTATAAAATATAGATGAAGCTCAGACAGAGGAGAAACAAGTATAAAGATTAGGAGCAGAGATCAGAATGCACTTCCAAGAAGAAGGAAGGCTCAAGGAACTGAGGCAGCTGAAAGACATGGAAGGAAAGTTCTGACCTAGTAAAAACAGCAGCAGCAAAGCCTCCAGAAAGGATAGTAACTTTTATTCACTGATGTTGTGGTTTAACCCCAGCCAGTAACTCAGAACCATGCAGCCATTCCACTCACCCCTGCTCCAGGCAGGATGGGGAGGAGAATCAAAAGAACATAAACCCCATGGGTTGAGATAAGAACAGTCCAATAACTAAAATACAATATAATACTACTCCCAATAATGATAAGGGAAATAACAAAGGGAGAGAATATAAAACTAGAAAAGGGAAAAAAAACATCAATAAACGCAAGTGATGCACAATACAATTGCTCAGCACTTGCCAACCGATACCCAGCCCAACCTGAGCAGCAATCTTGACCTTTCAGGTAACTCCACCCCCAGTTTCTATACTGGCCATGACACACTGTGGTATGGAATACCTCTCTGGCTAGTTTGGGTCAGGTGTCCTGGCTCTGCTTTCTCCCAGCTTCCCCTCCTTCCTGGCAGAGCATGAGACTCAGGAAGTCCTTGGTCAGAGTGAACATTACCAAGTAGCAACTAAAAACATCGGTGTTATCAGCATTGTTTTCAGACTAGAGGCCAAACACAGCACTGCACCAGCTACTGGGAAGGAGAAAAATGATTGCTACAGCTGAACCCAGGACAAGTGAGCTGATATAGTTGGAAAACATGGACAGGAAAACAACTGTGTGTCTAAAAGCCTACCCATTTTTTTCCTGATTGCATAAGTCAGTCAAAAGATATTCCCAGCCCTTATAAGACAAGCCCTTGCTTCTCTTACAACTTTATGCTACTTACTCGCTGACCAAGGCAGACGAGTAGTAGGATGTACCTCTATGAATAAAAAATATTCTATACTAAGTGAAAACAAAGGAAGGTCAGGATGAAATGAACAGCTACATTACTAAATTAACCACTCTGCTATTCTGAGGGAACCAAAATATCCTAAATTCCTCCTCTGGGGCTGGGGTTGTGGTGTGGGGTGCCAAAAGAGAGAGAAGTCCCATTCTGGAAGAACTATTTAAAAGATTCCTGGAAAGTTCAGATTCTCTTTTCTTTTGTTAGCCAGGGACACAGTGAACTCCCATCATCATCTGCATCATGTGCAGAACTGGTATCAAAACATGCATGTGCTTGGGCAACACAGAATATATTGGAGAGAAGACAGAGAGGCCTCTGTATGTTTTATACTGAGAGATTCCAGCTCTTAAGTTGCAAAAGTATTTCAATCTTAAATTGTCAACAGACTGAAAAACCAGTCCAAGAACAGCTTGCACTGTGAACTTGCGTTATTGCTGCAGCATGGAAAGATACTGAGTGCTAGCTTGACTTCTCTCCTAATCTATGAAGAAGGAGCACAGTTAATTTGAAATCTGTCTTCATACTACTACATGACTTTGAATATCAGTACTGCATTTGGATGATCCCAATCCATTTCTACTGAAAAATCTATGCTACATCTATGAAGGCAGACTTCAAATTTCCACAAAACCCAATTTAGGCCTGAAACTGAATGAACCTGAGAGACACTATTCCTAAGGACAACTCAAGGAGTACTGATTCATCCTTATTCGGTCTCAAACAATTTGCCCAGCTCTTTAAAAATGCCAGAACCTATTTCATTCTGCTACAGCACCAGCCGCCATTCCGCTTCACCTAGCACGTAACAGCCAATGTAGCAGATCAGACCACCAGATGGTAAAGGCTTGTGCTTTTGAGGCTGAAACCAGAAGTTCAAGTCCTTGCTAGCAACTACCTGTAGCACTCTAGTTACATGAACAGTTATAACAAAAGAAACGTGAACTTTCATTTCCTCAGTCATTCCTTTTCTGCTCATTAGACAGCCGGGTCAGCAGTGCTTTTTCTCCCACGCTTTATGGAAGCTACAAGAGGATGGCATATGTCCACTGATGTGCCATCACATGTTATGCCAATACAGTTGGGTAAGGAAGACCAATTCTCTGTAACACTAACACTTAAATCCTTCAGAGCTCATCATGCTCCAAGTGTTGAAAGGAAAGCATCTTTAGAAGTAATACATTGAGAGGATGAGTACCGTTACCAACACCATGCTGGATAATCCATTTTGCTAATTTAGCATTTGTAGAACTAGAAAAGTACAGATCTCATAAATGAAGTATCATGTAATGCAATTGTAATAAGCTGGTTTAAATGCTATTCTACACCCAGCCAATGCCAGAAAAGAGTTGTGTGCAGAATGACTCAACAATCAAAAGCTATGTTGCAAGCACAGCTCCCCCAAAATGATTCTGCCCTAATTGAGAATGCAGATTTCATCCTGTGGCAAGCTCCTCTCAATTCTTTGTAACTGACTTAGTTTCACTTGTGAGCCTTTAGAATGACCAAAAAACCATTTGTATGAAAGAAGAAAGACTCCAGAAGGAAGTCTCACTTTTTTCTTAAAGCTTCTATTTGCCAGATGATCTCCGTTGTGGTCTAAGTGACCATCAAGTGCATAGAGATTCTTAAAAGATGATTCAGGCACAAGATGAGTTGCATAGCTAGCTTAGATGCTTGCTTAACTCCATGTCCTACAGGTCATCTCTGCACTCCACTGCATACAAATTTAACCCATTCCCGACCCAAACACCTTCACTGCAGGAATTCAGATGTGCCCCTAATACTCAGTACTACAAGTCTTCTGGACTTATTCTCATGACTTTAATGCTGATGCAATTCAAAACTGCGGAGAGCACTCCAAGGGATTTCATTTGCCCTAACGTTTTCCCTTGTTAACATATGGTATCAAAAAGCCTTGCTGGATTTACTGACCTCTTATACTATTAGAAATCATTTAAATGACTTAAAGAAACTCTGATATGGAAATGCAAACAAGAGATCAGTGGGTAAAAGGAAAATTGAAGTGGCACATAACTCGTTGGAGGATCTGTCACAGTAACAGTGACTAGCAGTACCTGGCCTGGTATGTACCTATCTGGTACATGCCTGCTATCAATTAGCTCTAATTAGTTTATCCAGAGTTTCTACTATCACAGAGCATTTGGTCCAAAGAGTCTGACCTGGACATGTGCTCAGCTACGAATGCAAACCTTCCACATACATACGCTGCTTTCTTAGCAGAATAAAACCTGAGTCTTTAAGATATGATAAGAATATACTGCAACTGTATCAGACATTTCTCAAGCAGCAAAGAATGTTAACTACCCAGGGTTTAATTGCTTAAGCTTCTATATTTAACTTATTCCACAGCCAAGAGGCCAATTAAACCATTAATTGTTTCAGTGTCCCAAGTCAAATATTACTCATTCCTTGATACATGGAAGACAGCTCAATTGTGTGGCAATGTATTTGTTTCAATACTAGCAGTTTACTCTTTGATCATGGAGGTTATAATATTGTTTGCATATACTGCAATAGTGTCTCCTTGTGAAAGCTAGTTAGCCTTAAGAAAGCAAAACCAACCCCCTCAACAGCACCCCTATAGGAGTACAAATATAATAATATCTATGACAGAAGCAGTTAAGAAAGTGACTGTCAGCCCTTGTCACATTATGGACCAGCATTATGAAAGTGTCACATATTATCACTGGAACATTCTCTCATTTATAGGTGACTTTTGTGAGTATCAATTTATAGCATGACAGGATTTAAATATACTGCAATCTGCTACAGATATATTACTAAAAAAAACCCTTCAACACCTGTAGGCAACCTCAAAAAACCCCAGACCAACAGATATTACAGTGCACTGCTTCAATAGCTTCTTCTCCTTTTCAGCATCAGAAGTTACTGGGTCCCCAGCTTAGTTAGAGTGCCCAGTTCAGACTGAAAGCCAGTCACCAAGCCACTGAACTCCTTCAATTTTTGCTTTGAGCCCACATGTCTTTATTAGCCAGTTCATATAGACTCACCTTAGTCCATGGATGTGCCTTAATCTGAGGGAATTTGAATTCAGTATAGTTCGGATTCATTTCTCTAATTTGCTCCCTTGTAGGCGTTCCCAGAACCTAGACAGGAGAGAGAAAAAAAGGCAGATCATTTAGATATGCTTCATAGTCATATGGTAATGAAGAGCTCACTATAACCTATCATACACTGAGACAACTGAAGTCAATCTGTGTTACCAGTAAGTTAATACAGTGTTTAAAACAAAACAACTGAACTTTTGCAGAACTGTTTAAGTTGGAAGGAACGTCCCTGCCCTGGGAGTTTCTGATCCAACCCCCTGGCTCAAGCAGGGTCAGCTGGAACCGGCTGCCTAAGACCATGTCCCACTAGGCTTTTAGCATCTCCATAGAAGGAGACTTTACAACCTCTCTGGGCAACCTGCTCCAGTCTTTGACCTCCCTCACAGGAAAAAGAGTGGTTTATAGCATTCAAATGAATTTTCACTTTACTTCGTGCCACTGCCCCTTGTCCAGTCAGCAGGCACCACAAGAAGAGCCTAGCTGTTTCTTCTCTGTTCCCTCCACCAGGTATTTTATACACATTGATAAGACCCCCCAAGCCTTCTCTGCCTCAGTGCCAGCTCTTACAACCTCTCCTGACAGATGTTCCAGGCCCTTAATCATCTTTGCAGTCCTCACTCCAGCTTCAGTAGTCTCTTGCTTGCAGTTCAGTTCATACTCCAAGCTAAGTGCCAAAAGTTTAATTATCTTCCCCAGTCTTTTACGAAATTCAAGCACCTTTCTCAAACTTTATGATATTTCAATGGGGAAGAGAGCTCACTCTAATTAGAATGCTGTAAAACAGTACTGCCAAACAAATTCTGGGACTGCAGCTCGCTGCATATGGCTGATGAAGGATCAGACCTGTAGCACAGACTGCATTTTACAAGTCATGAACCTCTGATGAGCTTAAAAGATCAGCCACTTACTACTGAGGGGAGCCAGACAGGTTCTCCCCCCACCCCAAATTGTGTGGTTTTGGTTGTGGCTCCCCTTCCCAGTATTTCCACATGGAAGATAAACTTAATTTAAACCTAAACCGGAAGCATCTAAAATGCATACCAGCCCTGGTCTACTTTTACAACTTTGTATTTCTCATTCCCAGAATCTGTACAATGTTATTTTCACATGCAAATGAGTAGTTGTAGGAGAAGTAACACACAATCACACACCTCTTTGTTGGGGTGGATAGATTTTGAAAGGATTTCGGAAATCCCCTCAGGGAATAAGCCGGACATATGGCATTAGTGCTTTCTGTTCAGTTAACACTAAGCATAAGAGAGCCATTGCCTTCCAGCTATATATAAAAACTGCAAAGCCTGTTCAAGGAATCCTGTTGTTTTCTGCTTGCACCCAGTTACTGGGTATCCTTTTGTTCTGCAGAGAGAAGTGTAGAGGGCTGCAGGCAGAGGAGCCACTCCTCTACGCTGAGCTCAGGTTCATCTTCCTATTGGAACCCTGTAGCCACGCTACTCTCACCCTGTGACAAATCCCTTGCCATAGAGATTAGCATAATGTTACCACCTCATCTCATGAGACTGCACCGTCACCAGCAGGAAACGAATGACCTACAACATGACGTTAGCACTCTACCTTACTGCTTGATAAAGAAGCATTTGATTACATATTCTGGTACCGAACATTTTCATTCTGTCAGAACAGTGGAGATCACACAAATGCACTCTAAAGACTCAGGTAAAGGGGGAAAAGAGCAAGTTAATTGCTGTTTAATTAATCTGTGCAACAGAGGAACTATCATCAGGTATTATGAAAGGAACTTGGCATCTATTATTTACAACACAAGCTGTAAAACACAAACTAAAGCACCTACGCACAAAGCAATCTTTTGATTAAACAGTAGCAGCAGAGAAATAAACCCTGCAGCTTGTTCAGGCACTTGCTTCTCGGATAAGAGATTTAACTGACAAGTATGAAATGAACGATCACGTAACTTCTACCTTCCTATTGCTAACTGGGATTTAAGTCCTACCTACTCTCTCTAAAAGGGTTAACTTCAGAGCTGATGGGAGAGTTTTCTGTGCATGTCTGAAAATGCTGCTTTCCTCAGGTGGTAGAAAAGGGGGTGTTTGAAGGGTTCTGTAGATTTTGCCCAACTTCCAAAGGAAAAAGAGTTGACAGGAAAACATGCCCTTTCCCTGCTGGTTTTCTGTCTGGCACTGGCCACCCTGCTGCCAGCCCTGCCAGGTGGGTGCTACTCTCAAAGCTTTGATGCCAGCTGTAAAAGATGAGGAGATTTCACTCCTGCAAATATTATTTTCATCCTGGTTCAGGACAAAAGCCACTTCCAAAACTTTGGGAGTATTTTCGGTTAGTTAAATTAACTTCCTGAACAATTAGGACTAACTTGTATTGCTCTCCCACCATTTCTAAAGGCTACGTTTTAGGCCTCCCTAGTATAAACAGGACTTCATAAAAGGCATGGTTACCTTCTTTACCCTCTTCCTCCTCCTCCAAAATTCCTTTAATAGCCTTCCTGAGAAGAGGCAAAGAGTAGTTGGGTTCTTCTTTAAATACAGACAAAATTCAGCAAACTGGTTCAGTTGCCACAGCTGCTCAGAACAGAAGCCTACATGGTGCAAGTCTCTTCATTTAAAACATGCCTGTAGCTTTAAAGAGAACTCAGATGAGATAGGCAAGGGCAATGTCTCTTCATACACTATTTCACCAAGGACACAGCTATAACTCCACATGATTGTCCCTGCCCATGGCAGGGGGGTAGGAACTAGGTGATCTTAAGGTCCTTTACAACCCTAACTATTCTATGATTCTATGATGGAAGGGAGCAACCCTTAAGAACAGGCAGCAACAGTGCTGAAGGTTTCATGAATGCTTAGAAAAACAGGTACTGAAGAGAGATCATACTAGCTGAAAGAAATCACCTGACCTTTCAGTTCCATAGCAGCCTCTGACACACAAAGTTAACTACAAAAGAAAAAGCGACTTGTATCAGCCACTCAGTGTATTTACTTTATTCTCTGTGGATTCTAAAGTCAGATTGTGCTTCCAGTCTGTACTGAAGGCAGATTAGAGCAAAAATTAAAAAAAAAACAACAAAAAACAAAACCTCAAAAACCAACCAAAAAGAACCCCAAACAAAACAAAGCCAAAAAAACCCAAGCCCCATCTTCCCAAAAAACTCAACCCAAGACCAAACAGAAAACATAGGGTAAATGAAAACAGGCAGGAAGAAGAATGGAAGTCTGTGACTAATTCAAATCACAATCCAAAAAACAAATGTGGGATGAATCCACCGACAAGCTATAAAATTGTACCAGTACTTGACATATCTGGAAGGGATCTTGTAGTGGACCTTTCTTCAATGAACCAACACTGTCAGCTGCATGGTTTTGAAATTGTACCTCACTTATTCACACAGAGTTTTCAGTATATTAGGAATACATTCAAATAACCTTGATGAGTAACAGCAACCATTTAAGCTATTGCAAAATTGGGCAAAACTCTCTTCTGAAAGAAAAACCCTGTCTGTGACTGTTCTTTCCATTTGAAATGCAAAGGAGAAGCATAAATTTGCACATTTTGGGCAGAATTACTCCATGGAACAGCTGCTCTTGCTATACTCTGAAAATACTATGGAGCTGATGTTCCTTGGAGAGAGGTTTCACTGCATCACAGAACTGCTGAAGTTGGAAGGGACCTCTGGAGGTCTCCCGGTCCAACCTCCCTGTACAAGCAGCAATGGCGAGAGTTGGTTGCCCAAGACCATGTCTAGATGGCTTTTGAGTATATCCAAGGACAGAGATTTCACAGCCTCCATGGGAAACAGCTTCCACTGTTGGACCACCCTCGCATTAAAAATATGTCATCTACTTGTGTTCAGGTTGAATTTCACATGGTTTAACTTGTGCCCTGTCACAGGATACCAAAGCAGAGAGCCTGGCTCCCTCTTCTTTGCTCCTTCCCTTCAGGTATTTCTGTGCAGGCATTTTCCTGCAAATGAAGTCAACAGCTGAACTAGCTTTGCTCTTCCTTCCCATCTGTCAGAACCATCATCCCTTGAGTAAAAATAAAGAAATATCTACTACAATTAACTAGAGAATATGCTTGCTGAGAAGACAAATGCTGCTCTGGTTCTCTTAGGACAAAACCTGAACAGAAAAGGTTTCCCACGTATTTTCTTGAAAGTTTTCCTTTGACATTAATCTGTAAATGGATGAAGCTCCCCAGATAATTTTTTATTCCAGGAACAGGTTAGTGAAGGAAGGGTAATGATACATTTATCAAGCAACTGGAGAAAAGCTACTATTTCCCAATAAAAGCATCCTTAACATACAAGAAGCAGAGACCTATGAACCTTGAATAAACCCTGAATTTGATTACAAATAAAGATCTTCATTTTATGTTCTTCCAAGTAAATTTAAATAGGAGGATATTCAGCTCCAAAAGACACCGTAGTTACACCCCAGTACCACAGACAGCTGCTGTTCACACCTGGTTTCACTGTGCAAAACTGCACCAAGTTATTGATGACCATACCCACACCACTGAGCAACACAGGAGGAAGGGGCAACTGCAGTGGTCTCAATAAGCCCCAGTGGAATAAAGGCCCTTTCTGACAAACCACCAATACTGATAAATCTTAGCCCAAATGTAAAAATCAGTTAAAAGCAGAGGGACACCAAGGGTTCAGAAGCTCCAGCTGGTAAAGACTGAACTGGAGAAGGGGAAGGCAGTTATTTAAATCAGAAACCTCCAGAAAGCCATGGTTACATGGTGGTACAGTGATCTTCCCCGGGAAAACAGAGCAAGTTTATGAGGAATCGTGCTCCAGGAAGTCTGGTGTGCATGGCTTAGCAGATGGCATAATTAATACTTCCACAAACATGTCTGCACCTCTTCAGAAAGTTGGGAGAGGTGTGCCAAATAGTTATTGAGAAAATTCACAGTGTAGACATCTGAAGCAGTAAACACGGGTCAACTTTTGAAGTAATACGTCAAGAGGACTGTGGTAGAAAAGAAACTTGCCCATTTTATATACACTTTCTTTCAAAACACTCTTGTCAAACCAAATGAAAGCCAACTAAATATAGAGATTTCTTCTATTCACAAACACAAGAGCAGCTATACATCAGGAAGAGGAAGAAACCCATTGTCACTGCTGACATGACTATAATGGCTCATCAACGTTTTTACATTGCCTGCCTGCAAGCCCTGGAAGTGAAAAATTACTTGAAGCACAGGAACAGCCAAGTTGTGATGTGGGGGGACATCAGGGAATTAAAATGCCAGGAGTCTTCCCTTAGGGGTGAGGAGAGAGGACCACGTGAAAGCCTGCTGAGGAAGGTCCACAGCGCAGGACCACGTCCAATAAAATGAAAGGCGTTCTCCTACGGCTTATTCTCCCGGAACAGACAGCTCCTCTCTCCCCATTAACTACTGTGACTGAATTTGCTTTATTTCAAAAACTGAGCCCAAAATAGTACCTTGACATTTGAGCATGAGCCATATATTATAATTGCAGTTTATACTTAGCATCTGGCTCAGTAAAACTGTCAGAGACCAAAAAGTTACACATGGATAGGATTCCTGATACTATTGAGTTTGTCTTTTGATATCTTTTCTCCTCCTTTCCCCCCCAACTCAGAAAACTATAGGAAGATGATTTTATTTCCCCTAAATGAACATGAAAAGCCAAGTTTTGGTGCAAAGAATAATCTCTCAGTCCAGGAGGAACCAAAAAAACCCTAATCAGATACCCTGCAACTCCTTTCCTCTGGTTTTCACAAGTCAGTCGATGCATCTCATACTCTAAGATTACAGCATATGGAAAAAACATTTCTGGTGAAGACAACACGAGACAGATTGGCAGTTCCTATCCTCCCTGTGTCCCAGGGCTGCTCAGACAATTCTTGCTGCTTCCTTCTGCTGACAGATGAGTCTTCATTTATTTTCACTTTTGAGGGGAGGAGGGGAAAGATACTAAACGGAACCTTTCAGAAGATAGTAATTATCTTGGAAACAAAACCATTATATGCTTCCGAGATTCCCTTTTTGCAAAGGGAATAAGAAAGTAACCACTGCCTACAGGAATCGTGGTTTAAGATGCTTTAGTCTGGGGAGGGATACCCCAGCCAGTTTTAATTTGATGGTTTCAGGGTGCTGTAGAGCTGGGGGTGGGCAGGAATGTCCCCAAGCTTTCACAGGGGGCATGGCAGGCCTGAAGACACCTCCTGCTGCACTGCAAGCTGCATGCACAAGGTTGGAGATTTATGAAGGAGTCTGCCCCGTGGTCAAAGAGATCCTTCTTTCCAGCTGCACTCAGCTCAACTGAGCATATTTCTGAAGGGGATGTCACTCAAAAGCCAGCAGGGGCATGAATTTTAATGAATATATTGGGTTACCCACTTGAGATATTCCCAGCAGTGGGATAACCTAACATCAGAATAGCTAGCAAGAGCTAAAAATAAGGAGGAAGAGTCACCATTTGAGATCAAACTTTGGAAAAAGCACAGCACATCATTTCTCTCCTGTAATAGCGTAAGTATTCAAGAAGAATGTACTTGGGTTAAATTATTTCTTCAGATGGAACTCCAAGACAGTTATTTCCCCATATCGAGTATCATTTTGTCAGGGTAAGTGGTCAAAGATCAATCTCTCCCAGCCAGACTGAGAACATCTGGAAAGGCTGACTTTAAAGAAATACGAACAAGAGAAAAAGCAGCTAAGAAAGGGACCATCTCTTGATTCACATGAACATGATGCTGTGGTTCTAGAGGGGCACAGTTTTTCAGAGCAGTTTGAAAATATGCCATAGGCCTGGAGAAGCTCCAGGTACAACTGGATGGAGAAGATCGTGCAAGACTGAAATGAAACTACACGAAGATTGCTGAAAGTGATTCAAAATCTGACAAAAGCCAAGAATGCTTCTGATGCTGCAAGGGACTGCGGATGTTGGGCATGCAGCCTGCAGGGAGGACAAGCCGTACCGACTGACACAGACCAAGAATTCTGTCTTCATAAACACAGCTACCAAGGGGATGTCACCAAGAACTGCATGAGAAGGAAGGACCAGTTTAATGCGATGGCATTTGGAAGTTACTCTCCAGCCTAACGCAAAAAAACCTCCATACCCAGGTGCAACATCCAAGTGCTGTGCTGTGAAATGAAGTCTGAATAATCAAAGCTGAGTAAGCAACTGAAGAGACAACTGGAAGATTTATGCTGGCTCAAGTTCTGTGAGAGTGACTGTGACTCAGTCATCCTGAACTGACAGAAAAGTTTCTAAGCTGACCTCTCCTGCAATGGAATCAAGTAAATTTAAGGGATGAAAATCATGTGTTTCCAAATGTGTGGATAAATACTTTACTACGGCCCTTTTGGGGGAGTTTATTGCATTTTCTTTGCCCTTCACAGTTTCAGACAGTTCCAAGGAAAGTATCTGAAAAGAGTAACTCCAAAGTAGTCGAACAGCAGCTCACAGGTTCCAACCTGCAACCTACAAAGTTCACTGCCATTCTACAACTCTCAGATCCCACAGCTCTGCCTCTCCTACAGCCAGCAAACATTAAAGTAAGTCTGTGCAACATTAAAAGCTTTAAATAGTAGTATTCTGTGGCAGCAAATGGAAGAGGTGGTCACCATCTGTAAAAACATTTTTTAAAATGAATCCTAAATAGAATTTAATACAACCTCATGTTTTATGCTGTGCCGAGGACTTCACATTTCTGGCAACTTTTATGCTGCAGAATTGGGTATGTCTTCAACTGTACTGAGGCTACAAAAGCATAAAGTTCCTCTTCAGTTTCCTTGTAGGTCCCCTTTAGGTACCAGAAGCATGCTATGAGGTCTTCCCAAAGCCTTCTCTTCCCCAGGCTGAACCAGCCCAGCTCTCTCAGTCTGTCTCCAGACAGAGCTGCTCCAGCCCTCGCAGCACCTCCATGGCCTCCTCTGGACTCTCTCCAACAGCTCCATGTCCCTCTTGTGTTGTTGCCCCAGAGCTGGATCAGGACTGCAGGGGGGTGTCTCCCCAGAGAGCAGCAGAGGGGGAGAATCTCCTCCCTCAACCTGCTGCTCACACTCTGGGGGACAGCCCAGCACACGGAGGGGTTTCCAGGCTCAAGCGCACACTGAAGCTGGCCCATGTTCAGTTTCTCATCAACCAACACCCCCAAGTCCTTCTCTGCAGGGCTGCTCTGAATCTCTTCTCTGCCCACCTTTAGCTGTGCCTGGGATTGCACTGACCCAGGTGGAGGACCTTGCACTTGGCTTGGCTGAACTTCATAAGGTTGGTATCAGCCCACCTCACAAGCGTGTCAAGGTCCCTCTGAATCACATCCCTTCCCTCCAGCGTATCAACTGAACCACGCAGCTCAGTGTCATCACAAACTTGCTGAGGGTGCATCAGTCCCAGTGTCCATGTCACCAACAAAGATGTTGAACAAGATCGGTCCCAATAGTGAACCGAGGAACAGCACTCGTCACCGATTTAAACTTACAGGACGTACAGGAATTTCACCATTAATTACAAAAAAATTATTGGATCTAATTCCTCAAGATTGCAGAGATTAATAAAGAAGCAAAACAGGACTTTTTGAACATGTTGGAAGGCAAACACCACAGATTCTTGCACACTGACACTCCGGCCACCTGAAGTGTCCACAGGGATCACCTCACATCTTGCAAAAGCAGTGTAGCAGAAAGCAGCACACTGCTCCAAGACACTTCTCAAAAGGATAAAAATGTCACTTATGCCACCATCAGCCCTATTTCTGAGAGCAACTCTAGTTTTCCACTTGTGTTTCCTGTGTAAACTGACACAACTTGGAATTAGTCTTCCGTGCCTCTAATTTGAGAATCACAGAATATTCACAGCTCACCAAACAAAACAATCAAGATGTGTTCAGACACAAGTGATACACAAATCTTATGTATTCTGAAACATTAGGCCTTTCCACTTGAAAAACAAGACTCTCTAGGTGGAAGATCTTTTTGCCCTAAATTTCTCGATTCTGCATCTGCAAAAAGGAGTGCCCTGTCTCACCTCTCACATCCAAGAGCTGGAAGGAACTAAGGAAGAGAAGAAGGCTACATATCTGGCACAAGGAGATTTAATAACATTGTTTTCAAAGCCAAGTACCAACTGCATACAACAAAGGAAAAAGAGCCAGATTCTTAAAGAATTAAAATCACACATTAATAAATATTGGCTCAGTATGTAAGCACTATTTCCAAGCACATTGGAAGTGCAATTCTTTAAGAGAGGAAAAAAAACCCTGCATAGTTAAAAGATGACATATCATTATGCATGACTGCAAGAGGTGCAAACAAAGATCATCAAGGTCTGAAAAAAAGCATGAGAAGTGTTCTCAAACATGGTTTACACACAGCACCCTGTACAATAGTGACAGAATTTTGTATGTTAGCAAGTTTATACCAATGCATGCTTTCATGCTGATTCCTAAGGAATAATGCAGTCAAAGCAACACTTAAAATTCCATACCTTGATTATTTCCACCAACTGATCCACACCACTGTCACCTGGAAAGATTGGTTGTCCTAGTAACAGTTCAGCCAATACACAGCCTGCTGACCACACATCTGAAAAAGGGAAAGCAGAGGAAAGGGAAAGGTATCAGTAAAAGGTACATATTAGGCAATTTCTATAAACCCCAGCAATTTTAAGCTACTTACTTTATTCTTTGCCATGTTTAATAGAGTATTTAACACAGCTAAAAATAAAACACATTCCTAGAAAAAAGATACCTAGCATAAAGCAACGGTGAGCAGGTTTAGAAATCAAACCATGAGACAATAAGAACTGGGGAAGAATGTTAAATGCCATCATTTATTGACATTAAAACATGTAGGGAAAAGATCTGAGAGCATTTGCCATCTGAAAATTGGGAATTTTCCCAAACCCTGTGTTGTTTTTAAACCACTGATTAGACAATGGCTGATGTTTTTACTGTTTCTGACTGATGAATAGACTCAATTTTTCATCCATCAGCAGACGAACCTGTGCTGCAAGTATCACTTGTATCCTGCAGTACATAATCTGAGAGACAGCCTCCCTAACTCAGTCACACTCAGACCTAATCTTTATGCTAATTCCATTTGCAGGGTTGGCTGGACAGCAAAACTGCAAGTCTAGATAAGGTCAACAGCATCCTCAAAAGAAGCCATCAACTAATGTTCATATGTACACCAAAAGCCACAAGTAGTCATTAGCAGCTAGTCCTTCACAGGAAGAAAGCTTTCATAATCAATTACAGGTATATCTTACATAAAAATAAGACCATTACATACTACAACAGCAACTTAAGAATGTATCTAAATGTACTACAGAATATAGCATTTTAATTTTGAAACACAGTTCATTTAAATGAAAAATCTAATGAAGCAAATGCAGTAAGCACTGTGTAACAGATGTTTCTGAGAATCTGCTGGAACTACACACTAAATACTGATATTTAAGCTGCTCAACACAGCAAAAGTATTGCCCCCAGATGCAGAGATAACTGCTTCTCCAAAACCAGACTATTTAGGCTTTCTAAAAAGTCCTCATTTGTTCAACACACATCTGAAGCCTTACACTAAAATCCAGCCTCAAACAAGCAATCAGTTTAATGGAAGATTTGCAAAGCCTACAATACTGTGATGCCCCAAACAAGAAAAGAGCAAAACCAGTCCCCCTCCATCCTTCTTTCCTTGATTCCATTTGAAATCCTTGCCTACTTTTACAAGCTAACCTCTCTCCCCAAAACAACAGCATCATCAGCACTCAACCCCCAGAGAATTTATCTCCTGAGGCCTGTTCCAGCCTGAGATAACATTATGACAGAGATCCTTATTCCTCTACTGTATTTAAACTATGCCATTGGGGAGCACGATATACATAACACTGTCAGTTATGGTTAAAGGCCTGTGTAAGGAAAATGTCTCTGACAGTTCTCTAAACAGCCTATTATCACTTTGTCATAACCACTACAGACTGATGCAAACAATAACAACAATAAATAATAATGATATCGCTAATAATAAAAATAAAATCCAACAAGACACCCCCAAACTTTCAGAATATCAAGATTGATGATGAAATAACCTGTTAAAACAGACTTTTCCTTCCCCCATTTCTAAATGAAAGAGAGGGGCTATGCAAAAATACCTTCCCCTTTTCTCAAGAAAGATGTGGTTCAATTGGAACATACAGTGGACAAAAACCACTGCTCATAACTGCAGCTTTCAACTGCTCGTAACTGCAGCTTTCAAGGTATTCACTTTTGTGTCAAACAGGTGCATTTCTACATAATGCCTTAGTACAAACATCGCATCAGGGTTTATCCTAAAACAACAGTATGAACAGCAGCCAGAAATAATGCACAGTTTGAGTCCTGAGTATCAAAGAAGCAAACATACCGGATTACGCATTTTGATCTTTTAGTCATATTTAATAAAAGCTGATACGGTCACAACACGATTGATCTCTTTTGGACAACAAAAGAACACTTAATTGTATTTGAATGCTAAACAAAGTTTCTCCCTGATAGCCCCTGCTGTTGGACTGGCACACACAACAAAAACATGAATCAAAGAATCACTTTGTATGTCATCCCATGCCTACCGGGTTTAGAGGAAATTATACAACAGTTCAACAGGTAGCACAGATTTCTTCACAAGTATTGAAGAAACAGATTAAATGTACTAAGCAGTCAGAGTACTGGAACTCAGAAGTCTATTTAAAGGCACCTTAAAGGGATTTGAAAGAGTGAAGTCCTTTACACTGAGTATACAAAACAAATGGTACCCCAAAGCTATAATGATTATGTACAACTTCAACCCTTATTTTGCACTGAAAAAGAAACAACATATGGGAAGGAAAAGTATTTGTCACAACATACTCTCAGTGTCAGCCCTGGATTGGTGCAAGTCAGTATTAACAACTCACCCCCTCTACAAATGTTGAAACTATGCTAGCATGAGCTTTTTCAAATTAGACTGTGGCTTCTTAAAACTGTTTTAAATGACCTTCTGGTCTGGCTGCTCCATGAAGCTGGCTTTCTTCTGGCTTATCCATTCCCAGGCTCCCTAAATGCTTTTGCACTTCCCCAGTCAATTTCAGTGAAGTCTGAAAGGCCAAAGACCCAAATCCATGACTGAAGCTTTGTAAAAACAGCAGGGAGAGCATGCACCAGTGTTGCTGCTGAGGATGGGAGGGGCTCATCCCTGTGGGATGTGTCAGGCTTGCCCCCACTCTGCCACACTAGAGCTGCCAACAAGCTGAAGGATGGGCAGGTCCTTGCTCAAGCAAGAACAGCAGAGGGTACATGAGACAGATGAGGGCATCACAGGGGGACAAAGGAGAAAAAGAAAGAATGGAGGCCATGAGGGAAGTGGTGGGGATGTCTGAGGAATAGCAGCTGCATTTGCGATGGGTTTAAACCATCAAACTTAAAACTCATCCACTGGAAATCTGTGTAGTTTTTCCCTCATGCAGTGACACCTTCCAAATTGGGTAACCTAACTCTTTATTAAAAGCCTACTTCATTTTCCTTGCTAATACTTTAAACACACACTGAAATAAGCTACAGGCATTCTAAAACTCCCAACTTTTTTTTCCAGGATTGTAATTTCACCAACTTCCAAATTAGGACTTGGGCAACGTTCCCTGGGCAAGGAAGTGAACAAACCCCTGAAGCATCCTCAACAAAGAGCCAAAGAGCAGAGGCTAACTGCAGCAGCTCCAAGCACGGATAGCAACAAAACGCCATTTACATAGGTGTTTCTACAGCTCTCGTGAGCTATGTAGAATAAGGAAGCAACTGGGAAATTGCACCTCTGCAGAACTTGATGGAATTTATGGGATTGGCTTTAAAAGGACTAAAATTTGGGTGTAGGATGGTAACATTTTTCTCAAGCTTGACATAAACAATGTACTACATTCTATATTTAAAGACACGTTACTTAAGAGAAGTGATAAGGTAGTTCGTATCAGGTTTTGACAGCTCCTTTCCAGACCCTTTTCTGCCTTAGCACAGTCACAGCTCAAATTATTATAGGGTAATAATCTTTCAGAGCAAGCTTCTGGTGCAACTACCTACTCCCATGATTGTGAACTATTCCTTTTTAATATGTGCAATTTAATTTAGGCAAAATACGACTATCATTCACCTGCTTTAAGCTAATTTTAAAGAAGACAAGAGAGAACCCTAAACATTGATTTGTTCATTGAAAACAAATTAACAAATCATCCTTAAGCCAAACTAGTTGGAACAATGTGAAATTTTAGGAGAAAATGCTGAAAGCTATTAACTTTAAGTAGAAGAAAGTAGGCAAGGTTACTTTCTCCATACCTTCGGTGAGATGTAGTCTAAACAATATGGACTGTAAATGCAACCGCCAGCCAAAAGCAACCTTCAAATAAGCTTACTTCAGATAGCTTTCACACACTCTAACAGCAGCTAATGCCAACTCTTTTGTAGACTGAAGAACACTTAGAGAAACACCATCATGATGTGGCCTATCTGCACTAATTTAAGCACACAAATTCATGTGGCCTGTTACACTACAAAACTTTTCTTAAGTTTCTATTACTTTCTTGCTCATCACAATTGTTAGGTGGATATTAACTTGTCTAATAATATAATCTGTACAATGCCCTGGCTTTTGAATGCTGTTGCAGCATTAGAGAAGGTAAAAAAAAGAAATTTCTCTTTAGTTCAGGAAGAGGCATCCAGCAGGACAATATGCAAAATACACTCCTTAGCTTTAATTCTAAGAGTGGGCAATGGCCATTTCCAGTTGTCTGGGACAGAATACCCTATCTGCCAGTTTCATTTTTGTGATTTCAGATTCTGCCTTTCTAAGCTGAGAAGCTGGCCCTCTTCGTCATGGCATGAGCATCATTCATTGTATTACATTCCAGCTCCTTTAAGTTGTTATCTGGAGGACAGAAGGATGGAAAGAAAAAGGAAGGAAAGAAGGGAGGGAAGAAAGTCGAGCCTGCTCTTATCTCTTTAGTACAATTATAACCTTTCCTTTATCTGACACTTTATAGGCCATGTTTACCTATGTTTATTTTCCCTCATCTATTTATCTTTGTGTCACTATTCCTTGGTCTTGATGGAATTCCTCCATTTTGCAGACAACTCAAAGTTACTGCTCTGGAAACTGCAGACACAAACTAGCAGGGAAGAAATCAGGAGTCAGAAAAACAGCCCTATGAGGTTGCCAAATAGCAGAGCCCAAAGTGCTCTTTACTGCTGCTTGTTTGGAACACTTCCTGGGGTGTCAGAACAAGAACAGAGTTCTGGATTATGGGCACACACACTACATCAGTGCAAGCTCTGCACATTGAGCAACCACAGATCATGGAGACAGAACTAGGCTGAAACCTGAAAATGCTTGGAAAGCCATGCTTGTTCCAGTGTTTGGAACAAAACCTATACACATGTATCTCTCTCTGTTCTGCAATGAAGAGATGAAACTACAAGAAGTGACAGAATAGTTCAGTAAATTAACACACATGCTTATTTTCAGCCCTGGAAGTTGCCATCCGAGACAGAGAGAAACCCTTTTCACTGTTTGGTGACAGGTGCTGAACACACCTCGTGATGGTTCTTCCCCAAGAAAGCCTGAGACAGCCCAACTACGCACGCCTCCAGAGGAGGTTCTGCTCCAGACTGCTGAGATGAAATACTCTCTCCCTCCATCTAAGTGCTTGCTGGGAAAGTGAATGAATAACTTCATGATACCTATTTTTGGACACCCCAAGAAAAGCCAGCAATACATCCACGCAGATCAATCTTTCCCTGCCAGTGGCTATAAATGTTCCCTCTGGAACTCTCAACTCCCGCCAGCACAGGGACAGAGAAACACACGGAGACCAGCAGACTTTTTTATTAGCTAAAAGCAGTGCCACATTCTAGTGAGCCCTCCCTTGCCCCATCACTAACCTAGTAAAACAATGCACGTCATGGATGTAAAGCTTAACCGTGCAGCTTCTTTTTATACAAAGAGATCACGTAGCAACAGAAACATCTGCACCCACCCCTGCTCCAGCGCCTATGTTTGTCCCAGAACACTGCAGGGAAATGTGGGCAGCTATCCCACAGTTCTTTCAGCAGGCAGCAGCACCCTTATGACCAGTGCAGCCAGCAACATGCTAGCAACATACTCTGGAATGGCATAACACACACACAGACCTACAAGGAAGAAGCTCCAGCCAAAATGCTGTCAAGGGATAGCCGAAGGGCTTGGTTTGCAAAAAAACACCCCTCCTGTAAATGAGCTGCTGGAACAAAACTGCGTGCCATGCCCAGCAAGCCAGAGGGACACGCACACACTTGCAGAATTGCTAGTCAAACGTGAATGAAGGCCCAAGCTATAAAGGCACCCAACTGATATGAATGCTTGTGCCTAACCACTGAAAAATCAGAAGAATCAGAGTGGCTGGAAGGAACCTTGAAGCTCATCTAGTTCCAACCCCCTGACAAGGGCAGGGACACCTTCCACTAGAGCAGATTGCTCCAAGCCCTGTTCTGCCTGGCCTTGAACACTGCCAGGGATGGGGCAGCCACAGTTTTTCTCTGGACACCCCATGCCAGCACCTCAGCACCCTCACAGGGGAGAATTTCTTTCTTGTATCTAACCTGAACTTCCCCTATTTCAGTTTGAACCCATGACTCCTTGTCCTATTGCTACAGTGCCTGATGAAGAGCCCCTCTCCACCACCCTTGTAGACCCCCTTCAGACACTGGAAGCTGCTCTGAGGTCCCCACGCAGCCTTCTCTTCTCCAGGCTGAACAGCCCCAACTTTCTCAGCCTGTCTTCATACGGGAGGTGCTCCAGCCCCTGATCACCCCCGTGGCCTCCTCTGCACTCGCTCCAACAGCTCCACTTCCTTCTTGTGTTGGTGACACCAGAACTGCACACAGTGCTGCAAGTGGGGCAGGATCACCTCCCTCGACCTGCTGGTCACGCTCCTTTTGATGCAGCCCAGGACACAGCTGGTTTCTGGGCTCAAGCACACAGTGAAGCAGCTCATGTTCAGTTTCTTGTCAACCAACACTCCCAAGTCCTTCTCCTCAGGGTGCTCTGAATCACTTTATAAATCCCTGAAGCTGTAAGGCAGGTAGACAACAGAGCTGCTATGGGCCTGGATTTGTAGCTATTTGGCAACAGGGATTATTTAAAAACCTGAACAGGTCATTTCCCAGGTCATTATTTTAACTATAGTCCCAGGTCTGCTGGATGGCACACACAGAGGCATCAACTGCAACAAATGTGTTTTGATGCTGCTTTCACTACAGTATGTATTTAAATACTGCACTGCACCAATTTAGTACTTGACAGAAAGTGCAACAAACACTACCCTGGCTGTGAGGCTTTTTTTAAGGTACCTTTCAGGTTAAATATAAGTCATACACTTTCACGAAATAACCAAGATCCTGAAAGTTAAAACACCAGCTGACAGTTCTGTTGTGACACCCAGGATGAAAAGACATCCTGGAACCAAATTTAGTTTCTGCTAATTGAAGAGCAAGTTATGTTGCAAGGACAAATTCAGGTGTTAGAAGACAACCTCGATGAAGCCAGACAGCCTAATGCAAGTCCTGATTACAGTGCTAAACAAGATGAAGAACTACTGAAAGGGTCATGATGCAGGCTGGCTGTACCATCAGTCTTGGGCCACCACAGTGCCACTGCCTAAGCTTAAAAAGCACTTCCAATAATGACTATATAGCAGTGTGTTATTAATCATAAGCCCTACAGTAATGTTAGCAAACAACAAAAACGTTATGAAAAGAGTGGATGCCTTGCAGATAATGCACACAAAGTTCTACTCAGAACACTTTTTGGCACCACATTCTACACTTATTTTTCATGTAGTTTTAAGATAGTGTATATAAACAAAGAAGTGAAGATCTCTACCTTACATGTAAACTCAGTTTCTGCTACCACACATAAGTGGATTCATATATAAGGAGACCCAATAGCAGGAAAGGGCTGTTGCATTAGCAATTCAGAAGGAAACAAGAACTAGGAAACACAAGCATGTCTGTGTTTTCCAAGAAAGGAGACTGAAGAGTTTCACAGTCCCCTATACTTTGAGCTGTGGATAAAGTACTGGTAATTAAATGTTCCTTCCTCTACCTCTTGCGTCAGAAACCCATCAGTGTTTGTTGGCTGGTGTAGGAAGAATGCTGGTTGAGTTTGGATGAGCAATCCTATGTGAAACGGGGAAGAGTTTTCACTAAGTGCTATTGCTGCCTACCTAACAAGAATGAAGGAATATCCTGGTATTTACCACCGCTGGATACAGCAGCATCACAAAACTAAACCCCTAAAATCACCAGCATATTGCAGAACACTGGTAAACTGTAAAGTCTGTAAAAACATTTAGTTAATTCTCAGTTCTCAAATGCAAAGCTTCTGTTGAGAAGGAAAAGGAAGGGGAAATGGACAGGAAGGAAGGAGTACCTGCTGAACCTCATTTTCAAGGTAGTCTCTACAAGTTTCAGGCTTGAGTGAGGGAAACAGGGTGGTTTTGTGGGGGAGAACACAACGAAGTCTGACCACTGACTGAAATTCATGATGTTTTTGGCAAGTGGAAAATGGACTCCTCACTTCAGAATCCTATTTTTATTACAGCTGTTTTAGAGACCAGCAGGTAAGAAGAAACTGAACAACTGAAAGAGCAAAACTGAAACAACAAAAAACAACTGAATGAGCAACTTTTTAAAAGAGCTTTGCGAAACAGTGCGAGATTAAAGTCACTATCACTTTGGAACAAGAGCAATTTACATGCTTATCTATAAAGCAGTCGCTTGTGCTCACCTAAAGCCCTCCTTTATGCAGTTATCCTTGGGAACAAGTTGCCTCACTGCATTCTGATAATGCAGCTGAGCCAATCTATTCACTTTCAGCTGGAAAAACGATGTCAGCCAGGATCAGCTGTCTTCTTCTCACTTTGCTTCTACCTGGGCTCTGCTGCTTATCAGACCACACAGTAATGCTGATTCAACTCACTGATGGTAGCAGAATGTTAACATAACCAAATGTCTCTTGTCAGCTGAAGGTGAATTGGTGTATTAAACAGTAAACTGTGAGAGCTAGAAAATCCAGAGGCAAGGAAGAGTAGGGCCATGGCTGTCACATTTGGCAGCAGCCAACCATTAAGTAAGTTCTGCCCTTTTATCTTCATTGTGCCGTTACTTTCCCAGACTTCTTACGGTTCTGCCTCCTTTTTTCTACCAGGGAGATGCACAAATGTTGCTACAATACATACTGAAGAATAACTAATGGGAAAAAAACACTAGCTAGAGCAGGTAAGTCTTCAGGAACACTTCTTTTCAAAGAACTGGAGTTGGAATGAGTCAGCCAGCCTCTAACACCAGTTAGAACACACAAACTCTAAACATACTGTAACTGGTTATAAACAATATTCTGCCAAGATTTAATCATGATCTTCAAATCTTCTTGAACATATTAAACCTTGCCTAAGTGACTCAGGTCCATAAGCAAGGTAAAAGCTTAGCACAATACTGGGGAACTTGAAAGCCAAATCTTGCCTCTTTAACCCTAGCACTCAGAGGGAGTCTGGGGAATACTTTGACTAGAAACCTGAGAAGTTATCCACAACCACCCAACAAACTGCTGTTAAGTCTTAGGACTTTTCATTCTGCAATTCAGTTTTAGGACTCCACTGTAAGAAAACCTGCCTGTTCCCTGTCCTCTGCCAAAACCTCCAGCTTCCCTAGTTAACTTCCATGACACACCTATGTGCCAGGTATTAGAAAGTCACCTTCTTTGTGTTCAAAATTAACGACTAAAGGACAGAAGAAGCTCACAGAGTAAGTCAAATCAGAAAGACTGCTGTATGTAATACATTAAACCTGTCAAGATTGTTTAAAGCCAATCATCAGGCTACATTTCTCACCCCCCTGCCCAACCAAACAACTCTTTGCTAAAACCCAAGTAAGTAGCATTGCAGAATTCTATGTGTCTAAATCACAGTGTATCAAGAGGCAGTAGTCCATATTTGTACAGTCATTCTTTACAGTTGTTTTAAGTCATCAAAGTGCTTTTCTGGCTTGAGATCTCGTATCTACTTCTAAACTACTTGGCAGACCTACCTGAATTTTTTCTGTTTTGTTTGAAATCAGATTTCTCTTAATACATTAAAAAAGCCCCTTTCCTAATGTAACTGACATGGAAATCTACAAAGGCATCAAAATCACAGCAGCTGTGTACAAAATGCGAGTATGTTATTAAGAAGTGTGACCTGACCATTTACAATAAAATTCTGCCTCTGAGGATTGCATCCAAGATCTCTGGAAACCTTAACTACAGAACTTCCTTAACTCTGGAAAACTTAACTACAGAATACAAACTCATGTAGTTGGTATAGATTTTAACACACACACACATACATACCTATACTGGAGGTATAATCGGTGGCTCCAAAGATCAACTCTGGTGCCCTGTAGTACCGAGAGCAGATGTATGAGACATTAGGTTCTCCACGAACCAGCTGTTTTGCACTGTAAAGAAAACAAAATAATAACCTTTAAGTTCTACAGTACTGCAGTGCAGACCCACATTAAGCTGCTCTGGCACTCCTCACTCACTCCAATTCCTAAATACTGAAGTACCATGTTCTTCTAAGCTGATGAAAGCCATAAACTCAAATGATTTACCATGAAACCAGTTCAATCCACCAGCTACCTTACACTGGACTTAGCCAAAGAAATTGTGCCTACAGATTAGGTGATAAATAGGGTCAGATTTTTGGCTGGCAGCTGTCTTTTGCCAGGTACAAAGGTTTGTTTACAAAGAAAAAGAGAACAGAATACAGTTCAGTCAAACACAGTTCCCTTTTAAGGTTCAAAAGCTCTGGATACTCACCAGAACTAAGAGTGGGGTTTGGTTTGGTTTGTTTTGAACATTCCATCACAATATTCTAACTCTCTGCTGTTTAAGGGAGTGTGTTAGGAAGAGACAAAGGAAAAAAAACCTTTGCCACTGCAGTCACATGTTAATGTGCCACAATTAACATGAAGGCTTCATTTATACTGCAAGAGATCAGGCACAAAGGATCTAACAATACTGGCCCAATCACTAATGTTGGAAGTAAATAAAGCAACACAAGAGCACATTACATTCAGAACATGAGTCTATGAACATGCTATGCTTTTTTCTTAATTAGCCCCATGTGTTGGACAGAAAGGAGGTGGAAGACAAAAACTGCCCTTTCAGAAATAAGACATTCAACTAAGTAGCACCAAACCCAGCAGAGTGGCAAGCCAGCCAGATCATATGTCCAGCCTTCCAGACACGAGTAGTGAAATGTTCTTCAGCCTTTCAGGGAAGAAGGACTCCCACCACCCATTTAGCCTGTTTTAAAGTCTCAGTTTTCCACTTTCTACATAGAAATAACAATTAACAAATTCCTACTGGTTTCCGTGTTAGCACAGAGGAAGAACCATCTTTTTATGCATTGTTACTTTTGAGTTCAGTACAATTCCCATTTTGTTCCAGCACTGGTGAGAGGTAGAGCCGAGAAGGAGATTCCCAAGCCACGAGGCATGATGATGTCCTGCTTGAATAGCCACCATCTGACATTCCCACTCAGTATGGGCAAACTAATTTAGCAACAGCAGCTTCTGTGACCTCTCACACATATGCCCTAACTATTTTAGTCTGCAAAGTTGTACCACAATCTGAAGACAGAACTTTCCAAGAGAGAAATCTGTCTCCTGTCTCAATGTGGACTCCCCAAATTTCTGTATCAGTTCTAGGATGGGGGTTGGACTCTAAAGGTGACTGACTTCAACAAAAACTGGAAATAAATGTGACATGGGAAACTATGATACAGCTCACTAAGAGCTTCAATTAGAATTGTTGCTTCTGATCTTGAGCCTCTTATGGTATTTGAAATATTAAGTCAACTGGTGTATATACAAGTAGACTAATAAAGTGTAACATTAGCCTTTTTAGGTTATCATACCAATATGCCTGCCCTCTCTTTCCCAAACACATTTCACCCTAATATTTGGTTATATTTTTCCATGGTGGTGTACTTCACCTATATGACAGTGTATTTATTTTCCTAATGCCTTCATAAATAAGAGGCTTGAACTTAAATTCCCCCCTTCTTGATATCCTTTATGCCTCTCTCTCTCACATGAACTTATTTTGAGAGGAAAACATGAGTATCAATAACTTCTCTTTCAAAACTACAGATGAGGGCCTCCTGGAGAACAGAGAGGACTGCTCTGCAAAGCTGTACCCAGGTTCACTCTGAAGGAAGCTCTTCTTACCAGGTTTCAGGCCACAGATGTACTTACCTTCCGAAGTCGCAGAGTTTTAGAACAGCTGTATCAGGGTCCAGCAAGAGGTTCTGTGGTTTTATATCCCGGTGGCAGATCCCAAAGGAGTGGATATAGGCTAAACTCCGGAACAGCTGATACATGTATAACTGGAACAAAGAAACAGCGCGTAAGGCATGGTTTTTCCAGTCAGAAACAGAGGAAACAATTATTTTAACATAAGCCCTTATTAAAAGAAAAACAAACCCAACAAAACAAAAACCCACACTAAAAGATGACCCTACTGAAGGCATGTTAGTGCTATGAAGATGATTGGGTATTTGCATGTCTTGTTCACCCATCCTTTGCCACGTTGTCGTGGTTTAAACCCAGTCAGGTAGCTTGTTCACTCACTCCCAGTGAGTGGTGCCGAGCTGACAACAATCGAGGTCCCTGTCTGTCTCCCCCCCCCGCCTCCCCGCACCGGGGCTCTCCCCTTCCCCGCTCCCGGAGGAACGGGGAGGAGGATCGAGAGAGTGCAACTCCTACGGGTTGAGACAAAAACAGTCCAGCAACAAATCACCACCGCTACTATCAGCTACAACAATGATAAGGGAAAATAACAAGGGAAGAGAATACGATACCACCGGCCAAGAGAAATGAGCTCCACCCGGAAGCCCCTGTCCTTCCGGGTAACTCCCAGTTACCCCTCACCCCGGGCATGACGTGCTGTGGTATGGAATACCTCCCCGGCCAGCCCGGGTCAGGCGCCCCGTCTCTGCTTCCTCACAGCCTCCCCTCCTCCCTGGCAGAGCATGAGCCCCACAGAGTCCTTGGTCAGGGTAAACATCACTTAGCAACAACCGAGAACATCGGCTTCACCAACACTGTTCTCAAACTGGAAGTCAAAACACAGCACTGTACCAGCTAACACAAAGGAAAAACATGACTGCCACTGCGGAACCCAGGACACACGTACCCACACACGCAGTTCAAATTTGTTCCTTTGCCCTTTTTCCAAAATGAGCACAACTCAAAAAAGAGTAATTGTGCAGCTTTCCACAGTTATAAATAATAGTAGTCACAGAAAACATACAACAAGTGTTTCAGTTTGCTTCATAAACCAGCTTCTTCACAGAAATGAAGAATTACAGCTTATTAAACAAGAACTATAAAAAACCCATTAAATCCAAACACTCAACTAAAATAAACCCAAACAACCACCACCCCAAACACCAAAGAAAACCCTTCTGTTGATGAAGTTATTAGGATATACTAAATGTCATCCAAGGACTACAGTAGTGTCTCAGCCTGTCAGTTGATTGAATCTCCCAGTTTCTCTTGGTGAAGGGATAGACTCATTCTAATTTCAAATCTCTGGGCAAAAAGAGAAGGCAGATAAAACCAACTGTTCAGAATAATCTTATGCAAGGCACAGCAAACAAGTATGATGAGGGAAAGTTTTCTCTTCCCCCTTTCTAAGGCTGGCTAAACCCTTAGCAAGGATGAATACTGCAAGAGGAGATGATACAAAGCCAAGAGAGCATCAGGTGGCAAGACCACAGGACAAGGGGAGGATGTCCAGCTGCTGGACCTACACGCTTTCAGCTATAGAGAATACAGAGCTGCTGGATACAATTAGGGTCATATAGCATATACTGCCATAAAGGCATGGGAAGCCCTGTTTCAAAGTTGACAACAGGCTGCCTGGTTATTTCTTATCTTTGTTGCATCCCCCATAAGGTTCCATTTAAAAATCAAGCTACAGGCAAGACACAGTACTGGAGATGCACCTCCACACTTCCCTTTGCTAAGCACATTCTCCACAGTTCACCTTTAACGGCCTAAAACTGGGTGCAATTGCTAGATACTGCTATCAGGTCATGTTTGCTGCACTTTCACCACTATCTTTGTCTTTACACTTTTTCTCTCCCTTGTTTTTTGTTGTTTGTTCGGTGGGGAGAAGTTGAGGAGTGGGAGGAGAATCATTTGAATTTTGGCTCTAGGTGTTTGGTTTTCATATTTGTTTTTAAAAACCACAACTGTGCACAAAGGAAAGCAAACAAACACGGTTTTTGACATGTTACCTATGTATTGTGCAAGTGTATTGCAAAATAACGCAAGAGATTGCTCTAACTTGAGAAGTCAAGTTGACACACGCGGGATTTAGAAGGTATGTTTTTCATCTCCCCACAGCAAAACCAACATTTCCAAGAATTTCTTCCAGCATGTTAGAAGTTACAAACAGAAATTAGTAAGTAGATTACTAGAAAAGCTTCCCTGCATTTCTTTAACAGCTTTGTTGTTACCCAGGGTAAGTACCTCTCCGCCTACCTAGGTACCAATCAAACATGAACAAATAGGTATGATCTGCCTTTTGTGTAGCCAAGATGGCTCAGGAATTGCAAAAGCTTTTATGACATCAAGGTAACACGATCTTTTTAAATACAGAATCATGAGAAAGGCTTGCTTTGCCAGAAAAATAAGAACAGCCTTCCAGGCTGCTTGGAATGGGAAGTCCCAAGCAGACAGGAAGATTAAAGAGCTGAAGCAGAATTTTCTCTCAAAGCATAAGTAAGGACAATTTTTCCCATGTTCCCATAATGAAGAGCAATTAGGACAAGAGTGCTGACAAAAGTTATATAAATCATTTATCAAAAGCTAAGCCAACAGATTTTGGGGTACATATAAACCTGAAGCTGTTTACCAACAGACCAAACAGTGTGACCTTGCAGTAGAAACTGGATGGTATTATAGAATCATAGAATAGTTAGGGTTGGAAAGGACCTTAAGATCATTCAGTTCCAACCTCCCTGCCATGGACAGGGACACCTCACACTAAACCATCTCACCCAAGGCTCTGTCCAACCTGCCCTTGAACACTGCCAGGGATGGAGCATTCACAGCTTCCTTGGACAGCCCATTCCAGTGCCTCACCACCCTTATACTAAAGAACTTCCTTATATACAATCTAAACTTCCCCTGTTTAAGTTTGGGCCCATTACCCCTTGTCCTGTCACTACAGTCCCTAATGAAGAGTTCCTCCCCAGCATCCCTATAGCCCCCGTTCAGATACTGGAAGGCTGCTATGAGGTCACCATGCATCCTTCTCTTCTCCAGGCTGAACAGCCCCAACTCTCTCAGTCTACCTTAAAAGCAGGCTCCAGAGGTGGATACTGCAGAAACATGCCATTCACAATTAATGCGTATACAGCTGTGGCACAACACTTCATTATTGGAATAATTACTATTTGTAGCTTTCACCTCTATAACTTTCATTTTCTTACAATCAAATTCATGTTCTTTTCTCAACCCCACTATCATGTTAAGAATTAGGCTTTTAAAGAGGATTAGGGAGGAATCAATAAGAATCAGGAATATTTGTGGCTTATTTCCATTTAGTCTTACTTTGGTGCCACGTTAGCAAGTTAATGCCATGTGAAAATGTGATCATTCACATGTGGATTGTGGTCACCACACTGTATGAAATGGAACTACAAGACCCAAATAGGTCCCAGTTTTACAGAGAAAAAGGAAATTTTATTCATTAACTATCTTGTAAAAGACAACAAAAGACACAGACAACTTAAGTGAGGTTTTGAGGCTACACTGTGCATACAAGCTCCAAATGGGGACAAAACTATGACCTTCATGCCCCCAACAGAAGCACATGAACTCTTACTCGTAGGCCAGGAAAAGGGTAATACAACAGATAAGAGGACATTATTCTTCCTGACAACCTCTTCCAGTTCCTGACCTTTGTACTACTGTGTCTTCATCTCCTCAGGAAACTGAAGGTGCTCATCTGGCTGGTGTCAGTCTCCAAGGTACTTTAAAAGCCCAGAACTCCTCTCACACTCAGCTTCCCCCACCCACTCCAAGACTTTGAGAGTGCTTGAAGCCTCTCCTATCTTTCCTCTGTCATAACAATCATTCCAGTATCTTTTTTTTAACTTGCCTCATGATGTATATGCTCCTAAAAATGTGAGAAAACTATGTCAGGAAAGAGGTATCCACAGAGTTTATTCCTATGATATTCTTCTTCACTTAACGACAACTATCAGTTACCTACCTTGACGTAAATCATAGGGAGTGTCTGTTTGGCCCGACTATAATGTCTGGCAACTCTGTATACTGTTTCAGGAACATAGTCCAGCACCAGGTTGAGGTACACCTCATCTTTCTGAAAGAAAACAGAGAAGGGAAAAAAGAAAAAGAGAATCAGCAATAGATTTGAAGCATGAAGTACAATTAAAGCACTCAAAGAAACCAACAGGGATGAGAAAGCTGTGGACATTTTAAGTACATGTCTTTAGTGGGAGCGTGAACTGCCACCAAACTGTTTTTTCCTTCAGGCTTTGCATTTGTGCACTATACTTAAGCCAAACATAAGTTTAAGGTCACATTAATGAATACGGTCTCCAACACGAGGCATTTTCTGATTACAAACAGGGACAAGGGTATACTTATTCTGCTCAGTATTTTCATTCGGAGATATTTCAAGCTGACATTGGCATCATTATTTAAAGCAATCCATTAACTCGTCAGTCCCTTAGCCAGCAGAATCCAACAAGTGCAAATTTAAAGACACCAAACTCACTCCTCAACAACTATGCACACACACATAAACTTTAAAACCCCTGCATCTTTCAGAACTGTTACTTTGATCTTACTGAATTCCTAACTATTAAGGCATTAAAAATACATACTAATCATTCATAGAGCATAAGCCAGTCTTACCATTTTTACCTATTCTGTTCATGCATATTTTCATGTCCCAGTTATCTCTAACTTAAACGTACAAACAGTCATGGCAAAACAGAACAAGCCGAAGACTTGAGTATCAATTTTGATACCAAGGATCAGGTTAGAGGTCCATGTGAACTTCACACAGAGGAACAACAAAAGTAGCTTTATTATAAGGTACTTTGTTACAGAATACGTCAGCAAAGGAAAGAAAGAACAAACAGGAATTAAATGACAAAGTACCATAATCACATTGCCTAACTGTGGAACTGGGAACTCTGAGCAGTAAAACAGGTCTTAAAAATACTTCTGATATTTTAATGCAGTCTTCTGTGCAAATCTCATCAGGACTGTGACTACATCTATGCTGAGGGGTGGTGGGGGGTGGGTATAATTAACTGCATCAACCTGAAATCTTACTTTTGAAACCTAGGTGAATTAATCAGAAGTAACCTCTCCTGCACTTGCTGTATTAACAGCTAGATCTTTCTGTAGAGGAAGACAATACATAGACACTTTACATGGATGGAAACAGTACAGAACTCCCAGGTCTTCAAGTGGAGCCCCTTGCTAGCAGATCCGTTGGCTGGTATCTTAATACCAAACCTCATTTAGCTATAGCAATTTAACAACATTACTGTGACTTTAAAAGGTCACTTCAAGTGTGGAGTGTGGTGCGTTACTCTCACAGTGCTCTTGTTTTCCTTACTCACCTCTGTGCTGCCTCAGCAAAGAGCAGCAGTCTCCAGCGAGTAAAGACATGGTAACATGCAGAAAAATACATGCCTTGAATAGACAATATGCAAACAACTGCTGGTTCTGTGTGTTGTTAAAGACTCAGAATTCAAGATGTCTGTTCACCATTATTTGTATTTTCAGGACATTTTAATAGCTCTTTTCAATACTTCCTAATAGGCCAAATCCCCTTGCAAAGCTCTGCCTACATCACTCTTTCCTACAGAAAGATGCTCTTTTTTAACATCATAGCTTAAATGACTCTGGTAATAGCACCAGTACTAAACAAATGACAATGGTCCACTAACTTATATATGTTCTTATGGTACTTCTGCAACACAGACAAGGAACAGCAGCCTCCAAAACCCTGCCTATGCTGCTGCCTCTTCCAGTGCCATTCCAGGAGCTAGGTAACAACATGAAGGAATCTGGGGACAAGGCTGAAGAGCAAACTTTTTGAAATGGCTGAGGAAGGACAACTATCAGCAGTGCAGAGGGAATACTGGATGCCTCTGGAACTCCACAGATGTGCAAATGTATGCTAAAATGCACGTATGCAGTTCTCTTGCACTCTCCCTCCTGCAGCAAGAAGTTCTTCTTTCCCTGACTCTTCTAGCCAATAAAAACCCACCACCACCTCTTCTTAGGTCAGAGCTTTCAAGGTATTAATTATAAAATACAGAAAACCAATGTCCTGAAAAATCAAAGTTAACTTATGTCTGCTAAGGCAACCTGTACACCAAGAGAGAAGACAGTCTCATGAATATGAATTCTGTTTGATCCAGTGTAGATACAACCTGATGCTTATGTTGAAAGCTTGCCTCTCGGAGGATGGGAAAGTCTTACTGGCAACAAGTCACTGCACAGAGCACTCTGTTACTGAGGTCAATTTACTTCATTCAAAGGTTCATGTTCCATGTATGAAAAAGATTTACATTAAAGATTAGAGAGAAAAACGAGTAGAAATGGAGTTATAGTGGTTTCATTTTCCTTTCATAGTAAAAGCAAAGGGAGACATGTAAAACAGTCATACATCTGATCATTACAACCTCTCTGCATTACTTTACAACAGTGAGTTTTGAGAATTACAGAACTCTATTAGTCCATACCACCTTTGCTTTGCTTCTCTCTCCTCCATTTTTATTTTTATGTTCTGTTGGAAATAGGACTAATTCAATGCATAACATAACACAAGCACAAAAAACTTAAGGCACCAAAACAGCAGAGATGGAGGTTTTGCACTCACTCACCAATGCCTGTGAGTTTTGATGCTACCCCTGAAAAAAGCACATGGGTTTTGCACGGTATTGCTGTAAACGTGTATCACACATTATCATCTAGAACATAAAGTCACACAATTACCTTTCCCCCAGTCAACAAACACAAGTTTTGATGTACCATTTGATGTACCCAGAACTTTAACATGCAACTATAAAGGCAGGGCTTATGGCGCAGGCTATACAAGTAGCTGCATATTCCACTCCTGCCACAAGTAACTGACACTCCAGAAGTGCTCTAAATGCCTACTTGCATGAATTAAAGATGATTCAAGTGTTCTGACCTACCTCCTCCTCCTGGTGCAAATCTGATAAACACTCAGAATACAATTTTCAAGAGCCCTCATTCTTCTCTGTGAGCATGAACTGGATGAAAATAACATCCGAGTTACCTGGATTCCCCTGAACAAGATTCAGGACAAGCTAGGAAGCAGTCGTGGCCTGACAAGCTCTGAGGATGATGTAAGCTGGTTTGCCTGCCTCGTGCATTCCTCCTAAACACATATTTTTCCAGTGACCCAGATGTACTGCAGTAGGAAACAGGGTTAGCTCCAAGAGCTTGCCAAATGAGGGCAACTGCTTGAGGATCAAGCAGGAGGATCAAGGTTTATCTTTCCCTTACAGGAAACCTCACCATGTATTCCACACAACTTGTTCCCACACTGCTATTTCAGAACTGCTGGGCTGGGAACAAATCAAGGTAACCTCAGCATCAGAAGCACCTCTGGAACACCCCTGCAGAGAAAAGTCTCTAGAGAAGACTGCATCATGTAAATGACAGAAAGCAAACACAAGATGTCATTAAGTAACTCGCTTCTCCTTAAGAGTCTGGGATTGAACAGATCCCAAAGAAAGAGTTTTCTTCAGCAGGTCAGATGTTTACATGCGTCCACATTCTCCTGTGCTTGCTGCTAAGGTTACCACAGAATCATGGATCAGCAGGTCAGAAGGGACCTCAAGGATCATCTGGCAAAGCATGACCGAGACTATACGTCCCAACGTGCCGCCCAGCCAAATCTTATGGCTGTCCAATATTGGGCAGTTCACCAGTTCCCTGAGAAGATTATTCCAGTGGCTGATTGTTCTCATTGTGAAAACTTTTCCTATAGTATCCAACCAGGACCTGGCCAGGAGTATCTTGTACACATTACTCCTGGTCTTTCCATGTGACGCCTTGGAAAAAGGGAGTCCCCATCTTCTTTGTAGCCGTCCTTTCAATACTGGAACATAGTGATAAGGTCTCCCCTAAAACTTCTTTTCTCTGGGCTGAACAAGCCCAGCTCTCTCAGCCTTTCCTCACGTGGCAGGCTTCCCAGTGCTTGGAGGATCTTTGTGGCCCTTCTCTGGACCCTCTCCAGCCTCTCCACATCATTTTTGTACAGTGGGGGCCAAAACTAAACACAATATTCCAAGGGTGGCCTGACAAGGTCACAGTTGAGTGGGATAATGGCTTCTTTCTCTCTGCTGGTGATTCCCTTGTTGATGTACCCCAGCATGCTTGCTTTGTCACAGCAGCATGCTGTTCACTCCTACTGAGTTGTCCACCAGCACCCCCAGGTTTCTTTCCACAGAGCTGCTCCCCGCCTTGGGCAGACCCCAGCCTGCGCTGCACTCAAGATTGTCCTTACCCAGGTTACAACCATGTACCTTTCAAAACAGGGCGAGTGCAGGGCCAGATACTGGAGTACAGGATCAATGTATTTCAGTAGGATTTTTACCGTAGCAGTGTGGCTCCTGCAGTCGTCTCAAATGTTAGAAGCTGCTTTTTGTCACTTGGCAGGTAAATCCACAGCTGATGAACACCGCTCCGAAACAAGCCACAACAAAATAACCACCCCCTTGCCACTGAACTGCTCTGTGCCTCTCTAGAACCAATAATTCAGGCACCACTTCACTTTGGCTGGAAACACTTCATGTAAGTAAATACTAATACAGACTATGACATAATAAGAGGCATGAAAAAGTCTACGACACAAGAACTAAAACATTCTAGCAACTTCTTTATTTTTCCTTGTCTCAGCAATTGGAGATAAACCAGGCTGCAAGTAAAGTACCCTGGCACATGACCGTCACACATTACACGGCTGAAGACTGAGCAAAGCTGACATTACTCTACCAACACAGGAAAGGCTGCACAGAGGTCTCTAATTCCACTTCCAAAACTCTTCTCTCCTTCAAACCCCACAAGTAATCTCTTTTAAGCACCAACCATTTGAGCTTAACTGTGGCCAATATAAAGCAACAGCCATTGACTTCAAAGATTCATTCTTCTGGATTGTTCTTTGCATGTAAAGTGCAAACATTCCTTCTCTATGATCCCCTCCTGCCTCAACAAACCCCAAACTAATCCTGAGTCAGTTCTACCAGCTTTCATTACTTTTACTCATAGATCTCACACACCACATTTATAACTTGTATGTGTAAAACTCCAATCAACATTAGTCAGGCACAGTCTAACTATTTACCACCAACACAATAATAGAACTCAGGGAGGTCATATATGCAAACACTAGACTGAGGGCAAAAGGAAAAACAAAAAGAACAAAAACCTGTAAAACCCCAAGGCATAATCTGAAGACTATGCCAGTACCTAGTAAAATATTAGAAGTTCTCCTGAACTCCTACCTGGAATCTAAGGAAAATTTCTCTGAGCATCAATGAATAGGATAAGAAGGCGTCCTGGGTTTAGCAGTAGCAGTCAATTTTTCTCCTTCTTGGTAGTTGGTGCAGGGTTGTGTTTTGACTTTCAGCCTGGGAACAGCGCTGATAACACCGATGTTTTCAGTTGTTGCTAAGTAATGTTTACCCTGACCAAGGATTTTGTGAGCCTCATGCTCTGCCAGGGAGGAGGGGAAGCTGGGAGGAAGCAGAGACAGGACACCTGACCCAAGCTAGCCAAAGAGGTATTCCATACCACAGCACGTCATGCCTGGGGGCATAACTGGGAGTTACCCGGAAGGACATGGGTCTTCTGGGTCGGACTCATTTTCAACGGGTGGTATCATATTCTCTTCCCTTGTTATTTTCTCTTATCATTATTATCATTGGTGGTAGCAGTAGTGATTTGTGTTATACCTCAGTTACTGGACTGTTCTTATCTCAACCCGTGGGAGTTACATTCTTTAGATTCTCCTCCCCATCCCACCGGGGGAGGGGGAAGAAAGAGGGAGGAAAAGGGGGGCAGTGAGTGAACGAGCTGGCTAGCTGGGTTTAAACCACGACAGAAGGTTAAGAAGCTATTCTGGGCACTCTTTCTTCTAGGGTGACTCAATTTACTGGTCAGCATTTGGGCAAAGTGATGAGTATGTTCATGCAGTTTTCATCTCCTGGCAGATCAGCAACAGTGTGGTTGTGGGTCTGAAGCAGTTTGCAGGTGATTTCTCGCTTTTATACTTTTTTTTTTTTAATCCCAGGTCACAATTTGAGTTAGTTTTCAGATGGAATCCATGTGATCTGCTGTGCTAGCGCAACTGAGAGGAGATGAACAATAAAGACCTTTCCTTAACTTTGTATTTCATAGAATCCCAGACTGGTTTGAGTTGGAAAGGACCTTAAAATTCATCTAGTTTCAACCCCCTGCCACATGCAGGGACACCTTCCACTAGACCAGGTTGCTCCAAGCCCCATCCAAAAACGGCCTTGGAGAAAGGAATGTGGAACTGCACTCTGACGAAACTCACTTTACTTGCCTATTCATGCTGAGAGCACACAGATAAGCCATAAACCTAAAATTAAGGAACATGCCTCCAGAGTGCACTTCTCACTGAAATTATCTCATGGCATCAGTATTGGGGCTATATGAGGTAAATAAGCCAGTCAGTTTACTCAAGGGGACCCTGTTTTCTTTATCCTATGACACCACCCACCAATGTTTTTCAGAGGTAGGTGCTACACACAGAGCTGTTACAGGATGGCAGCTACACAAGGATTCTATCAAGAAGCACTGAAGGGTTTAACTTGGGAGTCAGAAAGCAAGAAAACACACAGCAGTATTTCACTTCGATTATGCCTTCTTTCAGAGTGCATTATTTAAACACCGGAGTGCCAGCATGAGGTAAGATATGCCCTTCACCCTGGCTTAACCACCTAGATTTAGACAACAAACAAGGTTCAAAGTCACAGAGTTCTGGTCTTAAGAATAAAAACCCCTGTTACTCTACTTTTTCTTAAAGCTACATTTCATGTATTTCATGTATGTATTTCACGCACACTTATCAAGTGCTGTGAAACACCCTTCTTCCTTCTCTTCTCCTGAAGGCTGACATAGTACATTAAAGATACTAACGCTTTGGACCTGCTTTCAAAGATAAAAGTGAGGATGTGTAGCCTTCCTACTCTAACTACTGAGTAACCATGATACACTGGAAAAATCTGAAAACGCGAACAACTGTGTAGCTGACTTCATTTGTACACAGGAACGGTGACATCCAGTGACCACACATGCCTGGTTTTACTCGCAGTTTATAACCACATCTGTTTCAAAACAGCGATATGGCTGCCACCAAAGTAAAGGAACCGTAAGCCTAGAAGCAGAGCAGATAACTCCAGGGGGGTAAAAGCAGATGAAGACTCAACTTCAGTGTCTGTTATTTTCTATCAGTACTACAAAAGTTGGGCAAAACACCCCCTTTCCTATTCCCTGACTCTTCATGACTGAGTTTAAGAACTGTCCCAAGACAGAGCTTTGTTCCTGTACCTACTTGTCAAAGTTTACAAATTGTTCTTTAATGCTGGCTGCTTTTCAACATAACGCAGTCTGATGTAGGTAGAAACTGCCAGCTGGGTCAGCTACGATGACAGCGTAAGGGCAGAAGTCAAGCCCCCCAATATAATTCACATTTAAGCACCTTCCCAGGACTTGTTCCAAGACAACTGGTTTGCATTGTCTACCTTTGATCAATGAGAAGCCTTGGTTCCTGGCTGATGTGAACTAAGCCTTTACCTTTCATCAAGAAAGACATTTCCTGTCATAGTTTTTCCCTCTCTGAAGAGAGAGTATAGTAGAGAAAAAGAGCTTACAAATCCTTGCTGATTCTTATTTATTTTATGCCCTTCATAAAATAATATAACTGGCAATAACTCTGCTGGAAGATGGAAATTACCAGGTAAAGTTGGGATCATGGGACTATCCTGACTACCTTACCGTTAAAACAAAAAGCAGAGCCTTTGGAGATCCACTATTTTCTTACTTTCCAGACTCAGTGGAAATTTCTGAATCATGATATATCCACAACAGAAAACCAGGCAAGATAATGCACAATAATGGTTCAAACTGTATGCTTGCCTCAGGACGAGCAATATGAGCTACTTTCCTAATGGCCACCCAACACAGGTAGATGAGAGCAGTGGCTAGAGCTGCCAGTGGAATGACTTAAGAGTGACTAACCCGATGTACTGGACTAGAGCAAAACCATGGAGCTTCCCATTTCCACTGCACACATCCATCACACTGAGAATCTAGCTACTGGTGCTTAGCCCTATCACAAGCAGACAAAACTGCTATTTCTATTAACACAACCTACTCAAGAACCAGAGACTGCTCATAACTACAACTAAGAAAATTCCCAGCATGTTGCAAGCCTGAACAGCAGTAACTGATAGTCATTATCTAATGACTACTGCCCTTCCTGAAATGAGCTTGGCAGGCCACAGGCAAGGACTACAGAGATACCAACATCACAAAACTCCTCATAATTGGCATTAATTGCTCCTTTGTCAACAGCACAGCAGTTCTGCCAAGGACTGAAGGGAGCATAGCGACTAAATTCATTCCTAGTGCTAACCCTTCAGCACGTCACTAGACTGGTGCAAATCATTCACACAGGCTCTGGCAACTTAAAACTGGGCTCAAGGCTCTGCTGATTGAACTTCGTGTTCTGTTTCTTCATTTCTTTCAATGATGAAACCAAATTACTCAACTACAAATACAAGTAACAGGGTGCACAATAGATGGTCCTTGTGAGAGGACTCATCTGAGCACTCCCGCAGAAAGGGTAGCGATCTATCTCTTCCTAACAGGGATACGAACCTGGAGAAACAACTATTCAAGCAAAGCCCAAACTTGCAAATCAAGTAGTTGCTCTCTTTTCAATCCTACCCATGATTCTCCCAAATGTCTTTGTTGCAGTTTAATACACTACTGTCAAAATGCATGCACAGCAGCTTGTACATGCAGCTCTGCACATATCTCCTGCACGTTTATTTTAAACCTCAGTCTAAGTCTATTGGAGTAAATTTCCATCCTGAGTCTGCATGGACTTTTGGCTGCATGCCCTTACAGCTGAAGCTAAATAAGACTAGAAATCAATTAGGGTACGCAGAAGGGCTAGCTCAGCCTCCAAAAGAGTCAGTGTATTGCCTATCTGTGATCTGTGTTTCCATATATGCTTGCTTTGAGTCCTCTGAATCCCAAGCTACCTTAAAGGGGGAGGGGGAGAGAGAGTTACATAATCAGAGATGCATGTATTTAAACTGTATTTAAACTGTATTTACTTTACTTTTTTATGATGTGATGTAGGAACAAATCTCTCCGGTGCTTCTTTGCCTCTTTTCAGCATGGATATGAATTGATCAGACTATTAAACACTCAAAAGCATTCACAAAAGAAAATCTGACAGCTATGAAATATCACAAAGAAAGAACTAAACCAGAAATAGAGGTGGAAGAAAAATGGGGAATAGGTTCTCATTTCAGGTTTTACACAGCTGAATAATTTTACTCAGCAGCCACTGATGTAAGAACTTAGGTCATGCTATAAAACATCAGGGAATACTTTCAACAAATGAGCTAGGGGAGTTATTGGGTATGTCCACGTCTACCCTCCCTTGGAGCATGAAAAAAGTCCTCAGCAGAATTAGGCTAAAAAAAGATGGGCAGCAAGACCATCTCCCCCTGCTGCAGTAACTCAACATTTACACTGATACATCATGCTAAATGCAAGGCAGTCCCTGAAATAAAGGAAAAGTAGCAAAAATCAAACCAGAAATGCATGCCTTCCTAATAAGGCCTGATTTCCCTCCCAGTGGCAAGCTGACAGGCAAACCAAGCATCTTACTCAAGACAATACCAAAACTACGCAACGCAGCAGAGTTGGCGAGCCCTATAACCTTGATTGCTTTCTCTAAGGATTACCAGGAAAACCACAAATCACAGAAATACAGCATGGAAAAGACTTGTGACTGTTCCCACCAAGAGAATCCTCCATATGAAACTCAGCCCATTATCTGGCTGTCCTTCTTTACCCTCTGGTTCATTCCACCAGTTATAATTACATGTTCTGGACTACTGAGAAGCATACTACAGCTACAAAAGTCACTGCCCTGCCATCAGATATCTCATACAGCCTCAGAAAAAAACTCATTAAAGAAAAGTCTTTTGAAAGAACTGGGTTATCCAACAGGTAGGTCTGACAAAGGTCTGTAAGCTTAGAACAAGGAAAGAACCAGGGAGCAATCAGTTTATAGAAAGAAGCAACCCAAATGCCATGCCTGCCAACTGTTATATTAATATACATTACATGCTCTCTTTGAGCTCTCTTAAAGTAGAAATCATTAGTCAAACATGATTGATATGTAGTCAGTACTCAGAATAATGTTTTTATATATACACACACGTATAAAGACGTATGTGTGTGCATGTACGTGCATATATATACAGACATGCACACACCCACCTCATGTAGGGCATACCTATATAAAGGCAATGCAAATTCAAAGATGTTCATAGAAGAGGGAGCCACCCATTCACAGAAAACAAAGGAGAACAAATCAGTCAAAGCCATGTTTGATACAAGACTTCCATGCTGAGGCTGGATTGCTTTTGGTAAAATCAGGAAGGAAGTTTAAGTGAGCAGGAGACATAAAAAGGAGAGTTCATTGCAGGGAAAAAGAAAAGGAGGAGCTCAAACGCTTCAGCCAGTTCCACAGATAGCCCCAAGGAAAAGCTATCAGAGAGCTCCAAATCTCTATAAACTAGCTTTAACTGATGCAGCTAAGGAATAGTCTTACTAACAAGTGCTATCTCAAATTCTTTTTCTATTTGATGCTATTTTCTGTTGTGTCAGGTTTTCTAATCATGAATTAAACCCACTGTTTTGCTAGAATAAAGCTAGTTTTAAGGTTGCTCAGTGCTTAAAAAAATGCCTAGCAATTAAACTGAAGTAGCTGCTAGGCACATAGCATTCAAAGAGTGCCAGTCCTACTGGATTTGGAGAAATCCTTGGAAGTACCTCCAAAATCAAGACAGATTTAAGCTTCTCGGGTATTGGCTACGAAAGAGCCAAAGAAAGACATGCCTCTGGGCTTAGAGACGCCGGTGTCAAGCACTGGGAAACACAGGGGAAGTCCAAGGAACACTCCAGCTGGAACAAACAGGCGGAGTCATAACAGAACCATGAAAAACTTTATGCAAGAGAATGCTTCATCCACATTGGTATCAAAATTAAGTTCACCGATGAACTATTTCGTTAAAGGGATCAGGAGTATAACAGTTACCTGTCATTACTGCTAGACTTAATTAGCAGAAACAGAGCCTAAATGGCAGTGGACTGTTAAGTTCTCCACAAAAACAGGCAACAATTGCAAGCCCCACTCATCACTCTGCTACCACACAGTATTTGGATTTTTACACTACTCTTCCCATTGGACTTAGCTTCAAAAATCAGTTTATATAAAGCTCTGGGTACCCAGCATCTAAATCTACAATTGCTTCCTACATGTCCTTCCTGGTTCCCTTACACTTTTCTCCCTTTCGTCCACTGCCCTAAGAGCCAGCTTCATTATGAAGTCTCATGGAAATTCTTGCAAGCCTATTACTTATTTTGGATTGAACTGCAAAGAGACCTTGCAACCGGAACTCCAACATTACAGTGCTGATGCGTGCACCTCTGCCCTAGGGACTGGTTCACATTTGTCCGATTTTGCAAGAAGGCAACAGTGGAAATCTCAAAGGCACAGAGCAGAGGCACGATGAGAGACGAGGTGAAAGTAATATGGAAGAAAACTTTCCACTGGAGCATTAACATTTGCTGCTCATGGATAAGACACTGCAGTTTTAAAAACAAAACTTAGTGCTGCCAAGAATCAGCCACGTGGAGCTGAAACAGCAAAGTAGAAAATCCAGTCTCAAGCTCAACATCAAGTTAAAGATTCCCGAAAGAGTTTTACTCAAGTTACTGTTACACAAAGGATCCCGATTCAGTGTCCTGAGAAGTTTTAACACTTCCACTGTCTGCAGGAGGATTCTGAAAGCCATTAGATAAGGCAGTTGTCTTCTGTTTGTTTCATTAAATTCCACTTCATCCTAGTCAAATTACAAGCTGAACCCAAACCATCCTTGACTCTATTTCCCTTCTTGTACTCAAGCTGCTAGAGGAATTTGTGGTTACATGCTAAATGAGCGCAATATAGTTCACAAAAAAGACAGTTAACTACCAAAAAACTTACAAGAGCCATATCACACTGTGAATGCATGCTATCACCAGGCAAGGGCTGACCCAAAGAAAGCAAGCATAAAAACATTAAATCTCATTTCTCCTTCCAAAACCACATAGGAGGTTTCAAGCTTTCCATAGGCGAAGCAGGCAAAGTGCAGGGCCAGGTCTCCCCACGCACCTCTCTGAGAGGTAACAAAAGAGCTCTTCCAATTATCCCTCTTGTGCACTGCACAAGACTTCAGCAACCTGCCACCAACAACTTGCCTACCCCCAAAGACCATGAAGTGGGTGGGTTGCTGCTCCCATTCTGCTGGTGGTCGCAGCAGTTAATAGCCCTTTAGTAGCTATTAGCTCTTATATACAGCTCTTTCCAGCATTGTGCATGTTCACCAGCATCTGAAGAGAACGAAGCATGTAATCTACTTTAAAAACTGAGAAATTATAAAACTTATAGAAATTACAGAATTTCTATAAATGTTTATAACTACATATAAAAATACCAGAGTCAGTTCACAAGGTCATCTAGCCCATCCTAGAAAACACATCTGCACTTGTGAAAAGGTAGCTCTAGAACACGCAAATGAAGCATGGCTGTGCTCCAATAAGTTAAAAAGGAGACTGTGTGTATGCAAATCTGTTGCACTGTTGATGTATTGTACTAATAACACTATTCCTCATGGACCACACGCTTCCATACTGAAAAAGATGTGCTCCAACATGATCTGCTGGGCACCACTGTGGCATTTTCTCCATGTTATCATGTTTCCTATCTTTACACTGCTGTCTCTAGAAATACAAACAGTTCAGTTATACCCCAGAAGGTTACCAGGAGGCATTGCCTTGTTTTGCATTCTTACCTTCTCTCCACTAGAGTAGAAGAAATAACGCAATCGGACAATGTTACAATGATCCAACTTTCTCATAATCTGGAGCTCTCTGTTCTGAAACAAGAGAAAAGCAAACAATTAAACTCTTTCCTCATAGAGTACTGCAATGAACACACTTTAATATACAGCTACAGGAGGTGACAAACCAAAGAACAACTGAAGCTGTAAAATATGTCAGCCAGAATGGCTGGAAGCCTATCCCCTTTGAATACTGTAAAAATTACGTAAGCAACTCAGTTTCCACTTTTGTTCAACCAAGGTTTAACCAGGTTCAGGCAGGCAGAATAGAAGTGTTCTCATTTTACATCAACCTGAAAAAGCGATTAAAATAAAATCGGTTCATTATATGCATGATAAACTGGGGACTTTACTGCAATACCCATTGTAACGGCGCCCTGAACAAATGAGGGATCTTACAGCCAAGCACATAAAAATGAGTGAAATGTTAAACTGCAGGTATGAATGAAAACAAGCAAGTAAACTCGGCACAGTTCTGTTTGTTATACTTCGTTCCACAGCTGTTGCTGCAATACTCGTTTCTCCTATAGTCACAATTACACATCACTGTGTTTCCTTCCTCAATTACTATATGATCTGCAGCTTCAAAACTAGATGGTATTCCAATTTTTACTTGGATTACAGGTTTGGTAATCGTGCATCCTAACAACCTAGACTAACACACTGGTCCTACCAGCATCATGAACTCTGGCCAACTTCAGGAATATCTGTGAAGAAAATTCTTCATCGACCACACATTTTCATACTTAAATGCACAAAGCTAATGCCTACTTTAGGCAGTGCTGCTGCCAAATAAGGATTTCGTATTCTACGTATCAGAGGGTCACATACTGTGCCTATCCTGATTCAAAGCTTAAGGAATTCCACAAGAACCACTCAGAGCTTCTAATGTGGACATAGCTACAAATGCTGCTTTTAATTCCTCTAAGCCATGTAGCCTTAAAGAAACAAAAAAAGACAGGTGTTAGATAGGATGCAGTACCATTAATCCTATCATCCCTACTACCCACTGACCGAAAACATACTTCAGCATATTAGCCAGCTCTTTACAAACATGAGTGACATCTCACACAGATATCAGTTAGCAATTATTCAGCTACTAGTAAGGAGAAAGCAAGTCCTTCCCTGAGTCTGCCCAGCTTCTGAAAAGACTAAAGCCTAAATCTGCTAGGTACATATCAAGACAGGCCTATGCTATCCCAAGGACAATGGAGTAAGAGAAAGCAGGGGGGAAACCTTTGAGACTTACATGTATCTCCTGAAATCCTATGGAGTGAAATTGGGAAAGAGGAATACAGACTTCATGACATAACCCTGTCAACATGCCTCACATCTCACAGAGAAAAGCATTCTCCTGGTAGGAACAGGAGCTCAAATATTCTTCACTTATTCATTCTTTATTAAATACTACCAAAAAGAAGTATATTTTCAGAGTCAGGGCTAGGATGCCTGTGACACATGGCACAGTTCAGATTTCAGACCAACAGAAAGACCTCGTCCTCTTGTCCTGCCTGAACCACACACCACTGCTGGTGTTTCCTTGGACCTTAAACCTGGGGCAACTAACAAGCCAAAGTAAGGATGGCTCCAGATCCCACCAATCAATGAAACACCAATTATGACAAGAGATTAACTTCTCCAGTTGGCTTTTACTACATCATTTAACAGTGTTACTACAAGACTGAACCTTTCACTGCATGTTCCAGCACCTCAATCAAATTTCACTAGGAATTCATAGCACAAAATAGGCAAGAAATTTCCTCTTCCCTTTCTCCCACTAGCTGTGAGATGGAAATAATACCTTTTCTCTCATGGAATTACTGGACAAAACATGAATACATTAAGAATTAACGTGCAAATATTATTCTGGCATTATCTCTACTAGCTCCTTAAAATACCCATCTATAATCTAAGTCAGGTTATCTCTTCATGTTCTCTAGATAGTATGTATATGCTGATTGGATACACTCAGCAGAAGTTATTCTAACTCTAGGCTGAAGTTATATTTATACTCTGGTATCTCATCCCAGCATAAGCACAGTCTGTGCCCACTTTGATGCCTTCCACTCTGATCCATCTCCTTCAGCTCTCATCCTGACCATCTGCTGCAGCTGCACAAACACAGCTTCAAGAGGTGCTAATATCAGGAATAACTCATAAACCAGTTACACAGTAACCTATATCTCACATCCAGTGACTAGACAGAAGGAAACAAATTTAAACTGCCATCTTAGTCAATTAGTCACCTCAGCCATCTTAAAACCAAGCTGACTTCTAATCACAGATCCCTGGTGAAGCTCAAACTGGAAATACTTGAACAGTTGCAAATAACTTTAATTTACTGTGGCAAGGGAACAGACTGATGCTTTGAAGAATTCATCTTTCCCTCAGATGAATACATAAAGTAGTGTCACTTTACCATGTATTCCCCTGTACACATCTTAAATAACAGCCTTTTTATATTATACTATGGGATATTAATTGCCAAGGGCAGGAAATGCCAGATTATACGCAGGGAACCTTAGTGAAGCGAACAGTGACAGATGTCCTACACTGAGTACAAGAGAGAAAATGCATGTCTAAATATAATGCAAACTAAAACAATTCCAAAACATGCTGATGAGAAAGGCTAACACTGCATGATCAAAATATAGGGTGGATAAAGATATAAAGCTACTGCATATCCTTATCACTTTTCCAAGAGATATGGCTGTAAAGTCAAAGACTCAAAGGGAAAGTTACTCTTCTTTCCTTTCCCCCAGCTATTCACATACAAGCAAAGGGTTTAGTTTTCTTACTGAATGAGTTACTGGCCCTGTTAAGCACTGAAGCAGCAATATCCTTCAGCACCAGCCTCGCTGCAAAAGAGGACCCAGCAGACTTCTGTTCACACCAAACCACAGAGCTCCTGCAGCACGTGTTTCTTTGAAGAGCCGCAAACCAACGGAACTATGAACGGATTACTCAGCAAATTTCTCTTGCAGTTTAATTTCTTTATCTAAAATAGGCTTCTTTATCCAGGAGGCAAGGGGCTGCTGACACACAATTCCAGAAGAGTGCTTTACAACCAGTGTATGAGCCCTTCACTAACTACGGAAGCAAACCCAGTGTGACAAAATCCTCCCGGTTCATCACTTCTGATGACAACTTTCCTAGCTCAGACTGCCTGCATCTGCTCATTATATTGAATAAATTTGGTTGCTCATCAAGGTTAAAGATTTGGTTAAAGACTGTCAAGACCGAATCAGATTTCTAACTTCAAAGCATAGCCCATAAAGCTCATCCATGAAGACTCATGCCTTCTCTCCAAAGTTACAATCCCAGTTCCGCATAACTGTGCTAATGCTGCAGTTGATACGAAACCACTAAAGAAAGATCATTTCTGCCTCACTACCATAATCTGCTATTCCAGACTAGGATATCCATCACACACACACACTCCCCCTTCCCTTCCCACCCAAAGATGTCTAGAGCTATGCCAGTTTGCATATTCATCACCCCTAACCTGGATCTTTGACTTTCCCCCCCCCCCTTCTTTCTTTCTCTCCTGCCCTTTTTACAACAGGGGATAAAATGACTGGATCATCAGAGATGATGCTTTATGGACTTGCAACTTCCTGAACTGGACCAGAGCAAATGAAGGTTTTGTACAGCTCAGCATGACATTATCAATATATACCAAATGAAGTGTAGAAATATCACTTGGATCCAGCTCAGAAGAGAATTCCTCAAAGTTTCCTTAGCTACAGGGCATGCTGGGGTTTGCCTTTCTCTTCACTGTTAATTTCTTTTCTTCTGAAAGGCCTGTTTAAAGTCTCAACAAGGTTCTTTGAGGATTATGTTCAAAGGAGCTAAAAGGCAAAAAACCATAAATTTGTATTTTTTGCCTTGTGCCACATCAAGGACACAGCCTGGTTCTTGATGATAGGTAAGAACTCCAAAGGTCTGGTCCTTTAAAGAGAGGATAGCTTTTTAATAGAAAGGCAGGATAAGCAACCAGTCTATTTCAACAGGCAACTTCAGCATCAGTCTTCTTGCTTAAATCAAGTAAAGCCAGCAACTAAATTTAGTTCTCTTTTTTTTTTACACTTCTGGAATTAATTTTTATTTTTCTTGGACTAATATGTTCAAGAGCTGAAGCTTCAATGTCTTATGTTCTTCTATCAGGTCAGAAGACCAGAAAACGGACAGTAATTGTCACATGGACTCTGGCATCAGAGATGGATGGAAGCAGCACATGTACACCCCAGTTTCTCAGTATACACAATCCTCCTTCTCTTGCACGTCATATTTACAGCTTCCTCCTTTCTCCTGCTTCCACCATAACCTTCTCCATTCTACCACATTTCTTACTCTTTGGTAAAGGTTTTCACACACTGAAGAGCCAAGCACGGAGCCATGAACAAAGCTGAGGAACAAACTCGTTTCAGCAAGATGCCTGAAAGCAGTGATGGAGCAGCAGGGCTTGCGTTTTTTTCCCCCTCCTGCTTCCTTTCACTTGAACAGTCTGAAGGACTACTCACCTCCATCCTCCTTCTTCAGCTGCATTGCTGAGCCTGCCCAGAGTAAAGGCTCAGGCTGAGATGCTGAGAGATTTAAAGCACTTTCATACAGCAGGAGGGAGCCTTTTTATCCTGACCATCTCCCACCACTAGAAAAGGCTGGACTCCAAGCACAGGGCAGCAGGCACATGCTGATGAAGGTCTTTCAATGTGATCCTAGCCAGCTATACTCAACACCTTGCAGCGACATCTGCTTGCACAACACTTGAGCCATACCTCCCAGCCTCAGCTTTGTAAAGTGTACTGAGACAAAACACTCCAGACTACAGAGGAAGAACATCATGCTCACCATCAGCTGCCTCTGGTACTGAAATAGCACCTGACAGGTTACCGAGGGGTAGTGATATCACCATGATCGGCGTATTTTCACTAATATCTTTACCAAAGCTCCACTCCTGGTGTATGTCTGGTTTATCCTAAAGCTTAGTGGGACAGACTGTAAAATAAAAGCTGTACCATGTCTTTTCTAAAACTTCCTGAAGCTGCCAAAGGTGGATCTCCAACACCATCAGTCGAAGGCTACTTTTAACACTGTCTTGCTGTTAGCAAAAGTATTACAGAAATTATTCTAAAGCTCACAGAACTAGTTGCCTTTCACAGATATAGGATAATTCAAGCATTTTACAGAATAAAGGCTAAATCCTACATTCTTCTGCATTTGCCCCAAGCTATCACTGAAATAATCAGTGCTTGGAAGAAAAAGAAGTGCAAAAGGGGCTTAATTACACAAGTCTGGGCTGGGAATCTGCCCGTGCCAGTCATTAATAGCTAGCCACCTATGACAAGTCCATTTTGTAGGCAAGCGATTTCAAGCAGAGATAAATGTCAACAGGGATGGCAGTTTGCCTCATTTACATCTGAGGCACGGATAACGACAAAGCTCCAGTCTCCCTCCCCTGCCAGTCATGGCATATTTCCAACACCAGCAGATCTAAGTTGGGAAGATCTCCATTTTTAACATACCTGTTACTCTCAAACTTATACAATCGGGACCTGTAATCCAGCAAGAGAGGATAATACCAACCAACAAATTCTACTTATTAAATATCTGTAGCTATGACATAGCAAGGGCTCTAATGCCACAACAATCACCACTCAGTTAGTGCTGGTCCATTGACAACTGTTAAATACTTGCAGGCCTAACACACGGGTCAGAGGTCCAGAAGGACCATGTCCTGCTTCAACCTCTACCAATGTGTAACACATGCACAGAAGCAGCTTTGAGGGTCTGCTTTTGTAAAAATACTTTAGCTTCTATCATCCAAAAAGTCCTAGAGACACAGGTACAATACTAATGAATAGAGTGTTAACATTCAGGGCTTCCCTAGGGGAAAATAAAGAAATCTGTGATAGCCATCAGCAGTTTACAGTACAAACATAAAATTGCTGATTTAAATACTCACATCCCCCCAGCCCTTCCATGCACCTCTTCCTGCCTGCCACTCATAGGAATTTTAACCCCGATACAAAGGAAAACCCAAATACCGAGTGCTGATACAACATGAGAATAATTTGCCAGGAGGGTGTGCAGAAGCAGCTGATGGGGGTGGGTCCAAAATACAGAATACTTGTATATACATTTCATTGCAACCTGGTGAACTGCAGCTGTGGCATGCTCTGGTTTACTACTTAACTAAAAGCAATGCAAAAGCTCCAAACCCAGCTTCATTTTGCTACCAAGTTCCACAACACTGCCAAACTCTCCACTATTCACCCTCATGAAAAATCCGATCGTTTGAGATCCTGAAGCAACAATTGATGGCGACACGCAGCAGGGTTGCACTGCAAAGTGTTTCTGAAACACTGGCCTGCGAACACCCAGAAAGAGTCAGGCACAAAACGCGTGCGTCAGCTGTATTCCAGCCAAAATTTATTACTGAGCACAGCGACCTTCAGCCCTGGCACGGCTACGGACCAGGGCAAAAAGCGTCAGCGATGGCTGCGGCAGCAGGCAGGACCTGCCTGAAGAGGTCACTGGGCAGAGCAAGCTGGGCTGGAGCTGGGGCCAGGCCAGGGCAAGCCAAAGACACAGGGTTCAGGCAAGCGTAGGTGGGCCCGTCAGTGCAGTCCCTGCCTGAAAACCCATGATTTATTACAGGATTACAGGTCAACTGAAATTCAAGAGCAAACAGGGCAGCAAGAGGAAAAATGTGCTTGAAACTAAAGCTCTAGAATAAGGAGTGGAGCAGGAAGTCACGCAGCCACTACAAATAAGGGCTAGACTTCATTAACTCCTGAGGAAGTAGACAGATTTGAACCCCAACCATGTAGCAATGAATAAGCTGACAGACATGCTGGATGAAAGTCTTGAGAATAAAAACACACACCTTGTTCCCATCCTGTCAATTCCTTCTATTGTATTACTGCCCCCAATAAACTCAGACATTCATTCCATCCCTTCAAACAAAGGGACCACGCACGCACTTTGAACTTCCTAGCTCTTTCCACAGGCAGTCAGCAATGGCAAGTGCCATCTGTCATTTCCAGCCTGCTCTTGCCAAATGCAGGACACAATCTATATGCAGAAATCTTAAGCTTCATACAGCTATTATACTGGAAGCAGAAATGGGTTACTTGTAGTAAAAGAACATGCAACAAGCCTCAATCTCTTGGGAGGACAGAAGAATTCCAACTCTTCTTTCATCTCCTCCACATATCTCAGCAGTTAATCGAAAGGTAGAAGCCAAATCCTTCATTAAGTTCCCGCTGCTCTGAATGGAAGTGGAGTTTGAGAGCCTTTCAGAGACATAATACCATCTCTAAATTCCTGCCAGCTCAGGAAGCTCAAGACTAAACTTGGAACACAAACCGATTTCCAGCATTATGCCAGTTCTAGACCACAGCCTGAAAATCACTTTATGATTCTCAAGTGATTGTTTCAAATATCGTGATCTGACGAACAGCTCAGTTCTACAGCATCTTCTGTGCTCTGCCAGCGGCGAGTCAGGATCCAGCAGGAATTACAGTGCACCCAACATAAAAGTCAGAAAACCAGAACTAGGTCTGAAATGCAAAGATAGTTCAAGTCCATTATAACACTGAAATAAAGTGCAGGAAGGAGAATAACTGAAAGGCAAAGTATTTTCTAAAAGGCAGCCCTATGCCTTCACAGATAATAGCCATTCTTTTCCAGTGGTAGTACAGAGGATCTCTGTTGAGAAACTCTTGCAGCAAAAAAATCATTTTCCTTTCAAAGAAACAGCAGACCTCGTGCTTGAGGTTTTTAACTCTTTAGCTAGGAAGAAGAAAGCAAGTATGACAATACCTACAACATCAGTCCTCAGGGAGTCTGCAACATCCATGGAAACTTACACCTGCAATCACAACCGGAACAGGTTGCAATTAATTTGTTAATCAAATAAGTTCCAATCTCCCACAGGCATAAGACATTTGCTGGGCTGCTAATCACTGTGTTATTAAACATTAATGAAATGCTTTATTACTCTTGGCCTTCACTTCTTACATATGATGCAGCAGATGTTTCATGCAGACGAATTCCAAAGGACTTGCAAAACAAAAATAATTCATCCTTACCCTCCAAAAAAAATAATTACTTATTTAGGAAACAGGTAAGTGCTGTCTCCAATGTTTAATATTCCTTTGTCTCAGGACTGTTGCTCCATGACACGACGATGTCTGATGCTAGAAGTCTTCAAGGGCTTTAATTTCAGTCCAAACAAAAATCTCCAACTCCCCAAGACCTTAGAGGAAACATCCAAATTAAAAGGACATGAGAGAGGGCTGAGGGACCTGGGGGGTTTAGTCTGGAGAAGAGAAGGCTCAAGGGGAACTTGATCGCTCTCTACAACTGCCTGACAGGAGGATGGAGTGAGGTGGAGTCGGCCTCTTCTTCAAATAATAAGTGACAGAACAAGACGAAACGGCCTCAAGCTGCACCAGGGGAGGTTGAGACTGGAGCCAAGGAACAATTCCTTCCCCACAGGGTGCTCAGGCATTGGAACAGGCTGCCCAGGGCAGTGCTGCAGTCATTGCCCCTGCAAGTGTTCACACACCGGGGAGACGAGGCCCTCAGTATCATGGGTTAGTGGTGGCCTTGGCACTGCTGGGGTAAAGGTTGGGCTTCATGAGCTTAAAGGTCTTTTCCAACTTGGCTGATTCTATGATTTTATGAACTGGTGAAGACTGAGCAGGGAACAAAGGGGGAGAGGAACTGGCAAGTGGAATTAACTGCCTGCAGATGATTGTTTGCCAAGCAGATTTCAATCTTCCAGAAGTACAAGTCTTTATGATGACCAAGCTTTTAAAAGGTTAAACAGTCCCTCTGGAATTCAGAGAGAGACTGGGCAGCTCCTCCTCTGGGGGTGGGGGAATGGGAAAGGAAATTGGCTCAGCTCCAGCAGTTAAGTTATAATGCACTCCTTACCTTATGCACAGACGCAATAAGCCCTTCTCCCCAAATTCCTGGCAGGTTCCCTGCCCCCTGCTTTAGTAAGTTTTTCATAAGCAAATATCAGCATTTACTAGTTACTGTGACAATTTAAGACCACACATGTGAATCTCAGGTCTGCAGTAAGCGTAAAATAGTAAATACCCTACCAAATTTCAGGTGATAGCCACACAAACATAAGAATGTTTCAACACTCGTTCTTCATAGTTTTATATATACATAGATGTATATAAATTCAAGCTTCCCTAAATACGTATCTTAATATTTATATTAATATTTAACTAATACTAAAAGGCAGCAGCACATTCTTTCAATATTTGCATAATAATTTCACCAGTTGACCTTTGCTAGACACAAAAATCAACTGCTTTGGGTTGGAAAGGACCTTAAGATCATTCTGTTCCAACCCCCTGCATGGGCAGGGACACCTTCCACTAGACCAGGTTACGCTAAGCCCCATCCAACCCAGCCTTGAACACTGCCAGGGATGGGGCCGCCACAGCTTCTCTGGGCACCCTGGGCCAGAGCCTCAGCACCCTCACAATAAAGAACTTCTGCTTTTATATTCAACCTGAGCTTCCCCTGTTTCCATTTAAACCCATTACCCCTTGTGCTATCACTATCTACCATACACTTGAAAGGGAAAGCCACCTCTGTCAAAGTACAAGTCCACTGTAAGCTACTAGAAGACTTAGTATTCAGGTTTGACAGAAGAGGTTATGAGACTTCTTGCTTGAGGGTTTTTTCCTTAGTCAGCACTAGCACTTCTCAAACACTGTCCCATTTTCAAGAAATCATTTCCTTAGGCTAAAGGGTATCACAGCACTGAAATGAAAAGATTAGGAGATCTTTACATTCACTTCTAGCCTAAACTGCCCCAAAAGAAAGAGTACAGAGAAGAAGAGTAAGTTTTAGTAACTATTTGCACAGCAAAGTGTGCTTTTTTATGACACATTTTAAAAGCAATGACACAGCACTATGCACAGATTCACCAGTTAGTCACACTAAAAAGTAATAGGGATCTCTAAAAGAAAGGAAGGAGCAGAGAGAAATTATTTCATGTGCCAGGTGAGCACCATGAATTCCAAGTGGCACGCCTTAACCACATTTCAAAAGGCTACATTACCACCTCATGGACTTCCAATCTCGGTTTCCCGAAGGACCAGGTCCAGCTGGACCAATACAAAGCAGGGTTACCTAACTCCCATGACACCCTGTCCTTCTGTCGGTATCTGCAAAGATCTAGGAATGTTACCGACTCAGTTGCTCCCTTTTCTGACTGGGATAAGACAGCTCTGAATTTAAGCCTACCCCAGGGTAAGTGTCACAACCAACATCTTAGGAATATGTTGCAATGAAAGCCAGCCTCCAGGCCCCAATCCATCAACAGCAGCACCTTAAACTCGCAGGGCAGAGGTAGCCCTCCACACCCAGCTGCCACTCCACTTCTCCTGGGTGCTGCTGTCCCTGCACCTAGGACACCAGAGTGACTCACCAGACATCACTTGATTCACCAAGCTTGCCACCCAAAGCACAGAGCTTACCAGGAGCCAAGTTCAACACATATGCTAGGTCACAAACTGTGTTGGTTCAACAGCTGCTTTGAAGTTTTTGCTGCAGGGGCAGCAAGTGCGAAAGCCATCCCATCTGCTGCTGCCCACAAGTCCTCTCTCTTCAGCTCTTTCAAGCATCCACTCACTGGCCCCATGTCAGATGTCTGAGCTCAACTACAGCAAGTTTTCAGGAAAGGGAAACCAAAAAGCTGAAGTTACAGCTGGGAACTCGGGCAGTAGTGTCACTGCCACTGTATAAGAGAGCGGTAGCTTCACAAGCATCTTGGCTTCTACCTTACTTCCAGAATAAAATGAGAATTTGCACATAACCCTGTAGCAAGTAACGAAAGGGACAACTGGTGAAAAAAAGGGACTGAGTGAACAAAGATGACTCAGTCAGCCCAATCATCTTGACATCAAATCACCCAACAATTCAGTAACAGCCATCACCAGATGCTTCCAAGGAAGGCTCAAAAAAAACTGAGTTCCTAGCCATCAGCTAGGAAGCTGAAGACATGGACATTTAACCTCTTACTGAACTTGTAAATGGTTTTCAGAAGTACATTTGTAAAACATGAGACTTGGTGACTTTGTGACACTGTGTGCCAGTCCATCACAAATGATGGCAGAAAGCGCTTGCTGCATCACCCACCACCTTTTAAATGGACTACACGTGCTTTGTGTTTAACATGCAGTACTTCATGCAGGTAGCTGCATTTAAACATCCACTGTTACTAGCAGTGCCAATCGCAAACCCCTTCACTGACCTTGCCACATACTTTCCACTACACGATCTTATTTTCCATTGTTTAAGGAGGTCTCCCAGTGCATACACCATGCAGAACAAATATACTGTGGGGGTAACGTGGAGTTCAGTAATGCAGGATTTGTTTTTAGGATCCTTGCCTCATTTGTTAGAAAAGGGGAAAGCTCTGCAGTGGATAAGGTGAGGAACTGCAGAAATGGCAGAGCAATCTTTTCTCACTCATAGCGCTTCATAACTTTGCACTGTGGAAAAAAAGGGACTTGAATCTACCACTAGCAGAAAGAATAATCCACACAAACAGGTTACATCTGGAACATGGTATTCTGACCTACTGAGTGATCCAATATAAGTGAGAGAGATCAGTATGACCACTGGTGTTCACACCTGTCAAAAAGCCAAAACCGGCCTCTTCCGTCATCCCCTATGTCTACGCTTTAGAAGCCACATCAGGAGATAGAACGTGAGTTAACCAAGACAGACAGGGCACTTGCCCTGGCCCGAGGTATCTTGCAAACATCGCTAGTAGTGAGATAAGAGTGGCTGGTCCAGGCAAGCCAAGAGCTCTCTGCATGCTAGCCTATTTCTCATCAGCTGCTCCATTTGTCCTCCACTGAGCATGAAATTTTATTTGCACTGAATTCAAACTATGCACAATCCGGTAGAAAAATGTGCATTTCTGACTAGAAGGAAGAGGCTGTTCAGCATTTCTGCTCTGTGTTCAAACAGCTGAATATATTCTGAGGTACAACGAACATCAGAGCTGGTGACATCCAGCTGCCAAAAACGCTAGGCCCTTCGGTCCCCCCCTATTAAGCTTCTGAAAGGCCCTCACTAAGTCCATGAAAAAATTATGAAGTATCTCTTGAATACTTGGTAGCTTCCAGTGATATCAAAAACCTTCTAAAGACCATTATACCACCTTCAAGATCACAATGGTCTGCAAGGGAGGAACAGTGACTCACCCCACAGGGAAGCCTTTGCTGTCATTGCAATGGTAAGGTATACCTTTGACAAAATTTATTCACAAAGAGGACGGCCTGAAAGACTAAATATAGACTTTTTAAACCACCAACCTACTGCTACCTAAAGCAGCCAAGATAATCACAGTTTTCAGACTCAAATACAATAGTGTATCTCTATGCTAGAGCTTTTGTCCTCAAGACTTAAATTCTCTGGTTGATGCATTTTTCCTCCTGCCCTGATACTGAAGGGCAGGAAAACTAGCAAATCCTATCTCTTCCCATAATTTGCTTAGTTTTTTTGGAGAAACATATGTCATAACCACAGAAAAGCCTTAACATTTAGAACAGTAACAGCAAAACTTAGTTTATGACCCCTTGAAGAAAACAAGACTTACCTCTCACCTTTATCATAGTTCCTCTTTCACTGGACTAGAAGCTAGGGCCTATCTTGTTCTGCAGCACCTCTTAAAAGTAGGGATTAGGTGTTATTTAATACTCCCATAAGAAATAGCAAAGGCAATGAATTCAATTTGAAGCAGCACCTCCCATGAGTTACCCATCTACTGGCAAGTCTTCACTGGGTATAGAAAACACTGTGCAGCTTTCCTAAGAACTACAGCACCAAAGAGGATGCTCACAAGTTCCAGCACTTCCCTAAAAACAGGTGCCTTCAAAAGCAGCCTAATACACCTACTCAGGTGAAGTGATGGAACCTGCACAAGATCATCTACCATTATGTTCTCTTCCTCAACTCAGCTTTAGTCCAGAGACAAGAGATAATAGATAATTGCACAGGAAGGCAAACTCAGTGGGGTCAAAGCACGTGTGAATCAAGATGGATTCAAAGAAGCTGAAATTTTTCCTGTGCTAGAAAAAAACACCAACCAAACAAAAAGAGCAAGCTTAAATAAATACTACCCGTTTCCCTACAGAATGCTTGCCATTACCAGTTTTATGAGCTAGAAAAACTAAACTTGCTCCACAATGTTTTTTGTGTATTCCTCCTGAACACTTCAAAACACAATTCTGAACTTTTCCTCTTCACATTGAAAAGAATTACAAAGTTGTCCTCTCAAATGACTGCAAGCCAATGGAAACATTACTGGTCTCAATATCCCTTTTAAGGTTTTATTTCATGGACTATCCGTAACTGTGTATTTTAGAAGTGGGGACCGAGGACTGAATGCCAGCAGCTTCATCTAACTACCCAGAGTTAGTCTCTGCACACCAACAGTCACAAGAGCAAGGTTTGCAATACTGCTCTCTGTAGCCAGAGCAGATCTAGACTTTAGCAGGAACTTTCCAGGATAGACCCTCCTGACAGAAGCATTAAGCAGCAACATTCTCGCTGAAAATGCAAAGAAATGCTATCAGATGCCTCTTATTTCAACAGAACTGTGCCTTCCAAGTTGAATTCCTTTCCTTGCCCTACTCTTGACCAGTGCACAATGCTTTTCCACATTCACTGAAATCAAACTCTATGCAAAACGGTTCCAAGATCCTTTTGATTCAAAATCCCAGCAGCATGAAATAATGAAGAGTTACTTCCCACTGAGAACTTGGTATTACGTAAGCAAGACAGTATCACTCCCTACACATTCCAATTTTTACCCTACACAAGGTTAACACAGAGCCACCCCATCTTGAGCTACATGTACCTACATTCACGAAGATTTAATTCAAGTGAGTTTTAAAGGTTAATCAGTTAAAACTTCCAATAGTGTTCAGTTGGACAGCTGAATTCAAAAGGGACTCAGCTGATTTTAGTTACCTTCTAAAGCCCATAACCTACTCAAGAAGTCACCGACAGAGTCATCACCCACAAGCAGATCCATGCAGACAAGCCAGTAGGACAGGATGCCACAGCTTAGCGCTCCATCAGGAAGGGACTTTCTACTACCACCTGCACACAGCGCTGTGCATTGATACTGGGTACAGCCTGTTCCTACTAGCAAGATGGACCCTTTCCAAGAGATACTCATCAGGTTAGCTCCAAACAAGAGTCCTTGCACTGTTTATCCTTCCTGCTAATTGATGGCCTTCGTGCTGCCACAGAAATTGTTTGATGAGTACACTGACTCTGTTATGCCTCCAACACTCCAGGCAACCCTCAACGTGCCCTAATTTTCCTATGTCTCATGCTACTTTCTTGTCCTACTAGCTTTGTTAGCCCTGTGTTAAAGTAGATAACCTTTATGCCTCTTATGCACAGCTAAAGAAGCAGAGTCATTGCCTATCAGGAAATCTATTCTATTATCTGTAAACCATGTCCTTTTTTGCCCTTTCCTAAGTTATGTTGACTTTTCAGAAAAAAAAAAAAGCAGCATTGTACCAAGTTCTTGACTATTTGCTCTTACTCTTCAAACACTGACTCCAACCCCCTACTGTGGTTTCCAGCACACTGCGGGAAGGAGCATTTCTATTTTGTATTTCATGCTGCTGCTTTTGCAGGTATCTAAACGACAAATGGGCAGAATTAATAACCCCAGTTTAATCAAGGAAGCCCCAGGTCTCACGGACAGGCAGTTCTAGTACAGGCTACTGTGATGCTGCACTAACAGAAGGCTATAACCTAAAAGGAATAGAACACAACTTAAAAAAAACAGAACCAAAACCAAAGGACCAAGTTTCTAAGATCATTGCCTCAACTAAAAATTACCAGCTCTTAGCACCTTCTAATTTTAAAACTCAGAACTCCTTACTATTTATAAAGTACATTCAGAAGGGCACGACAAAGAGAAACAGTCGAGTATTTATCCTCATTTTTAGGAATTCTTCAGAAATTCTGAGCTCTCCTATGGTCTCCTGCTCTGCACCCCATTAACTTCTGTCAGACTTCATCTTAAACGTGCTCACACAGTTGCTCAACGTCAGAAGCAAAGCAAATGCACCCATGTAAGGCATTGAATTGAATCTTTCTAACATTCCCTAGCCCATGCACTGTATTTTAGAGCAGCAAACTCCAAAGTGCTCATTTCCACACCTGCACACTTACTGATTCCCATGTTAGTCAGCAGCACATCTTTTTAAAGCTTCCTCTATTACTTACCATTAAAACCAAGCTTTTCCACTGAGGTGCCTTATTGGGTTCACCCAGGCAATGCAACCATCCACTATAAACTTTTACTTTGGCGGGGCAGAATCCTCTTCTGTACACTTGCAGTGAGTGCAATGCAACTGGTGGACAGCATGGAAGCTCAGGAAGGGGTATGCAAGTCCCACCTCAGCACCCAGGTATTTCTGTCCCATTTCAGGGACCAAGTAGCCCACAACAAATGATTTCACTCTTATTCAACCAACATACTTTCACTGTTACGCTTACCTGGTATAAATGAGATACCTGTTTTCAAGCCCAAAACCTAGGTACAACCTTTACGTGTCTGGTGATATGAAACTAGAGATGCATGTGCAAGGGCCTGAAAACTCAGCCTGATAAGCAGATCCTTGGACAAATCTTCAAATGAAGAAACAGAAGCGGGTGAATCTTTACAAGACTTTGAGTCAGATATTCTGCCTTCAGCCTCACTGATGAACTTCAGGAGGGGAGACAAGGAGGAAAAATGTACTCTAAGTCTCCGTGACAGAGTACCTTTTGAATTAAAAACTAAAATTAGATTCAGCTGTTCTTTTACATATGCATTGTTACTATGATTCACGCTGGATGTTTGTATTTTCATTAGTTAGCTCAGGCCGAAGCAGTCTAATCACGGTGGCTGGGCTTTCAAAGGAACATCACAAATGCAGAGGTGAAATGAGCACCTCTGCTGGGCCTGTAACAATTAGACCTGGCTTCAAATTTTAGAAGAACTTCAAAATATAGGTGTATATAGCCTGGGTATTTGCATCATGATTACTCATAGGAGCCTTGATTACTGATCCGAGCTCTCTATACATAAACAAAAGCCCATCCTGAAGAGAGCAGACTGCATTCTAACACATACTCAAAAAGACAACAAACACCACAGCTCACACTTCACCCTGGAGCGGGTCCCTTCCTTGCTCCTCCCCAAAAAACAGTGCAAAAGCATGACAACCTCTTTATTGACATCACTCCTTGTATTTTAAAACAAGTATTAACACAGTACCTAAACATTAAGCGCTGTAACTGGAATTTTCCCCTCAATGGAGTAAGTTTCTCATTGCCCTTCCGAAAGTCTTTCTTATTTTGGGTTACTGCACAACAGAACTCTTACAAAGCCAGTCGGAGAAAATCAGGTTGTGTTTTAATTCCTGCAGTAGATTATGCAGCAGTCTAGGTCATCCAACAAAATCTGTCTCCATCATCCTTTAAATTTAGTCTTGGGCACCATATGCCAAATTTCACTGCATAACACAGACAAAATGTGAGGGAAAAACCGAAGTGTGACATGAAGCCAAAACAAGCTCTTCTCAAAAACATGCAATGTAAAGTAGCAGAAAAGCAATTCCTTGTAATGTGTAGGCTAAAAATAATTGTGTTGGTCACTCACATCTCGCCTCCTCAGTTATCCCAGGGACTAGGAAGCATCCAAGTCACAGGAAAAAACAGCAGTGTTGCTAATTCTAGAATATGCCCAACAGTCTCAAGTGCCTCTCTCCGCCATACAGATGCCTCACAAAACATTTAAAGTGGCTTCCTTTTACTGCGTCCCTATTATTACTTACCTAGTCGTGGTACTACTTTTTAAAGCAGCAATGGGCAGTGCATACTGCCCTTAGCAGCAAAGAAAACACTCATCAACGATACAGCTCTCACAGATTTGAGAACTTCCAGAAGGAACATGCTGGTTGGCTCAAAAATGCAAGGTCTACTCAAGACACCAAAGCAGCGATCCAGAATTATTCCCATTTCCACATTTCCTTAAACCTCCCTCATTTCGTTTAATGAATTTGAGTTATTCTCTTCAAGAAGGAACCAGGAATAAGAAAAGCAACTCATGGACTAGGTTTTAAACAAAGGGCTGACTACAAGCCAGTCCTGAACGGCACAGAACAATGTCTTCCTGACACTGGAACAACAAGATCTGTCCCCTCTCATTGTTTTAGGAAGCCTCTGCCAAGCAGCAGGTGGATCTCTTCTGTCCTTCCTATGCCTTGCACTTCATCATTTAACCATTCTTTCCCCTCAAATGCATAGTTACCACAGCAGAGTATTTGCAAAAAACCCAAATACTGACTTCAAAAGGACAGTTTGCCACTACCTCATGTAGAAGCCCAGTATTTTGAGAACACAGATCTGTGTTTAATAGCAAAACACTGAAGCTGAATTATTTGACAATCGAATCCAATCACGCTCCAAGATATGCACACTGCGCCAAAGATAATTCAACCAAGTAAGAATGAAGTAAGCAAGTGGGAGCCACAGGTACATAATGTTGCTGGATATAAGGAGTGTTTATGCTAAATCTTCTGTAGCCAGACAATCTCCTGCTGTGGGACTTCTAAAAGAGAATACACAATGGCACAACAAAAAGCCTTAAAGTAACTGCATGAACCAAGCATCCAAGTGCTCTCAAAAGCACCATTTTCATCTAAACAAGTATCAGCTAATGTTCTGTTTATACCCTACACAACACTTTTCTCCCTAGCTGAGAGAGACAGGTGTAGAAGGTTCCCACTGGGACATCATTTCCACCCAACATCCCCTTTAGTACCCAAGGCTCGCTCTCAGGGGCATTAGATGCATGTTCATCTTAGCTAGAAATGCAAGATGAAAAAATAAACCTAGGTTAGTACTGATGTATGAGCTCACACAGCAGTGTGTGTTTAGTCTTCATGGCAATGCTCCAGAAAGGCTATCACAGATCTTTTTTCCATAAAGCACCATGTCCATGCTTTTCACAACTGTCTTTGACCACCAGCATGACACCCCAAAAATGAAGACTGTTAAGGTCAGCCTTCCCCTCAGGTACACAGACTCGTATGTGCCATAAAGGAGGCTCCCTCTAAGCAGAAGGTGTGACGAGAAAGTAAAACCTTGATTCACAAATGTGAACGGTAAAGAGGTTATCCTGATTGCACACAGGATTACTGCTTTTCTACGCAGGTCCTTCTCAGGCACATAAGCAGCAAAGTTTAAAAGTCAAAGGAAAGTGTGTTTAAAAATGGAACTTAATTTGACTAGGATCAGGAAGGAATTCTGCAGCAGCTTCAACTATACTCACACAGCTACAGTATACTGATGGTATGTGTCTGATGGACAGCTATTTATGTGCTTTAAAGTACGCATTTCCATACCTGAATAGGTTTGGAATTCTTTTGAACTGTAATCTTCACTCTGAATATCGTTATTTCAGAACAGCATCCCTACAATGTTACTCTTTTTTAACCTCTCTAACTCAAAGCATTCTCCAGCTTAATTTAGGAACATATATATAGAACATGTATTTCATGGAATATACATAAATATGTATTTCATGAACATCAGACATCAGACATATGAACTCACTTCCTTCAGCAGATGTGAAAGACAACAGGAAATAAACCAAAGCATTAACAGAGCAGCTATATGAATTATGTGGACCAGTGGAGCAAAAGGCTTTTTATAAATTTAATATACCTTAAGGTTCTTTCTGTTGGTCAGTAAATTCACAGTCTCAAGTTATACACTAGAAGTGGATGCAAATAGAAAACTGACCACAAACAGCTATCTTGTTTTAAAATCCTAGCTTTGGCCCTAGTCCAGAAGAACTTGTAGAAATAGAACAGCTCAAAATCTAAACTTGAACTGTAGCATGTATCCACACAAACTCCTCATGCCAGCATCCATGGGGCAGCACAAAAAAAAAGCCCTCAAGGGCTCTTTTTATTCCTCCCTTTTCAAGGGACACATTCTTATGGCAGGTATTCCCCTACTAAGATGTGGGTTTCCACATGACAACATACGGAACACATTTCTACACACAAACGCAGCCACGTCTGCAGATGAGGAGGACTTCCTCGTCTTCCCCCAGGCCAACTGCCCGTCAGAAGACAGATCTGTTGTTCTGGGTGCTTTCTAACCATTTAACAATATAATTTAGGCATCCTTTTAAGACTACTACCTCCATAATGGTCTTATGAACAGTGATTCACTATTCCTCAGATCTTCAAAGAAGGTGTGCAACTCTTCAAAGACTTAAAAGAAAGACCTTAAATATTATTTCTCATCACTATGTCTTTCCTTTGTGACTTTTTATCCCATGGGTGCTTCCAACTCAACTGAGATAGGCTAAAAAAATAAGGACAGGGTAAATAAAACCAGACCTTCTTTTGGGAGAAGGTCTTACAGATCAGTGTTTGAATATTCAGCGATCCTTAGATGGAGATATGAGGGTGCTCAGCTAACAAACACACAGGTTAAATTAACAAAGAAAGTGCAGTTCTTAGTTCAGTGAAAATCTGTGCAGATGGCCAGGTCACAAAGAAAGATGATTATGAATACACTGGAGCACAGGTCTAAGCTCTACATTGTATTCAAGACTTAAACACCGACTTGAGATGAAGATGGTGCTCGTTCTAAACCTCAGTGATAATGGGTAAAGTATTTCACTCACATACTCTGTGACTGAAAGAGTCTACAACTCAGGCACACACAGAGGTCACAATTTCTATGTGGTATCTCAGTTTTCAGCAATAACTACAGCTTCTCTTAAGCTATACATTTAACATCCTCATGGGCAAAGCTACAATACACAGGAACAGGAGACTGGAAGATTGACTTGCTAAAACATTAAAAGGCAAAATGCTTCTTGCACCCTGTCTGAACATGGTGAAGGGAGACCAAACCTACACTGAAGAGACAGCAATACTTTTTCCCCTTAAAGTCTTCCAACCAGGTTCCCCAACATGTATGAAGAGGCTGGGTGTCAAACTCCTGTTTGTCAGTCTACAGACATGACTGACTACAGCCCAATCTTACAGATTAAAAAACACCCCTCTTATTTCCATCAGGTTACAAGGTATATCCCTCCTCAAAACAGATCAGCTACACCAATGGTGACCTTAGCAGACTGAAGCCCTCTGAAAATGCAGCCTTCTTTCAATACAATGTTAATACCTGCTGTACCTTCAATGGCCAAGGATAACCAAAAGCCAAGAAATAAGCCAAGGTCAGCCAAGAGTGGAACTAATTAAACATGATTTGAAGTCGGACTCTCAGTGGTCTGTTAACTGCTGAGATTCTGAGAGCAGATGATATGGATCTCGTTAGTCAACAGGTTCATGCTTTTTGCACGTGCATGTTTACAGAATGGCACATTCCACCAAAAGCAGACACACAACCTATTAAAAATGCATTGGTTTTAAATGGTTGACTCCTTTAAACAGAAAGGTCTCTTGAATTCAGAAATTAATGGAAGAACCTAATCACCTACTCATTTTTCAATGAGAATTCCTTCTTCTGGACTTCTATTTTTCATGAGACCTGCTACAATCCAAGTTGCTGTAATTAACAAAACAATGGATAGAGATTACTTTGAAAAAGTGTATTTTTGTACTTAGCAGCTTCATATATTTGAGGCAGAAACCATAGGAAAGGGAAAGCTATTCCTCTTTCAGAAGCATTTCAAACAGTTCATAAAAGTACACGTACCCAGCAAATAGAAACCAGAACCTCAACAGAGACTTGTTTTTCCACCCTCTTGGGTTTTCAGGCTTTAAGGCTCAGATTAACACTGAGATTTCATATATTAAAAAAAAAAATAAAAATCATGCAATTGGTCACAGCATAAATTCCTCCCATAGATAAAAACAGGAAAGAGCACTGCCTATTATTTGGTGGCCTCAGCTTTATCACGTTTATGACCATCAGGGCCGTAGTTTGACATCCTCTCACTCCAGAAGCTCTGCCTATTTAAATAATTCTGGCAACTAAGCCACAGGCACAAACAGTTGCATCGCTGAATGATCTGACACACTGGACAGCATGAATTGTTGTTGTAACAGAATTTGGCTTTCCCCTGCTGCACACTTCGTGTCTATGTGAGCCATTAACAAGAAATGTTAATACCCGCTCTAGGTTGTCTGAAAAGATGCACGATTATGAAGAACTCTCTTCATCATTTAGACGAACTCTCTTCTTCATTTCTACTCTAGTGCTAAAGCAGAAACATCAAGTACTGCAATTCAGATACGAAGGATTTAAGTCCTTATTCCCAGTGAGCCGAGACATTTTTCTAGCAATTCACACATTCATTGCAATGGGATTTCTTAAGAATGACAGAAATAACAAAAACTAGGCTAAGACTTTCCTACTTATGCTAACATATCTGCTTGCTTATTACTTCTTCCAGAATTAGACAGCAACATGACTGACTCTTACTCTGAAGAATATCCCAAAGAACATGGCAACAAAAGCAGTAGAAGAAAATCTATGCTACCAGTGTTTTCTCTTCAAGCATCACAATTAGGCTGACAGACACATGGATGAAAATAACTGAAATCTTATAAATCAATAATTTAACTGCACCTATCTTTATCAATGCTTTTTATGAGGACCTATTCGTACGCATCTGTGGGATGCGGAAATGGTAAAAATCTGTGAAAGCTGAGACAGAGTCTTTAGGGAATTTTGCCATTTGAGAGATTTTGGTCCAAAAGCTTGTGAGGAGCTCTCTTATACCTTTTTTTCAAAGAGAAACAGCTCTCTCTTACTCTTGTTAAACTTTTAACTGGGAAAAAAAAAAAAAGAACCAAAACCAGAACAGAAAATAAAAGCCCAAAGAAAGTACAATGTTCCATAGTGACTGGAGAAAAATTCAATGGTCTGATGGATGAACAATAAACAGCATGTAGTTTGTGAGCTACCCACTTACGTATCACGTAAGTTTCCAAAACCACATTATTTAAACTCTTCACACTTAATACAGAGATCTAGTTTAACGGAAGCAGGGGAACCACAGACCAAAATTAAGAAGTCTATAAAAAGAAGTTATTTACCCCCTTCAGCCATTTGTCTCTATCCCTAGTGCTCCAACACTACTGCTCTAAGGTTACACTGAACTCTAGACAATACTCACTTAAACCCCAGAATACTTCAGAGACCCCGTTTAAAACCAAGCATGCAGGAACTGCACTGCCAAGCTGAAAAGCCACTGAACTGCAACAAAGTAGTAGAAAGACTTAGGAGCATTGCAGACTATCTTTACCATCAGAAAAATGGTAGTATTCAACTCTTCAGCAAAGATACACAGTCACTTCATTCTGACACAGTCCAATGCTGCTTCCACTTCAGTGCTGAGAAACCTGGCATAGTAATGAAAAAGGAAAACAAAGACAACCTTCCTCTGGCAATTCCAGCTTTCAAGCTAGTTTTAAACCTGGATTAAAGTATCTCAACTTCCTGTCAGAGATCTAAAAACTGGCAACTGTCATGCATTTTCCAGATGTTTACAATAAACTCATTCACATTCACAAAATGCAGAACGAGCCCCTAAGTTACACTCTCTTGGGCCCTCCTGTAGCCTCTGAATCATGCTCTTGCAGTGTCGAGGCTACCTGCTGGCTTTTTTAAAAGCTTCTTTTTTATAATTTTATTATTTTTAAGACCTAAATCGCAAAGGAATTATACTGTATGTGCTAAGATAAATCCGTCAGGATATAGAGATAAGCAGGCACCATCTTGAAGCATACAGTTGAATGTTCTGTTGATGATCCATGCATTACTTTTCTCTTCCTGCTTCCCCATCACTGGGAGCACAGTGAGGACAGGTATTTTTACAGTACTCCCTCTCTCACCTCCAAGGCTGATTACCTTGATTTAAATCAAACAAGCTATCCGCCATCCTGGGCTGTCTACACGAGGGTATTCCTCACCATTGCCAAAGCAGGGATGTACATTTTGAGAAGTTAAGTGGCAGATTTCTGAAGGAACTTTACTCACCAGGACTTGGATCCAGACTTACACAGCCATGCTGGGGTGACAACAACCCAGCTGAGTTGTATACCACAGCTCAGCTCTGTGAGAAGAGGAACTGGTCTGCTCCTATGCTGCAATCAAAATGTACAGCCAAGAGACATTCAGAGTTCCCCCTTTAACTGGCATAGTATCTGGTCCAGCATTTACAACCAATGAGTAGCATATCCTGAAGTAATTGTATGCTATTCCTGATGTAAGACACGTCTCTTCCAAACCTATCCAGGCAGAGACTTTCATCCAGGCTGGAGGAATTTACACTTCCTGCCAACAGAACATACACTTCCAGATCAGAATGTGAAAAGAAAGGCAGGACTAAACTGATGAATGATGTCAAAAACTAGGGAGCTGAGCGCAAAGGTAGAGGATGTTGCACGGTTGGGATACAAGTTTGGGATAAGACCATAAAACCGAAATGCGTAACTTGGGTAGTTCTGCACATCTGTGCAAATTAGGAATTTAGAAAAAGTATAGTTATATTTAAAAGTATTAAATTCATGCTATCTATCTTTAATCTACATGTGCACTCGCCATTAATTCCACCTAGTTTAGGGCTATAAAAGCCTCCATCCAGTTACTGGATATTTTCAGCTTATATCATCCTACACAGGCAACTAGTTCAGAGTCCAAACTTGAAACATCCTACTTAGCTTTTTAGTTTAGTATTTTTCCTTAAACAAAAAGAGGGGTAATATTCCAAGATACTATGGTTTTTGAAATCACCCTCCAAAATAAAGGTATAACCAAATGCCTCTGAATCAACTACTGCCACAAAACCAAAGCCCTACACTGTGTTGTAGATGCCCAATACAGATTTACTGGGGGAAAACAAAACAATAAAAAATGAGATGTCACAAACTATTAGTATCTGATGGGCAGAAACTAAAATGTTCAACCATGTTTTCATTTTGATACCCTACACACCTCATTCACGAGACTAGATATCAAAGATTTTGGTCCAAAGCACTAGCCAACATCAACCAAGCATGACATGCTAAAGGAAATGTCCTTGCCTCCCCCCTAAAACCGCACAATGAGAAGAGATCAAAATGGTCTTTAAAGCATGGCTAATTTTAAAGCTTCTATTATGCCATTGCCTCTTCCATTCTTTTAAAATAACCCACTCTTACATCACATAGCATGTTTCCCCGGTACTAATTGCCTTCCACACATAATACAGTCCAGAAATAACCCAGATGCAAGAACAATGTAAGAACTTTACACACCTTTCTCAATTAGAAGTTAAATAATGCTGTATGATTAGATTCATTTTAACATCTCTCTCCTCTTTCATTCTTCATCTAATGCATCTGTGGTATGCCTATGGTGATGACAGCACTAATTTCAAGACTCAGGAAAAGGCATAAACCAGTTCCTTTAGAACACTTCAAAAGAATGGTTTTGCTCCAAAAACAGGACGTGAATTTAAAACATAAGCAGTAAAGCTAGCTGTGAAGTCTTAAGAGAAAAAAGGAGAGAACTGAGGAGATTATAAAATGTAATCCAACAGTCTTCAGGATTTCTAAACCTCAGTATCAAATTGCAAAAAAGGAGTTTCAAATCACTGATTTTCTTAAATATGTTTCAACTTCTTATTTCTAAGCTGGGAAGTTTAAATATCAAGACCATGCCAAGAAGATTATCTGTGGCACTTTCTCTATTAATTATCTTTATACTTTTATAGTCATGAAGGCTGTGGCCTTCAGATCCGAAAACCCACACCACTGATTTCAGACACTAAAAACAGTACTTTTGGTATCATTCACTGCTTGCCCAAGTTTATCTGCAGGCCACCTGACTACAAGGGAAGCAGTCAAGCACACCAAGTACCAAGCACAAGACTAACAGCAGCGGTGAGGCTGCTGATGGTCCTTGACTTTTATTTGGTTTAAACACAACTAGAAAAAAATACAGTTTTTTGGAGGGCTACTTTTTCAGAAGGAAGAAGTTAGATCTAGTAAAACCACCACAACAGATCACATTTATAAATGAGGTAACGAAGGGAAGTAATTTGCCTTCAATCCAAGCTGCCCTGAGCTCAGTATTTGCTATCCTCTTGCTTAGCCTGAGGACTTCCCGATCTGCTCAAATACAGTCTTCCACCTGTATGTGAGACAATCAAGAACAGAGTCTAAAGGCTTCTGTTTCTTCCAGCAGCTTAATTACTAATGACTGGAGAAGAGTCTATGCTAGAAAGAAGTAAGCATAAGACAAGCCTTTCTCTTGTTTCCGTCGCTCGCTGTATGAAAAATCTAGTGTACGACCTGGAAACAGCACATCAAATCAGGATGTTTGACTTCCTGTTTTGCACTACTCCACATAATTGGAACAACAGTGACTCACTGATTTTCAAGTTAAACTATATCCCTTTATCATAAACCACCTAATTAATCTTTAGTTCTTGAATTTTTTACCTGCATTCATGAGCTCCATGAAAATAAATTAAAAAGTAAAATTAAAAACACTGCCATGAAAGACATAGAAAATGAGATAACATTCATAAAAACATTATGAACTTATGCTAGGCTCACCTTAAATCTTTTATCCTGCAGGACTTTCTTAATGGCCACAAGCTCTCCTGAATCACAGAGTTTGGCTTGATACACAACACCAAAAGATCCATTTCCGATAACCTTGGTGTCTGTGTAGCTAACTTCTTGTGGTCGGTCCGGACCTTGTCCAGGAGTTGCCACTACTGTAGTCACTTTGCTGCCATCTTTGTCTCCTGGGAAGCAAGAGATACACAAATAATCAAAATACACACACAAACAAGATGAACAACAAGTACTTGTTTCTACATCTGATTAACATAAGTGGTATTAAACACAGTGTTGTCTGTATTACCAAAATGAAGCATTTCCCTGCATTTTCCTGTAACTGAAGAAATCAGCCTGTCAGTATAGCCCTCTACAGGCATATATCTGGCAACAAAATCCAAGCCCTGACAAAGTTTATTACAAACCCACACACACGTAAAGCTTCAGCGTGCCTGCATTAGGAAACAAAACCTGTGTCAAAGCTTGCTGTGTGGACCTGAAGTGAAATCTAGGCTACATCACAAGGCGCAGTCTTGCTCTGCTCTCCTTCTTTGTAAAAGAAGGCATGTGCTGGGGTGGGGAGATGAAGGGGAAGAAGGATGATGATGGCACGCACTTAGCTTTCATCTCAACATGAACCAGAATGCAGTGACATGCACTCAGGATGCAGTATCATGGTGGATGCTGCACAGGTGAATGCGCTTTGGTGCAGATGCAGTGGCTGTGAGTTTCAGCAGTCTACTGCCGACCGCAAGAGCACTTTCCTATCAAAAGACAGCCACTGTCACCTACTCTTAGCACTACTGCTATCACCAACTGTGCTTCCCCTTGTTCAAGGTCTGATTTTGTCTGAAACAGGACCAAAGTTACAGACATTTTGCAGGCAAACATTAGTCATTTATTGCCCTTCAGTTATGACGGCTCAAGTTACAGAATCCAATACAGCTGCAAGGAAAAAAACTCCCTGCTGTTCTACAGCAAACATTCAAGATCTAGAGACTTCACTCAAGTGCTCACAAGGCCAGAGTATCACCACTACCGTTAGCGAGGTTTGGTCCCCGCTTTCCCATTAACATCAAGACTTGACATTTTAGAGATGAAAAAAATGTCCCTGGCAATACTGGTTGAGATCTGAAGTACTTGGTCTCAAGGGATCTGCTCTAAGGACAGTCTTCAGAGCTGCAATTCCTTTAGCAAACCCTGAATTTCAGGCCATGTCATACAGGCTGAGAAAGTTGAGGCTGTTCAGCCTGGAGAAGGGAAGTTGTGTGGAGACCTCATAGCAGCCTTCCAGTGTCTGAAGGGGGCCTACCAGTTTGCTGGAAAGGGACTCTTCATCAGGAACTGCAGCAATAGCAGTATACCACAGAGCAAGTCTTAATGAGAAGCCTAGGCAGTTAATGTCTCATCCCTTTCACTGCTTCAGACCATCACACGTAGTGTCCCCAGTGGATACGCAGACACTGTAAAACACACAATACCCTCAACACACAACTGTAGGTCTACAATAGAACTAGAACATTAAATTGAAAAACCAAGGAAGGAAGGAAAGACCAATCACCAAAATACTAAACAGCTCCTTATGGCACAGCTCACATCAGAAGGTCACTAGTATTTGTCCAGAAGCTGCTGCTTTCTGGGGTAATATGACCTAGCTTTACCGTAACAAAAACCAGATTCACATGCCTCTACAACATCATCTAGGCAAACCACTTCTGTAACATTCAGGACAGTAACACAAGTAAAAATAAATAGCTATCAGTCTGTAGGACGCTTGGTACATTTCATGCGAACCCTTAAAGCATTTCCCCACACGATGTTGATGTTTAACATTCATGGTGTGCTACTGAAGGATGGGTTTTGATGACAAGGTTATTGTAGAAGTCTGATGTGCAACTGAAACCAAAATCCAGACATTTAAATTCCCAAATGCTCTGATCTTTCTAGCTCACTTTCCACCTTTAGCACATGATGAGTGTATGGGACAAATCATGAGCATTAGGTAACGTCAGTGGTTTGAAAGCAGAGAATACTCATCGGTTTGTGGGAAGAAAGCACATACTCCACTTACAAGACTACAGTTTATTTATTAGAGCATCAGCACAAGTTCTAACTATTTTCCAGTGCCTTGGCATAACTTCAGAATGGCTCATGTCATCATTTTACCTAATGCCAATGGCCACTTACCCTTTCAAGCTGAGTCTAATGCAACGTTGTACACTCAGAAAGAAACTGAACATATTAAATTGTCTTTTTATTTATACAATTCAGCAATTAAACCAAAATTAATATGGAGCAGTATTATTTTAATGAAATATTTGTATGGTTTGGCAAAAAGAGGCACAAAGCTGAGAAAAAAATGCTGGTAGGTGTTTACCCAGGTGAGACAGAAGATTCTGCTTCTGGACAAGCATTTTGTCTCCTCAATATCCCACTGGCTGCAGATTCCTACACTAGCTCAAAGCTGACCATTTGACAAGTGCACTGCACGTATACTTTTTGCCAGTGCCTAAACTAGCTGTCAGGAAATAAAATTCTCTTCAGCCCTCAGAGACCATGAAAGACGTCCTTTGCTATTGATCAGAATGCACCCCACGCCTTCTATTGAATAGGCCTGGAAAAAGTCCAAGATTATGTCTGCCCTACATCCCTTCAACTGTTTAGCTTCTGACCAAGCGGTACAACTGCACATCAATGCACATACAGTCAGAGGTCTATGACTTGCTTTTCTTTTAAGTACATACACACCCTCTTCCTCCTCTCTGTATGTATTGAAGCTGAAGAAACAATGAATTATTAGGATGTTTACAGCTGATTTCTTCTTACTTCACATGCAATCTGTCCTCTGTGCCATCTACAAATTCATTTTCCTCTTTCCATTGGCTTTACCCATCTACTCCCACTTCCCTCCTCCAATTGCTACATTCTTCACTGGCATGCACATGGGTCCTCCATTAGATGCTACTTAGGTTGCTTTGAACTTCTAAACCTACAACACACTCTCTACAATGTCTGAGGTCTCTACCCAATTCAAGTAGCTTCACTGATCTCATTATCAGTGTCTCCTCCTTATTAAGATGTGGCTCAGTATTAAGTTAACATGGAGCACTTCTCCCTTTCCCGAGTCCGAGGCTTCTCCACACTCTTTCACGTTAATTTGCTCAATGCTCAATGCAATCAACAAGTCATTTCCATGGAAACCTTACACTGCTGGATCTAGCCCCTGCCAATCTGAAGAGATCACAACCAGCAGCTGATGCAACTATCTATAGAGAAACAAGTGACCAGACGGGGACGGGAGTCTATCAGAACTGCACTGGCTTTTTTCAGTCATTGACAATTAAGAAGGTCAAAAGATCCAAATACTTTGTGAAACAAATCTCTTAATAGAAAGCACAAGAAAAGTTATCTGCTGGGATCTGATGCCAACCATCTGATTAGGCTATGAAATAAAACACCGGGCTTCTTAGGTACCTGTTCATGGCATGTGAAGGAAGGAGGAGGTTATCAGCTGCTCTGAGAGTCTTCAACATGAGCAATGTGCTTAAGGCATGCTGTCAGCAGAAGTCACAGCGCTAGATGACGTCTTCCTATTTTGGCCTACTACACTTCTAAAAGGTTAATTTCACAAAAAGCTAATAATTAGGAGCCCCTACAGGGGAGAAAGTCTGAAAGTGATACGTATGAGCAGTTTCACTAGACAACTTCCTTTCTTCATCAGCGAACTGCGTGTGTGTTACCTAATGGGAGACAGTTCAAGATGGAAATGAATATTCAAGGATCAAATCAGAAAACCTCAGGGAATCTAAGAAAGGAGTCTAACAAAAACTACAGTGTGGCTTGGTTTTACATTTACCCCAAGCAAAAGGAGACCATGACATTTCAGAAGCAATTTGAAGCAAACATTGAACAAAACCCTGTGAGTGTGCCAATCTTCACCCAGAGCAGCATTCACTAAACACACACACACCCCTATACACTTGTTTTAGACAGGAAATGTCAGCTGACTTCTTGACCGAAACTGAATACCTCAAAATAAAAGAGTATCCATCAGATGTTATTTCAGATCAGAAGAATCTCACAGTTTGTATCCAAGGATTTTCGAAGAGCTAGCTAAAATGCCTGGGAAGTGATACTGATTTCTGAAAGGAATCAGAACACTCGGAGAACAAAGGCAGACAGAATGATCCACATGACCCTGAAAGTTTGATGACAATTTCAGATTAATTACTATACCAGCTACTTTGATAATGAATAACAGAGTAAGGTGGTTTATAGACACTGGATTCTTAAAAAAGGTTGGACTGTTACAGGTTCATGTCAAAAAGAGGCAAAAAGTACTGATGCAAAAGCACTGTGACTTCTGTAGGGTTTCTGACTTGCTATCACATCCTAAATTAATGAGAAAACATGGATACATGCTTATTCATCAAATTATATAATACTCTAGTCCATAACTCTCAAGACAACTACGGCCTAATAAAATACAGTACGAGGCCCCACTGGCATTAGCTTTTGGTCTCATGCTTACTGCTTGTACCAACAAACGTGAAAGAATCGCTATGAATCACAGAACAGTTTGGGCTGCAAGGGACCTTAAAGCTCACCCAGTTCCAACCCCTGCCACAGGCAAGGACACCTTCCACTAGAGCAGGTTGCTCCAAGCCCCATCCAACCTGGTCTTGAACACTGCCAGGAACGGGTTATGAAGCTCTCACATACAAGATTTAGAGTTCTGCACAGGGCGAAGATCAGTAAAGAAGCAGCTGGCCTTCCTCTTAACCCAGGCACAAATTAAGCAGAAGGATTCAGGACCTAAGGTGACAGGCCATATAGTCAAACCAAGTAAAGCCATCCAAAGAGTGGAGTCATCAACTCTGGCTTGCAAAACAACCTGGCATGGACATAAAGTGTCTAAGCACAACACTGCTACTGAGATCTAAAGCAATCCTTAGATGTATAAGCAGGAGAACATCAGCCAGAAATTATAACCCAACTAACCAACCAGAAATGCAAAAAAAACCCCACCCCAAACCAAACTAAACACGAAGAAAAACAGGGGAAAAAAAGAAATCATTCCTATTTGGGATCATGCAACAGCTACTGGAATAGTGCACTCACTCCTGATAGCTAAAATTCAGGAGTGATGATTCAAAACACCAGAGATTCAGAAAGAAGCCACAGACATTATAAGGTCATAAAAATGCATTACTTTGAGTGAGACTTTAAGAGCTCAAACAATTTAAGTCAAAGAGAGAACGCGAGAGGGTTACATCTAAAAGCTACCCATTTCAGGAACAGCCATTTCAGAGAGGGCTCTGATCTGCAGGTGGGAAAGATACTGCCCATTAATTACTACAAATAGAAACTGCAGCATTCTGGGACAGAATGTGGGTGGACAAAATTAATAAAGAAATTATTTTTTCTACAAAGCCTCTGAAAGTTGAGGTTATTTTTGCAACACAGATTTTTATTTTAGATGGGAATCTTTCCTAAAGCATACAATATATCTGAACTGCAACTGCTAGGCTTGAAGTAAGAAAGCCGGCACTGGATGGACATGCAACTTTGGGTCTTAAGAAGGTCAGGAGATGTTCAGTACTTACATAAATCATTTTTTCCTACCCAGCACTAATGCAGTGGTGTCATAACACCAACTATGCTGCTTTGCACAACAGTCAAAATCTGCACCCAATTTAAACATAGTAAAGTGATAAATGATGAAAAGGTGAAGCAGTCATTCATTGCCTTTATTGATAATGATCAAATGATAGGTGTAGTTATTTATGCATCAATTCACTGCAGTTCAAGATGGAGACAAATAAATCAGGACAAATTTCAGCAGCAATGGCCAAGCCAAAGACCACCAAGGTAAAAGGCAGGAGGCGTTTTCCAGGAGGCAAAATCTGTAACCCCCCCAAAAATTTGGGGGCCTCTACATTTTGCTCAACAGCTTCTAAAATGGCCATACAAATTCAAAACCCTAAGTACTAAGAAGTTTATGCTGGAGACAACTGGAAAACGGAGTAAATAGTAAACAGCAGACTCCGGTCTACTAAAACAAACTACATCACTACAGAATAAGCAGTAACAGACCAGAAAGGCAACAAAACTTTTGTTATAAAGAATAAAATAGCATTTAACTCAGTTGACCTCTGTCTTCATACCTTTTTGAGGTCAGTATGTCACAAGGAAGAAGAAATTAAATCTATTTCCAGCAAAGTGTGACAGGTAATGGCATGTCTCACGTGTCTATGTTTGATATAACAAACACATAAAATAACATCAAGACGCAGGGGCTTTTTCCTTCCCTATTATTCATCTGTTGGGATAAAGCCCCTAAAATTTAACTAAAGGAACAGGATCTCAATTTACGGCATCTCAGTTCAGTCATTCCAAATGCCATCAGAGCTTTACATGTCCTTTAGAGGTAACCATTTTTTGGAAGGGGCATTCAATACATTCTCTTTGAAAGGTTGAAACTAAATACTATAAAGAAGCCTTCAGAAAATGAACAAGGTACTTAGCAGGTCACAGAACATTCACAACGTATGCTTGTTAAAATGTCCACTATATTGTCACATGAAGCTCCAAGGCATTACTTTCTACATGTTTTTAGATCTTAACTAAAGAAGCCAAAGCAAGCACCACACAATGACAGTTGTGACAGTCTACCCCAGCATAAAAGCAAAACAAAAAGACCTGAGGAAAAAGGATGGGAAGAGCCCTTTTGATCTAGCCTGGATGCCTATCACACTGGCCATCAGATGATCTCCCCTGGATCCAGTGGTGGCAGATGAGATTCCAACAGCCAGCTGCTTGAATTGGCCACCACGGAATCCCAGCAGGTTACCATCCCACTGACTTATAAACCAAGCATCTGAATTCAAAAGGGATGTTTACTCGCAGCATCTGAAGAAAAGACTCATTTTACTAAAGCCTTCCTTCCTACCACTGCATAAGGTGGGGCCCACACCTTTCTGAGGCACATCTAGGGATTGTATCAACCATCTCCCTCAGCAACATATAGCTTGCTTTGAGTAGTCCATCTGTCATAGCAAAGACAGACCAAGACAGCGCATTTCTAAGCAAGAGAGCCTTCTCAAGCTGCCATTAATATCAAGGTGGGGAGGGAAAACCCCGCCCTAGTACCTTAGGGAGAAGCATTAGAAGAAATTTTTCCTGTGACTACAAAAGACATCCACTGGAATGCTTATACTTTAATTTCTGCTTTGGAAAAGAAAAAAATGGCAGAAACATACAATTAAGGTAATCTAAACACTGGCTGCCAGTGGGGTTTCATAAGCAGTCTCATGCTCCTTAACAGGTTATTTTTAGTAGGCACTCTTTCTGTTCTCCTCTCTCCTCACCCACATGCAGACGAACCCACCCCACATAAGTTATTTAGATATATAAATTAATTTTAAATTTAGATAAGATGATTCCACAGATTAGGAAGCGAGTACTGAAGCAAGCAAAACAGCATTTGTTTTTTATAATCTCAGGTCAGGTCAGTCCTGCCCCCAAAGAGCTTACAGATTATATGCAGCACAAGAGACAAGGACGGAGATAGGGAGTGAGCAGAAACAGTATGACAACATCACTTCAGCATGAGACTGTAGCCTCAACACTATCCCCCTTCACTATATAGCTCTGAGTTCATTTCTGGCTGAGAAATCCAGCTACACAGTACTGGGATTTCTTATCCGAAGTTTTCTTTAGTTGCTCCTCCTCTTGTATTGTCAGGGACCGTGATTTAGCAAACGCTTGCCAAAGACGACTACAGCAGTTCAGCTGACATGTAATAACTTATAAAAACCCTGTAACTGAGCCCTGACAGGGCACCGGAGAACCCCAAGTTGCAAACAGATCGTATTCACCCACTTGTTCGTGCCATTCAACAGCTGACCCTCAATGAGTCGATCAGCGTCTTCTAGCAAGGCTCATCACTGGGCACCTACTGACATGACTCCTTTCAGAGCACTGTCAGAGACTCTAAACCTCCCTCGCCTTGAGGACTAACAAATGTTAAAGAGCACATCTGGGTAATTCCTGAAAGGCCTACAATCGTCCCATCAAAATGTCTGGTATGACCTGCAAACCTTTCACTACAGTAGTTTCTTGTAAACCACTTAAGCAAAAGGCTTTCTACTTGCTGGAGACCTCCCTGGCTCAGTTTTAACTGCGTTTGTTACAGTTTCTGAATCTAATTAAATGTGCATACATTGCCTAGCCAAGTACATCTCTGACTGCTGAGAACAGACCGTCACTGGTTTCTTAACTTTTCATTCTCTCCGCATCCACTAAGAGGTTTCCAATGCACAAGCCCATGACATTAAGCATAACCCACAGAATAGCCACCTGCAGTAGCTGCAAGTTGCCAAGACCCTCCCTACCACACACTTGCACAACTTAAGAACATCTTAACACATCTGAGAGGGAGTCTCCATTCTGGCACTAGGGTTTAAATAACAAATCTTTCAATTGTGTTTATTACAGTGTTTAAGTACCAAGTGTGAATAGGACCCTATAGTGCTAGGCACAGCACCGGGAATAAGAGACAGCTCTTGCCAGGCAGGCCTGCAGCCCAGTCTGAAGAGCAGACAGACAGAGACCTAGGCTTGGAGACAGCACAGCCCACAGAGGAAACACTATAATGGGCAGTTGTTTCAGATGAGTGCCAGTTATTTGAGATGGAAGGAAGGAACGGAAAAAGAAAAGTCCTAAAACGGAACAGGCTAAAAAAAAGAAAAAAAGGTGAAAGTAAAGAAGAGCAGAGACAGGGGGAAAAACCCTACAATATCCCAACCCCCAAATCCCCAAGAACAACATCAGAACCAGACTAAAGAGAGAAAAAGCAAACAGAAGCGGAAATGAGCAGAGATTCAAGGAGCGAAGAGAATTTGGAGCAGGACTATTATCAGATTAACACTGGACAGAGTGAGCCCCCAAATGAGGTTGAAGCATGCGCATATGAAGCGCTTGCTGTCACCACCACTGCAGGCAACGCAGGCCAGCAGCCTCTGGGTAGTTCTTTGTGGCCTCTGCAATCCCTGCCAGCCCATGAAACTGCAAAGGAAGGAGCAGGGCAAGAATCACGTAGCTCCGTATTCGCTGAACAATCTTCGGCAGGGTCCCTTCTATTTTACTGCTACGGGTATCTGACACAGCTTCTGATCCTTGTTGCAATGCCCCCAAACCTCCAATTTTTTGCCTAAAAAATAGCAAGTTCTATATTTATAAGTAACATATGTGGCCTTGAAAACCTAGGTGCAATGAACAATAACACCCACTTGAACCTGCAGTTTCCCTGGGAGGACAAAGGATCAAGCTCTTCCGTCCCCCCGCCAGAGTCCTGGGTTCCAATACGTTTTTCTCCTCTCCACGACATCATAAGACTCTACTTTTTGCTTTCCAATTTCTCCCTTCTGCCAAATAGCCCACAATTAGTTTCTGTCCTACTAGGTCTTGATACGTTTTTTTACTCTCCAATTTTACTGAACACAGGGCAGAAACAGAGCATGGATCCAGAAACAGCATCTCAGACCCAGAGTCCAAGCTAGAAAGTGAACTGGACTGAGTGAAATCAGTGAGAAACATTGCCTGGAATGAGATACAGAAGCCAAAATCCAAAGAGAAAGACAGATGAAGCTGGTTAGGATTAGGCATTCACTTGATGCCTATCTTCTAACATTGTAGAAGGAGTAAGAAAACTGCCAGCTGTTCAGAACCAATGTCCACCTCCGGTGGGAAAAAGCCAAAGAGCAAGCAGCAGCTTAATCTGAATGCCTATGATGAATCATGTCCTGCGGTTCAACACCATTCTAAGAGTAAAAGGGGCATTACAAGCATTTCTACAGCGGGCAAAATCAAGTTGTCCTTGTGCATTCAATTCATGCTGCAGAACACAGACCAGCTTAAAGACACTACCCATCATCTGCGTCCACCCCAAGTTACTGCTTGAGATGATGACACAGAACTGCACAGAAATGGAACAAGTCCGTTTAGGTTAGAGATGGTTTTGAGTTCAAGGAGAGCATTCTCTCAATTAACATTAAGAAACTGCAGGCATGCCATCAGTGCAACGCAGATACTTCCCATGGCAGGAATAGCTATCTTGGTGAAGGAGCTCTTATTACAGATGAGGCAGCATTTTTTAAGCTAGATGTATAAAGCTTTTCATCACGGGCCAAGTCCTGCTTTTTAATTTATTTTTAAAAGAATAAAAATAGTAGAGCAAGAAGAGCAAGAGAACTACATGTTGGACATCTTTAAAAGGAGAGACTACAGCTCATTTTCACATTATACAGATCTGATCAAAGTGGGGCTACTGCCAAAAAGGATGGTCTTGTTTCCCACCTTCACGCTCCTGCAATGGTAAATTTGGCAATCGTGTAGCCTGAGGATGAGCCAGTTTAGCTTACTGATCTGACAAACTAATCCATCTCCAACATAAATCTAGCCTCAAGTCAGCAAGCTGAACCGACTCATCCTGAGGACAGGCAGTCGTTTGTTAGATCTGACAAGGGGAAGAACGGAGAACAAGTGGGTCCCTTACTGCCTATACTCTCAAATCCACACCCTTTGACTCAGCACCCTGGTGGTGGTGCAGCCTGCAGAGGCCACCTTCAGAAGGGCTATGCTAGTCCTCCCATCCCTCCTTGTGTCCTGATGTGGCTTTGCACTGGTACTAGGTATTAAACAGCTGCTATCAGAGGGCGAGCTGGATCACAACTGCTTCTGGAGGAACAAAACTCCCTGCCCTGATTCACCCCACAGCAACGTGAGCACTCCGGATGTGAAAGGAAGGAGATGGAAACAGGCAGAAAGTCCAGAGACATTCCTCATGGTGACAGCTTGCATCAAGGGCAGGCTGAAGCAGTCAAACCACAGCCTTGGGCAAACGAAAGTGATAGCACCCAGCACCACATCCACTACTTTCTCCAAGCAAAATACAAGCTCAGGCTGTCAAACAGCTGAATAATACTTCAACTGGGGAGGGAGAATTAATAAATAAAATATATTAAGTGTTACATTACACCAGCATGGGCACTTTTTTTATGGACAGTAAATATCTTGCCTTAAAATCCATACTTTGCCCAGCAGAAAGTATTATTTTCTTCTAGGGCTGCTTAAACCTATACAATAGAGTTTATTTTTTCTCTCTCAGAACAATACACCTACTTCAATAAGACTATTTTCCCCAGTAAAAGCACAATAATGTAATTCAACCTACAGAAGATGTTTCCAAATATTTTATTGCAATATACAGACCTTACTAAAACAAAATCCTACACAATGGGAATTAGTTTTCTCCACAAAGAACAAACATGAACAAAAGGAATATTGCTCCTTGTAAGAACGAGCCCAAACATCTGGGAATCTAATTCCCTTCTGCCAGCACATGAGCACATTGAGGCTTTCAGGGACAACCTCTACACACAGAGCTGAAATCCTCAAAACTGTTCCTGTAATTGTTTGTTAAGGAAGACTGCTGGAGCTTGAAACCCTAAAATAGAGACAGGTATCTGGAAACAGGGAGAGGAGGGCAGCACTGCTTCAGCAAAACTTCCTCTCAATTATGTGAGCGAAACCAAAAATAACTAGCAAAACCAAACCTTTCCCAAATTCTGCCAGTTTCCATGCCAGACAGTGTCACTTTTGACGATATGACAAAGCAGAAAATGATACTATCTAGTATCACCATCACTACTAGATAGATGCTAAGCTTAAAAACACAAGACTAAATTTTGAGACATTAAACATTTCAATGTCTGCAAAAGTTGTATACTAACAGGGGAAATTTAGATTGGATATAAGGAAGAAGTGGTGAGGCACTGGAACAGGTTGCCCAGGGAAGTTGTGAATGCTCCATCCCTGGCGGTGGTCAAGGCCAGGCTGGACAGAGCCCTGAGTGACATGGTTTAGTGGGAGGTGTCCCTGCCCATGGCAGGGCGGTTGGAACTGGATGATCTTAAGGTCCTTTCCAACCCTAATATTCTATGATTCTACCTGCAAAAGGAGGCTTTTCAAGGTCGGCTGTTCCCAATCAGTGTGAGTTTTGCAAGCACCTGAGGCTTTCTTGCCAGTAGCACAGCAAGTTTTCTTAATTAGAAGCTTGACAGTCTTTGAGAGAAGAGAAAACAGACCAGGTCTTAACATTGCTGCCTATTCCTTCTCTTTCTACATATGTTCTCATCCTAGGACTCTCAAGCAAGATAAACCAAGCATTACAAAGCCAAGACTCTGTGTACATGCAAAAGGTTTTCATTTCTAGAAGGGGATAATGGAGCCTATTATTTATCTACTGCTGCTGTGACTGAAGAATAATAATAATGTGACTGAAGAACAGACATCTTTCTCAAAGGAGAGTAGACAGAGGAGCAGTCTAATGTTCTTCTGCAGAGAAGGATTTACCTGGTTCAGAAGACAGTAATTAACAAACAAAGCATTTTGAAGAGTACGATTCCTTTATTAGAAAGGCTCAGATAGAAAAAGGATACTCAAACTTGCTATCTATCGAGATAAAGGAAGCATGTAAGGGTGAAAGCACAGGTTCATCCATCCCATTTTCCATTCTCTTACAGCAGCCAACAGGAAGTGTTTAAGGGAGAGTATGAAACAGGACAAGCTTGAAGAGACAGCTATCCCAGCACACTCTTCCAGCCCCCAGCTATGGGTCGCTTGGGAAGTTCCCAAGCCAAAGGCAGTGCTTCTGGATTTTTCTTTCTGCCTTTGCACGCCCAGCCCAAGATGTGAAGATACTACAAACAATAAACCAACCAACCCTTTCTTTGCAGACCCTAGAAGTGACATCTCAAAAGCATATTAAGTGTCAGGGCTACCTCTTAGAAAGATGAAATTTTATCTCAATATCTACAGTAGCAAGCAGTGACAATTCTGTTCAAAGTCCAGGATGGCTAAGGCATGTGCACATTAGGCAGCACCCAGGCACTTTTTACTATGCAGGATTAGACTTCACCCTGTTAAGAAACTCATCTTTCACCTTGGGACTCGATGGAAACAAATATAATGTAAAAATAACTAACATCTTTAAGCAGACTAAATAAAATAAAATCAGAAACACACAGCATGAGTTTGGGAACAGGAGAAGATCACAGTAGCAGAAAATAAATATCAAGTACTGTTGACTCATAGGTGAAAAGAAAGTAATTCCTGGAAAGGAGCATACGGAATGCTTGAATGCTTGCATTTTGGTGGAGATGGGAAATGTTGAATCAAAGTTATTTGCCACAGTAGCAGTCACTCACCTGGCAGCCTGGCACTGTATGAAGGTATAAATCAAACTTACCATAGGAGGATTTTGGTAAAGGCAAGATGAGGCTCATTATCTTAAAAAGCTATGGCAAAAAACAAGAAAGCAGAAAACTTTGCTCATGTTTCTGTTTATCTAAAGTTATTCCAAAATATACCCTTTAATCTTCCTTTAGTGAAAACATTCTTCTGCATAAACATGTTTCTCTAACAATCAAATCAGTAACCGTCCTTTATCTGCCAAGGAATGAACCTGGAATTCTATTTTCCTTTATACTTGCATAGAAGAAAACATCTCATATCACTTTAGATTCTTGACAAGTCAAACAGCACTACAATTCAGTGTGCAATGAAGGAGAAATAGCTCTTTTCCCAGTATTTTCTTTAAAACACTGAAATGTAACTGAATTGGTACACAATTTTACATTTATGTTATCGGTTTTTCAAAACACTTATAAGATGAGCTGAAAATACAATCTACTTTTTAAACCAATTACTGCCCTTTTAAGTTTGTTACAACCAAAAAGTCTGATAGGGCAAATATGAAATAGTGGAAGTAATGCATGCTGCCTCCATCACAAATGAAAGAACAAAGAAAAACCTTTAAGTATTTTTATATACACTTATCATCAGAGGAGGTTAATGAATGAGTTCACCAAAATTAGATGGTTGGTAAACATTCAACTCAAACTCATCCCCTTTTCAACAGCAAAGATTATGGCAATACTGACATTACTCAGAGAGGTCTTTAAATTTAATGATTGATCCCCACCTATTGCAATGATTCATCTCCATCTACCTTTACTCTTAGCTGATCTGCAAAGGCAGCAGAATTATTCCTCAGAAAGTTAGAATCGGATGGAAGTGTACAGGAGGCATCATACTTGTGCCAACACTTGTACATACACTTGGTTTCCTCCATAACTCCAAGCACTTCAGAAGTTCTCTTCATCACTAGAGAATCTACACAAAATTAGGCCTTAAGAGTAGAAAGACAGGACATTTTACTACAGCATTAGAAATCGTATCCTGAGGAGAGAACGCTGTTGGTCATTACAGGGGCCAGTGGACTTTGAGACTTGGAAGCAGAAAGTTGCTTATGCAACAAGAAAGCACTGACATTAATTATACTGTAACTTCTTAAACAGAGAAGTTCATTATTTCCTTGATATATTAAAACTGAAAGACCTGCAGCTAAGATAAGAACATGATCCCATAAAGCATCTCAGGTCTTCACACTATTCCAAGAAACATAATGAGGTAAAACCTCAGTCAGCAGAACTAACAGGGTTAGCACTGACAGGTTTTCATGTAATTAAAAAAAAAAGGCATCCCAAAAATACCCCTTTGGTGGTTTCAAACATAAGACACACATTTGTATGCACTGGTGTTTAACAGTTGTAAACTGCTTTCATTGAAATTGAACTCCTTTCAATTTCAATCCATCCTCCTACCATTTGCCCACCAAATCTAACAGTCCCCACAGCAGCCACACAGAACAGACCAATGCAACATCATCTGCAAAATACACTTACATAACAGAAAAATACGTAGTCATGTGCACACAAAAATATTAACTCAGACAATCCATCTTTCAAAAACCACACCATAAGCCAGTCCAATTATGAGAAACAAAACTTCTAACAGGAATTTTCCCTTGTGACAAGAATTGTTTCATGTACAGATGCTTAATGGCTTCCAAGAGCCAGGTTGAGCTCCAGGGTTGTACAGCCATCACTCCCATCTCCAACATGATGCCATGGCTCTGCTTCAGTCTCTTGCAAGTACGCAGTCACACATGGATTCAGTGTGTTTCAGTTTTACAAGTACATGTCCTTTTACTTTCCATTATTTCAATTTTAGCATCAACAGGGACAATCTGAATGTAACAAAGGTTATTTCAAGCAGAAAAACAATTTACTGTCTTCCATACTTCCTATCAGGATTCAAAAGTTACTGTCACCAACACAAGTCTTTCTGGATCAAAGCAGTGCCACGGGAGTTCAGTATTCTGTTACTGTAACCTATGGCCACAAGTCAACATTTGCTGCTTATTACACATTTGAAATAAACCACGACACTGTACCAACGGCAGCAGTGAGCTTCACGGAGGTAGCATCACAATCATCACAGCAGCCATAACTGCCAAGTATTTTTGTATGAAAAACCTGGCTAGGACTCCTAATATCCTGGTTTTACATACAGTTGACTATGTAGCTGAAAGTTGCTCCCCTCTGCCAGCTCGGTCAGATTACGTCTCCCACACACCATGGCAACGTAGTCATCTCCTTGCTACCATCATTCACTATACACTAAATCATGCTGATGAAACTGTTTGTGTGGCTATGCTATAAACATCAGTCAAGTCATCTGGGAAGGAAACCAAGCTATGGTTTTTATTAAAAGACTTACACTTGCAAGACTGCATCACAGCACTGATTGGGTTCACAGCACAGCTGTGGAAGAAACTAGCATAGGAACTGAAAAGCTCATGGTCAGGCAGGAAATTAAATGAGCCCTCCCACTAGGAAGGTGAATATAAATCTGTACTCAAAAGCAGCAAGGGGTAAGAGGTTTGTCAGCCTTAACACAGGTATCTGTCACTATCAGAACAGACTTACCATGTGCCCAGTTTGGGTCTAATATGGCACAGAACATAGTACAGTTAAAAGTCTGCAGGACTGCTTTAGTTATAATTGAGCCTTCACTTCACACTATCCAACCTTACAGTTTTGTGCATACTAGGCCAGGAGAAGAAACTTTGCATTACTTGCAGGTTTCTTTCAAGTTCTTCAATAACTGGCCTGGTGGGCTATCCCCCCAAAAGAAGAAATACTCAATTGGGAATCTTAGGAGCTACCTGGTAAATGTGATCTCCATCCATGGAAATATTGCAGATACAGGGGCATAACAACCAACCCACTGAGACAAGTTGAACATGGCTTTGGCAAAGAGAAACCCTGCTGGCACTCCAAGCAAACAGGTAAGTGGGATCCAAGGAAAACACATACTTCAACTTTCAAAAAGCCCAGGCTGCATCTTTAACAGTGCACGGCAAGAAGTCAAGTTGCCTGGTTATAGAGGAAAGGTCCATTTATGGGCAGAAAGTTGGCTATAGATTAGGAAGCAAGGGTAAGACTTAACAGTCAACTTTCCACTATAGAGCAGTCAATAGTGGAGCTGGCCTGGCATCATTGCTAGGACTCATGCTATTTAGCATCTTCAGTGACCTGGAAAGAAGTGAAATTCTCCAAGTCTGCAGATAAAGCTAAGCTTTTTCAGGTCAGCCAGCTGCAATGGCAGTGACTATGCATGCTGGAAGGACCTCACTAACCTGAGTAAGCAAAGTGTGGTACCTGAGCTTCAATGCAGACAGATCTAAGACAAAACATACAAATTTTTATCTGGAGTTCACAAATCAAAAAAATTAACCTTGAAGTCCTCGGAAATTACTCGCTCAGTGCACCACATTCACTGAAAACACCATCCAGATGCTGGACATCATCAGGAAGGAACTGAGCACATGGCAGAAAGTCATCTTCCTGCTATGTAAAGACTTGGAGCTCTACAGTCATAAGAGCCAAGATGTGGAGACAAGAATGGCATGCAAGCAGGGCAGAGGAGAATTCAAAAAGGTAGAGAAAAGGAGACAATTAAAGGAGTAAAGTGACAGAGAAGCTGCCTTGGGAGAAAAGAATTAAGAGGCTGGGGCTCTTCAATTTGGATTCAAGATGAGGGGTGGGAGGGTGTAATATATTCAAAGCTTATAAAAAGCTGATGGCAGCAGGTAAAAATCAACATTGCTGGCAAGGAACTCCAGGAATCTGAAACCACAGGATGGTGAACAGATACTAAAGGGAACAGACAAGGATTTACCCTCTAATGCTGCCAGTCTAATGACTGGATGCCAGAACAGTAGAAGGACAGCAAGCCACAGAGTGGCCACGCTCATATGTTCTTCCTAACTAGCAATGTCACTGCCAGTATAGAAGACCACTTATTTGGCTACTACATGAACTACTGACCTGAGCCAAAAACCGGAGAGATAAATGTTAATGTGACATTTCCCAACTTACCATCAGGAGAACTTCTTAATATACAATTTAATGATCTGATTTCCATTATATTCTTACAAGGAGACCCACTCTGAAGAATAAAAGTGCAGATGCTAAATAAGATGTAGTGAGGAACTTGGCTCTCAAGATGGAGGAGAATGAAAAGGAAGATGACAAGCTTAGCTATCTCAATTATACATTACTCTCAGTACTCTCAGTCAAGAACAGCTTGCTTCCGAAACAGCTACACACCTCCATGCCACATCTCTGAAAGCTTCAATGCCAGCAAAGGCAGCCCAGGTTAGGAGTGGTCTGTCTGCCCCTGGCCACATGGCCAACCATAGTTCTGGTTCCTTGATGTCATCTCGCCGAAATTCCACCCAGACTAAAACACCCCTTTAAAAGGCAACATCTATTTCTCCACAAAGGCCCAACCTCTCCAGGCAAATCTTAAATTAGGAGGGACAGGAAAACAAAACAAGTGAGTCACTGCACACTATCTCAGCTGCAGATGTTTCTTCAAAAGAGACAAGACCAAGGTAAGCATTTGTACGTGGCTAGTTTCAAATACTAGCAAATACAGCAGTCTCACCAGTACTCCTCTCTACCTTGGAAACACCATGGAAGCGGGGAGGTAGTGAGACTCTCATCCTGACTTTTGCTGCTGCAGCTACACAGCCTGCTTTTCTGACGCAGGCCTCTTGAGTACCCAAGATGCAGGTGGCTTATTTCCTTCCCATGTTTTCCTCAAAGCAAGCACCTGCTCTGCTTCACTGCTTCCTGCTCCTACCACAGGGGATGGCAGAAGTTAGCAGAAACAGGCTCTGAAAGCACTGGGACTGATACAATCCTGGAGGTCATCTTAAGGTAATGAGAGATGTGCTGTTATGGGTTCTCAACAGCTGGGCAGAGCTGTCTCTTCCTGGAGTTAAGCTTCAGGGCAGCAGAGGTGTATGCCTCAGTACAGGGCCAGTACTCCTGGGGTATACACCTTAATATTGCTTTGGTTTCTTGCTCTTTACAAGATGGTCTGGAAACAGCTTTTGATGCTACATGAGATTGCAATGTAAGACGGACCTAGAGCATGCAAGCTCTTCGTACCTTGAGACAGGAGCTGCATAGAACAGAACTCTTATCCAGTGCACAGAGTCTCAATCATAGTTGAGGCAAAATGGTTCAGGAGCACTGGACTGAGCTGAGACCTGGCAACACAAACAGACCCTGAGCTGGTACCTGGTCTGATCAGCCCCACTGGACATGAAAACTGTGGCACATGTAGAACCAAGGGATCCAATGCAATTCTTGCCTTGGGTCAGCATCCTGAACCCCGCTTCAGATGGGGCTCGGTCACACCTTCCAGGACCCTGTGAGGCTGTGGGGAGATCAAACCAGCCACTGGGAGAACCTGCTGCAAGACCATGCTCTCTCTCCCTCCATTTGCAGGCTGTGAGGAGTCAGCATTTACAGCAACACTAGAGGAACTGTAAGAAGAATGATCCAAGGTTTTTCCCTATCTTCAGATAGCAGTGACAGAAAATGAGTCATTTAAGTGGCACCAGAGAGACAAACCGAGCCTGAAGCACTGCAAGAACAAAGAACCACCTGAAGCATGGTTCAGGCACTTGATCAATCAAATACACAGCAATGTGAATACCCTAAGCACTACAAAAGCACTAAAGACCAATGGCTTCATCCCCACTTAAACCATTCCAATTGCCATTTTAAGCCATTAAGAGCACATCCACAGAGCTTGCAACAAACAGGTATAAAAGCAGCAAGTTTTGTTTTACTAAGGGATGAAGATTCAGAGTATTTGTTAAATTACTAGTCAGTTTCTGCCCATGTATTTAAATTATGGTATGGTAAAAGCCAACAGTTCTTAAATGTTAACACTTTATACAACTAAGACAAATATACTTTTAAATGTTCAAAGCAGGAAACCTGGTGACTATGAAGAGTCATAACCCTAAACACAAGACCTTCTTTCTCCCATCTCAAGCTAGGAAAGTGTTGTAATTCTGGGCAGCAGTGTTTGGGAACAGTTGACAATTACAAAATCAGGTACAACAGGCAGTTTTTGTTTGTTTTAATGCAAAACACAGCCAAGTAGAGCTCAGCACATTTTGGTTTACTCAGAGGGCAAGCACAGCTCCAAATCCCCATAAAACTGCACAAATCTGGTGGAGTTACTGGACTTAAACTAAAATTAGTTTCTCAAACATACTTATACAATGTTCCAGACCAGTTACTTCCATCTGACAGAATGGGATTTTGCCTAGTTTCACTGTATCTCTTCCCTAATTTGTACTCCCATATTCTCTGTTTACTCCAGTTGCCTCTGGAGAGCTATTTTGCTTCTTTCAGCATTTCTTCTGCCCTGCTTCTTCCTTGTCTGTGACTCAGAATTATGTTAGCAACCTCTATTTTTCCCCCTTCTATTCCCTCAAATGGAAGGAGTATCTCTCCTTGTACCTGACCACCTATATGAATCTGTCTCAAGAGGTGAGTGACGAAGTGCCTGGCGTTATTTCAGCCTCCCTTGCAGCTATACAGCCTCCCTGTCATTAAAAGCAAAGCTGAATTTGGGCACAAATCATCACTGCCCAGATATACACACAACCAAATACTGGTCTACATAGCGTTTATCCAGCAAGCAGGGAAAAAACCCAACCCAACACATATGTCACAACCCATACAGGTGTGTAAACAGAATGATCCTTTTTCCTAGAGGAGCTACTGAACGCGCACCCTGCTCTACTGGAAAGTCATTGAGAAATGACAGACAGCCTGTAGTGCAGGGACATCAGTGACCCAGTTTAGGCTGCAAGTCCCCTCAGAATTTACATCCACCCCACCTAAAGGCTGGAGTGTGGAAAAAAAAAAAAATCAGTTCCCAAACTGCAGAGCACCACAGAGCTAAATGATAGGGTAGGTGAAGAGGCTGCAGGCACTGACAATCCCGGGTGGCTGAGCAACCCCTGATAATAAGAACTGTCTCACACCCCACCCTGGTAACAGCTCAGCCTTGAGCACACACATATGCATGAAGGCTTGTGCCCCCTCACCTGGGCTCGCATTCCTAGAACACAAAGGCCAGAGATAACAGACCATTCTATACCTGCAGTAACCAGTCTGATACCAGGACCGCACAGAGGGCCACCAGTTAGCAAGCTAGAAACTGCTTTCATAAAGCTAATTATTAGCCTACTCACTTAAAAGAGCTGGACTTGGTTTTAGCCTCTGGCTATCTTTCAGAAGGTGCTTCCAACCCCTGAAGGCAAACCACCTGAGAGCCAACAACCCATTTACACTGGTGAGAGTCGTGTCCTCTCCAAAAGGTAGTATCTCAGGGTACATCACCCAATGTGTGCCTTCAGTATTTTTACGTGTTTACTGCTCAAGAACATATTTTTTCTTGCAACATATTTTTCCTTCAGAGGTTGAGCAAGTGCTTGTAAAGTTTCCAGAACCCATAGGGCACTTAAAAGCTCCTAATCCAAGTTTATGGAAGCAATTATAGCAGCTTTCAAATGTTATTTTGATTGCCTTCAGCATATATGCTTTTTGAAAGTATGGACTAAAAAGCACCGAGTAAGCTGTGCTTCTCTACAGAAGAAACAGACTGGAAACAACTCAAACCATTTATTCTTGTATAGCAGAACACATTATCTTCTCTCAAAAGGGATACTAAATTCTCAAACTATTTACCCAAAGTACTCATACACACTTTTTACTTTACCCTGTAATTCACATGGCTGTTTAAAAGGTCCTTATAATACAGAATTTGTAGCAAAAGACAGGCTCAACCACCACACTGTCGTATCACAACTGCAGATCTCCTTTCCACTCATCACAGCATTCAACACTATGTAAAAATATACAAATGTGCATTTTACACACCTAAGAATATCAGGAGAATGTATTTAAAAGGCTCTTTGTGTGGAAGTAGAAATCAGCAGAGTGTGAGCAGAGAGCTCAGACCTGTGCCAAGCACTGCAAAGGCCTCAGTCAAATCAACTGATTTCATGCTGAAGATTTATGGAGGCAGTATCAAGAAACTGCTAAGAAACATTATCACCCAGCACTTACAAACTCTCCAATCTCTAGCTACTCGCCCAGAACAAACACTACTACTTACAGAAAATCACTTAATTTTCATGCTTGCCTAAACTAAGACAGCTTTGCACTCTTAATTGGATTCCCACATCTCCAAATGACAATTTGGAAGAGAGAAGCTGTTTACTTTGATGACAGCAAACAGCACGGCTGATTGTGCATCATTTTCGGAACTGCTTGCTTCATTTCAGAAATCAGCTTCTTTCAAATGATTTTTCCAAGCTGAGTGTAGTGACAAGAAGCACTAGAACACTACTAGCACAAGGTGAAGAACAGCCCTCAGTGATACGGTTTAGTGGTGGTCCTGACAGCCCTGGGGTAATGGTTGGACTTGATGAACTTAAAGGTCTTTTCCAACTGAATTAATTCTGTAACAGGAGTATGAGGAAAGCCAGGCTTCCCAATTCCTGCCTTTATGTGCAAGTTTCAGTGGATAAGGCAAACTCCTCATGTGCATACAATTACTCTAAATACTAACTTACAAATGATCTCCACTAAGCTAGATGTCCACCTTGCAAAGGTAAAAGCTGAAAATCCGAGATGTCTTTAAGCACCAAAACAACTTCCTCATAAAAATCATTCCCAATGATGATCTGCTCTGTTATAAAAAGAAATAATTTAATATTGAAGTGCCAGAAGTCTGTCAGACTTTAAAATGCTGTTCATTTCACCTTTAAACTAGTCATAAAATACAACTATTACACACAGAATATGAACCACTTGTTTTTCCATACAGTAGTATCTGACTAGACATCATGCCTGTATTTACAACAATCCCTAAATATAAAATCTGAGCAGAAGTTTCGAAGCTCAGCATGTCAACTGCCATACCAGGATTATTCTTCCAGGTACAAGAAACAAGCTGCCAACTACAGCTCCCCACATACCAGGACTTGTCTGCATCCCATTATTTTAAAAAGCAATGGTGGGGCCAATGAACATCTTCAGGTACTGCCAGTGTTTCTTTAGCATGTACACCCATCTCTCAAACCCCTCTCTTCCTTATATTTGGCACAACCTGCAATAGAAGCAGAGGCTTCACAGGTAACAGACAAAAGCACCCCACCCTTTGCAGCTCTTCAACTGCAAGGAGAGAGGAAAGGTAAGAGCGTATATATGTGTGTGTATATATATATATATTTACATATATTTATGTAAAAGTGTTGTTAACTGGATGAGGCCAAAAGACTTGCTGTTTTCACGTCATAACCATACACTTTCACTTGCAAAAAAACCCCAGCCTTTGCTGTCTCAGGTTTCTTTTTGAATTCACTATCAGTAGGAATGCGATAGTGAAAACTTGTTTCAGCAGCACTTTCAGCCACTGTCACGAAAAAACTTCTGAGCACAGGAAGTTTCAACCTGCTATCTCCACCTTATGAGAAGTCATCTGCACACAGACCTGCGCCTGGAAAGCTGACTGCAGGTTTCCATCTAAGGAAGGAAACTGCTACTCAAGGAGGAGTGCCTGCCAGCCCTCTAGGACAAACATGAGAGTGCCTTTAGTCTTTAACTATGCTGCTCTGGGTGTGGTTAGACAAGGCTGCTAGGGTGACCTAATACTTAATGCTTCGTTGCCATCAAAAGGAACACTCTTTTATGCCCGCCCCCCCCACCATACCACCTGCCCCATCCCTTGTCATCATATCTACAGAAATGAGCCAATTCAATCTGCTACCCTGGCAGAAAACTGTTTACTCTCATATTGAGTAAACTTTCTGATGAATAAGCAAGTTCAACTGGCTCGTGGTGTGGTCACGTAGGCTCCAGTGAGACCACAGATGGGAAGTGGTAAGAAAATGGCCTGTACGGAACCCCATTTTGATAGCAACGAGACAATTCTGCTGAACTAACAGCTAAATGTACTCCACGGTTATGGTAAAAGAAATGACATTCAAGAGAAGTATCTAATTAGATTACAACCTAGGACTTTCAAGCAAACACCACGTCCTTGCCCAAGACATTTAGATGTATGTATGCACAGACACTACATATTAGTGCAAATATAAATATACCATACATAAAAATATGTATCATTTACTTCAAAGGGCAATTCTTGACCTCATGTACAAGTTACTGCTACTATTTGTTGTTTGTGAAGTATCACTGAACAGAAAATGAGGAAAGTGATTCAGTATCTGTGACAGAATTTCACTCACTTCAAAGACTTACTTTTAGGGGCAAACTGAGATAAGCCTTGACCTGAGTACTTCCATTAAAAAAGTCATTTCTACCCCTAAAATACACTGCAGGCATAAATCTGTGAGTAGTAAAACATTAAGACAATGCAGTATTCTAATTCCAATGCCCTCTGAGGGCATCCACTTCCTTGGTCAACACTTTTCAGGAAAAGAAAGGCTGAGCATACACTGCTGCCTCTCTCCCATCTTGCGAGCAAGGTGCTGACAGAGACGTAGCTCCGTAGCCCACTGTTGTAACTTACTTCATTAAAATCCACTGATCCGGTGGGATTTGACCCATCAAAACTGACTTCATCAGAAGTTACAGATATTATAACCAAAATTCATTAGTTCGAATGATGAAAAACTGTCTTTATGTTAGGTGTGAGTATGACTCACCTTCACCTCAGGATAGGCACCATGTTTCATAATCTTTACTCGCAGTGGTAAACAAGTAGCAACAGAAACAGAAATTACAGCCAATGTATCACAAACAGGCTGCCCTGAAAATAGATGGCTTCCCACACACTTAGATAGAAACAAGAAAGGAAACTTTGGTAGTATCAACATAACCTGATGACAAGTCAACAAGAGAAAGCTGAGTAGCCACTGCAGCAGATACCTGTATTGTGATACTGAGTGAAGGAAAAAGTGTTATCTACCCTGAAAGGGAAAGAGCAAGGTGGAAGATGGGCACAGAACAATGAAGAAAAAACAAGGAGAGGAAATGTGCCAAAAAAGAAAACAAAAGGATGATTACAAAGTGAAAAGGAGAAAAAGAAAACTGCACGTCCATTACTAGCATTTTAAAATACATAAATTACTTCCAATTAACTGGCAAGAAAGGGTCATTTAAACAAGGAAGCAGGTGTTATACGTGCAAATAGTATGACAGAAAGGACTAGAATTGGGCAGTTTGATGGGGTTTGCACGCTTTAGTTCACAGCATTCACAATCCCCAAAAGCACCCACCTCAAAAGACCCCACATATCACTGTGTTGGAACACAGTGGAATAGATGAAAGACACTGAGGAATCAAGCTTCCAGCTCAGAGGCTTTCTATTGGCAAATGTGAGCATGCAGGCCCTTTGCTTTGAAAAGAAATCACCCCAAACTTCTCAGAAGTATACTCAAAAGGTTCCTTCTCTTCCATAAACAGATTAAAACTAACAAATGTGGGAGAGCAGGGGAGGAGACCACAGACGCAGAATATGAAATACTTGTACCCAGCAGGGATTCAGGAGCAGGGAGGAAGAGGATGTTTAGTCAGTACCTTCCAGAAGTAATGACATGCCCTGCCTCTTCCTACCTAAATTACTTCAAACTTGTATGAAACAATGCATACTGCACTGCAGCGCCTCAATACTTAATTAAAAAGACCAAAACAAAAAACTTTGTTACCACATTCATATTATTTATAAATTACTTGCCAGCTACACGATGACCTTTAGAAAAAGCAGGTGTGTACGTATTTTAAACAACCCTTGATGGCATCCCCTTGGTTGCACAGTGAAGTCCTGTAGAGCTATACGTGCTGCAACCAAAATCTCTGTGCTTAGGGGAAGAATCGGAGCGCAGCCCCAGAAAGGGTGATAGGCTAGAAGTGTCCTCATGTCTAGGTACAATGGACCCCTTCCTCCCCCCCTCACATGCATTACCACTGAAACTGGCTCCTGATATACAAACACTTACAATATTCTGCGACTCTTCTTCAGAACATGGACATGCAAACAACCCGCTGCATGAAAAACACATGACTGAACTTACTATGGAGTAACTACTGTTCTACAGCTTTCCATCTGCAGTCTCCCTGAGGTAGTTTCACTGTACTTTATTTCCTTGTCTAGACTGAACGAACACACACAGCTATCAGAAAGCAGTTTCAACTCAACTGACCTGCAATGATTGTCCACATGCCCGTATCCATGGGTCTATATTACTGTAATACACAAGGGCTTCATAATCTGTAACTGCCCTCAGAATATCTGGTAAAATAGCAAAAGGCCATTAATCACATTTTTGAACTGGGGCACTGCACAAAGCAATATTTGCCCATATCAGACAACAGTACTGACTGAACAATAACATCCACACTATGGACACAATCTCGAGGTTATAAAGCCATTTTTACAATGGCGTAACCATTTCCACATGGAATAAGAGTTGCACAACAATAAAAAGTTTCTCTATACTGGTACAATCCATCCACGTCAGAGCTTTCCACAGCATAAGCACTGCTGCTTAAAAACTCAGAGCTAGCAGGATAGCAGTGAGGCATACACAGCTTGCTCAGGGCCTCAGGACAGCAGCAGCAGCAGATGGCCACTCAACCCAGACCCCCCAGCTCCCGCATTTCCTTCACCTACTACTGTTGATGCTCTTCACCCTGTTCTCTATACTCTGTTCCCTGACAGTACCAAAACTCTGCAACCAAGCACTTGCTTAGAGCTCACTTCACACAACACATTGTAACATAAGAGTGGTACAAACCAAATGGTCTCCCCATTATTAAGGGAAAACTGTCCTTTGACTAAAATATGGCAAGACTAAGAACCGGGATACACCAGGGGACTCTACTGAAAGCCTCATACCATAGGCAAGTCTTTCTGGCTGACAGCTTCTTTAGGAGGTAATGCTCCATGATACCCTCATTAGGCGGTGCTTACAAATCACTCAGTGTAATGACAGGGATTAGGCGATGACTTGCAAATTGATATGTTGGGGAAAAGAAAACCCCAAACTTTTGCCTGAAGGGACAAATTATAAGTTCTACTTCTCTCTGGTTCGTATTCTACTCCATTTCCTCTGTACGTTCTTTATCCCAACAATCACTGCTTTCAAATTAAGCTTAAATCACTGCTTTTAAATTAAACCCAACTATCCTCCCTACTATCAAAAGTCCTGAACATCACGGGCCATTATCAGCGTAGTCTGAAAGGGCAGAAATCTCACAGACATTCTGGACCCTGTCAAACCAGGGCATGCTCCCCCAGCTCTTTTACGCTGCTTGGCAGCAGGAAGCCAACTGATCTGCGCACACATACCAGCAAAAACCAGATAAGGCAGAATCCGTATGTTCTATGCCTGTGAAAGGAGGAAACCAAGGTCACTAAGTTATAACATATAAATAAATAAAATTGGTAAAATCCTTAAGAAAGGAGGCATCATCAGTTCCACTGATGTGTGGGTTGACCCTGGCTGGACACCACGTGCCCACCAAAGCTGCTCTATCACTTCCCTCCTCAGATGGACAGGTGAGAAGATGTTACAAAAAGCTCCTGCATGGAGATAAGGACAGGGAGAGCTCACTCACCAAATGCCATCATAGGCAAAACAGGCTCCACTTGGGGAAGAAGTTAATGTAATTTATTAGCAATCCAATCAGAGCTGGATAATGAGAAATAAAACCAAATCTGAAAAACACCACCTCCCCACCTCTCCCTTCTCCCCAGGCCCAGCTTTACTCCTTCTGTTTTCTCCTCACCCCCAGCAACACAGGGGGATGTGGAACGCGGATTATGGTCAGTTCACCACGTTGTCTCTGCCGCTCCTTCCTCCTCATGGAAGGACTCCTCACACTCCCTCCCTGCTGCGGCATGGGTTCCTTCCATGGAGGGAAGTCCTTCAGGAACAGGCTGCTCCAGCGTGGGTCCCCCGCAGGGCCACCAGTCCTGTAGCAAACCTGCTCCAGCACAGCTTCCCACAGGTTACAGCCTCCTTCAAGCATCACTGTGCTCCAGCTTGGGGTCCTCCACGGGCTGCAGGTGGATATCTGCTCCACATGGACCTCCATGGGCTGCAGGAGGATGTCTGCTCTACGTGGAGCTCCACACTCTGCAGGGGACAGCCTGCCTCACCGTGGTCGACACCATGGGCTGCCAGGGAACCTCTGCGCTGGTGTCTGGAGCACCTCCTGCCCTCCTTCAGGGATACTCTCCCACATTCTCACTCCTCTCTCTGACTGCAATTGCTGTTGCATAGTAACTTTTTCTCCTTAAACACGCTATCTCAGGGCTGCTACCACCATCACTGATGGGCTTGGCCTTGGCCAGCAGCAGGTCCATCTTGAGGCTGGCTGACACTGGCTTAAGTTAACACGGGGGAAACTTCTACAGCTTCTCACAGAAGCAACCCTTGCAGTCCCCCTGCTGCCAAAATCTTGCCAGGCAAACCCAAAACAGCTGCTCGGAAGTCTGTGCCATATGTGGCCACAACTTTCTCAACCTCTGCTCTAAAGCATCTCAGGGCTATTCTTCTTTGACTTCATCTCTTTACCCACTATAATTCAACCAACTTGCTTTACAAATCTTGACAACACACCCTTAAGAAATTTGTAACAGATAGAGCCAAACTCTGTGTTTGCATCTATGTAGGCGCATATTTGTACGTATCTGGCCATGAAATAGATACTTTATTTGTACTATGGATACTCATACTGAAAATCAAATTACAACTACAACCCACATGCCCAGTGGTATAACAAAAGCACATCTCTGCCACCAATTATTACCTACATCTATGTAGTGATAGACAAAACTACTACAAAAACCTTCAACAGGCAGAATATTGGTTCTGGAGACCAAAGGTGCAAGATAAACTTAATTCTACCACAAGAATTTATTTCCAAACCATGTAATAATCCTTGCTTTTTAAAAAATTATTGGCAACAACCTGGTGACAGCTCAAAGCAGACCCATCTGAATGAGATACACAATCAATCTACCTCAATTCTATACCCTATGGAGAACTCAAAATTCAGCTGCTGAGGGCTGACTGCTTTCATTTTCTTAATGCTACTGCCATCTAACAGGCTTCAACAGTGAAGCTGCTAACCCACCGATGCTCATGCTTTTCTGGGTAAAATACTTCAGAGACAGGCAGGGACCAACCCACACACAGCTTGGGAAATTAGCATTCACACACAATCTTGCTGAACACCACCAGAAGGGAAATAGCTCTAAATGAGAGAAGGAAATCTTTAGCAACAAATCTTAAAAAAATAAAGAAAAGCCAATTTCTTCTGATCAAGAGGACAGCAAGCAGAACAAACAGTTTCCTAACCTTTACATTTAAAACAGACTGCTGCTTTAAGCACACAAAAGCTAAGCCAACATGTATTAAAGTGTTGAAGACCTACAGAACTGACAATCCAGCTTTCTATTTCTGTCTGCTTACCCTGCTGCTCCTGCCTGTAAACATTTTGTAGGAGGATGTGAAATTCAACAGAGAGGGCTCTGAACGATGAATGACTCCGCACTGGCACATTCTTAGAAGTGCGTGGTGGTGCCTATGAGCTCACTCACACATGCTTAACGTCACTGGTCAGGGTCAATTCAAGCCAGCTACAGCTCTACTTGCTAACAGCTGAATGTCAGTTCATTAATGGGATAGTGCCTTTTCTCCATCCCTAGTAGTAATTTGAAGACAGAAAAGGGGAGAAGAGGGTTGAGGAAAAAAAAACAGGGGGGGGATATGTCAATATTTTAGGGAAATGAGGTTAACAGGACATGTGGTACCACCTTCAATTCTTTCCTGGTCTTTAACTTCCAGAAAAACATACACTGAACACTGGTTTATTTCATTAGGCCCAATAATTTCATTTACCATACTATTTTTGATTAACTTGATGGCTTGAAAACCTCTGCATATGGGGCATAATTTACCCTGAATGCCTTCATTCTGGATCACTCAGCTTGTGAGGCTCCTTTGCAACCTGTACGACAGCCAATTCCATTTTACCCACCAAAACATATATAACCAGCTATGTAACACCATAACCAGTGATCTAATCTAGTAAAACACAACACAAAAATCACCCTACGGTCCTACCTACACAGGGCTCAGGAGAGTAAATTGAAGAAGATTAAAGTGAGACATTACACATAGGTATTCTTACTTCAAATCAGGTATGCACAATTTGCCTTTAATATACCTCAACCTGACCAACCAAGTTCAATGCACCAAGGAAAAAATGACTTTAATAATCACAGATGGAAGACACAATAGTTGAGCAGAACATTGCCTAAACATATCAGAACCACCATCCATTTCATAAACACATTGTTAAACAACTTTTCATTGCTTCATCAAAACAAACTCTTAGTTGATTTAAGTCATTTAACTGTATCATATCTAAGACTTCTATCAGGAGAACCTACTATACATGGCACACCATCATTAAGTGTCTGAGAAGAAGGACAGAGGTAGGTTTCTACACCACCATGGCTTCCATCAGCTAAAGACAATGTACACGGCTGCCAGTCACAGAATGCAAACTGTAATAATAACAAGGGACTTGAAACTTCAACACCCCAAAAGGCGGTAAAATTGTATCTTCTGTTTTATAGAAGCACATGGCAACAGATGGAGGGGGAAAAAAAAAAAATATTCTAAACCAAAACCAGAACCAACAATTGCTTTTTAAACAAAGATGCAGTTTTACCCAACACATCGCAGCTTTAAGTCAATTAAAGTGCGGGGCGGGGAGAACATCACCTAATCTTTTTAATTCTAAAATAGACTGTTGTAACAACTTCAGCACGCCCTGGGGATGGGGTAAGTCACACCATTTAGAAACAAAACAATACAAAAAACATAGACCACATGGCACAAGGAGAAACAGAGTACAAAACACAGCACAAAACACAGCATCTCAGACAAGCTTGCTGTCTTTTCCTCATGAGACACGCACACGCTCAGGCAGGGAAGCTGAAACTCCACCGTTCTCCAAACGAAATCAAGCTGAAATATGTACAAAGCTATCGCAACACCACGAGCTGATTTTACCACAAATCTGGGGAGAACTCTGGATAATGGTTCCCACCATCACCACAAGGCAAGAAATTATTCACCATGCAGAGGTTTACTGGAGCTGGAACCTCCCCAGTGTACAGCACTCAGCCAACCATGCACCAATCCATCTAGCAACCCAAATTCAGGAACAACTAGTTTAGACTAAAGATACCCAAGTGCAACCACTTTTGTCCTGCCTGTAGCCGGGCTTGACCAAACTGAAATAACATTGTCACTGCTGAAACAAAGCAAAATTATATTGAGAAAAAAATAAAATTAAAGAATTCAGGACCAGAGCCTCTTCAAGAGAGAATACTTTCCAGTATTCCAGTTTCCAGTACTTATGAATAAGGAGTTTGCTGTATACACAGCTTCCGACTTCTATGAACTTTACTTTCAGCCTCAAAGTATGTACTAGCACAGTGAAGCAACACTAACTTCTGCTAAAAGAGAGAATTCCCACCAACTCCATGCAGCGAACGGCAAACTCAGGCATCGTCCAAAGGCTTGCAGCTACTATACAGGAACCCTAGAGATGAAAACTAAGTTCTGCATTAAAGACTCATCACACTATAGGACAGCTCTTAGAATAAGAGCTATATATTTTACCTTGTTTTGACCTCAGTCTTCCACATACAGAGATCTGAGTCACAAGACAGTGAGTCAACAAGACAGAAACTTGAAGTCAAGATTTTATCAGCCACTAGATTCGGTATGTAGGTTGCCATACAGAGGCTCACAGAAAATTGGGCAATACTCTTGACACTCCAGAGGCAACATCTTTAGAGCTGTTACCACAACACAAGAAAGAACTCTTAAAAAGCAATCCATACTTTAACACCTCTTTCCATAGTAGAAAATTAAGTATGGCGTTATTTCAATGTTCCAAACATAACAGAAACTCACCATGTTTACTGCTGGAATAAAGCAGCCTAAGGACAAGCTAAATATACTGAAGATATTTTTAAAGTTTAGAGAAACAACATGTGTTATTCCACACATTTAAGTATATAGCCAAATTTTTACCATTAAAGCAAGGATTCATCCACTCTGCTGTGTAAATAAACTAGTGTTGCCTCAACAAATTAACAGTGGCTTTCCCTAAGCACACTGCATGTTCTGAGAATCTGTAAGTGGATATATTACACACACAAAACCAAGAAAGTCCTCTGAGAGCCCTCAAAAAGCCTAATACCACTCATCAGTCAGAGTTCCCAACTATCTTAGCTTTCCAAGACAGTTTATAGAGTTCAAATATATTTGTGTTCTTTGCTAGTTATGCTGAAAGACCTGAAACCCTTCACACCCTCAGAGCAGTAATTATGGCCATCACTTAGACATTTCCATTTCAAACAAAAATCTCTTTATAGGGGACTCTGTAGATAATTACTGACTTTCAAAATGACTGTTTTTTTCCCCGTAAATTAACGTCTGACATGAAGAAGAACACAAGGTACAACATGTAGCATCTGACAGCAATCTAACTGTACTTCCTTTGGGAAGAGAGGAAAACGAGACATTTTGAAAGCAAGCATTTCTATTTAAGTACAGTACCAGCCCCACATCCAGAACAATGGATGGCAGCCACATTGTATTTCAAGGAATTCTGTGTAGAAAGACAAAAAAAAAAGTTATTTTTTGGGAAAATAACAGAATTCTGAGCCCTGGATCACAGCCAAAAATAACAATGGTAACTTGGGTATGTACTGGGAGAAGAGGGGAGGTAAAACAGAGCAGTTTGAACACACACGGAGAAATAAGAAAGCCAAGAAGTGAAGGTAGAGGGACTTAATGGTCCATGTGCTCTATGTTTCCAACTGAAGTAAAGTAGCTAGTTCTTACTGCAAATGATTCAAAACCCAAAATGTTCATCTAATATTTGAAACTATCAACCAATAACATTAGAGTTTACATTTAACTATGATTTTTATACAATCAGATGGAGAGCCCATTTTGCCAGTAATTAAAAAGCAAACAAGTTTACAAAAGTCAGGCCAAAATAAATATTTCTATTCCTAGAGCACAGATGAATATTTAATTTGAATTCATGTGTTCAAGAGAGACAGAGGTAAAACAACATCAATTCCTCTTTCTCGACCCACCAGCAGAAAATGTACTTAGCAGTTAGAGGAAACCAAGGAGAGCCATGGTTGGCCACATGCAAAATTCACATGCAATGTGTTACACCTTCTCTGTAACTGTGGTTATTTTATGGCCTCTCTACAGGGTGGAATATCACCCTCAATGCATGCAGCAAGTTACATGTCTTAGCACCTCAGATTCCACCTGCAGGTTTGGTGAACTAACTCACACTCAAGTTCAAGGTTCTACATCAAAAAGGGTAAGTATTTTGGTTTTCATGGAAATAAAAAATAAAAATATAAAACCACAACAAAGACGCCATTAAACTAGGGTTTAGAAGTTCAAGCCTGTTTACATCCGTTTACAAACGGCATGCGACAGCACTGAAAGAGGCTGACACCTCATAGCCATAAGACATGACTTGCCTGGCTTTCAAGCAGTTGTTGAAGGGTTGTGCCAAGACTTGAGTGTGCTTCTTCTAAACCCTGAAGTGATCAAGCTACCAAATAGTGAGGAAGCTACTCCAAGCAACCAGTTACTCTGCAAATGCAGTTAATTTCACTGCCCACTACGTTAAAGCTTCACAATAACCAATTGCAGAAGAAACACCCTCAAAGAGCGTATTCAACTGGTACTTTGTTTTTACATATTGCAGTTTCTTTTTATCTGCTACAAAGTGCACACACATTTTGGACCGCTTGATAGGAAAAAGAAAGCATGTTATTTCCATTTCATGGATACACATGTTCAATAAGAGTTCAGCACTGACTGCAAGTCTTCCCAATGCTATTTATCTGAAGCATCCTGTAGGATCTTGCTGCTGAAAGAGGCGTCAAACACCAGTGTCACCAAACTGGTTAAGGCATGAAGCTCAACTGTCCAAGGACAATACACCCCATGTTACTGAAGGAACATAACAGCAATGCAAAGAAAATTCCCTGTCATTTCCTTTAAAGCTGTGTTTATCCAGTTCAGAAATGTCAGTTGGAGGGGGAACAAAAAAACACAAGAAAACAAAAACAAAACAAGAGTTTTGCCAAAATGTTTGAGGCAGAACCACCATGGCAGGAGAGTCAGCAAGGAGAAGAAAACATACTTTAAAAAGAACTAGCACACCTCAACAGTACACGAAGAATAAATAACCCATGATAAGCAGATTTTTGCATGCACTTGCATGCACTTTTATGCAAGGCTTCAAATAAAGAAAAGTTCAGAAAGTCATGATCCAAATAAAAGCTCTTCAAGGCTATCTATGCTTGGAAACACAGCACAAACTACACTGATGTGTTCCTAATTGCTTAGATTTAACTCCACAACAAAATGAAGTTCTTCTGATCTTATTTGGGTACACAGGATGCTGACCTTGCTCACTTGAAGGAGCACTAGAAAACATATTTCCACAATCAAGCCACACTCAACACTAGCAGTCTTTAACTTGTCCAGGATTGCTGCCCAACAGCTCGAAATATAAAGCTCTCAAGAAGAGGATTTTGTTAGTAGGTTAGGGACCTGAGAACAGTAAGTGGAAATCGGTGTGGCATGCTGACTAAACCCAGGTTTTCGCTGCCGTTTTTGTTTCTTCACAAAATCCTGCGAAAAGAGGTCGAGAACATCAGAGAAAAAACTCTTCTCTCCATGCCTAAAATACAGCAGCTTTGCTAAAAACAAAGAGACATTGAAAAAAATTAGTAAAATAAAAATAAATGAAAAAAGAAAAAGAAAACTGCACAGGAAGGTAAAACTGCACTTAGTTGATCTCATGTAAATTAGTCTGGCTGCCTTCATTATAAGGCTTACGATTTGAAGGGTACTCTGCACAAAACCTGACATATACTTCCTTGCTCTCTATATATATATATTAAAAAAAGCAACTCTAAATATGATTTAAATAGTTTTCCCACATTCTTCTCCAATGTACTAGATTTATACATAAATACGGCTGTCATGCTGATGGCTTACAGAAGACTGTTCTAACAGTATAATCCCATTCACCTCAAGATGAATGCCACAGTAATTTAACTGTACCTTAAGTTTCAGAAGGTCTACAGTATGTTCAAATCAACTTGGTTTCCACTACATCTCAATGTGCAGTACTAGCTAGTACATTCTCTCATGTCAGATAGGACACCCAACTCCCTTCTAAATATCAAATAATCCAACTTCAAAGCAGGCTACACTAACAGTCACAGCTAAAAACAATTTAAACTTCACGTGACACATAGTTCATTGCATAATACTCATTCAGTCCCCGAACCTGGATTACAACCAGAACATTGGTAGTTATGGACTTTAAAATGAGAAGGGGAATCCCCTAAATAGTCTGTGAGTATTCCTAATATGCTAAAGGCTACAACAAAAAAATATTAATGCCTCTTGAAGAATGGTGGAAAACTTGGACAAATCTGACAAATTCAATACAGAGTTTAGCTTCTCCTTGTGGAAAACATTCAGTAAAAAAAGTGGGTTTATCACATAGACAAAATACGTTTTTTGTACCAGTCTCAAATCTTCAAGAGGAGAGAAACTGGAAAACAAGCCTGCTCGCACAGAAAGTTCCTAAACCCAACACAAGTCAAGACAGCTCAACATCTGATAAAGCTACATGGCTGTTCTAGTTACTGCTAGCCACAAAACATTCCATACACGTTTGTGAACAACTAAATTAGTATGCTCCTATTCATTCATTTTAGCTTTATTCCAGCCACTTTAGTGGTCTGGATGAAGACACACAAGTGTTCTTTTATGAGAGCAACCAAGGCTTTCTCTTCAAGCCACACCAAAGGATGTCTCCATATATGCCAGAACATACCCTTCAGCATGGCTGAAGTTGGGTTTTTGAGGGTTTAGTTGATAGTGGTTTAAAATCATGAAAGCTTCTCAGCTTTAACTTTTCATATATGTATCTTATAATAAGCAGAATTAACTTCTCTCATACATATCTTATAATAAGCAGAAAAATGAGAAGGATCTCTAAAGTCCCAAAGTTCAATTTCCTCATACTGAAGGAAATTACATTGTACACTCCTGACTGTGTACTCAGTCATGGCTAAGTTTTTAAGGTTTTACCATTTCTTGAGGAAGGATATTCTAAAAGACTCATTTTCTTTGGGTGGGGAGAAAATAGATTAAGGCAGAAAATACATCATTTTATCACTTCAGTGTCCTTGCTTTTACATAAGCATTGTACTTGAGGGAAGTAAAAGCAGTAATTAATGTTTGCTCACTCTGCCTTCTAAGTATTTACAGAGATTAACATCCTCTCCGACTATGTTGCTGAAGTCAAATTATCATCAGTTTCACTTCCAGGTTCACCTGTCCCCTGATAATCCTGGCTTGTGCTTCAGACTGAATTCCCCTTTTGTGGAGCCCAACTGATCCAATAGGCATGCAACTCTCCACATGTGACCTCAACAGCAGCAACTATGTGCTCATTTCCCCATCCCCACTGGAGTACGCTACCCGGAATCACTTACCACATTGACAGCTGTATTGTTCAGATGTCCCAGTCACACCAACATCCTCATACAAAACCCTACCCACGCACGCTTCCAGAGGACACGTTTTCAACATAGGAACTCTCCATGTTAAAGCATGCTATTTCTAAGACACCTGCAGTCATGGCCACTGAAGTATTCCTGTACATTACTGTACTCTCATATTGGTGAAAGTAAGAATCTGTCCCATTTTAGAAGAGTTTTAAGAATAGAAAAGGCAAATTGCACCAAAATAAGGAGAGTAAAACTATTACTGCTGATACTCAGATTTTCTTGAATGACTTTAGACTTGATAGTCTCTTTCCGCTGGCAGAAGTTTTAAGGGTGGTACAATAATGTAATACTCCTTCACTCACAGCCAAAGCAACTGTTCTCCCCTATAAGCAAGCACTGCTTTTGGGTGCATGACTTCAGTAATTGGCGGTGCTTCATTAAAAACCTTCCCAGCTGAAGGCACTAATCTGCACATCAGTTTTAGTCCAAATCTGGAAACTTGGGCCATTTGCATATGCTTCTACCACCACCTAAAGAGCTCCAAAAGCGAGTATTAACAAAAGTTATGAAACATTAAAAACCAAACAAACATATTTAAGACATTAGTTAAGATCTGAAACTTGAAGTTATCATTGCTTTCTTTTTTTAATCCACAACCATTGCTGTGGGTTTTTTTAAACGCAACCTATGTTCAAGTTTGCCATTCCACTTACTCTTTTTCCTCTAAAAACATTAATCTATTTGTAAAACATATTTGCATAAAACTGAAACCCACCAAAAAAACCCCAAAACTAAACGCCACAAGCCCTGCGAGTAAAACATCAGCTAAACTCTGTAATTACAAACAACAAACACAACATTTCCCAGCGATAACTCAATTCCAGACATGTGGTTCCATGCAGTTTCAAGCACAAATACACAAAAACCATGATAAATGAGTAAGAAAGTGAGATGTGACAATTTAAACCAGAAGAGACATTTTATGCGAAGTTTTGACAAATACGGAAGAGAATGAACCAGTACAGGGAAGAAGGGATTATTTTTTCCATTGTTGTTATTATTTATTTTAAAGCCTTATCCATTTTCAGAAAACTCCCCTAATCTGAATGATTCCAATAAGCCAAAAAGACCACTTGGTTAGCCTCTAACTTGCCTTTTCTAGCAGACAGTTCTGATTTCTGGCAGGTTATTCTGTTGACTTCTTGTCACCATCACAGCACTGAAGCTGAAGAATGTCAACAGAAGCACCCCAGTCTCTCACAGCTATCAACAGGGAAGAGGCACAAGTTTCCACAATACCCAAGTTGTAAACTCCTCCATCATTCAGATGATGACAGCTGCAGACAAAAAAAGAACTGTACGCCCCAACAGTCTAAGCCATGCAAAAGATGGTCTATTTTGTGCGTGACAAAGCCAGAGCAAACACTAAGCAAAGCCTTAAGCAAAGTGCTGCCTAGAAATGAAATACACAAGTCTCCAGCTAGAGCCTCTTAATCCTTTCATCAGCCAAAGGTTTAAAAGGGAAAAAATAAAAGGCATTCTGAACTACTACTGTACCTTAGGAGGAATTTGGCATAAAGCTTCAGGGTTATCATTTCTTCTCTCTCATTTGAGCAGATTAGAAGGAAATTAGTCTGACATCTAGCTTTGCATATTCAAAATCACTTGGAATATGGAAGCAGGGCACCAACAATTCGACAAAACCAAATTATAATTTCAAAATTAGTTGTATTAAGGGTAGATCAGGATTCTAGCCTTCCACAGTAACCTCACAAGTACATTAAATAAGACTGACACTGAGAGGCACAGAAAAAGCAGCATTTGTTTAGTTCTAGTCAAAGTTTCTGCACCAAATAGGGAACCATGTACCAGTACAGGTGATCATTTTTGCTCTAAAGTATCTGTAGAGTTTCTCATGTGAGAACTCTAGACTTTAAGTTTCACACATCCCTCTTACTTGTGTGCCAAGATACTAGGTATGACTCACTTAAAATCCCTTAAAAAAAGATAGTAAGTTATGAAAGCCAATACTTTGATTTTTCAAGGTCCACATCAAACCTTTGACCTTTGAGCCAGGGCACTAATAGAAATGAAAATAATCTATCTCCATTTCACAGATGTACAAGACCAAGAATCTGTTTTCTTTCTAGGCTCATATTCTATGCAACATCTGGTTTCTACACACAATCTTCAGACACTTGCTCATTTATTAAGTAAATCCTAAAGCAACTCCTGTGAGTAGACACTTACATATTAAGCCATGAATATTCTTCATGCACTGGCATTATATACTAAAATAATTCACTTACTCTGCAAGTTCTTTTGGGCAGACACCCCCCTTCCTAAGCTCGGTACTCACACAGCTACTGCATCATGGTCCTGGACTATGTTTAAAGCTCTGAGCAGTTCTTCACTTGTGCTAAATTCTTTTGTGTTGAAGCAAGAACCACAGGATCAAGAACTGAAGAAAATCATTTTATTTCTCAGGACCCACACAAAGCAAGCTCTAAAGATCCCCCCCAGACAGTCTGTGGTTCTCAACTGCAGTACAATGAGGGCAGGAAGACACTGGAACAGGATGCCCAGAGAGGTGGCAGATGCACTGTCCCTGGCAGTGCTCAGGGCCAAGCTGGACAGGGCTCTGGGCAACCTGATCTAGTTGAGGATGTCCCTGCTCATGGCAAGGGGGTTGGACTTGATAACATTTGAAGGTTCCTTTCAACCCAAACTATTCTATGTTTCTTCCAAAATTGGAGCTACAACGCCAAGGCTAGAACAAGCCACTGCATGTGCTAAATTCCCAGGAGGCAGCTAACTAACCTCTAAAAGATAACATATCTAGCCTTTCAGTGTTAAAGCTATGGCCAGTTTCACAGATACTCATCTTCATATCCAATACCTGCCTGCAAGCTGCCAGTAGCATGAAGCTACTTAATCCCAAGGGGAGAAGGAACAGAATTAGTGAGCTAGAACTGAAACTCATCACAAGGCCACGCAGAAATAACCAGAATGACAGAAAATAATACCATAAGGGACAACTGGCTGTCTTAATTAAAACCTCTCCAAACTCCTATATATAAACTACCTGGAAAACTTCTTCATTTTTAAAATAGGCACTACACGGAATCTGACAGCCTTCCTAATCCATCCCAGTCCTGCCGTTGTTCTTAAAAGTCGACTCAACTAACTTAAAGCATGTTTGCTGCAGTTCAAGCCCACACATTGTTTCATCTCCAGTGGGGAGGACAACAGTTCAGCCTTTTCCTTCCAGGTATCTTTAATGTATTTAAAGAACATTTGGTCTCCTCTTAAAAAAAAGTCATCCAAAGTGCTTTCAGCTTTCCCTTAGAGCACATTTTCTAGATCTCTGACCATTCTCCTTTGCCTGCAACTACTCTTCTCCTAGTACAATACCAAAACTAGGTGTAGCACTTTAACTTGGGCTTATTAGCATGCCAAGAAGTGAGAATCATAGAATGCTTTGGGTTGGAAAGGACCTTAAGACCACATAGTTCCAACCCCCCTGCCATGGGCAGGGACACCTCACACTAAACCATTTCACCCAAGACTTGATCCAACCTGGCCTTGAACACTGCATAACCTTATTTATTTTACATACCATTCCTGTTAATACATCCCTATCTGAGTACTTCCCAGACTTGTGGATTGCATTCCCATCAGAGGCGCTCCAAGGACTAAAGAGCATGTGTTCAGAACGATCTTGACAAAGCAGTGGCACCTAAGTGGGATGAAATCTAGGAGGGATAGATGTAGTCCATTAGTCCTCAGGAAGACTTGGCTTTGCCTCTGATGGAAATGCGAACTGCAAGTCTAGAAAGTTCTCTCAGATCAGGTGCAAAAAACTTACTACTACACTTAAGAAAACTCAGCAGAACTCCCTTGACCTATCCTTCTACTATGATCACAAGTCCTGGCTAACTTCAAAGGCACATGTACTTTGTAATAGCTGCAGACCCTTCTTAGACAAACAAAAGCCTGAGTTTCTGCCAGGATATACAAAACAGTTAACACTGTGAAAATGAGCACAGACATTTGTAAGAACAGACATACAGTGTCAAATCAAGGCATTGCCTCATCCATTTTCCTGTCTTTGAGAGCAACCATAAGAAAACACCCAAAGAATAACACCACAGCAATTAACAGGAGTTATACATAGATACATGCCTTAAATTATATATACAAGACATATTTTAAGCCCATTCAGTAACTAATAATAAATTACATCACTCTCCACCACTGCATCTTGTCCATACATCAGTTTACAGGAACAAAGAGGTCTCAGCTGCATAAAGCCAAAAAAAGAAAAAAAAAATTGAAACGATGCTGTGACTGGATTACTGGAAGAAAAGATTAACAGTACAAATTGAAGTTTTCTAGTGGATGATGAGTTTTAAACAAGCACTTCCATGCCACACTGTTGCCTCCATGTACCAGCATGTTCCATGGCTGATCTCCTTTTAAGAGGTTTCAGTTATGTGGTCTACAGATCTTTTTCTTCGAACAGTCACAGGGTGGGGCACTTTGTAAGAATCCAAGTACCATATATTTTTACAGGGTACAGGGCAGTTTCGCATAACTTTGAGAGGATTTCAGATATCTCTCGTTCAGTAGCACAAAGGAATACTTGTTTCCTTAACAGTATGCTAAGATGAAGCAGAAGTGATTCAAAACTGCACCAGCATTCCCGCATTCTCCAGAAGAAAATACTCTTGAACTTCCAACAGCATCACCAACTCGCAAGTCACATCACCCAACTTCCAATATGGCACTATAGCTCAGCTCCATTTTTCACACCATTTGGAGAGTTACACATCACACAGTTTATCTCAGGACATCCAAAGAGGTACATTTTACAAAAGAGAACACTTCATGTATCACTTACAAATCTGGTAGAATGCTAGTATTATTGCATTACACCTTTGTATTTTCATTTCAAGATGGGGGAATGTATTATGAGATAATTGTGTATTTAATGTTTAATTACTTACTTTCCATACAAGCACAAAACTGGTAATAAACATGGCAGCGCTGATTCCACACACAGAATAATTGTAAGTAGGATTGAAGAAAATAGTAAGAAACAGCAATGGTCAAATAATCCCTACCTGACTTGCTGCACATTTTTTAACTATGAATGGGCTTCACAGCAATACAGCCAGCATGAGAGCAAAGTAAAACAGCACAAGAGATGCCCAGAGCAATACAAGGGATTTCAACAAACAGATCTCCAGGAGTTCAGTAAAATCTGCTCTCTTCAGTGTCAGATGAAAGCTCATTATTCTTCATCTGCAGACAAATTCCCCACCTCTTTGTTAACTACTGAAACCCTGGACATTACCTGAATTTTTAGAAATACTCACCTTTGTTCTCTATTCAGAAATAACAGCTCTTTTGAATACACTACAGCCAAAACCAATTTCTTCCATAGGGTATTATAGGGTTTTGCTATGGGACTATGTACAACAGTCTTCTAGAAAATCTAGTCCTCCGTGCTGATACTTTGTTCTCCTTACTGCATAAACACCCTGAATTGGTTCTACAATTTAATGGACTACCAGCCTTTTTCTCTCTTCCCCCCACCCCAAGAATTACTTGCATCATTCGCACAGACTCAAAGCATACCTGCGAAGTACTAGGTGAGAGCTGCTCACCTCCATAGATGTATCCATCCACCAGCAAAGCCCAGTGCACCACGACTTTGGGACTTCACTAGAAACACAGCAGTACACAAGAATTCTGGGAGAGGTGAAAGCACCACAGTACAAAAGACACCAGGCTGCACAGTAAGTGTGAAGAGCCAAAATACGCAAGTTAAAATCTACCTGCTACCAGTCTTCCCGGAAGCTCAAACAAGAATACCATGAGCAGCTTTGAAAGTTTTGTACTTTTGTACTCACACGCTACTAAGGCACAAAACTGACCTATCCAAAATTTAGAACAAGAAAAGGTTTCAAGTTTGCATCATTTCTGTGAGAGTACACATACTACATCAGCAGAAACCCAGCTTGAAATATCAACTGCATTATCAAATCCTCATGCTTTCTCCATATTAGTCATACCAACACTACAGTAAGAATGGTTCAACGTAATGCTTGAATCACCTAGTCAAAGTGTCAAGAGATTACTATTTCCTTTCAAATAAAACCCCCACACCACCAGATGTACAAGACGTACAATAACATCCTGAAAAACCTATGGGCATTGAATCCTAGTGTTCAGCACACATTGTTACAGGTTCACTAAATAGCGCTGCAAATACTTGCAAAACTCTTAAGCACATCTCAAGCCCCTTCCTCCATCAAAATCTTTAACACTTCTTGAATGAAAATAGAGTCTTAAAGCCGCATAGCAAATATGTCTTTACTTGAACACTAACCTCTCCCAAGTTTTAAAACCCCTCAATTTTATAACCACATACACACAAAAATCTTGACAATGTATCAGTCAGAAATCCCATTTGCTACCTTACCAATATGTTATTTAACAATTGGCTAACAATCTGCAACCAGGAGAAAATTCTCCCACTATCACAACACTCAAAGGGGAAAAGCCTTTAGAGTGATAGAAGACCATACAATAGGTTCCAACGCCACTTCTTATAGGGCTCCTTTAGCATCATCAAAATTAAATGTTAACATTAGTGGGACAGGACATTTCCAAGTCACAGAATACATCATGTAAAGACAAATGAGAAAGAGGTTCACTGTTTCTGACAAAACAATTATTGTTGAAGTATTACAACATTACTCCCAAGTTTGGGCTGCAAAAATGTAATTGGTCAACCCAGAGTTAGCTAAAGAATATTTTAAAGCAATCTGTAAAGGCTTTAAAGCAGAAGCTCTAAAGCTAAGCCTTCACACATGGTCTAGGTTTAACTTCCAGATCTCAGAAACCTACACCATCTCCTCCTCTCCGTATCATATTTCTGACAGCACCTATGTGTCTCCACTCACAAATACCTGTAAAAAGTAATAGAGTAAAAGGAGCTGCTAGAACAACTTATCATGATTTATTCTCATCTGGAACCTACTGATTTTGTCCTCGTCTGCCAGGAACCCCTTCCCAATTCCAGCTGCTCTTCAGAAAACTAAACCAAACCAACCATCCCAAACACCCTATGTCAAAAAAAAAAAAATGACAAAACACACACCACACACACACACACCCCCCCAATGTCCAAATAAACTCAAAAGGTATTTGCAGCTACTACATGTTTTGAAGCAACTCCAGAAGAAATGTGTATTTTGTAATGATGCCACCAGGTAAGAATAAAATCAAAAAGGCTTCCACCAGATTTTTAAAATGCAGGCAGTGTCATTGTCTCAATGAGCACTGCTGAAGAATCAGAATTAAGAAAAGTTACTGCACAGTATAAAGATCTCTGCAATGCTCCCTTTTACACTTAGTCCACCATAATAAAAACTTAGTCAATCCTGAACTGCTGAAACATTACCAGTGAAAAAAATAACCTAATGTATTATTAAATAAAAATAACCCACAGGCTATTGCATAAAGCCAAAGCATTGACACCTCAACAAACAACGTTGTTTGTTGCCTCATGAATATCTATACCTGTCTGCAAAATCCCACAGGCATTTCATATGTGCCACTATTCTGCTGCTGTCACACAGCAATGCCCTTGTCAGCAATGCCCTTGTCAGCTTCCATGGATACCGAAAGCCAGTAACTCCAGCCAAAGAGAAGCTTCAGTTCATCAAAATTGAGTCTATCATGAAATACAGACTTGCAGATTTAGCAGTATCATTACCCTACCAAGGTAGGGTCTATTAAGTCAACTACATTTCTAAAACACCCTCCAACTGAATGACACTCAGAGAATTCCCTGGTGAACTTTATTACTCAGACATGCCAAGAGTCCAATAAACATACTCAATTGCCATCCTCATGTCACTTCCATAATCTATACTCAACCCCCAACTAACTCATGCCTACCACACTGACCAAGGAAAAGCAAGCTCGGAGGTGAGCTCAATCTAATGCCAGCAGTACCTTCCCTTCTGGGAGCTGCAATGAAAGCTCTGCCTGCCCTCCTACTGAAGAGTATCATCTGGAGTTCAGGCCCAAAAATTCTGGAACAGTGAAGTTCTCCCACTCTGCACAAACCTCATGCTTTTGTCTCCAGTGCATTCACTAGCTGATCCACCAGAAAACAAAACCAGGCACACAGGAAAAAAAAAACACCTAGCTTTCCATTAGCCTTTAAAGCATTTCCACAAGACTTATATCAACTCTTCAGTCCATTGTGGTTACTGAAACACATAATCCAAAATTACCAATTCCTGTAAACCTACTTCAGTCTCTGAAACTGAAATGTGATTAGTAAGGTTTCTCTATTCTCTGATGAAGACAGGAAAAAATACCTTAACTTGCAACACTACACATACCCACGGCTCCCAAGCCAGCACATACAATCATGAGTAAAATTGCAGGATTAGGAGTGAAATGGTCAACAGATACGATCCTCTCAAGGATAACATTATTTTCCACTTCTTTAGGTTTCAATTGAGCAATTGTATATATAAAGAAAAACCATTCCAGAAGCCTTACATCTACTCACCTGCAAAAGTATGCCTTGCCAGAAAGCTTTTATTCTCTCAGCAAGGCACAAAACATTCTTTCTGATGCTGATACTCAACCTCCCACAAATGTGGGGAAATTCATTTATGCCTATGAACTTCATTCACAGGGACACAGATTTGTGCCAAATGATTCATGTGTACTTGGCCAACAACCAAATATTCTGCTTATTTAAGCTGATGAGTTTGTGTCCCCTTCCTCCTCAAGGAAACCCACTCACACAGGTCAATTCACTATGTTACTTTTTTTTCTAGATATTTAAAACAAATGAAGCACACGAGAGATAGGATCCATATAATAATGTAAGTTCTATGAAGCTGTTTGCAACAGGGTGTGAATCAGGAAAACCAAACAGATTGGCACTATCAACTGTGACTAAGTAGTTTTTCCTCTTTCTACACTGCAAGAAAAATCACATTCTTCTTTGCAGCAACAGTCACATTTTAATCTTTCTGCACAGCTTATTTTTGGCCTGTCTGAAAATTAAAGAATTGCCAACATTCCTGGCAAAGTTACCTCTTTGAACTACAGGGCTTGCAGCCGATAAGAATTACATTCCTAGTAAAAAAGTCAAAAGAGACGATGTTCTACAGTTGTGGCTGTAAGAAGTCTGCCTTGGTTGGAAAAATTCAGCTGCTGCTTCCCTTCTGGTTGTAACTTCAGAGCCAACACTCAACTTCTCTCCTTCTAAGTGCTCTGATCCAAAAGCCTGTGGTAAATTTTGCCACTACACATGAACACTTAGGTTCATGCATGCACAGCAGCACAGTCCCATGCACCCTCTACAGCATTACTTATCCAGTGGTATCAATCAGGAACATCTTCCCTTCCCCTTCTGACCAGCAGATCTCTTACTATGATCACCTACTTTCAGGCACTTGGATTACTAATAGGTTTCTTCAAATCCGCCCAAATGCCTGAAAAGACAAGCTGGGCCATGTAACTACACATTCTTGTGATATATGATGTTTAAGAGATGCTTTCCAAACTCAAAAATAAAATCACCAAAGGTTATCTAAACAAATGAAAAATACTAGCAGCTATTCTAAATAATTCAACTCAACCTTATCATAATACCAGCATAACAGTCATTCACTACTTTCAACATGCTTACATTGGTCATTGTAACATACAAAGCAAGATACTTGGCCCTAATTCAGACCTAACACAAAGTTACAAAACTGTATTTTTCTTAGCCCAAAATTCTTACCTACAAGCAGGCTAAAGTGAATTCCCTATGGCAGGTTCTCTGCAACCCCCCCAGCACTATTTCTTCAGCTAAACTGATTCCATGTGACTGACACAGAAACCTTGCATATCATCGAGAAAATAATCACATGGAAAATACTTCGCAACTCCCTTTAGCCAGGTTAGTATCAAACTCACTAGTCCAGTGCATGTGCAGGCAGCACTGGTAGAGACATCAAGTTAACAACCCTCAGCTGATGAGGCTCAGCCAGAAAACACTGGGTCCACCTTTATGGAGAAGTAGCAATACTCTTGACAAGGACTGATGTCATCCCTCCAAAGGAGCTGTTGCCCTGTATGCCTTTTGTTTAAAAAGAAAAGGCCCACAGTGCTTGACACTGACAAGCTAGCTTACCACTTTCTTCCATTACAAGACACTAGGTGAGAACACAAACTGCCTTAAACGCTTAGATCTACTTCCTGTCTGCAAGAGATAAAAGTACAGAATGAACTGCTTTGCTTTATTTCCTTTTCTGAACAACAGACAAGTCATCTGTGGCAGAAGCACCTAATGAAAAGATTCTTTGATAGCACTGATCATACAAGAAAAAAAAAAAAAAAAAAAATCACTGTCCACTTCTGCTAGAGGCACATCAGTCTGACTTCCGCCATCCACATTTTGGCAATTCTCAGAGTGATCTAGAAATGCTTCCAGTAAGGTCTTCAACATGGATTTCTGTTGAAATCACCTCATCTCATCTCTCCTCCTGCACAGACAGAACATCACACAGCGGCACTGTTAGAGGATATAGGACCAAGTTGCACATGTTCTGTTACACCAAGATAACTGACCCTTTCTCTATGGCACGGTAAGCCAATACCAATAGGAGCAGGAGGGATCCTGAAGATTTGGTGAGAGCATTTCTTCTACCTATAGCCATTACCAAAATCTAGTTTGCTAAAGCCTCGGGTAGAGCTTCATTTTAAGCTTCTGTTTAATAAGATACAGCAGCACTGAGCAGGAACACCTCGTCTGAGCATGTCTATGATGTGTTAGCCACCTCTCACAGGGGTGGATCTTGCTACCATGTCTCACACCTTTCTCACCTTAAGACCAGACTGCTGCAATGTACTCAATATATGGTTACACTTCAATACAAAAATATAAAGTGGCATAGACCAACACATCTCCAAACTTATATCTTCCCCATGGCAGTATGCAGCAGCCCAGCAACAATCTCCATCAGATGAGAAGCGCCAAGGGGGTTCAGAGTTCTAAAGAGAGGGGAGTTGACCTGTACAGCACTCTATGGGTTTAGCCTTTATGTCTAAGGGAGTATCTTGTAAAAGCTGTAATTAGCATTTTTTTCAACATACATAACTAAGAGAACATCTAAAATGCATCTGAAAGCACAGCTTAGTGAAAGAAGTGCTGACAAGACAAAATTTGGGGGTTTATATGGACTTAGGTCAAAGAAAAATGAGGAGAGCTGTTCTGCAAGGCATTTAAACTTGCAATAAGCTCCTTTTCAGAGCTGTTTGACTTTAAAAGTTTTGTTCATCTTTCAAGACTGCTCTGATCTGATGCTCATTAAATTCAGAAAGCAGCCAAGTAGCTCCACCAGCCACAGAGCTTCTGCAGGAGACAGCCACTTTAGCACTTCCCACACCAGCTTTGGGTGACTAAAGAGTCCTCAGAGTAAAGTTAAAAAAAAAAAAAAAGAAAGAAAAAAGAAATTAACAAAAACAAAAGTAAAAGAACTCCAGAAAAAAGTCTATAGAAAATTCTGGAAACTCAAAGACAACAGACCTTCTGATTTAAAATGGAACTCATCAAGTCATTCAGAACAAAAAGACTCCCAAAAGCTTGAACCAAGAGGCTGCAAATGTTGTCCAGCCACCCTGCATATTATAGCTAATGTGTTCAGATAACTAAGGGGTGTAGCATTAATTCATTTCATAAAATGCTAGCACTGGTCACAGCGCAAAGCTTTAACTGCCCGGATTTTGCAGACACAGATACCCTATAGGCTTTCAGCATCATCTTCACTCATCTATCCAGTTTAAGAAAGACCATGGGGTGAGGGAACAGCAATAGCCAATATCCCACAGATTTGTATCATTATGAAGACCTGTGATGAGTAAACTGGACATCAATATTGTGGAAAATCCTTTACGTTCTATCTAATGAGTGCTTAAAGATAGATCAAAATTAAAGAACTCTTGGGGCAGTAAAGCAAAATCCTTCAGTAATACAGGCCAAGGAAGTACTTCTTTCCTCAACCCCACAAGAAAAAAAAATATGTAGTACATAAACCACGACTGCTTTGTGATACCTACAAGACCCTATCAAGTTAACAGACAAAGCAGTACCACAATTTCCAGAGCCAGGATGCACACACACAAGGAATATGCTCCGTTACATCATGTAATTTACAGCTGTGTAAATACGTGAACGGGATTCTTAAATACTGCTACGAAACACAAAAGGTAAATCAAGTGACACTACATTGGGGGGTCATCTCCAGGAAGCGCTGTAGGCAAAAAGAAGCATGCTGAACAGTAATGGAGTAAGAAAAGGTTCAAGATAAACTAACCCAGGGAAATAAGACATGGGGGACACAACAGGATAATGAGTCAAGTTATCATTTGACAGGTTCCATTGGCAGGCCCCACTTTTTTTAGTTGTTATTCTTCTGCTCAACTACCCCTAATGGCACAAATAAACAGAAAATAGTTTGTCAGCATTATAATTCAGTACAGCAGACAGCTCGTTTATTCCTTCTCAGACTGCAAGGATGACTTTGGGGCTCTACAGCATGAGACACTTCTCCCTGTAGCACACACGGGCATTAGCTAACCCCAGAAGCACAGTTAGTTCAAGTTTAAGCACAAGGAAAGCTGGTCACCCAGCACCACTCAAGAGCTACACAGGGCTAGAGTCAGTGATGGCCAGACACAGACCACGCACCAGGCTTCTGGAAAGGAACAATCTTCCTCTCTCCAGCAAGGAGAGCAGGATGGGCGGCTTCCAGTTTCTGAAACCAACTAGGCAGAAACTGCTATCAAAGCAATAGGGCCCTACCCTAACTGGGTTGAGAAACAGAAGGTGGCATTATCTCAATCATTTCACCAGTTTCAACAGCCCCACTCATTCCTTCACACTGAAGTTGGCCAGGGTGCTCTCTTCCCAGGGTTCTTCCATACACCTACCTGGGCATCACAGTGTATTAAACTGTCACCTAGATGTCACATGCTACCTAAAAATCAGCCACTTTTATGTCCTGGCTTGTGCAGTGGTTACCAGCAGCGCAGTAAACTCTCAGACTTTATTTCTTTATGAACCGCTTCTTAAAGTGCCATTACACTAACAAAAGCAGCATCACACTCAAACGCCAGCAGCAGAACCATGTGTGAACAATACACAGCAATACAGGTTTACCAAGCTATTGTGCTTTCAGGAGATTACAGAATTCAAAAGACAGTGAATCCAAGAAGAAAAAAAAAAAAAAAACAAACAAAAAAAAAACAGAAAAAAAACACCACCAAAACTTTAACAAAAACCATTGGCACCAGTGAAACATCAGAGTCCAAAATGAATTATTACAAGATTGTCCTTTAGATTTTGCAACCAAGAATATGCACATAACATCAGAATTAGCTAAAGCAAATCAAATTGCCTTCCTCACCCTCCAACTGAACAAATTCTGCATAACCAATTACAGAGCCACAACACACATGGAGCAAAACCTCTTCATGGCAAGCATCAGCCATGACATTATTTACTGCAGACAAGATAATTGGCTGCAGTTACAATAAGTATTGCTGTCTACAGGGACGTGGTGTTACTTGAAAATACTCATTTTCCAGAAGCTCAGGGAAGGGGAAAGGAAAAAAAAAAAATATAAAAAAAAAAAATCAATTCCATAGTCATTAGATGAAAATCCTTAAACTGCAAACTTCAAAACTTCTATTTTTATACAGATATTTTTGGTCATGTGTTGCATGGCTACCCTTTGTATTTCAGGATTATTCTTCCCCACTTGGGAAACAATGTACATCTGGAAGCAATGCAACAACAACTAGGTGAAGAACAAAAGAAAGCTTTAAGCTCATATCTCTTCTCTTATACTACAACCAGCAGGTTGATAGTATCAGTAAGGGGAAAACTGGAAGCTCAGCTCCCTCATCTTGAGGGACAGGCTCAACATGAGGAGTACATGCGCTTTTTGTGTGTGCACGGAAAGCCTACAAACCCAGCAATACAGACCAAGAATAACCTACTTGAGAATACCTTCAATGCAGAAATCCATATGGTGGGCTGGAAACAGTGGTGGAGTGATTTCAAAACCACCAAAATATTAATAGAGAAAAGAAAAATAATGAGATTTCAGAAGGTACTCTTGATGCTGGTATGGCCTGAAAGAGATACAAAAAGGCCACAGGGTTCCTACTCTTGCAGAGATGTTAAAACCCTTGTAATGTCAATTATAGAGCAATGAGAGCAGCATGCATGCCAAGTCATCTTTCCCAACAGCCAGAACAGCAGCAGCTGTAGGTTATCTCCCATCCTTTCATTCAAGGATCAAGCTTTCTTACCAACTTCTGAGAACAAAGTCTCATAAATTAAGTCTAATAAATTATAAAGGGAAGAGATGAAAAATCCTTACTTGCTCTTTCTCCCCCATATACCTCAGAGAAAAGCAATCACCATATGCTTCTAGTACTGCTCCTCCCAGGTAACGGAAGGATCAGCAAGCCTTCCTCCACTGCTTTACCAGTCTGTTCCTCCACACCTGGATCCATCCTTCCTATGTAACTTGCAGTGCTCAGACAGAAGCAGCAATAGCTGCAGAGACACGAGAGCAAGAGTGACCTCATAATTCGATTTCACCACTACACTGGACTTGCAAATAAAAGCAAAAAGGTTGGTACATAACAAGTCAGGTTTTGTTCCCTGATGACTTGGAGAAGGCGCGTACCAAGAAAGAGGTACTAAAGATGCATGAGAGACTCAGAAGATACCAATCCATCAATTTTCACCCACCTCACAAGGGCTCTTTTGTCCCAACTTTCACTTGAAAGGGCTCAGAATGTAACTAAGTATCTGTAAATATACAGCAAAATGAAAGAGCCAAGCAAACTCCTTGTTCACCACACAAGTGATCTTCCCCACCCCCCCAAGCACTCAATACTGGCACTAGATAATTTGCTACATCATTCCATAGATGCTATTCATAAGAATTCATGAGAATCAGACAGATACAACCCTTTTTGACACACAGATTTTTTTTTCTCTTACAAAGCAAAAGGAAAAAAAAAAAAAAGGAAAAAAAAGAAAAAGTTAACTTTGTGGCCTGCCTTGCATGGATGGATGAACTGAAAATTTCAACTGCATTTCCCATAGAGTCCTTGTACATGGTTCTCTTGCTTTGTTCTGACATCTTTTTCCAGACAGCAGAAGGACCAGGAGCACATGACTAGAGCGACTGTGGGGGTTATCGCATACGGCCTTTGTTTCTCACTCGGTGTTATACACTTGGGATTGAATCATATTTGCAAACTTGTTAGTCTGCATCAGTTAGCACCCTCTTTACAGGCAAGCATCTGTCTAGTCTCTGACCTCACATAAACGGAGGGAAAGGAGCATCAATGACCTTTCAAGAATCAAGCTGTAGAGCTTGAATAAGACAAATACAGTTGCTGAGCATGACAGGTCTAGGGCTCACTTGGCTTAGACAGCTACCTGCAGAAATACTGATCAACAAAACCTGCTTCCTATTCCACATGCACATAAATCAGTAAATTAAAATGGAGTCACCCACGGGTTTTCTCCATACAGATCAAGAATCCTTAATAAACGCTAATGCTGGACCTGATAAAACATATGCCCTTTTGCTGCTAACATGGGTTAACTGCACCCATGTTTTCTGAATGCTGCAGGCACGCTGATCATGCAGATACAAGGTAGGCTACAGACCCCGAGCCAAATGCTCTCTTCAAGTCTTCAACCGCAGTGGAAGACATTTCAGTGCAGAAAAACAGAATTCCTGATCTGTCAGAAATCTCACAACCGTACAGCGCTTTGGCACGAAACACACAAACCGATGGGCTATATCTGCACACATGCACACACAGAGCCATGTCAGGTGTGGCTGCACGCAAGGATCAAATACATCAATCGAATGGTCATACATATCAAGCTTTCTTGGTCCCATAAAGATGCCACCCTGCGTTTCTATAAGAAAAAGGAAGATATCCCTGAAAACTACACTATTAGTAGGAATCTGGAAGAACAATTAATGTGAACATATTCAAATCAGGAGTTAAGAAATTCCCTATTATAATCAATTAGCCCATCTTAAGCAACTCTGAACAGGCCCTGTTCCATCGACACTGTACATTTGTTCAGATTTAATACATATTTTTTATTCACATACACCAGCTAATCCTACAAACTTGGATACGAAGGATGGGCACGTATTAAACACGATTTCCAGCACACCTGTGCAGAATAAAGCACAAGGCCTCATTCTTAAATATATTCCTCTGATCAGAAGACTGGAAAAGGCATGGCCAAGACTGAAATAACTACTCCATAGGCTCACATGTCAAAATAGCCATTTTCTTATCCCCTCGATTGAGCTTTCTCCCAGAGCCTGGAGGATATTAGAGAAACACCTTTTGTAAGCTCCCGTCCCTCCCCCCCCCCTTTTTTTTTTGCCCTTTTTTTTTTTTTCTTATAAAAGGGCTGGACTAAAAGGTGCTCACACCCGATCTACGGGTGCATGGAAAAAAAATCTTCCTAGCTCTCCAGAGCCAGGAGTGCGTAAAAAAAAAAAACACATAATGAACATTAATGTCACGGCAATACCTGTGTGCCCGCAATTCGCTTCCTCCTTTCAAGGGGGAAATCAAAAGCAAAATACATGCTACGGAGCTGCCAATCCGTTTCACAAAGCGGGGGGGGAAGAGAAGGGGAGGAAGGCTTTTTAATTAGCCAGAGGCTGCTTACAACGCTGGTAGCGATCGGGGGCTGAGGACAAACCAGCCGGCATTTTTTTTGTCCAACAGGCCCCAAACGAATCGGCGGCGTGCGCCTATTCAAGGTTAATGGAGGGGGAAGGGGAGAGAAAGGAGCTGCCTCCGCCGGGGCTGGGGCCGAGCTCTCGACTGCTCTCTCGGCCCCCGGCCGGGCTCCCGCCCGCCGCCCTACCGCCTCAGCGAAGGGTGGAGAGGGGGGGGGAAAGCCCCAGCAGGGCCGGGCGGACAGACAACCACCCGCGCAGGGCGGCAGGATACTCACGGCTAACTTTCATGCTGCCGAAGGCCGAGGGCTGCTGCACCGGCTTGCAGCTCTCCGCGAAGGAGGTGGTCCTGGGCCGCCCGGACATGGTTCCCCCGCTCCTACTGTGCCCCGATCACCGCTCTCTTCCTGCCTTTCCCACTCCTCCGCCTCGCCCCGGCGGGCCCGTCTGCCGCTCCCTCGCTCGCTCAGCTGGAGGAGACGGGCGGGACGCGCCACATGAAATGCCGGGGTCCCCCCTTCCCCCCCCCCCGGGGAAGCCCCCTCCCCTCGCGGTCTCTGTAGCGCTCGGCGGCGGCTGCTGCTTCTCCTTCGTGTTCCTCTTCTTCCTCACGCCGCCCGTTCCTCACAAAACCATCCTTCCCGGCAGCGCCGGTGGGTCCGAGAGCTGCCTCCGCCCAGTCCGCAGCCCCCCCGGGCCGGCGCCGCTCCCGCTCCCGGCCGCGAGCGAGGGGGGTTGGCTAGGCCTCGCTGCCCCCACCCCGGGCGCCAGTCACATGGGGCGGCGGCTCACGGCCCGGCTCCTCTGATCCCGCCGCTGCGTCTCTTGGGTTTTTTATCCCCTTTTCCGCTTTTTTCTTTCCCTTCTTTTCCTTCCTCCTCTTCCCCCCCTCCCCTCGCCTTTCCTTCACCTCGCCTCTGAGGGAGGCGGCAGGGAAAGGGACTATTTTTTCTCCGACGGCGGAGGGATCTCCGCCGACTGGAGGCGATGCGACCGCTCGCAAGGGGATCCGGCAGTGGCGGCGGGATCCGCGGCGGGCGGAGCAGGGGTGAAGCGGCCCGGGCGGCCTCGCTCGCTCACGAAGGCTTCTCAGTGCGGCGCTGAGGCGGCGGCTCCGGTGGGGCTCCTCATTGCGCCCGCAGGGGCAGCTGGCGGCGGATCAGGCTGGGGACGCTGCACTGCGGGACGCGGCCGGCGGCGGTGGCGCAGGCCATGACGACGGCGACGGCTCCGCGGTTCCTCCTCAGCCGGCTTCAGAGCGCTGACGGCGGCGGTTAGTGCTGCTTCCCCGGGCGCCCAAGGCACATGGGACTCGCCCGCCCGGCTGAAGCCTCCTGCCGCTCCCTCCCGGGGCTGGCTGCCTCCTGCCAGGCCCCCCTCCCTGTTTGTGCCGATCAGTCCCTTTGTCCCCGCTGCTGCCTCCGCTGCGTGCCGGGCTCCTGCTGCTGCGCTCTGTGTGTGCGCCAAAGCCGCGCAGCCGCCTATGCCTGTCGCCGCCCTACGTTGCGGAATGGCCGTAAACGCCTTCAGTGAATACCCAGCCGAAGAGCCCGACGCATTCGTTAGACCCCAGCCCGAGGCCCTCACGGAAACAGCCGAGCGTCCTCGGGACCAATCCCGAGGTCGTTACGGAAATGCCTGTAACCAATCATAAAGCCATTACGGGCGCAACGGAGTCTCCCCGAAGCGAAACGGAGACCCAATCGGAAAACGCTGCCACCGCCCTAGCAGCGCGTTCGGCAGCCAATAGGAAGGAGGCCTCTCTTCCGGCTATTGCCGGGCTGAGCCGAAGCGTGAGAGCCAACCAGAGGACGCGCTGCCGCCGACGCACAGCCCTGGGACGGGTTCAAGCTGCAGCCCGAGGCGGCTTCTCATTGGCTCACGGCGATGAGGCGGCCCGAAGACGCCATGTAGCTCTCCGCCACCGGCCAATCCGGAAGCCCGTTGGGGCACGGCCGCTCACCTTTATGACCTAGCCGTGCGCGGGCGGCCGGGGCATGCTCAGTGCCGCGTTAAGGGCGGGCAGCCGCCGCCCCGGTGGCTGTAACGCCCCTCTCACCCCTCCGGGGGTGGCTCGCGGCTCTGAGTTGAGGCCACTTGGGCAAAGAGGAGGCAGGGGAGAGGCGCAGAGTTCTCAGCCTGGTTTGGGTTGAAGGGGCCTCAAAGCTCATCCGGTTCCAACCCCCTGCCACGGGCAGGGACACCTTCCACTAGAACAGGCTGCTCCAAGCCCTGTCCAACCTGGCCTTGAACGCTGCCCGGGATGTGGCAGCCACAGCTTCTCTGGGCACCCTGTGCCAGCGCCTCAGCACCCCCTTGGTTTGGGCCTGAAACCATCGGGGCCTGAGGTCAGTCCCTCATTGAGCTGGTATTAGGGTTCAGCGTTAAGACCACTGTTGTTTAATATCTTTAGCAATGATCTGGATGAGGGGATCAAGGGCACCCTCAGTACATTTGCAGATGACACCAAGTTGGATGGGAGTGTTGGTCTGCTGAAGGACAGGAAGGCCCTGCAGAGGGGTCTGGACAGGCTTTATCAAATGGGCTGTGGCCAATGTGATGAGGTTCAACAGGCAAAGTGCTGGATCCTGTATCTGCAGGATCCCACACAACGCTCCAGGCTTGGGGAAGAGCGGCTGGAAAGCTGCTCATGGAAAAGGACCTGGGGATGCTGATTGGCGGAGCTGAACACAAGCAGCTTATGCCCAGGCAGCCGAGAAGGGCATTGGCATCCTTCATAGTGTAACCATCAGGGCCAGGGCAGTGATCACCCCCCTGTAGTGGGCACTGGTGAGGCTGCACCTCGAATCGTGTGTTCAGCTCTGCACCTCTCTCTACAAGAGACACACTTAGGTGCTGGAGCAGAGCCAGAGAAGGGCAACAGAGCTGGTGCAGGGCCTGGAGCACAAGTGTGATGGGGAACGGCTGAGGGACCTGGGAGGGTCAATCTGGAGAAGAGAAGGCTCGGGAGGGGCCATATCGCTCCCTACAACTGCCTGACACGAGAATGGAGTGAGGTGGGGGTTGGTCTCCTCTCCCAAGTAACAAGAGATAGGGCAAGAGACATCAAGTTGAGCCAGGAGAGGTTTAGACTAGATATTAGGAAGAAATTTTGACACCAAAAGGCTTTGCACTGGAACAGGCTGCCCAGGGCAGTGCTGGAGTCACCGGCCCTGCAAGTGTTCACACACCATGTAGACAAGGCCCTCAGTGACATGGGTTAGTGGTGGCCTTGGCAGTGCTGAGGAATGGTTGGACTTGATGAGCTTAAAGGTCTTTTCCAACCGAGTTGATTCTGTGATTCAATAAAAGACAATGACATTGAACCAGCTGTTGCTACCATGTGTAGTGTTGTCCATAGGCCTGTGGTGTGGTTGGTGGGAAACCTCAGCAGCTGTAGGAGAGGGGCACAGTGTGGTGAGATGGCTTGTTATAAAAATACGGCAACAGCACACTGGAAGTAGCGCATGGAGTGATGGTAAAGCTGCTTCAGAAACTGGGCAGAGCGATGGAGATAGAAGATCAACGCTCCTAGAAGATGCTCCCGATTCAGCTGTTATCAGCAAGACAGGAAACACAGTTTGTTAGAGCTATTAAACTGGCCCTTATATCCAGTGCCACCATGAGTGGATTGAGCTTGGCCCTGGCCACAGTCCCAAGTACTGTTCTGGAAGAGCTTGGACTTCAGGGCTCTGAAGCACCCCTGGGGCATCAGTTCCCAGCCCTGCCAAAGCAGGTGCTGGAGTATTCTCCCTGCTGTGACCTCAGTAAAAATACTCAGCAGTCCTCAACAAAAATCGAGCACCAGTTGCTTATGCCATTAAAAAAAAAGCGTTCTTGCCAGAATAGTTTATACCACATACAAAGCAACTTGGACTAGCAGAAGCACTCCTTGACAGTGTTAGGTTCTAAGAGTTGCTGGCACCAAAATATTGCCAGATTTAGGTTTTTTTCTTCTTCCCACTGCCATTCTGAACCAGCTTGCTATGTGAGCAAACTAAGCTAAAATTTATCCTTTACAAGAGCTGTTTTCCAAAGCAGAAAACAAACACAGTCTCTCTAAATGGTTCAGCAGTTTGCTTGCTCCAGGGTGCTCAGTTTGCTGGAAACCTTTTTTTCCTGTCAGTTAAATAATTAATATCTTTACCTACTACAAAGGACCTGGGACTGTTTAAGGTTTGATTCTTCATGAGCTACCTGTGCAGCTCTGTACAGCTGGAAGCTTGACCGTTGAGAGTGGTGTGCCCTAACAAAGACTAAAGACACAGTCTGTAATCACAGTATTGGAGTGGTGCTGCAGCCACCCCACCATAGTCATCATTCCAGCCCTGCTCTGAGATGCCACTGTATCAAACATTGCTGAGGCACAGACTCAATTGGCTATCAGCCATGAAAATGACATCTCCTCTCTTGTTTCAGTACAGCTGTTGATCCCAGCCACGGCTATTTGTCAAAAATTAGGGCTACAGATTGGATTAGTTCTGTAAAGGATGGTCTTGCACAAAAAGACAAATATGCAACTAGGCAGTGGCTAGCTCTCCTCTACCTGAAATGCGCCGCTAGACATTCCACTCATGAGCTTAAAATTGGTGGTTTTTTTTGCCATTGAGCATCAAAATGCCAATGCAAATCACATCATCTTATTTTCTGGCAAAGTTCTTTCAAAAGACTACATAAACAGGAGATCCAGCTTGAGAGACAGATGAGTTTTTGTTAACTGAAGAAAGTTGGTGATCTGAAAAACAGCAGGGAGGGGAGGTTGAGTTCCTTGCTTTAGCATTTGTTGTTACTCATGATAGTAGTAAATAAAAATCAGACCAATGCGTACTTTATACTGACAGTGTCTGCTTGAAAAATATTCCTTCCAGCTTTATAACGAGTGTACAACCTGAAGATGGAAACCAATTTCATTCACTTACAGAGAACAGGTTTACCTCAGGAAAACAGCTTTATGCTTGTCCTCCTGTATATGGTATAACCCTTCCCTAAAATCACCCAGTTTCCTCTTCAGTACCAAAACAACCCGTATCAAGCCCAGAACTCTTGGTTGCTGCTAATGTTGCTTTTCTGAATGCCAAGTCTATCCATGCACTTGGGGAATGCACAGGACAAATATCCCAGCTGCTCTGTTTCCTATTAGGCAATCCTGCCCACATTTCCAAGTAATAATTAACCAACCAACTCTCCAAAGCCTGTCCATTCAAGTCTAGTGTCTGCTCATCGACTAGGAAACCACACAAGTGTGCTTAAAGGAGGATTATATGTAGTTGAAGGGGTGGGAAAACTACAAAGCATCTTCCATTTCTGTTAGTCTTCTCACAGATTCTTCCCTTAGCTAAGTCTACTCTCAGAAAAACCCTCAACACGTGATAAGGGCATCTGTTAATCTTTCATCCTCCATTGCAAAACTGGGCTGACAATTAAAATCATTCGGGAGAGGCATGAGTCTTTTTTTTAGACTGAAAGGTTCTCTTTTGACAACATTGCAAAGTTCATCTTTATTTTCAGCCTCTTGGCTGATGAAATGACCTCCCTTGAGAATCTGCAAATATAAATAGAATTGACGTTTTAATGATCGGTTTTCACAAGCTTGTATAATCCAGCGTCTCAGGCACTGATATTGTTCCAAACCTGGCTGCAAGGGGCAGGTTTACAGCTGCCGTGTTTCTGTAACAACCGAGTTCCCAGCGAGGCTGCTTGAAAATAGGAAGCATCCAATAGGAATTACTGAAGTGTCATCTCTCTGAAATGCCGTAAGGTGGCAGTGAATTGGGAAACTGGTACTATTCCCTGGTAGAACAAAGCTTTAAGGAGCTCAGCGGAAGGGGGGTGGTGGGGTGTGCTTTGTTCGTGTAAGGCTTTTCATTTGTCTGTTTACTTTTCATATATCACCCTAAACTTCAAATATCTTAATCAGACGCTGAGCGGGTCTGCTCCAACATGCACCCGTAGACATGTTCCTGCACAGGGAACTCCTGCCTTGTCATTCTCTATTGCTTCCTTTTTGGGTGTTCTGTAGGAAGATGTTGTGTTTGCTTACCTCGCAGCTCTTCCTTGGTCATTCCATCAGGAGCCATGGTGAGAGGGCTACCTCCAGTAGCCTCGTAAAGAGGCAGTCATTCAAGGCAGTTTGAACTTCTGTTATGCTTTGCAAATCTAAACAATACTAATGGATCTACCAGTCTTGCATTTAATTCCTTAATATTGCCAGGGGAATTATCCACGGAACAAGTTACTGAGATATTGTAATGCCTTGTCTCCTGTTTGATTGGCGTGGGCAAACTCAATGGCTGTGGTTAAACTTTAACTTTTCTCTTTTTTTTTTTTCCAGTGGAAAATCAGAGATTGTAACAGTAACAGATGTACTGATTGCCCAGGCGTTAATGATTAGAACAATAAGTCCTGAAAAGTGGGGTTGATTTTTGTCCTAGAACAAAATCTGAAGAAATCTATGTTTAGAACATACCGGTCGCATTTATTTTTCTGAGCTGGATGCATGGTTTTCATCTTGAGAACCAAGCATTTTGCAATGATTTCCTGTCACAAAATATGTCATCACCAGCAATTGCTTCAGAGAACAGCAAACGTTTTGCTGATCTGGATATGTGGGGGTGAACCTGGCCCTTGCAAGACTCTAGGTAAGTTTGCCAAAACCAACAGAGCCAAGTGGTCTGAACAGTTTAATCTAACAGGAGCTACGGACCACGTCCATTTCTCAATTCAGCGCAGTGGAACAAGCAGAGACACCAAATACAGGTTCATGGCAACACTGCGACACATGGAAAACATCAGTGACTTCCTAGGTGCAAAAAATGCATCCTTGTGTGGAAGTCCTCCCTGCTGCACAGGTTTAAGGTTGGTCTTATCCACTGACTCTTGAAAGAAGCATCAGGTTTCCCACTGTGCCAGGAGAACATCTTGTTCTGTTGGACAGTTTCCCTTGCTCCAGCATTTGTCTGGCCACACCTTCTTCATAAATAACCCTGGAAAAACCACAGTGTCCAGAGCCAGAGAAGCTCTGTCATTCTAATGAGCCTTTGACATGTCTTCCAGAGAGTCATTCCCTGGAAAGCACAACTTATGCCTGTTTCCCGAGGAGTTTAAAAGAGTTCAAATCTAGAGAATTATACTTCTGTGTGTATCATCTCTCTCAGATGCAGTTAAACAGCTCAGACTGACATCCACTTGTTTTCTGTTTGCATTTTCCCACAGCAGGTCTCCCTGTTTCTGTAAAGAGGCTACTAAGAAGCATATGGGTCATTCCTACAGCAGGAAATCTAAACAACCCCATTCCCCAGCATTTACTGGGGCTCCCTCTATAGTACAGTATTGGTAGAAAGGAGTATAAATGTCCCATGGTCATTATTTCCTTGCTTCTCCAATCAAGTTCCACGCTGTTGAGGAGACTTTAAAATTGCAAAGAGTTAAAGCCAACCTGATCCCTGAGGCCTTCAGTCCATTCTAGAAAATCATGTAGGGCTAGGAAGCCTTAACGTGAGACAGGGAATAAGGAGTACCCTTTAGCTGGGCCTTGGTAGACATACGGGAGAGGCATGGGCAGGGGAGAAGACCCAGGCTGGTTTCCAAGCTGTCACAATGACCTAGAAATTGTAGAAGGATGCAAGCACAACAGCCAGCAAAGGAGATTTTGGGGTGCTTCCTCCTTCAGACAGCTGGGGGATGTTGCACCAGGGTGATGAGATTTACTGTGCTTTCTCACAAATGCAGGAAGAGGTTTCTCTAGTTCCTATTGAAACAGTTTTGGAAAGACAGCATTGCATATGGTGCAAGGTGCCAAGAGAAGGAGAAAAAGCCATTCGGAATAGATGTTTGCATCACCAAAGAAGCAAAGAAGGCAGCAATACGCCTGGTGGAGCCTGCCTGGGATGCTGTCCTTGCTGCAAGGGCTCCCTGCAGACCAAAATTACCATGCTTAGCTGCAATGAAATGGGCATCCAGCTCTTGCTGTCACAGCTGCTTTTACCTGGGCTGAAAACAACTGCATGGGTACAGGTCTCCCCAGCCAGCTCCCTGGGGGAGAATGGGGACAGCAGTGCTTGGTGTTTTAGAGCCATTCTTGATACCTACAAGGTAAACTGTGGGGAGTATAATACACTTCTGTCTGCAGAGAGGAATGATTGCTCTGCACTATACAGCACGTAGCAAAATGGTTGAATAGAGCTGTGAAACCTTGGCCATTCTATATACATCAGCCACAGTAGTGAACTTGCACTGTTGTTGTATGTCTCACCAATGGACCGAGGGTCTTCAGTTTGGAATTAAAGGTGGTGATTCTCAGAAGCTGGGAGAAAATGCACACTTAATTATGAAGGGGCCAAAAATGTAACAGTATTTTCACTTTGGGTGTTGAGTTTTTACCAAGCACTCTAACTGAATTAAGGAGCCCTGTCCCTGCCTGCTCCCTAATCACTGTTGCACACTACTTCCTTCATCTTTGGCTTGTAAATGGTTACTAATTGTTGCTGCATATTGCATTGTACATCTGGTGCTTACAGCTGTCTTGCCCTGAGATGGAAACAGCTGTTTTTAAAAGGAGAGCTCTCTCCCAGATCACTAAAACATCTGGAAAGTATGGCATTGAAACTCAGTTATCCAATATAAAAACTTAGCAAATATGTGAACAGGCTAGAGGGTCTGCAAACACAAAGCTTCAAAGTAGGCACAGGAATCATAACAGAAAAGACTTGTGTCTTGGGTGTTTCCCATAAAATCAGCTAGTTCCCTTAATTCTCTGTGGACTGCTTGACATGGTAAAACCTTTTACGCTCTGCACAACATTGCACACCTCTTAATTTGATCAGACTAACAACCCACATTGCTTTTGCTTCAGCCCTATTAGATGTAATTCAGATGCCTTTCTTCAAGGAAGGATTGAGGATCAGGCAGCACGATCCAGCTGTCTGGAGACAAGAAACCAGTAGCATGAAAGCACCGAAAAGCCCTAGAAATCAATGGAAACAATTTCATTCCTTAAAAAAAAAAAATAATTCCAGAATCTCATTTCCTCCTGAACATTATGTGACCTGATTGTTACAAGCAACCTATTTTTTTTCCCCTCCCTGTTTATTTTGTGTATTTAACAGCACTGAGCGTACAGTCCATTGTTTTGCTAATGGTCAGCAAAGCTTATCTGCCGATCTGGCCCAGCCGCTATTGCTCACATGCTACATGTTCTGCAAGATTTGGATGAGCACCCCTCTCAAACGCTGCAAGAGGCTGCAAGCCAAGCAGCAAGAGCAAAGCTGAACTCAACAGGCAACAATGAGCAGGCATATAAGGACACAGACAGGAAATGGGGGAGCTTAAATAAGGTTAGCATGATTGGAGCAGCAGTCACTCCAAATGACCCCTAAGGAAAGAGCCTACAAGCAGAAAAAGCCCGATAGGATTAACAATGCCTTTTTATAAAGGAGTTATTTCAGGACATCTGACTTAAGGGAAATGCTACATTTATTTGTTTTTAATTGGACTGGATGCAAGCCATATCAAGCTGATGATGCTGGTCTGAGTTCAAAAGGATCTCTTTTTGCCTTGTGGCACAGGAGCAAGGGGGCAACACAATTAATGGGAAAGGTGACCCTTTCAGGAGAACGAAGTATTTCTAAGTTAAGCAGTTATTGTATATGTCAGGTGCTTAAAGTAGGAGTTTTTCTAGTCCCTGGAAGGTGAGAGACTTCTCCAGGAGGTGATTCTAGTTCTCAAGTAGGGTTGCTCTTAAACTTCACCTAGAAGAGCCTCTCTTTTCTCCACACATACAGAAGGACACTAGGAAGACCTACCTAGTGAGTGGGCTTTGGGGCAAGAAGCCTCCCACTAGGTGACAGGAAGGCAGTTACATTTCTAACTGGACTCTGAAAGTCACTGGTGAATGATACCACTGATGGGCAAGTACTTGGATAATACTGACCCCATAAATATATAGTACTAAACCTCATTTTTTTTTTTGGTAAAGGGCTTGAAACATGCTGCTTGAATTCAAATCACTAAGTGTGAAAGTAAGGGAAGGTTTATAAAACACTCTGAAACATCTTGCCCTGACACAATCAGAAACAAGATACTGGACTAGAAGCCAGGGGCCGAGTTGTTTGGTAATCGGGGATCATCTCAAAACCCAAGAGTATTTTATCCTGACAATAAGAAAAGCAAAGGTGGCTGGAGGCATGCATGGATGAACAAGGAGTTCCTGACTAAACTGACATAAAGAAGAAACGTACAAAAGGTAGAAGCAGGGGTAGGTGACCCAGGAGGAAGCCTTATGGGTACAAGTGTCCTTCAGCAATCCCAGGCCCCTGAGCAAGGGGCCCAAAAGTGTTTGGGGAGCTGGCTATTGACACTGCAAGGTCACTCTTTGAAAGGTCATGGAGAGGTTCCTGAGATCTGCAAGAAAGCAAATATCACTCCTATCATCAAGAAGGAAACTACAGTCCGGTCAGCCTCACATCAATCCCTGGAAAGGCAATGGAGTAAGAAGTCATGGAAACCATTGCCAGGCACATGAAGAACAAGGAGGTAGTTGAGTGTAGTCAGCATGGATTTACAAAGGGGAAATCAGGCTTAACCCACCTGACAGTCTTCCGCAGCAAGATGACTTGGTTGGTGAATGAAAGCAGTGGATGGTGTTTGCCTTTAGTAAAGCTTTAGACAGTGTCTGATGTAACATCCCCATAGACAAGCTGTATGGGTATGCAAGAAAGTATGGAAGTGGACAGTGAAGGTGACAGCTCCAGCTGACCCTCCTCAAGCAAGGGTGGGTTAGACAAGATGATCACCAGAGGTCCCTTCTGTGCTCCACAATCCTGTGATGATTCTGTGACCCACCGCAGCAGTTCCTGGTGTCCTGTATGCTGCCAGTTCTTACACACTTTGCTGATTTTTCCCTGAGGTAATTATAGATGTTACTGGTGTAATTAATTGCACCGAATGCATATACCTCTGAGGATGAGGTGGTTATGGAGAAACCTGAACTGAATAGAATAGTCAGAGGAATCATCCACAAACAAACTACAGCAACTGGGAATCATCATGCATGACTGTAAGGTTCTGTACACATGCTTTCAGCAGAACAAGCAAGGTGTGGGGAGAGAGAGGCTGACAGAGTGCACAGGGCAGGGCCAAATGAGAAGTGGGAGATGAGCAACCTATGACAGCCAGTGATGAGCACAGTGCATAAGCATTTCAGTTTCATTTCCCAGTCCATGGCAACATGAGCTGGGCTATTTGTGTAGTGGTGCTAAAATTCAAGCCCTAACACTGCATTAAAACAGGGCACCAAGCACGAGCAGTTACATCAGAGGCAGCATTTTCAAGCTGAGCACTCACAAAATGGAGAAAACACAATTAATGACTGCCTGAGAGAAGTCCCATTTAAATAACCACCCTGAGAAGTCCCATTTAAGTGACCAGGAACTCTGAAGCAGAGGCAGCTCTCCAGGGCAGTTGTCCACAGGTTGAACCATGAGCTTGTATTTTAACAGCGGCATTTCCAGTCTCCTCCACAGCATGGCCCTGATGCATTTTGTGAACTGAGGCAGGATCCCATTAAGAAAAAGAATGTGATCGTGCCATTAACATCTGTCTTGCAAGAGAAGATTAGAGTAACATTTGTCAAGAATGGCCCTGCGTTGGGGGAAAGAGATGGACTGGAGTCCCCAGGTGGCTCCTTGAGGTCCCTTCCAGGACTGTTTTCCACAAAGTCATACATGCCAAAATTAAGCTAAATTAAGTTTGCACAAATTGTTTTAGTTCCAACTTTCCATGACTCTGGAATGCTTGATTTCAGAGCCTTTTCAGCACAGATTACAATGTGCTGCTTTTTAGGATCCTCGTTGGTTTGTTTTAAAGCCAACTCAACTGAGCAAGGACACTACAATATGCACATCCAGGAGGTTCATTAACAAGAACAGGTCCACCACAAGGACCTCTGACAGGGACTGACAGAGGCAACCCAGGTGATTATACCCTCTCCAACTAACAAACGTAAGGGTGGCAGTAGGAAGAGATTGCTGTGCTGCTAGCCAGCATCAGAGGCTTGCCTTTCAAATCCACATGCTAGCAGCAGATGAGTTGAGAGTTTCAGAACAGCCAGGTTCCCTTCCAAACTCCGGAGAGCAACATGTGCCACAGGAGCTTTCTGCTTCTTTCCCTCTGTGTTCCCTCCAGTCCTACTTTTTCAAGGCCCTGGAATAAAAAAACCCAGCTCCTTTGCTACCTCCTCTGCTCCTTGCTCCACCACTGTCAAGTCAGAGTCTGTCCTCTCCCCAACTCTCGCCTTCACTAATTGCATCTCACCTCAAGTCACATCTATACCCCACCTCTGTCCTGCTCCTAGTCATCTGGCTTGTCCTACCATCACCTCTACCCTTTCCCCTATTTCGTTGCTTTAATTTTCAACCAATAGCTGCTCCCAGGCCCTGAGTTCTTGGTGCTTTAACCCTTCCCTCTATCCTCCTTTATTTTGTTGATTCAGAAAATTAAGATCCCCACCTTCCCTCTTCTGCCCCGGTCACACCATCTTTCCTTCTTTTACTCCCTCCTCCCCCAGCCCCACTTACAACAGGTTCTTCAACCAGATTTACCGCTTTCCTCCCACAGTGGCTTCCACAACCACTTCTTCTGCCATGCTGCTTCAGTGGCAGCATGGTGGGCATCACCTTTATGAGGGGAAGCCCATTTTCACTCAACTCAGTGCACCCTCCCACAGTGGTAACGGCAACGACTCGCAGGTGTGGTGGGTTTGACTACCGTCAGTGGACAGCCCAAGTGCATCAGCAAGGACATGGAGCATACTCAGCCAGGGTGGAAGTTCCAGGCATGTTTTGGGAATGGCTTTTTGTCCACTAAATGCTAAGAAGCCTCTGCAGATCTGCATGCCTTATGACTTTTCAAGGTCATAAAGTGTGGTCCTGGTTGGATGGGTTTTGCCAAGACCCATAGAAGTTAGATTTCCAGTTCGTATGCTGTGAGGGAGAAGCATCTCAGACAAAAAAAAAACTAAGAAACAGGCTTGAAATGGGGACAAATGTGTTTTTGTTAGCCATGCTCTTGGAAACGTCCTGAATAATTTTCATTGTAGCTTTCCAGCACACTCAGCATGAATACTTTGGTATAACACTTAAGCTTTAAGGAAATGATAATCAAGTGAGTCCGAGATATTTTTATGGGAAATTCTGTGCATCCTTTTTATGCAGGGGATATTATGAATCCCTATGCATGGGGGTATTAACTGTTAGATAGTGCGATCAGAAAGCATTTTACTTTCTTTCACTGTTGTTTTTCTCATTTCCATTCTCACCAGTTATCAAAATCTAATTGCTGCATACTCTGGGCCTCTAACATCTTCATTGATAATCACTCATTCTTCACTTGATAACACTTTATACAATTACAACACTAATTCTTCATTGGAGACTTTTTTGCTGCAGGACAAACTCCTCATTATCTGGAACACCCCCTGAATTAATTTATTCCATTGGTTACTACAGACTTGTAAAAATAGGGGTTTTAAACTGGGGACTTGAGTCAGAGGTGGTGTTAAAGGAGCAATCTGCTTGAGCAGCCGAATTGGTATGAGCAACATCCTTCCCAGCACAGTGTCACGGGCTCCTCTTACACTGATCACTTTGTTTTGCAAAGAAGACGTTCAGGTTTATTAAATGAATTTAAGTTATCCTGGGCTTGGGCATCCTTGCTGAGTTGCTGAAAAATGCCGCAAGGTCTGTGTTAGGGGTGGAAATCACCCCTGCTCTCTCCAACAGATACAGACATCAGTAAGACAGCTACTGCTGTCCAAATGACATGAGCAAATAAATGTCTTTTATATGTTTTGGCCAGCCCAGCCTTTCTTTCCTACTCTACAGGTAGGTTGCAAACTTGCAAAACCCAGTGAGACACTGGAAATTTCCCTGTAATGAAAGCATGTCTCACAACACTTCCAGGCATGTTGCAGCAGAACAAAGCTGTGACCTGTTCTTTCATCTGCCACCCTAAGGGTAGGAAGATCTTTAAAAGTCAGTGTCTCGTTTATGACTCTGCGTTAGAACAGCCTAAACTGGTCACAGAGGGAAATGATTTTATAATAGTCCTGTAAAAGCAGAGACCAAGTCTGGGTTGCTCAGCTGGTAGCTGCACAGAGCTTGGCACCAGTCCTGGAACCTGATGAATAATGTTTGAAACGATATTGTTCCCAGATTTCCAGCTGTACCGGAAGGTAGGTGGTCAGCACAAAACCTACCTTACCTCCTCCTGCTGCTCCAAGATTGATGCTGTCTGGATCAGGCGGAGGATAGCCCAATTCTGCCAAATAAATAGGCCCCTGCTGTGTGCAGCATAGAGGCAGCATCTCTGTTTGTAGGGCTGTGGCCCCCCTGCAGCCCAGGCTCTGATTGCTGAGCAGGGCACTCATTTTTCCCAAGGGAAAGATGCAAGGGGATTTTTTTTATGGAAGTGCTTTAGCAGATGTACCTCACATGCTTGTGGGGTTGTTCCTAATGCTGTCATTATCTAGAAAAATCATTGCTTACTGGTAGAAATCTCATCCTTGCTGCAGCAGATGCTTTGACTGCTGACAGGGAAAAGGGTTCTTGGTTCTTTCTGATCTGTGATTGTCAAATCCCAATTTTTCTGGACAATGGGGTGATCCTGAAAAAGCAGGATGTTTCCCCATTGTGTAAGGACACAAATATATACAGGAGCATGCATAGAAATACTTTATATACTAAAACCAGATCCTGTGGGCAAACCATCCACATAGAGCAACTACTGGCTACTCAACAGCAAAATCACTGGTCTCCATTGTTGGTACCCCAGTTTGTTGCCTGAAATCCTTCCCCATCTTTCCCAACTCCTCTCTCACTTTTTCCAGAGGACATTTGGGATTCTCACTGAGGTCCAAGACTTGCTGGCTGAGAAAGTTAACCAGGGCCCAGCTGGAAGCATAAGCTTTTGTTTTCCTGTTTTGTGATGGGTCAACCTGTCTCTCAGGCCTTCCTGGTGAAGCACCCAAAGCCTTTTCTGCAAATATTTAGTGAAGAAGCTTTGATGCATCTCAGGGAGGTGGCTTTGTGTTCACTTGAATGACTGGTGCCAGTGAGAGAGAAAAGAGAGCATGGGTTTTCTCTCTGAGATGAGCACAATGTTCAGTAGAAGAGACAAGGCTCTTGACTCGGAACCTTCTCCTTGAGTAAATTAGACTCCAAGTCATCCTCAGGTTCTCTTTGTTGTTGTTGAGCTTGTCTGCTTTAAAGGCTCAATTCAGATGCCCTCAAGCAGCTAGTGCTGAAGGCAGTGGGGGCTGAGGGTGGAATTTAGCCTAAGGGGTCATACTGTAACACAACAGGTACCCAGTAATGCCAGACTTCCAGAACAGGAGAGCCAGCCTCCCCCCTTGACTGCAGCATGCTGATATCAGGTATTAGGAGAACTAGGAAAAAGACCTCATCACTGAGGAGCTGTGAAGAATAGATTGCAGAAGCAGGAAAGCACTAAATGTGGGTTTGTTACTGACGTGATAAAGGTTGTAATAGCGAGGAAATGAGCTGATATTTGCAAAAGCATGATCCACCAGCAAACAAAAGATTCACCTGTCAGAGGAAAAGAAGTCTTTATCCAGCACCTGTATCTGGGGAACTGTTCAAAAAAAAACAACCAAAACCCAGCTGCTTTCAAACAAGGGCTTGAATTTGCTGTAATTATGTACAGAGTAACCCACTGCTCATGGATCTGCCTAGCACTGCTGTAAATTCAAGGTGCGATTGCATCAGCTAATATTATTCCTGCAGTTCCCTTTGGTTTGAAATATTGCCCGCCTCATTTGGGTTAGATATGAGATGTAATTGCCTGGAAACCAACACACAACTCCTGAAGGGTGCCTTGCTAGTTATATTCACCTTGTCCATGCTATTCCCGCATTGGATCATGTCAGCAGGACAATGCCTTCATTTTCCCTTCCTATGGGCCCCTTGACCGGTACCAGGAGCTTCCTAAGGAACTTGGGTCCATATGGATTTCCTAAGCCATGGGAAGCCCCAAGAAGCAAAAGCTCTTCAGGGTTTCTGCACCTCTGAGCACTTGCAGGAGGTTTGCTGGGAGGAAATACAGATGGACAGGCTTTCCTCTGTGAGTATATTAAAATACTGCTGGTAAATCTAGCACCTGATGGGTGCTGGGATCCCCACATCCATTGCAAACTTGCAGGGAAAATGTCAAGTTCCTGCTGACCCACAGATTTTGCCTTTCAGATACCCTAACTGCCAATGAGTATTTCTTCTTCAGTGCTTCAAAAGGTGGGTGCAATTCTGTTCTAGCATCTTGCCAAACTCTTTATAGACTCCTCTGCAGCTGGCAGCAGGGAGCAATGTATACAGCCATCCTCCCATCGCTGCAATGGGTAGCGATGAAACCAGGGCTCTCCCTCAGTGCCTTCCTGCAGATACAAAGAGTGGCAGGTATGAACTGCTAGAGGGAGCTAAAAATAGATAGTTTCTTCTCCAAGTAGACCAGGGATTCTGGGAAGAAATGGCCATTTTTCATTGGCATGTAAGTGGCTAAGTTAGGAAACAAGAAGGAAGAACAGCTACTAACTAGAAGACAGCATTGGCATGAGAACAAGTAGATAAAAATAGGCTATGAAAAAATGTGGGCTGCAAATCAGAACCAAGTTTCCTTCTGTCAGAGTGAAGTTCTGGAATAACCTGCCAAGAAAATTCCCAATGAATTTTCCATCTTCAGATGGACTGTGATATATTAACGAGAGGGATTTCATGACTCAGTGCTTGTCATAGCTGGGGAATACGATGATGATTAGGAGATCCCTTCTAGCCCCACATTCCTGTTGGTATGATAACAGAGGAATCTGTGTAGGGTGCAGCAAATGCTGAATCACTGAGTGCTTTATATAGCTGTCTGGCAGGACAAAGTCCTTCGCACCCATCCTGTCTGCAAGAACCTCCAGGACAAAAAAAAAGTAAACCCTTAAATGCTTGTAATCTGGCAGCACAAAGCCCCCGAGGCCTGAGTTAAAAGAAAATCAGCTGAGCTATTGGCTCCTTTAGCAGGGGAAAGGTGATGGTGTGGGCATGAAAGTAAGAAACCTCACTGTAAACACTGAGGTGAACGCACTCCAGCAGCTTCAACACACGGTTTTAACATGGGAAAGAAACCCAGTGCTTGGAACCATGTGGAGGTATCCCATGCACTTGCTCAGCCATGTGTGTGCAGGGATCATTTCCACACGGCGTGATCCTATCATGTAGCGGAAAGTTCCTGCAATTAACACCCACTACTAAAACATCCACGGTTCTCCCGCCACCCCAGGACCCACAACTCTTTTGATGGTGTTTTTCCTGTCTCCTAGGAGTCCCCCAAGGATGAGATCACTTTCTATGGCACAAGGCCAGCAATCAGGCTGCAGCTTACACTGACGCAACTGTCCTTGCAACTGGACGTCTACAGCTTTGCTGCTCTAAAAGCAGACCTTGGGGTAAGAGCAGCAGCTGCAGTTTCAGTAGTACACAGCTAGAGGTAGGGGCCAAGCACCCATGAAAAACAGGATAAGGCAGAACATGGGTCCGGTTTCTGGGCTCAGGAGAGTAACACTGCTCAAGAGGAGAGTGCTTCTCCACAGCCCTCATAGCTGTTGGATATAAGGAATACTTCTCTGTAGCTTCTTCTGGGCCTGTGGAGGTTGGTTACAGATGTGGGTGCTCTCTCACCTCTTCAAAACCTGCAGCACAGGACACCTAGGGCCCCTCACTGCTGCTCCTCACTGTGTCACAGGAGCATCCCTGCACAGATGTGGCACCACTGTACAGCTACCATCTCAACAGGTTGCACAGTCTGGTTGTACTGGGCTAAGGACACTTGTGGGTTTTCCCTCATGCAGCACTTCTGAATACTGCACCCATTATTTCTAATAACTGCCCCTGGTATCAAAGCTCGGAGTGAGAGGTTCCCCACAGATCCCAACTGCTGATGCCAACACAAGGCAGTGGGGAAAAAACTTCCATGCCAACAGCCATCACTCTTCTCCCATAGAGCCTGGCTTAATCCCTCTCTGCCATAGCTAACAAAGCTCTGGTTTTGTTGTTGGATTGGGGTTTTTTTCCCCCTTTTTTAGGCCAGGCAGCTGAATCACCATCCAGATCAATTTTGTTGTTTCCTAAACAGTCACAAGCTGACAGGGTAACAGGCAGACTGAGCGATGGCAGGTGGTACAGCCCAAGAGCCTCAAGGCTTCCTGCCTTCCTGGCTTTTGCCAAGGCCCAACAAGCAGGCACACAGAGGCATCTTGTACTGGCTGTGTGATGTGACCCTGCCTAAACTGCCATCAGCAAGCAGAGGGCATAAAAGTGTCTGTGCACCACTGGGGTCAGGGGCAGAGGCCACAGAAATTCTGTGCAGAAGAGCAGCACCTGTAAATGGTGTGTGGGCAGGGAAAGGCTCTGCTCTCTGGAGCATCCCCTATCACACTGCGCACAGCAGGGCTCAGGGATGCTGGCTGAGGTGGACTCATAGCTTCCTATGGTTTGCAGACAGCAGTAGGAGTGACAGAGCTGGAGCCTGTGGAGATGCACAGCTAGCAGGGGAAGGATAGCTTGGAAACGTGTCTCAAAAATACTCAAAGAACCTCATCAGCATCAACTGCTGTGGCTGCCCCATGCATCACTGAAAGTGGCAGCCTCTCTGTTGGCAGACACCACTTGGATGGGGACAGGGTACTGGGATAAGGTGTACAGGATTACTGTAGGTTCTGGGTAGCAGGAGTTTCTCACATACCCTGAAGCACGTTTGTAGGGACAGGGAGTCCAGCACTCACCTGGGAGCAAGCAGGGAACCTCCTTTAAGTCACTTACCTTTCATTTTGATTTCTGTCAGATGAAGGTTCCTGCCTTGAACTGCAAAGAGGCACAGCCTTTCCTAAGCGGAACACATTTAGACAGCAGATACATTGGAGAAGGAACTGCTCATGTGGGATATGGATACTACAGGCCCCCTTGGGTGGGAGCCTCTTTAAGGCTACATCCATCATCAGTGGCAAGGCAGTCATAGTCAGTTATAAATCAGAGCACTTGCAGTCCTGCTGCCAAAAACCTCAGCTCTCAGAGCCTTTCTCTCCACCTTCCACAGCTGCCCCTACAGCTGCTCAGAAACCTTGGATTCAGGGCAAAGCTGTAATTAAGGTGCTTTGAATGGCTTAATGGGAAGACACAAGCTCCTCCAAAGACTCTACAGAGCCATGGCGGAACCAAAAGCTGAATTCAGGTGCCTCAAGTTAAGCAGCATGAAGGCTCCTCTGTGTGCCTGTGCAATGCCTAATGCAAAGATCCTGTAATGGCAATGAAAAGCAGCCCATCACCTCACTCTATTCTTTCTTCTCACGTACAGGCAATCCAATCCGTCACACAGTGCTTTGACTGTTCCCCTCCTGAATTGAATGCGTATTTCTTAGTAGATACAGGAGAAGGTCAGAGTTGGGAGTCATCAAAAACACTAGTGGGTTTTTGTGTTTGCACACACATGTGCATGGACGAACTGCATCAGCCTTCTGTGTGCATGAAGAAAGTAGAATCATAGAACTGTTTAGGTTGGAAAAGGTCTTTAAGACCATCAAGTTCAACCAATAACCTGGCACTGCTGAGTCCACCACTAAACCATGTCCCTAAGGACCACATCTACACATCTTTCAAATACCTCTGAGGTACTGCCCTGGGCAGCAACCCTTTTGGTGTTGAAATTTCTTCCTAATCTCCAGTCTAACCCTCCCCTGGCGCAGCTTGAGGCCGTTTCCTCTTGTCACTTGTTACTTGGGAGAAGAGACTGACTCCACCTCACTCCATCCTCCTGTTAGGCAGCTGTAGAGAGGGATAAGGTCCCCCCGAGACTTCTCCAGACTCACACCTGCCCCCCCTGCCCCGGTCCCTCAGCCATTCCCCATCACACTTATGCTCCAGGCCCTGCACCAGCTCCATTGCCCTTCTCTGGCCCCGCTCCAGCACCTCAATGTCTCTCTTGCAATGAGAGGCCCAGAAGTGAACACAGAATTCGAGGTGGGGCCTCACCAGTGCCCAGTACAGGAGGACGATCACTGCCCTGGCCCTGTGGGCTACTCTATGTCTGATAGAAGCTGGGATGCTGTTGGCTGCCTCGGTAGGTGTATCCGCATGACGTGCAGTTTTCACTTGGTGGCTGCTGGTAATCAGACAGAAAAGCAACTGCCTTAAATGCCAGTGATAAGTTTACAAACAAACCACGGGTTGAAAGTCCTCTGGAGGGTTTTTCTCCATTCACTAGTGGATTTTAAGTTAATTTTTTCCATCAGCTGCTTCCAGGTGGCTTCATGGTTGATCATTTCCTATGACCATGCTGCAGTATTCCCTACCCCCAGAGCAAAGTGCTACTCTGAACGTACTTGGGGGTGGGGAGAAGTCAGTCCCAATTTGGAAAAGAGGCTTTGCCCCATGTGTAGCAGTGTCCCTACAGCGTCCCAGCGTGGGGTGCCCGAGGCTTGGTACCGCACCCAGCGAGGCAGCAGCAGCCCCTGCTGCGAGCACTGCCAAACTGCAGCCGGCACTTCCCCAGCTCCGGCGGGGAGGAGATGGACGAGGAGCACCCGGGCCTCATCTACGGGACCCTCCAGGGCTCCACCGGGGAAAGGGTGGCCAGAGACCCCCGCCCGGGGCTGCGCAGCACGGGGGAACCCCGCCGGCAGCCCAGCTCTGCACACCATGGGGCCAGATGCGCTCCAACCTCTTGAAGGAAAGAGGGCTATAAAACACCATCCGCTGCATGCTGGCATGCACAGAATCATAGATTGGTTGGGGTTGGAAGGGACCTCAAAGCTCATCCAGTTCCAACCCCCTGCCACGGGCAGGGACACCTTCCACTAGAGCAGGTTGCTCCAAGCCCCATCCAACCTGGCCTTGAACACTGCCAGGGATGGGGCAGCCACAGCTGCTCTGGGCCAGCACCTCACCACCCTCACAGGGAAGAACTTCTGCTTAAGAGCTCATCTAAATCTCCCCTCTGTCAGGTTAAAGCCATTCCCCCCTTTGCTGTCCCTACATGCCCTTGTCAAAAGCCTCTCTCCAGCTTTCTTTTAGACCCCTCTTAGGCACTGGAAGCTGCTCTAAGATCTCCCTGGAGCCTCCTCCAGGCTGAACAACCCCAACTCAGCTTGCCTCCATAAAAAAGGTGCTCCAGCCATCGGAGCATCTTCACGGCCCTCCTCTGGACTTGTTCCAACAGGCCCATGTCCCCAGACATGCATGCTCACAGGGTGCTCCTGCTCCCCTGGGGTCAGGGGGTATGGTGCTTCCTAGCTCTACACAAGCTCTCTGCAGTGTTGGTGTGGCACAGGGTGGATTCGGATGGTTAAAACTGCTTTTTAGGTGTGCACAAGAAAGTGGTGTGGAGAGGCAGGCTGTGGCATGCTTTTCTAAGCTAACCCCCACCCTGCACTGCTCCTGCCCACCTCTGGCTTGTTCAGCATCCCTCCTCATCAGTAAGGGCAGCCCACCCTTCTGCTGGGACCACAGGAGATCTTCCACCTTCCTCACACCCTGCCTGGGCTTCTCTGTCTCCAGCCCCTGCTGCAGTTTTGCCCTGAAGAATTAGGGGACCCCAGTCAATGCATTTCACCCCAGCCAGAGCTGTCAGTGAGGGATTTCACCATCATACAGGATAATGGAGAGGACATCATTCAAAACTGGGTTTGGGATCACTCCGTCACCTGCCCTTTTAACAAAGCCTTTCTCCAGAGGGTTTGCTATGCTCCATGTGTCAGGTTTCAGCATCCTGAACTTCTGTGGAGGCAACGATATGCTGAAATGCTTCACAAATACCCCCCAAAAAGCAAGCACACTGGGTTTACTGTTCTTGATACTTCTAAGATAAGAATTAAGCAGACCGTATTAATTTAAACAAACCTCATTCCAGATCTGTACAAACACATACAGAAGGGCAGAAACACAAGGCAAAAAAGAAAACCCAAGAAGAACCTTTTCAGATCCTCTCTTACGATCGCTAGCCTGTCTTTCCCTTCAGCTCTGACCAGAGTCTCACCTACAACTGTGCAACTACACAGAATGCAAAGACACCTCCAGGGACATCACCTTCGGACTTCGCTTCCTCATTCAGATGCTGCTAAAAAACCCCAACCCTCAAAGCCTCCTGATGAGGTCCTTGCTTTGCCAGGGAGCAGCACACCCCAGGTGAGCAGCAGCCTGCAACTGCTTCTGGTGTCCGTGCGTCTCCAGTCTCCAGTGGGTTGTGATGCTGGTGGGAGGCTCTGCATCACCAGCCTTGGGGGAAGGAGTCCTCCATCTGTCTGTGGTGTGCAAGAAGCCACACACGGTTCTGGCACACAGTGCTGTTTCCCTGCTGCACTGGAGAAAGCCCTCTGAGATGATGAAGGTTGGGCTCTCCCAGGCACCCTGCCCTTCTTTCCACTGCCAGCACTAGGACGGACAAAGGTGCTGGGTATCTGTGGGGTGCAGGAAGCTGCCCAGAGTAGCCAGGACAAAACCAGTGGCAACCACCCCTCAGCCAAACACGGTTTGCAGTCACCACTGACCAGGCTGGGGCTGACACTGCAATCTAAGCAGGGCAAGGTTTATTCCCAACCCCAGATGCCAGCACAAAACACATCCTTCAGAGGCACACGTGGCTTTGAAGACAAGTGGTGTTCCAGGGGAAGGAGGGCACTTGCCTGCGGGCAGGGCTGCTCCCCATCACACGAAGGTGGGTTTCAGATCCTCTTTGAAGTTCACCACGGGCTGGGGCCCGCTCTGGTGCTGTGTCCGGTGGCCCGTGCAGCTGCTGGGCTCTGTGTCCGTGTCCGTGCTGCTGCTGCCCAGGGAGCCGCGCGGGCTCTGGAAGCAGACCTCACAGCAGGGCCGGTGGCAGCCGTGGAACATCTCCTCGGAGCTGCTGCTGCTGCTGGAGTCCGAGTCCGGGTAATAGTACAGGGAGCGCAGGGAGGGCTCAGCAGGTCCCCTTAGGGTGCCCTGCCGCCACCGCTGCTCCCGCAGGATGCACAAAGATCCCTGGGATTCTGGCCATCCTGGCCATCCCTCTGGCTGGAGGCAGGGCTCCCCAGAGGTGGCTGGAGGGGACGCTGCTGGGGGGTGCAGGAGCCCTCTGCCAGCCGTGTCCCCTTCCCTCCCCAGGGAGATATGTGCTGACTCCCCACAGCCCCAAACGCTCGCCTCCTTCCCCCCACAAGGGGACACGTGTCCATGGCAGTGGGCAGAAACAGGGGACAGTGGGATCCTCCGCCGCCGTCTCGCCAGGTAGGGGCTGAAGGGTGTGTGGCTGCCCAGGTAGCCCTCCTGGGTGCCCCACATTCCTTCCTGCTCTCCTAGGGGACCCTGGCTACCATGCGGGAGACCCCCAGGTAATACCGGGCTGCAGGTTTTGCCATCCAGGCTCAGGTCTTGCAGGATTTCCCGCAGCTTCTCACTGCTCACATAGCTGACTTTGGGGGACGACTCCCAGGCCACCCCAGCCGAGATGTCCTGGTCCAGTAGCTGCTCCGAAGGCTGCCCCTGTCCCATGGGTGTCCTGCACTGCTGGACATCTTCCAGGCCACATTCCACTTCATCCCTGTTGTCAAAAATCATCACCCGAGAGCAAACGGGCTCGTGGCTCCCATGGCTCGCGTGTTTCTGGAGGTCCTGGGCATTGCTGCAAAGAGGCGATGTACCCAGCAAGCAGGGAGGCTGCCACCCATCCCGCTCTGCATCCGGGGGGCAGCAGTCACCCTGTATATCCCCACACTGCCCTGTGCTCCCGGTGCAGGGAGCTGGCGGCATCGCTCGGGGGTCGCAGCCGCTCTCCGCAGACATCAGCCTCATCAGCTTCTCCTTGGCGCTGCTCACTTGCTCCTGCAGGCTCTCGATCACGGCGTTTTTCTGTGTCAAACACACCCCCCCCCCCCCGTCAAGCATCAAGCACGGGGCAGGCAGAGGGCACAGAACAAAAAGCCATCACCCTGCTCTGCGAGAGCCCCACTAGCAGTGTGTGTGTGACCTCGTCCTCCCAAGGACCCCCCCCAAACCCCCCCAGATGTGGGTGCACCGGGACCGGCAGCTCTATGAGCTGGGGGTGCTCCTGGCCGTGCAGTGCAGGCGAGGGAGCAGGAGGCTGGAGGCAGAGCACCTCCCCTCTAAATTAACCACTTCTGACTGTGCTGTGGGAACCAGGCTCTCCTGCTCTTCTCCCCATGTGGTGGCTGGTTTGTGAAGTTGAAACCCTCCTGATTATGCTCACATTTTGGTGCTTTGGGGTGCAGAGCGCTGTGACAAAACAAAGCAGCTCCTCCCCTCGGGAGGGAAGAAGCCAGAGGGGGATTGCCCTTTAAAGCCTTCAACCCACAAAAGGGAAGGGGAGAACGCGGTGAGGCTGAGGGAGGCCGACAGAGCCCGGTACCTCGGTGAGCAGCCGCTTCATGGAGTTTTTCTCCCCTATGAGCTGATAGAGCTGCTCCTCGCTGTACACCGAGCGGCAGCTCCTGCTGGGGCTGGTGAAGTATTTTGCCATGTGGGTCGTGGTTTGGCTTTCTTCTTCAAAGGCTTTCCACTGCCTGAGCTGGGGAGAAGAGGAGGGCGTTATCCGAGCGGCACGCACAGCCCCTGCCGGCGCGGCGGGAGGCAGGCGCAGCTCCCAGCGCCAAGGAGACAAAGGGATGGAGAGGGGAAGACAAAGGCAGGGTGTGATGGAGGAGCGGACACGGGCAGCGAGAGACACGGCAGTGACACTGGGAGCCTCCCACCCATCCAAGCCCTACCCTGGCCCTGGCTCCACAACGCACAAGAGGGTCAGTGCCTGCGCTGCATCCTGAGCATGCTGTTAAAAGCCCCCTCCCTCTTCTCCCCCGTCCCTGACTCTGTGACAAACAAAGACTGTGTCACACACACCTCCTCATCCCCGAATCACCCGTGACAAGCTGAAAACCAGCAATGCTCAGTATCCGCTTTCTCATCTAGTGTCTGCTGTGCGCAGCCCAGCTCCAGCTGCTTATTGATCTCTGATGAGCAATAGAAGAGCAAGCTCATTAGGAAAAATAAGCTGATGAATTAAACGATCCAAGTTAAATAAAATGCTCAAGGCCCCCAGGCTACAGCAGAAAAATGGCGCAGGCAGAGTGCAAGCACAGCTCCTCAGCTCTTCTGCCCTCACTCCGAGAGACCTCACGCTTGACAGAGCATCACCAGCAGGCATGGTGTTTGTCAGGGGAGGTTTGAATCCTGCTCCCAAGGGCTGCTCATCCAGTTGGTTGGGACCCTGCAGTTAAACTGCACCAGCTGAGATAGAAGGGGACCTCTGGACATCATCTAGTCCAACCACCCTGCTCAAGCAAGGCCAACTGGAGTAGGTTGCCCAGGACCATGTCCAGCTGGGTCTTGAATACTTCCAAGGATGGAGACCCCACAGCCTCTCCGGGCAACCTGCTCCAGTGCTTTGCAGCTTCCACAGAACAAAAACAAACCAAAACAAACCCAAACCAAAAAGGTTTTCTGATGTTTAAACAGAATTTCCTGTGGTTCAGTTTGTGCCCTTCGTTCCCTGTCCCATCAGCCCACATCACAGAGAACAGCCTGACTCCCCCTTCCCTGCTCCACCCCATCAGTATTTATACACATCCCTGAGATCCCCCAAACCCTCTCTTACACAGATGTGTTCTTTCTTCAGCTTTACCTCTTCCTCCCTTTCTCACCTCATTTCCTTGAACCCAAACATCCCTCCAAACATTAAACTGAGTAAACAACTGTTTCCTCTCCCTGTAACAATGGAAGCATTTTTCCCACTAATGTTGTGACCAGACACCAGGCTGCTCCTGGAGGACACAGGAAGCAGGAGAGCCTCACCTCGCCACAAAAGGCTTCCTTCAAACACCCCTGTGTCCTCCTCCTCCCTTGTGCCAAACCCCAGCTTCCTTCTCCAAGAGCAGAGGGGACAGCCTTCCCTGGGGACCACCAGCCACAAAGACTCTGAGCCTGGTGAGGCCATCTGGATGGCCAGAGCCTGGCGCTATCCCTGCCCTTGGTGGGACTGAACGTATGGGGTATGAGGAGAAGACAGCTGTATGAAGGACAGATCCCAATACCCATATAAAGGAGGAGGAGGGGGGCAGCAGCTGCTTTGCCTCCCCGTGTGCCCTCTGGCACGCTCGTGCAGGATGGGTTTCTAAGCAGCACCTCTGGGATGCCCCTGCACTTCTTGGAGACTCAAGGGACTTGCCTGAGGAAGCAAATCCATGAGGGGCTTGGAGGATGAGGTGTGCAGGTGAGCCCAGACATGTGGGGAAAGAAGCAGAAAAATAAGCAGCTTGGGCCACATGGCTGCAGTTCTCAATGTCCAAACCCGTGCCTGTTTCCAGGCAGGCGGTGGGACAGACGTGACAGCATACCTGTGGGACAAAGATGAAGCAGTTGATCGTGGTTGTACACACAAAGATGCCTCCAGAGGTAAAACCAAACAGCAAGTTGTGCCAAGCACGGAAGAAGCGGTGAACTAAGCAGACGGTGCTGGCAGCCAGGAAAACGAGGTTGACCCCAACGATGAGCGTCAAGGACTGGTTGACTGGCGGGGAGCTGACGTTGTCGGTCAGACCGGCCAAGTAGGTCCCATACAACAGGAGGATGCTCTGGAAGCAGAAAAGAGAGGTTTCCAGAGTGTGGAAAATTACAGCCTGATGGTGCCAACCCCCACGTCCTGCTGAGCCCGGTGAGCTCAGATACACTCAGCCCCATCCTAATTAACACTCTTTGATCTATAATGCAGCCCTTCAGTGCGTGGTGGTGACGCTGCAGCAAACGCCCCATGTGCTGCTGTGGGTCAGAAGTGGGGCTGGGGGGGAAGGCAGGAGTGAAGGTGCTGGCAGGCCCTGGGGGTCCCGACTAAGGGGCACAAGGAGCTGAGGGTCAGGTCTGAAGGTGATGCCACAGAGCAGGGCATGGCTGGGAGAGGCAAGATGTGAAAACCTCTCCTTGGGCAGCATGGAGCAGGAGCAGCAAAGACAGACGGGAGACAGAGATCCCTGCAGGGATGCAGCGGTGCCATCAAGGAGCAACGACATACCTCTGAGGGAGCAGGAAGGAGATTCAGAAGGACGTTCAGGAGGAAAAAGCAAGGCAGAAGAAGCGGAGGTTTAGACTGGAGGGAAGAGGATGTAGTTGGTTCCTCTTTAAATAGAAATCCAGGAAACTCCCAGGTGCAATCCTTCTCCCTTCCCTTGGCTGTTTCCTGCCTGACCCTAGTAGCAGTGACAGGGGCTAGTGAAGTGCACTGTACACAGAAGCCCTCTCTCCCTTGGAGCAGGGCAGTTGTTTCAGAGCAGGTTTCCTTGTCATGGTGCCCCACCAGTGTCCCACATATGCATCTTTCCAGCGTGCCTGGGGTTAAACTACCCGGCAGGATGAATTCGTCCTTTCCCAGGGCATGCTGTCAGGAAACGCTGAGTATTTTTTGCCTGCCTCTGTAGTGCAAGGCATGGTCTGCCTTAGGAATCATAGAATCACAGACTGGTTTGGGTTGGAAAGGACCTTAAGATCATCCAGTTCCAACCCCCTGCCATGGACAGAGATGCCTCACATCAGCCCCCAAGGCTCTGTCCAACCTGGCCATCTAACAAAATCCCTGCTTCTGCAAGGACCCAGGACACAGGGAACAGGACTCCTACGTCACTCCTGTGCTACCCAGTAAGTTCAACAGTTGACCTTTTGCTAAGAGATGTTGAATTGCTATTTGGGCATCGACCAGTGCTTTGTGACCTACAATGCAAACGTGCTGTAGATCCTTCTGGACTCCCCCATGCTGTGGCTGCTTGATGACCACAATGGCCACTGCCAGGAATAGGGTCTGAAGGGACACTTTTACAGGCAAAAAGTGTTCATGTCCATGGTCTTCGGTGAGACTCCCAGCTTGAGAGCACCATGAATTCCCAAGGGAGGTTGTAGTAGTAAGATGTGCCTCCCTGGAAACTAGGCTGATGCCCATCCCTGCTTCATGGGATCCGCACCGGATCCTAACCGTGTTCACCATGGCACACCTCCAAGTACGTGGCCAAAGGCAAGCCAGCTCTGAGCAAGAAAAAAATCCAGCACCAGAGTCGCATTAAAATTCACATAATCTATCTGGGACACAGACAACAGCACTGCTGTCTGGTGAACCAGGGCTTTCAGGGAGCACAGCACTAAGTTGTTTGTTTGTTTGTTTGTTTGTTTTAATCTTGAGCAGAGAACTTTGTTCCTAATTCCAGGCATGTCCTTGGCCAATCATTTCTGTTCATTGCTCTGGGCCAGGAAAACCAGGATAATAAACTGAGTGGTTTCACAAAGGGCTGAGCACATTAATGCTGTGGAAGCTAAGAAGTGCTATGTACATGCAGAGATGGAGCCTACACTCACATGAGTGTAAATCCAGATTAACTCCAGGGAAACCACTAAAGAAACAACTGTAGTAAGATCAGGTTCAACACAACACTAATGAAGAGTACCTGGGACTGGCAATGGGGATGTTTGATTTCAAAAAAGCAGTTTGTAGGAGCTGTAGGTGAAAGCATTACCTGTCCAAACCCTAACAGGGGACAAAATGAGAGCTGAAGACACAGCACCAAAGGCCAACAAATGCCTGCAGTCCCTAGCACCCAAGGACTTTAAAGGGCAAGCTAGACTAATGTATTTAAAATGAAGTGTAGTGGGGAAAAGGACTTGGCCATTTCGCAAAGTCTCTTTCTGTTCTTTTTCCTACAATTTTGGGTAGATGGTCAATGGGCTACAGGGATGCTGGAGAGGGACTCTTCATAAGGGACTGCAGCGATAGAACAAGGGATGATGGGTTCAAACTGAAACAGGGGAAGTTCAAGTTAGATATAGGGAAGAAGTTCTTTACTAGGAGGGTGGTGAGGCACTGGCACAGATGGCCCAGAGAAGTGGTAAATGCCCCATCCCTGGCAGTGTTCAAGGCCAGGTTGGGCAGAGCCTTGGGTGACATGGTCTAGCGTGAGGCATCCCTGTCAACAGCAGGGGGTTGGGACTGGATGATCTTAAGGTCCTTTCCAGCCCAAACCATTCTATGATTCTGTTTTACACTGAGTCAGAAAGAAACTGCCTGTACTGCAGGCAGAGATGGAGCCATTCCCAAAGAAAGGCTGTGATCTCACAAGCTTCGTCAACATCAGCTTTCTGAAATGCGTCCAGCCTCTGCCAACCCAGGGACACATGAGACCACAGCTAATTACAGCCGTAATTATACCTACATAGTTACATCAGTACACATAACTCTCCTGGAATAAGAATGGCCATGAGCAGAGCTACATCAGTGAAAGTGTACCTCAGCGGTATAATTTAGCTGATACACATCCTGTATGGGTAGGCACCAAGCACTTGTCATCAGCACCTCCTTGAGTTGGAGTCAGAGGACTCGGGGGCTGAGCCACAGAGTGCATCTCTGCAGTGGACAAACACCTGAGGCCTTATGGAAAAAAGCGTGCTCTAGAAAACAGTAAGACACAAGTTTTAAGAAGGGAGATGGGTGAGGCAAGGAGAAGTTGCAGGGAGAGAATTGGACAGTCAATATGGGCACAGTGGATGTGAAAGAGATGGTGAAGCAGGGCAAAAGTGGCTAACAGCTTTTACAAGGGAATGCAAGAAAACATCCACGTGGGAAGGACTGGAGATGGGAGTGCTTCCAGGATGAACAGGAGAAGCTGGAATGTGCAGTAGGCATGTAGCGTAGGCAGGCAGCGAAACTAAGAACACTGCTGAACAGTTTAGGCTGGGAGGCTGGGAGAGGAGAGCTACAATGGGAGAATCAATAAAGAGGTTACGTACCTTAAACCCTAAAATGAGAACGAGCCAAAGATCGGAATAAAGAGATGCGCAGGACTGCACCCGGCTCACTGAGCAGGTCATGCCTTTCTCTGTCGCCTAGGAGGCAAGGGGAAGGCAGGAGTGAAGGCTGCTGCCCTGGCCTGGGAGCCAGCACAGAGCCTTGGCCAGATAGGTGTGCAGATAGGTGTGCAGCAGGTCTGCTCTGTAAATTCCTAAAGGAATGGCCAAAGCTGGTGCTGCCAGGGGGATTAAAGCAAGGAACATTTGGGCTCTCTGCTGCCTAAAGGGCTGGTTCAGCTTTTCTCTAAAGCACCTGCAGAAGCCATGGACCTCTCCTTTGTCACCCAGGTGACCTGCACAGGCCTGGAAATTTTGCAGCAAACCCTCACCTCTGCAATAGACCAGACACAAACCCAACCCAGAGCACCCAGAAGGCTTTCTGGCTTCTTCTTCCTTCGTTTTTAAACAGCACCTCCAAACACCTGACCATCCACTAACTCAGTGCAGAGAGATCAGACAGGACACAGGGCAACCTTCCACTGTCTCTCCTCATCCTCTTACCCGGAGCGAGACACTGAGGCTTCGGAAGCATTGGACTGGATCAGAGAATACCCACGTCAAGAGCAGCACGGCATCCACCAGCACCAACGCTGCCACCATCGCCAGCAGCTGGAGGTCTTTGATAATCTGCAAACAATGCAAGAAGCAAACACTACCGTGAGGGGCAAATGGGCACCAATGACCTCCATCCCCTTGGGTCTCTTTCTGGTTGTTTCTTCCAAGGGATACATCCAACCTAATGCTTCTCCCAGAGTGGAGTCCAGTGGCTCACCCAGGTCTGAGTCAGCCACAAGATCTCTGTCTCAAGCACTCAAAACTCCTGGAGACCTAACCAGGCTAACCAACATCCCTCTGATGCTGGAGCTAGCTGGTAAATGCTATGACAGAAAACAGCTCTCCAAAACAAGAGCATCATTCCTTACACTCGTATCACAAGCAGAGAACAAAACAGTAGGGAAAAAAAGCTGGTAGGGTTATAACTTTGCAAGTCTATCACAGATCCTGGTGCCTCAGGAATGGGAGTGCTTGCTGGTACCCACTTCTCATCTCACCTTTCATCTGAGACTTAATTTTTTCACTGTTGGAAAGCGGCCACCAAAAGCTGTACAGGCACTGTTACACACAAATTCATACCTAGCTGGCTCCCATTTCCCTCCCAGCTGCTGTATCCCCTTCCTTCAGTGGTGCAGAGGAGCACCCAGCTCTCCCTCCCTTCCTTCAAGAGCAGATCAGATGCCTGTGAGGATACCTGCTTTATTTTCCTCCCACAAAACCCATCAGCCCAGACCTGGGCACAAACAGTGGTGCGTAGCGCAATGAAGGCACGTGGCCAATGTAGAATGAGAACAAGCCCTCTCATGGTGATGGGGCTGGGATGTTCCACCAGGGAACAGGCAGCCTGGCAGAGCACTTGCTTGCCTGCTCATGTCTCTCCGTGCAGGAAGAGATGCACAGTGCCCAGCCAGGTGTGAAACCCGCGCTGTGACAGTGGTACCCATCCTCATCACGTGCTGCTCTTCCCTGCTACCCCACACCAGCCTGGGGCTTCCCGGTGTCCCCCCACCCCTCCCGGGTGCTGTGTACTCACCACCCGCTTGTCCGGCACCCGCTGGGTGAACACCCTGTAGAGCCGCCAGCTCTTGCCCAGGACAGGGCCGAACACCAGCGAGGTCCCCACGCAGAGCAGGCAGAGCCGAACCTGCTGGGGCAGAGCGAGGGACTGAGGGGGCAGCTCGCAGGGACACCCGCACCCTCCCACCCTGGGGTGCAATAAACATGGGTGCGCATGTGCTTGTGGCCTTCCGGAGGGTCACATCGCATCACCCACTGACCATAGGGTGAAATGGATGAAAAGGCACACACTGCTCCTCTGCTCTGCTCTGGTGAGACACCACCTGCATCCAGCTTTGTTGCCCTCGGTACAAGAAAGACATGGACCTGCTGGAGAGGGTCCAGAGGAGGGACACAAAAACGATCAGAGGGATGAAGCACCTCTGCTGTGAGGGAAGGCTGAGAGTTGGGGGTGTTCAGCTGGAGAAGATGCTGGGGAGACCTTATTGCGGCCTTTCAGTTCTTAAAAGGGGTCTATGAGAAAGATGGGGAGAGGCTTTTTAGCAGGGCCTGTTGCAACAGGATGAGGGGTGATGGTTTTAAACTAAAAGAAGGGAGATTCAGGCTGGATGTGAGGAAAGAATTCTTTACAATGATGGTGATAAAACACTGGCACAGGTTGCCCAGAGAGGTGGTGGATGCCCCATCCCTGCAGACATTCAAGACCAGGCTGGATGTGGTTCCGGACAACCTGATCTAGTTGCAGATGTCCCTGCTCATTGCAGGGGGGTAGCACTAGAGAAGCTTTGAAGGTCCCTTCCAACCCTAACTATTCTGTGATTCCATTTCTCTGCCAGTATGCCGCCGGCTGCCTTCTCCTCCCCACCGTGAGACGCTCATCCCTGTCAGAGAGGCAGGCAGGGAGAGGCAGGCAGCTGGTGAGCAGCAGGGGCACGGAGGGTCCCAGCACCCATAAATGGCACCTCCATTGATTCTCCTCAGCCCCGTGGATGAGCGATACAGCAGGGGCTGCTCTCTCAGGGTGGCTGCCCCAGGCCAGCCCACGGGGGCTCATCGCACAGGGCAGCGTTTTGATCGAGATCTGCTGTGTAGCCAAGAATCACGCCTGCAACTGGGGCTTGCATGAACAGCAAAAGCCATTCAGATGGGAAGTGTCCAGTTGTGTTTTGTGTATATGGAAAGCCAAATGTGCCCAGCAGCAAGGTGGTGACAGGCTGCAGCCAAGACAGAGCATGTGCAAACATGTATGTACATGCACATGTGTGCATGTATGAAGGCACCCATTCCACCAAACCTCTCACTCACCTGAATAAGCTTTTCCACCGAGTCTCCGGACGGCAGGCTCTGCTCCTGAATCCCAAAGAGGTAAGCACTAGTGTAAGTCAAGCCACTGCCCAGCAGGGTCACAATGTTCAGATTGGGGCTGGACATCTTCACGATCCTCCAGGAAACAAAGCAGGGAAGGTGGTGATAGTTACTGAGTGTCATGACCTGGCAGCACAGGGGGAAGGTCCCCTTACAGGGATGATGATGGCCATAAGGGATGCTGACACACTGTCTCCTCCCAGGCCCTGCTCTTCACACCTCCCTCCTCCAGAAGCTCAGCCGTTGCTCCATGGGACATATCCTATCCTCCCCTTTAAGGAGGGCTTCACTCTCCTTAAAGCATTCATTTTGCCCTACACCACTACTATAGGACAGCAAGATCCCTTCTCCCCAAAGCAAACAGATACCAGGCTTGCCCCATGGCACCTCTACCCCTTGCATGGTTCTGTGGCACGGAAAAGCATCCCTGAGGCAGCTTAAGCCAGTGTCTTTATGGACAAAATAAAGTGGCTGCACATCCCCACCACGGCACAGAGCCGGGGGAAGCAATGTCCCATGGCCTTGCAGGTGGCACACAGCACAGCGGCCAGCTCTGCACCCCCTGATTCAAGGCCAACATCTTCCTCCACTGTCCTCTGCTGTAAAGGAGCAGAAGTGGAAAAACCTCACCAAAGCAGCCAGGGTGACTGTCCCCAACAGTAAACTTTGGGTACAGCAGCTACAAATGCCTCCAGGAACAGGTTCTTCCCACTGCTCCTTCCTTGGAGGAGATACCTCCACCCTCAGCACAGCCTCAAAGGCAGGAAGCTGCCAGCAATGTTCAGGTTACAGCTGGTCCTCTGTAATTTCACCCCATCACTCATAATCCTGTAACTGTACTCAGGGAGGGGAGAATCGACCCACCAATCTCTCTCGACCTGTTACCCTTCTCCAGCAAGCCCATCAAGTGAAAGCTGCAGCTCCTGCCATTCCCCCGTGTAGCTCCATCCCTTCTGCTGCTAAGTCATTTCATTTCTTTACCCTTGAGCTCCTTCCTGGCTTGCAGCCTCACAGACACAGAGCCTGGGACTCAACCTGGCTCTCTCCTTCCCCTGCCTTCCTTGCTGTGACCCAGCCCCTGGGAAAGATACTCATCAGTTCACCCTCTCAGCTGCACGCTGAATAAGGCCTCCTTTGCCCTCCCAGGTTCAGTAGACAGACCAGTATTTATTTGCTACAGTGCAAATAAATAACACACATTCATTACAGCTTGCTCTGGGAATATCTTCAGGGGCCTAAACAATTTGGGAATCAGTTAAGATGCTCACCAAACCCACCACCACTTTGCTTCAGTAAATCAAGTGCTTGAGGCCAGGATGCAGGTCATAGGGCTCAACAGAAACCCTTAGGAGCAGGACCTTCCTGAATGCGTGGTGGTTAGAAGGAATATTAACTCAACCAGAGCACTGAAACGGCAGCAGCCCAGCCTGCATACGGATGCACATCTCTGTGCAAAACAACAGCACATGGAGCACAAAGGCTTTTTGAGGTCAAGCTTGGAAAAGGGATTTATCTCAGGGGGGAAGAAGTAGTTGAGAGACCAAGGGACCAATGAAGCTGGGGAGAAGGTGGCAAGAAGGCAGGAGAGACATCTGGAATTGCTGAGGAAGACTAAGTGCTGGCTGAGGCAGTTTTGCAGAGCCTTCTGCTTGATTTATGCTGCATTCAGGGAGCAGGACTTTTTACATCCTTTACATCCTTTGTACAGACTGAATAGCACCAAGGAAAGGCTGCACTTCAACACCAGCTTCTCTTACCAATGGGGATCATGTTCCCCACCAATATGCACAACCACCAAGCTGTGGCCCAAGTGGCCCAACAGCAGAAGGACATGTGCACACTGTGGAGAGCATGACAGCTTTGTTCACGGAGCTATGCTGCTCAAACTGATGCTCTCAGGACTGTGGAGTTGAGAAAGAGACCGGGTCCTCTTTCTGCTCAGTCCTGTTGATGGTTTTATTGAATAGCATCTTTGGGATGAGACCATGCGCTGCTGCCTGTGCCAAACCAAAGGGCATCCATGCACTCTCTTGTTCACAGCTCCCTGCCTTTGGGAGGAAGGGAGCAGTCTGAGCAGGACTGTTTCCACCAGTGATCAACACTGGGTGTGATGGAGAAAGCTTCAATATCCCTGGAGTTGCCCTTGCTTGCCCTGTGCTGCTCCCTCATTCTTGTACCCTCCTGACCCTTAGCTGGCCATCCGCTCAGAGCGCGGTCCTGAAGGAGCCCAACCCCACTGCTCCAGCTCAGGGGAGCTCTCACAGCAGGAAGGGGAAGCCCTTACCTGTTTTTCCTGAAGCGAATGGTGAAGACAAGAAAGAAGAGTGCCAGCAGGACTCCTCCAGTCAGGAATGTCCACACGACTCCCAGAAGAGCAGCAGAGAAGGATGGGGAGCTCTTCCCACTGCGGTCAGATGTCTGCAGGAGGGAGAAGGAGTGAGGAGGAAGAGGACATTGCTGACACCACTGAACCAGACCAGGGCTAGTGAGCTGTGTGTAAACTGGACGCAAGCTCTGCCACTTGCTGAGTGCACAGGAGGAAAGGGCAGACCTGGACCCTTCATCTTAAGGCCAACTAGCCAAATCCATAATGAAGCCATACAAGTGACTCAGAAACCTCAGGCAGCCCTGGTTGTGGGAGGGGGGAAAATAGGCGACAGTTCCCCACTTTTCTCTGGAGAAAGACCCCAGTTTGTAGAGCACTGCTTTGGGAATTGGGGAGCGCATCCTTGCCTCCCACCCTCATCCCTACAAACTGCAGGTACCCAACCAGCTGGGCGACATGGCCAGGAGCCAGTGGCACAGAGAAGGGAGTGGGACAGTGTTTGTAAGCTGTGTTAGGCAGTGACACACTGGGCTGGGCTCCACCTCTCCCTGCTGGTCCTTGGTACACAACAGCTGAAAACTGGCTTCTGAGGGACACTCCCAGTGCAGGTGTGATGGAGGCACCTCGCTCCTTGCCTGCTGGCAACCTTATGGTTTTACATCTCCATTTAAAATACTCCCTGCTATCTCCCTATTAACATAGGCTGGATAAAATGATCCCGTGTGAAACAAGAAACCCATTTCCGCTGTGGATCTAAAATACTCCAGCATTTTAACAGGGTCTGCACGTGTGGGCTGGCTCACACACAGCAAAGTATTACTTTTACTTAATTTCCCTTTAAGGGGAAGGAAGATGACAGGGACTGAGCTGTCACACACCTCCTCACTAACTTCTCTGGTGTTTCTCAGGTATTCCAGTTCACCTGAATGCAATTTCTATGGCAGAAGGCTGTTTTCCTGACAGCTGCCACTGCCCCAGATTTTCATCTCTCCCCGCAAGGTCTGAGCTGTTTCTGCTTCCAGCCTTGCTAGAAATAAATCTGCAGGCCGAAGTCAGTCATTTGAAGCCAATGCCTTGTCTCCCTCTTCCCCAGCTGAGCTCCTTTTCCTCTGGGTAAGCAAGAACATGGCACAGCCTGGAGAATTAAAGCCAACACATAACTCTTAAACCAAAAACGTGTCACTGCCACGTGAGCACGGATGGCTCTTGCCAGCCCACAGGCTGGAGCTGCTCTGGTCTCAGGGTAAGGCAAGTCCCTGGCTGGGAGACGCAGCCAGCCAAGAGCTGCTGCTGCTGTGTTATGCTGGGATACAGCCCTGCTTTGCAGCAGTGTGAAGGGATCCCTGGGGATTCATCTCTCTCCTGCAAACTGCTCCCCACCTCCTCTGCCCATTCCCTGGGGGTCTTCTGGCTCTCTGGGAAATGAAGACCGCACCACACAGTGGAGGTGGTCAGCCACGTTGGTCTCCCTCCCCTTACACCAGGACCTGCTGTGAAATACCTAGAATCAGGACTATCTTCCCTCCTGCCCGGAGCTGATGGGGCTGCTCAGGGCTGGTACAAGGCTGTAATGCCATCCTAGTTCTGTGTCCTGCCTGGTCAAGCCCGTGAGCAGCACCTGGCTTTCGCCACTAAGACGAGCAGGGCAGACTTGGCATCCCAGGGCTCCCACACTTCACCCCCAGCTGCATCCACCAGCAGCATCTTTCCAGTGCTGGCCGCTGCTGAAAGCATTACTGCACCCTTTTCCCAGGAACCACCCAAGCATCAGAAACACCTCTGTGGTTTCCACCTTTCCTTTCCAAACACATACGTCCTGTCTCCCCTCAACCACTGTTTCCCTGGATGTTGATGCTACTTGAAGTTGATGGAGCGCTTTGTTTACTGCTGAGCTGAGTAAATCCTGGCCCTAGCAGGGGGAATATTAATTGCAAGGCAGCTGCCTGAGCCAGAGGAGCCAAGCAGCTTATGGTCTTCTAATTAAAGGCCCATGGTCCTCCCGAACATGGTGGAGAACCAGGCGGGCCAAGCCTTGCTGGTCCATCCAGCAGCCTCATGCAGAGCCAACTGCAACTAAGTGCATCCCAGCGTCATTTCTACTGGCTTAGTGGTAGGGGGAGGTACCACTTATTATAGATGATGACTTTTAATTAAATCTGGCTCTATTCATATTTGAAAAGCACTTTGAAGTTCCAGGGGATGGGAAAGGTCAAGGGCAGAGGAAGCATCCCAGGCCACTCCTAAGCGGCTGTCATGCTGGGCAATGCATGGGAGGGCTGCTTGACACAACTTGGCTGTTGTGGCTGCTTCCTCACCTTCTGGCTAACTGCTGGGTGTCATCTAGACAGGGCTTGTCTTGGAGGCCATCCCAGGAGGTGACAGCATGCTTGCCTGTGGCTGGACAGCTGTGCCCCCTCGCCATCCCACCCCTCCACCCAAATCCACTCCTTGCCGAGCAAACCCCTGCCAAGAGCGCTCCCCTGCCTCCATACGTACCACTGTGACAGTGCAGAGCTCCTGCAGCGCCCGCTGATGCTGCTCCTGGCTGCCAAAACTGGAGCTGCCATTGCAGAGCTGGGAGCAGTTGAATCCTGGCTCCATAGCACATCCTCAGCCGTCATCCAGCCGTACCTTCGCCCCTGCCAGAAGGACGGGGGATAGCTTTCTCCAACAGGAGGAAGCCTTTGGTGTATACCACATCCCCCCCATCAGGAGGGTGAAAAGAAGGGGTCCAGCAGCCTGGAGCTGAGCTTACCCCAACTGATGCAGTGCACATCCAGAGCCAGGACAGGGAGCACCAACCTCCCGCCGTCCCTTGGGGTGTCCTCAGCAGCAAGGGGAGTCAGCACAGGGTGCGCGTTCCCATGGAGCACGGTGGCATCCCAAGCCCCGCTGTACCGCCCTGCAGAGCAATACACAGCAGGGTCACAGCAGCCCCTGGCCCCTACACCCCAGCTGAGGACCCCAAAACAGGAGCTGTGCTGGTCCGAGCTGGACATGGCACCTGGCACCCCAAGCCTGATGCAATCCATCACCCCCCACCAGTGTGATTTCAGGACATCTCTCCATAGGTCTCTCCTATGCCAGCAGCTGCTCCCATTTCCTGGCACATTCACTTCTTCAGGCAAAGAACCAGCAAGTGAAGACAACAACAAACAGCAACAAGTGTTGCCGTCGCTTAATGGGACCTACACCCAGGCCCGGGTGAGCAGGGGAGGAAGGCACTTGAATTACACACGTACCACAGTGTTTTGGCTGACGTGGCCCAGGCAGCAGCCCGGCCAGCTGAGGAGCGGGCTCTTTATTAAGGAGATTTAAAAGCCTGGCACCTCCGTGCTCCCCATCCCTCCCGGCGCTCTGGCTGCCAAGGTATTGTCCCCGCCTGCTCCCGCTCCCCTCGCACCACCTTTGCCTCTGTTCCCTCTTTCATTTCTCTTTTTGGTGGGGATTTTAATAGGCCTCATTACCATTTTAGACATGAGGTCATACTTATCCTCAAGCATCCTTTCTCAATTACCATTGTCACTGGTTTTAATTAGCTTCCAGTGCACGACCATAAGCAAGTCTCCCGTCGTTAGCAGCTGGGGAGGAAGCGTAATAGCTCATTCCCTATTTGCTCCTAACAACTGGTAGGAGGGAAAAATATATCCATATCATGCTCCTCCGGGCTGCATCCCGGCTGAGCATCCCCTGTGCTCACAGCCTGCGCCTGGCCGCCGCTCCATCCTTCCCTGCTGCTACTCCCAACATTTTGATCCCCTCTCCTTACAAGTCCTTCCTTTGGAAAAACTCCCGTCATTACCTGAACAAAGAAAGAGTGAATACAAATGAACTGTGGTCACCGGGACCTGGTCTGAAACTCGCTGATCTTCATGGGAGATAATCATCAGGATTCAAATGCCAGAAAAGCTACGGGTGCCGTTCCCAGCTGGTGTAAACCGATTCTGAGCTTTAAAGAAGTCACTTACAAGTCCCAGCTCAACAGGCCACACATCCGCAATGAGCAGAGCCACCTCTGCAGCAACAACCGCAACTCTTCCGCTGGCAGAAGCTCTGGTGTGCTGTGGGTCTGGATGCTGTCCTGCCTGCGCCAGGACTACCCCCAATGAGATCAGCTCGACACGTCCTGCAAACACAGTATCACACATTACCCACATGCATGATAGAGGCTTTTCTCAAGAGCACTCTCCATCAAGCCTCCCTCTCTCCTTCTAGCTTGTAGCAAACCGGGGTGATGTTTTCCCCCTCCAAGGAGGGCCACGCTCTCGGGGTTCCCATACCCTTCATCGCTCAGGCTGAGCCATCAGGTGAGGTGTACAGCTGCTGGAGACATGGTGCTAACGGCTCCCACACAACATTGATAACCAGGCCAATTAGCACTCATTAGTATGCAACAAAGCAAGCACTAGTGTGGCTGTTGCCACAAGGCAACTGGTATTTCCAGCCAGCAGGAATGCTGCTCCATGGCCTGGAGAGCATCCAAGGGGGACAAGTGCTGGGGAGGGGGGGGGGGTGTCACTGCCCTTCAGAGTGAGGTTGGCAATGACTGGGGGACAGACAGCAACACAGGTAAGAAAACAAATGCTTAAGATGTGGGGTCTCTTGAGGACAGACTTGTTGGGTTTTGGGGGTTTGTTTTGAAGGTCAAAACACCCAACAGTTCTGGTAAATCACTTCTGGAGCAGAATCACAGCATGGTTTGGGTTGGAAAGGACTTTAAAGCTCATCCAGTTCCAACCCCCTGCCAAGGGCAGGGACACCTTTCACTAGAGCAGGTTGCTCCAAGCCCATCCAGCCTGGCCTTGAACGCTGCCAGGGATGGGGCAGCCACAGCCCCTCCGGGCACCCTGTGAGCCTCACCATCCTCATTGTAAAAAATGTCTTCTTTACATCCAACCCAAATCCATCCTGTTTCAGTTTAAAACTGTCATCTCTTACCATCTGCCACAGGAAAAAGCCTTTTTCTGTCTTTCTTTTCTTTGTGTACTGAAAGGCTGCTCTAAGGTCCCCCCTTAAGGAGCCTTCTCTTCTCCAAGCTGAACCAGCCCAGCTCTCTCAGCCTGGCTCCAGAGCAGAGCTGCTCCAGACCTCACAGCATCTCCATGGCCTCCTCTGGACTCACTTCAACAGCTCCACATCCTCTGGTGCTGGGGGCCCCAGAGCCAGACACAGGACTGCAGGGGGGGGTCTCATGAGAGCAGAGCAGAGGGGGAGAATCCCCTCCTTTCACCTGCTGCTCACGCTCGTTTTGATGCAGCCCAGCATATGGGTGGTTTCTGGGCTCAAACACCCCCTGAAACCGGGTCACATCCAGTGTTTTGTTCACCAGTATCCCCAAGACCTGCAGAGGGTGGCTCTCAATCCCTTCATCACCCAGCAGAGGTTAGTTCTCCTTTTGTGTGTTTCTCACTCCAGAAACATTAGGCTTCCATTTGGGTAATTTCAGAAGAAAATTCAGCTCTTAGAATGAGGAAAGGCTGAGGGCATTAACACCTCCTGTTAGCCTGGCCATCACAGAGGGAAGAGGGGAGCAGAGAGTGATGCCGACTGTCAGCGGAGTTTATTGTTGTTTGATTTTCAAACAGCAGACACGAAGGAACACCGAGAGAGCGGTTTCTGACAGCCTGTACACACCATGGGAGCAGCCACACACCTGGTAAAGTGAAAGGCTCACTCAGCTCTGCTTGCCTTGTTCTCCTCCCCTTGCCTCCCTTGGTCTTTGTGGTATTGCATCTGCTGGCTGGCTGGGTCACAGTGGCTCGTATATGGCCATGGCCAAGCGTTGGTGTGCACATGGGCATGATCCAACAAGCCTGAAGCTGATAGGAAACAAGTGACTGGGCCATATGAAAAATAATAGCACCATCATCTTCTAAAGTAAAAAGGAAGTGCTGACTGTTAAAACCAATATTCAGATAAAAGCAATTCGTGGACATCTTAATGGTTGGTCTTCAGGGCTGGAAAACCTGTTTCTTCAGCTCCTTCAAGACTCAAGATTACTTACCTACCACTGCTGAGCAACTGGTAATGCAAAATGCATAAATACTCCTCAAAAGAGATGCAGTTGATGATGTCTAAATGCACATCTTGACTTTCTCAAAGTTTCTTCTTCCCTTCAAGAACTTTCTTTTGAAATAACAGAGGAAAAAAAACCCAAAACTTGAAGAGGCTGAAAAATGGATGCAGCCTGTATGGGCCCAGAGCAGGCAGAATGAACATTTCACCCAACCACCTTTTCACTTTTGATGTAGCACTGAAAGAGAGATTTCTTCCCAAAGAACAAGGTGATGTGCCAGCTTGGTGGAAAACTGAAGATGCCCCATCACAGACAACAGAACAATTGCGTTCAGAAATGCGTCAGTTTTCATGAACCCTCCAATCCTGTCTGGTCATAGCAGCCCTGGCAGAGAAATGGTACATGTAAACCTCTGCAAGGGAAGAGCAGAGCACATCTGGAGAAGCACACCTGTTGAGAAGACAATTGTGTGGCCAGCTGCAACCTGCAGCTTTGCTGCATGCCAGAGAGACAGAGAACAAGCAGGAGGGGAAGGAGCGATGCGCAGAGAGCAGAGCCGCTCCTGGCACCTCAGGAGGGGAGCAGGAGGACCCTGGCTCACCCATCTGTGCCGTTACTACCACTGCTGATGGTAGATGGAGGTCTTCTGGTGGGCTGCTAGACAGGATGCCAGGCCACACACACTTAAACCAGCAAGTCCTCTGGATAACTGTTCAGCGAGATGAACGACACGAGATGGGGTTTTGCAATTCAGAAAACGCTGGCACTTCTGAGACAGGTTCCTGCTTTTCCCTCTGCTCTTCTTGTCCAACAAGATCCCTTCTTGTTTGACCTGAGAAACCTGCAATATTGCCAACCCCAAGGCCATCAAAAAAATCCCAAGCTAGATTTACTGCAACACCCCCCACCGGGGCCAGTTAAAAATCCCGAGTTAACATTCACAGTGTATCTGAAGCTTATTGTTAATTTACATTTAAAGCTTCAGCATCGACCTTGTCACTTTCCCCTGCAAACACGAAAGGAAAAGGAAAGAAAACCAAGAAACTGCACTTATTAATCCTAAAACCTGGATTACACAGTCCCGAACACTGGGGAGCTGCAATGCTGTCACCCTGCTTCACAGGGACTGTGCCATGCTCTTGCTCATGGGATTGCCAGAGCCACCTCCAGGCCTCTCAGGTATCTTCATCCCCATCAGGCACAGCGACAAGATGGGTCAAATCACAGGGCCCAAATGGAGGCATCTTCCCACTCAAGCAGTGTCCCTGGCTATGCTCCCACTCAGGACCCACGCCCAGGGTATGGGTGATCACCACCAGGAGCTGCAGGACCTTGCTGCACGCAAACGCAGGAGATGCAGGACAAGATGCTTTTGTCTCCTGGTGGCACGGGCAGCTCATCAGGTGACTCTGAAACCTGAAATTTCGTGTTAACTGGAGATAGCTGCAGTTTTGAAGCCCCCTCTCCATTTCAGACAGCATCTCCCAGGATCTTGAAGGCAACAGTTTCTGAACACCGACATTACCGATTGCCCCAGAGCCGTGTGTCTGTCCTCTGTAGGTCCCTCAGCTTAGGAGGATGGCACCAAGCTGGCACATTTAGCTCTGTCCCTAGTCTAACTTTGTAAATGCAGGTTAAATTCCCTCCTGGCTCCTTTCAATTCCTTGGGTTATGTTTTAAATTCAAAGAAACCTCCATGCAAAAAGCCATGACTGTTTTGAACTGCCATGCGGTCCTGCAAGGAGCTGACTCACACGTCTCCCACTAGGGAGCTGATAAGGCTTTTAACTCTCCAATCTTAATTACTATACAATAGTAGACGTGAAAGGAATAGAGACAGAATAGACTGGAGATGCTCAAAGGAAGGAAAACTGAGAAGGCAATACCAGGAGACCAGAGGAACATGACCAGAGCTGACGGGGAGGTGAGCCAAATCCCTGGAGCTGCTGCTGAGCAACTTTGTGCCACCCAAAGACCCGAGCCCTCACACCTGCCTGGCTGTAGCAGTGGCTGAGCAGCACGGGGATGAAATGAATGAAAACCTCCAGGTCTGTGCCTCTCCGAAGCAGCTGGGACCTCACTGCCCGTCATGCTGAGCTGATCCCCACTTGCACCAGGCAGCTTGGCATGGCCCCTTGGAAAGCTCCTTCCCAACAACTGTAAGTGACACTGTTGGTACCCCCAGGTGGAAGTCCACCTTCCTGCGATGAATGTGAGACGTCAGGATCCCTGCTGCCAGCCACAAACCCACCATGTGGGGCTACCGCAGGCACAGCTCTACCACCAGAAACAGGGCAGGGGACATGCTCCAAGCACAGCTCTGAGGAGATGCAGTGCTGCTCCCCAGCCCTTCCCATGCCCAAGCCTCTGCCCCTGGATGGAGGTCACAGTGCAGGATGCCCCCGTAGCTGTGCTGTGTGGACGAGGCCACCAGAGTTTTTCACCACTTTGGGCAAAATCTTGGGTTTTCATTATTCCATAACAACTTCATTCATCATTTCCTTTACCAGCGGGACACTGCACCCATAGGTGCTGTTCTGCCTCCACAGAACAACCTCACTGCTTGTGCCCAAGCCCTGTGCCAGGAGGTTTCCCATCCCAAGCTCTGGGCATGTGATAGATGACCCAAAAGTGGGGAGGCAGGCGCTGCCTCTCCAGAAACACACAGCCATTTCCATGCTGGAAAACTGCTTGGTCACCATGCCCTGTGCCCACAGAAGCACAGCTCCTTCCCACCATGCTGCCGGGTGCACCCAAGGAGAAGATATGTGAAAACCCTCAAGCATCCACTCCACAATTTGCCATCCCCGGTAGTTGCTGTAGGGCAAGCAGTGAGCCCCTGGCTGTGGAGCTGGTTAAACCTGGATCCCTGACAGGGATCACTGCTGCATCCCTGCCTAAGGGAGCTGGCACCTTGCTGCAGAACAAGGATGCCATAAGACAAGGATGCCACAGGACACCTTGCTGCAGCTGTGTGACTTGCTCACCAGGACACTGATTCAAGGCACCGTGACAAGTGTCCTAGTGCATCATCTCCGTGCTCAGAGGCTGGGGTCCCTGCCCATCCACATTGCTTCCATTGCCTAAACAATCCTCTCCTTCTTCCATCCATCCGCAGACATGCCCTCCTTCAAAAAACTGCCTTTTCCCAGGCCATTCCCACAAAATACTGCTACCTTCTGCTTTGTGCATCTGCCCCAACCCGCTGCTCAGAGACACAGCTCTGCCCCAGGCACTGCTGCGGGCAGCCCTAGCATCCCTTGCACCCATTAGCTCCCTCTGCCTTTGGGGTGTTTGCCTGATGAACTGCAACACGCTAAACAGCTTCATGGGAAGGCGCTGCCTGCAGTTTTTCCCCTCTTAACCAACTGCACTATCTTCAGAAAGCTGCCATGAATGAGAGGTAAAAAAGCCTGACGATTTAGTGTTTTGATTTACAGGAGAGATCTACCTTGTGGTTGAGGTGTGTATGGCTTAATTACAAAGCAGCAGCTCACCCCCGCTGAAGCTGTCGGCTGCCGAGCTATGAGATGCAGGGGAGGAAGAGGCCACAGAGGGAGTATTTTCATGAAGTTACATTTCAGATGGAGCCTGTGCCCTCGAGAGCTCTCCCCTTCCAAAGCTGGCAGAAACCTTCATGCAACCAGACACCGTCCCCTCACAGCCTTTGCAGCACCAGTGCACCGTGTTTTCATGGGCAGGATAGGATGGCCGGGTTGCAGAGCCCCACAGCCCCAAGCATGGGGACAGCGGCTGACCCGAGCAAGACGGGCATCTTTTCTCTCCTCTTCTCTTTTTAATTCGGTGGGATTTTGGGAATCAATCCCTGACAGAGGAGGCAGAACAGAGCCCCGCAGCTCTTTCACCTTGCCCCGCTGACGGAGCAGTGGGGAGTATTTCCCCCTAGGAGACAGATTTGACTCAAGGCTCTGAGGACCAGAGATGCCCACAGCTCATCTTGCTCCCCTCCCGGCTACCGCAGAGACTGCACCCAGTGGTCCCCTGCTCCTGCTCCTCAACTCTTGTGCTGGGCAAAGCCCCATCAAGGGGCAGGGCCGCACTAAGCATTCCACAAGGTCTGCCCGGCAGGGCTCCATGCAGACAGCAGCGAGGCTCGCTCAGGGGTTGAGAGGTGCAGCTCCTGAATAGGAGGCATGACTGAGCCTGGGTGGGAAGCACTTGTAAACTGTGCAAGCCCAGGGTTTGCAACAGGAGAGGCGCACGCAGTGCCCCCCGATGCGGCAGCTACATCAAGGATGCATAAGAAGCGGCAGCTGCAACTCAACCCTGACAGCTCCCTGTTACCAGCGATCCGGTTTCCTTGGCCTCCTCCCTGCCCCTCTCAGGCTGCAGAGCACCTGTGGGGCAGCGGAAAATCCAGGGCTGGGTGAAGGCTCCATGAGCCACCCTCCCCGAGACGTGGCCAAGCCCCTGGCTGCTGCGTGATGCTCAACTCCAGCGGCAGAGGAGCAAATGTGTCAGGTCCAGGAGTGCCTCCCAGGGGCCTGTCACCCCCGGCAAGCTAGGGCAGGACTGTGGATCCAGCACTGACGGGGCACCCAGGCCCCTCTCCCCCCAAAAACAAGCAGTTGCACCGCGGGATCGGTTGCAACCTTTCTTCTCCCCAAACTAAACCCCGCAAGGCACGCAGCCTGCCCAGCAGCAGCTTCCTTAGAGCAAACCAGCCAGCGCTGCAGCTCCCCATGTTTGCATGCTGCCAGATGCCCCTTTCCCACTGCAAAGTGCCGGCAGCCTCCCGCCCGCTCCTGCAGCCTGCCTGGAGCTTTCAGGACGGTATTTCCCAGAGAAAACCCACCACCATTTCGAGCTCAGGGGTGCGCTCCGGGCGCCTCCGAACCAGCGAACGGCAAATGGGGAGCGCTCCATCCCCAAAGCGCGCCCCAAACCCCGGCCTTGCCCCGCTGGGGGGGGGGGGGCTCGGAGTGCTCCCTCCGCGCTCTGACAGCCCAGCCCCACCGCCTCGCTGCTGGATGGGGGGAGCGGGGCAGCCCCTTCCCCCGCTCCCCAGCGGAGCCCCCGACCCACCTTTAGGGACGGCGCCCGTGCGCGGACCTGCGGGCGGCTGCCTCCGACCGGCCGCGGCTCCCTCACCGGCCCGGCGGGGCGGAGCGGAGCGGGACGGGGCGGAGCGGGGCGCAGCTCAGCTCCCGGGGCTCCGTGCTCGCCACCGCCCCGCAGCGCCCCGGCCCGACCCGGCCCGGTCGCGCTCCTCCTTGCCCGGGCTCCAGCGCCTGTAACGGAGCGGGGGCTGCTCGCCCCTAACCCGGGACAGAGCAGTGCGGGGAGAGCCCGGGCGGAGTCATCGCGCCGGCTCCGTGCACCCCAAAACACCGCCTGTCCCAGGGCCGGGGCCAGCGGGACCCCAGCGCCGCAGCCCAGCAGCCCTCCGGCCCCGTCTGACCTGACACCGGTGCCACAGCCCGTTATGCCCATGGGCTGTCCCGCTGGCCCATGCCTGTGCCCATCTTCTGTCGCTGGCCCCGCTGGTAATAAGCCATCTGGCTCCGGCGCTGCCTGCAGCTGAGGCAGCACAAAAACCCCACATCTGTGGCAAAACCGGCTGGAGAAGGTGAGTAAACACGAGTAAGCACAGCCTTGTGCTCCATGACCTGCTTGTGCAGCCCTAGGGCTAGGGGTAGCCAACGTGACTACTGCAATCGGTATGTCTGCATGAGCAACACTCAGTGTCACGCGGACAAACCCACCACCTCTTCAGCATCCCCATTGCCCTCACCTGCCTCCCACGGCCCTGACGGCCTCAAGATATCCACTCGATGTAACTGGATTGTCTTCCCCAGCTCTGAAAGCCAACAGTTCTGCTCCAGCACCAAAGCTTCTCTGCCTGCCTGCAGCAAAGCACCAGGCATACTGGAAAGGGTCATTTGTGGTAAGGCGCAAGGCCTTGCAGGTTTGCTCTCTTTATACCCTTCTGTTTACCTCATTATCTGACACTGCCAGGCCTTGGCATGAACAGTGCTAATTTTTCACTCCTACCCATTCCCAGGCTTGCAGAGCCATGGACCAGACACAGCCTGAGTCCAGACGGGAGCGGAGGAGCTCACACTGCCCTGTTAGATGTGTTGTGCCACACAGTGCCATCAGAAACACACAGACCTGTCAGTTCCCCAGCCTGGTAAAAGCATCCAGTTTGCAGCCTCCAGTTCTGGCAGCAGCTCCTACCCCCTTTCAGTAGATGTGACTGCCATCCCAGGTGAGAAAGGACCTGTGCACTCCCTTCTCCCATCCTCTTCTGAGGGAAAACTGAGGGATGTCCTCAGGGAGTCTGACAAACCGCCCTCCAGGAAGCATCTTCCAGCCTGGGCACCAGTGCATGATGAAGGCAGATGTGTCAGTGGTCAGTCCTTGCCCCTGAGCCGCTGGTGGGGCCGAGTGCCATGTCTGGAGCAGGTGGAGGAGGAAGGAACCTTCTTACTGCCATGTTCAAAGGAGAACGAAAAAGCCCCCCAGAAAGCCTTCAGAGACCAAGGCGCAGCCCTGGTGCCAGCATTCTGAAAGCTGAAGACCCTATCATGGATTGATTCTCTATTTTGGCACTGAAAGCAGCACCCTGGTTTGCAGAGGCACAGAGCACCCGCAGCTCGCAGTGGCTGTGATGAAGGTCCCCCATATCCCTGGAAATGTGCTAAAATCTCTTTTAAACCATGCAGGCTCTTAGCCTGGATTTACCAATCTGGTCTCCACCTCCTTAAAACCAGGATCACAACCAAAATGTCTCATGGTGGGGAGAGAGTGAAGCGGAAAGCCTGACTGTTCATACAGAAGCAGGAGGTAGCTGCCTTATTCCTGGTTCCTCCCAGTGCTAACAGCAAAGTGCCTGAGCTGCCCCACTGCCTCATGTTATTACTGAGCTCCTTGTAAACAGCGGTAACAAGAAATTGCCACTTGGTGCAGGCTTTGGTTTTGCTCCTGGGTTTAGCGCTCAAAGAAATCAAAGCTCTGGGGGCACTGATGTTTCTGCAGCCGCTGTGATGGATGCGTGCACCTCCTGGCGAGCTCTGAAGCCCTCCAAGGACTGCGGTGTCCCTCCAGTGTTCACTTGGCATTGCCAAATGACTGCAGGAAAATGTTGGGGTGTTTTCCGTGGAGGCAGGAAAGCGTGTGCTGCACCACCGGTATGCACCGAGGAAGGATTGGTGCTGCCAGATAGGCAGGAGCAGGGGTCTGGAAAGGCACGAGTGAAGGCAGAAAGCTCATGTAGTTTTCTCCAGCTGTTTTCTATGTCTTGACTTGGTTCATTCCATCCCTTTTCAGACATCCTGTTGGAAAGTTGGACTGCAGAGCTACCCCGAGGGGCTCGGTGTCCATCACACCATTGCCCGAACGGAAGGCTAAACCACCTGCTCACACCTCTTCGCTGCTCCACTCTTTCTTCATCCCCAGCACCAAATTCATCCTGTGTGAAGCTATTTACACATTATACCTGCTGGATCCTCCTTGGAGCTGTGGCTGCCTGGGACACAGCACCTCCTTTTGGACGCATGGCCCGTGTCATTTGCTCCAAGATGCGTACAATGATTTCATGTTTACTTCAAGTTTGCTGTTGAAAACAGTGGGCCTGGAGCTCATTTTTTGTGGAATCAGACCCCCTACTTGCTGTCATTAGCAGAGACACCTCTCTTCTGGGGTCTGGTGAGCAGCAGGTTTCAGCCCATCTAACACATACACTGTCAGTCCTCAAGAGTTCCCGTTCAACCAGAGTGTTGCACAGAGCAACATCAAACCCAGCCTCTATTCTAACTACGGCTTTTGGTCAGCTGCTACCCTCTTCTTAAGCAACTCACTTTGCAGTCAAACATCGTTAAGGCTACCTAAGTTTCCTTCGGGACAAACTGCCATTTGTTCTCTCCTCAGATTGGGGAAAAGGAGTCTCTGAAAATCCAGATCCATATAGAACTGCCTATGATTGTCCTCACTTCTCTCACATTGATTGCAACGAGACAAGTAACTGCTGGCAGCTCAGCGATGAAGTCTTCATTACCCATCACCATGAATTCGAAAGGGAGATGCCGTGTGCTGGATGGATGCATCCTCTGCTGGGAAATCATCATCCAGCACACTCAGGAACTCCGATGGGACTCGGCTGTGGCCTGCAGGCAATCTCCACAGATGCACCCTAGAATTAAATGCACCATGCAAATACAGTTTTCTTTTTACACGTTGGGAATGAGCCTGGAGAGAAACATCAGTCCCAAGCCTCGCTTGATGGGGCAGGCAGGCAGTTACACACACAGGCTGCACACACTGCTCCCTCTTGGGCTTTGCTAATTAGCACGTTGATCTACATCCAGCCTGCTCCGAATTACCCCTCATTCCAAAGCAGGTAATGATGCCATTAGCACAAAGCACTGTCCTTATGTCTCTCACTGCTATCTCCCTTCTCAGCACGGTAGCCAGTAGCTGTAATGTCTCTGTTAAAGACAGCATCTGGCCACACTGAGGCAACACCAGTTTTACCCAGTTCATTCTTAAAAGTGATTTTTTTTTTCCACTTTTCCCTCCTATTGACCAAGTTTCTTATTCTGGAGTTTAAACAATTGATTGTTTTCTTCTTTTCACATATCCACTTAGTTTGAATTGTTGAAGCCTTTGCCTGTTTGAAGATTCTCTGTGCAGGGTTCATTGAAAACAACCTGCCCTTCCCAGGCTGTGATGCTGGGCGCTAGGCTTTGGACACGTGAACCATCCCATAGCATCGCTCCATCCCCACAGACCAGGGCTGAATGCCCCACACTATGCAGCCTCTCAGCAGATACCAGCCACTGCTTTACCTCCAGCAGCTCCTGTCCCCTCCTGCAGCTCACAGGAACAGGACCTTTGAGATGAACACTTCAATTTTCTTCTACTTTTCCAAGGTTCCTGAAGTCTTGAATAATCTCTTGCTATTCCCACACCATCTTGCTGGCTTTGTGACCCTTCCTAAATGGTCTCTTCTTAACTCCCCTTCACTCTTCTTAACAGAAGCTTCCCATTACAATTGCTTGCCTTGTTAAGGCGACTGGGGACATGCGTGGGCCATTCCTGCACACTTTTCCTGCCAAAAGCCAAAGACCTGCACTCAGAGAGGTTCCCTCTGCTGACTCCATCCCTCCCAGTACATCATGGAAGACTGTCCTTTCAGATGGTGAAATCTCTGCCAGGAGAAGTCAGGTGCAGCTAAGGACAATGGTATGGACCAGGCCACATTTCCTTTCAAGCTTATTTTCTGTACTTCCATGAGCTGCTTTAGGACGACTTTGTAACTCGCTCTGGCCACAGCAAGTTATTAGGCCAAGTAGCGCTGCTCCATCCAGGGCAAGGGAAAAACCCACCGCCTCCTTTTTAACACTTGGCCCTGTGTCCTCCCAGGTTTGAAGCAATCCATTAGAAAGATGACCTTGCAAACCTTGTCTGGTTGATGTGGACACCACCACTGCAAGGTGGAGAAGCCAAGATCTTAGGAGTGACTCAGATGAGGACAAGAATAGGAGAAAGTGGGGACAGCCAAAGGAATCCAAGGAAAGACTTTAAGAATATGATGGAAGAAAATCACCTTTTAGTGGCATAAGACTCACATCTCCTTCTAAGCAAAAGCTATGGCATCTAGGACAGGAAAATCAGCTTCAGCATGGTTTCCACTGCGCTTAGAACTGAAGCTCACTCCCACCACTGAAAACCGGTTTGCCAGCAACACCCTGCTCATCCTACCTGTCTCTCATGCAAAATAAGGCTTATCCAAGATTCACCTGGCAGGGGCTCAGGTCAGAAAGTCACAGAAAACTTAGGCCTGAGACATGACCTCCTTCCAGCCACCATTTGGCTGGTACCCTGTGAGAAAGGAGCCGGTGCTGCCTGGTCTGCTTCAGCTCCCCCTGATCCTTCCTGCTCCATTCGCTAGGCACATCCACAGGGCGCTAAAAACTCTCCATGGAGACTTTCTGCACCCCAGCACTGGCAACCCCAGCTGGGGCTCAGTCCCCTCCTGTGGATGGGGCAGGGGCTGGAGCTGCCACAATGGATGCAGCAACTTCCCATCAGTGTGTCAGATGTGGGAAGGAGGTTGCATCCCTTTGTGAGCTGGTTTCCCACACGCTTTCTAGTTACTGTTGTTTGGGATGGCATCAAGGGGAAAACACGAGGTTATGATTTAGGTGCTGTGTCAAGGAAAAGGGGGCCAGGGGAGGGTTTCTGAGGAAGCAGCAGACTGACCCTGCACCATGGGATGTAGCCAGTGTGTCAGGGAATCGAGGGAGGCTGTGACCAAGCTTTCTGGTGGAGTAGGCACCAAGCAGCTATCTGGCTGCATGCTGACACAGGATACCAGGAGTTAAGCTAATTTTAGGTACGGGACCAGCCATGCCAGATGCAGTCACTAAGCCTGCTCTCTCTTCCCTTTCATACTGAGTCTCAGTCTAGGATCTTTATTAAAGGTCTGGCATGACCTGGAACCCAGAGGAAGCATCCAGCCCCTTTGATGCTAGCCTGGACCACCAACCCTTCCGAGGTTCACCTAGCACCACCAGCAGCGCTTAACCCTGGTAACAACTAGTGGTCCCCTGGGAGGAATCTCAGCCTCTTAGGATTTGGTAGGCAAACAATAGCCTGCAATGGGGCCGCATTTCAGCTGTGCCCATCTGCTAAATAACAGCTGGTAAATGATGGTTTCCTTCCATTGTATCAGTGCGTGACTACTCGTGAAGTCACAGAATGATCTCACCTCAGTTATTCGCCGTGTTCTTTCTTCAACCTGGCATGGTGAAGGTGTTTTTCTTCCTAACAATAGAGAATAAAAACAAAACCAAGGCCCTTTCTATTAATGCAGAGCTAATGCACATGCAGTGCACCACAGAAGCCCATTTCTGGCTCTAGCTGCCACATCTGAAGCCTTTTTCTTTATGAGAGTTGGAAAGACAAAGCAGCACCTTCTTTTTAAGGTGGTTCCTTGTCACAGCAGGGGCCTGGGACTTGTCTCCCTGGCTTCTAAGCACTCTGTTGCCAGGAAAAGACTGCACATCCCTGTTTCCAGATCCTCACAGTCAAGCAAAACCCTTACTCATGGATGCCCATAGAGACAAAGACTTCAGCCGGAGCCTGACAATGGTGTGGAGTATGGTATGTTGGTGGGACACATTCACCACTCACTGTTTGTTTCTGTGGCTTGTGGGAGCATGTTGAATGAGGAGGTTCCTGCATCCATCCTGAACGGGCCATCCTGGAGCAGAGGCCATAGGAAAAATCCTTATGCAAAAGAGAGAATGAGGAGAGAAGACAGGGTGATCTGTGGAGGCCTAAAGATAGGTCAGTGATGCTGAAAAGCTGAATCCATCTGCTAAATCAGTGCAAAGCCCTGGCTTTCACTGGGACAGCACCATTGACTTGAGACAAAGGCTCATGAAAAACAGGGTCAGGAAAAGGAAGTTTTTCCACCATCCATGTTTTGATATCTGTATTATCAAGAATAAACTTGAGATCAAAGAAGGAACTGGGGCAGGTAGGAGGGTAAAAGGAGACCTGAAGGAACTCAAACAGGCCCCTGGCTGCAAATACCTCTAAGAAATGTGCCAGGTTAGGAGAAGACCACTATGCCCAAAGAGCAGCAAGTGCAGAAATGGTGACTAGCATGGAGAGGGAAAGGCAGCTGAGGGGAAGGTTGCAGTGGAATTCCTGCATGCCCAGGATAATACTCATTTAGGGCATCAACACAAGATGTTGGACAATGAGCTTACCTGATGGGGAGGACAAGCACACCCTGAAGAAAGAATAGGTCCTTTGGGACTTGAGTAACAGTGGCTGAGCAACGTTAAACACTACCAGTTTTAGGGTGCATGCTTTAAGAAAGGTCACAATGTTGCTGTAAGCCAGGAGTTCCTCAGCTGAAGGTAATGGAGCAGGGACAGGAGGAGTGATGAGTGAGAGGCAAGGCAGACGCAAGCCTGGCAAGACAACAAGTGCTTCTTACTCATTGTAAAAGCTGCACAGACAAATTTACAAGCAGAGCCATTGTTTCAAGCGTGGCTTTGCAGCAGCTTGCTGTGGATGCGCAACATCGATGGAACAACTGCTGGAGCGCATAGAATCATAGAAGGGTTTGGGATGGAAAGGACCTTAAAGCTCATGCGGTTCCAACCCCTGGCACGGGCAGGGACACCTTCCATTAGACCAGGTTGCTCCAAGCCCCATAAATGACCTTATGGATGCAAAAGCTCAACTGCATCATGGCAAAGGCACCTCAATTGAGCCTCTCTTACTTCTGTGTGCACTGCCACCCACACCACCAGGGACGTGAACTTCCACCACCCTTGCTAGCAGCCAGGCCAGCTCTCTGGAGAGCTTGCTTTTGGGACAGCAGCAGTGACTGCAGTAATTCCCCTCCCCTTGCACACTGCACACGTTTCTCCATGCTGGTGATGGAAGACAAACCCTGCTAATCCCCTGCTGTGCACATGGCATTGCATAGGGGCATCTACATGCAACCGGTGCCAGTAAACAAGCACAAGCTCAGGCTCCTCCTTGCCACAGGAACATGCTGGCCCTGGGAGGTGCTTCTCCTGCCTTTCTTTGCCCTCTTTCCTGGGGGGAATCCAGTAGCCACAATCCTATGCTTGAAGTGGGAAACACGGGAGTGGGAATGCACCCATCAGGGCTTTGCCAGCCACTGTTAATGCAGGCCAAATGTATAGCAATAAACCAGAGCAGACACATACTTTGAACCTCCACATGAATAGGGCTAAGATACCCACAGCCCTTTATAGAGAGATGGAGAAGCAAAGGAGATGCTCCTGGCCATACTCTACAGCAATGTTCTTCCTTGTGGTCTATAGCTGTGGAGATCTCAGAGTGAGGGATGGAAATACCCAGCCCTGTGACCAGGTTGGAGTACATCAGATGGCAGCATTCGATCAAGGGATGCTTTTGCCTCCTAAGGCCATACTTGTCCCCTCCACATACATACCAGATGTTCCTTCCCTAAAATCACTATGAGATGTTTCTAGGCAGGATGCTTGGAAGGCTGCGCCTGGGATCAGGGATGAGCCATGGCCAGGTGCCCAGGCTTTGGGGTGGGCTTTCCCTACAAACCATTGCAAAGGGTCATCTCGGAACAGGTTTCCACAGTGCAAGGCAGCCAGATGGGGCTGCGAGTTGGGAAAGGCCAACGTGAAGATTCAGACATTCCTGGACCGTTTGGAAACGTGTTTCGACGAGCCCGGTTGCATGGGGTTTTCTGCAAGGCCTTTCATGATTCTATCTCTCAGTAGAAGGCCCACGGCTGCTTTAAAGAAAGAAAAACAAACAAAAAGATGTAATTTAAATCCAAATACCTGAAGAGAGGAACCAGGGAACCCACCTTTGGAAAACATGCTGCAGTGTCCACGTGAAGACTGAAACCACTGCTGCCAAGCACTCGGGTCTGGTTTAGGGTGCTGGGTTACAGAAATGCAAGGGATGTTTTAAAAGCTTCCAGCAAGTCCCTTTCAGCAGCAGAAGCAAAGTGCTGGGTTCAGGCAGTGCTTCTCCCACCTCCATAGCAACACCCGGTGTGTTTGAAGCAGGGGGTGCTGTTAAGGGAAGTGTCAGGTCCCCCACTTCCCATGGCCAGCTCTGCACCCAAGCTCCTCCATTCCCATCATCTGCCAGCTTGGTGGAGATTTGTTCAGGGTCATCGTGCTCACAAGCGGGATCCAGTGTGGCATCGACACCAACCACGTGGCTGTTGCTCCTGAGGAACAGTGGGGCTGCTTTCCCCAGAGTTAATAAAACAGTATCTGCAAAGCAAGGCTCTCGAGAGCAACCACATCATTGTCTGGCACAGAGGACAACGTTTGCTCATATTACGCATGTTTGTTCTAAAGTCACTTCTATTATGGATGCCAGGATGCCCAGGAATTACAGAAAAATATTTTTCTACAATGGCATTTTCCTTTCCTATGTGTTTTTGAAGCCCTAAGGCTGGCATTTACTGTCAGGGACAACCCGCAAACAAAACAATCCTGTGCCTTTCACACAGGTCCTTTCACCAGCAGATGTGTCCTTGCTGATGTAGAGGGTGACATGTCCATCTGCTGGGCTTCAGCTTGTGAGCTTCAGCCCCTGGCCAAACTTTCATCCAGATGAAGGGTTTGTTAGCCCTCCCATCTTACCAGTTCATCGGCATCCATGTCCCAGCACAGGCAAGGATGGTCTGTCACATTCCCTTCCTTACACAAGCATCAATGCAGTTTGGTGAAATCATTCATTTGCCAACACACCAGTGATGTGTTGGCACACGTGTTGGTGTCACCCATCTTCAGAGATGGGTAAATGCAGCCAGCCTTGTGGGGCCGTGGCACTGATCAGTGTAATATCCAAGACAGATGTACAACTTGCGCACCAGTACTCACCTCGGGTCCTGCTTTTGCCACAGTCGAGAAGGGGCTACAGAGAGGGAGTCTGGACAGGACTCTGAAGGTACCTTAATTCTTTGCCAGGCTGACAGCAAGCTCTGAGCTGCCACCACTAAGTCCCACGTGAGGACAGAGAAGGGTCCTGGGTGTTCCCTGGGTGACCAGTTCTTGGACTGACACCAAATGATCTGCACCCTCACCTTGTCACAAAAGACCGATTGGAAGCAGGACTTGGGCTCTGCTATGTGTTACTTTCCTCTCCATCCTAAAAGGACCTTGGCTGCTGTTAAACCTCCTTGTCAAAAGTCTCCACTTTGCTGACTGGTGGGAGGAGACCACAGCAAGCTGTAGTACCAAAACATGTGTTCTCAACCCTCCTCTGGTAAGTCGCCATAGAACAGTGGCTATTGGAAAGGGATGAGACACTTGGACACGGCATGCCAGCTCCAGACTGACTAAGAGTGCAGATGGCCATGGCCTTCTTCAATGCAGCTTCAGGACTTTCTTCCAAGGCTGGCAACTGCAACCCAACCTTAGTACAGAGGAAAAGGTGAATACATTCAGCTTTAGCTGTCTGGATCACCTAAGGCAGCCCCATCTGAGCAGGAAACGTGTGTTTCTACTTTATGAACATTTACTTCCAAAGCATCAACATAATGCTTTCTCCTAGAGCTGTGCAATTCTGCATGAGTCCAAAATGTCAATCTGAGCATCTGCTTCAGGCACCTACGTAACTCAAGTTTCATTTCAAGTTCCTCTGAACCAGCACTTCCATGGTTTTGTTTCTGAATATAAGGAAGGTATTAAGGTGGCACAGAAAAGGGTATCATTTAAATGAGTTAACAAAAAAGGCAAGAATATTCTCAGCCTGGTTATTACAGGCAAAAATCACTGCACTCCTTGGTACTTTAAGGTCCTTGAAATGGGGCTGCTGCATAACTCGAGAGGTTTTTCATTACATATGAACTTGAACCATCTCTGAAATAGTTCCTGCTGAAGTTAATATCAAGTAATTCTGGTTTCCCACTGTCCCATTTTCCAATACACCACATGTCTGCACTGACAGCTGGTAATTGCACAGCAGGATCTGAAACATTTTGGCAATAGATCACAAAAACTCTTCAGGATGTAGGAGGAAACGCAGGATTACAGGAGAAATGGGAACACATGAGCCAGTTACCATGATCAGAAAATTAACACTCACAAAGCCACTTGGAGGTTTCAGGGTTAGCGTATTAAAAGGGAAACAAGAAGTTTAGAAGTGGTGATTCACATTGCTGGAAGACTCCACCATGACACTCCTGCCTTCTCCCGTTTGTGCATTTATCTTGCCTTTAAGTTACTTCTACCTGTAAACCGTGGAGCAAATTTCTGCCACGCTACACCAGAAGTAAAGCAGGGAGTGGTCTGTAACATACACTTCCTTCTTGCATGTGGGCCCCAAAAACCAATAGCTTCAGCAGTCCATTTGGAAGTCTCACCTACTCTTGCCTTCACACAGCACAGGTTGAATCTCACATGTTCCCCGCCTATGGATAACCCCACTTTCAATGTTAACCATTGCCTGCAGCAATACCAGAATCCAGATGTCAGCAAATAACAGACAGACAACTGTAGAAATAACATTTTTGGTTCAGTGTTTGCAATTTGTTTTACAGCTCATAATGAAATACCGTTAGAGATCGTCTACATTCAGACATTCCTAGCAAAATAGGCTGGTCAAAACATAAGGCACTTTTAAGACTTCCTAAAACAACTGCTCATGATGATAATTCAATGAGAACCCTTTCTACCCTTAATGTTCAGGTCAGTAAAAGATCAATCCTCTAGTCAGACAGGCAAATGAAATCATCAATAGAAAGGTTTCCAAGCTAGAGTTACTGCTGCATTAGTGTGCATTCTGAAGTAGCCTATTGGAAGTTATCTTCAGTTGGGGAGGGAGGGCATGGTGTGAATAAGATGCATTAAAATAGTTCTTTGAACTGGGTAACACAGACACATTGCAGGGATTCATTACTTTCATTGGATTAAATTCCTTCCATTCATTATTGCAACAAGAGTAAGGAACAAAAAGGAGATGGTTCTCCCCTCCCTTCCCCCACCCCCATTATAATTCAACACAAGATTTCAAAGACTTAAAATGACCAGGACAGAAGCTCATGAAAAACTGCATCTGGCCACTTCAGAGCATGTTTAAATATTCATTACTGACTTCCTCAAGTCTCACCTCTTACCAAAGAAAGAGAAACAGAAAAGAATTGGCAACTGTGTAAGTTGCTTCCAGTCAAATTGGTATTTTGCTTCTTTCTAACATGACCCCACTGTTCACATGAAGTACCTGCATTCAGAAACACACCAGCAGCTCCCCTTGGCAGCGTGACGGCAGGGCAGGATGAATGCCAGCAGGTCCCAGGCCCCGCAGGGAAGAAGGAATGAACAATTCTGCTTCACACACTTGGGTCTCAGCTTAAGAACAGTTTCAAAAGCTGGACGTGCTGGGCTGCTGTAGCAACAAGGGGACCGATACCAAAACACTGACTGAAGGCTTCACTTGGAAAGGCATCTGTAAGAACTGAACTCCACTATTTAAAACTGACCAAAAGAGCAAAACCCCTGTCTACTTCTCAGGACCCCTGAGAAGGGGATGGTAGGAACCAGTCCTTCCCATCCATCAATGTCTTTTCAAGTTGTGTCTCACCTGTTTTATTGCCCAGTACATTTTCCAGTCTTTGGGGGCTAACAATTGGTGAAAAACTGGCCTCCTGGAGGCTCAGTATCTTAGGCACTACAGTACAAACCTGCATCCTTTGTCCTTTTGAATCCACTTCTGAGGGAGAAAACCCCCATCCATCCCTCCATCCATCCATCCATTTTCCTTACAATTCCTTGATTGCTTTAAATTCTGACTTACTTGAATTGCACTTTAAAGCCCAGCAGCAAAAAGAACACTTGGTAGCTCTATTCAGGAATATATATAAAATTTTTAAGAGACACCTTATCAAGTCTAAAACTGCACAGAGATATCAGCTGCACGAGCTGTCAAGTGTTGACCTGGCTACAGTGAAAAAGCTGTGACAAAACAAACGTTAGCCGTGCTAGAATTGGGACAGAAATGGAATGCCTGTTCAGTTGGGAAAGAGAATGCACTTAAAAATCAAGCTAACTTAGAACCAGCCACTGGTCTTACCCCGTCACACACACGAGTGCTGCTGTGCAACAGGAACTGTGGTGAAGTGAAAAATGACATGATTTCAAGGCAGCTGCTGCTAAGGAGAAGAAAGGAAGGTGGCACCTCAGGGTCCTGAGCTCAAAAGATCTTGAGATCTCGACTCATGTGGCTCACTTTTGCTGGCAGAAGCACGAAGCTCTAGATCAACTCAGCTGCTTGCTACTGTTGTACCAGCAGCCAGTTTAACGTTGAGGCTCTGCAATCAGTTTACTGTCCTTCAGCACCAGTACGACCACATTCATTTGGGACAGGAAAAAGCATCTAAAGAGGAGACGAAGAACAAAACACAGGCCATTCGCTGATCCCAGTTTCACTACCAGCATGCAGTCGGTTCCTCTCAAAACCTGTGGGTTCTTCTTCCCAAGCAAACCTCACGGAATTTGCTAAAGTGACATTCAGCTGCTTTGCATATCCACCCTACCATGGCTTAAAAAGATACCTGGAAAAAGTTATTTGGAAAGGCACACAGGATGCACATGTGCAATTTAGTTCCCTGTGGATGGATCTGTGCGTGTGGGAAATCTTCAGACCAAGTTGCAATGATTACTAACGGAGCAGGTGCTATTCTATAACCAGATCATTTCTTTCAAATTCCAGTTCCATTTCCAGGGAAATGAGCAGTGCTGACAAGGAAATGCAAGGCAAGAAGCTCAACCTGCACACCAAGACAGACTGGAACATACAAAGTTTCATGGACCTTGTTCTTCAGGTCACACGAAAAGAAAAACTGGAGTCTAATTAAAACAAAAAATAAATCACTAAAGCTACTTACAAAGAGTAGAATTATCAAAGTGCTTTAACATATAAAGTGTCAAATATAATTAAACAGGAGCATTAACACAGAGCTGCCATAAGATATGCAAATAGGTGCATCTGTTTTCTGAATACAGGAGAGCAGCACAGGTTTTTAATTTCCCCCATAGGGCCAAAGTGGGTTAAGGAAAGCTCTTCTTGTTCACTGAGCTTCTCAGCACAATGTGTTTGCTCTGCTCATGCATTCAAAGGCACAGTTGCATTTGCCCTATCTGAAACTGCATCAAGAGGACTGTCTGCATGAAGTATTAATAAAAGGGCAGCTCTCACTGGGCAAAATATACAGCAGCCCCATAAAGATGTACAGATACCTGTCAATTCATAGTGTTTTATAAGCTATTTCTTTGTACTTTAAACACAGTTTAAGATAACTGAATGTGCTATCTAAACATCCAACAGGCTGCCAAAGCTATTATAACATGAGCAAATGCAAACAAATAAATAAGGAAGAGGTTTCAAAACCACCTTGTGCAAGATGCTCAGACAGTGCACCTCAGCCTCCCTAATGGCTTTTCCTCTCATGCCGTATGAAAAGAACCCCCAAAGCATTCTCCACTGCACCTCTCTCAGTACTCCCAATTCATTAAGCTGCTGCCTACTTTAAGCAGATGATCTTAAGCACGGAAAGTAACTGTACCAAGCACAGCAGAGCCAGCTGCAGCAGGGGAACATGGTTGATTAGAAACAAGCAATGGCAATCAAGACCTTTCCTGCAATTCACAGGTACAAAAGCAGATTTAAGCTGAGACTCAAAAACGCGATACAGAGCATCACATCTGGTCCCTTGCACAGGCATGTATGGACACAAGTGTGAAGTAGTACCAAGTCTCAACAGAACAACCCATCTGTTTTCTAAAGGCACCATAAAGACAGCAATGCTTCAGGTGTAATGGGAAGAGGCAGAGGGAGGGAAAATGACAAATACAGTTAGGAGGAAACACTAAGAGCAGCTTGGTATAAGAAGGGATTAAAAAAGGTGTCTCAGTTCTCTGATAGCTGTAACATCTGTAACAGCACAGCAACCCTACACCTCTAAGCAAAGGAAGAGTAACCAGAGTTTGGAAAAACCTACTCCTGAAAAAAAACAGGTCCCATTTTTAGTGGATGGGTGTGAAACCTGTGACTGAAATTGAAGGAGACAGCAAAGAATCAAAATGCTATATAAAACACTGGGGTCAATACATACTCACATAGCATCATTAGCCTGCTTCTGATTTACCACAGTGTTAAGAGCTCCAGAGAGTCTCCTTTGCTCTGCAGGATGACTCAAGTCCAGCGAAGTGTCAGATATTAAAACCTTTCTCAATCCGCCAGTGAGAACAACCCCCCCCTCCCCAGCCTGTACAAGGGAGAGGGAGGCAGCACTATCCCAGACAGGAGATGTTTCTAGCAACCCCAGGCACCCTACAGGCAGTATGCCACCAAGTTAGCTCTCCTAAGCAGCACTGCACCAAGCAAGCCTAGGCTTGCTAAGATACTCTGCCCCTTACATAAACTTGAGGACAGTTTCTCATGAGCCCTTCAGACCAGAAGCTCACGCTTCGCTGTTCCATTACTGCTTTTCAAACACGTTTTCCTTCCCGTTATCCCAGGAGGACTTTCTGCATCCTGCGTGCAGCGACGCTGGCTTCATCCTCGGAGTCAGACTCGCTCTGGGAAGTGGAGCTCTGGGAGGCAGAGCTGCAGGGTGAGGAGCACTCCGGGGAGCACAGGTAGTGCATCAGCGGCAGCCGGTACTTCCCACAGAAGTCAACGAACTTGATCTGTCTGACGCAGCTGTCAAAGTAGACACCTGTGAGGGCAGAGGAACAGAGACAACACGTGAGGCCCCATGCAGAGAATGGTGGATTTAAGCTTTTTAAATGGATGGAATTAAGGTGCAATTAAGGATTTTAATGCAATGCCTTACACTAGGATTTAACGGACACCGCACTGGAAGTAGGAGCACGTGGGGTACTGGAGGAACAGGGGACCAGGGCACCTATGGAAATTTGTTTTCTTAGTTAGAAAACAATCCTGTACACATGCATTTTGCAGGTGGTTCCGAATGGCACGCTCTACATGAAAACACACAGGGTAGCTACTTCCAGGAATCCAGCACTTCCTTCTTACCATTAGGCAGAAATCTCAGGCTGGGAATTAAAACAACTTTTTCCGTGTCAAATTCATTCATCCACCATATTTTCAAACTTGTAAAACCTCTTCTACCAGCTGCCAAACTGCATTCACAGACAGACCTTCATAACTCTACTTTCGTGCTACTTGAGTGAAGTTACCATGCTGAGTTTGGATGCTCCTTTCCATGGCAACGGTGTTGCTGTAACACAGGATTACCTTCTCCTCCTGTCACAGCAAGTGATTGTAGACACTGAGGTTTTCAGAAGTTTTCAGTGGTGTTTTAAGTCCCAGCTGCTCTGAGTAAGCTTTTCTCCTGCAGTGCTAGAGCAAGCGCTGCACTACTGTGCTAGTTTGTAAGGACAAGGGGAACAGTGCACAACCCATTGTTATCCCAGCTGTGCAAAACCCTAAAAAAGGAAACACTGCTTTCCCTTCCAACACAAGTTCCAGCCCTTCCATCTTGGCTTATGGGGAATGCTTTAATATTGTCCTGTAAAGAGATAACAGCCTGCATATGACTGCAGGGTAGGTACTAATGAATGACTTTTTTTCCTTAATCTTCTAAAGGCTAAATGTGCAGATCATTTACTCTGCTTAAAGATGAAGCACTAAGCTAAATTAAACCAAGCATTCCAGGCTTTTCTATGAAGTCCTCTCCTTCCAGGACCTACACTCTAGTAGATCCAAGCAAGAGCTAAAGAAGTTGCTTTTAGTAACTGCCAAGCACTCCAGCCTCTCTCCTCTTTTCCATTCTTGTCCAGCAAGAGCACTTGTGACAGTTCTCCTGCCCACTACTTAGTCTGAGCTATTTCAGGGCAGATGGATTGGAAACTTCAGACCATAAAAGTGCACTGGAGTGCTCGGATGAGCTGTGAAGACTCCGACACAAACACTGTCTCACATTCCCATGCAGATACAATAAACCAGCACTGCGACTCTGAACATCGCTCCTAAGCGAGCAAGGTTCCTTAAAGACAAGTTTGCAGGAGCCCTGGAGCCAACGAAATACAGCTAGAATTTGGATACAACAACACACCTAACCTGACTGAGCTAGTACAGTCACGGCAAGTCAGAGGGAAAGGAAACCCATCAGGAAGCAGAGCAGCGAAGGTGAACTTACCCCCGCATTTAGGATTGGGACAATTGCTGGCCAAGCTCAGGTACCGGACAAGATTCTCTGGGAGGTCGCTGGGAGCATAGGGAACATTGCGAGTTTTAATGGTGCGCCCAGCCAGTTCCTGGAGGCTTGGGGGGTTGTAGGTCAGGTCACGGACAAAGCGAACCACCAGCGGGTTCCCACGCAAGCTCAGCTCTTCCAGGTGAACCAGGTTAAGGATCTCTCGAGGAAGGTACGTCAGCAGGTTATTGTGCAGGCTAAGGGAACGCAGGGAATGCAGCCTGAAGGATGGAGATGGATACTCAGTCAAGATGTGCAAGCAAAATCATTCCAAAACTGCACTACACAGACCTGATCACTCTCCCCTCTCCCATCAATTTCTTTTTCCTCGGCTTTTCTTACTTTTAAAATGTAAATTCATGGTAAAAGAGCTGCTATTACTGCAGCACACACAATACCGGTGAAAACATGGCTCACCTCCAAATGCCTGTTAAAGAAATAGTCCTAAATATGCTGCTGTCCCCCTCAGTACTCCCCACACCCACCTCCTAAAAGAGGTAGCACAGAACAAAAGTATACAAACCGAGAGCTTTCAGGGGATGTAATGTTTCCTTGTACCCAGTGCACGCATCAGGAACAGTTCCATGCAACACTTTGAATACGTCACCTGCCTTCACTCATGCATTAAAGATGCCTGCTGGTAGGCAGCCAGCCCTGGAAACCCCCATGTTTTCATTGCGGCTGCATCTCTGCAACACTGCCAGAGCTCAAAAGCTAAGCAAGGTCAGCCCAGGTTAGCATCAGCACGGGTGACAAGCACAGGCCTGGCTTTTGGAGGAGGTGTTCTCCTCCCTCAGGAAGCACAAAGCAATGCTCCAGCACATAATCCAGGGATGCTCTCTAACCAGTACCAGACAACTCAACATTGTACATCGAGGGTAATCCCACTACAACATCAAATTCCAAACTCCATGCTGGCACTCAATTGTTTTTGTGGTTACAGCTATTGCATTGAATTCTTCATCTGCCGCTTTAGGCTACCTGTACAGAGTTTGCAGTGTTCTCTTTCCCCCATTATGAAAGAGATACAGCAGTAACTTATCCCCTAGAGCTGTGCTGTAGGATTTAATGACCACTAAAACATTCTGGGATCCTAAAGGAAGAACACAGGGAGTGGGACAACACAGAAGCACACACAAAAAGGCTCTGGGTGAAAGACAAGACAGCCCAAGCATTCATCACTACAAATAACTCAGAATGCAGCATGAGCTGCACTTCTCAGGGCTCCCTGTACAAATCTATTAATCCACCTTAAAGCAGACACTTGGTGACTTTTTTTTTCCATAACCCTATAATGCAGATTTCCATATTACATATTCCTGGTCTGCCTGCAGTGCACTGCTAAGGATCTTCTTGTTCAAAGTCTAGTCACAATAACAAACTGAAGAACAAAGAGGTCCTCCCAGGTGCTTTTATCCACACATGCAGAAGTTAAACAAGTTAATTACAGCTGGTGGCTGAGGACAGTAAATACTCACTGTGCCAGCTGAGGTGGAATGCTCTGGATCTTGTTGTCACACAGAACTAGGTAGCTTAGAGAAGGCAGGTTTGCTAATTCAGGTGGAATTGAAGTGATGAAGTTCCCTCCAAGGTACAGAAACTCTAAACTGAAAGAGAGAAGAGATAACGCGGCATCATTTCATTGAGGTCATTTCCAGTTGGATTGAACACCAGATCTTCTCATGTGCTGCATTTACTCAAGAAAACTTACAGATGATGATGTATGAGATACCATGCTGAGGGGAAAAAAAAAGGCAGAAAACTTCAACTGCACATCAAAATCACAACAAAGCTTCTGCTTCACAAGAGATAATGTCGAGATTTACCTCCAGCCTCCTGCAGTCACCATTACATCTGTAGGTAGGCACCAAACAACTCTGTATTCCTACACCAAATGCAAAGCTCCTGCTCCTACTTCCAAGGAAGGACAGGCTGCATGCACAGGGTCTGCAGCACTGATGCAGCTCCTGCTGCAGCCCGTGGGGGTCCTCAGTTTAAGCAGGAGCAAAGCAAGAGAGCAGTGGCTCTCCCTGAAAACCCTGGCCCTGCACAAGCACTGCTTGCTCTTTATGGGGTAAACTGACTCCTCAGAGATTAACTGCAACCTCTCAGCAGAAGTCAGAGGCAGCCAGTCCTGCTTTGATGCAGTTCACATACTGCTAACACCACAGCTGCAGTAGTGCATCTAAGTCACACAAGAACATGCATGCAATTTCTCAGGTAGACTGATTTCACTACACTGCAGTCACAGGGACCAAAGCTACCAGAACCATTAGCTGGGTTTAACTGCAGCTTGGGCCTAAATAAAAGAAAGGAAAAAGAAAATATCACTGGATGTCCCACAAAAACTGGTGGATGTGAGACAAGAACAAAGAGAAGCACTAAATCCCTTCCACCAGCTGGTGTAGCCACTATTTGGTGTGCATCTCTGCCCTTTTGGAAAGAAAAACTGGCAAGTGCTTCTCTTCAAGTGAAGCTATAGCTTCAAGTCCCCATTTCAGAGAGTCAAACAGCTTCTGCCCCTCTTCTCAGGTGTTGTCTGGGAGAGGAGCAAAGGCAGGTTCAGCCTGGGTACTTCTGGCTGGGAAGTACTTACTAATGGTGGTTCATACAACACTTTTTCCTATGACTGAAAAAGATGGATCCCACAGTCCCATCTGTAGGTGCTGGTTCAAGATCTCCACTACACACTCAGGTTAGCCACCTAACTACAGTGCACACTGGCCCCCTCTGCATTCCCCCCCGTGTCAGGGAAAAGTCACACAGGCTCCATCAGCTTTTCCTTAAGAACAATTTACAGTCTTGGAATAGGAAACACCTTCATCACACCCCAGCAGGCCCTCAGTGATACGGGTTAATGGTGGTCTTGGCAGTCTTGGGTAATGGCTGGACTTGATCTTAAAAGACTTTTATGACCTATTGATTCTATCGTGAACTGAGAAAGGTGATGGATACAACTGCCAAAGAAATGTAACACCATAGAATCATACAACAGTTAGGGTTGGAAAGGACCTCAAGATCATCCAGTTCCAGCCCCCTGCCATGGGCAGGGACACCTCCCACTAGACCATGTCACCCAAGGCTCTGTCCAACCCGGCTTTGAACACTGCCAGGTTGTTCAGGACATGGTGGCAGACCCAGAGAAGGCCTAAACCCTGCAACTGTGCCACATGTGAGGAGCTTCTGGGACAGAAGAACAGCAGAAAGAGTTCATTCAGTTCTTGCAAGAAATGTGAACCTCAAAGATCCAATGACAGCATCTGCTTGGGCTCAAGGGGCCACTGAGACAGCACAAAGGTTCATCTGCCCACCAGTGAAGAGCAGAACAACAGACCTCTGCAACACACCAGGAGAAGCTCACAGAGCTTAACTTTCCCTGGATTCATTCACCTTTCTGACGTAGAGGAACTGCAATCTGATGGTGGGCACAAAATTACAGCTTCAACTAAATTTGACTATATGCAAGGAAGCAACTGTACTTGCTCAGCTGAGGGCTCAAGTGGAGCACCACATCTGCAGGTTATTCTGAACACATAAGAAAGTACACTGGAAGAAACCATCACCAAAACCCCACTACCCAAAAGCAGCCCCTCCTCCCCAGACAACCTGCAGGTGAGGAGAGGGGGGGGCAGCAGGAAGGCTGCTGTGCAGAGACCATGCCAAGGGCAGATTAGTTTTAATTAAATTCTGATCCCCTAACAAAGCCCTGAGCTCTAACCAAAATTCCTCCTTCAACCTCCATTGTTTCCAAAGGTGGATTTAGGCTGCTTGGCTCTCATTAGGGACTTAACTGCTGATGATACAGTTCCTAGGCGTACTTTAACTCCATGCCATTGCTGGAACCCACACTAAAAACTGTTGGGCAAGGGAATTTTAGTAACGTGGATTTCAATGTTTAAACAAGGGTGAGATATGTAAAAATTTCCACTTCCTAGGAAAAGTGAATCATTAACTCTTCATCCTCTGTGTTTGAAGGCAACAATGCCAATGAAGCCACCCTGCATACAAATACATGCAGGGAAGGGGAGGAGGGGTACAAAATATACAGTAAAACATGTTCTGAAATTCATTGCAAGGTGTAAAATGCAGAAGTTTCAAGAGCAGCTTACTGCACAAACCAAGTGTGCAAAACCACTGCCTACAAACCACTTGGAGCTTTCAAATCCATTCCTTGTAATGAGAACAGTCACTTACATTAGCTAGGTTATAAAGCCCCAACATCAGACTATGATCTGGCTCTAACTAAAAATCCATCAAATAAGGTAACTCCTTCAGTGGCAACTAAGGACTTCTCAAAAAGCGCTTTCTTTTTACCTGTCTCCTGCATTACCTTCTTGGGGTCAGCAAGTCGCTGGGCCCAGTCTCGTACAGCAAATTCAGCATTTCCAACATCAATTTAAGATACGAATTAGAAGGCAAATTTATTTACAAAGCATAGGGAGGAGGCTTTGAAACTATACAGAAACTTATTCTAAATACAGCAAAGGTATTCTTATAGCTTCCACTGAAAGACTGCCCAGTAGGCAGAAAAAACTCTGCAACTCTGGTCCCTCAAAACACAATTTGCTGTTAAGAAGGGTCTATTCTAGTCTTGGCTGAGCAAAACAGAGAAATTAACAACAGTCATTTCTGCATCAAAGTAAAGCGTCAAGAATTGTCCAAGCAAAGCTAATCACGACACAAGCAAGGATTTAAGAGACGCAACCCTTTTGTAGTGAGCACTGACCAAACCACTGGGGCCACAGCTAGTGCCCAGCTCTTCTGCTCCTGGCCTGACTTCTATGCTGTGCTAAGCCTGCACCTACAGGCCAAGGCAATGCTGGTCTTCAGCTGCCCTGCTCAGGGGGCAGTTTGCTGCTTGGTAAGATAAGCAAGAGCAGTGCTGAGTTCTGCCCTCCTCATTGAGAGCCTGCAACGAGGCAACTGGCAACATTACCAGTTTCTCCCAAGAGACAGCAGAGATGGGAATGAGCTTAGTGACTACTCCCAACTAACCTTTCACACCAAGACTCAGTTCTTCTGACAATCATTAATTTGTATAGCCATTTGGAACAGCCAGCTAAGGTCCCGTGCATCACTTTGTACACAGAGGGAGAGCTGGAATTTTGATCTACTTTCCACAGTCCAGGAACTTAGAAAAGCCAGAGAGCAGCCAGCCTCAGATGAACGTAAGCACTGATCCTACTTTTGAGGCTAGAATAAATGATGTATTTCCAACATGCCACACATGCTCTGGTTGAATGAGTTTCAAGAGGGGACAAATGCTAACAAAATCCAACTCAACAAAACCACCCAGCCCCAAACCACCAGCAAACCCCTACTTGACACAGCAACTAATGGGGGCTGACACTTCCCCTCCTGCTTTTAGCAAAGTTTACAAATACACTAGTAAAAGGCCAGGGTCCCTTTCAGCCTCACATCCAGCAAGCAGGCCAGCACTCCAAGCCCATCATATGTTGCTCCTCTCTAGTGAGGGATTTCACACCCCTGGGCTGCAGGGTGGCAGTGAAAATCCTTTTACATACAGGAAGGGGGTGGGAAAACGCTCAAACAAAGTAAATTCAGGTGGTGGCAGCAAAGTTTAACGTGCCAAGAGACTACATTCTTGTTTGAGTTTGTTCTTGAGGTTTAAAGGTCACCATATACCCCAAACCAAATGGAAAAGCCCCAGAACAGTAAGTAAGAAGAGCTCACTGAGCACTAGAGGTATTTTTGAAACGCTATCAGTTACCACAACACTTTCATAGTCGCGTTTCAAGGGGAGAATGTCTTCTGGCATGGAACATACTCCAATTTTCAATCCACCCTGTTTCCCCACAGATGCTTCTTTGGATAAAACTTAACAGCTGACATCAAACAGCTGCATCTACATAGGTAACCTAAAAGAAACACCGGAGCCTGGAAGTGCTCCAGGTCTTTTTAAGATAAACTTCTTAGCATGAAATTTCCAGGGCAGTTTTGAGGCTAAGGCAAGGGAGGCATTTGAAAAGCAGCCCACAATACACTCCTGTTAACCCTGTTCTGCGATGTGAGAGAGCGGCAGAGCCTTTGCTGACAGGCAAATTTGAGATCAAACAGTCTGAAAACTATTTGCAAAACGTTTGAAGAGGAGTAGAAAAAGGGAGGCAGCAGATTTCCTAATGCTCCATCTTTATCAAAGCTTCACTTGCTGTTGTTCCCACACTGGAACAGCCGTTCTTAAGCGTATACTTGTCTAACATGCATAATGCTACCCACGAATAAAAGCAAATACTCTGGTTTTCACTGCATCTAAGCCTTCACACAAAACTTGGATGAATCCAGTTAGGCATTTAAGGCCTTTGATCCCAGCCCTTGCACAACTGGGCTTTACTAGAGGAATCCAAGCACAGAGGAAAGAAGCATGCATGGCAGATGCCTGGGAAGAGCCTGGCTCTTCTCCAAGCTGTTTCTGCGTGTTCCTGATGCTCTCCTGAGCGTGAGAGCATTCACTATAAGACTGAACTCTAAATTCACAGGAGGAGATTAATTTTGCTGAGGTATTGACTGCATTTTGCTAAGGTCTTGAGAACTTTCCCCTTTATAGGGGACACTTGCAAGACATCTCCCCAAACGTGCACACTGAGGAGGGCAATATATGCACTCTTAAGCCAAAAGCCATAGTTGGACAGTGGGGATAAGGGCTGGATTTTACCAGACTTGCCAAACAAATTTTGTCCAGAATGAGCAGAAGCAGATGATCACATTTCACCTACAACACACACTGCCCCTTAACGCATCCCCAGCTCGACCAGCAGAGGAAGGACATAGAAATCAGGCAGCAGTGGGATGTCCACGCAGATCACAATTCAGGAGCTGCTGGGGGCTGTGAATCGAGTCCAAGAGTGACTGACCATAACACTTCACACTGAAAATCCAGCAAGGTCAATGCTGGAAGGAGAACTCCAGAAAAAGTGCCATGTCTACCTATGTAAACTCATCTGACAACAAAGAAGAAAGCAATGCAGAGGGTGACAACATCCCAACTGATGCATTTTCTACTCCACATTCACAGCAACAGCCAGTGGTGCCATTCAGGGCTTGCACTGTACTGACACTGCTACCTGACAGCGACTGGGGTGGAGGGCATGCAGAAGGAGCTGGCACAGCCTCAACATGACTAAGAAAAAGCCCTCAGCAGGGCCCACATTTACCTTTCTCAGAAAGGTAAATGGCTGTTGCTGGTTACCCTAGACACTTACAGTGGAATTAGCAGGAGAAAGCACTGCTATTCATCCTTGGTGCCAGCATGCTATAGTCAGCATCATCCTGCTGCCATCACGAGAGCAATCATGACTATCCCCTTATGAAGCCATGGCAAGGAAGCTTCAAGCATCAGAGCATCTACAGGTGGTCCTCCTACAAGAGCCTAAAAGATAAATGACAATAAGGTGAAAGGCACTTGCTTTCCATGCAGGATCTTGCAGTACATACAAAGACTTGCAAGGATAGGGCAAGACGGCTGAAGCTGGAAGGAGTAAGACAAGATGGCAGCAGGACTGCCTGTGGTTTTATCACTGTTCATTAACTTGCCAAATCACTAGGAACGTGATAGGGAAAAGTTCTTGCATAAAATTCCTGACCCCAGCTTGCTGCAAATGTGTGGATTTATTATCTCCATGTGAATGACAGCACATGCTACCCACCTTTGCATCTGTAGCTGCCACCATGTTCCTTCCCTTTTAGCAGATTCAGACTCATCAGCTTTCTACCATTTCAAGTTCACCCTGTAGACTCCTTATCCTTACTTGCTGTATTTGTGGCCTTCACTATGATCTGCTACCCCTTCAAAAAGGACAACAGGAAATGATGGAGTGCACGGGAAAGATGTGAAGCTTAGTTATCAGTGAGTTATTTTGTTTTAGAGACCTCATCAGAGCTCAGACATTCCCTGGAAACATAAGAAGTATTTCTAGATCTCTGCAACTTTGCTCTGTAATCAGTGACTGGAGCAATTGAGAAGCCGCCAGGGTCACGGGAAGAGAACTGCTGGCCTCAGGAGCTCTAAGTACCAGCAGGAGGAACGTGTCCGGTCAAAGTGCTGCTTGCATTCCTCTGTGGCCTCAGACACCATAAAACATGAGAAAAATTTATGGGAAGTTATGCATGGAAAAAAGCTCAAAGTCTTGGCTTGCCAGCAACAGAGAGATGGGTACCTGCAGCCTGAGTGAGAGGTTAACAGAAGCCCCAACACCAGGCTCCATCTCCAAGCCCAGAACTCAGAAACACAACAGATGTCCCCAAGTTGCCCTGCCACAAGAGCTGGCTCTGCTCTGTCCTTGCTCAGGTTTGTTTTACCCACTTCCAACACCGTGTATGCTCACATTGAGGACACCTCTCTTGTTGGCAGGTGGGAGGAAGCTGGGTCTGGCAGCAGTTTCTCTCCAGTAGGAATTTACTATCCTTTTGGCAAGGGTGTCAGGTCACTGGTATCTGGCTCCTGATGTGTAGGCTCAGGATACCCTCTGGAGGAGTATTATATTATAAAGGACTGTTTTCTCCCAGCTCTGGAAAGCAAGTATGCTGCTCCCTTTTGTTACTTCAGCAGCCCAGATACAGAAGAGACACCCACGGCACAGTGGTAAAGAAGCTGGTGATCCTGGTGGCACATGGATTCGCTATCTTGAGCTAAAGTTCAATTATATTATGGTGACACGTTAGCAGAAGTTCAATGAGTTAGCAGTGCTTACGCGGGCAGCAGACACAAGTTGGGTCTAGTCTAGTTTTCCTGCCTGACACATCACTTTGTAACGATAAACAGCTCAATAGCCTTGTCCGCATTTGCCCTCTCAGAACTGTCCTTCTTGGGTTCAAGCATGACCTGCCCAAGAGAAGCTGCAGGACAGGACAAACAGGAGCCGTGCTTCAGGGCAGGCCAGAGTAACAAAGCCGAGTAACCACACGGCAGTATTGTGACAGCTATACAGCACGGAGCCCTGCACACAGCCCCTTGGGGGACCGCACACAGCGCTATCTTCCTGGGGTCAACAGCGTAATAAAGAGCAGGGCTGAGGCTTCTTTTCTTGGCAACGAGGGGTCAGCAGGAAGAAGAAACGAGAGGGAAAAACCCTAACTACAAAAGAGAGCATGCAGAGCAGCAGCAGGGAGCATCTGCCTCAGAGGTGGGTGCAACATCCTGGCTGCTACCAGGCATGCTATGGAGGCAATGTGGATCATCTCCTACGTACAACTGCCCTCCTCCATTGGCCTCCTCCCCTGTGAAGTTGATGCCAGTGTCCTCTTTTCCTTCATTATCCCTGAAGCAACTGCTTCAGAGCAGAGAGGATGCAGAGGTTCCTCCTCCTCATGAGAGCCCCAACGCAGGACACATCCCTACTCTATGAAGGACACAGGCACTTTCTAGCACTCAAAATGCCTCACAGCATCTCCGAAACATAGCTTAATTTAGAATTGCTCCAGACCCTCAGCAGGTGCATGCTGTGCCACCTGGGCAAAAGCCACATATCCAATTGTATAATACTGAGGTGGATAAAAAGCATTTTCTGCCAGTACTGAAGCAGTTGCGGGCCATGGCAGACAGCACCCCACATACAACACCCTGTGCCTCCACTGGACACAGCTCTGCTGAGCCATCAGCTACTTGGGGTCAAGGTTGCTGGAGCTGGTGTAACGGAGGTTGTCTCTGGCAAGCTCCTTGCAAAGAGCTGGAGTGAAGAAAGTCCAGACCCAAAGTCCTAGCACAGAGCCACACAGGGGCTAGTCTGAGGATTGAGCAACCACCGGAACATACTGAGATGCTTGCGTGTAACAGATGTGTCAGAACGTGGCCTCTGCCTTGCCCAGAAAGACTGCAGACTTCAGAAGTACCTATCCCAGGTCAACACAGGCAATCAATACCTGGTCCTACCCAAAATCTGTTCCCATGCCCACCAATGTTCCTAACTGCTGTGATTCACCCTAGCTTTCTATGTCATTGACCTGCAGTGGTTTGTTCCAGCTCCAGAGCACACATGCCACTGCACCTGAGCACAGCCTAGGGCTCTATGCTTCCGACCCGTCAGCTCATCTGTCAGACCTACATGAGCTGTACGGGTGGAAAGAAACACAACAAAACCCAACCATGCCCGCGAACACCCTGTTGAGACTGAAGCTGTGTCAACAGAAAGGCCCTATTGTTCACATAAGCCATAACCAGATCGTTATTCTCCTCTGCAGTCCATTGTGCAGGCATGAGCTTCATGAGAGCAGGGCTTTTATTTTACTCCTGCCTGGGGATGCGTATTAAAGCAAAGCCAGGGAGCACCTTCTGCATGTCAACACCCATACCAACCACTGTCATTAGGAAAGCCTGCCCTGCTCCAGGGCAGCCCAAGGACTAGGAAATCCTGACAGAGATTCTCTAAGTGCAGAAGGCCTGTCGTAGATTCACAGAACAGTTAGGGTTGGAAAGGACCTTAAGATCATCCAGTTCCAACCCCCTGCCATGGGCAGAGACACCTCACACTAAACCATGCCACCCAAGGCCTGTCACCTGCCTGAAGAGCAGCTCTGAGCTTTGGCAACTCCATCTATTGACGAGACTCGTTAGCAGCAGCAGCGCCTACAGACACCTGAAGCCTGGCCGGAGCTCGCTCGCCAAGCGGGACCGCTGCGGGCCGTGCCCCGCTGTTCGGCAAGGCGATCCGGGTGGGTCTGCCCGGCAGCCACCGGGGCTTTCCCCGTCCCTTCTCTGCAGAGGCCCGGCCCGCCCTGCCCTCACCTGCGGAGCTCCTGGATGTCGGGCGGGATGCCGTGGAGGCGGTTCCCGCCGAGGCTGAGGCTCTGCAGCCCGCGGAGCTCCAGCAGGGCGGGCGGCACTTCGGCGAAGCGGTTCCCGCTGAAGTTGAGGACGCGGAGGGAGCGGCCGAGCGGGGCCTGCCCCAGCCTCTTGGGCAGCGAGCCGGGCCCACCCAGCCGGTTGTTCTTGGCCAGGAGCGTGTGGAGACGCGGCAGGGCCAGCAGCTCCTCGCCCAGCTCCGCCAGCCCCGTCCCGCTCACGTCCAGCACCTCCAGGGCCGGGAACCACTGCGACAGCCCGGCGGGCAGCGGGCCCGACAGCCGCCGCGGCGACAGCACCAACCGCCGCGCCTCCGCGCTGCGCCGCGCTGCCAGCTCCGCCGCCAGCTCCACCTCCGCCGTCTCCTCCTCGCCGTCCGCCGCCGGGCCGCGCCGCGGGGACTCCGGGTGCGGGGCCGCTCCGCCCGCCGCCGCCATCCCGCCCGCCCGGACCGCCGTCCCCGCGGCCGTGCGTCACCACGGGGGCTCCCGATCCACGCCCCGCCCTGTCCCTCCCCGGAACCTGAATAACCCCTCTAGCCCCTCGCAACTACACGGTCACATGCTCGATCCCGGGCGCGCCGCCCGCGGAGGCGTGAGCGGACCCTGCTCGTTATGCAGGTTGCGGGGCTCCCGCGGGATGGCGGCAGAGAAAGAGAGAGTCCTGGGGCGGCCCCGGAACGAGCATACGGGAGCAACGTCCGGGCAGCTGCGGAGCCTGTTGCCGTTCCTCGTCCCCCGTCACCCTCACAGCCCCGTGCCGCCGTTTTCCGTCCCGTTCTGCCGGAGACCCGCCTGGAGGGCATGGAAACGGCACCTGCTCCCCGTAGTGTTCCACGGCAGGCTCGCTGGAGGCGGGGGATGGTAAAGCTCTGAGTCCCTCCAACAGCAGCATTGAGCAATCACGTTCCTCGTGTCCCTTTGTGCGAGCCTCAGAGCCCGAAGGAAAGGCGCTGGCAGGCCCAGTGTTTTGTCCAGGGTTTGTCTGCTTTGGTCCTTGAGGTGCTGGTGGAGCCCATACTGCCCAGAAACACCTTGGTGCATATCCTGGATGGGAAAAGACAGCTTTAATCCTGAGCCAGGGCATTGACAAGACACAGGCCTGTTCCAGATTGACACGGAGCTGACCCTGGTTGGTCCATATACAAACAAGTGACCCAAGATGGGAGACTTTAATTCCTTGCCCTCGGGATGCGGGTTGGCTGCGGTGTAATGAGTAATCAGGCACTGGGAAAAGCGGCAGCAACGTGTGGTGAGCACAGGAACATTCACAAGCCCCAGGGAGCTTTGGGGCTGACAAAGTCCGACCTTAAGGAACAGACTTGTTTCCTTGTGATGCACAGAGGAACCTGAAAGAAGGGAGCAGCGATCTCCCACCTGCTTGACATGCTTCGTATGCACGGAAGTCTCTGGCATCCTAAAGCAGAAGAACTGCCAACAACCATTTCTGGCTTGTGCCAAGGGTTTAAACACAATGCATCAAGCGGCAGATGCCAAGTTCAGAGGTCTCCAGAACACCGTGGGTGAAAACCACAATCCCCTTGTCCTTACATTGGCACTCCCATGAACCCTGGAGTTTACCACTGTGAATGCTATTAAGTGATGGTTCCTGTTCCTAAGGGCAGGGAGCTGTCAGCGCCGTGTCTGCCTTCATGAGGACGTGGTGGAGTGGTGGGAATGAACTGGTCACCTTCTGTTTGCCTTGCTTAATGTATTTCCTAAGTCTCTATGGGTTCACAGATGCAACCCTGATGTGCACCCAGAGATCACTTGTTAAGCACAGACACTGTACCAGTAATTTGGGTATCCTTTTGCCCACTGTATGAAGAGTGCTCTGTTTCAGCTGGATCAGGATAGCTTGTGGAGGGTTTATGGAAGCCATGTCATCTGGATTTTGCCCATCTCCCACAGTACTTTAAGCCTGTGTTGTCCCAGAGTTGTGCCCTGTGAACTGGTTCACTTCAGATCAACCACAGTCTGATTACAGCTCACTTTGCTCCTATCTTCAGAATTAGAGTTAATAAATACCTTACAAATGCAGTTCAGAGGCTCCATCAACCATTTAAACAGCCTATTTCTCAGTCTGAAGATACCAGGACTGGAGAACTTTGAAGTGGTTAAATGTAGCTATAATGCAGCTAATACTCAGATGTGCTTAACTCTATATTGCCAGGCCTCTGCTAGCAGTGTGCAACACTCTTTGCTCTACCTCCCTCCCACCCCCAAATCATTTCACTTCAGTATGTGTGCTTGATGCAAAAGGTGAAGTATTTATGGTGCCATCTAGCTAAATTCATGGCTGACGCTTCCTTTCATTCCTTCTTCAAATCCTGGGAAATTCCAGCAGTACAAATTACAGTAATAAAGCAGACCCGCTTTGCAGTGAATGGATAGGGAATGTCCCAGCCAGGATGGCATTCACAGCCATGTGGTGTGAAAAGTAACACGCAAGGGGCAGTACCTGGGTTGTTTAGTTTTGGTTTAGAATGTCTTTGGACAGAGCATGCCAAGTGAAATGAATGCAGCCGTCTCTTCTGCTGGACTGCACACAAGAGCTCACAGCAGTAAAAGTCACTAAGCCCATTACAGAGATGAGTGATAAGAGACATGTTACATGACAGCAGGAAAGGCCATTTCATCATCCAGTTTAGCAAAGGAAACACGAGCCATTCAGCCCTGTCTTCAGGTTATATCAGAAACAGAAGAGATCCCAGCCTGCACTCCTACCTTAAGGTAGGATCAGCTACACTTGGCCTATTCCTGAGAGCTGTTACTCTGGCCTTTTCTTAAAGCCTATACAGGGAGGTCTGTGAAGTATCAAGGAAGCGTCTTCCAGTTCTTTACTAAGCTTGACATTCAAAAGCATTCCCTGATGTCTCATCCAGACCTGCCTTGACTGCACAGCTGAAGCAGGAGTCCCACCAGTGTGTTCATCTTAGTAACAGTCCCCATCTGAAGACAAATACTAAGAAGAAACAGCCTCAAGCTGCACCAGGGGAGGTTTAGATGGAGATGAGGAACAATTCCTTCCCCAGAAGGAGCTCAGGCATTGGAACAGGCTGCCCAGGGCACTGCTGGAGTCATCATCCCTGAAGTGTTCACACATCGTGTAGACAAGGCCCTCGGTGACATGGGATAGTGGTGGCCTTGGCACTTGGTTTGACTTTCCATCAGCAGCATGACCCTACTGCATGTTCATCTTGTCATCACATCACACACAGAGAACTCCCCGGATTTTCTTTCCCAACACCACAGGTGGAGCATGTACTGGTGGAGGGAATGGTGATATTGAAAGGATTATGGAGCTACCTCATGCCAGTGCAAGGCTGAGAAGCAGGAGTCATGTCTGCTGGCTTTATTTCCACTGCTGGCTCACCACACGATAGCAACTTTCCACTTCTCTCTGCTCTACCTCAGTTTCTGCAGCTATAAAACAGAGAGGGTTGTGTCTCACGCTTGTCAGGCACATTGTATAAATGTGCAAAAAGATAACTGATTGTTTTTTTTAAGGAAAAGGAAGAAGGTGGTTTAGAGAAAAAACCCAAAACGTGTTCTTTTTTAACTTGTGTTTCATTTATTTGGCAGTAATATCCAACCCCCCCACTTCAAACAAATTACAAAATCAAGTAAAATAAGTGCACTAAGGAAACCTACAGAATACTGATAAACTTCACACACAAACAGGAGGGAAGATAGAGGGAGGAGTGGGATTTGCTTGTTTGTGGCTTAAATTTGGCTTTTTGGGAAAGAAAAAAAAACCCAAAGCCTTCCCTGTCCCTTGCAGTCTGTACAGCCACTGTCCCAGAGGGCAGAACCCTGCACTTCTTTCCCCAGCAGCCAAACCACCCTGTCCAAGTCAGCAGCAGGGTACAGGCTGGGCATCACTCACCTAATGGCAGCCCATGAGATGTTTCCATCCCCTTTGGGTATCGCAGCCCTTGGAACTGGCATCACTTTCCACAGCTGTGCTTCCTTTTGAGGGCTCAAAGATGAAGCAGCTCTGCAGGTAGCAGCTCTTTCTGTGGAGGCACATTTGCTGTACTACTGCCCTGCATCCCCCAGGATATGTGGCATGGCTTGTCAGAGAGCTCAGCCAGCCCATCCCTCTGCCTTCAGTGCAAGTAAAACCTCTGTAAACCTTAACTGCAGCACCCACCCCTCCAGCTGCCCCCAGCAGCCATCCTCAGGAGCACACATCCACAGGGGACAGAAAGGGGACTGGACAACGTATCACATAACGCAGCCTACAGCAGCTCTTCAGCCATGGACTATCCTCCCCTTCCTGCACATGCTCTGGTTCTCGCAGTTGGAGATATTCCTGACTGGACAGTAAGGTGTTATCCCCATCCAGGGAAAGCCTTTAAGGCAAGCTGTTGTGTTTTCTCTAAGGCACTTTAATGATCCAAGCTGGAAGGAAGTGAGTTGGGAGGCACAACCTACCTTTCAGAGCAGGGTAGGAATAAAGCAAAATGGTTATTATCAATGTTCCTGTGACTCCAGATCCAGCATATGAAGCTCTTTTGCTCATGCTGTTGGGGAGGAGAGAGGGTATGGCTAACGGATGCTCCTATTCCAACGTCCACTTCCTCCAGTGCCACAGGAACAGACAATGACTCCATCCCAGCACAGCATTGTTCACATCACCCTCAGCTTCTGCAGATATGTTCTCCTACCTTCCCAGGTGACAGCTTCACAAACCCACACCCTCATGGGAAAAGAACCAGCCCCCTTCTGTATTATGCCAAAACCTCTGTGCACGGTGGGGTAGATTATGATTCTCACTGGAAATGTGGCGCTGTGCCCGACTCAATGGAAATGCTCTGGGTTCACATAATGGAAACAGCTCAAAGACCAGAGAGCCTTTAATAAATCTGGCTCACGGGCAAGACCCCGGGAGGGATGAAGCGTTCTTTTCCTACATTTGCTAGGTACCAGCTCATTCTTCCTTTCCAAGGAAAACACTGTGCAAACACAGGGAGGTTGGGACAGAAGTCCTGCTGATCTTCACTCAAGCAGAACATTCTTTTGCAGATGCCAGTGGAGTTTCGCTTGAGCAAGCACTGGGGACTGCAAGACACCTGGCAAGAACTGCTGAGGCTGCTCACAAACAGGAAGATGGAAGTTACAAGCAGTCATCTCAGGGTACCTGCAACTACTTGGGATGCACAGCAGGGCAAGCAGGGAACATGGAAAATGGATGTTGAGGTGTATGAGCATATGAAGTACATTTGACAACAGCAGGAGGAAATCACCTGGGCTTGAGGCTACAGAGGTGATTGTCAACAAAACAGCATTTCACTTGTATCTAGGACCAATGCTGAGAAACAGGTCAGACAAAAACCCATAAAGAGGTATGAGGGTGGTCAAAGATGGTCTGATGGACGACACTGTGATATGTGTCAGTTATGAGGCTTCCAGCCCTGACTTCAATCTCAGACCTGGAATCAAAGAAAAATGCTGCTGCTTTGCCTCAGAGGGAAATGGAAAGCCCAAGATGATGGCTAAGAGCTCAGACTCCAACTAAACAGTTTTCTATGTAGTTAAGTCTTTTAAGATACCCAACTAATGGGATTGCCCGTTCCCTCTGTGTCTAGACTGCCTGGCACTTCCCTTTGGGCAATTTAGAGAGACATGAGCACGGACTTTGCGCACACGGTCAATGCTAGCTAAGGGAGCAAGAGCTAGAGAGCTGCAGTGTCAATACATGCCTGGTGAAACTAATTACAGCCAGCCCTCTTTGTCCCAATGAGGGACATTGGTGTCCTCAGCTGAGAAATACTCTGTAGTGCAGGGCTGACAAGTTCCTCATGGTGTTGGCAGTGGCTGAGTGCAGTGCGATACAAACTGTGCACGGGCATTACAGCGCTGTCAATAACAAAAACCCACAGGCTGGGTTTCCTTGAAAGATCTACAGCTACGAAACATATAAAATCTGGATTACTACCATAGGAAATAAAGTAATAAAAAACCCAAAACAAAACAAAAGGGGGAGTCAGCATGTGAATGTGCTAAGGAAAAAACAAATGATAGCACCTCTAAGGAGGGGGTAGGGAGAGTAAGAGTGAGATGAGGTCAAAAGGAACCATGTTGTGTTGGAGCCCACAATGTATTGGAGGAGCTGCTGGGGACAGTCCGGTGGAAAGCAAGGAGGAACATGCTGGAGGCATGCCAGCAGCATGGCACCACATCTTCCAGGTGTCACACCAGGCTGACCAGCTTTGAGGAGCTCAAACCAAAGGGGACGGCAAGCAGGGCAAGGTCCTTGGCTAATGATGCCCTGCAGCACATGTGCTCAGCCACAAAACTGCCAGGCCTGTATTTCTGAAGCCAAGGCTGGTGTTGACAATTGAAGACACCCTCTTCCATCCAGCACTGACCTCCGTCCTTTCCCCAGATCCAGGGGAACAAGAAATCCCTGTTGGCTCTTGGAGGGAGCAGCTGTCTGCTCTGGGAAAGGGTCCCAGAGGCTGCTTTAAGTCCCTCCCAGCCTTCCCTCCCAGGCCCCAGCAATGAAGCTCCCTGAACAGTTGGGCTCTGCTCCCCTTTCCTGGCCCCATTCTCTGTGTATTACAAAACAAATAACCCATCGCTATACAATGTAAATATCTGTGACTGGGCAACCGTAGCACACACTTGTGCATACTGAGATCAGCACTGGAGGAACGGTGGCAGGTTGGGCCCATCCTCCTGGGCTCCTCCGGTTTGGAGGCCCCTTACATCTCCTTGGTGCTCATTCTCTTGGTCTTCTCAGCTGTCTCCTAGAGAAGGAGAGCACAAAAGTGAACCTCTGCATTGACCAGGAGGCTGGCAGTGCACCGAAGCCTTTAGTTCATCCACAGGCAGTGCCAACACTGGCTTATACCTTAAAGCCTCACACCTGTATTTGTCCCCACAGGCAACAGAGATCCCTCTTGCACCAAAAGGCTCTAAATGATAGAAGCAGAGGGAACCCCTCTAGCAAGGAGAGATTTAGTGCAAGCAGACCTTCCCAGCCTCATGCTAACCTGATGCTTCTGCAGTTCCTGAATGTATCTAGCCAGCTCCTCCTCAGTCAAGTCTTCATCAGGTCGCTGTCTCTGAGCAGTCACCTTCTCATTCTTCCCTGCAAACAGAAATAGAGTTTACTGTAATCACAAATAGGGGATGCAAATTTCAGAGGCTGCACCATGTAGAACAAAAAGAGGCACGCTGGCCACAGCATACCCCAAGCTTAGGAAGGCTCTGCTGGAGGAAGCCATGAGTTGGCTTCTTAGAAAGAGAATGGGCTAATGGGCTTTGTGGCTGCCTGGGACTTTCGTACCTGGGTATCCAGTCTGTCCCCATCTCTCCCTCCCACAAATAATAAAACCATAAGGAAGAGACTGAATACTGCTTAAAAGAAGCACCTATAATTAGTTCAAACATCTCAGCCTCTTATAGGCAACAAATGGAAGGTCAGCGCTACCCAAGTACAACTGATGCCTAATGAGGAGGTAATTTTGCTCAAAGAAGATGCAACTTGCTGATGTATCTGATCTGATTCTTTGGTTTCAATATCCCTCTAACAATAGCCTCTAAGCCCTCTGCTGCTCTGACATGGGCATGAAGTCAAGCAATTGTTGTCCCATTGTATGCTTCCACCATGGATGCAGGGAACAAAGTAGGTATCAACACCCAGTGTCACGTAGCAACTCTGAAGGTTGTTTCTGGGGAGGCAACAAAAAGAGCCTCTCATTCAGTTACTTATCCTCTGAAACCTATCCACAGCTCCTCTGGCAGCTCTGTAAGTATTAATTACAATTATCTTTTTGAAGTGAGTTCCTAATGCCACAGCCAAGCCTGAGCTGAGGTCATCTGGAAGCCGCTACTGCAGAAGCCAAGATAATCATAAAAGAAACTCTGTACATACTTACTGCTGTTCCCCCCTCTCCTACTCTGCCCAAGCTACTGACTATAGACCTGAACTAATGGACTGCTGACAGCTCCCATACAGCACCGAAAACAAAGCTCATGCAAAGGCCTGGTTCTAGGGAAGGAGGCCAGAAAAATGCAGCACAGTGCTGGGATGGTGGATGTGGCTCCTTGAAAGGACCTGGATATTTCCCAACACTTTCCACTGGCCCAGGACCATCTGTGAGAAGGCAAAGCAGAGAGCTGTTGTTCACAACCCCTCCATGACTTCTCTCAATCATAACATGGCTGTGAAAGTTTAAGAAGGGTCTTCCAAGGCAAGAACAAAGAACCCTGCTCTGCTACAAACATCACCTCCCTTCATCTCCGTCACCATTATTTTCTTCTACAGTTTTTATGGCATGAAGTGCTTTCCTGGCACTACTGGATGAAGTCTCCTATCTTCCCTTTGGAGCAAGACAGGACCCCTAGCTCCTGCTCTACAGATACCATAAACACAGGCACAGTGAGGATACACAGGAAAGCTAACTTGCTCACACCTTACTTGTCTGGTTGCAAACAGTGACCTATTTGGTCTGTGCATGATCCAAGCCAGCTGGATGCAAAGCAGCTCATCTGAAAGACTAGGTGCTCAATTTTCACACCCCCAAACACAAACTACAAATGCCAGCAGCACTGCCCCCAAGCCAGTTACACACTGTCTGACCTCTAGAACAGAACCAGCTTGGGTTTGGCCAGTGTGGAGCACGGGAGGGTGATGCAAAAGCCACCCATATTGAAGCTGAGGGAAAGCTGGAGAGAGAATCAATCTGGGTAGCTGGTGCTCTCAGAAAGACAGAAAGCAAAAATGCCTTTTGTACAAAACCAAAGGCAGTGTGAGAGCATACAGACCCTCGCATGTCATCGCAGTGCACACCCAGTTCCCACAGGCACAGACACAGCGGTTGCACTCCACCTGGGTCTCTGCTCCATCCTCATAGGATTCATCTTCCAGGGCACACTCTAGAGAGGCACAAAACAAGGGCAGTGGTTGTGAGACAGCAAGCATGCTGAAAACAATGTACTTTGGAGATGCCTTGCGAGAGAAGAGCGAGGTTTTGGAGGAGGCTTTCCTTTCCCTAACCACCCAAAGTTTCCTAATGATTAAAATATTCATGCTGAGTTTGATGCGTGCAATCGGCCAAAATAATTTGGGAAAGTCAAACGGTTCAGTTTGCTTCTTCAAAAGAACACGTTTCAGTTTCTCAATTCCAAGTGAAATCTCAGTACTGGATTTGTTTGAATCTCCTTATCTGTTATTATATAGACAAGAGCCTCCAGAGTGGAAGTTCTGGTTACTCTGAAACAATTTCTCTTCTGGGTAGGAAGAAGTTAGTTGGGGAAATGATCTGTATATCTGCTGTTGTCCTGAGAAAGGAAGGAACAAAAATACTGCTCATTTCAGCTCAGATTTCTTCTCACAACTCTTGTGTATGTTTAAGTCAAGGCCTCAAAGTGCTCAAGGGCCCATATGATGTTAAGTGAAAAGCAGCTGATGATTCTTCTTGGGGAGAATCATTCCTAGCTTCTCACTGAAACAGGCAACAGAGGGTTCAATTTAATGATCCCTAGGAAGCATAGTCTCTGTCTGCTCTTCCACTCCATCCTGCAGCGGGATGTAAATGTGGCACCTTTGAACCAGCACCCCCTGAGGAGACGATGAGATGAATGGCTAGGCACGCCTGGTCAGGTGCTTTCACGTGAACTGTGGCACTAAGCAGGATTGGGAAGGATAATGAACTTTGAGATGTTCATCAAGGAGGCTCTCTGTGTGAGAGGCAGAACATAGCAGGACTTTGGTCTGGTCCTACTTTCCTGCATTATCCAGACATGAACTCCTCACATCATTTATCTCTGCACTACTAAATACATACCTTGACCTTCCCAGCATACCGTATCCGTTTGACCTATACTCTTGCTTCTAAAATCGAAACCTTTTTCACCACAAGAGCTGCGCAAGTTCTGGGACAGAAAAAACAGTACTTTGGACAATGCAGGGACAAGGAGTGCTGTTGGATCAGAGGTACGCATGTATCAACACTGTCTCTGGGAGCAGATTACAGCACCTGATGTTTGGCCCAAAGCTGGTCTCTCTTCCTTCCTCCACCCCCCAGGACCCCTTGGTTCCCCAGCATAAGTGAGGCATTCCTACTTTTCTCTGGTGGGTTGAAGGATGGGCTGAGGCACTTGAGAAATTCATTGAAGCTGAGCTTCCAGTCAGCATTTTCATCTGACAGCTCGATGAGGGCATCCACGCAGAGTCCCCTGAAAGGAAACACAGAGGCATGTTCTGCACAGGGCTGGGACTAGGCTCTTCCCTGCTCTGCTGGCTTCAGTGTAGAGAGGAGTAAAACCAGGAACTATGCAGGCTCTGAGCTGCCTGGCAGAAGTGGCTCTGTAAGGAAAGCTCACTAGATACAGACAAAAGAAAAATAGCCAGAAAATACTCTGCTGAAGGGATGGGAAGTGGGGGGATATTTGGAACAGCAGGAATAGGACCCTGTTGACATTGATGTGCTGTCACATGAGCAGAGATGCAAGCACAGCATAACCACAAGCAACCTGTTCTCACTGTCTCGCACACAAGGGCACACACACAGAAATAGGGAAGCCTCTCAAACTGCATTTGCATGTGCTCTAACTGCAGGCTGCCAATGAGCTGGGTTTTCTTCCTTGCACTGAATCTAACTATCAGGCAAAAGGTGAGTGAAATCTACTGCAGAAGTAATTTATTAGGAAATAAAAGAGATGACAAATTTTCTGCTCCCCAGGTCACCTTCTGGTTGCACACCTACCAGATTTAAGGCAGGAGAGGGTTGGAATATGAGCCTAATGCAAAGGGCAGGGGTGGGACTGCTCTTTGTGGTGCTATTCACGCCTAATTAAGTGAAAAGCCACTTCATATGGAGTTACCTTTGTTAGTGCAAGCCCTAACTGATACAACTTTCCATAAGGGGGTTTTCATGCCCCTTCTACCATGTCTGTCCCACTGGCCCTCCTGGCACCCTGACCTGAGCAGCTTGTTGGTCTCCTGGTCCATGTAGGTGGTGATGTTGACAGCAGTCTCATTCTGTTCCACAAACTTCAAGAATTCAGTGGAGTCCAAGCGAGAGTCACCATTGTCAAAGCTCTGCGGGGAAAGAGGAAGATGTAAGAGGGTCTGCATTATCAGTTCAGGGTACCCCTTCCTTCTCCCTCCTAGCCTAGTGAAATTGATTGAATCATCCCTGTTTTGCACAAAGAACAGAGGCTCAGGGAAAAGCAGCAACATATCCATACTAGCATCAAAACCAGGGGACATGATCTGAGTCATGCTCTCACCGATAAGCTACACTGTCTCTCATTCACCTCCTGCTGCTTGATTTATGGCTCTAACCCTATTTCTTCTCTTTGTTCCAGCCACCTCTTAGCCTTCTTATACACCTCCTGCCTTAAAGCAGACCAGTTGCATTCAAGGAGGTGTCAGCTTCCCAGTATGTGTAAATCCAAAGCGGTGCCTGGACTCTGACAGTGACAGAAGGGAAAATCACAGGAAGCAATATTTTTGCTGATCCCAAAGAAGGAACAATTTAAAGCACCAGCACAACAACTTGCCACCAACTTCTTCAGGTCCTGACAGGGCTCCTGGCACTGAAGAGCAGGATTTGTAACCCTGAAATCCTGGCTGTACTCCCAAAGAAGTAATTGCATTTTGTCTTCCTGTCTGGAGAGGTCACAACGCCGTGCAGGGCACCCAGCAGGAACTGCTGGACCCCCACAGAAACAGCTGCATTGCAGTGAGGGGAAAATGAAATCTGCACACAGACCGCTGCTGGCTGACTTCTGCTGTCTGCCTTGGCTCCTCATGCAGTGCTTCCAGGGATGCTGGGAGAAACACTGCCTGTTGTTACCTCTATGTGGTTCATATGTAGGGCTAGGAAAATGACTCTGTGCGTTGCAGGCTGTGTAACTGCTCCACTAACACGTCAACTTCTACTGGGAGTAGCTGAAGCCACTACTCCTTGTGAAAGTGGCTATGGTTCTCTTACTGACCCACACCCAGTTAAGCTGGTTTTCTTGCCTTTCAGTGCTATGGTCTGCACTTACGTGTCTCCCCCCACACGCCAAGACCCTCCAGAACAGAGCAGCTTCCTACTACTGGCCCCATTCCTCTTGAAGTAACATCCTTCCAGGTCATGGCCTGCCTGCTAGACAACCCACATCCCAGTGATCCACACAAGTCAGGTTTCCAGGAGGGAAACAGCTTAATGCTGCATCTACAAACCTTCCCATCAAGGAAAACAGGGAAAAGCCTCATGTCATCTTTCTGCCTCCAGTGTTTACTACCTGCAGGGCAGGAGGCAGGCCATTTGCAGGGTGGGCATTAACCCATGGCTGGGCACAGCAAACCCGCACTGGTGACACAAATGCTGGCTGGGGTGCCTGAGGCAGTGGGTCACAAGCAGGTTTCCACACACAGAGCAGTGTTAATGGCTACAAAGGCAAAGATGCTCCCTGGGGTGCAGGGACCAGCTCCTCTGTCTCACCAGGGAGTACCATTGCCATGGCAAATTTGCTTGCAGTGCGAACTCCTGTCAGGCATCATTAATCTCTCGCTGTCAACAGCTCATGATTTAAACACTCTCCCCCTTTCCCCACCTGCTCCTCCAGCTCCATCCTGAATGCTCTGAAGTCTTTATCAGGAGCCAGGCGTGAGAGGGAGGGACGAAGCAGTGCATGTGGCAGGAGCACAGGAGAAGCGTGTGATCTCCTGATCACAAAAGGGGTGGGGATGGGCTGAGGGCCAAACTGACAGGAAGGAAGGAAGAGGAATGGGATTATTGCAGGGCCTGAGACTTACAGGCAGCTCCTCTCTCTCTGCAGAGCACTAGGGAGCTGCCAGCTCTTAGCCACAACTGGGCCACACTCCTTGCAAGCAAATATCCCCCTTGAAGCTTTCCAGCATTCCCTATCCCCACCTCAACATGGCCTTGGAACTGTGTGGAACAAAGGATTGGCAGCCCCTTTCCACAGCTTCCTGCTCTTTCTACATGCATTTCCAACACTTTCAGTCAGCTTTTCTTCCTCTGTCTTTTGTCCCCCAAGATCAGTTTTTCTCTCCCCTGTCACAGCACACCTGGCCTACCCTCCTTCTTTTCCCTGGGCAAGTCAGACACCAGGAGCTAGGGATGCTCCAGGTCTGGGTTGTCATGCAGCCATGACAGTGGCTCTTGTCAGCAAGCTGCTGCTGTAACACATCACGCTGTAAGACATACAGGACCTCTCTGGCCCCCAGCTTGACAGGCACATCACACCCTGGAGAATTTTGGGAGGAGAGAATGGCAGCTGTTTTGCAGTGACAGGGCAAGAAATGTTCTCTGGCCACCGAGGCAGGCGCTGCTCTACTTGCCTTGAAATACTTGTCCAGGACTTCGCTGTAGTTGCTGCCCTTGGAAAACCAGCCATCAGGGATAATCTCAGCTTCCAGCCACTGGATGACGCGGCGACGGAGCTCATCCCTGTCCGACTGGTAGCAGACAACTGTAATGGGAGAAGGCGCAGCAGAAAAAAAAGCAAAGGTGAGAGGAGTGAAGCTTGCAATGAGACCATGACTCGAAAACCAAAGCCAGCCCTGATGGCAGTCTGCAGGCCCTCTGTCCACCTGGGAGGTGCTCCACTCCCGGCTCAAAGCCCAGGTGCCATGTGCTGAGCGGCAGATGGGCTGTGGGTGACACCGTGTGGCAAGGCCACAAAACAACACCCCTACCAAAGCTCTTCTGCCTTCCAGTCCCTGAAGCTTGTGGAAGAACCCAGAGCTGACTCATCGTTGTGTCCAGGCTTCCCGATGCCGTGCAGAACAGGCATTAGCCCGTCAACCATCAAACACCAAACCCTCTATCCTCTGCAGCAGCAAGGACTAGACTGAGCAAGCTTGAACTGCAGGGCCTACAGTCTCAGGAGATTTCATCTCTTCAAAGCCCAGACTTGCCCACTCTGATTGGAAATGAGAAGGGGGTCAAGTTTGGCTTCTTCACACTGCTTTCCAGTCACAGGTTTCTTTAGGTGGGTATCACTTCGTGTGTTAGTACCAAACTATGCATTTAAGGCAAAACTGAAAGGCTAAATCCTGCTTCTATGAGTGTCAGTGGAGCCAGAAGGGGAATCAGCGTGCGTTCATGTCACACTAAGGATCTCCTTCTGAATCCAGTGAGTACAATCAGATGAAAACCAGATGGAGAAATAGAAAACAAAACAAGTAGGCATTCTCCATGTTTTATTTTGAATTTCCTTCAAACCACTTTAAAGTGGTGGCCATGCTCTGACACGGTCCGTTCCCTTAAGCTTGTACAAGGGTTTGCTCTCATCTGTCCTAGCGAGTTGATGTAAGCTCCAGCACTTACATGGCCATAGATGAGAAAAGGGCCTTCTCTGATGAAGGACAGGGCACAGCTCCAAAGTTCAGTCTAAGCGCACATGGCAACGCATAAGGGAGAAACCAGGCACGGGGAATCAGAGACTTATCATAGAATCACTTAGGTTGGAAAAGACCATTAAGATTGTCTTGTTGGCTGATGTGAAAGGCAGTCCAGCTGTACCTCCTGACTCCCCTGACAATGTCCTATTCATTATCTAGTGCTGCCTTCCTTTGCACCCATCAGTTAATCACTCCTAAAGCAAAGCCTCCTTTAAAAGAATGCTCTTGGAGCTGGAGACAAGAGCTCCACAGCTAAAGTCTCAAATTCCCAGTGAAGCAGGTGAAAGAGTGCTTCTTCCCTCAGACTAGATGATAAGCACAGGTTGTGTCCCCAAAGGCAATCTGGGTTTCACTTCACCTTGTCCATGCTGAGTCTCTGAGACATCCCAGCATAAACTCTGAAAGGTTATGCAGGAGTAAAGAGCTGGGCAATTGTATTTCAGCTCATCTATCAACTTGGACTCTGCTACAGCTAGTGCAGAGATATGACTTTTACAGAGCTGTGCAGACATTCCTCCCTGTCTCTTTATCCAAATGTATACAGAGGCCCTGGTCAGAAAGGAGATGACTTCTTACCTGGACTTGCAGCTGGATTCTCAGACTTCTTCTCTGTTAATGGAAAGACAGAAGAGGACATTTCTGATGCAACATGAAACAATACAAAGCTCTTCCCACCTGGGTGCCAGCTCTGTTACAACCATTCCTGTACCTGGCACAGACCCTGTTGATCTAAGCCCTGGTGACTGTCTTCCCACCTTGATCTCAGACCTGCTACAGACTGCACCACTATGGATTTGTTTGGCAATCACTGCCCTGTGCCTGACTCTGGTTACTATCTATCACCAGACCTGATTTCATGGCTTGATTTCAGGCCTACTACATCACCACAAACTTGCCTGGTGATCCAGACTTCGGTTTGAACCTGGCTATCATTCCCAGGCTTGCCCTGTTTACTCCTTTCAGCAACTGTGGGACAAGGTCCTAGGTGGTGAGGCCTCTGCCTTGCTTCGTCATCATGCTTGGCTTCTGACTTTCCCACCCTTAGAGCGTACCTGGCTCTGAGTGCTGGGATTACCTTTACAGTGGCCATCGTAATCCACCTGGATTTTGGAGCCAGTGAGGCAAGCATCACGGTGCAGCTCACAGTGGTTCAGGTAGGTCTTGCCATTGCTACCGCACACAGGCCTCTTGTGAGGTTTGCATTTCTGTGAGAGAGACAGAGAAGACAACATTTTACCCACCATTCCATGAGAGCCAGGAGGAAGCAGGTGAGTCCCAGCACCAGCCCAACTCAACAGAAACCCTTGGCACAGTCCCCTTGGGGTTTCCAACAGGCTGAACCCACCCATCTAGAAAAACCCACACAGGGAAGTCTGTTGATGTGGGTTCTAAGGCTCTGCTTTGTCCCAGCCTCCATAGTCATCAACACCATGACAGGAGCCCCCCTTACAGCAGAGCCCAGCAAAGAAATCAGTGCCCAGCACAAATACTGAGCATAACCCTGCAGCTGCTGCTCTGTATGCCATGGACCTATGTGGAGGTGCTTCTGTGAGCCTGTTCCATGCACCTCTGCTTGCTCAGCTCAGCTCAGTATCTCTTTGTAGACACTGCTCCACCTTTCTGCATCCAAATGCAGAATAAGCCATCAGCCACGAGCAAACAGCAGAGTCTACAGCAGCGGGAGAGTTCATCGGTGCCACTGTTCAGGCTGCGAGCTTCTCTCTCCTGTGCCTTTCAGTGTGGCCAAGCCTACTCAGAGTAACAGATTCTCTTCCTGCCAACGTGGCATTTCACTCTCCAGTGCCCAGGCTGGCCACATCAGAGATGCAGGCTCGGGGGGAGGCGGGAGCAGAAACAGCCACATGCCCATTCCCCGGAGCCAGGCAGGAGGTTTGAAAGCTTGGGGCAGAGTGGAGAAGGGAGACACTGTGTCTCTACAGCTGGGACAGACTCTTCTCGTGGTCCCCGCCTCCCTGCTGGATGAAGCTATTCATCCTCACAGCACCCTACCACAATTATTTCCATATTACAAAAGCTGGTTTTTAGCAGGGAGCTTGTAAGCTCCTCAAACAGAACGCCAGTGAGGAGGGGTGTCTTGGAGCGCTCTCCAAAGCCAGCTGCGTATCAATACCCTACTGAGCTTTCCCAACAAAAGACCTCCAGCCAAGTCTCATGTGTGTAAAGACCCTGGGCAGTTGCACAAGCTGCGAGCCCCAGACATTATCTACCCTACAGGGCTCTTCCTCCACAGCACACTGGGAAAGGCCCTGCTGTCTGAAGAGCCACTGTTAATCTGCAGCTGCTCCAAAACAGCCTCACTGCATCATGGGATCCTTCCAGCAATCAGAACTCAGGCTGGGGGGTGATGGTGATGCCATGTCCCAGACGCAGACCCCGTACTGTGCCCGTACCTCAATGCAGAGGCAGGTTGGCTCTCCCTTCTCAGTCACTGCACACTCCCGCCCAGCTCCACAGAAGACATTGGCACAGATCTTGGATTTGCTCCTTGGCTCTTCCTGCAAGATACAAAGTAAGAGACACATTAAGTTACTTAAATTACTATTAAGTTATTACCCAGAAGAGCAGCAACACAGCTTAAAACAAATAACACATCTAACAAGATTACAGAAAGAGAGAGACATGAGTGCCATAGGCGGACAGCTCAGTCAATAACCATGAGCAGACACAAAAACGAGGGCTACAGCCCCAGCAACAGAGGGCTTCCTTGAGGTCATTCTCAGAAAATCATCCAGGAGAACTGGAGCAAATATAAGCAAGAGAAAGTCAAGCACAAATGGCAAGAATAATCTGCCTATGTCAAGGAGTGCTGTCTTCAGACTGTTTCCACGAAGGGTAGGGAGCAGAAACGTCTTTACTTGAGACATTTAAGAAGATGGTGACCATAACCCTGAAGAAAAGTGCGATACCAAACATGCAGAAGAAATCGCCATCAGGCACCAAATGACACCCCATCACCAAAAAAATCCTGTATGAGCCATTATCTTGCCTTCACTGGTCAAGATTAAACACTTCAAAGGAAGAAACACCGTCGTAGATGATTATACAGTTACCTTCTCATGAGAAAATGTCTTCCTTGTCCCTGACAGCCAGCAGTTGATTTATGCCCTGCAGCATAATTTATACTCTTTACAGTTTTCTCCCAGCCAAAGTCATCACAAGTATTCTTGTTCACTTAACTGTCGACCCCTTTTCCTGTATTCCCAAACCAGTGCCACCCAGCAAGGAAGATGCCACAGGTTAACCACACTGTCAATAAAACCACCATTTACTTCGGTCAGTTTAATGTCTTTTTCTTTTGTTAGACTTTTTAGAGAAGACCATTCCAGGGATTTACACCTCACAGCCCCTGGTTTAATTCCCTGCTTTGTGACTCTCATTTCATCTAACATTTTCCACCTGTACATTAAGTGTCTGGTTCAGGCCAACCGGCTTCCTCAACAGCTCTGTTTCAGAGAGAGAGGACTGCCAAAAGGAAAAGAATCAGTGGGATCAGTCAATCCCATTTGCTGTGATTCTTCTCACTAATAAACAAAGGTTTTTCACCTTCTCATCTGAGCATTATTCTTAACCTCTGCTCATTTGTGGTACGTATCTTCATGATACACTTTGGAAAGCAGGTGATCAAAAAGGAGCAGAGTTTTCCAACGAGCTAGCATTATCATACACACAACAACAAATGCTGAGCACGTTTTTTCTCCTATTGCTTCTTTACCCTCATTTTCTTCTTTTGTTGTTGGTTTTGCTTTTAAACCACAATTTCACAGCGAGTTGTTATCTTTACTGAACCATCCACAGTGACAGATCATCTGCTGAGTGACCATTTGCCCTGGCCTTCAGAGTATTCTGTCTGCCGGCCTACTGCGCAGTCATCAAGACCAAGAAGGTCTTTTCAAGGCACTGCATAGTGACAAACACCCTTCTAAATCTCCACGTATGCTCCTCTCTTGCTGCTCATCCTCCTTTCACATATTGTTTCTGAGCTATGAAAGACTCCTTAGGCCTTCTGCTGCATCCACCTCTCTTTAGTTGCCTTCTGGAGGAGAGCTGGGGTAAATGTTGTAGGTGGCTTCTGGGGTGGGATGGAGCAACATGAGCCCTTCACTGCACAGAGCAACCCCACACAACTTGGGGCAGGAAAGGAGGAATAACAAAAAGTACAAAGAAAAAACAAGTTCTCCCAGGCTGGAGCCTGAGCAGGGCGTTCATGCACCTGACATGCACTGTAGCACCTACGGGATGATCCATTTAAAGGGTTTCAAGCGATGTTTCCCTGAGCTGAGGACCAGAAAAGACCTAGTCACAGCTTTGAGCAAGGTCTGTAATCCAGGTGCCTGGCAATAGATGGCAGTACTCTGCCTCTCCTTACCCATGGCCAGGCAGGACGGCTGGCAGCAAGCTCTCAGCCTTGCCCATCGGTGCCAAACCCGGCTCCAGCCTCCCAGGCAGAGATTTAAAGGCACTGCTACAACCGGGCCAGCCTCAGCAAGCATCTGCAGGGACCTAGCTCACTTGCAAGACTCCTCTCCCCACACCAGCTCGCTGGAAACCAGGCCCAAGATGCAGCAGCCATCCTGCATCCACAGCTCTTCAGCAGTGCCAGAGCCCAGGAGCCATCCCACAGCTCTGCCACTGGGACCTGGGCAAGGTTCACCACCAGCACAGCCTCTGAAGACAACCTGCCTCCTGCCAGGCTACAAGGCCATGTTACTCTTTGTTTTCTTGTTAATCAAAGCCATATGGTTTGCTGTTTGATCCTTCTTGCTGCCTTAAGCTATCCTAGGCTGACAGTGGGTTAGAGCTGGCTGCCACATCTTCACACCCTGGGGCTTTGCCAGAGAAAGGAAGGAAGGAAGGAATCAAGTTGCTCTGCCTGCCTGTCCTCTTGCTTTGGCACAGGTTACTCAGACACAGCTTGCTCATCCTCCTTCCCAGCAGCCGCAACCATGGCAGGAGCTAGCAAGCTGGGTGCTGCACTTTCTCCATCTACAACCTAAGAACCATAGCCCCTTATACTCATGTGCCCCACTCCCAGAACTCCCAAGACCCTCACCTCCTTCCTTCAGCAGATATTACCTCCCCTACCCTACACCTACCCCACTCTACACCAGCTCCCTGACCCATTGTGGCTGCTTTGCAGGTCGAGGTGTGCTCCTCTGCTGTTGCAGACCCTGCCTTCGACTCCTGCAAGAGCCAGGAACCACTTCTGTCCAGCAGCCTGCACACAGATGAAGTTAGCAGCTGCTACCACTTGGTACAGCCACATGGCTTTGAGGTGGCTCATGGCATACCGGAGGCTGGGAGCTCCCTCTAACAGCTCCCAGCTGCCTTCCCAGTGAAGGCCCAAGTCTCCTGTAACTGGGAGTGTAATGGAGACAGTGGTGGATGAACGGATGAGTACAGTGGGTGTCTGTGAATGAGGCGCTATCTTCACTCCCAATTCTCTGGGTACCAGGCAGACAAGTTCCTTGTGACAGACATTCCGATCTTAGCTTGGACCTCATCTCGTTTGCTCTTTATAAAGCTCCATCTGCTGGAGTGACCTGAGTAAGCTGGGCTGGCAGCTGCCACTTCAATATTAAATAGCTTGTCCTTGCACCTACCAGGTAAAAGCTTGAACATACAAACTGCAAAGGTTTAAGTGCAAGATCACAACACAAAAAAGACTCCACAGTGTTCCAATGTCATTATCCTTAAACGAGTTCCAGGATTTGCAGGCTGGAATCATGGCTTTTACACCACATCTTCCCTGCGAGCTGCTATTGCCTTTCCTGTCACTCTGGACTTGGGAAGTGCCACTTGTCCCTGTGCACAGTGCGCTTGGAGGGAAAGGGCAGAGAGTCATTATGGGCTGCTGCACAAGGCTTCTACACTGCAAGACACGACGAGGCAGTTCCTCTCTTCTGCCTCGGGTGAGCTGCCCAGGCTCTCTCTCTGTTCAATTACCCCTCTGCCACCTGGAGCCTCTGCCACAGCACACTCCTGACTCTTCACCCCGCAGCCTCCACAGGGGCACAAGCACCCCAAGCATCTTCTTGGGCAAAGACCATGGAGCTGAGGGCAGGGAAACAGGGCAGCCAGGCAGCACCAGCGTCAGGTATGCACAGCCCAGCCTGCCTGCTGAATAGGGACGGGAATGTACGCTGCTATCCGAGAGGCACGACCCCATGGATGAAGGGGTCATGCATGCAAGTGCCAAGCAGCTCTGACCTGACAGTGCAGCAAGCCGCATGCACTGCTTCTGCCTCAGCTTCCCAAGGAGCAAGGGGGAAAACCAGAGACGTTTCCAAGCACCCGCAGGCGAGAAAGCTGGCGATGCTGGTGAGGGATCACCATGGAAACCAGCAATGCAGGGCCTCAAGGTGGAGAGCTAAAATTAGGCAGCGGAAAGGGCTGTTTCTCATCTCCAGCAGCAACTGGCACTAGGTACCTGGACCCCAACACAGTGTAAGTGCAGATGTTGGTAGCATTTCCAAGCCCCTGACTGTGGCGTGGCTCTACACAGCAACACATGGTGCCTTGTGGGAGTCTGCATGGGGTGCCAAGGTCCTGTGAGCTGCCCTGCCTGCTCCACGCTGGTGGGACTGCATGGGCACAGTGCAGTGCCTGCAGCAAGATACATGAGTAAGTGCATGCACAAGGGAAAGGGGCACCATGGCTCCTTAGCTTTGCACAGGAGCTGCTCATTGCACCTCTCCCTTGTGCACTCCCTGCCCTGGGCCCTGTGGAGCCACAGCTGCCCGGTGTTCCCTGGTGGAAATAAGGACGTTGCCCACCAGCTTGTGGAAGCTGAGGAACAGCTCAGCAACAAAAGCCCTCTGTAGGGAAGAACACACTTCCCCCTGCAGAGGAGAGCTGTGCAAGCAGCTGCATGTCCACACTCCCCAAAGAGAGCAGCAGGGATCTCTGACATTACCTGTGCTCTGAGAATAGAGCAGGGAGACGGCCCTGCTCCGAGGTGGGGAGCTCATGTGCTTGAGAACAACCCCTCACATTGCTTTTTGCCTTTTGCACGCTCTCCTGTACAATATCTCCTCTTGGAGTTCTCAAAAGCATTTTCCTCAGCAGCCCACACCGCATTGGAGAAACACTACCTGCCACCTTGCTTCTGCTGATAAGAGTGAAAAGCTTTTCTGCTATCTGCAGCAACTTCTTTCTCCTCTTTTGGCATCAGGTTTTGGATATGTGTAAGATGACTTGATCCCTCACCTAACGCTCAGTGCTGTTTGCTGTAAAATCAAGGCTTTGCATTCTTGCCCTGCCTGATGCGCAAGGAAATCAAAGCGCTCAACAGCTGAAGCGCTGAAAGCTCCTCCAGGAGGCAATGCCATGAATCATACAAACTTGAGTACCACAGACAAAACTAAAGGGCAGCAAAATGATGCCTGGGGTTGCAGGACTTGCACAGGTTCTCACATCTCAGAGAAGGCAGCAGTAAAAGCAGGGACGAAGATTTCAGATATACCAGTACAATTCACAATAGACTTCTTCCACACAGACAGGAAGACATGACCTTGCAGCTCTGTATTTCAGCCAGTCCTCCCTATGTCTTCCTGTCCACATCTCTTCCACCTGTTTCCTGCCACGACTGACACAGGAGTAGGGATAGAAAGGGTCTCTGAATGTGCCAAGGTGCCACCTGTAAACAGCAACTGCCTGCACATTTCTAAACCAACTCAACATCCGGGCACAAACCCCAGCTCTGTGTTCAGCCATTGTCTTGGCAATGATTTCTTCAGTTGCAGACACAAGGTGATAGATCAGTGATGCAGAAAGCCGAGATGAGAAGCTGTGTTTCCTGACTCCCAAACCTCTCTCCTCTCCTGCTGTGTGGCTGCGAAGGAGAAGCAGTATCCAAACAGAGAGGGCTGGGCAGCAGAGCAGCGCAGGGCGGGTCAGTGATGGCACTGAGGAATGATGTGGCTCCTGCATTTCATTCCAGTGCCCAAGTGCTCCTCTGGGTAAAGCAGCTCTTTCAGCAGCATGCTCTCCTGTAGAGGCCCGGGGAAAGCAGGTCCAGGTTCACCCAAGGGCAGCCAGGCACCTCTGGCCACTTGTGCTCAGTTTGTGCCGTTGTTCTGGCTTGTGACTAACAAGGAAAGCGCTTGTGCCTCCTCAAAACCCTGACCCAATTCCTGCGGCAGCTCCCTGGATCTGAGGACACACTGGTGTGACAGGGCGGAAACGTGGCAGCAGCGGAAACAGAGCAGATGAGTATGAACCAAGCTGGCACCCGCGATGCTGGGTTTGCCATAGATAGGTGAACACTGCAATTTCTCTTCCTTAGGGCTATTGCCTTAGGACATGTACAGACTCTGGAAGAAACCCCACAAAATTACTTTTAAGTCTGACTTAGAAGGTTTAATTTGCGCTTATCAAAGTAAGATGGAGATAAACCCAGCATGCAGGGACTGAACCCACCTGATTCCCAGGTCAGCTCTCCAATAAAACCTACCTCCCAGGACATAACCACTATCAGGATGGTACAATGGGCTGTGGAACGATCCATATCCTCTACTCTGGAAGGATACCTACTATCAGAGGTTGCTGGATCATCAGCTGCACCCTTCCTCTGTTCTGGTGTTATCTGGTCCCAAAGTGGCACTCTCTGGAGCTCCCTCTCCCCTTTGCCTCTGGGAGGCACATGGTACACATCCTGCTACTCAGAGCAGCAAAGGTATGGATGGGCAGCTCATAAGGCTTGAAAACATGCTGTCCCCAAGCTAGTTAGTTAAAAAGGAAAAGATGCTTGTCAGGCTAAGTTTGGATCAGTGCTGGATTCCCCAGGAGCCTGTGACCAAATGCATTTGACAGTGTTCCCAATGCCAACAATCTCCAACAGGTCTGTGCTGGATGCAAAGGGGTCCAGTGCCATTAACACTTGAGGATTCCTCCTCCCCCACATCCCACAGACATCCTGCAAGCAGCAGAACTAATGAAGCCCAGTTTCCAGCAGCTCTCTCTGCACAGCCTGTTGTCAGCTAGTTACAGGGCAGTGGATAGAGTCCATTCTCAGGGGGTCTTTGCAGGCCCCTCTCATTAAGCCAGTCACCTGGAGTCACAAAACCCCATTATCTGGGAGGCCTCCACTGCCTTATCAGCTGGGGCGGAAAACAGGCTGAGAGATGGAAGACTCAGTGGAGGCCAGGGGCAGACAGGCAGGCATAGCCAGCCTGCTGACACAGCTTTGCTTCCTAAAGGAACCAGGCTGTAATTCCTTTGCAGAGCCCCACAAAACACCTCTCTGGCTCAGCAGGCTGCTGCTTGCAGCCCTGGGGGCAGGTCCTCATTCCAGCTCCCCCATGCTGTGCTCCCTCCCAATTCCTTGTGTTGGAGAACAGACCCCATCTCTCTTCTGCTTTCATCCATCCCTCAGAGCTTCCACCACTAAATTCAGCCATCCTGACACAGTGCCGGGAGCTGCCGCCATCCCCATGGGATGCCTGCCATAGAGGAACACATGCTCCAGTCTATCGATCCGCACACCCAGACACCAGTCACCACCCTTTCCCCCTTCCCAAACCTTTCTCTGTATCTCTTCCTATTCTCAGCTGACATCCAGGTACTGGCTCACTAAATGCAACCCCTTGAAGGCTTCTGAATGCTTAAGAGATGAGTATTTAATGGCAGCTGACCTGCACTAACAGGAAACAAGCCAGAGCCTTCACCTCTGTCCATGCTGGGAATCAGGGTGTGTTCCCAGAAAACCTGGATGCAGAGACAGGCAAGAGAGGAAGAGACCTGCAACTCCCAGGGGCCAGAGGAAGGTCCCTCTGCAAAACCCGTACCTCACCCCTTTGTGTGCAATCCCGCCTGCCTTGCTGGTTGCTCAGTCATGAACTGACCATGCCCATCATAGCAGAGCACTAAGCAGGAGAGCACTTGAGGCTCTAACTGACCTCTGATAAAGATGGCCCATGAGTGACCTCTGCATGGGGCCATGGAAAACCAGCATTGCTTGGGGAAGCCTGCTTGTGGGAATTTGTCCATGGGTCTAGCAGGGAAATGGAGATGCAAGGCCAGGCTGGATGTGGTTCTGGGCAACCTGACCTGGCTGAAAACGTCCCTGTTCATTGCAGGGGGCTGGACTAGATAAGCCTTGCAGGCCTCTTCCAACCCAAACCATTCTGTGATTGTGTGTTTGATGCTACTACTGCTACAGAAAGGCAGTATTGCCCTGAAGAGGCTGGGGTGGATACAGACAGCTCTGCCTCCCCACTGACCCCGGTGGGTACACATGGCCTGACCCCCTGACAGGGACTACAGCCCTAACACACCAGCCAGGGCTATCTCATGTCCCACAGTGAGCAGGCAGGAGCTGGTGCTGCAAGGAAAGGGAAGCACAAATTGAGAGGAAGGAGGCTTTTCTCCCCATAACCTAACCAAGGGGAGAAAGGCATCTGCCAAACAGCTGATCTCCAGTGCAGCGTGATGCTGCTCACAGTTACGGAGCCAGGCACAGCTCTCTCAGGGGATCCGCTGCGTGAGGACTCTTTTAAGCTGGAAGGAATGTCTGTGCTCTGGCCCCCACAACCTCATATTTTCCACCACAAGGCAATGACTGGTGAGGCCCCATAAGGGGAACAATGACTTGAGAGTCCGGGTAAGAGGAAATCTCTACTGCAAACAAGTCTGGAAAATGGCTGCTGTAAGGAAGGGAGCTTGTGTCTGACAACGCTCTCCCTGCTGCAGCCCCACTCTGCTGCTCCCCCAAAACCCCTCTTTGCACTCAGAGCCTCACAAGTGCAATGGCCCCAACCTGCACTGTCTCTTAGCACTCTTCCCTGCAGCGCTTCTGGAAGAAGGGGCTCGATGCCCTCCTGCTGCATCATGCAGTGAAGCTGCCAGCTCCTCGGCAGCCACCAGGCACTTTCTTGCTAGCGCTGGCTCCCAGCAAGGCACAGAGACAGGAGATCAGAGCCTGAATTGCACATACCAAACCAGCTGGAGCAGCTTCAGCTGTGAGCAGGGCAGAGCCAGTCCCACAGGAGAAGAAGAGGTGGTGCTGCTGCTGCACTGCGGCTCTCCGGGGAGTCATCCAGATAATCGTGTTGTATTTAGGTAAGAAAATAACTCTGGTGCACAGGGAAGGATCTCAGTGCACATGAAAGGTCCTAAACAAAGTCAGTCCCACAGGACTAGTGGGATGCAACTGGTGTCATCCTCCTCAGGGGAGGACTGGAAAAGAAAGTCCTGAGGGAAGGGATTTGCTCAAGAGTGACCAGAACACAGCAACTCCCTGGTCTGGAGCCAGGACCACTTTGCAGTCTGATACAAGAGTCACACTCCTCCTTGGGGCATGACTCTCCTTCCCAGATCCCAAGTGCCCTGGACCAGGCTCTGTTTCACCACAGCTGTGCTTCTGGGAACTACAATTCTCCATCCTGTTTTGTTTAAGACATAAGAATAAAACCAAGACCATTTGTGACTCCTGAATTCCAACAGGAGGGGGTTGTTCTTCATGTGGGTAGCACATGGGACAAGTCACAGCACTTTAGGAGTAGCCAGAGGAAGTCCTAGCCCACAGGAGAGTGTGAAGGAGGAGCTCCTCCTGAGGGGAGGCAGGCAGAGGTGAAGCACTGTCCCTGGCCTCCAGATCGGAGCAGAGCTGTGGAGTACCGACTCCTCATATTTAAACACAGATGCCATCACCTCTCTCCTCCAAGCACACCGGGGCTCAGTGGTAAAAGGAAGGTTATTCTCTCAAAGGCATGCTCTTCCTCCCGCAGGACACAACAGCCCAAGTCCATATAGCCCAGCACCAGAGTCCTGAGATTATCTGTCTCATTTTGGGGTGCACTCGCTCAGCAGCCTGCACTCATTACCCAATCTGAGATGGTTCATGCCAGATACAACCTCAAATGTTCCCTTTCAGACTCTGAATCTGTAGTGACCCACAGCTCTGTGGCATGGTAATCCCTCTTTTTCCATCCTTCTCATTTCCCACACTCGGAAGTCCCACGGATTTTACTGGTCCTGCCAGTAAGTTTTGTTGACTCTTTTTCCACCCAGCTGGGATGATTTATTCCTGAATGGGATCCAAAGCTGGCACATTACTCAGCCACCACCTGGCTCCAACAGAGCAAAGGGAAAAGTGAGCTGAGCAGTTGGAGGCAAATTAGGATTTACAAGCCTATGGCATCTCTTCACCTCTTCCAGTAACTGGATACACAAGAGGAATGCAGTGTGCAGGAAATGCTGAGGTTTACCAGCAGCCTCTGGCTTCTTGCAAAAGAGACCTCAGTAGTTTCGTTCCCATCGCTAATGCAACAGATTTGATGACCCCTCTTCCCAGCTCTGCCCCTTGATCCTTCTCTACCCTCCCCTTCTACCACAGCACATCAGAAGAAAGCAATGGAAATCGCTATGCAATTGGAAGGAAGCACTGAGTCAGCCTCGGAGTGGGAGGGAGGGTGAGAACAGAACTGGACATAAGCCAGTTTTGTACTTCCCATCTTCTCTCCAGCCTTGGTCAAGGGTTTGCTCAGCTCCGTGCTAATGAAAAGCAGCTTCGAGGCTGCTCCACCCAATGGCTCTGCTGGAGATGGTTCTGCAAGAGCCGGTGCTCAGGGGACAGTGCTCTCTGTCACAGTCACTCCTTTCCTCTGAAGCGTCTTTACTACGTGAATCACAGAATCATTCAGGTTGGAAGGGACCTCTGGAGATCACCAGGTCCAACCCCCTGCAAAAGCAGGGCCACCCAGAGCAGCTCACACAGGAACGTGTCCATGGTGGGGTTTAAATGTCTCCAAAGAGGCAGACTCCACAACCCCCCTGGGCAGCCTGTGCCAGTGCTCTCACACCCTCAGCGTAAAGAAGCTCTTCCTCATGTTGAGGTGAAACTTGTTGTGGTCTAGTTTATGGCCATTGCTCCTTGTCCTGTCGCTGTGCACCACTGTAAAGAGTCTGGCACCATCCTGCTGGCACCTGCCTTTGACATACTGATCTGTATTGATGAGATCCCCTCTCAGTTTGCTGTTCTCTATACCAAACAGGCCTAGCTCCCACAGTCTCTCCTCATTGGAGAGATGCTCCAGACCCCTGAGCATCCTTGTGTCTCATGAAAAATCATGAGATCCCTTTTACATAAGTGGGAATAGTGAGGAAAGGTCAGAATTAACCTCATTATTAGGCATTATTTTGTCTAGACAGCTTTTCTTGGCCTGCAGTATTGACAGAGGATTCCCTTCCTGAAACATATAGTCAGGAACAGTTATCAGACTAATGGGGAAACCTGAAAATAGAAGTGAGGTGAAACAATCCTGCAAGAGGGGAGACGTTCAGAAGGCTGAGGAACTAACCTGGAGTCTGCTTATCAGTGGTACGTCTACTAACAAGGCACAGCTCCACCCAAGGTTAAACTGTGTCCCTGTAGGCAGAGGGAGCTGAAGGCTAGACTGCCAAAGCTCTGGCACACTACCATCTTCAAATGCAAACCAGGAGTTCAGGAGGGGTGAAGAAAGCTCTCCAGGTTCTTGTAACCTCAGCTTCTACTCCTGGAGACCTGACAACCAGCAGAAGAGGATGTCCCTACACATCTGTACTGGAAAGAGGAGAGGAAAAACACTGCTGCAAAAACTAGGTGAAAATCCTGGTTGGGAGAGGAATGTGGAGGGGGCTGCACAAGCATACAGACTAACAGGAGAGATGAGCACATGTTCTTCTCTGCTCCCAGCAACATCACATCAGCAACAAACCCCATTAAACCGCAAGTCACCCTGCAGCCCCACACCAGGACCAGAGAATAGAAGTGCTGAGCATTCAGGCCCCAGCACAAGGGGAACTGTGACCCCTGAGTGACAACCAGCTACTTCTTTGCAACTCCTGCTGCCCCTGTTATCAACCAGAAAGCCTCTAGCCCAGGCACCAGCACTGAAACGGTCCCTACATGGAGCTAACACCATTTCACACCTACCCTGAAGAGGCTTCCCTCTGCGACAGGGAGAGTGCTGTAAGTCTCTCTGACTTGATGGCTGAGCTCTTCACTGAGATAGCCAAGAGGAAGCTCTGATAAGGTGAGAAGGCCATGAGAAAATTGGTATCATCACTGTGAAACACACTATAAAATCCAGTCACTATGGTAACTGCCACAGCTGGGAGGAAAGAAGAAAACTTCCCAAGTCTGGGGGTTTTCAGCCTTCCATGGGTACTCCAAGGATGGGTATTGCCAGAGGCTATAAGCACCACTGGCCCTCTGCCCCTGCACTGCTCCCTGCAGCTCATGCTGAACCCAATGCTTGGCCAAACACCAAGGCTTTTTATTAGGCAAGCTGTTTGTGCTTACACTGGTGCGTTCTCATGGGTCCCCCGTCTCGTTCCTGATTTAACCCAGCATAAAGAGAAGGGGAACAGGAAATAAACTATGCTGTGTGGGCTACCAGTAAGGAAGATGGATGGTATTTCCCTGACACCCCCCGAACCTGTCAGCTTACAATCTGTTGCTCTCACGATACATCTATTACAGCTATGTTGCCTCTCACAGCAGTGGAGCAGTATACAAGACGAAGGGGAAACATAGAGTAGTGAATAACCTCTGCTGTGCTCATTAGAAGTGGCATGTCCCACATCCATGCATGTAGTCTTGGGGAAGCAGAATCAGTCACCCACACCTCTCCCAGAGCAGAGCTCTCCTTATCACCTCATGGCCCCTGTGCCAGGCTGACAGCACAGGCTTGCCAGCATTTGTAGCCCAAAGACAGTTCCATGATTAAGAAACAAGAGAAGTGATTACTGATTTCCTGTCATTCCTAAATAAGGCTGGGACACACTTCTCAGACAGACAGAGCTAATTCATCATGAAATGCAGTTCGAGGTTGACCAGAAATATGTGGAATTTTGTGCCTGGTTCGGGGAACAGGGTCCCCTCTTAAACACTCAGTCCTGTCCCATCGCTTCTCATCCTTCAGTCCTGAGGAGCCTGCGCCTGTCTCCTGCCTGAGTTCTCAGTGGAGACAACATTCCTCACCCTGCTGGCACTCACCAAACCCAGTGGCAAGCTAACAGGTGTCAGGTCTGCATGCAGAAGCTCAAACGGAGGCCGATATCTGCACTATGGTGCAGGGATGCTCATGCTCGCCTTGAGAAGCAGAGTACCCAGGACTCACGCAGAGACAACACGCCGCTGCCTACAGCTGGAGAGCGGGTACCTGGGTCCTCTTCCCAGGTTTCATTCCATGATGGGCAATTTCAAGAGACTTGCTGTTGTTGCCTATACACACAGCCAGAGGTGACTCAGATTGCAGAGGCATAAAGGACCTACCTGAATGCATCACTGCACTACTTAAAAATGGGGCTTTTGAACTTCGGTAGCCTATCTGGCTCCAAACCACTAAGGGCAGGCAACCAGTGCCAGCCAGGTGCAACGATGACAACACAAGCACTTGCCTGTCTTTTCTCACTGCTCTGGACACAGTAGCGAGGTGTCAGGGACTTCCTATGAACTTCAGTAAAGCCCTGGTCTAGAAGGAGAGGGCTCCAAGCCGCGCTAGTGACCCTGAGGCCCTGCACACCTCCCACAGCCCTCATTCCTAGAAGAGGGATCACTGCTTGAATCGCCTCCAAAAGCACGAACTATTCTCTAACACTTCTTGAGCTCTTCCCAGGATGTTTTGCTTTCTGCCCTGTGGCCTGCCCAGTCCACGTGTCCGAGATGAAAGGCTGAGAGCACACACAGATGCCCTGACGATTCTCGGCTCGCAGGCTTCCCTCGAAGTAGCTGCGGGTGCACCGTTGGGAGAGGGCAAACCCATGCTTGCAAGGTCCCAGAACAAACCTCTCTGCTTTGGGGCCAGCAATGATGCCCTGGGGCCCCCTTCTAGCCCAGCAGAAAACAAGGCAGCTCATCACCTGCTTTCCCCTAAGGGCTACAACAGCCTTAAGGAGACACAGTGCAAAATGTAGATGGCACGGTGCTATCTGCACGCAAACCTGCTTAACAACAACGTACGTTTCTCCTCTCGTTTGTCCCTCCCCATGGCTCCCATAGCGTGTTACACACAGAGCACATGAAGCACCACCAATAGGAATGTGTGCTATAGGAAGGAAATCCAAAGAGCACTTATGGTCTTGGACAGAAATGTCAGGATTTATGCAACACTGCCGCAGCCAGCAAGACCTTGGGGGACTGCAATGCACACATCTGCATGTGCCCCATCTTCTGCACAAGCCAAAACAAATCCCCAACCCCAGTCACTGGAGACTGGCTTGCTCACAGTTTCAGCTTCATTGAGATGCCAAAGGCAGAGTCTGTCAGTGGTCTGGCAGGGGTTCAGTCCAACATACTGTCCCTACCAGTGGCTCCCACTTAAATTCTGGCACTGGTGCAGGAGCTCAGCCTTAACCCTCACAACCAACAAGAGAAGGGGCCTCCCTGCTTCTGGCTTATTTCTGCTGCCTTCCTTTTGGCCCTCCAAACCCACCCCTTCTCCCTGGCAGGGTGAAGCTGGCACATCAGGAGATCTGAAGGCAGCTCCCAAGGATCACACCAGCCTGCGGCACATGCTGCTGGCAGATAAGCTCAGAGCCTGGCTGGTGGCTGCAGCACTCCCTGCCTTACCCAGCGAGACAAGGGATTGAAAGCACTGGGCTGTTACAGAAACCCACAACAACACACTGAAGAATGGAGGGGAAATGACCAAACCAGCTAGATCCAACAGGAAAAATCTCAGCCTCATTGAAATGAGGGGTGAAACTCCCCATCCTGGGGGGATAATGATGCCCTCTTGCTTCACGCCAGCAAACCACAGGCCCACCAACAGACTCAGGCTGGGGACTGCTTAGAAAACGGTGGGACTTCCTTAACTAGCCATTATTCCCATTTTGTTGTGAGGGAGTCACTGTTGCTGTGGCTCGCCTGTCCCTGTTTTGAATGCCTGAGAAGCAAAGTCTGTGCTGTTTGTGGGTATCATATGGTTTGAGGCAAGTGCTCCCCTATTTCCCTCCACTGTCATGACCCAGAAGTGGACTGAATTAACTGCATGCACATTCTCTGTGAGTGTATAGGCTTCACCACTGCTGTATGCTCACAAGACAGATCACAGACAGTAAAGGAAGATGGAGTGAAGAAGCGTCTCTTTTTGAGTGCCCTCTTTAGAGGGGCTCTTTTTCCCCACACCTCCCCCAGATAATGATCAGCCTTGTTTCACACCACATGGGCGGTCAAATGGCTCCCTTCCACACCACCTCACAGAAATCACAGCCCAACAAACAGGGGCTTTGTGCCATCTTCCTGATCACCAACAGAACCCACAGCTGCTATGGGAACTGGGGTTGGCACAGCTCTACCCCTACACCCCAGTGCTGCTGAGCCTCGGGATCCCTGGCACCATCCTTCCTAGCTCCAGCCTTGCCATGGATGAAGCAGCCCCGGGCAGGCGCAGCAAACACACCGGTCCAGACAGATCTGCCGCATCCCTTTCACACCACCACTGCAGCACGGAGCTTCAACAAAGATGCTCCTGGCAATAAACTCAGCCCTCTGGGGTGCCTCTCTGCTACACAACCCTTCCTGCTGTCCACTGGCTGTTTAAATTAACTCTGAGTGCCAGACCTTCTGCTGGTTAGCACTGAACTTCCTCCAGCTGCCAGCAGCTCCCAGTGCTCTGTGTTGTCAAACTGAAGACTTGCCTTTTACCCCCCTTCATTGATTTGTATTCCTGTACCTTTGCACTGATGGAACCTTCAGCCTTCCCAAAGTGTTCTGGCAGTCACAGTCTTTGAATCCTTCCTAATGTTTTGGAGTAATCTGGAGCAAGAATTTGGGGTTTGGTTCTTTTGGTCAAAAGGAAACTTTAACTGGACCTCCCCCCCCGCCTTTTCTTTTGCAGCCATGATCCCTTGGCCATCGTGCCTGCATTCTCTCAAGAGAGGTGAGAAATGAAAGCTTTCATCTTATTTGTTGCTCAGAAGTCTCCCTGGAGACAGAGAAAAGCCTGGGTGCCACCACTTGCTGGTGAAACAGAGACAGGTCTAATCGTCCCCCCTCACCACCACGCTCTGGCACCCCCCTCCCTCCCTGTCCAGGGGACTTTTCCTTGTCTGCTTTCCCAGCTCACTGGTCCTATGACCTCCAACAACACCAACACTTGCCTTTGAGTGACACCGCAAAGCTCCCACTGGGATCACACACATGTAGGAAGCACACAGGGCTAGGAAGCACCTCTTGAGTCTCCATCTCCACTGCTACCAGTGCTCCCTCCGCATACAACTCCCTACATGATACTGATTAAAGGATGTTATTTTTTGCCTGTCTCACACCCATTGAAAGGCTGGGCTCAGTTATAAGCCTTCCCCTATTGTCAAGGCTGTCTGTATTCTTGGCCAACTCGTACACATTTATTCATACTGGCATAGGAATAAATTCCATGCTTCAAATTAAAGCATAGGAATTCTGTAACGTAAACAGTACACTTCCCTCCCTGACATTTCATTCCCTTGCCCTGCCCTGGCATAAGGAAGGAAAACAGCAGTAACAGATGTCTGTCTTAATAAATAATGCTCTTTCATAAAAGTAATCTCCCTTTTGATTGTTATCAACACTTCTGCAGCAGCATGGGAGCCAGAAACCTTCCATTACAGTGGAAATTTGAGGGACAGGCCAAACCAAGGGTGAAAATATGCAGTTTAACACCACTTTATGGCCAGAAGAGGGCAAACCCAAAAAGCTTCAAAAGTGACTGTAATGTATTTTGCTACAATGCAAGTTTAGGCAAGATTACAGTCAGGACAGTAAGCCCTGACCACCAAATTCCTGTTCCTTCCAGGGAAAAAGAATCCTTCACACAACAAGAAGTGACACACAAGATTAGGGATGCAGACAGAAGGTTGAAGGGATTTGCTCTGGATTTAATTAGCCTAGGAATGAACAGAAGATCAGCTCCTAATGTAAGGCAGCTTTAGTTGTGTTTCAGAGAGGGAGCAGGCCCCTCCCGAACCAAGTCCCCTACTGTTCTGGAGCTGATACCCATTATTAGCTATGCTGTTATCTTAGTGGGCAGCTCAAAGACAAAAGGCTGCATTTTAAACCCTCTCCTGTAAACCAGGGCTATGTTTAGCCTGGTTTCTAATTGCCTGTAAACCTGCAATTAAAACCACCATGCTGCAGGCAACAATCGCTGTGGAGGCCTGGGATCTCATCATGTACCTAAGCATTCGTGGGGGACAGGGCATGTGGAGGGCTCAGGAACAATTCCTGGGGAGAGGGAGGAGAAGGAGGGTAGGGATGCTGCCACAGGCCAGCTCACATCTGGCTCTCCCACTTTGCTCCCCTACCTTTAACTCCCATGGAAAGAAACAATCTTTTTGTGCAGCCTTTTGCACAATCTCTTCAGCGGGCCACACGCTCCTCCTCATTCCTCCAACAGCCCTTGAGACCCTGCTTCCCAGTAGGCTGGTTAAGCACAGAGGGGTTGGTATCCACAGCACCACTTCACCTCCTGTGGTGTGGGAAGGCATCCCACGCTCCTCACCAGCAAGGGGACCCGACTGTGAGGAACTGGAAGCCTCCAGCAGGTCCTCTGCCTCTGCTGGCATCTCCACCAGCAGAAGGCAGCAGACCACACAGACTTAGTTGCCTTCTCACAGATGAAGAATGATGCCTTCAGGACAAACTCGAGGCTTGTTTTGGAAATGCGGGAGGGATGCAGATGATGGAACAGAGAGAAAGGGAGGGAGGCTGCATTGTTGCCTCTCCACTCTTGGCTGCTTTTTGGGTAAATAATGGGTTTCTCTCTCCAGGGCTGCTAATCAGCTCTCAATGCCCCCAAAGCAAGCAAACAGCAGCACAATAGGAGAGCCCAGAAATAAATACAGTTCATTATAAATTCATTTTGTTTTCATTCCATTTTTCCTGCTAGTAAAAAATTTAGCTAAAAGCACTAAGCACTGTCTTTTCCCAGCAATCTCTGCTGGCTGCTGTCTAATGCAACAGAAAGCTCAGCTTTTGACAGCATAATGGCTCTGTTATGAAAAAAATACAATTATATTATTTCCTAAGACAAGTTCTACAGTATTAAATGTCTAAGCAACGCAGCATTGTCCTTAAAGCTGCTGGTGAAGGCGTTTTACATGCAGAGATAGAAGAAGCAGCTTTCACGGGACATGTATGTTACTGCATAGATCTCCACTGCTCAGATGTGCAGGAGAGATTTTGTGGTGGGGGACACAAAACTGAATCACACAAGATTTTGCCCCTATGCTACTTGTAGTTGTGTCATCAAAAACTAGAAGTTGTAGCTGTCCCAAGACTCCTCCACAACATGCATCAAACTATATCAATTCATCAGTGTTAGCTCATCACCATACTGGTGCTTCTAACAAACTCATTAGCAATAGCTAAGACTACTAATCCAGGAGTAAGGAGAAAGGGCTTAGAGCGCTAAATGAAGTGAATTCCTAACAGATATCACAGTAATCCTCCATGTCTGGGCTAATCCCAGCAAAGCTGCTTGAAGTTCAGCCATTGACAGGAATACCCCCAGCCAGCAGGAAAAGCCATGGACGGCTGAGAGCAACCCCTTCCCTGAACACCAGGCAGAAAGGGCAGCTGGAGGGTATTGGTGGTTCTGGGATGGGCACAGAGTGATGAGGCTCAGAGCCTGCACTTACCCCAGGAAATTCAAGAGTGCCAGGCTCCAGCAGGAAAATCCTAGGCACACAAGTTATCCGTGCTATTGAAATGGGAGCAGGGCCACCATTGTGGTCTGCAAGCTCTCACACACAGTTTGGGGGTTAGCACAGACCACTGGTAATCAAGAAGTAATTCACACACAGCCACTCTAATTAGGAGGTAAGAGTTTAAGAGCATAGGTGTGGGTCACTGTCTCACTTGGGCTCACAGTCAGCAAACCTCCCCATGCATTTTCATTTATGAATGCAGACACTGCCAAAGCCATGGCAGAATTCAGCTACAACCTGCGAGGAGTCAAGCATCACAATGGGAAATGTAGTAACAGTCGACTGTTTTGGCCTGGCCTCCTCTGAAGGTCTTCACAGAAAGGGAGAGCAGTCAAGCGAGCTGATTCACAGGAACCAAGGTCTCACCCCACATAATGGGTGGAACACAATGCTTAAAAGCAGCCTAACCCTTCCCCTTATGAACCCCTCTTTGCTGTTGCTGAGAACTTTGCTAGCACTGAACTGCTCAGGTTGAAGTTTTCCATGCCAGGTGCTTGCCTCAGGCTGCCTTTTCCTTTTTGAAGTGTCAACAGGGAAAGGTCAGTGGCTTCCAAGAACAAGATGAAGTTGGTCTGTCCGTGCCTGATGAACTGTAAAGTTGTTATGCTTAGAGAGCACAACAGTCCTCAGCACCTCTGCAGGAGCCTGAATTTGGTGGCAGACTCGCCCTGATGCTTCTTATTTAAGGGGTTCTTACTTAAACCACAACATAGCTGTATCTCCAAAGGCTGTAGCAAGTGTGGGTTCATGGAAATCACCAGCTTACACAGAGCTGCTGACCTTTCCACTGTCCGATTACTTCTGAAACTTCAGTCCCTTCTAAGAGCAATCCTTCCTCTTACAGCTCACAGAGCCTGGTAACACTGCCCAAACACTAGCTGGCCATGACGATCAAACAAGCTCTCTTCTGGGACTGCAAGATTTCACAGGCAGCTGCTGCTTGGGGCACAGCATGGAGAAACAGCACAGAGAAATGAAGTGAAAAGCAGGGGACTCCATCTCCCTTGCAGGTCATCAGTCATTACAGCCAGCAGGGTGGACGCCAGAAGGAAAGGGTCATTTAGGACAAATAGTACAAGGGTGGAGAACTGAATCAGCAGATGTTTTGCAAAGAAGAGGCAGGCTCCAGACACAACTGAGACTAGAGAGAAGAGGGCAGGGCAGATATGGCATCATCATCCCCTAGAGCTAGATCCCAGTGTGGGACCTGGATCCTTTGGCAGTAGGTCTCGGTGTGTGCTGTATGTTCCCTCATCAAGCCATCTGCGTGGTGGGATCAAGGTCAGAGTCTGATGAATACCAGCACCAGCCCAAATGCACAGGTACTACAAAGCCCAGGTGGCTGGTCTACTGCTGCTCCACTGATGAAACTGCTCTCCCTTTCAGTCTCTCAGTAAGGAAGGGATGTGGATCCAAGGGCCAAACAAACAGGCAGCTCCCAACTCATCTCTGACCTTCAGCTGCTTTTTTTCTCTCTCTTTTCTCAAGACAGAAGCACAGCCTTGTGCTCTCAGCAGTATGGAGCCACATCTCTAGACAGAGCATGAAGACCAGCTGAGGTAATGGCTTCACTGCTTGGTTTTGTCTGTAGCAGGAGAGATGCAGTAACAGCCTACCTTACAGAGGTTTGATGACAGCTTAAGTAATTAACCAGCAAATGCTCTAATGGGCTGAGATAGACAATGCAGCAGATGACAAAATGTAATTACAAATGCTCTGTACCACAGAGGCAAACAGTCTTGAGGACTGCCAAACCACCCATAGCCAGAACTCAACACTACAGGTCCCAGGTCTTTTCCTCCCAAGCAGCAGGACAGCACACCGCTATTGTGTGTCACCACCTCCTAGAAGGGCCAGGGTCCTTCTGGGCAGCTGGGTCTTGCCAACTCAAGGCACTGCCTCCAAGTGCCATTGATCACCCAAGCAGCACAGAAATGAATTGCTCATGGCAGCTGAAGCTGCTGTCAGTAGATTTACACCCTGGAGCTCACAGCAGCATGGGATGGGGGGCATCCAAGGCAAACAAAGGTGGTGGAGCAAGGTAAGTGACAAGGCAGTGCCTCATACAGAAATAAGCAGTACCTGCACAGCAGCTGTTCCTCCCTGAGCAGTGAAGGTGATTGTACCAGACCTTGGGAAACGTCCCAGAAACCTGAAAGTTGATAGCAGCAGCAGAAGCCAAGATTGCTGCACAGACAACAGACTTCCAATTACCAAAGGCAGCTCTGTTGGCTTAGGAGCAGGTTATTTCCATGGGGTTCTTCTGCTCATTTAACGATCACAGGTTTTTGTGTATCTCTTTTCCCACATAACAGCAAGAAGGCAGACATCAGGAATTTTTGCTAGGCCTCCTAATCAAAGAGACTATCTGTGATTCAAACACAACTGTACCGATGCTTTCACCACAGAGGTTCCCCCTGCATACCTCCCTCTAACCTTGCTTGAAAGCTATCCAGTCTGCCAAGGCAAAATGTTCCCCCCAGAAGTATGATGTTCACTGATGCTGGAAACACTTCATGGTATGGAAGGGAAACAAAAGCCTTCAGCCTCACTGGAAGCCCAGCCCAGAGCACCGGCCTAAGGCTGCCTGAAACTATCCTCTATACTATACATGTCTTTGGCAAGCTGAAACTTGGCGCTTTACATGCTTTATGTCCAAATCAATCAAAGTCAAGAGGAGCACACTGACTTTGGACATATTTTAAGTTAAACAAGCATAAAAGACTTGGCAAATTTCCCTTGTTTAATGCAGTATAAACCATTTTGGGGTTTGACAGAAAATTTCCCATTTAACGAAAGTGGCAAGAAAATGAAGAGAAGGTCGCACTGTTTTTGCAGTTTCAATTAAGCACAGGACAGCCGCTGCCTCTGCTGCACCATTATTACCAAAGTCCATGTGCAGAGTTAAGTGGCTCTTTTGCAGCCAGGGCTGCACTGGGGAGGTGAGAGGAGATGATACCTTCACACTGGGGAGGTGAGAAGGCCATTACCTTCAGAGGGGAAAAACTGAAATCCAGCAGACGTGAAACTGAAGGTTTCAGACTGAGGGCTTCAGAAGGCTGCCTCCATCAAATCCAGCCGCAGCAGTTTAAGACATTAGCTTGCACAGCTGTCTGCCAGCCTTGGCTGTCCACCTTGTCGGCCAGCCAGAATTTATTGCTCCTCTAATAAAGTCAGCAGAAAGAAATATATGCTTGTGTCTCAGCCACTACAGCCTGCAGCCCAGTGGATCAGACTGAAGTGCTGACGATCACCGGTTTTCAGTGAGATTGCAGACTCGCAGCTGTACAGCCAAGGAAGGGAAGAGCAGACAAGAACAGAACAAAATGTCTCCCTCGCTGTGAAAGGCTTAGAAAAGTCTTGAAAGAAAACGGGCAGATAAAGGGGCTAAAGAACTTACGAAAGATATTTATTCTACAGAAAATGCGGCACCCTTTGCTGTTGGAAAGCCTGGTTTGGCTGCCTACTGCCCTGGAGAAGGGAACTGCAGGCACAAAAGACAAAGCCAGGTTTGCAGGAGTTATCACCACTGCTCATGCCCTGCTAGCCCAGAGCCCGCTCTAAGAGTAGGAGCATCCTCCATCCCCTCCAGCTAGAACCACATATAAGGAAGCAGAGTGCTCTTCTGACCCTAAGACCTGCCCTCCCCTGTCCCGGGCTCGGCCCCAGGAATCACATTGCCTGAATGTATAAGCAGTTTATTTTTACAACTCCTAATGTAACCAGACCCTCTTCTCCTACGTAGAGATTGCAGTGGTAAAATGGCATGTGGCGGAAGAAATTAAGATACGAAGCTCAGAAGGGACAATTGGTTTCCTTTTTCAAAAAAGATATAAGAAACCCCAGGAAATTCACACACCCAAAGCTTTCATTAAAATGTATTACTAGAGCTGGCTGTGACCTAAGCACACCAGGAAATCAGTGGTAGCCTTTTGACTACTGAGAACAAATCGCTTAAGTACGTATCACTGTGTACGTGTGGAAATCATTCTCATGTACAGGTACTTGCCCTGCTGAATAAAGCTGTACTAGATGCTACCTGTACAAGCATACAGCCTAGAGGAAAGAGAATGTGATCTGTTTCACCCCACATGGTTTTAGAAGTAGCAGGTGGCATTACAGCAATGTACTGAGCCACAATAAACAGATGTAGGGGGCTGCAGGCCACCCAGAGGATTGGCAATTATGGGAATTGCAATACCATGGCAATGGAAGGTTCAGTAACATAACACCGAACTTCAGGGTTTGAGTAAAACCTCTTGGTTTGTTTTCCAAAGAAAACAAATGATACTTTTTCAACTCCCCAATAATGTGGGTTAGGTCAGTTAGTTCTGGGGTTTGCTTGTTAATTTATTTCAAACATCACACCCTAGCCCCAAGAAAACCCAATACCCAAAAAGGCCCCAAAAGCTCCTTGTTGCAGCTCTAACAGCTCTCCTAGAATAACACTTGCAAAACGTGCCCCAGTCTTTCCATGCCAAACTCCCAGACCCTGTGAGGGTGAGGACACTTCAGGTGAGACACACAGCTAAGATACCAGCTCTAGAAACTTATCTCACAGAGCAGAAGGAATGGTATGCACGCGCTCCTTCAGCCTATGGCAAAAGCAAGATAAGGTAAATAATCTTAACCAGCAGTGAAAGACTTACTGCAATCACAACATCTAACGTCTTTATCAAAGCCTACGCGTATCCAGCTCCTGGCTGTACACTCCTGCTTGCGCTGGAAGCGCTCTTCAATGCACTAGTCCCTTCAGTGTGCTAACCCAGAAGAAAACAGCCTTGACTACAGAGAGGCTAAGTATCTTACTGTTAACATGAGTGTCTACCATGTCTGTGCTGATCTGTAAGAGCTTGTCATGCACGGGGCCTTGACATGGATTCTCACTTCTGTGTGTACCACCCTTACCATGCAACTGTTACTTGCTCTTGGCTTGGTACCCTTGACTCTGTGAAACCTACACATAAACACAGCCTCATCTCAACAGTAATCATTCACACAAGAAGCCTTTAATGCTGCAGTCAGCAACATCAAGTCCAGGGTGCAGATGAAAAATCAAATGTCTACAAGGAACACTTGTCTGTGGCTTCTGGCTGCTTCCTTCTCCCCTCTAGGAATGAATACTTGCTCTACAGCTAAGGTATCCAGGCTAGTTGTGAAGCAGCTCTTGATGTGTTGCAGTTCACTGCTCCATCCACCACTGCAAAGCTGACCCAAGTTCAGTTGTCAATGCACACTGCGCCATAAGCAAGTCACGCTTTGTGACCTGTCTGGTCATCCCTGCTGCATGATGGCAATTCCAGCCAAAGGGTGAAGCAGATGCCCGGGGTCACAAAGCACTTCAACCGCCCAAGTTTAATTCTCCAAGTGCTCTGTTATAGTGAAACACAACTGATTTTCATGAGTCTCATATCCTTCAAAACACCAGCACAGCCCCGCCATAGGGACCCTGTTCCTTCTGCCACATCAATGTCCCATTATATCTTGACATTTTTTCCCCTTCTCATGCGTCATCAAACACACTAAGTAACAGTTCAAGAGACACACGCTTTACTTTTGCATGCTCCATGTATGGACTTCACTGTATTTCTTCATCTTACCCGAGTTTCATAACTCCATCTGAGCCAAGACACTATAATTTGCCCCCTCCCCATTTCCCTATTGGAAATCATGCAATTGCAAAGAGATCGGACTGCATTAATCCTGGGACAGCAGCCAGCAGTACACAGTGTGCCTGGCTTTTAACAGCTATATCATATAAAAAATAATGATGCAAACACGGGCACTCCTCCCCAAGACATCCTGGTGTTTTCAGTAACCTCTCAGGGACACAGAATGCTACTGTATAGGACAGAGGCTGAAAGGAACAAATCTGCGACTGCTGTGAACAGCTGCTGGCTCAGCGAACAGCCCTAGGTCTGGAAGCAGAGAGCTGTCTGCACGATCTCCCCTACTGTGTGAAATCGGTGCTTCCCAAGGCATGAACTGCACCACATTAACACCTAAATGCAGTCATGGGGTAGAAAGCTCTCCTTTAGGAACCTCATGCATGCATGTAGAACCAGGAGGATCCTTCGGTTCCACCAAAACACCCACCTTGAAGTACTTGTGCCCAGATCCCTGTCACCATTTAGGAGACTGACTCCCCTGCTGTCCATGAACCCCAGGCTATCTGTCTTCAGTGCCCTGGGTTTCAGTGGCTTGTCCAGTACTACAGGAAATCTGTGGGAAGCAAAACTGAGCCTTGCAAGTCCTGCCAGGTAAGCCCATCCCCACCTCTTTGCCAACCACTGTAGTTGTTCCATGACACAACCCTGCCCATGTACTGCATGAACATGAGCAAGGACACAAAGCCCCCCTCACACAGAATTAAACTGATGGATGCAGAAGCATGTGTCCTTCTGTCATGGTACCTTGTGTCCTTGAATACTTCACCTAGTGCCCTCTGGAGTCCACCTCTACAATAAACAAGCATGACAACTCCCTGTCCCTCTACTCGACCCTGGAGAGGCCACATCTGGAGTGCTGTGTCCAGTGCTGGGCTCCTCAGGACAAGAAAGACAAGGACCTACTGGAGAGAGTCCAGCAGAGGCCACAAGGATACTCAGGGGTCTGGAGCATCTCTCCTGTGAGGAGAGACTATGGGAGCTGGGCCTGTTTTAGTACAGAGAAGAGCAGACTGAGAGGGGAATCTCATCAGTACTCAAAGTATCTCAAAAGTGGGTGCCAGCAGGATGGTGCCAGACTCTTTGCAGCGGTGCACAGCAACAGAACAAGGAGCAATGACCATAAACTAAAACACAACAAGTTTCACCTCAGCATGAGGAAGAACTTCATTATGCTGAGGGTGTCAGAGCACTGGTACAGGCTGCTCAGGGAGGTTGTGGAGTCTCCCTGTCTGGAGACATTCAAACCGCATCATGGAAGAGGGAGCACAAAGAGAAAGCAGCCTGGGGGATGCTCACCTTTCTCCCGGGCAGCTCACAGGGAGAACAGCTCTCACAGCTGCCCTGAAACCTCTCCTTTAGATGAGCACTGCAAAGAAGGTTAGCTACAGGTTTAAAAATCACAGCCTCAAGGAACACAAGGCTTTGCTGCCTCTTACCAGGCTTTCAGTAAAACATGGGTTTCAAGCTTGCAGCAGAACACAGGGTGAAAACATCGCTGAGGACAGGGAGCAATCTCCTCTAACCTCTCATCACTGACCAGAAGTGCATGAGCTTTCTTTACTTGAATGCCTCTGTTACCCAGGTAAAGCTGCCTTGCAGGAAGATGCCTTAAAGCTCCGAAAACACAAACCTTCAGCCTAGCCCACTTGGTCTTCCTAAAGTGTGAACTGGAAGAGACCTGAGAACAAGAAATATAGAGAGCCTTCTACTTTCTCTGAGAGGAAGAGAAACCCCAGACATTTATATTTAAAGACAAAAGTTGGAAATAGAAACAAAAAAGGGGTATTTTAATAACCCCTGAATCTTTATTACGCATTTTTACTGCAAATGCTTCCCAAGGTCCAAGTCAAGATGCAAGCCCAATCTGTGACAAACCCAAAGACATCTCAGAAGAGAGCCTGTGCCCCTGGGACAGCAAGCAAGCAAGATTTGCTCATGGAAGAAATTCCTGTATTGTTATTTGGTTAGAAATGGATCGTTTGAGAAGGGTGGAGTGAACAGCAAGAAACCTGGCTCTGCTTACACATAACTGTATCCATTGTGAGTCTCATGGGTGATAGCTTGAGTTGTCTAGAGTCAGGGCAGCCTGCATGTTCTTCGTGCCCTCCTCAGTCCCACAGTGAATGCCTGTGTGTAAAACAAATCGTATCTAGAAATAGACTCAGGCCCTGATATCAGAGAAAGCTCTCAAGGCAAAACCTAGTTCATCCATCAATCTCTGCTGCGAGAAAAATCACAGAAATCAGAGCACCAGCAGGATGTGCTGGCCTCAGAGCGCATGGAGACACGCTCACCCATGTCAGTAGCGCAGTCTTTAGCAGCTTTTGGGCCTGGTTGAGATGTTTCAAGTGCATGCATGCGAGACACATTTCCTTGCTACTGCATTAGCAGACTATGCTCTCTCCCCACCCCAGGAGCCCGTGCACTCAAACAGCCCAAGAGGCTGTCAGCCAACTGGCCTGGTGCAAAGGGCCCTGCAATGGCAGGGACGCTGTGCCCGGGGCACTGGATGGGGAGTGCACGAGCTCAAGCCGGGCTCAGCTGAAGCTGCCTGCCAGAGGACAGGCTCCAGCTGGCTCAAGTGCTGCAGTGTGGCCCTCTGCCCACTACAGGGGATGAGCTGTGCTGAGAATGCACCTCCCGGCCCCCAGCCCACTCAGACCTCACCTGTGGGGTCAAGAGAGTTGAGAAGCCTCTAAATACTGAGCAGTAAGTGTGCACGGAACTCAAAACTGAGGCTTTAGCTGGCAACAACTGCAGCACAAGCACTTACTGGGGGAAGACTCCTGACAGCCTCACCGGGTATTCCTCCCAATGGTGTGTGCACTAACATATGTGAACTCCCTAACAATAAATTAAGGCTCCTACTGGTTTTGTCTTTCTTCTTTTTACAACTTTTACTGCCCAAGCATATACAGATTCCCAGTGACAGCACTTGGGGATGCCCTGTCATTACGTGGTAAGGGAGCACTAACAGACCGGGAAAGGGAATGCAATGTGTGGGGACCCAGAACTGAGCAAGGGATTAGGAGATATACCTTACCAGGGCATGGTTTGAGGAGCTCAGACTGTTTAGTTTGCCAAAGCCTGGGAGTGGACCTTGTTGCAGGCCACAGTTACAATGGAGGGGCACAGATGTGGTACTAAAGGCCTCTTCTGTTGAGTGGATTAAACACAAGATTCAGCATCTGGAGGTCACAGATCAAAACTATAGACAAATGCAAGACAGAAATGAGGTGTAACAGCATGTGGGTAATTAACCACTGCAGCAACATACCAAATGCACTGGTATCTTCCATTCGTGATAATTGCTTTTATCAAGACTACATGTTAGAAAAAGCTGGAAATATAGGCTGTATTATGCAAGAGGGCAGAAGTAAAGCACAATAGCTCCTTCTGGCCTCACCATCTACTAATCTGTAGGGAAAGCTGCACCTTTTGGTGTCAGTGGAGTTGTTAGCCATATTTCTAGTGATAAGACAGGCTGATGTTTACATGAAATAGTAATAATACACTGTGTCTCACCCACACATCTATTCTGAACTTCTCCAAGCTCTTTACTGTCACTATGTCAGTAAGCCTGATAACTCATTAGCTGATAACCTGACATTAACATCCTCCTTCCATCAAACTTGAACTTTTTCAGAGTAACTTAACCACATGCTTACCATTTACAGGAAAAACAGTACACTCAGGCTACCTGACAACATGGGCACCTACTTTTAGGTCTCTTGGTGAGAATATGTTCGGGCAGGTGCCTTACAGAAGGTCTCCAGATGCTTAGCCCCGCTACATACTTCACAGCATTCAAAAATATCTGTATAACCTCCCTATATCTGGTAACAATGCACTAATTCCAAAAGTCAGCAGTTAAACTGCAATAAAGGGGAAAAAAAGGTGGGGAGAGAGAGAATGCTTCCTGGTTGTTGTAACAAACATCTTCATATACGACAGAGACACACACAAAAGTGATTTCCATTAGTTACCATGACAACCAATGGAAATCACTAACCCATCTTCTTCCCCCTGTCAACCTCTGGCAGACCTCTGTCAGAAAAGCAAGTGACTATGTCCCATGTAATATCCTCTACTTAAGTAGATCATATAGCTCACAAGGAAATCTACACTGCCACAATGTCACGTGCTCCCCTTACCGCACATATCTCCACTGTGCCTCCTCTGAGATACAAAGGACCAGAGAGATGCTTGCTGCTTCCTCCTGAAAGCAAACACACCCCAGAAATGCAATCCCCACGGAGAGACACCCCAGCTCTCCAATCTTGCACCTTCTCTCTTCCTTGGGCTCCATAAAAACATTCAACCATCTCTTCCTTCCCATCTGTGGGCCATCATCTCAAATCTTAAACGTGTCCTGTACAAGCCCTTTTTTGGTACCTTTTTACTGCCTGGCAAGAAACTGCTGCATCACACAGCAATTCTGGCCCATATTTTATCTCCCTTTTCCTTACTACTGTTATCATTGTTGATAAGAATAATGACCCTCTGCAATGCCTGCTGCACCTTCTACAGGAGAAGCCTTTAAACTTTTCATATCAGGAATGCATTCAGTTTCATAACCCCTTCTGAGAGGCACAGCACCATCATTATCCTTACTTTACAGATGTGCACACCACAGTTTAGAGGAACTGGGTGCCTTGCCTAAAGCCTACATACAAATCATGGCATGATACTAAGGGTGAGAACAAAGAAGTCTGGAGAGAAGAGTCTGTTTGCATTTTCTTGATACCTGCAGGCTCTGACAGTGTTTGAACCACACATGCTCAGAGTTCTCTTTAGTCCCTCCATCCTGCCAAAGCCCCACCACAAATAACTAACTACCAAAACTCCCAACAGTTCTCTCTAATACTGGTTTCCTACTGACCTTGGATCTGCAGCCAGGATGGCTTGACCCCAGCATCTGGATGTGTGCTCCTGCACTGCAGAAGAGCTTGGCAGCAATTTGTGAGGAGGAATTAGCACCCAGCTGTTCTCCCATCTCTTTTGGTTTTCACGTGCACCAGGTTAGGAACAGCCCAGGCACCACACTAACACTGCGTGCTTTCAGGCTCCTCATGTACCACAGTGAGATTCAACACTTACCCAGTAGGATCCAGAACACCCACTGACCCCAAATTTTGCTGCATTCTCCACTTCCCCATTGCAGGCCTAGGCTGCAGGAGTTACTGGCAAGTGCTCCCTAACAGGGCTGAGTAAGGTGACTCTGTGTGTGTACGTGCACACAAGGTAAAACAAACTATGTTTTGTGCCCCATAATTAACCATGCTTTGGCTCAGTTTCCTCCACGACACCTTCCTGGGGCCTGCACACAGGTCTGAACATCACAGAGGGCAGGACAAGCTGTAAAGCACAAAGCCAAGCAACAACAAACTATTCTACAAGCTGCTTCCCACAGATTCCTTTCTTGAAGCTGATCGCATGTGGTGACTATGAAGGTATGAACTACAAAGGGAATACTCATAAAACACTTCTCTGGTCTGTAGTAAAAGCTGATCACACCCTGGAGCTTCTCCCTCAGGTAGGGCAGTAACTACCCTAGTGTCTATTTTTACAGAACTTAATAGTATCTTGTAGGAAATAAATATACCCTGCTAAACATGGTGGAAACTGGCTGTTGGGTTTACAAGTTATTTGAGGAGGTTCAAACACACCAACGGAGAATAAAAGAACATAAGGCTCCATTTCTTTAGGCAGCCAGGGAAAAATGCTCTGCTGAGACAGAGGAAGTGAGCTACAAGGAGATTAAAAGAGGGGGGTTAAGCACAGACCTGAGGGATGCCATAAACTGTGTGCACACGGTGGAGATAAGTGTATGGGGGAGGCACTGGTTACCATTGAATGTGGACATGGAATTAGGACCGTTGGGACAGAATAAAAAGATTAATGGTCTACTTGCTTATAGGACAGGACCATGAAGATAAACCTATTGACGCTGAGATACTCCAGAGCATGGTATCATTTTTCACAGAACAAGAAGACGGCATCATTTATTGCGGATGTGTAAAACTAGATATGACAAGACACTAATGGCTACGGTTTGTACAAGCAGCTATTAATCCTAGGGCATGCAGAGATATCCTGCAGAAGAACCAGCCTGTCTTTCTAAAGGGAAATGCTCTGAACGACCTGGAAAAGCATCATCATGTTTACCATTAGCCCCAATGAAAAGCGTGGCAAAATACACGGGCTGCAGAATCATCCTGCAAGTGTGGGCACATCTTCCCGCGTACGCATCTCAGGTGAACAAAGGCCTGAGGACATGCCTCTTGCCCTCCTGAAAGTCTAGGTCCGAGTCCTGGGGACACGAGAAACGGAGCCTCTGTTGCAACCTCACTTTTCCATCCTCTGTCCACAGGGCAACTGGAGAAGGGGACTACTGCCTGAAGAAAAGTAGGCTGGAATACCCCAGGGCTTGCATCACACAGAGCAAACTCGCTGTCCTCAGAGAGGAATATCACAGCTTTTCTGCCAAGTTGAAGGCAATGCCTTCACCATGAATGCTTGGCCCCCTGCCACCTTAATCTTCCAGAGCCCTGCGTCTGAATGCACAAGCTGCAGACCGGAGCTGGGTCACAACCCTTTTGGTTATCCCTGAGGAATTTTACTCACCCAGACAACGAAACAATCCAGACATAGCAAAAATTCCCCTAGGAAACCGCTTCCTCCATTCAAGACAATTCCAATCCCTCATACTTAAGCTTCCTCAAACATAAACATGAAAAAGTGGCCAAAACACAGCAGGGAAAAGAAAGTCCCAGAGCTGCAAGAAGTACATATGCGAAGAGTTACATCATGCAGAAGGAAAGCTCTTGGCTTTGGGTTAAGATTATGAACACTTAAATAGCAGGGGCCACTCTAGCACGGAGTCCAGCCCACCCAACCCCAGCACTGCCCTCCATTATTGCACCACTGGGAGAATGGCAGCAGACTCTGCTGTCAGAACTGTACCCACACAGCACGGAGCTGGAGGCCAACCTGGACACTGGCCAGCACCTGCTGAACGCTCCCACTTCCGTCTGTCCCGGTGGATGGACAGAAACTTCTTGTTCTATTGCTCAAGCCTCGAATTACCTTGCTCTGGCAGCAGGATGAGGAGGAAAGAGCAGGCAGGGGCACCCAACTCATGGGCTCCTGCATTAAGACAAGGTTCACCAGTAAATCTCTCCAGCAGAGGCAGGTACCTTTGCCAGCCCACTGCTGTCCCCCTGCCCTTGCTTCTCTTATCCAAGATTCTAACATCCTCTTCTCCCTTGATGTGAAAGATTTGAGAAGACTGTTTGAGTCTTACTCCTGCCACACGTAGCTCTGCAGCAAGTCCTTCCACTGCCTCTCTAGGTCTCCTCACAGATAAAGACACAAAGACATTGACTATGGCTAACAGACAATCTTGGAAGCTACCACTGTTTCCTGAAAACATTCATTGTGGGGGAAAACTGATTAAGCATGAAAAGCTCCACCAGCATTCCCAAGGCCTCTCGATGCTATCTCAGGACTCTGAGCAAGAATCAGGGATGGCATCAGAAAGAACATGTATTGGCTAGGGACAACCAGCGTGTTGGGTGACAACTGTCCAACTGGTCCTTCCACACTTTGAGCACAAGGTATGCAAATCCTCTCCTATCAATGAAACTCAGCTGCTTTGCCCTGGTGGTTTTATCTGTTTCTCTCCATTGTTCCTTCAAGCTGATTTGCTGCTCTTTGCATTGTGAGACCCTCTACAGAGATACAATCAAGAGGAAAAAAAAAACCAAACAAATGCAAATCCATATGCTTACAGCTTCACTGCAGTGTAACAAAGCTGCAGAGTTAAATGAGGGATGGATAAAGAAGAAGGAACAAGAAAAGCTGGTTACTCTGGGATTCCTTACATAGTGTACAATAGAGAAAGTGGTTAGAGGTGCATCTCTGGGACAGCAATTGACAGGGTACAGCCAAGGGGAACACTGCACAGAGAGCCACCCTGCAATGCTCATACAGAGATGAATGAGATGGGTTCCAACAAGTTTTTCTTGTCAACCTCCTGGTTTTCCTGGTGCAATGGCTATCTTCCTCAGAAGCACAGCAGAACTGGCACGCTCTCCCAGTGTGACAAAAACCAGATCCCAGTCTTCAAGCAATGTTTAGTTTCTTCTGCCAAAATATTTGCTTAACTGTCAAACAGTGGAAACGTGGGATCCACCTACAGCTGAGCTGGAGATACCAAATCCCTCCCTAGTCACCCACCCCAACTGTGTTGGTCCAAGAGGAGCCTCCAAATTGTTTCAGGTTATGGACCCCTTGATGCACTCCAAACAAGATGCGGGTATCTCAAGAAATCCCACACATGCAGACTGGAGCATGAGCTTGCTTTTCTTCATCTCCCCCAGACAGCCCACATCTAATCCATTCCCCAAGCAACCACAGGCCCAGTGTCAAAACTGAGAGGGACAATGGAATAAGTAAGAGAGCCAAGGCATAGAGTAGATAGTAAGATTTCACAGGAACTCTGTAAACTTCACTTGGAGGTTGATGGTTTGCACAGCAGAGAAGGGACACAGTCACCCCTTACTGCTGGCTGGTGTCTTCAAGCTCAGAACTGGAGCACACTTGAAAGCAAGCAGTAAGAAAATGCCATGCAGTCACGACAGTTATCTGTGCTTTACTACAGTGCCGAAGCCTACAGGTTTGCCTAGAAGCCATTTGTTAATTTACCGCTGCAATGCCTGAATTGCACTCAGAGCCAAGAGCAAACAAACCCCTACTCCTACAAGCTCACACCCAAGTACACTAGCTATGGCAAAATCTACAGCCTCTGGGAAGGTCTGGATGTATATAACCCCATGCCTGCCACTCAGACGCAGCTCTGGAAGGAAGTGTGCTTCACAGCACAGCAGTCTGCTCTTTTCTTTTGCTGTACTCAAGAGACAACCCTGGTTATGCACAGATTAGCTTAGATATCACAATACAGCAGAAGCCGACCCTCCTGCGAGATAGATGCAACCCAGCTAAAGAAGGCATTTCTGGGAACCGATCTCATCTAGCTCATAGGATATGTGGCAGAAACACAGCCTTGTTGAAAGGAGTCTCATAAGCCCAGAAAGACACATCTGGCTGAGATTTGTGACAAACTCTCTTCTGTACAAAGAGAAACATTCCCCAGCTCATGTAACACCACACAAGAAAGATCAAAGGTGCTCCAGTGCCTCCTGATGGGTAAGCAGCTGTACCAATAACAGCAGCTTGAAAATGCAAAAGGAGGCGCTCAGGCAGCCCTATCCTCCTGTGCTGGGAGAGGAGCTGCCCCCCAGGGCAGCACCCCGCAGCAGCCCCCTGTTAATTACTGGCAAGGAATGTGCACTCTGGCAGATAAAGTCATTCACTCAGTTAAAGCACGCTTGCACAGAGCAGCTCGGATCCAACAGCAGCTCCACCGCAGGAGCAGCATCAGGGTGCCATGCACATGCATGTGCTACGTGACACCCCTTCTGCTCCAGAGATGCTGCCACACTTGCTGCTGCTCGGGGGGTTATGGTCCCCTCCAAACAGGCAGGGAGGTTGTTCAAGCACTCATACACATAGCATCGGGCCAGCGCCTTCAGCCTCAACTGAGATGCCTCGGACAAAACTGCTTGGTTCATCTCCCAGACACTGATCCAGGGCTATCTGCAGCTGCCCGATGGTACAACACATGCTTTGAAAAACAGGCTTTGCATAGATGAGCTTTTGCTGGGTGCCCTGGGTAGAGTCATTTTTTCCCTGTTTCCCCATTTAAAATACTCTTATCGCCTTGAGACACAACTCCAGCAACGCCTGGTCTGGCACTCCAGTGCAGGATTTAAGGAGGAAGATGCCTATCACTCCAAAAACAGCTCAAGGAGAAAAATGATGCAGTTTTTCCTTCCACTGAAGATGTGCCTGCTAGACTAGATCTGGGAAGCTGGCTTTATTACATTAGTGGGTTACACGTGACTGTTGGGGTTTACTGCACAAAGCCAGTGCATAATAAAACCTGCCCAAGTTACCCACACAACTGGCACCACACAGTCTTTTCTTTCAACTGCCATGCACAAAATACCAGTGAGAGGAGGACTGAGCCACCTACAAAGTCTCTATCAATAAATTTCAAAGGCAAAGGGACCCGTCTTAAACTGATGGCTTCAGGGCCAAATGCAGCTATGCAGTTACATCAGGATGTCAACTTTAATTGATTCAGTTTCATTTCAGACAGCAGTTCGGAGTTGCAAGACCATGGGAAAAGTTTAACCAAAGCAAGCTGACAATCCTGGCCAGCCTGTGCGAACAGCCCAACTGGAGGGAGGAAGCACCCCAGGCTTTATGAAGACCAGCTGAACTCCCAGCTCCATCTCTCCTGGGGCACGCAAGTGCTCTGCTGGCAGAAGGGGTACAAGTCTTGGAAAGGGTAAAGTGCTGCCCTCCCTACATGCAAAAGCAGACAAGTTCCATCTAGAGGAAGCGCTCAGGTGAGTTAAGCAAACAAAACTCTAGCTGTTCTCTAGCCCCTTTTAGCCAAAACTGCCTACATAACGTTTTACAAAGGCTGGCTTGTTTGGCCAGAAATGGGTTAAGGATATTTCAGGAGAACAACTACAGGTGCCAGAGATTAATTTGAACAGTGAGAAAACTCACAAGGAGTAGAGGGCAAGCCAAGGCACTGACCACTCCCCTTGGCAAGGCTGGATTCAGGGAAAGACTTCTGTCCACAACGTGCACCAACATATTCATACTGGCCCAAACCTCATTGCTAGCATCTGAAATTCATGGTGAAAGTAACTTCCTTGATGATTCCGATTCAGGCTGAAGCTAAGATGAAAGAAGAAAAACCCACGCTCTTATTTTGAAATAAGGAACCCAGTGGGACATGTAAGGATGCTGGTCTAATTGCAGTGGTACCTCCAGTGCTCCTGCACACCCCCCTTCAGACCTCATGGACATGGTCAAACAGCCACAGGACTCCCCTCCACTGTTAACTAGGAAACTTATTCCATCAGGATGCAAACAACTGATTAACTTTTAATACATTCATCAGACATTTTGAGCTGCTCCCTTTTCCCCTGTAGTGATGGATGCTTCCCCTGAATCACTCCATCTGCTTCTGGAAGCCCCAGCTGAGAACACAAGCAACCTCACCTCTGTAGCATCCCCATTAATATGAGTGAATGGTTGCCTCATTGACAGTGTGACCCAGGAAGAAAGAGATAAAAAAGGGCTGTCTGAACCTGGGGCTGGCTTCCATCCGAGCAGTACAGTTCACCGTCTATTGCTCTTATGACTATTACCGAACCAGGCCAAGAAAAGCTCCCAAGTTTTGGCACGTCTCAGATTTTCCAGTCTGCACAAAGTCATGCCAGGAACATTTACTGAAGCAATTGCTTTCTTTCTTTCAAGGCTCTAATTATGCACCTAACAACGTTGTAGAAATGTGTTGTACAAAAACCCCCAGTACAGTTCAGATGTACTTCAGCCGACAAAAGGATTAGAAGCTCAAGGCTCAGTGTTAATATTCTGAACATACTGAAAGGCACAAAGTGCAAACTGCAGCAGAAACAGAAGAAAGAGAGAGGTTATCACTTCCAAAATCTGGAAGAGGGAAAACCACAGGGAAATGCCACACTAATCTTACTAAATGCCAGTGATGCAGAGAGTGGTAATAAGAAACATTTAGAAAGGGGCCACCATCAAAGCGGTCTCTGAATTAGCAAACAGCACATCTTCAAGCACAGCCCACTCCCTAGAAGGTGTGGATACCCCAGAGGGTGGGATACTGCCTGTAAACTGATGTTCACCACTTGGCAGCTACTGGCAACAAGGAATCAAACTGAACCGGGGACAAAAGTTGTCTGAGGTGTCAACTTCCCCTGAAACCAGACCCAAACCTCAGCCATCACTATCAAGTTTTGCTGAACTTAGACTGGAACCGAACCAAAACATTCACTGTTTGACACTGGGACCATTACCCCTGTGAACAGTCAAATCATTCATTTAACCAGCATGAACTGGCCTGTAGAACCAAGTTTTGAACACTGATGGCTGTACGTTTTTCTTACTTCCAGTTTGCAGAGGAGGCAGGGAGACATGACGGTACTTACACCTGGGAAGCCATCCAGGCACTCCAAATTAGAGTTACATTAGGCAAAAACCAGGATTTAGCACTTTGACCATTAACATAACGTTGCGGCACTGGTGAAATCAGAAATCAAGGGCTAAGTTCCTCTGGTCTACTGACTCCAACATGGTTTATTCAGATGAGTGCCATCACTTGCTTCGCTGTTACTATCATGTATTTTAGGGATGTACTGCTGCGCCCTTCCTTCTTACAGAGGTTTTGCTGTATATTGACCAGAACTGGTTAAGGCTTATTTAGGGTCCCTAAGAAAATTAACAAAACTGATGTAGCGTTTTCAGGACAGTGCTGGAGAGGATGCATGGAAATGCTGACTGCGTAAGTATGTCACGCCTTGGGAAGAAAGCACATTACAATATTATCATGTAGAGGCAGATGTGAAATGCCAGCCCATACCGCAGCTCACTTCCACCCTCTTGGCTTTCAGAATAGCTGTGACTGGAGCTACAGCTTGACAGTGGTACCTCTCACCTGCCCTGTCTCACCTCTACCCCTCACACACCCCAGCGTTCACACTGTTCATCCCTTCAGCAACTGGCTGGCAGCTGTGGGGAGTTCTCCGATGAGCTTTGCTTATGGGGACAGAGCAACAGTGACGGGCTTCACCCCAACCCCCCTCTTTGCCACAACCCGGGCAGCGCGGTCCACGGGTGGGAGGCAGAGGTAAGCGTAAGGAAGAAATCAGATGTGTTTATGCATTTTTTTCCCCGTGCAGAGCCAAACTGTGATGCTCTAGGGTGGGTCTCGCCATCTGGGAGAAACATGTAGGGAGAAAAAAGGCAGGCGGGGAGGACGAGTGGGACCGCTTTCCCCCGCAGGCAGGCTCGGGCTCCCTCCCCAGCCCAGCTTGAGTTCATTTTCCTCAAATCACTTCCACATTTCCCCTGCCGTAATTACTAAATATTTTGTTTCTGACCTCACTTTTTCGGAGGCCGCCGCAACCAGGAATTCAGGCACCGTTTATTCTGTGTCAACAGAGCGGAGGGGGGGGGGGTGTTGCGAGTTGGGGGCTTTCAATGGTTTTCAATGTCATTGCAGTAAAAGAAAGGAAAACCAGAAAGAAGGAGCGGGAGGGAGGGAGGGGAAAGCGGCTGCCCAGGGGACCGCAGGCCGGGGGGAAGGAAGGAAGGAAGGAAAGAAAGGGGGGGTCCGGCCCCTTCCCCTCTCCCCAACGGAGGGACCCACAACTTCCCTCCCCGCCCCGGCCGCTACTCTCCCCGCTCCGCGGTGCCGCCCGGAGGTGGGCGCGGTGGAAAGCTCCAGAAGGAGACCCCCGCTGTCCCCAAAGCCCGTCCCGTCCGCGGCGGGGCCCCGCGCATACCTCGGCTCGCAGGCGGGCGGCGGCCAGCAGGGCGCAGAGCAGCGGCAGAGTTTTCCAGATCTGCAAAGAGAAGGGAGCGGGGGGCGGTGAGCGCGGCCGGGCCGGGGAGCGGGAGCGGGGCCGGGGCCGCCAAACTTCCCGCGGGGCGGGCGCGCTCACCATGCTGCGGGCGGGCGGGCGGCAGCGGCGGGGCAGGAGGAGTTGCGGAGGCGCCTTCCCCGTCTCCGGCTCACTCGGGAAGGAAAAGGGAGGGCTCCCCCTCACCTCGACCCGCCAGCCCGCGGCTCCACCCCCGGCCCGACCCCCGCCCCGGGGCGGGCTCCTCCCCGGCCCGCACGCCGCTCGGCCCCCGCTGCCGGGCCCCTCGGCGGCGTTTGAACGGGTTGTGGTCCGTGGTCCCTTGTCTCAGCCGCCCCACACGGCCCGGGCGGGCAGGAGATGGGTGCGGGGTTGCAGCCAGCCCGCCCCCCTCCCCGTTGTCAGCAAAGGGGGTAAACTGAGGCACGAGGTGGGTTCTCCGCAAGTGGGGAGCTGTAGAAAGCTGCTGCCGCCGTGCTCCGGACCTGAGACACGCTGGAATCCCGGCCACGGCCACAGGTGTTATCTGTGTCGGGATGTGGGGAGGTTAACAATAAGGATTTAAACCCGTATGCGTTAGGATCCAAATGGTGTTAGCTAAGCGGAACAGGCAGCCAGGGTGTTGTGCCAGGCACACGGGGATGAAATCCCAGCTGAAACGTCCCGTGGAGCTCATTTGGGTATAAATGCCTGTGATCCTCTTGTTTCATCTCTTCCATCTCTGAATTTCTGAAGCGGCCAGTAGCTTGAAGGCAGGATCTGAGAATGCGAAGAGACTGAGTGTCCTGAGCCCATACAGACATCTCTGTTGGAGCAAGCAACACCATGACACCAGCTGCCAAGGGCTTTCCTCGAGTGTTGAGGCTGGTTGTAACCAAAATGACACTGCTGGCTTTGAAAAACCATCTCACGCTGTAACCAAGCATGCCCGTCAGCCATCTGTCTTCTTGCCCTGCTTTATTCTGTGCCCTCAAAGCAGGCAGGCACCATGAGATCCTGGTGTGTGTCCCCTTATCGTTCCCCAAGACCAAAGATTCCAGCGTCCTGCCAGAAGGAGAAAACTGGGGGAAAGAGTTATCCTAGATCAGCCCACATTTGGTCTGTTCCTGGCAGCTGTGCCATTTCTCTGTGCTTCCTCAGGCTCTGCTTCCTCACTCTGTTTTGGTTTTAGGATTACTGTTACTAATTTTGCATTTATAAAGCATCCTCCCCAGCAAGTTCTGCTGCTGTCTGGGTACCAGCCACTGGTGCTTTTCATTGTCTTTTGATAAAAACCCCCTCATCCTTCACAATGTACTTCTTTGGTTTGGAGTCATTGATTGCAATGCCTCATGACACAGGGCAGGCAGAATTATGGCTGAACTCAGCCGGCCTGTAGCTTGCAGCAGCATTACAGGATCAGGCTCACCCAGATTCATCCTGATGCAAGTGCCACGATAAGAAAAAAGAAGTAACAAGTGGTAAGTGATAAATATGTTTTTAAAGAGGAATCTATTTCTGGCCTCTTGAGCCACTCAAGCCCAGCTCTGTGCAAGTGTTGCTATAAAAGGAGGCTATTTGCAGATGGTAAAAGTGACTTACACCACTCTTGGGAACAGAGTGCTAGCAGGGGTGTCGCAGCTCCCGCATTACCTCCCTGATTCCATGGGCAGTCACCAGATGCAGTCGTGGTTAGCCACTGTTCTGGATTATGCAGGTCACCATGAGCATGGGGCTTCTTCAGTGTGCTCGGACTGAATATGGAACACAAGGTGAAGGATTAAATCCTCCATTCTGCATCGGCATTCAGGTACACATAAGCATACGTCTTGAAGTTAGTTTTTATCAATCACGTGGAAACGTGTAGAGTTGAAAACCAAAAAGCATCTCCTATGCTACTCATCCCAGCTACCCCTTAAATCAGGTAAAATGCAGATGGGACCTGAGTATCTCTGATAGACTGGGGAGAACAGTCCTTAGCCCGTTGCTGGAAAGATGAAGACAATGATAGAGCCAGAGTTGTTTGTGAGTGTGGATGTCTGCCATGTCAGGAAACTTATCAAGGCAGAGGAAAGGAGTGTTATCTCTTCTGTCACAAGCAGCACAAAACAATCTCAGCACAGCCACCAGACTCTTAACACTGTGCACAAAGGCACACATAGCCAAATACATGACACCTGACAAACTGTTCACTTTTATGCCAAACTTTCACTGTGTAAAACCATAAACTGCAAAGGAGCAGTTTGTATAACCTGAGTGCATTAGAAATATGTCTGCCAGGAATCTGCTCTGTTATGAGGGACCATAACAGGGAGCTTCAATCAGAAGTACTAGAATAAGGGGAAAGCAGACACATTTACAGTTGTGGTTTCAAGCTGTGGACTTAATGGGTATGATAATTCATCATTGCTGGCTGCACAACCTAAGTAGTATCATAAAAACGCTTTTAGCTAAAAGCTTCATTATAAGGGTGAATGATGCTTGCCTGAAATTTTGAAGGTTGCAATGCTCTGGTGGGCCAAAGAAATTGGGAATCATTGCTCTACCGAGAAGATGTTATTCTGTTACATACATCAGTATTTCATTTCTGCTGATGCTTACTTTCCAGTCACTGGTACCTCTAAACCAAGCATTTTGCTACACGTATGGGATCACAAACTGTGAGTTACACACACGCACATAAGCCCAAGTGACCACACAACTGAAGTTCAGTAACAAGCCATTGCCTGAGAAGCAAAGCAAATGAAACCCAGGCTCATGCAAGTGTACATGTCATGGGTGGATACGTTCCTGTGTTTAATAAAGTGCAGGCTCCAGCTGAAGCTTTCTCTATTCTTGAGGCACTGTCAACATCACTCCCCTGGACTCTCCAGTGTCTCATGAGGGTTACTCTGAAGCCACAGCCTCTCCCTTATTACAGCATTGTACACATATGCATCCAAAGTGATTGTATAAGCCTTATTTCCTAGGGAAATGGGGCTAAACACATACCAATGAATTACTTCTTAAGCCCTCACCCAGCCCTTGTGGCTATACCATGATATCACCCTCTCCACATTACCTCACTCCTATCCGCCACCCACATCCTTCATGTCTCCTCCTTGCCCCCCTGCCATATGAAACATCAGCCCTAAGGGATGGGGTCGTGCTTGCAGCGTTGGGCTGAAGCCAGTGACAGCCGTGCCTGCACTGCATTTTAGGTGACAATTCAAGAAATCAAGTTGCTTGGCAAGTGGCCTTCCTGACAGAGCAATAATCTATCCCACTGAAGACGTGCAGCAACATTATTTGGCAGAATCAGGAAGCAGGGTACTATTTCTGAATAGCAAATGTGTTAAGGTTATAGGTGAGGTGGCTCAGCTCATGTGGGACCAGAGACACCTGCATCGTCTTGAGCTATGTGAGCAGTGACTCCTCATGCACCAGACGACAGGTCTGAACCTGAGGAAGGGCCCAGAAGAGGCCAGGACTGGAAGACCTGAGGGGAAAGCCTAGAGTGGAATGATATGCACAAAGGTGCAGGTGTCAGACCCAAATGCACACTGGGATGACCCCAAGGTTGGTGTGAGGGTCCCCAGGGCTGTCAGTCGTGGATCAGGGACACCTCACTGCCTTGGGTGAGGACTCAGGCCTGCAGTAACCTTCTCCGGGTGTCCCCCTGATGCGGCAGTGCTAACTTCACATCACACCTCTCGCATATGTACCCAGCCGGGTGAACTGACTCAGGTCTGAGGCTTCTCTGCTTCAGGGAGAGGAAGTCGGGGAGATACTTTTCTGATCAAAATTAAAACTCGGGTAAGAGATAGGTGTGTATCCTCAACTGTGATGTGAGGATACACGCGTGACACGCAGGTAAGTTGAATCTCCTTTTATTCCAGCACAGTTATTTGTCACATCCCTGTCCCTTTCCTGTAGTTCGGCCACATTCCAGCCTGCACTTTGGTACATGCAGTTATTCTGTTTCTATTCTTCTAGCTTTGCTTTTTTGCTTCACTTCCTTGCCCTTGCAATTTTCTTTCTCACTGTGGTTTCCCCATTCCTTGCTCCTGCTCCACCTGCAGCATTTGTACTAATCATGATTGCTTCAAGCTCTGTTTCAAACCCTGTGTAGTAAAGTGCTGTATCTTCTTGCAGATATCATGGTAGAAGTCTGTTACAGACACAACCAGGATGAAGAGGCAGACAAAATATTCCATCAGCAGCTGGGAGAAGTCTCACAATCACCAGCCCTTGTTCTCACAAGGGACTTCCAGTGACCGATGTCTGCTGGAAATACAATACAGCAGAGAGGAAACAGTCTAGAAAGTTTCCAGAGTGTGTGTAAGGAACTTCCTGACACAGCTGGTGAGGGAGCCAACTAGGGACGGTGCCCCACTGGACCTGTTGTTTGTGAACAGAGAAGGACCTCTGGGTGATGGTTGAAGGCCACCTTGGCCAGAGTGATGATGAAGTGATAGAGATTTTGATTCTTGGAGGAGTAAGATGGGGATCAGCAGAACTGCTGCCCTGGACTTCCAGATACCAGACTGGCTCATTCAGAAGCTTGGTTGACAGAGTCTCTTGGGAGGCAGTCCTGAAGACAAAGGAGTATAGGAAGGCTGGACTTTCTTCAAGGAAGAAATCTTAGAGAAATGGTCAGATAGATACCTGCTACACCACTTAGACATGCAAGTCTATGGGTCTTGATGGGATCCACCCAAGGGTACTGGGGGAGCTGGCAGAAGAGCTTACCGAGCCACTTTCAGTCATTTGTCACAGAAGCCCAGACTGGTTTGGGTTGGAAGGGACCTCAAAGCTCATCCGGTTCCAACCCCCTGCCACGAGCAGGGACACCTTCCACTAGAGCAGGTTGCTCCAAGCCCCATCCTACCTGGCCTTGAGCACTTCCAGGGATGGGGCAGCCACAGCTTCCCTGGGCACCCTGTGCCAGTGCCTCAGCACCCTCACAGGGAAGAACTTGTGCCTGAGAGCTCATCTCAATCTCCCCTCTTTCATCTTAAAGCCATTCCCCTTGTCCTGACATTACAGGCCCTTGTCCAAAGGCCCTCTCCAGGTTTCTTGGGTGCCCTGTTTAGGTACTGGAAGGCTGCCAGAAGGCCTCCCTGGATTCTTCTATTTTTCATGCTGAACAACTCCAACTCAGCAGTCCTGGCTAACTGGGGAGGTCCCAGTTGACTGGAATTAGCAAATGTGACACTCATCTATAGGAAGGGCCAGAAGGAGGATCTGGGGAACTACAGGCCTTTCAATCTGACCTCAGTGCTGGGGAAGGTTATGGAGCAGACCATCTTGAATGCCATCACATGGCGTATACAGGACAACCAGGTAAAAATGTGGCTGGATGGCCAAGCACAGAGTGGTGGCTGTCCCATGGCCCCTGCTGGCATTTAGAAGGCCACCCTCCGCCCTCATGTAGAATAAGAGCTATTCCAGCTTCCAGACGTGTGCCTCCACCATTGTATAGGTGCTGGCTGGTCACAGGGATTGGTTCATGGAGACTGCCTGGCACATCTACCTTAGTGCAGAAGAAACGTGGCTTATCTGCTTAGCCAAGCAAGAACCTTATTCCATCCAAATGAGGAGTCAATAGCACCCACATTTATTTTGTGGGGTCCTAGCCTATATGCTACTGCCACAACTTGCTGGATTTGAGTCTGACCCCAGAAAGCCCCTCAGAGAGAGGTCTGATAATGCAACAAGCCACTGCAGGAACCTGGCAGAATAAGTCTTGGGATCACCTTAGCATCAAGGTGAGGACAGTTGTCCACTGTACAGGCATCTGAATGGGCCCGCACAACTCGTAAGATGGACTTCACAGTGTGTAATGCTAAATCACAAACCAGCACACGGGTACATACTGCCATGGAGACACACTTCTAGGCAGAGAGGACTTGCCTCCACACCTACTAATGTCACATGCACTTCATAGCACACACTTTAACACATACTGTTAAATATGACATGATTGTCCATAAGTGAGGAAGCAATCATTACTGCTTCCCACTTCCTTCCTCATTATCTCCCTCATCGTGCAGACACCTTCACTGAGAGGTTGCTGAGGTCGCTTCTGGCAGAGCACAGAGTCAAACCCAGGACTCTTCTGTCGCTGGAGGAAATTTCAGCTACTTTGTCTTTCTGCATCACTGAGCTACGAAGATGTACTTGGCTCTGCTGTGTTCCATGCCGTGAGCCCAGGCACCCCATCCCCAGACATTAATGCTGTGGAGAGGGCCATTATCCGCCACTGGCAAATCCCGATTCACACAATTAAGAGCACTTCCTCCATCAGTTGAAACAGTAGGGGACTTGTGCTCATGAATGGAGCAGGAAATCAACCCAGGATGTCTCCAGCTCTGGCACAGGCGATTATAATCTACCAATTATATCGCAACAAAACACAAGTGTTCCACACTCCACTCGTCTCACCTCTCAATTGATGTCATCACACAGGGGCAAGCTTCATGTTTGAATAAAATATCCAGCCAAATTTCCCAGAGGCATTCCAGTGCCTGCCACCCTGCTGTAAAGAAGCAGGTGCTCTCTCTTCACCAACCAAAGGTCATCACTTGTGGTTTGGCTGGGGAGCCCACAGCTCTTGACTACCAAGTCAGAGAGCCAAGTGCCAGAAGTGCATAGGAAGAGCCTCTGGAGGAGGATGCTTCAGAGCTTGTTGAAAAAGTGTCTGCTGGTGGGGAAATCAGCTTCTTCAGAACAAAGGGGCTGGTGTAAAAGGTCTATCAGATCTCCCACAGCTGAGGCAACAGGTCTTGGTTGCACCTGGATTAATATGAGCATCACAGGAGATGCTGGGGCATGTGCAGCCATTTGGGAAGGGAGGGCAAGGACATAGATCTAATGAGCCTGGTGAGACGCAGGGGATTTTGTGAGAATGCTTTTGTGTGCCTCAGCACCATGCAATCCATCTATGACAGATGGGAGCTCAAAGACCTCTGAGGTGACCCTCTGCAGAGCAGATCTTTCTGGGGTTCTCTCCTAACCTGCATAATCTGTCCATGGCTGTGTCATGATGGAAGCTGAGTGCACCTCAAGATGCCACAAATCCATTCAAACAATTGCCGTAGCAGATCCTGGCTCTCAGCGCTGTTACAGGACTGTCAGAGTACACCTGGAACTCACATTGACTTTTTTACAATGATGGTGATAAAACACTGGCACAGGTTACCCAGAGAGGTGGTGGATGTGCCATCCCTGGAGACATTCAAGGTCTGGATGTGGTTCTGGGCAACCTGACCTAGCTGAAGATGTCCCTCTCATTGCAGGGGGTTGGACTAGACCTTTCAAGGTGCCTTCCAACCCAAACTATTCTATGATTCTCATAGTTACCTGCTCCTTATCCTTACAAAATACATAACATACACAAAAGTCTCTCCTGAACCGTGCAGGTCAGACACATGGTTCAGAGCACAGAAGCTCCTGGGTTCACCTACCCACACTCGGAATGATTTTGCTGGCTATTTCTCATCCTCCAAGGATGAGCAACTCGCTAGCAATGAACATGCAATGAACACTAGCAATGAACACTGAGCCTCTTGTCCCGGCCCTTGGCAGAGCCTGGGATGCTTGCTAGAAGGCGTTCAGGAATTTTGCTGCCCAAACTATGTTTGAGTTGTGTGAGTCGTGCCTGGGTCAGTGGAACAGCAGCTCTGTGAGTCACCAGGGATCTGTGAGAGCAGGACAGAGGTTCCACAGCTTTACTAGGCTACAGGCTGTTGCAATGTTCAGTACACACATTCAGGATGGCTGTTCTGGTGTCTGTATGAGAAAGCTTGGGAGTTGGCAGTGGAAGTTTGGACAGCTGATCTAGGACATAAACATTAGCTCAGGGACTCTTAGAAAATGAGAAGCGATGCTGTTAAGCAAGAAAATGTACAATGTGTTAGTAAACCCAGCTAACCCGAGAGACAAGCTCTTGTCATTGCTTAGCAATGCTATGAAATCATATGGTCCCTTCCCAGGCCTGGGCTAGGCAGTGGAAACCAATGCTGCATACAGAGGTGCAATGTCTGTCTTCAGCCAGAGCTATCATTCCTGAGAAGATGCTAAGCACGCTCAGCTCCACCACAGAGGCTGTCAAGTGCAGTTGCTGAGCTCCTGCAAATCTGGCTGCATTAGGTTCAAAGTATGGAGATAGTGCCTGACCTTAGACATGTATATTGGAACATGCTGGTGTTTAATTGCTGCAGCCAAGCTGCCCCTGTGGGTCAGGACTGATGCCAGGCCTTTTACATGAGGGAAGAGGATAAACAGCTGTAAACAAAGCCAATCCAAAGGAAAAGGTCACTGCTTTCAACCTCTGTGAGAAAAAGCTTCTGGACTGGAAATGCTAGTGACAGGAGGCAAAGTGGATAAGAAGCTTGCATTGCAAACTGGATTAGTTATCCCAGGAGAAGAGAAACTGGAAGAGCAGGGTGGGCGAGCCTGGATGTCATGCGGACTTCTCTGGGCCAGTGCAGTGCTGCAGAGACCACTGACCTATGTTAGGTGGTGAAGCAAAAGAGGTGAGAGATACCTTTCTGGCATAACAACAGACTGGGAGGTACGAGCAAAGCAAGACATGAACAAAAGCACCATCAGAGGGCTTGGAAAGGTGGACAGGCAGGTTCCAGATGTCACAGATTCAGAGGGGCCTGCACTATACTGGGAGGGCACAGATTTGTGGTGGAAGTGTAGCATCTCCTTCCAAAATCCCAGCTGGATAATTGATACTTACAAGTTCATTGACTTGTAACACCAGAGCACTCACACCTTTAGAAATGGAGTCTGTTTTACTGGATGTGAACCTTTGAATCCATTTAAATGCCTGTGGCCAGGAGTTCCCACAGCAAGATATACAGCTATTTAGCAACAGCACTGGTAAAGCCCAAAATGCTGAATAAAATGTCTCCACTGAACCCAGATCTCCAGTTTCTTTCAAAAGCTTGCATCTATCTCCAGTGAGCAATGTGTAAAGCCATCCATTCCAGGCAAAACATCTGGCTTGGCAGTTTTAGCTCCTGTGGGTACCTATCCCAGTCTGTTGGGAGAAGCGCAACAGACGGGTGACGCAGGCCGGTCTGGATGGAGCCATGCTTTGTACCTCTGTCCCTATGGAAAGCTGTACATGATGTACACAAAATCTGGCCAGCAGCTTTGGGGTGGGGGTGTTAGAGGCCTCTCCTACCATCCCACTCCCCCGGAAACGCAAAGCTGGCAATGGCCTGGCTCTGAGTTAGTGTCGAGCCTGGAAATGACAAATTAACATAAGCTGCGAATTTACATACTTTTCAGCCATTTCTGGCCTTGTCTGAGCCTAAATAAAAGCTATGGTCCCTGGAAAATGTGGGCCCGTTTGTCAGTGAGGCATTCCAGAGAAAACATCACGTGTTCATTTAATGAAGTGAAATAAGATCTTTGTTCTGCGCGCTTCCCCCCCATCCTGTTTCTGAATGAGGCAGTTTTGTCCGGGTATTACAAGCCAATGTTCCAATCCCTCCCAGACGTTTCCCATTATCAGAGCTGCCTCTTGTCCTCCAGATCATTTTCCACAGGACTCCTGTAACAGGCTGGGAAACAAAGCCAATTGCTCAGAAGAAAGGACCCTATTCCAGGCTTGCTGACAAGACTGAAAAATGCTGCAGGGTGTTGCTGGGACCACCCAGCCTGAAGCATCCTCAGCAAGGGAGCTAAAAAAGATGCTAGTGGTGGGAGGAGGCTCACTGTACTGGTCAGACATTTAAACAACTCAGTAACTTAACTTTGATGAGGTCTAATCACACTGCGTGGAATTGGTTCTGGAGGCTGGTGGCAGACAACTGTGACTGATGGTCAGCTCCACAGTGTACAGCACAAAGGGCCTTTGTGTTGCACTCTTGAGACCTACTCATGTTTTGTGAGTCCCCTCTGTCTGGGGGTCAGATTGCCCCCACTGTAGAAAAGTACTGAAGGGGGGTGGAGGAAGGGAAGGAAAACTCAAGTGGGGCTTTATGTTTGCATTCTTCTTTCCCTGTCTCAAAGCATCATCCTCTGCTGGGGGGGGGAGCCACATGTATGGAGCTGGACCACCTACTTACTGCACAGACCCAAGCAAGTCCCTTCTGACAAACAGAAACCAGCTACTGGAATGAATGGAATCAGGCTTGGCTCTGCAAGACTCCCTGTCCCATTTAGCTCGGCTGCAGAGGGGATCACCAAGCCAGGAGGGCCCATCTAAAGAACACACAAAGCCCCTTTCTGCATCCTCACATAACTTTGCCATTCTGGTCCTTGGAATCTTCTGCTGAAGTTTCTCCAAGCATCACTGCTGAAGACTCTGGCATTACAGTCTACTTGACATCAGGAATTAGTTTGAATTTAGGCTATGGCTCCTAATTAGGAGTCACACTCATTATATAATTTTGTATTCAGCCATTAATGGTGTAAACTTGCTACAAACCTAAAAATACCCTAAAATGCTGACTGAAAATGCATAACTAACCACATTCATTCTTTTCTACAAATTCTTCCCCTTGCATTTCTTTCATCAATAGTGGGTAAACTGGCATTTGACTGCGCAGAGCCACCTCCTGCTCCTGTTCTCCTGCTCTGATCAAGTAGAAGATTGGTTCAAGGCCTAAGGGCTTTTTTTGTTCTTTTTGAGCACAGCTACAGCAACAACAGAAAACCCTGGCAAATTTAGCTGAGATGAATGGTACACTGCCTCGCTTGGCTGATTCTCCTTCCCCTTTAGGGGTCATATCTTGTTCTTTCTTTTCTTGAAAGCATTATACTGGAATGGTAGGGTAAACAAAATTAAACCCAACTTAGTTACATTGTTGGGGCAGAGCAAAGATCAGAGATTTTCCACAAAGCAATGATGATTTTCTTGGCTGCCAAGAAACACAGCCCGCGTAGAATCTGTTCTGAACGGATGACATGCTCTGGTACAGAGGCGATAGGTCATTTGTCAGTTCATACATGTTTAAGGAGATACGGGAACCCAATGAGAGACATCAGCTGTTGAAACCAAGAAGGAAGAACAGGGAATAGGGAAAAAAGGGGTAAAGCCAAAAGGAAATACTGGTGTTTGAAAGAACCATGAGGCAGATCTGGGGGGATGCACCAGAGAATGTGAAGACAGATGAGGCAACAACAGCCATGGGAAGGAAAGAACTAAACGAAGTTTTATCTGTTCTTCAGTGGGAGGGTGATACCTTGTAAGCTAAGAGGGCAGTGAACAACCAGATCACACATGACCCACCTGCATGGGACTTTTCTTGTAGAATAAACTGTGTTTCTTTACATTTTGATGTCTTAATCACTGCTCCCTGTACAAAAAGTGCAGGTTGGGGTCTTGGTGTCCTTACAGGTTGCACAGTGCACATACAGAAGAGCCACGCTGTTACCCACTGAGCTCCATAAGGCATAGCCTGGAGGTCCAGCCCTTGCAGAGCCCTTTGTAGAGCACCTTCCCTGGCAGCTCCCTCATTTGGGGAGGACACCTCTGACATACTGCTGAGGCTGTACGAGGGCAAGGGGGGTCAGGGATGCTTTTGCTTCTGGGCAGAGCCTCAGCTTCTGTACATCTCAGAAGCACTGGACTACAGGGACAGCAGGACAACAGAGGGCACAATGCAATCACTGCAGGTACAGGTTAGCTTGGGCGCAGCCAGTGGTTAGACCATGCAGTTAGCACACACAGATGTCTCCTGATGTACCTGTTCAGGGGAGAAGGTGAACACACCACCCAGAGGAGACAAACAGCAGCCCCCCAAAAAGGGGAAGAGAAAGGGAAGTAGAGAGCAGGGGGATCCTAACTGAGGTCACAGTACATGGGCTGGTAGAGCCCATGTATGGAGCTCTTAAAGAGCATCTGATGTGAGGGGGTCACTTGGGGTTTCATTGCAATGCAAGGGACAATCTGAAATCACTTTCCATGTCCTGATGGATGGTTCAAACATCTCAACTTGGCAAGACTCTGATCTGTCCCATCTTCCAAAACAATAAAGTAAAAAAACCCTCAAACCCAGCCTAAACCAACAGCAACAACCCCCCACGCCATGGAATCAGATGGATATCCACCACGAACATCAGTGGGGCTGAAGCCCTTACCAACAGGGGGTGACAGGCCCTGTAAGGGATCAGCAGGAGGAGAGGATGCTGCCATGTGCTGACACCATGTCCCACCAAGGCTGGTAGGCAGTGGATGGGTGGCTGCTGCCCAGCCACTGACAGTGGTGGTGTAACCCAGCCCTACCTTCCCAGTTTGAGCCCTTCATTCCTACCTTGCCCTGGTCCTTCCTGTACCCAGGGCTGGTTTCTCATCCCTCTCCTCCACTCCTCGGAATCGCTCCCTGCTTGTTTTCTTCACTCAGCCCCCAAAGCACATGCCTTCAGCGTTGAGGAGCAAAGCTTTTCTCCCTGGCGTTTCCCCAAACATCCATCTCCCACTCCCAGGCTCCCTTCTCCAGCTCTTTGTCCAGTCACCCACCCTTCCCAGTCTCTTTCCTCAGCCACTCTACCTCACCTGCTTCTGGTTGTCTCCTCACTCCCAGTCTGATCAACCCCACTAATCTAGATCTTATTGTTCCTGTCCTACATATCCCTGGTCACCCTTTGACACCCACAGTCGCTGCCTTCTCCCTGTTTCAGGCCCAGGAGGCTTGTTCCAGTACAACTCCTTCCCATCTAGTCCTTGCCACTCTGTTCTGCATTGCAGGTAAATACCTTTCCTTCTCCAAGCTGTTTGGGCAACTGGCAAAGGCATCATGAGAGAACAGAACTAACAGGTCCCCTGTCTCCAGCTGGGAATCAAAAGGACAAACTCATCCACCCCATAAAGAAATTAATGTTGCTACCCTCATCCAGGGGGTAGCAACAGGCCTGGTACCCATGCACCCACCCAGCATCTGGGAGTGTGAAGATCATTTGAATGGCCCTCAGCTGATGTGATGACATGGAGATATGGACATTGTGTTCCTCCTCAGGCACAGCTCCATTTTATTTTCTCATGGTGGATTACCTTTGAAACAAAAGTACTGCTCTGTAGTGGAAATGCCTCATTTTAGTGTCTGTGTATGGAAACCTAATAAAGCAAAGCTCCTTTAAGACACCCAGCTTTGTATCCTTGGGAAAAGCACTAGATCATCTGTGGAGAAACGTACATTCCTGTGTCATTTCCTGATGGGAGGTGGGAAAGGCTGTGAAACCAGGTGGTTGCAGTCTTGTGCTCCTAATGATAGTAATTAACAGCACTGACCTTCCTGATGGGCAGGTAAGGTTGCACCAAAGCTTCCCATCATATCACAGCCCTGTAGAGTACAGAAAACACAAGCTAAAGCCATTTGTTTTCCTTTCCACACTGCTGGCAAGGCTGATCTCAGTAAAATAAAGGCAGAAGGAAGTGGGCTGGAGCTGGGAGGGCTGAGTAGAGCAGGAGGAAGAAAAAAAGCTGTGGCTGAAGAGTTTGGCCAAGGCTGGGGCAAGGGAAGAGAAGGAGGGGACAGACATTTTTTGGGAACATGCTAGACTCCATCTGAACAAAGTAACTGCTGCACTGTAACAGCCTTTTGGAGCAGTCTCTGCAAGAGAAAATACATTCCAACAGGCTTGTTTTTTACTTTCCTTAGAAAGCTGACTGTTGGTAGAGCCAGCAAGACAACCCCTCTGTTGCAGCATGTTACAAACCCCTGTCAGCTCCCAGCTGCCAAATGTTCACCATTTGTTTGTACTGAAATGTTCCATTCTTGTTCTTGGTCTCAGACATGTATTTCCTTTCAAGTTCTTACAGAAATAGCATCCTTGCTTTCTGCAAAGGGGCTTGGGAAAAGAATAGTTTGAACAGTGCAGGCTTGTTTTTTCAGCCATTCCAGAAAGGAGCAGAAATTCAGGGAGCTGAAGCAAGGACTTCAGATGAGAGAGAGCAGCCATCTCTTTGGGGTTTTTCCCTTCAGATCCTTGTCTGACTATTATCAGACCCCTTAGGAAACCATGTTTAGATTTATCAGCACAAATACCAGTCTTTCTGGGCTACAGCTAACCGGTTGTTGTAGAAATAACCAGTGAAGCCTGGCTGAAAAGTATATCCTGATTCCTTTGATTTTATAGAGGAATTCACACCCCTAATTCTTGGCAGCCTGGCACATTCTTTAAGATAAAATAAAAAGGCCTCTCCGCCACTTTCCAGAGAGTTTTGGTCCAGCTGATCTATTGCCAGTAGAGAAGATGTGGCCAATAGTGATACAGGAAAGCTCTTCGATGGCTGATGTCTAGCTGCATGTGTTCTTCTCCCCCATCAAAACGAAGTGTTGGGTTACTAGAACATTGGCCCATAGCATCCTTGTAGCCAACACAAGGTGGTATGGACCGGATGAGTGGACTGCAAAGTGAGTGAAAAACAGGCTGGACAGGTGAGCTCAAAGTGCACAGGTCAACACTCCAAAGTCTAATAGGAAGCCAGTTCTGAGTAACATTCCTCAGAGGGTCAATATTGGTACCGCTGCCATTTAACATCCTCACCTACAGGAGGAAAAGGACGCAGAGAACACCTTGAAGAGTTCACAGATGTTATCAAACTTGAAGAAGAGGTGGCTATGCTGGAGGGCAGCACTGCCATTCAGGGCCTAAATAAGCTGAAGAAGTGGGCTGGCAGAAACCGTGCGAAGTCCAGTAGTGACAAATGCAAAGTTCTGCATTGCTTGCACAGCCCCATTCCCAGTGCAGGCTGGCTGCTGCCTGCCTAGCAAACACCTCTGCAGGAAAAGGCCTTAGGCTGCCAGAAAACTACTAGTTGAACAAGACTCAGAAGTGAAGCTCAGCAGCCATGTAGGCCAAATCAATAGTGGACTGCAGAAGCAAGGGAGCAAGCCAAGGGAAGGGATTATTTACCTTTTTTTGACACTCATGAGGCTGCGTCTGGAGCATTGTTTCCATTTCTGGTCTTCCCAGGGCATGAGCAATACTGATATACTGAATGGGGTCCAACGAGATCAGGGATCTGGAGCACTTAAGGAGAAGCTGCGGGAGCCGGGTTTGTTCATACTGGTTGGATTTGAGACCTCCAGAGGTCTATTCTCACCCAAGTTGTTCTCTGAGTCTGAGTATGTGCAACTGTAGAACATGACAAACAGCAGGACTGAGATTTGCTTCAGCAGCCAGCGTTTTACAGCTGGGGTTTGGCCAGAGTGGTACACGGTACAGTGATCAGCATTTAATCAAGTCAACATTTCAAGCCTCCCTCCCACCCCACAGCTCAGTTTATCTCTACAGACACATACATGTACACAAACAAGAGGAAACAGGATCCCAGAATCACTTGCTGAGTATCTCTTAAAATGTGTCTCCCCATCTTTACATCTACAAATGGAAAAAAGCTCAGAGCATGACATATGGTGCCATTTGATTCAAGTAAGGGGCAGCTGGAGGAGATAGTGGACAGAAGACAAAGAGCTTGCCATTCCATTTGTGCCATACTGTATCATTTAGCGAGCACATCCCTTGTGGTATGAATGGCCTCCCTGCTGGTGACAACACACGGTAACTCAGAACTTGTAGATGACAACAAGTATTAGCAGTACAACACCTTTGTGCATGTCTTCATCGATAGCTGGCTCCCAGCACCTCACGCCACCCACCCCCCAACACATTAATCACACAGGCAACACTTGTATTCCCAGCAACTTCTGAACCATCTCACCCCACTGTCTTTATCTGAACAAGATGTCATCACTGTATACTGAGTGAATGTTGATTTCCTTAGCTAACGGCATTTTCCCTTTCAACGTGAATCTTTAGCTTTGGAATTACATGCTAATGACTTGGTGGTACAGGAGCATAAGGCTTGTGAAGAACATCTGCTACGGGACTGTGAATCACTTGCAATGTTAGCCTGTGGTCCAGTATGTGCCAGAAAAAAACCCTGACATCCACACAACAGTGAAGTGTTTTTCTAGGAATAGTTTTGCAGCATTGGCTTCAGTTCATCCACACATTACCAGAGCTTCCTATTACTTCAACTGTCTGACATGGTATTTTCCTTGCTTTTGATGAGTTAGCCTGATTACAAAGCAACTGCTTTGGAGGTCTTGTTTAAGGTTTCCTTTGCCTTCTTCATTCATACTCTTCCGTAGTTCATAGCTGTGCATTCATGTTGCTCATGGTATAAATCTTGATAGGTATGTCAGTATTCCTTGTGCAGTTGCTGACTTCCAGAGGGAAGTTGCTGTTCACTAGCTGCTTGCTTTATTTTGAACCAAATCCAATGTCTCCTCTTTCTGCAGTGTGGGCAAAATCATTCAGTTCCTCTGTGCAGATTTGCATTTTGCTGTGAATCAGTTTCAGGCTGCACTCTGCTGCTTAAGAGCCCGTGCGGCTCCTGCCTCTTCTGCTCCATCTGCTGCTCCATGCAGATCATCCACTTCTTCTGCTGCGCTTGCTCTGCTTCATAGAGCCTGGGCAGCTCCTGCCTCTTCTGCTTCATCTGCTGCTCTATGCACATGAGCCACTGCTTCTGCTGCGCTTGCTCTGCCTCATAGAGCCTGGGTGGCTCCTGCTTCTTCTGCTGTAGCTGATGCTGCATGCACATCAGCCCTTCCCTCTGCTGCTCCTGCTCCGCCTCATGCTGTCGCAGGTTGATTCTCGTGATGAGGTCTGACCACTCATTAACCCTGAGTGTGTACTGCAGGACGCTCAGCACTGTCAGGATGCTCCATCTGCTGCTCAATGCACATGATCCACTGCTTCTGCTGCGCTTGCTCTGCTTCATAGAGCCCGGGTGGCTCCTGCCTCTTCTGCTCCATCTGCTGCTCCATGCAGATCATCCACTGCTTCTAGCTGCGCTTGCTCTGCTTCATAGAGCCCGCGCGGCTCCTGCCTCTTCTGCTTCATCTGCTGCTCCACGCACATCATCCACTGCTGTGGATTGGCTAAGGAATGGCGGACATTTCGTGACCGACCCAGACGTCTTAGCCTTAGGAGATGCTGGTTATAAAGAACACGGCTGAATAATGGACATGTGAGCCATCCCAGCTGCTTGGTCTTAACCAAACTCTGAGTTAAGTTGTAAGGCCTGAATTCAAGTTACCCAGGCTGCAAGGCCTAACCTTAGGTTACTAAAGGACAGCTATGTGCAGCGGAACAACGAACTTGGCGTTTGCTCAAGGTTAAAAGGATGTGAAAGCAGGATGGCGAAACTGCAAGATGTGTGCAAAAAGTAACAAATGGACAAGTTTTCAGCTAGCCTGTCACCTGCTTCGAAAATGTGTGGACAGCACTGTAGAGAAAATCAGAATCTATATTGGTTATATCAGCTAGTTCTGTAAACTATAAAAGCTGTTGATGTGTGTGAATAAATTTGGCAATCTCTTGATCACATTGATCGTCTCTGTGTTGTCCGTGACTCCCGCGTCTACACCCTGCTTCTGCTGCGGTTGCTCTGCCGCATTGAGCCCGAGTGGCTGTCCACATTTCTGAGATCTGTGCTGTACCTAGAGATGGTGTCAGGTCTGCAGATCTTTACCATTCCAAGTGTCGTAGTTTTTCTTACTCTTGCTGATCCATGGGGCTTTAAGTGCTGCGAGCCTAGTCTGGCAGATCCCAGGCACATGTAGCCTTTTCGTCCAGAGAAGTAAAAGGATTTGCAGAGAGAGTCAGGTGGCTGCAATACAGTAGGGACACAACAACCCCAGCAGCCCTGGACAAACTTGAGTAACTTAATAAAAGATGCCTTTGAAAGTAATATTTTTCTAGAGCTAAATTGTTAAGCAAGTATTTATGAGCAGGCTTTCCATGTACTTTGTGTGGTGCTTTGCATTGACCACATAGACCTGTTACACGTTTACACATCTTAATGATTGTCTTTGAAGTGTATGTAGTAATTGAATGACGTTTATGACAGAAAACCAATGCAGTTCTGTGTAATAGCGAATGATTTAATTGCTGATGAAACTGTAGGCTTTTGTAGTGTCTCTTCTGCAAACTTAGTTTTGCTAAGCATGGTCATTCAGGATAGAGTATGGAGACTGCTTCAGAGCCTGAGGTGTGGGGCACTGCCACTGTGTGGTGAGCATGGCTAGATGCCTGGCACTAAAATTGTTCCCAGGGCCTGAGACCTCAAGCAGGTGCCTTTACTTCATGTTCTTAAAGCCTGCTTCACCTGCAGGGAGTTTGCTCTGAGTTTTTCTATTTCTTTGGAAGCTGCTGTAGCCCTCCTGCCAATTGAATCATCCACACCCACTGAACCTGGTTACTTGCTGCTCCTTCCCTCACAGTGACCTACTGTGTCACTTGGCCTCCATCTTTCTGCCCCTTTCCATGGCGTTTTCTGTTCACTGGATTGTGTAGGTGTTAGTGCATGCTGTTGTACCAGTGTCAGTGTCCCCTCACTGCAGAAACTGCCTTCCCTGTAGGTCCTGTTAAAGCTTTAGGCTGGTAACTATGCAGCTGTGTGGATGTTGGGTTTATGCTCTATAAGCCAGGAAAGCTTAGCATAGAACACGCCATACCAAACCACTGGGTTGAACTGGTTGGGTTTGCACTTGAAATGCCATATATCTTCCTCCATTGTGCTCTGGCTAGAAGGTTGTTGGGAAGTCTTCACTGTGCCTTTTCCCCACCAATGTTAGTGCATTTCAAGGAAGTGTAATAGGGTTCAAGTTTCTGATCCCATCCCCTCCTGCATGTTGTCTTTAAATCCTCTTAAGGCTGACTGATTCTTTTTAACAATTTGCATCTCTTGCTACAGAAGACCAATCTAGCATGTGTTCTTGGGGTAGGTGGATTCCAGCATTTGTAAAGAGCTGTTGTGTGCCAGTTGGGTTTCATTGCATCTTCTTTAGTATAATGTCAGTTGTGGAATTTGAACTTCTGTGAGCAATGGCTCCAGATAAAGCCCTTTGGAGTTTGCTGAGGTTTGAGAGAGGATTGGAGGCCTGTTGTGAGCTTTCCTTTTTCTGCTGCTGGGAGCACATAGTGAGCATCAGAAAGCAGAGCTGTTCCCAGCTTGCTCTGATTATCCCACTGGATAAGGCAAGAGGAGCTGCTCTGGGCCCACGAGCTCTTGAGGTTATTACTGGTTGACTGCTTTGGTTCTCTCTCCTCTTCAACAGGAACATGCCCAAGAAAGGAGGGAGGCATGCTGACAGGGCAAATGATGGGCCCGTACAGTGTAAACGAGCAAAGGTGGAAGCAGCTTGTTCTCCATCAGCCATGAGTTTTGAGAACCCAGACAGCCTCTTTGGAAGCTTGATCTCTCCCATCAAACAAGAGGTGTTTTTCAGGGAGTACTGGGAGCAAAAGCCATTGCTTGTTCAGAGGAACAATCCCCTGCTGGCTGCCTACTACCAGTCCCTGTTCCAGTTGTCAGATCTGAAGGAACTGTGTGGCCGGGGTCTGTACTATGGGCGGGATCTAAATATCTGCAGATGTGTGAATGGAAAAAAGAAAGTTTTAAATAAAGAAGGCAAAGTGAACTACATGCAGCTGAAGAAGGATTTTGACCAGAAAAAGGCAACGATACAATTTCATCAGCCTCAGAGATTTAAGGTTGGTTTGTTTAGTTGGATATAATCAATGCATGCTTTACAATGTGCTATGCTTTGCTTCAGTCATACTAGACAGTGCTTCATCTCTGCCTCAGTAAATCTGGGGGGACAGCGGTGACCTGCTGAAATCCATACATGAACTGTAGTAATTTAAACTTGTAGTTTTGCACAGCCCATCATGTTTCAGTGCTCTTTAGTAAGAACAAAATCTGATTTGTGCTATAAAACTTAAGTATTCTTTAGTTTACGTGCCAGAGCAGTTTTTTGCTTTGTCACATACAAGTTTAGAAAAAGAAATGCACAAAATTGATTATGTATCTGTGTCTTCTTAAATTATCACTTCTGCCTCACTGTTTCGTTGTGCAAACAGGGGCTTTTGTATTGCTTTCCTTTAATGGAGGGCAAGGTGTGATACTGATACCGGGAAATAAAGGGTTAACATTGTGCCTGCTTGCTTAAGCAGTCACTATGCTTGGTGAAGCAGAACCATAGGAGTCAGTGTTGCTAGAATGGTAAAGCAGAATTGTAGGAGTTACAGCGGCTAGGCACAACTGTAGTAGATAAGATTCATAACTTAATATTTAAACAAGAATGTCTTAAATGTCTTTAGAAAGAAAAGGAACAAAAGATAGCCAGAGTAACAAAATTTACAAACTTGACAAGTTTCTGCTTTAAGATACATAAAACCGGCTTGTACTGAACCTGAGGTTTGGACAGGAGCCGAAACCCTATTGAGTCTGCGTGAAAGCAAGAGGTTGCTCACGGTGATGAAGAGGAACTACAGGCCTTCATCCTCACAACCCCTCAAGAACCACCACCAGGAGGCACTGCACAGGTGCACGAATGGGATGAATGCCAGAAAACTAATTATAATACTCGACGGGAATAGGTTTTGCATATGTATTAGGCGTGAAGCAATCTCATGTTTAGGTAATCATTATATGTAATATAAATGAACTGAGTAGCAAAGGAAGGGTGCGCATGCTTTTGGAGGAGGAACCCCCATGTGCCTCAGGGCTGAATAAAAGCATACCTAGTTTATAACTCTAACGAGTTGTGGAGTCTATCCGCATATCACATACAGCTCTGTTTCTCTCCTTCCCTGTGATTCCCAGCGCTTCCTCCACTTGCTCAGTAGAGTCTTTAGCTGTGGCACAGGTTCTGCTTCCCAATCCTTTTTGAGTCTTGTGGTGGATGCTATGGTGTGTGTGCCCCTGGGTTCATAGTCTCAGGCAGCTGCCCTTCTCTTGAAGGGAGTGGTTGTGCTGGCAAAGGAATCCCAAGGGAGTCTGGGATGTTATTCTCAATTCCTGCAAATTTGATTCCCTTGCAGCAGAGAAGAAATCCCCATTATCCCCTGCTGCAGCACAGCTCCACTGCTTGACAAGTGCCCCTGCCCCAGCCTGGCATCTGCATTGAAACCATAGCAGGGAGCAGCAATGCCCAAAGTGATGAGGCAAGCTCAGGGAGTTGAGACCCCAAGGCAGGGTCAGGGCTCCCATCACCAGGGTACCAGCCTGGTGTGAACACGGCCATGCCACAGCTCAGGCAGGGGCCAACCATGAAAGAACCATGACTTAAAAGCAGTTCCCGGGCTAAGGAGGGGGACACCCCACGAAAGCATCTCAGCAGGGTTATGCAGGGGATCCTCCACAAAAGCTTCTTCCAGCTCTTTTTTCCTCACAAGCTCTGACAAGCCAGCTGGTCTGGAGCTGCCAGCCAGAACCCTAGAAGGGGGAGAGTATACTCAGGACCCTGAGAAACTGCTGCTGAGGTCTGTGTTTGCCACTCCATTCCATGCCTTCAAAATCCAGGAAAGCATTTGATTTTCTCTACCATGAGGCAGGCCTTAAGATTTTTTATCACATTTCAAGGATCTGAAGGCTTTTGGTCCCAGGACCAGTTTTGCTGTAATTTCTATAGCACAGAACTGGAGATACTTGACACGCTGATGTATACCTGCATGAAACACTGCATTTCTCTGCTGTGCCAAATGCAGGTCTCTGCATCTTGCTGGTCTTGTGGTGGTGTTCATGGAGTGGATCAGGCCATGCTTCTCCTTTACTCCCTCCCAGGGTGGTAGCTGCCCTGTGCCCTGGTAAGAAAATCCAGTGTCTCCTAGGTCATGTTACGAGAATGAGTGATGCCTCACCGCCTTCCTCTTGCTCTGGAAAGCCAGGGAAGAGAGCAGTGTTACTGCTTCTGAATTGCTGTCCTCAGGTGCTCTGCAGTCACATGTGTGGGTAGGGCCAGTTACCTTTCCGTCTGCTTGAGTGACAAGCTCTCACCTGCACTCCTGAGAGCCAGTTCTGCTTGTTGCTTTGCGCAGTGCAATGCATAGCACCAGCGTCCTGCTAACGTACCTCTGCTTCACTTGAACTGCTGGATGTAGCTCAGGCCCTTCGCTTCCTCCTTCCTTTCTCAGCAATGCGTATGGCACTCAGCTGTCCCTGGCTCTCCATTTTATGGGGTACCACTCCCCCACATTCTTCTTCTAAATGCCTGCGCTCCGTGAAGCCCCTCTGTTCAAGTACTAAATGGCTCTTCATCACTAATTTTCTTTGTACCTCTTTCTGGTTTGACCTTGCTAAGACCTTCTCCTTCATCACATCATTCCTTGCCTGTCAAAGCAGAGTTTTCCTTATAGCCTCAGCTGTCCACTCACTACCAGCCTCATCCTGCCCAGTTTGTCTGTTTGTTTTCTCCTGGATCATTTGTGTTTGTGCAGAAATGGTTTCCCTTGGAGAGCTTCCATGTGTGTGCTGTTCCCCTCCAGAGCTCTGGTCACACCCTCCTTCCCCCCAGGACCCTGTCATCCTCTGCCCTTGCAGACAGTGCTTCCTCCTCTGCAGGAACACCCATCAAAGCTCTCCTCCACTCCAGCCTCGTTCTCTCTGTGGCAGGGAGCAGGAGGGGCATCTGTGGAGGACAGTCAGCAAGTCAGGGTCAGGATCAGGTCTGGGGGAAGTAGCATCCATTCCCCATCACATCCATCAGTTCACACTGTTGTTATGCTCTGGATGCCTTCTTTTGCACTTTTTCCCCACCAAACTACCACCCCATCGTCACCACCACCACTATTTGTGCACTGCTCCCTTCCAGTCTTTTCCCTCTGAGCTCACTTTGTCTCCTGTCCATCACTAAGTTCCTCACCAGTCCCTACTGCCCACAACGCATTAGGCTCCAGCTCACCTCTTTTTCTGTCTTTCCAGAAATCCCCCATGCCCCTGCTATGCTCCCTTCTGCTCCTTTCCCTCCCCTCTTTCTCCCCTTTGTGCAATGCCCATGGGTTTGCCTGCATTAAGGAGACAGCCAACATCATACCAGCTACTACTTGGAGGACATTTGAGTGTTAGCTGCCAGCAACTGAATCCTTCCTGCTCCTGCACCTCTCCCCATCATCACACCTCTGGGTAGCCACTCAGACCAGCACCACAGACGTTTTCCTGAGTTAATTTCCAGTTGTAAAAGAGAGCTAATCTGAATCATCTTGCAGCCTTGTGGGCCAGGTCCATGTACAGGAATAAGAGATGGCCAGAAGCACCCAGAGGAGCAGAAGAAGAGAACTGGAACAGCCCATTTTGTCAGCACTGCAGCATCAGGGGAGCTAAACAGGACTACACACCTTGGGACAAATCAACAATAAGGGCATGCTATTTGGCTTCTCTGAGCAGCTCGATGACTATCACGGATCTTCAGCCTTGCAAGGAGACGTTCAGACATCTTTCTTGCTGAGTAACGCTATCAGGGGACTGGCAAATGATGCAGTTTAAAGGTAATTTTGCTCAAAAGCACAATCAGAATAAAAAATGTGCCCTCTGGCTCTGCAGGCACAAAGTCCAGTGTCAGCACCAGTAAATATGGGCCCTGGGCGATAATACAGATAATAAATAAAAGGACCAATGAGGTTTGCTTTTCTTTTGTTAATATGGGAAAACTCTGCTGGGACACTGCCTTAATAGGGGTATACAATGAGTGTAAAGTGAGAGCAGAATGAAGCCCTAGAAGCATAGCTCTTACTTCATGCAGAAAAGGCTGTTGAGGAAGAACTCCCTGAAATCAGAGGAAAGTCATTGTATTGCTTGGCACCTGCCCAAAGTGATTTCATCTTCTGCTCAGGATTAAGATGCATTAATAGCCTGAAGGCAGCAGTTTCCTTGCCAAAAAATGCCTTTCTTCCCCCACCGCCTCCCACTTTGTTTTAAACATGAGGCCTTGCAGGTCAGGAGTGAACACTCAGTGAGTATTACTTGCATTATGAAATGAAAGTGCAGCAATATCATTTTCTTTCGAGCAAACACTGAGTTAATTAAAATGTGCACTCTGAACTTGGCAAATTGCAAATTATTCATGAGAAAGGTATGGCTCTGTCTATTGCAAAGGCAAACTAATAATAGCCAGAGATAAAGCACCAGAACAGCAGCTGTTAAGACTAAGCCAAGCTAAAAGTTTTTCTGGCAAAGCTCTATCTCTGAGAGTGTCATTTACCCTCAGCCCACTCTCTATCCCAGACCAATATAGCAAAGCTGGCAGAAGCCTTCATGTAAATGTGATTATGCTGGCCAGAAGATCCTTTCAGCCAGAGAGCTGAAAGAGAGAGGTTTTGCTCTTTTTGAGGAAACAGCAAAATCTGCATAGCCCAAAGCACTCCTGCTGACCAGATTGTGCCCCAGGAGGGAGCAGGGTTGGTACAGCTAGATGGAGGTGACATTCAAAGGCTGGAGTGAGAAAAGGTTCCATCACTCAGAGGCCTGATCCAGCCGACAAGGATCACACCCCTACCACACTCCTACCCCCATCTCATGGCCTTCTACTGAGTAGCTTTTTCCATAGCAGAGCAATGATAACAGAAGGCTCATCTACTATCACCTACACCTCTGTATCACCATGGGTACCTGTGCAGGTCTCCCCTTGGGTCTCAAGAGGCAATCACGGACCCAAACAGCCATAACATGTACTGGGGCTGGACAGATGTGCAACAAGAAACCTCGAGTGCCCAGTGCCACCAGAGCTGATTCTGACCAAAAGCAGCAGCAATTTCCTTGTTGACAGAGCCAAAGCAATTTTTCCTTAAGGTTTTGTGCAAAGGACATTGCAAAGGGAGGGGGAGAATAGCACTTATTTTCAATACCACATTAATAAAAGTCTGTATACAGACTGAAGAGATGACTTAGCCTTTCTCTCCCTTCCCAAACCCTTTTCTATTGCTTTGCTCTTATAACCTGAGTTCAGTTGATTTGTGTAGTAACATCCCAGTATAAAACTTGCTTTCTCTCTACTGCATCTGTCACTCTCTGGCAGATTGACCTGAAAACACAGTCACTTCAGTGATCTGAAAATCCCAGGCAAAATGCTTTCATTCCTACCTGTGTAAATCTGGGACAATCTCATCTGCTTCAATACATTCATTTGATGGACGATGGAAACCAAATAGCTATCTGAAAAGTATGTGGGCTGTGAAGATTGGCCAGCTTGCTGTACATCCACACCAGTTTGAGAGAAAAAGCTTTTTTGTGAGATGACATGGTCTGCTTGCTTAAGTTGAACCCTTATTCCTAGCTTGGAGGAACTGGAGGAATAGTTATAAAAGATGCTTAGAGAGAATCTACTGGTGGAGGCAGGGTGTTCTTGCAGTAGGTTGTGGCAGAAGCATACCAAATCTATCTAGGTTTATGTTAAGGAATAAAATGTCTGCCCACCAGTAACTCCAGAAATGCTGTTTACTTATTCCTAGCTAGGAAGACAGGTTGGCTTACCACACATACATTTCCCAGTCCTTCAGGCAGCTCCCAAAAGGACTGCCAAAAGACACTGGGACTGTAGCAGCCTTAGGGAGACAGGGGAACTGTTGCTGCACATATCCTTCACTGCTGGGGCTGCAGAAAGTATCTATCTCTGATTTCAGGCTGAGTATAAGAGTGTGACAGCAGATCTACTTCAGGAGACAAGGCAGGGGATTCCTTCCTCTTCTTTCAGAGCAGGAGCTCCAGGTGATGGCTTCTTCAATATGGGCTGGGTACCATGCAGATACTGCACAGCCTAGCTATGCCATCCTTTGCCTCCACAAAGGAAAGAGGAATGTGTGGGGAATTCGCTGCAGGCATTCTGTGTTGAATGACTGACAGAGGAGTGTTTGTCTCTCATCTGAAGATGCCATCTGCAATGAGTGTCTCTCTCACAGAAGGCAAAACTTAAGGAGGTGTGTTGGAAGAAGAGAATTTTCATTGTAAGGAATATTTCAACAAAAAGGAAGGTGAAACAACATCCAGCTACAAAATAAAAACAAGGCCAAGTATGACTAAGAAGGGAGACATCTTTTAGGCATCCAGGAGAGGAATTCAGATTGTGCATTGAAACCCTCAAAGACTCATACCAAGAGCAGATTGGTACAGGTACCCCTGTAAAATGAAGCCAAAACAGCTCTTTAAGAGCTTGCTGAAATAATAGGCAGATAATAGCTGTCCTGGGGCACCCAGTTTTTAAGATGATACTAAATTTGATTGAGGAGCCACCTGGAGGTATGAATGGGCAGAGTGCTGAGGGCCTATGGAGGACACCATATCTGATCCTGACAGCCTGGAACAGCTGGAGCCAAGGGAGATAACACTGTGGTTGTAGCTACAGCCTTGACACTCATGGCAAAGCATCTGTGTTTCCATTGTGCAGGTGGAGATCAGACCACTGGACCATGCCATGGGCAGGATATGAAAGGAGAAGACAGTAATGCTTGTTGTAGGTGGCAAGGAATCTTTCAAAACCTCTTTTCATAGAAGGTAGAGATGAAGGTAGCTCTGGTTATATGTCACCAATATCTCAGAAACCAAACTGAGAACCAAAATCTTGTCGAGCTGGATACTGCCCAGAGGACATAACCCAGGCTATGGGTTTCTACAGGGAGCAGAGAGCTGACTGCATCCACTCTGGGTCAAGGAAGCCTATGGCCAATGTGCCCATATGTTGTGGACATGTAGCAATCCCTCCCCTCTTCCTGGCAGCTTTGTACCACCCTTTGAGGTGGAACTCTCCCTTTGGCAGCTGCCCCAGAGCATTTGGGAGCTAATTTTGTGAAGCATTATCAGGCTTTCACAACTGGATTTGCCACTGAGAGCTCTGCAAAGAGCAGGTGGGAGCAGAACAAACATCAGCTCTGCTCATTGACTCCGCTCAGTGAGTCCGAGAAAGACAGTGGTAGAAGAAAGAGAGCTGCCCTACAGCAGCAGCTCAACCCTGGCTCTCCTCCTGCCTGCCTTCTTACCACAACCAGAGACAATCCAACTCGGTGCTGGGGCTGGCACTCTACCAGCTATAGCATCTGCATTTGCTCCTTGTCACCAGCCTCTTCTCCAGGCTGCGCTATTTATTAAGGGTATAACTGAGCTGAGGCCAGTCAATAGCAAGAGCATTTGCTATGCTTGAATCTCTGCCATCCTCGCAGGCTTGCTCAGCTGAATTTTTCTAATTGGGTGAAGCAGAGGTGGTTTTCTTAACCTGATCTTCTCATTGAGAGGCTCAGCAGCCCCTGTTGCCTTCATGTGAACATTAATCCTATCATCTCCTCCAGATTTTGTTTGTGTTGAAATGTCACCTGTGTAAACTTATCTCTGTTTAGGCCATGAAGAGTCTGATTCATGGAGACTTGCATCTGCACTGGTGAGGCCAAATGGGAAATGAAAAAGAAGTCTTTTCCAAAAAATCCATCACAGAAGTTGCCAGCCTGGCGCTATAGGGTGAAATGAGACTTGCTGCAAACTGCTGTGTGGCAGGCAGGCAAGTCTCCTGCATTGGCCCCAGTGCTGCCTGTGTGTGAGTAAACAAAGGCCTTCACCACCCCTCCATGCATGGGAGGATTGTATCTCTGGGAGGCGCAGGACTACCCAGAAGCTGTTGTCCTCGCCACTGCTCTAGACCAACAATTGCTCACTCCGTACGTGGTTGCACCTGTTATTAACTAAAACAGGATGAAAGGTCCAGATGCTGAGGGGCATGGCGTGAGTCATGCTGAGCCACCTAAATGCTCCACCAGAACAGGATGGCTATGCCTGAGTCCCTCTTGCCTGCTGATATGCCCACAGACATTGTCAAATACCAAGAAAGGTGCTACCTATATTCGTGCAATATGTTCTTCAGAGGCTTAAAAGTGAATCCTGGGCTTTATGCCAGACCTGTTCAAGGGGCTCTTATGTGAACAGAAACTGAGACCAAACTCAGGGTTAATTGGTTCCTGAAGAAATAAATTGGAACTGTCCCTTCACAAGCTCTTACTCAAACAGTGTCCAGGCCTTTTCTAGGCTGATACTGGTTGGCACAGGCCTAAAAATGACCAAGGATGACATTAACCATTAATCCATGCAGATGTTCAGATTTGTTAGTATAGACAAAACCTCTGCTAACACAGCTGCCCAAACCTGGTGCACTTGTGCAGGAGCTCTGACTGCATGGCAACCCAGCGCACCCGGTCGAGGGCAAGCTGTGCCCCAGAAAGCCAGCTGTAACAATAAACACATTCTTTTCTTGCAACATATTTAAAAGAAAACGAACTCATCTTAAAACCTAAACCATAGGGCTGTGTCTGTGCCAACCAGCACTGCTTAGCACAGGGAAGGCATAATAAATATCTCTGGCTGCCATGCTACGAGATCTCCTGGAAGCCCAGAGCTAATTTCATTCATTCGTCTGTGTGCAACAGCAAAACCACATGCCGAGCACTAGGGACAAATTGACGTGTCTCAGCCCCCTCCTGGCCAAGGGAAATGTCCCAGCCTTCTCAACAAAGGGATTGTGTAAGACTGGAAACAGGCTGGCACGTTTGAAACACAGAGCAGCTCCAAAACCATTTCTTTTTCCTTCAAATGCTTCCTTTTCCCTCCCACTCAATGCAGGCTGTTGAAACAAAAGAAATTCTGCCCTACTCTGCTCTCAGGGAGGTGAAGAGCTGCTCATGCAGAAGCACAGGAGAGGCAGCGCTTTTGCAGTCTTCTTCACCAGCCTCTGTTGATGCACTCCATCCCTCACTTCTGCTAAGTCCACCTCTGCAGTGCAGGGTCAGACACAAGATGGAAGCACAGAGTAGCTGTATCTTTTACCTTTCCTCCAGCCAAGCAGCTTGGGGCTCTCTAGACATTGCATACCCCTCTTCACCACCCTGTTACACTGCTAAAGGGAGCCTTGGAAAAAGAGGCATTTCACCCTTGGAGACAAGCCTGCTTGCCCATGTGGATGTGACAGTCCAAACAGATGGATGCCAGCTCTCTCAAGGTCCCTGTGCTGGAACCACATGGGGCAAAGAAGGGAAATGTTCAGGATACAAGCAGCAGAGGAGCCAAGACAGCTCCCCTCTCTAAACTCATGCTCAAGCCTGGCGAAGACTTTTTGCTGTAGGCCCCTTTTGCAGAAGCCTGGGTGCATCCCCACAGCAGCACAGAGTGCAATGGGAATGGATGTGTAGGGCAGCCTAGCTTTGCTTTAAACATAAACCTTCTTTAGTAACATTTCTTTGTTACCTTCTTCTCCTCTGACCTCCTCCTGTTCTCTCTCTTTTTTGCACAGAGACCAAAGTAATTCCCTGATATCTCCTCTCCCCTGTCCCATCCCGTTCTGCACGTATGAGGCAGCAACAGCCTGGCTGGACTCTGACTACCTTGCTCTTGCAGGACATGATGCGCTTCTGATGCAGCTGGCTGCACTGCACACACATCTGCTGAGAGAGAGGGGTGAGATGAGGCAGCAGCCAGGCCTGTGCAGGGCTTTGCAGAGCACTGAGGACCGCTCTGGATGTCTAGCACTGTGCTCATGAAAACACACTCCTGAATTCAGGGTCTCATTGCTATAGTAACTGAGCCACGTAGTTTTGCTCCCTGCACGCCAGGAGATTGGTTAGTAATATGGTGTATCGCAGATCAGCAACCAAGTCACAGCAAGAGCAAACGATTTCCCAAGCACCACAAAGGGAATTTGCAGCAGGGCAAGGAACTGAACCTGATGTTCCCAATCTACTCTTTGCCTTTTCACAGCTGAAGCAGCTGAAAATGTCCAGAAAGAAGTGCAAAGTTTCTTTCAGGAGTTGAAAGTGCTCTTCCAGAGTGAGAAGATGAGACAACTTTGCAACATTGGCTAAAGAACATGAATTTCAACCTCCCTAAGACAAGGGCTTCCTGCCATCTGGGTGTAGGTAATATGGACACAATGAAATACAGGAGTCTATAGGAGCATATAGTCTATAGGTCACTATAGGAAATGCAGGACTCTTCCTGGAACAAATGGTACTGTTTACTAAGCTACTTTCGAATGCCTCAGGTACAACAAACTGCCTGTGAGTGACTAGTCTGGCACTAGAAGGGGTGGTTTTGTGTGGCTGAAGCAGGCACTGCAAGTAAACATAGTCTAAGTACTAGAATCATCAGCCATGTTACCTCTCAGACAGAAAAATCTCTCAGTCACCGTCTCGTGCCTGCAGTCCTCCACTCCACACAGCAGGAGCATCTTCTACACAATCCTGTTTCCCCATCAGCTGCAAGGAGACCCAGACATGCTCTGTGTTTTGCTACGACATCATTGCTATGGTCCTATGGGGACCAGCGAACCAAGGCAGTATTTTAATATCGAGTTATCTCTTTGCAAGTTGAAACTACATAAGCCAGATGTGTGTTTGGGTGGAAAAGGTTGGCTCTAAATCTATCACGAAATAATACACAAATAATTGAAGGGATTAACATACTGAGTGCATGTGCCAAAAATACAGGCCACAAACAAGAAAAATCTATCAAAACTGAAGGATAACATGGAAAATGGAAGTACTCCTTTCTAGGAATTCAGGATCCTTAAAAGTTGCTTCCAAAGGGCAAGAGTAGCTTTTGCTCCTTGTGCAAAATGGGAAGCTGAAAGTCCTCCTCCAGTTCTGAATTTCCTGCTTTTTGTTTTCTTGAACTTTCTATGGGCAACAGAAAAATGAGCAGCGTTACCACAACCACACTAGTGAGCACAGATTTCCATTGAGAAGTCATTTCTATTGCTATCAATCTGTTAAAATGATTTTTGTTTATGTTAAAACAGTTCAGCTCCAATGGCAAACCATCAGGGGAATAGCTACATTTTGCTAGCCTTTCAGTTCAGATCTGACACCATTCCTCTTTCACTGCTGAAGCTTCAGCAAAACCTGAAAAAGTTAATGAAACTTCAGGCTTTAATTTCCCACCTGACAGCAAAATTAAGCAGAAAAAATATTAAACCAACAAGGCAACAGTTTTCAGTCTTTTAACACACTTGGTGAAGAAATAAAAAGCCCATGATTGCACTCTGCTCCTGTCTGTGGGACACCTACAACATAAATCTCAATCTATTATTTTATCATTTGAAACCAATCTTCCCAGGTCCACTGGGTTTAGTGAACTGAGAAGCCTCCTGAGCATGGAGCTAAAGAAATCATTTCCCAGCTAACAGGCTATTGCACCAGCCTTCTGTGCCAATTAATGTGTGGTGTGACTGACCATATAGTCTTCTTACATGACCTGTTTTAATCATTTCACTGACTGCTATATGCATACCTAAGCTCTCTTGAGCTCTTCACAACAGAGCATCCTCATAACATCCAAAATGTACAAGCACAGACAGCTCCACTTTATATCTTTGCAGCCACAGTGATATGCAGACTTTTTCAGATATCTATGAACATGTTCCAGGTCCCTCCAGCATCAATAACAAGAGTAATGTCAAGCACCAAGCCTTGGGTTTACCCCAGCTGAAAATCAAAACCAAGGGCACAGAAGTCCCTTGTGCTGAAAGCTGTCCTTGCTTTATTGCTCCATACTGCTGAAATGCTGAGGGTAAGGCAGAAAAGGGGAGTTTTCACTTGGAAAGTCCTCTTAAAGTCAGCAGGTCTACTGTATCCAACTACAGCTAGTGATACCAACAGACCCAGGTACCTGCTGCTTAGGAATTATTGCCCTCTCTCTATTCTCTCCTTACTCCACACACTGAGTCCTGGCATGAGCCGGCGTGGTCTGCATCTAACTCTCTGTGCAAAGGAAGATGAAGGAGAGGAGCATTCAGCAGTGGAGATTTTGCAGCAGAAGGGCACTGCTGACCTCTTCTAGTGGCAAAACTATCATGAACAAGGAGTTATCAGAGTCTTCTTAGAGGCTGTGTGTGTCTAGGAGCAACAATGTCATTTCATTCAGGATTCAAGCAGCCTGCAAACTGAGGATCCCCAAACTTGGGTCACAAGATCATGTCATCAGGAGCAGATGCAACCACATTGGCTCTTGCCTGTCCTGTGCCATGCTGCATCTGCAGCATGGTGGAAGGGGATGGTCAACTGCCCAAGCAACATTCAGATGCTGTGCTGAGGTAGCTCACGTAACAATGCTTAGGTGAAAAACAACTGTAAGAAACTCTTTCTTCAGGAACTTGCAATTCACACCCAAAGAAGTAAATGAGGATAAAAGGAAGGTACCCAGAAAGATATGAAGCCACAGTCCCATGTGGGATGGGTACCCCATGCAAAGAACCATGTGGCCACTGTGCAAAAGATTGCTCTGGCAGCATAAAGACATGATGCATAGGAAACAAAACCTTCACAGTTTAATAAACAGCTCATTCGCCCTAATTACAGGTGGTGTTACCAAAATTCGTTTGGTCTGGGCTCTTCCTGCAAGCAGCAAAACACTTCTGCTTGCTTTTTGCCCACATCTGAATCTGAATCAACTTAACCTTTCAGTGTGAACTATTAAAAGCTTCCTAACTGTGCTGTGTGACGGAGTTGCTTTCAAGCTCTGAGAGACAGAGCCGATGGCGAAGTACTCAAGTCCTGCGTACCCCAGAGCTGCAACAGCCGTGCTGGGCAGCGGGGGGTGCTCTCAATGAGGACTGCTCCAAAATGCGCCGTCCTGGCTGAGTGACAGCCTGCCCAGGACAGGCAAGAAGAAGGGAACCTGACCTGCTGAGCAGTGGGGAGGCGCACCTCACACAGGAGCAGCTTGAATTTCAAGGGCAGTACAAGGCTAACTGGAGGCCAAAGATTCTGGCAGGGGTGAGGGTGATCCTGCCCTCGTGCCCTTGTACTGGAGACTGGGAAGAGTTTGAAACTTATTTCTCCCCTGTTTTGCCACCAGAGGGCACGGCTCCCTTCCCTGCCAGGGGACGCATCAGCCAGCAAGGGCACGAGGATTGTTTGCGGGAGGAGTTTGATGTCCATTTTCTCTCACTTCTCCCTATACCTGCTTTTCAGCCTCTTGGCGGGACCTAAAGCTCTGTCTGAGAAGAAGAAAGTAGCAGAGAACTTCTACAGAGACGAAGGGGAAGGCAGCTAGCTGCCACTTCACATGGCTTGCGAGAGCATCCAATATGGCTCAGTCCTACCTGGACCCCACCTGGGATCAGCTCCACCAACATGCAGTGTCTCCTGCTTCACTGTGCCACAGGTTTGTGCAGCGAGCAGAGCCCTGCCTTGGGGTCAGTGATACCTCCTGGTGCCACAGGACAAGCTGTGCAAGCCTGTACTGTCTCTTTCTGAGGCAAAGAAGATATGCCACCCTAAGTCTGAAAAGCCTTGTTAAAACAGGATGAAGCACAAACAGATGAAGCATAAAGCATAAAGGCAGTGGGTTCCCCCTTTTGTCCCTCAAAACTCTTGGAAATAAGCTTGTACTTAGAACACAGCACTGAGCACCTGGCAGCTTCTTTTCTGCTGGAAGTCATAACCCTCTGCCTCATCCCTCAGGAATAACATCCCATCATCAGACTCGGCATAGGTAGGTGAGGCTTGCTGCTGCTTGACCTGCATGTGGGAAGCAAGCTGGATACTGAACCAGATGCTCACTCCTCCTTCACTGCCATTTCAGAGCCACACAAACACGGCAGAGAGTAACAGGACAGGGAGCATTTTCTGCAAAGGCCAGTTAGTGAACAGCAGGTTTTACTTTATTTCTTCTTCCGCTGGCACTGCCAGCACAGTGTGACGACCAGCATACCCTCTGCTTTGAGGTGACAATGGAAATCCAACCAGAGCAACCACAGATTTGAACCATTTTCATCTTTTTCCTTTTTTTTTTACCATAAATAAAATATAGACTAAAATATAGGATGTTAGTGATGCCTTTGGGAAGTCAGAGTAAGATGAGTTCAGGAATACTGACAGAAAACAAAGAAGAAACACTGTGCATGGTTGCACTTGCACTAGCCTGAGGCTCAGTCCTACTCAGTTTACTGTGGGGCTTTCCAAAAGCCATTGTAAAATAGAAGACTTTAGCTTGCAGCAAAGCTAGCCACCTTTTCACTAAGGAATGCATGGGCTAGCTGATGTTCTGTGAGGACTAAGGGCTAATTTCCCAGCTGTATTTCTCACTGATGAGTGTTTAAAGAATTTATGCAAATCCACTTCAGGTAGTGAAGTGCTGGCAAACTGCTGTTCCTCATAAGACACACATGCCTGGTCTCCAACAGTGGCATTGTCAGGTTTTGGATGATTTTGCTGATTACAATAATGAAATCTTGTTTTTAAATATTAGAAGTCAGAAGAAACAAAAACTAAATCAGTGAAACCCTTGGCTTGGTTTGAGCAATAAAGATTTTGTTTATCTTTAGTTATTACTAATTTTGATAATGAGGAATACAATTGCTCAGATACAAATATGGATAGAGTTATAAATAACTGCCTTTTTGCACCCATATGAACAAAATCCATGCAAAACAGGCATATAGGTCGAGAGAGGTCCTCCTTCCCCTCTACTCTGCCCTGGTGAGACCCCATCTGGAATATTGTGTCCAGTTCTGGGCCCCTCAGTTCAAGGACAGGGAGCTGCTGGAGAGAGTCCAGCGAAGGGCAACAAAGATGATTAGGGGAGTGGAGCATCTCCCTTATGAGGAAAGACTGAGGGAGCTGGGTCTCTATAGTTTGGAGGAGACTGAGGGGTGACCTTATAAGTGTATATAAATATATAAAGGGGGAGTGTCACGAGGATGGAGCCAGGCTCTACTCAGTGGCAAACAATGATAGGACAAGGGGTAATGGGTACAAACTGGAACACAAGAGGTTCCACTTAAACTTGAGAAGGAACTTCTTCTCAGTGAGGGTGACGGAACACTGGAACAGGCTGCCCAGGGAGGTTGTGGAGTCTCCTTCCCTGGAGACATTCAAAACCCGCCTGGACACATTCCTGTGTAACACTATCTAGGTGTTCCTGCTCCGGCAGGGGGATTGGACTAGATGATCTTTCGAGGTCCCTTCCAATCTCTAGCATACTGTGATACTGTGAAACCTACATTTTTTTCTCTCTAGGAATTTTTCGTTGAGCTGAAACCCAGCATAGCAGTCAGAACCACTATTGATCCTTACTGCTTTTACTGCTGCAGCTGAGACATGTCTGGAAAACATACATTAAGTCTTGAATTAGACCCTAGATCCTTTCCTTTTTGAACCCTTCCACTATTACACTAGTTTGGGACTACATTGCTCAAACCTCCCTCCCCTCGGCTGTGCATACTTCTTGACTACCTAATGGAAGCTCTATTCTAGAGCTTAATAAAGAACAATATTTTATCTACAAGATGTTTAATACCACCTCTAGGAGTTCAGAGCTTGTTTTGACTTTCTTTGTCTCTGCAGGGCAGTATGAACCTTGGCAGAAAAGATCTCCTTTCCTAAATAACAGTTTTGCTGCATCACTGCTATTCACCTCCTGCTTTCTGCAGAGCTCCACTGATTTCAGCTCAGGAAAGGCAGCTGAAGCTTCACATCAGTAAGAATCCTCCTGAAGCAGGCTCCAGCAAACCTGGCCAGACTGCAGCACACCTACCAGACCAGCACATGGAGAGTGTCAGGAAGCTTTGATCCTCACCTAAAGTTACCTTGTAAAGTGAAACACCAGTTATGGATAATTCTTAAGAACATCAATGGGATTTTCTGTATACCATTGCTTTTCTGCAGTTCTAAACAGCCAGGGATACTGTCAGGAGCCAACAACTTCTGGGTTGCTCATGCTAGTCTGCCTGTGCTGCCCTCAGGGACACCAGTGGAGCAGGAATTGATTTGAGGAAGCCTGGAGAACGATGATATTTCTGGGTTTGGTGGGAAAATTTTATTCAAAATAACAAAACCTGAATAGTTTTTTTTTTCTTCTCTCACTTTTCTATCTTTACTCCACTGTTTTCATTAGCAACTGGGATAAGGAGGAAAAAGGGAGGTGAAAAATAAACAAGCAAAACTGTTTCTTTAATAGAAGGGCGAGAGGGTGCATCTGTTTCTGCCAAACAAAACTGAAATGTTGCATCTAACCAGAAAAGCTGTGAAAGCGGTTGTTGGGGAAAACTCTGTCAGACTGTTTTCATGAGTATTTTGATCACCATCACCATTATCCTACCATGCCTTCAGCAGTACCCCGCAGTGCTAGGAAATACTGATGATTCCTTCAGAAGTCCTGGATCCAAAAACCTCAGTTCCTCAGACAGGGTCAGGCCATAAAAGCAGGAGGGTGTAAGCAGTGTCACACAGGCAATCCCAACTGTGGAGCTGGTGATTCACTTCTGCCCCTGGACTAATGACCACCCCTTCTTTGTCACATCCTGGCCTTTCACAGCATACAAACAACAAGCAACTCTCAAGCAATAAAATAATCCTTTGCCAGAAGAAGTCATCTTGAAATATCTATGCTTTCATCAAGTAACGTTCTGCCTAAGGGAGATCTCACACAAGCCCTGACTTTTTCTTTCCTCCAAGAATAAGGTATCAGGCAAGGATAAACCAGTGATAACATCAGCAGCTTGAAACTGCTAGGGATATCCTCCTGAAGGAAGCTGAGCTGCATGCTTTGCCCCAGGGCCTCAGAGCCACAGGCAATGGCCAGTTCTCTCTGTAGGAAACTGCTTAAACTCAGTACCAATCAAAGCTGTGGCTGTCTAGACTCTAAGTCCAAGAAACACTTTTGCTCATTTGCTTCTGAACAAGGTCAAGATAACACACTTGAGTGTCAGCTTCTCCCTCCAAGAGGTCCCAGAGAGGAGACCTCTCACCACAGTATCACATCTTGCAGTTGTGTACCTGTGCACTACACACAGGGCATGTAAGAAGTGTCTATGAGCAGTATGTTACATGATCAGCAAGTCAGAACAATTTATCCCAAACAAATCTAGATGTAGCCACTGGACAGGTTTATCCAACGTTTAATAAAGCTGGTGCCAGATGCAATATAGGTCTGCTCAGAAAAGACAGAGATGCTGGTATTTGGAAGAGATTGTACTGTGAGAAAATATTATAAAAGTCCATAAACTGTCAACTGAAGCTATTTGCTTGACTGCTATCAGAGCTGGGAGGGTACAGCCAGAGGTAACTCTGTTCTGAGACTGCTCTGCAGGCAAGAAAGACCTTTGCCATCATTGCCTTCCAAAAGGGCAGGCAGCACTGCTGTCTGGAACAGATCTCACCTGTGACCCATCTGTAAAATTCATGTCTAAGAACAAGGAAACCAAAGCTTCATAGTTTCACTGATCTTAAAAAATGCACAGGATTAGGGGCTCAGTTTTCCTGCTTTGTCCTAGTTCTTTCTACAGTGAAGGGTCAAGGAGTCCACGTAATTCCACAGGGTGAAGCAAAAGGATGGGAAATGGGGTCTTGCTCTGTGCTGAGGAGTTACACAACTGTAAAGGAAAAGCATTTTCACTTTGTTGGCTTTGACTTTGGACAGAGTGAGTGATTTATCATATTTCAAATTTTCATTTATATTTGAGACAAGCAGATCTTGGCATATTACCTTCTCCCATGGGTATATCCCAGACTCACTCCGTCCTTGGTGTGAAGGACTATCCTGGAAAAAATTAGGCACGTTGAGGGGTGAGTCACTGCCCTTGCTCCTTCAGATGATGGGATGTGTTCAGTCCCCATGGAAATTATGGAGAAATGCACCCTCCCTATTAATGGGTCGGGTAGAAGAGGCACCCCAGCCAGCTCTGAAAGACTGATACAGACATAACAGCACTAGTCTTTGCAATGTCTCTTGGACTCATTCAGTTTGTGGCCATGTTCTGCAGGCAGCTCCAGTCACTGCAGTAACTGGGGGACCATGTCATGAGCAAGAGGGAGCTGCCTCCCTGGAGCAGCTTGCAGCAAGACTAACACAACAACAGAAGGTGGGGATACCATGCTTGTGCCTGAGCAAAGACGAACTCACTCCTGATGGTTCAATGACACAAAGAAAGGAAAGATTAGCCATGCAAGGCACCTGTACAGAAATGGTCCTTCTCCACTGCATTTACCATGACACTGGTCTGTAAAACTAAAAGGCTGCTTGCAGAAATCGAGTTTGACTGGCCCTCATGCACTGAGGAGAACCACCAAGCAGTATGACAACTGCTTGTGCTTCCCTTGGCTTCAGGCCACAGAAGACTCCAAAGTAAATGAAGGCGAATTAGGAAGAACATGAATGTTCCGGCTGCCAATGTGCTGTGTACAGATTGCTTGACACAGAGAAGACAAAAGGAAACAGGGAGCAGAGTGCTACAAGGTTAGCAGTTGCCATCTGCTAAGCATTTTGCAAGTGGCTGCCCCCACGACTGGATCTTTTTGTGAAGATGCTTGGAAAAAGGTGAGTGAGTTATCATCAGGAGAAAGCAGGGAAAAGACTAAGCAGCAAGTGAATGAGGCAGAGGAAGCTGAAGTTATTTCGTGGGGTAAAAAGTCCCTCCACAGCAGTGGGAGTCTGGGAGGAGAGGTTTGGATTAGGCAAAACCATCTGCAAGTGAGTATGGGGCAAGTAGACACACAGAAGGGGATGGAGTGAGGGGCAGCAGGAGAGCAGGGGAGCACTGTATGTAAAGGGCCCTACAAGGACCACACCAGAGATAGAATTCTTTCCTTTAGGGGTCACAAATCACAGCTACAGTGGCTGGATTAAGGGGACATGCCTTGTAAACAGAAGCGTTTTATCCAAAGAGCATACCTCTCTGCTAAGATGGGAGGCAATTTTTAACCTTGGCAGCTGCATCACCCTGTCTCCCCAACAGGACAGATGAAGCCTGATGGATACAGGGTTCAGCAATGCTAAGGGCTATTCTATTTCTTCTTTAAAGTTCCTGACTTATACAATGATAACGGGAACCCAGGAAAGAGCTGCTCTGCCATCCTACCTCTATAGGTCACAAGTTTAAGGCTTTAGTATTGCCATCTCCTTTTTTAAACACTGAAATACCCTGGCTGGACCTGGACCCATGTATCTTTCCCACTGGCTGGCATTCTGCAGCAACAGCCTCATTTGTATTCTGTCTTTGATTTGAGCAATAATACCCCACCACACTCTGCATTGCCACAACTAAGCACTCCCCCACTGTGATACAGAGATTGCCAAACAGTCACACTAAGTTCACATGTTCCTGCTACCATATTTTATTCATACTGATGGTCTGCTTCACAGTGTGTTCCCAGACTTCCTTTAGAATTTAAGCTCCAGACTTCTAATAAAACACATAAAGCAAAGTGAGTACCTTTTTCTATGTAGCTGTACAATGAAGCTGCCTCTCCTTCAAGACTGATCTATCAGATTTCAGGCTGGGTTGGTAGTTTTTTTTTTCCCCCAAGCAGGGCTTGAGTATCTTCCTGTACAAAGGAGAAATTTGTGACTTCTTAAAGAGTTACTGTCTACAAAGTCCTGCTCCTTTTCCAGTTAAAAATGAATTTTGGGCTGTGGAGAAGTTTGGGCTGGATGATTCCACAAACGTGAGGCTTCCTCCAAGACTGTATTCATGAGTGCACCCCACCAGGACATGCAAAGTCCTTGACACCATAGCAGCTGTTGAGGCCCTGTATTTCTTCATAAACCCCATATACCTTTTCTGTTGGGGTTTATAGTATACCCATATACTGTAAACCCCATAACCTTTTCTGCTGGGGTTTATAGTATACCCATATACTGTAAACCCCATAACCTTTTCTGCTGGGGTTTATAGTCTCAGTGGCCACTTCTAGATGGATTTTTGCACAGTAGCCTTTTCCTCACACTCTGATTTTGTTTGTGAAAGGAAATTCTCTCAAACTGAGGTGGTAACTTCAAGTAAAGCGTTGCAGGGAATCTGACAGCTTTGTGGGCCTGAGCCATTTTTTTTTGTAGGGCTCTCCTTTGCTATCATCAAGTCCAGGATTTCACCCATGGGTCTGGGCAGAACTTACAGGAGCATCCTCCAGGTACAATAAAGGCTGTGTAACATTTGGCCCCAGGCTACATGAGCCACAGCACTCTGTCCCATATTGGATACTCCAGGGAGTGGGAAGTATCTGGGCTAAACTAGACTCTTTCCACAGCCCATGAGGAAAGACAGGATCTCCAGGGAATGGCTAACAGCCTCTTATACATGTTTTAGGGTAGGAGTACTCACTCCCTCCTTTGTGTCAGAGATGCAGGCAGTGTTTACAGTGGGCACCACTACTTTTCCAGTACTCAAACTGACTGAGGCAGATCAATCCATTCTTTTGCGGGCAGAGCAAAACACCTGGGGAGAAATGGGGAGAACAGAAACATCAGCTGCTGGCAGTAATCTGCATCGGGAGCAGCAGCCCAGAAAAGGTGCCTCCCCTTATCCTGCGTGAGAGGAAGCTTGAGTTTTCTCTCACTGACTTTGTTAGCAGCTGCTTTTTGAATTTTTATTGGCATCGATGTGAGTCCACTCTTGCTGCCACGTACACTCTCTATGGTCATGAGGTTGAGCAGAGCTTCATGACAGTGCAGTCCAGGGATGGCAAGGAAAATAAACTGGGAGCCAAACAAGGTCATCAGGGCAGGTCCAGTGGCAATAACCACCTTCAGCCAGAGTCCAGTGATGTCCAAGCAAGGGCAAAGTGACAAGGAAGGTCTGAGGTCAAGCCTGGAACTTGAGCCACTGCAGTCCAAGGCTAGACACAGCACACACTTGACACAGCTAAGGCCAAGGGGCTGAGCTTCAGTGTTGCTCCAGGGCCAGTGGGTGATGGAGGTCCAGAGGAGGCTGGTCAGGGCAATGACAGCTTGCTGCTGTACTCTAGTTCCTGATAGCCATTGTGAGGGGAAGCCTGAGAACAGCCTTACCCCTTAGCTGGTAAAGCACTTCTAACACTTAGCCATAACAGGATTTACCCTCAGATATTCTTTATACCACCATACTTTATTCTAAGACCTCTTTCCCTCCCACTCTTCAATGTTATGTGACTTTTAATAGGCTCTCCTGCGAGGAGCTAAGAAAATGATATTACAGAATGCTCCAATCAATGACTTGCAAAGGAGTAGAGAAAAGATGCTCACTGCCAGTTTCTCTTCTCCCACTAGAGCCTCCCAGGCAGCACCAGCTCCCTAGCTAGGGCAGTTCAGCCACAGCTATCATTCAGTGCAAGTCAAAAATATGATTTTAGCAGGAAAAGCTGAAACAGCAGAAGCCTTCTTCACCATCTCTGGACAAGCCCAGGAGAGGCAGAAATGGTTTGTTTAATGCCATCTCTCATTATTCCTGGCACTTTATGACTCATTAAGTGTCCTAGTTTTGTAACTAACTCCTGCTGAGCTCAACATTTGATACACATTTATGGGTGGCCTGTTGGCTGAAATAATGATTGGACTATTCATAACTCCCCTAACCATGCTAACTCCTTCCTTTGTGTGCCAGGCTTCCTTTAAACAACTGTAAGATAGAGATACTGAGGACTTCAGTTCTCAACACAAAATGAATGACATGTATCTGGACAATATTAACATAGCTATGTGCTGCATTTAGACATGCTTGTTCTGAGCCAATAAACTTGTCCTTATACCTTTCACACTGCTCCCCTTCTGTATTTTTACCATGAATGTATGTATGCAGATGAATGACGGCTACTGATTCACCTCAGAAGAAGGTCAGCAGCACACACATCAGTATTCATACACTTGAAATGACCCTTCTTGCCCATTACATGTGGGAATTAGAAGTAAGAGACCTCTGTTCAGAAACCTCCTTATGATGTGAATGATCTTGTCAGCTTCTCCCTTGTTTTCCAGCTTGCTTTCTTTGCAAAAGGTCAGTGAGAATTCAAAACAGAGCCCAGCAACAATTGGGCCATCCTGACAACTGATGCAAACATGGCAACCACAAGCACTCAGCACAAGTTTGACAGACACAACTATTTTTCAAGATGAGAGCACATTTAACCTTTGTCTTCTGAAAGCATCATGCACAATAACCTCAGAGATAGGTAGACAGGTCTGTGATTTAGGTAATTTTTCCTTTGATTCACTTAAAGCACAGTCACTTAACATGGCCACTCTGAAAAGATGTGACTTTGTGGACCTTGTGTATACAGCCAAACCAATCCAGCCAGTGTATATTTTGGTGCATGACTGAAAAGTCACCCACAAAATCATACAAGTCTAAACTGAAGGTCAGGATCTTGGGTTACTTTAAACTCAAGGTGGAAGTTATTTGCAGCTTCAACCAAAGTGTGCCTGATCTCAGAGTAATTTTGATGGGAATGCTCTCAGAAATCCAGTGGTGTGTAGGACAGTATTCAAAATGGCTTTGTACTGGGTCTGGCTGGGATGGAGCTGACCTTCTTCACACCAGCCTTGCAGCTGTGGCTAGGGTAGCATAAGTAACACACCAATGTTTCAGCTATTGCCAAGCAGCTCTCGCAAAGTGTCAAGGCTTCCCTTCCAACACCCCATATTCTGCAGGCTGGAGATAGGCAACAGGCTGGGAGGGGAGATAACTGGGACAGCTGACCCAAACAACCAAAGGGGTATCCTATACCATATGATGCCCATATGCTCAGAAATAAAAGCTGAGGGAAAAAAAGGATGATGGGAGGACATTTGTGATGATGTCACTTGTCTTCCCAAGCAACTGCTACATATACTGAGGCCCTGCTTCCCATAAAGTAGCTGGACATCTGCCTGCTGATAGGATGTAGTGAATGAATTCCTCTTTTTGTTTTGCTTCTGTATGCAGGTTTTGCTTTTCTTTGTATTTGTCTCATCCCATGAGCTTTTTCCTATCATTGCCCTACCCCAATCCTTCTGAGGAAGAGGAGGTAGAGAGTAGCTGGGTGGATGCCTGGCAGCCAGTCAAGGCCATCCTGCCACAGGGCTCTGGGCAAAGATTAATTTCCTTGACTAGTTCTATCTTGATGACTGCTGTTCACAAAGAAAACAGGTGATATAAAATTCAAGGGCATTTTTCTATGAGAATGGTCAATTTGATTCAATATTGAAAACCCCAAAACATTCAATAACTTTCAGTCCTGATTAAAAAGAAGAAAAACACTTGGGGTCTTACCTTTTAAGTCTCAGTGTTGGAGCCCACAAGGACATGGTTTTATGACCAGCTTATTGTAGTTCAAATCTGTGTTGCCCTAGTGAGAGTGGCCACACTCTCACTAATGCCTGTTTTATATTCCTTCTGCTTGTCTTAAGCCAACACTAGCAGTCAGGAGAAGAGTCCAAGGAGCTTCATGATCTGGCTGGCATAAAGAAGAATAAGAAGGCTCTTATCTGCTCTCTCAAAACCTTTTGTTTCACAGGTGGTTTGCAGTAGCAGCCAGGCTGTATTCATCCTGCCATAGCATGGCCCAGAAGGAGCAGATGACGCAGGTGGTCTGCCCGGGAGTCCAGTTTATCACCATGTTTCTCAGTGTGTGCAGCAGCTCCTGCCAGCAGGGAAAAAAAACAAACACTGATTTCAGTCTAGTGCCTCGACAGCAGTATTCCTGTCTTTGTCCTGCATCTCTTTATGCAAGGTTTAGACACTGACTACTGGCGTGTCAGGCTTCTGCTAAATCATGGTGTTTTAAAGTTAGAGATATGGCTGTTATGAAATGAATAAAATGCACAAAATCACCTCTGGAGGAGTGAAAACAACTGACTGCAATGCACAGGCTTGAGTGTCAGAGAACATGCTTCTCTGGAAGCAATCTTGTTATTTTCTTACCCCATAAAAAAAGTGATCCCATCTCCCAGAAAAGACTCCCTGTGAGGAACTAGATCCTTTGGGAGGGAGGATGAGTTAGTAATTAGAGACAAAATACAAAGGTGTTTTCAGCATCGTGGCTGGTTGCTCAATTTCCAATACAGCACATTACTTGTTAATGGTAATATAGCTTTGCAACTTCTGCTTTGCTCCCAGTAGAATTAATTTCAGCACTATTTGCATGACAAGCATGCACACTCACAGCTGAGAGCTTCGGGGACAGGGAGAAGGCACAGTCGGGATGTGCACAGGTAAGATCGCAAGGAGTCTGCAACAGGCCTGTGAGCTGAACACCACAAGAGCATCTTTGCTCATTCCCACAGGAACTGTCCCACACCATTACAGACACATCTCAGGACACAGCAGACTGGGGCTGTTTCAAAGTCCTTTGGGAGATCTGCAGGGACAGGAGTTTTCTGTTCCACTCTGCGATGGAGCAAAGAGGGGAACATCACCCGACTCCCACGGAGCAGCTACCTCTTCCCAGTACACGAATCCAACCTGTACCCCTGTTCCTGCCGGGAATCTCTCTGCTTCTATGCTGCATGTGCCATTTATTAAGAAATAAGAGCAGGGAGGATCAGCTTTTAAAGAAGCAGGCCATGCACATGCAGGGAAACACAGGCTGCCAAGTCTTTGGGAACCCTCAGAGATAGAAGTACCACAGGAGAGCCACATGGCAGTGCTGCTGGTATGTGTACTGTGCTGCTAAAGTAGCTCTTCACATGCCACTTAGGGAGAGAGGTAATCATGGAGCTGGAGACAGAGATCACACTAAATCCAATGGTCAGAAACTGGGAGAAGAAGTAAACTGTTCTGTGCAACAGGACCTACTATCCCAAGCCGAAAGCCCTGGGAAACAAAGCAACAGGGCATGTAAGCACTTCCGCGGGAGCTGACTGTGAACGAAGCAGCTTGGTTTTCACTTGGATTTGCAGCTGCTTGTTTGTGAAGAAAATGAGGGTGAAAAAACTGGAGAAACACCAGGAAAGAGCTCCTGAGAGGACTGTGGGCTTGGACTTAAGAGAGGGAAAAGCACCTCCTGCTGTGGCGGTCTTGCTCAGGGATGTCCAACTAGACACAAGTCACAAAGCCCCAGCTCCCAGTTAGCTGCTCAGACCAAAAGGAGATTACCTATTTTCCAAGTGCTGAGGTAAAAGACAAGTGAAATCATAAGATGCAAGGCAGAGCTTCTGCTCCATTATTCAGTGCCAAAGCACAGCATCTTAAATAAAACCAGCAATATTACTTTGTGTGTGCTTAGGAGCAAGCTGTAATCCCTCATCCAACATTACCCGAGTCTGTAGAGTTACCTCAGGGTAAATGAGGCTATAACTATATATACACAGCCATTAACTTACCTGGTTCCAATCAGAATAGCTGCTGTCATTGCTTTGTATACTGAAAGAAGAAAAAAACAGCAGAAAACTTGTTTTACTGTCAAGTTTGTTTCAGAAAGACAACTGGTATCTATGATTTACATCTCTGGAGAACAAAGCTCTTAATACCGATGAGACAGAAATATCCCAAAGCCAAAATCGTAAGGCCAGAGCTGGCTTTCTTCACCTCGTGATCATCATCAAAGGATGATTTCTGAACCTATCCGTACAGTTTGTCAGGGTGTTGAGCCACCACACGGTAACCCTGAAGGTCCTCTGGTGGCTTATCCAATGAGCTCAGCCTTGGTTAGCACATCAAAGAGGTGATTTCACAGAATCCTAGACTGGTTTGGATTGGAAGGGACCTCAAAGCTCATCCGGTTCCAACCCCCTGCCACGGGCAGGGACACCTTCCACTAGACCAGGTTGCTCCAAGCCCCTGTGTCCAACCTGGCCTTGAACACTGCCAGGGATGGGGCAGCCACAGTTTCTCTGGGCACCAGCGCCTCAGCACCCTCACAGGGAAGAGCTTCTGCCTAAGAGCTCATCTCAGCCTCCCCTCTGGCAGGTTAAAGCCATTCCCCCCGTCCTGTCACTACAGGCCCTTGTCCAGAGTCCCTTTCCGGGTTTCCTTGAAGCACTGGGAGCTGCTCTAAGGTCTCCCGTTGAGGAGCCGTCTCTTCTCCAGGCTGAACCAGCCCAGCTGAGAGATCAAATATTTTGTGTCGGCTTGCACGGTTTAGGGCTGTGACAGAGATCACAGCCATGACCACCCCGCTATCCCCAGGGCTGCACAACGCCCCTCACAGACCTCAGCTCTGCCTCGGAGCTCCTGCTCCTCCCAAAGCGGAGGGGCCCGGCCCCTTAACCTCCTGGCGTCAGGAAGGCACCAACCTCCCATGGCGGCCCCCCCCTTTCCCAGACGCTGCTGAGGGGGTGATCAGCACCCCCGGCCGCCAGGGGGCGGTGTCGGCCGCGCAGGCCGGAGCGGGGAGAGGCGGGTCTCTCCCGGCGCCCTGTGTCCAAGATGGCGTCGGAGGCGCCTGTGAGCGCCGCCGAGCGCTACCGGCCCAACCGCTTCGTCTCGCTGCCGGCCGAGCTCGACCGCAGCACCTTCGACGTGCCGCCGGAGAGCCGCCGTGCTGAGGCCGAGCGCTTAGCTATCCGCGCCCGGCTCAAGCGGCAGTACCAGCTGCAGCTGAACAACCCCAACCGTCCGCCAGTCATCGTGAGTGGGGACGGGGCCGCGGGGACAGGGAAACGCGGGGCTTGTCCGCAGCGCCCGGTGTCCCGGGCATGGTGCCGTGAGGGCGAGGCGCTGCTCCGTCCTCCCCGTGACCTTGGTGTCCTTCCCGGCCTGGCTTTGCAGGCCCCAGCGGCGGGGGAAGGGGCTGCGCGGAGGTGAGCAGGGGCCCTGAGGCCTCACTGTGGGGTTTGTTTCCAACCCAGGAAAACCCTGCCCTGACCCGCTGGGTCTACGCCCGGACGCACAATGTGTACCCTACCTTCCGCCCGACACCGAAGACGTCCTTCCTAGGGCTTGTTTTTGGCCTAGGCCCTCTCCTCTTCTGGGCTGCTGTCTTCAAGTTTGAAAGGGTGAGTTGGCGATGTGGAACGTTGGTGAACGTCCCGGTGTAAAGTGAGGATCTGCTTGGAGACTGAATGGATGGAATCCTCTTGCACCTGAGGATGATTAATACCGTTAAAGTAATGAGGGAGGGAAGGTTGCTACTGAGCCTGCTGTCTCAAAGCCTCAGAACTGGTTGCAAAGTCCTGTAGTGCTGAGAGCCCTTTATTGTACCCTGGGGTATGGCCACAGTTTCCCTGATTAAGATATTTTGCTACAATAAAGCTCTCTCTAGCACTGACAGTACAAATTAATCGTAAAATACCATTATTTTCAGCTGTTGACATGCAGTAGCTATGCTTTCTAAAATAAATAAATAGGGAGCTTATGGATAACAGACCTCTCAGTGTCTCTGTAAATGCTTGACCATTTCTCTAAACTCATGAAGCAAATGGGGAGGAGTACTTGTGCTGATTACAGTGCCTCCTCTCAGCAGCATGGTTAAGATGTTAAGGTTTATCTCACTTCTGGTCTAACTCCTGAAATGCAGACTTCAGAATCTGAGCAATTCTGAAAAAACTCAGCTATATACATACATAAGAAAACGCTGTGTAATGGGCAGACAGTGGCTGTGTTCACTAGTGAATCTGTGGCTATTTCACTCTTTTGCACAAAAGTAGCATTTTTAGATCAAGTCATAAACCAAAAAGCACAAACATTAATTAAAATGAATAGAATATTTGTAGGGAACGTTGTTTGCTAGGATGGATCAAAAATGCAGGTTTTAGGAAATACAGCATGTTGATAGAAATGTTATTGAGACTTCAGCATCTCCACAGTATTTTGTCATGGTGGTTTGGTTTTGTATGTGAAGCCACAGCTGGGCTTAGCCACCAAGTGTGGCTTAGCATGTGAGTGCTTGACAATAAACCTGTGTGGGTGAAATCCAGCCATAATTGCCTGGGAATGTTTAAGATGAACTCTTCAATCTAGTCCCAAGAAAAAATTGTTTTCCATTATTCCAGTTCCTTTACTGATGTTTGGGTTTTTTTGTGGTGGTGTGTAAAGTACAGTATCTGTAGTGTCTGTGTACTGTAACAATACTTGTCAGCAAAGTCTGTGACTGCAGGGTGAGATACAAATGGGCTGAATGTTAACACAGGTATATTTGGGCAAGTTACTACAAAGTCTCTTTGTAACTGGATTGCTCAGCCGGAAGGAGGAGGTAAAGACTATGTATAAATTCCCTGCGACACAACTAGTTAGTTAGGTGAAAAATACATTCGAAGGAATTGGTCTCTGCTGGCCTGTGAGAGTGGCTGGATTTGCAGAGATGTCAATCTGAGCACGTCTTCTGTAGCTCAGAAGCTAGGTGAAGCTAAATGCCTTGTTCTTTTTCACTTTTTAACCTCATCAGCTGTTAAGTTTGTGCTTATAGAATCATTTAGGCTGGAAAAGACCCCTAAGCTCACATATGATGCCATCTTCCTATAGTCCATGCTGAAATACTAGAACTGCTTTTCTCTTATCCCAGGTTGATTAACTTCTTTAATAGGATGCTGATGAATGTTCTTTCTTCCACAGGATCACAAAGAGAAGCTTATCAAGGAAGGTAAATACGAGCGACCGTTCAGTTTATTTTAAGCTCCTGGAACTGCAGTGCTGCTGATGGCATATAAATAAAATAAGATGTATTGTTACTTGCTGATGTTTCTCCTTCATAAGAATAAATCTTAACAGCTTGTTGGTTGTCTTGCATCTATAACAGTTACTGAAAGTGCAGAAATGCAGGATCTGTATATCTAACACAGATAGATACAGAGTGCCCTGAACAAAACCACTGTACTCCTTTGGTCTACATACAGAGGCCTCTTAAACTGTGGAAGTTGCTGCTGTCAGAGCAGCACAAGCTGAAATATTAAGCAGGCCCAGAGCAGCTCCTACAGAACTGCTGGTTGCTTACTAGGTATGTATTCTTGGCATCAGTTTAACTGTAGTTTGCCCTAATCGGATAATAGGCAAGTTCTGTGGTAATCTTTAGTAACTTCAGGAGCCTTCCTAACTGCTCTTAATAAGTTTTTCTTTTCCCTAATAAAAAGCAAGCCTAAACCATGTCTTTCTTGCAGTAAACTTTGGGATAAAATTATCATAGCAGACTTGGAAATAACAAGCTGGATGATGTCATGCTCTAGGTGACTGGCATTTCCACTGTCATTCCTGTGAGTGGGAGACAAGTAATGATAAGGATTTTTATTTTTGACACTGATTCACTACAGAAGAATTCCATTTCATCCCTGAAAATGGGCCATGATTAAAAAAACCAAGCATAGCTAAACCTTGTGCCCACAAAGGTGCCTTCTCTGCTTCTTTTTATAAGAACAAAAGTTGTTTCTGCCTAAGTCAACTGGTAGAAGGGGCTTTGGAATTGTTACTGTCAAAGTACCGGAACATGAATGCAAGGAAAAGATTTTTAATCCAGACTTTTCACATGGCCTGTAGGTGCTATCAATGATCCAACCATCCATCATTCGTTAGACATTGCACAGGTTTCTTCTCAGATGTTGAGGTTAATGCCAAGATCTCAGTCTGATGCAAAAGTTGAAACCTTCCCTCTGTTTGCTGGGAAAGCAGCCTGTGTGAAGTCAGCAAAAGCAGCTCTACCACGTCCCTTGCTGTATGATTAAGATGTAGATACTGGCTGTTTGAAGTCCCTCTCCATCAGAATGAGTTGATGAGTTTTTTCATGTAACCACAAAATGCTTGAGGTGGGAAGGGACGTTTTGGGCATTACCTGGTCCAAGACCCTGCTTAACGAGAGACCCCTAAAGTAGGTTGCCCAGGACCGTGTGCAAATGGCTTTTGAGTATCTCCAAGGATGGAGACTATGCAACCTCTCTGTACAGCCTGTGCTGGTGCTTGGTCACCCTCACAGTAAAAAAAGGGGGTTTTGTTTCTTTGTTTCCTGCTGCAGCTCTTCCCTTTCCTGTCTGGCACATCAGATGCTCAGACTGTGAGGAGCTTGGGACTAAGGTTTTGCAGCAGCTGTACAAGGCCATGGCCTGCTTTTGCAATCCCATGTGTGTTCCCAGCAACCCTCTTATATCTGTCCTCGTGGCTTTTTCTTCTGCTCACTTAACTAAAGCAAACCCAGATTGTTCTCTCTGCAGAACAGCTTCTAAAAGACTGTCACAAATGATATTACAGGTTTCTGCTGTGGGTCAGTGCGGAGAGGCATCAGCGCATGGAGAAAGTGGTATTTAGGGAAAGAAGTAATTGCTTGTCTGAGCATGCTAAATTAACTGTCTTCCTGCTGCCACAAAATAATTTGATCTCCCAGGACCCGTTTCCTCAGCTAATTGGAACTTGAGTTGCCACACACGTAAACTCTCCCTCACAGCTGTATTTGTTTCAGGCCAGCTGAGCAAATGGTTCAGAATGGGTTGTAGATGAGTGCAGTGCCATTAGTCGTTTAGGCCAGCCTTGGACTGATGCTTGTGGCACCTGCCACAGCCCTTCCCTTTGCCATCGCAAGTGTCTGATGCTATGTCCCTGCAGATTTGAGTGTGGTGCTTGGGGAAAGGCTGCCCTACTTTTCTCTCTTGTTCTTTGCAGAACTCTCCGAGCTGCTTTTCTTGCAAGTAACAAATGTGTGATGCTACTGGAGGTGGGGTTGGTTGAGGCAGTGGTGCAGTGTGTAGAGGAAGGAGGGGGGAGTTTCCCTTCAGAAATGTAGGATGAAGACAGGAGAGTGAATGTGCCTCGTGGAATTTTACCCTTGACTTGATGTGTTACCACCCATGTCTGCTTCAGTGATGAATGCATAGCAAGAGAAACTCGAGCCTGCAGGTCACTGGATGATAATTTAGGTCCCAAACAAGAAACAAGCTTTTCCCCACTGCCTGTGAAATTTTCAGACCTCATTTAGCCCTGGATCAGTCTGATTAAATCAACTTCTCCAGCAAATTGATTCTTCTGGATGTTCTTTTCTGAACTGGCTATTTTAGAGTAAACATCTCCCTGTAGATTTTATATTATAATACTTTGCTCAAAGCTGATACTCCCCCCCGCCAAGGATCTGGTGCAGATCCAAAACTGATGATGGGTATAACTGAAGTTAGGAGTCGCAGCTCTGTTTTTCTTTCTCTTTTGGAAAACTGAGGATTGTTTGTCTTGGGAAGTAAGAAACATAGATCTTGCTGGCACCAAGCTTATTAACTGTTTACATGGGTATGTGCTAAAGTGTAGGTGTGAGGTTTGGGGTGCCTGGGCTGTGCTCCTGGTTCCCACTGTATTTGGGGCTTCACTTTCTGCATTGACCCTGTGGAACTTGCCACCTGGGAATAAGGCTTGCATACCACAATGAATGTTGAGGTCCTTTGTGATGTTGTCTGCACTTGAGCTTTCTTCAGGGTGCCAGGAACAAATGCCTGGACTGGCCAGACAAGCCCTTTCACATTTGCTGTGCTGCAAATCAGAACTTTGAGTAGGGAGAGATATTTGACAAGTACTGACAAACAAGTCAATGTTGAAGGATGGCTGGAGCGTGGGATTGGAAAGGAAACTTTCCCTCAGCAGTGAAGTGTTTTGGATTCTCCCACCTTTTCTAATTTGCAGTCTACTTTTCTGACAATCAAAGTCTTCCCTTGGCAGCTATCCACAGATCAGCAGGTTGAAGTGGCCTGCTGTAATAGGAGGCTTAGGTATGGTAGAGCCTTCAGCTCTGTAAAGTTCTACCCTACAGACGGCATAAAATGCTTTGTAGATCCCTAGCTGCTCCCTGTGGAACACACATCACATTTTCAGGAGGCCCTGTGGAGGGAGCTGGCCGTCTCCTCGTGTCCACACAAGGTACAGCATTCACACCAACTGTGTGTGGTGAGAGCTGTGCAAATACTTCAGCTTCAGCATGTCACCAGGAAAGCTTTAATGGGATACTTGAAAGTTAAGAATAATGGTGCATTTTTTATTGCATTTCCCAAGTTAAATAGGGATCATCATTTTCGTGGCTCAGTGGCTGCTGGAAATGCTATTCTGTGCTGGAGTCAACCGTGCCACCCCACGTAGGTATGCTGGATTTCCCTGCCTTCGCTCACTTATTGCAAGCAACAGGTACTTCTCTTTACTTGCACTTAGAGTTAAAATGGCTTTTCAGAGCTTCCCAGCACTTGTAGTAGTTTTTATCTAGGCGTTTGGAGGTCTGGAGGCCCCATTTGGTGATGGCAAGGCTGAGGGATGATTCGAACATGAAGGCCTGTTGGGAAGAGGGAAGGCAGGTTAGGCCAAGGGAGCGGGAGTTTAAATCCAGACAGGGTGGCTTTGCTCTACCGCAAACAGCTTGATTCAGCCTGGGGAGAGAAAGCTGTTTGGAGCTGGCATTGCAATGCTGGTATTAACCAGATCCCAGGAGTGACTTTGAAACTCCCTTCATGCCCAGGAAAGCCAGGTTGTTCCAAAAGCCCTAGTTCAAGGTCTACTCATCATCATCGTTAGGTTTTTAGGGGGTGGAGAAAGGAGGACAGTCAGGGGTTTCACTTCTTTGTCCATAGCCTAAGACAAAACTGAAGCAGCATGAGAAGTCCCAGCTTCCTGCTCAGGCAACAATGTACGTGGGCAGATGAGCAAAGCTGCTGCCATCCCATATCTCCAGGGGAGCTCCTGGGAGCTGAATGCTGCAGCAGTTTTGTCCAAGTACTTGCCATGCTGTACTCAAAATCTTACTAGCTCCACTGGCTCCTTACCATGGTCCCTTCTGCAACCCTCTCAGGCTCCAGCTTGGCTTTGCTCGCCTTCTCAAAACACTCAGCGTCCGGCCCGTGAGGAGTCATCATGCTGTGCAAGCTGGCCCCTCCAGGCTGGAAACCTTCCTCCTTTGCTTCATAGTGGCCTTTGATGAGCCCCATGAATTCACTCATGCAGTTCCCTGCAGGAGGCAGAGAGAAGAGGTTGCAACACAACGTGTCTGGGAGGCATCACAGCTGGGCTATTAGCACTTTGAAACCCACAAGCTAAGCTGGGCTGGGTGGAGTGGAGGTTCCTAAGCAGGGTACCACATGAGGCCATCTGGGATCCTACAGGCAATGCTTGTAAAGCTGTACAGGTTTTATTCCACTCTTAATTATCTGGATTCAGAAATACAGCTGCCTAATGAAGGTTCCTCCTGTACTTTCCCTACCACCTCAAGCTATGTAAGTACTACACCTGCACATGGACTGCACAGTGTAACCTGCTATTTAGAGACTTGGATTAGATATCTTAAAGTACTGCAAACGAAGGTCTGTACAATCATCCCTGTGTTACAGGCACAAACTGCAGGGCCAACAGTCTGGCAAGAGAGCCTGGTCTGCTGTCCCAGGATATAAGCATGGAATCATTTTGTTTTATACCCTTTCACCCCCTCTAGTCCAGCCAGCCCCTTCAGTACCTTATGCTTTTGTTTTGTGTTACCTGTTTCTCAAGAGATACTGTATGACCAGAGACAAGGAGCCAAATGCTGTCCTTCCCTGAGGAAGAATAAGTATACCCTCTGAAACCAGTAACTTAGGTGACGATGGCTATATCAAATAATTCAGTACTCACTGAGTTATATTCCCTGCATGTGAAATACCGTAACAACTGCCATCCCAACTGCCTTTCACCTTTAGCAGACCTGATGTGACTAAACAATATGGCAACATTCTGCTTAGTGGTCAGTTTTTGCAAAACCAGGACATGCTTCTGTAGCTATGTTATCTATAGCCCTTTTTAACCACTAGTTTGCTTTGTAAGTACAATCCAGGTCTGAAATGTTTAACAACAAAACTAATTTAGCTCAAAGCAGAATTGGCCTGCATATGTATGCAAACATTCATTGATTTTCATCCCAAGTTGTCAGTGTCTCATTAAGACTGGCTTGTTACAAGCTTTTCATTAATGCTTGGCATTCAGGCTGCCGTACAGGCCCCAAGACCTGAACTGCCAATGCTTCTGTGACAGGACTCATAACATCACTTAGAAAGCATGGGCAGGTGGGTAGGAAACAAGGCTGGGACTTCAGAGATGAGCTGAGTCCAGTTTCTTGTTCATTCCTGCATGATCCCCAACAACTTAGGTGTGCTCCATTCCCTATTGGTGAAATCACATTGTCTTCTACAAGCAGGATGTTGTGACATTAGAATCCCTTAGTGGCCATTAGATACTAAGTCCAGCCTTGAAAGAATTGCACAAGTACTCTCGCAGACACACGTGCAACGTATGCCCACAGGATAAAAACTGCATCAAACATTTTTCAATGTGTGATCCTAGGACCCTAGGAGTACTTCACAGCTTCCAAGGAGGTAGAAGGGTGACCAAGAGAAGTCAGTATTTATGAGCTGCACCACCTTTGCACGTGAAATTGTTGCAGTGTCTGGGGGGAATATTTTTGGCCCATCATTGCCGTATTTATACTTGGGGCAAAGGTAATGCAAGACAGAAAATGAGCTGCTCTGTCTTGTTCTCCCTCTCTTAATGGTACAAGATTTTCATCACAGCACTAATTTTAGAGGGAACAAACATGTGCAGTGTCTTGATAATTGACTGTTGTCTGACTGTTGACTGTTGGCAGACTGATGGCTGCCTTACCCACTCAAGCTTTGCTGCTGCATGGCTGGGATAGAGTAGACAACCAACCTGCTCATCAGTAATTTAGTGCTCAAGCCTATGGTTGAGGTACTGTGGTCGAGTGAGCAGCTGCGGTAGCTTTCTGCATGGGTACTCTTAGATCACAACATGGAGAAGAGAATGAGAGTTAATTCATCTGTCTTTTACCAAAGACAAAGCAAGGTTGAACAACTTCATGGTTGTTATGGCTCACAGTGCATCCATGGAAGGTTAGCAAAGCTCTGCTGATAAGCAGCACCTTAATCCTGATAACACGCAGCATGTCTCACCTCCGAGGGTCTAACAAGAAGTGACTTGGCACTATCCCAGCATGTTGGGAGACATGTTTCCATGTCACACTCATTACTGCAAATGAAAGCAGAATGATGAGGCGGGACTTTGCCTGTGAGATTTACTCCGATGGCTGCACAGCTGCCTGCTATGCTTGCAAGTGACACTAATTCTGCCAGCCCCCAAGATGCTTGGAAATATATCTAAGTAGCAGGAGAACCTGGCTATTAAACTGTGCTTAGTGTGCAGAAAGCCCCTCCGCACTTCAAAGTGACCACAGTATGACCTTGATAGCTTCTGAGATGGGCAGACAGAAGGGATGCAGGATGGGTGAGCTTTCCCCCTCAGTCTCACAGAGCAGGGTGCTTCATCCCCACCCTGAAGGGCAGTCCTTTGTGTAGAACTGGATTTCTACTATCCATTCAATGCAACATGTGGCCATGCTCAGCCAAAATAGAACCAAAAACTGCCACCAAAAAGAAACAGCATTGGTGATGGCAACCAAATCCCCAAAACATCAACCACCTTTCTGCTTGAGAAGGAGCCCAGTTCCTGACCTCTGGCTTCTTAAATGCCAGAGGTACCTTCATCACTGTGCAGGTGGTGAAGAAGGGCTCAGGAAAGCCAGTTCACTCCTTCACTGTAATGATCTGACCTATATGTGGGCTTGGGCAGCTCTAAATCTCTCTGCTTCTCACCACTTGTGATAGCATATTCCCCTTTATCTCTGTACTCTAATGAGATTAAGTAATTCAGGGCTGGATGACAGGACAGTTGCTGATGAATTTGTGTAATGCCAAGTTCAATACGCACCCAGTCTCCATGGGAGCCCCTTGAGTACACATGCATCTATCTATGCAGACACAACCAGTCTATCACCTCTGAGTTTTCCTGAGATGCTCTAAATAGGAACATCTTTGGGTTTGTTCATTTTTCAGGGAGGAGTGGCTGCCTCCTAGAAGCTGACTCTAATGGTGCCAAGGGCAACAAATCAGACTGCTTGTTCCCTACACACGCTCTCAAATCAGTGAAGGCTTGTTTCTGTCTCTGCAGTCCTGTAGTCAAGCACAAGCAACAAAGAGCAGACGTACGGTGGTAGTACGGCGGCCGGAAGGTGTTGTTAGCTACCCCCCATCGCGGGGGGAATATGACAAAGTCAGCGAGTGCCACTCCAAGACGGGTCGACTTGGCTGTCAGGACAGTGAAAATAGAAGGATCCTGAAAAACACAAGGCAAAAGGCATGAAACAGAGCAGGGCCCCCAGCTGTCTGTTCAGGTCATCCAGCCAGTAGAGCCTGCCTGATACAGCTTCTCCCTTGCCTAAACACTTCTTGCAACCTACAGCTGGTGGTGTGGGTGAGATTTGTGATAGCACCCAGCATTTTCATCCCATTCTGAACATGGGGGATGGGACTGGATGGTTATTCCTTTGAGCAGCTTTGGAGAGCCTTCCCCACCCTGGCCAAACACCCTTGGAGCCAGCGACACAGATGTAGGGGAGGGACAGCCCTGCAAGATGGGTACTGTAACTCCAGGAGCAGTCTTTAGTACTCCTCCTACCATGAAATTGCACCTCTTCCTCACTGTTTCCAGAGGACAGGAACATCCTACTGGAGACATTTAGCCACAAGCCCTGTTCATTTACAATCAAGGAGAAGAAATTTGATGAGAAATTGGGCCTTGCTTCAAAGGTTTCTGAAGTCTCTAGTCCAGTAAAGTGATGTTCTGGGCTTTGATCCCCAAACCATCCTTCTACTGCCAGGTTCTCCTGGAGTTTATACAATACCTTCCGTTGGTTTTCTCACTAGAAGTGCTCCAGTCTCCTTGCACACCCACTTACAGAAGCAGTGCCAAGAGATGGCATCGCTGCAGGCACCTCTCCCACTGGGATGGTTTCCTTTTTAGAAGAGCTGCTCACATTAGTTTTGGCTTTAGTTATTTTCTGTAAGACCTAGAAATGGTTGCAGTGAAAGCTGCCAGCTCCTCCAATGAATTTCAGTGCTGGGCGCAGAGAAACCAGGGCAAGAAGTCTGTGCAATTGCCAGAAATAAATTAAGGCAAGAACATGAAGCAAAAGTCCTTTGGCTGATTGCACAGTGTGTGTTGGCTTCAGTATTCAGCCCTCCTCCTGGGCACAGGAATTCTACGCTAAGCTGCATAAAGCTGCTTAAGAAGCTGACCAACCTCCAGTTATGTTTTTGTACCACAAAGGAGGTTGTCTTTCTCTGCAAGAGCTTGGTTTGGGCCCAGGGAAAGCAGTGGAAGAGATTTCCCTGGGTTTCTTAGAGCACTTTAACAGGCCCTTTGTGCTCAGGAGGGGTTTGCCTGGTATGGTATCCACAAAGCATCGCTTTGCCTTGCCCAGCTCCAGAACTTACCGCATGGTCAAAAGCAACAGAGTTAATGACCATGAATTTTTCCAGATGGTATTTGTATGGTGTGTAGTTCCCGTGCCAGGCTACAACATTGAAGGGAGAGAAATCCTACCAAAGCAAAAAGACAAAGGGTTACCATATACAGCCTTCCAACTTGCTGCACATACGCAGGGCACTGCTCTTTGCCTAATTCGTGCTGGGGAGATGTACATGATCAGCCTGGAGCATGAAGCCCTTTAGGCACAGCCCAGCACTGCAAGGATGTGGTTTTCCTTACAATTTCCACTTGGTGAACCTCAGCCCTCCCGCTGGGGCTTGCTCTCTAACATCTTTTGAGTGCACAGGCAGTGCTTGAACAAGGCCAGCTGCAGCACTGGCTCTCTGGTAAGGAAATCCTGGCTTGTCACAGCAGCCCCAGCTCCTCTCTCCTACCCTATCACTGTAAACAGTATGGAAAGAGTGAGGCAAAAACCATCACTGAGTCTTTGGGCAACCAAGTCTTCACAAGCACTTTTTTTTTCCACACTGAGGCACCTCAGCTGGGAAGATGTTTGTCCCAGCAAACCAAGGTCCATCAGGTGAAATCCTGCTCCACTTAACCTGGCAGGACCTCCTGAGACTACATGCAGGGTACCAAGCTGCATACCCCAGGCCACACACTGGCAGTCGCTGCACTTCAGCATTACCTGTTCCCCCAGCACATCCTCACCTGCTGGGCTGCAAACAGCTTGCCCTGGTACTTGCTGATCACCGTGTAACCCCCCGGCACTTGGCGGTCCTCGTACCATGCGACGGGCACCAAGAAGTCACGCGGGTTGGCCAAGCCATTGGCTCCTGCAAAAGAGAGATACCAAAGCTCTTTGGGCAAACTGCTAGCAAAGTGAGAGGCTGGTGCAAGTCCCTGGTTTTGTGGGTGCCCTTCTGCATCATGAATGACCCTGCTGCTGCTTGGCCCACAAGGAAACCTGAAACAGTCATGTACTTCTTCTGCTCCGATAAGGATGTAACTGTAATACATCCCAGTGTTTAAGTCCATGCTTCCCTTATGTGATGAAGACATTTGCCTTCTGAACAAGATTAGTATGTCATCTTCAATTAAAGGCATGTAACAACTAGGAGTTAAGCAAAAATTAAGCAATTCTTCCCTGTGAGAGTGCTGAGGAGCTGGCACAGCGTGTCCAGAGAAGCTGTGGCTGCTCCATCCCTGTCAGTGTCCAAGGCCAGGTTGGACACAGGGGCTTGGAGCAACCTGGTCTAATGGAAGGTGTCCCTGCCCATGGCAGGGGGAGTTGGAGCTGGATGAACTTTAAGGTCCTTTCCAACCCAAACCATTCTATGTTTCTGTTACAAAAAATGGAAGGTGAATTGCTCTCTGTTCCTGGACATCCTTCTGGTTGGACCATTAGCCACGCAGAATTTATGTGTCATGTCATGAGGGGCAAATAAACTTCCAAATGCTTGCAGAAAGGGTAATAATATAAGGGCTAGTGATATACCTACAGACTCTGGGCACACTGAGGGGTTGGTTAGTGTGAGGAGAGCGTTTTCAAAGTGCAAAGCACCATATGGGTGCTGAAGTGTTCTTCTTCACCTCATTAGTATTATTGTTACAAAGTGGTTTTGAATTTCTTGGATAAAAATGCAGACATTACTACTTGCTGCTAAGGTTTAACAGCCAGTGCTTTTCTCCAGCTGTCAGTTTCCAAGTGAAAAGTGAAGTTAGAATAAAGTAAGACTGAAATACAAAGGATCTTGGTCTCTGAGGGAAAGGTGGGTAGGTGGTGAGAAGAGGAGCTCTTATAATTACCACCTCCTGAAAAGGTTTACAGGCAAGTTCTATTCATTTTCTTTTCTCCAGAAAGTAAACTTTAGAATAGATTCCTGCCTTCTGAAAATCAAAAAAATACTAAAGCCCCAAATCCCCAAAGTCCAATAGTGTCTGGAAAACTAGCTAATGGGAAAGCTTGTTACAAACAGGCTGGGGCAGCGCTATCAATAATCAAGTGAAGCAGGCAGAGAGTGTAGGAAGTGGGTAAAGACAGGTAATCTTATCTAGCTGAAAGAAAAGCTGCTGAAAAATCATTGTAGGCTCCTCGTGGAAAGAGATGTGCCCAGCATGTCATACGGGAGAGATGGGAGAAATCCCAACAAACAGCTGCAAATCAGATCAGTTCCCCACTGCAAGAATGACCGGCTTCAGTTTCACTATGGCCATGAGATGTTTGCAAAGGCGCACTGAATGCAGATGGGCCATGCCAAGCTTGTTACTGACTGATAATACCTAGGTGGTTTACTTCAAGCATGGCCAGTCTTTTAGTTCTCACTGAGAACTGTAAAACAAGCCTAGTCTGCTGGGGAAAAGAAACAACCCAACCGAAAATGAAAACCAACCAATCCCAAAACACTGCTCTGAAAGTGGAGAACTATTGGTACCCGTTTTGTATTTTACCTCTTACAAGGGGAGTTTCACTTCCCTTCCCTGAGATAATTGATAAGGAAAGTAAATAAGCTGAGCTGAGCAGCTCCAGAAATCACAGCAGGGATGGTGGGGCTTCGATGCCAAGCACCCTCGTGGTATCTTCACTGCAGCAAGAGGCTGTGCCTCTGCGATATGGGACATTGCACAGAGCAGGAGGCAGCTTGCACAGAGGAGCTGCTCAGTGAACACAGATCTGCCCCTGGCAGCACAACATGGAGATGTGAACATGTTGCTGATCCAAGTGCTGTGCAGTTCATGTTATTGATTTCTAGTTCTCCAAGGGGAACAGCTTCTGACACTAACGTGCTCTAGGCTCTTGAGCTCAAAGGTGCCTCCATTAACAGGGATGGGGGAAAAAAAAAACATGTGATTACATCTAAAACTGGGCTTTAAGAATATCTGTTGCCTTTGAAATCTGTCTTTCCTTTTACCAAGTAAATTCTTTGCTATCACCCCAGTTTATGCCTCATCTACAAGTGAGAGGCATCAGTGATGATGGCCTTTGAGTTTCTTTTGGTAGGAACAGGTTCAGAGCTAGCAGATGGGGACTTGCAGACTAGAAGGGAAGAGAGAAAGTGGAAAAAGGGGTGGGAGAGAAGCGTTCCCTTCAGTGACAGGGGAATCTTGAGACAACTGGGCTGTCACATTTTTTGGAAGGGGATGCTTGCTCTGATGGGTGGAAAGCATCTTTGTGAAGGAGCATGTGCATGGGGGGATGCATTTCATAGGATATAAAAGGGCAGATTTGGGCCTGCAGTTCATGTCTGTCCCTATGAAATCCACTGCAGCTGTGACTGGAGATTGTTACCAATGGGTCCCAGGTCAGGCAGCTCAAAGTGTGCTCCATACACCTCCAGGATGTAGCCTCTGGTCTCTCCAAAAACCTCCACACTGAAACGCATTCCTTGCTGGAAAATAAAGGAAGATAACTAGGATCCTCCCAGGACTTTGGTGATAAACCATGAATGGCTGAATGCAGGAGCTGGCTTGCTCCAGCATCGGGCTCTGAGCTATAGACAGGGTGCAGTCAGCCCTTACCTGGATAACACAGATTTCATTGGGCTCCACTAGCATCTTCCCAAACTCGGTTGTGATGAGCAGTTTCCCTTGCTGGGGCACTGTGGAAACAAAATGCAGGCAGAAGAGCTAAAGCAACATGGTGATTGCCATCTTCTCTGCCCCTCCAGAGCACCCAGGCTGAACAGAAGAGCAATGGGCTCTTTCTGGCCCTGCTTCACAGCAGGACTGGGCTCCCTCTCCCTTGCAGAGCCTTGCAACAGAGGTGCCCACACTGGAGGGAGAGCTTTGAAACCAGCCCCATGGTCCCTAAGTAACAGCATACATGTGTGAGGTTGGACCATCCATTACTTCGTGGTCACTTGACATAGTGTTTGTGCCACAGTCCAAATAAATGGTATTTGATGCATTTGGGGCCATACCTGTCTGTCTCATGATCCTTATTCAAAACGGTGCATGTACCCATCCTTGTCATGACTGTAGCAGTGTGAGATGCTTGGGAATAACTAATTCTCCCTGCTTCCCAAGGGTAGAAGCAATGCTTCTCTAATATCTGCATTCTTTTCTGTGACTTGTCTGGTGTAGGAGAGCTCACATTTTGAGCTGGAAAACTAGCAGATTTACAAAACCTGCCCTGGCATCTTTACTTCACGGTAGTGAAGGAGGTGAGTGAGAACAATTTAATAGCTATTTGATGGGAGAAATGTTTCTGTTGATGACCTGAAGGCATTTCTGTCCCTTGGTCAAGAAAGATACAAGCAAATATCTGATACTGCTCAGAATGTTTTTCAGCAGGTACGCACCTCATGTGCCAACCTCAGCAGTCACTGTGGCAGTCTGGTTGCCTGAGGCTAGCAGAGCATGGAAGCTAAGCTGCCGTGCCAGATACTGTTGGACTGAAGCAATGAAGGCATCTAGCTATCAGCTGTTCAGAAATCCTGAGGTTGATGTTTTCCAGAAAGCCTCCACCTGTGGTGTGCCTCATACCAGCCTGGGAGGCACTGGGAAATGACCCCTGAGCACCACACCAATGAAGCTGGGTCACTGCTCAGAGCCAAAGTTGCGGTCTGGCACAGGGATGTGCTCTCTGAGCTGAGCAGGAGTAGTGCAACCTCCCCAGCAGCCCAGCTAGTGCCAGACCACCCAATGTGGATGGCATGAGGGTAAAGCCAACCCTCTCCTCCAAACATCGGCTGTAGGGCCCAGGGCTCTGGAAGAACAAAATGCCAGGCAAGTGGCAACCCAGGTAAACCCTTGTGGGGGGAAAGGAAAAGCCAAAGTAGTTACCAATCAGGAAGTCACCATCCGAATTATAAAGGCACCTAAAAAGGAAGAACAGGAATGTCAAGGTGACGTAAGCCCCAGGCACTTGCTCACACCATGACCACAGCTGGAATATTGACATGGCAGAGGTCTCCCTTTGGCACCAGAAATGCTATCTGCAAGTCAGTGAATGCAATATACTGGCCAGTGCAGAGGAGGGACGTTTAACGTGCCTGGCTGACTTCCTGCAGGAGCCACTGCAGGGGTAGCAATGCCCACTAGAGGCCTCTGAGTCATGTTGACCTCTGAGAAGCAGCTCTGGGATGAAAGCACCTGGATGCAACACATCCCCCCTCGCTGCATTCCCATGCCCATCTTCCTCCTTCTCTTGGTGGCTCCTCACCCACTCCCCCAGTGCTTGGCCATGGAGCAGAACCTGCTGTGGCCACCATGAGCACCTTCCCTGTGCACACAGGGACATAGAGACAGCGACGCCAGGAGCAGCTGGACTCCAGCACAGCACCCTCCAGCATAGCAGGCACTGACCTGTTGAGCATAGACGTGTTGCAGACGAAGATATGGATGGCGATGCCATTGCGTCCTCTGGGCTCGCCGGCACCACACAGGGTGTGCAGTCCCTACGGGCAAACCCAACCATCAGGAGTGAGCACAGGCAGCAGGGCAGGGGCAGCCCCCTTTCCTCCCCTCATCCCCTGCTGTGACTCTCCCCCTCTCCCTGCTTCCCGTACCACTACCAGCCTTTCCTTGTATGGCCTCTGCCAAACATGTTGGTTTTGCACCTCACATACAGAGACAAACTGGGGCTGTTCAGCCTGGAGAAGAGAAGCTGAAAATGGAGACCTCAGAGTAGCTTCCAGTGTCTGAAGGGGGCTACAAGGATGATGGAGAGGGACTCATCATCAGGGACTGTAGTGATAGGACAAGGGATGATTGGTTCAAACGGAAACAGGGGAAGTTCAGGTTATATATAGGGAGTAAGTTCTTTACTGTGAGGGTGGTGAAGTGCTGGCAGAGGGTGCCCAGAGAAGCTGTGCAGTGGTCAAGGCAAGTCTGGATGGGGCTTGAAGCAACCTGGTCTAATGGAAGGTGTCCCTGCCCATGGGAGGGGGTAGGAACTGGGTGATCTTAAGGTCCTTTCCAACCCAAATCTTCATGATTCTGTGATTCTATATTAAATGTTTCTTAAAAATCCATGGAGGCTGGTGTGTCCCAGTTCACAGACTAGGAGAGCTGAGGCTGGGGCTTTTTTAGTTGAGAGTTCCTGGAAAGGCAATGAAGAAAATCAAGTCCATTGCCAGCTGGTTGGAATCTGGGATCCTCTCCCCTGCCATGGATGCTCTGCAAGCCCAGTGGTATCAAAACCAGTGCTGTTAGCCCAGTGCTGAGCATCCCATGTGCCCCACAACCCCACCAAAGGAGCAAGGCTGGAGGATCCCCCATGCCCTATCCCCCTGAACTTACGTTCACAAAGTCCAGCTTATTCTGAAGGGCTTTTGGGATCTCAAAGGGTTTCCATCGGACCTAGATGGAAGCAAACAAAAAGCAAGAAAGAGATGCCAGTGGTTATAATGCAAATGGTGGCAATTCACAAGGAAGCAGAACCTCATCCTCCCCCTGCTTCCCTGCCCTCTGCGAGCTGAGGTAGCTTTGTCTTTCCTCTTTGCCTTGCTTCATTTGGTTCACAGGTTTCTTTTGGCTTATGAAGTTTTTCTTCCTTTTTAATCATAATCTTGTAAAATAATTGGCAGGCGTGTGTAGTGCCAAGGTTAAAAAGAAAACCCTATTTTAAACCTGTCTCTTCCTCTATTACCAACAACACCACTGAGAGCGAAGAAATTCAGATGAGCCAGCTTTCCACAGCCAAATTGTTACGGTCCTGTGCTCCACTCTGTGCTGAGTGATTCACTCCCTCCATGACCCGAGCGGAACATTCCTGTTTGCTCCACCTCATTTTCCCCACATCTGAAGCAGAAATATCTCTACCTGCTGAGTGGGAGCTGTGAGCAGCACCAATTATTTCTTGCAAAGCCTGTCAAGATCCTCAGGCAGAAGGTGCCGGAGGAGTCAAAAGGATTTATCATGTTAAGCTCAGGATCATATTAAGGGTCTTTGCAACTCTTGGGAACAAGATGCTGCAGCCTAAAGACCCTCTCTGGGGGTGTGAGTTCAATGCACACCAACCCAAACACCCCAAATTAGAAGGATGTTGATGTGGCCAGTTCCAGATATACCCCCGAATCAAGATTCTTGATCCCAGATGGAAGTACCTGTGACTCTGGGCATCAAGAACATTTTCTTGCTTTAATTTACCCGACCTAATGGTTCTTAACATGTTTTTGGGCTGTTGCCGTGAGAAAACCAAGCTCGTGCAACCCTGTGTCTGTGCCTGCTGTTCCCAAAACATGTGAACTATGTGAAGTTTGAGCTAAATTTGAAAGGTATTCTAAAGATACTGAATTCCCCCAAGCATCATGAGGGTTTCCAAACCCAAATCAAAATCCAGACTCTCCTGAAGGGCCAGCCTCAAGAGGAAGCAGGGAACTGCGTCCAGTGAGTGCATCTGCCAGCAAAGCTGAGCGAAGCAGGGGCTCATCTCTAATGCATCAGCTGCACCCCAGGCCTGGCCCTACTACTTGTCCCTTTCCGCTCTGCTTTCCAAAGCCATCTGCTTCCCAAGGGCATCCCGCCACCACAGCCTTGGGTCATCTGGGTTGGATCCATCCCCTGTCTCTTCCTCCCCTCATCCCATTCACTGCCAGGCAAGGCAAGTTTTCCTCCCTGGGAGACCTGGGTAGCTCCATGCTGGGTCCTGCTCAGGGTCACACTGCTGGGTGCTGAGCAGAGGGAGAGAGGCAACTGGAGAAGCTGCATATTCTGGATGGAGACACCAAACGCTCCCAGAGGAGTCAGTGAGATAGTGCTGAACATGGGCTTTGCTTTTGGACTTCTTTAAAGCATGTTTCTCCTTGGTTTCCACGGCAATCTTCCAGACATGAACCTGAGCCAATGCAAAGCATGGCCAGAAGGTGCTCTAGAGCTTGCTCCATTCGCAGCAGTGGGACCTTCCCCAGCTCCCATTCACTTTGTGGCAGCTCTGAAGGGCAGCGGTGGTATCTTGATGTGAACTGTTCCTCTAAAGAGTGTTTGGAGAAGCCTTCAGGGTTGGGAATTGGGACGCAGTTGACAGAAACCATTGAGAAATACTGACAGAAAGGATGTGGAGGGACAAAGAGAGAAGACCCCGAAGGCTGGGGGGGAGAGAAAGGAAGGGAGAATGGGCAAAAGAAGGGAAATAGGTGTCAGGTATAAAGACTATCCAAACAGAAGAAACTTTTCTCACTGAGGAATACGGAAGATGTCAGTAAGCCTACAGATAAAGTTATAAGTATATGCGGCTCCTGCATTACAGTTTCATTTTCACTTTGGTCCCTGTGGACACCTCCACAGTTGTCATTCCTGTGGGATAAGGAATGCAGGAAATCTGTCATCCAGCCCATTGGTTGCAACTGAAAATGGTGTCTGGCCCCTATCCTTCAAAATGCTTGTAAACTGCATAGCCACTACCTGGCCCTGCATGCCCATCATCCTGCATGTTTCTGCCGCATTTGGGTTTCACCAGTGCAAGAAGAGAAGAACAAATGCCCTGAGCCAGAAGTCTGAGAAAGGCAGCCCCAGCCAGTGCCAGGTGCTTAAAATGGGGAAGCTCTTGGTGTTCTTTCCCCGCTGTGTGATGCAAGAGACTGGTGAGAGCACCTGTTACATGACAGGCTCCTTGTGTCCCTGAGGTTTGTCCAATCACTGCATCCTCTGACAAGAAGAGCCACAGCTGATGCATTTGATTTTTTAAACTTGGCGTTTGGTATGGCTATTCATGTCCTCCCTGCCTCTCAATCACAGCTTCCCTCGGTCACCTCTGTTCCAGTCAGGAGAGCTCGCGTCTCTTCCACCATTTCTTGCACGGTTGCCACCCTCTATTTTTTCAGCACCTTCACCCCCTTTCCTCTTTTGTCCCCTGTGCCTTTCATAACTCTGCCATTGTCTTCAGGCAGCGTTAGAGGATATTTTTTTCCCGTTGACTTCAATGGGCTTTGCATAAGGTACCTCCATATGGCCATCCTTTTAGATGGATGACGATCGGGAAAGCTCCTCAACTGAGCTGGGTGAAACACAAAGCACCACAGGAAAGAGTCCATCTTGTCCAACAGACTGAACCCAGTCTCTGGCTCTGCTTCAGAGAGGATGAGAAGGAAAGCAGGAAGTTGACTCCCACTTACTGCTAGGAAATAACCCCTCTGAGTTTGATGATTGCCATTGAAAGCAGTGAGAGAGGGGGCAGGAGCTTTGTTGCTGTTCCCCTAGGTAAAAGATGTACTAAATGTAAGTGGTTTGAGCTTACAAGAGAGCTAGGTATCTTGGAGTTACTGTAATCATACATAACTGTAATTGTAGATGAGGGCTGTGAAAGATGAGGGCATCAGGGATGGACGAAGTGGTAACAGAAATCATTGGCGCTTCATATGGGATGGAGCACCACCAAAGGCACGTAAATACGAGCCTGTCTCCCCTCCTCAGTTAATGGCTGGAAAACGTATTCCAGCAGAGCTGGGAAAGTAGACAAATGGCAAAGCTGCTGGGAGGCTGGAAAATAGCTAATGATTATGTATCAAAGGGCAAAACTGAGAGGGATAAAAACCAGTGACCACGAGAGGAGGCTCAGAGATGTTGAGAGAACAGCAGGAGGAGAGTCAGATCAGCAAAGCCGAACGTTCTGGGGCTGGCAGGGAAGAAATCATGATTAAAGATTATGGCAAGGCTGTAACAGAGGAAGACAAATGCCATGTCTCTGTGAGACTCTCCAGAATGAATCCTGATTTCCCATGAGGGCTGCAGAGAGAAATGGGCTGGCAGCCAGCAGCCTCTCCAAAAGCGCAGGGAAGGAGGAGATGGATGGCAAAGACATGCTGCTGCTCTGCCTGCCGGGCTGAAGCACCGTCAGCCTCTGATGGGGGACACTGAAAAGGAAAGAGCAGCCTGAGAGGCAGCCAACAGGAGCCCCCAGGGGAGATGCTAGATAGCGCAGGTCAAACCTTGTGACACTGCTGGGGGGCAGCACAACCATCCATCAGGCTGGGAAGCAACAAGCATCGCATTGAGGACTGTTCTTCCTTGCATGACCCATAGGTGAGGGGCAGGTGGCATTTGGGACCCAGGTCCTGTGTTGGCTGGACCTCCAGCTCTCTACATTTCTCCTCAGACCTCTTGCAGCCCAGTGCCTTTGTACCCCTCGTTAGCTTAATATTTGACTGTCCCTGGCAGGACCAGGGGTCTTTTCAGCACTGTTACCTGGTTGGGGTCAGGCTCGACTTCATCCCAGTTGTGTGTCAAGTGTCCCTCCTCGAGAGGCTCGAAGGGTTTGTGGCAGACTGAAGGCAGGATCCGATACAGCCAGCTACAAAGAAGGAAAAGATCTGGATTATCCTGAGGAAGAGGTTAGACCCTGTGGGTGGCTGTTGGCTGACTGAGCTCCTAAAGGCATGGATAACATTTACATTGGTAGCAACTGAACCAAAAGGTGTATTAAATATCAAATACCAGCTCACAGCCAGAGACTTCCAGAGGGATGGCTTTTTATTATAGGCTCTAAATACAAGTATGTGCTGTTATATGTACGTAAATGACTGTATGTGTGTTTACATATAATTACATATGTTTACATTCAGAAACACATATGTGTGTATATATATATAAAAGATACAGCTTTATCTGTGGCTGAAATACAGCAATCTCTGAGGTGTAAAAAAAGCCTATTTAAACACAGCTACAAAGCAGTTCAGGCAAGACAGGGATGAGCATACTGTCTAACTGGAAGTGCAGAGGAGCTTTCAGGAGACAGAAGTTCACAGCCAGTGCTTGAATTTGGATGAGTTACTGAAAGTAGCATCCTATGCCTGGCTGGCCATGCCCTTAGGACCACCAGCAAGCCCATGCAGTGAAGATCAGTGGGGATCTGACGTGGGCTTTATGTGGGATGATGCTTCCTACTGCTGTAGGAGGTCCCCCATGCCTCCAGCACCACCTGGACCATCACTCTCCTCCCTTGCTGCCTCCTGTATCTATGGCTGCAGCCCCTGCATACCATGCACAGGTGCAGCCAAGCCTGAAGCTGAGCTTTTAGTTAGGCAGGACAGCAGAGGTAAGGTAATCAGGCAAACCTGAGCTAGGCAGGGCTGCCAGTGCCTTTGATGTGTTACCAGAGGTGGCTGCAGTTTGGGTAGGTGGGAGAAGGGAGGAGGGAGCTCTCCCTTGAGAGCTGGAAAATTTCCATCAAGGACATCTTCGTGCAGCAAACAATGATTCATCCCTTTCCCACACACACCACAAGCTGGCACCAGCCTGGAGAGCAGAGCTCTGCTGGCAGCTCAGATGATGCATTTGCCTTTCATTCGAACCAACAACGGATGAGAGGGAAAAGCTGCTGCAGGAGAAGCAAAATGAGAAACCCCTCCTCTGCAATCTGGTCATGGCCAGAGCATGATGACCAGGATACAGAACGTGATGATCAGGACACAGAGCATGATGACCAGAATAGAGTTCTGGGATGTTTGCTGCCAGCTGGAACAAGCTGGCCCTAGAATCGCTGGGAGCATGGGGTGGTAAGCAGTATGCTGGGTGCCTGGCACTGGCCTGAGGCCCTGGTCAGACCCAAAACAAGGTACAGTCTGAGCTAGCGCCTCACCAGTCCTAGTGCATAGGAGCATCCTTTAGGAGGAGGAACAAGTCCTGCTCAGAGGCTTGGTTTTGATACTCTCCATTAGGTGTGTACCAGTGCCAGGCATAGAGGTGATATATTCCCATCAGCAGCAGGGCTGAGACCCTGAGGTTTTTTTGCACAGCACTCACACCCCGCTCAGGACCATCTGGTCCCCGTGAGCATCCCCTCCCCTTCTTCGCCTCGCTCATAAAACCAGTTTCTTTCCCATCCCGATCCCCCCTTGCTCAGCACTGTCGTAACCCATTACCCTCCCATAGCTGCTCCTCTCGCTCCCCAGTGGGTTTCTGCCCTTGCCTCTCTCCTCATGCACAGAGGAGGCTCTTCACCCGCCTGGCTCGCTGGTGGCAGAGCTGCAGCCACCCCATGGCTCCCCGACTCTCACCCCAGCACCCCATGTCACCCACCCACGGCCAGGGGTCACGGTACCTTCTCTTGTTGGTGGGCCGGGGGCAGGTGAAGGCAGAGCCTGAGAGCTGCTCCGCGTACAGGCCATACGGGCAGACCTGTGGGTTATTCTGAATGGAAGCAGAAGGGAAAACAAGAAGTGAGAAGGAGCAGCAAGGGATTTAGTTCTGGAACCCCTGGAAGAGCACCCTGGCAGGCGCCCAGCACCCTGATCCCATGGGATGAGCCGTGCTCCTGAATCTATGCATCGGCCCTGGTAGTTGTGTCTTCCTGCTCCTATGAGGCTGGGTGCCCCACGGGTGTCAGACAGACCCCACATCCAATTCCCACAAGCAAGAGGACACACAGGTGCCCTAAGGAGTTGGCACAGGCATTGAGGCAACACACCTGCTGCTGGAGCAAGCTGCAAGGGGTTGTGCTCAGTAGGGCTGTCAATCAAAACACCAGGGAAAAGGGGATTATTCCCAACACTTACAGACTGCAAAGCAGACTGTTGTTATGCACAAATGTTTTTGAGACCCAAGTGTGCAGAGGGATTGACCCACAGCATCAGTGTCTGGCTGGCTTTCCAAAGGGCTGATAAAGACATACAGCAGCTGCACCTTTGTTTCTCCTCTCCTGTGCACTAAACACCTCCGTCTCCTCCTTCCCTCTTCCCAGGGAAATGGGTGCTCACAGAAGGCATTTCGGTGGTGTGCTGCTTCCTCCTGGCAGCGTTGTTGCCCAAGAGCAGGAGTGACCTTCCTGGGAGCCTTTGCTTTGCCACAGGGCTTCTGCACTGGAGTACAAAGTGGGCACTTTCCCCTTTGCAGAGCCGTGGGTACGACCAGCACAAGTTTAGCAGCCCTTGTGTGTTTGTAACTGAAGGGCAGATTCCTCCTTTACAGAGAACAGAAACCAAGTATTTTGATCTAAGTAGGCCAGCATCTATTTGTTTGAGATCAGCAAGAAGCAAAGGCATCCAAGAACTGCAGGAAGTACCCTGGTGGGACAGTCATACACCATTTGCTATTCCGAGTCCCCCCTGCAAGGTCTAGTTTAGTATCCTGTCATCCTGCTGCGGCTGTGGGGATCAGCTGTCCTTAGGGAATGCCAGCCATCCACACTGCGCAGACCAGTGGGAAGAAGGAACAGGTAAGGCTCTCATAACCCATGTAGCTTGCAGCCCTCAAAGTCCATCTCTCTGGCATGGGTATACAGTGAAGCAGGGGGATCAATAGCCCTTGTTTATTTGATCTTAGGCAGCAGTACTGCAGATGCCAGTCTTACAAACACTGCAGAGGAGAAAGGATCCACCCCTAGGACTGGAGATGCTTTTTGTTGTAACTCCTTTTCAGGTTGTTCTATTCACTCTTCTGGCACAGAGGCCAGAGCACCTCCTCCTGCTGCTCTGGGCCATCGCATCCAACACAGCCCACGGCCTGTTCCGAGCAGCAGCCACTGCTATTGATCTCCCACATTTGAGGTGCTTCTTTCTCACTTTTTTCTCCCCCCATCTGCTACAGCCAGTCTCAGAATCAAGCCACTGCACTGCTGAGCCATCCGTCTGATCTGGCACAGTGGTTCGCCTTTCTTGTGGGCACGCTGCAGGCTGCAGTGCAGGCCTAGAGGACATACATACACATTTAATGTGTCCTTGTGTTGTGTGCCACTACCCCCACTGGCACACAGCGTGTAAAACATCAGAACTGGAGGGATCCTGAAAATTCATGAAGGGTGCAGCTCCCTGTTTGACCTTAATTCCACTGGTCTCTCTGCACAGAGGGTAAAGAGAGCATCAAGGGATGTCTATGACTGAGCATAAAATGCTGCCATTCAAGTCCAGGGGACTGCAAGAGATCCAAGGGAAGGCGCAGTCAGCCTCACAACATGTGCTGGTGTAAAGGAGACCAGCACAAAGGAGATAGATGGCAGAGCTTTCACTCTTCAGGGTTTCATTCTTGCCTCTGCAGATTGGCTGGCATCACAGCGATTGTGATTCCTCTCTTTAAAACAGAACAACCCCATGTAAGTTATTTTCACCATGTTCAGAAGTTTCTTTTAAGAATGAATGTTTACTGCTATAGGCATTGATGTCCTCTCCCTACAAAGAAGCTGCTCTCCTGCCAAAGGCTCATAAGCCAGTTCCATTGAACCCAGTTCCTACAGCTGCCTCTCCTGCAGGAGTGTGTCTTTCTGCCAGCCTTCAACCTTTTGCTCCGGTCTATTCCAGAGCCAATGGCTTCCTTCTTGGTGTGGCCAAGCCACTTGTGTTGCAGGCTCCTTTTGGAAAGAAACCTGCTGTTGAGGCAATTGAGGCAAGTCTTAACCCCCAAGGTTGAGACTTGGAAGCTCATGAGTAACTTAGAAATAGAACAGATGAACGGGAATCTTTAATTCTGATCTTTGCCATCATCTTATTATTCCATAATGAAGAAGGTTCCTGGAGACTTTGGGGTAGCAGAGAGAAAGGAAACATGTTAAGATGCAAAGATACCCAGGGAACAGATTTTCACTCAATTCCATGTCATTCCCATAAAGCACTTTAAAACCCCTCAGTACCTGTCCCTCCGGTAGGGCTCCTGGACAGCGTGGATCCTCAGAAACATGCTCATTTCCAAATCCTGACATGTACTGTAAAATAAAGCACACAGCCCATCAGCACTTTGAGAACACGAGCAACCCCTCTCCAAACAACCATCCGTTGCCTCCCCAGGCACTTCCCAGGCTCTTTGTGTGCATTAAGGCTTTCTCAAGTGATCTACTTGTGTACTGCTCCAGACCGATTTCATAGCTCGTGGGTTTGCTTCATGAGCTTACCACGTGGTGGAGTGAGAAGCACAGTCAGGATTTGATCTCCTGCTAAATCTGCATGTCTATTTTGACCACACTCTGCGGCATGAAGGCACTTGAGAAATAAGCCAAATATCACATTACAGTGAGACTCAAGAACAACAGGGTGAGGTATAGGAAGAACTGCAACACCAATACCAACACTATGGAGGCGTGCTAGCAGCATGCAAGCTAAATCTGACTTTGCTTGAATCATGGATGTTCCCAAATCTGCAGACTGACTTGCAAATTCATGCACTGAGTCCTCAGATGCTCAGGGATTGAAACTGGGACCTGTTTGGTTATTGGGTTTTTGCAGTACATCCCCATGACCATTGATAAAGAAGTCAGGACACAGTTGGGATGAGGAAGGAAGGGAAACTCAGCTGAGACTTGAACTGTGTCACTGATTTGCCCTAAACAAGTATTGCCCAGTTGGGTATGAACTGTTCACCATGGTACTAAGCAAGAATTAATCTATTACCAGGTGCTAATCTGGTTTTCTAGGTGATGTATTCTGAGAGACCCATGGATGGAACAGACCTGCATGCCCTCCCATGCCTGCCCTGCTACAGCTGCCAGGGTCTGAGCGTGGCTAAAAGCCACAGGACCCTGGAGGATGCAGCTCCCAGCTCTGCAGCACTGAGAAAAGCCCCATAATACACCTGAGATACACAGGGAAGCAGATACAGCAGAGACCTTAGCTTTGCCCTGACAGAAATGTAAACACAGTCCCCTCAGACACTATAGAAAGGCATGAAGCAACTCTGTTGAACTGTGTGTGCATGCAGAGACGTTTTGGCAGCAATCAGTAGTTCAGCTCCATGTAAATAACTGCTCCTCACTATCAGCTGCAAGAGCAGCCGGGTTGTGGGTCTGCCTTCACACAGCACCGCTGGGATAGCAGAGCCCTGGCATCCCAGCCCTCGCTGACACACACGCTCTGTGTGATGGAGTGGCTGCGGCACTGCGATGCTGCTGCACCTCAGCAGCTCCAGCACCGAGAAACCCTGAATCAGCTGCAGATGCAGAGTGACAGCCCGGGAGGGGAGATGGGGTGACAAAGCCCCTGTACTGGGTTCATTACATTACGATAGCGCCTGGATTACTTCCTCCAGGGTCTCTCAGCCTCGTGCAATTTGCAGCCCCCCTAGAAACCACCCTGTGCAGAGCAAACCTGAAACCTCCTGAGAAACCCCTGTGCTTTCCTCAGGCATTTCCAGCCCATTCCCAGGGGGAGGTGGGCTGGCTGGAAGCCCTGCTCAGCCTGGACCTAAAAACATCTCTGTTTCCATTGGTTCAGGGAGCATATTTCTCTCCTTCTTACAAACAACTCTACATTGGCAGGACTCTGCTCTCCAGTGGGCTCTGCAACAAGCATATTGATATGCAAAGCAGCAGGTCACCTAAGCAGCCTTGGCAAATGTATTGTACCGGAGCATTTCTTTAGCTTTTTTTTTTCCCTCCCCTCTTTTAAACGGAAATGCAGCAATATCTGATGGGACTGCAGCAGTTCCAGGATTAACTGAGACCTCCGCACTGCATCCAACAAAGTAAAGGTGGTGGGAGCATTTGCCTTGCTGAAAAGAGGAAAGAGGAGGAGGAGGAAGGGGGGCATGGTGATTTTATTGAGGGACAGCCAGCAAGGCCCTGCAGGCTCTGCCATTAGAGCAGCAAGGAGAGGGTTAATGCAACACACAGGCTCCTTTGCTGAGCATCACCTGGAAAATGCTGGACTTAAAGCCGGTGGAGAGCTGGGAGGGGAGGGTGTGTGGTTCTTCAGTGGGTTGTGTACCCAGTAACCAGTGTGCAGCCTCTAGCACAGGGATTTTGCTGTGAGAAATCCATCCTCAGGCTCGAGAGTGGGTGCCCTGCAGAGCTGACCTCCCTATCCACATTCCCCAGTCCCCTTCACTCCTGCTCCTGGGCCTGGGAAGGATGGAAAACCAACTCAGCAGCAAGCGTCTGTGCCAGGAGATGCTCCCTGCCCATGCTGGTGTTGCACAGCACCTCACCCAACCCCGCACGGGCTGGCTGGCTCCAAGTGCAGAGATGCAGGCAGCTTCCCACTGGGCTGGATGGAGAGATGCTGCCTTCCCTGGCTGTGCACCCCTGTGGGCTGCAGAGCCACTGGTCACTGCCCAGGGACGCAGGAGGCTGGGGCAGGGGGAAGACACAGTGTTTGGGAGAAGGCGGCATCACCCTGCCCTGAGAGCAGGAGCCGAAGCAGCTGCATTATTGCTGGGTCACATCAAATCTTCCTTGCCAAGAAAAGAATAATCCTCAAGTAACTGCAAGGAGGGCTGGAATATGGTATTGGCAGGAATGCAGCTGCGGGGGACAGAGACTGTCCTGACAGTGGTAGATATCACCCCGAGCATGGCTCCAAGACTTTGCCTGCATCTTCCATGTAGCTTTTCTCATTCACTCGTTTTCTTCTGCCGTTGCCTGTGGCAGACCTCAGAGAGGTTCGTCTCCCTTCCATGCCTTTAGGGGTCAGTGTCAAACAGTACTTTGGGCTGCCAAAAATGGCTGCGCCACACTAGCCCCGAGTGCATCGGAGGTGTATGTGCTGCAGGGCTCTAGAACACCACGGAGGTGTCGTGCTGGTGCAGGTCGGTCGCGAGCAGCAAGGGGCCAGGAGCACCACAGCCCATCTCCCGGCTGACTCTCTAAGCCCACCTCCCACCTCTCAGTTTGCATTGCACAGGGTTACCCAAGCCAGGGGAACTGACCCCTCTCTGGTCGCTCAGCATCCACACCAGAGCATCCTTCCTGGGCTAAACAAATCTGGAAGGATGAAAGAAACCCTTCTCTGTGAAACAGCACTGTGTTTTTCATAGAATCACAGAATGGTTTGGGGTAAAAGGGACCTCAAAGCTCCTCCAGTTCCAACCCCCTGCCACAGGCAGGGACACCTCCCACTAGACCAGGTTGCTCCAAGCCCCGTCCTCCCTGGCCTTGAACACTGCCAGGGATGGGGCACCCACAGCTTCTCTGGGCACCCTGTGTCAGCACCTCAGCACCCTCACAGGGAAGAGCTTCTGCCTAAGAGCTCATCTCAATCTCCCCTCTGGCAGGTTAAAGCCATTCTCCCTTGTCCTGTCCCTTCAGGCCCTTGTCCAAAGCCCCTCTCCACGTTTCCTGCAGCCCCTTTAGTAACTGGAGGTGACTGAGTCACTAAGGTCTCCCCTTAAGAAGCCTTCTCTTCTCCAGGCTGAACAAACCCAGCTCTCTCAGCCTGGCTCCAGAGCAGAGCTGCTCCAGCCCTTGAAGCATCTCTGTGGCCTCCTTTGGACTTGCTCCAACAGCTCTACATCACTCTTTTTAGTCCAAAGTCACCCCCCTCTAGAAGTCTGCTGGGTCTCCGTAATTCCTAGCCATGTTCTAAGTATCTAGACGGACTGTAGTGATAGGACAAGGGGTGATGGGCTCAAACCAAAACAAGGGATGCTCAGGTTAGATACAAGGAGGAAGTCCATTACTGTGAAGGCAGTGAAGCCCTGGCACAGGTTGCCCAAAAAAGTGGTAAATGCTCCATCCCTGGCCAGGTTGGACAGAGCCTTGGATGATGTGGTCTAGTGGAAGGTGTCCCTGCCCATGGCAGGGGGTTGGAACTGGATAGTCTTAAGGTCCTTTCCAACCCAAACCCAAACCATTCTATGGTTCTATGATAGCCAGATTGAGTAGGTTTGGGGCACTAATCTGATAGCTGGGCAGGTGGCTTCTCTATAAAACTCAAAGTTCTCTCTGATCTTTCATTTTCAGTTCTGCTGTCAATTACTGTTGTTATTTTGTTGGAGATCCTGTAGCTTTTTATGCAAAGAGGATGTTAGGAATTCATCTGCCTCCACTTTGTTTCTTGTTTTGTAGTTTTCCAATAAAACGGGAGAGATAAAAGCCCAGCACAGCGTAAAAAATTCAGCAAAGCTCATTGATTGGAATAACCACGACTCAAAGCAATGGGTGTCACGCTCTGACCTATAAACCATAACCTTTTGTTTACAGGATTAGACAGCAGGTATGGGGAAAACACATTTGAAGTCTGAGCACACAAACTGCAAAATAATTAAGGCCCTTCTTCAAACACTGCATAATACATTTCTCTATCAGCTCCTGCTACAGAACACAGGAAAACAGCATTCATCTCTAGACAAAACACATGGCACCTTGTATCAGCTCAGTCCAGTCAACACCGAAGCATCTAACACTAACCCATAGAAATAGGGCCATGAGCACAGCAGGTCCTTCACCCTCTGTGCAGAGCTCCACAGCCTCCTTGTCAGGTAAAATCAAAGCACCCAAAACAGAGCTCTGCACTGGTGCTGCCCCAGTGCCACAGGACCAGTATCCCCTGCAGGAGCTGCCATCCCTCCACCATCACACCAACCCTCTGCTTCAAATGTGCTGGGTATAGTCCAGAGCCAGATCCTTCCTGAAAGGACCTGCCCAGCTCCAGGGTGAGTCAGCACATACAGTGGAGGAGGCACGAGAGGGACAGAAGCCAGGAGGAGGAGAGAAGAAGGGTGAAACAATGGCTTTGAAGAAAAGATGCCAAGAGAAGATGGGGTGGGGAGAGGTGGTGACAGGGTACAGATGTATGTAATGGAGAGGAGAGGAGGTGCTGGCAGAGCAACCTGTTCCCATGGCTAGCTCTGGGAAGAAGACCCACACTCAACCTGAGCCACAGTCACATCAGCCAGCAAGGCGGTAGGGCCTGCTAGCAGTGAGTTGAAGATGGATAGGAAAGATGCTGTCACGGCCATGACAGAAACCAGTTGGCCACTCATCTGGAGTGGGACAGAAGCAAGGATATCCAGAGCTAGAAAGAGGATTAGTAACAACAACAATCCCAAAGCCTGGGGAGAAACACGATGGCCCTGCACAAGCTGCTGAGAACCACCGTGAGCCCTTGCCACTCCTGCCTGCTGCAACATTACCCATGTACCCCGACAGCCCCAAAACAACTGCGAGGTGCTGATGAGGCTTGGGAATGTGGGTCTCATGTTCCTTCACATGAGCCATAAACCTACCACATCCTGGCCTTTTCCCTAAACTCCCCCATGCTCTGCCAAAGGACAGCAGGGAAAGCTCCCATCAGCTTCCGTGCTGGGACTCAGAGCAGAGGGCACGGCCGGAGCCCCGCTGTGCCAGTGTGCCCTGTGATGGAGCTGCCCTGGAATGGAACTGCTCCTGCCCTGGCTGCCAGGAGGAGGGGTCAGGGTTGCAACACCTGGGTAGATGCTGCCAGCCACATTTCATAGGCTGATGGGGGAAACACCTCCTGGCAGCCGAGGTGGGGAGAAGGGGTGTGTGCAGAGGGTGTGTGCAGGACAAACCCCACAACAAAGAGGTCCTGTGCCTGTACAGCCTAACCAAGGATGATTTCCAAAGAAAAGGAAAAGCAAGCCTGTTGGTAGACAAAATGCAGCAAAATCCTTTATCCCAAGTGAACTTTAAAAACACACACTCTGAAACACAGACGAGGGGCACGTTAAAATGACAGAGACACCAAAGCACCAGTGTCAGCAGAGAAGGAAGGGGTGTTCACAGTCAGCACCGGTGGGCTGTGCGTGCCTGACCCCTTACCTGCAAGCCTGTCATCCTTCTCCTGGTCCTCCTCTTCTTGGAGCAGACACAAACCCAAGCAGCTATCTGGTCAAGTTGGCTGCCAAAGCTTCCAGCTGGTGAAGTGAGACGGGCCAGTGGCAGGCTGACAGTGCTGGAAGTGAAAGTCCAAGGGAGTTTTTAAGCTGTTTGCTCAGCCCAGTCTGTGTTTAACCAAACGCCAGCCCTACTCCACAGAAACAACCCCAGGGTCGATTTGAAGATAATAAACAGGGGGAGAGGGGTACAGGGCTCCCTCACAGCTCCTTTTCCTCTTTAGATGGGGTTGTAGTTCTCACACATGGTGGGGGGGGAGGGAATAACAAGCTGTTTAAGAACAAAGAAAATCCATTTTTTGCAACTGTTTTATAAGCTTCCTTCATAAATTATACCTCTCTCCCTGTTTATGATAACCTCCTTAAAGGGTTCTCATACACAGCCCTCTGAAGGTGTAACAAATGGGGGTTTCCATTATGCTTCTGTGCCATGTTACATTGGGGAATAGAAAGGATCCCAGTCCCATCCTGGTGGAGGTAGTGATATTTGTGAGCTACTGTGGCAATATTAAACAGCATTTTGAAGCCCAAAGTAGGGGAGGATTTTGTATTCCTGTGATTGGAGGTAGTGAAGGGGGGCTTTATAGATGCTGAAATACTCATATTTTTCCAGGAAGCTGTTGCTGAGGAAGGAGCAGCAGCATTTACCCACGGAATACAAATGAAAGTAGCTCTGCCTTTCCAGAAGGCGCAGGGGAAAAGATCAATTGATTTGATGTTTTCACTTTGAATTCTCATCTCCACCCCCCCCACCCCCCCCCAAAAAAAAAGCAGCAGTATTTTTCCCTGTTTCTGTAACCTGCTCTACTGTAAGCCCTGCTCTAGGAGGCACACAGAGGAGATTCCAACATGACCCTGGAGTTAATGCCTCCTGCTCTCCTAGAGCATCCTGGAAGCCTTCCCTCCCCACAGCAGTTACCAGCTTGCGTGGCTCCACCAGAGCCAGCGAGAGCTTGGGCTGTGAGAGGGACAGGTCTTAATGGTTTTGTCTTCTCTAAAAGCTGGCACCTCCCCACATCACCCTGAGCAATGTGATAGAGCCACCAAGAGCTGCCACCTTTTAAGGTCTGGCAAAATAGGTTGGCTGCTGCAAGGGAGGAGATGGGGTGTATGGAGAGACATTGGTTATGGAGACGGGGAGCAAGAGCTAGCTTTCCTTGCATGTCCCCTCTGGTCTTAGGATCACAGGGTCAAAAGATAATTCACATCAGAAAGTACTTCAGAAGGGCACTAGCCCAACTTTCAGCTTAAAGCAGGGTCAGCTCTGAGGTCAGACCAGGCTGCTCAGAATTGTATCTAACCTGTTCTTACAAACTTCCAAGGATGGAGACAGAATGGCCTCACTGGACAGCTGGATCCACTGTTTGATTGCCCTCACGGTTGAAAAGCTTTTCCTTACATAGAGCTTGAGCTTCCCTAGTTTCAGCTGATGGCAGTTGTCTCTCATCCTCCTACCAAGCACTGCTCTGAAGAGCCACGCTTCATCTACTTGGCAACCTCTCCAGAGTTATTGGAAGGTGCTGCCTGGTTCCCCCAAAGCCGTCTCTTCCCAGGCTGAATCAAGCCCCGTCCCTCACAGAACTGTGAGCTCCAGCCCCAGGCCAGCATGGTGGGCCACTGCTGCAGTTGATCCTGTTGGATCAGTTTCCTATGTTTGGAGCCCCCAGACCAGACATAGGATCTCCATTTCCCATCCAATGCTTGTCTTCCTAGAGCAGGAGCACCAGAGCCCTAGCAGGCCACACCACCTCCCCTGCTTCTGCATTTCTTTGTCTGCTTATCTACACTGCTGTTTTGAGCCAGTTCTGTCATCATTTTTGCACACAGTTTTGCTCATAGCAAACACTGAGCAAATGTCAACAAAGCAAGCAGAGATACAGCCCTGGAGACACAGTGAGCCAGAGCATTACTCAGAAATGGAGACAGCTGCAGCTGAAGACTTGGCTGGAAAGTAGCAAGACTTACTGGTGACAGGGGCTGGAGTTGGTGCCTCACAATCAACTACTAAGAGTGTTGTGGAGAGAAGACCTAAAGTAAGTCCTGTCCTTTCCTAACCTCTGCTGGGACTTTCTGCCTGCTTGAGAGCCACCTTGACTCTCTCAGCTCAGGGACAGTACAGGGGCTGAGCTGGGCTCTTCTGTTTTCATGACGCTAATGGTTTTATTGCACAGTCACCAGGAACAGACTCAGTTAACCTGGCTGTACAATATTGGGTAATGTTTGCTCTGAAACAGAGAATATTTAGCTCCATTGCAATGTGGGTGGGCTGAGGATAAGGATAACTGGGAATTTCCATCGGTTTATTACAGCAGTATCTGAAAGTTCTGAACCACAGACCTGGACCCCCTTAGGTGAGGCGCTAGAAGAACATAGGCTGGGTAATCTCCAAGTTAAAAGTCTTTAGGTGTCCCTTATTTTCCCATTTGCCCAGGAAGGCTCTCTCTATACCGTGGCCTCTTTCAGCTTTGCCATAAAAAAACCCCACATAGGCAGTGAGGGATTCTCCAGCTCAAGGCAGAGGATGCAAGTATCGTTTGTCATTGCCAAAGAAATAGAGTACCTGGCACCTGCCACCTACCCTTGAAACTCCTTCCCTACCAGACAATACTTCAGAGTAAAGAGTTCATCTCGCTTATTTTTTGACAGTGAGGATTTATAGGCTTGAATCCAGTTTTGCAAACCACAAATGTGAAAAGTTGTGTATTCTCTAGCTGTGCAGATGATCAAAACACAACCGGACATGGTGCTGGGCAGCCTGCTCCAGCTGACCCTGCTTGGGGAGTTGGACTATGTGATCTCTAGAGTCACTTCTAACCTCAGTGGTTCTGTGATTTAGCTTAAACAAGCTCTTTATAGTTAGTGGCAGCAGCTCTTAAATATAGATCTCCTGAAACATTAAGTATAGATGTACTTCATTAATATTTTAGCAACAGCCTTTGTTATCAGATAAATATGACTCAGAAACACAATGAATTGTTATCACATAAACATGATTCATAAACACAATGAATTAAGCATGGAAGAATGAGCATTAGAAGTGCTCGGTGTCTTCTCAGCTACCTTTCTGGATTTATGACATCTGTCTAGTGCATGCTGTGCATAGCCTTTACTCCAAGGAGATTCCAGCTGAAATACATAACAAGGCCCAAAAGACAGATAAAAAAGCGTTAGCCATCAACGCAACAGTATTTGCTACCACATGACGTATATGCTACTGTATGGTACCTGCATACCAGCAGCTTATTAGACGTGAACTGTTCTCTTAGGCATCATGATGGAGAGGTGCAAGGAGCTCATCTAAGTCAGAGGCACAGTAAGAGAAAGTACCAAGGGGCTTGCTTGAAAGTTTAACAGCTGGTGTTCAACATCTCAGGGGTGAATGAAAGATGAGGAGGGGAATGGAAAAAGCCTTTCAGATAGAAGATGATTTAACTTGTATTTGATCCAGTAGACAGAGACTCAAAATTCACAGCATGTGCATTAAGAAGCCTTTTGTTTCCTGCTGTATCATTTGCAAGTTCAGGTAGTGAATTTTCACTGGGAGAAAAAGGAAGGAGAGTCATGGGACAGCAAGTCCCTTTGCTTCCCTATGTTCTCCATTAGCATTTTCCTATGCAATGTGTATTTCATGCCACGTGGCAGAGACAAGACTGTAGTTTCTTCCCTGTCCCTATTTGGTATAGACTTTCCAGAGCAGGGCTGACACCTTCATAAATTTCTACTCAATGCTCAGAGCAGTGCTTCCCAGCATGGACTGCAGTGTGCCAGTGCTGCTATGATGAGTACAATCACTGGATCACAGCTCACCACCATTTCTCGTAGTGAGTGGCTGGCCAGTTCCAAAAGTAAAGCTCCTGCACCCTGGGAACAATGCATGCAAGAAGCAACCGAGACAGATCCTTTCCGATGTGGCTGTGGACCCACTGTTGCAATGGCCCATTCCTTTTCACAAGGATGGACAGCAAAGGACCAACCTCTGCTCCTGCCTATGTTCATACAGCTAGAATGCATTAATATATTTACATATTTATTAATATATTCATTCAGACCTGTCTCCATAATCTTAGCTTCCTCAACTTGCATTTCTTCTCTTTTTTAACCCTTTACACACTTCCAAACAGGCCAGGAGCTCTCTAGAGCAGCTGTCTGTTGATCTGTTAGTGTACTACTAACAGATCAGGGGATTTAATCTCGTAAGATGAGAAAATAAAGCAATAATATTTATACTTTTTTATCACTGCTGACAGCTTTGTGGCAAAAAAAAATAAGGTATCTTTTAAATAACATCTACTTTCTTGCAGAATGGCTCTTATGAAATATGTCTGTGTCATTTTTCTGGGAGCATTCCGCAGCAGATGCCAGACAGGTTAATTATTAGCATTTATTTGTGCAGGAAAGATTATAAGAGTTCCCTGCAGCAGAGAGCACATACTCCTTGTCACCAAAAAGCAGATGCTGCATGAACAGAGGCTAGAGAAGCCATCTGTGTACCTTGCTGTGATGCTTCTGCCTTCAGGCTAGAAGAACCACTTCTAGGAGTGAGAAGATTTAGTCACCTTGCCCTATTGTGTCCTTCCCCACCTGATGCAGCAGCTAAAGAGGATGCTAATTTTGCACAAGCCTTGAATTTCATCATCTGACCTTTTATTTAGCAAGGGCAGGACAGCCCATCACGCCCACAGCCAAACAAGCCTCAGGAAGAGAGGCTGACATCAGACAGCAAGATAAAACCCCTGACTGCAGCCCTAGCCTTCAAAGCTATTTGGCCCCTTTGCCCTTTAATAAATCTTTAACCCAAATCTAGCAATGGATTTTCACTTTGTAAACGTTAACTTTCGGGTCAAAGGGAACAGAGATGTGCAGGGGTTAACGATGCACTTCATGTTCCTCCTAGTCAAAAACAAAGACTGAACTTCGACTTAGATCGCCCACTCAGCCTGGGCTTTCATTTGGTTGCTCCAGGCAAGAAAGGGCATGTGATTTTATTTATGAGCTTGTCTTACACTCGACATCTTCTTGAGAGAAGTCCATGGTAGTGCACCAAAAAGGAATTTCCCTGTACAATTTCAGGAGGTATCGAGCCAGAGCTTCTGTGCACTGATAACCCCACGGGGCACAACAAGCTTTATCTCAGTGATAGAATGCCAAAGCAGGAAAAAGAAAACACATTTCTAGCCTTAATAGTATTTGCAGCAGGGGTTGGCTAAGCAGCTGAACTGCCAAAGGTAGAGTTCACTATCTCTTTGGTGCCACAGACAGCTCTGATCATCTAAACCAACTTCCTTACAAACATGCTGGGGGACTTTTCCTCAAAGCTGTGCTAAAGCATGCCTTTCAGAAAGCTACTCATTCTACCCTGAAAAATCCCAAAGGATGGCAAATCTGCTTTTTTCTATTAACTGTTTTGGGTGTCATCACTCCCACTGTTAGAGAACTACAACAAACTTCAAGATCCATTTAGATTCAGGTCCTGAGACTCAACAGTTTATTGCAAGTTTGCCTACACAGCTGGAAAGCCCTAACTCACATACTGACAGTTAGTGATGGAAGACTTCTTAACTTCTTCAGAGGGTTCACATGTACCAGAAAGAAACCTATTTTCCCCATTTCCTGATCAGATGTTAGAATAAACCCACAGCAGCACAAGTTGATAATACTAATACTTTTCGGTACATGTCAGGCCCCCGCTAGGCAGGAGAGCTTTGCCACTGAATGGACATTAAGGAACCCAAAAGTAGCGTCCCTCTGAGGACCTAACACCCTGTGCTGCAGCAAAGCACACCCTAAGGAAAGCTCTTCCTCTGAGCACTTTCTGGTTACTTGCCAGCCAGTGACAGGTTCATCAATAATGATAATGGCTTTTTGTCAAAGAAAACCAGTGCACTAAGCCACAGACTTGCTCAGTCCTATAAAGGAATCAAAGTAACCAGCATCCTCGTAAGAAAAGTGAGACAGGAACATGACTTCTAATGGGAAGAGCTGACTAACAAAAGAAATAGAAGGATTAAGCTCCCTTTGCTGAAAAGCAGAGGCAGGTATTCAACCAGTGAAGTCCATCACCTCCTTATCAATTGTGATAGCCCCAACTTCGCTCTACTTCACTGAAAAAATCTATTGGCTGCAGGTGATGACACAGCAGCTCAGATCTCATTTGTGACAAATGGAGCATACTGCAGCTGCCTCTGCAAATACTATCAATAATGAAAATTTGTATTAAGGTTGCACCCAAACCCCAGTATCCTGGGTAGGTTTCACATGCTTAAAGCCAGCGGCAGCTTTGCTGAAGACTGTTGGCAAGGAGAGAGAAAACCTGTTGCTACAAGAACAAAAACATATACACAAGAATTCAGGTACACCTAGGTTTCCTACTTTTCTGCATGGGAATCAAAAGGGGCAGATTTGGGGGATTTTCCCTATTCAGTACATATTCACACTTCTGATTATCCTCTCAGTCATTAAACCAGTTATAAATCAACCAGAAAGCTCTGCTGAGCCCCTTGGGAAGAGGGCTTATTTGCTATACATTTCACCTATGTGTACATGGGAAGTCTAACACATCTCAGATGTACCTGTATGAGCCATCTTCACTGACACATCTGGTACATGTATTTCCCAGGCATATATTTCTGCCTGGAAAATAACACAGAGGGACTGATTAGCTCCAGTTTAAAGGAACTAGGTAAAAGTGCTTTGATGTGAAATGCATATGCCTGTGACAGACACCAGAGAGACAGACAGGAGAAGGGATGTAGGAAAACAGAGACAGGCAGAGAAAGGCAAAGAGAGAGATAGAGAAATCAAGTGATACAGCAAGAGAGAAGGGCAGCAGAAAGAAACAAAGAGAAAAAAAGAGAAGAAAGGGCAAAGCAGAGGATGGAGCAGGGGGTACAAAGAGAGGGGTCTTTGTGAGCACAGGTGACAAAGAAGGGTCAGACAGGTGGGACATGGGAAGTGGGAAAAGAAAGAAGGATAAACTTGGGGGAAAGGGAGCTGGAGGAACAGGGAATGAGGGTATGGTTGGACAGAGGCAAGACACAGGGTCATGGGGGGCAGGAGGCCACAGAGAATATAAATTGAAACACACAGAAGGAGGAGCAAAGTGTGACACATGGAAATTGTCTGGTGTAACAGCCCAGGCATGGAGATGAACCTCTTTTGGGCAGCTGAAACAGGTAAGGTGCAAACAGCAATCCAACTAACTCTGGCTGCTCAAGCACTCCTGATTCTGACAAGAAGCTAGCGCTTCCTTTCAAAATACATGTAACATCAAGAACATACATGACTCCCATTACACATCACCTTGTCCTAAAAGGAAAATTATACCCAATTGTGCTTACTTGATGAGATTTGAACAAATAAAGAACTTAACCTGGACCGGAGACCTATTTGTATTAAAGTAGCAAAGATGCTGGATTCATGACACTACATTAACACAGGTGTAAGACAACCACTGCACTCAAGCCTGTGATCCAAAAACCGGAAAGGGTTTGGCTGGACAATGAATGTTGGCAAGATCAACACAGCTTTTGTTTTTTTTTTAAGTGACATTTTAAAACTGATCTTTGGACATTTTAAGACAGAAGTAAAGCAGAAGCATGGAAGGGATGAGGCAGTGAGTAAGGGTAAAGGCAATAAAAACAGGGATGGTCACTCTACATTACTTAGTGGACCCTGACATTTGATACACACCACAGCAGAGGTAAGACATCTTGCTCTGCACACAACAACAATAAGGGTACAACCAAGTTATGGTGCTAAACTGGTGGCGCTTGTGTATGGAGCAACCACCTCTGATTAAAACTGAGAGAAAGATGCTCCTAATCCCACACTACACCTACTCAGCAGGCTAATGGTGCCTTCAACAACGTCTGCCATTCCCGTGGTTGGTCTAATTTGTAATTATCAGTCCATTCTGCCTCTGCATTACACTTAGGAAAATAGAACTGTGCCAAGCAAATGCCAAGCTTTCAAGAAAGCTGCAGTGTGTGTCAGCCACACAAATATAAACCCCACAAAGCAGGTATAGTGCAATTACACAAACCCCAAGCATGGGAAGCCCATGCAACTTCAGGATCGTATTTAAACCTGATTTGAATATGCTAATATCCTTAACTTGGCCCCGATGAAATATCAGAAGAAAAGTAGGTAAAAACACATGAAAAAAACCCACAGAAGTGTTTTACAAAGCAATCTGCTCCAATCTGAGACCACAAATGCTGGAACACTGCAATTATAGCGAGATGGGTATGCAATCATTTTTCAGGACTATTGATGGCGACAGCACAGAAATTTAACCTCTACCCTTTAGAATAGTAACAAAAAGACAGCTGTATAAAGGATTTGAGAGCATTAATACTATTTCAGTTAAATGATCTGTTTATAGAATCATAGAATGGTTAGGGTTGGAAAGGACCTTAAGATCATCCAGTTCCAACCCCCCTGCCCTGGACAGGGACACCTCCCACTAAACCATGGCAGGACCAAGTTAAGGGTGGTGATATCAGAGTAAATACTGTGACAACACAAACATCTTGCAACAACTCTGGTTCTCATTGCCTTCAAGTTAAACATCCAGACTAAAATAAAAAAGGGTGAACCCTTTAACTCCTCATGTACTGAAACCACAATCTGATAAGCAGATGCATCAGAGCCGTGCCTCCAGGCAAGCCGCCTTCATTTTGCAGGTAGAACAGTGAGACTGATCATGAAGTAAGCCACTTGTCAAACCACACACATCAGTTCAAGAGTGGATGAAGGCACCCTATGAGGAGTTTTTATGGCTCACAGCTGGACAAGGGGGGCCAAGCAGACTTGACTGAGTCTAGAGAAGCCACAGCCTCAACCACACCTCTCCCCCAGTCTGCTAACCTTCTACCACTCACATGCTCTACTTCTCCTCAGTGCTACTCCCTTTATCTTATCTGGCTCCTACCACAACAGTATCTCTAATTTGCTTCTAGATCCTGATTGTCATTACCTTCAGCCCCACTGATGCACAGGACTTGTGCATCCTCTCCTCTTCCTGGAGCATGAATTGACCTTCACAAGATTTCTCATACAAAGACTTTGTTTCTTCTTTATTGAGCCTGAGGATTGAAATACACAAATACATGTAAGCTGCAAGTAGGGCTTAGGCCACCCTACATCATATGCTGAGCAATGTTCTTTTTGTGATTAACTGAAGAGGGCTACTTTGGAAAGACCTGTGCAATTGTTCCTTCATGCAGCATCTTAAACTTAATGGCCTCCTTTACTCTGCAATACTTCCCATTCTCCTAAAGATAGAGGGGGTGAAGGAAGAAATAGCCCTAGCTTGCTTGTCCTGCTCTGCAGTTCCTTAGTAACCTGAGGGAGCCCAGATCTTTTTACCCTAAGGCAGCACCTAACCTTGAGAAAATAATTCCAGCTAAGAGCAAAGAGACATTGGTGCTGTCACAAGCTGCACAGCTCAGACACTGGTTATCTGCTAGGAATATTTTGGTACCTTATTTTCCCTGGTTGTAAACTAAATATAAACTAGTAACAGATTTCATATAGGCATCTAAAACTTACTGCACTCATGGTCGCAAATGCTCCAAATGCACCTTTCTGGAAATGGCCTAAGGAGAAGCAAAGTATCCATATTTTAGTAAGTTTGACTGGTGCACCTAGCTGTCATTTTTGTTCTTGATTAGTGGCAACAGGCAGTTTGCCATTTATTTCTAAGCAGCTGCTAGAGAAGAGCTGCAGGCGGATGTAATCTGGAAACTGCAGACTCTGCTCCCTGTCAATTTCACACCAACTTTCTTCAATTCCCATTTATTATTAATCTGTATTTATATCTAACTCCAGCTCTTAGCCTTTGCCAGAGGCTTAACCATTAGAGGTGACTGTAAGGAAGGAGAGGAAAGAAGAAACTGCCATAAATCAGGCTTTTACCACTCCATAGAATTCTGGGGAGGTGAGAAATCACACAAAGCTTGGGCTATTTAGGAAGACAACACCCTGCACAGCACATCAGACCAGGACAAGCCTCCTCTATCCTCAGTACTAAATATGAAAAGGAAACATCCCTTCCTTCTAACCATTTTCAGTTCCTACTTTTTACAGGACTCGATATCCCTTTTAAATTTCAATCTATTGTAATTCAGAGGGTGTTTCTTATATTTTCATATTTTCTCAATCTGCTAAGCCCTCAGGCTTATGTTCCAAATAAGCATTTTATAAAAACATTTTTTCCACCAGATTTCAATGTCTTTGAATTGAAGAAAAGACCACACTCAATTATGGAAAGAGGAACAGATTCACTTTATCCTCTCCAAAGTAAACAATTTTAAGCAGCAGAATTAATACCACTTGTTTTCTCCTCATGATTTTCTTTCTAAGGCTTAGTCTTTTTTCATCTCTTGCCCTTGCCTACTTCTTTTATCCCTTTTGAATAGGGCTGAACAGTATGTTCCAGGTGAAACACAACTATTCATTTAGTGAAGGCATTCTACTATTTTCCAGACAGTTCCTTACCCATTCTTACATTTTACTTGCTTGTTTGTTCACTTTACTGTAATTAAGAAGTCCACTCAGTGTCATCTCTCCTTCAGAGAATGCATGATGTATGTAATTCATTGCAAAGACTGTCGATAAGTTTTCCAAAATGGAGACAAAGATGTCACATATATGTGCTGTGTATGATAAAGTTTCCCACAGCAGTGTGAGAGGCATTCAATTTATTGCACGCTTTCCCCAAATGTTCCCATATATCCACAAGGCCTGCAATCCTAAGAAACACTCTAGGTTTCTGATTAGAAAGTTTTGGGAATTTTTCCTTAAGTCTTTTCCAGCAAAAGTAGCTTCAGCAGCCTATATCATTTTATTCTGCTTGATATAAGCATTATTGTCTTTAAGCATCCAGTCGGAATAGGAATGTTGTTAGGAACTCTGAGAGGTCACCCTCCACTTCTTAAGTGTTCAGTCATAATGAAGGCTCTTCAGTGTTCCTCCTCCAAATCTTTTCCTTTCAGAGAAGCCAGGAATCTAGAGACATGAAAGACAAGTCATTATATCAGCATCAGCATGAGCTCCCTCTAGCCCACATCTCAGTGCCTGTTACCAAGCCAACTGCAAAAATGTCTTTCTTCCCCTTCCACACTGTCTCCAGAACCAGGACTAAGAAGCTTCAGCTTATGGCTAGAGAAGCACCATTAATTAAATAAGCTCCAAAACTTGAATATGGCTCATTTTTAATGTGGCTTTTTGGCAAGGGCCACAATAAAAGCCTTAATTTCTCAGGCAAATCCTAAACCAGTTAATTACAGATTTCAAAGTCCATTGTTTCTCCCCCAGATTTAAACGCAAACAAGAATTTCTCCTTCGTTAATTTTTACAACTATAAAACAGTATTCCCAAGTCTTATTGAAGAGCTGTTGAGACTTAACGCCTTCTAACCTGAAAGAGGAGCACTTCACTGGTAGTTTAAAGTAGTTTTAACAATTGCTGAAAGCTTTAAAACAACCATCATAATAGAAACGGCTACAAGGACCCAAGTGATTAGCAACCCTGCTTTTGCAGCCAAACTGGAGATGCTGCTTACACTGTATCAATGAGTGCTCACAAAGAAAAGCTCCTTCAAACCATCAGAAGCTTCTCTAGCTTAATGGTATTCCAAACAGATTTGCAATGCAGTGCACCCATGAATTACCCCAAAAGAAAGAGATCCACTGCTTTCTAATACTCTGTAAGATCTCTGTCTATTGGCATCATAAAACTATTTGATTACAGTCCAGGGAAACTTTTAGATAGCTAACTTCAAACAAGCACAAACAGCAGGCCCAGCCATCTCCCCAAACCATTCCACACTATTATAAGAAACACAGTATATGAAAATGGAAGGTGTCAACCAAGCACTACACATCATGCCAGGAGAACACGGCATTTACGGATGGTATGGGATGAATGTCTAACTTAGAATACAAAGCAGACTGCTTAAGTTACACACTTCATGGGTGAACTGAGAAAGCTAAAGCTTATCCAAAACAGAAATCCACTGAACACCCCCCCCCCCAATTTACATGTAGTTGGGGTTTTCAGGCCCAAAATGCGAACAGATATGCAAGGTATTCATTCAGGAATGCAGTCACAATTAAATCATAGCATGACACCAGAGGTAAAACACCATCTGCTTTAGCATTTTTGATATCAAAGTCACTAATTAAAAATAACCATTATTTACTTATCAGAGATCTGATCAAAATCAGAGCTCCAATTTGAAACTTCTCATTCTTTTAATCCTAAAGAAGTCTACAGTAGAAATACCTCGAAACACAAGTGATCAAAGGGACCTACTGTAGAAGACCCACAAACACATTCATAAGATTTACATTAAGTAGATAACTTAAAACATAAACATCAAGAGGTTGTATTGAAATCCCTGGTTCCAATTTGGATTCTGTCTCCTTAAATAGAACTGTCCACTACTTAAGATTTGTTTTAAGCTTTTGAGCTGTTGTCAGTGAGGCAGATGAAAGCAGTCATCAGCAAGCTGTAATCTTTGACATGTGGCCGTAACAAATATAAAGTTAATCCCTGGCTAGCCACTAAAAATGATTAAATAAGAAAAATAAAAACCTTACATCATGCATCAAGGACAACCAGCACACAAGCAGATTTCTAGCGTTAAGCTATTATCTCCATGGAAGGGAGAGACTTCCCTTCGTAAGAATGCAGGGAAGAGGGAAGAGAGGAGGAAAAAAGCATCATGCAGAACTGAAGGAGGAAAAAGCCAATTTGTTTTTAAAAGGCACAAAAAAAAACACTTCAAAGAAAGTAAGCATTTCGTAATTTGTGACTATTTTTTCCTCCACTCTCCCTAAGGGGCTTTCAGCACAGCTACAGCTAACCATATATTTGACTGTATTTTAGTGGTGCTATTCACAGTAATTTGCAAGCACCTCACAGATACAGTAAGTGGAACCTTGCTACACGCTGCAGGATAGACTGCACATGGGAAGGTGTGGAGCTAAAAAAGTTGAAGTGTGGCCTACCCAAACCAGAAGAGTCATTTTGCTGGTTCTTCACCAGCTGTACTGAAAACAGTTAATACAGCCATTTAGGGATTAACTACAAGGTGGTATCATACTGCTATTTCCCTTGCAGCTCCACTGGTTCTGTGAAAACTACCCATACAAAACCCACAAAATACTAGTTCCAGCTGTGCAAAAAAAGCCTTTTCGGTGACTTTCGGGGCAATATCTCTGGCCTAAACCTGAAACCAAGCAGCCTGAAACTAAGACACCTGAAAGAAATCATATTTGTCTATTTTACCTTACTCTTCCAACTTCTCCCATGTTAGCATACTTAATTATTTCACTGCCAATCACATTACAGACAAATACTTCAGCTGACAAAAGTCAGAGAATCATAGAATAGTTAGGGTTGGAAAGGACCTTAAGATCTAGTTCCAACCTCCCTGCCATGGGCAAGGACACCTCACACTAAACCAACCCAGCCTTGAACACTGCCAGGGTTGGCTCATTCACAGTTTCCCTGGGCAACCCATTCCAATGCCTCACCACCCTTACAGTAAAGAACTTCTTCCTTATATCCAATCTAAACTTACCCTGTTTAAGTTTTAACCCATTACCTCTTGTCCTGTCACTACAGTCCCTAATGAAGAGTTCCTCCCCAGCATCCTCATAGGCCCCCTTCAGATACTGGAAGGCTGCTACGAGGTCTCCAAAGTCTGCCATTATTCTGTCTATCTAAAACAGCTGTGCTTCCACAGATTTAAAAACTCAATTACCAGCCCAGGTTATCACTTAAGCCATGTGAAGCCCATGTTTTAACAGGACTCTGACAACTGTTTTCATGACACAGGGAGAAACAAAAAAAGAGGAGGAAAAATGACAAACCTGATTGCCATCTCTTAAGAAGTATCTCTTCTCTATGACCTGAGAAAAACAGAGAATGACCTTAGCTGGCAGGCATATGCATAGCCTCAGATTCCAATCAACACTTCACATGTGAACACTGAAACTCACAGCTAACTGGGACAAGGTCTAAACCCACGTCACCTGTTCCAGGCCTATTGCTTTAAGTGCAATGCCCTATTACCCACAGAAGGAGTTGGCACCTCCAGCCATTCTTAGTAAAGCTGTGTTATTCTCAACTCAAACACGCCTCATTTAGTTAGACCACTTAGTAACAGAGGTGATGGTTGGGGTGCCTCCTTACTATATTATTCCAGTCCCTCTCTGCATGTGCAGCAGTTCTGACCACTTGAAAAGGCTCATTCTGCATGTACGTAACTTTAGGAGTTCTGAGTAGCCCCTGCGCATGGGTGATGCTTGAGAAGCGGTAGAAGGATACCTATGTAGGTGGTACCATCAATCTAAGAACCAAAAGGTTATTTGTATCACTGTACAATCCACACTCTCCTCCAAAGAAAATTCAAGCTAAATTTTCCTCTAAAGCATGATCTGTTACATGCATGATCTGCTCCACTATGGTATCTTTGTTGAGGGGATGCTTAAACCAAAGCATTCCTTCTATCACTTTCACTGTAGGCCTTGACACTCTCTTTTGCAGGAAGGGAGACTAATATGCTTTAACCAGGATTAACAGAGCTAACCATAGTCTTGGAACTCCCCACATTACTGCCTTAGCACACTGCAAACCTTCTGGCCTGCCAAAGGACTCCAAAAACCTACGCAGACTGCCTTTGAACATTATTTTTCATTGCTCTATGCAGATCAAGAATCAAATATTCAAGATATCTTCTGGACGTTTGTTAATGCAGACCAATCTTTGGCCTCCCCCAGCATACAATACATAGAACTATAAAGTGTAATTTAATTGACTTGACTTACCTTATCAAAAAACCTGCTTAGTTTGACAGCATTGGATGAACCTGCAGCCAGGTAACGAGGATTGGTGCAATCCTAGAACACATGAAAGACAACAACCCAAGCACAATGCAAGGAAGCCCTGCACATGGAAATCAACATACCCCTTCCCTGATACAGGCATATGGAGTCAGTCAGGGAAAACACAGTGTATCTGCTCATTTCTGCTCCAGAACCATTTGAGAGAAAAGGCCAACTTCTGTTCTGTGAATCAACCAGAGAATTCTAATCACCCCCTTATGTGCTCCACACGTTCCTTCTGCCACCAGCTATACAGTCAGCTAATCATTTGTACATGCTACACATGAGATTGTGTGTGCTTGTGTGTGCGTGCATATACAAGCATTCACACAGCAAGTGTGTATATTTTTATACACATATATATACATCTTATATATACACATGTATATAAAAATAAAATGATCTTGATGTTTCATTCAAAGATAGTCTGCATCAGAACTAAGAACAGGGAAGAGAAAACAACTCCCAGCCACCAATTCTAAGCTTTGGTGACTTTATCTAACACTCTCTACATCTCTAGTGAAACAAAGATGATAGCTTCATCAAGCAAGGGGGACAGCCTATCAAAATGTGCATGACTCCAGCATCACTGAGAAAATCCCCAAAAGCCCAATTTTTGTCACAACATCTTTACTTACTAAAAATCAGACTCCTGTATAAAAGAAAAACAACCCTTGTGACAAGGATACTAACCAAATTAATCTCTTCAGCGTTGAAATCCTCAGCCAAAAAAGCTGTTCTGGTCAAAACTTCATTCCGTTTAGTTTCTGGGATCTGATCCAGCTTAGTTCCTATTACCAGCAGTGGAATCTGGTTATCAGCAAACTGTTCACGGTCATAGTCCCTGATAAGGGAAACATACACTTGTGAATGAAGTGATGGTCATGCAAGTCGGCATGGGGGCACATTCAGCTCCCCTGCCCTTTCAAATAATGGTCACTTATTACGGGTCATTATTTATCTAAGTGAGAATGTGCTGCATCTGTAAATTAAAGAAGGGCTTTTGCATCTAGGTCACTACAGAGAAATTGAAAGGAAAGTGCAAAGAAACCACGAGTTGGATTTCTTTTCAACACAGATGAACTGCAGAACAAATGCTAACACAAGCAGGAAATAAACAGGAATTCCAGTATTGCACAAGGCATATGCAGGCATCGGAGACAGATGAGAGAGCTGGCATCTCCGAACATCTAAAGTTCCTACATACATACACACACTTTTTAAAGATGGACAATGAAATAAGAATGTGAAATAAACTGCAACTGTGAAACACCACCCCTTTTCCAGCTTAGATCAAAGAGGGCTGAAATAGCAATTGTCTGGTGTCAAGTAACTAATCCTACATTCAAGTAAAGGTAGCCACCATAAGCTGAATTCCAACAAACTTTGATTCAGATACAAATAATGATCAAAGATAGCCTTTATAAAAGAAATAATTTTGCAATTAATTGTCTTCACAAATCCAAGCTCCAATCCTTCTCCTCAGCTAGGATCAGTGCTTGTCTTTACTTTTACCTAAACCAAGTTTTCAGAAAGTAATTTTACAACCAACAGCAACAACTTGTACTAATGGCTGAGCATCTGTCCCTGGCAGAAGTTCAGCTTTTGAGAGCTAAAAAAATAGTGAAGAACCTGCATGTGGAAAACCTGGAGAAATCTGCAGGTTTTATAAGGCAAATACTCTTTTCCTTTTCCCTGTACCAGCACAGGCAGATAAGCAACTGATACTCTTCCCACAAAAAAGCTACCCCTTACTATTGCCTCCCTGCTCACACGTGAGGTTTATCAATGATCTTAAAACCTCCTTGATGGTATGTATAACAGGAGCACTGAGGTACAGGAGGAAATACTTGGTAAGAATTTTACAAGCAAATAGGCTGTTTAAGCAGTTTCCTAAGCAAACTTTTAGCCATACTCCTGAAGCAATTCCCTCATCACCCAAATAAAAAAAGTAAGTGAAGTTCCTCAGTGTTAGTGAATGGAGGGAAAGCCTTTTGGAACAGAGACATGCCATCCCATCACACTTCCTGTACAAGGGCTCTTCACAGTACAGAGACACATCTTCAGGTATCAGGGACTGGACCCACTCTGAGAGAGGCCTCAGATAAATGAAGGATGTATAATAACACCTTTTCCCTACCAGCAGAATGGTAACGTAACCAGCAGAATGATGGGTAACATAAAAAAACCCAAACCAAAACAAAACCCAGTGATTTTCTTTTATATCCCCCATTTTATTCTTTCTTTAAGTCTAACCACATCCAATTTCATGTGGACTTCAAGCAGCCTCAGAGATGAACAAAGTCTTCCATAACAACTTGGAATGATGTTTTAACCCTGCACATATGTTTTTCACTCACCCATTTGTCACGAGAACTCCTGTTGGAGCGATATCTCTGTTGAGTGCTTCCAAAGACCAGCGATACAAATTCTGGGATGATTTCTTATTGGTTAAGTCATGCACTAATATTATCCCTAAAGTGAAAGAGAAGGCAGCAAGATCCTATTTAATGATATACATTTTTTCCTTATCTTACCCAAATGACATCTGTAGGTTCCCAGCTATCTGAGAATGAAGAAAGGGACATATAACCGGTTCAGTTACAGTGAACGAGTAAAGCTGAAAATACCAGGATGCGACACGCTTTTAAAGCTGCTTATCAGGAATTCAGGAAGAGCTAAGAGAAAAATCTCATAAAAGGAGGAAAGGGACAGACACCTCAAAGTTTAATCCACAAGATGCCTGTGGGTATTTCCTCATTCTGCTCTGTCTGGTCCTAATGATACTGAAACTCTGTATTACTGCAGCAGATAATTCAGCCTTTCTCTGGTTTACCTAACTGGTAAACACAACTATCTTTTTATTACCCCATCCAAGAAGTCTAAAAGCTGCTTCTTTGTTTCAAAGAGTTTAGAGAGCATTGGTACATTCCTGCATTTTCAAGAACAATGCTATGTACCTGGGGAGGTATCCAAAGGTACCAGTCTCTGATAAACTTTCACTGTCCACCAAATGGCTGGTAGAAACATGAATTAATAAGATTTCATGTTTTTAAGATGAAGCTTCTAGCATTTTTCATTACCATGATCCTTCAGAATGTAAATTCTGAGAAACAGCCAGCCAGACTTCCTAGTTGTGCTATTAACAGACACCCACTTCTGATAACCACAGTTCTTAACTCAATTACCAACTCCTGCTAGTAAATTTCTTCTATTTATTCACACCTTCTATGACCTGTAGAATGTTCCCACTTCTTTTAGACTTTAAACTAACAATTCAAGGAAAAAATGGAATTATAACCCTTATCTTCATCAGGATGCATTCTCAACACACTTCACAGCCTACATGTGGAGGAAAAGTATTAATTTTATCTTTCATCTGAACTCCCGAAGATGCCACCCACTGCACACACTATGAAAAAAAACCCACATTTCCACAAGCATTTTCCACTACCCCATACCACTGTGCACAGACTCTCCTATGAGAGTTCTGAGCATATCACAGCCATAGCTCTATTTCAAAGCAATTATCTCAGTAAGAGTGTAAAAAGGCAACTCAACTGTGTGTCCACTCCCAGTGCAGGGAGAAAAAGCGAGATACAAGATGACTTGGCATACAGCAACAAATTCAGAGGCACTGCTGCATAACCTGTGAGAAACCCTCCCCACTTCCACTCTTCCTCAGTTATGTTTTGGATTGGTTAGTTCCCTTACCTGCTTCACTGAAAACCAAAAGAGTTAGTTGCACCAGCAGAAAAAAAACTGTGACAACATCAAAAAAGAGCAGGCAGGACCAATGACTACCCAAGGAAATGTTCCTCCCCCATTAAGGTCTGCAATCCACAGCCTTAGTGCCCAGTCACTGTCCTAGACTACCACAGTCTGCACACCAGATGGAGGGTCACCAGAGCACAAGACCTGCAGTCAAACTAAAAGCAAACTACACCTAAGCTTGTCAACAACCAGGTCTCTGACAGCCTGCACAGATGCTGCCACAACCAAACATCAATTGCTTTTTGATCTCAGGTTTTCAGATCACTGCAAGGCCAGAAAGCACAAGCAGTCAGGCAGAGGGAACACATTCATCTTCTCTTCTTAAATCAGGTCAAACAGAGGCAATTTGTGAGACAAGCTCTAATGAAGAAATTACTCTAATGAAAGAAACCAGAGCCAAGACAAACTACCAAAGTCAACATTCTCCAAATGTGAGCTGCCTAATAATAACTTTGGGGCAGTGGAGATAAACAACCCTATTTTAATAACATCATCAATCATAATTCAGACACGTAAGTTCAGGATTTCATCTCCTAATGGGTTCTTGTAGGGTATTCCCAAGTCTGACCCACGCTCACTGGCATGCTGTGAACTTGGTGTCAAAAAGAAATCCATCTTAAACATATACCGAAGAAGCTTGCTTTGAGAGCTCAACTTAACTCAGACCTCACTTACAGAGGTCTGGTTAACAGCATAAGCAAGAGGTACCTATACACAGTTTTCCTCCTGAGAAAGGAGAAAGAAATAACTAGTTAAAGAGTCATAGAGCAAAGATGTTTATTGTATGGCTTAACACATTACTGAAAGACCCTTGAATGATTTGGAACAAGAAAAGAAAATCCAACAGAACATTTGAGACAGTTTTTCAGAAGCAGTTTTTAATCTTGTATACATCTATTTGTAATGAACAATCCCGGGATGCCCAAAAGTAACAACTGAAATACTGCTTTGTTATGTTTATAATCTCGTGCTTGCTCTTACTGCTGGTTCTGATGAACTACTCGGCCTTTAAGTCAGCATCTCAATAGAAGGCCTAAAAATACTACTTTCTATACAGAGCAAGTTGCAAGATTCAATTCTGAAAGATAATTTGTCAAATTAAATAAACATGGCAAGATGGTTATTAGCATATTGCAATTTTATGGGACAATTCAGATTTGCCAGGGTAAGATATAATTATTGAAATTCATATAAATTCAAATAATTATTTCCCTGAGGCAGGTTTTGGAACTGAACAGAAAAAAAAATATAAATCATATTTCTGCATGCATATCAGTCCTGGAAATGTGAAGAGAACCTTTATGCCTGCAAGCGTAGCTGTAAGGGACATCACTACAGCGTCAGTGAGTCCCTGCTGCACCAGCTGCACAAGACTGAAGCTAAAAGCTAATGAAGCTCATCTGCACAGGTCTGCCTAAAATAGCTTTCCAGTTCAAAACCGAATCCATCAAATTCCCCCTATGAATTGTATCATTTTTTTTTTTTCCTGTATGAATGCATTGAAATCAGAAAAAAGAACAACACTTAAAGGAATCCTACCCCAGAACCAAGAGACAGCTCAACAGAAATAGTGATAAAACCAGATTTACAGCAAGCAAACTTACCATTCAGCAAATTATAAAATACTGCTCGTGTGCTTTTCACACTAGTGGCACTACCCACAGAACCTCCAACATCCCACAGCTCAATGTAGTAGGTCTTCTCTTCTGGAGTCCCCTCTTTGTAGTCATGGATCTGATGACAAATTCACATCATACATAACCACAACAGCAGCTCACAGGAGTTAATACACAAAACACATGGGTAGTCAGCTGGAAGGATTATTGTACTTGGATAGAATCTTGTAAATGCTCATGTTGACACCATTTCAAATCTCTTAAATAGAAGAGGGATGGAATGAGTCAAGCAGTGGCCACTGGATACTACAGCTCCTGTATGAGGTGGAGCTTTGAGAATGTGCAGGGAGTATCCTTTCTACCTCAGTATTAACAAACCTAATGCCTCCTGACATGCTTAGAAATAGCACATTGCTAAAGCAGATGAAAAAGTAAGGCCATGACTTCCTACATGGTAGTACTGCAAGAATATTAACATAGGGGCCCACACTGATTCCAACTGATCACATCTTCTTCCTCTCCAAATTCTCATTGACATCTCAACTGGGTTAATTTTTGCCCCTGCGTTAAGTTTTGCTCCACAGTCAAACAGGGTCACCATGTTTCTTCTCCCCAAATTTTGGAAATATATTCCTAACCTGTGGCAGCATATTTCAAGGAGACTATAGCAAAGAGCAATGAAGGAAAAAAACCACATTTATTACTATCCCATGAGGATTGTAGGTTGGGCCAAAAGCTTGTTATATTAATATCCTCATTCCTCTGACAGCAGGTTCTGCAATGAGCACACAGGAGGAGAAGCAATCCTATGATCACAGCCAGCGCCCTCAAATTAAACAAGCAAATTTCTTTTCCCCAGCGTGTCTGGCTGACAGTTTGGCTGCGCATCGACTGTTTCTTAGAGAAGTGTTGTTTCAGTTCTGTGCCTTCTGACTTCTAGAAGTCTGCTCCATGACTTGTAACATGCCAGGGATCACTGCAGTCAGGAGAGGTACTACAAATGACAAATATCCTGCCTGATTTTGACAGCCTAGTAAGGAGAAAACTTGCTCATGCAAGTGCTTGGCTCACATTTATTGCTGTTTGCTTCAACAAATTAAGCCCTCAGCAGAACAGAACATCAAAATACACCTTTTCCTGGAGCAGTAAATAATGAAAAGGTAAAAAAGTCAAGGCCCTTCCCTTACACTTCAAGTTAGGGCTACCCAGAAGTCAGGCACATCACCTACTCGAACATCCACCGAGCAGCCCACCGTCCAGGATGGGTTTCCCAACACTTGGTTGTGGCATAAGAGGTGAACAAGCGAAGACTTCCCGACACCTGCAAGTGCACACAGAGAACAACTCCTGGGAGATCACACAAAGCCAGAGAAAACGCCAAAGAGCAGCTGGGCACAATCACAGAATCAGCTCGGTTGGAAAAGACCTTTAAGCTCATCAAGTCCAACCATTACCCCAGCACCGCCAAGGCCACCACTAACCCATGATACTGAGGGCCTCGTCTACTTCCAGGGACGGTGACTGCAGCACTGCCCTGGGCAGCCTGTTCCAATGTCTGAGCACCCTCTAGGGAAGGAATTACTCCTGATCTCCAGTCTGAACCTCCCCTAATTCAGAAGTTCTAACTCAACTCAGCAACCGTTAACAGCCGCCTGTCAGTGCCCAACCCTCAGGACAAAGAAGGGGTCCCCCATGGCACACACACAGGGGCTCCCGCCGGCCGGTCTCCAGTCAGGCGGCGGCCAGGCAGGGCCGCGCGGATGAGGGGGGCGGAGCACCGCATATGCGCCTCCGGAGGCCGCCCCGTCCCGGCTCCTCGGTAGCGGGGAAAGGGGCCGCCCCCCGCCCTCAGCGTGCGCGGGGAGCGACACTCACCGGAGTCGCCCAACACCAGCACCTTGACCCTGTCCAAGGCCGCCATCTTATCCCAGGCTGGCAACCACCCCGGACACCTCCGCCAATCGCAGCGCACGTTCCTGCCGCTTCCCTCAGCCTATTGGCTGGCTGCTCAAACTTTCACTTCTGATTGGTTCGACTCCAGTGATGGGCGGGAACCGCTCGCGGTGGGAGAGGGTTTGCGAGGCTCCGATTGGATGGTTTTCGCGTTGGTGCCACGGGCAGGGAGTGCGCGTCGCGTTGTGATGTCAGCTAGCGCGCGAGGCTCTGACGCCGGAAGCGCCGCTCAGAGCGGGCAGAGCCGCAGGCTGCTGCAGGTCAGTGCCGGCCCCGGGCAGCGGCCGACGTGACCCTCCTTCCCCTGCGGACACACAACGGCCCCGCTCCCGGCCATCGGCGTCTCCTCGCCGGGCCGCGGCCTCCTGAGCCGCCATTTACGCGGTAGCGCTGGGGCAAACAGCCAAGCTCCCTCTCCCCCCGCTCCTCCCCTCTTGGCCCCGCCGCGGCGGGCTGAGGCGGCTCCTCAGGAGCTCCCGGCTCGGCGCTCTCTGCCCCCCTTTCCCAGTTGTTTGGGGTTCGTGTTCCCCGAGTGCTGTCTGGCTGGGCCGTTGCCCTCACAGCTCGCTTTGCCTCAGGCTCGGTGCCACCGTGTGCCCCTCCTCTGGCGTGGTTTGGAGGGTTTCCTTGGTTGTTTGGGTTATTTGTTTTAGGGAATACTGTCTAAGCCCCTTTCCCTCTGTCTCCTACAGGAGCCTGCACGATTGAATGTTTAAAAATAAACATGTAAAAGCGGGTATGGAATAGGAAGCTGTGCAGGTAGCATAAGGGCTTCTCTGCTTTGCTTGGCTTGAAAGATTAGTCTGCTACAACGATCTATGAAATCTGTGCAATTATAGTGTAGCCAGTAGGGCCAGGGCAGTGATCGTCCCCCTGTACTGGGCACTGGTGAGGCCCCACCTCGAATCCTATGTTCACTTCTGGGCCTCTCATTACAAGAGAGACATTGAGGTGCTGGAGCGGGGCCAGAGAAGGGCAATGGAGCTGATGCAGGGCCTGGAGCACAAGCGTGATGGGGAACGGTTGAAGAACCTGGGAGGGGGTCAGTGTGGAGAAGAAAAGGCTCAGGCTGCCCAGGGCAGTGGTGGAGTCACCATCCTTGGAAGTGTTCACACATCGTGTAGACAAGGGCCTTGGTGACCATGGGTTAATGGTGGCCTTAGCAGGGCTGGGGTAAAGTTTGGACTTGATGAGCTTAAAGGTCTTTTCCAACTGAGTTGATTCTGTGATTTGTAATCTCAAGGAAGCTGCGAAATTAGGGGAATCTGGGTCATAACTGGCGCACTGTAACAAATCTAGCTCATCCCTTTTTTTTTCCAGGTTTGACCACTGGTTGAGCCCATATGGTGAAAGCATTCAGTTCTCCAGGTCAGCAAGGTATTTTTGTTTTAAGCATTAGCTTTCTTTTGGCTTCACGAGCTTGCTGCTTCCTTATGAAGCAGATGAATGTCACATATAATGGCCCTGAGCTGTTAAATGGACCCAGCTGCCAAACTTGTATCCTTACAGGTGGTTCAGAAGGAAGATCAGCATTCTGAAAAAGGTGTTCAGCAGTGCATAGTTAAGGCACATTTTCACATAATACAGGTGGCATATTTTTCAGTTGCAAAAGGTGGAATTTTTTCTTTCATCTTTTCCCCTGCACTGGCATCCTCTCACATCTCTTGTTTCTCTTGCTCGTCAGACTTTTCCGCTAGCTCATTAAACTGTCAAAAAAAAAACTAGTAAAAGGGGTAGTAGAAGAGGTACTTTTATGCCTTTTAGTGATGCAAATCGGTGCACAGGCAGGCCTTCTGAGTGCTAGAGCTGGCATGGGAGAGAGCAGAGGCGTGTGCTTGGGAGAGGAGGAAATACCTTTCTGGAAGCAATAAGGGATGATGGGAATTTCATTCCTACCTTCTACATCCTTTCAGATACCATTTACAGCTTGCTTTCACACAGGATGCTTTAGTGAATTCTTCACTAAACAAGAAACTGCATGAATGGTATCTTGTTACTTAGTTATCTGGTATTTTGTTACTTAGTTTTTCTGTTTCTTTATTGCTTAAATCCCTAGTGTATGCACTTGTTTGCTACACCCCGATGCACTAAAACATTTCTGAACCTAATACTTGCATAAATCTTCATCTGAAATTCCTGAAAATCAGACAGTAGCACTCATATCATCTATCATGATGAGAGGTGTGGTGGCCCAGGTCCCATTGAATGCAGCATATGACAAATAATTCTTTCTTTCTTCTTGTCAGAAACTTAACAAGGAATGCTGGGGTTAAGCCCAGTGTATTTTGGTGTAATCATGACTACCTGAAGCTTGATGTTTGTGACAAGTGCTCTTATTTCTTGTAATAGTTTCTGATGTCTATGGTTAAAATGTTCTAGTGGCTATACGTCACAATTGAGTCACTTTAACATCTATGCCACCTCATGGAGAAAGCTCGCTCTTCCACACCCCTAGCCATGCTTTCTTCTCTGTGTTTTGTGTAGGTTCTTCATTGGTCATGTGAGTGATCCAGTTTTTGAGCTTTCCCCCTTGCTCTCCCTCAAAAATACCCTATTTATTGCTTTTTGACACATCAGTTTTTCACTTTTTACCAACTTAATTCACCTTTCAACATGAACAGGCAAGTGTCAAAATGAGCCCGGAATGGTGGGGGTTGTTGCTGGAGGCTGGGAAGGGAAAGAAAGATTTCTTGGTGGGAGGGAGGGTATAATTAGACTTAAGGTGGAACAGAAAACTGTACCTTCACTATTCTAGCCACTAAGTTTGGCCTTCCATATATAGTGGACTTGTAATTTTTTTGTCTACAACTGTAAATAGTTTGTTAATGCTAACATGTATTTGAAGGACTTCTGAGTACTGCATCTGTTTGTATACATGCACATAGATAGTCCTTTAATTTACTGACATCTTGCTATTTTCTAGGTCAGGTTTAGATTATGAATGTGACTGAGAATTAAGTCCTGAGATTATGAATGTGACTGAGAATTAAATCCTGAGCCTGCATTGTTCAATTTCTGCCTTGCATGGGCAGACTGTGTGGCCTTATATATGGTTCCATGTATTTTTACTTGTGAAATTAGGTGAAAAATGTCCTAATTTCAGCCAGGCCCTTCAGCCTTTCCATGTGCTGCTGTAGTTCAACTTTTCATTTTCAGTGAAGAAAACCCATTGATACTTGTGGCCTCCTGGTTTCAGTTTATGGAATGCCAACAGGGAGGTACTATTTGAGTGAAAGCAATTTGTTCTTTTCTCCTTTAATACTTCAGAGCAGGTCTTGCAATGAACATACATGACTTCTCGTGCAGATGGAAGGCTGAGCAGTAGTGTTCCTAAGTCACCAGGGAATGAAATTCCATAAGCTTCTGATAAAATGCCAGAAGACTTTGGGTTTGCAACTGATATGGGATAAAGGCAGTTCAGGATAATAGGGACATATTGCACAGATCACCCACTCTCTACAGAGAAAAATGAAAAAGCAGACTTGAAAATGGCAGATTCTGTGCCATTTCCCAGTTTCTGGAAAGGATGAGTAGTGTCTGAGGTTACATTATACAGACATTTAAAATCTTGATAGCATGTTTTCCCACTATAGTTCTAAAATTTGTGCCTTCCTTCCCTGTAGTTGGGAAGATTTAGAATCATCCCTCAGCATAACCTCATCATCTTCTGGAAGACAGAATTCTAGATTTTATTAGAGTGAGAGACTACAAAACTAGGATCTGGTGTTTGCAAGTAACTACTGAAGTGGGATATGGTATACACTGGCTCACAAGAGGCTGTTGTACTTGCCATGTTTACAAGCAAGGGACTCCTCTTATAACCTGATTTTGATTTTTCCTGAAGAAATTGTGTCAGTGGTATAAGCAATTAATTTTTTTTCCTTTTAAAGAAGTCTTATGGCAGAAGCCTGCACAAATGTTTTCCAGACAAATCACAGGATGGTTTGGGTTGGAAAAGACCTTAAGATCATCCAGTTCCAGCCCCCCTGCCATGGGCAGGAATGTCTCACACTAGATCACCAAAATCCAGCCTGAAGATTTAGTGAAAAAGAGCACTAATGATTTAAATTAGATGTGGGGAAAAGGAGGAAGCACCTTTCCAGGATTTAACAGTATGTCTGATAGACCTAAGTTCCAAGCCAACCCTGCAACTCTCAGGTTTTCCTCCAGAAGAGTTCTGGAGTGTTAAAAAGGGTTTGTATACCAAAATGAGTAAAGATGAGTCTGCTTCCTTTTTCCAGATCCTGCTCTTACACTGTTTTCGTTGTCAAATATATGAACAGTGAGACTTCATTAATTTGCTTGAGGTAAAATTACTGGTGGAATTAATATGAGCCTCAGAGTTATGTTAAAGTGATATTCATTTGGAGTATTAGGTAAAAATTCGGGTTAATTCACTGGCTGACTTATGCTTTCATAACTTGTAGTTCTAGTTTCATCTACTTTGTGCCTTCTAGATATCACCTTTTTAGGACTTTTTTGTCTTTCGTCTCAGCTTTAGTCAGGAAAAGCAGGAAGCAAAACAGATTCAGTATCCTTAGCACAATTCCTGGTTGAGCTTGCAAAAGTATTCTTGAAGTCTTGGTACACAGAGAAGAAGAGTTGAGTTGCTTCAATGCTGCATCAGGAACGTCCTGACCAGTGGAGATGTTTGCTCAGTTGAATTTCTGGCTTCTAAATTGTCTTTGATCAGACTGAATGTGTTTTTGATGGTCACCTGCTCTCTCAGTTTCCTTTCTGGCATCTCAAGTTATGCCCAAGACCTGTGTGTATTTAGGCTTACTGTCCTACTGAAATAACACAGGCAGATCTATGTTCCCATAATATTTCATTGTATTCACTTATTTCCCCAGAACAGTTCCCCAACAGCTGTCTCTTAAACCCGTTCTTAAATATGGAAAATACTCCTTTTGGGTGTCTGAGTCTCATCCTTCTCAGTGTGCTTTATTATTGGTGCTGTAGGTGCTTACTGCGTTGTGGTGTATCTTGGCCATTGCTTTTCTTTTTCTCTTTTTTTTTCCCTGACAATATCCCTTGATGTTCATACATTATTAATGAAGTACAGACATTATTAGGAAACAGATGCAGGTCCATTAAAACCTTGTTAGAAGTTGTTATCATATTTCTTTGCACATGTAATTAATTCAGGCTTGACTTACTGCTTTGATAGAAGGTGAAATCACTGCTCAAGGTTGCAGCGCTGAAGTCCTCTGCTTTTGAATCTTAAACTGATATTCTTGTGGCACTGGATTACAGCTTGTGAGCTGCATCACTGTCTTTCTTGCCTACTGAAAGGTAGTAAGGATTTGCAGTGCTTATGCTGTAGGCTGGGATTCTTCATGGCTCAGAAGTCAGCTTTTTCTGGAGAAACAGTGTTAGTCCCTGGCCTGGAAGAGTTCTGGAAGTGCTTGTCTTGTGCCATCATTCTGTATTGTCTAGTTTACATGATCATCAAGAATGATGTTGCAAAACATGTCCTTCAGCCAGCCATACAGATCTTGTTCGAACCCTTACTTTTGATCAGTCTGGCATTAGGCCTTAATGTAATATCAAAACTGGTGCTTGCTCAACATGTGTCCAAGCTTATTTTTAGAGCTAAGTTAGATGTGCTCAGCGCTGTTGACTTTCATGTAACAAAGCTTGACAAGGGTGTTCTTTGGCTTTATTTCTTGATTTTATTTTTTTTTTCTTCTTTTCTGTCTTAAAGCTGACACTAGTCCCTTGGTTCTCTCACCCAATGGCTGTCTTCTTCAGGACTTAATCTGTGTTACTCCACTTTCTGAAGTGGAGATTAATGGGAAAGAATGGTTTGTGGTGTTTCTAGAATGTTTGCATGTCCGTATGTCCATGCCTGGAAGAAAATCAGTGTTGCACTCAAGATGCCCACTATTACCTGAGGACATCACTAAAAATCTCTATTAAAGGAGGGGAAATAATTGTGTAAAAACTCCTGGTTTCACCTCTTTAGGTGAAAAAAAAAAATGTTTTCTAGAGATTGACACTAAGAAATATTATTAAACCTTTAATTATTGCTGAAAACCAAGGGGAAAGCATAGACTCTTAGAGGTGGTTTTACTTATTAGTCCCTTGTAAGCCTCAGCTGAAGCTGTTTGAGTACAATATTTGGGAAACTGTACTTTAAACCTGTTTTGAAAGTGCCTGTGGAAATCTGCAGCTGCCTTACCAGTGAGGTTCTTGGAGAGAAAACGCTTTCCCTTGGTTCTCAGGTGAGGTATCCAGGGTGAAATGTGCTTATTTAAAACCAGTTTTCAGTGAGTGCCCACTCACTGCAGGTTGCATTCCAGGGTTTTCTGCAAGGGAATTTCAGGGAACAGTGAGGAGAGAAGGGGTGAAGAACCTTTTCACTTTTAAAATCTCTCCTGGGGTGCTAGTTTTTATTTAAAATTGATCTTTACATTAGTGTTGTAATGTGCTTAAACTAAGTAATGTTTAATCAAATTCAAGCTTGTGGCCTGCTTCTGCATTGACATTGTTTTGTACTATCAGTACGTAGCTGACAGACAGTCAAAAGCAAGATTTATCTTTAAGTGACTGAAAGACTGTAATAATTCCAATGGAAGCTCTTTTTCAAGGGCAGCATTCTGTGGTGGTGTTCAGATTGGGTCTGATTTACAAATTCAAAAGTACTGTATGGCTAACTCATGATGGGGCATCCTTTATTGCTAATGCTTTTACCTTTAATGCAAACCCATCCTTTGTGTAAGAGAAATCATTATGTATCTGGCATGCAAAAGAAAGCTAACTGACTGTAGAAGTACTTGTTTCACAGCTAATTCATTCCATAATAAACATACTTTAATTTCCTTGAAGGAAAGCTGGAGCTGGACATCCAAGCAGTTTTCTGTAAGCTATACTCAGCCTGCATGCTAGCAGTCAGCAAATGTGCAGTCCCATTTCAATTTGAGCACTGTGAATACCATTTGACCCTAAGTTAGAGAAGAAGAAAAGCTCAAGCAGGAAAGCATTTTAAAAGAAGAGAGTGTGGGTTTTTTTCTTACCCAAAAGGCAGAAAAGACAGGACAATCCACAGCTTAATTGCTTTGCAGTTGTACTGTGCTAACTCTTGAGAGGAACATACCACCTTAGTTGCAGAAGAGGGTCTGGAGAGTAATAAAGCTTCAGTGGGTAAGGTTGCTTAAAGTTTTTTGGGAGGGCAATGTTTCTCATATGAAACCAAAAATATCCAAGCAGACAAATGTGATAAATGATCACAGATTTTTGAGTAGTCTTAGCTGATGGAAGTGAGTCATCAGCTGCTTGGTTACATATAGAGCTTGGTGATTTCAGGGGGATGTCTTAGTGCCTGGAATATAGAAAAGTTCCGTTTGTCAGAAAAGATATTGCAGGTTTTATGATAATGATTTAGAAAACAGGATACCCATTCAGATCCTTTCTTCTGCTGTCAGTCTCCTCTTTCCTTTGAGTCCTGAATGCTAGGGAGGTGCATATACAATGTGTGAAATATCTAATGATAGCAAAACTTGAGATTGGCAGAGTTTTGCTATTTATGGTATTGGTTCACAGATAAAAATTGCTTGGCAATGACGAACAAACAGAAATTAAGGTGTGGGGTTTTTCTTCAGTTGAAGGAACCTTTTGCTTAAGAAGTAGTTATTCATATCCTGAACTAGCATAGGAGTCTCATTGTAAAAAGCTGTTTCAAATGTTATTTGAAGTTGTCTGGAAGTACAGCCCCCTGAAAGGGTATTTCAAAACCACCTATAATACATCATGCTTATCTGAAACCTTTCATATATGGGAATCCTAGTGCATTATGAGCAGAGGAGAAATTTTATTACCTGCAGACTTGAAAGAGTGGAAGGGAAATATGCAAAGCCACTCTGTGAAATGACAGTGAGCCTTTGTTCTGTGCCTTATGGTGTTGCTTCCCTTTCTCTCTCCAGTGGACAAAACTGGCTACTTCAAAAGAGTCACTGCTGTTACTTGCCTGCTGGGGTTTGATTTTTGGCTATGTCTGTGGCAGAGGTGACAATCTGAGGAATTCCTTGCATTATATGGTCCTGTATACGATCCAGTGTATGTCCCAGAAGCATATCATTTTTGTGACTATTTGTGCCATTTGATGTCAAGGTGAATTAAAATGAAGTGAAAATACAGTATTTAGAAATGACTGTCTTGTCACAGGCAACGTGGTGAGCCCTGGTAACTATCTCAAAGGATACTTCTGGAATATTTTTTTTTTTTAAACACATCATCTTTTCATGTTCATTAAGTCTTCATTTTTACTTCATTTATCATGCTGTATTATTCATGGGCTTCTTAAGGCCCAAATGAAGGCTCAGTCCTTGTAAGGTCCTATTTGCTCATCTAAGATCGAGGCTAAAGCAGTCTGTGATACAGAAGTTGGCAGTGCTAACAGTTTTCATGCTGCAAATGCTTGACTAGGGTCCATTTATAAGAAAGTAGGGGAAAAGTCTATTTGTTTGCATTGTGCAGCTGGGGGCTTCTGTTTGAGTGCATACCAGCCTGTGCTAGCAAGCTGTCCTCATGTAATATCTCTTCCCAGCGATGCCTGAGGAGTAGAACCAGGCAGAGCTACTTACAGTGTGATAAAGTGATGTCAACTGGGACCACAAGACTACTCCACTCTTGGGCTAAGACCTCTCTTGCTGTAGCCTTTTTCAGCTTCTCCCAAGCTTCAAGTCTCAACTGATCATGAAGCTGTCTCCTGGAGCTCAGCTTCAAGACAGCTTTCTTATTCCAGCCCTGTTGGCTGTAACTGAGTAGAAATGAAATCTGCTGTATGCTATGGTACCAACTTCTTTTGGCTTTAAGTTTTCAATCATTTTGTTTGAATGAGAGGTACCATTTCCTAGTTCTACTTCTGTAGCAGTGTCATTAGTAATACCCAAGAAGACAGTGCAAGGCTTGGGAAAGAGAAATGGGAAACACCCCATTATTTTCTTAGCTTTGAGATTAAACTTCTGAAGTCAGAAGACTACCTAAGAATCTGTCTGCCTTTTTTTATTGCAGTATACATGAAGCTCAGGATCTGAACCTGCTATGACTGACCCAGACGTTCTCACTGAGGTCCCAGCAGCTCTCAAACGCCTTGCCAAATATGTGGTGCGTGGCTTTTATGGCATTGAACATGCTTTGGCTCTGGACATTCTCATCAGGAACCCCTGTGTGAAGGAAGAGGACATGTTAGAGCTCCTTAAGTTTGACAGGAAGCAGTTGCGGGCTGTCCTCAACACCCTCAAGGGTGACAAGTTCATCAAATGCAGGATGAGGGTAGAGACAGCTCCAGATGGCAAAACCACCCGTCATAACTACTACTTCATCAACTACCGCCTTCTGGTTAACGTGGTGAAGTACAAGCTGGACCACATGAGGAGGAGGATTGAGACAGATGAGAGAGACTCCACCAATCGTGCCTCTTTTAAATGTCCCATTTGCTTCAGCACCTTCACAGACTTGGAGGCCAACCAGCTGTTTGACCCCAGGACAGGTAAGAGTACAGGGAACAGGTAACAGAATGCTCTTGCTGTCTCCTTTGTAGCTGCTGGACTTGAAGGAAACAGGAAAATTCTTGAGTTTGTCCGGAGCTAGAGGGCACTGTGTTTCTGCAGGTGGTAAATGTTTCAACAAACTACAGAAGTAATGTATACAGACTTAAGCAGTCTGTACAGGCAAATAGCAGTGTTGCTAAAATGCTCAAGTGGCAAACAGTAGGGAAATGGAGGTCTTACCGCAACAGCCTTCAAAGGTGAATAAAGCAGTCTGTCCTTGTCAAAAGCTGAAGGTTTTTCAGTGTAACCTGCTCTTGCTTGTAAACTGTATGACTTGCCGGTAGTTTGCAGAGAGGGCATATGTTGAGTTGACTTTGGTCTGCAAAAAGTTTAAATTTGGAGGTGGTCATGCAAGGAATGAGTTGCTACTGTTTAATTTTCTTCTGTCCAGTTCATTACACTGCACACCCTTGATTCCCCAGGGTAAGGCAGTCTCGTGGAAGTTAAAAGAAATTAATTAGACTTGTCTGTGGTTGAGAGTAAACAAGGTTCTTTTTCCAGTCTGTGTGTCAGTCCCGCTGGAGCTGCAGATATGTCTCATGCATATGAAATAAGAATCTTTTCTGTGTGTTACTGTCTACCGGGGTTGTCCAAATACTCTGTCCTTTGTGCCAGGGAAGAAAAGGAGGAACACCTGCACCTGATGAGATCCTATTTCACTAGTCTAATCTGTGATTATCTGGGTGGGGAGAAAGGCGGAGAGCAGAAATAAGTAAGCCAGTTGGGAAGTGTATCAGAAACATTGAGATGTGGTGCATTGTCTCAGTTATCGTGATGGGAAACTAAAAATTCACTGTTTAGTGGTATTGAAGCTTTTAATGCAGGGTTACTGATGTCTAATCTGCTTTGGGGAAGGGCAAACGCCCAACAAAAGTTCAGTACTAGAGAAAAATTTAGTACTAGAGAAGCAGAATCCATGAAGTCAAGTTAACAGTTATTGCTGTAATCCTGTACAGCTCTCCAAGTAGGAGTTGCTCCCTCATGGAGCACCAAAACCAGCTGCGCCAGCACAGAATTTTCCATACCACTGAGTATGGAAACTAGGTGTGCTAGGTATAGTAATGTACCTGTGGCAGCCACGGTCATGGGTGTTGGGCCGAAGATGAATAGGGCTCTTGCAATTTGCTTCAGTAAGGACAGTAGAGAACCTGTGCAGAGAACAAATACAGTGGGGAGTGTGAGATGCTGATCCCAAAGGGACCTGTAACACTTTGCAGGTGAATCCTCCTGCCTCTGTGGGTGGTGATGTCCAAGAGCAAAGAAGTGGCTGTCAGGGAGATGCAGAAGACAATAATGCTGGGATTTGGCTTTGACAGCAAGGCCTGTGCTCCAGGAGCTGATGAGGTCAACCAAGGATTTGTCTACAGCGCAGGCACTGGCTTTCTCCACAATGTGAAATCGTTCACTGGCACATGGAGTGTTTTGTGGTTTTCCTGATGGAAAGGTTGAGCTCTGTTTTCCAGCATTTCCCAGCAGTTTGTTTCTGTCACCATTAATGCAAATAACAAGATAGCCAATTACTTCACTTACTTTCAGTAAGAATATACCTATATAGAATTTTTGTATATTGTTTCTCCTTTTCTAACACTTAAGTCAATGATAGTTTCATCTGGATAGTGCATGATGATACTGTAGCTTCACAAGAGCTTTTACATGGAATATCAGTTTGGATGGTGCTCTCCACTTTACTGTTTAGGAAGGTGTCATGCCGTCTCTAAACCATGAGTAAAGTGTTTGTTTTCATTCCAGGTGAATAAGTGGCAAATTTTTTGTTCTGCATTGTTAGTGAGAATGTCTGCTTTATATTGCAGAGGATTCTGTTGTTTGCATGTTTACTGCTGCTCTGGAATTCTGTATTGGAAAAAACTGGGACACCTTTGGGTGCCTCGGAGAGGGAGCTAATGAGGACAAGGCATGTAGAGAAACAAGGTTTATTGGAGAGTGGCTAGCCATCCTTTTCCAAAGACGTCTTTAGCCCTTATCAGTGCTATACAGAAATTTCTCCCACTCATTGAAACTTAGGGCAGTGCAACTGCTGCAGGGTGCCTGAAAGCCACGTGAGTTTCAGTCACGGCTGACCTGAGCTGCTCCTAGACTGAAGCCATGTTGATCAAATTTTGTCATTTAAAAGGCCTGCAGGGCCAAAGCCTGTTAGCTCTTAGGGCAGGTAGAGCATGGAAGGCATCCTCTGCAATAGTCTAGACTAAGCTGCACTTAAATTGGTGATCTGTTGTTAAAAGACATCCTGTTTCGTTGTCTGCTTTTTGTCCTTGTCACTCAGAGATTGGAATGGTTTTAGATGTGCTGTGTTTTCTTCTGCTTCGCTTTCCTCTTCTCTAGTTAGAACTCAAATGCAAACTCTGAGCAATTGGTGTAGAAAGAAAGGGTTAGAAGTGGAGCCTATTACTCTTGCCTTTCCTTATTCAGTGATGGTGGAGAGCCTTCTGGAATGTCTCTATGACTGTAGTCATTCTATTGCAATTTGTGAATTTTAAGACTGTTTGCAAAGAGCCTGTCCGTAGGTTGGATCCTTACTGCTCTTTAAATTTTACCACATCATCTGTGTCTCTCTCAGCTTTAGCAGAGGTCTGTTTCTTACAGGTCACCAGCTGTCAAATGGAGGCTTTTTTAGCTCGCTCCATTTGTGACTAATTTTGAAATAAATTGAGGTGTTTGGTTTTTCATTAGAGGATGTGATTATTGGTGGTTTCAGAAGGAGAGAAAAGAATTGATAGTAAGAAGGGTACGTTTGCAGGGCACAGAGGTATAGATGTGCTTTGGTTGCTGTTTACCCTATTAATTTTGAAAGACTTTTTTAAACAGAGTATAAAGTTTGCCACTAAAGGTAATTTTAAATGTAGCTTTTAAAAGGTAAAACTATTACTTGGGGAGCGTGATGACTCTATATATGATTTTTCTCAATCCTTTTTTCTGCCCTTAAACATCTCGACACAAAAAAGCTCCGAAAACCTACTATGCTGTCAAAAGGTTGAACAAGTGTCGTCTGCTACTCATAGGAATTGTGTAATGTTAAAGAAACTGTCAGATGGTGGAAGGTGACAAAAAAGCTGGAGTTTTGCTGCTGTTTCATGTCACAAAGGGATCTTTTGAAAAGTGAAAAGGAGCATTTTGTGTTGAAGGAGTCACTTGGTTTTCTGACCAATGAGTCTTTTGGCTCTAAGTACAGCTTGCCCAGGTCATGAGGTTTAGCCCCATCTATTCTGAATGAAGAGCTCCAGGTATCACACTTTCTCCCCAGTGGCAGTTTTACTGTTGCCTCCAAAGAAGCAGCATCAATAACTTCTGCTTTTAGAGGCAAGCAGCTTGGACACAGCCTGCTTTTACTTTGCAAATGTTTGCTATGGAAACTTGAAGCAAAGCTAAGAACTGACATTTGGGGTTTGCCTATTGACCTGGCAGTGCATTTGACAGGAGTTAGTGCAGGCAGGGTTGTTACAGGCTGAACAGACAGTTCTTACCTGCTTTTGTATTTTGAGATCTACAGAAAGAAAAGCACGAACTCTGTAAGAATGAAAAGTGTTACTTCTGGACTTGTGTTTCAGATGGGATGACTGAGAAAGAAAAGAGACTAGTTTTCCTAGAAGATCCTAATATAAGCATTTGAAATACAGATCTCTGCCATCACTTGCTGTCTACCTGTGCTCTGATATTTCATCACTCTTTGTTCGGCATGCTAGCATTTGCATGAGCTGCTGTTGTGATGAAGCCTCATGCAGATGGAAAGCTGCAGCCATTAAATAAAGACTACCTCTTGAGGGAAGGGCATACAAGAAAGAGTGTAACTGTAGCATTAAGATAATTCAGATCTTATAAAACATACTGTGAATAACGCTGCTGAACTCTGTCCATTTCCAGACCTGGGCTGGCAGGGAACACTGACATAAGAGATGCTGGGTTTTCAAGTGTTTCACCTAGAGATAAGGGTGTTCATCAGGCACTTACACAGACCTCTGGGCGGAATTTTCTTCTCTGTGCTTTTAAATGTAAAAACTACAGAAATTTAGTTTCTGTAGGCCACTTCCTGAAATTGCAGAGCAATCTCAACAACTTGATACCATCTTGTGGATCTGATTCAAACTAAAATAAGCTTGGAGAATTAGATGCACACAAGCCTGTTGTGTGGAGTGTGGGGGCAGGACAGAAGGAGCTGCACTGGCTCTCCCAGCAGAGTGAGCTGGCTTTGGTCTGTACCTCTGGGCTTGGCTTGATTAATACATTAAATGTCACAACACTGGAAATTATGTTCATGGATATGTGTTCTGTAACATGATTAATTGATTAGCTGGGGAAGGTCTCTCTGATGTATCCTGTTCTTATACCCTAATCATATTTGTAAATCTCGTGTAGTGTTGGAGTCGACTGTCAAATTCAAGGTCAGTTTGAGAGAAAGTGTGTGACTAGAAACTGCAAAAGGAAGAGTGGGGTTGAAGTGAAGGAGTGAAATAACTGAGATCCCACAGTGCATCACACCGTTATTTGGCCCTGGATCTCCTTAGGTATTCTAAATACCAAACTGTGTCAGCAGGTGAATTTGATATTAGAAAGAAAATATAAGGCTAGCTGAAATAGCTTTTCCTTTGTTCTCTTCTACCTTTACAACATAATTTTTATCCAGTCTTCTGTTTCTATTAGTTCTGTTACTGTGAAGAATATTCTTAAGGTTAACAGTAAATTGTAATTACAGCTGGTCTCTCACATACATCTATATATTAAGTGTCCTCACCATAACATTCAGTTAGATAAGACATGAATAATAGTTGAAAGAAAAGGATGGAAGACAAGTGAGTAATGTGAATCAGGAAGACGATGCTGTTGGGATGTTCTTAATTGCAGTTGTAATCACTGGAGTCTTTTGTTGTTAGTGGAAATCATAGCAGCTAAATATTTGTCTATGCTTTGCCCTCCCACAGTTTGCTCTTGGTTTGGTGAATGATTTTGGTTATAGCTATTTTACTGAAAATGCACTGTAATAGTAACATACTGTATCCCTTTCTTACTCTCTGTACTGATACTAAATTTAATTTGGGAAGAACAGATTGAAGGTGGCAGTATCGGTTTTGTAGAAGGGAAGATAACACCTTGAGTTTCATTTTAACCCTGCTTGTTTACTGTCAGCCTCTTGCATGTCAGATGTGTACTTCATAACAGAATTGCACTTAATGTGTTCAGAGGCTGGTTTTCTGTACCTGTCACAAGGCACCTTTTATGTTGCATTCAGGCAGGCTCAATGCAGCAGAGCATTTGTGTGGTTTGGGCCCTGTTACTGAGATCAGAAATTTGCCTAGTGTTTGATTTTTTTTTTTGCTTTGGTCTTCTGTGTTGACTTCTAGAGCTACTGTCTTTTCTTCTGGCTGCTCAGCTTCTTTCGCTTTATCCCCAGTGAGCTATTCAGAACACATCTGTCTTCTCTCTTGTTTTGATATTTCCGCTTCCTCAGGCAAGTTCTACACTAGCTTCAAATCTTCCTCATCTGATTCAAATAACTTTTGAGCCCGTCCTATCTAGTTTGTAAATTTTTCCTTATGTTTCCCTTCTCCCTGTTTTTTTGTCTTGCCTTTGCTTGTGGAGCTCTTGTCCATTTCCGGTACATCTCTTTTTCTTTTTTGTCCCTGCCAGCCATTAGAGAAAGTGAATCACTTATAGAATGGTTCAAGTTGGAAAGGGCCTTAAGATCATCCAGTTCCACCCCCCTACCATGAGCAGAACACCTCACACTAGACCATGTCACCAAAGGCTCTGTCCAACCTGGCCTTGAACACTGCCAGGGTTGGCTCATTCACAATTTCCTTGAGCAATCTGTGCCAGTGCCTCACCACTCTCATGGTAAAGAACTTCTTCCTTATATCTAACCTGAACTTACTCTGTTTCAGTTTGAGCTCATCACCCCTTGTCCTATCACTGCAGTCCCTAATGAAGAGTCCCTCTCCAGCATCCTTCTAGGCCCTTTCAGACACTGGAAGCTGCTCTGAGATCTCCACGCAGCTTCTCTTTTCCAGGCTGAACAGCCCCAACTTTCCCAACCTGTCTTCACATGGGAGGTGCTCCAGCCCCTGATCATCCTCGTGGCCCTCCTCTCTCTTAGAGCTATTTATTCTTTATATCTACACTACTTAGTCAATCCTATTTGATCTTTATGCTGTTGATTCCTGGCCTTTGGGTTTAGTGATTTTCAGAACAGGCATTCTGGGTAGCTTTGTTTACCATGTACTATGTGTGAATGTGCTATATGATATTACTAGTACAACAATTTACAGCTTTTTACTAGCTAAAATGAGGACTTTAAAAGGCTTATTGTAAATTGGCATACCGGAAACTTCCCTTGAATAAGAAAGGATTCCGAGCAGTTCCATTTTGAACAACTTCAACCAAATCTTCACAGAACTTGTTGTTAGTTCTCCAAGTGTCTGTAAAGGCCATCAGTGTGATTTTCTTCTCCCTTGAATTTACAGGCACATTTTGTTTGTCTGTGCTGCCACTGAGAGCTTTTGGCAGACACTAACAGAAGGAAACTGCCCATGCTCTGCTTAGTTTCTCTGTTTCTGTTCAGACCTCTGGCAAAAGCTCCAAGAGTATTCCTGTCGGCTTTACACTGCTTCGGTGTGATAAGGCTTAGAGCCACAGGGAAAGGAAAGCTGAGAAAACAGATCAGAATTAACGCATGCTTTGCTAAAATGAAGAATACTCTTTGGAAGGACTTAAAAGGGATGTGTAGGTTTTGTCTGTGACTTGAACTCATTCTCAGCGGGTTGGACGTGCTGCCTGAAACATAACCATCTAGTCTAACCATGGAATTCCCAGCTTGGTGGAGAAATAGGTGAAGGTAGTGTTAGAGCCTGTGCTGTGCAGAACATCAGACCAGAGGGTTATAAGCCACTGGAGTAGCTCAGAAAAGCTGATGCCTGTAGAGTGCTGGTTGGTCTCTTCCCTGTGTTCTACGTTGACCTCTGGCTGGTGTGCTGTGTCTCTTAGATGAAAAAAAAAGGGTCTGATAAACGCATGCCCTGGCTTACAGTATTTATACCTTCTTTTTGTCTGCAAAGGACATTTTATTATTAGAACTGCAAGAATAATTGCCCTTCCAGTAAAGGTTATCACAACTTTTCTCTTGGCTTTGCAAATTGAAATAGATAACAGCAAGAAGATCTCTGTAAAATCTGTGAATATTGCTAAGCTGTTTGCAGTGATAAAAGCTGGACTGCAGCATTCCTATCTTTTACTCCAGTAACTTGCTGTTCTTTTGAAACTGCGTCCTTGGTAATACCATCTGCAGTGTGTCATCCGTTTAGGTATGGGTATCTGAAGTCAGATCAGGAGCTCATGGAGAATCCTGTTACTTGTGTTGCAGGCTCTCTGCTGTTGGGTGCAATTTGAGGGTATAGTATGTTGGCTTAGGTGGTATTTTGGCATAGTCTTCTTGGTTGAAGTAAAAAAAAATACAGTTCTTTAATTTCCTAATGAGCTTGCTTTGGATATTCGCTCTGTCCAGTTGCAACTCTCTGCTTACTGGCTGGCTTAATGTATCCAGTGGGACAGGAGGAACAACTTTGTCATCTCAGAGCTGCTGAGGTTGTGTATATGAACTGGAGCAGAAATAGCTCTTTCTGAGAAGGGGAAAGGATCCCTCTCTTTTCCAATTTTATATTGAATACCTATTAAATCCCAGTTGCTTCTGAGAAAGGCATAAGTTGCTGTGTCTCATGCAGCCCATTGAAAAGTTCAGTTTACCTGTTCAAGAGAAATGTCTTTGCTCAAAAGTTCTGTACAGGATTTTTAATTTAGCTGAGCTAAAACTGGTGCACCCCAAAATGAATGAGCCCCTCAGTGTTCCTCTAGAGAATAGAAAGTAGTTCTGAAGGTGCTTATTTTCCAATTTTCTTTTTTGTCTTTTGAAGACATTAAATGTTGAATTGCTCCCCTTCTTCAATTGCAAACCCAGGTCAGCCGGAAGGGGAAGCTGCAGCATGAAATGTGAATTGATATTGTTGTGAAATGTGGAAGCAAATTTGGTTGATATCTTTTGGTTTTCCTGGAGTTTACTATTTAAACTATGCCCAGGCAATAAATACATATAGGTAATTCCACATATACATTGCAGGCGGTGATCAAGTTGCTATTTCACAACTGAGTTACAGCACTGCTGTGTCCTTAGAGCACCTGCCATGCCTCATTCTCCATTGATAACCTGCTGTGGTCTTCTGGCAGAGCTTATTAGCTTGTATCCCATATAATGCTCTGAGCAATGTATTTCAAACTGCTGACTGGGCCCCTGGACTGCCTTTGCATAGCTGTACTTGGTTCTTGGCCAGGTGAAGCTAGTGTCTTTGGTTTTCAAATTAAGATCAGGGTAATAGAGAGTGTTGTGTTTTCACCCAAAATGCCATCAGGGTAGAAGTCAGAGGCCCAAGTATGCCCATCTTGTACTTGAAGTACATCTTCCAGCACACACAACAGGTCAGGTGTGATACTGATGCACTCTCAGTGTTGCCTTACAGGTCATGAGATGGCATAGTGCTAACATAACTGTGGTGTCAGAAATGGTAAGTCAGGATGAAGTAACAGTGAAATCTAAATGCTTCATGAGTCTATAAAGAAGTCTTGTAAGATTGGTGATAACAAGGGCTTTACCATGAAGTACTTAACCGGGTAGATTCAATGAGTTTTGCTTCAACTATTCACAAGTTCTAGAGGGTGAAATGGAAAGACAAAGTATCTGTGGTCCTCTTGTATTTCTTCAAGAGGAAGTATTTTGCTTAAGGAATTTTTTTGTTCCCCATTTTCTGCATGTACCTCTCAGACACACCACAGATGTGTCTGTCTTTCTCCTGTGTGTGGGCAAACAGCAGGAACTTCTGGCCCATGTGAAGGACCAAAACGTGCTCAAAAGCAAGAAGACATAGACGTCTTGAAAACATTACTAAGCTGTGCACGAACTCTAGAAGACAAATGAAAGGTGCCCACAGTGGTTTGCTGAAGCCAGTTCCATGGTTAGAGGAGTTCTGACTTCCTTGGTTTGGATGTTTGGAACTTTATAGTATTTTTTTTTTGAGGATGAACTGTAGGTCCTCTACAAACAGAAGCAGAAATTGTATCAGCTTGCACGCTAAGATGTTATACCCTGCCTTGCAAGGCAAAGTGTTCCAAGTTCAGCTGCTTCTTGGTAAAGGAAGATGCATTCTAAGGTGGACTTAAGTTTTAGTATGTCTAGTGAAGTAATCTGTTCTGTGACTGTTTCCCCACCCAGCCACCCCAAGGCCTGTATTTGAGAATAACCTGATGAAAAGTGACTCTGGCAGAAGAGTGAAATCTCTTTCTCTTGAGGGATATGAAAACAAGGAGAGTCTTCCTCTTACCAGTCTGCTAAAGCGCTGTTAGATTGGAGGGGGGGGGTGTGTTGGTTTGGGGATGTGTGCATTTTTGGGGGGGATTTTTTTGGTGGGTTTGGGTTGGGTGTTTTGTTTGTTTGGGTTGTTTTGGTTTTTTCTTTTCATTTAGCTTTTCACATGTTAAAGACATGAATGCATTGTTATGTGTTGAAGAGAAGGTCAAAGTTTATCCCTACTGCCACTTAATTCTGTACTCAGGAGGTGTGCACTGAGAGTTTGGACAAATATCCTTTCCTGTTAATCTGTAACATTGTCTGAAAAATTAACAGCTTCCCCTCTGGCAACATTCAAGCTGTTCTTTCTGCCATCGTGTCAGCTCAGACTGCTTTCCCAGCTTACCGAGAAATATCAACGGTATGAATGAATGAGAAACATGGGGCTTCTATAGTGAGCTGATCAGTTGTGCTGCAGGGACTGCAGTGAGGATGATTTCTGCTAGCCAGTTTTCACAATAGCTGAGTACTGTGAGGACCAAGTTGCTTGCAGGAGCATGCCAAGCAAAACTGGAGCAGGTGCCCTAATGGAAATGCTTGATGCATCCCCCTGTATGCCAAACATATACTTTTTGCAGTTGCCATCCACATGGGCCCTGCCAGTGCACAAAATCTGCTTTCTTTCACTTACAAGAATAAGAACTCTTTGTGTCCCTGCCAGTGTCAATCTGGTTCTTACATATGATGGATGGGTTGGAGGTTACCAACAGCAATCTTGAATTTAAAGCAATATTGAAGTTCATTTTAATAGGAAGTTGCTGGTTCCTTCTGCCTTGTGTGATGTTTTGGGGCAAGACATTCTGCTTTTCCAAGATAGTGGCTAACTGCTGTGAAGCTGTGTGCATGTTCAGTGTTGTAGATACTATTGACAGGTAATGTCAGTATAGTATATGGAGAAATAGAGGCATAGCATTTGTGAAACTTGGTCCAGAGATTTAAGTGAACTACAAAGTTAGGGAGAGAAGCAAATGTTCTTTGCTTCTGTTAGCCTTCTGTTGAGCTACAAGAGAGCCTGACCTTCCACTGTGTCTGAAGCTATTGCACAGTTCAGAAAGGTTAGGTGTATGAATTGGAATATTGCCTCAGAAATACTCTTGCTGAACCTGGACACATGAGCCTACAAGGCAGCCAGCTCAGGGGTGATATACGTTGGTGGTTCTGCTTAACCATGGCCTGATAAAAGTGTTCCACAAGCAGTATAGTGCTTATTCTGGTTCTTGTTAACCATGTTTTGTGAGGAATGGGATGCAACTCAGAATGCAGCTAGGTAATATTACGAAATAAAGCCAGAAATAAGGGAATGTTTGTATTGTTAAACATGCTGCTAGTCTGTTACCAGCCATGAACGTTGAAATTTCTGTCTGAATTTGTTGAAAGCTTTATGTTAGAGTCTGTAAGTTCTTACTGATCCTAACCTTTCATTGTCAAACAGTGTAAAATTCTGAATTTCTGTCCCTAAAGGGAAATAAACCTTCTGAACCCCACTTCCATTAGGCTGGAATTGCTCATAAATATGTATTTTGACTGTATTTTTCAGTCTCGTTTCCACCATTCTAATGATTCACTATAGCCCTCATCGCTGACTTCAAGGAGAATGGTTTGCAGTGCAGAAGATTTTATCTGGAGAACTTTGTTCTGTTGCACAAAACTTTATCTTTCATGTTTGGAAATAATTATCTTTCTCTCTGCATCGTCCCCCACAACCGTGGGCTGCAACTGAACCCAGAGAACAAAAATATGCTAGGAGTCTTCTTACTGACACTTCCTTGCTCCCTGGGAGGGTCAGGTTCAGCATCTCCTCCTATCATATATTGGATTATTGTTCTGTGTGCTTCTTTCTCATTCTAATTAAAATGCTATTCCCCTACCTATGCTTCCCGAAAAGGGGCAGAGGAAGATTTTTCTGTTAACACAAAATGAAGGATGTGGGCTGATGTTTATTCTGCTAAGGTCTCAGGTAACAAAAATAGTTAACATTTGAAGAAAAATTCTATCGAGCCATATTGGTGCTGCAGATAAGAGAATTAAGATGTTGCTGCCAGAGGATCAGGCTTTGGTTTTTTTGCCATCTAGAGGTAACAAGCTTTTTTGCTTGACAAATGTGAGATTTAGGAAAGGCAAATGAAATGGAGGGATATGGGGATCGCAAGTGCAAGACAATATTTATTCTTTATGTAATAATATCTCTACTATATAATTATATGTTATTTCATTATTATATAATTATACAATAATGTATATTCCTTATGTTATTGTATAATATATATAATGATATAATGTATACAATATCTATTTATTAGGAAAGTAAACAGTCCACTGTTCACTGTTCCACCTAACAGTGCTCTTCAGGGAAGGCAACAATAGCGAGAGGCATGAAACCTACTTGGTGAAGATTTGCATTTCAAAAGGATTGGCGAGGTTTTTAATTCCCTCCACCAGGGATGGCCAGGAAAGCCATTTCGTCAGAACACAGCATCCTGTCTGCAATGATTAAAGGAAATCTGGGTGCAGGAAGGAAATAGGCATCTGCTTTGGCAGAGCAGGAGAAAGCTCAGTAACACAAATCCACTCTGATAATGCCAATCTAAAATTGCAGCATGGAAGAATTTTCCCTCTTTGCAGTCAAAATTTTTCTTCCTCCTGGGCTGGTTAATAGTTTTATTCTTACTCTTCTGCTTGTTCCTGGGGACTTAACTATGCTTAATACAAGTCCCTTGGTTGTGCTTGCACAACCAAGGTTGGAACTTAGATGGAACGAAGTTGTCTTTTATTACCTTTGCTGCTGGTAAGAAAATGATATGATCCAGTTTCCTGTGTCGAGGCTGAGAAAAGGGGTTAAACTACTTCTGAAAACAATTTTACAAATAGATAAATGCATTAAGCAGTTTTACTGCATGACTTTAGCACATGAACTCTAGAGCACATGAACTCTTAACATCTGTGGTTATGGGTATACTTGAATACTGTAGTTTTAAGTTGGAAAGAGAAGATTAACAACTTCTGAGTGTAATTCACTGTCATTGAGAGAAGAGAAACCTGCTTTTTAATTTTCATCATAATTGCACTGAGGTGGTGAAACTGTTTAAAATTGGATCTGCTTGTTTGCCCTTAAACCTAAGGGCAGACAGAAAAAGCAGATGTAGGATCTTGCAGTGAGTGGAGGGCAGGGATATAACTGGACCATGAAAGACAAAGAATTAGGTTACTTGTGATGCTTCGCTCAAGCTGACATGTACGGATGACAGTGTCACGGATGCTTCCTGCTCTGTGAACAAGATCCTGGGAATGGGTGATTATTGTTGGGAACAGACCATGTCTATTTTAAAAGTAAACAAATCCCTTTTTTTTTCATGTGAGAAGTCAGTAACAGTTGTTATTAAATTTTCAGATGTGTATGTGTATATAAAATTAGTGATGTAAATCTTACTGTCCTGGGTTCAGCAGTAGCATTTTTCTCCTTCTTAGTAGCTGGTGCAGTGCTGTGTTCTTGACTTTTTTGTGCTGTGTTTAAGCCCAGCTGGGCTTAAACCATGACACTTACAAATGTCAGAGAAGCTGACGAAGAAAGAGGAAATAACCCCACCTGCTATATGTGATGTTGTATCAGCTAAAACTTTGGACTGGTTCTGTGCTTGAATTGATCCTTTTGAGGACTTTGAAGTATTTAACTGGGAGATCTGTTTGTGCTCAACCCATAGTTGAGCTGCTTACTATCACCCAAGTATTTTTATCTGATAGTGAATAATGGGTGTCCAGGCTGGAATGTTTTTACAGAGGAATGAGTTCCTCAGTCCTGCCTGTCGTCCTTCCTCATGGCCAAGGGTCTTGCCACTGGTAAATGCTGTAGTGTTTCATTTTAGTCTTCCTGGAGCTAAAAGTTAATGACCGCCAAGAGCAGTGCCTTGTAAAACAGACATGAACTTGCTGCTTTCAAGCAATGAAGGCTGCTATGCTCCTCAGCAGTTTAATATTTGCTTCCAATATGTAATCCTAATGATCATCTGAATCTGTAGTATTACATTCAGGAATTTGAGTGTCGAGGATTTGCCAGCTTGTGTGTTGTCAACACTCTAGTGGTTACAGTCTAACGCAGGGGCTAACAGCTTCAGTTGTAGAACCAGAGAAGTTGTGGCTGAGCTGATCCTGAGCTTGACACATGCACATCAGCATTAGGATTCTCCTGAATGTTCCTTGGGTGACTGTCATTTTGATACCACAGCAGAAACTTGCAGGTTGACATACTGGGCATGAGCTACAGAGATCCCCTTTCTGCCACATGCTCAAATGGCTTTATGACTTACTGCTTTGGCTCTCCATCCTCAAAATGAGAAATGTATAACACCTTTTCTTCACATTTGCTTGATGCTTCTGGCTGGACCAACAGTTTTAGATGCAGCATTTGTTTACCAAGTATTTTTTGTACATCTTAAATTCTGTGTCACTCTCAGCCTCTGTATCCCATTTGAATAGGACTGATGCTTCAGATATATCAATGAGTCTCTGCTAGTCTTCACTAGCACTGTCCCAAAATGTCATCTTTCTAGTTTATATTAATCTAGAAACCAAAATCATAAACAAGTGTTCACAAATTTCTGAGGTTTTTCTGCCTTTCTTTTTGTGGACTTAAAGAGACTTTGTTATCTTTGGCAAAAATGAATCTTTTATACCCTGCTTCTCCCTCTGTAGAGTACAAGTGACACGTTACATCACAAATTCAGGTTCTTTGGTGCACTGCTGCTCTGCCACCTGTGAAGGAAAGGGATAAGAGCTTGTTTCTCTTAATCTCTTTGAATTTTAATTTATTAGCTCAGCTATATCAAATCTGGTAAAATACAAGTTAAATCTGTGCACAATGCATTTCTCTAAGCACGATGGCAATTTACCTTGGAGTCGTGCCAATGCCACTTGCTCTGGTAGAAGCATTTGTGGTACCAAGAATGAGTGCTACTTAAGGAGAGGGAAAGCAAATGCAAGTAAACAGCACAGCAGGCCCTCTATTCAGAACTCCCTGTGAGAGCTGAGAGATTTGCAATTAATGTCCCTATGTTTGTTTATAATCAGTTTGAAAAGGAGCATTAAGACCCTGTAAGCTTCTGAATACCCAGAGACAGGAAATTGGGTTTGGAAGTCTGTGTCTGAGCATTTGTTTATGTGTTTGTTTTTCTTCCTCTCAGATCACTGCCTGTATCTGTGAAGACTATATTAAGTTACTTTCTTTACCATAATGGCAGTGTTTGCTTACAGGTATACTATACAATCTCTCAGTGTCAAAACGTTGATTCCTCCACTTGTGATGATTCTTCGTTTAGGAGCTGCTGTCAGTTGTGATGCGAAATCTTTTAATACATTTTGTGATATGCTTTTTCTTTTCAGGTTATAGCAGCTAAAGCTTGGAATTGGTATCTTACTCAGAAGTGATCTTGTTTGAGAATATTCCTAGTGGTATAGTCTCAAAGCATAGGTACTCACTTTGATCTTGCCTGTGTAGGTCCTTGTAAGTGCCCTAATGCTGCAGTGTCAGAACAACAACATTTTCATACCTATCCTGCCAATGTAAAGATGCTTTTATAAGGCTCACAGTGGTCTTCTGTAGGCAGTATAGAAGTATGGGTATGGGTGAATAATATTAAAAGTGTGATGCTCTGGACCTTGGTAAACATCACCTTGTTGACTGCTGACAATTTCTGTAGTTTCTAAAGACAGTTTTTCATTCCAGTTGGATCTTCTACCAAGGTTTTGCTTCCTTTCCCAATATTATCTTATTAGTATATTGTATATGTGCTTGCAAGTCCTTAATAAAAATCATGAAACAGAAGTGAACTAGGGTAGACCCTTGAAACACTCTCCGAAGTTGACAGTGAGCCATGATTGTTTTCCTACAAGTGGTGTTCTCCATCAGTTATGCAATCATTTTCTGATGAATTTCTGGACTGGTTCTTTAGTTTGCTGGTGAGCATCCAAAGCAGTTGAACATCCTCCCTTTCCCCAATCAAAACAGATTTGCTTCCCATCTTTCCATTATCCTATAGCTTCTTCAAAACTTAGGATTGGGCTCACTTCTCTTTTTTTCTATGATAACTCACATTCCTGCTCAGTTCCCTCCATACAAGTAAATTCACATCTGTGCTTTGGCCTCCACCAACATCAAGTGTTTCTCAAGTGTGTTATGAAATATAATCCCGAACAACATGGGCTGTGAGTCTCAGTTCTCCTTCACCCTTCCTCAAATCCTGAATGCCACTTGCAGGGTTTGCTACTGTCATAGTTGTTTTTCTCTGTGTTAGCTCAAGGTGAATTCTGTTCCCTGCTGGGCTGGAAGAGAGTATATAATGTCCTTGGGAGCAGAAGGGAGGAGAAAAGGTTGTCTGCAGCATCCTCCAATGTGGGGTTGCATGTGAAACAATCTATTGGGGTCGAAGCATGACCAGCAGGTCGAAGGAGGTGATCCTGCGGCTCTGCTCTGCTCTTATGAGACCCCACTTGGAGCACTGTGTGCAGTTCTGGGGTCCTCAATGTAAGAAGGACATGGAGTCCAGAGAGGACCATGAGGATGATCAGGGGCTGGAGCACCTCTCATATGAAGACAGGCTGAGAAAGTTGGGATTTTTCAGCCTGGAGAAGAGAAGGCTGCATGGAGACCTCAGAGCAGCTTCCAGTGTCTGAAGGGGTCTACAAGGGTGTTGGAGAGGGACTCTTCATTAGGGACTGTAGCAATAGGACAAGGGGTGATGGGTTCAAACTGAAACAGGGGAAGTTCAGGGTAGATATTAGGCAAAAGTTCTTTACTGTGGGGGTGGTGAGGCACTGACACAGGTTGCCCAGAGAAGTGGTAAATGTCCCATCCCTTGCAGTGGTCAAGGCCAGGTTGGACAGTCTTGGGCAGCCTGGTCTAGTGTGAGGCATCCCTGCCTGTAGCAGGGTGTTGAAGCTAGATGATCTTAAGGTCCTTTCCCACCCAAATCAGTCTGTGATTCTATGAAGAAAATATTTTTTGTACTATTAATAAAAAAAATTATAACCCAGTTTTTCATCTTTATCTCAACCTATTTCAATTTTTGTGAATGCTTTTTAAAGTGCATACTATTGCAGTAGTGCATGGATGTAATTTATAAGTAAATACCCTTATTTTGAGGAGGGGGGTGATAAAAAATTTTTTTACTGATGGGGTGTGCAGTCAAAACAGTTTGGGTATTGGTGATCAATTTCAGATTTCCTCCTTTCACTCCCAAAGATAGCTTCCAGTTATTTTCCCAGTGCCAGCATCTTTTTGTCTTGGAATTGGTTTTGAAAATCCAGAGCATCATCATTTTGTTATTTAGGGGTTAAATCAGCCTCTAGATTTGTTTATCAGTTTGAAAGGCAGTGTTTGGTCTCTTTGGAAGACTGTCGTGGTTTTTATAAAGTACCTTGATCCCTTGCTGACTGCTTTTGTCCAAAACCTGAATGTTTCTTCTTGCTTCCACTGAAATCTTTTGTCTGGTTTTCCTTGACCCTGAAGTAAATCCTTTATAAGTAGCAAATACTTTGTTGTGAAATGTAGAGAGATTTGTCTTGCGTCTTTGACCTGTATTGCAGTGTTTTTGTGAATCTCTTTGGATGTGCATCTGGCAGACAATGAACAGATTAAATGGGGATGGCTGTGATTTTTACATGATGAACTAGCTGAAAAGTAGTCCTTGGAGCACACAGAAGAGGATGCCACTAACTCTTCATCTTGTGCCCAAGGAGAATTGAGAATGTTCTGGTTTGGCATTGCAGTGATAACAAGTGGTTGCTTTTGTGCCTGCTTCCCATTAAAAGCTCTGCTTTTCTCAGTGCAGCAAGTGAGGGGTGCTGGTGCCTGCAGAGTGAGGTTGTGCGGTTTGGGGTCTTGCTTTTGTTTTTCTCTCTTTGGCTTATTTAGTCATAGCTCTAAGGCAAAACATCCCTTGGTCCTTGTGTGTTCAAATGGAACCAGAACAAACTGCTTCGTTCCCTAGATTGTGAATGAGGCAAAATTAATTTGAAGCTCTTTTGGAAAATCTGAGGGTTTTTTTATGCAAAAGTAATGGAGAGGATCTTGGATTGTGTGGAAAAGGAAATTGTGGATGGAGACTTGCCCTGTAAAAAGGTATATTTAATACAAGAATAGAGAAGTACTCAGAATACTGGTTTTGTTGCATATTCTGCTGCCAATGAAGGGAGGCCTATGGACTAGTAACTGCCCTGTTCATGTCTGGTTTTAAGTCTTAAGTCCAGTGGGAAGAGCTCTCTCAGCTGTCACGTGCACCGTATAAAAGCCACTTTAATTCTGTGACTCTGGAAGGCCTTTTAAACTGGCACATGTTAAAATCAAGCTCACGTATGGTCTGGTGTATGTTAAACTTCTCTTTTGTATAGAACAGGCCAACCCAGCAGTGACACCTAACTGTCCCACAAAAATAATAGGGTTTGCTTTTCATTTAAGAAAGCTATTCAGTAAAAAATGTAAAATAAAATTGTAAACCCAAACTCGATCACTTGATCTTAAAATAGTTTTTATGGCAGCCATTATTATTCAACTGTATTTTTAAAACCACCTACAATAGGTCTGTTATTAGAACAGGACAAACAATGAAACAGTCAGTGCAACAGCTGCACTAAATTATTAGGGAGGGGTGTATAAAAAATAGATGCTTAAACTGACTTCTGTTAGTGGCATAGAATATTAAGAAAGGGAAGTATTTTGATGACTATAAAGAGAGTATGCTGGTAGCACCTATGAAAGAAGGAGCTTTTAATTTTATCTAGGCAGCAGCTAAATCCAAGTCTCTTAGAACATGACTGGAAATTGCTTGATGAGCAATGAAATCTGGTGACCCATTTAACTAGTTAAGTCTCCACTGAAGCCACTCAGTAGGACAGAAGATGGTGCAGTATTTTACTGCCAAACCTGAACAAATAACTTCAATTCTTGTGGGCAAGCCTGGATTTTTGTCATCCGTTTTCCTTATGTTACTTGTACAGTCTTGTTTGCATGTCTGTACTGATATCCATAAATTTGGAACTGCTGCACATTGTCTTTTTACCTGAAAAGCAAAAATAATCTGTGTGGGAGAAATCCCTTGAGAATTTGCATGTTTTTTGTTTTTATTATGTGATTCCCATCCCCTACCCCTTTTTTTATGTGGACTACACTGTGTCCCCCATAAATAAGCTTATTATCTTTGCTTTAATATTGTAAGATTGTAGTATGCATTAGAAGATGCAGCAAACATGTTTTCATAATGTTCCATCACTTACGTAAAAAGGATCTTGCCAGATATTTATTGATTCTTGCTTCAGTTTTATGCTCACTATTCTGGCCTGCTACCTTTGATTGAAAACGTTTCATATAACAAACTGAGATCACAAATACCTTGGCTCAGATTCTGGATGGTGTTCTGAGTGTGAACTTTTGATAGCAATCCTTATCTGTAACTTTTTGTATTCACCCCTGAAGCTGCTTGAAAGTGCAGAGGATCAAGAATGTTACCAGTTTGGGGTTTTTAGTGGTGATCACTTAAATGAATTCAAGCTGGATTAATCTGTCTTCCATCCCACTTTCAAATCGGCAAGTTCCCTCTATCCATAGTCTCTCTAAGGGTGAGTGCATGTCTTACAGCATCCTTTGTGAGTGTGCTACGAGCAACAGAAAAGAATGTGAGGATCAAGAATTCCTCATAGGATTCAAACTGCAATATTATACTCTTCTTTCAGCCTACATGTGTTGGGAGACTGGGAGAACAGGACAAAAGCATCATGAGATGTTCAGTGCTGCGTGAGACATGAAATACTGTGTTAAAGTAAAAAGCACTGCTATGAGTTTCACTCAAGCAGGTTAGCAGATGGTCTGTGTCAGTGATGTGTGAGGTACTGGTACAGGTGCTTGCTATGATGATCCCAGTAAGAAAGGCATTCAGACTCTGTGAGGTATTGATTAGAATACCATTCATTGGAACTAACAAGAAGGAAGGAGTGAATGGATAATCTTACACCCTTCCAATGTTGGGAATCTCATGTCATGCAGCACTGGGCAGAACCCCTTGTGTGGAGAGGGCTGCTGACATGATGGTCTTCACCATTCTTTTGAGGGCTTTTCTATGAAGAACATTTTATCAGTAATTTCTGGTTTTGAGTAAAATAAAGATTGCATGAGAGTGTGTTCCTTCACTGTAAGGTAAAGACGTGGTGTAATTGCTGTATTAGCATCCTCTGGTATGATGAACTGGCCAAGTTTATCCTGCAGCCAGGGTGTATATGCTGCACAGCACAGATTGCACCTACTTGACTGAATTGTTCTCTGGATCACTGAGTGTATGAAGTAATCTCCTGGCTAGGATCATTACAGAATGCAGCTGTTGAGACAAAGCAGCCTGCGTTGTTCCTTCCTTTCCCAGCAAGGGAAAGGTGTATCTCGTAGCTCTCAAATGACTGCTGTGCTTGCAAAGGGGTAGTTGACCTGATCATTTGCCATGATTATAGTTAGTCTCTTCTAAAGGGGCCAGATTGTCCATCTGCATGTACACTGTTGCATGGAGTTTGTGTATTGAACCAGTTCTTTCTGGACACTGTTTTTGTACCACTTATGGGTTAGTTTGAGTAAGGACTGCAGTGCTCCAGAGGTGATGTGCAGTTTTGTACCCTTCACTTACTGCGACCCTGTCTTACTGGCTTTTAGCATAAGCATAGTGGAAGGACCTATTCTAAAATTAGCAATCTGTTGATTAAAATGTCCAGAAGAAAGCCTAAAACAAGAGATAAAGCACTTCTTTGTGAACTAGAACAATGATGCAGAATCCTGTTTTCCAAGGACAGCTGTTGTTAGCAATCTTGTTTATTAAACAGCCCTCAGAGGTGGAAGGAAAATGCTGTTTGGATTTTTCATTTGACAATTTTATGCTTGTGGCTTTAAAAATGTTGTGTTTGTTTCTGCTTTAAAAAGTAGGTACAGGGTAAGGAATGAGTGTACAGTAAAAGATATCTACATTTCATAATGTGCTGAAGGCTATTTTCAGATACAGTGTAGGGCTAGATGAGATAGCCCATCAGCCTATTCTAAAGCAGGGTAAATTTAAGCTCCGTGGCTAGCATATTCCAGGCTTATTATAATCAGTTTGTCTTAATACCCTAACCTAAAGGTTTTTTACCCTAAATTAAAGCTGTGAGTAATCTTTTGTGTGTACGTGTGAAATTGAAGAACAGTTTGTCACTGTTTTCATTACTGTAGCATACTAAATATCCAACATTTGATGTTCCCTACCAGCACCTTCTTAAAACAAAACAAGTCTTTCCATTTTTTCCCTAATGAAACATGTTTTAAGCTGTGTCATTTTGTTCCATTGGAATTGTTACAGATGGTCCCCATCTTCAAGTATGGGATCTGAAGATACAATTGATTTGTCAGCAGAGGTATCCATAGGGCTGAATAAAGCAGGATAGCATAGTGTTCTCTCATACTTCGCATGACATATTTATTAATAGATGTAGCAGCCAATTTTTCTTCTGCTTTTCAGCACAACACTGTTGGTTGCTGGTTTTGTCCTCTGGTACAAACCTGAGGTTTTTGTAGTGTGCTGCCGAAACGATTATCCCCTTCTGGCCCAATGTGATAGCTATCTTTCAGCCCTTACAAGAGATGACCAGGAAGACAAAGTCAGGATCTTCACAGTGGTACCTGGTGGGAGGACAAGAGGTGATGGCTGTAAATCAAAGCAGGAGGTTCCAAGCTGATGTAAGACCTTTTCACTGTGAGGAGGATGGTCAAGCCAAGAGCAGCAGATTGCCCAGAGAGGTTGTGCTTGGAAGGTTTCATGGCTGGATAAGGTCATGAGCAGTCAAGTCCGATTACCCTGGTTTGAGCAGGAGGCTGGACTGCTAAGGTCCCTCTGCATTTCTACTCTTTCTTAGATCCCTCAGATCTTTTCTTTCTGCCCTTTGTGTTTCTCCTTCCGAGATTTTGACAGTTCTTCATATCCCAGAGACTGCTTTAAACCCTTCCCTGTTTTCTGCAGGGTGATCATCATCAGATCTTGCTGACAGTACATCAAAGATGTGTAGTTCGTTTTACCAGCTGTACAAAGCTTTACGCTCCACCTGGTTTCTAAGTCTCTATTACGACATGACATCAGTTTCCATATATATCATTGTCCACCTGCAGTTTGCTGGTGACAACAGCACTTCTCAGCACCGGCATAGCCACAGTGCCACTGTTACTGTCACCTCCTGGACTGTATTTCTGTACCTGAAAGCAAGTGTGATGGCAGCCAACAGGCCCGTGCAGTTATAAATTTAACCTCCTCATTCTTTTATGACTTTATCAAGCCTGTGCTTATGTCCTTCCCATGGCTCCTAGCTTGCTACCCATGCTGATGTAACATCTTGGTGCTCATCTTCTAAGTTAATGAATCAAGTTTATGCTACACAAGGGATGTCATAGGTTGAGGCTAACTGGCACAAGAGCATAGCTCGCTCGGGGCACTGTCTGGCTGGGAATACTGTATAATTTTAACTTTCAGAGGTGGATCACAGTGATCAAAATAGCTTTTAATGCTGTAATTTTGCATGGGCCTCAGTAAATGCAGGGATTCATATTCCCATCAGTAAATGGTCAACATACATCACCTCCCCCTACTCTACCATGTTGGACCATTTAACATTATCAAACTTGCCCGAAGAATTGAAAAACCAGCAGGCACTCCCGCTGTCTGCTGGAAGAGAACAGGCAGTTGCCTGTCCCTATGGTGAAGAAGTGATTTTTCTTTTCTTTCCTCCGATACTGCATTTATCCATCCATGTTATTTCCTATCCACTGTGATGCTCGGGGCCGCACGCATGGACATTCCCCCTTTACCCCCTGCCTCACAGCACAGCAATTCCAGGGGGAAGGGTGCCGTTCCTGTCATGCTGCTGCACTGGAGGGACCGATGGCTGGTTAAAAATAAATCTGGGAGCAGATGGTGAGGGAGATTATTGTTCATCCTGGGGCGATGATGATGGTGTGCCAGCTAACTGCTGGTTGTCTATCAGAATTAATCAGGAACTGTTGTGGTGCATGATCAGTGAAGCCACTGCTCCCCCTGGGAAAAGGGAAGGAAGAACAGAGAAGCAGCTCTGTAAAATGAGTTTTTGGAGAAGCACTTGTTTTTGAGGATAAGAGAAGTTTCTGATGGAGACAAGACTACATAAAAAACAAAACAAACAGGAATGGTTTTAAGTGTTTATTTTAAATGCACTCACACTCTTTTGTATATCTGCAGGTATGCCTAGCATAACAAGTAAGAGGTCTGTAGGACCTTACAATTACTAGCTATAATTACAGTATGCAACTTATAACGCCTGGTTTGGCTTTGTGATCTGTGTCAGAGAAAAAAGGACTTGATACTTACTGTGCTTGGAACACTTCAGAAATGTTAATTCTCTATATGCTCACAAAACAGACAAGGTGAATGCTGACTCAACCCTTTGAGCTGAAAGGCAGTATGAGATAACAACTCCAGAGTTGTGATGCTTCAGGAATCTGAAAGGTAGTTTATACTTGTTACCTTTGTGGGGTTTTTTTCCAGTATGACTAACCAGATTGATGAAATAGCATGAGAATGAACAGGTATTTTATTTGATCATATTAAGAACTACAATAGGGAGTACATTTTTGGTTATTGTTTTGTAATGGAAATCAACAGTAAATTTTGATCACTTAGGTAACCTATCAGTCTATTTTGTTAGCCTAGTAACATTTGTTAAACTACATTTCTTATTTTGTGTCCTCAGCTTGTTTTGTCCAGGTTGCCATGGCATCTCCTTTCAGTGTACATTCAGTCTGGTGTCCAAAGATACATTTTGCCGTGGTGCAGTTATGGAAAACTTATGCTTTTGTTTTGAAAGACGTTTCAGGTGATACATTAAGTACTTTAAGACCATCAGGTCTGTGCAGTCTACCTTAAGTAGCACATACTTCACAAACATACATTGTAAAATACAAAAGGTGGGATAAAATTTGCTCTTTGTTCATATTTTAAAACTGCTCTTCTTTTATACCTTCTTTTTAAATGGCAGTGCTGGTTTAACGTTGTTAAAGAGGTGTTTTCCTATGCAAATATGACATGACATGGTTTAGTGTGAGGTGTGTCTGAAGGGGGTTGGAACTAAGTGATCTTAAGGTCCTTTCCAACCCTAACTATTCTTTGATTCTATGAAAGTAATCTGAAGGCTCTGTCTGCATGTAACAGCGAATAGAAGACAAGGCAAGGCTGAATTAAACTTCTTCAGCTCTTATTTTTCCTGTGATCTGACCTGTTAGCAGTAAGAAGAAATTCATTTAAAGCAGAAATAAGATAGAATGACATAAAAAGACATAGTCCCACTGGACTCTCAAAATTTGCAGATGTCAGGAAGGCTATTCATTGCTTTGTCTGACATTACTATAATCTTCCATCCATATCCCTCTTTTAACAGTTCCATGAGTAAAATGGCAAATCACTATTGGCTAATCTGCAACAGCAGTGATCTTTAGGTCAGGAACACTGGTAAGATACTCCTGATACTAACGAGTCCTTTTCTGTTGCTGTTGTTGCAAATGATGTTAATGGAAATAAATTACTTTACTGGCTTATTTCTTGTTATGCATAGGTCAGGCTGGACTGGAAAACTGGTCTCAATGGCTTTGTTTCTGATCAGTTCTCCTGTGTGCTACTGCAGGAAAGTCAGACTCTCAGTGTTTCGCATCTCCAGCACCTGGAATGTCCTGTCTTACTTTTTAAGTAACTGAAAAGATCTCAGGCTCCAGTTCATTTTATTGTTCTTGCCCTTGCAAACTGTTTCTTTTGGGAAGCAAGTTGCTGGAGCGAGAGGACAGTTTAAGGAAAGGTTATGTACAAACCCTGTTAGTGTAGAGGTGCCTGGCTCCATCAGTGAGCATTACTCATTTATACCATGATACCTGTGATGAGAGATATTTTTCCTCTAAAAAGAGCAGTATTTGAAAACAGCACGTCCTTTCCAAGGCAGGAAGTAGAGGTAGGAGTGCTGGGAATTTGGTCTTTGAGGGGTTGTTAGCAGAAACCGTTTTTAACATGTGCCCATGGCACTTCCAACTGTCTTACGAGGCTGTGCTGTCATTTTAGTCCCTCTCACCTTTGTAGGCACATATGGTTCATGTTGCATGAGTCAAAAGAAAAGGGATAGATAAAATTGTTCTCTTGGGAGGTAAATAAATCTACACTATTGCTTCTTTCTCTGAGCCAGCAGTGTCAGTGAGAGCTACCCAGACCTCTGTCCGGGCTTCACACAGGATCCTGCCTGGTGTCATGGGCCAGCTTTTGAGCAGCCTCAGCAATTTCTCCTGCACATTTCACCTGGTGCCCTGTTATTCCCACCCCCACGACTTCCTTTTTCTCGTGTTAGCTTCCCTTTGTGCTCCAGGTTACCTCCTGGCATCCAGGTCACTCTTTCACTTAGAAACTGCTAACTTTTTTCTCTCCATGGCATTTCTGGCACCACCCTGCAGTTTGGAGTCCCAAGGAGCCTCTTTCCATTTGATCTCTCTTCTATTTAATAAGAAAATGCGGTCCTTCCTGCCGGTCACTGCCTCAGCCGAGCTTTCAGAGCCACTCCAGTTACTCTAATGGGCTTGCATGGACAGAGAGCGAAGAAGGGTGGTCAGGCACTGAATGCACTCACTGTCTTTAGAGGGAGCTTTGGACTTCTCTTCACTCCCTTCTGCCAGCACTGGCCAGAGCGCTGAGCGCTGGGTTATATACAGGGTTTCCTGCAGGTGGGATTTGACTTGGCTGTAAATCCTTTCCCAACCAGAAGAGGTAGCATTACCTGGACTGATTTGGGGAGTCTCATGAGGCATGCCCAGTTTTCACAGGGAAGGGAGGAAAGATGCCTTCTTTGAGAGTAAAGAACTTTTGCATGGAGGAGTTTTTAAATGGCATAGTATTAAGGAGAAAAGAAAACAGGGTGGCGTGACTATCAAGGAAAACCTTTAAAAGTAAGAAAAAGAATACATGGATAATCCAGTTTTCTTGATGGCGGGTTAACAAGTAAAGCTTTATGTGATAAAATGTGAGAAATGTGAAAAGATTCAATAGATTTATAAAAACACTGTCTAAGGCAGCAGTTAAAAGGTGGGACTTCCAGGCAAAGGGTGGGTGCCCAAGTTTCAGAAGAGGATCTGTTACCTGTTGGATAGCTGAAGATACAGATGAGTTTTGTTGAAGATGGTAACTTGCATTGCCTTTTGTATTCCCAGCAAAATGTGAATTGCTAAGAGTCAACTGGAAAGCAGGACTCATTCACAACACATGCTCATGTATATTGTTGCAGTGCTGGGTGCCTTTCAAAAACTGCAGGCTAGGAGTTTGATCTGTTCCACTAGTAAATAGCTGGTGAGTGTTGCCCATGAGCCATCCCAGACCTTCAGGAAGGAGGGTAACATGGCATCTACTTTGATAATAGGCTGTCTTTGTTTTTAAGTACCCAGCATCTGAAAAACCTACTTTGTTCCTTGTGAGGGGCCTCTGAAGCCTCTTGGAAAACAAAAAGGGAAAAGCAGACTGAGGAACAGCTTATCCTATTGGTGTTGTGTGATGCCATTGAGAATAAGGCTGCTTTCTTTCTCACTGCTGCCAGCTGCTGCCATCCCAAGTCTCACCACTGCTTGAAGCCCTGGTATGGAAACACATGCTTCTGACATTGCCCTGTTTGCCTTTCAACTGCTTACTGCCTTGGGACGATGATTTAAGGATTTCATTCTTGTTCTTTGTTCTTGAATAGATATCTTGTGTGTACACGAACAGATTTGCATGAAGTGCAGCATGTCAGCATCCACAGCATATTCCTTCGGGTACCCTTTTTTTAAACTGGAGTTTATTATAATGAGAAAATGACATGTTATTTTTTGGGTATTAATCTGTATTGTTCTCTGTTGGTGGCCCTAGTATCTCTGTGGAGGAAGCTTACGCAATAGGGAATTTTTCTTGCTACACATTAACTCTGAAGAGAATTTGAAAGTAAAGGATTTCAGTTGTTGGCATTTCTGAGCCACCCCCTATTGAATTTGAAGCCTATTTGGGTTACAAGTAGCATGGTAGGTATGCCAGAGTTGTAAATATCTCTCCACGGGGAATCTGTTGTATGTTACTGAAGGGACTCGGAAGTGGCAGCAAAAATGGAAGAATAGATCTCTTCCAGAAGAAGACTTGTGTGGTTTAACAAATGGATCTCAGGTGTGGGAATTATTTCATTTTTGCCATTGCCTGAAACAAGGGGTTTGGAATAAGCCTCTGAAACCTTCTGTTTCCCTGTCCCTAAATGCTTGAAATTTTCAGGGAAGAAAAATGCTGTCCTTACGTATTCGAAGGTGTTGCCAAGAGTATCTTATATCAGCAATGCCTACTTTTATTGTTAACAGCAGGGTTCATTTTGTGCCAGAAGGGTCCAGAACAAGTGCTGGACACTGTTTGTGGTGATCTGTAATAAAATTCCAGCACCACTATTTTTCCAGATTATGGCCAGGATAATGTAACTGCTTGAGTAAAATCTGCTCTACAGCTGAACAGAGAGACCTTCTGTTTCCAGGACTGCCAGTCCCTTGGCTTTTATACATTTACGCACTGCTCTCAGGGAGAATAAATGATACATGAACATATGCACTGGCTAAGTGAAATTTCCTCCTGATTAGAGTGAGACACTGGTTAATGGTAGTTATAAAATACATTTCTTTCATCTTTTGCTAATCCTGCTGCATGTTTAGGAGTGTGCCTTTGTCTCTCTTTTGTGTTGTAAATTGCCATCTTGGTTTTGGTTTTAAACAAATTGTTTTAATCATTTTCCATATGTTGGTAAGTTGCAGGTTTGGCACAGTTACCTCATCTGAATCAGAAATAATGCTCCTGTATAAATGCCCTTAAATGCTGTGTCGGCTACAGCTATTTTACAATAATAGAAGCTTTGAAAAGAAACTGATTGACATTAATCCCAAATGAAATGTTTACTTTCTGTTTAATACCTGATGGGCAATTCAATATTCTGCGTCTGTATTAAACAAGAAAAATGTTTAAGCATTATTAAGGCTCAAAATCGTGTCCTCAAAAGTTAGGGTTGTATTTTGGTGTGCATGTATTATGAAATAGTGTTGAATTGTGTAATGAAATACTGGGTTTTGCACTGAATTCATGGAGTACACCTTTTTTGAAGGCAGATTTGGAACCTTCAAAAGAGTATATAAGTAGAGTTTAGGAGATTCCTTCCCAAACCTGTCAGGCATGTGGACTAGACAGTTGAATGCTGATCCAAGGACCTGGATTTTATCCTCTTTGCAGGTGAGCAATCCTTGCTCATTCCCTTACTCATAGCAATCCATCTTAAAACCTTATGGTCCAATACTGAGAAGTATCGATCTCATAGCTGTTGGCTCAATAGGATTTATGCTAGAAAATGTACAGACCTAGGAAAACTGAATCTAGATTTGGGGCATATAAAGTTAAAAGGAAATGCCTCCCCTCCCCCCTTCATTTTAGGGTCTTGATCCTGTTTGTAAGCAGTAGATAACAGAAATTCCTTGTGAATTCTTAGGAATTAAGATACCGCAGAAAAATTCATAAAGAGATGAAAATCTCTCTTCAGATAACAATATTAGTTACAGTGTTCATTCCTAGTCCCATTTTTAACTGAACTGCTGCGCTTGACATTTTATAAATGTGCATTCCACACACTCCTCACTCATCTGAGGCAGAATGTGATGTAAAAGATGTTTTAGCAAGTTTCAGTCTAGGATCTGATAACAGGATGTGTCACGCAGCTTTTAGTATTGGTTGTTGCTATCCTTCCTGCCCATAATCCTAATGTACCCAAGTGGTACTTCTTCGGGACAGGAGGAGAATGGTGGAGGAGATGCTATCCTTTCTCAGCTTGTTATGAAGAGAGCTGTCAGTTTTGGGGGCAGGATGCTGTATTTAGCTGTCCATGTTCACGTCTGCTAAGGCCTCATCTGGCAAGAATCACTATTTGTTTCATGGGGTGCTGCGTACTCAGCTTCAAACTACAGCCATTGCACTGACCAGCTTCTCTGGGCAGCACCATCCCATGTACTTTTTGGTTCTGTGCTCTCAGATATCACCCACATGTTCAGGTTTTGCTCTGTAACCATCCCTGACCAACATTACTCAGCTCAGTTTCAATGTACTTTATCTTTTCTATAGTTAGAAACTTGATTTTTGGACTTTTTTTGGACTGGGATGAAGCCTGATGCATTTGCAGAAGTAGGGTAGGCAAATCTGTCCAAAAAATGCTGAGATTCCCTACACAGGTTCCAGTGTTTGTTCTTGTACCATAAGAAGCTCTGACAGCAGTGTCTGCTCTGGACTATTCCAAACAGGATATTAGTCCAAACAGGACTAATACAAAAACATATACTTTCTGTGTCACAGAGTGCTGCAGTCAGCCCTGGGCTGTGGCGTGTCCCCAACAGCTTGAGATCCAGTGGCCCATGAAACCTGTCTCAGAAAGCTGAGATGTGGCATTACGTTTTATGCAGCACACTGTGCTCTGTCACTGGCTCTTCTAATGCATCTGTAGGAACACTGAATTACTTGCAAGAGGTAACAGTATTGCTGTGGTGTTCAGGAGACAGTTTTTATTGATGGATTTCTCTATTTTTTTGCCTAAAGCAACAGGAGTTTTGGAAGTCAAACGTGAATACAAATGTGCTTGGGACTATAGGTCTCTAATACGGGAAGAGAGATGGGGCCAGGGAAAACTACTTGATAAAATCAACAGGAGACTCATCTTTCTGTGGGGCAGGGGCGTTTTTCCCACTTGGACACACTGGGTTGCTTTCTCATTGAGATAGTGAGGATGGTTTAATGATAGCTGAGAAGTCTGTTTAAGTCTGGGAGTCACAAAAGATCAACAACTCCTACAGTTTAATCTGTATTATCATTAATCCACTTAACATCAACTGGTTTAACTCTGTTACTAGCTCAGTCCATTAAGGTCATTAAAACTCTCTTTGCTTTGATTTAACCGCTTGTGTTTTGCTGCTTCTAGTAGGTGAGTATCCCTCTATCCTAACGTGGAGTATGTTACGGCAACTAATGATCCAGGTCTGTTGTAGCCACTTGGACAACCATTTGTGTCTTTAATGATTCAGGAGAGAAGTGCCTTTAGGTGTTGTCGTAAGCAGTCCTGTGAATCTTGAAAATCAATGAGAAATGAAGTTAATTATAATTTGTGCTGACAGCACTCCCTATTACTTAGGTTGCTAAGTATTTCCATTGCATGAGCTCGGATTGTTTGTGGAGGGCGGGCGTAGGAAATGCTCTGGGCTTTTTTTCCTGTTCAAAACTTTGTCAAATACTTATGCTGAAGGGTTTTGGAGGGTTTTTTTCCCATTCTGTGCATCCAACTAAATTTAAATTGCTTAGGAAAATTCAGTCAAAAACCAGTAGTGAAGAATGGGCTGATGAGAAGGGGGAAGAGGAGACCGGAGAAATGTATATTCCTTTGCCTGTATTCTGTTGTTCTGAACAACAGGTTGTTCTGTGTAAAGAGCTTCCATTGCTCTGGCTTGAAATAGGAAATCGATGTCATGACCAGGGCTGAAATTGAGAAGCAGTATTAGCTGATCAAAGAGTGTGGGGCAGAGATGCACAGGAGTGGGGAGAGGTGGAGTATGGCAAAAGCAGCCCAGGAAAAGAAGGATGAACACAGTCTGAGAAGTGAGAGAAACCCAGGCTCTGAGAAAGCAGGATTTGATAGGCAAGACTTGCTAGCACGGAGAACAGGATCATCAGAGTGGGGATAAGCCCAGAACTGGGATGGAAAAGCTGGGCAGAAAACCTCAGGCTTGGGGCTAGCAGGTTCCCACAAAGCATATCTCTTCCAGAACCTAGAGGAGGACCCAAGGTGTTTCCTTCTCATCCTTCCTTTGTTGCCAGAAAGCAAGCTGGCAAGGCATCCTGCCCCCCCTCACGCAGCACTAGCAGGTTGCCATCTTCTCTTTGTTGGGTCAAGTGGTGAAGGCCTGTGCGGAACTGAGGGCTCCAGGTCTGGTGTCAGCATGGCATCAGTGGCAGGAGGCATTTGTCTGGCTTCCTGTTGGGAGGAACCGAGGAAACTCCTGTCCTTTCCTCAGGGTCTTAATACTCTCATTTTAACGTCAGATGAAGCACTCGGGGTTAGGGAATGCTTGCGTATCCTGTAACTTTTGCTCTGCAACATACTTGTTTTTCCACACAAAACATGTGCTTCGCTCAGTGAGAGAGAAGCTGTGTGCATGTGATGCACTTTTTGTCTGGCTTGCTGCAGAAGGGAAAACATGCAGTGTGAGAGTCAGGGAATTACTTGAAGAAAATGGCTGTAGTAGCCACAGGACCACGATCTGATCCTCCAGGCTGGCTGAGTTTGTGTGGTGTTGGACTAGTTATTTTGAGCTAAACTTTTCAAAGGCTATCATTAGCTGTTGTACCTAACTTGTTTGAGATGCTCGGCTCTAGAGCCTGGAAGAAGATTGGTAGAAGTACTGCATGCTCTTTTCTGAAGCATAGGTTTTAGGAAGCATTTTGTAGGCATCTCAAATCAAGTACTGCTCAAATCAGCAGATACTTCTGAAATTGTGCCATCTGTACCTCAGCTCACTCTCCATGTAATGGTGATAATGCTACTTCTGAAAGAAGGTTGTGGGAGATTTGGAGAATAAATTGGCTTAATGCTTTGTGCCGCAGTGAAGAATGGGATGAGGATGAAGGCTGGAGGAATAAAAAGGATCTGAAATATTACAAAGTACAGTGTTAGGCAACTAGCATCTAACACAAATGTCTTGCATAAACATGGAGTTTTTCAACTGGAAGACTAAAAGGAGGAAGGAAGATCTGGGAGCATTGCTAGATCTTGTGATAATTGAGGTAGCACTTTCATGACCTGTTACACTGTGATGTTAAAAGGTCTCAGTGGCTATCAGAGAAGCACTTAATACCATTGGGCTTTTGGAAGAGCTCGTCTGGACACGTGTATACTTCCAGCTTTACAGCAGGAAGAAGAGAAAGTGCTACTGGAGAAAGTGCCTGATGAGGCTGACAGCATGGCTGGAGGAATGGGGTTTGGTTTTAAAAGGCAAAGAAAAATGTGTGGCTTATTGAACATTGCAAAATGAAGATAGTGGGATGAGGAAGATAGCTGCTTGTAAATATACCTGAAGGGTTAACAGCAAGATGGAAGCTAGCTGAGCTGAGGTCCAGTTTTTGGCACAACGGTAACTAGGTTTGAAATGGATAGGAGTTAAGGTTGAAAATGAAATAGTTTATGAGATTAGTGAGAGTCTGGGGCAGTATCCCAAAGAACAGAGTGGAAGGATGATGCCTTGTTGCTGGAGGTGAGGCTTTTGAACCCTTTGAGAAGGATGTGATCAGGACCTGGGCTCTGATTCAGGGGTCTGTAGCCAGTTCAATGTATTACTTATAGCAGATGCAGCACGCACACTTGGTCATCATGCAAGCAATGCATATGGGCAGTTGACCTTTTCCTTCTCTCAAGTGAAATCAAGTCATTAGGAATTACCTCTCAATATCCTGGCCCTATACTTCAGCGCTTGAGCTGCTTTAATCTTAGTATGCCTTGGGGAGCCAGATTACCAGCGTGTCTCCCCTGGAGACTCTGGGAGGAGATGAGGAGATCTCTTTCAGATGGGTGGTTTTTAACATGCAGCCAAAGAGGGCTGAGTGCCTGAGCATGTGTGCAGAGGAGGGGATATATGCACCCTCCACTCGTATTTCCGAGATGCAACAAAGCATCATGTCTTTTTGCTCCAGGATATCTACTTTTCCTGGTTTATGCAGCATATTTGAGTGGAAAACTCAGTTGTGTAAGGGCTGAAGGAAGAAATACATCACTGGAATGGGCACATTGCCATTCTCAGCCTTTGAATGGCCTCCACTTCATGTTTGTCACATGCAGTTCATCTCTGTAAGGAACATGTGTCACCACTGATGTGATATGCCATGTCATGAAAGCTCTGGTGACATTTAATGACCTCTTAAAGTCTAACAGAAGAGGCATGCAATGTATAAATGCCATCTGTCACAGCAAAGTAACTTCCCAGTTCTCTAATAGTATATGTCTCTTGTGAAATGCTACATCACCTCAAAAAACAAAATCAGCGTACTAATGGAGGAAACTTGTCATTTCACTCATTCCCAGATTCTTTATATAATTCATCTAGTAACTTCTTTTGCTTATGAATAACCCTGGTGGAAGTTGCAGCTATCTAAGATAGCTTTAGAAGTTCTGTTTCATTAGAGCTGTATTTACTTTCTGATTTTGTGGTACTCTGAATTGGAACTATTCTCCCTATGATCTCAGTCTTCTGCAAATACTCATGGGGTTCACAGATGGAAGCGTGAAAAGTCTGAGCTGCCTTGGGAACATGTAACAGGACTTTTGGGGGGGGGGGGGTGTAAAAAGAGGGAAGTTTTCCTCATTAACCTGTGTTTGTTCATTTAGTCCATTATGGCAACATGGATGTGCTAATTATTTTCATTTGATTCAACTTGTTTGCCAGCGTGTCATGCTGCTAACTTCAGAGGTGGGCTAAGGAGACCAAGCTTCAGCTTCAGTTTTTGCTGGTCTGACAGCCAGTCTGACAGATTTTGAATCAGTAGGGGCAATTTTTACAGCCTGACAATACAAGCAGAGTGTTTCATGCTTGGGTGGGAGAGAAGAGCACTTTATCCACTTATCCTGTACTTTCCATACTGCTGCTGTTGGGTGTTCTACCTTTTACACGTGGTTAAAACAAACTTCCTAAAGAGAGTTTGCTGCAGGAAACATGTACATATTACAGGGAGAGCACAAATACGACACACTTGCATTAATTTATGAGTAACACTGAGCAAAAGCTACTTCAGATGGTGCTGAGATAGAAAACTGCATCTCTACAGACTGTGGTGAGAGGCAACAGATCTGCCTCTTGTCATAAACGGTACTTCTATGTGTTTTCCAGGAGGCATTGTCTAGCCCTCACGGCCATCAGTGAAGAAGTTAGGTCTGGTTTTATTGCTGTATTACAGGCAGAGGAGGAGGTACCCTGAAAAATTAAGTGACAAGACTAGCAAATCTATGTAAGCAGCAAAACATGACACGAGAAGCCCTGGCTTGCCAGTCTGTCTCATTACATCATACCCTGTGTACCCTGGGAAACCCAGTCTTTTGATTGTGTTTCTACATGGCATCAGTGATACAGCAGGCTTCAATACTGAGACTTACTGTGATTTTTAGACATAAGCTTATCATTTCCTGATATGGCCTATCCTCAAGCTCCCTATTGGTATAAATCTCTTCACTGGGGTATTGAGAGATGATGCTAAATGTGCATAGGTGTCACAGAATGGATAAATAAGAAGAAGCCTGTGAGCATTGCTCTGGATGTAAGTGTTCTGAAGAGGCAATGTTACCTTCTCAGTCCAGCATTTGCAAGGATAAGTAATTACACTGTGCTGCTCCCCTCACAGTGGGCCATATGGTAAGGTCCTACTGTGCATGTCCTGCCTCAAGGGTCCTACTCACAGATGGAGCGATGAAACTGAAAAGCCTGCTGTGCAGGAGTTCAGTAGGGGCTCTTGTAACTGCATTGCCATAGAACCATTTAAGTTACCTTTATGTTTGACCTGTTTTTATGGATCCTGATGAGGTCTGTAAACCAGTCTTGACTGCCATTCACGCAGTTCTTATCTTGCCATTCTTAATTTCAGTAAGTTAGTATGGGGGTGAGGTGGGATAAGTTTTTGCCTTTGCTGCTCTGCATTAATGACTGTTTTGCATGTTTTAGCCCTCAAGCAGAAGGAAAAGCCATCTTTTTTCATTAGTCACAGAGTGAAAATGGTTATACTAGCAGTTACTGCAGGCTGTTTGGTGCAGTTTGAAACTACACCCTATTTCATTGTGAAATTAGCCTGTTCTTGGGGCCTGGGAGGTATCAGCGCAAGCACCTGAAACCCACAATACTTGAACTCCTAAGAGTATATTGTATAGCTTTTTATCACAGCCCAGTCATGGCTATCATTTAAAATGTGCATCAAGAAAGAGGGATTGAGATTAGGAGGTGTCTCAGTAGAGGTACTGCCGCACATCTGGGCTTTTCAGAGCGAGAAACTGAGCCCAGCTGGGTATTGCTGGATGGCAATCAAAATGCTTGCTTTGTCACCTGCTTAAATAATAGCCAGGTACACTGTGTGTGGGGAAAGATTGTCAGGGGGAAAAGCTATTTAGCAAGGAAACAGCAAAGTGTTGCTGTTCTAAAGGCTGTATAGAGCCAGACCTGCTGCTTTCCTCCCAGTGCTTAGCAACTTCTTTCGTTTTAGGAACTTTCCGATGTACTTTCTGTGAGACTGAAGTGGAAGAAGATGAGTCGGCAATGCCTAAAAAGGATGCAAGGACACTGGTGGCAAGATTCAATGAGCAGATTGAGCCCATTTATGCCCTGCTTCGTGAGACAGAAGACGTGAATTTAGCCTATGAAATCCTGGAGCCAGAACCCACAGAGATCCCTGCCCTGAAGCAGAGGTAGGAATGCTCCTGGTCTTCTCTCCTTGTGCTGTTTCCTTGTAGTGCATTTGTCTGCCCTGTGAGGCTTTCCCCAGCCTTGCGCAGCCTCTGCCCACATTGAGGACTTACTTGTTCAGCATCAGCTATGCAAGCGACTGACAGATTTCCCCAAGGAATGTGTGATTTATAAGGAGACAAAGGGCCATAACCATTTTTTACTAGACAGGGCTAAGGACTGTTCCTCTGGTCAGGTAGTTTTTTGTGGGGTGCAGTACTCAAATGACCTGCCGTTTGCTGTGCTGCAGTTGATGTGTATATAAACCCTTGCCCAGTACTTAAGAAAAGGAAATTGCAACCATTTGGCAAAGCTCTGAAAGTGCCATCTGCGCTCCCTTCTTTCGCTCAAACCCTTACCTTTCATCTATTCCTTTCTCTTCTACCCAGCTTTTGAAACTAAGTTATCTGCATTCTGTACTTCGTGTTTCGAATGCACATATAGCAACATTCTAGTTCAAAGACATTGCTTGTAATAAGGCTGGTTTTTATTTCTGACTTTCTCCTTCTTGTTATATGCCTCTTATTTTTTGGGAGGAGGCCATGTTATAGTCAAAAACTCTTTTAAATGTTCCTACCCATGGGGAATGACACTTTCTTTCAGAACATTCCTAGCTGTACAAAAACAGATGATGTTTAAATAATGCAGCAAGATGTGGGGAGCTGTCAATTTTGTCAGCTGTGGTGAAATGTGATGCAGTTCTCTGTGTTTAAGAAAGAAATTAAATTAACACGTGGAGGGGGAAGGGAAGTACCACGAGGGAAGCATTCCTTGAGGTGCCTTGAGGTGCTTGGCTGTACTTAATGGGAGAGCAAGCAGTATGCTCTTTTTTTTTCTTTCAGGTTAACCTTGAGAGATAATGTTCCTCAGATATTCAATATTCATGCTAGACAATTTCTAATTAATATAGAAATAAACTTTTTATCTCTCCATAGTCTTCCTCTAGCCATGAAGGTGGCTAATTTTCCTCATCATTCTGATAGAAAAACAGAAGCAATATAGAGAGGAAGAGGTTTTTCCAAGGTCATTCAATATGTCTTTGGTGATATGGGGGGTATTGGAAGTCTTTATGCCCAAGCTGAATCACTAGACTTTGCTTTAAAAAACCTTTTCTCTAGTTCAAGTAGTAGAACTGGGATAACCAAAAAGAAGGTGATTTCTCAGTCTTCCCCTTCTGTGCACAGGAAATTAGCACAGCAGAAGCCTGGTGCAGTCCCATGATTAAATAGCAGCACCCACTAACTTGACTCTTAAGTACTTAAAAAACACTGTAAAAGATTAATTACTCTGTGCAGAGCATGACAAAATAAATAGGCAGCTTTTTAAATGCTTACTTGAACACAACTTGCTTCAGCACATACAATAATTCAATTATTTATCAACACTTACTAATTCAAAGCAGCTAATTGCATGAAAACACTGCTGTGAGGTTTTTATTTTGGGGGGGTTATTTATTCTCTCTGTTTTTATGGAGTCTTGACATCATTCACAAACCTGACATCCGGTGATGCTGAAACAAACAGAAAAGGTCACACAGCGCCTGCCTCTCCTCTTTGCACTGCGACAGGCACCTTCATGTGCTTTCAGAAGAGTTACAGCCCTGAGCGACCATGTTGACGTTGCATAACTGTCATTCACCTGCTGTGGGAAACTGGGCAGATCGTCATTTAAATCTTCATAAGAGGCCATTAATTTTCTTAATCTTGACAGAGCATGACTTAGCCCCACAGCCTTTGAAACAAACCTGCTTAACCTAAGCCCTTTGCTGTGGTTTTCTAAAATAGACGGATTCTAATAACCCCTCCATTTTCTTATGTCAAAATAGCATGATTTTATATAACAAAAATCTTCACAGAATTGATTTGCTGTGGTCATGCTACCAAGGGCCGTGGGTTCTCTGTTGTGAAGTTGAAGCTCTTAAGAGCAGCAAAGTGAAAAAGTGAAAAGGCACAAAAGGAGTTATCCCTGTTATGCAAGACCTTTTCTTAATAGTCTGGGCAGCATTGAGATGAAAATTTCATGTTGCTTTCCCACTGCACAGTGTGGTTTCTGTGGGCCATACCTCAGCTATGCCAGGGATTATTTATGTTGGCTTTAAAGGCAGCTAAACACCGATGAAGGGATTTCCATCAGGGTAAAACAACCAGAGGGTAACAAATGAGCTGCATCTGGGCCACTGAGCTGCCACAGTTCCTGATTGCAGGATGGCCGTATAAAGTCTAGAACTAGATGAAAAAAAAAGCAGATCTTGGATCTGAGAGAGAGACAGATTTAAGAGTGCACACCCCTCATCTGCTCTGTGCAGCCTGCAGGGCAGCTGGCCTTTTTTCTGGTGCCCAATCCACAGTGTTTAAGTCTATACTTTGGAACAGGGTTGCTGAACAGTCAGATCTGTTCTTGCAGTAAGGAATACTTCCCCAGTTGTGTAGTCTTGAGGCGCTGCACGCTCCAACCGACAGTGTCTCTGAAGGTGCAACACCGAAGTGAAGTGCAAAGCTCACTGGGATCTGAAAGTAGACAGAACATGTCAAGATGGTCCCACCTAAGTGTGGGACATTGAAGTAGATGGCTTCAAGTAATTAGTAATGTAGGTGTCTCTTAGAGTTATTACTTTCACTTCTGAAATGTTCCTGACTTCATGTTTTGCTGCCAAATGATACCACATAGGAAAAAAAAGTCCATTTCAGGCACGCTCACAGGGACCTCAGTGCAAAGGTATTATCAGGCAGCTCCTGGCACTACTGAGTATTTAGCTGTCACACTGCAGCCGTGGGGAGGGAGAGCTTGGGAGAGAGTTGCATTGTGTACCTTATGAGGAAAGTGGATTATATAAAATCGTCAGGGAGATGCTAGTTAGAGATATCTATTGTGTGGGAAGCAGAGAGGTGCTTTTCACAGAACACGCGCCTGTCTTGGAGAGCTGAAAGGTACCAACACTTGAAATAATGCCCTGGGAAGAAGGTCTCTGTGTGGCTCCTTAGGTTATATAAGCAATACATGTGTATGAGACTGCTGCCCCAAAATTTGAGGCGGCTGTGAAGCTCTCCTAGCAGGGATGGCTGCAGGAGAGAACTAGCTACTGTGTGGGCACATGCTAACATGGGTGCCGTGGAGTATTCAGCTAACAAACCCCAGCAAGCTCACTACTGGGAAGCTGTGAGTACCCCTCAATCCAAACCGTGGCTGAACATACCAGTATTGTTTTCTGGGGAAGAGAAATCACCACCTATCTGCATGTTTTCCCCTACCAATTCAGCAAAATTAGCCCAGCAAGCAGTGGTGAAGTCCTTGCTGCGTTTAAAATATTGCATATTACTCAGGTCTTCTCCAGCTGCAACCTTATTTAAGCTTCTCAGTTGGAGAAAAGGTTGTTGGGTTGGTAGCAGGGATGGAACCATGCTCACTGATGAGAGCTGTCTGCTCAGCTGGCAGCAGAGCAGGGATGCTGAGTATCCTTGGTAGATTTGCTTTGGACAAGAGGAGGAGCCCAGGCAGAGCTGTTAGCTGTGAAAAGCAATAGGCACCACTGGCAATCAGATGACTGAAATGATATGGTTGAGGGTGGGTGCAGTCTGCAGAGAGGAGCGAGTTTCCATTCAGCTGATTTCCCTTATCAATGCACAAGTAACAGCACAGGCCAGAGAATGCCTGTGCTCCTTGCCATCACTGTGCAGAAAGTACTCCACCTGACATCCTCTTTCCATCAGATCCAAGCAGGAATGTTTCTTTCCTCTATCAGTCTCCTGAGCTAGAAGGGACCCTAGAGGAAAATGTGCTGGCTGCAGCTCCTCTCAGAAAACAGAGGAGGCCTAGGCTTTGACTGCATACCCTTCACATCAGTGATAGCCTTTCTGTCTCCAGCTTTTCCACAATGAAGATAGCTCTGTCTTGCCTCCTCCCACACACCATCACCACAAAAAGCCCTTTGGCCAGCCCTCTGGTCCTCTGGTTTGAGGGTGCCCTCTCATCTTTCTTCTCTGCCTGGACTCCCCGGTCCTCCCAAGGCAGCATCTGTGGATAGTACAGATCTCTGTAATGCGGGAGATGTGACTTATATGTATTGTCACTCACAATTCAAGAAAGGTTTGATCTGTGGGTTAACTGCTTCATGAGTCCTGTGGGTAATAATGGTTCTCAGGTCTAAGCATGCTGTCTCTCTGGGCTCTGACTTCTTTAAACTTTAGTGCTTTTTTTTATATGGTATATTGTTTCTGTATGAAGGCCAAAAAGAGGCTTTTCCAAATACCACATTACTGTTCAACAATGTTCTGCTGCTGTGACTTTTATTTCAGGGCATTCTGGGATTTTATATTTGTTTTTAAATGAGTGCATCAGCAGCTTTAGTGCTGTCTCTTCAGTGTCTGTGGTGGAAGTTGCCATGGCTTTATGCAGGTTTTCCCACTTGAGATCCCCAAGTTCCCCAAATCAGCAAGCTGGTATAGAAATTCCTAGCACCAGATGTTAGAAATGACAATGCAAATTCTTGGTGCAGACTATGGGACATAACTGAACATAGTTTTAAGTGTTGCAGTGCTGGCTGAGGAGGGCCTTGTTCTGAATGCTGTTTTTATCTCTTTATGTAGCAAGGAGCGTGCAGCTGGTCCTGGTTCAGGGACAGCAGCTGGTCTTGCAGGTGGACACCATCGGGAAGCATGGACTACAAAAGGACCATCATATGAGGACTTGTATACCCAGAATGTTGTCATCAACATGGAGGACCAGGAAGATATCAGTCGGTCTGCAGGTGAAGGAAGACCAGCCAGAGAAAGGCCAATTTGGTTACGGGAGAGCACGGTGCAGGGGGCTTATGACCCTGATGAAATCAAAGACGGTAAGAAAATTCACAGAGCAGAAGTACTGCTTTGCTTACATGATGCTTTTAGAATGCTGTCAAAACCGTGTTCCCCTGTGTGTTTAGAGCTGCTGCTCCCAACACCCCAGATTTTGTCTGCTCCCCTTTGCTATGCAAAGCACCTGTGTGTAGATAGACTTAAAAAGTCCTGATTTATTAGATCCAGGATTGAAATCGGGGTCAGTAAAACCTAGCTGTCCAAAAAATGGTTCCTGGGCTTCTAAGATGTTAATTATCTGTTAACAACTTCCATGTTGAAACCTCATTGCTTCTGGATGAAGGTCTTCACCTGAAAGGCTGCCTCTTCATTAGGTCACTGCTGAAAAATAGCATTTAATAACATTCAGTGATTCTGAAGCCTACCAAAGCTACCAGCAGTGGGTTTGTGCTGCCAGCCTTCCTCTTGCCAGTTGGTTTTCAAAATGTGTTTTATATAGAATCATAGAATAGTTAGGGTTGGAAAGGAGCTTAAGATCAATTAGTTCCAACCCCCCTGCCATGGGCAGGGACACCTCACACTATGAAGAGCATGTCAGAAATACAGCTTCTGGAAGTACAGTAGGAAGGTCTGTCACCATGGCAGGTGAGTCTGTATTGCGTTCTGTTTGTTTCTCGTTATCTTTGCTTCTATCTTCATTCATGTTGGGCTCAGATTGTCCACAGACCATAGTCAAGATCCTGTAGCCACCAATAGAAGCATTCGGCTTTGGTAATTGTGCTATTTAAGCTTACCACTAAAAACAGGAAGCGGAGACCTTGTATTTTTTTTACAAGAGTGAATCAGTAGATGCAATATTCCAAGTCATTTCAGCATTATAGACCAAAAATGTTTATGCTTTGGAAGGGAAGATGGCAAAGGCAACTGCACAGGTGAGCATGAGACCTCGGAAACAGCAGTGCTCCGAAGAGAAGTGAAGCATACACGTCTAGAGGAAGTGAAGAACACGGATGTGGAATAACACTCAGAAGATATCAGATGATCTTGTTCACATATAACACCTTGGATCCCAAAAGCATACGGATCCCAAAGCATTTTCCAAATAAAGAAAGTGAGCTGACTGGAGCAACTTCTTCCTACAGTCTGTAGCAGATGTTGTTGTTACTCATCAGCCGTGGTGAATTCTCACCCCATTTTTCTGCGAGACGTTCAAATCACCAATTCACCTGTAGTGTTAAATTGGCTTCTTGACATGACTTCTGGTGTACACAGCATAAATGTTTCTCAGATACCACTGAGTGACATGGAGGGGGGAGCATATCTTCTTTCAGCATGGTGGCATCACTGCTTAACCTCCGCCACTACTGAAGAATGAAGAAGGCACTTTTGGAAATAGCCTGAAATTGCTGCTGCAACACATTTCTACAACTCTTGGATGACATAAACAGGGAGAACGGAAACTTAGGACCACTGACAGACAAGATTCAGTGCTTGGATCTGGAAGGAACAGTCCTTGCAAGAGACAGCCCCACTCCTGAGTCACGAAATCAGACTCTGTGGAGCTACCTCAGGCTGTTGTCACTTAACAGCTCTCAGTGTGATGAACCTTGATATAATTTCATGGAGATGCTGTCCAATAGCCTCTTATGCTCTGCAATCACAAGCAGTGAGCTGAGCGCAAGGCTGCCAACACAACACCTTTATTCTTGCTTCCTATGAAGAATTTTGCCAGTAGTACTAGAAGATGTAGCCATCACCTACTACTACAACTTTATTTACCATGAAAACATCCTTGTCTCTGAACTGGAGGGGCATGGATTTGACAGATGGATCACTTGGTGATAAAGAATTGGCTGGATGGTCACACTCAAAGAGTTGTGGTCAGCAGCTCAAGGTCCAAGTGGAGACAGGTAACGAGTGGTGTCCCTCAGGGGGGTCAGTGTTGGGACTGATCCTGTATGACATCTTTGTCGGTGACATGAACACTGGGATTGATGCACCCTGAGCAAGTTCGTGATGACACCAAGCTGTGTGGTTCGGTTGATAACGCTAGAGGGAAGGAATGCCATCCAGAGGGAACCTCAGTACGCTTGTGAGGTGGCCAGTGCCAACCTCATGAAGTTTAAACATGACAAGTGGAAGGTCCTACACCTGAGTCAGAGCAATCCCAGGCACAGCTACAGGCTGGGCAGAGAACGACTTGCAGGTGTTGGTCGATGAGAAAATGAACATGAGCTGGCTTCAGTGTGTGCTCGCAGCCCAGAAACTAACCGTATCCTGGGCTGCATCAAAAGGAGAGTGACCAGCAGGTCGAAGGAGGTGATCCTGCCCCTCTGCTCTGCTCTCGTGAGACCTCACTTGCAGCACTGTGTGCAGTTCTGGTGTCCTCAACACAACAGGGATGTGGAGCTGTTGGAGTAAGTCCAGAGGAGGCCACAAAGATGATCAGGGGGCTGCAGCACCTCCCCTATCAAGACAGGCTGTTCAGCCTGGAGAAGAGAAGCTGTGAGGATACCTTAGAGCAGCTCCCAGTGCCTAAAGGGGATACAAGAAACCTGGAGAGGGACTTTTTAAAGGGCATGTAGTGACAGGACAAGGGGGAATGGCTTTAAACTGACAGAAGGGGGATTGAGGTAATGTTGTCGGCAGAAGTTCTTCCCTGTGAGGGTGCTGAGGCGCTGGCACAGGGTGCCCAGAGAAGCTGTGGCTGCCCCATACCTGGCAGTGTCCAAGGCCAGGTTGGACAGGGCTTGGAGCAACCTGCTCTAGTGGAAGGTGTCCCTGCCTGTGGCAGGGGTTGGAACTGAATGAGTTTTAAGGCCCCTTCCATTCTGTGATTCTATAAAACACAAGCTCAGTGAAGTTAGTGGTGCATTTCTTTGGCAGGACCTCCATGGTTTTCAGCACTACTTCTGTGCAGGTGGTGCCCAAGCTTTTCTCTGCTGTAGGGTGCAGTCTGCATTGGTTATGGGTTTCTTTCAACACAGAATGAAAAAATGCTGTGAAACAGGTGAACTAAGGAAGTCTTTCATTTAGCACTAAAAGCCAAGGGAATTCGTGGTCACTCCTTTCCTGTGGCTTACCAGACATGGGTTTCTTTGAATGTTGTTTCATAATACATGGTTTCCATGTACCCTGTGTCTGCCTGGATTCATCAGCTTCTCCACCTTAACCCATAGAGATGGGGAGCTCAGCAGGGCAGCGCCTGGGTTCGGATCTGTATTTATGGTCTCTGCTGGCAGCTCCCTGTGATTTTGGTCATCACAGCAAGTCCTTCAGGCTCTGGTCATACAACCCGGAAACAAAGGAACAAGAAGAAAGAGCTTGTGCTTGTTCAACTGTGAAACAGCACTGAGGTGCTTGTTGTATCGCTGGCAAGCATCATCATTAGGTGCTCAAATGATCCAGGCATCCGGAAGCCTGGATTTAGAACCCAAAGATTGCTTTCTACTCCACAGTAAGGAAAGTGCATCAGCCCAGCTCAGAAATGGGAGGGGGAGTCTTTTCCAGGTGCCTGCCTATCATGTGTTTGTTGCTTTCTCTTGCCATGTGCTCCTGGCCAAGGCTCCCAGCTGGGAGCCACAGTGACTCCAGGCCTCCCAGCTCCTAGGAAATGTCAATACTTGCTCTGCTGTTATGAGAGAAAAAACCATAACTATCTCTTGTCTTTTAAAGGAGCAGAGGAACTGGCATAAGAAAAAGGTGTGACTTGGTCGAGTGTGCTCAGTGGCAGCAATTTACACGGGTCCAGAAAGCCTTCAGGTCCGTGTCCCAGAATCTCAGTGAGGAAACAATCATTCCTTTGTGTCTCTTTGCAGGGGGCAGGGATCTGGATGCCTTCCAGGAGCGTGAGGAGGGCCGGGCAGCTCTGGATGATAACGAGGAGGTGATGCGTGCCCTGCTCATCCACGAGAAGAAGACACCTTCTGCTTCAGCAGTCACTGTCGGAGGCGGCGCTCCTCTCTCCGGTCCCAACGCTAGTGACTCCGAGAGTGAGACAAGCGAGTCGGAGGAGGAATCCCCTCCCCGCCCTCCCACAACGGCCACCTCAATGTACGGGCTGGAGGATGAGGATGAAGATGAAGAGTTCGAGGTGGTGGCAGAAGACCCCACTGTGACGGTGGCTGGGCGCCCACACTCGTACAGCCAAGTGAGCCAGCGCCCTGAGCTGGTGGCCCAGATGACACCGGAGGAAAAAGAGGTTTACATAGCCATGGGGCAGCGCATGTTTGAGGACATGTTTGATTAACTGCTGTCCCGCCATGGTGTTTTTCAACAAGTGACTTTTTAAGCCAGAAACTCCCTAGTGAAACACAAGACTGAAGCGCACCTTTCCTCCCCTGTGTGCAGGGACACTGGCGCTTGGGACTGCTAATCTCAGGTATCTTGCTTACCAGAGTGGGGGAGCAGGAAGGCTGCATGTGCCAAAACGTGGGGTAGGACAAGTCTCAGAAGTGAGGATGAAGATGAAAATCTGCTTCAGGGTGCCCTGCACAGGCACTGCTTTAACCTTCTCCAAGGCCCCAGCAGCTGCCTCCCCCCAGTTGCTTTGAGTTGATTCTTACTGCAGATCCTATTGAAGTCCAGATCCCTGTCCACAGAGGATGAAAGGGCTCTGTAGTCTGATCAGAGTGCTCTGCAGAGGAGGACATAAATGAAATTATACTGCCTGTGCTCAGTGAGGATTGAGGAGAGGGAAGCGCTTATCTGCTAAAGGCAAGCTTGGGCAGGGCTTGTAGCTGAGCTCCTACCAGCCACTGGCCACCAGCGTGGCTCTTTCTAAGCAGGCCTGTAGGTAGCAACCTTTTCTTGCTTCCTAGGCCCCTCAGGGCCACTCTTTGTCAATGTGATAAAAGCCCTTTATGGGCTTTAACTCTCTGAGCTCTCTGGCTTATCAGGAGATACCTTAACTTCCCAGTATTGCTGCCTGTTGCTTCTGCCTAGCCCTGTCCAAACTCCAGTGTTACAGGCGGTTCCTAGTGGTCAGGTCTGCAGCCAGGCAGTGCCAGAGGAACAGCCTGGTTACTTTTTATTTGCAGTCACACCAGGGCTATCTCATTTTAAGAGGAATTATGCAATTCCGAATTCTGCTTGGGCACGCCCTTTCCCCATAGAACTCCATGAATCAGTGCCTACGGAGCAATAGCAGGTTTGTAATGTTTTTCTCTTCCAATTGACAATGGTTTTTCAGTATGGGTGTGCTTTCCTATCAAGTACTGCAGTAAAGCAAACTGATATCAGGGTTTGTGTTTCAGAGGGCAGAGGCAGTGTTATGTGCTATTCCACTTCCCATGGGCAGCACCCATCCACTATTCACTGAGACTAAATTTGTTTTATACCCTCTGCTTTCTGTGTTCTGCTGACCATGTAACGCCTCCTTCGTGGTTTTATTTCCAGCTTCTGGACACTCTGAATCCCCTCTTTTTTAAAATAGGACATACTTGCTTTTAAGCTGTTTTAAGAGGAACAAATAAACAGAAACTTCTCCCCTTTGTCATTACCAGTTTGTCATGTTGGGAATGTTGTTTGCTTATCATTTTGAGTCACTTGATTCAAGAGGAAACATCACTTTGAGGCTCTCCTTTGAGGGATGGAGTACTTGAAATCCTGCCACACATTGTTTCTCCTCACCAGAGCTTCCTTGGCCGTCTCCTGGAATCTCCTGCATTTCCAAAAAGGATGTTTCATTATGGTGCCGTGGGAGGCCCTTTTTGGTGAGGACTTCCATTCTTTTTCTCCTTCCTTGAGGGAAGCAAAGGCCCATGGTGGAGGTCTCACAGACATCGTATTGATAGTTGAAGTGGCACTCTTGTGTAGAGAGACACCTGAGATCTGGTGTCACGCTTCTAGATCTCAAACCGCAGGGCTGGTAAGTCAGATTCAGTGATCAGGTACCAGAAAAAAGGTGCTGTACTGATTCTGTCTGGGTTTAATCTGGTTGAAATCAAGGTTAACACTGGCGAAAAGCAGGCAGATGTATAAGGAGACAAAGACAGAAACTGAGAACTAATCCTGAATACAGTACAGTTACTCATGCTTGTAACTCAGTATCTTAGACTGAGATTTTAGTCTGCAAAATCAAACTATAGGTTTATTGAAGCTGAAGTGACGAAATACTGGGGTTTACCACGAGAGCACTGATACTGCATCTGTATCCAGAATAATCACCTATGAAGTAGTGTTTTTACTTAATAAACACATTCAATTTGGTTTGTACAGCAGTTGTAATTTTGTTATTCAGCGAGGCACGTCCTGCACGTGAGGGAATCAGCGTGGTGGTGTATAGGGCATGCCTTCCATCCCTCATCCATCACAGGGAGGACTCGGGAGGTCAGGATACATGAGCAGAGGCTGTCATCGTTTCCTGCCCTCTCTAAAAGCTTCTGGCTCTCAGCAAGGATGGCTGTTCTGCTCCGTTCCAGCCAGTTGGGGCTGTTGTTGAAGGACTGGCACTGCCCTGTCACTACAAGCACTGCTTAGATCAAGAGCAGCACATACAGTCAGTAGTGCCTCTTTGTTTTCTGCAGTCAAAGCAGGGCTGTGCACGTGTGCCAGGAGAGGAAGAGTGGCCACTGCTGCAGGCAATGCCAGATCAGTGTTAATGCAAAGGGATAAAGCCATCAATTCCAAGGAAGGTCCCAGCCATTTCCTCTGGCTGCTGGACCACATGTGCTGCATTAAGGCTAACCTAATAACACCAGGAGCATGGCTGAGCACTGAAGCCCTCCCGGGTGAATGTTCTAACTCCATTCAAACCAGTCGCTGTATCTGCTTTCAGCCTCAAGTGCCTTTTATCTGATGCGTGCCCTTGAGGCCAGGGCACTGCAGCTGAGCCTGGAAATCAACATATTCTCTTCTCAAAGGTTGGAGGTGTCTCTCCCAGCTGGGTGAGAGCTGCCTATGTCCCTGCTCCTGTTGTGGGTCAGGGAAACCACAGCAGTGATGTCCTCCCTGCCGCAGCATAGCATGCCAGAGCAGATCTGTGAAGCTGATGTTGATGGGAAGATGACTGTCAATGCTGGAGAACAGGAGTGTTTTAATCTTTTCTACTAAACTCCCAAAACCCGGTTTCCTCCATCCAGCTCTTCCTGTGCTGCTGCCTCTTTCACACACATTAAACAGACTGTTGCTCTCTGAGAGTTGAGGGATTTGAAGATTCCCTGGAGGAAGGGCAGGAAAACGTCATCACCTCCTTCCTGAGACATCTAAGGAGCCCTGCCTCGGTGATGCCTGCAGTGCCAGCGCATGCTGGGGACGCGTTGACAGGGCTGGAGGGGGGAAGAGCAGCCTCCTGCGCTCCAGTCTCTGTCTCCCACTGTGTCCCCACAGGAGGAGAGAGAAAAATTGCCTCAGGAATCAAGATGCAAGATGAAGCCTTCATGGACATGGGAAGTTTATGGGCTGGTGGAAGGACATGACAGCAGCAGGGCAAGCCGGTGGGCTGTGCTCTCCTGGCGGGGTTGCAGAGGAGAAGCAGCAGCAGCAGCCCTGATGCTCTGTTCTGGTACGTGTCAATATAAATGAGGGAGGCTGTGGGCTCAGTCCCTTGGAGAAGGGATGTGTCGTGCAGTGCTGTAAGAAGTTATTCTGGGCTATTCTAGGACTGGTACTACCTTATCCCAACTGGAAGATCACAGAAAGGTAACCATGTCCCTGGCTTGTTTACAGGAGGTTTTGGGAATTGCTTGAGCATCACAATACACTCTAGTTTCAAATATACTGACTGTGAGTCAACACAGCCTCTTCTTCAGGAGCACAGGAGCTGGGGCTGAAGAGCAGCTTCCGCTTTCTGAGCTGCTTCCAGAAGAATGATCAATACAATGAAGTGCAAGGAGATTGTCACTCACACAGTCCTGGTAGGAGGCACAGCCAGATGCTTGAGCTGTTCAAGAAGTGATTGCACAGAGAGCTGTGGAGAGGTCACTGCCTACAAGGAGCTGCAGCCCAAGGCGTGGGGAGTGATACCTGACTGCTGGTGCTCCTGGAAAGCTGCCTGCCTGCAGGGAGCAGAGCAGAGAGCAGAGCTGTCCCGGACTACAACCCTGTCACTGTGGTATTCTGGGCTTTTGCCTGTTTGGGATAGCTAAATGAGCTGCCAGAAAGTGGTTTCTTATTTACCAGCATTAATTCAATTGAGTGAATGAACCTAATTTATATTTAAACAAAAATCAGATTTTGGAAGCACCTGCTGTAGCATTAAATAACGTATTAAGGACAGCGAGTATTTGTGCAGCCATCCTGGAAGCAGCAGACAGAGAGTCTCTGAACAAGGTGCTTTAAATATAACAGGTATTTTTGCTTAAAATACGTTTGTGACCTAAATATAATGTAATTTCCATCCCTTTGAACAGTTGGATGCTAATGAACCAGCCAGGGATGGCAGAGAGGAGGCTGAGCCAGCTGCATGGGAAGTGACTCGGCTCCACTGCAGTGCATTAGAGACCCCGGCTGCACACAGATCCTGCCCAGTGCTGGCCACAACAGCAGCAGCAAACCTGAGGCTGCTCAGGCAGAGAAACAGGCAGGGATCCAGCCAAAAAATGAGGGTTGGTCAAAATACCGTTTCATGAGCATTAATGTCTGTGCACTCACCTGGCAAGGAGGAACAATCATGTCTCATACAGATGTGATCAGAGCCCTGACATACTGCTTCTGCTGTTTCTTCACCTGGAATCCATCTCGCTAGCCTCTGCCATCCCATGACTTGCTGGAAGAAGGAGAGTGAGCAGTGGTAATTTTGCAGTGAGGTAAAATTGTGCATAGAGCCGAGGAGCTTGACTCAGTGCTACCTGGTAAAGGGATCCTCCTGATCCAGTGCCAAACTTGCCAGGCACTGGTAGCAGGGTCCATGCTTTTCCTGTGTCCTCTTAACATACATACATACATTATGGGGGAAAAGTATGCCAAATACCGTTTAATGGCTGCAACCATCTGACCTGGGTACTCCTGGGTTGCAGTGTCTGACCCAGCCTTGTCCCATCTGGGAGACTGACAGGTTGGGTCCTTTTGGTTGGATTCTCCATACCTGCACTTCCCAAAGGTTGCTGCTCTTTGTCTCCCACTCAGTGCTGATGGGCTCTCATAAACTCAATCCCTCTGTGATCACAACAGGTCTCAAGATGACATTTCAGCCCCTTCACCACCACCAAGCAGCTCTGGCTTGTGCCATGTCCTCGCTGGGGGCATGTGGCACTGTCATGCTGAGGTCCACCAGGCAGGTCTTGGCCATGACTGCCTTGGGCCATACCATGTCCTGGCAAAGAGGTTTAATGCCTGGTAGGTCTATGCCTTCTCCAGATGTGAGGCTTTGGCTGGGCTTGGGGCTTCCTAATTCCCTACAGCAGGGAGGGAAGCAGCATCAGCCCCAAGCTGGTCATTCCCTTACACACAGTCTTTTTGCCTTGAACTTGGTGTGATTTGGTAGGACTGGATTTGATTATTTGTATTAATTATTTTAACCCGTGTTCTTTTTGTCCCTTGTGTCACATGAAAAGGGGGCAGGTTTTCTCCACTGCTCGTGTTTGTTCTGTCAGCACCCCAGGAAAGCTGAGACCTTTCTGCCCAACCAGTCTGTCAGCATCCCATTATAGGGACCCTTCAGTGAGCAGTCCTGCCGGATCAGGGGGCAATTCCACTCACTGGCTCAGGTAAACATGCCAACAGCATCAGGGGACCCCTCAGTGGCTGTGTCCACTTTATGTAACCCACTGGCAGCTGTTGCTGGCACCCACAAAGGACCAACACGGACAGTTTATGGAATAATGCTATTAATATAAAACGGTGACAAATTCAGGGTCCTGATTGCTGGTGATAACCTGCAAAACCAAGCTTGAAGCGATACGCAGCAACAGAGGCATGAGTTAGTTATTGAGCGCTCAAGAGATAAAGTTCTTATGCAGTGGGTGTCCCTGTGGGGGAGAAGATGGGTTCAACCCATTGACTGATTCCAGAAGTTACCGTGAAGTCTTCCCTATCTCCCCCCTCTCTCATTCGCTTTTATGCTGTTCTTTCCTTGCAGGTGGAGCTTGAGTGACTGGTCACACGTTACTATTTTATTATGTTATTGGTGTAAAATTCTCTCATTTCTCATTTAAAGACAGAGCCAATACAAAATATAAAGCGCTGGGTGAGGAGGGGTTGTTCCATGGAGGTGGGAACTTTGGGATGTAGGAGTGTGTTAGGATTATAATGAGTGAGGTTCACCCAAGGGGAGTGATTTCGCCACTGGCTCAGCAATGGGCATCTCTTCCATGTCCCGTTTGACAGCTGCTGCGTGGCGCATCAGCTGCAGGGTACCATCAAGTTCTCAGTCCTCAGGGAGTACAACAGGGCCTGGCCGCAGTGTCTCTGCTCCACTCTCCCCTCCATCGCTCCTGCAGGTTGTGTTGCCCAGGGAACCATGGTGGAGTGGATTCCATGCATCCCATGCTGAAAGTGGTAACTGTATTTTACTTTAAAAAGGTTTCTATAATAACACAACTTAGGCCCCAGTTTTCTCTCATTTCCCCCCACGCCCAGCAAATATTGTGGGTTGCTGAATTCCTCATGTTTCCCTGCCGTTTCTAACAGAAACCATGCTTTCTTAGAAATATGACACCTCTAAAGTGCTTTTTAGGGAGGCATCTCTGCTCCCCCTGTGCCATCATCACAGTGTTCTTCCTTTGCCATGCAATGCTTTCTTCCAAGAAGCGGTGCTTTCGGCATCTCTCGGCCCTTCTGGTGATGTCAGAAGATGGAAAGCATCCCCATTGCAGCAGGGAGGAGGAGGAGGAAATGGTGCTAGAGGGACATTTGGCCTTTAGAAAATGATGTGTCTTGAGAGAAATTCCACTTGTGTGCACTCTCCCGGGCCACATGGGTGCTGTATCCAAGCAAAGAAACATACAATGTGCTGAAGAGGGACGTGGCTCATGGAGCTTTTATCCTGCCATATTCCCTTGCCTCAGAGCCCATTAGGAAGGGTAATATTCTCTCAGTGAGCCAGCCTCTTGGAAGGTATCCAAAGGCATCAAGGAAGGTCTCAAGCCAGCAACTTCAGCAGGAGCCTGCAGATCCATTGGAATGATCTTGGCTCCTACTTCCACCGTGTTGGAAGGTTTGGTGCAAGAACACCTCCCAGTGATGAACTGCCAAAACGAGTTTGGTGTCCCATCAAAACCTACCTCTTTCTTTAAAGGTTTCACCTGAGCATGTTCTGTCTGTGCATGAGAAACAAGCAAATAAAGTCATGTAGGGGGGTGCCCAGCCCTCCTGAAACATATCTCCCTTTGGGAATGTTAACAGATAAAGGATTTCCTGTGGTTTAGATAGGAGACAGTGCCAAGAGCAGCAAATAGCAGTTGGAGTTTTTGTTATCTAGACAGTCACATCATTGCAGCCTGTCTAAAGAACAGAAGAGCTTATCTTCGTAGATGGCCTGCATGGATTCTTCCACGTGGCCAAAATGCCACGTTTTCAGCTCTTTTAATGTGGGCTTGGAGTTTTTTAACTCTGCATTCCTTTGCTCCTCATGCAGCAGGCAACACCACTTTTGGTGCATCAGCAACCGAGCGCTACCATGAACTAAAGACCTCCAGCTTGGCACTGTACTAATGAGCTGCTTGTGGGATTGCAGTGCACGTGTCAGTGGAGTGTGCCCCAGGAAAGGTGGGAATCAGCCACCAGAAATCCCCAAAAGAAGCCCAAGGAATCCTGTGTGGAAGCCCATTTGTTCAGGTGGTCAAAACCAATGGGCACAGCAAGAGATGAATGGCTCCCCGCTTGCAGGAAGTGTCAAGTGCGCTTAAGGCCACAGTGGCCATAAAACCAGCTTCATGTCTAGCTCAGTAATAAACAGAGCAATTCCCACTGGAAATCCACATTGGAAGGAAAATCAATCAGGCATTACTAAGGCTTTATTTATGATTCTTTTGAGTAGAAAGGGGCAGTGAACCGGAACCTTCCCCTGTCCCCTGTGAAACCCCCTTTGGTGAAGCAGAAATGAACCACTCTGACCAATGGATTGCTCTGAATGGGAAACCCCGCATTTTTTTAGTGCTAGAAAGGAGCCAAACCTTCAGTGAGACACCAGCTGCAGGAGCCCAGTGAGAGCTGCTGTGATTGAGTCACAGTCATCCTCTCCGGCTTGTACAGGAGCCACGGCCATGCTGCAGACATCATTGAGCACGTTAGCTCTGTGTGGAGCATGGCCTGCTGGAGATGGGTGTTCTCATTCCCTCCTGGCCTCGCCACTTCCTCCTCTCCTCTCCCAGCCCTCTCCTTTTATTCTGAAGGGAGGGAAAGATGAAACCCATCAGATTTAAACCAGGAGAATGGAACAGGTGATTCCCAAACCTATGGCTTAATGGCAAGAAATCGAGGAGAACAGATGGTGGCAGGGGACTCCGGGTCCATCATGCTGGTAACTTTGCCTCATGCCAAGGACTGTAGGTCCATCCTCCTCACACTCTCCCTTCAGGTATCTACATACCTTAATAAGATCCCCCTACCCCCTCAGAAGCCTTCTCTGCTCCAGGCTAACAGCCCCAGCTCTTCAGCCTCTCCACATAGGAGTGATGCTCCAGTCCCTTCATCATTGTAGCCCTTCATTGGACTCTCTCCAGTACGTCCATCTCTCTCATACTGGGGAGCCCAAAACTGAACACAGGACTCCCAAGTATGGCTTTACTAGTGCTGAATAAAGGGGAGGGATCACCTTCTTTGACCTGCTCCCAATGCTTTACCTAACACAGCCCAGGATACCATTAGCCTTCCTTGTGACAAGGGCACATTGTTGCTTCACGTTCAACTTCATGTCCATCGGGACCCTCAGGTCCTTTCCTGCAAAGCTGCTTTTCAGCTGGGTGGCCCCCAGGATATATTGGTGCATCAAATCATTCCTCCCAGGGACTTTACCCTTGTGGAACTGAGCCTTGTTGTTCCCATCACCCCATTTCTCCAGGCTGTCCAGGTCCCTCTGGTCACTGGGAGCCACTCCTCCCAGTTTGGTGTCACCAGCAAACACTGAAGGCACACTCTGTCCCATCATCCAGATCAGTAATGAAACGGGACCAGACCCAGTGCTGACCCTTGTGGTACACCCCTGGCTACTGGCCTCCAACTAGGCTTGGTGTCAGTGATCACCACCTCTGGGCCCAGCCCTTCAGCCACTCTTCAGTCCCCCTCATTGTCTGCACACCCAGCCTGTTCTTCATCAGCCTCTCTATTAGGATCTTATAGGAGAGAGTGTCAGAGCCCTTCCTGAAGTCCAGGTAGACAACATCCACTGTTCCCCTCATCCACCAGTCCAGTCCCTTCTTCACAGAAGATTACCAGGTTGGTCCAGCACATCTTCCCCTTGGTGAATCCATGCTGGCTACTCCTGATGACACAGATACCTGTTCAGAGGTATGGATGCTTGGAGCCAGGGCTTTGCTCTCACATCTGCTCCCTTTACTGCCCAGCAGTGCTGCCTGTGAAGCTTCCCTCTCTATGGCAAGTGGAACATCTTACTGTAGCACAGGCTCCTCTTCAACCCATGCCAAGGAGACAGAGCAGGGGGGGTCCCATACACATTTCTGACGCACTGCAAGACTATGGGGCAAAAACTGCCCATGGAAGTGAGAGGAAAGTGGAGAACTATCAGGAGAGCAATAAACAGGGCACTTACGTCCTCCTTCATCACAGCCCAGCACTCAGAAGGCCTGCAGGGAGAGCTAATGGATTAAACACAGATGTTAAATGAAATCTTGGAAACATTCCTCTCACCTGGCAGGACCAAGAAGCTGGGGATATAAGGAAGTGCTCCCAGTGTATCTGGGCTATAAGAGGCAGCCAAAGGAGCAAGGCTCATGGTTGCTTTTAGCCAGCCATGGGATTTAATAACCTGGTTTTGTCCTGTTAGTGCCAAGGCCGAGCCTGAAATTCCCTGAGTGTGTCCCTCAGCAATTCCAGATGGACTCAGGAGGGTGCTCCTTCTGGAGTCACTTTAGCCTGAGGAGATCAGTCTGTGTTTTATTGCACTATGGGTACTTGCTGCAGCGCTTGACCATCGCCAGGGCATGTGCACAAAGCGCATGAGCAAAGAACCGCAGCTCTTCTGCAGCCAAAGACAGTCAAAGACCTGTTATTGATGTGACCTGCATAAAACCCTGCAGGGACGTCCCTAAAGCATGTGTTTGGGTCTCTGAGTGCCTTTTCATCAGAAGTAAGGCTCCAAAATGTATGGCTGAAGACAAGAGGTGATCTCTGTCCTGGTGCCATGAGTGGCTGAGCACAGATGGGAGCTCACCAGGAAGGTTTTGGTGAGTAAAAGCGCTGTTTACAACTGGGAAGTGGAGGTGGAACAACCTATATGACATACCTTAATGATATACCTAATGATATACCTTAATGGAATGAGTTTTAATGCTGGCTACATTCCTGGGCCGTAGGATCTCAATTTGGTGGTACTTTCAGCAAGGATGCGATAAGGAAACCACCAGGAAAAGCAGTGATTTTCATCATGTCAGGAGTTTATCCAGGATGCCTGAACTGCCCTGCCCCAGGTGACTGCAGTACAGGTGGGTATAATGGGCTTTCTGCTTTCTCTGTCACTAAGTGGAGGGGATGGCTGCACCCCCTTCAAGACCAGCTGGTTTGTAGGTGCTAATGAAGGGGGCAGCTCTGCCACAACTGGAACTAATACTGTGAACTCAACTCCAAACCCTGAGCTTCAAGTGCTATGGGCAAAGCTAACGTGTCTGTTGGGAGAAAGCAAATAGCATCCAGAGGGACCTGGATGCGCTTGAGAGGTGACCAGTGCCAACCTCATGAAGTTCAGCCAAGCCAAGTGCAAGGTCCTACACCTGGGTCGGGGCAAACCCAGGCACAGCTACAGGCTGGGCAAAGAAGTGATTCAGAGCAGCCCTGCGGAGAAGGACTTGGGGGTGTTGGTCGATGAGAAACTGAGGTTCCTCTTTTTCCTACCAACTCCTGCACTCCCCTGTTCCCTCTGAGCACCACACAGCACGGCTCCCAGGACAGGAGGTCTCGAGCAGCAGGAGTGCCATCGCACCAGATGCCTCTGGAGTCTACCTGGCTTTATGCAGAGAATTGTATCCCAGAACATCCTCATACATCCTGCACAGAGCTCACTGGCTCCATGGGTTTATCACTGAGGCTTCATGGCATGCAAGAGCTGCCAAAGTACTTAGTAATAGCAGCAATGGCTGGGCTTGTGAAGTAGGGCATCCAAGCCATAACACCACCATTAAGATGGCAGTACAAGAGCCAGCTTCCATGTGTCTATCTGCAGCTCAGCAAACCCACAGCCTGGACAAACGACCTGTGAGAAGCTGGGATTCTGTGCTGTTTCCAAGTACGTGTGTCTCCATCACAGCAACCAGCTGCCCTGTTTGGGTGAGAGGCACCATGGCACGCTCGGTCACCCATCAGGCACTGTCAGTGGAGGAGAAGGCTGCTGCAGGCTGCTCCAAGGGTATGGTGATGCTGTGAGGGCAGGGGAGGAGCAGGTCCTCAAGGAAGAATGGGAAATCATCACTCAAAGGCATCAGGTGAGCTCTGCTATCAGTTGAGCCAAACACCTTTCACAGACCTTCTGCATGCAGACACCAATGGGTCTCAGCTGTGATTCTTCTTCCAGCCTGTGCTGGTGGCAGATGCCTGCAGGGGGGCTTTGAACAGAAGGGTTCAGCTGCACCAGGGCGAAATCCCTGCTGCACGCAGGGCTGATGTCTGCATCTGCCTTCCATTCCCACAGCAGCTCCTTCCCTTCTCCTCTCTAACAAAGGCATCCTGGCAGGCACCGCGTTTCTTGAGGAGGCTGCAGTTGCCCTGGCTCTGGCTTCACACAGGCCCCTTCCTCTTCCCCATTAATCTCCCTGTAAATCGGATCACAATGAAAGGGAAGCAGCGGTGTAATTTAATTGTCCTCTGGGCACAGTGAGGTGCAGGGGGATGCTGGCACAGCTCATTGAGATGCCTTCTTTATTCCCCTGTATTTTACTTTGGGGGGGTGTCAGCATCAGCTTCCTCTCTGCAGGTCCCTGCTCATGCTGACCAGGAGTGAATCACTGAAGTTTACTGTGCTGCATCTTCCCCCATCAGGAGAATGAGAAGATCAGGAGGTCCTCTCTCAGCACTGGCTGTAGGGGTAGGGAATGGGGACTAATGAGGTGATCACTGCACAGAGCTCTGAGATACGGTGGCTAGAGGCTGAGGCACGCACAGCAGCCACCTTGGGCAGGAAGGCACCTCTGTGTCACTGTGCTCTTTCCCCCGTGGTAACACAGATTATGGTGCGGTTCTTCCATCAGCAGCTCTGCTGCGATACCTGCTGTCCTGCGCAGGGCAGTAGCAGGCAGATGGACAATTGCTACTCTGCTCTGGCTGATGCACGGTCATGGGTTTGGCTGTTTCCTTTTTCCTTGAGGTTTTTCTCAAAGGTCAGCTCTTTTCTTCCCCTTCTTTGCATTCCACTAAGTCCTTCTCCAGTTTCTAAAATAGAAATAGTCACTAACAGCTGGGAGATCCCATTAAAGCTGCACTTCACAGGGAGCTACGAGCTGGTACAGAAAGCTCAAGGAAGGTGTTGAGCTGGTACAAAAAGCTCAAGGAAGGCGTTGAGCTGGAGCTAAGGAACACTGACACTTTTCTGCTTTGATCTCAAGTGAATTTATCCTCGGAGACTGACACGTGTGAGCTCATACATGAATGATTGATTAGAAGCAGGGGCCCCTCTGCATGGAGGTAGAAGACACTGCACAGCTTCTCCTTGCCCAAATGCCTGCAGTAAGGTAAGGTGTGGGGGGAGTGGGGCAACCTCAACCTTCTCTGCAGGAGGTGGGAAAGGGGAGCTCAGCTCTGTGCTCAGCAATGATCCACTGGGAATGAAAGAAAGGCAGCAGCTGGGGAACAGGGTTGGCAGAGGGAGCCCTGGTCAATAGACTGGAAAATCTACATGGGTAGATGGGACCAACCCGTCCTGTGATGAGCTGGGAGGGAAGGGAGGATAAGCAGTGGTGGTCTGCCATGATGCTGTCAGCCTGCCACTGAGATACCAAAGCCTCCTTCCATTCAGTGTTGGTCTGACTCGAGAGGCTTCAGGGAGGAAGAGGGTGCTGCTGCTCCATCCTCAGCTCCTGGGGAGATGCCGGATGAAGAGCGGTGGCAGCTTACCTGGCACAGGAGGGAGGCTTGAGTACATGCCAGCGCTGAGAAACTGCTGTGGCAGCTCTGCAGGGAAGGATTGCTGTGCCTGGGTGCCTCCTGAAGGAAATCCCAAGCTCCATTCCCCATCTTCCCCCTACTCCCAGCCCCTCTGCATGAGCAGGTATTTATTCCCCTCTCGTTACTTGTTCAGTATCTACTTCCTTATGTCTTCTCAAGTTCATCCCATCATCTTGCTCAGTCTTCCTGTGCTCTTTTAAGTCCTAGCCTTCCTTCCAACACCTCTCACTGCAGTGGCAGGGGGTGGAAAGCTGCAGCCTAGGTACCTGTAATGAACTGGAAGCCACTGAAAGCAGGGTCACTCTAACTGCTGCCACCACCAGACTTGTTGCTGTAAATCACTGCTGTTGATTTACAGGTACCCTGAGTTTAAATAGTCACATGCACAATGTGCAGCATCTGTGGGAACCTCTCAGTAGCCCTTCCACTGCTGCTGGACCTTAGAGGCCATTCCCTGCATGAGGTGGTAGCGACAATTACAAGCACTTACATTGGGTTGCATTGTTCTGTGCTCTCTGCACTGCAGTTCCCACGCTGGGCTTCAGTTCCCCTTCCCCACCGAGACCAAAAGGTCTTGCTGGTGAGATGTTCCTCTTTTGTCACTTCGGGATGCCTGGAGCAGGAAGCGTACGTGCTCCCAGCATCCACTCCCCGTGTCCTGCAAGCGAACCAATCCCAAGTCACGTTTGAGTATCTCCTGACACAGAGGTATGACACTAATCCACTTGCACAGGAAAAGGCAAATGAAGATAATTGCTTCTGTGTCTCTTTTTACTATGGGAAGAATGTCTATCCAATGGAGAGTCACTCCCTTACACAGTTCTGATGAATTACTGTTTTCATTTAAATCCTATACAATAATGATGCAAGTCTCTGTGCTTTGAGAATGTTGGCCCCTGAATGGATGCTGGATCAGATACTTCCTCCTGGCCAGTGTCCAGCCTACTGCAGGTTGGCTGGCTCTCAACATCAGGCTGAGATGGACGGGTACAGATCTCCCATGTGAAGAGTGGCCCTCACCTGCCTGGATGAGGCTGCGCTTCTGACCAGGAGTGCAGGAAATCCTTCGGGAATGTGGCCATTCCAAAACCCTGCCAGAAGCAGGCAGAGCAAGGACGTGCCTGGCTCATCAAGTGACTTCATCCGCAGTGGGACTGAGCCCCAGTTCCCAGCCCTGTGTCTCCTCAGCAGCCACGTGCTCATGGCCTCCAGGTCCCCTGCTCCTTGCCAGCCCTTCTGGAGCAGTTTGTCCTGGTTTGGAGCTGAATATTCATCTTGCAGCCAGCTCTGCTAACAGGTTAATACCCAACCTGGGTCTGAATCAGATCCCAAGTTCAAACACAGCCATCACCAAGGACACAGCTGCTGAACAGACAGAATAAGAAAGAGGTGCGAACCAGAATGGCAGGCAAAACCACTCAGACTTTGACACCTGAGATATTTATAACCCAGACTATTTACAGGGAGATGTCAAACATCATTCAAAGATGGACAAATAGTCTTGCAACTAAACAAGCAGGAGAAATAATGCCAGCTGAGAGCATGTGTGAGATGCCTCTGAGCTCGGGCACTTGAAGGGTGGCTTAGAAAGGATGATATAAGTCTGATGAACCCAGTACCTTCAATTCCCATGTTGCAAGGAACTGCAACATCAGCCTGAAAAATGCAACCTGATTTCTTTTCTGGTGCACATAAGACTAAATCCCATCGCATTTTAGATTGGATATAAGGAAGAAGTTCTTTCCTGTTAGGGTGGTGAGGCACTGGAATGGGTTGCCCAGGGAAGTTGTGAATGCTCCATCCCTGGCAGTGTTCAAGGGCAGGTTGGACAGAGCCTTGGGTGACATGGTTTAGTGTGAGGTGTCCCTGCCCATGGCAGGGGGGTTGGAACTGGATGATCTTAAGGTCCTTTCCAACCCTAACTATTCTATGGTCCTATGATTGCCTCCACCCGACCCACAGGATGCCCTGCCCTGCCCTGTCACTGCTGCTGATGGGTTTTTCTTCTAAGCAAGCTTTGTAAAGAACTTGTCACACAGAGGTAAGTTCCCGCTGGGGAAAACTGGATATTGACAGGAATCACCATAACCTTGAAAGCTTAAGGAGTCACTCTTTCTGTATATCCTACACATCCCTTTGAGCAGATCAGGTTGAAATACCACGTCTTGTTTTGTTTGCACCCATAGCACTGTGCTCTAGTGCTGTGAATGCAAACACTAGCAAATCCCAGGAAACACGCTCAAGCTGAAGGTGAGACTGTAAGTATGTGTGCCTGTGTTTGTGTTTATGAACATTTATATAGATAGGCTATTAAATTACTTCTACCAGGAAGAAATGCATGGCTTGCCTCTTAGAAGTTCTCCTTTGCATGAGAGGTGAGGTGTGGGATACAGTGCCCTTACTGAGGTCTTAGCTCCCATAATTAGGTACCACTATGTTAACTCAGGGCTTACCTGATTTCAAACCTCATACAAAGTTGTCAGGCCCAACACTACAGCTTTGTAACTAACTGTGATTTGCTAGCACTGGAACCCATGGACTGTCTTGTGTCTAAGTAATTTTACTGACATTTGATGCTAAAATGCATGGTGCTGCTCGTACTTGCTGGTGGTTCATCTGTTCCACATGGAAATAGGGACATTGTCGTTTCTTCTCTTCATTGTTGATTAACAGGCAGCCTCAGAGGGTGGTCAGAGCAGTTCTGCCTGGCGCAGCTCCCTGCCTGCCAAGTCTGATGATGGAGAAGCAGAAGCAAGCCTGCGACCATGCTCTTGGCAACGTAGCACAGACTCACAGCCTGTGTACTAGAGCAGCAGCAGGAGGAAAGTGTCTGATTTCTTTACAGGATGTGATTTCCATGCTTATCACACAGTGGAAACTGGAATAAATAGAATTAATGAGCTCTTGGGACCATTGCAAACAGCATCACTAGAAGTTCTTCAGCAGGAGCTGCACTTTCCTACTCAAAGTGCTATTAAAGGGGTCACCAAGCATGCAAAGAAGGGAAATCCTGCTGGTATCCCACACTTTCTCCAACCCATTAAATGCTCACAACAAAACTAAGGATGAGATTGGAAGCAAAGGTGGGAAGATAAGTTCAGCTCTCCCACTGGAGACAGGATGCTCTGGAAAAAATCACTGCTGCCTCTGGAAGACTGAGCAGAATTCAGAAGTGATCATAAAGGGACACGGAAGTCTGGCAACTACCCAGAGAGGAGCAAGGTGCAGAGCAGGACCCAGTAATCACAGGGTATGTCCATATCTTGGAATATGGGCTGCTGTCCTCCGTGTTATATCATTCTCAAAGGGGATGACAAATCCCACAGGATTACTGTCACTTCAGTGTCTGATTTCCATGGTTCTTACACAGGGACCTGCCTGTCTGTTTTCAGCCTCTAATACCAGCACATTTTAAGGGAGTGGAATGTGCTGAGTAGCAGTGATGGAGCTGGGAGGACCCAGACCTGAGAGCCCAGCAGCACTGCCAGGTCCTGGAGTTAGACAGAGGGAAGATAGAGAACGGTCCCTCTAGGAGGAGAAACTAAATGAAGATAGTTGCCCAGGAAAAAAAAAGCTGGTAAAGCCCCCAGAGGAAGCATTACTCACTTGCTTATGGGATTTCACTGGATGTCTTTAGTTCTTGGTCATGTTGCTGGTCTCAGGATAAGAAGTTTCCATCTCCCTTGCTGGCCCATAACCAGACTGGGGATTTTGGAGGAATTTTGTAAGGAAAAAGAAGAGTTTAAGCAGATTGATTAAAAATAAGACTAGGAGCAGGCATCAGATCAGCCACGAGTCCAAACTGCACGGGCCCAGGCTTTGAATAGCCTTTGAAATGCAAGTGTTTGTGCACACCACAGCAAAGGCAGCAGTTGGGTGTGAGGTTTGAGTGCAGCCTGGTTGTGAGCAGTGCTGCCAGGAGGAGTGCAGCCCATTCCCCTTCCCGTGGCAGCAAATCACAGGGTGGGAGGAAAAACAGGGAACAGACTTCGCAACAAACCTCAACGCAGGAGGGGGCTGTGGAGGTAAAACTACCTGGATAAATGACATCAAATAAGAGCTTAAAGACTATAAATGCACAACCTTTGATGCGCCATGGCTCTTCCAGGTGAAGGAGGAAGGCTGGGGATGGACAACCTGGGAGCCATGGGGGAGCCTCTTTTCCCTCCGGGCTGGTCTTTTTCTTGGCACTATGGAAGTTCAGCAGATCCCTTCTCTGGCACAGAGTGGGTGGGCAGCAGGGGAAGGGGTGATGGAGCTGACATGCTGGGGGTTCAGAAGCATCTGCTGAGCAGACCTGCTCTGAGGCAGGAAGGAGGAGAAGGAAAAGGGTCGGACTGCAGAGCCCTCCCTCCCTGGTGTGTGCTGCTGGTATTGGCAGGCAGCACGGTAATGTCTTTAGTGGCTTGAAGAGCTTGTTAAATAGTGCTAAATGGCTTAAAATTATCAAGGTGATTTGGATTCAAGTACAGACTTTCAGTACTTTCACTATTTATATTTGTGACTGATGGGTTTACCCCTCTGTTATCAGACTTTTTGTGTATTCCTGTGATAAATCACTCACTTTAATTATTGTGCCATGTAGGAAAAGCAAGGGGCTGGCAGTGAGACAAGGGTTTGCTGTATTATGCATGTGTTTATATATATATTCCATTTTATTCTACTGCAGTGTGAAAGACCCAGGTCACTTGGAGGCAGACTTCAACAGAGAAGATGCATTTTACAAACAAACCCTGTTGTTAAAGCCAAGTCTCCATGTCCAGAAGGCTGAATTATCAGGAGCAAGTCCCATCCCACTGCTCACAACACGTGCACATGGGATGCTTCTCTTCATAACCATCGCTCATCCTTCAGCATTCACTCACTCAGAGTTATAGCTCTGCCATTCTGGAGCATCAGAAATGCTCCCGAGAAGCTGTTTTCAATGCGTATGAGTGGGTTTTAACTGAGCATTTGTTTTCAGAAGCAAACAGGCGGCTGCCTCAAGAGAGGCGAATGAATGAACCTCACACGACTCACACTGGCCTCCCATAACTCATCAATGTTCAAAGCCTTTCCGCACCGTGTTGTAAACGTCACCTGTTATTTATGCCACCGCAGCCAAACGTTCCATTTTGGACTGCAAATGAGCAGCAAGCTTGAAGAACAAATGAAGATGCTGAGTCCCACCCTGTGTAACCCCTGTCTGCTGCTGCCCCTGGGCGCTGTGCTGCCCGCTGCAGCCGAGGATGGGGACACCAGGGCTGGGTTTGCTGCAGGGCTGTGCCTCATGGAAGGCTTTATGCTGCTGCCGCAGGCTCCGTTTCATGCAGCTCAGTGCTGATGGAAAAGTGCTTACTCCTGGTTAACTCCAGCGCTTCGTGGCACCTCTGTGGTTTCATAGGAAGGAACAGCCAAGGACCCCGCTGCTAATGAAGAGCTGAAGTTCCGACATAAAGCAGCAGTTTTCTGCAGGTCGTGTATGAAAAACGCCTTTGCCTGACTGGAGCTGTTGCATTTCTTCAGCACACGGGGGTTTCTCTGACACCCTGAAGCTAAACCATCAGCAGATTATAAACTGAAAAGGATTCCATTAAAGCCTGTCTATTCTTCATCAGGGGTGCCCAGGCTTCCTTGCCATGCAAGCCATGTATCGCACACTCTGTACAGCCAGAAGCCCTGTGCTGCTCTACCTAAAACTGTTGAAAAGATCCCTGGGAGCCGTTCCCTGGTGAGGAATGATGCATCTGCGTACCTTGCCTCACCTGTCAGCACTTCCAGGCTGGGATGCAGCAGTCCCAGGCTGTTGGACCTGGCAGCTCACCCCTGTAGCTTGGGTGAATGACAAAGTCCCAGCAGAGGAGCTGGGTGCTTCAGGTTTGGAGCTGGCACAATCTTGTACCTGCTGGGGATGACACTTCCTGCTAGAAAGGGTAAAACCAAGTCACTCAGAGAGGTAGAAACTGGTGGCTCCCTCCATGGAAATGCTGTGTGAAGACAGACTACATCAAGCCTGCAGTAGTTCATTTGGTGCTTCCCAAGACAGAGGTCAGCTACAGTCAAGTAATGGTTATGAGGACAAATGTTAGCATAAAAATAAGAATATTGGTCTTGAAAAACCTAATTAGATACCCACAAACCCACAACCTGTCGTTCTAGGAGAGGTTGATTGGTCTCGAACCCATCTTAGGAGAGACAAGAAGTGAAAGTGGCAACCAATAACGATCATTAAAAACCTTATTATACATAACAAATGTGAGTAACAAAAAGCCTGAGAGCTGTGCAAACAAGTCAACAGCGAGGAAAGAGGCAGCTGAAGATAAACCATTAATGAAAAAATCCTGGGTTTAAAGATTAAGGGCAAGGAAGCGTTATTTAAGTATACTAAGACCTAATGAAATCCTTGCTGTCATGCAGGAGAATTGGATTCAAAGGGACCTCTTGGATCATCAAATCCTCATGGTATTTGTAGTGCCATACCAAATAATCCTCTTCATGGAAATAGTGTATTTATCTTAAAGCAGTTCTTTTTGTCCTGAGATCCCAAGAGGTGGAGGGGAGTGCAGAACCATTTTAGAACCCGGTAATTTGGTTGGTTATAACCTCCTTGTGATTTCCTACCTACATTTGTTTGTCAGCATTTCACACCAATTTTCTCTGACAAAAACATCACTTACCAAGTTAAGTAACGTCTCTTCCCTTTGTTAGTCCCTGCAGGTCCAGTGTTAAGGAAGGCAGAGTTGAGAATTGCAATACATGAACATGAGAAATAACCATTGAATATTTATTTTCTGCATTTGGAAAGAAATGGGATGTGATATTTCACAGGAAGAAAGAAATACTTTAATCTCATCAGTAGCGATGGAAGATGTCATATAGCAACCATTATAGCAATGTACAGTAGCAGTACCAGAAAATCTGTGTCTGAGGGGCTTCCTGAATCACTGACAGTGATTTGTAACAAAGACTGAAAGACAAGGGAAGCTACAAAGGACCGGAGAAGTGCTGAAGTTACACTATTGATTAAACAGCATGAACCAGGGCTCTCCTCAGAAATCAGGATGTCCCGGGCACTGCTCCTCTGCATGTACAGAAGACTTGGTTTTATGTCTATCTGGTCTCTCCTGCAGAGAGACCGAGCACCTATGCAAGCTGGTACAGCCTGCCTGTGGCATGCTAATCACATACTAGCCAGCAGCACACCAACCCCTTCAAACCTTGAGTCCACACTTAAAGATGCTATTGAGATGACCTGGATTTCCCAAGCCAAACTGGTCTGACACTAGTCCTAGGCAAAACTAGAGCTAAGGAGGTACGGGAGGCAAATAAAGCATTAATGAGTGGTAGCACAGTCAGTGCCAGCCAATGCCAAAACCTATTTTCTTAAAAGCAATCAATGAAACCTCTTATAAAAATGAGATTTCATATTTATCTGATTAAAGTTACCTTTATAGATCGCTGGAAACCAGAGATGACTATTTGACAGCTTCATGTGCCCTTCCAACTTTAAAAAAAGCAATAAAAAAAATCAGTGCAGCCTCTACTGCACTGATGAGATTAAAGACTGGATCATAGATGTCCAAGTAATTGTCAAGGAAAAAGAGCTCAGTAAGTAGTTTTCATGACAGCCTCAGGTTCACTCCAGAGAAGATCAAGAAGTGACTTTGATTGTGATCTATAAATACACACAAGGGCAACAATTTCTGGCAGTAGACACTTCTATCATCTACCTAAGATAGATCTGTACAGTGGTGTAGCTAAGACCAATGCTACCGGTCCATACAAGTGCCAGGTAGGAAGAAGAAGAGATTTCAAGCAGGGAGCAGCTGACTTTTAGACCAGCTCAGTAGGCCAATAGTGGATTCACCACTGTTCAAAACCCTGGACTGCTATTTGCCCAGACAAACTCTATGCTGGCAGCCCCTGTGAGAGCTGGTGGCCATCACCAGGCAGCAAGTCCGACTCAGGGGATCTTCATGTGCCTTGCCATTTCGGAAAGGGGCATGGGTGTCTTTCCATCTTAATTGCTTGGGTTTAATTCCACAGGGAGCACCAGTGGTGCCAGCTCACACCACAGGACATGTATCTTTACCTGCTCCCTAGGTGGTGAGCCCCTCAGTTCCCAGAGGATCGCAGAGCACCAGCAAGAGCTCTGCACCACAGGCTGGTATTTCAGCAACTTCCATGAAAGTTACCTTAGAAAGGGACAAATCTGCTTAACCTGCTCCTTAAGGATCTCATCTCAAAAGACTGAGAAGCACAAAATGATGGGACAAGGGGAATAAACTAGCAGGCAGACGCGGCTGACTAGCAATGCCCACAGGACTTCCGAATGAGAACAAATGCTTTCCTGGTAGGATCATCTTGGCCCTGCCAAAACCACCAATGCCATCCAGCATCTGCTGCACTGCATGGTTGCTGCTTAGTGGATAAGCAGGCTTTTGCTTTTAAAACAAATAGATGCACAAAGGAGTAGTTGTGGTAATGGCATCCCAGGCACTATTTCATAAGCCAGTGGTGAAGTAGCATCAGAGCAGACCTATGGAGTGAAACAGTTGGTGTTTAGGGTGGAGAGGCTGGTTCAGACTACCTTTTCGTCAGGAGTGTTTCTAAAGCATGCCTTTGGCTTCCATTTCACATGAAAGGAATCTGCTTGTGTGCTCCAAGGCTGCTCCACTCTGCCAGCCACAGCAGGAGATGGAAGGCAACCAGGAAAGTCTCACCAAGAGTGCCCACCTAAACTAAACTGCTGATGCTCAGACACCTACGGACGCTCTTTCTGCAGTGTGCAGGAGACTAAAGGAGATGAATATTTAGGGTTATCAAACTGTGACAAAAATTGCTATCACCATTTTTTTCCTTACGGAGAGGTTGCTTAACAGGAAAAGCTTTTTTTTTCCTTCAAGGCATCACAGACGGTCATCGACTTTGTAAGGGTGCCAGACTCTTACATCTGCTGTTAAAGTGATGGAGCTTCTGTTCCTAATCACACCATGGCTGATAAGGAAGGATAATCTTGCTCATTCCCTTTTTTTCTCTTCACTTAAATGGGTAGCTTGAACAAAATGCATATATATACTCCATGGTGTCTTCATATGCCACTGGAAGGAAATAAAAATGCCACAAGCACATTCTCTCCTGTGGAGCTGACCCTCTCTGAAAATGCTGAATCTTAGTGTATAGAAGTATCTGTTTTAATGCAAAATCAGTGTGGGGCATATGCTGCAGAATCTGATCCAAAACTGTGGAAGTTTATGGAAATGTCTTTCATCTTTGATGACGCTCTGAAGAGACCCACAGAGCTATTTCCCACTATGTGAAGCAAACTGACTTAGATGTATCACAATAGTATGTTTTTCTAAAATGACCACAAAATTAAGGCACACAGAGTGGGAGACTCTGTATGAGCAGGGAAGAGAGATCCACCTATCTGTCCTACAGAGCTCAGCAAACAAATCACAACATCCGTCAAGGATACAGGGCTCAGTCTACAAAGCTCTAAGCTCTTTGAGGTGATGGAAGCTCCTAACTCTCATTGACTGCTTGGAGAATCAAGCACCATGAAGTGTTAAATCCCAAGGTTTAGTGAGGCAGAGGTCTTTTATTCTACTCTTTCTCCCTCTGGTCATCAATGGCTTTTTTTTTTGCTTTCCTCTATTCTGGTTTTCAGCAGACAGGGAAGGAGAATGACTGCAGTAGGCATGCCCAGACAATTTCAGTTGGCTTACGACATGGCATGAATATGCTGTAATGGCAGGAGTTTGTATTTAACTTCAGAATTTCATTTCAGTTCTTGTTCTTTATCTCCCCATCTCTTCTAATATTCACTGGATGCCAGGAAATGACATGGCAATAGGCATTGATATATTAGGAGGGCATGGTTACTGGCAAAGTAGTGATGATAAAAGGATGACATACTTCTCTTTGCATTTATAAATGGACATTTTAGTTATGCAGAAGCAGCACTGAAAACTCTACATCCCCATTAAGGTGTAAACCTTGGGGCTTACAAGGTACAGCGAAACTTGCAGAGACTGCTTGAGAAATGGCAGCAGTGGGTGCTGTAACAGTCGCAGAGGGAGAAAACATCACAAATACAAATGCAACGAGAATAAGTGATACCATCATCACCCATCTGTGTGAGTCTGTCTGTGGCTGTAGTAGTGGCAATAGTAAAAGATCCTGGTTTTTCTGATGCCTGTGAGCTAACACTCTGTGTGCACACCAGGTAGCATGACTATATCCCCTTGCTGTAACTGGCTCCCCATGTGCTGTGGGGATTTGATCCCTTTTCGCACTAGAGGTTTTATATCTTACCTAACTAACACCAGCTGGCAGCTTCACTGGCCTTCTCTTCTAGTGGGTCAGTCACAAATGCCCATCTCCCCCTCCATCTTTCTCTAATCTTAGCTGAAAACATCACTGGTTTTCCTTTCCTGCAGTCTCTTAACATCCTTTATTTCTACACTACTATGTAATATTTAAAGCAGTGCCTGTATTATTTACCTTGCTGAGCATTTTGGGGGTTTGATTTCCATGAAAGGGGCTATGCAGCATCACTGTGCTGAACTGTGAAATACCACCACCAAGAGTGCCTCTCTTCCCTGCTGGAACAGCTTTCTACTGCCAAACTGTTCACAGGTTATTCTCAGGTGGTTTTGAAATCCATAAACACACACATATATGCACATGTGTACTTCCATGTGTCTATGGTATGTGTCAGGAGGATGCAATAACCTGCCAGATAACCTGAAGAGCCTTTGCTCAGCTGCAGCTTTCTGCCCCCTGTGCATATCATGCATTCCTGGCTGCTCCATCAGCACACCAGACATCAACACACCCAAAGAGCTTTTGTCTGTAGTGCTGTGTCTCAGACCCCAGCCATGGCTTTTCTCCTCTCCACACCCAAATTGGCCACTTTGCCCTGCAGATTAAGCTACAGGTTTGAGATAGCACCCTTGTCCAAAAGCTGAAACAAACTGGTTACTCCTTTCACAAACCCTGACTTTCCCCTTCAGCCCAAAAGACATTTGGTTTTCTTTATTTTGGGGGGAGACTGCCTTGCATGCTTCCTGTTCTTCCTACTGATCCACCATGGGACTATGGAGTGACCCCAGGTGAATTTCTGGTCTCAGGATCAAGGGCTGTTGTATCATTTATTTATTCTTCACCCGTGATTTGTTAAGTCTTTCTCTGAATTCTCCCCATGCCACTCCTCTTCCTCTCATTCAGCCATAGGTTTGCAGAGCCTTGGGCTATGAACGCTCTGTGGATCTGTTTTAGTTCCCTGTCAATTACTCCTCCTTGTTTACAGTAATGGCTCATATCGCATTTTATTACTGGGGCTCGTGTGCCTTTCACATCATTGCTTTCAAAGCACTGAATTTATTCTGAAACGCACGTGGTTTTCAGTCTAGCTCCTCACTGTTTCCTAAACCCCGGGCATTTGGTTGTTGGTTTTGCATCTTTTTCCTGGCTGCAGCAGTGTCTGTGTTCCAGGATCATTGATCAAGTTTCTGTGAGAAACATAGAATCAGAGAATAGTTAAGGTTGGAAAGGATCTTAAGATCATCCAGTTCCAAGCCCCCTGCAAATGTTTTTCCTTCTCTTCTCTGACTTCCAAGCTTTTTAGCTACCTCTGCCCCTACATCCTCCTCTTTCTGAGCCTTAAGTACTGCGCTCCCTTGCTGGCCATTGTGTTGAACACAAAGATGTAATGACTGGGGTGCATGCAAGCACTTGCAACACTTCAATATTATCTTCTCCTGCAGAATATCACAGTTAACCCTGCATCTCCACTGCCCTTTACAACCATCTCAGTTTCATTTTGAGAGAACTCAGTGCTTGCAGCGGCACGGGGTAATGTCTCAGCTGCTGCTTTGTGCAGGCAGAGAGAGCTGGCTTCCTCTGCCATCGCATCCCGGAAATGCCTAGCACTTGATCGCCTGTATCACTGTGTCACTGGTGGCAGCTCCAAGCTGTTTTATCCCTCTTGCAGCTCCTCCATGTCAGTATTCCTTCTGTGAGGCCTGATTTCACCTGTGCAGCTCAATTTCTAGAGGATATATGTGATGATTTTAGAGGCACTCCTGCTACCCCCCCACCAGAAGAAGGAAAGCTCATGTTCCTGATGGGCACTTTCTAAAGACCCACCACAGCTGATATGGGGGGAGAAGTGAGGAATAGGAGCAATATACTCCATTTATAATGTAAACAGGATTTAAGGCTTCCCCAGATGCTTATACTTTTGCCAACTCCAAATGATAAAGAAGAATGCGTCAGTTCTCAAAATACAAACGTCTTTAAAATCCATGACATTTGAGAACATAAAGTTTGAATGTTTATTCACCCTCTGAGTTCTGGGCCTGGAGCATATTTAATAGAACCTTCCTTTAAGAATAGAAGCTTTCACCTCAGATGCTGGAGCATGGAAAATGTGAGCTGTCCAGACTGGTTATAGCTCAGGAATGGCTCAGTGCTGCAAGGACTTGCGCAAAACTGAATTTTACTATTCCAGGGTTTAGGGTCTTGGGAAAAGGAGAGAGGAAAAAGGAGAGGTCTGGGAGGAAGAAACAGCATAAACCCTCTGAGAGACGTGTTTCTTGCTGCTAAGAAGAGAGGGTGCCTATTTGTACCTCCAAGCCTTGCTGTTTCCCACCAGTTCCAAAGACTCAAGCTCTTCTTTCAGCAGCACCATGTAACTTGGCTTTCTATGGCTTAGGCAAAGCAGGCTGAAAAAATACGGTTTTGCTACCCTCCATGAGTCTCCTGTCCGAGGTGACACTGTCTTCTCAGTGTCTTCTCTGCAAGTGTGTGTCTTCCCCACCCAGGAAAGTGGGAGTTCCGCTGAGTGGGATCACGAGACACAGGACTGGGGAAAGGTGCTTCAAAACCTCCTTCGTGTTCCTGAAGTTGGACAGCAGAATCTCATACTCCTATGTTGTTGTGCAAAATGGACAACCAGACACAGGCATGGACAACTAAGACACAGGCATGGACAACTAGGACACAGACATGGACAACTAGATACAAGTGCCACCACTCAGGTGGTCTTAAGAAGGGACAAATAAAAACTCTGGGTAACTTGTAACTGTGATGAATCCTCTGCACAACAGCAGGTTAATAGACGCTATCTGCTAACAGCAGATAAGAGACTTCGAAAGCAAGGGTCTGTGACACTGAGGAACAGATCTGCAGACCATTCTCAGCTATACTGAAACAGCTGATGGCAACAGAACAACCAAAGTTTCCCACTTTAATTGATGTAAGGCCACTCTTGTATAACCTCTGGTGCTGCATAGCTCCACCAAAAGCATGATGCAGGCCTGCAGCCTTGGTTGGAGCGATTTCTAGCACTCCACAGGATCTCATCAGTTGTCAGTGTCTCACAGAACTGAGAAATCTGACTCTGAACTGTTTTTGTACTATATATGATATTGTGAGGGAGATACTAGAGATTTCAATGGTAGCATGCTGCTCTCAATGAACTGGGAACAATTCTACACCCTTTCGGTGCCCCAGTTTGCATTTTCTAAGAGATAAAATAATGATACTCACTTATTACCGAGGGGCTGTTGAGGACATATTAGTTTGTATTAATAAAGTGGTTGGATACTGTCATGGTTTAAGCCCAGTCGGCAACTCAGCCACACAGCACTTTGCTCACACCCCCAGCCCCTTCCTCCCCGCGGCTCCTGGATGGGGAGGAGAATGGAAAGAATGTAACTCCCATGGGTTGAGATAAGAACAGTCCAGTAACTAAGGTATAATACAAACCACTACTGATACTACCAGTAATAGTAATGATAAGAGAGATAGAAAGGGGAGAGAATACAGCCGCTCACCACCTGCCGACTTATACCCAGGCCAACCCAAGCAGTGATCTAACCCTTCCGGGTAACTGGCCCCAGTTTATATAGTGGGCATGACGTGCTGTGGTATGGAATACCTCTTTGGTCAGTTTGGGTCAGGTGTCCTGTCTCTGCTTCCTTCCGGCTTCCCCTCCTCCCTGGCAGAGCATGAGACTCAGAAGGTCCTTGGTCAATGTAAGCATTACTGAGCAGCAACTAAAACCATCGGTGTTATCAGCGCTGTTCCCAGGCTGAAAGTCAAAACCACAGCACTGCATCAGCTACTAAGAAGGAGAAAAAACACTGCTACTACTGAACCCAGGACATATACCCTTCAGTTACTACAGGAAAGACAGGCAGACTATTTTGTTTTACTTTGGTCATATGAAGATGAAAGCACATAACTATTTTCCACTGGAGAGCACACCACCTTGAGACAGTCTTATCTAGTAGCAGGTAGGAAGCAATGAGACAAGTCACAAAACATAACTATGAAGCAACCACTTGAAGACACAGAAAGCTTGAATGCAGACCAGTACTCAGTGTGGCATAACAGACTTTAAGCTGGGTAACCAGCTGAATTTTCACAACTGCTGACGATTGCTTGTGAGCATTCCTGAAACACAAGTGTGACCCTCAATGTTTTCTGTCAGGAAAGAGTCTAAAACAACTTTTCCTTCCAAGAAAAGAGATGTCTTCCTCTCTATACAGGTAATGGAGGACAGGGAACTAGAATGCAAAGGACACTACATCATTAACTAACAAATAGGAATTAATGAAGTAGTTGTTGTGTAAACAGCTAGGGCAAAATAGGGTGATAAATAGCAAGCAACTGGGGCTTATAATGAACATGGCAAACCAACTTAATTATATTCTTCGACAGGATAACAAGCCTAGTGGACATAAAATACTTCACAGTAGCTTTTTGTATAGTTCCCTGAGATGTCTTTATATGAGGATTACTGAAACCTGAATGGTACTTCTCAAGCTCTTGCTCTTCCCATGTGTGCCAAATGCAGTGTTTTGCAGCCAACAGTCATTTTAAACTACACGACTGTTTTAAGGATGTTTTCTCAATCTACAAGCTTACTAAAGCCCCTGAGTAAAAAGTGGATTACACCATATCCTTTTTCATAAGAAGGATTTGAATCTTAAATGTCAATGTTCCAGAGGGGCTCAAAACCACAGCTATGCCTATGTTTTGCTATTAGGGCAGCCAGTAGAGGTATGCACATAATCTTGGTTTATTTTGCCATTGGATGGTAGTTGGCAGTTTGTGGGAGGTGGAAAAGTTGTTGGAGCTGTGAACAGATGCCCTCTTCCAAATTCATCAAGAGGCTATTGCCCGAAGGTTCACTCCCCTTGCTGCCTTTCTCCTTTGCTGGGAGGTGACATTGTCCATGCACCCTTACTTCTTTCAGCCAGCATGGAAGGGGATCTTTCCCTGGCCTTTGTAATACGCCTTCAGACAACTAGCAAGGGGCAGTGTATAGGGAATGGTGTAAATTTAAGTAATGCCATGCCATGTCAGACAGTCTCTGAAGAGGTTACAGAACTCTATTTGAAACACTAGCCATGGTCAGTACACTGGCACTACTACAGTAACAGGTATTTGTTCCCTGTGTTCTGGTTTGAGGTCTATAAACCCCATGGATTTATAGCACAAGGACTTTGTTAGTATCACTGCTAGGAGCTAAAAGCATGAGCCAGGTGTGGCATGACATGGATCAGATACATGTTAACACAGAGGTACTAGAAAATTCATGAGCCTCACTCTTGCTTGCTACTGGAGGAGGACAAAAAGCCATCTTCTCAGGAGAGGTCACACAAGAACAGTTTGGTCCGTTTCTCCTGAGAAGGTGTGGAGCAAGTGATTGAACTCTATCTCCTAGTAGTTTCTGCTGTCAGTTTCACTCCATATGACTTTGCACTCTATGAGTCCTCTCTTATCTTTAGGTTGAACAATAAGGAAACAAGCAAAGCTATTCCTATAGGAGATGACGGTAGAGTGTCTACTATAGGAATGTCAAGGGGGGGGGCAATACAGTTGATATATCTGCTTTGTATAAAATCTCGTGAAAAATAGCCAAACACCCAGGAGAACTGTTAGAGGTGGAGGATTAAACAAGGTCTCTTGTCATGGCCAGGCAACCCCCTCAGCATGAGAACAGACTGTGCAGAGCCTAACCATACATGCAGGATAGCAAGATCCTGCAGGTATGCGAGGATAGCAGGATAGTGAGATAGAAGCACGTACGTAACTCCAGAAGGTGAGAATACACAAAGTGCAAGCTAGAGGAATGAACTGGAGTCAATAAATTGAAGTTCAACCCCAATAAGTATAAAGGAAGAGATGAATAAACATGAGTACAGAGAAATGGACAGATCACAGAAAAGAGTCATAGGGTTAGTGAGTACATAGTCAAGGGGGTAGATGTGGCTGGCACAACTGCACAAAATGCTTTATCAAATGGATATTTGTCTGACTTCAAGCAAGTGATGTAGCTGGAGAGTATTGAAGTATGTCTTGGTCAGCACAATTCAAAAAATTTGTAAGCTAAATGGATAGAAATGAGACGAAAGAATGCAAGAATCAGCAAATCTGGGCCCATTTGGTTTGTAAAACACCCTCACCCAACACTCAGTGTGAGGTATTCTTAATTCTGCACTGCATCCCCACCTGTGCACATGCCATAAAGGCTGGTGGAGGCATTTCATTCTCCAGTCCCAGCTCTGCTGGCCCAGATAGTGATTCAGCTCACATGTTTCAGATCAGCTTCTTTTGAGCAGAGAAGGTGTGTCCCACAGCTCTGCAGAAGATGAATCTGTTCTGCTTGCAAGGCAGGCCTTAATTACTAAGTGCAAACCGTTATTTGGTGTAAAGTGCTGGGAGAAGATAAATGAAAGAAGAGGAAATATTCAGCAACTGCTGAAAAGTACCTGCAACACCCAGACACAAGGAGATATCTCATTAATTACTTGCTTTAGTCCCCTTTGGGCTCAGAAGACAGCAGCAATAGAATTACTTTTGCTTGCAGCTGTGGGTTCTGGTTTGACGGAGAGATGTGTTTTTTATTTATACCTTAATGTTTCTTGATGCGTTTCTTTTTGGAGTGGGAATTAACTGCCTACAATTTACCTAGGAGCCTTTACTTCGATCCATGTGTCAATCACCTCCATTTCACAGTGTCTCAAATACAGCAGCAGAAATAAGACTACTAAGAACAGAGCAATCCTTCCAGCATAGACCGAGCCATTCAGGACTACAGCTGTTAAAAGCCAGCACAAGGAGGTATGTGACATTCAGTATTTGAATTCTACCCCAAAAGTACACTGAAGTAGCAGTAGCTGTCACTGGACTGAATTCTAGAGAAAGTTCTCTCCTCCTAATGAGCAGCTTTATTATTCTTTCTCATTCACTTGGCCATTATTTTTTGTTATAAATCTTGACGAAATCTCAGAGAAAAATAATAGGAATTAGTGAGGGTTTAAGTTTCTAAGAAGCAAACCAGTATTTTTCCACAGGTAGGTACTCAAGACTGGCAAGGGGCTGAAACTTGTGATATCACCTTCTAACCCCAGTTAAAATGCACAACCAGAACTATCAGGTGGTGCCTTATGAGAGTAGAACAGAACTGAAGTTTGAACTTAGGTCTGAACTTCCTGAACTTTGAAGGATTCTATGGGCCTAGGGACTTGTTTCAGAACTGCTCCTTCTCAGACAGAGTTTGTTACTCTCTTAAAAATAGCTTAGCCCTAAGAATCATTCACTTCCATACCTGGAGGGAGGGTCAGGAGGGATCATCGGTAATTGTAACCTCTGGGTCCTCTTGAGCTGCGACCCAGAATGCAGGTCTGCCTGTGCTCCTTCCCACATCATCCCCCAGAACAATGGAACATTTGATAGAGTATTTGGTCACCTCTCCATCATGCTTTGTCACCACTACCCATGATCCTGGCAGTTTATATTTATCCAGGGAGAGAGGAGGCGAAACAATACAACCAGAAGGAAAGATGGAGGGGTGGATGAGAAACTGGCAATTTCTATAACTGTAAAGCCTGCCAGGCTTTGGTTTTATGGCATCGTGGTGGATGGCTGCATAATGAAGAGCTGGCTTCTGTTGTTAGCAATGCTATCAGCAATTTCCCATCCAGCTGGGAAAGATTTTCTTGTTAATACACATCATGATTTTAATAGCATGTGTGTAGGTGGTGAAGAATTGGGTTTTTTTAAACTTTATAATCAAGGTGAGAGGAGGCAGGCACAGTACATGAGAGAAACATGCAGTGTCAAAATACTTTCACCTATTATCCCCCAGGTCACACTGGCAGATCCTTCCCACCTCCCACCTACTGACTGGTCTTAAAGTTGAAAACTGCACCCTGCTCTGAGCACTTTGCTTTCTTGGTTTATTTAGTGTAAAAACGCAGCTAAAACTGGAGAGGAAGTACTGCTGAGTGTATCTGTTCATCTTGGAGCTTGAACGTGATTGTGCACACTTTGTAGACAAAAAATATCTACAGGCAGACCTTTGTGTAAACTTTGCCTACAGAAGAGAATATAAACAGTGTTTGCTTCGAATGTGCAAAAAAGCACATCAGAGACAAGGCAATTAGTAGTTTTACTGTTAATACATGTTAATAGACAACTGCAGCTTTGCACTCTAGTAACTTGGGTTTAAAGCACTGCCTGTGTCATCCCCTAATGACAGCCCAGCTCCAGTGCTGCTGTTTGCACTTTGCCCAGTGGCTGCTCCCCTGTCCCTGCTGTGCGCTCCTGCAGCTTTCCTTGCGTTAGCAATAAGCTCTAGAGGTTCTGCAACTGTGGGATGAGCTGAATGAAGAAGCTGATTTGTCAGAAAACTAACACAGCCAAAGAAGCAGACAGTTTCACCACGCTGATCTGATGCCCATGACCTTGCAAGATCTTATACAATGGATGGAGCAAAGGCAAGGGAGAGATGGCTGGTGTAAAGTAAGATTAGGTCAGGCAAGGACTGTCCTGAGTGGTCATACATGACTCAACTTAGAGACACTCAGAGCAGTAGCCTTGTGGTGGTGGTTCCATAGCTTTGGCCCTAAACCTCTTTTTCCCTCTGCAGGCTCACTGAGGGTAAGTTCAACTACAGCCAACCACCACTATACTGACAAACACAGCACTGACTGGTGTCAGGGTCCTGTCCAAAATAAGCTATCATTTCAGCTTTTGTCTAACATAGTTTTGGGGCTAGCTGGCTATCAACTTAAATTCAGCATGGCCAAACCAGAAAGCTGCTGATTTTGGGTTTTTCCCCTTCTCCTTCTGCTGTGTTTTTTATTTTCCTCTCCTTCTCTATTACTCCCTCTTTCCCAAAACACTGAAAACCTATGCCCTCCTCCTAAGATCTATTGTCAATCAGCTTTCTCACAAGTCTCTCACCCCAGTTCTGTTTAAGTTCTGCTGGCTCCCATTATGTATTATTCTGAAATCCAGCCTGTCCTGTTCTTTGACCCAACAACACAGAATCATAGAATAGTTAGGGCTGGAAAGGACCTTATGATCATCTAGTTCCAACCCCCAACATCTCTCATATGCTATCAGTTTATCAGCTCCTGCTTGCCATTAAGGCAGTGAGAATAGAGAGTTTACTATATTCTTACCACATGAGTATCTTCCTACTTACCAGCCAGAGCAGGCTGCATGTCAGAAGAAGCAAGTGAGGCCCAAACAAGAGGTTTCAAAAAATATCTGTGATGCAGCCAGACAAAAAGCATGAGAGCATCCAGCTTCAGGACATCTGTATCTGTGAGTAGTGCCAGGCAAAACCTACTGCTCAGTATGGTTTTTGCTTTTATGTTGTCAAAGCTTATTTAAAATTAATACAAGTAATATTTTTATCTCAGCATGACAGCAAGGGATTGTAAATGGGGTATTTTGTACTTAAAAGTGATTTTAATGTAGTATCAGGAAGAGTGTGATAAAGCGCCTTACCTATCTCCCAGTATTTTATGTGTAATTGTTCCTCAAAGTTGGAGAAAATTCAAAAGCATGTTGGACTGAGCTTAATTCAGCCATCTTTCCTGAGGTAAATGAGGACCTCTTCCAGGAACAATTCTGTGAGGTAGCAGTCTCCCAGAGCTCAGCGAACAGTCTTAGGGGATTTCCTTGCTGGATGAATCTAGTGTGAAGGCTGTGAGCAAATGCCTTAGAGGAAGCTAGAACAGAACAGCTGCTTAAGAAGATTAATGACTGGATTCTTTAAAAGCTACTTATAAGAGGGGTGATCTCGTATGTGTGAGTTAAAGACAATTAATTTAAGTGGGTCAATTAGCCTGTCAAATACAACATGCATCCAGAGTTCAAGCTTTTATGTATTTACATCAGAAATAGTAAAATCAAGGGAGAGGGAAAACCTACTTGAATCATACAGGGCAGATGAAAAATATGAGTTGGTGAAGAGACAGAATACTTCCTGCTGCTTCCATGAGTCCCACACCTATGAATAAGTAAATGCTGAAGCGTTGGGTCCTGTCATGGGTGTACATCACAGCAGCCATCTCCATCTGCAGTGTCCTTTAGTGTAACAGAGCAAAGTACAGAGCCAGCAAAATGTGCAACCTAACACTGAGACAAAAACATTTCTTGAGCAGAGGAGTCAAATCCCAACTATGTGAGCAAAGGGTAGCATGAGAATAGAAAAACCTTAAAATACCGAGGTTTTTCCTAAGGATGCAGCACAGATTGAATTCTAACACAAATCCCTGGAAAGAAAAGACAAATCCACCTTGATAGAATCGGTTTTGGTGAGCCTAAACTGAATGCAGTGATCAAAATACCGAGTGAGTCAGTTATGTTATACAAAGAATAGACTGATGAGAAGTAGAAACCTTTGTTCCATCAGTCACTTGAAATGCACTTAATTCCTAATGCGTCTAGAATCTGTACAAGCATCAGTGTATGTAAATTCAGAGATGAAAGCAATAATTCATACTGGTAGGAAAGCATAATGTATTCCTAGTATGAATGCCAATCATCTTCCATAGGTTATATTGCTGAGCAACGAATGGGAAGTGTATGTGCACCTGATCAAAACTGAACAATTCAGAAGCTACACAATCCATAAAACGTCTGGGGAACTTCATGTTCAAAATGAGAGAGAAGTTGTGGTTTACACCTTGTCTGTAAGCCCACGGCAGAAGCAAGGTAGAGCTAGGATGCTGTGTATGTGTTACCCAAGAATGGGATGTTTAGACATGCTTCCCCCCAATTTGTCAAGAAATGCTGGGCTCATAAGGTCAGAATCTGTGCTGTCTGGGGGACAAAAGTAAGGAGCCTTTGATAAATCACCCAGACTCCTACAGTCCAGGCACCACAATGCAAACTTAAATACCTGACAGATTAGTATTTGCATCTGTTATACCCATTCACCTTCAAACCTGCCAAGAGGTGAAACAAATGACTAAAATACATGACAAATGAGTGAAAGGGAATGTACTTTGGTCTGGTTATTTAATAACTGACAGGTTTTTAGTGTTATCCTTTAGACCAGGATTTATTGTTTGAGTTACTTTACAGAAATGAGAAAATAATTCTCAGAAATACAGAAAAATGAATTCTATTATGAAGAAGCTATCAAAATGTTCCATATGATTTATCAGCCTGAAAACTTTCCTAGTGCTGGAGCCATAGATAAAACATGATCTTCCTTGTGGATAGAGATGAGCACGATGTGACGTACGTGAGTGGGCTATGCAGTTACTTGCTAGTCACTTAGCAGAACAATAGCTAAAGATTCTTAAATTCTTTTCCTGGATTTGGGCAATAAAGCATGGCTTTATGACACAGATAGGATAAGCAAGCACATCCATCTGGTTTATCCCACCCTGAAGCAGATTTGAATTTGCAATATGGGAGCATGGTCTCTACCAGATAATTCAGAAAATTCCTCCTGCAGCATCTTGGGAAACTCATTTGGTTCAGTGGTCATCACACAAAGCTTGAGACATAGGACAGCCGTGTTTAATTCTGCACTGACAAAGGCATCAAACTGGCCAAGGTTAGGATAGACTTTCACTGACAGTCTGGCCAATATTAAGCTCTCCCTCACACATAGACTTGCTAACTCAGTAACTTCATCTCTCAGCCCAACGAACTGGCCAATAGCTCCTGCCCAAGCTTGAGAACCTGATGTGAATTAGGTTCAGAGGTGGAGCTTGATGGCCAACTTGTCCTTTTCTTGTCAAGATCACGGGACTTTCCCCATGCTTCAGTGCTGCAGGGCAGTTGCCTATCCTAGGACCTGTGCCACAGCCTCCTGCTTCTGCTTTCTAGGTTCTGCACCTCCCTTCTGTCACTCAGATTGAAAGGTTCTCGTGCTCATCCCTAAATGTCAGTTCAAACAGACCCTTCCTCATATTTAGATTCAGTCCTGCAGCAGAACCAATGGATCACATTTCCCTCACTCAGTCGTGTGGTCTGGAGATGCATGGTGTATGTGACAGGCTGGTCAGTCTTTGGGGAACAAAAAGAGGACCACCTAAGCAGGTAAGGTGAGGAGAACAGGTATCTTTTCCTACAGCAAAAATGAGAAACCTTGCTCAGTAAGAAGAAATGGAAACAGCCACCAGTGTGATGAGACAAGGAATCAGGGCATCCTGGCTCTTACTTCATTTTTCCTTAGAAGAGAATATTCTTTTGTCAGCTTTTGCTTGAAATCCCTTATCATGGGAGTACAGTGGAACAGGGAGCTCAGAACAACTGAGCTGCAGACTGTCCCTCAAAATGGAATAGACCTGAGTGCTCTGAGGTTTTTTAAATGAAAGAAGTGAAGCTGGAGTTGAACAGACCTGAGTCACTGACAAATCCCTTATAAAGGACAGGAGCTGAGACAGGTATTTTGGACTAGTTTGAGTCAATGGGAAAACTTGAACGAGTATGTCACGTTTAGAACATAGTTCTTGTGCAAATAGAATGCAAGCAACAGTCTGAAAAAATGCCTCTTCTAATTTCAAAGCAGACATCTCCTATCTTAATTTACACTTAGACATTTACTACAATACATTTACAAATATTTTAACACTTATTACAATGTATTTACGAATATTTTAACACTGGTTTGAGCTTCTGAACTGGAAAACAAATGATTCCTGTCACCCTAATTAAAATATTGTTCTGATTATACACTGAAGAGTGTATAAATAAACTCCGGGCTGTGGTGGACAGTGGGCATTTTCATTTCCTTCAGTGCTTGAAGAAATAGCCATTTATAGGATTACACACAGCATACAAATTGCAGAGGGACAGGCATGCGGCATTGTATTGTAGACCAGCATTGCACTAACTTAGCTGGAAAAGCACTCTGCAAATATCCATTACCTGAAGGATGCGGATGGGATAGTCCCTGAGACAGTTCTATCCAATCCAAGCCAATACAGGCACTATACACCAAATCCCTGTTTGATGTATCACACTGGCATAAAGAAAATCCCTGCCTGAAAGACAGACCAAGGGCTGAGGAATAATACAGCTGTCATTTGTCGCATATTGACACATTTTTTTTAACTTCCAGGACTGATTGGATTTTCCCTGCTAACATTTTTGCCAGACTTCCTTTCAATGAAGTGTTGAGACTAGGGTGGAATATTTCATAGGATACTTGCAGAGGAGACATAACAGTCCAATCTGCCTTCAACTTGTTCTTAAATTAAGATTAAAGGAGGTAAAAAAGCATGATGAAGGGAGGGTGGGAAGGAAGGCATAAGAGCCACTGCAGTGATCAAATTTACCCACGGACTAGCTCAGCCTGATGAAATCCTTAGGAAGCTGATGTGGTGGTTTGCAGTCCTTCAGTGATAAAGGATCTGGCTGTGGTCAGAATGTGGCCCTGGTTTGGGGGACGACTTAGGGGAGTGATGCCACAGAGCATTGGCTAGCTTTTTGTCACAGACTTCAAAAAAGGGTTGAAAATCAGACTGCAGGTAGCATTTCTTCACTTGGAGTCTTCTGTTGAGGCTGTTTGTTATGAAGTGTTGCTTAGGCTAGAAGAGACAAAGAGTATTGGTCTTGCAGGTCAACAGTAACGTATTTACAGAACATCTCAATTGTTAAAAATGAAAGATGCAGACATAAATCTGAAAGCTTTTAATGACAGAAGGACTGAAATACTGAAATGTGGGCCCCATTTTCCCTTTGCTCTTCTCCTTTTCTCTCTTTGCTTTCATCTTACCAACTCTTATTTTATGCAAATATCTACACTAAATTTAAGGCTATCTATATGAAATGTCAGTCACCTGCTCTTGAACCTGGTTACAGCAGGTCTAGACTTTTCTATGAAGATTTTTTTGCGCAGAGACCAAGGATGTGATATCTGATGTTTTGTGAACTGACACATTATATTTTTGGTTCCTATGATTCATCAGACTAGTTGGAGTGTATGAACCTTTTTACCCTATAATTTAGACTGAGGGATATTGAAGGGCAGTTGAGATTTTCCCCAGCTAAGTCAGTCTCTTTTTCTGCACCTATTGGAAGAAATCCCCCCAAAATGCAAACTGTGCTGATGGCTTTTCTATAAAGCAAGTATAGACTCATTGAATTTATTCTTTTCTCTTTTTTTTCTAACTCTTTATGCTTTTATATTATACTCTCCTGTAAGTGAAATATGAATTCCAAGATTATGTTTCAAACTTTCAAGACTGTGTGGGTTTGAAAGCAACCAAGACAAGTAGCCCAGTCCTAACTGAGACCTTTGTTAGTGCAGAATCTAGTAAAATGAACTAACAATTTGGAATACATTAGCTGTCATTTCAAATGCCAGTGATAATTTGCAAAACACTCTGAGCAGTAATGGGAAACGTCAAATTTGTAGCAAAGCTGATAACAAAAAGAATATTCACTGTGAATTACAGTCTTCCTGACTTGCTAAAGCTCTTACTGATTCTGCTTTAACAAAGGATCTTCTTCTCTCAAAGGATTTAAATACAGTAGATTATCTAACATTCTCAACTAATGCTTTGTAACTTCTTTATCTGAAAACTTATCCTTGATGACTTGGAAATCTGCGCTCTTTTGCTAACGTGTCTGGGAGGGTGATTGGTCAGTTTGGTATTCTGGCTATCTATTACCCGTGTAGGTGCGTATTTGGTCTAGGGCCACTAGCCTTTCTTTCTGTTGAAAGGCTAGTGGCTATTCCATTTTCATAGCTGTCTTTTTTTCTGAAAGCTGTTCTCAGAACTAATAACAACTGACTTTGAAAAGGCATCGGTTCCTGCTGTTCTGCAGCCTCTGGAAAAGATGAAAATGTTCCGAATGGAAAAAGCAGCAATGAAAATATGCTGAAAAAACTTCAGAAAAGGTGTGTATTGATCAAAAGTCAGACACAAGCTTGGCGGAAATTAAAAGTGCAGAGTAAGAAAATAACAACTCTCCTTTCCAACAGTCTGTGCCAGTTACTAAAAATGTTTTAATGAACTATTACACCTTTGGATATATTTGATGTGCACAGGCTGGATTGCAAACCTGGGTCATTAGAAGTTCAAATAGCCTGACTCACAGCAGGACCTGGGAAAACCAGACTCTTTTGTCTAATCCTCTCTGAAGGGGTAAGAGGTGAAATGGGTAACTAAGCTATGTGACAGACAGTGATCTATAAAATGAAGTGTAAAGAAAAAAAGGCTCGAGGAAAACTAGAAAACTGTGCATGGAATACAATGCAACCTGGCTGCAGAGAGAAAACCAGAAGGTCAGCCTGAGAACTGCAATGAAGGCTGACATCTGTGGCGACATGGTATATGGCATATATTAACTACCCTAGTATTTACTGAGCATCTTAGACCAGTTTTGTGTCCCACGTTGTCATGACTAGAACTCAAGTTATCTCTATTAGATGCCCAGAGTTTTCCGTATTTGCCTATCATAAAGATACAGCAAGCAACTGCTGTGCAGATAATCACTGAGGCTTTAACTCTTCTGAGGCTTCTGTTACAGCCTGTACCCCACAATCTGTTAGAAAAAGACCCCTGCTTCCAGAGCAAACATATCTAGATTGAGTCCTACCTTAGCTTTAGGAGAACCCTCTGCAAGAAATACATCGTTCTACTGCAACAGGACAGTCTAAGAATAATTCTATGCCCCTGACTGCTGTTTAGGTGGCTTGTGATAGTTCTTCACTGATATGCAGCCCTTCCTGGGTAGGGCATATATTTAGAATATAACCCAATAGGCCAATATTGTGATGAAGTTATAGTGCATGCCTGAGCTGAATTAACAAAGGGAGACTACTCTCATCTTTCCATCCAAGGCTTACAGCTCTGCCTTTTTTTTTTGCACTGACTTTGCACAGCCTGATCCTGTGCAGAGCTAATCCAGATCACTAACCCAAGCAAAAACTATTGACCTTCCTGGGAAATTCTTTTGCTGCTGAAAGGCCAAGGGGCGAAAAACCCCAGGGCTCAAGCAGATGCAGGACCTTCCTTTTCAACAGCATCAAGAACAAATCACCTCAAGCTGTAACAGGTAACTCTATACATGAGCTAATTTACATGTGTACTTGGCCCACTGTGCTAAATGGAGTTCTTATTACAAAATTACATTCTCAGGTTTGTACAGGCACTTCCCACCTCGTCACAGTTTCTTCATTGCGAAATCTGGTCTCTGAGCATGCAAAAAAAGATCTAATTTTTATGGTAAACATTTCTATCCTGTACTCATGAGAGAAAAAAAGTATTAATATTACATGAGGATGCTGAATTATTTTTCTAGCCGTTGACACCTATGGAGGATGAAAATGGCACTGCTGTTTTTCAATCAGCAGTCTCTGTGGCACCTGAGTATCCAAAGAGCCTAAAACAGTAGGAGACTTCCAGCCTTCTAATGTTAATCTTTAACAGCTCTCTGTACAGCTACAAATTTGAAGGGACAAAGGAAACCTCATGTTATTCCAAGAGTCAAGCAGAATGACCAAGGTAATAACAGACCTGGCATCCTAAGTAAACCTAGACAAAACAGTGATGTTATGTGAATTAAAGCAGTCATGCTATGTGTGATACAATCAATAAGGAGTTAAAGGGTAGGAATATAATGAAAGCAAGTCCACATGGCTTTATGGAAACAAGTCTTGACAAGCAGGCCTGACTTCAATTTTTGATGAGATTACAGGTTTGTTTGATCAAGGTAACCACATGGAGTGATAGACTTGGACCTTCCTAATGAATTTGATTTAGTACTGCTTGACATTTTGATTAAAACATTAGGATTATACAGCCTTAATAAAACACATTAAATAGATTAAGATCTGGCTAATTGATAGAGTTCAGCAAGCTGTTCCAACCAGATACTCAGCACTGACTGGGGATATTTTTAGTGGGGCTCTGCAGGCAGGAACACTATGCTTGCTGCCATTTGATGTTCTGGAATTAGACAGAAACACGGATAGTATTGGCAAATGTCCCAAAGTCTAATGAGATGGGAAGCTATGGTAAGTCAGAGTTTTGCCTGCATTGGCATATATGTGTTGCTGGTAGTTGATTGTGTTCTTTCTCTTCAGTTCTGCACAAGCACAGGTTCTCCTGCAGGGCACAGCTGCAAGGCTGTGGTCTAGTCAGCTGCTGGTGAGCATACAATGATTTCTCTCGTCATCAACTTAACTACTGACTGTATCTTAACTACTTACTACTGTATTATCAAAAGGAATAGTATGAATCATTTAAAAAGCATGAACTGTGAAATCACCATTTATTGCACACCTCTACATGTCTTTATTTAAACAACCAAGAGTATGAGCCTGAGATTAAAGTATGTTTGCTGCTTACAAAGTCAGGATATTCTCGCCCATTGACTGAAGCAGAATTTGCTAAAAAAAGCCAAAAAAACAACCAAACAAGAAAGCCAGATGAGGTAAGCAAAAACACCCAAGACAGAATTGACCAGAACACTAATGATCAGCCATATACAAAGCATATACAATCTACTACTATCACTTTCTGGTCAGGTGATGTAAGCACATCTTTCCTGATTCTCCATTTTCTTGGTCAGCTCTTGAATCAGACTGAGATTAGACAATGATGAATTAATGTTAGTCCCTTTGCTAGGTTTGATTCTGACCAATCCTTTTATGTTACTACACATAGTAACAAGCTTACCTAAGCAAAAATCAAAATAAGAGTTCATACTGGTTTTTATGATGTAGACTGTTAAAGATGCTCTCTTTCTCAGAAAAAACCTGCTAGCAAACTGTTACCCTTTTAACATTTGGTTTCTGTTTAACTTTGAAGAGTAAGATTACTGCTAAATACAAAAGATTAAAACGCTGAAGAATATACTCTCTCCTTACTGGATAGTAAAGATAACCGGATGATCTTAAGGTCCTTTCCAACCCTATTATATGATTCTGTATTATTTCGGATAAAATACAGATTCAGGTACCTATATCCCACAGTACATTGGGATGCCTTATTTCATTTTTTATACATCAATTTAACATCTAAAAATCTTTCCACATTTTCATCATTTTACAAACCCTTTAAAACTCTTGGTGTCAAAACTGTGCAACCTCAGAGGTGTCCTATTAAACATCAATAACATCCCAAACACAGTGTAAAACAGCAACTGAAAGCATCACCTGTTTACTGTTGTTTTTTCTCCACTAAACAAAAAGCAAGTGTCTTTTTTTATGCCAAAACCAAACCGTTCCTTTTTGGTTTTTCATTTTTTTTTTCCTAACAAAACTCCTCACCAGCTATATTATCCAATGGGACCCCTTTCTGTGCATGCCATCACTGTTACTGAGTTTTCCTACATCCTCCACTGTCTTGTCTCCCACTCCACCACTCTCATTTCCATCGCTCTGCCCCTGCTCTGGACTTGCATTCAGCTTAGAGCAAACTTTTCAGAAGGGACCTATATGCCTCACATGCACGAGTTTTTAAGCAGGTCTGCTTAATGTTTCGTTGGGCAGCATCTGGTTTTGGGGTTTGTATTTGCCCTTTTGGGTACTCTTGACATAGTATCTAATCGCGAATACCCAGCTCCTCATACTGATTCTCAGAAAGATGAATGCTGGTGATATTCCAAAAGTGTATGCATCTTATTCCACTTCCAAAGGCTTTTTATCATTCTTCTAACTTTGGTCCTTCCTTCAGTTAAAATTAACCATCTTATCTCTGTCCTTCCTAGAACTCCAAAGCTATCTGCCTCTGGCACCCTCTGACTCTAATCTCTTTTTCTCCACATCTGTCCATGACACTTTCTTCATCTTAAATTACTTCATTTGTAACCTTACACCATTTTAGTCAGTTCCAACCTTCCAACTACGTTAACAGCGCTGTGCCATGAGTCACTTTTAATAACTAACTCATTTGTTTCCGACCTGAACAACCTTCTTTATGTAGCGTCTTGTGCACAGTTTAATGCTCCTTGCGCTGCACCGCACTTCAGAAGCCGGAGCGCCGTCCCACGCCAACTTCCATCAGTTTGGAGCCTGGAAGCGCGGCAGTGGCTGGTTTTACTCCCCTCGGTGTGGAAAGGGGGATTTGTACACAGTATGAGAAGCCGGGCTGGCCACCGACCCGCACACGCTGCTCTTCTCCCCGTCAGGGAACGGAGGCTCCCCCTCGCCAGGCCCGCTACCTCTCGTAACATTTTGGGGCTGTTTGGGTTTGCGCTCGCCGCAGAGGCTGAGAACGAACTTCAGCTCTCCCCACTGACCCGAAACAAAGCGGGTTTCAGGCCCCATCGCCACACAGCTCTCACCCTCCGCCGCGGGAGGAAGGCGCCTCACAGGTTCCCTGGGGGCGGGAAACTGGCGGTTCGGCCTTTCCCATTGGTTGGAGAGCTTGCCCATCTTTGCAGAACTCCCCAATCAGATGCCGCGGATCACAGCGGCGGTGAAGCCGCGCTGTCTCTCGCCATAGCAAGTGTCGGACTGAGGCTCCGCCCACCTCCCCTCTCCGCCAGTCACATCCACCCAACTGGACCTCAGCAACCAATCGGAACCTGCCGCTGCTGTCAATCACCAGCCTTAGTCCCGCCCTTCCCCTGTCGCCCATGGCGGTGGAGGTGAGGGGCGGGTTCGGTTCTCGGTTCCGCGCTGATGCGGCGGGCGGGGCGTGGAGGACGGAGGAGGAGAGGAAGGGGAAAGGAGGAGGAGCTGCGGCTGCTGCTGGCGGCGGAGGTTTCAGTACCGCGGAGAACGGCTGCGAGTGCTCCCGCTGTCGCAGCTGGCTGGCAGCGCCGCCCTCCGCTCGCCCTCTCCGCTCTTTTGCCCCAGTCCCCTCAGCCCCTCTCCCGCGCTCCCACAGGCGCCCCCGGGGACCATTAGGAGCCATTGCCTTAGAGCGAGTGGTCGCCCCGGTTACCTCCCCTGTCGCCGAGGGAGTCCGGTCCCCCTGGAGCGGCCTCTGGGGGCACGGCGACGGCACAGGCTCGGTGACCGGCAGGGGAACTGGGAGCTGGGACCGGGAGGGTTTGAGGGGGTCCGTCACCTCAGGGACGGGACCAGTGGTCAGCCCAGGACCGGCCGGGCTGGCTTAGGGCTCGTTACCGCCGGTCGGTCCTCACAGGGCGGGTCGGTGGCGGGAAAGTGCGGGGCTCGCAGCCCGCGGTGGGGCCGCCGCGCACCCTCCCGGCGGGAGCACGAGGGGGAAAGAGGAGGATCCAGCGCGGCAGCGGCTGCCGGTAGCGGCGGGGCGGGCACATCGCTGGGGAGCGAAGTCGCGGCTGCGGGCAGGGAGAGGGAGCCCGCTCCTCTGGAGCCCTGGAGGCAGAGGTACCCAGGCTACAAGGGGCTTGAGGGGAGGAGGAAGTCTAATGTAGCCAACTCTTTGTAGTTCTGCTAAATAATCAAGTACCGAAGGCAAACCTTAGGCAGGAAAGGTAGAGAGATGGAGCCTACTGTTTTGGATGCCGGCTTGAATTTTTTGTTTACTTTTCTTTTTTAGCCACTGCTAAACGTGGATTTTGTGAGAGAGCCCGATGGCGGTTGTTCCGCTGTTCCTTATTTGAATTAAATCTTAGTTCTGCTGCTTGTGGATTATTTTTTATTTATTTATTTATTTTTTAAAAGGACCTTTCCAGGTAGCTGACAAAATGAAGCCTTTGTATTTTTCAATCAATTATACCTAATACTGACGTTGTGTTGGGTACAAGAGACTTGTAAGTGCTGCCTCACTCAGAGGACCATTAAAGACTTTCTTTTTCGCTCCATGTAGCTGAATGTGTTACGACACATCTTTTCTCTGCCCCCCAATCTTCCGAAAGATTTTTCCAAAATGAAGAAATTTAATTTTCGCAAAGTTTTGGACGGTTTAACTGCCTCATCCCCTGGAGGAAGCAGTGGTGGTGGCAGTGGTGGTGGAAGCGGGGCTGGTGGAGGCTCCTTGCACCCAGGAGGGACTGCAGGAGCTGCAGGGACACCCAGAGATGAGATCCAGGAGACGCTCACTTCAGATTATTTCCAGATTTGTAAGGTAAGGGCTGTAATTTATTCTATTTTTCTTTTACTATGGAAATAAGAAAAGCTATGTGGTGTGTGGGGGCAGTAATATGATGCCAGTAAGCCTTTTACTTGAGAACTGCAGTGGTTGTGTAAGGACTTCGGGATGAAAAGGCAGAGGTCTCGTTGATGCTTTTTTTTCTTCCTGCTGCAGAGTTGGGGTGGTCAGTAAATTAATACAAATCTTGATTTCAGCATTCAAGGCCAAATTCTGAGTCCATGCTTGGACCCCAAAGTAGTAAGTAGATTGTGGGCAGGAAAGCAAATCAATTGGTGCTGGTACAGATAACATTTACAAGTGATTAGAAATTCAAAATTGTATACATCTGCTTTCCCTCCTCACTCTTCTCATCCTCATCCTTTCCTTCCCTTTTTTAAGAAAAAGGCACCAACTAGAAATAAAAAACAACACTGATTACTGGATGTGCACCTCAATGATTTGTGAGGAACTGGATATAGATTCAGGGTGGGTGTTTTTAGCATTAGTACTGAAGATTATATGACAACAAACTTAGTGGGGCAGCCTAAATGTCAAAAGTTGCCAAATCTGATTGGCATTGCGTTTTATGTATTGGTTAGGTCCTTAACTGAGGATTTTCTTTGAGTAGAAAACATATAATATCCCTGGGTATTTTATGTTTTGTATCATTTTTCTGCAACAAAGTTTTCACTGGTGTTCCTTAATTGCAGAAGTAAAATCAGCACAAACTATTTGGTACTTCTGACCAACTCTGGAATACAAAAATTACACTTTTGGAAGGAAGATCAAAAACGAAAGGAGAGATTATATTACAGTCCTCTGCTGTTGCATTTAACTTTGATGTTATTCAGTAGACTTTACTCGAAGTTTTGTTTGCTTATGTGTTTTGCTTAAAAGGTTCAAATGCAGAATTTTTAATTAGTGCAGTTTACCTTATTGAGGGTAAATGAACTTCACTTATGCAGTATACTTTTATTAGCTAGGAAATAGCTAATAAAATTAGCTGTTAGCTAGATACCAATTGATTTCAAGTTTAGGTTATGGCCAACTCAAGTGCATTCTCATTTCTTTTTGTGTTTTGGGGAGAAGGAAGAAATATAAACAATCATTAAGACAAGCCTGTAAGACTGTGTGCAGATCTGATCCTTGTGAAACGCAGCCTTTCTCATCTTGGATATCATGATTCCAATTCTGTTTGGTTTTCAGCTATAGCTAGTGTCAAAACTCTTTACAGAGTTCAGGGAAAGAAGGGTGAGCCACTATGACTTAACAGTTGGAGACCTTTGAAATAGGTTCTACATAATTCTAATTTCTGAAGGTTTTGTACTTCTTTGCCATCCTGAACGAAAACAGGTTCAGGCCTTTTTAAGTCAAATTATTCAGTAGTTTAATAGAGTGGCAGTGATCAGTGCATTAGAGTTATACCTGTTTCCCAGGGTTGAATTTGACTCCTTTTGCTTATGTTCCCAGTAATACAGCATTTTGTGAGACTCCAGGTATTCAGTACAGTGATTTCCCATTCTTGCCACTTCAGTGAAAATTCAGTAAAACAATAATGCAGATAATTAAGACATATTAAAATATCATTAGAAGGTCTGACGTTCTGGGACTTTTAAGTAAGGCTAAAAACATAGTTTTCTGTGTTTAAGTCATTTGATAGGGCCAAAGATCTGTATTTAGCATGATAATGTTTTTGGTTTGTATGATATATTTGCAAAAATAGGCAACATGAGATTAAAAAGAAATTAGTTTTCTGCCTAATCTGCTAGATGCACTTGGAAATGGATCTGGTAGATCTACTTGGTGCATAGGTATATGTCATTTTTGAGAAGATTTCAGTGGGCAGTATTTGTTTGTCTTAGCCATCAGGTTAAAATGTTCTCAGCAAAGTAAGTATTTGCATATAGGAAGGCTTTTGATTGCTTGCAGCAGCACTTGCTTATGAATGCATGGTACTGCAGAAGTCTACTCTATAGTATACAAACCACCAGCTTCCTTTTTTCAAGGTACAAGAGTATTCTAAAAAAGCCTTCCAAAATACTTGGTGATTATGTGCTCATAAAATACTGCAATGTTTATTCAACAGCCTCTCCTTAATCAGCTGTACTGCAGTTTAATAATGTTACAAGCATGTTTGAGTGAACCAACAAAGCCCCACAGGCCCCCATCCTGCATTATGTACTATGCAAGTGTACTGAAGGCAGTGGGACTTGACGCAGGCGCAGCTTTCATCCTGCGTGCTTCAGGGTGCAGGATCCGAGCCAGAATTCGTACCTCATTCAATTTGAATTAAATTAAAAATACAGCAAGGCACATACAATCCAAGCATTGCCTTCCCTGAGCTTGTTGTTGTGTAGAATGTCTGGTGTTTTGATTGTGTATTTTCATGTTAAGTTACATAAGTTATATAGGCTGCATATTTCAGGATCCATGATCTGTGATCCTGCTGCACACAGAACTGAGTAAAGCTAATGGCAGGTTTGGTTTGTTATGATCTGCAGGATCAAGGCAGATGGGCTCACAGTCTAAGTAGCACCTCAAACTTGTTTTTCTTTCTTTGCTGATTATAAAATCTTTATTTAAATATGAAACATAAAAGCTGACTCATACTTGAGAATTAAAGAGCATTACCCTGCAGTTTTTATTTAAATAAATCGTCTTTCTGAAGTTTGTGGGAGGTGTGCTTGGCTAAAATCACAGATCCAGCCCTCTACCAAAACTCTTTCTATTGGTAACACACCTGATTTCATTAGTAACACACCTGAAAGCTGTCTCTCTGTTTTGTGATGTTTTTAGGATGGTTATTATCACAGTGTCTTTCTGAGATATGGGTTCAGAACTTAATAAAAGTAAATTGAATATTTCATTTTACACTGAGATGTATACAATAACTTACTTTTGGCATTTATGTTTCAATCATTAATTTATTCTTCTGTATTGAAAGTAAAAAAATGAAATATTGTTGAAACTATTACATATGAATGAACTGGCCTTTTTTTAAGCACGATAAATCTCTAGGTTGGTAACTGTACTAAGGAATCAGTGGCACCCTTTTCAAAGTATTCACGTAATATCAAATTTGGTCAAAGCTGTATTTTGTGATAACAGGAAGCTGAGGTTTAGTTTCTTATATCTAGGGCTGGGATTTGAGTATCCAAGTGGAAATCATGAAAGTATTGATTATCGTTCACATTAATTAAGTTCAGCATGTCAGATAGCAGCATCATGCCAAAAACTAGGCATGATCCAGTAGAATATGTTAGTAAAGCGTATGTTAATTTTAACAAGGATAGATCTAGTTTCCTTGGGTTTGCTCCTTTATATTTTCCCACTGTATATATGTTGGAAATGATTTTTTTAGGTTCACCTGTGTTTGTCCGTAGCATTTAGAAACTAAAATGCAGCACTGGGGAGATATCTGCTATTAATATAGGAAGTGGGAAGATCACAATTAGGATGTTGTAAATTATTTGAGTAGAACTTCAAACAGAAAGAAGATAAAAGGTGAAAGCAGTGTTCTTATTACTTTTGCAGAAGCTTGATTGTTAGAGGATAGTGCAGTTGGGAAAAACTGAGTAAGAATGAAGATGTACATTTTTTTGAACAGAAAGTATATATTTTTCATGAAAATAAGTCTCCCACAGAAAACTCTTTGAGCTTTTCTTGAATAACAATCATGGGGTTTTAATTTGTAGAGCATGTTGTTAATAACTGTGCAGAAGATGTTTGAAATCAAGACCTCAGTTTAGAGCACAGTCACTGTTGCACTTTAGTAGATGTACTGTTAATGTAGAATATTTTCTTTAACAACCTGATACCCTAGAAAAGGTTTAAGAACAGCTGAACTAATCATCTTCCCACAGAGTTATTCCCCAAATGCTGATTGTTATAGACTACCTTTAAACCCTGAAGCACAAGATTTGTGTTCTGTCCAAAACTGGTCTTTAGTGTCAATTACTGAGTAGTCTTGCTATCTAATAAACATCCCTTTGAATCTTGCTGTATCATTCACATTGGTAGTATAGTCACAGTTTCAGTAGAGTCTTTGTACAAAATCCATGCAGGCAGAATAGTGTTAGGTTTTTGTTGAAACTGGTTTGGAAGCTCGTGGCCCATTGCAGCTGTGCTTTCCTATCCCTCCTTATCTTTGACAAAATAAGACCCTCAGTAGCCAATTTAAGTAACTTAAGGAGGCCTGCATGAATGAACAAGGAAGTTGTGGCTGCCCTGTCCCTGGCAGTGTTCAAGGCCAGGTTGGACAGGGCTTGGAGCAACTTGCTCTAGTGGAAGGTGCCCTTGTGGCAGGGGGTTGGAACTGGATGAGATTTAAGCTCCCTTCCAACCTGAACCATCCTATGATTCTATCTGGATTTCCTATAAGGTGGTCTTAAATTTTAATTCCCCCTGTTTATAGATGGTAATACTGTATTTTGTTGACCAGTGAAGATGAACATTTAGTCACCTGTACTTGACAGCAGCAGTCAAGGAGATACTTTAACTGCAGATGCAACATGACATTATAGTTCAACGATAATGAAGACAAATTTTGGAATGACAGTTTAAGAACAATTCTGTGATAGCACATAGTTCTATGTTTTGCTATGAATAATAATGAAAATTCTTTGTTATAAGCTATTCATAGTGTTTTAGTTAGCTTGAGCTGCTTAGTTAATCTGAGTTGCTTCCTTATTAAGGTTATTCAGGGGAAAGAGAAGTATGTGAAGTACTACATTTGAGAGAAAACCCATGTTAAAAAAAAGTATTAACCCTTACTTGTAAGTGCTCAGAGTTCATTTAATGATAAATGAACAGAGTTACTTTAGTGGTAAATAAGATAATTTCGGAAGGATTTTTCCTATATACTACAGTTCGGATCTAATGCTAGGTGCAAACCCCTATTCTGTTTAAAACTAGAGAGGCGTAAATGACACTTCTGTAATTAGATGATAGTAATTTTATGAAATGTGTGATAAGCATAACATACTTTTCTTTTTTGAACGTTTGCATTAATTACAACCCGGACTCTTCAGTGCTGAAGAGCACAGCACATTAAAAGCTTCTTTAAGAACTTAGAGGATTTGAAGCAACCTATAGTAGTATAAGTGGACTCTCTTCTTCTGTTTTTTGCAAATACTTATCTTTTTGCATCACTATGCTCATTAATCAAATATTAATCCTAAATGCATTAATGTAGACCCTTCATGGCCAACGCATGCAATTACAACTTCAAAACGATTTGAAGACTTTTAAGGTTGCAAAACAATGCACTCAGAAGTTCCAGATTTCTTAAATGTAGTTTGTGCATACAACCTTTAATTACAAGATCAGTATTTCTTCTATGGGTTTAATTTAGTAAAATGAATAGTGTTTGCTCAATGGAAAGCACTCCAGTATTTCTCTGCATAATTAGAGCTCAGAGCATGCCTGAATATTAAGTTCCTCATGGACTTTTGCAACAGAAGTGCTCACCACTGTAGTTTTGCAAGCTTTATGAACATTAATGAATTGACCTTCATAATATTTCTGTGAGATGGAGGTATTATTATTCCTGCAGTATAGATGAAAATCCCAAATGCTAGATTGTTTAGTGTCCACTGCTTTGAGCTTCCAGCTTCACCTGATTTGAATCTGATATTTTTTTTTTTGGCATATTTAATGTTTTTATACCACTTATGTCTTCCCATTATGCCTCCTGTTCTTTTCACATTTTGTTGCAAGTATTGTGGACAGAATAGAGAGTCTTTAGGCTTGTTAGTCACATCTCAATTTATGTGTCCACCTTGGAATGGTTCTGAATTTCCTTCCTGTCTCAAATAACTACAGATGGAATTCTGGCTCCGTACTGGACCTGTGAATTGTACTGAAGATGTCTGAATATCATCAACCTCAATTATCTCAAATTGGTCAATCACAAAATGGAAACATGATTAGCAGCCACATATGAAAAGCTTAATTCATGGCCCTTGGCTTGCTCATTTATAAAACTAAATGATAAGAGCATCGATAGAGAATTGCAGAAAGGAAATTCTATCTGAATTGTACCTTTCACCTTCCTGGTTTGTGCCAAGTACACAAATTTGGCAGACAACAGTTCTTCGATGGATCACTTTTGGTTTAACCATGCAACAGACTAGACTGTACTATGCATGGAGTGAGGCAGAAGTTCTATGACAGAAAAAGAGAATTTGATTCCTATAAGAGGGGAAGAAGTAAAGGTTGCATAGACTATCTTAGTGCACGTATGTTCTAAATTTTCTGCTTTTTTTTTTGGTTGATATTGCATTTTTTAGCAATATAAGAATCATAGAATATCCTGAGTTGGAGTAGACACATGAAGATCACAGAGTTCAACTCCTGACTCCATACAGGATAATCTAAAAGTTAGACTATTTGCTGTAATTTTGTGTGCCATTTCAGGTGGGGTTATTTTGCTTTTGGTTTGTGGATTTGTTTGTTTCAGGGTGTTTTTGTTTGTTTTATTCCAAGGATTCTTTCATTTCAATCACATAGAGTCCTTGGATGAAAAATTGAAATCGGGATATGTGTTTTCCTCATGAGAAAGAATGTCCGTCCTCACTGAAAGTGCATGTTAGGCATAGGTTAATACTCTCTTGGTTCAGGGGTCACTTTTTCACAGGCAGTTGTTCAGAGATCAGATCATCATTGCAGAACTACAGTCTTCCTTCCCTGAGCTAATTATTGCACTGGGAAATCTATGGATTATCCTAGAAATGGTGAAAAAAACCCATGAAACATACTGAAGAATGCAGTGTCTTCATGTTTACGTAGCTGAGGCCTGCTGTGGTGATGCTAACTTTCATCTTGTGAGAATTGTGCTGAGTTTATACCTGGGACACAGGGCTTTTCTCACTAAGCTAATTCCTGTTCCCAAGTTTGCTCTTCTTGTCTCTCCTTTATTCCATGATTTTTATCCTCTTAACTGTTACTCCCTGGTAGTGGAATTGGACACACTGGATTGGATATACCTCACCTCACCTGGGAGCCACTGGTTAGGCATTTTCTCACTCTTTAATGGGAAAAGGGGGTTTGAATCTCTTCTGGGAGGATGGAGGGCATTCAGCCTGGTTGGCCTATATCTTAGGGAGTGTTCTGATCTTAGAACTGTTGTGTAAAACATTGGCTGTATAAGCAACCTTTCCTACTTTTTTATGAAAGAAGAAGTTGTACTTCATTAATTTAAAGAAATGACTGAGAAATTACTTAGAAGTTCATGAATAAAACTATGAAGTAATAGGAGATTTTTTTGTTTTTCCAAATAGAAATATGTAGGCTACGTAAAACATGCCGTTATCCTCAGTGGAATGGACTAAATCTAAGACAGAGCCTCTTCTGACTCTGTTATTTCAGATGAATCTCTGTTCATATCTCACGCTTATTCTGAGACATGTGACACTGCCTGGTTTATAGTATATGCCCAGATCCCTTTGCAAGGTCTGTGTGAAAATACTGTGAAAAGTTAGTACATTCACTTTGGAAACAGTAAAAAAGAAGCAGTAGAAAAGTGAACTAAAATACCCTAAGCTACATGAATGTACTGGTCTATTGGCTATTCTAAGAAAAAGTGTTTAGAAAAGCAGGTTATAGGGATGTATTAATTTGTCAAAATGTATGTTAGAGTCTTTATAGGGGAAAGTTAGAGGATTTTATGATTGGAAGTAAAAGTAATGTGCATCTGTGGAGAGGAGAGAAAGCAATATTGTTAGGTACAGATGGCTAGTAAATATGCTTAAATGTAATAAGATGTTATCTTTGTGCAGTGCTGTGTCCATTCCTAGCAGATCACCAGCATAGACTATGAATAGTAAAAAATGCTAGAGACAATCTGTCGCCTGTAGCTAGGGTCAAAGTCTGCTGAGGTACACTTGTTATGGTTCCTTTGAAGTTAAGTTGTATACAGTACTGGAAAAAAAATTGACCCTTAATATTTAAGGCTTTGAATTGATGAATGCATGTCCTCAAAAGTAGCCTTACTGAATTCAGTGGTATATGTGCAGATGGAGGTGTATATGGTAGCATGTCTTCTTGCAGAATTTGAATCCAATCAATTAAGACCAATTCTTTTTTTGTTACATTAAAAAATATGCTATAGAAGAGTGCCATGAGGTCAAATACTCAGAAGTCAGGTTCCTTATTCAGCTGGTATGCACTTAACTCTGTATGTGTGGCAGTCTAGTCTTTATAGCACCTTTTATTTTCTTGAAGTGTCTGCTTATATTTTGTTCCTGTCCACCACCACATTTGGTTTGAAGAGAACACAGCATGTGGGAAGGATGGGTGTTACTCACTGTGTGTTCCTGTGAGATAAAGTCTCTGCATTATCCACTGGGCGTCAACAAAGATTCATTCTAAATAAATTATGAATGCTCATCTTGGCTTTGTTCATCACATTCTATCTATTGCATCCCTTAAGGATGGATATGTGCTTTCAGTTGTATTTCAGATACATTCCACTGTAGCTGTGGATAAAAGTTAATTGTTGTGAGTCCAAAGAATCCTAGTTTATTCCTCGTTTGTCCCTGCATATGTCTTGAAATGCTCCCTGAATGAGGCAAAGGCAGGAAAGCTGGCATGTGGTTATGTAAACAGAGATCTGATTCTTACCGTCTTTAGATATAGTGCCTTCATTTGTGTCTGTGAGCTGTGCCCTTGGTAGCATTATGGGCAATGCAGCAGGGGATAGTAGTGTGCAAGATCTGCTGGATTTCACTGCTTTAGAGGGCAAAACCTGCCACAGAATATCCCAAGTTAATCTGGAGTATATCTTCACCATATGTGAGATGGGATGCTGGCCAGTATCTTCTGCTTAAATTCTCCATTCAACATCAGAAAAAAAAAGTCCTCATTGCATACAATATGCATACAGAAAGGAGGTAGGAGAATATTAATTATGAGCTAGAAATAAGTAGTAAATGTGTTGTAGATGCTCGTAATGAAATCTGGTAATGATCTTAGCATGTAAGAATGCCAAATTTTGTTGCAAAATGAAAGATTTCCATGGAAATACATCAAGAATATAGATTATAGCAAAGTAGGGTTTTAACACTGTGTTTCTATAGATTTAAAAAGTAATAATAGAAAAATCAACCTTCAAGAACTTTAGCAGAGTAGCAGTTTTCTTGTATCACAGCAGCAGGACATTTTTGTGCAAAAATTTTTATGACTCTTTTGGGGTTTTTGAATTTTTGTGTTTTGTGTGGGTGTGGTTTTTTGTGAGGGTTTTTTTTTTAATTGAAATATTCTGAAAGCAGCAAACAAAGCATCTGCTTCAGAACAGGAACCACAATCGGCTAGAATAGAACACGACAAAATCAGCCTAAAGTGGCAAAGTCACAGAAAATCAAGAAGTGAGAAGACATGCAAAATGAATTAGAGTTATTGCTATGTTGTTCTGGTAGAACCTTAATAAAAATAGATGAGTTTTTTTCTCCGTTAAAGTTATGAAATTATGTTATTTTCTGCATCCACAGTCATAGTGACGACAAAAATATTTTCTTTCAAGGCTCTTGGCTATGTGAATGATTTTACAATGCTTGTAAATCCCTATAAGCCAGATCTCCATCAGACAGATGATATTCTGAACCAAACTATTTCAAGTTATAGAGTAATATGGTTAAATGAGGCAACAACAACAACAAAATCAGTATGAACTATTATTTGAGTTACTTTGGCTATAATGATTGCCATTTGGACAGAAGCCTTACTTAAGTAGGTAGGACAAATCAGGGTTTGAAATCAGTGGTTTAGGGTTGGATTTTTTATTGTTAGTATTTTACATTAAAGCCAAGGCAAAATATAATCCTATTAAAGGCTGTGGCGTTTTCTATAGGTTGATGCCTCATTTCTTCTTACCAGTTTAAATGGTAAGAGTGAGGAGTCTGCTATAACATGTTTACTGAAAATGGATGCAATTCCTTCATTGTTGTATTCTCCATTTTCTTCCCTTTTTGTAATTTTTTTATTTAAAACTTGGTGGACTTCTTTTTAGAAAGAATGGGAATAAAAAATGTGAAAACATTTGCGTACAATGTTTCTCTTGAATTTGAGATTTCTCCAAAGGGAGTAATACCTACTTTGGGATGATTATATTCATGTATTATCCTGTAACTTATTTTATTAACTTACTATAAAGCTGTGACTCAGTGCTGTGGTAGATGTGGCAAGGTGGTGTAGTTGTCAAGTGGTTGCTTGGCCACAGCAAAACTGATTTAAATAGATCAATCAAATTAAAATCCAAACACTGTTTTGGGCAGGGGGAGTTGGACTAGACAGTCTGCAGAATTCCCCTCCAACCTCATCTCTGCTTTGGACTGAGAATAATGCAGTTCATAGTATCATAGAACATTTTGGGTTGGAAAGGACCTGAAGATCATCCATTTCCAACCCCCTGCAATGGGCAGGGATGCCTCATACTAGATGATGTCAACCAAGGCCCTGTCCAACCCTGAACACTGCTGGGGATGGAGCATTTACCACTTCTCTGGGCAACCTGTGCCAGCCCCTTACCACCCTCACAGCAAAGAATTTCTTTCTTTATTATATCTAACATGAACTTCCCCTGTTTAAGGTTAAACCCATCACCCCTCATCATATTGCTCCAGCCCCTGATGAAGAGTCCCTTTCCAGCATCCTTCTTCGAGGATCAGTGTCGTTTTACTTATTTGTAGGTTTTTGTCTGAATATATTAGTTGTGTATTTTTGATATGCTACAGCATATTTCAAAGAATGAGAGTGCTTTTCGACATTCAGAAGGCCTTATTTTTCCTCCGTGGTTCACTTAACTTGGCTGTTTGTATAAATATGAATCCTGTGTGAATAGGACCATTCTTATTTGATGATAGTTCTTAACATCCAGTTTGCTGAACTGAAACTGACAGTGGAAAAAAAATATCTCTGAAGTTGCTGCAGAGATTTTGGTCATGAAAAGAGGAATTTTAGGAAGGACTTCTACATTTTAGATATTTATTTCTTAAGGTTGTTGTCTGGAAGATGCCTTTTTGATGTACTTTCATTTTCAGGGCTGATCTGTATGAGGAAACTGAAAAATCATGTAATGTGTGGTAGAACTAGCATGTTTCAAAAACCAGTCATATGGTCTGCATCCAGGCTTTTTAAAACTAGTAGAGTGAAAACAATACATATTAAAATATAGACTTGATGCTACTTTTTGCAGCCTTATGTTTTACGTCTTCTAAGTACGTTAAGCTGTTTGCAAAGGGAAAAATATTTCATATGTTCATATGAAATAGTACAAGTATTTCATATGTTCATAGTACAAAAATACCTGATGTCCAGGTTGTTTAAATACTCTAGCACTGAATTTTTCATATAATTTTCAGTGTATGATATTTGTGGAACAAAACTGTAAAAATTCAGGTTGTGTTTGAAGTCTGCTTCTTGTCCAGGACACAGATTCTTCTCAAAAATCTACTGTAGCTTATTGAGGGACCTTTTATAGCAAAGTAAGCCCTGTAAAATTTGTAAATTTTCAGAATTAAAATACAACCCAGGTTTGCCTATTGCTGAAAGTATTATTCTTCTATTCCAAAAGTTGTGTATGTAAATGTTAGGAACATTTTTTACGAATCCTATTGTTCGCTGTGCATAGCTTTTCTTCCTGCCTCTGTATTACCTAATTCAGCAACATTTCTTTTTCCTTCATGTGCCCACATTTTCCATGTTTTTTTCTCTACTGTGTCTTTCTTCACGGAGGATGCTCTCCTTTCCAGCCCTCTCTCAGATGCACTGCTGCTGGTGAAGATAATAAGCTTATGAGAAATACCCTGCTGAGACAAACCAATGGTCCCTATCGCCCAGCAGTCAGTCTTTGACAGTGGAAATAGAATATGTCATTGAGGGAGAGTAGTTAAGTTAGATCACTTTCTATAGACCATTCCCTTTCTAATGTCCCATCATCCACCATCACTTGATTGGAGACGTCAGAAAGTGTATCCCTAGCCAGTCCTTTTGTAATCCATTTCAGTAATGTCCATGAATTTGTCTAATGCTTTTTGAACTTGCTGATACTGTTAGCCTTCACAGTGGCAAGTTTCATTACCTGTTGTATGAGGAAGTTTTGGTTTGGTGTTTTGGGTTTTAAACTTACTTTCATTTATTTTGAATTGCTCTGTGGTTTAGCTGAATAACAGTTCCATGTTTAGCTTATCCACTCTTTTGATGATGAAAATCTGTCATATCCCTTCACAGCCTTCTTCTCTCCAAACTGAAGTTTTGGAAGTTTTAGTCCTTCCTGATAAGGCTTGTGTCTGACACCCTGAGCATTGGTTGCCTTCTCTGTATCAGCTTTGACTTGACTACTTCAGGTGTGGAGACTAGAGCTTCATAGTACTCAAGTAACGGTCTCACAGGGGTTTTATATAGCAGCAAAACAGTGCCCTCTATTTTTCTTTATGCTCTTCCTGATGAAATATGTCCAATATTACTTGGCTTTTTGGGTTGCTGCTGCACATTAAGCCATAGATTTCAGAGGAATGCCAACCATGCCCACAAAATCACTTTCCTGACTTGTAAATGCTATTTGCAAATTCAGCATTGTGGAAATCTAATGAAGAGTTGCGGGGTTTTTATCTTTAGGTTCCTGATCTTACATCTGTCCACACTGAATCTCATGTATCACCTTCTTGCACACTTACTCAGGCTGATGAGGTCTTTCAGGAGCTGATAACCATCAGCAGTGAATTTCACTATGCAAAGGAACTTGCTATCAGCTATGAACTTAGAGATTTCAGTGTTCACTACCTCTTACAGATAATTAAAAATGATGAATAAAAGTGGTCCAAGCACTTCTCCATGGAGTACCCTACTTTTTGAATTTTCTTCATGGTCATTTAATCTGTTAAACCCTATCCTTTATTTTCTGTTACCTAACCAGCTTTCAGTCCACCAAAAAACCTTTTTTTTGACTCCCATGACAACTTTATTTCATTAATAATGTTGCTGTGGAATGTTACAGGAAGGCTTTTGGAATAATTATATGTATTCTCTTACATATGCATATTCTCTTACATAAATTGTTACATACAGTCCTCTGTATCAGGGACTATAGTAATAGGGCAAGGGGTAATGGGTTTAAACTGAAGCAGGGGAAGTTCATGTTAGGTATAAGGAAAAGTTCTTTACTGTGAAAGTGGTGAGGCATTGGCACAGGCTGCCCACGGAACTTGTGAATGCTCTGTTGCTGACACTGTTCAAGGTCAGGTTGGACAGAGCCTTCAGCAGCCTGGTCTAGTGGTAGGTGTCCCTGCCCATGGCAGGGGGTTGGAACCAGATGACCTTAAGGTCCTTTCCAGCCCAAGCCATTCTGTGATTCTATTCATATTCTCTTTATTTACATGCATGCTGACAGCTTCATAGAATTGGAGAAAACAAGTTAGTGAGGATTTGCTATTGCAGAAGCTCTGCTGGCTTCTGTAAAGGTTTTTATCCTTATGCTCCATTAGTCTTTATTATACCATCTTGCAGGAGACAGCAATCAACCTTCCCAGTTTATAGCTCCAGAATAGGTGTTTTTTCCGGTATGACTGTTTCATAGAATCATAGAATAGTTAGGGTTGGAAAGGAACATAAGATCATCTAAGCTTTACACAGAGTGAAATTGCTGCCTGTGGGTGTATTAACCTGGGGTTTTGGGGGTTGGTTGTTCTTTTTTCTTAGATAATTTTTAGGATATCCTGTGAAGATGCTCAGAAGCCTTGGTTCCTAATGTAGGTTACATGGAATCTGCGGCTTGGGTTTTAAATTTTGGAAACTTTTAGTGAAGCTAAGTTTTTATGAAAAATATTCCTTTTACAAAATGAAAATTTAACTAATAAGAAAACAATACAGGAGGGATACATTTTAATTTTTTTTTTCCAGGTTGAAAGCCTGCTGATACTTTGTCCTCTTTCCGTCTTTTGTGAGCAGGCAACAATCTTAACAGAGATTCCAGGCACAAATGAGGGATGTCATTGTCTTAAAGCAATACAATACATGGCAGCTTATCTTTGTAAGCACCCATTTTCACCACTGCAACCTTGGTGAAAGCTGTAATCATTGGCATTTCTTAATTTCCTATATAGCTGTGTAAGAGGCTATACAGGTTTCAGTCAACATTCATCCTCTAGCTGGCAAACCAATCAGTTACTTGCTTCAATGAGGTTTTTGCATGTGACATGCTGGTCACAGCTTGGATGTAGATTTTCCATCCAGAGTCGCAGGCTTGGACTACAGAGGTCAGTTTTAGCAAACAGACATCTAAAAAATATTTAGCCAAGTAAGTAGGTTTTACTGTCTGATAAACTGGGTAGCTGTAAAACACTGGTAGAAAAGTTACAAATTTTAAGTTTATGCAAATGGCAGGGACAGATTTGACTATAAACCCTATTACTTAATTGACTTGGTTTAAGTTTAGTCTTGTATTTTTGAAGCTATTTAGACAATTAAAAAAATCACTTTGAAAAAATGGTCCTTGCAGTCTAATACAAAACTGCCATAGGAAGAAAAAAATTAAAAAATCTTCTGGAAGATTGTATTACAAACCATGTGAAAGTTATAGTGGATAATATATATTATACTAGTGAAATTTCCTTTTCTCAGTTAATGACATATATCATGGCATAGAATCATAGAATGGTTTGGGTTGGAAAGGACCTTAAGATCATCCAGTTCCAACCCCCTCCCATGGGCAGAAATGCCTCACACTAGACCATGTTGCCCAAGGCTCTGCCCAACCAGGCCTTGAACACTGCCGGGGTGGAGCATTTACCGCTTCTCTGGGCACCCTGTGCCAGTGCCTCACCACCCTCACAGTAAAGAACTTCTTCGTTATATCCAACCTGAACTTGCCCTGGTTTAGTTTATACCCATCACCCCTTGTCCTATTGCCCAAGGCCCTGATGATGAGTCCCTCTTCATCACCCTCATAGGCCCCTTTCAGGCACTGGAAGCTGCTCTGAGGTCTCCACGCAACTTCTCTTCTCCAGACTGAACAGCCCCAACTTTCTCAGCCTGTGTCCATATGGGAGGTGCTCCAGCCCCTGCTCATCTGGGTGGCCCTCCTTAATATCTGAGTAAGATAAGTATCTGGGAAAGAGATTGTTATGTTCTGTACAGCATATTAAAGTGTTCTGTGGTAGAATACTAGTAAGCCCAAATAATCCATTTCCTATATTCATATAGGTAACCTGGTTGTGTGAAGGTTACTTTAACGATATGTATAGATATATGCAATTCACCGTAAGAGTATTTGCTTACAATGGTTTAAAAGAAAAATTTGAAAGAGAATAACAAAGCTGAACAATAATTAGTGCTGAAATTGTTGTGGCATTTCTAACTGCTCTGTTTCAAAATTATTTCACATACTGCACAGAAACTGTTTGTCATAGGGAGGGCAGACTGCCCCTACAGACTGCATGCTAGCAGAGGAGATAGAGAAGAAAGCTGGATGATGTGGAGAAAAGCAGCCCTGGCTCCATCTGCTGTCTGCTTTTTCTCTTCTTTTTTTTTCTTTCTTAGGCCATCCAGGGTAGGGAGGTCCCGTCTTTCCTTGAACACAAACTGATGTTTTTAAGATCCTTTTTTTCTCCTTTGATCTGTCATTGAGATGGTTTCATTTTGGGAAAAAAAGATCTGCTTTGCCTTGTGTTTTCTGCTCACCATTGGTAGTTTCGGTCTACATTGTTCTTACCAGCCACAACTCAGATTAAGTATGAACAAATTTTTTCTTGTCACCCTCGAATCAAGTTAATTTTGTGGCCTTCCCCTCTTCTTGATCTGTATTAGTGAATGCTCTACGGAAGCACAGATGCAGTTCTAGAATCATTCCTAATTCTTAGATGTATGCTTGTATCCACTTCAAGTGTTAGCTTGTCATTTCTTCACAGTCCTTGGAAATAGAAAGGATATTGGACCAAGGCTAAGGAGAAGAGTCTGAGGGCCTGAAGTGTTACAGCTTGTCCCTGTTCTTCTCTTTGATCTTCAGAACCATTTTGGAGACTGCTCTCATTTGTGCCAAAATTTCAGTCATAAAGGCATCTTTTTCTGCCTTAATTGTGTACACTGTAGCTTGGCTCTCCAGCCAAACTGCATTTGTCCTTTATTTAGAGTCTTAATGAATTTAAATGTTTTGCTTGAAAATTGTCATTTACTTGGATGTTCAATGCACCCTCAGCAAGTTTGCTGATGACACCAAGCTGTGTGGTTTGGTTTATACGCTGGAGGGAAGGAATGCCATCCAGAGGGACCTCGACACGCTTCTGAGGTGGGCTGATGCCAACCTCATGAAGTTTAACCATGCCAAGTGCAAGGTCCTACACCTGCGTCGGAGCAATCCCAGGCACAGCTACAGGTTGGGCAGAGAAGAGATTCAGAGCAGCCCTGTGGAGATGGACTTGGGGTGCTGGTTGATGGGAAAATGAACATGAGCCCTCAGTGGGCGCTTGCAGCCCAGAAAGCAACCGTATCCTGGGCCGCATTAAAAGGAGCGTGACCAGCAGGTCGAAGGAGGTGATCCTGCCCCTCTACTCTGCTCTTGTGAGACCTCCCTTGGAGCATTGTGTGCAGTTCTGGTGTCCTCAACATCAAAAGGACATGGAACTGTTGGAACAAGTCCAGAGAAGGGCCATGAGGATGATCAGGGGACTGGAGCACCTCCCATATGAAAACAGGCTGAGGAAGTTGGGGCTGTTCAGCCTGGAGAAGAGAAGGCTGCGTGGAGACCTCATAGCAGCTTCCAGTATCTGAAGGGGGCCTATAGGGATGCTGGGGAGAGACTCTTCATTAGGGACTGTAGTGATAGGACAAGGGGTAATGGGTTAAAACCCATTAACAGGGGAAGTTTAGGTTGGATATAAGAAGGAAATTCTTTCCTGTAAGGGTGGTGGGGCACGGGAATGGGTTGCCCAGGGAGGTTGTGAATGCTCCATCCCTGGCAGTGTTCAAGACCAGGTTGGACGAGGCCTTGGGTGATATGATTTAGTGTGAGGTGTCCCTGCCCATGGCAGGGGGTTTGGAACTAGATGATCTTAAGGTCCTTTCCAACCCTAACTATTCTATGATTCTATGATTCTATGATTCTATGTTGTGTTTTTTTTTTGTTTTGTTTTGTTTTTTTAATTCTACAAACAGCAGAATTTTGCATTCCCAAGAACTTCCCAATTGGCATTACTGGAAATACTCAAATTTGGAAGATGGCTGCGAAACAGAAATAACACTTCTGAGTATATCCTAGAGTTTGGGAGTTTTGGCTCTACTTCTAAACCATTGTTTTGTCTCAGTAACAGGACTCAATTAAAATTTCCAAATGAAAAGTCTGACTGGAGATTGCAAAAATACTGAAAATACAAAGCCTATGTTAAATACATATGGGCAAGAATGCAAGTAAGACTTTAAACTCACTGATCTTTGCGTTCTTAGCTCTAAAAAGTAGTGCTGAAAGCTTGAGTCCTGGCTAAACATCAGAAACAAATACTGTGCCTGGGATTACTAGAAATTCAAACTTTCTTATCTAAAAATTAATAATGAAAAAGATCATTTTTGCAGTATATGTTTTGTTGTTTTTTTTTTTTTGTCTGGAGTTTTTCTTCCGGAAAAGGAAGATCTATTCCCAAGAACCCAGAAATCTCAAATGTAATAGGGAATTAGTAATGCAAGTTAGGCCAGACATTCAGCACACTAGAAAATACTACAGTTTGTATTTCCTGATGTGTTTGTGGCATGAGAGGCAAAACCATTTTTATAGTATATAAGTTGAGTTCCAGCTTAGATGCCAAAAAATGTTATATTTGGGTGATCCTACCACATGACAAAGTGGTAAAAAACCTCAAAGCAAACTAAGCCAGAAACACAGTTGTGGAGATCTTTGACAAATGTCTCCATTGACATAAGAAGTGAATTACTTTTCTACAGCTTGCTGAAATAGCATGTTTCTGGATTTTTGCAATCTAGAAACTAATAATTAGACATTCTTTTAAACAACATCCACTATCATCAATAATTAAGATTGGAGATCAGTAAGATTTCTTTTAAGGAGGGGGTTATGTGCTGAAAAACATACATTTGATTGTTCCCAAGCTGCTTAGGAATACTGGTTCAAGTGCTTCCAGCTGTACTGGAAGAGTTGGAGTGATACAGCTGTAGGAATCACCAGCTGCCTTTTACTCAACAGGTCTGCAAATAAGGAATCCTGTTTGTTGAAGTTGTTCCATAGAGACTGATGAATGCTTTAGTGGACACAGTTCATGAGCCAGATCCTGTCAAGGAAGAAAAAGATGTCTTAAAAAGTTAAATTTTATTCAGTCCAAAGTACTTCCCCTGCAATCCTAACCATGTACTAAAAAAAAAGAGTCAATAATCAAGTTCAATATTCTATTAAACATTATAAATCATTAATATTATACAAAAGAAATATATTATTTGTTAGCCAATTTTCAGTAAGCAGTCACACACAAAATGAATCAGTTAATTTAGAGGTGTATTTGTATATTCTACTCTAGTTATGTCCAATTTTTTTCTTATGTTAGTGTTCTCCCGCATCAGATTTTTCTTCATAAGAATCAGGCAGGTCATGTTGGTCAGAACCTCCAGGTTAAGGTAAATGAGCATGTTATTTGAGGTGGTCTTCAAACTCAAGGATGTGTTGCATCATGCTCAATTCATTTATTCCCCAACATATCTATGCAAAAATTAGAATGAAAAGCATAGTATTACAAATAAATGCTAAGAAGGGGTGAGTGGTTCAGTTGCTTATTTTAAGAGCATCTCTGGCATCTTTGTTTTTTAAATTTATATTGAGGATTTTTACCTCATAGACTCAATTCAGCTTATTGGTTGGTTTGACCTCTTCTCCTGGATGTGTTGTTTCTTTCTGCTGAAGCTGTTCTGTGGAGGCTAAGGTTATTTGTGGCAGTGTTTTCAAAGCATACTATGTGTCTTTCTTCAATTTCTAATTCAGCTGCATTGCATATTGAGGTTATCTTTCATTATACAATATAAGCAATATGTGTCAGTTGTATATTGGCATTTGTGTTGCAATCTACTTTGTTACAACAAAACCATTTAAAATATCACTAAGGACCATATCTAGAAATTGACATGAGCGAGACTCGACCCTATTCAAAATACTATACAACTGTATCAAGAGAAGCCTGACCAGCAGGTTGAAGGAGGTGATCCTGCCCTTCTGTTCTGCTCTCGTGAGACCCCACTTGGAGCACTGTGTGCGGTTCTCGTGTCCTCAGCATAAGGACATGGAGCTATTGGAGCAAGTCCAGAGGAGGCCACAAGGATGATCAGGGCTGGAGCACCTCCCGTATGAAGACAGGCTGAGAAAGTTGCAGCTGTTCAGCCTGGAGAGTAAAAGCTGCATGGAGACCTCAGAGCAGCTTCCAGTGTCTGAAGGGGCCTACAAGGATGCTGGAGAGGGACTCTTCATAAGGGACTGTAGTGATAGGACAAGGGGTGATGGGTTTAAACTGAAACAGAAGAAGTTCAGGGTAGATATAAGGAAAAAGTTCTTTACTGTAAGGGTGCTGAGGCACTGGAATGGGTTGGCCATGGAGGTGAATGCTCCATCCCTGGCAGTGTTCAAGGCCAGGTTGGACTGAGTCTTGGGTGACATGGTTTAGTGTGAGGTGTCCCTGCCCATGGCAGGGAGGTTGGAACTGGGTGATCTTATGTCCTTTCCAGCCCAAATCATTCTGTGATTCTAGTAATACTTTTCTTGAAATTCTTTGCAAGTAGTACAACATATAGCAAAGTATAAGTGCTGTTATGCATGCATGCTGTTATGTATGGGTGCAGTTTAATCACTTTGCTCATTTGTTCTGTTTCAGACGGTTCGCCATGGCTTTCCTTACCTACCCACTGCCTTAGCTTTTGACCCAGTGCAGAAAATCCTGGCAATTGGAACAAGGACAGGAGCCATACGAATGTATCCTTTCTCATTCAGAGTTTGCACCTTTTTTGTGTATTTGTAATACATTGACATGAATCATCTTCTACAAGCACTCAGGTAAGGTTACAGTTTATATTGTTATGTTCTACCTCATTTTGCTTTACTGGATGGACTAGAAAAGAATGTGCTGTTGAGGGATAACCATTAGTTCCTTCAGGTGTCCAAAGAAAAGGTTTTGCTTGAGTTTTTGGTGTATGGTTTTGGCATATATTGCTAATATAAACTAGAATTAATTTTGAGTTTCAGCATGAAAAGTAGATGCTCTTCAGTACATAAAGGTAGACTACAAAGTGGTGATGAGCAAGTTGTGAATGTTGTGCTAGCAATAAGTAAGTTGGCTGGCTGCATCGCAGCAAAGAACTGTGGGCATCTTCATTCTTGATATCTAGGTATGAGATATTGTTCATACTCTTCCAAGTGAATGGTGGCAAAGAAGTGATTTTAGGGCAGAATCACCATTAGAGGAGAAGGTGAAACACTCTGAAAATGCCTGTTCCTTTTCATTAATTATAAAGGTACATCAGTGCCAGCACTTCATATATTTTTTTTGTATAGTAGGAATTTAAAGTTGGAAGTCTACACAGAATGAATTGAATATAAATGTAATGAAATATCTGAAAATTTTGAATAAAAAAAATTAGAGTACTTAGATGTGTATTTCAAAATGTTTCTCTGCATCATTTTCTTAGTTTGTCATGGTTCAAATGTATTCAAATTTAGTGAAAATACATACAAAGGAGGAAAAAGGAAGAAGGAACATTCAGAAAGGTTTAGAAGTTACAGGATATGGAAGTAATTAACCAATATTTTTTACAACCTTTTTGTAGCTAAATAAATTCTGGGTATAAAACAGCAACCTAATATTTTCTGGTTCTTTTGCTACCACTGTTCCCAAGGTAACTATAAACCTAATGAATCCAAATACAGGTTACAAAGTAAAGAAAATCTTGTCCTGGAGACGTCTGTGCTTCGTGTAAGATGATTAATACTTAATTTCCTCTGGTTTTTGGTGCTTTTGTTCTTGCATTTTTCATAAGCTTTATTTTCTATTTGGTCCGGCACTTCTCACAAGACTCAGCTAAACCTCTAGTTATGTGACAAACTTTGCTTTAATAGTTCTACTCTTAATATTTACTTGTATGAATTAGATTAAATATATTCTTTTTGATTTCAAAGAGGAAAATCCCCTTGAATTTGTGCAGTTGTGGGAAGGTGCAGGTGTAGTGGTCATGTTTCCTGTAAGCTGTAGCTTTGTCTCTGGAAGCTTCACTGAGACCGCATATGAGGGAGGGGGTATTGCGTATTTCATGGTAATTTAGATGTAGGAAGAAGACCTTGCAGAAGATTGACTTCCAATCACACCTCTTCTTTCCATCTCAGCAACCTGGATTTTGTAGGGGCAGTACTGTTTCTGGCTAGGCATCACATATCTTTATAAATTCCTCCTTTGAGAAAAATGTAGGTACAGAGCCTGAATTAATGCAGATTTGTGTAGAATTAAGTTAAACCTGCATGTTCCCTGCCACCGAAATAGAACATGCAGTGGATAATGACCTATATGCCTAACTTTACATAAAACTATCTATACATCTTCTATGGAAATGGATTATAAAGGTGAGAAAAAGAAGGGAATAAAAAGTTTTTTAAAGCACCCTTCCCTTGACTATATATCCTCTCCAGCAATCCCCTACCTCATTCATAGAAAATTTGCTACCAGTTCTAGTATCTGAATCAAAGAAGAGCATCAAAATTACCAGGGATTTTTTTTGTTTTTAAAGTGTTGTCATCTCATAACATAAATGCTTCTCAGCTTGGGCACACAGAACCTGGTTTGCTTAATTAAGCTGGAAGCTGTGCTTTGAAGACAGAGGGTGCCATAAAAGGAATTACTTATTCATCTTAACTAAGGCTTCTCTGCTTGGTTCTGAAAGCTTCACAGAACATCTTGCATTAAAAGCCTAGCTGTGGACTAATAACTGCATTTGTACACAAGGCTGAACAGTAATCAATGAAGCAGGCCGAGGACCACAAACACAACACCATTTGTTTAAGCCAGTCTTGCTGCAACCATTTGTACTTGTTGAAATTGGGCAATAAAATTCAAGTCAAGATGGAACAGGTTAGCATTACATCTGAAAATATAATTAATAATGGATTTTTTTTAAGCAAACTAAAAAAAGTTTGATTTCAATGGCTCTGTGTCTTCCACAGTATCCTGTAAAATACAGAGCTCTATAATTTCATTCTGATATCAATGTGTTAGGTAATGAAAAGAGAGAATTTGTTTCACACATACGTTCTGTTTGGCTGCTTCTGAACAGTAGTATGGATGGACTGAAAGGACAAACTACCTTTGCTGTTGTCAGAGAAATAAACTGAATTATTCAGTTGTTTGTTTATTGGTAGCACCAAAAGGGCTTTTTTTTTTTGGATCAGAGTGTTTTGCTGGGCAGCATAAAGGCATAGCAAGACAGAATTCATTCATGTAATGATGTAGACCAAGTTTTCCTGTGACCAGCGTAAGCCTTATCATGGTATTGATGCTTCCCTGTCTTTCTAAAAGATTCATAAAGTATTGGTATTTCTGTGGGTCACAAGTTAACAGCTCTCAAGAGATAAGCTGTTTCCAAAGAAAATGAAGCATGTACCTCTGTACATGTTGTGAGTTAATGGTTTGCATCTCACCTTCAGGTGATCATTTCAAATGATCCTGTAGCAGTACTAAAGCTGACTGTGCTGAACTGGTCTGAAATAGAGTATATTATTCAGAAGTCACCATTAGAGAGTACACAGATAAATGAAAGTTCATGTTGGTCTGACAGTCAATTTGTCTTCTCCTAGATTTCTTTTTCAGGCTGCTTTAGATGCAACTGCTATAGCTTCTATAGCAGTGGGAATTGCTGTTGCTGTGCTCTACTGATCCTAGTAGTCTCTGTGGGATTCTCAAGGAACTTCAAACAACAACATAGGTTTTACCTATACTGATGACTGCTGAGTACTGGATCCTCATAGGAACAGCAATGCTCCAGCCCACAGAATGAGAGTGCACTGCAAATCATTGATGAAAGAGTATCTTCCTATTACCAACACAAGTTAAAATCTGCAAGTAAAGGGCAAAAGAAGCCCTCTTGAGACAGTTGCTATGCCATCTGGTCATTCTTTTACCTTGTCCTAAACACAGCAGATTTCATTTCCCTTCCAAGGACTTTTTTCCTGTTTGAAGGCTGTTCCCAGCTCCCATACCTTTGATCACTGCTCAGGTCAATTCTTGATACCACTCTACCTGCACTATCTTTGCTTTAGGCAAGCACATTTAGATGAAGAGGAGCTATGAAATTGAATTCATTTTCTTATTATCTCCATGTCCTCCTTCCATAGTCCCAGTTCAGAGAACCTTCTGACATTGCTCACAATAAAATGAAGTGTGCAGTCTCTGGTTACTATCAGAGAAGGTTCCATGTCACCATACAAGGGAGCAAGGAATTAAGAGACTGTCAGACTTAAGTCTCTCATTTCAGAGGAAAAGGAGAAGTCTGGGGGTTTGTTACATTCTCAATCTGAATAAATAGATTGAAATCAGTGTTGTGAGCAATCGCAGAATGGTTTGGTTTGGAAAGGACCATAAGATCATCTAGTTCCAACCCTCTGCCATGGGCTGGGATGCCTCACCCTAGACCATGTCACCAAGGCTCTGTCCAGCCTGACTTGAACACTGCCAGGAATGGAGCCATGATTATTCCAGTATCAGATCTGAAGAAGTAGCATGTGGCTCTCAGATTTCTATACTGTCATTTATTCAGCTCACAAATGCTTGTTAAAATTCATTTTAGGTACTTTCTGGAGTCACCGAGTCCTTTCCTTTGGAATTCCATCATTTCAAAGATGTGCTTAGCCAGTACAGCCACCTACTTCAAATACATAGAATAGGGTATCTACATATTTTTGTACTGAGGTGCTGATTAGTTGGTAGTCAGCTGCAATAAGAAATTCTGAAAGAGACTCTTCTGCAGATATTATGGTCTTTGCTTATTAAGAAATGAAAGTTTGTCTTACCCAGTGCAAAGAAAACAACTTACTGGGTCCAAAATGGACTCCGCACCAGTGAAAGCTTATTTATCATCAATGGGTTAAATTGGTATATGTATAATTATGTATTAGTGTTGTTTGTTGTCATTCATACATACTCTTTAGACTGATGGGCTTCATATTGCCATGGATGCAGGTTAGGGGGCATGTAAATCTTCATTTTCACTCTTTGTTGCTTGAGCAAAAAAGTAAGCTACCCAGAACTCATGCAACATGACAGGTTCCTGTTTTCCTATGTTATGAGGTAATACAGTAGCCATTTTATACTGAAACAAAATTATTCTCACTAGCACATGAAGCAGAATTGTTGCTCTGCCCCCACCTTTCGCTTAACTGCATGGCCCAGACACTTTCATTGCTCTGACTGTGGTGCTCATCACATATTTCTATAAGCAGACCAATTCACTAACCTGGCAAAATACTTGTTCTTCTTTGCTGTGCGTAGTTGGGACTGGACAGAGAGGGAGATAGAGGAGAAATAGAAATGTTGGCAGTAAGAATTGGCTTGTTTTACTGTGTGAAACTGCATCACAGAATTCAGCTATGGCACAATGCAATTGTCCATGAAATTTGCTACAAAATGTAGAAATAGCCTTTCAGGTTTGTGTGGTATGAAAGATGGCCTAGCTTTTGATTACATGTAAAAACTCTTCTTCTTGTAAAGCTATCTGCAAATCACAAGGCTCTGCTCAAGGAGATTCTGCTTTAGGATCATATTTGAACTAATTTTTCTGATCTGTTTTATGGATTTCTTTCAGTGCTTTGGTAACAAGGGTGATTTCTGAACTTCAAATACAGTACAGAAATACTTACTTTAATAGGTACATTTTGAGATAAACAAATGGCTTCAAGATGGCCAAGAATGCTAACAGCACCCCCTGTACTCAGCACTGGTGAGGCTGCACCTCAAATCCTGTGTTCAGTTCTGGGCTCCTGACTACAAGAAAGATACAGAGTTGTGGAGAGGGTCCAGAGAAGAGTAATGAAGCTGGTGAAAGGCCTGGAGCACAGAACTTATGAGGAGCAGCTGAGGGACTGGGGGGGGTTAGTCTGGAGAAGAGAAGGCTCAGGGGAGACCTTATTGCTCTCTACAATACCTGACAGGAGGTTACAGTGCAGTGGAGTCACTCTCTTCTCCCAACTGATAGGGCAGGACAAAACAGCCTCAAGTTGCATCAGAGGAGGTTTGGATTGGGTATTAGGAGCAATTTCTTCCCCTAAAGGGTTGTCAGGTGCTGGAACAGGCTGCCCAGGGCAATGGAGAAGTCGCTATCCCTGGAGGTATTTAAAAGACATGTAGATGTGGTGCTTAGGGACATAGTGTAGTGATAGACTTGGTAGTTAATGGTTAGACTTGATCTTAAGGGTCTTTTCCAGCTATATGATTCTATAAGATTATCTCAGCTCTTTCTATGAAACAGACAATCATATATTTGATTCCAGAGTTACTATCCCAAGTAGAGGAGAAGGTGAGATTTAAACCTAAGATAGCTCTGTTGAACAGCGTGGATCCTCAGCAGCTGATGTACACATACTGACTATATTACTGGGAGGTAAAACTGAGGCTGTTTGTGTGCTCTAGTGAAAAATCAGGCAGAAAACCCAAATAGCACTAATTAAATCGTTGCCTGCAGAGTTCTGAGGAGGCACGGAATTCTGCAGTAGTTAAAGGAAGTGAGGTAAAGAATGTTTGACATCAGGTTGGATGTCATGTAAAATGAGAATGTAACTTGAGGTTTTGGTCTGTGAGAAGGATGGCATAACATATAAATATAAAGTGTGACAGATTTACTGTCCCTGGAACTGCTGTCTCTTGATCTAAACAAGGTTTCAGTAGATCTTTATCCTTAAAATAAGCCAACTGTGTTCCGTGCTGTTTACTCTATGTGATTTATTGGGCAGATGGAATGGGGGAAGCACAGGCAAGATCATAAACCCGAAGTTCTGTTGTTTGGCTTGGAAGAATCATTGATGAATTTCATCTTTATCTCCCTGTAGAATATATTTGGGATTTTTCCAGAGCACTTGAGTGACTCAGGAACACAAACCTCACCAAGAGTCAGTAGTCCTCATATAAGTTCTTTTAAAAATTCCCATGGGAATCAACATGTACATAGAAGTGTACAGATGTATGGATAGCCAAGTAGGTTATTGCTGAAATGAATTTATTATCAGTCAAGAATAAAAACCATCATAAAATATACAGAAAGAATAAACTATGCCTGTATGATTAAATTTGACAGAACCAGAATTTGGGGAACTTAAGATCTATGCTGAGATTACCATGCATCTGGTTGTGCTGCACTCACATATGTATACGTATTGAGTCTCTGCCTATATGCATAAATTTGGGTCCATTGGTCTCACAAGCCTCTTTGATGCTTTTGAATTAATCAGGTTAAATATGTTACAGTGAAATGTACTGGGCTTCCTTCACTTTCAGTTGGTGTTTATCCAGGTGGTAAAAAGGGAACCGACATCTGCAGTCAAATTTACTAAGAAAAAAATAGATTTTCATATATTTGGAGATGCACATAAGAATGGCATAGATGTGGATAGACCTGGCAGCATTTTAATTGGAGCTGATGGCTGCATTTGTGATCACTATCTGAAAAAATGCTTTCTGGATGTTTCTTGCAAGAATTTCATTGAATTTAATAAAAACCCCCAATTTACTGTGATATTGCAGTGATGACTAGTGGTGATAGTCAGCCATTTATAAAGAAGTGATGTGTCTTAATTAAACTTTGTGTGAGCTTTAGAGCTTTCCCTGCCTTTTTTGTTCAGAAGCGTTGTCATGCATAGGAGATAAAGCACATCAACTTGCCCTCCTTTCCAGGCTGCTAATGATATCTTTTAGACAAATATCCGTGACCTAAATTTAGCAAACATCCTTAAGCCACAGAAATTTGTAGTCATACTCTGCACTTATCTATTTCTTTTTACTCTTTTCTTCTTTTGCTTTTATTTGGCAAATACTGTTGATGGAGAGAAAATTAACATTTCTTCAAATAATTTAGGAAAATTAATGGCAAGAAGAAAAACCTGAAGTACATAAGCACATACTTACATGCACTGGGTGTTGTGAAGAGAGACCTATTTCTGTCTAGCTACAGGCATTCTTTCCATTGTAAAGTCTTGTTGACTTCTTGAAGTCAAAGTGCCTTTCTTGCCCACTTCTTTATGGAGGGAGGGCATGGACAAAAGGGAGCTGTGGAGGGTTCAATACCCATCATGGGGTAGAAAGGAAAGGCTATAATGACTGAATAATTTTCTCTACAGTGGGAATAGCAGTGTAGAAGATCTTTCAAAGTTTCTGGAACCAAAGAAATCTGGCTGTGAGGATCTTCTGCAGCAAGGAGCACGTACCCCATGTTGGTGGTTCAGTATGAGGCAGGACAAACATAATCATACACTTTCAGCCAAAAGCTTAGGTATAGATATAGGACATGCATAATTTTTCCTGAGGTCTGAAAAATGGGGAGATAGACAAAACAGAAGCTATGATCTCATTCAGGAGAGGGGAGGGAAAGGTTACTTTGAGGAGGTTCTTTTCCCCCATCCATAACCAGCTCAATCTCTCCTTCTCTAGCTGTGACCTAGTTTCACTCCAGTTCTCATAGTTCTTGTGTTTCTATTCCTCAGCCCTGACCTGTCTTTTTTTTTTTAGTGGCAGCAAACAAGCAATATTCTTTCAATGTCCACCTTTCTCCTGACCTGTGCAAAGCGGCCTCTGAATGACATATCTTTCTAATAAATCTCTTCAAGTCAGGAAATGAGATGTTTCCTGGGTGCTTCAGATATAACATTCAAAGCCACACATGAGTACAGAAAGAAGAATCAAAAAAAAAAGAGCATCACAGAAGAAACCAAGTTTGTCCAAAAGAGATTGTGGATCATTAGGTGGCATCAAAGAATGTAAGCATAGCCTCAACCGCATCCAGAGGGAGCACAGGAAGGAGAAATGACCCAGAAATTTTGGGAGCCTGTTGCTTTTTAGTGTTATTGTGGAGATCAAAAGTAGTTTAGAAATGTATGCATAGAAGCCATCACTACTTAAGCACTATTTCTACCAACCCACTCAAACCTGTTCTGGACATACAGTAAGTTCATAGCCCTCCTCAATCGTGTACATGAGTACCATCCTCAGTGCCTGCATTGTCTGGAGAATGTAGAAGGTAGTACTTCAAAAAGAACTGATCCTTAGTATTCTTGTCTGAATAGAAAAGCTGCCCTGATTCCTTACAGAGGTTTTACAGGGGGCAGCAGGCACCTAAGATTGAGAACTATGAACATTAACCCCAGTCTCTTACGTAACCTCTTGTACGCAAGACAAGCACTTCTGACTTCATGCCCACATGTCCTAAGGGTCAGTTTAACCAGAAGTGGGTTCTATCATTGTCAAGGCATATTATGAGCCACCAGCATCTCTTCTGGTGTAGACAAGCACGAAACAGTGTTAAAGATGTACCTGATGGTAAATAAGGCATTAGTCTTCATCAGCTCTTAGGCCAAAGTTAGATAAGGCACAAGCATCATGCCTTTAGTGAAGCCTGTTAAAGATACTTGTAAGTCTATACTGACTGCCCTTCAAGACTTGCATAGCAGGAAGTGATAGTCATGAGGCTTAGGTAGTTATAGTACTCCTGAAATGTGGCTTCCACTTTGTAATTCATGCACTCACAGAGATCAAAGACTTGGAAGATTTTGTTGGTGTCTCCTGCTATTACTATTTGAAGGAAGATAGTTTGAAGGATAATGTCTGAGGCAGTCAATCATCACCACTAGTGGACTTACTCATTGCAAACTGGCAACTGAGTTGGAGTTGCAGGGCTTCACAGGGTGATTGACACTCTTGAAATCAGGCATGGACTTCCAAGACTACATGAAAGGGTGATGGTCATAGTAGTAGCTTACAGCCGAGGGGCTCTACAACTCTGCTCTACAGCTGAAAATTTTCCATTAACTGCTGCTGATTTCCCATCTAGAGGATAATGCTGCTGCAGAAATCCAAGCTTGTTTTGTGGGACCAGAGCCTCCAGTCAAACATACGTAAAGCAATCATGGTGGCAAGGATTACCGAAAAATCATTCTGCCTATCTTCTTCCACAGAAAAAGAGGTCCAGGAGGATGGTCTCATTAAAATATACTTCCAACATGGCTTCTGCAGATGCAAGGTTAAATCACATTCTTCTTCTGGAGCATCTCACAGAGTATGTTGTCCATGGGGAGGCAGGCCAGGAAGCAGACACCATTGTGCCATTCAGAAATGGTACAAGCAGATACAAGAGAATTAGAAAAAAGAAAGACCTTCCCTGGGCAGTGGTAACGTGTGAAATCACATAGGCAATGCAGTGCTAATGTCATCTGTGGGAAGGCCAGTGTAGTGCTCCCTAGATAGCCTGTAACGAAGTAAGCAAACATTTGTGGAGTAAGTCCCTCTTCAGATAGAGACATTTTAATAAGTGGAGCAGAGCTGTGCCTGCAAGCAAAGTAAAATTCATTCACTATTTCCCATCAGCATGCAGGTGTCCAGCCACATCTTGAAAACCAGGGCCTCAGCATGTGAAACAGTCACTTGGGAAGACAAATGCTCTATCCACAAATGTCCCAACATCCTGAGCATCATACTGAGCATGATGTTGTATAATATCGGATAACCCTTTGGTTGCTTTGCCTGTGTCCACCCTCAGACTCTTGTGTGCCCCAGCCTTACTCACTGCAGGAGCAGAATGCACAAAATAGAAAAACCCAATGCTGGGCAAGCACTGCTCCACAGCAGTAAAATTCAGGTATGTTCTCAGCACTGTTTTAGTCTCATATCCAAGCCACACCACCTTGCACGCCGTCAGGAAGCAAATCAGCTCCATCGCAGGCAGACTCACACTTCTCAAAAATTCCTCAGTACTGTTTGGTTGAAAAGTTGTGATTTTCAGGCAGTGAGGACTGGAAATCCAGTGATCTTCATGTGCTTTTCAAACTGCTGACTTGAGCAGAAACAAGATTTCACAGTCTTCTCTCTAATTACTGATAACTGTGCTTTCCAGTATACCATATGTGGGATGTTGGGTATATTTGTGTGTTGCTGTTCAACATTAGCTGTAAAATTGCTCACAGATAACATAAGAAGGAAATACTGGAATTTGATTATTTTGTAATATGGTTGATTTCTGGGTTGGTTTTGTTGTTTTTTTTTTTTTTTTTTGATAGCTCAGAGCAAGTTAAAGCCCTTATCACCCACTACAGTGCTAGATTTTAAGCAGCTACAGCAGGTGCATTTTAAATGCTAAAGCTTTCAGAGGAGTTTGAGTTTCTGTTTTGTTATTTAGCTGTTACTTTGTACAATGTAAAATTGATACCTCCATGACATTATATTTACATATTTCAATTGCTTCAGTAAATAAACAAGGATTGGCTAAATTATGTAGTCTGAGCTGAGACACACCAATTTCAAATTCACTGTGCTTTTATTATTAGATGACTCAATCATAGAATGGTTTGGGTTGGAAGGGACCTTTAAGGCTCATCCAGTTCCAACCCCCTGCCATGAGCAGGGACACCTTCCACTAGACCAGGTTGCTCCAAGCCCCTCTGTTCAGCCTGGCCTTGAGCACTGCCAGGGATGGGACAGCCACAGCTTCTGTGGGCACCCTCTGCCAGTGCCTCAGCAGCCTCACAAGGAACCATTTTTTCTTACTATCTAATCTAAATCTACCCTCCTTACAGAGAGTACTCTGTTAGAGTTCTAAGTTGAATGTGGTTATTCCAGATAGTTGTACCTTCCACCTCTGCATAATTTGACTGCATTTCCCCCCAGATTTTATTCTCCTCATTAAAATAAAATATTTGAAGAATATATATTTGCTTTTCATGATAATGAGCAAAGAGTTGTATTAAAAATTGGTTGTGCATAAAGAAGGTTGGACTGTTAGCCCAGCTCCTGTTCTTGAAATCATAAAATCCCCACTGTAAATATTTTCTTCTACTTTTTGCAGGAAAAATGGCACCCATAGTGGTGCCATTGTGTTTTAATAGGTAACATAACCTTTACTTGAAATTATTTTGGGCTCCCAGGGTCTTTTAAAACAAAGAAAAAACTCTTATTTACCATTGCCTATGGGAGTAACACCAAGCAAAGTGCAGGGAATCATATAGTTCTCTTGGATCTCAGTCAGTTTTGTTTTAAAAGGAAGTTTAAGAGAAGTATTGCATGTAAAGGAAGACAGAATTCCTTAGTTTTTTAATGCTTCCATTTTGCCTTTGTACTGGTTTTCAATTAGAAAATCAGAATTTATTTGTCAAATAGAAAATGCGATTATTCTAAATCAGTATTTTATCATATATGCTGACAAGAATTAAAATTACAAAAAGCCACGCTGTAGAATGGGGAAAAAATAGTATCTCTTCAGGAAACCTCTAATCAACAAGTATCAGAAAGATTAAAATGGGTATCCATCCCGGTTTTACTGCTGGGGAGACTGAGGCACTGAGTGGCAAAGTGTCTTGACCCAGTGTTTGATGAGAGATGGTTAAAAACATAGATTCTTTGATTTCCAGACCGGCAGTTCAGCCTCGAGCTGTTTAATTCAGTGGCATTTAGCCTGAAAGCCTGTGTGCATGTTTCTGATGATACTTTTTTGTGTTCTCTTCCGGACTGTAAGGAATTCAGGATTGATTCCCTTACTCTTCTGCGTCGTGCTGCTTTAATAGTGACATAACAATGTAATGTGTTAAGGATAAATCAAGTACATCCTAGATCTTATTTTCCCCGTAGACTTAACTTTTGATGAGGCTTGATCCATAGGTTTTAGGTTACGTATTACAACCATTGAATGGCATATATAGCACACATGGAAATTGTTCCCAGGGTCAGGTTTTGAGCACTCTTGATGGCATACACAGGCATTTGTTTAATGTTCTGCTACATACAGAAATGCTATGTAAAATCCCGGGATAAATAGATTCAGTGTGCACTTTCCTCACATGTAAGAAGAGGTTGTAAAAAATTCATTGCCCAAATGTGCGTCACTGTGTGTTATTTTAGCTCCTATCTGAAGTGAGGAAAAAGGAAACAGTATGCACACAAAGAGAAAAGATAGTCTTAGCAGTTGTATACTTCCAGATTGCATTTGCATTTGAGGGGAGAAAATTTGGGAAAATGCTGTGTAATGTGGCCACCTGTCAGGAAAATTGCCACCTCTCTCCAGCCTTGATCTTAGTTGTTCAGAACATTAACAGAAGAAAAAAGAGTGATATCCCATGTAGTAAAAGGCTGAATAAATTGTTTGCACTGTGTGTTAGAATATCAGAGTCTCAGAAGGACAGAACTGGCTCTTGGTATCTCTCTGTATGTTAGTTTTTAGGTTCTGTAAACCTACATATTAAAAACCTCCTTTCAGAGTTCTCTTTCATCTCACTAACACTTCTTTCATTTTAGTCACAGTGGCAAATTTTAATCACTATTGCTTATGGGTTCAAGCAACTGCCAAACTTACCATCCATACTGTAGAATCCCATTGTTGGTTTCTCTCATCACCGTTCTCCCAAGCAAGGAATGAGAAGCTTTCAGGTTCTCCTTTGTCACCTCTTCCCCATCTTTTCTCTCTGAAGGACGAGGCAGGATTAAGCATTGAACATGCATGGAAATTATGAATGCATGTATGAAGACCACAGCTTCCAGAGGCACATTGATACTACTACTGTTGGCAGTCCAGAATCCTCAGTCCTCAGTGTGAATCACATCTTAAAGGAAAAGCCTTCATAGGCAAGTCCTCTTCCTTTTTCTTAGTCTCCAGCTATGTTTTCTTACTAATTTCAGTTACCTGGGCAGCATTCCCACTAAATCACAAAAAGCTACCAGGTACTTCACATCTTAAAACCCTGAAATGCTGCTTGTATTCTGCTGTTCTCTCGTGTTCTGCAAAACTTTAGGAAAGCAGTAGGTGTTTTTCTGTAGCACTGCACATGTTAGTAGCTCTGCACATGTAATGTCTGGCATACTTCCTAGACTGGAAGCCTGGTATTGCCCATCTGGCCGTTCTGCTGAGATCTAGCAAGAGAAGATAACCAGGAGAGAAGGAATCTGAAACAACATAATCTTAGGGTAAGGGCAGTCCTCCAGAAGTCTTCTGCTGTAGAATACTGTCCTGCTATTGCAGGAAAATCTAATATTCCAGCATCTTCAGACTGCTTATTCTGCTGTTCTACAAATCTGCAACCACTCTCCTGCATCCTCTCAGTATCAGCAGTTACCCACATTAAAGCTGTCTTAGCAAACCTAGGAGTCCTTTACTCCTACCTGCCTAGTACTCCTCTGCATGTTACTATGCCTCTGCGAGTTTCTGAGGTCTGATAATTGCCTTTCATTCTAAAGTGTCTCAGAATTTCAGTATACCCAGTGAGAATTACCTTGTTCATCTGCGAGAGCTGCCAAGTTTTGCAGAAATGTGACCTTCTTTTCCTACTGTTTGCAGCAGGCTATATTGACCATATGCACTGATACTTAGAGCTGAACACAAAGGATTACAAACAGCGCCATAAATTATTTGTGTTAAATATAGAACTTGAAGATTTGGTGGTCCTAAAGTAAGGGAGCAATTCCTTCTACTTGCAATTAAAGAATATTCCAGTGACAAAAATTTGCTAACAATGGAATATCAAAAAGAAAAACAAGTATTATTTTTAACTAATTTTAATGCAATTTGATCAGTTGAAAGGAGGAGGAGAATAAATATCATCAGTTTTCTGAATTCATCAGCAAGTCTCCAGAGGTTGTTCAAATACTCTTGCAGTTTCAAGTAGTTTTTTTCCAGTCTTTATAAAAACTTCAAAACCTCTTGGGTTGTAACACCCTGCAGGCTCCACCAGCTGTGGGCATACCTAAGTAATGTGTCTGGAGCACAGCTGGGGTAGGAAAGAACTCAGTGAATGGACTCACATTCTACCTGAGAATGTGAATCATGGAATCATGGAATATTTCAAGTTGCAAGGGACCCGTAAGGATCATTGAGTTCAACTCTGCTCCTCACAGGACTACCTAAAACTAAACCATATGACTAGGAGTGTCATCCAGATGCTCCTTGAACTGTGACAGGTTGAGTGACATGACCACTTCCCTGGGGAGCCTGTTCCAGCAACTGACACCCTCTCAGTGAAGGAGCTTTTCCCAGTGTCCCATCTGGGACAGCAGCTTCATTCTATTTTCTTGTATCCGACCAACAGGTACCCCTCCGCTGCCCCCTTTGAGCAAGGTGTAGAATGCAAGGAGGTCACCCCTCAACCTTCTCCAAGCTGAACAAGCCAAGCAACCTCAGCCATTCCTTGCCCTTAAGAATTTTCCTTGACAGCTTCTTTAAGTAGAAGTATTGAAATTGTGAGATAGCAGTTAATGTGAAAGCAACATGTAAAAAGCCAATAATTGGTATTTAACACAAGCAACACGTTGGGAGGTCAGGCCACACTAATGATCATGCTGCTGCAGATAACATTATTACAGTACCTAAGCTTGGTGAGCTCATTGTGAATTACCTGCCTGAACTGTAGTTACATCTTTGCCAGCTGTATGATTGTCTTTTTGTAACTAGAGGCTGTGTTCTTTTCATACTTTACAGTAACTCATAAATGTTTAAGACAGTTTTTGAGCAATTAGTGCTGCTTCTGCTCTTGAAGTTATGAATTTGTTATGTGCAATGATTTTCATAATGTGTCACCTTAATGGATTTCAGTCAGTTTGGCAAAGAGAAGCAGTAAAACTGAAAACATGTAAGATTGCGGTTTTCTAGTTGCATGAGTAATATGCGGTATGAATTCCAATCTGTTTGCATGGGGAAAAAAAATAATGAACTGCTTATTCCACTCTATTCTTAGCCTGGAAATATGCTGACACATCTAATGCATCATAAGAAGTATTTACACGTGAGTTACCTTGGTTAGCAGTGCACTGGGTCCCCACGTTTGTGCTTCCTGTTTATGAAACGACTTTACACTTGGATGCATGTTGTTTCATAATGCCTAAAGAAAAATGACCCTTCACAGCTATTCAAATGTGAAGAAATCTTGGGCTAGAATTCTCCTTTTCTACAGATGTGTTTGGGTTTTTTTTTCCTTCACAGATGTAGACACCATGTATTTCTTATTCATCCCTTGTCCATGACTTACCAGACTGAAGTGGTTTCTGGAGAGGAAAAGCAGCCCCAAGATAAAATACTAGGAACAGCACTAGAGAATTCTGATGCAGTTTTATTTTTAAACATCCACATCAAAAAGCCATTTAAGGCAGTGATTTCTTGACTTGTGACCATGGGCAAACATTTTTTCAGAACCAGTTGGAAAATACATCTTGTTTATCTGTAAGCATTCTCTTCTCAGAATGGGATCGTATGTGCTTGATGTAATTCCTAGAAATCTTATGGATTCGTGCCTTAATGGGTGCTTGGGTTGCTGAGGTTGGGTGTTTGACCTTCTTAGAGGTCACCTGAGTAACTGGAAATGGTGAGCAGCTCTGCATAACCAGTCTGATAAGAAAGTACCAAGGAAGAGTGGTGCTGCAATTCCTGCAACTGTCCTTTCCACCACTACTTTCTCTCATTAGATCTTCTCTATTTGCTTCTTTTTACCTTATGTTTTGCCACTGTGCTGGGGAAAAGCTTAAGAGGGGTCTTCTTCTAGCACCTCCACGGGGAAGGTCAGAAAAAAAGTACTGAAATCATGATACCGTTTCACTTTAGTAAGTTCCTAAGTTTATGTGGATCCAGGTTTTTTTTTGTCCTGTAATTGGATTTCTCTTAGAATTCCTCTTTCAGAATACAGGGTCAAAATAACTCAAGCAACTTTGAAATAAGATCAGGACCATACTATGCCACAGTGAATATTCACATTTAAAGATGTCCTCCTAGATATCTACTTGATACACTTAATACAAGAAAGGAAGGAAAGAAAACCTTGCAGCAAAAATGTGTTCTCGCTTTGCTGCTTTAATGTGTTCAGGGCCAACTCACACGTTAAATAAAGTCACTTTTGATTTAAACACTTCAAGATATTTTTTTTCTTTTTTAAGATTCTTCAGCCATTAACATTTGTATGGCAGGTTATGTATATTTGCCTAAAGCTTAAGATCTCTCTCCATCATCCCTGAGCTCGCTGAAAGCTTTGCTTGAAGCTCTAATCGCCTTATTAGTTTTATTCTGTTGGTAGGGTGAATGACTGGAAATCTCTTTGCTGGAACTGTTTTGTGCTGATGCAAATAGTGCAAGGAATAATAAAAAATGTGGGTTATTTCTGTTTGCATACTCTCCCTTTAGACAAGGTATCAATTTCAAGTATTCTCCTTTGTAAAATATTGTTAGAAATTGGAAATAAGATTAATATAGAATCACTTGCTGGTTGCTTTTACTTGCTCACTTCTTGCTTTATAATATACACTGATTTAAAGTATGATGGTTTCACTTTTGATTGTCACATTGTCATTTTGATTGTCACTACTGTAGTACCAAAATCTACAGAAACAAATCTAACTTGGAAACAACAATACCACAGAGAAATTAAATATACTAAAGAAAGTAGTGGGAAAACCCACTGAAGTATTGTTATGATATTTTAGAACCTGGGTATCTTGTGTTAGGTTTCTAGTCTATAGGCAGATAAGGATGTGTTGACTTTTTTCTGAAGTGACAATCCAACAGACCCAAGGTAATTTAATTTAGTAAGATCTTTTTTATCATGAACACGGATAAAAATCAAGCGTTTTCCCCCTTTTAATCTTACTTTTAGATTTGAGGAGTTCAGGACTAAAAGGTGAAAATGTTGGAATAGAATATTTAACATTGTGTCAAAGGGTGCAGCCACACAATTAATAGAATCTAATCTGAGAGTGTTCCTACTTTGAGGGCTGGTTCTATTCAGTACCCTTAGCCACCAACCAGCATTCCCATCCCTCCCTCATGCTGCCTGGTGAGCCAGATCTGTGAAGTGGGGACTGCAATCCTCAGGGAAGGAGTTGTTTTGTCTTATGTTGTGGAGCTGCTTTCCAGCACAAATGCTTCCCTGTTTCGTTTGGTGTAGCAGTGGAATGAGCCATAGTGTCAGCACAAGGAAGATTGAACTGCTCAGCCATGGACAGTAATGAGAAAGTCAGGAGCATCACTTTCGTTGATAGCGTGGACTTAAATTTGTTCAGACCAATCATGAAACCACACAACAGGATTTCCCCATTTGCTGTCTAACATTGGATGCTGTGGAGGTATTAACTAGGTTGATTTTCACTTTGTCAGGCATCTTGCAAACATGGTTTACCATCAAAAAGACAGGGTAAAGCAGAAAGATCAGGCAACGAAGCAGGACAGTCACAGAGTTCCAAATATAGTAAGTTTCAAATGATTGAGTGCAAATATGTAACTAACAGTCTAGATGTTGTTGACATGTGTTGGTCACTGACTGCAAAATTCAATGAGGAACATGCCTGTTTTCAGCAGCTTCTCTTGGGATGCAGGATGGCTATTTTTTAGTCACAGTTTCCACAGACAAGGCCTGTCTAGACAATTTCTTTTTTATTTCTGAACTGTATCTGTACCAGTATATCTATACCAGTATATCTATACCAAGTACAAAGCTTGTTGCCATTGTCTTCGGAAGAGTAATGTCTGCAGGAGTTACCTAGTTAGTCAGTTTTAAATGATGCTGTAGTTGTAAGCTTTAACTTTCCAATTGAGATGTTATGGAGAATGTGACTGTGCCCTTCCTAACTTTGACAGTTCTTTATAGAGATACCTTTAACCACATTTTTGTTTTATATTGTTTTCATTCCTTGAGATAATACAGATGATCCTGAAGCACGAATATGTATCTTAATATCCATGATTTTAATACTTGCCTGAGTCGCTAATTTTCATTCTCCTCTCCCTTTACCCTTTCATTTCCCAGTACTTTGAGGAATTGTCATTGGCGTTGAACCATCAACATTTTGCAGTTTACTACCAGAAGTGGGCTACTGTTGACATCGTTCCTGAATCAGTTAAAAGCACATTCCCATAGGACAAAGATTACATGTGTACAGATTGGTTACTGCTCCTGTGTGGTTGATGATGACAATAACAGTAGAAAAAAGGTCCTGGGAAGTTAGCCATGAGAGGTTTGTTCTTTAATTTTGACAGTGCATCGGCAGCTGCATGATCTTCATAAAGGCTACAAATATAACGCACAGTTCTTTTTAAAACATCACCCTCAGTGCCCGAGACAAATGCTCTTTAGAATGATATTGAATGATATGTGGCATTTACATAGTCAACACAATTTTTCACGTCAACCTGTTCCTTATCTTAGACTATTTAGCTAATTATGTCAGATCTTATTGTATTACTGATAGCTTGCGATGGAAGCGTGAAGTGTTATGACTCTGTCTTTGCTCTGTCCCTTTTTCTTTTGTATTGCTATTATCTAACTCCGAATGAACACTTTCCTCTTGTGAGTGTAATTTTATGCATAACAGTCTGTTCTTCATCGAGTGGCTGAGTTTTAAGCTGTTTTATAATATCCAGATATCACTCTTTGAGCTTTTGTTCCTTTTATTTCTGTATTTAGTTTCATTATTGTCAAAGGCAATCTTTTACATATAGAAAGAGTTCTCAATCAAAGTAGTTTTTCTTGTGTATAAAAGCAGGTGTGTTTCATCAGTCAGGCACAATTTTACAGTTTAACCACGATTAGAAATCAAACACAATGCGCACAACAGTTGTATAATATACATGTATGTTATGGAAAACAGGATGCATGGAAAAATACACATGGAACAGAGCAAATACTCTGGGACCTTTCACTTCCAAACTGACTTAATTTCAAAAATGCAGTATGCTGAAGTAGTATTCAAGTCATGTTTCATAATTTAAGTGCCAAAAGGTTGCTAAACTCAAATAGTCAAAAGGTATTAAATCACCTATGTTATATTCTGTGCTTCAAGTGCCAGCGAGCTTGCTGAGTACATGCCCTTGCATCCTCAGAATGTAGGATGTGAGCAGCTAAGGCAGCAGTTTCCTGTTGTACAAGCAGAAAAGACCTCAGCCAATTTGTATGCTGGATGTTGCCCTCTAGACTGTAAATATAGAAGAAATACATGGGAGTGAATCAGGAAACATTCAGAATAGACATCTGCCATGCTTCAGGATTTTCCTATAGCAGGGAAATTTTTTACCATCTATACTTATTTTTTTAAAAGCTTAAGCAAACTGCACGTTCTACTGACCTTTTGCAGTCCTGGGAAAGGATTCCACAGCCCTTAGGTTCTGAAACAATTCTTTCAACATTCATAGAAGCAAATCCTTTAGGATTCTTTTCTTTTCTTTTTTTTTTTAACCTCTAGAAGCAGAGCATTCTTAGCTTGCCTTTTTTTTTTACCATGGTTCATCTTGCTTTTCGACACTCTACTGGCTTTAATATTAAAGCAAAGATTTTAGTTAGCAGGACTGATGTTCAGGGTTTGATGAACAAGATTCTAGTCTGCACCTGATTAGTTGTTGTCTCTTTTCCCAATCAATTGTCAATGACAGAATCTCTTCCCCTATTTCAAATTTCCCCCACCTAAATCCTTTTTTCACTTTTCATTTAGCTGTGAGTAGTGGTGACTCAGAGGATTAATGGACAATGCAATGGTGCGTCCATCTGAGGGAATGCTTGTTGAACTCCAAGGAATGGAGTATCTTACCTCAAAACTACTCAGGTCTTTCTGTTTCCTGAGACGTCACCCAGCATAACACTTGACTGAGGTCTGCTGTGGGCCTAAGGTGTTTTTTCTTTTGTTTGCTCTTTTTACATCAAAGCCTCTGACTAGGAGGGCTGCGTTTCAGCCCTACAGCACAGTATTTGTATAACACATGACAAATGTGTGTCTTACAAACTCTAGAATGCAGCAGGAATGCATGCAGTGGTATATGAGGATGAAAAAGCTTTGGGGATAGAGCTGAAAAACTGTATTGAGCAGAAGAAGCCAAATCAGTCACAGATTTTTCACGTTGCCTATGGTGAGTGCTCCTTGGAATATTCCTCCCTCTGAACCACTCCCTGGTTAGGTCTCAGAGTGAGCTAAATGCATCTCTTCCAAACAGAGCCTGGGAGCTAAGTAACAATTATGTCGCATGGACAGTCAGGGAATTTGCTCCTAGCTTTGCTCATGGGTATTTACTTAGGAGAGTGGATGCAGTACTCTGCCTTCCAAGTGCTCCTTACATTTTGAACTACTTTCACTTTTATCTATTGCATTTATATTCCCTTGGATTTAAACCCTAGACACAAATGCATTTGATGGCAGTTGTCAGTATCAGGCAGTTTGGCTACTTAAAGGTACCTGCCTAATTACCCAGGAGTTACGTCAACTATGGCAAAGCCACTGAGGTCTTTCCCTGGAACCAGGCACCTTGGTTAAAGACTGTGCTCCTCCAGCCTGTCAGCCAACTGCTGTCCCCCATGGATTTTGTTATTTTTACAGTCACTGAATTAGTAAAGGCACCATGACATTAATTTTAAATGGTACACAGGATACCTGTTCTCTGTACATTCTGTGATCCTTGAAACCCTTCCTGTCTTCCCATGTTGTCAATGAAGTATTGTATTAGTAAATAAAGATCTCATACTTTGTTCTTTATTTATTATTACCTGATCAGTAAGAATAAGACTTGATGTGAAGACAGAAAATGCACAGTTCACCCTTTTTCACTAGGTTCCACTATTAAGATCATTAGTTAACAAACGACAAAAATTTTGTTCCATGTTTCCAATTTGCTTCTTTTTCAAATTCAGCTTTCAGGAATTGCTTCTTAATAAAGATTAAAGTGCTCTTTAGTAGTATTTTCTTCTTGAAGCAGATTTACAGACAATAAGCAAACTATCTCAGTCTTCTTTTTAATGAACTGTACTGATAGCTTATATACTCGCTTTGATTCTGTTCTGTCCATTTTCCCTTTTTTATCTGTGAATATCACAATATTCCATTAGCTCTTTTAACATTTTCTCTGATGTCATTGCACTTATCCATGTCTCCATGGTAGCCTTTGTTTTTAGAAGTAGTTCAAAATGAATTGCTGGTGTGTTATGATGCCTGAATCCTATTTAGTCACTACTTTTTAAGAGTCAGTGCTCCATACTGTTTGCCTGGGCCACAGGCTCTGGAATTCAGCAGGAATTTTTCCTTGAACAATAGCATTTGTGTTACTCACAGATTTTACCAGCCCTGGTAATTTTACCTTGACCTACTCAGCGACTCTGTGGAGCCTCACTAGAAGCATCATCTCTCTGATGACAGAAAGAACCTCATGAAATTACCTGATACCTTTGTTTCTGTCTGGTTAATAATGCATATGGATAAAGGCATTTTGGGACCACCCAATGATCTCTGAGGAATGGACTTTGACAGCCTTGCCTTACATCTGTCTAGGGAGGTTATCTTCGCAGGTTAAAAGAGTGCCATTTTAGTGATCTGGATTATGGTTTAGGTAGCTTTCTCAAGACCTGCTGGTGGTATGCAATACATCCACTCTAAAGGACTGTATAAATTTTATGGTGTGTTCCACTTCTTGGTTTGGGAGATTTATCTAGTAGTCATTAATTTTTAATTATATCTCCCAAATCACTGTTTATCTGATGAAATACTGTTGCCTAGTTTTCCATAAGCCAAAATGCCGAGGAACCTCTAGAAGGAAGCACCTAATTTGATTGTAGGTGTTTTCTGTTTGAGGAAGTGACTTCACGTTGACAGAGGTATCCACCTTCCTTGTCATAGTTTTGCATGACCACAGGATGTGTGGTTTGGGAAGAGGAAAGAGACAGCAAGAAGCATGTATTTCTCTGTATCAAGTAAGAGAATGAGACCATCTTCATGCAAGGCTCTTGTCTGAATATGGTTTTATAAAACAGTTCTGCAGCTCAGTGTAAGAAGGGAGGATGCATAATCTGAACTGTTGAATAGTGCTTAGTGTTGACATCTTTAAAGCAATACCAGTCTCTTTCTAACTCACATATGCCTGTTAAAACAGAATCACAATAATGCAAGAACCACATAACAAAACCCTATACCTGTATTATGTGAAATATAAAATTATCTCATTGTAATAATCCTCTTTTGTTTTAAAAGCTCATTAAGAATCACTTTCTTTTTAATGTAATCATTAACAAATCATCACACACGAAATCAGGAAGGCTACTCCATTTTCCAGTCATTTGTTCCTATGCCTTTTGAAGCTATTCCAAAGATCCTGCTATCAGATAATTTCATTAGGTGAAACTATTTCCTTTGCTGTTTCCGAGCAACATATTATCAAACTTAATAGGACCAAAAATATACTCCATAACTTGATATTTCTAAATTGTCACAGTCTAAAATGAAGCTGGGTTATCTTTGCTCCTAGTTCCAGAATGGCTTTTTGAGATGCTGTTTAGACCTTTTCTTTTTCTGTAGGCTAGGAAGTTCAGAGTTTAAACTAGTATCATTTCTGGAGGTTCCTTAGATTTTAAGAGTGAAATCTGTTGCATAATTGCTGAGTGCAAACTTATAGGCAAGCTGCAGTAAATCATTGCATCACCAGAATTATCCTTGCACGAGGAAACATTTCAAGGTTCTCACAATGAGTTCATACACAATGAATTGACCATTTTCCATGTATCTGTTACCTAATGGTGATATTAGATCCTTTAAAGTATTTATTTTAATTTAGAGAGACTGGAAAAACAATTTTTCTTATGATAATAAGAACAAATATAACTCAGGAAGCCATGTGTTTAAAATAGAAGATTGTCATGCTTATATCTGCCATTATAATTTTAATTCTTTCTCTGGGAAATACTCGAGAGGTGGTCTTTAATAACCTTGAACACGCAGGGTTTTTTCCACAGGATCCTTAACACCATTAAAGTTAGCTGATGGATTAGTTTAGGATAAGCTATATGTTCAGTAATTTTATGAACATTATTTGCTTGCTTACCTCTATCATAGTTATTCTTCTGTGCTCAAACGTTGCGAAGAATGGGTTTTGGGGTTTTCTTGCATTTTCTTTTTAGAGTACTCTTCACTGTTAGCACAAACTTGCTGCTATAGTAATGCTGATACATGGCTTCCAAGGCATGGATGTGGCATGCATTTGGTCTGCTTGCAGCCCCTCAAAAAAGATGAGTTTTACTGCAGTTTTCTGTCTGGGTAGACTTAACTGATCGGTTCAAATGGAAACAATAGGAGAATAGAACAAGCAGAGCTATTTAGAAGTAGCTTTACGTCATGGGAGTGTGAGGATAAATCATCGTTTTGGAAGGTTGTGAGCATGAAATTTAGAATGTAGATTCTCTGCAAGGCATGAAAACTGTTATCACTGGTCTTTCTCCTCAGAGTAGCAAAATGAGGAAGGGCAATGGCAGTTCCAAAGATAGGCAACATGACTAAAAAACACTGACTAATGCTTTATACAAATGCAAAAATGGCAAATGGGCTTTTTGACTGCAGTGTGCTGCCTGAATTATTAAATAGCTGAGGAATGAAAATGAGCAGAATTTTGGCAGGCTTTTTAAAAAGCTCATGCAGTGTTTGCCTTTTCCTTAATTGCTGCTCTTTCGAGGAGAAAAAATGCATAGATTTTATTAGTTTGTTTCATCTATTTAGGTTACTCATTGATATTATTAGAATGAGCTCTCAAAACACAACGTTTCAGGAATCACAAAATCTGTGGAATGATCTGCCCTCTGCTTCTTTCCTTAGTAAGTTAGGAATCAAGAAGGCCTGAAATCTCATCTCCTTTCTTTCTTTGATTTGTTCTCATAATTTCCTTATGCTTTACAGTTCTAACCGTTGTTGACCAAATTTCATTACCCTGTCTCAAAGGTAGGATTGCTGAAGCTTAAAATGTCTGCCTACTGTAGTGTTCTAATGTTGAATCCTTTAATGCAACAGCAAGAGTAATGGGTCTGTAGACAGTGTTTCCACTTAGATTCAGATATTTGCGTCACCATGGTGAGTACACAGCAGGTATTCTCACCAGTGCTAACATCACACAAGTGAGATGTTGTAGTATTAGCAGGACAAAATAGGTAACTTGCTGCTGGAGAAAAAGACGTGGTAACACAGAAAGAGAAGACTCTTTTTAAGTTTCCAGAACCTTGAAAGTCCAGAAAATTAAGCTACTGCTTTTGAATAGTTTCTTTATATGTTTACTGCTTCAAAAGGAACAAAAAAAAAAAGGAAAGTGGACCGATCTCCATAGAAAATAAGTGGCAGGAACTTACCTTTTTTATCACATAAAGGTTTTGTAAGGAAGCTGAAGAAGTCCAGTTAATGATTTTTGGACATCAGTTAGAGCAGTGCAGGAGAAGAGGATGGACTAGGTGATTTTTTTGAAGTCTTTTGATCTCTTTATTCCGAGTTCTACCTATTTTTTTCTACATTATGAGGAATGCCTTGGCTGCAGACAATTCAAAAAATTACATAAAATATGTTCTCCTACAACCTTACATCTAAATACGCATTACTTGTCTATCCTGTTTTGCCGTTTCCAATAGAAATCTTCCTTTATGTGTGTGGTTTTACTACTTCAGATGGTGATACATACTTTAATGTGTTTTTCTCTCCTACATGTATGCCATATGCAATTAGACATTAGAAACTTAACATCTAGCATGAGTATAGTCAGCGTTGTTTGTAATATCTTGGATTTCCAGTTTAAAACATTCTTAAAAATCTTTCTATTTTACTATATTTTGGTCATTTTACTTGAATAACATTTTACCACATTTTTTGCTGTATGTATCAATAGGATAACCAAATAATATATGGGGATTAGGATTAAATCCAGGAAATGCCCAGGGAAGTTGTGAATGCTCCATCTCTAGCAGCGTTCAAGGCCAGGTTGGACAGAGCCTTGGGTGACATGGTTTAGTGTGAGGTGTCCCTGCCCATGGCAGGGGGTTGGAACTAGATCCTTTCCAAGTTCCCTTGGAACTTAAGGTCCTTTCCAACCCAAACCATTCTATGATTCTAAAATTGGATTTCTGTTATGATACATCCACACGGGTTTTTAATTTTACAAACTGTGAAAGTTATAACAATGTGGTATGTAGAAATGATTTGGTCTGTAAACCATTGCTGCCAAAACTGAGAACACGCACTTTCTGACCATAGCAATGTTCAGATCAGTATGCAAGGGAAATACTGAGTTGCTTGGCTCTAAAAAAAATAATTACTTTTAAACCTGTCTAAGCACAGAACTTCAGGTGTATCATCTTCAGCTCGTTATTGGGGAGTTGAGGCAATTTTGCTTTCTGGCTTAGCAAAGGACAAAGAAGAAAGAAATGCTTCAGCAAGGATTAGTTCATGTTGATACTATTGATCTGGTTCCTCTTGTGACCAAAGGTCATGCTGACTGCTAAAAAGAGAAAGTGGTTGAGCAGAGGGCTACTGACTTAGAGTCATGTTGTTAATAGAGGTGGCTCAGGAAATATTGTCCTTTAAGACATGGATTCCTTAGAAGTCTTTTAACCTCCTTTGCCCCTACTTTAGGCTTTTCTAGTCTCTTCTCTTTTTACTTCCATCTTGTTTCCAAGGTCTCAAGGATGTAAATGGAAAGGATTTTCGCTGTAAAATTCTTCTGTGTGCTTGGGGTGTGTACATACATATCAGTCTGACACGGAGGTTCAGTAGTTCAGAAACAGAATTTCATAAAGGTGTGTTTGTCCCTGACGGTTCTCCAGGTTGAGATATATTCTTTTCCTCTTTTTCAGTTTCTCTGGGGTCACTCAGCCTTTAACTGATTTGGGCGAATGCAACACACTGACCACATAGAATGCTGCAGTTTGCTTTCATGTTATTCCTAATATTTCTGATTTTTTACTTGCTTTTTTTTGAGGCAGTTTCTTGTATTTTCTCAGTATTTTGTGCAGTCCAGCTTTTACCGGCTTTTTACCATTACCTTATTGGTTTCTCCCCTCGTTACTGTAGTAGTTTGTAGTTCATAATGGGAGATGACCATATCAGTACTGCAGAGTCAGTTTTGTAGTATGGCTTGTGCTAGTTAAATACTGAGTCTTCAGAACTTTGAAAGTGGTCTTTGAAAAATCCGGTGACTCCTGCATCTGAAGAATGGAGAAGCAGCACTGGAAACTTACTGCAGGGTGAGTCAGATGAAACACTATGAAAGAACATTTTAGGGATTTCTGCAGTTTCTGCAATCGTTGGCAGTGACATTGATGTTTTCCAAAGTAAGCTTTGTGGCTCTGGAGATTGCCTATACAAGCATTATGTTTGAAAGCTTTAAAGACTCTGTGGTCTTCATTTGTCCTCTACAAAAGTCTAAATCTCGCTGTGACTGAGCAGGGTCTTCACTCATTGAGCAGACATTGACTATGTGCCAAATGCAGCAGTGAACAAATTGAGTTTGGTTTGCTTACCTGGAGGATTGTTCCTAGGCTGGGTGGCTTTTGTTCTTGTTTTCTGGAACTGTAGAAGAAACACCTTCCAAACAGCAATCCGTGAGAAAAAGAAGAGGGGAGGTCTAGGGTTCACTGCCTGTTTTGGAGGAGCAAACAGGCACAAAAGGTTGCAGCTTCTCAGCTTTGTTTACATGTGACTTATATAGGGAATCACAGTGCATGACAGCATGTCTGATCTGGTTTTAGGGAGGCTAGGCTTGAAGTGAAACTAGACTGTTTCCTGTTGCTTCTCTCCGCTATACTGCCTTACTTTGTTCTGTAGGCTGTGGATGTCTGAATACTGTTTGCTCTCTAGTGCAGTCTTTGCACTTCCCATTTAGTGATCCATGGGAATTTTCACACAGTGTAAGAATACCTTCTGTTTAATTATCAGGTTTTCATTCTGAAGAAATAAGAATAGTGAACTGTTGTACTGAAACTCTGAAACAAAAAGGAATTACAAGTTGATAGTGAAAGATAAATTACAGCCTTTGCTATTTTAATAAGTAGTATTTATTCAATTACAGAACCACATGACTACTTTCTATAATTGTATAAATTACAAGATAACCCACATTTTAAAGTACATATAGCAATAGTAGAAAACACGTAACATTTATAACATATATTACTGTAGACCAAACTATAAAATATCACAAGTGATATATCGCAGTAAACAGCCACTGTATTTTACAGATCTTGTATTTAAAGTCTTGAAATTTCAAAATATTTCTGGTTTTACTACCTTGTTTATGTACCATATTGTGTGCAGTTTTCATACGTCAGATCCTGTTCTGCTGATTTTGGGTACCTCACAGATACCTCAAAGGTAATTACAGTTTACTTTTTCATAGGAATTTGACCACAAATAATTTGTCACTGAAAATTGGAGGTTCTAACATAGATACACATTATACACATAAGTATATGTATGTATTTTATTTATATGTAGGTATTGTATTTATATGTGTATTTGTGTGTATATATACACACACATACACATTAGACCTCATACATATTTTCTTTATGAAAAAAGAGAGAAAAGAAAGGAAAAAGGAAAGGAGAAAGGAAAGGAAAAAGGAAAGGAAAGGAAAAAGGAAAGGGAAGGGGAGAGGAGGGGAGAGGAGAGGCGAGGAAAAAGGAAGGGAAAGGAAAGGAAAGGAAAGGAAAGGAAAGGAAAGGAAAGGAAAGGAAAGGAAAGGAAAGGAAAGGAAAGGAAAGGAAAGGAAAGGAAAGGAAAGGAAAGGAAAGGAAAGGAAAGGAAAGGAAAGGAAAGGAAAGGAATATATAAGCACTAATGACTGATACTGTATATAAATAAGACAAATGGTTTGCTGGATTGAAAACTGTATGTATGTAAGGACAATTCAAGTCAAATTGATATCTGTAGAATGTGATGAAATCTCTTGTTTTACTTCCAGATACATAATTTGTGAAGGGTAGAAGATGACATTCTGGGAAAAAAATGAGGTTTTCTTTTCAGTCAGTTGAAAGCAAAACCTCAAAATATAAAGTCAGAAAAAAGTCCAAGTTTTTAGTAATATAAAATAACTATCTGAGGCGTTCTTTGAGGATCAGTATATCTACTCAGTCTGATTCTTTCTGAGTCTGTGAAGTAAAATAATGACATCAAGATAGTATGTTTAAAATGTGTAGCATGCTTCTGCACGTATTTATATAGCCCAGATACTGTAGTGATGGAATGATGTTCAGCTGTCTGCAGAGCTTCACTGCATCACATCTCATTAAAGCCAACCAAAAATAATAAATTGCTGTATAGCTGATACATTTTTTAAAGTAGCTTAGTAATCATGGGAATAGTGCAATACCTTACAGAGATCATCTGACAACACAAGTAACTGTTGAAAAGACTTATTCTGTGACATAACTGAAAATATGAGAAGAATCCCATATGCTTCCCGAATTATTTTCCAGATCCCAAATCACAAAAATTATGAATTTCTAAGAAATCCCATATGTGTTTTGGATAACATCAAGTATAGAGTCCCCCATAGGTATGGAGGCATAGTATGAGCATAGTATGATCTTCCTCCTTGTGGGAGCACATTAGTCATTAACAAATTTGCCAAGAACCATGTGGGTGAGTTCTGTTCGCCCTATCACTTCTATTAATGACAGCTTGTATTCAGAGTGCAAACTGTGCTTGCTGAGACCTCGTACAGGTTCAAGAGAAACAGACTCAGGAAGAATGCCTGTCCTATGAGGAAGGGCTGAGTTGGGGTTGTTCAGCCTGGTGAAGAAAAGACTTGGGGGAGACCTTATTGCTGACTTTCAGTTCTTAAAAGGGGCCTACAAGACAGATGGGGAGGCGCTTTCTTAGCAGGGCTTGTTGCAACAGGACAGGGATGATGGTTTTAAACTAAAAGAGGGAAGATGGCCCAAAGAAGTGATAAATGCTCCATTCCTGGCAGTGTTCAATGCTGGACTTGAACACCCACCCAGGATGGACTGAGTCTTGGGTGATGTGGTCTAGCGTGAGGTGTCGCTGCCCATGGCAGGGGGGTTGGTCCTTTCCAACCCAAACCATTCTATGATTCTATGACTCAGACTGGATGTGAGGAGAAAATTCTTTACAATGAGGGTGCTAACACATTGGCACAGGTTGCTCTGTCCCTGGAGACATTCAGGGCCAGGCTGGATGTCGTTCTGGGCAGCCTGATCTAGTTGAAGATGTTCCTTCTTACTGCAGGGGGTTGGACTAGATGAGCTTTGGTGGTCCCTTCCAACCCGAACTATTCTGTGATTTTGTGATCCTATATCTTAGTCTGCATCAGCGGGTCAGAATTTGGAGCAGGTTTTTTGTCACAAAAGTGTCTTTTGCTTCTCTTTTATAGCCTCATGAGGAAAATAGTGACTGACAGCAGCACAGCAGTTATGTTGAAGCAACAGGCAGATGATATATCTGCACTAGAAATCAAAGTGCACATGGCCTTGCAGTACTTGGAACTGTGCTATCCTCGAACTATTCAGATTAAGTTTTAGAGCATTGTGGAAGAACAGTTCCGCAGAATCCCCTTGGAGTAGAGTAGCAATGTTACAGCCCTTTAGTTGGTCCACTTACCTTCCCCAGCAGAATGCTCTCGTTTGCTTGTTCTGATTCTGATGCACCAGCAATGTCGAAGAGACATCTCTTTTTTATTCTAAAGCCAACAGACGTAATTATAACAGGCTGCACCACTTTTGCTTGATTCATTATGTTTTGATAAATGGTTGTACTGGACAGCTGAAAGAGATCTTCCATTTACCTTGTGTTGGTTCCATCTACCTTCCTTGCTGGCTGGATCCCTGGGGGGAAGGTTGTGTCCTGGTATGCTGAGACCTTTCAGCCATGGGAATTTTCCAGCTGTGGCGGGAAAGAGTAGGGAGTGGGAGACAGCCCTCCCAGGAGCTTGGTGCACATGTGGGTCTGGTGGAAGAGAAAGAAGATACCTTTTGTCCGTGCCAAAGAGGAGCTCTATAGTGACAATGTGCTACTCTGCAGGTGTACCAGCATGGAGGTTTCTCCTTGTTAACTTGTATTTGGAGCAACTTCACTCCCAATGGGTCCAGTTTTCTCCTTCTCCCTTGGTTTGGTTTGTGCTCTGAGAAGAGCTAATGTCAGTAATTCTGAGACTTTAGGGAGCTCTCGGAGTCACCCGCCTGGGAGGAAGGGACCAGGCAGTTCTCCTGTACTATGTGATTGTGGCGGGGCCATGGGGTAGTGCTTCTGCTGTGTTCATGACTGGAAATCTGCAGGAAGAAGAGAGGCAAGGCTGTGTAGTGTTCCCTCCCTCCACCCTTGGGAAATGTTTGAAGCAGTGCTTTGTGCTTTCTACAAATGTAAGCCTCTCTTTTCTGCGGTCTTGGGGTAGCTTTCCATAATTTGATAGATCTTCTCTTTCTACTCAGTGGCTACCTCCTTCTGTTCTCTTATCTTCTTCCTGAAGAGAAATGTGGCCTGAAGGATGGGAAGAACTCCTGCTCTTCCTTATCTCTCATGATTACAAAATTGTATTCAGGCTTGTCCTGAGTTCCCTGTGGTTTCAGACTTTTAAACAAATTAGCCTTTTAGTCTCACAGTATTAGTCACCAAGCAGAGTCTTCACAGATTGTGTCTGTTTCTGCTTCAGTGACCTTTTACCATGTGCACCTGGAACAGGCTACGTATCAGACCCTGTATCAGACCTCAGAGCTTGGAGAACAGATTTCAGTGTGAAGTTAGAAGCTTTCCTACCTGTGTCATTTCAAATGGACTTTTTCAAAAGTTGTTTCAGGGACTATTTACTGGGTTACGAGTGTTTTGCTGTAACAAAGTGATCTTTCTTGATCACCATGCTCCTCTTTGAAAGTCGGTTGAAATGTATACTGCAGAAAATGTTTCTCAGTCTCTTCTGAGTGCTGTGTTCGAGCTGGTTAATGATCAAACAGCGTTGATTTGGAGAATACATACATGCTTTCATGCTATGTGAGGGGTGAGATAATTAGAAGGACTACAGGGAATACTCTGATTTCAACATACCAGGCAGATCTCCTGTGCTGTTGCTTACCTGCCATGATCTGTGTTACTTTTGTCCACCTGAAATTTTCCACTGATTTTTTTTAAATAATGCATTTATATAGTTAGAGAGTCAAAAGTCCCAAGAAATGATGTCTTTGTTATGATGTCTTTGTTATTTTCTATGTTACCTTAATTTGTTAGTGAAAGGCATGGAATTAGCAGCACTAGGTGAGAACTGTGTAGTGAAAAATCAGTCACAGTGGTTAAGGGTTAGTAATGTCCCACTTCTTGTAAAATCCTGCTGTTGTGCTTGAGAGATAGTTCTTTTTTAGTGTATAGCAAAATGTTAATTTTTAAAGGTTTAGGTGCTTTCTTTGAAGCAAAAGGAATTTTATGTAGTTCACTACTGATACAATAATTGTGAGTTTTGTCTGTTTCTTTCTCACTAATAAGGAAGAAAAAGGAGCTTCTAAACCACAATCACATTCATGAACTGCATGAAGATTAATCCTCAAAATGAGAGGCACTATTAGAGCTGAAGAAAACATTCCTCAGCTTCTTGGTGCTTGACTATACTATAAGGCTGAAAGTGTTTCATTAATGAGCTTTCAGATTAGTCAAGCTTATAGGTTGAATACAATACCTTGAATGATGCCATCAAACAATTTAGTAGGATTGTAGTTAGTAGAGTAATTTTATAGCTAACGAACATACTCTGAGAACCTGCTTTAGGAATGGGTAAATAGTCTCTATTACCATCAGTCTGGAGATGATAGTGGGATTAATTAGAAGTCCAGTTTTGAATGTGATACAAATCCAATAGCTGAGATAACTGCCATTTTGCGTCACAGACTGTGCAGGAGTAATCTGTGATTTAGAAAAGTATCCCTGTCTTATAAATCACTTGTTTTAGAAGCCAGAGGAGGGGAGACAAGGAAGAGACAGCAAAAGAATTAACACTGAGAACTCTATTACTTGTAAAGAAATGTTCCCAAAATGTCCTAAAAATTTATGTGGCAGTCTCTCTCTCCCTGCTGCACAATAGCAGAGGTTTTGATTATACCAGCTAGCTACAGGCTGTTACTTTTATGGCAGCCTTCCTAGTTAGGAAGCACACAAGTCTGATTATAGGTGGCAGCCTAAACCATCCCGGAAACTCCAGTACTTTTGTGACTAACAGCAGCTGTGGTTTACAGACTGGAGACTTCATACCTGCCAAACAAAGTCAAAGCTCAGTCTAATCTCTACCTGAAAAGAGGGTGCAAAGAGAAAGAGTTTGTATTTCCTTTTTCTGATCTGGGGCATGCTCACTGCCCCTGGCCTTCATGATGACAATATCAGGAGGTCTCTCTGAAGGGACTGCACGAAAATGCCAGTAGATTACTTCATCTCCAGAGACAAGGCTATCTTCTCACGAAGCAGTTAGTAATTTAGATAAAGATAAAATCAGCCAATTTATTTCCCATGAAGAAGCAGAATGCATCCCTCATTTTCTTGAGAAGTGAATTCATGATACAGCTCTCCATGGTGCTGTACCTTAATACAAGGGTTATTACTTGGAGAGCTGGTTAATTACCTTACCAACAGAAGTGTGTGTTAATGGGACTGAAGTTTAACAGACAACTGCTGCATTACTAGTTTAATTCTGGTTGAGGTCTTTCTTATGGTGGAGGTATAAATTACCAGTTTGTGAAATCTTAGGTAAGGGCTATGTAACCAGAAGGCAATGCTTGTTAGGGAAGTTTTCACTGTTTTCTCTCTCTTTTGCTTGCCTTGTCTTCTTGTTTCTTTGAATGGGAAGGACAACTATAGAAATCTTGATTGATTTAGAGAAGGGAGAGAAAAATAATTTGGCTGGACGAAGTATGTTATAATGACAGACTTGCAGATCTCACTCTGATTTAGTTTGTTAAAAAGAAGACTGAATGATGGATTTACTGCTTTGTACATGTCCCTTCTCAGGAATAAAATGGCCATTTGAAGGTTTTCTAACAGAGAAACGCATTGGTGGCTTGAAATTCAAGTCTGACAAATTGCCTTAATAGTTTTAGCCCTATCTGTAGTTAGTCTTTGCAGTGAATTCCCAAGGAAAATCATAGGGTCTTAATTTCTTGAAATCTTAAATTTTATTGCTTTTCTGGAAGACAGGCTTCTGTTAAAAAGACAGTGTTGCATCACTGAGGTAATACAAGGATTTGAACTACTTGTTTTCATGCTCCAGCAACCAAGAATATTTGCTTTTTCTCCATTAGCTATCCAAGAATATTAGTACTAAAATCTAATATCAGCCAGAGTAATCTCTTTTGTTAGTACTTTTTCTAGTACTTTCTTTTTTTCCTTATTATTATAATTTGTTTTAATGTTAATCCAGGAATTCTAGCATGCTCTGTAAAACTGGAGCTGGAATCAGAAGAAAGCTCATGATGAAGGGATATTATAGTAAGAGTTTTGGTTAGACAGTCATACCTATGAGAGCTTTGGCTACTCATACCTTTTATAACAACGTGATATGTTACACAGTGACCTGAAATAAGTTCAGCACTAGAGAAAGTAAGAGAATCCTGGCAAATTAAGTATGAATCTGGTTCAGGTTTCATAATCTGTCTTGCAAAAAAAAAATTGTCAGAACATACCTAAATTAACGCAGGACATTTTGACGTGCAGAGATCCTTGGTGCAGAGCTTGGAATTTGTGGTATATGATTCAAATGAGGTTTGAAACAAAGGAGGAGCTGCCTTGATTTATGCTTTGTGACCTGCATTTCTACCAGGCCTTTGCTAGTAAACATTACCAGTAGCTTTGCTCTTCACCATTTCCTTCATTTGAAGAATTTCTTGTATTCAGCAGGCTACAGAGCACTGAACCCAGGGTCCAGCTGTGGCACGTGCATTGTGCTAGAGGAACAGTATTGCTGGGGATATCATTGTGGACAAATATGGCCAGCAGCAGAGTACATTGTATCCAAAGATAATGTCTGTTACAGGAAACGGTTTTAAGAACATTGCAGTAGAGTGCATTAAAGCTGATGTCACTGTCCTGGACTCTGTTAGGTAAAGCAGGATGCATAATGGTCATCCAGGAGCATGCATACCTTGAAGTTGACCGAAATTCAGGTATCGCCTGTATTACTTAAAACCCATCCCTTCCCAAACCCACAAGGAACAACATTTTTTTCTTTGAATCTCTAAGTATCAAAAGCTATTTTTCTCCTTCTGCCACTGTAGTAATGGTGCCAAAATAAGTAATAGCCAGAATAGAGGAAATAATAGGAAATGTAGCAAGAAATTTCTTACCACATTTTCATTTATGGATCCTGTCCATTAACGAACAAATATGGCAGGGACATTATGTACAATGTGAATAGAAGAGCTTGGACTTTCCAAATGAAACAAAATGGCTGTAGTAATTGTTGTAGAGTCAGCAGGTAGATTTTATGTACCCTCATTGCAGAGTTGTAATTCAGAAGGAAGTAAAAATACAAGTATTTACTGTCATGACATAGTAAAGGAAAAGCATAGCTTGACTTGTAACCTTTGATTCTGATGTGCTGTACTTTGCCAGTGAAAAAAATGATCTTCCTAAAGCTGGTAGACTACTCTTTCTGTTGTCTACAGTAAGCATAATCTCAACTTTAACATAGGAGACTTTATCGTTTTACTGATTTGCAAAATAAAAATGTATGAAATCTATAGTATATATTTGAATTATGAGGTAGATAAACCATTTGGAGACTTCTAACTTCTATTTGATAAATACTGTTGAATATATTCTTTTTTGATGTCACAGTGACCACTTAATTTTGATAACTATATCATTTTACAGTACTATTATTTTGTCTGTCATATTATTATTGTGCAATTAATGTGAATGTTAAAGATTAGAATAGACTGTGGGAAATAGAAATTTCCTTGTGAATCGGATTTAAAATCTGCTTTTTTGTCCATGGTCCATGCCTTAATTTAAAGAAACAAAATATCATTTTATTGTGGGATCATAGAAACTATGTTGAGCAGTCAATGCCATCTAACTCTTTGTAGTCAGGGAAATGCAGATCTCAGTCGCAGGACAAGCTTCGGTGTGGTGAATTTGCAGTTCCCTTAACACTTGACAGGTTGGCATGGGAAATGCTTGTTTATAGGCTAGAGCTAGGGCTCCTTCTCAACAGCTGATAGTTTTAAGACAAACAAAATCGAAATCAAGCCACAAGGACAATGGGACACAATTTCAAGTTCCGATGCTTACCTTTGGCAGAGAGGAGTGGCAAGGCCCAGTAAGAATAAACATCTGCCTTTAAGTGTGGCCAGTTTGACATCATCCCTTTCAGCGTCATTTCTCCTCTTTCCATTTCCTTACTGGTCAGTTCAGTTTTTCACACTGCAAATCAGTGCTGTGATGTAAAATATGTAACTTGATCCAAACCATGGCCTTACATTTTTATCACATATTAGAATGTGAGAATATCTCATCTTTAACAGAGATCCATCAGCAAATTTGGACAAGAGAGCCTCAAGCATTGTCAATAGCTGTGAGTATGTCTTGTCAATGCTTGTTCTAACACATCAGTATTCTCAGAAGACCTTCTTGTATGGCTTCTTCTTTATCTATGCAGATACTGTTATTTCCTTGTGCAAACCTAAACTCTGAATCTGTTTACCTACTCTTTGAAGATTCAGAGTCCTTCCAAAGCATAAAAGTCACAACATGAGAAGTGTGCACTGAAGAGAACAGGGGGGTGTGTGTGTGCTTGTGTATTTTTGTTTAAGGTAGTTTTTTTTTGTTTGGGTTAGGTTTGGGTTTTTTTTCATCAGGAAGTAAACTTTCTGCTCCACTGCCATTCCTTAATTCTTAATTTTTTGTGTGATAGTTTGCATTGCCCTATGCTGTGAGTGACTTCCTGTCAGGAATAATCTCATTCTTCTGCCTCTTGCAAGCACTAATCAGCTATATCCTTCTTTTCCTTGGTATCTTCATATTTCCCCCATCTTTTAGATGTTTCTCTCCAACCCAGTGTGTCTGTGTGTGTGTGTGCTTGTCTCTCCCAGTCTGATTAAGTTTTTGGAGCTAATTTAGGAAGTCTAATGTGGTTTTACAACAGCTTCTCTAATAATATTCACTTAGAAAGTTAGAATCATACAATGGTTAGGGTTGGAAAGGACCTTAAGATCATCTAGTTCCAACCCCTCTGCCATGGGCAGGGACACCTCACACTAAACCATCTCACCCAAGGCTCTGTCCAACCTGGCCTTGAACACCACCAGGGATGGAGCATTCACAACCTCCCTGGGCAACCCATTCCAGTGCCTCACCACCCTTACAGGAAAGAACTTCTTCCTTATATCCAATCTAAACTTCCTCTGATTAAGTTTGAACCCGTTACCCTTTGTCCTGTCACTAGAGTCCCTAATGAAGAGTCCCTCCTCAGCATCCCTATAGCCCCCCTTCAGACACTGGAAGCTGCTCTGAGGTCTCCATGCAGCCTTCTCTTCTCCAGGCTGAACAGCCCCAACTTTCTCAGCCTGTCTTCATACAGGAGGTGCTCCAGTCCCCTGATCATCCTCATGGCCTCCTCTGGACTTGTTCCAACAGTTCCATGTCTTTTGATATTGAGGACACCAGAACTGCACACAATGCTCCAAGTGAGGTCTCACCAGAGCAGAGTAGAGGGGCAGGATCACCTCCTTCGACCTGCTGGTCACGCTCCTTTTGATGCAGCCCAGGATACGCTTGCCTTTCTGGGCTGCAAGCACACACTGAAGCCGGCTCATGTTCATTTTCTCATTGACCGACACCCCCAAGTCCTTCTCCACAGGGCTGCTCTGGATCTCTTTGCCCAACTTGTAGCTGTGCCTAGGATTGCTCCAACCCAGGTGTAGTTGATAGACTCTCGAGTTTTAAGTATTGGAAATCTCCTGCTCCCTTCGGGAAGTTACACCACAGGGCAGGAGGTGACAACTGAAAGCAGGCAGTCCAGTTTCCAAATTCAAAATCACCCCCGTGTTTTCCTAGACAGACATCCTGAGCAATGGGTTATGTGCATTGAAATGAAATGGAGATAAGTATCTTTCTTCCCCTAGACTTTGCTCCATATGAACCTTATGTATTTAAATTCTTTTATCTACCTTAAAATGAATCTAGATGCTAGTTCTTATGCTGGATGTGAAACAACAGTGCTAGGAAAAATTAAAGGGTTTGTTTTATTTTTCCCTTAGTAAATTTGCATTAGCAAATCAGGAACATAGAGGGCAGAAGATGGGTCTGTGCAGAGGTACTCTTTATATTTTAATCTGCTGTTTAAGTCTTGTAGACAATATAGGATTAAAGAAATGTGACTTTTGTGATTATTGTTTGTGGGATAGAACAGGGTAGATACATCTTCTGTGTCACTGAATGTTCAGTGCTGTTTGTTAGGGTTTAACAAAATGGAAGCTAACAGTACGTCTCCATGTTTAACCTCCCAAAGATTTCTGATTTGACTTTCACATTAGTGAGAATAAAAGGCTTTAACTAGGCAGTGGTCACCCTTCCTCATCCTCCCTACAGTTTATATACTAAAACTTCTATATGGCTATGCGAGTAGTGTCTCCAACTTGTGAAAATCTATGTGAGGAGAAGCTCACACAATGGATGTGTGTGTACACTGTCAAACTGGATTTCTCCCTGTTTCTCCAGGTTTCTCTTCTCTTTTGCTCATGCTATATGTATGATAGATTGCTCTTAGGATTCTGTTTAGGTTGTGAAAGCTGTCTCCCCTAGAGAAACGAAGCTTAATAAAATTAATATGGAGAATTCTTCAGCAGGCAGTATGGACACCATGTCTTGCTTCCTCTGCACAGTTAGTTCCCCTGTAGGATTCCTCCCTCACATCACACTGCAGAAGCACAAATTAGATAGGCTTAAGGTATTTTTCTCTTCAGCTTGAGTAGAAATGAGGGCCCTGATGGTGTTTCCTATTGATCTGTGCTGGATTTGCAGCTGCTACTGCAGATCTACTTCCTGAAGAAGATATTCCTGCAGATCTTCTACAAAACCTGTAGTTCTTGCCAAAGATTATAGCAGTGGTAAAGCAGGGCTGGATTGATAGCCATCCAGCCTCAACAGTCTCTGCTGGCTCTCTTCATTCTGTAGCGAGGGATTTGGACTATTGGTAGTCACTGCCCCCAGTAGCACCACCTTGCCCAGTAGCACCTGACAGAGCCTCAACAGGAGAACTGTACTTCAACTATGGCAGTATTTCAGTTCTCTCTAATTCTGCAAAGAATAATCCCTTGGAGGGAGGCAGAGCTCTCTGTCTTTTTGATTTGGATTGCTAAGGAAGTCTAAAAGCAGTTTTGATCCCTTTTGATTCTTGTCCAACAGGGTCTAGAATTGGGTTATTCTGTGATAGTACTGTATTAGTATAGTAAGTTCTGAAACAGCATCCTGCTTCACTGAAACATGCAGACTTCAGTAACTGGCATGGAAAAACTGGGTTCCTTAGAGATTTCTGCTACATCCTGTTTTATTCCCAGAAGTAGTCAGTCTTTTCTTAAACTGAAAATGCTCTTTGAACATTACTTAGTATTCACCAACTAGGCTTTCAAACCTTTACTCATGTTTTAACCCATGTTAACTAATATGATTATAAATTTTAATTCAAATAAAACATAAATGCTTAACACAGCTGGTAACAAACATGAGCGCAGTTTGTATAAAATAATCTACAAGTATCTGTTTAAAGTGGCAAAGTCATAGTTCATACTCATTTGCACCAAAAGGGCTTCCTGAAATACATTATAACCAGCTGCTGGTTACCTGTTTCATACAAATTGGATGGAAGGGCTGATGAACTATGGTCTATAGTGTACTTTGTTTCAAAATCTGATACAATAAATATGTGACTCAGGAGGATTCGATGAGTGATGAAATGTAGGTAACATTTAACCTTTGTCTTGCACTAGGAAAAAAACAATGCCTCTTCCATGTAATCTGTTACTGAAAACTTCTCTTGGAAACCCATGAGTTTTACAGTAACAGAAGACAAACTGACTGTTGAATAGCTTCATTGCCGGTTTTGACTCCTGTTGATAGCATGTGAGTTCCCATGTTTTACCTGTCAATTCTTATTTAATAAATGAAATTCTATGTTTATATTTTTCCTTATTAAGTGTAAAAATAAGTATATTGGTTGGCAAAAATGCTGAGTATTAATAGGGTGTAACTGGAATGCATAGAAATGTCTTTCATCTGTTTTTCTGGGGCAGGAACAAAATTACTGCCTAATTTAACATACTGAACCTCCTCTTAATAAGGTTTTGAATGTGAAGTGATTTCTGTGTTGTACAAGAGACAACCTGGAACCATCCAATACTAAAGAGATGATAATAGAGCTGATGCAGGTGATGAATGTGAGGAATTGCTCATAAACTGAGAAGCTACAAGCAGCTTCCTGTTAATTAATAAAATTATTTAATATTTCAGGCAGCACTGCTCTGCCTAAGAAGACCGTGGTGAATGAGCTCAGCATCTGCATCATCTTGTAGTTGGGTAAACACTGAAATGTCTGAATGAAAGGCTTTTAAAGTAAGTAATTTCTTTTTGGCATATTGAAGTTATAGGGCGCGTTCCTTGAAACCGTGGAAATGTTCAGACAGTCAAGGGAATGAACCTCTAAAACACTTACCTCTTGCAAAGCCTGAGCCAAGATCAGGTACTGTCTGTCTCAGTGCATTAGTACCTGTGTGTTAGTGCATTTTTTTCTGAGTAAAGTGCCCTTGCATAATATATCTCTCTAAGGTTATACATAATTATACTCAGATCTCTCAGTTAAACACAAGTGTCGTGTGTTGTTATACATGGAAATTTTCTGGCATACTACTGGGTAAGACTGAAAATGTATTCTCACTGGGCATCATCGAATAGTCCACTTTGACTTCAGTGCCTCAGGGTTATATCTGCACGGTATAACCTGCTGCTTATTCCAGCATAATCAGAAAATTTAACAGAATGATAATATAATCTGATTTGTGAAGTTGAGTTCTTACAGTAGATACGTGGATCAGAATGCAAGTTCTGCTAATGATCTATTATTGGACAATTGCTTCACTTGCATAACTGATAACTGTCTTCATGGCTGGTGGTTTGGACACTTTCAGGGACTAGATTTCTTAAAATCTGGGATTTTTTTGTTTGCTTGTATATGAAGGGGGCCTACAAGGATCCTGGAGAGGGACTGACTCTTCATCCTGTAATGACAGGACAAGAGGTGATGGGTTCAAACTGAAACAGGGAAAGTTCAGGTTAGATATAAAGAAGAAGTTCTTTACTGTGAGGATGGTGAGGCGCTGGTACAGGTTGCCCAGGAAAGTTGTGAATGCTCCATCCCTGGCGGTGTTCAAGGCCGGGTTGGACAGAGCCTTGGGTAACATGGTCTAGTGTGAGGCATCCCTGCCCATGGTAGGGGGTTGAAACTGGATGATCTTAAGGTCTTTTCCTATGCTAACTATTCTATGAATCTGTGATTCTATGATTTATTACATAGTACATGTAATTGTGAATTTAACTTTGAAAAAAAGTATCTGTGCGCCTGCTTCTGCTTTGACCAGATGGGGAGTAAGACAGTGCACAGAGCAGAGCTCATTCTAGAACTCCATAATTGCACATGAAACACAGAACTGTAGTTGTGGGGGACTCATTGCTGTGAAGTACCTAGCATGAAGAATTAATAAGAAGTAAGCAGAGCAACTGTTTATTATTCTAACACCCCTGAAAAAGAAGTTTTCACTCTCTGTATCTGTATTAGCCAAAACAGATTGTAAAACAGTTTGAGATAAGAGGGAACACTATTTAACCATCTATTCTCATCTCCTGTGGGCTACAGTGTTTGCCTTAGGACCTTCATTACCTAATTCTTAGTCCAGTGGTTGAAGTAAAATTTGGGAACAAAGGCAGCCTTGTTTTAAAGATTTCCAGTAATGGCTAATTGCTGTCTTTGTTTAAAAGAGAAAGTCTAGTGTGTGTTTTCAAACTCTGTCATGACATGGCTGAAGGTTTAATGTATTTTTTAGTAGTATAACTTTTCCATAGCAGCTACAGGAAGAATTAATGTTTGGAAAAATGTCTTTTTTAGAAACAAGGAGTTTGACAGATCTTTTGACCTTTTCTTTGAAAGACTTACAAAGTGATCACTTTACATTTTATCTTCTTTTCTCACCAGTCATTCTTCATTACTGGAAGCTATGAGAAAAGCAGCACCTTGTGATCACTGTTACAAATGGCTAAAAATTCAGTGACTTTCCCTAAACATGTCATCAACAAGTTCAGTGCCTGAGTGGACAAGCAGGTGTAACGTGAATACTAACACACATTAACTTTTACATGCGCTGGGGTTTAGTATGAAAGCATTGTGGATGGTTGCATTTGTCAGTGACCGCACACGTGGTAACCTGCATCTGTTATGTGTGTTCTGGGTGTTCAGATACACATGGAGCAAATACTGTGTTAAATATTAATATCTGAAGGCTGAGTTAAAGCTACCTTCTTTTGTAAGGGAGAGTATTTTAGTCTACTGTCTATGCCCAGTGCATATAAATGGCCAGCATACGGTATCATTTGCATAGTCCTCTTAAAAGGCAATAAATTGAATAAATGCAGTTGTTACCAGTTTTTAGATCTATATCTCTATATGTTGTCGTGCAGACTTTTGGTTATCTTAAAGTGACTTCCTGGCTTTTGGATGTTCCAAAATACACAGCCCTCATTTTGTGGCCCAGTTTAGTTTTCTGTCACCTCCAGTGTGCATTAGGACAAGAGTACTGTTCTATCCCAGCTTATCCTGTCTGTGGTTTTTTACCAGATGTGTTTGTAAACAAGCTTAATTGACAGGCTTTTGCTTCTATTCCCTTATTTGTCATGCCTTTGGCTAAACTTGTGTCAGCATTTGTAAACTTCTTTGAAACAGCAGCCCCTGTGAGTACAGTCAGTAAGCTCTTCCCTCACTTCTACAGATTTCAGTTTTCACTTGCTATTGCCCTTCTTGTTTGTATCTGTATGTGTCAGGGAGATTGCTGAGGTTTATGTCTACATGAAAAAAAGTAGAGGATGCCCACTGTAAGTGCAAGCTCTTACAGTTGTTTGTTACTACTGCAAGAAATAACAGCCTCAAAATATAGATCTTTCAGGCCTGGCAATGTGGAGCTTTTACAGACTGGTAACTAAATGGCTCCTTTTTTGGAGGTGACTTTAGAGCTGGGTGGTTTCTGTTAATGACTATAGATGTATGTATATATGCATATACAAATGGCAATCAAAAATTATTGATACTCCTCAAATGGGGTATGAACTTATTTATCTACGTGTTATTTGCGAAACAGTGCGAGAGTCGTTACCTCTGAGTATCTGCTTTTCACAATTTGCTATTTCAGGTTTAGGGTTGATTGAGTTCAGTCACATGGTGATTGTATTCATGTTCTGTTTCCAGAACAGATGATTCCCAAAATGACAAAGATCTGAAAGGCGGTCTCAAAAAGAGATGAAAATATATAGCCCTATAAGTGCTGGTAATTCTTGTGGTATCTGCAGATATTTTGGGAATTAAAATAGCTTCTAAATTCATAGGAATAAAAAAAAATGTGAATAGTGTTGATGTGAATTTGCATGTTACTTGAATAAATGGTCATATTTTTCACAGCATTCATTCAGCTATCCAACTGTAGTCTGTATATATAGACTTGCCATTAAATGCCAGCTACCCATGAGGGCTTTAACCTGGAAGAAATCAAAGTTGCCAAAAGCAATTTTTTCTGCCTATATATATCATAATGGATATTTAGCTGTTCCTGAGATGAATTCTTACATAATTTGTATGCACGAACAGAGAAATCTATGTCAAGAGAAATAAACAAGGCAAAGGTTATTGTAGACCAAAAGCTCACTCTTACTGGTGCCAAAAAGGTCTGTATTTATAAAATACATCACGCTGAGCATCCTGAGAGATTCCATCTTTCTGTAGTGAAGGGGAAGAAAAGAAGAGATCTTTATTATCAGATGACTGGTCAAGTTAAAGTGAAGCTCATTGTAAAACTGAGTCCTTTATATTTTAAACAAGACCCACTAAGAGCTGTTTAATGAAGCAGTGTCCAGTGAATGCACAGCAAATCGAAGGCCATAAAGCTAGGATTAAGTTGCATGTTCTTTTTAAGACATTCAGTGAGCTCAGCTTACATGTATTTAACAAAATGAAGCTTTGTAAGGGGGTGCTTATTTTTGGAAAAGCAACGAAGACGTCTCAAGAACCATACAAATGTAATTTCCCGATTTGTTAAGGTAATTAAGAGGCGTCACACACATGTATTGAAAACTATATTGAATTTAACAAATAATAAAATGCCATGTGCATTTTTACACTGTCTTAAAGAAACCATTTCCAAATGATGTGTAGCTCTTTTCATACTGGAAGTTGAGAGCATATTCTAAAATCTGTATTAAAAAACCCCATGAGAGCCATTCGAGAGCTAACAAAATTGCTGTGACATGAAAATAAAGGAGCTCAGGGTATTTTGGTTTTATTTATGCAGAAGATGGATAAGATACAGCTTGATCACAGTTTCAAAGCAGGAAATTTCTGCTGGGAGGAAGTTGTTTAATTTAGCACATAAAGGCATAATGAGATCCAAAGGCTTGAAACTGAAGCTAAATGTATTGATTCTACATATAGCATGACATTCTTAATAGTGAGGAGAAGTGAACGCTGGAGCAATATGCTTCGGAAATCACGAAGATAGAATATCTTATGAAAAGAGAGAAAAAAAATCCTTTTGAAGACCATTTGAGGTACAAAACCTAGGGCTGTGCCATTTATTTGTACCAAAATATACTCTTTCCTTATTAGACCGAAAATAAATGTATGTGAGACTTACAGAAATCCCACAAAGGACCTGTAAAACTATATTCCAGGAACTGAAAGTAGCTATGTTCAGAACTACAAATCTAGTTGATAAAGGTGATATTTTCGTAATGGTGGTGTTCTCATAATGGTTATGTTTTGAACAGAATCCATCCTGTGACACAGATACAGCTGACTAACCTCCTGGTTGGTTTAGTTGGTTAGTGGTATGTTTGAATTCTTCAACCGTTCTGTTAATTATTTGGCTAAATAATTGGTGGGTTTTCAATCACGCAGTGGCATAGGTCTTCTGCAAGAAGAAGCTGTTCTATATTCCAGTTGCACACTAAATCAATTTTACAGTTGGTTTATGTAATGGAGTAACACCAGCCCACAAGCATCTGCTTTTAGGGTGCTGCATATTCCTACTCAAACATGTACCAGTCAGTGCAGATCAGATGACAGGACTTCTTCAAGCAGCACCCCACAATTCCTAAATGTTTTAAAGGAGAGGCTATAAATAGGGATTGCCTGATTTAAGTGTGTCTTTTAATAAAGCAGTGGATGTGAGAACCTTGTTTCTGCATAATAATTATAACCCCTTAATTTAGTGCTCATTGCTGTACATAGATTGGTTTTAGTCATAGAAGAAGTGGTTGAAAAATACATAGCTTGGTGTAATTTTCTTCTATGGGAGAATTTTGGTTTTGAAAAAGATGCCATATATAATTTAACAGTTTTTATTCAACAGGGGATGTTTGTTAGCTGCTTGGCATGCTTTGGCAGGAGGTCCTTTATGGTACCATTGCTTCAGTTCCTCTGTCTTGCAAGGAGGAGCAAATCAGACTGCAGTTCTTGTTACTGCAGAAAGATTTAAACTGACACTAATAAAGAATCGCCCATCTTAATGCAGAAAAATATGTCTTACCTCTGCCCCTTCTGGTCCTAAGAATTTAAATACCTAATGCAGGTAACACTGGTCTCAACTCCAATCAGTTCTAACACATCTGCACTTTTGGTTCTCAGCTAACGCACAAGACTTTCAAGTCTTCAAATGTCATTAGTACTAACCACTGAGAAGAAGGACAGACATCAGATCTGTATGTATCATGTAGTAAAAATGAGTCATGGAAGATGTGGCATGCTGTGGAAAGTTTGATCATAGATCAGGCTTAGGAGAACCTTTGCCCATTGATACCTCTCCTATGTATGCAATCATTCACTGGTAACTTTGGTTTCCAGTAAAACATACCCATATATGCATGTGCTTTGACATCAGGCATACAAGATGAGTATGGGTATGACATGGGAGTATCAGATATATGCTAACTGATCTTTATACAAGTGACCAAAAGGATTTGCAGGAAAGATCTGAATTGGGTTGTAATGTTTGGAAGTGGAAATTATTTTTAATTTGCGATGGAATGGCCCAAGACATGAGACTGTGAAGTCTTTATTAATAATTTATTATGCTATCATAGAAGTCTTCATCTGGGAAGCTGAATTCAAGTTTTTTTCCCCATAAAATAATGATAGGTTTTTGAATAACAGGATGTTGAAATACTCTGTGAAAAACTGTTGCATACAAGTGAATACAGAGCAAAATACCCTATTTCACATATATAGATATTAAAACCAGGATTAAACGTATTTTCAGGACTAACATTTTTCCATTTGATTGTTACTGCTGTCACAATTTTACTGCTTGATGCAAGTAATTTTGATTTTACTTGTTTCACTCTAGATCCCCACAGATATCCAGACTTAGTATTCATCTTTTTCCCTCTTATATATAAGTTAGGATAATCTGGCATGTCTGTGAAAGCCTCTGAGAGATCCAACATACTGATGAGAGAGAAGATGGTGACTGGTTTTTATCCTTGAAACCCATGATGTCTACTTCAAGGTATTCAGATGCTTCTGTGTTAGTCCCCCTTTTTAATATCCTCAGAGATATTCCGCTCTCCCTGATAGCAGCATCATTATTTAACAAAAAAAGCAAAAGTGAAAGAATAAATTCAGTCAGAAGCCTGTACTGTAGCTACTTCTGCTCTGTGTCCTGGTAGAGTTCGCTGGTATGAAAAGATTTAATGAGGGAAGGTTGCAGTCCTCCATGCTTGGCAGCAAAGCACAGAATTTCAGAAGATGGACTAAAGTGCAAGAGCATGTATCAAGCCATCGTATCTCTCCAGCTACTTCTGCTGAAAGGACCTCACTGCAGCTCCCAGAATGTTTGAAAACCAACATCAGTCAGTAAGAAAGCTGCTATTTAAGCACCAGTCCTTACTTTAGGGCAACTGGCCAGACTGACTCAGACAGCACAATTTCTCTCTTATTCTAGTAATTCGTGAAGTATTTCAGTCTGAACACTTATGCAAATAAATGTGAATTACTGGAGAGTGCTTTCTTTGTGATACACTGAATGAAATCATCTACTCTGTTAGGATTTTTCCTAGAAAACTGATTTAGCATGATACTTATGCTGAAGGGCGACAGCAGCTTAATCAGGGCAATACTAGTGTAATTTTCATTAAGAACAGTCATTAGCTAATACCATGTATTTATACTGAATATAAAGCTTAAGTTAAAGGGAAAGCACTTACCTCTTAAAACTTCCACTCGGTTTGAAATCCCTGTTGGGTTTAGTGCCAGTCTTTCTTCCTCTCACTTTACAAGTAGTGGGGAACGATATAAAAGAAGGAGTGCCACAGAGAACTCATTCAGAATGGGCCAGAGAATTACAATCAACCCTTAAAAAGTATCCTTGACATCTGTCTTTATTGTCCATTTTAAACAGGTTGTTTAAATGATGCACAGGTTTTTATTATTTCATTGGTTATGGTTGTATTCAGGACCACATTTTGGGAACAAGTTGCAAATAGAGTTACTTCCAGTATTTTTCCACCTTTCAGTCCCATAATGTAGTTATGAAGTTTTATACCCAGCTTTTCATCTGGAAATACCAGTGCACTGAGATCACTCTCAAAGGAAATATTGTATTCTTATGTAAAATACTATCTCCACCTTACAAATAGGGAAATGAAAGCACAGGGAAGAAAAGGTACTTTTTTTTTCACCCTGAGGTTATCCAGTAGAGAGTTGACAACATCAGGAGTAGAGCTCAGGTCTGTTAAGGTCAGTGGTTTCTCTTAAAACTGCATGTTTAGCAACTGGAAAAGCAATTGCTTAATACTTTAAAGTTTTCACCCTCACATTTGCTAAGCTATGGACTCTACTTCCCTGAGGCCAATTTTAGAATAGTTTACTGCGAGTATCTTCACCTGTGAAAGGGGGAGTAAAGTTTCTGACATTTGCCTGCAGTATAGGTGCTCAGTTGGCACTTTTGTGTTCAGGAATTTACAATATGCTGTGTTCAGTTCCGGGTCCCTCCCTGCAAGAGAGACATGGAGGTGCTGGAGCGGGTCCAGAGAAGGCCAAAGGAGCTGGTGCAGGGCCTGGAACACAAGTGTGATGGGGAATGGCTGAGGGACCTGGGGGGGTAAGTCTGGAGAAGAGAAGGCTTGGGGAGAGGGGGGGGACACCTTATTGTTCCCTACAACTGCCTGACAGGAGGTTGTAGTGAGGTGGAGTTGGTCTCTTCTCCCAGGGAGCAAGTGACAGGACAAGAAGAAATGGCCTCAGGCTGCGCTGGGAGGATTAGACTGGAGCTTAGGAACAATTTTGTCACTCAGAGGGTGCTCAGGCATTGGAACAGGCTGCCCAGGGCAGCGGTGGAGTCACTGTCCCTGGAGGTATTTAAAAGATGTGCAGATGTGGCACTTAGGGAACCATGGTTTAGTGGTGGTTTATGGGTCAATGCAATGATCTTAAATCTCTTTTCTAACCTAAGGAATTCTATGGTTCCATGATTAAATATAACAAGTAGATAGGGCTTTATGCTGGAAAATCTTGTTTCTAATCATAATCTTGATGTTTGAATGCGTAAGATTTTTCACCTACAACATGTTTGTTAATAACGTGTTTCATATGCCTCTCTTGTTTTACTTTTTATCTTTGATAATTTCCTGCAACAGCATTTTCTTGTTAAAGTCTCTGACCCGGGTGGGAAAGGGCCAATTTGAGTTAGGGAGATAGCAATTCAGCATGCAGAGAAAAAGACCCAAAGAGAACAGAGGGAAAGCTACATTCATGATACATCTGGACAAGGAGATACTGCTGCAAAGCAGTGTGTCTGCGTTAATTCCAGGTGAACTAGTTGGGTTGCCAGAAGCAGTATAAGTGGTTTGACTCAAACTGTGGATTGGATTAGGTAATGTAGTTCATAGCTAGACTTTGCATTTCACTGCATTGTACTTCTGTTGATGAGGCAGAGCAATAGTAACGTGAGCTTTAAGTGTGAAACGATGCACTCTAAAAAGCATTCTCTCAGATTTAAAAAAGAAGCCTGCTACAGATCTGTTATTGTTAATTTTATAATGTCTTGATAAGAACAAAAATCTGATATATTTATGTGTATATGAATCAGTAATATGTACAAAGATATTTAAGATGTATCCTGCTGAATTTTTGTGTTAATTCATGTATCTTTTTTCACAGGCAAAAAAAAAAAACAGGGAAGAAGAGATCAGTCACAGTTGCATGTGCTTCAGCCTGCTGGTGTTGGTGCTTTCATTAGAACAGTGGCAAGTCAGCATGACTCCTTTTGTTTTACAGAAAGCAAGAAGAATTGAGGTTAATTAGAGGTTAATTAGAATTTAATTGGTAGTTCTTTTTTTCCCCCTCTTACTCCTGGTGATAACAGGAATCTTAGAGTCCTTGACTGTGATGCCAACAGATTGGGCAGGCCTGGTGTTGATTGCTACTGCCAGCATGAAAGTGGTGCTGCAGTTCTGCAGCTCCAGTTCTTAATCAATGAGGTAAGGACATACTTACTCAGATTCTTCAGTATGAATTTAGTTCGATAAGTCAATTCATGTCTTGTAATTGAGTGATATAACTTTCACATTGACAAATTGTGCCAACAAATAAGTGGCATACCTCCAGAGGAGATTCACCATACAGCCTTTTAGAAGATTATTTATGGGACTGCATGCAGGGAAAGTATTGCCTTCATATACATCAGTATGAAGTACTGAACAAAAGGCAGTTAATATATGAATGTGTTCATGTAGATGTAAAATCCATTAAATTACTAAATGTGCTGCACAGTCCTGATTCGAATAGAAATTAATAAATGGGATAAATCTTTCTGTGGAAATATATTGATGGTTATTGGTTGAAAATTCAATATTTGGGAATATGCTACTACTTGAAACAGGGAAAAGCAATTGAAGGGGTCATCAATCAAGCCAGCATGCTTAGTTTTTGCAAGTGGTTTGTGAAAATCAAGTTTAGACAACATGAAGAAACAGTGACAGATTATAGCATGCTCTATGCAGAAGATCTCTAGAGATGGTAACAGTCAAGGGACTTTCTGGAGCATATAGACCGGTTTTGTTTTTTTTCCTAGAACCTCTTAGCTTGTCCAAATGATAAGCTAGTCGTAGTTCAGTTTTAATTCATTTTTCTCCCATGAAATAAGGGAAAAATTTTGATAGTTTCAAGTCCTCTTTCTAAGCATGGACATCTTAGAGCTTCTCAGTAAAAAAGTTCTAGTTTTGCAGTTTTTTAAACCTGAGAAATTATTTTTTTTTTATACCTTTGTTTGGAGAAACTGCCTGAACCACAGAAACTGAGGAGGTGGGACTGAAACTTCAGAAACAGTCCAGTGGGATTCTTTAGAGGAAGGCAGAGATGAAAACGGGGAGGCCAAGCTTTGCATCATTGTTCTTTCTTTTTATTAGGTGATCCCTCGAACCCCTAATACATAAGATCAGTTTGATTTCTGTGGTGGAGATTCTCTCTGACACTGGTCCAAACTGGAGATGAGAATTAAAGCATGGATTATACTGAATTAGAGAAGTCTCACCTGCATATGTCAACATTGAAAAGTTGCTAGGATTAGGAAGGAAATTCAAGATGCAGAAAGAGAAGTTTATGGGTCAGTCATAGTTGATATGAACTGATTTTTTTTCAGTTACATCCTCACCCTTCCTCAGAATACAGCATTGCCTTCTGTTTGGGCAATATCTAGTTCCTCTCTGCCATAATAATACACAGGGATGGATCTTTTGTATTAGAACTGATCTGAGGTGTAAATGTAATAAATCACTGCAGCAGCTGTAGGGAGCTGCCTCTGCAGTCCATTTTCACATAGCGTCACTGTTCCATGGTGAGAAGAAAGATAGTAGAAAGGAGATAGAGTAACTTCACATCAAGCTGCCCAGGCAGGTAGAGGTCTGGACTTTGGAAGATGCCCATTTTGGGGGCACCAGAAGCAGAACCAGTCTTCAGAGTATTTATTATCTGTGATAAAGACTCTCCTTTTGTCTACATCTCTTACTTTTTCCTAGGTCTTCTCCCTCTGCTACCTGACCCTGTGTTCTTGCCTGCATTTTCTTTTCACAGTTCCACTTCTGAGTTTCATGTTGTCTTGATAGGGTTGCTGAACTGTGCTTGGCACCATCACTTGTGTGACAGTGTGTGCACTAACCCCTTTATCCTTTAGATACCCTTCACACTCACCTTTTAAAGTAAATGTTGTCTGTTCTCCATTTCGTTATCTCTATGCTTATGTGGAAATACATGAAAGTTCCCATGTACCTTCACATGTAACCTTACTATAAAGCTTTAAATTGATGGAGTTTTGATTTAACTTTGGCTGAACTGGAACTCATTTAAAGCATTTACACTTACCAGATCAATTCAAATTGACTGTTATTTACAGTAGAATATGTATTTTTTTTCTAGAAGAAAACAAACATTTTCCATAAACTGTATCATTTTCTATGGGTAGATCATTACCAGTCAGGATCACTGAAAAATAAGGCAGGATCTGCAGAAAAGTAATATGTTGTGCTGTATTTTGTGTCTGCTCTAGGGTGCTTTGGTCAGTGCAAGTGCAGATGATGCACTTCATTTGTGGAATCTCCGACAGAAGCGACCAGCTATCCTACATTCTCTGAAATTTAACAGGGAAAGGTAAGATTCTCTGACAAAATAAATGTATTATTTTTTTCAAAAACCAAGCTTACTTTCTGAATTTCTGATAATAGACACTTATTAGTTTGTCTTTCTAAGGGTAATCTAGTTTTCCATTGTTAGAGTCCTGTTTCCATGGAACAAAACCTCACTTTCTCTTCCTGCACCCTTCTCAGAACTAGACAAATTTCGTCCGCTTTTCATCAAAATGTTTTTCATTTTACCTTCTTTTTGCATTAACTGCTATGACAGTTAGTGTATTTGTTTTCCTTATGACCAAACACAAGCCCTGTGATCCTTTCAGCTGACTTCTTGTTCAGTTCTAGCCAGAGTGCCTCAGCTGCCTGTATTAGGGAAATAATTATTTTCTTTACCTTGAAAGCGTTTTAAGTTGTAAAATACTGGAAGTTGGGCAGAAATAAATTGTGGGTTTGGGAAACTGGCAAATGGCAAATGAATCAGAGACTGCTTCTCTAAATTCTGTTTTATCAGTACCTAACTGTAGAAATCCCTACTGATAATAAGTTAAATGAGTGGTTGTGATTTTCAAATTCAACCAGAAGCTGAGCAATTGAGTCTGTATTTGGTTACCCAAGTAAAACCTGGTGCAATATTATGGAGTTTGAATGCTACCTATCTACTAATAATACGAAAAAGTTCTATGTTTCTATTAAGGAATTAGGTCAGCAGAGCAAGATTCAGTGCAGAAGTGCAGCAGTTGAGAGTCCTTGGGCAATACAGTTATTCTGTAGTTCATCTTTGGCATGGACCTTTTTGAAGTTTGAATACATAGATACATAATAATCTAGAAAATATACATCCTGATTCCAAATTAATATAACCTATTGCAAAAGTATATGCAGTGTTTTGGGACTGTGTGGGGGGAAGATGAAAAACTAAAATGCTATGTCCATATGCTAGCTGCTTCTGAGCAGTCAGTTATCATTTTACACACGTTGAAATATTTTCATCTTGGTATTCTTACCATGCAGGTACATTATCCACAGCTTGTCACTGATAAATCTGACTTGTAGAATTTATTGCAGTACATCCTGGTCTAGCTCTCCCAGCCAGCAACTTGCTATACAACCTAAGGGATCAATACTTATAAGAATGCAGTGTCTGTTCAGCAGTTTGCCTGTTATTTCTCTTCAGAGACACTAGCGTGGTATCTTGGTCAGAATTTTGTCAGAATTTCTTGATAAATTAAAGTCACACACATTTAGGCATTGCTGAGAGCAACGTTTGTGGCATCACATTTGTCTAAATCTTCTTTTGCTTCTGACAGCCTAAAAAATGGGGAAAATATTTGGAAGCAAGTTATTTGGAATACTGGAAACTGCGCATAAAGGCAAATTTAGTGTAATGACATTTTTGAACTGAGGTTTTTAATCAGGTATGAGGACGTAGTTATTTGGAGCAAATGCATAGCCAGCTGTACGGCCTTTTATCAAAGTCTCAGTGTAAGTAAATATAACTCATAGTAAGTTGTAAGTAAAAAAAACAAATATTGTTTCATGCATATTTTAAGTAACTGTTACAATCACTGCCACTTAAATAACTTTTATTAGCATGTTAGCAAATACCCTGATACACCTCCATATAATATTATCAAGGCAGCAAGTACAGTTTTAAATTAAAAAGGAGTTTTCAAAAGCATGAAGAAATAACTTTGTAGGCAGTTCTGTTTTTCTCAGTATTGACTAGCACTGACCTGAGTTTCTGGGGTTTTGTATTCAGGCACTTGGCTCCAGAATGAAACCTTTTCATTTTTCATAGAATCATAGAATGCTTTGGGTTAGAAAGGACCTTAAGATCATCCAGTTCCAACCCCGTGCCATGGGCAGGGACACCTCACACTAGATCGTGTCACCCAAGGCTCCGTCTAGCCTGGCCTTGAGCACCACCAGGGATGGAGCGTTTGCAACTTCCTTGGGCAACCTGTGCCAGTGCCTCACCACCCTCACAGTAAAGAACTTCTGCCTAATATCTACCCTGAACTTCCCCTGTTTCAGTTTGAACCCATCACCCCTTGTCCTATCACTACAGTTCCTGATGAATTGTTCCTCTCCAGCATCCCTGTAAGCCCCCTTCAGATACTGGAAGCTGCTATGAGGTCTCCACGCAGCCTTCTCTTCTCCAGGCTGAACAGCCCCAACTTTCTCAGCCTGTCTCAGGTGCTCCAGCCCCTGATCATCCTCGTGGCCTCCTCTGGACTTGCTCCCACTGCTCTGTGTCTGAGGACACCAGAACTGCACACAGTGCTGCAAGTGGGGTCTCACGAGAGCAGAGTAGAGGGGCAGGATCACCTCCATCCACCCACTGCTCAGACTTTTGATTTTTATTATGTTTTCTGTTAATATACATACCAATTAATTTCAATCTAACTCAATTTTCTAAGCTTGATTACAAATTCAGGATATAAAACTCAACATCAGCCTTTGGGCAAGTAGCAAAAAAGTAGGGCTAAAATCCTAATTCCCCCTCTCATTAATTTCGAACATTTCTCTGTATATATGCCTAACAGAACTAAGTCTGAAAGAGAGTTTCCTCTTTCTTCTGAATATATTTTTGTGCTAGAGCACAGAAGTTATAAATTATGTGATGCTCAGAGAAATGGCTAATAATGATGCCTTAACTAGAAGAAATTTGGGGCAAAATGGACGTATGGGAATTGGGGAGGCTGATAAGATTAAAAAATCAATTTTCTTCAAGAAATTCCAAGGTTTGTTCTTCCAAAACTTAAGTTTTATTTGGTGTTGGAACTGTTAATATTTTATTTTAATCCTCTTGCAGGGGGAGATGAAGGGGAGGCAAGATTTATGCTGAGGAGAGATGGTCTTTGGTCTTAAGTTTGTGACGCAATGAATGGGTTGGTTTTGATGTTTCTTAAGTAGGGAGAAATGCTAGTTGGCAGAGAAGAGGTTTTAATACTGGTTCATGTTTTCAGAAAGCAGCTGTTGAAGAAGGCCGTGCAGTTTAGACCGTCAAAGGCTGTATTAGTCCAAACTCTTGATTAATTTGACCTAAGTTAATCAGATTTCATGTAGAATCATTTTATTCAGAGGGTTTAAAATATTTGATGCATGAACCATACAACTTTTAGATTCTGTTAGATGGATGAGTGCTGCTTAAGTCTTTGGCTATTACTCACTGCACCAGTCTTCATACGGTTGAACTGTTTAAATTGCAATTTGCTTCTGCTTCTTGACGTTTAAGATTGCAGGATGATGGGCTAAAACCCTGCTCTTAGCAGTGTTGCTGTGTATGTTTATTCAACTACTTGCGTCAAATTTTGCCAAGTGTATACATATATATATATATATTTCTCCTTTTTTTTTTTTTCCACAAAACTGCAAACCATATTTGTTCTTTAAGTTTTGGTAAAAACTGGTGCAGAGTAAAGACTCTTTAATGCAGCACAGTGGTTATATTTCACTTATCATGTAGCATCCACTGTTAAGACCCTGAATGGTTTAGGAATAGTAATTCACTAAGAAATGCTTTTTTGTAGCCATGAAGTCATACTTTGCAACCTCTCCAGATATTATTTTTCTTCTTGTGACCTATTGTTAAACTAATGATGGTGCAACATAAGTATTGTTAACTTGTCTCTCCTTTACAAAGTGCCTCTTTGGATCAGGCATAGAAGGAATCCTGAAGGATGAGGCATAATGGCAAACGTATTTTTGTTCTACAGTGTAGGGCTCTGGACTTTTTAGCAAATTATATGGTTTTGCCTGATATCACAATACAAGGTTGCAATCTTTCATTTTTATTGCTGCAATTGGAACGGTATACAATGCATTAAGAACCTTAAAGAAAATTTAAATGTAAGCAGTGCGTTTCAGTGCTCAGCTCTGTGCCAAGAGCTGTAATGATAACAGTTACTCAAAGAGATGCTTGACAGTAGCATATGACTGATAATGTATGATTTGCCTTTCCGTATACAAGTGGAATGGACAGGTAAAATTTTTTAACCTCTGGAAAGAATGTACACGAATCACTTTGGTATTTTTGAAGGTTAACATTATGGTGACATTCCTTATGTTAATTCCTGCTTTCCTGATGTCATAGGAGATGCCATATTCATCTTCAGTAGACATTTTAGGCAAAATAAATAACTCAGCTACTGTAACTGTCTCTCTCTGACGCAAAGAACCACTGGAAACTATTATAGGCCTTAGTTATTTTTAACATAGTCAGAGCAGACTTCAGCAAGTATAGATTTAATTATACACCAGTTCACATAGCTTTCCCATATAAGATTAGTGCAACTGGGACAGGAGAAAACAGCAAGGATTACAGTGTGAAATCCAAACCCTTTGGGCCTGCATGCTCTTGTTTCACTTAGGAACACAGCTCATCTCCTGTCATTCAGAAGCTGAGCTAGTTCATTTGTGTTCACTGATGTAGGAAATAGCCCTCCTCTTTTTCTTCTTCTAGACAGTGCTGATCGGTGCGTTACAAGTGAGCCAGCAGCACTACAGCAGTTTATCCGCTAACTTCTACTCAGCATACATTAAGACAGTTATTTTGGGTCTTTAAATCCATCTGCACATACTGTGCTCTAATGCCATGAAAATACTCTAAGTGCCCTTCTGCAGGGGTATCACAAGGTAACAGAATCTATATAACTGGCTTTGGGGTTCTGATCTCTAACACATTCTTTATAGTGTTGAGGGTATCTTGGCACAGAGGAAGAGGAGCCCTTTAAGTGGGTGACTTTTAAAGCAATTCTCAGCTGTAACTTACTGGTAATTAGAAATCTGACTATTTTGCAGTATTTGAACAAGATAATTGAAAGTATTACTGCAATGCGTGGAATCAAAGAATAAAACCAGGTGTTTTTTGATCTGGTGACTTTTCTGTGGTGTTCTATATTCATGCTTGTTGTATCTTTGCAGGATTTTGTGTTCTGTCTTACTAAGAGCTCACCTCATCAAAATGACAGCAAGAGGCTATTGAGTGAATGACAGTGACTGGCTGCACAGTCTCAGCAGTACCTGTACCTGTTTGCATGTGTGTTAGGGACTTGTGAGTTACTAAACTTAGATGATCTGTCTCCTTGGCTGTTCAAAGAACTGAATTCCTGTGATATCTTGCCTGCTCATAAATGAGCCTCCAGGTTCATACTGTATAAATGTGAACTCTGTTTATGTACTTTCTGACTTGCAGTCAGAGATCTGTCATCAAGCGTGAAAGTAGTTATTAGGTTCAGTGCAGTTGCACAGCCGCAAAACAATCTGATTACATGGTGTGGTGCAGCATTTATCTATTCCAAAGAACCACAGAATTCAAATATGAAGCAGTATTTCACCATGCAATCCTGCCACAGCTTATGGAAAGGATTTAAACTTTCTTGGATTTATAATGGCAAAACCTGAGGAAAGCAAAAGAAGCCATGCTGCTGTTTGACATTCGCTTCCACATCTTGAGGAAGTTCTCACAGAACTTGCTTGTGCAGATGTATTAATTTTTTATTGCCTTATGAAGTGTGTAGTGAAGTGTGAAGACAGCACGGACCTGAAATGCATAAATACATATTAAATATGCGTGGCATGGTCTTGCATCAGCACTTGTCACTTTTGGAAGTATGATGCTTAGGCATTTCAGTAACTGTTTGGTGGGTTCTGTTGGCATGGAGTTAGTTTTCTTCATAGTGGCTAGGCTGGGGCTGTGTTTTGGATTTGTGCTGTTAACAATGTTGATAAAACAGCAGTGTTTTAGTAACTACTGAGCAGTGCTTACACAGAGCCAAGGCCACCTCTGCCTCTCACCCCACCCCACCAACAAATGGCTGGGGGTGCACAAGGAGTTGGGAGGGGGACACAGCAGGGACAGCTGATCCCAACTGACCAAAGTGATATTACAAACCACACGGTGTTGTGCTCAGCATATAAAGCTGGGGGAAGAATAAGGAAAAGGGGGGGACGGGACAGGGGACATTTGGGATGATGGTATTTGTCTTCCCAAGAAATTGGTCCGTGTGCTGGAGCCCTGCTGTCCTGGAGATGGCTGAACACCTGCCTGCCCATGGGAAGCAGTGAATGAATTCCTTGGTTGGCTTTGCTTATGTGCATGCCTTTTGCTTTACCTGTTAAACTGCCTTTATCTCAGCCCAGGAGTTTTCTTATGTTTACCCTTCTGATTCTCTCCCCCATGCTGTCAGGGGCAGGGAGCAAGTGGCTGTGTGATGCTTAGCTGCCAGCAGGGATTAAACCACGATACCGGTTAATGTTGTTTGTGTGCAATTATTGAGCTTGGAAAGATTCCTGAAGCTCACAAAGAGCATGTCTGCTCTATAGGGCTGTGCCTTAGCACTGCAGGGCAGGAAAGTGAGCTTTGTCAAATGTCACTTCAGAAAGACCAAAGACTGGATGAAAAGTTTGTCCAGTGAGACTGACCCAAATCACGTTCATGTCGTTACCACACACCTGACTTCTCTGTTATAAAAACAAAATCATATCTAAAAAATTACATTATATTCTTTTTTTAGGTCTTACATCATGTTATAGAAAATTTCATTGGACATATGACATGTAGGATTGATGAGGGCCATAAGCTCTTCCTGGTAAGGTTGTATGCAACCTAGTTGAAATGATGAACATCTTGGACATAAAAGGAAGCCCAGCACAAGCTTTTTTGGGTTTTGTTCTTCAACACACATCAGCTAAACACTCAACAAAGAGCAAAATTAAAAGCTAAGATTAGCTTGTTGATGGCAAGAATCAGCAGGTTTGATATGATGGATTCCTGAGATTATGCAATTCCACTAAAGGAGAATGAAAACTCACATGATGCCTAAGGTTTTCTTTTTAATGGATCTTAAATAAGAGGGCCTTGTTTGGAGTGGAGCTGAAGGGACCTCCTTGTTGTAGTTCCCTGCAGTTGCAGACTGGACAACTCATATACCTCCCTTTGTATAATGAAGAAGCAGAATATGTTTTGCATCAAGAGATACTGGTCCCTTATGATGCCAGTGAGAAAGGCCCTTGGTCTCTGTAAGTTATTGTTCAAAATGCTGTTTATTAAAGCAAGCACTATAAAAACCAAGAGGATAATATATAGGCTTACATTCCTGTAGATGCTGGGAATCCTGAGTTGTGCTCCATCAAACAGGCCTCCAGTCAGGAGGTTGTGCAGACCCCATCCATAGTTCGGCTTACCCTATTTCAGTCATTCAGGTTATTACAGGATCTTTTAATAAGAAAACAACTGTATTCATTATTTCTACTACCAAGCAGAGCAGAAAAGCCATTCACACTGGAACTTCTTTCTGCACTGTTAGAGAAAGGGAAGGCCATGCAGGTGGTGCAGTCACCAAGCGGGAACTGCCTGCAGGCTTCTCTGTTGCAGCAAACTGATGCATTTATCCTGCGCCCAAGGGGTATGTGCAGCACAGCCCAGCCTGAATGCCACAAAGTATATGCAGCACAGTACCACACAGGCTTGTGCCTACTCCGGTTAGCTGCTGGGTGGATCCCTAACTCCACACACAGTGGTCTCCCAGCCAGCATCGTGACACTATTAAATAACTATTCAAGCTTAAGTCTACTCCTCCTGTTAGGGAAAATTGCTCCATGCTAATTTCATCCTTCTGATGGCAAGAAACCTTCCAGATTCAAGACTAGATTTATCTTTGTGGCTCTGTTATTCCCACTTACGATGATATCCTGGTATCTGCATTGTCATGCATTTTAAATATCTTGTCTCTCCTTTGCAGTTAAACAGCTCATTCATATCCATTCACAACCTGCTTTTTTCTTTCCTTCTTTTTTTTATTATTTTCACTACGAAAATCAAGATTACATGTTTTGCTTTCTAAATTTGTGTCTTCATTCCCTTTTCTTTGGCCTTTCTTCACACATCAGTACTCTCTGACCTCATGATTAGACAAGGAACATGTTCTATATCTGGTCCCATCTGTGCTGTGGAGGTCGCCATTATTACCATTTTCTTTTTTAATCTCTGCAGGAATATGTTTACTGATGCTTACCATAATAACACCTTACTTTTACATGGTTTCATCTTATCACTGCTTGTGGTCTTGCTGAGATTGACTAATACACCCATTACATTTCTTCACTGATGTATATCTAGCTGGCAGGGAGTGCTGCTTTTCAGTGCAAGCCTGTAAGAGCGGAAGCAAAGCAAGACAAGTGAAATTGGAAGTATCTTTTTCCATCACTTCTGTATCATGAATTCCAAGTAGAAGTTCTTACTCTCGGAAGTTTGAGGCCTTGCCCTTTGCATTTTAAATTCCATTATATTTCTTCCACTCTACTTGGGCAGATTATCCTTCCTTTGTCATAGTGTGTCCCTAAAATGTTCCCTTAGTCTTAGTACCAAGATCGTAAAGGAAATGACAAGATCAGCTGTAAACCTAATAATTGTGAATCCCTCAAATATGCAGAAAAATATTTCCTTTTCCAGTAAAATCAGGTGGAAAATAGACATTAAAAATAGAGTTTTATAGCAGCGTTTTTTATAAATGCTGTATTTAATGTTGACATACGCTAGATATCCTACCAAGGGAATATTCTGGAATAGCCTACCTTTGGTAGACCTAGCTTCCCAATTTTACTATAACTTTTCAAAATGTGTCCTTTTGAAACTCAAAACCTTGGATAGTGTGTGGGTTTAAGTATATTTGAGCAAGTAGTGATAATATTATGGTCACAACCTCAGAGATGACAACATGGCTTAACTTTATTTCTCTTGGGTTTAATTTTTTTATGCTTACCTTCTTGGGTAATTGTAATGCAATCTGGGTTGGTGCCACTGCAGAAAAAGTGCTGCAAGAACTTAAGCTGGCTGGTTTAAAAGTAGGTTGGTTTCTCTATGATTAAATTACCCCAGGGTAGATGTCACCTTTTATTGATCCATTGACTGCTTAGAAGAGAAATCAGTTGGTTGCCATTTCCAGGAATATTGAGACCCTTCAGCTGGGAACAATCCTTCTTTTCTAATCTGTACATGATGCAATAAGCTCGCTTTTAATGACAGAACTTCTGGTCATATTTTTCATTCTAGAATATTAAGAAGATCTCTGTTTATATCCAGGTCCAGCCTTGAAGTTAAGACTCTCCAATCTCTTTTTAATGGTGACTTTCACAGCTGTTCTCCAAAGTAATTTTTAGTCCACCAGGATTCTGCCAGTATTATTATTTATAGTTTCATTTCCATTAAAAATGTCCTAAAATGCATTATGCCACAGTATCTGCTTTTATATCTGTTTGCAAAATGACTTTTCTGAAGGCAAATGGAGCTGTTTAACATATTTAAGGCCTATTTTTACACAGCTCTGTACATAAAGGTTCTATTTCCATAATGAGCCTTTCAAATATGCAATAATAACAATGGCACAGTAGATGGTAATTTTATTTTTGGTAACTACTCAGAAAAGTCTCAAAAGCCCAAATACAGTTGCCATGTTACATAGGTTACATACATACCTTCATTTAAAAAGCATGTGTACAGGACTTAAGACATTACAAAGTATTATGAATAATTTGGCAAGTGTTTTTCTGTTTTCATGGTTATCAATAAATAGCAAATCAATTCATGTTTTCCTCATAGCAGTGCATTAAAAGCCCGTTAACAGAAAATGGCTTATATGCTATGAGCCATTGTTATATTCTTAGATATAACAGCTGTATTTAATAGCACAAGGACCAAAAAACCTGAAAGATTACTCACAACCCATCACTTCTACTTTCCCCTATTGCTAAAACTGTACTGGATAGCCTCTACTCCCCCCAGCCCATCCCTGAGCTATTAATTTGACTTTATTTGAAACTTTTTACATAAAATATTTTGGCAAGTACATAAAAGAGTCTGAGATTTGATCTGAGGCTGTGCAAAGTGATCAGGTGAAGGATTTTAAACAAGAACTCCCTCAACTCTAAAGCACCGAAACACTTGTTCTAGCTAGTGGTAGGCCAAATGCGACTAGAAATACAGCAGTTAAAATGTTTAAAAAGTGAAATTTACTTATAGCAGCTAATGAAATAACTTCATGAATTTGCTTTATGTATATGCATGTATGTCAGCGCACATATATGTGTGTGTGCATGTGTGTACATGTTCATAGACACACACACACATGAAATCATCATGACCCATAGAACTACTGGAGAAAACGTGTAACTAGCACATTTAACCTGAGGGCTTAACAACAGTACAAGGAGTTGAGGGCCCTCTGACCTGGCAAACCCACTTTCCCAGTTTGCTTCTCCCCCTGTTGTCGCCCTGGCTGTAGTGTAGCTCCTCCTATTATTTCTATGAGAAAACAGGTATCTCTTCAAAAATCCATTTTGCGAAAGAAATTTGTTTTGTTTTTAGTTCAATAGGGAAGAAAAACATCCTCTGATTGATTTAATTTTTATGTCATCTGGCCACCTCTGATTGCCTGCCTGAGTAACTTAATCAGCTCTTAGCAGTAGACTGGAAAACGTGAGATCATGTGCTGAGCAGTGTGCTTGTTGTTTCTAATGCTTTGTAGAAAATAAAGCATGTTTGTCAGTAGCTTCATGCTTTTTTTGAGAAAACACAAGGTAACATGTTTTCACATAGCAGCTGTGTTGCCAGATTGCTCTAAATCCAGGTTTAGATAGCAAACTTTAAAATGTATGCATCCACACAGCCATACATTGAACAGCCGTGTTTAGCGGCCTTAGTCATAGCAAATGAGAAGTCCAGTACTGTGATACAAAAATGCATCAAGAACTTCATCTCATACATAGCCATAGTAGACAATAGCAAGCAAAAAGATGTCTTTTAAAATGGAAACAGGTTCAGACAGTGTAAACAGACTAACTTATCAGTTGGAATTTTCAGCTTGCAAGTTAGTTACAGGAAATCAGTGGGTTTATTTTTTGAAGCTTTGAAATCTGAGTTTGGAGACATTTTTTGTAGTCCAGTTGAGATCTATTCTTCGCTCTTTGTTACATTAGATTTCCAATCATATATTAAAGCAGTGAAGAACAGGCACCCATTCTGTTGCACTAAGTCATTTAAACCACACCACCCCTTTCCTGCCTATGGCACATGTCAGCTTCAAGCAGAATCCAATGCAATGATGTAGGATACTTTTCCTTCTGTCACAATAAAACTCTGGGCATTATTCCGGTAAATCAGAAATAGAGCTAGTAATGTCAGTGTTGAGATTATCTCATTAAACAGTACATGAGCAGGAAGAGAAGAGAGACTACAGATTGCAGCAAAACAAGGACCATTAATCACAGAGTCCCTGTCTGCTGAAGCATAACAAATGAGAACAGCTGGTCTCCAATAAGTCTACATGATTTTAATTGATGGAAGCTGGTAACAAGTGTATATACATAGAAAAACTAGACACATGAAAAAATGCATTTCAGTATTTCAGTCTTACCCTGATTGTAGAGAGTCGTTCAAAAGAACTTGATCAGTACCGATATAAAATAAGGTTTAAACTATTTTATATTATAAAGTATTATGTATTATAAAATAGTTTATATTTCTATAAAATCATGTTATTACAGTAAGAATGCATGACAAACACAGATTTATGTGTGTTGCAGCAAGCAGGGAATGAAATGGTACCGTATATTTGGTTTGCTTTTCTAACAGGTCTGTAAAGTCAAGCTGCTTAGCAGAAGGCAAATTTCAGGCTTTCATCTTTGAGCTAAGTCCCAGTTTACTTTTTTGAAACTATGGGATTGGGAAGCAAAACCTGCATTTTTGATTTATAGCTTCAGGATGTGAGAAAATCCACCTTTAGGTGGTTTTTTGGTTTGGTTTGGTTTAGTTTTTAATGCAGCTGCCACAAAATCAATGAAAGAAAAGGATCAAAAACTTTCTCTTTTGAGAACGTCATCTCCCTCTTCCATCCTTTGGTTTTTGGCTTTCTTTTGTTACTAAAGAACTCAGTGGCTCTTGTTGTGGTCTGTATTGCCCATCACTGTCACTATGCTTGGTATTACAACTCCATTTTTATTTAACCTTCATAGAACTTAATGGAGAACAAATGAAGTACTACAAATAAGAAATGGTGATTTCACAACCCAGTAAACAAGAGAAAAATCATGTACATTGTCTTTCCCCTAGAAGTGAAAGCAAGAGTCTATTTGCCAACCCTGTTTCATTAATTTGCTCGCTTTACTGATTCTGTCAAACTTCTATTCTTCTTGTTGTTGTATAGTGACCTTGAATTGACGCCAGAATGAAGCCAATGAAATGTATTCTGGTTTCTTCCAGCATCTTTTACTGTTTAAGGAAGCAAGACTGCATTTTATTTTCCTGCCTTTTTTTTTCTTGGATCCAAGTCTGCATGTTAAATCTGTTCAATCCACTGGACTACCATTGTGTACCTTTGGTCACCTTGGGTGACATGGTTTAGTGTGAGGTGTCCCTGCCCATGGCAGGGGGTTGGAACTGGATGATCTTGAGGTCCTTTCCAACCCTAACGATTCTATGATTCTATGATACTAAGATACTAAAGATCTAGCCAGGGAGAATATGCCACTGTCATTGTCAATGATCCTGCTCCCACATGTAAGATGTCCCTATGTGTTTACAGTCAAAACCATAAGAAAGAGTTGACAAAAGTGGGTGTCTCTTTGCTTTGTATTCATCTAAGAGGAAGGAAGGTAATTTTCTGTCATCCTGAAGATTAAACAAATTATTAGTAGTGCAGGCTGCAAACGTTGTCATCCCCTGGCACACTGGGATTTCAAGAGTGACTCTGAAGTTGTTCTGGGGCTCCAGTAATGCCAGGTAACATGATGCAGTGCTGCTGCCAAAGCAGATAGCCATTGAGTCACAGAAGGTGTGAATTTAGATGCCTGAATCTTGTATGATAGGAAGTTATAGTGTAGCTGTATTTGTTATGGCATGTTGAGCAGGCCTGGATGATCTTCCGTGGAGTTGTAAGGTTAGCTGTAAGAGATAAAACTGTTAAACACCAGGGACCTGTTGCATGCTGTATACTTTGACTGTCCTTGTGAATGCTCATGATGACCTCATAAGGTTTTAATAAGTTAAATACATAAGTTCAGTCTTTATTCAAGGGAGTTCTCTGGGTTTACTAATCTAATGAAATGTAACACATCTAATACAAAACCATCCTTTTTCCTGATTTATTAAGTTTCAGTTAACTGTTTGTAAATTATGTTAACACCTGTTATAAATGCTCCCATAGTTGCAACAGTAGCGTTTTGTGTAGCTAAGATAAGCGTTTGTATCTTAAGCCAAATATTTATGGAACGTTGTAAAATATTAACTACACTTGTAATTGCAAATTCATCCAAAACAGTAAGGTCACAAATCAAGAATAGACCTAACTTTAGGCTTATAGGGTTACTTCACCTGTCCAGAAGTTTTGCACGGGAACTTCTAGGTCTTGAAGAAACAGAAGAACAGCCTCATTTTACTCTTGATTGTTTTAATAGGAAAGAAGGAAAATGAGGAGCTGAGTGTACTATTGATATTGCTTCGCTTGCACTCTATAGTTTAGTTTTTAACACTTCAAGGATTAAGAATCAAACCCAGTTTCTAAAAATCAGAATGTTTCAGAATGTGCCAGTAAATCCAAAGAAAAAAGAAGAAACCCAGTTAGACACAAAATATCTTGAGATGTGCATTTCTTAACATTTGACCACTTTTTTCTGCATCTTATATTTCTCTTTCTTATTCTTGTAGATTTTTTCTGTATAATATTTCAGGTAAGGGGCAACATGAAAGTGTATGTATGTCTTAAGCACTTTGAAAACAGCAGTGTGCCACCAGCCAGGTGACATGCCTAAGAAGTTTGCATGAGAATGACTGCATAAGCCTTTTTGCTTTGTCACAACACAATAGCTGCATAAAGTATCAAGCAGCACTATTCAAGCCTATTTGCCTAAAACAAACCTAGAAAGTCAAAATATTTTCTTACCATTTTTTGCAAGTACAATTTATAGAACTGGGGAGGCGTGTGTGTCTGTTCATTATATACAGCCCGCTCAGAAACAGCTAGAGGAATACTTTGCTTTGGATGTATTTATATTGACATTATAGTTTAGAGATGGAATCTGGATTTGTTGTACCTCAGCATTTGGAAGGAATCTTCCATTATTGATGTTATTGAAATCAAGACAGGTATCTTAGTAAATTGTTCTAGTTCAAGCAGTGATTAATTTGCAGGAAACCGATGGACTGTGTAAAGCAAAACAGAGGAGCACCAAATGTATATTTACTGTATCACAATTACCACTGTTGGTGCAAATAATGACTGTAATAAATACTTGTAGCTAAAGCAATATAAAGACAAATAAAACTGTTCTATGAACCAGTTACATAAACTGAATGTGAGATACCAGACTTGAAGGGGACATTGCAAGCAGATGGGTAACACTAGAAAGTAACTGCTGCCACAGATTTGACCCGGTAGTTCATTCATGTTCCTTCATAAGGAACATGTATTGAATTGCCTAATTCATTTACTGTCTCTTTCTTTACATCACTGATCTCTACAGACTACTTTAAGAGGACTAAGCTTAAGTAATGTATTCAAGTGGTCCTTCTGTTTGCAAGTGTTGAAGTTCAGCCAGGAAATAGGCACAGCAGCATATGAGCTAAATGATGACTTGTTTCACAGTGTTTAATTGTAAATAGTTTGTGACTTTCATTTATAAACTAGAATTTATTGTTAAATATGATTCACTGAGTAGTTATAAACAGAGCAGTCACATTCAGCTCCTGACTAATTTGATGGAAAAATAGAACTAAGTTCTAATTATTACACTCTTCATTAGATATTCTTCACCTACCCATGTCTGTCATAAACTTTAATTGCAGTGTATGCACTATATTCTTAACACAACTAAGAATATTTGAGCAGTCTGTATAATGCCCAACTGGAAAAAAAACAGATATGGAAATAATCATGCAGTATTTTGAAAACATAATTTATTCTTGTGTTCAGATACCCCTAAATAACAATGGGCTTTAATAATCCAACGCTTTTGTTATGCTGTCATCATGACTGATGATGCTAGCAAAAAATAGATGTTAAACAGAAGGGTTTTCTTAATGTAAATTGAAACTAAATAGCACTATTAAAAACCAGGTGGACCACAAGAATCAGTCTCAAAGGCATGCTTAGTTCATTCACCATCTGCTGGGATCTGTGTGAGTGGCTACTATAAATGTTTTAATGATCTAGTGTGGTATGTGGAGAAACTCATTTGAATAGGAAAAGACTTCATGTGGTGATAGAGTATCACCAAGACCCTGAAAGGAAAAGCTGCCCAGGTGTACTGAACTGCTATATACTTCATTTTTTCTATGGTGTTCAAGGCCAGGTTGGACAGAGCCTTGGGTGACATGGTTTCGTGTGAGGTGTCGCTGCCCATGGCAGGGGAGTTGGAACTGGATGATCTTAAATTCCTTTCCAACCTTAACTATTCTATGATTCTATGACTCTCAGTCCTGCCAGTTAATAATTTAAAATACTTCTGTATTCTGATGTCAGCCCTAGAGACTGCACATACACTTCAAGTAAATTAAACTAAAACTTTAACACTGGAAGTCCTAATAATGGAGTTCATCTTGGATTTCTGCCTTCCTAGGACTTCCTGGTATATAGTCACTCAAACAGGCCATTCTGGGGGGAAACACTGTTATCATTACTATGCACAAACCCAGCTCATGTCTGTCTGAGGAACTGTACAACCAACTGCTGCAAAAACATCACATGATATGGATGTCAGACTGCATGGATTGCTGCTGTTGCACGTGTCTTTTACATGTCCTAGAGAGCTGATGAGCTCCAAATTTGTACATAGTCCAGGAAGAAGAGTAAATACCTCCAAAAGCCAAATAGCTTGTAATTTACATGTTTGCTTGATCTACTGGAGACAGCTCCTTTTCTTCATTGTCTGTAGCTTTACCCTCTGCTTCTGTATAGGCACTTGAGGTCAGCTACAAATTATTTTGCTTGAGTATCTGTCTAAATCTTCTTGTGTGCATTTCATGGCTCAAAGCAATAATCTCAGCTGTAACATTTGTTTGTTAATGGACAGAAAAGCAACCTGACCCTTTCTGAGAATTCAGGAGCCAGAAGCCCCCTCAGATAGGCCAGTCTGCCTTCAACCACTGGAGAAGGAGGGGCATTCAATGAGTCTGGTCTTCTTTGTCAGTAAGGACTTTTCATAGTAATTTTGTTTAAAAATACCAAAAGGTTAAGGGACTAGCAAGGGATAAATAAGTTGTGTGGAAATAATGTGTGCTTGCTCCTGGAGGGAGAAGGGGACTGTATACAGAGTTAGGAGGCACCCTTGGCAGCTGTAGTTTTCATTGCTGGGGATAATAAATCCTGCAGAAGTCAAGAAGGAAGGGAAGGGAAGGGCTTATCTAGTGTTTTTTCTCTGTGGTGAATTTTTGTTGAGGGCTACACAGGCCACAGATTCCTCTCTATAAAGACCTGCTTTGAACAGAACATCAGCTAGTCATTGGCTAGTACCAGGAGGATGGTCAGTCTATCAAGTGGCAGTGCCAAGAAAACAGCTTGTGGTGATGACCAGCTGAGGTAAGTAACATAAATTAGTGGAGAGTACTGCAAGCATCAGAAGATGCTGGAGTTTCCTTAAGCTGGGAGGGAGCTGTAATCACTCTAATGAAAGGGTAGGCTTTTGGTATACATAACCTTCTTAAGAAGGTGATTAACTTTCTCAGCAGGTGAGCTCATCCATGCTGGGACAATGCATTGTAACTTGGGTGTAAGACAGTGCCCGTAACTTAGTGCTCACTGAGAGAAGGCAGCTGAGCCAGGACTACAGCTAGTGTGCCTTGCAGCTGAGTTTGCTTTCTGTCAGCTACTCATGTTCCAAGTTCACCCTCCTTCATGTTTTGTCTTCCTCGTCTGTGAATTTGTGAGATTCCCATCTTTTCTGAGCATGTGGATGGTGCAGTTTGTCCAGGTAGGATTATGAGTGGAGTTCAAACTGATGGGATTTTTTTTAGGGACTTAAAGAAACAGAACCCTTTTGCCAGTCAATGCTGGACAGAAGGACTATACATACTGCTGTCCTTACTGAAGGTTATCTGTACAAAGGGAAAAAGCATAGTATAAATTTATTTGCAGTTTTTATATCAAGGAATGAGCAGTTAAATAATTACATTGGAAAAACTGTCCATCATTTGGACAAAAATACAGTTTCTTCTCCCTGCTTTTGCAGCTCTCTCCACTCCCCACCAGGAATAGTGTTCCAGGGAAATTCTTCATACTAAAAACAGAAAAAGAATTAAAAAAAAAGCAAGAGCAGAAGGAAGAGTTCTCAACATTATCTCATCTTTTTCTTAGAGCAACAAGCTTAGGGTAATAAAGATGTTTTCAGGCCACTTTACTAATGTTTCAGTGAATGCAGCAGTCTCAGTTATTATAACATTGCAGTATTCTACTCGTATGCAGTGAGGTTTTCTGGTCAGAGCTGTGAGACTGTAGAGTGCTGTGGTTTTCTGAGAAATGTACCTTTTCAAGAGCTGCTGGTCAGAATATGTTCCTTTTGACAAAACCTCTTTAAGTTATTCTGTTTTCTTTCTTATTGCTTACATAAATTCAGAAGTGTTTTCAGGATTTCTGCTAAAGAGTCTTTGCTTAAAAAAAAATCAGATTTAGATGTTTTGTTTGTCAACTATTGCTTATTTTACATTAAATTTTATATGCAGTTTTGTGCTTTGAATACATTGGAAAATTGATACAATATTCCAGACTGTTTTGGCAGCGTAGGAACACCTGTTTTGGTCTCAGTCCATGTTTTTTACTGTTTCTTATAATGATCAATGGCATTCATATTGTGGTTTGCTGATAAAAATGTGTAATATCCACATTTCTGGCTGGCTTTCTGTTAAGTGCTTAATGCTAAGCAAATTCTCAGGTCTCCATTAGTTGGGGTCCATGTTATCTCAATCAGATTGACAATCTGATTAAATTTTGGCAGAAGCCCTTCATAGTGGCATAAATCACCACAACCCCTATCTTCTTAAAGAGAAAAATAGCCTTTCTTTCTGGCTAATTGACTGGATTTCGTGAAGGTATCAAAGTACATCCTAATTGGCTTGTGGTATAGATGACTAATAGAAGGATACCTTTCATCCACCGTGAAAACTACAGTATGAGAGCTCATTGTTTTTTCTGGAAAAAATCCTAATGCAGTTTCAGTACTTACTGAAATGGAATATGTTCATTAAAAATCTGAGTCTTGCTTCAAAGCTTTCAAACCTCAAAGTCAAGTTAATATTTTCTGTAAAAGTGAAGAGTCAATAATACATAAAGCAGTTTGCATTTAATTTATGTAATGTAAAAGAAAACTACTAGAGAGCAATACGTAGTTTTCTGAGAACCGGAAAATCATATGGATTTGGTGAAGCCTAACAGCATATGTTAAAATGCTTAGCAATCCTTGTTACAGAACTGTATTGTCTTTAAGGGAATAGCATTATAAGCTCAAATATTGCAAAAGATGGTATTTGATAATATCTCATAACAGTTTGGGTAAACAATGAAGACTCATAGGGTAGTTTTAATTGTGGGAGAAGGAATATGCAGAACACTTCCTGCATATTCATGGCTGTCCCATGAATCTTTCAGAACAAAATGAAATTACTTAAGAGGAAGCAGCTGAGCTCAAGAAAACAGGAAAATTTGTGATCATTTTCTTCATTCTTTAGCAATGCCTAATTCTCTTCTGGTTCTTCAGACTATATATCCAGACTTAACTACCTACTGGTGCCTGGGATTCCAGAGAGGCCAGTAGGAAAATAAGTCTAGTAACTGATGGGCAGTAGTTAGTACTTTTGCTCTTAGTGTAGGACCTTGCTCTTGAAATACTATGTTCTTGAAATTTTCAGCCTAAAGCAGACAAAAGGGGGACGCGCAGGAGCTGGGAGATGAGACTTCCATTTAGTCTGATGGTTGCTGTTGCAGTACATGCTAGAGATCATAGCCTCCAAGCAGATTTATAAAAGGGAAACAAGCAGACCAAAGCAGCCTCATATGGGGTCTGAGGTGATTTTGAGTTGGATTCAGTCTTGCAGTTTGGAGACCAAGTTTTCCACAGTACAACATACTGGCTTGTGAATGGATTTATCAGAGGACTAAAATGAATATGGTTCTGGGTGCACTTGAACCTGCTTATGTCTGATGACATAACTGCAGGAATTTGGAATAGCAGCATTTTAGTCAACTAGGGTTCACTTTGTAACTCATAAGTTGTTTGTCAGTCACTCGACAGGTACATTTTCAACACTTCCAAAGTCATGAATATCTTCTCTTCCTGTAACTTAACAGTTTGCTGCAAACGAGTGCTGAATGAGCATCAGTGTGAAGTAGCTAAGAGGATTTATCTGAGGGAGCAGGAAAGTTTTTTGCATGGGCTGGGACCTAACAGAGTATGCATTTGCTTTGGAGTGCAAGACAAAAAAAGAAGCAAAGCAAATACAGATATACAAGAAAGAAAATATATTTGGACTAAATATCAAACTAAGCAGACGTGTAGCGAATGGTGTGTCTGGAGAGAAAGTAAAAGAAGTCGAGTTGTTTAATGAGAAGGATGAGGAAAGATGTGAAAATTGGCTTCACATTTGTAAAACTACAAAGCTACGAAGGGCAAATTGTTCTTAGCATCTGGGAAGAATAAAGCTAACAGCTTTAACTCCAGCAAGGAATATGTAGGTAGCCTATACATTCTGAAGTTCTCCCTGTCAGTCATTTGTCGATCTGACTGCACCCACAATGTAAGTACTAAGTTGCTGTTGAAGGCATTTCATTTATTCGTACTAAGCTGTACCGTCGTCAGAGCAATTCTCTTAATAGAACTTGGTTCTCTTTCCACTAAGAGCACTGGAATTACTGCCAAATTTAGACAACTAATGATAAAACATAACACTGTATAGAGACATAGAACAAAGCCTATATGATACGTAAGTCTCACTTTAATCAACAGAACAAGTTTTCTGTGAAGGGTAAAGCCATATTCTGGAGTCATGAGTCAGTAATAGTTTTCCCATAAATGAGGATGTGAGGTCTGTACATTTCAACTGTGTGATACATATGGCAAAAGTAATAATTTCTCACCTGAATTAATTAAAGATGTTCTGACACATGATTAGATACTTGGAAAACTGCAGAACTATCCAAATCCTGTGTAAAATCTGTTTGGAATCTTACTGTTTGTTGAGAGTACCTTCCAGGGAACAGTTACAGAAAGTATGTGAAATGTATATACATAGTGAACCCTTTAATTCAAAGGGTGACAGATGTTCTACTCAGAGGACTTTATATGACTGAGAGAGCCACATCACTGGAAGACAGCCAGCACCCTTCTCACTCCTTTCTCATTAGTTCAGAAAGATCACTGTACCATGAGAATAAAAAGTTGAAATATCTGTGTTCTTAAATAATGTTTGTGCATTTGTGGGGGAGGAAGGTGTTGAGGATAAACGAGTTTTGTATAGAAAAGCTAGAAATAGACTGCTTGGGGAACTGAATGATAAATATCATAACGTACGGCATACCAAGCAAAGTACCTGCGTGAATGTGCGTAATATCTATATAATAACTAGAATATCAAACCTGAACCTACTCATTTATCATCTGTGAAAACTTTTATGTCTTATAATGAGAAAATGTCATATCTTTCTGAGCTAATATAGCACTGGTTCATCACCTGTAAGATGATATGAGTCTAGGTTTCGGCGTGTCTGTGATAAAATACTTAACTGCGCTTGATAATGCCGTTATCTTGTGCTCTGCTCTCTCAGATAGCAAATAAATTGAACGTTTTCTTGTGTGAATGATGGTGTTACACTTCTGATGTACAAAACGTTCATCCTGCTGATGTCCATTAACTTCTGTTTGTTGAACTGCAAAAACTGCTTCTTCTAAAAAAGGAAATAAGAAAGCCTAACTTGAGTGTTGGATACCATCATAGTACAATTTACGTGCTCTTGGAGGTAACATGACTTACTTCAGTTCTCAAGGCATAGAGCTTTTTTTTCCTGCCCTTTATATAGGCAGGCAGGATTGACCCTGTTTTGTTTCATGTTCTGTTCTATTTTTTTCTGGAGATGACCTCCAAAACCTGCGCAATTTTCAGAGCACTGCATCTGCTGGGCAGGCTTTTCTCAGGTTATAGACTAGAACAATTATTTCATCTAAAGAAGTGATAAAAAATACTGTTAATACAATATTCTGTCACTTCTTTTGTTTCTCCCTTCCAGGATTACTTACTGCCATCTACCTTTCCAGAGTAAATGGCTTTATGTTGGAACAGAGAGGGGAAATACACACATTGTAAATATCGAGTCCTTCATTCTTTCTGGATATGTTATCATGTGGAACAAGGCAATAGAACTGTAAGTGCTGACTGTTTTGCATTTGTGTCCTTAGTCATTTTCACAGCTGTCTTAAGATCTGCTTTTTAAGAATAATTTCTTTTTACAAATATTAACAAATCCTTTGAGAACCTTTTATTTTAACGATGCGCATGCAGTATTAACTGTTTTGTTCCAGGACATTGGGAATTCAGGTTTGTGACAGAGACCGCATAATTATATATTATAGAAAAGAAAAAGTTATTTGGCAATCTGTTTAACTATAAAGTTCCTTGAAATACAGATACCCATTAATCTCATCAATTCAGATTTTGCTATTTTTATAAGGGTAGTTGGATCACCATCTCCTCCAAACATCCTATAAAGAGGATAATGGAGTATATTTGCCCCTAAGACTCTATGGAGAACTTTTCTTCAATGAAACATAGAATCATTTAGGTGAAACTGAACTGGAGGTCTCTAGGCCAAGCCTCCTGCTCAACACAGGACTAATTTCAAAGTTAAATCAGGCTCATCAAAACCTGATGAAGTGATAGGGAAGTGTCTGTTAAATGACACTTCTCTGACAGGCTAGCCCAGGTGCCTGTGCCATGGGTATGAAGGAGGGAGACCTATAAAAATCTGAGCTGGATAAATCTCCACTTCTTGCAAGTTAAAAGCCTCGGCAGAAAGAAAACATTCTTTCTGGGCTGTTTCCTCTGTGAAGTTCCAGCAAGAGGAACTGCTGTGGGCAAACCTGTAGTATTTCATATAGTTTCTGAGACATCTTCTTCATGTTGTGAGGTACCCGCGAGCTCTGGTAGTAAACTGAAATTCACCAAGCTCAGTGAACCAAGAGGACAGTATCTACAAATAGGATTACAGGCCTCCAGTGGTGGATCTAATTCTCTGCCCCAAGCAGACATCACATTGATAGGAGCTTCTTTTCTCCAAAATTCTCCCCTTACCCCCCCCACTATTATGACTGACTTTCACTAATCACTGTGTCCCCCAGGTTGACAAAACTCATGCCTCGTTTTCTTTCCTCCTCTCTGCCCCCACCAGACTTCATAGGTACAGTCATAAGAACCAACTTCCATCTTCAAAAGAGATAAAACCAAAGTTTCAAATGGTAATCAGGACCCAGTCTGCTAGGGAATCTTTTATCCAGTTCTTGATTTTGGAATGTTTGTTTGTGCTGCCTTTGTAAGTCTTTGCTTGGGAGTTTTGGCTGAAAAATTACTGGTGGAAAATGTGGTTTAATGCAAAGCAGAATAAATACATTCACTTTGAGCTCTTCAGGTGAGAGTTAGCTCAATTGCTTTCTCTTTCTCACTCTGTTTTGGTGATGTTGACATCTTAAGAGTTTTTTTGATTCCTGTATTTTAAAATGGTTATATACTGTATTGAGTAGATAATGCCTTTGAAGCTTTGAGAACATTTTGTGTGCACTTGGAATTTTCTTTCCTCCAGACATTAAGGTATTTTTATTGTGCATGGAAATAAACCTGCAACTTTTTTATAATGTAGAAGCCTTCCACCAAGTTTCACTTCCTACTTCCTACTTCTTTCAAAATTCTTTTGGATAAGTTTTTATTTTAATGGCCACAACAACCTTTTAATGAGAACAGAACGGTGCCTCTCTTCAATGAAAAGTACATGGGAAAGAAGGGCTGCTTACTTACAACCTGCTCGCAGTAAGATCAGCTGTGAGACCAGATTGTTCAGGGCTTTATGAGTTCAGAGGGCTTGTTAATGTTAGATACTTTAAAAGATGAAAGAAAATAGGAAAACGTATGTATGTAAAACTTCATGTTTGTATGGAATACCTTCAGCTTAGCATGAACAGTGGTAATAGTGCTCATAACATTGTTTTTCATTCTGAGATAGTTTATATCATTTCAGAGTATGGGATTAGTTTGAAGATGTTACTATTCTCTATCAAGCTTGGAAGGAGAGAGTTTGCCTTTTGTCCAAGCATATTTGTGTCAAACTTACTGGCAAGGAAAGAACAGTAAAAGTGACTGCTCTGCTGCTGTATTGAAGTCCTCAGTTTAGATGGAGGATATAGAGGTAGATTTTTGAGTGTGTCAGGTTTGTGTGTCATCTGCACAAAGAAGCTCTTCCCTTTTTAGTGCAATTCTCATCCAGTTTGCAAAACTGCAGACTAAGTCTGCCAAAACAACTTGACTTTCTTTCAGAATTCCTCCTCATTTTCTTCACTGACTCACCCCTACTTCTAACGAAAGCGCCATGAATTGTCATAACTTGAATTTAACTCAGTTGTCACTAAGATTTCAAGGCTTTACAGTAACAACCAATAGGAGATTGAACTGGTTCATTTAAAAAAAAAAACCTAGAATGTTTTGACTTTGGAATGTTAACCTGGATATTACCCCATTGAAGTCACTGTAAAGGCAGATTACAGCTCATTTTGTGAGTAAAACATGGTTGAAGAGGGTTTCCAGATACATTGCTAAAATGCTATGGCCAAGGTAACCTGAAGAGGTCAGAATACCTGTGTTATAAAGGACCCGTGTTCCTTATAAATCATGTGCACTCTCTTAAGTTTCAGTGGACCTGGCCTTGTCCATAGCTGACAGAAAACATTAGAACATGAGGAGTTTTAAAAACATTTTGTCTGGCAATCCTTGTTGCAGCCGCTTCTGCCACCTCGTGCATCATCACTACCTCAGACCACACTGAAGCATCTCGTCAGCTAAGAATGAAGAATAACTCCAAACCTTTTCACTTGTCATTTCTCTGTCATGTAGCAAAGCTAGTCTTTTGCCAGCCATGTTTGGGCTCATGATATGGTTTGGGTTTCTACTCTCTAATAAGCAAACAGTTTCTCTCTTTCCCTTACAAATGTTTGGAAACAGGTCTGGAGGAGTAAAATGGTCAGTAGGACCAGCATGTCTCCATTTATTCCAACTACAGTGAGATTAATTTTCTCAGCCTGCAGGATCGTACATTTTGGAAGGTCATCTGGTGTTGGGAAGTAAAGGAAGATCTTGATATGAGTCTGTGGAACTCCAAAAATGTGAAATATGCATTGTAAGCCCTCTTTGCAAGCATGCAGATTCCAGTGTTTGAACACCCCACTAAATAATGAATGAATACTTGAACCTTGACAAAATGTATGGGATTTGGAATATCAAAGAATTGGGAAAATTGGAACTCAGTTATGATAGCACCATAACTGGGTCTTTCCTTTCTTAGCTCTTTCCTTGCCCATCCCCATTTCCTGGATGTGTATCAGAGCCAGCAGTTCCACAGCAGTGAGGGAAAGCAGTACACGGAGAAGTAGCAGTTAGAAGCAACTGCTACCCTCTCTGTGTGTGAACCTAACTGGAAATACTTGCAGGTATAAAGCAAGTGCAAGTTGCAAGGCATCCTTCTAGACATTCTAGAAGTTGCATCTTGAGATTGTACTTATTCTTACTTACTCCAGTTCCCAGTTTTGATCTACAGCGTATGCATGATGTATCTAACTTACTCATTTGAATTTCTCTGTAATTATGCCAATGAAAAGAAAGTCTTAAAATCTCTGGTGCACTGCACCTTTATGGAAAGCAGAATTGTGGAAGATGTCTGACTACTGGCACTGCAAAAGTATCAGCTTATGCACATGCTTTTCTCAGCACTGTCACATTCAGTCAACTCTGTAACAGTGACTAAGATAGATGGTTTTGGGGTTTGGTTTCTTTCCCCTCTCTCCTACCTCCTGCTGCTTTCTACCACCAGGTTTTCATTCTGCTCAGAAATCATTACAGTGCTTCTGGAACTGGGCAGGGTACTTTTTTCAAAAGGAAGATGTTTTCTCTTGATTTGATTCCATTTTGTCTTAAATTACTTTTACCTGCTTTAAGATTGTCTTGATGTTTGAAGGTCTTATTTAAGTCACTCTGTTTCTTAGAGTGCATAAAACATTCCCAGACTGGGGGAGGAATCCACCATATATGTTTTTTACCACATTTTCTGGGGTCCAAATTCTAACATTGCTGAAAACTTCTTTTTGAGTTTTCTGGTTTTAGAATAAAATAATTACATAATTTTTTCTATCCTTGCAAGTGTTTTGAAGGCTGCTGTGTTACTGTGAATGGTTTCTTCTTCTCAGTCCTGTTCTTCTGAGTAGGAGTCGAGGATTACAGCAAACCAGCTCTCTCATCTCCCAGAAACGAGCACGCACCAAATGAATGAATACCTGCTGCTGTCAGGAATAACTTCTGACGAAGTTCAAAACAGCTTCAAGTATCCCTAATTTCACAACAAACTTCTAGTTCTGTATAGCTACCATGGGAACCTTTGGTTCCATTTTTCAGTGTTTCAGTCTGGTTTTGTGGGCTTAAAGGTCAGTGAAAGCTATGAAATTTTGCAGTCTTGTGTATCATTAGCTCATACTTTCTTCTTGCTCAGTTTAAGGTAGCTTCTGCTTCAGGAATTTTTTACTCTGAATCATTGCTGGTATTCTTTTGACTTGACTTTCATTTTTTTATCATTTCTGCTTTGTTTAGACTTGGCTTTGTGTCTTATCCTTTTCATGTCTCTTCAGAGCTTCTGTTTTCTCATTCTGAGCTGTACCTCAGCTAGGATTTAAAAGTAAAGAATTCTCTGCTCAGCTGTTTCACTTATGCCTTATTTTTCCCTTTCTCGAGGGATAGGGTCTAGCTAGTTTTTACACAGCTTGAAGGAATGCCTGTATGCAAGTGTCTGCCATCAACAGTAGTGTGTTTTATTCATGATAGCTTCAAGTGTGGTTGGTTTCCCAGCACCTCTTCATCCTTTCCAGGAGCTACTGGATCTCTGCTTTTGCTTTTAATGTAATTCAGCTGTGTTCTTCTTTCTTTGTAGGCTGTTCCAAAATGCCAGCATATAACTTTCCATTCTCCTGGACTATTCTACTGTAATAGTAATAAGGGGAAACAGAACAGTTTATACAGGCTAAAACTACATGAGGCAAAATGTTTTTGCTTGTAGACATTTCCACATGCAGTATAATTTTCTGTATGAAAGTAGTAATTACTGTATCAGTAGCTCTGATAGAGTTTCATTAGAGTAAACTAATATTATCAATATAATATAGTTAACTAAATTGCTTCATTTAATCCTACTTCTAGTGCAGTCATGGTGTCTACCCTTAGGAGAAATTGACTGTAAAGTGTAATGCCTGGCACGCTTTTTGCAAGCAACACTTCTCTAGGGATCCAAAAAAATACTGGTCTTCCTTCTGGTTTATACATACTTTCCTTGAGGAGATAAGGAGATGCAAGAAGTAAGGCACTGATTTGCCTTTGACAGACAATTCCTGGCCTTACTGTGCCAAAGAATTAGCTTTGGGTTCCTAGACAGCCCTGCACTAGGAAAGAGATAGCATCTTTTCAGGAGAAGCAAGATAGATGTATTGCTGGAGATTTGTCATGTCTCTCCTGGATCCAGCCATAGGGCAGGTTGAGAGCAACAAGCAAAAGACCATGGAGGATGGAGAAACTTACAACCCTTTCACACAGAGTTTTCTCCCCTGCTCCTTCTGAACTGGTATTATTTTGTATCAGTATATCCTCTCCCAGACATCTCTTCCAAGATGGGGGATGTTCTGTCCTAAACCAAACCAAAAGCTTTGTGCTGCCACTCATGAATATTCCTTGTTGTTTAGTCCAAAAAGGAGTTAGTTTTGATGCAGATACTTTATTTTGTATGTCTAAAACCCAATATTTCTTGGAGCCCTGTAAAGGCAGTGCAGGACAACTGCCAGGAAGTAGGCTCTACAAGTCCAAAAAGCTTCAGGAACATCTGTTGTCATCACCCCAGAAACTCTGTAGGTGATCTTATCTGCAATGACACATCTGAAATGACTTCCAGGATATACAGCTGTTTGAAGAAGATCCTTTCTCATTTCCCGACAGAATTAGTGTTATGTCTGCCAAACTTAATAGACTCTGTTTCCTTTCACCTGTATATAATAAAAGCTGTCAGCTGTTAAGCAATCAAGGTATTTGTGGCAGGTAGACCCTAGCTGATTGCAAGACCCTCACCCAGCTGCCTACTGGGAACAACTAGTTTTGTGATAATGAAAATATGTTTAGCCTAAAGTTTAATGTAATGTATAGTGACTGCAGTTCATGTGAGAGTTGGATGCTACCCAAAGATAAATGGACACATTCTTTGGTAAGCAATGACGTATGTATCTTAAGAAGAAAACTGATTGCACAGATTTATCGGAATTGTTCTTGACTTTTAAAATTGGTAGGTACAAAGGGCAGGCTGGGTAGGATCAGCCTTTACCTTAGAAAGACCGTATGTGCTTTCCCCTTCTCCCTTCATTTGCCCCAGTTTTGCCAATATTCCTGGTGAAGTACTAATACTGGTAAGGTCAAGCAACCCAGCCTGCATACCGGATAGTTTAATGGGCTGGGATAACTGCCCAAACTGCCTTGTCAGCCTGTGTGTGTGCTCTTTCCACCGCTGTGGCTGTTGCCAGCTTAGTCATGCCTGCTGTTTATGTGGCTCTGCTCCCTTTTCTGTCATCTGTCAGCGGTTCTCATCTGGCTAAACAGTAACATTTATTATGCTGCCTCTTCTCTTCCTGGTTTTGTTTTCCTCTCTTATTCTTATCTTTCCTACTTTGCCTCTCATGCCACAAGCAGCACGTACCCCAAACAGACCTAGTTCTTTCCATCAACATACTCTGACCAGTCCAGGTAGGTGAACCTATGTCAGAAGCAAACTTCAAAGCAGAATAGAATGTCCCAAGATGTCACTCTCTTGAGGACAGATGTGCAAGTCTTGTTTGCAAATGTCCTCATCTTACCCCTTGTTTACCCCTCATTGTCTGCCTACCCGGCCTGCTCCAAAGTCTGGTGGTGTGGAAATGACTTTTTTATTCCAGTACAGGTTACTCATAAACAGAAGCTCAGCCCCAACTGGTCAGCTGTCTTGGATAGGAATGACAGCCAGATCTCCTGCTAACTGCATCTCTGCAAAAAGGGTTGAGTGCCAAGTCTCAAGCCAAATGGGTAGCTGCTGCTGGCACCATTAAAGACTGTGTGTATAGAATATTACTGTATAAATTGGCTGGCTGCTGCTTTCCTGCTCATCTCACTTCTGTGCTGTGATATGTTGCAAAATGCTCTTGCAGAAACCTTGCTCACGGAAATCTCATGTGGAAAAGTAACATACTGCAGGTATCTGTGGAAACAGGATCTGCCAAAGCTGAAGATGGTGGCACGGGACCATCTTGCGGAGAAGGTTCACCGAGGAAAAGGGTTTGCCACACTGTGGCTATCTTTGTGTATTCAGCTAGCAATAATGGTAAAATACAAGTGAAAGGATGGGGTTGTTTGGTCTTTAGGTGCCCTGAAGTTCTCTATACCTTTGGCCTGGAATAGACATAGTTTGGAAGGTCAAAGGATGTCTGGAGTAATTTTTCACTGTCTTTAGCTGAGGGATAAATATCAGACAAGTCTTTACTACTCTGCTTTGGCCTAGTTTTAGTGCATAATCCAATAGTTGAAATATTTAAAACATTCTAGAGGCAAAAAATGGAGGCCAGAGGAAAGTGTGCGTGCTTTCAAGACTGCTGGAACATACTGGTTAAGGAAGGATGAATCTATAAGGATATGGATTACTCTACAGTATTTTAATGTTTGAGTTCCCTTCAAATTTTTGCATAGCACTCTCAATCTTGATTTGAAGTCTGACCTGGTAGAAGAGAGGCCAGTTTTGCTAAGTGTAGTATTTGAGCCAAAGAGAGAGGGATGTTATTAATCTAAGGAAAACCTTAGAGCAATTTGTCTGGAGAACCTTGTTTTGGTTTGCTTCTTTAATTCTCTTGCAAATTGCTTTAAAGCTCAGAGCCCAGGTGATTTTAGGTTTGGCTTCCAGATAAATTCTTAGCTTTATGGGTACTGTCAGTCTCTGCCATATTTTTTTTCCTGGTGACCTTTGGTGAACCAAGACCATGCAAGTCTAGATCCTAAGCTGAACTTCAACAACTCTGCTCTGACCCCAGAGCCTAGCTGGAAGAAAGGTCCTGTTCCGTTCAAGAATTCACATAGCCTGAAGTTCTATGGACTGGTGCTTGTCTTCTTGCTCTGTATGACTGCCAGGGCCTAAAGGTTTGGTCAGAAAAGATGACAGTTGAAAAATCTTCATCTGCCCATTCAGCTTCCTCTGATTTGCATTTACTCTCAGGTGCTGGACATCAATGACTTAAGCAACAGTCCCTGTACTAAGTTGCATGCTTCATTGTTGGTACAGGTTACAAAAAAAGATGGAACAGCAAGAACAAGAAGTAATCTTTATAGAGGCTTACAAAGACTCATGGCCCTGTCATTATACAATTGGCGAGTCTTGTTAGCAGTATTTGAAATGAATCCAGTGAAGACTTTGCAAATACTTGCTAGATTAGCCTTGACATTGAGCAAATGAGGAGGGAGGGCAGAAAGAGAAGGCGTGGAGACTAGGAAAGGCAGAAAAGTCTTGGAAATGAAAGGAGGAAGTACTGTAATAGGAGGAATAGTGAGATTTCAAACAAGCAAGCAAACAAAACCCCAAAAAACAAAAGAAAGGATTAATCAGCAAAGAAGAATCTTTGCCTATAATGGCAAAATGGGAGATAGAAGAGCACATGAAAAGATACCAGTAACTTCCAGGTAGGTATCTTCCCCTGCTGGGAATCTTAGAATGACTTTTGAACTGTTGGAGTTACATGTTGGTAACACACCTAGGAATTAAGGTAAGCATCTAGCTCTTCATACAAAAAACATTTACAGATTTGAATTGATTTTTGTCTTGCAGATCCACAAAGACTCACCCTGGGCCAGTTGTACATTTAAGTGACAGCCCAAGAGATGAAGGCAAAGTGAGTACAACCAATGGTATAAAACATTTCATAGGCTTTATTTGCCTTGATAGCTCACTCTTCTTGTGTACTCAGTAATTTTGCCATCTGCTTGCTTTCTATATTTGCAAGGTCACTTTTACTATTTTACAGGTTTTAAGAAACAAATTCTCTTTGTGCAATTTTAATGAGTCAAATTGCGTGATACAGACAACATACAGACAACTGTTCTTCGAAACCTATAGCCAACCAACATCTTTCCTGATTAAATAAACTTGACTTTGCTTAAGTAAGAATTGACTAAAAGCTATATCATGACTTAAGTACTTGGATAAACGTGCTATTATGAAGGCGTTGTTGTGAGTTTTCAGAAGATAGTAAGTATTTTCTTATGCAAGAATAATAACGAATGTAACCCACATTTGGAACTTGCTACTGTAAGTTGAGAATAGGGAAGAGCTGTCAACAAGTGGAAGCAAAACATACAGAGTTGTGATGGGTAACATCAGGAGGCAAAATCAGAGTTGGCTTTGTTTGTATGGTAGCTTTTTCAAAATGAAACTTGGTTGCCAGAATAGCAGTTTTTATGACAGCTTTTTGATTTATGTGTCGTTACTCGATTTTGGAGCATTTTGCTTGTGTGGAAGGGACATTTAACTATCTCATTGGTTTTGATTGCATTCACCAATTGCATTTTACTGTGCATTTATACAGGACTGCATCTTATAAAATGGTGTATCTATTTGACAGTGTGCCCCATGTACAGCTAATAGTTATTGGACACTAGCAGCAGTTTGAATTTCTGATACTGATATGAAGCATATTATACTGAAATTAATATGGGTACCTAGAAGAACACTGATGACTACATCTGAATTTCATTTGCATTATCCATCCTTAGATTTATTCATATTGTAAGGAGACCTATGCACAAAAAATGCACTTGCCAGCTAACCCTTCAACAAGTGAGATTGAATGTCTAAGATTTTTTGGAAGTATCCCAATAGATCATGCAATTTATAATACAGCAAATAAAGTAATTGAACACTATAAAGTGTAGTGTTTTAGCCTCAAACCAGAAGCCGTCAAGAAATGCTATTTAACTATCTGTGGCAAAATACCTGATAAAAAGAAAGGTTTATTGATGAGGCATAACTCTTATTCGCTGACTACAACAGAAATCGCTGCTGACCTACCTAAAGTACAGGGTGTAGGTAGAAAGGATGTGATACTAAAAGAAAAAAATGGTCTTGTAAGTGAACATCTCTTACAGGAATGTTGTACACCACAGCCAAAGAGGAACCTAAAATATTTTTACTTCAACAGAAGTAAATTCCATTTTCTTGTAGTAAGAAAATTACTTAGGCTGCAAGAATATGTGAAAATATGAAAAGCAATTTCCTTCTTCCTGTATTGTTCTTCATTATTTGCTCTTGGCCATTTCGGTACAAGATACTGCAATAGGTAGACCTTTTGTTTAATATAGCAGAGTTGTTCTTAGGTGATAGAGCTGTTTCAATATAATACTACATGTTCTGCTTAGTTCTTCAGGTTCTAGTTAACCAAAGAGCACCAAGAGGTGTTAGTGGGAGAAACTAGATTCCCTGTATCACTTCATGAGCGGGATTGGATAAAAATGTTTTTTACATATGCTTCAGGACTTGAATGGATACAAAGTATGGATACAAATCAGTCATCCTTATACAGATATTGTTGTACCCTACAAGTATGAGGATAGTATACTTTGCAAGGGTCCAGTGGTATGTCTTCCCCTGTGTATCACAAAGTTGTTTACAGATCTGGGTATGTTTCGCTGAAGTAAGTAGGTAGCGTTTTCCTGTGGGCAGTGAGTTGTTGAGTCCTAAACCAGACAAACCTTTCCAAATGTAGGACAATTGTAAGATCTCTTTTTAAAAGCCTGGGGAATTTGTGTGCTGACTGTATGTTCATCTTTTAAAAATACTTAAAATTGCTAACATTTCCGGTTTCTATCAGTGACCCATGACCACTTTGTCTGCAGCAAAGCACTGAATGTCATTCCAGAAGATTTCTGCCATCCACATCTTTTCCAGAATGCCTTCCAGGCAAACTGTCAAGGCAGACTTTGGAGACAGTTTCTTTTACAAACCTAGCAAGCTGTGGCTGGAAGACAGACAACAAAGAGATTTTGGGCATTTAATGGGGTGCTGAAAAATAATTTGGGGTCCTAGTGTTTAAGTTCATGAAATATAACTATGCCTGCCAAATAAATGAGTAAGGGTACTTAGGAACAGACTGAAGTGCATAGCCAGTTTTAAGTGGCAGATCTGTAGCAAACATGATTTCTCTTGCTGACCCAGGAGAAGACATTAACTCTGGTGATCTGCAGTTTCCCAGCAAGTGGAGAAATCTTATTAGGAAACAGTTTAATGTTATTAAGTATTAGCTGGTGGACTAAACTTTCTATCTCTGAGTCTGTGTTCTGAGATCTAATAACACCTAACACAGTCTATTTAGAAGGCTTAGTTTTTTTTCCTCTCAGTTGTTTTGTGCTACCAGGACAAGAAAGGGGCTGGCTGGCATGTACCAAGATGCAATTAGTTCACTTTAAAAGAAAAGTCTCCCTAAAACACCATCATCAAAAGCATTTCATGAAGCAGGATTTAAGACAAAATGCGGAACAACTCCACGAGACAAGGAAGCTCTTGCCAGAACTCCTCCCTCCTTCAAATTCTGTTCAGCTTTCTGCATATTTCTTAGCCTAATTAAGCCTAAGTAATTAAACAAGGTGCCAGGAACCACCAGCTGAAGAGAAATCTTTGGGTTGTTTCCTTGACTCTCTTTACCCATATTTACATATATTTTTCTTCTTTGTGTTTTCTTCTCCAACTGCATTTATGAATTTTTCTTTTTACCTCTGTTGCAAACATAAAGCCTGTCTTAACAGATCTCTCGGGTGCTCACCATAGCCAAGAAGAATGTGAATGTTTGAGTTTCTTATGGTTCAAACAGGTCAGAATTTGAACCATCAGAAATATACTGGCAATAAGACTAATCACAGTCACCCACTACTAGTAGTTAAGCAGCATGGCTACCATCAGAGCAAAGAGAAAGAGATTCCCAGCTATGCAGCAAATCACAGAATCATGGAATGGTTTGGGTTGGAAAGGACCTTAAGATCACCCAGTTCCAACCCCCTGCCCTGGGCAAAGACACCTCACACTAGACCATGTTGCCCAAGGCTCTGTCCAACCTGCCAGGGTTGGAGCATTCATAGCTTCCTTGGCCATCCTGTTCCAGCACCTCACCACCCTCACAGGGAAGAACTTCTTCCTTATATCTAACCTAAACTTCCCCTGTTTCAGTTTAAACCCATTCCACGATGTCCTGTTGCTGCAGTCCCTAATGAAGAGCCCCTCTCTGGCATCCTTGCAGGCCTCCTTCCCTGAAATCACAGCACTTTGTGTCTTGCAGCTCTGTAGTGCTGTTGCGCATTAAGTGTTTCAGCAGTAGATCACATGAAATGCAGTCTCTGACAGGAGGTTTTTAACCTTTTAGGAATCACCTGTAGTGTGATATCTTTGCAAAAAAGAGAGTGATAAAAATCCCTGCTTCACCAGGGAGAAAGGCTTGTTAAGGTACAGGGTCACAGACTAAATGCTTTTCTGTTCTTTCAGTTTCCTGAATATATTTGTACAAAAGCTGAGGTGAAAAGAATGCTGATAGGAACTGAGCTCAACTGGTTTGGTACCCACCTGTATTGTACTAGTGCGAGCGTCCGTTATGGTGACAGTTAAGGAAGGCACTCAGATTCCGTAACGTATTGATTAAAATACTTGGTTTTGAAGTTACAGAAAAAGGATGATGGGAACCCCAAGTTGTGTAGCATTGGATGAACCTTCTATAAGGACACAACACACTGTGCTGGTCCCCTCTGTGAGGAGTTTGCCAGCATTTTGATCTTTGGAGAGCTCAAAAGATAAAAGGTTTTTTTTTTAATATCCATTTCTACTATCAGGAAAAAGGGTGTTCACATGAGACATACTGCCTTATATTAAGATAAAGGCAAAGACACAAGAATACTGTAATTGCCCTTATCATGCAGGGGCTGCCTACAGTCTTCTTTAGAATTAGCCAGTTAAGTTTATCTTGTGGCCAAGGAATATGCACAGCACAACATAACATAGAACAGGCCTCACCTACTCAAGTTAACTGCTATGTGGATCAGTAGCTCCTGGATATAATAAGTCTTCCATTTAGGATCACTACACTAGCAGTAAAAGCACTCACAGTCAGACACTTCTTTGTTCACTCTCAGTGGCAGTCTATTATCCCAGATTACCATATGGCATCCTGACACAAGTGCTATCCAGTTAGTTGCGTGCTTTCTGAACAGGATGTCTTTTCATATTTACTCTGCTCCAGGATCCCATAGGGACCCATCCAGAGCAAAAATGATAAATACTGTGGAATTTCTCCAGGACAGTTTGAATTTTTCTCAGGAGCAGAATTCTTAAGTAATCAAGTATTTTTCATATTCAGGTATTAAATATAGTAACTATAAATCATTCCCAAATTAGGTAATGCATCTTCACATAATGAATATTCTCCTGGCAATATAAAGAATCATATTTAGTAGGACTAAGAGTATTCCCAGACTCTTTTATAGCAGTATTGATGTATCAGTTATACTTAACTTGGGAACAGTGATATCTTGTTTAGCAGTCCAGCCAAGTTTCATTTTTATGAGTTATGCAAGCTAAAACGGGTGATGGCAAAGATGCTGGTAAGGTTTCACAGACTAAGAGATAATTTTGTCTTTCTTCTGCTCAAATTCTTAATATAGAAACTGTAAATTCTTGCCTGCATTCTGTGATTCATGTGTTTATGGATAAAGAACAACTGCAGTTACCACTGCCAGTTGTATGAAATATTCTATAGCAGAAATGTGTGAGTCTGCCAGTTTAGCCATTCCCAGTCTTCATGTTCGGATAGATTCCTAGGAAGACAGGCTCTATGGGAAGCAATTTCCAGGACACCTAAGTAGGCTAGACCTCATGTCGTCCATAAAATCTGAAATTAATTGTGTTCAGACAGAGAGAGATTAATATTGTGCCAGATCAAGAATTCAGTTCTTTTCAGCAGAGACAAGGCGAAGGGATTGTGCTCATCCTTTTTTTTATCCTGGGCATTGTTTTTCTTCTCTTTCTCTTTTCACAAACCTTCTTCCCCAGTATTTTTCAGGTGTGCATGCAGATGCGACATCCCAGTTCCAGAAGAAGTAAAAACTGGCATGCCAGTTAAATTCTTTTCAGTTTCTAAGAAAGCAAGCAGTTTATTCTCTGCAAGGGGAGATCTTAAGAATGTTTTTAAGCAATAGAAAGCAGAAATCAAAGGAATGTAAGTAGCTGGATAAGAGTTTAATCTGGAGACTCTCTGGTTTGAAATTGTTCAAATAATCCCTTTGGTGTCAGTTTTCCCTCTAACCAGGGGCAAAGAAAGTAAGAGCGGACAGGAACATGCTATGGTCTTATTTTCTTAGTAAATGTACACTTGTAGAGACTACCCAGACATGTAATCTTGCAGGGAAGTTAACTTGTCAGTAATGAGAATTTCTGTTGAAAGGTAATTTGAAAGCAGGGTGTTCCAAAGAGAGCCAGTTACAATCCTGAACATCAGTTTGGCATTTCTTTTTATAGTGCTTATTTGTTTTCTTTAAAATCTCTTAAACCCATGAAGTTCTTCAGCATTTATTAATGCCTTTGGAATCAGAAACTATAACTGTGTTTGTTTCCCTCCTCCAGCTGTTGATAGGCTATGAAAATGGGACTATCGTATTCTGGGATTTACGATCTAAAAGAGCTGATTTAAGAGCTTATTATGATGAGGTAAGCAATTTCCATTAATTCAGAAAAGCTGTTACTCAGCAGGTTTTTGTGTGTTGTGTCAAGCAATTGAATATTTATCTGAAGGCATTGCTTGTTTTGGAAATACTGTTTGTGCTGTGCTTTTGCCAGTAGAAATCAAAACCTGAAATCTCTACTTCTAATGCGTTAGCTCTTGCGAGTGTGTTCTATGGCATAGTCTCTTCCCCTTGATTCTGGCAAGTTCATCAGTTTCTGTATGGAGATCTGTTGGAAAGAGTGTAGTAATGAGCTGACCTGAGACATAGCTACATTAGGAATTATATAATTATCAGTAATTTACTAGAACATTAATTACAGTGAAAGGCAAATTGCTTTGTAGAGCTGTTGGTATTGCCTAGTACTCAAGATCTGAATAAAAGGTTTCCAAAATTGGATTCTGATAGTTTTATCAGGCAATGGTCTCTTGCCTTTAGTAAGCAGGTTATATCAATCATGGACACTGTTGTGTCGATGAACAGGCTGCTTCAGAAACAGATATCTACTTAGTTATTATCATTTTAGTACTAGCCCTGGGGAAAAAAACATGCTTTGTTCTTCCAGCCCTTCTGTGAAGTTCACGCATAGGTGAATGAATGTTTCCAGCTGAAGCTAGAAAAGGACATTTTCTTTAAAGTGAGCCAGGCAGTAATTGGCTTCCTGTAGTTCCCTTCTTCATCTTGCTGCCCTATTGCATGTACAAAGTGTACACATTTATTTTCACTCTAAGAAGTAATCGGAACATATTTGAGTCCTGCACTCTTTCAGGCCCATTTTCACAGACCCATTAACAATACAATAAGCTTCAAGGTCACCATTCTGAGCATCCACCTAGTAAATGTTCTAAAGGATAGGGTTATTCAGAGTTTAAACAGGCCAGCACTTAAGCCTCAAGATAGCCCCACTAAATTGCCTCTAAGTGACAGTCCACCTCTGCATCCACTTGTGAAATTGCACCTGTGCTATTATTTAAGGCAGGACAACTTTTTCATTTCATAGGTCTCCTGCAGAGGGGAATCGGTTCACTCATTTTCCTCTCTCATGGTCAGAATGAGACTTACATAAAACAGGATCTTCATAATATTGATTCTTTTTTTTTTTGGGGGGGGGGGGGGGTTGAAAATTTGTCTGTACAGTTCAGTTGTTTCACATTTTTTGGATCCATCCTCAGGAACATTTTTTGGTATTTTTATCAGCCATGTGTTTTCCTCCTCAGTGGTTACTTGCTGTGTCATTATTCCGCTTTGTGCAACTTGTGATGGCTTGCTGTGGTCTACTGAAAAGCCTGCAAGATTCTTATTTTGTCTTTAAAAGGGTTGTGTGACTAGCCATTGTGCTTTATCCCAGACTTTCAGTCTCCAGATTGATAATGTTCCTGATCTGCTAAGGTTCCCCTAGGGAACCCCTAAAAGGGTTCCTTTTTAAATCCTTGGTTACATGGCTTTTGAGAGTCACAAATCATTAGGTTGGCATGTGCCACTTGGTATGTGGCACAAACCCAAGGTTTCAAACCTAAGCCTCTTCTTACAGATTGGTCACCCAAGGTCACAGTCCTGAAAACATTAATTGTTCCTGCTTCCCTTCCCTATTCTATCTGGACTGATGCAAGGTCTCTGTGCTTCATGACAGCTGACTGATCTTCCAGTATCATTGTTGTGGCACTGAGCTAACAAGTTGCAATTGCTGGGTATCTGTAAGGTCTCAGATAAGTTGTTGTAGATGTTTTTTACCTTCATTGAATACCAAAGGGCCACTATGAATGGGGTCTGAGCAAAATTAATCCAGCTGCATTTATCTAAGTGTCATTATACTTTCTTTAGCACTGGTTTTAATACTAACAGGGTTGCCCTGTTTCACAGTGAAAGAACTGGAAATCTCCTCTTACCTCTCCACTTTCTCTTCTGGCACCTTTAAGGATAGTCTGATGGCACAGTCTTTTTCTGGCTTATCAGTGGAGCAGGTACTTCTGCTTAGTATCAGAAATTCCAGTGGCACCAGGCTTCTCCGTTAGCACTTGGTGTCTACTTTGAGAAACAACTGATTTTCTTGTCTTTGATGGACTGTCAGTGCTCATCACTGAGGCAAGTTCTTGCTTCTCTGTAATCTTCAGGTAACTGACCAGCTTGGTAATGTCACTCAAACTAAATGTCAGCACCCTTAAGACTCCATCCAAATACTCATCCTTTCACAGGATCAAGCCTTAACTGGATTTCTTCTCTGTTACCCTTGACAGCATTGGACTTCAGTCTCCCCAGACCAGCCACTGAGAAGGAGGTCTTCTGTTGTTATTTAGGTCTGCTGTTGTTATTTAGGTCTGTTGAACCTGTCGCTGTGCAGCACAGAAGCAAGAGCTTAACAGCAGATATTTTTTGATGCAGAAGTGGAAAGGATGCTGGTTACTGTCTATCTACAAATCTAAATATGCTTCCTTTTTAAGTTCAAGATGGGGTCTGTATCTGCTGACATTCAATTCTTATAGAGAAGGAATAATTTTGTATCTCATGAATTTAAAGGTACTTATTTTCACACTGCCACAAAGAAAATGCTTTTGTTGCATTGTCACTGAGAAACATTTTTAGAAGGTATTTTCCATTGAATTTTTTCACAATGTTGAGTGCTGGCTTTTTAATTGAGGTCTTAGAAGTAGTGAACAGTTGGCTCAGATGGAGTAGGTCCCCTTTATTTGCACACTTGAACAGCTGGCTAACAAAAAGATCATCAATGGTTCTCAATCCACAAGGATATCACCACTGTGAAATCTTGCCTATCCTTTCTCGGCTGCATGGCATTTTTGTACTAGTGTGACACTGCACATCACTTAAGACTTGCATATGTGAGTACAAGACACATTGCAGGCATCTCCTGGTAATCTTATGACAGAGAGGGGAGTTGTTTCCTACAATATTAGCAGGATCTTTCCAGTATTTGCACAAGTATGCCCTTTCGTTGTCCTTGTCATCCAGATTAATGTCATGGACACATTGCATCCAGAATAAACAGCTCACTGAGATAACCTAATAGCTCATAAGTGTTGGAGCTGAAGACCCTGCCCCTATTCACAGACCTGCAATTATAGCTTTTACAGCTGCACTCCCTACTTCATGCCTTGAAGGCTAGGAACATTTTGTAGATAAAATATGCCTGCTCATTTCAAATGAGAGAGCTTCTCTCCAAGGACAAAAAAGGCTGTACACGTTGCATCATCTGCAACTTTTTTGCTTGGTGTTCTTGGAAGCCTGTATCTGCCCTTTTAGCTTATCTCTGATACTTGTGGTTTACTCACTGGAGCTAAAAGTAGCCAAGTCTCTCTTTTAGCCCCACTGATACCTCTTAGAGCCTGCCTCACTTCATCAGTTCCTGACCCAAGGAGTTTCTGTGTTTTCTTCCCTACTGTGTCAAAGCTTCTCTAGAGACTAAACTGTTCTCACTTGTGAGACACCTGGTCCCAGAGCTTGAACCTGCTGCTAAGGAATCTTGTGTCTGTTCTTCAAGGTATCAGCTGCAAATTTGTTTCTTTGTATGATGATGGTCATTTTCTCAGTGGTGATACGTATGAGATACTGAGAACCTTTCAGTCAATGCTCTCTATGCTGCCCTCTGTAAAAGGCTTTCCTTGCAAGCCCTTTTCTGAATTCCTTCAAAAGTTTGTTTCTATCAATTGGTATAAAATAGAATACATAAACAAGGCAGGTCCTTAAAGGATTCTCAAGTTATTATTGGTAGTTGGCAGATCCAAAAAAACAGCCGTCTTCATACACAGACTGTTTGAAAGTTTGACAGCTTCTGTCAATGCACATTCAGAGCTTCCTGAAGCGTAGTCATCATCTTTCATTAGAACACATCTCCAAAGTGAAGCTGCAGAGTTTGTAAACTCTAATATCTGCCAAATGACATCCCCCTAGCTTTATCAGGAACTATGCCATTATGGAAGTGTCAAATCAGATGTAGCCTTGTAATGGTCTGTAATGAGTACTTCTAACATGTAGGATTCTTAAGATTCAAGCAATAGAATGAGGTGAGTTTGGTGGTTTTTCAAATGATAGTTAAAAATGGTCTTAGAGTTCCCATGAGTTCTTTTCAGTAGAGGAGGTTTGTGGTTGGGAGGGAACTGAAATGGTGTTCGGTGTGATTAATTTTAGTACATGCTGAGTATGAGAGAAGATGGAATATGTGTGCAACCGCTGTGGGTATTGCAGAAGGAGAAATGTACCCAATCTGGAGTGATATGCTTTATGTGCATACAGTGTGTGAACATTCACATGAGTCACCCACCATGATGAACTCCTGTTCTAAGAAAATAACTGCTCCTTTTCTGTGTGTATGCTAAAGGAGTGGATTAGAATGCTAGACACATTCTAGCAGAGAGAAAACCACCGTTCAGTATTAGTCGTGACTCCCAGCTAAGACCTCCAAAAGCCATTCCGAGTATTTCTTGCCTGTTTCAGGGCAAAGTCTAACAGGTGAGTTGAGCTGCTGCTATGCCAACTGTCTGTGACAGGAGCATCCCACCTCAGATCCACTCAGCAGGAGGTTTATGCTGGCAGGTGGCACCTAGTAGCTGAGAGGCAGCTTAACAAGCAAGCTTGGTACAATTTTCAACTACTAGTTACTAGCTCCTGCTCAGATACAGTTAGCGACTGTAACCATGTGAAATGCTTCTATGTGTGATAACACATCAAAAGCAGATTCAAATTTGGCATGTGAGCAAGCATGAATAAGCTCATGTCAGGATTAATTTGTGTGAGGAGATACAGTGTAAGTGAAGCAGTGCTCCCCACAGATCTAAGGTTTGTACTACCTGGGGGCAATGGACCCTGTATGAAGCATCTTTCTGCATTGTCTTTTGTTGCTTCAGTTATAGTTTGACATCTTCTGGGTCCGTAAGAGGAATTGTGTGTCAAGCCCCCTTTGGAAGGTAGAAGTTTGAGTGACACCCATTATGTCACTCAAAGATAAATATTTAGAGTATACTTTGCTCAGCTCTGTTTGTTGAGTTTTTATTGGCATGACTAGCTTCCCAGTGCATTAGCAAAGCATTCATATACAAGGGATGTCAGAGTTCCATTAAAACATCTGGGTCATCTTAGTGCAAAGGCTCATTTGTGCTGTCCAGCCTCAGCAGATGAGCAAAGTATTGGTAAAGGGCTTCTTCATTGATGTGTTCTGATATTCCCTCCAGGTCGTAAGTTGTTACCAACCATAACAATCAATATACTGATTAAAAGAGAAGATCAACAGGGAGTTCTGAATAGTGAGCAGGAGCACTTAGGTTTATTTCTTGTCAGCTTAAGCAAAATTGATATGAACAGCTCCAGTGCTGACTTATGAATACCCAGGCATGATTTTAAAGTGATTAGAATAAATCAGGTAAATGCCCAGATGCAATTGTAAGTGCATGCAAGGCCTTAGCAATTACTGGCTTGGAAAAAAAAACGGAAATGTATTAAACTGCATTCAAAAATAGGTCTCTTATTTACATTTACATACAAATATATTACGGGTTTTGCTATTTGGCAGCTCGTATCTCTGGAAGGGAAATGGATTCAAGGGAAAATCCTGTCAGTTTGTGCTTCTGAGGGGAGCATGTGAGAAACTGTGCTTTACAATGAACCAATACTTTGTTTTGACAGAAGAGGGCTTTACATTTCTGTCACCACATGCCCTTGTTTTGTTAGTTTCCAGCACATACCAGTGAAAAGGAAGGACTTACACCATTATCCATTCAGCTAGTCTGATGTAATTATGGATATTTCCAGTCAGTTCCACTAATTATGCACAAAATGAATTTTTGAAGTGTTGCTTTTTGGCATAGATAACATTCAGCATGTGGTACTTGCATTGATCACATTGGAGTGTGATATCCCTCTTCTCTGAAGCACTATCTGTTCCAGAAGTATCTTGCATCATTGTTTTGGTAATTTCATATACAAATTAAATGATCCTGGTCTCTCTAGTGGTTTTGGTTTTATATTCAACATCCTAGATTTCTGTGTGTCTGCTCTGAAACTTGGGAAGAAGGGGGAAACATTCAAGACCAGAGTACTGTTTCTACAGTCATCTGGGGAAGACTGCATGTGTTGCATGTTTCCTGTATGTTTGCCAAATGAAAAGAGATCAGACATACTACGACTGCAGTGTATGTCCTTTGTTCTTATAGTTTTACCTTAATAGCCTGTTCCTTCAAGTTTGGTCTGATTCAGTACAGGCTTTCTTCCATTCTTGTGTTATGTTAGCATTTATAATGAATTGTTTTGCTTGACTAGCAGTAGGTTACAGCCACTGGTTACTAAAACACGCTGGTACTGGACTTCAGACAAACAAGACCTGCCCGAGTATTGATATACCATTAGATTAATCCAAAGTCATACGTTAAAATACCATTAGTGTAAACACTGTATTTCATTTCAGTCTCAAGTTCTTCTTTCATTTCTGTAGGCTATTCATTCTGTTGCTTGGCATCATGAAGGAAAACAGTTCATGTGCAGTCACTCTGATGGCAGCTTGACCCTATGGAATCTGAAAAGTCCTAACAGACCATTCCAGACCACAATTCCACATGGTAATTTTGATAGTTAAAATGTATAGCTAAGAAACAAGACAATATTCTCCATGCTGTTTGCTAATAACTGTATTTATTTCATTTTTTATTGTAGCCTAGATCCAGAGTTGCTTCTTGCATAAGTATTTTAATTTGCAAAGCAGCTTCAAAATATAAAAGTCAGAGAACAGTTTTGATCAAACTTTGTTTTAATTGGTGTCATAAATACCTATTACTGGATAATATTGCTCAAAAGTCTTCTTTTATCCAGTTCATCTTAAGAGCCTACTGCTGGTCTTTGGGGTTTGCTGGGCTATGGGATTGTCACATTCCTTTCTTTTATATTTTGTACTTACATACTTGTATGTGCAATTTTCACGACTAGTAATACATTTTGTACCAGGCACTGTGTGGCTTGTTATAGAGATGGTACAAGGCTTCCCAAGTCATTGCAAAGAAGAATTTAAAGGAGTCATATTTAGAAATGCCTGTGTCTTTTATGGCTGGGCTTTTATATATCAGTGCTTCCTATAAATGAGGTAAAAAGGTATTGAATCCATTGCAAATGAGTACATTACCAAGAAGCCAGACTGGGGGGAGAGAAAGGAAGAAAGAGAAAGCAAGATCTATGTATCTCAGGAAAGTTATAGCATTTTCTTGAATTCCTAATTCCTTTTATCTTTTTTAGCTGTAGAATTGTACTTTAAGTCAGAAGGGATCTCTCAGAGGTCCCCCAGCTCAAAACAGGCCTGATTAGATCCATTAGCTCAGGGCAGTGTCCAGTTGACACTGGATACTTGAAGACTTCTAATGACAAATTGTCTCTGGGAAACATCTACCATTTAATAACTCTCATGGTACAAATGCTAACATCAAAGGAGAATTTCCCAGTTCACAACTTGAGTCCTTTACCTCCTGTCATGTCACTGTGCCCCTCTGGGAGCAGTCTGGCTCCATCTACGCTTTATCCTTCAATCAGGTTGTTGTTGAAGGCAAGCACAGACTTTTCAAACTAAACAAACAGACAAACAAAAACCAAACTAAATTGTTGGGTTTTTGGTTTACAAGTGACTTTTCTCTTGACGAGAAGTACTGAGCCAGAATTAACAAAGAACCCATGAATTTCAATTGTAAGTATCACTCAACGAGTTACACTCCAGAGAATGTAACATTTCCTCAACAAAAGGAATTGTGTCAATCCAAGAGTGGCTTAGGGAAAAAAAATAAGGTGTTTATGCTCATAATGTGCTCAGAAAAAAACATGTGCATTTGGTGTAATTCATTAATTATTAGTTCAGTGTCATCCTCGGTAATCTGCATGGGGTTTAGATGTCTCTGAAGTATGGTCTGTGGCAGTCAAAACAGAAAAGTCATAACAAATATAATTAACTTAGACAAATGCATATTTTATGGAAGTAGGAGCTAGTGCCCATTATCTTCTGTGGCTTTGAAGTACATTTTCTTCCTGTTTATACAGTTGCTTCAATGCATATGTTTTAGCTTGATAGTTCTGTTATCGTGATGTTTTAATGCAGTTTTCATCTTCTTTCTTGCCTCAGGAAAAATTCAAAGAGATGGAAAAAAACCTGAATCTTGTAAACCAATTCTGAAAGTAGAGTACAAGACCTGTAAAAACAGGTATGGTTTTCTTTCTGTAATTAACTCCATGTTACATTCCTAAGTTAAAGTCCTTTTAGAATCTTTCACACTTTCTTTTCACAAAGAAATTTATTATTGTTTAAAGGTATTAAACCTGTAACGTAAATTTGCATCTTACTATGTAAACTTATAATAATTATGTTGATTTTTTTAATACAGTGAACCATTTGTGATATTTTCTGGTGGATTGTCATATGATAAGGCGTGTCGAAGACCCAGTTTAACAATCATGCATGGGAAAGCAATTACAGTTCTTGAAATGGATCATCCTATAGTTGATTTTTTAACTCTTTGTGAAACCCCATATCCAAATGGTGAGTTTATTAAGCAGAATGCTGTTATGGAGAATATAACTGAAGTGATCTTCTCTCATACCTTAATTCCATTCCACGGACTTCCATTCTCACAGTTGTCTCCACCTCAAGAAAACCACAGCACTGAAAGTAACTGGAACCTGTTTGCATTCTCAATATAGGAAGCAAGTAATGAGTGGGCAATAAAGCATGCACGTATCTCCAGATATAAGCTTGAAACACATGGGCTAGTGTGAGGAAATATTGCTATTAATCAAACATGTGCTTATATTTCTGACATTTTCCATGAGGCTTAAAATCTACAGATTGCTAAATTATAGAACATTAAAGTGTCACCTATTTGCAAAAAAAGTTCTTACACTTCAGCCTGAATTAAACTGCTAAAATGTGTCAAATAAAGTGATACTACTAAGATTTTGTACCCCCTTCCTCTGCTTATACAGTAATATTTAAAAATGGGGGATTAACCTGTGTTATTCCTAGCCTTGTATAAAGAGGCCACAAAGAAGGAGTCATAATTTCACATACTTTTTAAAATCACTTTTCTCCTCTGTAAACTAACACACCCTATGCACCAAGGGATGCATTCATTTGTCATTTTAATTGTTTATTTTTGATAAATGAAAAAAGGCATTAAATAAAAAACCAAACAATATAATCTACTTAAGAGTGTATGGGAGGAAGGAACGTATCAGTATGTGAATTGAACACAGCAGACTTACAGGATTCCTTTGGAATTGCTTTAGAAGTGAAGGCATGGTCTATCATCAAGTGGACTGGACCAGCTGTTCACCATCTGGTTTTGAATAACAGTTAGAAGTGTTACTACTGGACAGCAAAAATACATTTTCTCTATAATAATTGGATTCAGCAATGCAGTGATACACACAACTTGCTCATATTCTATTTCTTTACTTTCAATATACCCTCATGCTGGCATGTTAGAATATGCTGATTCTGTTTCCGCTGCATATGTTGATCAGCAGTAGTAGCCAAAAGTCATTTCCCAGTTCCTGTCTGGCCCTGGTTTGCAGGTATGTCTAGTTTGTGGATATGTCTAGGATTTGATACAGAGAAAACCTTAAAACTTTTGTTTAATACACTGTGAATGTTTAGAGAACATAATTACGACTTACTTGCTTAAAATTACTAATATATAGGAGAATTCCATGTCTTTATGCCTGATTCCTTACTTACAGAATTTCAAGAACCCTATGCTGTAGTTGTGCTTTTGGAAAAAGATCTCATTGTTGTTGACCTGACACAAAGCAAGTAAGTATAAATTCTTATCTGAAGTTCTTTATGTATCTTAACTGTCCAGGAAATTGTAATAAACATCCAGATATTATCATGCAATGTCATTTACTGTCCAAGATCATTCACTCCTGGTGATAATTCACTCTATACGTTTACCTCCATCTTAAGAGCTAGGGTCGGCTAATCAACAAACAGTATTTGTTCTTAATTTGGGGAATAAATTTGAATCTACTGTCCTTTCAGCATAACCCTCAAACCTTCACTCAATGTTGAAGTTAAGTAACATTTGGTCACATGCTGAATCCTGACATGAATGTGTGTTTTGGAAATCAGATACGATTACTACTTTTATGCACTCCTAACTTCATTGGGCTTCACAGGGACTACCACTGAAGTATTTATTTCAGTATCTTAATAAAAAATGGCATTGATTTATAGTGAATCTACAGGATTATTTCGTGATCTAGTTAGTGGTTTAAATGACAACTGGTTCTTTCACATCGGAATCAATATTCATATCAAAAAGAAACTATGGATCGTGTAATGCAGAATCTAATTCTTACTTTGTTCTACCTCCAACACTACCATTAGTGTACATCCACTTTCACAATGGTGTGACTAGGAACAGATTTTGCCCTTAATGTCTTGGAACATTTTAAGTGACTCATATTCTGATCTCACTTTCAAGAATATTTCAAATTATCGTAGCATACAAAATGGATGGAACTGAAATCAGAACCAAATGTCCTACATTTTTGAATTGTGAATAACATTGTGTGATATGCCAGAAGTGAGGCCTCCCTTCTTACCAGACTGTCCAAACTGGTGAAAGTAGGAAATAAACTGAGATCATCTGTTACTGCAATTGTTTATTGTAGAATCATTAATCTACCAACTTAATGAGCTAAGCTGCTCAGTGTAAAATACGTGGTTGTATAAGTAGTTCTTAGGTCATAGTTTATATCATATGCATTGACCTGAAGCTTCTAAAAAATGTGTCAGTTCTGTATAAATAAGATTTTTGAGATGTTGGGAAAAATGAGTTCCTAATTAGTTCATTCACACAAGGAGTCCTATTCACATCGATGGGTATTTATGTTACAATTCTTGTCACAGTAATGAAATTTTTATATCTTTATTTGAGTAACTACACATTATTATTGACATTAAACCAATGTAGATATTTTAATAAGGGGAAATGTATTATTAATGATTTTACTTAGATTCTGTTACACACTTTAATATAAGAATATGTTTTATTCTATGGCTCAGTGTGTCACAGTGCTTCTAATAAATTGTCTTCCTTAACTAGTTTTCCAATCTTTGAAAATCCATATCCTATTGACATTCATGAGTCACCTGTTACCTGCACAGAATATTTTGCGGACTGTCCTCCAGATTTGATTCCTGTGCTCTATTCTGTAGGAGCAAAACATAAAAAGCAAGGATACAGCAATAAGGTAAGCAAAGCCAATCTTTCTTAAGGAGAAACAAGTGGAAGTACTACCTATGTTTTTGGAACATTTTACCAAATAATTTTCATTTTACTTCTTTAATGACTACTTTCAAGTTGGTCCAACAAGCAGCTTAGCAGCATGCTTATAGCCTGATATTTATCCCTCAAAAACATCATCTATTAAGCACAACTGTTAATAACCATTATATAGGACTTAATCGTTAGGGTGCTGGAGTTACGCCAGATTGACTTAAAGGAAAGCTATCAGTATACAATTCAAATATGTATGGATAAGTTATCTCTATCAAAGAAAAAACTGAAAACACTATAACTGGAAGAAGTCAGCAGAAGATCTTCAGTGAAAGTTGAGGATTGGCAGCAGGTCTGTAAGAGTTTTATTAAATAGGGATATTAATAATTATTCTACTGGGCTACCAAAGTCTTTATATAATGCTTTTAGAAATGAGACAAGCTGCAGAAATATAAAAAGGAAATGCAATTATTTTATAAATTTCAAGCCTTAATCTGGTTTATGTTTGGACTAGAACTAATCCATCATAATAAATAAATTAGAAAGTATGTTGGTTAAACAAATCGGACATCATCAGTTTTCTGCTCATGCTAACAGAATTATTCTCTTTGGAGCTGCCTTGTTTTCTCTGAACTGAGAAACTGGGCTCTATCTACTTCTTTTTGGATCTTGATCCAGCAGACTACTTCAGAAAAGACTTTTTTTTCTCTCTTGAATTCATCTGCTTTCCTGTCCTTACCTCATATACATAGTTTCTGAAACTTTCACCACCTACCTGTATTCAGTTGCACACCTTCTTGTCCCCTTGCTTTATTTGCGCACATACAAATATATCCTCTGAATGTAGGTATCCTCTCATTTGCCACCCACCCATTTCTGTACCCACAGGCACCCACTCCGTGTATCCACACAACCAGTTTGTGCTCCCAGGATTTTTCCACCTATTCACACTCTGCACACATCCTCCCCCACTCTACACATATGTCATCCGCCACATCCTGTATCTGGTGTCCATACAAATCAAGCTTTAGGCACAGACCAGCATTTCGCTCTACCAGCCTAGACCAAGGAAGAGAATGGGAGTCTTCCCACAAGTAAACAAAAGGCAGAGAGGAGATGCTGATTTCATATGTTTTGTAAAAGTTGCATTCCTTTTTCTCCTATCTCGTGGCCTCATGCTCAGATACTTGTTTCTGGGCCAGTTTCTTCAGTAATCCATCCTCAAATAAGTTCTCAGTCTATTCGGTGTTCTATAGAAACTCCAAGAGCCAAGCCATCTGAAGAGAGTAGCAGAACTGTTTGATACTCCTTCTTCTAGTTCCTGTTTTGGAACTAGAACTAGTTCTAGTTTCGGCTGTGCAGAAATACTTTTAAAGCATAGAACTTTAACTGATAATGTAAAAATGTTACTGTTTCAAAAGCCTTTATTGAAAATATAAAAACGTAAATAAGTTTTAAAAGCCTTGAATGCCTTTTATGAGTTCTGTTGCTTTTTAGAGATAGATGTTGCTGCTCCTGAGCTTAAAAATTAACCAAGGAAGATTGATCAGAATTAGTTGTGATTATCTGTACTCTTGTTTGCTCAGGAATGGCCTGTCAGTGGTGGAGCATGGAATCTTGGAGCTCAGACATATCCTGAAATCATTATTACAGGGTGAGAATGAAACTGAGGATTGCTACTTTTAAAATGTTAGTGTCTACAACTTTTGATTGTGGGTTAGCTGTAGATAAGAGTTGACCCTTCACAAAGTATGCATAGCCTGGCCTTTTCATTTGAGGTACATAGTTTTTTCCTTGTGTTGAGTCATCACAGACATTGTGTTGAGAACATCCCATTTGCTGTAGAAAATAAACTTTGTCCTTGGGGATGAACTACCATTAAGAATTACCATTTGAGGCCCCAGAGTTAGACAGAAAGTTTATATACTTGTGAAGGTGGGGTCTTTGGAAATGAGAATCCTTTGCAAGAGAGTATTTTGGCCTTGAAGGGCATAAAGAACAGCTTTGAAAATGGGAGCAGCTGCTCTTCTATAGCTGTTGTCCTTTGGCCTTCTGGGGTCTTTGTATCTGGAGACTGTTTAGGAATTCTTTTTAATACCCTGGCGTTAGTGAGGGTGTGGTGAACTGGGATGAATTTCACCTTGTGAGTGGAGAGACAATCCACAGTGAAAAGGCATAGAAAGGCTCAGATTGCAGTAGAAGCCCCATGAACAATGAGTGATGGATTTTCAAGGAGCCGTCCTTTAAAACAAAAGTTACTCAACTATGGTGCATGCTGTTTCCTTCTTGTTTTAACACATTCAATTTTCATCTTTTCTTTAAGCCATGCAGATGGATCAGTAAAGTTTTGGGATGCTTCTGCCAGTAAGTTTCTAAAGTTCACTTCTATATAATGCTGACAAATAACACACGTGTGTATATATATATATAAAATATGATATTTAACAATAGGAGTAGTAATACCTGGGAATTATATTATACCATTAGGAATAATGAGGTGAAATTAAGCAAATTTTTATTAAGTTATGGAAAAAAAACACTTTTCTGACCTTAGTTATTAAATAATGCCACTGAGAAATGAATGTAAAAGTAGTAAAAAGCAGGGAGGAATCTCAATAATACAAGATAGGGTTACTTATAATCCTTCCTTTACCTCCAGACTTCAAGGCACTCAAGTTCTAGTCTTGGCAAAGGCTTCTAGATATTAAGGTTTTTTATACAAGTAGAAAGACTATACTTATTAGTCAGGAAATTCAAAGCATTATAGAACTCAGAAGGAACTCGTGTTTGTTGTGTTGTCCAGGCCATCAGAATACTTCCCTCATGGTTGCTTTTGAAGTGCCACATAGTTTCTACTTTGAGCAAAATCTTAGTTTCACATCTCATTAGGAAAATAGCAGCTTTATCACAGCCTCGCTATAGCATTGAGTGTAAGACCAACAATTATGGACATAATGGGTAACATTCACCAATGACATCCTGTCCCAGAAAGTACTAAGTATTTCAGAGACAAATACCCATTTTGAAGTATCAAATACATATCCTACCAGTACTGCACAACAGAGTAATATTTATATTGTACAATGCCCATCTTCTCCTTGTAGGCCTTCATAAGACTTTTTGTTATGCCAGAACTGAATAGAAAATGAGAACCAAGGAATTTTGAGGCTTACTTGTTTCATGTTAGTTAGTATTTTTTATGTTTTAATATATTCCAGTTACTCTACAGATGTTGTACAAATTAAAAACATCAAAGGTCTTTGAAAAACAGAAAGTGGGAGAAGGAAAAGCAACGGCTGAGATTGTGGAAGAAGACCCATTTGCTGTTCAGATGATGTACTGGTGTCCTGAAAGCCGAATTTTCTGTGTGGCAGGAGTTTCTGCCTATGTGATTGTTTACAGGTTCAGCAAACATGAAGTAAATACAGAAATTGCAGTAAGTCCTTCAGAATTTCTTATAAAAGAACAGTATTTCTAAAGCAAATTGCCTGGCTGTGTCTGTGATCATATACCTGAATAAAATTAATGTTAAGCTGTTTAAATATAGGTTGAGGCACATTCCATTTTAAACCTGAGTGAAATTGTGATCCTACTTAAGTTAGTGACAAAAATCTGAGTTTTTGGGAGCCAACCCACTCTCTACTTTTTTGTTTTAATAGTAACGTACAATACAGATTTCAGACATTATTTGCTTTTAAGACTTTATGACACAGTAAATGTCTAAATTGTACTTAACTGCTCTAAAAATACTGGCTGCTGTATGTTTTTATCAGATTACGTTATGATTGTACGTAATAATGGTCTTTTTAACTCCAGTATTTCATCTATTTAATTTATGTTCATAGTGTTTATACTACAAGGGGACTGAAAATCATCCCTAGTTTTCTGTTGCTTTATCCTGCTCAAATACTCCTTTCACATCTTAAGCAGTCCCCTTATTTCAGGTAGAATCATACAGTTGACGTTGTCTTAACTGCTCTGCAGTCACCTTCTACTTACTGTTGTACAGCAAGTCTGACTTTGGTTTAAAGCTTGGTTTTTTGCACAGGAGCCACAACCACTGCTAACAGCATGGCTGAACAGGAGTTATAGCACAAAACATTCTTTCTTAATTCTAAGAAGAGACTTAAGTTTTAGTCTTTCTTAAGTCTGTGGGAGACTAATCTAAAGGCAAAGCCAAACTAAACATGACTGCCTCTACTTCAAGTTTGCCACTCTCTGGTGCTGGAGAATGGTTTGCAGCTCCAGACAGTCTCTTGCCAGAAAGTAGTTTTTTGTGTCTGCGAGATCTCAACAAACCCCAGAAGTTGACCCAAAATGTTGCTTTCATTTTCCACCTTCCTTGACTACAGTTCCTTTCCATTTCATACTATTCTAACGTACTTTAGAAAGTCTGTCACTTTTGGCCTGTAGCCATGTGCCATCTGGTAAGGAAATTCATTACCTGTAGCTGTTCCATTGTTCTCCTCTTATTTTTCCCCTTAGAAGCAATTATGAAGCTAGCTGAATGTATCCTTTCAGGGAAGTTTTAAAACTAATGAACAGTAATATCACTGACCAGCTCATGTATAATGCTGCTAAAATTACTACATTTCAGTATCTTACATTGTTCCATAGCAAATGTACCTTATCTTTTATTACCTATAATTTAATTTCTTTATTTTGCTGTCTTTTGTGGCTGAATTGGGTCTGAACTGGTGTTTTCTAAAGTGTTAATATGTGCAATTTAACAGTTTCTCGGGTTTCAGCTGTAATTAAGAAGCATTTATATGAGGAATTGTTCTCTGAAGAGTTGCTTTAATATCTGATCATAGTCACTGAGTTCTCCTGGATCCCTGAGATAGGCCTTATCTCCTTTCTTCCCCACATTTTTCCTACAGGCATTCAAATCTCCACTATTAAAGTCTGGGGGAGATATGTTAAGAAAAAGTATGGGAGGCTTTGTTTGAATATGTACCTGAATTTAGGCTGTCTGGCTTTGTCTACACTTGAGTCTGAGCTGTCAGTCTCAAGGACTTCTTTGCTGCCTGAGGCGAGCCCAGGTTCTAGCACTTAGTGTACTTCCTTCTCTAGCAGGCAGCCTGAAGTCACCTTGAATTCAATCTATGAATCCCAGCATTTTAAGGACTCCATGTTGGTTTGACTGCCTGATGTCAGTCTTGTAATGTTACTGCTGCGGTAAATGGGAAGCATGGAGGCTACTCAAAGGTTTCTGCATGTAGCAGGGAAGTCTGCTGCTGAACATGCCTTAGAAGCATAGGCTGTGCTTGGGATTTCCTCAATAGAAATATTATTTGCATCGTTCCATATCAGATTTTGGGGGCGAGTAATGTGCATGAGACCAATTCTGCTTTATATCCAACCTTAGAGTCATTGCCATGGTTGAGCAGAGTAACTTCTTTCTGAAATCTTCTGTGTTTTAACACAGTGATTGCAAAATAGGGGAGCTTTCAGAACTGATCTTTATCTCCTGATTCTTATTGAAAGTAGGTATTTTCTTAAGCTCCATTCTGTTACTGACGGTTACTGAGTGAGAGGTCACTAAGATGAAGTTTGCCGTATCTATACCTGCAATTGCTTCTGATCACTTCAGGGTGTCAGCATATTTACTGTGATTCTTTGAGGTGGTTACTTTTATGGATTTGAGCTCCCTGTCCTGTTTCCTTCGTGTTTTGGAGTCCTTCTGTTAGGGTTTCCTGAACTAGTGGAAAGAATTGAAAGGTGTTTCAGCCGGGCTGGTCTCCTTGTCTCTATCTAGAGAGCCCAGAAGGAAAGCAAAAGGGTAACTGGTCTGAACTTCAGTTTCTGCCAAACTCATGTTCAGTCTGAGGAATTGTCTGTCCTCTGAAGAGTTGAACTCTTGGTGCTGACCCCTACCCATGGACAAATGTTCATTCGTCAGTACTACCCACACTGTCAGACATCTGAACACTAGATAAACCCTGTCTTGCAGAGACCTTGTTATACAAGCAATAAAGAGGCAGAGTTAGGTGCTTAGGAAAAAGACAATAGGCAGAAAATAATCCTGAATGGTGCCTTCTTATGCCAAAATATTACTGGGAGAGGGAGCGTGTGTGTAGGAATGATCAACTTCTCTTTTCATAGTAAGTTCTGGAAAGCTGTATTACTGCCTTTCACATACAGCAAAAGGCTTGCATCAAAGCCAGCATTGGAAGAAATCAGCACAAAATTTCTCCATCCGTATAGGGTAGATGACTGCTTCCTCTCTGATGCTGACAGTTCTTCGCCTGCAAATGATAATGATAAATGGGGGGAGTGTATATTATTTTTTTAATAAAAGCTGGCTGATATTTATTTGAAAGTAACCGAACTTTCAGCAGTTTTCTCTGTTAAATTGTAACTGAGCTTTTTCTTTATTTCAGTCATTAGAGGTACGACTTCAGTCTGAAGTAGAAGATATCATTACTCCTGAACCGGAAATGATTCCTTCGTTTCCAGATGCCTCCTCCCAGCTTCCTTCTTTAAAGAGCCTTTCAGGCAGTACCAACACTGTCACATGTGAAGGAACAATGAAGGATAGTATCCCATGTCTTAGGTAAGTCTGTGCTGTTGTTCAAAGATTTATCTTTCTAAAAAGCATTCCTATCTGTTGTATTAACAATCCATCAACGATATAAAGCAAGTGATGAATCATATGTATGAAACACAAAATGAGAAGAAATCAGAATATGGAACAAACAAAATGATTGAGGCAAAATAATCAACAAGGGATTTTAAAGGCCAGAAGTAACCGTGAAGATAAACTGTTACAGTAAATACTTGGCTGTAATTTTCCAGTATTATCTGGGAGTAAATCTTCACCTCATACCTGTGATTTGGAACGGAATACAAGCACTGCAGCACACGTTGACACATTTCTGAGCAACTTTTCTTTGGAGGCCACAAAGAGATTTCCATAAAGCTGACACATGCAAAGCTTCCTGTCCTTGGCTACTCAGCATAACACTAAAATCTTTCTTTGTGAAATAAGTATATGCATTTTATGGTATGTAAGGGATAGAAACTTTGTTCATAGTCATGAAAAAAATCTATAAATTATACAATTCTGAAAAAGATGCACTGTGTAGAAGTGTATGTTTAATGTTTCATAGAAGCATAGAATCACAGAATAGTTTACATTGGAAAGAACCTTAAGATCATCCAGTTCCAACCCTTTGCCATGGGCAGGGGTGCCTCACGCTAGACCAAGTTGTCCAAGGCTCTGTCCAACCTGGCTTTGAACACTGCCAGGGATGGAGCATTTACCATTTCCCTGGGCTACCTGTGCCAGTGCCTCACCACCCTAACAGTAAAGATCTTCTTCCTTATATCAAACCTGAACTTCCCCTGTTTCAGTTTGAACCCATCACGCCTTATCCTATTGCTACAGTTCCTGATGAAGAGTCCTTCTCCAGCATCCTAGGCCCCCTTCAGACAGAGGAAGCTGCTGTGAGGTGTCCATGCAGCTTCTCTTCTCCAGGCTGAACAGCCCCAATGTTCTCAGTCTGCCTTCATACAGAAGGTGCTCCAGCCCCAGATCATTGTCATGGCCTCCTCTGGACTTGCTCCCACAACTCCATGTCCTTCTTATGTTGAGGACCCCAGAAGTGCACACAGCAAGTGGGTCTCACAAGTTTAGAAAGAAGCAAATTGTTGTCTGCTAGAGTACATTTGGAGTAGATTGATATGTTCTTACTAATAAGGCAGATAAATTATAGGTTTGAACAGACTCAAAACAGAATTCTGTACAGAACTCCATAAACTGTAATTTTGCAGCAATTATAGTGCAGTGCTGATAACAATTGCTCTCATTTTAATGAATTCATTATTATTTCAGTCTAATTATTATTAAATATTTTAAATGCCTCAATTATTTCAAAGGCAGTTTAAATGAACATCGCCTGACTTTGCAGATACTTTGGGCTGTTGAGCTCCTGAAGACAGCATTAGCATTGAAAACATGACACTGTTCTTGTAAAATTAACAATACTTTCTGGCATCCTGTTTATGTTTCTCCCTCATTCAGTCAGGCAGCTGAACCACAGACCTCAGTTTAATCCTAATGAAAACCATGAAAATCATTACAAAAAGCAAAGAGAAGTTACTAAAAAAATCCCAATGAGAAATCCATTTATGACATTGAAATCAGCAAGAATGCAATTGAGTCTTTCAATGGCTAAGATTTTCCTTTAAGGCATTCTTAGTTGATTTTGTCTGGGGAGGAGAGGAATTGTTTATCCTGGGGGCAGAAGATCTGTAATGAAACAGTAGAGGTTCCGCTGGTTAGTTTGCTTAAGTCCACGTAACCTCACCTTAAGCTGCCAGCTGATTTTTGTCCCATTTTACTCAAAGTAAGTGAAAATTTATTTTGACAGAAAAGTGATTTGTTCAAAGTAAAAATAATTCTACTACTAGAACTGCTGGCGTGGTCCCTCTTATAGCTTATATAAAATACAGTTTTATATAAAATGTGTACACTCTCATCCTTTCCAATGGGGAAAGGCATATAAATATCCATACTTTTCTCCCAAACCCTAATTGGGTCCACATTCCTTGTGTGTCAAAAAACTTCTGTTCTAAGCAGAATTCTGATGATAAAATGGAAGTAGTGCTGAAAACACAGAAACCCCAGTAGAAACCTGGATGATGCTGTTGACTTTATATGCAAGTCATTCAGGTGGGCAGCAGTACAGCATCTAAGATACAGCAATAATAACTTAAAGCTGCAGCCACCTACACGTGCAGGGTGAGTGCATAACTTGAGCTATGTTTATAATCTACATAAAACTTTATATACAGACTAGCTTTTAATCTTGGCTTCATTGTGTTTATTTTCATATCTGCTTCTCAACCTTGTTAGAGGAAATGGGTGGCACTCGACCTAATTTGGGCTACTCAGAATTCGGAATGACTGAACATGTTTGTGTCTGCATATGGGTACTAGAAAGAAAGTGATTGAAGGGGTTGAAGTATTGAAAACTTGGCATTCCTCTGAACTCAGAAGTAAATGTTTCCAAGAGAGGCAAGCAGCAGTGTGGAATAAATACTGTCCTTGCTTATTTCAGAAGATTTTAGAATGAGATATGCAGCTATATTAATCTAAGAAATTGATGTATTTGTGATTATGCAGATAAATATTTTTGATGCAAATACTGTCATCAAAAGGCTGTACCCAGAATGTAAGTCTTTGTTCCCAGACATTAAGTGTATCATCCCAAAAGTAATTCAATCAAGGGTTTTGACAGTAGCTCCAAAATGATAAAGGCTTGTGATTATCTTGTGAAGAAAACTAAAACCCAAGGCTTTGCAACAACCAGAATCCGTGTAGCATAACAAGAACAAGATCATTTACCAATTACTGTCGTAGGCAAAGTATACTCAACTTGGGGAAAAGAAGGATCATTTATTGACAATTAAAATAGAGTGAGAATCAAAACCAGCAACTGAAATACCTGCCTTCCACCCTGCTTTGTCCCCATCTTCACTCCTTCATTCCTAACTCCTCTACCTTCTCTACCCCAAGCACTGCAGAGGGTATGGTGGGTGGTGGTTGCGGTCAGGATGTCACAGTTCCTCTCCTCTCTGCCATTCCTTCCTCCTCACACTTTTCCCTGCCCTGGCGTGGGGTCCTTCCCACAGGGTACAGTCCTTCAGGATAAACCTGCTCCAGTATGGGCTCTCTGGAAGCCACAATTCCCTCAGGAAATATCCACTTGCTCCACCATAGGGTCCTCCAAGGGTTGCAGTATGGGTATCTTCTCCACCGTGATCCTCTCCACAGGCTCTGGGGGAATATCTGCTCCTGTACTTGGAGCACTTCCTCTCCTAGTTCTTTCACCTTGGTACTTGCACTGCTGTTTCTCACATTTCTTTTTCCCTCACTTCTTGCTCCCAGGTAACATTTTCTGCCCTTTCTTAAATTGGTTTTCCCAGAGATGCCACCTGCTTGTTTGAGGGGCTCAGCTGCATCCTGCCGTGGGTCTGTGGCACAGACAGCTGGAACCAGGTAGAATGAGACTGTGTCATGCATGGAGCAGCCCCGGCTTCTTGCAGTGGTCCCCTCTGCCCTCCACTTCCAAAACCTTGCCAACTTCTGTACTTCTGCAGTCTGAAAGGGGAAAAGGTAGGAGCTGTGCAGGGTCATGAAGGGGAGAGATGTTCATGTCTTGGAAATCCAAGTGAAGATCTCCTTCCTCATCCTGAAATCCTGTATATGTTCTGCGATAGTATCCAGATAATGTGATACCCAAAGGTGTGACCCCATATCCTTAGTAGAATAGATACACTCTGATAGGGCTATGGAGTTTGTGGAGGCTGCAGGACGTGAGAAAGTTGCAGGTGACTGTGAAAGACATCACAGATCTAACAGTAAACTGTTTGACTCCTTCACCAGCTGCATCAGTTGAAGCTTCACTTGCACTCCTGTTTCTCTTGCTTGACACAACCATATATTAGCTCTAACAAGGTGTTTTGTGCAACACAGCTACACCATGTGCTTACTCTGGCTTGGTCAACCTGCACTTCAGAAAGTCTTAACCTCACTACTGCTATGACTGCTTTTTGGCTCCCATAACTTTTTGGCATGCTAGCGTTGTATGTTACTGTGTCTGTTGCAGTCTGTCACCAACCATGGGTAACAAGGCTCCTTATGCAAGACAATGAAAGCAGTTACTTTCTTGCCTCTAAGTAGGCAAATAAAGTGCACTTCATCTTCATTTATGCATTGTCACAATGAGATTCCCTTCAAGTCTGGGTCAAGACTGTGGCTATTAGTTGTTTCCTTTTGCTTGTGTGACTGAAGCAATCCTGACTGGGGAAGGGAGGAGTGGTAGTCCAGACAGGGCCACTGGTCCTGGACAATCAGGAGAGAGGAAGAGGAGGAGAGGAGAAAGCATCCTGCTTACTGAACTGTGCTGTCAAGTCTTTCCTATGACAAGATCTGAGCCAAGTGGCTGATTGCTGCTCCAGATAAATGGATATGTAAGGTCTGAACTGTACAACAAGCAAAAGAAATAGAATAGTGTGCCAAGCTGCTGTTGAAGTAAAGCATTTAGAAAGATAGATGAGGAATGACTTTGTCATTAAATAATAAATAAGGGAAAGGTTTGGCAGGGAGAGTGAAGCCTCTACAATAAAAATACAAGCAGTACAAACTGTATTATGGAAATGGTTAAACAATTTGGGACAGGGTGTGATTCTATTTTGAAATGCAGTTATCAGAGATGTTGTATCAGGGGCAGGTGCCCAGTTGCTGGTGGGGGGGCTGCCTTGGTGTCATTCTAGTATTGCATTTTGCTTCATTTTATTTTCTTTTTCTGCATCTATCTTCAATTTTCCAAGGTTTCCAATAGCCCTATTTGTCACCACAGCCTCCATCCCAAAAGATGCAGTCAGTGTAGCTACAAAAACTTAATAGCCCTTGTTATTTTAATGAGGAGTTTGGGTATCCTCTCTTGAAAGAAGTGCTTACTTATCTGCTTCAGACTAGAAGCTATGTGGGTTCTTTTCCAGTCTGATCCATCATCTTCTCAGGTACACAGGCCAGGGCTGCTTGGGAAGCTTGCTGAGTCACATCGAAGTCACATTCAGGAAATAGTCTTCATCATCAGTCATCAAAGATCTGTTCTTTAAGATCCAGTACATAGGATAATGCTACTTCAACTATTTATGATAGAGATATATCAACATAGCAGCACTTACAGCAGAAAGAAATACTATGTGCCAAAAACTGCAGTTCTTCAGAGTGTGTTGTCCAGGTGTACATTAACTAATTACTCCCCTTTTTCTTCCGATTCTTAGTTTTTCTTTTGGCACTATTTTTCACAGGGATAGAGTATTATATGTGATAGACTGCCCTATTGTGACTATGTGCAGAGGGGTGCAATGTAAGCACTCTCACCATTTACAGCTACAGCAAAAATTGTCTGGTCTATTTGCTTTATGTATAAATTACTGCCTACAATGGGAATGTGCTAATTCCCTTCCCTTCCCTTCCCTTCCCTGGAGACATTCAAAGCCCGCCTGGACACATTCCTGTGTAACGTTATCTAGGTGTTCCTGCTCTGGCAGGGGGATTGGACTAGATGATCTTTTGAGGTCCCTTCCAATCTCCAGCATACTGTGATACTGTGATACTGTGAATATCTGGAATACTTCAAGTATTGCTGGTTTTGCATAGGTCTTCTTTCAGTGTATCATCATGTTGTGTTCTACGAGTCAAGAACATGCATAAAGCAGCTGTATGGAAGTGTACAGTTCCCACACTCCCCCTGAATAAGTACACCTTTACTACCTGCTTTGCAAGTCACTGAACCAGCCATAACAGAATATGAAGCGGTGTTAATAATTATATCAGATTTATGTAGGAAGCATTCATTCATTAAGACTACATCACATATTAGGTGATCATACTGCTAAGAAGAAAACAGCATTTGTTTGCACTAGATGGACAGATAGAATTGCCAAGTAAGTTTTGTATGTACAGTGGTGAGGACCACTGCAGAAAGATACATCCTCTGATTTTCTCTTGCCTCTTTCCTTTTTTTCTGTCATAGAGTAATAGAATCATAGAATGGTTTGGGTTGGAAAGGACCTTAAGATCATCAGGTTCCAACCCCCTGCCATCAGCAGAGGCACCTCACCCTAGACCTTGTCACCCAAGGCTTTGTCTAACCTAGTCTTGAATGCTTTACTTCAGAGCAAGGAAGTCCCAAAAGTACAGAAATGTCCTGTGTCAACATTTCAGAAGGAAGTATTTTAGGTTTTCCATTCCAGTTGATTGTTCATGGTGATTTTAAAAGTGTGTATTATAGGGCTTTAAAAAATATTCTGAAAATAGAAAATAAAATGATTAAGCAGGAAAAATTTTTAATACACACTCCCCCCCCTCCGCCTGCCACAACTTCTCCAGAATTTCTCTTGTAGGGAACATGGAAGATTTGTTTCCACAACAGACCTGAAAGTCAAACCCTGGAATTCCTCCAAAATATCCCTGTTCTCATGAGAATGCCTCATTTCAATGTATGGGTATATGCGTAGTATGCTGCAAGTGCTGGTACTGCTTTGTACTTATTAAGGGACTGTGCTTCACTAGTATTTTCTCAAGAGAAGCACTTGTTAATCATGGCTCAGTTTATTTGTTTGTTTGTTCTTATTTTGTACATCTTGTTTTTAGCGTGAAGACTCGTCCTGTGCGAATGCCTCCTGGATACCAAGCAGATCTTGTTATTCAGTTGGTGTGGGTGGATGGTGAGCCCCCACAGCAGATTACCAGTCTTGCTGTAAACTCTGCTTATGGACTGTAAGTAACTCAGAATTAAGGTTGCATTTTTTTCTTTATTGCACTAGATAATGTCTTTTCCAATTATACTTTGAAGTTTCCCACAGACAATTAAAGTAAAAGTAATCAAAAGGTGCTAGGAGCAAGACTCATGGGGAAAAATGATTTGAACTCGCATAAGGATTGGAACATGAGCTGTTAATCTGCCATTCTTGCCAGTATTTTTACTGTTCCTATCTAAAAGACTGAATCTTTTCACGTTATTCTGTTTACCCTTTAAAAAGAAATCTGGCTTCAAATCTGTGCATTTTAAAGTTAGTTTGAAAGGATCACCAACGTGAAATACATTTCATTAAAGTGATGTGATTAAGTGTTAAATGTCATTTAACATGACATTATATCTTAGGTAGAAATTGTCTTCTAAGAATAGCATTTTTCTGACTGTGCTAATTTCTGTTTGCAAGAGAACCAATGACCTGAAATTGAAAGTGGAATAAGGAACATTCAGATGCTAAATCCTGTATGGAAATGCAAGTGAGCATATCTGGGTATATTTTTCCCTTGGGTTCAATTTATTTGCCAATTGTTAATGTTTTCTGTCACTGAGAAATGCCCAGATATATTATATTCCCTGTAAAAGGTGTTACTCTAGTAAAGGCTGTAATGGGTATTAAGTATCTGACACCCACTGATTTTTCAGTAAATCACTTGACTCTCTTCAGAGACTTTGGAAATTTTATGCGCGGCCTTTACTTTTGTGCAAAAATACTGTAATTGGAGGGCTGTTCCGTCAAGCCTTTGGCTTCAATTTCCAGACAACTTCCTATTCGTGAACTCTAAAAGTTTCATAGAATCATAGGCTGCTTTGGGTTGGAAAGGACCTTAAAGCTCATCCAGTTCCACCCCCCTGCCACGGGCAGGGACATCTTCCACTAGAGCAGGTTGCTCTAAGCCCCGTCCAACCTGGCCTTGAACGCTGCCAGGGATGGGATTTCTTTTGTTCTAACATACCTAGATGCATTTGCCAATTCTTAGGGTTTGCTTAGTTTGCTCCATTGCAGGTGTCAGGTTTTAAGGCAGCATCTGACTTGAGGAATAATCACACCGTTCCTGTACCTGTAAACTACTGACAGGTTCCAGTTTTCATGGCACTCGTAGCGGTTTCCTACACACACCTGATTCAATCAATTTTTTTCAATTGTGTGCTTTGCTAGGAGCAGTAATAGTTTACAGGCTATCCTCCTCTAAAACACCATATAATAACTGTGGTTGTTACACTAGAGTGCTATGTTACACTTGACTGTTTCAGCAGTAAATGCATTTATTAATAAAATAGCCCAATAACTCAGATCTAACTTTCCCACAAAACTACCAAAGAAAGGCCTATTGAAATTTCTTGTGCAGAATCTTTTCTCTCTCCCTCTCTCTTGCCCCTCTCAACTTTTTCCTTGGGTCTACAACAAGGTACAGTCCTACCTTTTATCTAGCCTCACAGTGAAAAAACTGTGCTACTTCAGCATGAAGCTTGAGACTGTATCATTTTTGCTTTGCTATCTGTAGGGTTATTTGACTCATCTTTTGCATACCAGTTTTTTTCGCTATACTAATCAATTTAACTAGTAGGAAGGCATAAGATAGTGTGTTCTGGAGTGTTTGCTTCCAGTATTCTTTTAATTTCTTTGATGTCTCTAACTGTTACTGATGTTACTGCAGCCATGACAGAACTAAAGCGAGATACAACTAAAATTGACCCCCAGCAAAGATAAAAGTCTTCAGGCATTGTGAAACTTTATTTAAGACAATTTCCTTACTTTTAAAAGGACCGAGCTATAAACAGAAAGTATGAGCACCCATTCTATTGCTCTTGAATTGAATCACCAAAAAATTTCCTTATGTTATGAAAGGAGAAAAGAAACAATTACAAAATGCATCAGTTAGCACTGAAGATCTACAAGATTAAATACAAATAATCAATTTGGTTTAAAGTATGTACATTTGAACTGAAAGCAGTCCCTCGAAATGTATTACCAGCTCATGATTAAAATCTTTTGGCCAATCTATATAAAACTGTCAAGAATGATGAGAATTTCATGACATTTCTGTGAAAGATACCCAGATATAGATAGACAGATAGATAGACAGATACACAGAGATAGATAGATACATAGATAGAGATAGATACCAGAATAGAACATATCCTAGCAAGTAATTCTGTTCATCACTCAAAATTGAGAAATTCATGGTGCTTATTGTATATTTCATAAAGACTTGGATTTTAGCACTTTTTCTTAAGCTTCGTTATTAGTAATGTTGTGTCTAGATTTTATTACTGTTCCTCAGTAGTGTTATAAAATTAAGAAGCAATTTCTGATTTTTCTTGGGAAAGTATTTTTTTCAGGTGTTAGAAATACCATACCCATGCTTGTGTGTGAACTTAAGAGGAGAAAAATGCAGACCAGGAAGTGATGCTCCAGTTAATTTGCTGCCCGCAGTGAATGGTCACTAGCTCTTTTTGTGACTCGTGTTCTCCAAAATTAATAAATCTCAGGTTAATCATTTCCAAAAGGCAGATGGCTGTAAGTTTTGTTCCCTCAAGTATTAACAAATCAGATTGACACTCGTCTTTTTCAGTCTTTTATTTCTCGTCTGCCTAGAACACAGCGACTTATGAACACAGGAATTGCTGTCACATTTTGCACTAGTAATCTCTTTTACTTCAATATCCTTTCCCTGGCAATGCCTATAAACATATGCTTTAAAGCAAAATACAAGAATGCCTAAAACAGATAGCAAAAGATTTTTTATTCTTCTTTATTAGTCAATTTGTGTCAAGAAGCATGAAGACATAAAACCTTGCACAGAGTGATCTGGCAAATGTGACAGAGTCCCAGGGAAACTCTCTGTTCTGCTATTAAGCAAAATTAATAAATTAATTAAAAGAGGCTTTAGTAATTTCTGAAACGGGTATTACTCTACATTCATGAAACATAGAGTTTATTCCTCAGTTTACCTTCAGATCTTTTCACATAAGCATAAAATACTGCCAAATAAAAGTGTATTTGTACAACTTAAAGCTGGTGTGTATTAATAGCTCCTAAAGCTGCTGATCAGTGAAAAGTCAATGGGGAAAAAAGGAGTATGTTCATGATATTGCCATAGATGTTGTACTAAAGTCAGTGTTCAATCAAGAGTAGAAAACATGGTGTAGTAACAACCAGTAGAATTTGAGCCACTGTTGTAGATGATGCCTTAATTTCCCAGTTTGATAAATGAGAAAACTTCACCTTTTCTATTTGTTATATGGAACCCTCTTTTTTATAAAGGAAGCAGAGGAAGAACAGGTACAACAGATGGAAATGTTCTATCATCTACACTGCTTCCCCTTCCTCCATCTTGTTACTTCTCTCTGTTTTTCCACACACAAATTCATATATCTCCTTTAAGATATTTTGGAGCTGTATTAAGAAGTCAGGTGGAGTTCAGTGCAGAGCTCACTTTTAGTGTGAAAACTAAGTGTTTTATGTTTTGCAGGGCTTTGAACTGTCCATCTTAATCCATTTTACATAAAATCATGAAACTTGATCACAAATTATTCCTAATCTGATTGAATCTGGTTTGGGATTTCAAGTTTCCTGTGGCTATACCCAGTTCTATCTGGAAGTTAAATTGCAGTCTGATAGAAAGAGAAAGACATTCATAGAATAATAGTTAGAATTTAATATTCCTGCTTAAATCAAGTCTCCAAAAAATGCAGTGTCAGGATTTTGGCATATGAATCCTTTCAATAGTCATATGCTGTCTGGATTTATTTGTCATTACTTAAAAAAGAAAGAAATGAGTCAATTTTTCTTGTCTGTTTTAATACTCAATCTTAAATAGGTTTAATGCTTTAGTGAGAATATAAATCATAGAAGAATTTAGGTTGGAAGGGATGTTAAAGCTCACCCAGTTCCAACCCCCGGCCACAGGCAGAGACACCTTCCACTAGACCAGGTTGCTCCAAGCCCCGTCCAGCCTGGCCTTGAACACTGCCAGGGATGGAACAGCCACAGCTTCTCTGGGAGCCCTGTGCCAGGGCTTCACCACCCTCACAGGGAAGAGCTTTCCCATATTAAAGAATGAATGCAGCAAAGATATTATCTGCTGAGATTATGTGGGTTTCGATATGCCATGTTTAACTTTAGACTTTCTCCCAGGTCTTATAGGCATGTTTAGTACCTTTTTTCTTTTCCGTAGAGAGATGCATTGTCTGCTTCCTTCTCCCCCCTCAATCTTCACCCCTTCCAAGCTGGGGAAAAAGCAAGACCAGAAAACATTTTTATGGGAGAGGAGGAGAAACTGCTGCTGGTTCAACACAACTTCTTCCCTCTTTCTGAAACTCTTGTCAGAAGGAAGTTGGTAGAAGCAATAGAGAAGAATTGTGGCAGAATGCTTCAGAAAGGGCTTTCTAGGCAGCAAAAGAAATAAATTGCTCCGACTCTTTATCCTTATGACTGTACTGTAGTCAGGATCTCAGGCAGTCTCACACCAGTTGAAAAATCTTGCTTATGAATCAAACCACCATCAAAATGCCATTTGTAGAAGCACGTTAGAGGAGTAGAGCCTGCTTTAGCAACAATCTATACTGCAGCCCCATTGACAGAGTTGGAAGAAAATTTTATAAATACCTTTCAGATTTGGGTGTCTCCACAGTACAGCTTAATATATTTAATATCATTTACATTTAAATTAAAATAATTATTTATACATGTATTTGTTTTTATATTTTAATTTATTTTCATATTTTATATAGATGTAAACACTTTTTCAGGTCTACATCCAGATTTGTAGGCTTAATTTACATCATTATTACTAGAATTGTACCTTTCAGTAAAGCAACATTTAGACATCATTGCAGTGCATTTGGCACAGAAACTTGATTAAAGTGGAAAGTCTGCTTTCTGGAAAATCGCCTCCTGTGTTTCATGACACAGTCATATAAATTGAGGATTGCAGATCTGAAAGAATGATGAAATGTAGGCTTTGAGTAGTTTCTGAAGGAAATGTTTGTGGAGAATCCATAATAATAAATAATAATAATTGTTTGCACCACTTAATTACATATTACTAATACCTTTGAGAAACATTTCTTTTCTCAGAGTGGCATTTGGAAACTGCAATGGTTTGGCTGTTGTGGACTTTATGCAGAAGACAGTACTACTAAGCATGGGAACCCTTGACCTATATGGATCAAGTGATCCATACCAACGTCAACCCCGTTCACCTCGCAAAAACAGGCAATTTGCTGCAGGTAGGAAATGAATTATCGTGGCTATAAGCCTGTTATGTTCTTTGATTTTTTTTGCCTGTGGCTTTCTATAGTGCTTTTGAAATGCATGACTATTTGCTGGCCAGTGGAATTTCTGTAACTTGACAAAAGAAACCTGACATGTTCTTAGAAACAAAATGTTTTATGAAGTTTATCCTTTGGGGATGGAGGTCAGCAAGTAATTCTCTCAGCTGAGCCTGTAGCAAATCATAATGAGCAGAGCAGTCAATTATTTCTCTGGCAGGCACTTGAAGAGTAGTCTCTATGCTATTTTCTTTCTGGTTTGAATAAGTTCATACTGGTAGGGAAGAATTCAATTTAAATTTAATTGTATCTTCTGCCAAGTGCTTTTCATTGGTATTTGAATAAGCAGTTGTGTCTGGAGAAGGGTAACACCTGAGAGACATGCACATTAGCTTAGAATAGCCACTTTGTTAATGAATTGAAACTTTACCATATTTTAAGATTTAGTGCCAAGAGGATCACATTTGTGATCCTTTATGTAAGTTACAGCTATTCTTATGCATTGTGTGTTAGAAATATTAGTCCATCAATGCAGCTAAAATATACCATATCCCTTTGGTTATCTAAAAAAATATTTACTTCTATGAGAAAAAAATCAGGTCTTTTATGTTTCAAGTCATTTTACTCTACATATTCCATAAAACATCCTAGATGGAGCCAGACACAATTACGACATGTGTTTTATGTAGCTGTGGAGTTTAGAATTAGATTTTAAAATCTCTTTGAAAATGTTGTTTTAAATCTAACCATAAAATTCTAAAAGCAGCAGATTATAGTGGTCTTGTGACATCAGCATTTTCATCAGCAGACTGTGCACTACTACATCATCAAATCCTATTTCTCCATAGAGTGAATGGAAACTTTTATAAATTGGGAACATGTTTGTACTTCAAACAAAAAGTAAAAAATATAGAGAATAAAATTTAAGTCTTCAGGCCTGCTTCAGTTCCTGAAAGTCTGTTTATCTCACTTTCTAGGCATTTAATCACGGCAAGCGTATTTCTCATCTGTGCCAAGTCTTAAAAGATGTAAATTTGGCACAGCTGAGGAGAGAAGAGACAAGCAGCTTTAAGCTACCTTCAACTTCTCTCTCTGGTTCAGCCAGCCTCACAGCAGCTCCCAAAGTAATTTAAGCAGCTAGCCACAGGCAACATGCTGCAGAGCTCCCTACATAAAGCAGAGGGTATCTGGTATAGAAATAGCTGTTATCAGCACTGTGCCACATAGGGTTTCTCTGTGTCAGTCTTGGTCAGTCCTTTAAGGCAACATTCCAGCTATTAAGCGCTGCTAGAATGGAGCCCGCTGGGGATAAGGAATACCCACTTCTAGATTGCTCATAGAAACTATGCACCTAAAAAAAAGCCTCAGCTGCTTTCTCACCATCCATCCCACATCCTTTACTTTTTTGATTATTTTTCTTGTTCTATCTCCCAATTGGAAGGTAAGCATCTGCTGAAATTTCTTCACCTTGGCTGTTCTAGATGCTGGTTATGATATCACTTCCTTTCACTTTAGACTGTTTTTTCTCTCTTTCCTCTGCCTGCTGCTGATGCTGGTGTACTGGCATGTTCCAAAGACAACTTTTGCATGCGTGGCCTGTCTAACTTTTATCCAGATTTAACGAAACGGATCCGTACTTCCTATCAGAGTAAGTTCTATGAAGGTTAGGCAAATAGCTTTATCGTGATTGGACTATGCCTGACTTAAACCCATGTGTTTGTGCTTTGTAATGTGTTTTATTTAAACACATTCAGCATGCATGCAAATTTACTGTATTTTGTGATGTTAACCATGCTTGATATTGACAATTATCTTTATTATACAGATATTTCAAATCTTGGGGTTTTTTTCCAAATGAGTCAATGAGAAAAGCTCAGTGACTTACAAGGGCCTTAAAAATGATTTCTCAACTATATTATGTTCTTGATGACAGTATCTTTCTTTGGGTTTATATTTGTTTCGGTGTACATCTACTTATATGAAGCATTTCTTGTTTTGCAATGGCACTGTCTGGTTCTAGCTATTAATTCATTCTTGCCTATTTTCAGAAGAACAATGTGGCTTAAAAGAGAACTGATTGGATTGTGTGCTATGAAATTTACAATTTTAATCTTTGTTTGGTACTGGCATATTTGGCTTTGGGGAGCCATCTCATGCCTCTGATCTTTAGCAGAGAAAGTAAAATGGGCATAGAAATATGTACATCAAAGAGAGCTATGAAAATTAATGTTTTTATTATCTGTAAATTTTGAATTCTAGTGATAGGCAAATTAAATATTAGTATTCATCACTGTGGCATTCAATGAACAAAGCTATAATTAATTTTGCAAAAATGACTTTTCAACAGATGAGCTGTATGTATCTTAATTAACTGCAGTGCTTATATGTAATTAGGTCTCTAGGATGCCTCTTATTAATCTCTTTTTAAAGTTGTTTTCACAGAACAACTGGTTAGGCCATTTTACATTAAATACTCAGTATAGGCAAGATAAAGGGGTGGCAGTTGTTTTATCATCTCACATAAGTATGGAGTTGTGGAGCTATTGAAATGCATTTGTACACTTGCACAAGAAATTCTATTCCATCTGTCTAGACTGATTACTCAACAGCTGATTGCTATGATTTTGTTTCATAGTGCTTCATAAAAAGTGGCCTGTTTAGTTAAAAGACGAGTCTACTTACAAATTCAGCAGTCCATAAAAAGGTTTGGTGTATAATGTCTTAAAGTATACTAGTCTGGTCTTACTGCTTTCAAGTCTGCAACAGAGAACCTGAGGGTAAACAGCAGTCAAAGATTTAGAGGTTTAGAAAAAATAATAAATTCTAAGACCAAAATCACCAACATTTTCATAAAAATTACAAATACAGACCATAGAGTTTCTCATAGCTGAAAATATATGATCCTGTTTCCATCTTCAAGCCCAAAATCAGGAAAGTCCACAAAATCTTTCTGTATACATTGCAATTGAAGAGTACGAGTCTGACTCATGTGCAAGATCATTGACAGCTCCATTTCTTCCCTCAAAAATTATTTGGTTGTTGCTTTTGCCATTCAGTACTTCTACAGGAGTAAGTACTGTATGATATGAAAGATGCACCAGGCAGCAAAGAACAGGGCAAGAACATGTCATAGACTACAAATATCATGCTAAGTCATTCTTAAGTTATGCTTTGTTGTGATTTACCTGAGATAAGAGTTTTAAGAGGGGTTTTGAGAATGGATTTATTTCTCTCTTCTCGTAAGTGATGATGATGGGAAAAGAAAAACACATTATTTTTGGAAATTGTGCAGTTGAAGCTGATATTATTAAGGCAGAAGCAGGAGCAGTCATGCACTAACATAAGCATTAGGACTAAAGTTTTGAGGATTATATAAATGAAACTGGAAGTTAATGGGAAGACATATCAGGGGTTGATTCAATTAAGAAAGGAACCAGGAAGATAATTTCATGAGGATCAGTTTGAGAGAATAAGACTTGCAGGCACTGAAGGCAAAGAGGAGATTATCAGTGAGCAAGGTACTCGGACTTTTGTTGTCATTTTGGAGGTGATTTGTGGGAAGAAATGGACTAATTCTCAGATTCGGGCTGGATACTAAAGTGTGATGCTCCACACAATATTACAAATTAGCTAATCAGGGAAGAGAGTGTTGCTGTTAACTGTGCTGTAGTAGCAAAGAGAAGACTTTAGCACAAAGATAAAAAACAAGAGTTCATCTTGACGATGTTAAGTTCATGTCTGGACATTTGTGAGTCAATTTTAGAAAGATAGGGGTGCTACTCTAACTTGGATGGAAGGAATCCAAAGTAGAGATGTGTAGTCATGAATCATTAACATCAACAAAAGGTATTTATTGCCTTGCTAATAGTTGAGTGTCTCCTCAAATACTGGAATAGAGAGATAAAGGAAGTGTTGATGTTCTGCAACTGAAGAAGGAAGGTGAGGGGGGGATCAAACTGGGAAAAGAAGCAATATGTCAGAGAAGAGATGTTTTCCAAAGGAAAGACATAATCAACAGTGTCAAGGGCAGCATCCAATATGCAGAACACACTGGTGGAATAATTGTTTTGAATTTTAGCAATAAGTCTATAAAAAGCTTGATAAGAGTAACATATACATGTGTAAGCTAAACTCAAAAGCATCTAGGGTAGACTTAGAGCATTAAGACAGAACATTCTCTGGTCTGAGAAGTGGAAGTGGGAAGGGGGAAACAAGAAGGGAAGAAATTAGAAGGAGAAATGTGGGAGAAATCAGTTCTAGACATACATAATGGGAGAGATGGAAGCAATTGTCTTATCAGGGGAATTAATTTGGGGAAAACAAGAGGCTCAGATGAGGGTAAGTGCGGAGCTGGAGGTAGCTTTCTGGTGTTGATGACCGGTTCCATTTGATGTAACATCTGCTGGCAGCCACCTTCCTTTGTAGCAAGAATAAATGCCGAGCCAAAACAAATAAGCTCTCTCTGCAGTAGCGCACAACAATATCGTTGCTTGGTTGTTATTTATTTTCTTCAATTAAAATCAAGTTGTACATGTGGTACCTAGTGATAGATAACATATTCAAATATTAAAACAAGTACATTTACAGCATCTAGAAAAATAGTGCAGCAGAATGTAAAAATACCGACTTGCAAAAGAAATTTGCATCTCCTACTAGAAATTCATACCATCTGTTGGTAAAACAAGAAAATAAATAGGCTTTATGAAGCATCTAAAGAGTTGGCAAGTTCAAAGGATGTTGATCCATTGGAAAATAGTTTTCAAAATGGAGACTTTTCAGTGCGAACTCCTTGTTCCTAATCCAGGCCAGTCCCTAGAGGGGATGTGAGCAAAAGCAACCTTGGTCTGACAGCAGGACACAGAAAAAGGTGTGCTATGAGTCATTACATATTAGTAATTGACGCTTTAAATCCCTCCTGAAAACACAGTAGAAGCTAATATAGGTTAAGTTTTAAATTGACAGCTAAATTCTGAACTGTCATTCCCAAAGAATGCATCCTACTTAAACATAAAGAAAACAGTATGGTAATTCAGTGTGAAGAGGCGTCCCTGCCCATGGCAGGGGAGTTGGAACTAGATGATCTTAAGGTCCTTTCCAACTCTAACTATTCTATGATTCTATGAATAAGATAATACCAGTCTTACTTATTGGCTTGTGAATATTTATGATGATTTATTTATAATTCATTTATTTATAAGCAAAGACTTTGGGTGGTTTTAATTCAATGATCAGTCTGAACCGTTTAATCAGAGATAAAAACTTAAAATTTCAAAAATTATTTAAAATTAGGAGCTCATGGAAGTTGTTCCCCCATCCAAGCAGTACATTTTTCTATCCTTTAATAAAAAGGAAATGGGAATAAGCGTAAACCTTAAAAAGTATCCATAATGCCTTATGTTATATTTACATCTTGCATTATTTTCACATGTCTATAATTTGTTCAAATCAGAACCAGTTTCTTTATAATGTCAATGGACGTATCTTCTCACAGGTGGTCCTTTACATTGCCAATCTCAGTTCTTTGCGCTCAGCTTTGCTGCTATGCTCTTGCAGTACCTGAGCTCAAAATTTACTGTCGCAGGGGCTTTTGGGGCTAAAGCTAAAGACTTTTGGGGCATATATTGGGCCTACAGAGCTCCAAAATCAAAAGTGAAAATAGTTTTGTAATCCAAGTTCAGGAGCTGTTTTAGTCTCTCACATGTTCAAGGGAAGCTGAGTTGTGTGGAAATACTTATACATGAGAAATTATTGCAAAGATTTAGCTTGGTTCCCTTAAAAAGGAAGCAACGGTAGAAAATAAGCAGGAGTACAAAGAAAAGCATGAGAGCTTTGAAAGGGAAACAAAAGACAACATTTAATGGAATCAAAGGTAACACGAAATTTGACAAGTATATGTTTATTCCTTTCAGTGAATGACAGTTGTGTGCGTCATTGCATATAGCATGTGGGATTTAGGATTCATAAGATTAAAAGATACTTTAGATGTATAGATGGATGATTAGAAGAACTCATAGTATTTCTGAGCAAGAAAGATTTATGGCAGGAGAAAATCTGCAAGTGGCAGTGCTTAAGCAAATCTAAGTGTCTGAGATGCATGCCCTTGTGCAGGGCACATATCACCACTTAGGCTTAAAATGGGGGCTTACTGCACTTCTTGGTTTGGTTTTGGGTTTGCTTGGGGGTTTGGTCATTGTTAGATGTGATAGAGCTTGACAGCAAGTCCAGATTTGTAGAGAAGTTCACATGTTCACCCTTCTTAAATACCACAGCATAAAACCTTTACTGTTGTATGTTGTACAGCTGTTGGCAAACATAAAGAGCTTGTGGTGTTCTCCCAGTGGTTGCTCTTGCATTTTCAGAACAGTGATTTGGTTTCTTTCCTACTTACGTAAGTCAATGGCATCATAACAAAAAGGAAAAAAGAAACTATTTAGATGCAAAATCAGACCTGGCAGTTGACATTGTAAATACCATCAATAGTAACCGGGCAAAGCTTAGAAGAATTTCATTAATCACAACATCATAGCCAGAGTGTTAAAACTTTAATATTTCCAATACTGCGTTTACAATAGAAACGGTTCAATAATTCATTTTGTTTCTCCAAGGCCTCTGATGCTATGCAGATGTGCCAGACTCGCTCCCACTGTACCTTGCAGACAGTTCTGCAGCAAAAAGCAATTACATTCCAAATCTCTAGGTACATACAGCAAATTGTACTGCCTGACTCCAGGCTTTGGTAAGAAAGCTGTGCATAGAGAGGCTCCCTGAATGGTTGCAGTTCCTGAATTCTCTTGTAACATCAAAAGTGACTGGACTCATAATTATTGGAATATAAAATTCTCTCACAAATTCAAAGTTGAATTTAAGAACGATTCAAATATGTTTCTCAAAATACAAAGTTTTCAGTTTGCCACATTAATGTCTAGACTGATCTTTCACTGTTTAAAAGTCAGGAGCAAACATCATTGCTACTGACTTAACAAGCCAAATCAATACTGGTTTTTCAAAGTGCTCAAAGGTGCTCTAGCACTCACGTAGTTTTGTTCATGGTAGAAACTTTTCATTCTGCTGGCTGGGGCTCTAGATTCTCCCCATTTCTCAGAGCAGGTCAAAATTATACTGTAAGAAAAATATCAGTATTTACACTAGGATCCCACTGTTTTAATACGGCACTGGTGACCAAAAACAGGAGTCTGTATGAGTTTTAGAGATGGGGGTCTCTGAACCTGAGGGTCCAGAAGCCATAAAAATTAACCCATGTCACGTTGCAGGAGGTATGGTGCCAGATTAAAGCATATTGAAAGGTCATGATAGATGTTTGACTTCTAGTACACAACATCCTCGAAGTGTCTGTAAACACAGTATCAGTATGACAGTAATGCACATGAGTGTGGGCTAATGTTCACTAGGCTGTATGACCTGAGTAATGAGTCCCCACTGCTAGCAGATGGATGTCTGGTGCTGGGCTGTCTGCCAGTCCCAAGTAGCCTAACAGCATGAAGTGTCAGAGCTCCATATATCAAGTGTGAACCACTTGATACAAGCCATAGGGCACCTTTGGATATATACGAAGGGTACATCTGGAAAGGTGTGGCCATGCCCAGTTCATCCACAGTTAGCCCATGCCAGAGAATAGCACAAGCTCAGGCTTTTTCTCCCTAGCATGCCAAAAGGCATGTTAAACTTGTACATGCAACTTGTGCCAAGGATGGATCTTAGTTTGATCACAGTAACAAGCCTGAGCTTAAGCAGTGTAAATTAAGATTACTCTACTTCTTGCTGTCTTCCGTGGTAGAGTTCCTCACAAATACTTCTAAACAATATATCAGGATCTTGCACAAAAATTCTTCTATTCAGACAGCATCTCTCCCCCTGTTTTAAGGTTTTCTTCCTGTATTCTGCAGCAGTTAAAAGCACAGAGTTGCTTCCACATCAGTTTGACAGGGATGAATTGGTTTGATTTACATCATAGACATTTAAATCTTAAGCTCTATTTACTTGTTTTCTCTAGTTAAATACAGTGACTATTTGTCTACCCTGAGGGGCTCGGAAAACAAATCTGAGTTGGCAAAAGGTGTGATTTTAAAATCAGACCTAAATTCCTGCAGCGACAGCCTGATAACTGCTGTTATCTGAAATACCTTTTTTCCTCACGTTTCACACCATTCCTTTCTCCAAATTGACTTTGAAGTGCAGAATATCATCAACCAAGAAAGTTGAAGCATGCCCTGTTAGATTGTAACTTAACTTTTTAACTCCATTTTTTCAGGCCTGACTGAACTCAGTGACAGTCCAGTTTCCCTGGAGCTAGAGCGTTGCAAGTCTCCCACTTCAGGTAAAGGTGATTGGCTTCTCTTCCTGCAGTCTGTATAAGCCATTCATGTCATGCATCACTGTGTTTCATTAGTCCCTAAGAAGTGAAGTGCATAGTTACAATTCCAGCAAGAAGAATTTACTGCAGAAGTGCTTATTACATAGCACAATTAAAGCCTAAGTCTGTTTACTTAAAGGAAAATTAAATGTACGTGGTGCATCTCAAGGTGAAGAGCATGAAAACATTTAACAAATATCATATATCGTGCAGATACATCATGCAGATATATTCCTATATCCTCCTACTAGAGGCTTTTTTCTCTGCTTTGTTAAAAGGCTTTCTGACTGCTTTTTTTCAGTAGAGAGTCTTTATCTATATCTATTATGCATATGTGCACATAGAGAAATCAGTTTTAAAAACCAGCAATATGGAGGTGATGAATTTGAACCATTAAGACACAGTGCCTAAGTTATGTCATTTGCAATAGAAACGTAACCTCAAATCAAAATATTTGCTTAGCAACTACTTTGACCCGGCAGTGAAACTTTGGCCATTTGAAAATGAATAACTGTTTCCCATTTTACCCATAGTCCTTCAGAAGGTGGAGTTCGTCTCATTTTGAGAGACTTTTTCTGCAAGTGCCTAGTCTGCATTAATCTCTTTAATGTGAGTTCACTGTCTTAAAGATAGTTGCTTACAGCTTTTTTCTAATAGCTGACTTTTAAATGTGATGGAAAATAAGGATGTGTAACTTGAACAGGATGGATGATGGAGCAGGTTGCCCAAGAATGTTGTGAATGCTCCATCCCTGGCAGTGTTCAAGGCCAGGTTGGACAGAGCCTTGGGTGACATGTTTTAGTGTGTGGTGTCCCTGTCCATGGCAGGGGGGTTGGAACTGGATGATCTTAAGGTCCTTTCCAACCCAAACCATTCTGTGATTCTATGATACATTCATTTTGCTTGTGGTATGTGTATCACACTACTTTTCCTTATAGTTTGGTAAGTATTTTCCTTAGTTATGTTAACAAGTTCCCACAAATATGCTATTCAAGTCCTCTCTTACTATTTCACACATTTTACTTTATTGCAACAGGACACACTCATCTTGAATGAAGGCCACTAATCAGTAATTCACAAAAACCTAAAGCTAATAAAAGTATTTCCACAAAACATCTAAAAGAAAATAGCTGTTTTGAAAGATGTATTTCCTTCTACTCTTCTCGACCTAAATTCTGTAGACATGGGAATAGCAAAGTGAAATAATCTGTAATAATAGTGGTATAACACTAGGAGCTCAAACTCTTGAGCTGGGCCTCAGAAACTCGTGATATGGGCTTCAAAATCAAACATTTGATAGATTACTCAGTATAATCAGGCTATTTATTCGGCAGCTCCCTGGGATTCATCTTTTTAGCCTTCTTTCCAGAAATGAGCTGCCTTCTCTCTTTTTCCTTTTACTGAAAACTAGGAGATCACTGACTTGGTATACATGTGTGTATGTGCTTAGTTTTATAATGATAAATGACAGCTATGGCAATTTACTTTTTGTGCAGTTCAATTTTTCATTCTGCTATTGATCAAAAATACCAATTTTAGATAAATTTAAGATCGTTTGCTCCAAAATTTATACTGCTTTTCTGTTTTGGAGATTATTCAGCATGGAAAATATGGCATATTTATGAATGTTTCCTATTTTAGCCCTTCCCTGTGATTTTCCAAGCTGTTTTGGAATCTTTAAAATGTGAAATCAGGTGCAATGCTGTAGGTAGCAACTATTATTAGAAGTAACTGCTTTTTTCAAAATAGAACTTACTTTTACCATGAGAGATTTGTTATTTTTTTTTTAAATGGAAAATTAAAACAATATTGCTTTGGCATACCTGCTCTTAAACTGGGCAAAACCCAGTCTAATCATCTGCAACAAAAGACCTCAAAATTGTGAAGAACTTGGGAGTGGAGCTACCTTGTGCTTCTCAGCATAGCCTCCCAGTTGCATCAGCCTCTGCACTGGCTAACATTTCTTTCTTGTAGCACACAAGTGATGAATCTGCATAGTTATGGATTCATCAGTCAGGATCCTTTTAATTCCCGTCTTGCCTTTGGTATAAAGTGCAGGGCACAGAAGCTCTGTTACGGAAGCGTGCTGTACTCTGGAGAGATTCCTGTTCTGAAGGTCTTTCAACTAGAACATGAAATGAAACCATTTGATGAAAATGTTTCTGAAATGCACAGGATTGGCCACACACGGGGTAGCAGCAAGTGGAGAAACGCCAGCCTTGCTTTGTAAGACTTGTAGGCAAAGAGGAATAAGCCTCTTTAACCACTAGTATTTTTATTTTAATTAAATTAGTAATTAAATATTATAGTGATGCATTTTTCAATACTGTACAGGAAGAAAAAAGTCCCTAAAGCCATTTGAAAGGTATCTGCTTCCTTATGAATATCTGAGTGGTGGCAGTTTCTGTTGCAAATAAAAAGTATCGCAGGAATAGCGATATTCATGGAATAATGTTGCTAAAAATTGTGGGACAAAAAACTTCAAAAAAAACCTAAATACTTACCTATATAAAGTACACTTTGTGAGGACAGTGGTGCAGCATGGCATGCCATCTAATGGTATTTGACTGGCTTAAAAACACCTCTCAGATCACTCAGAACAGTGGAGATCAGGATTTTTCAATACCATCAGAATATCTTTGTCATGCAGGCCACGTTCTTTCAATAGCGAAAATCAAACTGCATTTTGATTGCTGTGATTTGGAGATTGTAGGTTAGGGCTTTGTACTACATTCGCTCTGAAGCGGCATGTGAGAACTCAGTAGCCCTGAACCAACATAAAGAACTCTGAGGCCTTGTGAGTACTCATAGTGTAAATGATGCTACATCCAGTGCTGGAGTATATAGTATGTTAAACCCAGTACCCGTTCCAATAAAGTTTAGCTTTATTTTTATCACCTCATTAGGAAAATTTATTCAGTGGTCCTTAGGAATATAATATACATAATATGTGTCCCTTATTGTTTTAGCCATATATACGCAGCTTTATATTGAAGTGTATAGTTGCAAATACACTGTGAGCGCAAGAAAGGGCATCTTTGAGAGGTCATTTAATTTTGGTGTGTAAGATGCAATGGGCAGTTTAGACTTCTTTCAAAGACCGTCAGTCCATGTACAGGAGAGTGACCTCTCAAGTGTGTGTTCTCAAATGAAAGTGCATTTGTGTTTTTTCTTAAGGAATCACCTTCATACTGGGGGCTCACATCCAAAATGCTTTTAAGACTATAGATCTTAGAGAAGGCTATGTAAGTATTTCCACAATTGATTCCCATGAGCTTTAGAACAGGTCCCTAATGGCAACATTATGAGTATTTATATATGCTGTGATTTCCAAGTGCTGTTACCCTGGTGCATTCCACTGGTTACATCTGCTGGGATGAGGCTCATGCCAAACTCAACTTCCCTGCAGGAAATGTGCTTAAATAGCTTTGTTTCAAAAAGAGTATTATTAAGTTTCTAACACAGTCACTCATGGGTAACTTCAAAGTAGCTGAAGAGATTTTACTCAGTTTGAAAACTGTATTCTCATGCACAAGAAAGTAAATGTTTGGAAACATTTTGTGTGTGTAAGACAGAATGTCATTTACTTTGTAACATTATAATTGATAACTGCCAGAATAACCATTTTCTCAGGTATCAGATTAAGAAGAATGTTGACTAGTCAGAAGGCAAATTAATCATTAAAGAGAGGTTAGCTCCTGCACTGTGAATACAAGGTGCATTTTATCACTTTTTCTGATATGTGATGAGGGTTTTTTCTGGCCTGGTGAATTCATGCTTGCTTAAGATCTTGAGACACATAAGGATTAGCAAGGAACGGAGAGCAGTATGAGCTGGCAAAGGGAAGGAAATGGGGATCTGCATTTGGGCTTTGGAGTTTGGGTTAGGGAGAGCAGCATGGATGGCCCCCATGCAGCCCATGGTGCCGGGCTCAGTGGGGCCTGAGCCCCCCAGCAGAGGCCACCAGCCCCTGTGAACAATGGAGACAGGAGCTAAGCAAGGGAGCAGGGCAGCTCTGGGGAGGGTGACCAGGGCTGAGCACTACCTGGTGATCACTAGGGACAAGGGAGGATCAGCAAGGCCATGGCCTGGCACAGGAGTGCAGCAGTGCAGCAGTAGCTGTAGCTCAGGGCACAGCAAGTGTGAAGTTAAGCTTGAAAGTAGCTCCCACAGGAAAGCACTTCCTGGGGTGCTCTGCCTGAGGCCACCAAAGGAAAAGGGCTGTCTCTACACTGGCTCTGAGCCCCAGTAGCCAAATGTCCAGGACCTTACTGTGTACCTTGTCCAATTGAGTAGCTAAACATTAGGCTCTTAAATCCATGTTTTAGCAGTGAGGAACTAGGACTGACATTCAAAAGTGTTACAGACAGAAGCTCCCTAAGAGAAAGAGCTGTATGAAGAGCTGTATTCATTTTGACTTAAGTTCTCTGAATACAGTCCTGCTGTAATAACTGAGGGGAACACACCACTGAATGTCATCGCTGCGAGCACGCATTAGTGTGTTTGTTGGTTGTGCCTTCTTCTTTTCACTGAAAGACTGATGGGAACTATATTGTTACAAGATACCACACTGTCAGGTGAGGAAACTGGGTGCTCAGCTTAGCTAGCTGCCAGACCATACCTATTAACTCTGTCAGCGCTTCCTTCTCACCCCACAGTTGGATAACTTGACTGTTGACACATTAAGCTCTTTGGGGAGGGTCTGTCTTGCGTTTCACCATGGCATCACAATTTGAAACAGCTGCTTCCAGCATGAATGCAAACAAATAATGGTAACAAACAGCTCTGCTAGCCTCCTGAACCTTTGTACTCTGCTGCATACTTACACTGGATTTCAGAATCTCTTTCTCAGCAAGAGAGGTTTACATGCATGATCCTCCTTCATAATAAATGTAGAGATAGTAAAACACACGATTTAAGTACTAAAAACAGGTTATAGGATGATAGTGATATGATAATATCCACACTGTTGAATAGTGAAGTTAGTTTTACCCTGCAAATATAATAGGCACAGCTTTAATCGCAGTAAAGCATGAAAGCAACCAGCTACTCCTTTTGTTTTTACACTTGTGGTCTTGACAGTGGTCCATGCTTTTCCTAGCACAATTGTGTCCTACACCAAAAAATTCCAAATTTGGTGGTGGAAGCAGTGGTAGGAGTAACTGCTGGCTTCCTCAACTGCACCTCCTTCATTTCCTCATCCTGTGTGTCTCTTTTGTCTTTTAGCCCCCTACTCTCCATGTCCTCTACTCATGTACCTGTAAACTGACTGATCAACTGCATACTCCTTTCTGATCCTGTCTTTTCAGCATCCTGAGACTGTGTTAAGATTGCAGCCTTCAGTATGGTGTGCCTATTTTGGCTGTGCACAGCTGTGGCAGCTCCCAAATCAAGCCTGTTTCCAGTCCTCCAGGGGAATCAGAAAGTGCATACTTTGCATGTGCTGTATGAGACTGCACACAAATAGCTGGGAGCTATTTCTGCGGTCTTGCAGTCAGACATAAATACCATAACTTGGGAACATCTGTGGCATATAACACAAGGCATAATTCTTGTTATACAGAAACACCTTTTAACAGAAGAGGTTAAACCACTGATTTGCAAAGCTCAAAGGCTCTATGATGACAGCACTAATGAAAACTCCCTGGTGTTAAATGCAGTTAGGTTTTGTAGTTCTGAAATACCCTAACCTAGATCCTCACCTGTAAGTAAAGTTGCCCTACAGTCTTCCTTAGGAATTGGTAACCCTTTTTCAGAGGGTTAGTTGGACCAGATGTTGTGCTTTCCTTCAAAGGAGATTATCTCACAAGTGATGCTTCTTTCTGTATAGCAAAGCACTGATTTTCTGGAGTAGTATTCACAACCTGTGTATGACAGCTGCTCAGATAAATGGAAAGTTTTTAAAAGGCTGTTCTGAAAATCAAGCTGCCCTTTGTGAGAGTGCCTAGTGTAGGATGTAGGAGCTGAACACTTGGTATCCAAATTTGAGAAATTTCATGTAGTAGTGTTAGTGATATATATATTGATGTTGGGTTGACCTGAAGAGATCTCTTTGCTTTGTCCCAGAGCGTCCAGTTAAAGTGGCAGCTAGAAGTGGGTTACTGGGAGGGCTCTGCTGGTTCTGCTGGTACCAAAATGTTGCTCAAGAGCCTAAAGGGCTCCCCTTCTCTTCTCTGAAGAAAGAAAGAAAACCATCTAACATAAGTGCCAGCTGGTATTTTCTTCTGCCACATTGCAGGCTTTGTAGCTTATAACACTGCAAAAGAATGCAGCAGAAATTCTGTTTAGGAGCTTTGTGACTTGAAATGGTAAGTGGCTGTTTCGGGCATCCTTCTGACCTAAAAGCTTATTAAATTAATATTACAAAGGTTTTGTTCCTTGTATTCGTATGTCCCAGTGTTCCTATCACTGTGATACTTACCATGTGGGACTTTCTTCAGAAGTATAATAGCTAGCTGACAGCTACTGCATTGTTTGCTTCCAGTAACAGACAGTATGGGTAAGGGGTAAAAGCCAGAAAACAATGTGGAAAAGTACTGACTGAGTGCAAAATGAAAGAATCATATTGGAAATTAAGTCTTTTGAATAATTAGTTAAAGATTTCTTAAGGAATTCTTTTAATAAATGTAATGCCACTTTGACTGCTACAAGACATGCTTCATTTCAGTCCTTCGGTGTTCATTGTTGAAAATGTGCTCTTGTGTAAGGAAATGAAAACATTTTTGAACAGAAGCAAAATCATAGTTTTGAGGGCATAATTGGAACACAACAGACAATTAAATCTGAAGTCAATTCAGAGCAGTATTTGGATGTCTAGATAACACCACATTGTATCCTGAAGCTCTTGTATTTCGTTTCTGTGCAATCTGTCTTCCTTTCCGTAATATTACAACAGTGTGTTCTGTCTCCATCATCTGTACAATATGCCCTCTCTTGTTCAAATGGTGTCTTGAGGTATGAAGTTGTCAGAACTCGTCATTTCATTGCACCCTGTTATTAGATTGGTTTCCAGGTGTTTAAATATTTGTGACGTGCTGCATAAGCAGCACTTGCAATATTTGCCTTCAGCTCGTTTGGGTTTTTTTTAATCATTCCTGTCATCACAAGGTAAGATATTGCAGCACACAGCCAAAGCTGTGCAAAACACCATTCACTTCTGGAGTAAGGTTTTTTCCAGTGCTTTTTTGTTCAGTTACATTTCTTTTGCTGAATGGTGGACATTAAAATATTGAAACCAGAATTCTGCCTCTAGATGCTGATTGAAAAAATAACCAAAACAACATTCTACAAATTTGCAATATGGTGTTAACCAGAAGATGGCATGTTGTTTTCCCTCACTCCTTTTTCTTTCTTACTGATTAACAACTGCCTTTCTCCTTTTTCTGTTGTTTCAGTTAAAGGATCAAGAAAGTTAAGTCTGCCAACAGATCTTAAGACTGATCTTGGTACGGTAGGCGAAAGCCAACAGCTTTAAACTTCCTTACATTCATTGGCAAAACATTTTACTGATTCATGAGATAACACAATAACCTTCGGAGGCTTTGTCTGAAAAGGCTTTCTAAAAACCACCTATTAACCCATACAGTTCTGTTGGCAGCTCTCAGCATTTTGCTTGTTTAATATTCATGTATTTCATGTAGACATATTTTGCCGATCATTACACACTGGGTGTGTAGTATTTTATGATGAAAAGGCTCCAGAACTTTTTACATGCTTGAGCCATTATAACTGGTTGTCAGTGATGTTTATCTCTGCCTATAACACCCAATGCATGCGCTAGTCTGTTTTCTTTTCGATGTACAAATTCTGTGCCACAACTATGATCAGACAGTTGAATATCTGTATTTTATGGTGTGTCTTGGTCCTCTCCTTGAGACTTACCTCAGCCAGTTTGCTGTAATCTTTTCCTCAATTCTTCTTTTATATTTCAGTGGAAATGCATAGTGAGAGCAGAACTTTCACCTCCAAAAACCTCAAATGAAAATTCAACATCTTGCATAACCTAAAAAGGTTTAGGGCAGATCATGCCCTCTTAAGTATCCAAGTAAAGGGGATTGCTCCTGGCATTTGTGTTGGAATGTGTGGTTCCCATTATTGCTTTTATGGTTGTCTTTAAATATTCTCAGTCTCAAGGAGTCCTTTCTGGTTTTGCTCTCATGAGAAATTTCTTATGTCAGGTGACTGAAAAACCAGGTAGCTTTTTCGCATTACTTTGTCTTTTTAGAGATAGAAATTATAGTTAGAACACATCCTTGCATAATGCAGCCAAACTTAATTTCTGTCACTAGGAATCATGTGCATATATTAAGCAATGCAGCACTGTTCCCCAAGGCAAAAGTTGAGAATAAATGTCTTCCACATTATAGATGGCTGATGAACTTGGAAAACTGCTAATAGCTCCTGGTAAAGATTAAGGAAATAAACATTGAAAAATCATTGGGAGATTCAGTCCATGCTGTGCAGATTTCAGTGATTTTGTTGAAGTAGCTCTCTCCATCATTAGCAGTGATGTTTCAGAAAGTAGGAAGGTAGGAATGCGCACACAAAAAAAAATCAGAGTGGAAAATTATAATACTCTTAATACTCCAAAAAGGTAAAAGGAGTGATGTAGGCAGCTAGAGACCTTTAGAATTAATATTTATCACTAAATAAATGGGCAGCTATTAAGAGGAAAGGTACTTGATATTTAAGGTATTAAAATAGCCATGGGGTAGGATCTAAGGCTAAACATGCATGAAATAGATTTATATTCTGAATCATAACACAAGAGAAAGATAAATCTGCCGTGTCAAAGACTGGGTTTATCGGTTTTTAGAAAAGCAAGAAACAAACCAATGTAACTGAAAGTGCTGAAGGTTTTGTAGTGTAATATAAAAAAGTTGCATAACAAAGGAAAAAAACCTGCCTTACCATCAGCTTTCCTGTAATCACGCCAGGAGCTGGACAACAAACACACAAAAACCCCCAAACCAAAACCCACAACACGGGAAAAAAACCCACAAAACCCCAAGGGCTAGGGAGCAGGCTGACTGTGCCAAAAAGGAAAGCTGTAAGAGTTAGAGAAATTCAGCCTACGAGAATAGGAGGCATGATGATCCATCAGAAATATACGACATACATAGGGAAGTTTGGAGCGCATAACCCTGTATGTGCTTTTGGTTTCATCACAGTCATGTTTCTGCCATGCCACGATTTACTTGTACTAGTGGTTTATTTGAATAACGTAGAACACAGAACTCCATTAACATCAAATTGCAAAATTATCAAATTATCACTTAAACATTCTGTTTGTTGCCACTTCCACAGTACTTCCACAGTACTCTGTCCTAGTATCACCAAGCAGCCTGATGGATTGCTAAGGATAAAGCATGTGGAAGCAGCATGCAGTGTATAAGCTGGCAGATACTCCCGGCTGATCAACTACAGAGGAAAGCCGAAAACCCGCCCCCTGAAACAAAACAAAAAACCTTATTTCAGTTCTCCTTCATGGTTGTCTTAGAAGGGCAGATTCCTGTTTATTATTCTAGCCATTAAAACTGTGCTGAATTATAGGTTGCTTAGTTTATAACAGGCTGGAAAAAGCATCTCTTTCTCAATGTAAGGAGCTAAATTTAAATGGGAGTTCCTGGAAAAGGTGAATAATACATGCATTTCGTTTGTATCTGCTCCAAAATGTCTTGGCTACACTGGCAGAGCTCTTAGAGATTATTTATCCACTGTTTGATTGTTTCCTGGGATTATACCCATAGTCTGAATATACAGGGAATAACAATTCTCTCTGGCCCACGCTTCTTGTAAAGATGTTCAGGTCACCGCTTTCAAATGCAAAGATGCTGTGCATCCATCCCATCGGCTCTGGCTCATAGCTTTTTACAGAGTGCTGATACATCACCTACTCTCAGTACCAACTGCAGCTAATTGGGAAATACATTAGCATTTGGCAGTTTACAGTTCTGCTCCCATCTTAGGATCTGGCTCATGTAACGTCCTTGCTTCCACTTTGCTTTGAATTGTAATAGTAGAGGTTAAGTAGAAGTTAAATCTATTTCTGGTGGAGGTGCTGCCTGTACTGAGAATTACTTGGGGAATAGTTTGCTAGGATTGAAGGGAATAATGTGTGATCTGATGACTCAGGGTGTTCTAGTTAAACCTTGTCAGGATTTTTGTGACTTAAAGGTACTTTGGGACTCCATTTTGATCTTTGTATGACTGGTAAAGCTGACCTCAGCATCTTATTATTTTGATGTAATGGTTATTATCTATCCTTGCTGAAGAACTTGTTGCCCTGGATGCCATATCTTCACACAGAAATGTGAGAATTACCCTACATACATTGGGGGCATACATTGGAACTTCTTGATAGTTTCACCTACTGCAGATCTGAGTAACCCAGTGTTTATCTGAGTTGTCCAGAAGGAAGATCATAGAATCCTAAAACATCAGGTTGGAAGGGACCTCAAGGATCATCTGGTCCAAGCCTTCTAGCATGACCTACTAGATGTCTCAGCACTCTGTCCAGCTGCATCTTAAAAGTTTCCAATGTTGAGGAATCCACCATTTCCCTGGGAAGATTATTCCAATGACTCATTGGAAAATCTCTTGTGTCCAACCAGAATCTCTCTGGGAGTATCTTCTACCCATTACCCCTTGTCTTGTCCATGTGACTCATTGTAGAAAAGGAGTTTCCATCTTCTTTGCAGCCACCCATTAAATACTAGAACATGGTAGTAAGGCCCCCCTGAGCTTTCTTTTCTCAAGCCTGAACAAACCCAGTTCTCTCAGCCTTCTCTCATGTGGTAGGCTTCCCAGTTCTCTCACTGTGGCGCTTCTGGTCCCTCTCCAACCTGTCCACAGCTTTTTTTGAGTAGCAGGGATGTGACATTGATGGTGCGTGTAATGTACAGCTTCCCTATTATCCTTCAGAAGCAGCTCTGAATAGTAGTATCTGTATTTTGCTGAAAAGATCATCTACACTTCCATGCGCTGCTGCAGTGAAATGAGTTATGGGGATAATCCTCATCTAATTTAATCAAGTGGAGAATCTAGGACATACCATGGCAGATACAACTGCTTTTATATGAGAGTTTTCTCACTTTGCTTCACCAGCCACTTTAAGCATCAGTTTGTGTTTTTCTTTTAGGAAGTAATTCTGCTGATTTCATTAAAAGCTTTCAAAGTTACCAGGTAATCACAGGGAGCTGGACAGAAGTCCTGACTAAAGGTGGAGATACTGGGTAACTGCTGATTTTTATTTCATTCCTGTGAACAGATGGTTTCACTGTAGGAAATTCTGTTATCACCTAGACTTTATTAGCCAAGGAACACAAGAAAATACAACTAGAGACAGTCATCACTGCTTCTTCTTGCAAGCTGTGATCTTTAAAAGATTAATATGATTCCCCATTCTTTCTTCAGATATTTACAAGCGGTGAATGAATTCTTTACCAGGTCAGAGTTAATGTATTCCATTTTACACAGCAGTGAAAAACTAGACAAAGTGCCAAATAATCTCAGTTTTCTCAAGGATTTGAGAAATGTCTTCTGATGCTGATGCCACCATTTGATGCTCTTGTATTTCATTGCAATGGAATGCTCCCAAGCCTGTGAAACAGTACCTGGATATTGTAAACAAGACCTCATTTTGATTTTACAAGTGAGCAGTGGGGTTACAGTAGTTCTTGCTTTCCCTTTTCAAAGTGTTTTACAGCAGCCTTTAGACACTGGCAAAGTTTTGAATCTTTTAATGTGCCTTTGTTTTACTGCTGCATTGGCCAAGCTGGGAGCTTGTGAGAGGTGCATCCTGCATTGGTTTGTCTGGCCCTGATGTTTAATGCTGTTTACAGTGCTAAACACCACTTCAGAAGTTTTGAATGGGCATGTGTTGCTTTCCTTCTTGGTCTGACCTTTCTAGAAAAGGCAGTTCAGACATCCAGCTGTAACAATGCTTTTCTTGAATGACGTGGCAATATACATTGGAAATTATATGTATTTCTACATGCAAAGGATGTTATGGGCTGTTCAGTACGTGTCTCCTAGAAGGAAAGAGTAATTTCTATTCACTTTTCAGTCTGAAAATACCAGCTGAATTGAGGAGTCAACTAAACTCTGCTTGTAGTTAGAATTACAGCATAATAAAGTTGGAAGGGACCTCTAGAGGTTGTTTAGGCCCTCACCATACTCAAAGCAGGTTTAGTTACGTCAGCTAGGTGAGGGCAGCATCCAGTTGAGTCTTGAGTGCCTCCAATGACAGGGTGTTCCCAATCTCTCTGAGCAATCTCTTCCAGTTTTGCATCATCCATAGTGGAAAAGAAGTGTTTCCTAATGTTTAACCTGAATTTCCCATCTTCCAAGACGTGTCCTTTGCCTCTCATCTGACCAGTGCGCACCTCTGAGAAGCATCTGGCTCGATCTTCTGCATGTGCTTGGATCAGGTAGTTGCAGACAGCAATAAGGTCTCCCCTAGTCTTCCCTTCTTAAGGCTGAGAAAAAAAAACCAGATCTCAAACTCTTCTCTTACATGATGCATGACAACTCCCTTGCTGGCTTGGTGGACCCCTGCTGAACTCAAGCCTGTGTATATCTTACACACAGTAAGTGTCTTACATGTAATGGAGAGCCCAAAACTGGGCACAGGACTTGAGATGTAGTCTAAAAATGATAGAGGGGAAAGATGACATCCCTCAAACTCCTGGCTGTGCTCCCGCTGATTCAGTGAAGGATGCTCTTTGCCTTTTTTGCTGTGAGTTTGATCACTATTAGGATGAAAAACATTAAGGGTTGAACTAAAGTCTTTCACTTTTACAGAAATGCTTTCAAATGTTTGGTTCCTCTGCAATTTCACATTTTCAGGCTTGGATTTTGATATTCTGTAGCTGGGACCTTCCTAGACAAAAGTTTCTTTCATCTGCTGAAGGTCAGGTAGGTGTATGACGGCACCAGTTTCTTCTTTAATTAAGTAAGAGAAGGTTTAATGGTCAGACAGGTTTAAAAGAAAACCTATATCAACAGATATGTTAGCAATCTGCCAGTTCAAATAACTGGAATAGAAAATGGCAACAAGAGCTGACCAGCAGGTTAACTCTGCGAACTATGGCAGCAGATTAGGCACATGGTGTGTGGTTATATTTCAAATGGAGGAAGGGGCTGCTATATGGGAGATTTAACAAGCAAGTAGTCTAAAGGAAAGGTAAGTGTTTAAAATCACCAAGATGATACCCTAACTAAAACGTTTATAACTGGTACAGTGACATTTAGTCACAAAGGAAAGACGGTAAAATTTCTTAGCTGAAACAACTCAAGCAGAAAATATCATTATACATTTAAGAGCTGATAATAACAAAATGAGAGGCAACTGCTAGGCTCACCATGTAATAGATTTTCACTGTTCCTATGCTCTCTGGTTTTACTTAAAGCAGAATTCCTTACTAAGAATTCTCAAAGGTAAGTAATTCTCCACTCCTTTCAAGCACTGTAAACACATATGTAGCATTCTTCCATTCTGTGGTCTCTATACACTCCCCAGGTTGTAGTACTTCACAGCAGTCAAAATCTGGGGCTACACATTGATCTACTAGACTTGCCTGGACCAAGATGTCCTCTATAGTAGGTAATTCAGATTGGGATTGAGCTCTCACGCAGCCTGTAGTCTCTGTAGGCAGAGACTCAGGCATGAGACAGATGCTCCTGTCACCTTGTTTGGACTTAAGGCGATATCCAGTTTTAGTAACTGACTTGTGTGTGCAAGGAGAAGAACATTTAGAAAGTAATAATTTTCCATGAATAATTATTTTGACAACAAAGTCGTAACAAAAGAAGGATAAATTGAAACCCTAAATTAGAAGATGTCAACGATAAAATCTGGTTTTGCAACATTAAAATAAGAATGAATAATTGTCGCTAGTTTATTTATTACAATAATGTGGTCTGAAATCTCAAAAATCTACGATGCATAATGGTAAGTTTGGAAAAACCTGCATTTATTTTTTTTTTTAGAATTGTTTAATTACTGCATAAAAAATTGTGTATAAACTGAATTCTGTTTGGAATGCCTTGTTTGACCTTGTCTGTCCCTTTTGCTGTTGAGTATTTGCAAGCAAATTATTTCTGTGTTAGTATCTATGGAGTCATGCTAGCTCAATTATTTCAGATATTCTTAACTCTAGTTAAAAACAATGATTTGCAGAAAAATTAGGGGAAGAATCTCTGGGAGAATCTAGTTAGAATAGACTACAAACACTTTAGTTGCAACATCTTCCATTTTATTCCTTCATGATTCCAGCTGGAATGCTGGAGTTTTGTTTAGAAAGACTCCAGGTCATACGTGTCAGACTTTACTTTTGTTACATTCAAGTTGAAAAGATGTTTCCAGTCCAACCTCTTGGAAGAATGAATTTTTCACTTTCAAAACCAGAGAATTAAACTCAGATTTTTTTCATCTTAAAAAGGCAGATGCAGTGCTTCTAATGAGGGTGCTCAGGAGTAGTTGTTGAAATCCTAGGTCGTCCTGTGGTTCATCCACCTTAATTGCATGTTTCAGTGTTGTCCTCTGTGCAGCTCAGGATGTGTCGCGTCTCACGCTTATTTCAGACTGAAATCGAGTTTTCTGTCTGTGTTTTGCTGTTTATTGCACAAAGCATAGCAACCATGTATGTTATGTTATTCTGTTGAGGCACACTGAGTGCTGCATCCTTTTTGAGACAGACAGGCCAGAATATGTTGTTATATGATCACTCGAAACTCAGCAGAGTTTACATCCAAGTAGTCCAAAGTTTTCCCACTGCTCTCAGGGAACAAAGCTTGATTTATTTTCAGATTCGCACTGTTAGGTTCGGTTTTTTGGGGTATGGTGATGTCAAGGGGATGTTAGGACATACGTTCTTAGTGATCTTCCTTTGGATAATGCTTATTTTGTATTTTGGTGTCATTGTTCATAACTGCAGGCAAAAATACTCGTTTTAAAAGGGGCTCTGTCAGTGACAACACACCGAACAGCCCAAACCACTTCACAGTATTTTGCTTCTTTGACAAATGTATCTGCTGACCCTGTTTGAAAAGAAAAATTACATACAGGATCAGGCATGTGATAAAAGTTGATTACCATAATAAGAATACCATTATATTACATAGGCAGTATATTACAATGATAGCTGTTATACTCTTAATGTGGACCTAAATGTACTAGCAGTACGTCAATAGAGCAATTCATCCTTCCTCTTCAAACTGCTGAAGACATAATGGTAAATATACTCTTTTGCTGTCAGTCACACCTGTACTAACCTCTTCTGCTAAGGCTCACACCTCCTCTCCTGCCTGCTTCACAGATCTGCACCAAGAGAAAATGGTGATCCTGACTTTGTGAGGGATTTCCTTTCAAGAGTAATTTATGGTGTCAGTTTATATTCTCAGTAATGAATGGTTACACTACTTTTACAGACATTTTTGTTATTTACATGCAAACCTGAGACTGCTCTTCAGGCCATTTGTGCAGTTTTTTCCCTTGATTTAAATGTGTATCTCTGCTGTGTAAAGAAAAAGAGGCTTGTCATACCCATAATTATTACGCAGAGCTTAATTTACTGATCACACACAAAAATCACAGAATCATGGAATAGTTTGGGTTGGAAGGGACCTTCAAAGGTCTAGATCTGCGCTAGATCAGGTTGCCCAGAACCACATCCACCCTGGTCTTGAATGTCTGCAGGGATGGGGCATTCACCACCTCTTTGGGCAGCCTGTGCCAGTGTTTTATCACCATCATTGTAAAGAATTTTTCCCTCACATCCAGCCTGAATCTCCCCCCTTTTAGCTTAAAACCATCACCCCATATCCTGTCACAACGCGCCCTGCTAAAAAGTCCATCACGATTTTTCTTATAGGCCCCTTTTAAGAACTGAAAGGCCACAGTAAGGTCTCCTCAGAGTCTTCTCTTCTCCAGCTGAACACCCCCAACTCTCAGCCTTCCCTCACAGCAGAGGTGCTCCATCCCTCTGATCGTTTTTTTGTCCCTCCTCTGGACCCTCTCCAGCAGGTCCATGTCTTTCCTGTGCTAAGGACTTCCAGTGGGGCCTCAGCAGAGCATAGGGGCAGAATCACCTCCCTTGACCTTCCCCCAGGGGAAACAAATGAACTTTTCCTCCCTTTAACAGCAGAGATTGCATTCCTCAGAATTTGTTGAGGAGATTCTCTGGGACTCAGTTTTCAGGTTCTTTCTGCTCCACGTTAAAGCATTTCTCTCTGGTCTTCTTGCCTGCTCTTTTATCGTTTACTGCCATACAGCATACGATGATAATGCTTCTGATTAGTCAGATTTAAATTCCTTTGTTCTCAGCCTCTCTCAGATCATTAGTGACAACTGGTTTTCAGCTAGTTTTTCTCTGTGAATTTATCCCTTTTGTAAGAACTTAAAAAAATGGTTGGTCTTAATGGTTTTGTTGTTACATCTGGTGTTACACAATTTGCTGGGCAGCAACTGCACATGCTTGTTTCTCCTTTCTTACTGACATTTTTTAATACATTTGGTTCAGCTTTTCCCTTGTAAATAGTGGGTTCCTTTTCCTTTATGCAGGGGGAAACAAGTAATTTAAAATAATTGTATGAGAACGCAAGTTGTGACACATACATGTTAATTTAAAATAGTTGTATGACAACGCAAGTTGTGACACATACATGTTAATTTAAAATAGTTGTATGACAACGCAAGTTGTGACACATACATGTTACTGTGTCCAAACTAAAATCAGTGTGTGTGTATAATACGTTCCCTATCTATGTAATACCTAAAGTAAGATTAATCCAAGGCTTTCCAGCAGGCTTGCTGCTCTCATGTTGCACATTGCAGCTTTCATACAGCATCTCGCAAGTTCCACCAAGTTCACAGTAGCTAAGGTCAATTCTTCATCTCCTTTTAATCTTATCATCTCACTGATAGTTGGTGTGACTCACTGGCCTTCCATTCAGTGCAGTTCTGTTTCTTTTCTTAAGCAGTTTTTGTGCTGCAGACTGCACTGAATGGTCCCACTGTTTGCTAGCGGGTATAGCTAAAGTATCTCTAGTTCATATGGGTAATGCCATAAGCCCTGATAAAGGCAAACAACCAGGACCTGTGCTGTAGAAGCAGCACAATGAGAACATTAGAGAATTTTGTCATGATCTTCTCTTTTTATGTATTTTAATACATTTTAGATGCAATGTATTACTCACTGCTTTGTTAAATTGGGGCAGTTAAATTAGCATAAAATGGACTAACGTAGCATGGGGTAATCTGCTATGATTAATTCCAACGGCTTGCATGAGCCTTACATTTTTACATTAACAAACATAATGGCTGCAAAACTGAGCCCTGGCTTTTTAGTTCACTCTACAAACAGGAGAAGAGGCTGCTGCCCTGGCATGGCAGAATGGCTATTACACTGTTTGGAGACTGCTTCAGGGGTAAGTTCTGCTGAGCCAGGATGCCCATTTGTAGTGCATTAGTTACTCTGGTACTTGCTGCTGGAATCTAGGAGTACTAGAGAGTGTAATGCAAATTCCCTTAACTTCATGGGCAGCAGCACCCATGGGAGGGGATGGCAGGCAAGGCAAATACAGCGGTGGAAAAGCGTAGAAAAGACAAAGGGGCTTTTTGTGCAGTGCTTTCTCCCCAAGCAACTACGCTCTGCCTTCTCAAGAAGGAGAGTTAGGAGCTGTTGCACTATTAAATCAACAGCACAGAGCAATCCATGCACTGGTTCTTAAGTACCAATGCTAATGTCTGCAATATCAGCTGCTGCTTAGTATCGACTATTTCTGGTATGAGAAAAGCTCCAGAGACCACAGGACAAAAGCAGTAAGCCGGCAAGAAAAAAAAAAGCTAAAATGCCATTTTTCCTTACAAATGGAACAAAACTGGAAAAAAAAGCCAGGTTTTTACAAGTCTCCTCTATCTGTTCTTTGGGTGATTCGAAGACATTTGTCATGGCAAGGGAGGATCAGGTGATTCACTTATCAGAGAGTTGGTAAATCTTAGAATCCCAAACTGTTTTGGGTTGGAAGTGACCTTAAAGCCCATCCAATTCCAACCCCCTGCCACGGGCAGGGACACCTTCCACTAGAGCAGGTTGCTTCAAGCCCCGTCCAACCTGGCCTTGAACACTGCCAGGGATGGGGCAGCCACAGCTTCTCTGGGCAGCCTGTGCCAGCGCCTCAGCAACCTCACAGGGAGAACTTCGTCCTAGTGTCTGTTCTAGATATACCCTCTTACAGTTCATAGCCGTCATTGCTTTATCACTACAGTCATTTTGGAAAGGTGTAATAGCTTGAGCATTCTCACAGCCTCCCTTAGAAAGCACACTGGAGGAAACAAGTATTGGTTTTTAATTAGCACTTTTCTTGCACACTTCATTTTAGAGCCAACGCAGTAAGGAACCCTTTCTTAAATAGCACGTAACCTTTCTTTAGAAATGCTTTGTATCACTGAGCTTATACCATAAAAAACATGAAACATCAATTTTTTAATACACACATAAGATTTTCTAATAGATTTTGGGTGGTCTTTATCTGCATGATTCTTATCAGCTTCTCAGCAAAAGTGTTGCAGTCATACTTCCATAATTATATTACTCTTTCTGCAGTGTCTTTTTGGTTTTACTAAGGTTTGAAGAGCTGCATTTCTCCTTGTATACCTTTAAAAGATAATCATATCTAATCAGAAGAACAGAACAGTATTAAAATATAGAAAAGTGTGTAGCTGATCAATAAAATCCCTGTTCCACCCATTGTAACACTCACTAACATTTCACCAGCTTCAGTACTTGAAGGGCTATCTCTGCAGCTTCTAGGATGAGCCCTGATTTTTTTACTACACAAGGAGGTTTCTTTGCTCATTCGGAAAGGCATTGTCGAAACAACTGAAGGCATTTTAGGTGCCCAGACCTGACTTACCATTTTTGTTTCATTTGGGCCTTTGAAGGTAACTAAGACAAGCAAGTATACTAAAAGAAACATAGCAGTATTTCTCTTCACATTTGATGTGGCGTGTAAGGATTTAGATGAATTGTGCCCATTCTGTACAATGTTCAGGGAAAGGGACTCACAAATGTTGTTGATGTTTCTATAGAATATGATTCTTTTTTACTCTGTTATGTTCCTCACCGCTTCCTAGGATCCCCCTGGAGATAATTAGATATCATGCTGAAACTCCTTCATACAAACTGAATTGTGAAGAAAGGAAGCAGCTGGATGACGATGTATCTGTTGCTGAGGTTGAACAGGCAGCCTGTGCCCTTGAACAAAGCCCCCGATCTCAAAGGACTTTCTACTGAAATATATGAATAGCTCCAGCCTGTTTTGGAAAATTCCCTAACTAGAAGTTGAATGAATCACCCACACCAGTTTTATATCTGCTGTTAGCTCAGTTAATAGCCGTGTATTAAGAAACACGATAAGAATCACAAAAGTTGTGTCTCCTGCAGAGCCGTCTCATTACGCAGTACAGATACTAAATTGCTTTTCAAACTATAATTCTTTCCAATTTTGTTCATTAAGACTGAACTGCTTTCGTATGGGAAGGACATGACTTACACAATGAAAGACTAGTATAATAGCACACTATATGCTGTATTAAATACCGACTATGTTTTTTATCATCTTAATACAGAAATAGCTTTTCATCATGTACAGTGGGGCTATCATGGTATGGTAACCAAGAAATAAATTTTCTTGGCTTATCAACATTCATCTTTTCCTTAGATACAATATAAATCAAAGAGAGTTAACTGAATATGATACTTCTATACAGAATCATAAAGACTAATCTAATTCTCAGATACTTAAAATGAAGTCAGAAACTCCAAGCTTGTTCTTACCTATAGTATTGAGTTTCCATAGTTTTGAATAGAAATACTCAGTAGTGCTTGCATAAATCCGTTATGCTTATTACCTGCTCTTTACTTCAATTAGTAAGTATGAATGACCTGCTGACCAAAACTAACTCTGTGATACCTGCGTGTGTATCCTTTCATAGGTTGAGCGGAAAATGGTATTCAGTAATTATTGTCTTGTTGCATTATCCAACATGAGAGGAGTATTGTATGAATGTTTTGTAGTCTAGTACAACCCACTCTGATCTAACCCTTGATCAGTGGGTTGTTGTGTTTTAAAGACCTGTTGCCAGTGAGTAAGTGAGGAAGAAAGGACAAACACAGGCAGAGTTTAAAGCAGATGTGCTTTGTTTCTCACCTCATCAGACAGCAGCATGTGCTGTGCTGAATGACCGTGGCCTCTATCAGGGGTCCAAGGACTTAGTTTCATATCTTTAGATCTGTAGCAATCAAGTCAATTGTTCAGCAGTCAGTTTCCTTAGCAGTAAAATAAATCTGTGCAGTAGATGAAGAATAAAACACTTAGCAATATTATGGCTAGTTTTACAACTATCCTGACTAGTGGCACTTCAGTGCCTGCTGTTTCATGAAGCCTTGAGTCAGGTAGGGAAGATGTCTGGCTCTGAATTCCATCCTGTCGTAATTACACTTGCAGTTCTTTATGAGAACAAAAAAGGAAAGAGAGTTTTCAGATGCGTTTGGTATCTGTGAGGAGACACAGCATCAGGGATGGCATTGTTACCAGTAGTATCTTGATAGATTTCCAGCATCTTGATAGATTTCCAGCAAGCCTAGGTCGAGAAAACGCTGGGGGATCTGCAACTGTAAGAACCAGTTCTATTGTCCCTCGGTTTTGGTGTTTTTTTCAAGTATAGCTTAAAGATATGGTGAGTTATTGCTGGGTTGGTAAAGAAGTAGTTAGTCTCAGATTTGATTTAACCCATTCTTAAATATCAGAACATACATCCCCTTTCCATTCAGAACTGTCGGAGCTGGCCCTTTACCTGGCACTTGTTGCATTCACCTTCCAGATCACGTGAATGGTCACTGTACAAGTCCAACATCCCAGAGCTGCAGCTCAGGAAAACGACTTTCCAGCGCAGACGTCTCCAAAGCAAACCGCCGCGGGCCCGGGCGGCCCCCCTTCAGGAAAGCACAGTCTGCAGCCTGCATGGAGATTTCTCTCCCCGTCACCACAGAAGGTGGGTGGCAGTGAATATTCTGCTAGGTATTTGTGGATCTCTTGCTGGGTGCGAAAGCAAATAAGTTTAGCATGATCCTTTGTCCTTGCCCTGAACTGCTGTGTTCATTTGACTGTTTAGAATTAGAACAACCCCTGTGTGTTAGCGTTGTTACTAACAAGCCTGTTCCTGAGCTCTGGGCTGCCTAGGGATGCGGTATGCTGAACCTCACCAAACTCTCACAGCCGTCCCCTCGCCTGGATCGATCGGGTGCGATTGTTCATAGCAGCTTATGTACAGTGATTGTGAGAGCTGGTAGTACTAACGTTTTAAACGCTCATTGTCTCTACTTACCAAGTCTGAAAAGGAGTAAGATATTTTTAGAATGTGAGTTCAGGCTTTGCACATTTTTATTTCTTTCTTTATTGGTGCTGAAGACGCTCTAAAATTCCACAATTCCTGGCCACTGTTTCTGGTGAATTTATAGCCCATTCTCTGATCAGTTTCTTTTGTTTATCATAAGTTTCTTCTTTTAATGCTTGAAAAACAGTCTTCAAATCCTAATCTACCCAAGTGCAGAGACTGGATGAAGATGGGATACACAAAGTGGCAATGCATTGAACTTCAAACTTAGCAGAAGCCCGTTTTAATTTTAGCAGTGGCAGCTGTTTCATTGCAAATCATTTAAGTAGAAGTGTTCAGCTGATGTGTTTTTCTTCAACCTTGACAGTGTTCCAGCTCTGCTGGTGGTATCCTTGACCCTTGTCTCCCATGCTTCCAGCTCCCCCCATTCTTGCAATAGAACAATGCATTGTCTGCTCAGAAACGCTTCAGTCTATCAGAAACTGAAAGAGCATAGCATCAAAATAAATGGTGTAGGACAGAAGTGTTGATTGTATTCCATTTTAATAATAGGTAAAAATTCAGTATTTAAATAACAGAAGTTAGTTTATTGTTTTCATAATAAAATAATTAATTTTAACAAGCCTTTTAAAAATCTAGCTTTTTTAATCAAGTTGCAGAATAATTTCTTAAGTGCCTAGGAGATAATAATCTCCTGTGGCTGTTGTCTGGGCTGTAGCATGGCCTGTGGTGCTACAAGTACCACTAGGACCCCCTGTGATGGTACAAGTGATAGTCAGTTGACAGCACCATGACCCTACAAGCCCTCTGTCTTGTCAGAGGCATTTGTACCCTAACCTGCCTGCCTGCAAAGGTGTCTTCATGACAGAAGTTCTGTACAGCTGGAACCAGTACTTTGTAATTTTGCTGGTTCTTAATGTTACAGAGCAAAAGAAATTGTATCAATCAGCATCTAATTTTGTATTTTTAAATGCAGTTGTTGCAAATACCTTTGTTACTAGTGGAAAATTGCTAGAATCTGTGATTGCTTTTTTTTTATTTACAATAATATAAAATAGCAAATACTTTTTTGGCCCTTCTGGCTTATGTAGTGAGCATACAACAAAACAAATAGTGTCTATGTGTGTGTGACCCTGTAAGAAAACATCCTAATTTGGCATAGAGGGTTCCAAGATTATGTTCTTGGCTGGAATGGAGCTGATATCCTAGGTCTGTTGCAGTGTCCTCTAGCAGCTCCTTCAGTTTTATTTAAGACAGCATTTACCTACATTCGTGAGATAAAGAGCAAAGCATGGTTAGAGGCTCTCTGCAAAATGGCTCTGCTCACGGAAGGTGATACTATCTTCTAGCTATCCTTAGGTCTCTGTTAGAAGTGACCTCCCATCACTAGAGGTTATCACAGGAGGACAGATACTGGTGAAAGATTAAATCCTTTGAGTTGTTAATTTCTGCTTAAATACAGAAACATTTTCCTTAAACAGCTTTTCCATTTACACTAAAGCAAAAGAGAAGTGCCCACATGATCTGTCTGACTTTACTAGTTTAGTATTCACCTTATGCAGAGAAACAGGGTCAGAAACTTGGGTAACAGTGACACTGCAACTGACACTGCTGTTTCTTCAGTGACCATCCAACAATCTCTTCTTTAGGAGAACATTACAATGTTTTGAACTCTTCAAAGATTCATGGGGTAAACATCAGGAATGTTAAATTGCATTGTAGGCTGCATATAACTAAGAGTAATCCTCAGCAATCAGTTATAAGAAGTAATCCTGTTTAAATACCAAACCTACTATAAATTTCAGTTTTCACTTGGATTATTTAATGGCTCCTGTGTGAACATTGCACTAAAGCAGATTTACAGACCTCTGAGGGGTTTGTAAATTCCTGTACATAAAGGCAGTTTTCATCTGCATAATCACCATTTTTTCCTCCACATTAGTTATTGATGATGTTTGTAGCATAACCCTTTCATCTATCTCTCTTCATGAACCACACAGATATGGTAAGTACCATTGTCGTATGATAGCTCCTGGTGGAAAATACATCACTGCCACAGGGGTTTCTATTGCTGTGTGTTTTTCTTCATCTTGTGTAGTACCAAACTCTTCTGGGATTCTTGTAGGCAGATACTGCTACAACATCAGCACTACCTGCACATAACCAGGACGTGATACTACCTAATTCTTATATGCAGCTTCCTTTCTTTTCCCTCCCAACTGCTGAGAGTAAGTAGGGTCACTGAGAAGCAGAACCTTAACCCTTTAAGGTCCCAGTGATCCTTGTGTGCAAAACGTTTATTAAGACAGTGATACTTTTGATGGTATGATGATGATTTCTGTGTCATGAAAGATACCTGTCAGGTTTACTATTAAAGTATATCTCTTTCTAGAGATAATCATAACTTTCTTTCAGGGATGAGGATTGTGACATAAGAAATCCCTATTTAGATGTGTGAGTGATGTTATTTAAATGATATTACAACCCTTATTAAGTTCAGTGAAATGAGTGTTGCAAGAAAGAGATAGACAGTCTTTAGAATAATTGATACTAGCATGTAAGAAGATGGAGCATGGTTTGGGTTTGTTGTTGAGTGCGGAGGTTTGTGTACAAGTCACCTTCCAGCCGGCCTGTAGACTATAATAATTGTCTGATTATTTATATTCTCTCATTAAAACAAAGCCATCTGTCAAACTTGTCTACACTTATTTATTAGATGCTCATTGTATTTGTATTCCGTGGTATTCTAGCTCTACTAACTGAGCTGGCTAGAATGACTTGACATTCCCCTGTTCTTCATGCATCTTGAATTTCCAGACGTGCTGCTTTGGCAAGTGGTTTGATTTATTTCTGAAGGTGTTTATACTAAATAATATGGTGGAAGGAAGGTGGCATGATCCTTGAAAGTCTTCACTTAGGGATGAAGAGGAGGGGGAGGGAGAAGGAAGATGAGGAGTTAGAAGGTTTGAGAAAGAATATATTGAGAATAAGCATTCTCTCCAAAATGTGCAACTGGCTTTAATCTAAACCACCTGGTTGGGCTGTTCCAAAAGAAATCAAACAATCCTCTCTGTGATAGGAATATATTGATTACTTCAGAGCATATGCTGCAATAAACAATAGATGTAGTCCTAAGAAATTCTTTTTCTGTATATATAGATATTCTCCTGTGGTGAATCAAGATACACATTTTATGTCCTTGCTTGAGAGGTAGTATTTCAGGTTAGGATTTGCTAGGGTTTTATTGTTGTACCTGAGTAGAATTTTGATGAGAGGCGTAGTGTTAAACCCTTTTTTTACATTAAAACTAAAATCTGCCTTTGTCTGGGGGTAAATGGTTCTTACCTTCCCTTGAGTCTGTCCCTGAGGCACTGAAAACACCTGGAGATTTTTTAATAATGCATGCTTCCAGTTCCTGCTATTTACATCCTCTCCTAATTATTTGATTACAAAGATAATACATTTTGGTGGCTAATCATAAGATACCTTTTAGAAGAATAAATCAGTCTTCACCTCTCACACTGGATTTCAAAATCTGCCTATTTAAATCTGATCTTTTTGGTGCAACAGGAACTGCATTTCCAGCATTTTCGTCAAGTGTGTTTTCAAGCAATTTTCACACAATAAATTCTTCTGACTTCATTCCTGTTAGCTGATTGTCAAGGTTTTGCTGACTCTTACCTCTTCGTACGTGCAGAAGGATTCCTGATACAGAAAAGCATTTTTGAAGAACAGTTTTGCAATGATGAATCATAGGAAGGGAATTGAGGGAGGGCGAGTGTCTGGTTTTCTGCTGGTCCAAATATTGCAAACTGTTCAGTTTCATAAAGTGCTGATACTTCTTCCACACTCAGAGTAATTCAAAAGCCGAGTAACAGCAGCAGAGACATGTCTTTCAATCATGGTTACTGTTACTGCTTAAACCTATGACTTTACCAGTATCCTCATCTAACATGTTAAAACTTGAAAAGCTCTACGACTTCTTAAACTCAAGTAAATCTTCTTCCAAGCCAAGGATTACTGCTATTTCAAGTTCAAAGCCTGGGTTTATTTTTTCCCCCGAAACACTGGTATCATGATCAAATAGCTTGTTAGGGTTACATCTCTGTTGGTAATTAGCCAGACATTCAATACAGCACTTCTCAAATACCATTTATGCTATTTAAAATGTTACCTGTTGTTCTGTAGCATCTTCTGGTTTTATAAATGCGGTATCCTTATGCTTTACTAGTGAATTCTGTAGTTTCTCAATATTCTGTGCAATTCTCAAAATTCACTAATTTAGCAAGAAATTAGAACTTTACAAGATCGTAATAACATGTTCTTGATTCTAAACAATCTTGTTTTCACATACTTTTGATTAAGCTGTTTCTTCCTTGCCATAATATAAGAATTTATTTGCATTGTAAACAAACCCACAAATACGGGAAATTCCATTGCTGAACTCCAGAGTTTTCCACTTCTTCTAGTCCTTTTTGACCAGGCATTTTAGAGATTTTAGGAGTTAGTGATGGCTGTGGCCATTTGCACTCATCGTGTCTTGGCCTGTTCCAGCTCTGACCTCTGACTAGCACCCTATTTCGTCTGCAGGTATCCTGACAGAAACATTGGAATACAGATTATATTAACCTTCTGTTTAGCTTCTTTGGAGGAAATGTGTACCCCTACCTGGCTTGCCTTCTGTCCTGTGAGATAGACCTAAAACACTGCATCTCAGTCTAAGAGCTAATACCACATAGTTGTTAAACCTGTTAAAGCCCCCTTTCCATCTAGAGCAGCAGAGATCTCGGCCTGATCAAGAATTTCAGTGTAGATGAATAGGCCCAAAACATCTGCTCTTTTTCTGCATAGGAAAACAAAAGCTGTATTTCAGTCAACTTTTTAATTGTAATTTTAGATTAAGGAAAACACTGACATTAAAGAATAAAAATAAAACTGTTGTGGGAGGGAGGGAACTCAGTGCGGTTACACTTGTATAGCTGGAGGGTACATGGATGTGTGCACAGATACATACGCTAGCACACAGTCCTCCTCTTTGCTTTTATAACTGAGAACCAACTCTGAGAAGTCTCTCAGGCTTGGTACTTCCTGGTTATTGCTTTTTTTATAAACATTCTCTTTTTTTAAGCAAGTTTGCATTCTCCATGACTTGCTTGCTGCCATCGAGAGCTCGCGCTGGCAGGCTCTGCCCTTTGTACCTCCTTGCCTGCATTCATACAGAAATTGGGGCATTCTGTATATGTATGGCCATCGTCCATCTGCGGTTATATCATACCTCTAGGGAAGACAGTAGAAACAGAGTGGAGTTTTTCCTTTGAAATGTTGTGTTTGGAAATCTATTTTCTCTTGGAGAAAACTGTCTTCCTTTTTTTCTTATTGTTTTTCTTTCTCATTATGTAGTTTTTAATTAGTCCAGCTTAATCTCCCTTGACTAGAAAGGCCATTTAGGTCTTAGTGCTACAAACTTGCCTCTCAACAAGGATTTGCTGTGTGTTTTGCTAGGAATGCTAAGGGAAGAGTCTTTGAATGTGCTTTAGCTTGTCTTTAAAATAATTCCTTTTCAGCATTTACCTCAGCTTTTGGATTAACTCTTGATTATATGTAGTTAAAATTTGATATAGAGCACTTGAAATGTCACTGTGAGCTGGCAAAATAAACCACTCAGGAATATTTAGTCATTATCTTTAATAACCTAATCAAAAATTCTATGGCAAGTACAATACAATTTCCATTTTAATCGAATAGATCCAGTATACTTTTTATACTTGAAGATTTTCTTTTGTATCTCATATGGGACTAAAAGTGTTTGGGGGATAAGTTGTCTTGCATGATTCTTGGAAACGGGTAGTAGTTGCTGTATACTATAAACTTCTTTTATTAGTCAGAAGTCTTTGTGAGGATCACCATAAGAAGCCTCGTTGGAAACCCCTACCAGGCTGTCTGACATTTTTCCCCATAGCTTTTGGTCTAGGTTGGTTTTGGTGCTGAGGTTTTTGAGGCTTTTGGCTTTTAGATTCAGCAGATTTTCTGTGTATGCATGGCAGCCTGTGCCTTTGGTCTGTTGTTTCTATAACAAGGTTTCCAAAGTCTTAGGATTGATCTACCTAAATAGTATTAGCCTGTAAATCTGTGTGGGAAGCCATAGAAAAGGGCTGAAAATTGCTCTCGCAAGCCCAATGTGCTGTCTTGGAAATGTGATACCTTATAAAACATCTGCAGCCTGAGAAACCACCGCTAGCTGATGTCATGCTGCATATTGCAGGATTTTCTTGCTGTGGTATAACCCCATCCAGCAACTAAGCCCCACACAGCCACTCACTCACTCCCCTGCAGTGGGACAATGGAGAGAATCAGAAGGGTACAAAGTGAGAAAACTCATGGGTTGACATAAAAAAAAGACAATTTAATAGGTAAAGCAGAAGCTGCGACACAAGCAAAGCAAACCAGTTAATTCATTCACTCATTCTCACCAGCAGGCAGATGGTTAGCCATCTCCAGGAAGGCAGGGCTCCATCACGCATAATGGCTACTTAGGAAGGCAGAACTTTGAATGTCCCCCCCACTCCCTGCTTCTTCGCCCAGCTTTATTTGCTGAGCACGATGTCCTGTGTCATAGAGCATTTCTGGTTTTATCATTAGCTCCTTTTTTCTTGGGTCTGTTGGCTCTGAAGCCCACACGTGGGTCTGAACTCAGGGGCCTAGAAGTTTATTACTGCAGTTCTCAAAGGCAGCAGTTCCTGGGCCTCCAAGGGAAGAGAGGAACGAGCTGGTGGTTTGATCTAGAAAAATACTGAAGAAAAAGCACGAAATTATTCAGATGCCTGGCAGGGTACTGCAGAGAGGAAGGGAATAATCTGCTGTCCCTGGCTGCTGAGAAAAGGACAGGACACAATGGACGTAAATTACTGAGGCAGAGACGTGACTTCAGGGAGACAATCAGAGATGAATTTTTATCACAAGGGCAGTTAACCACAGAAATGGATCCCCTGAGGAGGTTATTGCATCTCAAGCAAGTTTTGAGAACAGCTCATATTCCCTGCTCTCACTGCATTCCTTTTGCCGTGCCTTGCCATACTGCAGAGTGGATGATTTTGGTAAACTTCCTTGCCCAAGCAACCAGCCAAACTGACACTTACCCGAAGCACTGGGCACGTTACAGGAATCATGGGAGCACATTGCAGGAGGCCCCTAGGTGCCATGGCTTTTCACAGCTAGGTTTTCAGAGCAGATGGAAAACCCGAGGGTTTTATGGTGTTGGTTTGCCTTCTGAATCATTTCATTTGAAGTTACTTTACGTCATTGTAACTAGTACGGTAAGAATATTATAATAGGAAGTAACTTACATATACAATGTAGTATATACAGTAGACAATATAGTAAACCATGATCTCCACTAACTGCTCAGTTTGCCACCACGTTTCTTGTCTGTGCAGAGAAGCAGATAAAAATGTTGCATAGACCACATTTTGTTGTTGTATAGACGACCTGTTCTATCTGTAGACAGTCTGTTCCTTACTGCACAAATCATTATCCAAATAAAAAAGAAGTTGTTAGGAAGCTGAAATTATTTTTTCCAGTATTTAGCAAAATCACAGCACTTCTGCTCTAATGGACACGGAACTCCAGGTTTTCAGAACAGCAAATTCTGCATGGCTGTAATAAAACATTTGGCACCAAAAAAGCTCCACGGAAGGATATTAGAGCATCTTCTGTAAGGTTTTTATATCCAAGTATTCCATTTGAACACTGAACTATAAAATCCATAGGTTATTCTTGAGATAATACAATTGTTTCCAGAAGTGACTTGTCCATAGTCTTAAGTTCTTTTTCAGTTATGATGGAGAGTGTGTGTGCTTGTATTCTACTGTAGGTAAAATAAAATCCTCCACTGCAAAAAGCCAGTGGTGCTGTTGTCATTTAGATGGAATCATAATCTTCATTGGATTTAACCACTGGCTTAAGGTTAGGTCAGATGTTTAAGTGGCATTTAAGTGTGTATCCACCTCACTGTGGTCACAATAGAGCTTTCAGTATCTTCTGTCCCTGGAAAAAGTAATGGAGAGAGGTTGTCTATAGACTGTGGTGCCTTGTGAAAGAGCATGTCTCAGGAAAAGCCTGGGAGGAAATGGAGAAGAGCCTTGCATGGACGCGTGTGAGCTGCTGGTGTCTAAAATCAAACTCTGTTGGGCTAGGTAAGAGTTCATGTTTGATTTTTCTTGGAGTACGTTTTCTGTCAGGTTCTATGGGATGTTAGGATCCACTTGTTTTCTCACAGGACTCTGCAGTTTTTTCTTGTTTTTAAAACCATCAACTAATGAAAATTGACTTGTTCGTATTCCACTGAAAGGCTTTCAGTTGTATTTTAAATGAGGAGCTGATTCCAAGTTAAGCTTTTTCACACTGTACTCCAGGCATGTAGAGTTTGCACTGCATGCTCAGCTTTAACATTTCTGTGCTTGTTGGCAATCACTTTAGATCAACATAAGCCATTTTTTTACATCTGAAATATATTGGAAACATTTTTGGAAGTGGGACACACCATTGGGTGGTTCCTGGTACTTCAGTGGCAGAAAGGAATAGGTGGTGGGCTGTTCTGTATAGAGAACTAGGGAAGAGTATGGGAATATTCTGAGATTGTTCATTATCTGATAATAGCTGCTCCAAAGGGGTTTTTAAAACCAAAGCTTTTCTAACTGCAGTTACACAAGCAGATCTATGGGGCGGGGATGGGGTGGGGGGATTAAAAAGAGTCCTTTAAAATGCTTTCATTTACTTCGTTATAACATTAACAATTTTGACTTTGTTATTGAATGAACTCAAGGTTTTTCTTCTATAATGCCTTTTGTGTCCACCTTATTCTTGGGTACTTCCACATATGAAAGTTATGCAACATCCTATTGTTTCCCAAACCATCAATGCTACAAAAGTCGCTTCAGCAGAATGGGTATTTTTAGGTTGAGATTTAAATTTTAGAGACTTGTGATATCTTAGATTAAAAAATACATTTCCAAGCTTACAACCTATACCAAATTGATCTTGCTCTTAGTAATCTGAATGTGAAGACAGTTGCTTGTGTAAGTCAAGGGAAGTGATTCATACAATTGAATATGGAAGTTTGAGAGACTGCTTACTGTAAAGATCTCCTGCATTTTTATCTTTCCATAAAAAATGCTTATTTCTACTTCACTTTCAATGTAAAGAATAGGTCTGCCCTAACAGTTCCCTTCTGGTTTTTAAAACATGTTGAACTAAAACCTAAGCCTGAACTTTACCATATTCTGGAAATATCAAAATAAAGATCCAAGTCTGGTGGCTTGGATCTCTTTTCTCTTTCAGGCCTTTATTTGCCATCATTTACATCAGCCTTGTATCATTCATGATTCCATGAAGCCAGTCAGATTACACTGCTATAACTTCAGGGTAATACATGGCAGAACTTTTTCCAGGGAGGGCTGAGCACCCCACAGCTGTGAGCTTGTGTAAGAGCAGACATAACCACCCTGGTTTGAATGCTCTGCAAGCCATGTATACGCAGGCTATTCAACATAGTCTTAGGGAAACTTACTTGATTTGCTCCAGTAGGAAATCATTCACAGGAAAATCCCAGATTATTACTGTGCTGTTTGTGCTTTAAGACAACTTCTGCTGCTTTTTAGCGAGTTGCTTTATGTGGAATGCAGCTTTAGAGTGGTGCTATTAAAATGTGTTCAGAGATGTTTGTAGCCAAGTAAACGTGCAGCGTTCTTAACTGTGTGAAAGCCCTGCAGCGTTACTTCCTGCCCCTTTCTCCTCTGTGTTGCTGAAGCATTGCCATCAGTAATCTGGGTCAGTCTCTGTGTGTCTCTGATGTTAATGTCTGCAAATTCGTGTTTGAAGTATAATTCCTTTACTGTATGTCCACACAGGCATTCAGAGCTTTGCATGCTTTCCTGACTATATCATTCTAAAAGTGACAGATTTCTCTTAAAGTTTTCAGATGATGATCCTTGAAGTGGCAAATGTTTTAATAGTTCCATTGGCTTCTCTTAGCTCTAATATTTGGCCTTAAAACTGTTAGAAATCTCAAAGTGAGGAGAACAGCAACCATTTAATTTGGTTTCCAGAAAGTATCAGTTTCCATATTAAAAAAGGTCAATTTTTGTCTGTGTTTTATAAGCAGATCAATTACTTGGTATGTTAAAACTGGGAAAGTACCTATAAATAGCATCCAAGTCAATTGCAAAACCCTTCAGTAATGAATTTGAACATTTGCTGTGAAAATATTGATCTTGGTCACTGGCAGGTTTTTAGGGTTTTTTTCATTGCTCATAACAACTGATACTTTTCCTTTCATAAAGCCTAACTTCCAAAACAAAATCAGTTTGTGCTTCCGTGTTAGAGGTAACTCCACTATTTTAGAATAGTCACAATGAAAATTTCTTGGAAAAGATGATAGGTGAGGATGTGTTCCCTTTACAAAGCCTTTGCTGCAGCTGAGAATAGAGAAGGCAGAACATTCTCCTGAAGATGCATCCATGTTTTTCATTAATATCCTCCTTCCTTTATTTCTTTTTTTTTTCTAATTCTATGGAAAATAATGAAATTCCAGTTTTATTTCCACTAAACCAAAGGAAGTTTAAGATAAAAAAAGTGTATCTCTGCAATCTTGAAACATACGGAATCATTTACTCACAGAATCCCAGACTGGTTTGGGTTGGAAGGGATCTTAAAGCCCATCCAATTCCAACCCCCTGCCACGGGCAGGGCCACCTTCCACTAGAGCAGGTTGCTCCAAGCCCCTGTGTCCAGCCTGGCCTTGAACACTGCCAGGGATGGGGCAGCCACAGCTCCTCTGGGCACCCTGTGCCAGCACCTCAGCACCCTCACAGGGAAGAGCTTCTTTTAAATTCTCAGAAAAGCCCCAACCCCCTGAATTAAATCTCCTGGACACCAGGGCGCTGCAGTGGGACAGCTCTGTCACGTAAGGAGAGAGCTAGGGCAAGAACTGCTCAGGGCTGCTTTCGTATAAATGTCATGATGACGGTTGGCTCAATTGTTCTTGTCCTTTTGCAATGCATGCATTTTGTGGCAGTAGGTCACATTTCCAGACGGGCAATGCTTCAGCAATTACATCGAATCAGTAAATTCTCACACGACGAGCGTCACTATACTGCTCACACATGGATGAACAAAGGTAAGACCCAAAACCACTGACTTCGTTTTTATCCTAGCATGTGAGTTGAAGTCTTCCGTGTGTTTCTGTCAGTGAGGTTGCTAGCAGAAGTTTTGCAGTTGCTTTTAAATCAGAAGCCTTCTATCTGTGTGCTGCTGCTCATGGCTGGAGTTTAACAATCAGTCTGGTGTTACCAAGGAAGTTGGATCCTGAGTTTCCATCTGCATCTCACTAACCCAAACCATACCTAGGACAGGGCTGAATGAAAACACCTTGAAGAAAGCAAGACTCTAGTGGTGATAATGGTGTTGTATGCTTTTGACCGATGGAATGCGGCTTTCTAAAATGCACTGGCTGCAGATGATAATGCTTTTGCTGAGAGCTGCTCATAGTCTTAACAGCATGAATAGCAGCATCTCCCAAATGAGACTCACGTGTTAGCTCCCAGGGGATGCTGGACTAGTCTGGTGCTCTCAGCCCCTCTGCTGCTAGCTGCTGGAGCAGCCTGGAGACCTATTTGGAAATCCAGGTCTGCAAGTGTAAGAGGAGGAAAAAGGACACGGTCGTCTGAGAGAGATGGCTGGGAGGGAGCAGAAGGATCCTGGGAGTTGGATATGTGCCTCTCGGAGAAAAGGAATCCTGGACTCAAAGCAGGAGACAATTCAGAGGCAGGAGCACATTTATGAGGAAGTGTCATTTAGCAGGATGTTCTGCAGAGGAGGAGAAGAGGGAAAGAACTGAGGAGAAGAAAAGTGCCTGCTTTTCACATACATCATCCTATCCCCTTACTGAAGCAAGGGGTCCAAATAAACTTTGTTTGACCTAGGTTGCAGGGATTGCCTAGATGTGGTCCTGGTTCAGACTTGTGTAGAAAGATGCTGTAGCTGACATTGTGGCTACAGTCAGAATGCACTGAGAGAAAAGGAAAATGTAAGAGAAAACCTGGAATATGGCACTTGGGTTAAGGATTGCTACAGATAGGCAGTGTTCATACAGGTCAACCTTTAAACAATGGGACATCATTTTAATCATGCTAGGGAAGGATATGGCAAATTCTAAAATTTCCCAAAGAAAGTGGTTTTCTGTTTCTCCAGGACACAATTGGGTGGTTTCTAAATAGAGAATTTGGGGTAGAATCAATTTGAGAAAGGAGCCCCAGGGTGGATTTTATCCTGAAAGAGGAAGAGATTTCTACTGTGCTTTAGAGCTAACCAGTAAAGCCACACAGTGATTGCAGCCTTTCATGGGGTTTGGGTCACTGTTCACATATGTTTAATGACATCAAAATTTGACATTTATCACACTGGTGTTCAGAATTTCAGTTTGAGTAGTTCATTTAATACAAAATGGCACAGTGTGTTCTCAGAAGAGTCCCAAAGATTCAGCCTGTTAGAGGCAGTTCTGCAAAGATGTATTGGTTAACTGAGCACAGGAGTGAGGAACAGTTCTTGTTAATTTAGGGAGGGAGAAAGCTTGATGACACATGCAAATGGCACATCATATATTTTAAGTTCCGTGTATGTCGCCCACACTAACTGCATTTGTCCTTTCAACATCTTTCTCAGTTTGAGCACCACCATAGTTGAATTCTGTGTGACTGTGATATTAATACACCTGTTAAAGGGAAAAGGAATAACATAATAACATTTTCTTTAAATTAGGTACCCTTTGGGGGGAAAAAATCTATATAAATATATATATATGTGGATCTGTGATCTCTGACTTGAAATTATTGTCTTCCCCTTCTTTACCTGGCAGCTGTCACTGTGCTTAGGAAGAAGCTGGGCAAATCAGGGGGACAAAGTACAAAGTGCTAGGGGTTATAGGAGACGCTAACTTTCAAGGTATTTGAAGCTGTGTTTGCACATGAATAAAAATCCCAGTTTTATGCAGATATATTTAGCAATACTGAACCACAACTAGAGAGCTACAACAGTGCCTACATGAAGGTGAAACGGGGTGAGGGCAGCTTTTGGAAGGTCAAGTACATGTACTTTTCTCTTCCATGAGTGCCAGGGGTGGCTATTCCTGTGGAGCTCCTGTTTGACGAGTTACAGGTGCCATCAAGGAACAGAAATTGGCCCAAGTGTGAAAGAGCAGCAGGAGAATCTATCCCCCCCCCCCCCATCCCATCCCTGAGTGCCACCTTTTAAGGTAGCAAATGTGGTAGCACTTGGTGTGGTTCCAGCAGTGCTTTGCCATGGTTGTCTCCAGCCTTTCCCAGGTAGTTGCTGTGAAGAGGATCATTTCAAAGCAGTTTTCACTGAGTCATCTGAGTACAGGAATGTAATGCTGCAGTGCATGATGTGAGGAAAAGGTTCACCAGCAAAACTGCTGCTTCGGGGGGAGAGCTGGAACCATGTACGCAATATAAGGCTTAGCCCAGTTGTAAGTTGGAGTATGTGAGAAAGTCCTTTTCTAGTTCTATTCTTCAGCTGTGGTAGAAAGTGTTCCTCATTTTAGACATTTCTACTGGCTCTGAAGAAATAGTTCTCTCTCTCTTCTGAGCTATAACAAGGATCATTTCATACCAGACACAGATCTACTTCATAATGATAGGTTCAGAAGCTAGCCTTTTATGTGAAGTCCAACAGCTTCAACTATTTCTCCATCTCCAGAGCCTCCTGGTCCTCTAGTTATTGTTTCAGAAGAACATGTGAGGTTTCCAATGATCTAGCCGTATGTTTGACTGCAGGCTAGTTGACAGCACAGATTGTTTTGCAAAGACTGTGCTAGCAGCCAGCCCTACTCTCTTCATCCCTCTGGCTCCTCTACTCTTTGGTAACCTTTTAGCCTCAGTGTGCTATATAACCTCTAGTGCGTGGCCACCTGCAGTCCCTGCTAATGCCAGGAGCTCCTTTGCACAGCTTTGTGCTTCCTTCCTGGCACTAGGCAAAGCAGAGCATAGATCCCTAGCCCTACAGCAGCTTAGACCCTGTTTGTAGCTATTCCTCTCTGAGAAGCTCGGAGAGAGTCTCCAAACCTATGTATTTGCAGTGAGGACAATACAACTCTGCCTTCAGCTGGCTCCTGCTGTTGCCTGCTGAAGCTTAGGCAGAAAGATGAAGCAGTCAGCCCAGGCTCACCATGCAGTTGTTGCCAGCGGCACAGAGCAGGTTTCTCTCTTTGCTCCCTGGGAGCACAGAGTTGATTTCTACCCCAGGATGTTTTGGATGCTGGGATCAGTTTAACAGTCTTTTCCCCAGGGAGCAGTTATTAACAGCTTGACAATAAAAGATGGCTATGAACACAGTGCTAGAACGTCCTAGCAGTGGAAAGAAGGGCAGAGCAAAGGACACATGCTCTGAAGTTGGTAATGGTGTCCCCCTTCGTGTCCTACAGCAGTGAGATACATGGATTAATTTAAAATGCATTGGTAACATATGGGTCTAAAATTATTCCATGCTCTTTAGAACAAGTCCTTTGAGCTAGGGCTGTTGTAAATTCTAATTAGTCTATGCTAATCTCCATAATAAGCAGCTATTTCTAATGCAGATCTAACTGATGAGGTCTGACAGCATTTTTCACACTTATACACTGGCAGCAAGCGGGTATCAGAATGTTTGCTCAGGTTACAGAAACTCTCTATTTTCTGTACTCTACAGGGAGTTTGTATTTGCTGCAGGCTTGTGCCTCTTTGAGGATTGCCAATTTATGCCTGTTTGCTTGTATTTATTTATGCAGAAAATAGGGAAAACTCCTTCAGCCGTTCCCGAAGCTCCAGCGTGTCCAGTATCGACAGGGACTCCAAGGAGGCAATTACTGCTTTGTACTTCATGGAGTCCTTTGCCCGAAAGAACGACTCTGCTGTCTCCTCATGTCTCTGGGTTGGGACGGGCCTTGGTATGGTCTTAATCCTGTCCCTTAATCTGCCTGCTAGCGATGAGCTACGGCAGTCAGAGCCGGTCATGGTGTCACCAAGTGGTAAGAGTGCAACTCTTTTCCTGGCTATTACCTGCCTTGGTACAAGGGGGGAATAACTGCATGATTTTGTATGGCCTTTGGGGCAGGAATTTCTTAATCCATGTATGAAGCAATGGTTACTCACTACACTAAAGGCACACAGGTAAATACAGATGCCGTGGGAGACCTGCAGCTTCATGAACTGAGATGCTTCAGTTATGTTGGTTCTGAAGAGTACTGTGTGTCATGGGCAAAGTTACACATTTCTTGTAAGGACAGGGAAATTAGCAAGTTCCTTCATATTGTGAAATTACAGTCCTGCATAACAGCTCTGATCCTGTAGCAGTCCTGTCTGGAATGCTGGGAAGTGATTCACTGTCTATGTGTCAGAAAGCTGCAGAGAGGCAGAAGGGAGTTTAGAAAAGGAAACAAAAAAGTTGGCAGGTTGAGGTACCTGGAGAGATCCTTGGCTGAGTGAGTGACAGATGGTGTAGGAGAGAGAACAGAGGGCTGGGAGAGGTCAGGTCCGAGGAGAGGCAGTATGCACTTGAACCTTTAAAGCAAAATCATGACAAAAATCAGGGAATGTGCAGGAATAGAGGGTTTCCTACCCACCAGCTTCTTTAGAAGAGCAATGCGGAAGGTCACCAGACTAAAAGCAGCAATTTTACTGCTAGGGAACAAATATCCTATGAGTGTAATGCAAAGACAACAGCCTATCTTTATGGTATTCAGTAGCACGTACTATATAGATTATTTAATATCTCTTGCCTAAGACTTTTTCAGTATTGGCAGCCTGTTTGTTCACCTTGTTGTGTGGTCAGGAAGAGCAGAGCACGCAAGGCTTGTCAGCTAGATGAATGTGTTTGCTCTGTTTACAAGAGCTGAACATCAGCTGTGCTGCACGCGTTCACGGTGCTGACAACCAGCTTCATTGTGGGGCCAGCATCAGTGAGAGCAAATTATGTTTTGCAGGCACAGTTCTGACACTGAAAGGAGCTGTGCTGACCTTCGCGTGCTTGGACTGCATGGGGACATTGACACATCCACCGTATGAAGTATGGAGGGACCCACACAGTGCTGATGATGGCGAAAAGACAAGGAGAAGGAAGCTTGTCATGCATTCCCCTTCCTCCTCCCAGGACATGGGTGATCATCAATTTGCGGTCATTTGTTCAGAAAAACAAGCCAAAGTCTTCTCATTGCCTTCCCAAACGTGTCTTTATGTCCACAACATCACCGAAACGTCCTTTTTATTGCGAGCAGATGTGGTCACCCTCTGTAACAGCGTCTGTCTGGCGTGCTTTTGTGCCAATGGGCACATCATGACACTGAGGTACTTATCTAACTCATCTTGGGGCAAAACTAAGCAAAGAGGTGGCACAGTGCTGTCACATTCCACTTGCGTTTGCTCCAGAGCGCCTAATGCTTTGCATTAACTCCCTGGGGGGTGCATTTAATGCCCTGCCTTGCCATTGCCATACGTGTTCCTTGGCCTTCCTTTGCAGTCGTGTAGCAAAGCAGACTGTTCTTTCATAGTCATTCCCCCCCCCAACATGATGACTAATAGCTGATGATTTTTAACTGTCATAAAAGAAAACCCTTATAATTTTGCTCAGTTATGGTAGGTCAGGTAGGGAGGAGGACAGAAAAACTCGGGCACAAAGGGTCCTGTTCATCTGGTGTGAAGCAGCAAGTCTCACTCTTGCCATTTCAGCTTTTCTGCTTAGAGCACCTGGTTTCCCTTCATTGTCACCTCCATCAGTGGGCTGGCTGCACAGTAGCCCTCTAGCTGTGCCCTCGCCTTCCACGCTCCATTTTCCCAGCCAGGCCATTTACATTTTGGAAGTGGTTTGCCAAAATGGCAAGCCAGGGGAAGCTGGAGGACAGTGAAGGCGGTGGGGGAGCAGGGCCTGGAAGTGGGGCCATGCCCATGTGATAACTGGGGGCAGACCTTACCGTGCAAACTGCCCAGCCCCATAGCACAAGTCATACACATCCCAGACCCGGACAGCAGCAGCAGATTAAGGGTTATTGAGGCAGCTGAAACTTCTTCAGCCAAGGAAGCAAAGTATGGTGGGAAGGAAGCACGCTGATAGCAGAGCTTTCAGCTTAGAGCTGTGCTTTAACTATTCCAGTTATGGGAAGTATGAACTTAAATGTTGGTTTAAAATGCAGCCCCAGAGCAGGTGTACCAGGAGTGGCAACCGGTGAACTAATGTGGGTATCTGCTTCCCTGCAGCTTGCCCAGCCTTCGCCCACTGCTGGATGTCAACTACTTGCCAGTAACAGACATGAAGATAGCACGGACCTTTTGTTTCACCAACGAAGGGCAAGCTTTGTATCTCAGCTCTCCCACAGAGATCCAGCGCCTGACTTACAGCCAGGAGATGTGTGATAATCTGCAGGTAAGGCTCAAACTCTTGCTGTGGTCCCTTGGTGCTCATGTGGGAGGGCTCGGGGCCTGTTGCATCAGGTGCAAATTGCCACATATTCCCTGTTGGATTTCAGTATCTGAAGTGCAGGCTGTGCTGCAGGAGCAGGACATACATGCAGGAGCAGCACAGGCATGTTCCTCTCCACTCGCCCTGGCTGAATGATGCCAAAGCAGTTCTGTTGCTGTTTGGACCTTTCCATGGCGCTGTCACTTTACTCCTGTCCCTGAGCCTACATCTTGCCCACATTTAGCTGCAGTCTCTGCTGGCTCCATACAGAGGCAGATTTGTGCCCATGTGGGACTCTTCACAGCCCAGTTCTCTAAGTCCTACCGTATGAAAGAAAAACTGTTAGAAATGACTGAAGGGAAAGAAGGGGAAGCTACACATGGATAGCAGCTACAACGGTTGGTACCAGCATGTGTCCAGCCACAGAAACTGCCTCAGTAACAATATGAATACCTTCCTGTACTTTTAGTCATTTTTGATTTTAACCTCCAGCTTGCAGGAGATCAGTGCGAGCAGGAGACAAACCAGTGTGGTTAGCAGCAAAAACTATGCTCTGTTTTAATCTAATTTTTAATTATTTACCATTGTTTTTACTCCAATAATTGGTACTCCCCTTCTTCCACACGAGGAAAGCATCTCCCATTGTACATTAAAATACAGAAGCTGTAGAAAAGATCTAATTAAAATAATTAATTTGAGCAAAAGGTCTTTACAATGTGAGAATGTTGGATTTGGTTTGGTTTTTTTTTACAATAAAAATGCAAATTAAAATTTCATTTACTGAAGAGGAGGAATTGTGAGAGGTTACAGGGAGAAAAGCAGTAATAAAAGGGGGAAAAAAGGAGGGGGGGGTAAGCTCTAGGTTATATAATTAACAATGAACTAGGATAGAAATATAAAAGAAATGGTCCTGCCAGCACTCATTATGCCCCATGGAATAACATGTGCTGAGCTGCTCAGCTCCCATCACAGCACTGCCTGTCTCAAGTCTGAAAAAGCCCTGTGAATAGCGAGCATTGCACACAAGGTTTTGCATATTGAAGAAGAGGCTGTTTTGCACGGAACCAGCCATAAAATGATCACAAGGTTTGATCCAGGTACCTTAGAATATGGACCTGCCGTGAGAGGCTCTTACAAGCTACATCATTTTGTTTATTAACCTTAATAGCATCATATGGCAAACAACCAAAGGGAAGCTCAGCCCTTGCTTCTCTGTGCTGCCATGCTGCGGCTGCTGATACCTAGGCTTTATGTGAAGATGATGGTAGAAGGCTTGTCCAGTCATCATGTGTGTACCCAGAGCAGATGACCCGGTGTCACCTCCTGCCTGGGAAAACAGAGCCAGGCTCACGAGTGCCTCCACTTGGGCTCTAAGGGCTGCAGTGATTTTTCTCCCAGAGCAGGTGCCTGTGCAGAGGAGCAGAAGCACTGCTGCCCTCAGCACTCACCGTCCCGGGAGCAGTGCTCTGTGCCGCACAACAACGTGTTGGGGCTTGGGTGAGCAAATAGAGTTGAGCGACAGGGCAGCGAGTGTTCCGGTTCCAAACATGGGTAGGACTGCATGCTTTCTAACCCAGTTTGATTCTGGAGAGCTCCCTTTTCCCAGTACTGCTGCAAATCAGTCTGAGCATCAGAGTTGGTTGGGCCAACAGCTCCAAGGTCTACAACCATGACAGTGCCTTCAGCTTATTTAGCATTACTGATGCCACTGCCACCATGCACACCACCAGAAGAGTACATGGGGAGGTTGTATGGAAGGTGGTGGGATTTGCTTAATTTTTAAGCAAACAGAAGCCCACAGAAACCAACCAAACAAGAAACCAGCAAACTCTGTGAGCTGCTCAGAAGCGCTGACCTCAGGTAAGCTCTAAAAGGAAAACAAGGATTGACTGCCCTGCTTGTGTATTCAATTACAGTGTCGCCTCTGCTGTTTCTAAGCAAAATGTGATCTTATCACTGGTATTTACACTCTGTAGTGCATATGGATTTTTTTTCTCTGTGGTAATGAACATAAGGCTGGGCAGTGACAAACCAAATCCCTCTGAAAGCATGAGTGAATCTGGTTAGTCTATTAGTCTGGTTAGTCTGCCTGTCACGAAGCACAAATGCTAAGTACTCAATAGTGTTTGCACAACAGAACCTTTTAAAATGAGCCAATTAGATGCAATGCATGTGGACTCATTAATGCAAATAAAGAAAACACCCAGAACTGCTTCCATCTCACTAATTTTTCACATGGACTTTTGTCTAACTTTACTAGGACATGCTTGGGGATTTGTTTACTCCTGTGGAAACACCAGAAGCCCAAAACAGAGGCTTTCTCAAAGGACTTTTTGGAGGAAGTGGACAAGCTTTTGACAGAGAGGAGCTTTGTAAGTAATTTATTGGGGTTGGGCTGGTTTCTTTTCAGAAATTAATTCATGGGATCCCCTGCCCTTGTCATAGAGGAATTGTAGACTGATGTGGGTTGGAAGGGACATTAAAACTCATCCAGTTCCAACCCCCTGCCATGGGCAGGGACACCTTCCACTAGAGCAGGTTGCTCCAAGCCCCATCCAACCTGGCCTTGGACGCTGACAGGGATGGGGCATTTCACATGGTGAGAACCCTGTGCCAGGGCCTCACCACCCTTCCATTGTTTCAGTGTCTCAGCATCCATCCATTGTTAACCTCTGAATGGAGTGGTACACAAGGTTCAGATCATGGATGAAAAAGTAAAGATGAACAAGGGGGAGGGTCCTCAGCTGCCTCTCACCATTCCTTCACCTTGGCGGCTTCTCTCCAGCAGTTGAGGATGGGGTGCAGCACAACTGTGGTGTAGCTGTGCAGAGAGCAACGTCTTCCACACGTGCCACCTGTGCATCGAATGGCATCACCGCCGTGGGGCTGCAGCTCGAGGATGAGAAGCACCGACAGAGGCACGGCCAGGGACTCATTCCTCTCTCTCTGTCCATTTCTCTTTTGCAGTTGGCGAGGCCACAGCAGGAAAAGCCTCTCGCAGTCTTGCCCAGCACATCCCTGGATCGGGTGGGATTGAAGGTGTGAGAGGTGCTGCAGGAGGCGTCATCGGGGACTTGACTCGTGCACGCATTGCCCTTGATGAGAGAGGACAGAAGCTGGGAGAGCTGGACGAGAGGACTGCGAGCATGATGGCCAGCGCCGAGGCCTTCTCCAAGCATGCACATGAGGTAGGGGCCCTGGCACCACACACCCAGAGCTAGGAACTGCCACCCTGCAACCAAGCTTTTGCTTCCCTTTGGGAAAGTCAGATATGGTTCTCCCAGTCGAGTTGGTTTAGGTGTACTCATGTTAACTGGCACACCATCTTTCCTGCTTCCAAACAATGAGAACACCCAAAATAAACTTCCATTGCACAGCTCTTCCCTTCATGTTTTCTTAAATGAGCATCCATTGCTAGCCTCTGAATTTAGAACACGGCACTTCTCATCTCTCGCCTTTCTTATTCTGTTGGGGTGTTTTTTTAAGCCTCTCAGTGCAGCACATCTATGCAGTAGGGCAGAAAACAGGTAGGTGGATGTGTATACAGGAACCTTTACAGATCCAACTGGGAAGAGGAGGAGAACATTTCTTGTACAACCCTGTGGTACAGTTCTATAGAATAGGGCTTGCCTGGAACAGACACTTCTGTGCTTAGAGCTGGAAATGGAAAGTTCTTCCATCCTACGCTGTTAAGGCTGGGAATCAACCACAGTGATTTTCCTTGGAGATAAATCATTAAAGGATACTTCTCAAAATGCATGGGTTTTATTTAACATCCAAGACCTTTACATTTTCATTGTTTAAGTGTAATGAAAAAAAAACAAAACAAAACAAAACCAACCACTAAAAAACCCCAAACTCCCCCAAACTAACAGAAAGAATCTGCCCTAGAATGCAAAAAGTTTCTATATTCAGGGCGTATCTGCTGTGTTCTCTAAGCAAGCTTCTTTCTATAAGGAATAAAAATGAAAGTTCCTGGTTATGAATCAAAGCTCCTCAGGAAAACTCTCCCAGTGCCCAGCAAGAGCAGGGCACTTCTTAAAATTATTGGTTTTAAATGTCACAATTAATTATGAAATTCAAGATGAGGCCTTAGTGGACTCGAGACCTGATGACACTGCTGGTAAAGTACCACATTGCTCTTCCTTTTTAACTTACGGAGGGCTGTGACACTTACTGGGCCTACGTCGTGTGAGATATAGAATCCCAGACTGGTTTGGGTTGGAAAGGACCTTAAAGCTCATCCGGTTCCAACCCCTGCCACAGGCAGGGACACCTTCCACTAGACCAGGTTGCTCCAAGCCCCTGTGTCCAACCTGGCCTTGAACACTGCCAGGGATGGGGCAGCCATAGCTTCTCTGGGCACCCTGTGCCAGCGCCTCAGCACCCTCACAGGGCAGAATCATTGCAGAGCAGTGGTTTATATCACTTTGTCTGTTTCCTGTTTCTGCAGGTGATGCTGAAATACAAGGACAAAAAGTGGTACCAGTTTTAGACTTTCACAGAAGCTACTTGCGGCTTTAAGAACACTGTTCAGGGAAGTGGCAGTCATTCCCAAATCTACCAGTCACTGGCCAGAGACAGGCTTTTTTTCTCCTAGAAGATGTTTTCCTGTTACTATTATTGGATTCATCGCAGTGGGAGTCAAGGAGAAATGTTACAGACCATGAGATGGAAGCTGAAATGACGTGGGTCTTACTCCAGCAGCTGGCTCATGTGGTAGACAATTTTTTCCCGAAAGCATCACTGTGGCATGTAGTTTCTCAGAGGTATGAACTGTGGGGAGTGCATCTGGTTGAAAATACTCTGTACAAACTCCAATGTTAATGCACTTACTTATAAACCTTTGCATGAGTGACATCTTAAAAAACAAAAACAAAAAAAAAAAAAGAGAAAAAGAAAGCATGTTGTGACCGAAGACAAATGGGATTTATTTCTATTCCAAGACAACAAAAAAAACCCCAAACCAAACACTTAAATGGCAAAAATCTTTATTTTTTAGAAGTGACATTACAAAAAGCCAGTGCATTTCAAGCATGTTTGCTATTGTTTTCAACATAAAAATTAGTTGAGCTGCATTTTCTTACCTATCTGCTATTTATTTGCCTTGAAAACCCTTATTTGAAATCAGTGCTCTCTAACTCCCACCAGAAGAATAAATAAATTCAAAATCCTATACCCCAAATTTACAGATTTTTTTAACTAGCGAGACAGACACTATCTGAAATGTCATGAAAACATGAGCATAGAAGGCTTATTTGCACTTCAGAGCACAACATGTCATCCTTAGCTGTACTTTCTAACATGTGCTCTAGATTCATCTCAGTTGTCCTTGAAGGAGGCTATGGCAGTTGTCATTCCCGTGGCATCTGCGTCACTTGGTTGCCTTATTTCCCAGTCACAGAATAGCAAACCAGCTTAGGAAATGGCATATTCCAAGTGAGGAAAAGCAAGATGGGAAAGCACAGCCCTGTCAAGTTCTGCTGCCAGAAGCTGCTTGTGCACCAGTGGTCAGTTGAAATGATGCTAAGGAAACTGCATGGTACCCCCCCTAAGGCTGGGGCAAAGATCACAGCAGCAAGACTAAACGATGGGCCAGGGAAAGAGCATGAAAACGATTGGCAACATGCACATAAAACACATCTAAAAATGACACCATGGGTGAGCAGCACTTCAGATTCTAAACATGCTGCTAACCATCATTTGCTTCTGCTTCGAAGTGGCTTGTTTGATTGCTAATGAACTCTGCAGAAAATGCCCCAACCTGCAGCTAGAGAAGAGAACAGTATGTAGAACCTATTACCTGTCTACACCACTAGAGCCCAAGTCCATGAGCGTGCTACAAGAGCCTCAGTGCCACACAGGTCAACTGTTAGAAGTCTTTCCAAGACTGGCTTGGAAACAAGGCACTGAAGGCTTGGTTGCACGTGCCTGGACACAGCTTCGAATCAGGAAAGAGAGGAAAAGGTGGGGAAGCAGCACTTAAAAGTTTTTCTATTAGAGAAGAATGAGGACATCTGTCCCTTCATAGGGTCTTCACAGACACTGGTGCAGAGGGGCAGCATCCCCCTCCTAACTAGACCTTGACTTCACTCATGTCTCTATCACCCCAGTGTTCAGATGATGCCCTTCCCATGTCCTTCCTTTTGTTACAATAAAACGGAGCCTGGGAAGGTGTACATCCAGAAGCCTGGCTTCACCATCAGCCCAGCTGCACAAGTTAAAGGGCTGGAGCACATCAGAGGCGTTAAGTTTTAAATCCACATTGTAGCACCACAGCAATGTCATGGTTTGCAGGACTTTCACACTGCTCTGTGGGCAAAACCAAAACGATGGCCCTGCCGGGTCTAGCTCAGCTGGGACTGAGCCTCAACAAGTTCCTCTCTGTCATGGAGGAAACTGCTCTACAATTGTCAGAACCTTTGAAACTTGCAGGGAAAAAGGTCAAAGCCTGGGTTTCTGCCAAGGGTAAAGGAATTGGAATTGTCTGTGAGCTGAGAGGATGTCTCTGAGTGTTTGAGGAAGCAGCAAACTCACCCCCCTGATAGCAACAGGAACTGGGCAACTCCTGGCAGCAACTGGGTCACAGAACTGGCCACTTGCATCTGTGAGGAAGCACATTTATTCCTGTTTTCTCATTCTCTAGAATGAGAAATAAATAACAACATTATAGCAATTCTATCTTCTGTTTAAATGTGCATTTCCCCTTCCTGGACTCTGGCCTGTGCTCCAAACCTGGGCAACAAAAACCATTTGGGGCAGCATTCAAACCCTCCAACCAGCTTTCAAGCCCTTATTCTTTCTGCCTTCTCCGCTTTTACAGAGAAGCAAAGCAGTCTTCACTGGCCCCAAACCAAGGCCATCCCACCAGCATTTGGTCCGTCTGCTGCTGCAGAGCTGGTGCAGACAGAAAGGCCATCACCAAGTCCAGCGTGGCCATGAGCTGGTGTTCAGGAGGCAGCCCCATGAGTGCTGGCATGTGGCTCACTTCAGTGACAAGGAAGCTGCCGGTCCTGTGTCAGTTCTCAGCTGTACCTCGCATGTGTGGTTAACACCGAGTCCAGTGGGAACGGCTCCAGGCTTGGAGCCTGAGCTGGTCACTGCTTTGAGCATCACAGCTTAAAATGTAAGAGCAACTTCTAATTGCTGATCACTGCAGCACATCCAGAGAGAATTGACCTCAGCGAGTCTTTCACACAAAGCCTGACTGCCTCTGGCTGCCAGCAGGCTCAAGTTTAACACCAGGGATGGGAGGGGGGGAACCTGCCAGTAGATTTCCACTTTTTATGCAACAGAGAAGTGAGAATTTAGCATCCCTCAAACTGACACTTTTTAACAGTTAACCTGGAAGCAGCCTTCCCCTCGCACTGCCCAGCAGGGCACAGCTGCATCTTGCTTTCCACTCCTCTATATTTTACATCTTTCCAGACAGTTACAAATTGCTGTTTCTGTTAAGTTCACCACTTGTGACTATAATTATCGATTTTCTTGTAGTCTGTAGAGATCTAAAACGTTGTATATGTTTGTATATAGAACATTCTATATATATAAATATATATATGTAATGTATATGTTGTATAAGTTTGTTAGTGCACACTGTTAAATGCTTTCTATCCAGATTTACCATGTTATGTGGAAAAAACAAACAGCCTTCACTTAAACACATCAGTGAGGGAGGAGGAAGTCCTCTGGCCTGCTTGGTTTATTGTGAAATGAGGGGGAGTGTGGGATTGTTGAGGCCTGACCCGACCACTACTAAAGGCACAAAGATGCAGCATTCCAAGCAACAAGCTCAGCATCTGACCTGACTTGCCATTAGAAAACTGAGGACACTGGCTGTCAAAATCATGTGCTTTCACCTTCCCCCTTAAGACAGCACCTCCTCGGGCAAAATCCTAACCATAGCCTTATCTTCAGCATCGCAACCCCCTGTTACAACAGACCACATTGGCTGGGAATATTAGCTGGATTTCAAATGCATTTGGATACCCTGTTCCCTCAGCTCTCTATCCCACCCACACCCAGATACACACACACACACACACATCTGCCACCAACCAGATGTTTTTAAACTTAGGCCCAGAGCTCTAGGTAGACAGAGGATGCAGAGCAAACCCGTGAGGTTATTTATAAGGTCTGAGAGTTGACAAGTCTTCAATGAATTACAAGCTATTTTATGAAAAAAGAATAAAATCCATTTCCTAGAGCCTTAAATTCTGCTTCAAATCCTAAATTCAAAACCATGATTAAGGAAAATTTGAGAATCAGGTTTTGCTTTGTATCATTAACTGTTTCCTAAATTCTTTTTACGGTTCCGCATTTCAACTATTTGTATCAATAAGACATTTCCTCTATTGGCAAAATACAGCTTGTTATACAAATATTTAACAGAAACACCCTATTTACAACACATAAAATTAGCACATACAGAACTACTCTAAAACAGTTTACATATTCCTCTGGAGAAGCCCTTTTGCACCACAGTGTGTGCATTGTAATGAAGATACACATACAAAAATGGTTTTATCAGTATACAGTTTAAGGAGAAAGCACTGCAGCTTAAAGAGCAGCTGTGTCAGCCTCAGGACTCCATATATAAACCGTGTGTATTGTAACACAGGCAAAACCCCCACATTTCAGATACTTACGGCCCTTAAATGCCCACCCTGTGCTCCCCATACGTCCTCCTCCATAGGCTAAAGGTGAATTCAAGCACAGCATGCCTCAGTCCACAGTGTTCTTCTGCCTTGGCATGGTCTCAGTAAGAACACACTCTCTCTCATTAAGGAGCTACGTGTGGCCATTTGTAGTCAACTCTTCATCTTAGGTGTATAAGCAATAGTCACGTAAATGAGTGTTTCCATCCATGTGTTTTGTTTTGTGATTAAATCAACAGATCAAACATTGTACTTTTTTAAATAGCAACCAATATTCAGATTCAGTGACAAGGAGATGCGGACAGAATATGTGTGGGGTTTGTTATCGAGGCGTTACCTGTATTTCGGACCGAAGGCTGAACACTCCTGCACTAACCATGGCCTGTTTGCACAGGTATCCTCAGTCAGCATCACAAAAGTTAAAACAAGGCATCTTTAACTGAGGCTGTTTTGAGTCCCCAGTGACAACCAAAAAAGTAAAAAGAGGGAAGGAAAATAAAGGCAAGAATTGATATTGGCTGGTGTAGAGCTCCTTTTTTCTTTCAACTCCTGGATTCTTTATAGTATTTCAAAGGCGAGTGGTTTATGGAAAGCCTTTGGATGGAGTTCACACTACTCACTCAGGCACACGGAAACGCAGCCACCGTTGCTGCTGGGGCAGGGATGGCCACCTCCCTCCCTCCAGCAGCTCCCACAGGGACAAAACCTGGACCCCAGCTCATGCTCCTGTGCTTTACTGCAGTGAGCTCGTAACCGCAGCAGCAGCCCCAGCAATGCCAGCCTTGGACCTGGGCTTCCCCACCAACGGCCAGCACCCTTCCTGCCACTTCCACTTGGGGTTCAAAGCCATCACCTACCACCTGCACTCTCAGGAGGGCAGGAGTGAGCACACTGAAGGGCGCTTACCAACACCTTTGCTTTGCTCTGCCAGGAGAGGCTCAAAAACGTCAGCCAAAGCTTCCAGCTCCTTCTTTTCAGCTATGGATCTGCAGGAAAGGCTCCATGGCTCTCGGCCTGATGAAACACAAACAACACGGGCAAAAAGCAAAAGGACCAGCACACATCCGATTGCAAGTGTCACCGTTTGTCACCGGCCTTTCTCCCACCACTGCCCAGCTACAAGACAGTGCACAAAGCACTTGCAGTGGGCCGGGTAGCGTGGTTAAAACCAGTCAGAGGGCTCGTTCAGCTCGTTCACTCACTCCCCCCTTTCTTGCCCTATCCCTTCTCCTGGAGGGATGGAGGGAGAGGAGAATCTAAAAGAATGCAGCTCCCACGGGTTGAGATAAGAACAGTTTAGTAACTAAGGTATAACACAGATCACTACTGCTACCAGCAATGATAATAATGATAAAGGAAATAACAAGGGAAGAGAATACAACACCTCAGCACCCGCCGACCGATAACTCGCCCCATACCAGCAGGCTGAACTGAAATCTCAGCCATTCTGATGAGCCAGTGGATAGAAACCGAAGAGCACAAGGCTGCTCAGCAGTCCCAGGGGCTGGGCTCTCCCTGCGAGGAGCTGAGTCACACAGGTTCACATGATGTGAAGACAAAGCGTTCCTGGTGACCCCAGCCATTTGTCTGCCAAAAGAAATGGGGGGGGGGTGTGTGATCCAGAGACCCACCTGCTGGTGCAGGAGCCAGGCAAGGGCAGCACAAGGCAGGACTGGGCTGCAGCAGCCGTTCTGTGCACACCAAGTGGCAGGGCTGCCATCACAAACAGAACTCCTGCCCCTTCCACAGCATCCATCCGTTGCCTTCTCGGGCTGCGGGACCACGCGTGTTAACTGCGTGTGCTGTGCAGCACCAACCAGCAGGAGGCTGGAGCAGGCTGCAAAGAGAGAAACACACGAACCGGCTGAGGAACAGAACAGACACAACCCGATGCATCCCATCCTGTCCGCAAGAAGACGGAGAGTAACCTGCACTCAGGTTATCAGGTCCTGAGCTAGAACAAAGCCCAGTCTCCAGCTAAACACAGGCCCCAGCCCACAGGCAAAGGTAAGCACGAGCAGCCAGTCTCCTACCACCTTCAGAAAACAATGGGTATTCTCTTGTGCTCAGTTCTGCTCTCCTGACCCAAGCCCTCCCCGCTTGCCCTGATCAGTCTCATTAATAGTTAAAGTCTAATCAGAACTAAGGTACATAAATAGCAGCAGTCAGGCAACAGCTCAGAACCAGTTCTAATATCATGACTCAAATGCCACTGCTGCCTCGTTCACAGAGCAGCAGCTACCTTTTATCTTCTCATTTGCTCCAAATTAGTGCTTAATTAAAATGAACTCGTCGAGTTTGGTGAGCAAAATAACTTCAGGTCTGTGTCAATCCCTTATTGATGAGCATCAGCGTGTCTGGAGACCTTGTTGGGAAATACATCCTTCTGAAATGCCACAGGCGGGAGGAACACGCTCTAATGTGCCAAAGAACAAGCACATTCCAGCAGCTCCAGTGAGGCCTGAAATAGAGCACAGGTGTGTCACTGCATGACACCCAGGGACAGGAAATCATGTGAACCGATAATGAGTCCAACCCAGCAGCATCACAGGCAGAGCACACAAATGGTCAGACACCAGGGTGCCGGAGCTCAGCTCTGTTAATAACAAAAGCTTTAATAAGCTAAGCAAAGAAAAAACTGTCCATCAACCAAGTGCTGTGCATAAAGACCTCATCCATCCAGTGACAGATGTGGTAGAAAACCACAGCACAGAGGAGGGAAACCAAACATCCCAATGTGCAGTGAAACAAGAAACAGGAAAGCAGGCCAGGTCTCTCAAGGCTGAGGACAGTCGAAGCATCCTCGCCTGGGGCTTTGGCTCGATACCACATGTCTGTTTGGCTGCACAATGGGCAGGTGGTGGATCAGAGTCCAGGCTGTGGCCTTTTATACACAGGCCCCATTAAGATCCTTTAAAACTCACCGTGGTCTTGAAGCCTCGGAGCCAGGTACTTCTGATGTCGGGACAACGGCCGCACCGACAGCGCCGCCTTTGGAGTGAACAAGCTCAAGCAGGCTCTCAGGCTGTTGAAAGCCCAGCCTGCATCCCCTCAGATCAGGCTGGAAAAGGCAACTTCAAAAGTACACTTCTGAAAAAGGAGCCGGCAGAGGTTCAGAAAGGAAAGAGTAACGAGGGGCTTGGCAATTTCTCACAGGAGACAAGAATGGGAAGCTGGAGATTGCTTCTGTTGAGGAGGAACCACAGAAGAAAGATGGGATAATATCATTAGAGGTATCAAGAAGCTGACGGGAGGCACCTGTCCTCCTTTTCTTGGAACATACAAGAGCTACATGATGAGAATAACAAGATTCAAGGTCAGGCATTGTATGAAACGAACAAAAGCAACTGGACTTGTATAACCGTTGCCACCATGTGAAAGGGAAACAGAGCCATGTGACGTGAGGTTCAGCCAGACCAGGTGTTAGTGAGGAGAGTAACACTGAATAGCAGCAGATGAATTCCCTGCAAGCTCCCTCCTTGTCTCCTCTTTTGAAGCACTTGACCCCAGCAGTCAGACTCGGCACCAAGCTCAGCTTGACCAGCCCTATCTCCCAGGGAAACTTCCTGCCTGGTCACAGGGATGGAGTCAAAGGTGCTATAGCAAAGCACAGGGGAAACCTGAGCACTTGTTAGCAAGGCTGCCAGCAGGCAGGGTAGGAGGCTTCCCCAGGGAGCTCTCTGAGTAAAGAGCCACAGGTCACCCACCACGGCTCTCTACGGCACCAGACCTCAAACCCCAGCAGGGCTGTCACCTTAGCTGCCCACACTGAGATAGGATTTTTCCTCACAAAAGTACCAATTGCCATTAAGTAAGTTTTTAGCCACTCAATTGTGTTTCATTCTTTAAAAAGGAGTGGTTTTGCTGGTGATTTTGTGTTCACTATAAGGGTGTTCAAAGAGCATCCCTGTCAAGGCCAGTTTGCAAGGTAGCAGTAGGATGAATGACGGCAATCAGTCACCAAAATGCTTTCCTCAAAGTTGGAGGCCAACCAAGCCCTGGTTCCACGCACTGTGACTGCTGCCCAGCTGCTCAGTGAGAAACCCAGCCAGCTGGAAGGCCACGTCGGCACCTGAATATCATCAGTGAATCCAGTACAAAACAATCCCAGCAGAGGCCTGGAGAATCCAACGTTCAGTGCACACAGACTTTGCATTCTTTTTACCCTAGACACAGTTACAACACAAGAACTGCCAAATCATCTTTTAATAGAATAATCCAGCTCACTTCATGTGTAATAAATTCATTAGGCATTGGGGTTCTGGTTTAAAAGGCAGGATCAAGCACATTGTAACAGAATTCATTGAAATCCTGTGCTTTTAGCAATTAATCATTTCACAGTTCTGTCCATGCTCCACGGTGCTGCCTGGCCTTTGAAGAGTTTGCCTTGGTGAGCTCCTACCAGCTTCAACCACACGTCTCAGGAGGCAGCTTGCGACAACGTGTACGAACCCGGTACAGGAGGATGTCACCGCACACAGGTCCGTCCCAGGCACTGGCCCTGCCCAGTCCACGGTGCACAAACCTACCCAGTTCCACCTCAGAGCTCCAGGTCCTGCAGGTCTCCCCAGCTAGGTCCAATTTTCACTTTAACACTCAGCTTTACCGAGAGCTTGATGGCATTTTCCATCTCCTGCTTGACAATCTGCGCGACCTAGGAGGAGACGCGGAATGTCAGATGCACACATCATACAGTGCTCTGTTTGCCTCGCAGTAGCTGGGCTGGCTGGACCCCTGGAATCACCTCATGCATTTACTCACACTCACTTGCCACCACCGGGAATGCAACTGAGCATTCTGATCCTGATGAGGGTTTATGAATGGAGAAACTGTATGAAGCCAGTGATATTTAATGCAGCACAGGGTTGTGACTAATTCTGCACTAAGACTACTCAGAAACGTACTGAAAGCAAGGCACAAAGCAAATGCACCAGAGGCAGGGAACGGTGTTCCTTCTCAAGGTGTCGGCACAAAAGGCACTCTGAAACACAGACTACAAACCTCAAGGAAAGCAGATCACATTCAGTGCAGGTGCTAAAATACCACCCAGCTTCCCCCTCGCTAATTTGTTGAGGCAACTCCAAGATTTGTTTGCTGGGTATTCCTAAGAAAGTTCCAAGAGTATTCCTAAGTATTCCAAGAGTTCCAAGTATTCCAAGAGTATTCCTAAGAAAACCCTCATCCCAGTACACACAGGACCAGAAGGTATGTTTGCCTGAGACTTTTTGGATTGTAAGAGACCTGATTTCTTTTTTTCCTGACTGTAAATCCATGCCCCCTGGACCCATGTGGAATCCAACCTGTCCCGGATTGCTTATTGGAATGCATCTTTCGATCCACACCCATCCCATGGACCCTTTCCACAGCAGAGTGAAAAAGGCTTTGAAACTATTGCCATTTCAGCCCAGCCACTGTGTCACCACAGGAACTGCTCCACCTTTCTGACCCTTCCACACAGCTTCATAATCCCCTCACAGGTATTCACAGTCAAATTCCTCCACAGCTCTTAGTGGGGAATGGAGGAGGGGATTTGAAGAGATCAGAGCACAAGTGCTTACAACAGCATTAAGAACTAGGGGGAGATTTGTCTTCCCAAACCCAATGCCCTTATGTACCGCATTTCAAACTGATCTTGATGCCCTAGCAAATTGCTTTGAAATAAATAGGATGTAATTCAGCACAGACAAGTGCAGAGCAGAAAGAAGCAGGGTAGAAAATTGGCACAGAAATAATCTACTGTTCAAAAGTAGGATGAAAAATAACTGCCTGGGCAGGAAAAAAAACAGGGTTATCCAAGATTAAAAACTGGATAAGGCTTAAGCAAGGCACTGCTGTGAGAAAAAAAGCAAATGCAATTCTGCAACATAGAAAATGCTGCTTGTGTGACACACAGATCCGTTCCCCACTCTGTTCAATCCACTCCAGCCATGCTCAAGTTTGGGGCCCAGTTTAGAGGAAAAACTAGAGGAGAATAACGCTGGGGTGCGCATGCCTTTGGAGGAGTGATCCCCCATGCGCCTCAGCGCTGAATGAAAGCATACCTACTTTACAACTTTAACAAGTTGTGGAGTCTACCCACGCATCAGTATTACAAAGGAAACACGAACCACACGCAGGGAGATTCCTTGAGAACAGCCGCAGCTCCTGCACTACCACTAGCAGAAATATCACGTAAGGGCTGCTGCACCTAGAACAAGGGAGCCACGACAACCTGAACGAGGCTCCTGGGGAAGCCAATGGAACGAGACAGGACGTGCACCAACAACCTGAGCTTGGGGGGGCTCGGGACTCTGAATTCCCTGTACGTGAAGCAAACAGCACCATTTCAGGGCTCTCAGCACTCAGCTAAAATGGGCATCTTAAAAATATCCCTGCAATGCCACTGGGAATAAGCAAGCAGTTTAAAAAGCATCTAGCCTTTGAATCCGAATTTAGTCCCTGCCTTTATGTCCCTACCTGGTTTCTCATTGCTGGGTTGACAACAAATAGAAGGTCAAGCCTCTTCTACCATCTTTGGCAATACTGCTACAACCTTGGTTTTGTGATACGGCCCGAAAGCTCATCCTCTTCACCTTGACATGCTGTACAGCCTGGAAAAGGTCTGGTGCCCAAGGCATTTCACACCTTCAGCACAAGAACAAACAGGTATTACCCTAGTGTGGCCTTTCTGACAGAGGCAAGCTAGCTCACTGAGAGAGTGCGAATGAAACAAGAACACTCACTAGCATTGTTTCTCTTACAGACCATCTGCAAGGGCACCCTGATCGAAACACAAACTCACATATGCATGGAAAGATCACTTTATTTTCTTCTATGCACTTCAGCAGCTGACAGTAAGCTTGAGCCAGCATCAAGCCTGTGACCGGACTAACTTGTCTGCAAAGATCCTTTCTGGCCCTAAAAACATTTAATCAAAGGGGTAAGAAGTACCCCGTTGTCTTATCTAGGCAGGAATCCTGGAAAACCAAGCAAATCTGGCACGCCAAAGGGAAATCCGAGTCTAGGAAACATGCTTTGTGCACATATGCTGGTTTAAGTGACTGCCCAGAGCATCTATGGCCTGAAATAGAGCTGAAGGAAGTTAGAAAAGCTGGTGATAGTTGAAATTGTTACTGAGAAAATGTAATACCATGAATAATAAGGAAATCCACTCTCTTGGCCCCAGTTCTTCTGGAGACACTGTGATAACTTGATGTCAGTATCTAAAGACATAAACGCCTATACTCAGGGGATTTCAGTTTTCGACTGAAGGAAATATAGGAGCTTCTTCATCTCTAAACCAGCCTGCCCAGATTGAAGCAGCAGACGTATGAACGGAGCTGGCAAAATGAGCAGAAGCCGGAGCTGAGATGCAACAGGAAAACATTAAACCTTTTGTTCTTAATAAAATGTGTTCTAAAAATGTGCTCAAACCAGTCAGGGCTGCTGCAGGGTCCCTCAGATCAGGAGTCACTGCTTGCCATGAGGAAATGGCCTTTTGTCATTAAAGATGTGTATGCACGGAACAGAAGCGGGCAAAGACATCCCCAAGCTATGGAAGCACACCCTGGGAGCCTTCTTGCTTTTGTGCTGACTTGGAAAAACACTGAGCTGCCAAAATCCAGCTAATACACTTGCTACTGAACGCTGCCATACAGATACCAACCACAGTCCACACAGCATGTTCCTTACATCTACCATGCTGCTCCTCAGCACCGAAACTCTCCTACCAGAAAGACAGGTAGGGTGAGAATGAGGAAACAAGTACCTGACGTACAGCATTCTCCTTTCCCTACACAGAGTACAAACCAGAGCTCTAACAACACATGCTCTGAGTTGGGCACCAGAAAACCCAAGTGTGAACAGGGAGGCAAAAATACCTCCAAACAAAGCAAGCACTTCGCCCTACTCCTGTCACCGATATTAAGCGACTTGACTCATGGAGTCTTGCAGAGAAGTTGTACGAGCTGCTGTTAGAAGCAGTGAAGAACTTCAGCTAATGGGATGGCTTGAGCCTGAAAACAAAGGGGTCAAGAATACAAACAGAATTTTTCATCCAGTTCAGCTTTGTTTTCACAGACCTTTTAGCACACAGCAAGAGGAGATGCAGGGAAGAGCAGCTGAACCCCTAGAAGGCTGGTTTCAAACATCATAGATAGCTGAGAAAGCACGGCCATACCTGGATGACATTGTCCTCTGCAACTTCATAGAGGAGCTCATCATGGAGTTGGAGGATAAAGAAAGCTCCGCTGGTGGGCTGTAACATCCCTCTGCTTCTCTTCCTCCCTAGCCTTCCTACAAAGGTGAAGAGCACAGTTCATTAGATACCATTATGAAAAGGCGCGTTTCTTGTATCAAAGAAACCTTCCACATTCCTAATGTGGAGCAAAAGAACTTTAAAATGCAAAAGCCCATGCCTACAGATAAAGCCACAAAGCACTACTGTTCTATCAATATTTGTACAGCTACCGAGGGAAAAATGTTAATGAGAAGCATTTTAGATACAAACATTTCAGCCTTCCATTATAAAGCTATGAATCAGAACAGAAACAGGAGACAGTTGCATCTCCTGAAACCATCTGTTGAAAAAGCAAAGTTTAAACAAAATCCTGTCAAGTTTAATCAGGAGTTAGTGCCCAACATCCTCTCTGGCAGTGAATGACAGTTCTGCTTTTCCTCCAAATCCGTTTTACTGGCTAGTCTAAAAAGGCAGCAAGCCTCCTCCCAAACGCAGTTATCTGGAACCGCAGCTACTGCTCCTGATGAAAACAAGGGAAGCAAAAAGAGCAGTTTTTGAATAAACAAGCAGCTGAATAACCCGTTTTGTCATTTGCCTGATGAAAATAAAGCAGAACAAACTGTTCCCTGCTGAAAGCTTTCCAAAAGAAATAAACAAACACAACCTCACACACGGAGCCTCAAGTTATTTATGGCTCAGGTTAGCTACCAGGAGGACTCCAGTTCACAACTACAGGGAGGGTTTCACAGCATCATCAGTTCCTTGCGCAAACCTCACACTGGAGCATCAATGTTGAGGAAGCCACATGATGCAGGGTCCTTCTCTGATGGCACAGGCATTTAGAATGTGCTGAAAGAGAATTTAGGGAATTTCTTCCCGTTCTTGAAACCAGCTATTGTCAAAGGAGCAAAAACTGTCACAAAAGCATCTCCTTCCCTTCCTACAACTACCGGACCAAAGGCCAGGAGCTGCTGCTCCTGGAAAGGATGAGAAGCTCTGCTAAGCACGTGCCTTCTACCCATAGCAGACCTCTGAATCTTGTCTGTAAAATAAAAACTCCCTGATTAATTCCTTAGGACTGAATACTCCTATTAAGACAGCTTCATGTTTCAGCTGAAGCACAAGAACTATCACAGAAATACAGCACTGCACCCCTTCAGCTGCCCTTCTAAAAACACAAGACTGATGAACAGAACACTGTTTTATGCTCAAAAGAAAACCTTCGTAGCACTCCTCTGGGAATAAGTACCCCAGCATAGCTTTGCTGTCTGCACCCAGGAGAAATCTATGCTGCTAAGTACGTATAGAATACTCCTCTGGAGCCTCTGGACATCAACTTCCAGACTTGATTTTAACAAAAAACTGTATTTTTGGAACCCGAAGTTGTTCCATTCTATCTTTACACTGCCTCTGAAGGCAGAACACGTGCTCAGTTTCACCTTCCTGCTTTTGAACAATTCTGGGGTGGCATCATGGTCCATCTCACATACGAACTCCCACTGGCAGCCTTTGGAAGATCTGCTTTGAGACAGCTGGGGGCTCTGATCTGATCACAGCATTGGCTTTAGTTTGTGTGTTGAGCAGACGTTCTCCCTACGTATTTCCCTCAAGTGTCATAGTTTCAGTTTGTTTGTTGGCTTCATTTAGATCAGGCCTTTTCGTTTACATGGAAGATATTTTCATGTAACAAGAAAATTTCCTTTTGCTTTGATAAACTAGATAGGCTTCTGTTCCATGTACATAGAAATGCACGGTTAATATTGCAGCAAATATACTTTTCCTCTTATTAGTACAATAATTTCTAATTGACGCTATGTCAGTAGTCTTTTCAAGCTAAAAGCCACCACTTTACACGAAATGAAATGAGCCATCCTTGGTTTTCTAAAAGCACAACAACGTTAGCAATGAGATTTGATTCCCCTGTCACCCCACCTGGAGTATTGTGTACAGTTCTGGTGTCCTCAACATAAGAAGGACATGGAGCTGTTGGAACAAGTCCAGAGGAGGCCACGAGGATGATCAGGAACTGGAGCACCTCCCGTATGAAGACAGGCTGAGAAAGTTGGGGCTGTTCAGCCTGGAGAAGAGAAGGCTGCGTGGAGACCTCATAGCAGCCTTCCAGTATCTGAAGGGAGTCTACAAGGATGCTGGAGAGGGACTCTTCATCAGGGACTGTAGACATAGGACAAGGAGTGATGGGTTTATACTATAACAGGGGAAATTCAGGGTAGAAACAGGGAAGAAGCTCTTCACTGTGAGGGTGGTGAGGCACTGGAACAGGCTGCCCAAGGAATCTGTGGATGTCCCATCCCTGGCGGTGTTCAAAGTCAGGTTGGAAGGGGCTTTGAGAAACCTGGTTTAGTGTGAGATGTCCCTGCCACGGCAGGGGGTTGGAACAGATGATCTTGAGGTCCTTTCCAACCCAAATCATTCTATGATTCTGTCATCCACTCCTAGCCCAAAAGCCCTAGCTTTTTTAGTTTTGCAGGCAATTTGCTGAAGGTTTTGCCCTAGTGTGCAAGAAAGAGGCAAGCTTACCAGTCTGATCTCTCTGGAGGAAGCTCTCCAGATGTCCATGGGACTTGATCACAGAGGAGAAAGCTTCCAGGCGCCTCTGAATGTTCACAGTGGCTGTTTTGACAATGTCAGCAGCAGATCCCTGAACAGTTGTGTTCACAGCCTGTCGCTCTGCCTAAACAGAGAGAGATGTTCTCAAAAGTCACCCTCAAAAATAAATCAAATCCTGCATGCCACTTGGACATCATTAAAACTAATGAATACGTGGCTAAATACAGGCACAGGAAACCCTTCACATACAGTTTGTTTCATTTGCCTGAAAGAAAGAGGTGTTATAGACTAGCTTCAGACAGAAGATTTCTCCAGGTGACTGACAGAAGCAGGATTCCCACTAATTTAAAATGAATTAATATCAAGGGTAATAACCTGCAAGAGTCACAAGCTACAAGATGGAGAAGTATATACACATGGCAATAGTTTCTTCAGGAGCAGAAAAACCTCTCAGTTCATCCAAGTACCATTCTGCCTATCTTCAAAACCATCAGAAACCAAAGGTAAGAAGCTGGACTTCATGAACATTATAATAACCTGGTCTGCTGCGCTGAATCCTGACTGCCAGAGCATTACAGCTGTGCAAAACCACACCAGACCACACTGTGACACAGTGGCATTTCCTCCCACACAAGCAAACTGTCAGATAAGAAAACTATATTCAAAGGTTCCTCTCTCTTTGATTAGAGCCAAAATGCATGCAAAAAAGTTACAAGGAAGCTGAAATGAAAGTGAAGATAATTCATTAACTGGTCTTCAATAGGATTTTAAAGAACAAATCAAAGTTGAACAGAAGGGCCATCTACAAAGCTTCATGCTGAAGTATCCTTCAGATTAAACAGTCACATTATCTCAAAGGTCTTTTGGAAGTCTCCTTGTTTCCCTTTCAACCACTTGGAGTACAATAAACTCCCCCAATTCCTCCCCCTTCCACTCAAGTCTTCAATTCCACACAACCTAATCCAGCTTCCTACTGAGAAGTATAATGCTTCCTCCCCACAGAAATGTGCCAGCATTACCCCAGTGTGTCAATTCACACTTACTGAAGTAGAGTTAGACAAGTGTGTCCAAAATGACCTTGGAAAAAATTAATGCCAACACAAAGGCTTATATTAAGTAATTATTTATCTAACAGGCTTGGGTTTTCTTTGAGGGGAAATAAGGAACAAATACTAAAAACTATAGCACTTAAATGTCCTTTCTTGTTCAGGTGCTGACAGCATATAATATTCAAAGCCTGATGAGTGGGAGCAACCCAGTGCTCCCACTGAAGAGCACTACCTGAAGAGTTAAAGCACATCACTGCGTGGAGGCTTCTTAAAATCATGTCCACTTATTCCACTAAATTACTCACTCCAGTTCTAACGTGGGAGTTTTGAAGTGAGCTTAGCACATGATGACAGCTGTACACCCAGTCATAGCAGACTTGCGTCAAGCAGACCATGACAAAAGCTCTGTTATTCAAAGCACAACCGAGGAAACAATGAACTAAGTGAAAAGTGGAAGGTCATGACCCAGATGGCTCACAGAACCTGTAAAACCACAGCTAGATGTGCAAAGAAATCCAATACTTTAAAAAGTTAATAAATAACTAGAACCTGTGCTGCACTCAACATACATGAGCTTTACTGTAGGGGTTTGGATCTTTGATAGCTGGCAGGTATCTCCGTCTTCCCAGGATGGTCTGCACAAATCCATCTCTTCTGCAGTTCCTCACTGTCTCCCTCAAGAATTTCTGAATCCCTGTGAAAGGAAAGAGAAAAAGTTTTCCCTAACACAGCTGATGTTCCTTGTGGACTTCTCACTGGGGTCACTGAAAGGAGTCTGGGACACCCAAACAGCACCAAGGTAATTCTTTGCATTTCCTAGACCATGTCAATGGAGAAGGGCACACGATCACTCCTTTAGCCTATCTGCAGCTCTGCTGGGAAACCTAAGTAAGGCTTTTGAGGTAGAAGAGAGTGTGTAGTGTCGGGATATCCGGCTGTGCACAAGGACACAGGAAGTCCATGCTGCACAGTGCCCAGGCACAGAGTAATACGTGCATTACTGATAATTGAGAGGTCAGGACCTAAACCAGCACTAGAGAGACAAGTAGTAGGAAGGGGGTAAGTTGAAAGCAGAAGTCTAAGTCCTTGATGCCTCAGGCTGCCTGACTTCAGGCTGTGTCACTTCAGATTGTAGGATGAAAGAAACTCATCCACCTGCACTTTGCAAGGGAAGGAGTGAATCCACCAAGAGCATTAAAAAGAAACTTATGTGAAAGAAAGACGAGATAGGAAGAGCCCTTTTCGCTGCAAGTTCAGGTAACAACTGCGCTGAAGTGCAAAAAGTTAACTTTAGGCAATTTCTTTCCAAGGTTTACAGAACATAAAATGTAACAGGAGCTATTCAAGGCCAAGACTATGTCACGGTCAGCATGGCCATTAGTCACTTCATTAAGTATAAAATTCAGTGTGTCAGCCTGGCAATACACAGAGGTGAAAATTCGTAAGAAGTGAAGTTAAAATATAAGGTAGGTTGCAGTTTGTGTGTATGTACATGTACAGAGAGGAAAGAAGCAGGAAGTCATTTCTAATGGTCAGGAAGGCCAGACTACCCAGAAATTACTGGGGACTAAGCAGACTCTTAATAGGACCCCATTTCTCAGCATCCATCTCCTAAAGAAATAAAGCAAAAGACAAGAGGAGTAGAGAGAAATGGTCATCTTTAGAAAGAAGTGTGGTCTAAAGCTGTAGTGCATATCCTTTCAAGCTGTGTGTTTTAGTAAGGAAAAGGGTTCCTTATTCAGAAAGTTGAGAGCTTTAAAAGGAATCCCCAGACCTTATTAGTGAATTAAAAAGATCCCCAACAAAATAATGAATATAAGGAGGGAGAAAGGGACAAGGTCCTAAAGATGATTCAAACAGGAGTTTAGAGTAAAACACTACAGAGTAACAAACTCTGTGTTCATGCACTAGACTTTTCCAAAAGAGACATGAATAGTAGAGGGCTGAGACAAATTTAGGATTTGAAGAGACACGGAAAGAAGGGATTAAAAACAACCAGCACCATCACCACACAGCGCCCAACCAGCCGTATCCAAACCTGTATATCTCGACTTGAAGGATTCAATGTAACTGGCAGCTTCATTTTCATCAATCCCCATCTGCTCGCCTAAAGATTTTGCTCCTATTCCATAGATGATTCCATAGCAAATCTGCCAGAGGATGGTGTGAAGAACCATAACCATATGGCGAGTCATGCAGAGAAAGCAAAGCCAAATCAAAACGTGATTCAATGGACAAGCGATTGGGAACAAGGGCAAGCATTCAAGAAGAGACACTACCTCTGAATGAAAGCCATTCACACTGGTTTTTTCCACCTTCATTCCCCAAAACCCAGACAGTTCCAGTTGAAACATACCAAGAGTGGGGGTACATACAAAGCAACTACTGACCAGTCAGGGCTGAACTCAAAATGAAAGCCATTCTGTAGTTAGTTCCTGATGTTTTGAACACTGAACCTTCCTGGTAAGAAAGCTGCTGTTGATTTTTATTCCTAAAATTCACCTGTTTTGCTTGTTGCCTGGTCCTGTCTCCAACAGCTTCAGGATCAATCATTTTCCATTCTGCTGCAATACTCTTAAAGACATCAGTACCACTGTTCAAGGCTTGAATGAGTCGACAGTCGCAAGACAAATGAGCAAGGATCCTCAGTTCAAGCTGAGAGTAATCAGCAGCCAAGATTAAGCCACCTGAAGGCAAGAAGTTAGCAGAAATTATTACATGAATTACTCAACACCATTCCAACCAACATAATACCAGCAAGCAAGACTGAAGTTATCCTTGCGCCTTCTGCTCTGACAGTTTTCCGCAGCCATGTCTATCAAAGTTTTGCTTGTTTTCCCAATGCCCAGGTATGCCTGCTTTCAATCTAGCCCTTCCATCTAGAATCCATCAAAACCACATAGACAAGTATCCATCCAGGTGTCTGTGTAAAAGTGTAGCACCTCGTCGGAATGACCGGCACAGGGATCAGACCAGCAGACTTGTGCTGAGGCAGGGCAGGCAACGTGAGAACTGACGTTTGGACAGGAAGGACACAGGTTGGGTATTGAGATCTATCTAAGCTCTCTTTTTAAACCCAGGTATTCTTAAAGAGGAAATGAAGGTGTGAACATTTGAATACCTTCCCCAACTGAAACTCTATCCTTTACACTCTTGTGAAAAAGTTTGAGGGCATGCTAACTACTGCATTAGTTTTCCAAGCAGGCTGTTCAATTAGATATATACTGTCATCAATTCTTAACTCTTCATTAGGCCTAGGATATTTCATTACCTATATCCTTAACAATTACAGAGCAGAATCTGGGCGGTACCTGGGAAGGGAACAAAAGCATGCCTCATGCTAACAGAAAATGGTATTCCTCTTTCTTTGGATCTGTCTTCAGCTTGAACCTGCAGGCCATTAGGTGCAATACTGGAACGCTTTCTGTATCTGTGGAGACAAAGAATGACTTCTTCACCAATTTCTAAAACATGTCAAGATGCATAATCGTTTTTGCTACAAAGAATCAGTGAAAACAAGTGAGACAGTAGCCTCTATTCCACTCTTGTGGACAATCCCTACCTATATATGACCGTGGCAGAACTGGATGGAGACCACATGTACACCTGAAGAGATCTACTGACTCCGAACAGATTTAGGGATAAATCTTTCTTGCACTATCAGAGCTTGGTCCAGAGATTTGATAATTCCACTTCAAAACAGGTAAGATGCAAGGCCCCAGACCTTCGATGAGTGCCTAATCCTAAAAATTCAACACCCCACCTCGAGTGCCAAGTCTTCTCTCAACATCATTCTCACATACCTAGCAGAGACAGAAAGATTCCTCCCTGACATCAACCTCATGACTGTTCACATGCATGTACAAACACACACCAGTAAGCCTGTAAAAGCAGAGCAGAAGTTGCAGAAGATATGCTCACCAAACTCTGCACATTTCCTCTCTACAGACTGAGTAAAAAGTTGCCCCGAAGCAACTTGATTTTCTTTAGCAGGAGGGAAAAAAAAGGTATCTCTGAGATTTCAGCAAAGCACAGAAAAAAGGCATTGTGCCTCCCCTTGTGCACTCACTTTTCTTCTTGTACCTCGTCATTCCAGGGACAGTGGGGATCAAGTTGATGAAAGATAGCACAAAGATCAGAGAAACAAATTATCACAAGAAACAAAGGTGAGGGACAACGTGTGGGAACTGTAGAGAACCACAGTGTCCAGCATAGGCTCCCAATTTAGTTGAATTACCATGATTTAATTTAGCCACACTCCTTTGGTCAGAAGCTTCTTACAAGAGGAAAGAGTAATAATAGTAGGATAAAAGACAGTTTGGACCGAAGTTTGGAAGGCCTATCAGACTTAGGCTGTACGGCAGCTTCTTTTGTGCCAGAAGTCCTTTCTGTGCCTTTTACAACTGCCCTTTTCCCTAACACTGTGGCTGCTTAATTAAGGAATGTAGTCCCAAGAGTCAGTCCGAGAAAAAGACCTCTCTCAATGCTCAGCAAGCACTCCATGCTTTTGATGGTGTGCTGCTCTTCAGAATCCACCTTACTCCCCAACCATCCTGCAAAGCTGCTGCAAGCCTTAGCACTGCTAGAGCAACATTTCTGCCACCGTGGCTAGGCCTGGTTCTTCTGAAGAGAGATGGACAAGGTCCTGCTACTCCTGAGTTCTCTTCCCATGATCTACTCAAGGCATGAGGATGTTAAACACGTGGAGGTAGGAAAAGAAAGAAGAGCCAAAAGCTTTTCACATTTCTCCTATCTTGCTATGGGAAAAAGATGGGAAGTCACTCAGGTGAGACGTGGGACAAGAACTTGAACAGAAAGAGAAACTAAAAGGACAGAAAACCACTACCAAGTCTGAAGCCCCAAAGCTCATAATCTAGCTGCTAAAAGATCCACCTTGATATTTCATCAGAAATTCTTTCCTCACAACTGTTTAGGCACTGGCATGTAATGCTGTCAAACCAGGGTGTTTGGTTAACAGACACCAGATTTAGGTATCTCTTTCTGATAACCTGATAGCTTTTGCAGGATCATTAATACAAATCAAATTATTAACAAAGAATGAAAAATAGATTTACCAATGCTCCCTTACACAGGGGGCTGCACAACATAAAAGAGAGAAATTTTCTTCTGCTCCTTCCACAATATCCTATCCTCTTTCAGATTAGCTCTTAAGAAAGTCAAAACAGACCCTAACGTCAGTTTAGTTCCTTTTCAGACTCAGGGTTCCACCCAACTATTGGAAGCATAATGCTAATCTCACTGTAGGATTTCATGAAGGACCTCAAAAAGCAAGTGGCTGCATGGTGCCACATGCTGTTAGCATTATTAGGTATTCCATGTATCACTGAGTTTTAGGTATTTATTCCTCTGAACCTGTAAGAGAAACACTGAGGAACAAGTCACACTGACACGACAGCAGCCACAGGTGAAATCACAACAGAGGAATTTGACAATCACAGTAAGATCAGAAGAGCAGGCAGAAGCTTTGCCAAGATCCTCCTACCTGGCCCCAGAAACAGCACAAGAATTAACATTCCCATGGGTTCGGGAAGGTGGGCTTTCTTCAACCACAGTTGGCATTTCAATCTCAAAATCTCTTGGCACGTTCTGGATATTTGGCTCTGTGAAGGTTATTCGACCTGAGAAAGAAGACAAGGCAGAACTAAGTAAGGGTCCAAAAGGAGTCTCTCTAACTTAACACAGCTGAACACACATCTGCATCTCCAAAAACCAAGGGGCAGGAGGGCAGGACAGGACATGACCGCTGAGAAAACTGAAGGCAAAACAATGTGGACTGAATGGGCTTGAGATGGTTCCCCTGCAGCATTTCTGTAGCACTGATAAGAAACTCCCAAATCCAGAAGATCTTCTGGGGTCAGAGATTTACATGCTAATATAGGCAAGAAATTAATAATCCTGCTCAGTGAACACAAAAGCTATTTTAACACACCTACGCTTTCAAATTCACGTCAAATACTATTTCAGTATTTTCATTTGGTTTAAGTAGAGCAGGCTTGATTTTCCATCTTTTCCCATCAGAAAGCTGCCCCCCCACACACACACACACAAAAGAAAAATCATTAAGAAGTAAGGATTATGCACACTTTTCTTTACCTGTAGCTGTGTGAGTCTGTGACACTGGATATATCCTTTCCATTCCTAATGCAGAATTCAAACGCTTTTCCCTCTGTAGTGGGAACACCACTTTAGTAATGGCATTGTTGATCCTCCTCCATTCCAGTATCAGCCCTGGTAATGGGTGAAGTTTCTTTAATTTCTCCAAGACATCCTTGTGGGGAGAAAAGGGCACAACTATAATCAACTGCCTTTAAAGCTTGGTTTAGAAAGGTTCTGCAGGAAAAAGCGACTCCTTCACCCACAGTGAGCTTCGAGTGTCACTACCTTAAACTGAGATGGATATCCCCTGCGGTTATGCCACCTACACCTGGGCAATCAAAGCACCATGAGACACAGCTGCAGGTTGTTTACACAGTCACTTCCCTTCGGACTTTTGCATCCTCATCACCCCTTTGAGTCTGCACCAACCAATAAATCATGTGAAATGATCAAATAAAGCATCACTTGCCATAGGTCCCCTACATTGTCTCCTCTTGTCCAGCGTTAATGCTTCTCCTCCAGCTTCTTCTGTATTTTTCTCCCTGCTCTCTCCTATCCGTACACCAGGAACATATAAAATGAAGCCCTTGACCATGCTCCTTGAAAGACAAAGCTGATCACTAGCAATCAAATCCTTTCAGTTCGATCAGAATATGAAGGGACTAATGAGGATTTCAAAAGGCAGTGGCACACCAACACCTTAAAATAACGCTGTTTTTGTGTGCAGCAGGCAGCTCACCCCTCCATATCACCAAAGAAGGAAATCCTCACTTTGCTTCTTGCTGTCTGCTCTGCCACCACCACTGCACTCACTTCATCACTGCCACTTGAGTTTCAGAAATCAATACTTCTCTTCCAAGCACTGACTACACTGAACAAGGGGAAACTAAGAAAACAACACAGATTAATGAGTCCTGAAAACAGGGAGCACATATATCTGCTAATATCACTTGTCTGGCAAGAGAACTCATTAGCTCGCAGCAATTGGTATTAATGCAACTCCACAATATTTATCAACTAGCAAGTATGTCAAGAGCCTTCACATATATACAAGCTTTTGATATACTAAATTTGTTAAGCCATCAGATCAGCCATTTCAAAGCACATCAGATCAGCCATCTCTAAAGCACAAGATACAGATATGGTTGTACCAGGCAGTGAAAATACTGGATTTATCACCATGGTATTTAAGTATCTTTCAAGCTGATGTTGAAAAATTCTTCTCCTATTGGCTTTACAAAATTATTGTGCTATTTTGGTCTTACATGTGGTTTGGGAAATCAAATTCTGCCCGATTCATTCTTATTGATGCCTGCTATTTATAGTCATGTCCTCACTACGCTAAGGCTTTAGGAGAGTAGGAGGAGCTAATGGCCGCTAACAGAGAAGGTAGAATCCAATTTGAATTTCCAGTGGTAACTGGAGAAGCAAAAGGCACGTAAAACGTATTTTCATTTAAGTCAGCATACCCAACTCTGACAGATCCAAGCAGCAAATGTGTGAAGCAAGAGGGAGTTATTTGTACAGACCGGAACCCAGCTTTACTGTACCTTGGTTGTACTCAACTGCTTGCTTAACCTAAGCCTGTTTCCCTTAGCAGTTGTTCTTCTGGTGTAACCCAGAGTTTTCTTGTTCCCTTGAACCTTCACATCTCCATTCTGTGGCAACTTCAGCTCCAGGAACAAAACCTGGAAAATGTCAGCATTTCCTTTCAGTTTCTGCATGCAACACGCAGGAGAACACAAAAACCAACCAAGCATTGAAATGACAAACACTTGTTCCAACCACAGGACAGGATGAACTCTTCAGGTAATTAAAAAGCTAATGAAGGATCTCTGCCTTCACCACCATTCCTTCTCATTTTAATTAACTACAAAATGGAATCTAAAACTCTCATTTTCTGAACGCTTTGAGGTATGCTTTCAGAAAAGGTAATTACCTCCATCCAAGAAGTAAGGTTACTGCTGACAGGCAGCTGTAATCAAATGTGATGTAAGATGACTGAAAGTGGGAAGAACATTGGTGAAAAAAAGAAGTGTTAGTAGGGAGCAGGCTTCAGAGCCACGGGAATGGCACAGGAGGAGGTGGGCATAAATATAGAATAGCCGGAATATTAATTTTCCTAAAACACTGCCAAGAACTGGAAAATGAAGTATCTGCTCACTTAGTGACAGACAGAACATGGGTCTTCGTTTTGCATTTATGTAGCATTACACACTATTTAGCAGCTATTGTGTTGCATTTCACAGCTGGCAGAAAGGAACAGAAGCGGCAGAAAGATTTTATCTTCCTCATTTATAGAGCACGACATTTGTACTGACACAAAATTAGAAGGGTAAAGCTCTACTAACCTACACAAGATACTTTACATGGTTCCGCATGGGAAACAAGCTTCTGTAGTTCAGAGAACAGCACATCTGAGAAAACTTTCCTTTCCTTTCCCTTCCCCATGAGGAGGAGTGAAATTGGAGGCAAGCGTTATCGCAGGAGTTCCAACTCGCACTCCTGTCACCCAGCAAAACTGCATTTGCAAAAAGGGAGAATTATTTCTGTAGAACTTCTTTTAGTGGGGGCTGCTTGCACATTTTGACTACTTCCATATGAAGTATAGTCCCTCAGCAAGCAATTAGTATACAGACAAGAAAGAAATGGGAGGAAAAGCATGCACAGCGATTAGAATCTATTCCTACGGTTCCATGCAACGTACATTAATAAATATATATTAAAGTCCTTCAGGAATAAATGCCTTGCTAATTTACACAGAAAACTTTGTTAGGCTTTAAAAGAAATCAGTTCTATACCAGTTCTTAAAATCAAACAGTACTTGATTCAGTTAAAGCAGTCTTTCCTCCTCTTTCATGCCTGTGTAGGGACCAGGGTAATATGCAGCTTATTCAGTACCATTCTCAGACTCGAACTACATGACATCACATCTCATGTGGAGAGCACTGGTATTGCAAAAAAACCTTCTCTAGTCCCGCACCATTCACCAAAAATATTTCAAACGGCATTTAACTGGCAGCTCATCGGAGAAGCACTATGAGAAGCCAAGGTCCTCTCTAACATGCTTATTTCCACTCGGTTTTGATTTCCAACATGCTTACTTCCACGTCAGAATGATCAGTACCAAGCAGGAGACACAGAGCATCTTGCAAGCTCATCATGAGCGTACAGACAAATCAGCTCTGAGCAGCATTCAGTTTGCATTTTGTCTTTTCCCCATATGCAGTCTCCTCAAGAACGCTTTTTTCTGACCCTCTTGGGGGCAAAAGTTCTCCCTCTCCTGCCCTAACCCCTACATACCTCTGCAATGTCATCAGGGCTGGTCAAGGAGAAGCTGTGGCCTGCCAGCTGATACGCCTTGGTCTCAAGCTCACTCAGTTTAGCTTGCATGACTTGTTTCTGGGTTTCATATGCCGTTGTGCTAAAGCCGATGCCATTCAGCTCCAGCAGAGCCAAGCAGTAATGGGAGGGCATCTCCACTTTAGAAAATATATCTGTAGTAAGTAAAAATGCCAAGAAAAGCTTTTATAACCACAAAACCAGATCAACTGCAGATAACAGATTCAGTAAAAAACCCCAGAACTGGGGAATCCTCAGGTTTTTACATCCTGAATGTCCTGACACACTGAAATCTTTCAATATAGATTTAAATACTTTTGTTTCTGAACTATTTCATAGTAAGAAATATTTCATAATAAGTATTCCAGAACTTTGTAGCACAAAAATATTTATGGGAATAACAGCTTTTTTTTTTTTTCCCCCTAAGAAATACACATCTCTTTGTACTATCAACATCTTATAAACCACAGACATGCTTAATTTAAAGCTTTCCAACTTGACACACCTCAGAGCAGCTTCCAGTATCTGAAGGGGGCCTACAAGGAAGCTGGAGAGGGACTCTTCATCAGGGACTGCAGAGATAGGACAAGGGGTGATGGGTTCAAACTGAAACAGTGGAAGTTCAGGTTGGATATAAGGAAGAAGTTCTTTACTGTGAGGGAGGTGAGGCACTGGCACAGGTTGCCCAAAGAAGTGGTAAATCACTGGCAGTGTTCAAGACCAGGCTGGACGGAGCCTTAGGTGACATGGTCTAGTGTGTGGAGTCCCTTCCCATGGCAGGGGGTTGGGACTGGATGATCTTGAGGTCCTTTCCAACCCTGACTATTCTATGATCTATGATTCATTCCACCACCCACATCTTTTAAAAATGTTCTAAGGTTTAATTGTCGTCATCAGAAATGATGTGGTAAACTTGCAAGGCTTCAGTAAGACTGGACCCTCATCTTAGGCTTTGGATATAACTTAGGGGAAACAATCACAAAGCCCACCAGTAGTTATGTGCTTTTGGCAGTTCTTTTTGCTTGTTTTTAAACAGAGACAAGCACTCAGCAAATCTTAGTGTAAACACACTGGATCGTTCACTATAGGAATCAGAAGTTCCATGGATGCAACACCTACATGGCAAACAATGCTATGTGGGCAGGCAAGAAGCAAGAAACTCCTTCAGAAAACATCTGAGGATTTTAGGAATTGTTTGTGACAAGGAAATGCAAAAAGTTTAGAAAATTTTCATGAGAAACCATAGACAGACCCACAAGTCCCCTCAGAATGGCCAGAGGACTCACCTGGGACATAGAGATCAGCTTGATTCAGAGACTTAGAGTAAGACTCTGCAACTGATTTAACCAATGGAACTGGTGGATATTTGGGATGTAAAAAACTTCTTTTAATATAAAATTCAAGTTTAGGGTTTTTTTTTTTTGACAAAACAGATGTACTTCCAAGGGAAGCTCCCTCTTTTCTCTTAACAAATGAACAGTTTGCCACAGAATACACTTAGAGAAGAACTTCCAAATCTCCTCTCTTCACTGATCATTCAGTCTGTCATAGGACAGCTACCTTTACCCTCCATCTTTGCCCCCAAGTGGAGTTGCTCTCTTTACCTGTCAGATTTTCCTTCTGTAATTCATTATGGAGCTGGTTCATGACATTGAAGCAAAGCACAGACTCTATCGCTGCTCTGTACCGCCCAGAATGGTCTCCGCTGGCATTGAGCCCCAGGCTCTGCACCCCTTGGCCGGTGCCCACCCCTTCCAGTAGGGGTAGCTCGCTGGGGAGAAAGTTGGTCACCATGTTGTGGAGTGTACGTTCCTTAGAGCCACAATCAAGCAGCCAACACGCAACCTTAAGAAGGGAGACCTCCATGAGACCTTTTTTCCATTTTGGTCATCACACCAATTTTAACTGTTTAAGTGCAGGTTAATATAAGGTCAAAGTGGAGGTTATTTTGTCTTCATTTGGCAGGCAGACTGGCACAACTTGTGGAAAATTTACATGATTTCAGATAAAACCTTCAAGAGGGCATAAGTCACTGAAAAGCTTCATTCTCACCCAGAGTTGAAAACCTTATCCCCTGTCAACTAAACACATCTAGAAGTGTTGCCCTGAGGCTTTTTTCACTTATTCAAACCTAACACAAAGGGGATTAGATGCGAAAATCAGAAGCAAAAAGATGTTTAATCTGAAAACTGACTTTGTAAAAATCAGAACTTGCTCTTGATCTAGAATATTAGTCAAGCTGAGCTCTCCTATGTTTTACACATCAGCACTAGTACCAAGAATTCTATAAGGCAAATTTTATTCACAGTAAGCCTCATACCTCCCACTGTCTTCAAAGCTATTTCACTCACAGCTATATCTCAGTATCTTGTGTCAAAATAGGACAAACATAGGTTTCTGCATTGTCTCTACCATGCAAGCAGAAGGTAAAAACCATATGTATACATATAGGGTGCCAGGAGGGATGAGTATGTACATACTCATTGCATCACTAAAATGACCAAATATGAATATGACTTCATTTAATACAAGAAACGGTGCAGAGAAAGGCACAACTTTTACTGATCCTTAAATATATCCTAAAATAAAAATATGTCAGTATGAAAAGCTAAGTTTGTTCTTGTGTTGAATACCTTAGCTACTTACCTGCAGATTTTAATACTGACATTCTGCTATCCAGCCCAAGTGGGATACAAGCTCTTAAAATCAACGCTAGAAAATTCGATGCATGTAGAGCGTTTCCTAACAAGGACAAGAAGGTGCTTTTACCTCTTTCTAGTGTTTCTTCTGAGCTACAAATGGTAACCAAACCTTTTGAAATTACATGTATACTTTGTTTTGAGAAAATAGTGGTAGCAAGGTGGTCCATACTCATAGTGGGCAAATCTTTGCTTACAAAGTCTTCTGCTGTTATAATCAATAACCTGACCAGAAGCTCTTCTGCCATTTCAGTCCCAGGCTTCTTATTGCAGCAAAAGAAGAGGTTAGCCCTGTCCACTGGTACATGGGAAAGAGTTAACTTCATCCTCCCCGCACAAGCAATCAGGTGTAAAAGATGAATGTGTTAACCTATCACTGAACCTGCCCTGTTTCTCCTGCTGGCACCATGAATACAAATAGCAGAAGTCTTCTCTAAATACTGTTATAGATTTCCCACTGGAAGAAAATGTCACTAAACCTCTTGAGAGGTGTGAATATTCAAATCACAATGACAGAAGGAACAATACCAGAAGGTATTCCTATCTTTCCTCTTGTGTATTTAAACTAGTAGTTTTACCCAAGCTAAATTTCTTAATCCTGCAAACCTTTGGATCCTCAAAGCTTCCTTCCAAGGAGATGCCACAAGCCATCAGCAGAGTCTTGTAGTGTTGAATAAAGTTATACATCACAAGTGAGCGCTCCTGCTGGGGCTTCTTCTGCAGGTACAGCTGCAGTTGATACAGTCTCTCTGTTACAGACAGGTTTTTGTCCAGAGGTGGTGGTGCCAAACTCATGCTGATTTCTAAGGCAGGAAATACAAACAAAAGTCCTTTTTTTACCCACTGCATGATAAGAAAGGCAAGAGAAAAATCTTGAATGCAATCACCTAAAGCACAAAACCTACAGTTGGACTGTGAACACATAACAATAAATCTATATGGATATTACATATTTTATCAAACCAGACAAGGCTCTGAAAATAATATGCTGTGTCTGTACTACCAAACATGAGGCCGCATAGCACAGACTGGGTTATAAACCAGCATCCTAGTGTCGCATTTCTTCTGGAGAGAAAAAAAATGGAAGAGGCTGAAAGAGAAAAGCATGTAAGCTAAAAAGGGGAGTAACATTTTAGCCATATGCATGCTCAGCAGTCCAGTGCTTGAGCCAGTTACCTGGCCTTACATGGCAGCATGGATGCTTCCACAACAGCATGTTGAAGGGCGTTCAAAGCTTAAGATTGCTGAATAATCTGGCTAAATTACTTCATCACACAACTGAGCTGCACTTGGGACACTCAAAACAATTCCAAGAACCTAGCTACTGAAGGTACTTTCCTGAACTGCAGTGTCAGGTAACACAGTGTAGCCTGACCACCCACTTACCAGTCTGGTCTTCTACCTGCTGCAAAGAGATATAGTAGGCATCTTTTCCACCCCAACATACTGCCAGTCCAACTACCAGGATGTCTTCAGAGCCTTGGACAGGAAATCCATCATCTTTAACTTGCATCCGCTGAGGAGAACTTGCTAAAGAAATCATTTTAAAGTTACAATTATTAAATGGCATCCATAAATACAGAAGAGATTGGATCCGGAATAACACACAGTTAAGGCTAAATTTCTTATTTTCATTTTCATGTATAGGGAGAAAAATCCGTGTTTCTTTTGGGGGAAAAAACATCACAGAACCAAACCAATTTAGAATAGCAAAACTTTCTCTTAACAGAAACAACCACTCAGAGAGCATTCCTGCAAAACTCCAGCCTTTCCTGGCAATCTCTTCAAGAGCTGAAACAGAAATATATTCCCTCCTTCTACTCTGAAGGACATTTCTCATTGTTCTGTCAGGTAAGGAACACTGTTGTTGTTGTTATGGCAATATGACAGAGAAGAATCTAACTCTGCTTAATCTCGTCATTTTAAAGGAAGAGTGTTTCTATAAAGCAGCAGCAGCAGCAAACTGCAGCATATGAATACTCCTGTGGAAAAACTGAAACAATACTGTAAGAACCCAGAGACTGATGTGAATTTCACACATGCACATTGAACCTCGGTTAAGAGGCAATCCCACAAGTAACTCCGTGGAGACTCTGAGCAATCTGTACAGTTTACTGCTGGATATATTATTCATTTTAAAAGATCCTAAGATCGTTTCTGACATGGATAAAGGGACTGCACAAGCCAGACACAATGAAACGTTAATGTTTAGATGCTCTCACATACAAACAAGCTGCTAACACTTCATTACTATTAACCAAAGACCTACTAATGAAATGCTTGACCCTAATTCTCCTTCCTCTGCTAAGACTCAGCTGGCAATATCCAATTAATATCAGTAATTGTGATCCTTTTTTTTGCAGTCCCCTTCCTTCTCCACTCCTGCTTTCAGCTGCAGATGCCACCCTGCTGTTCACAGAATAATACCCTGAACACGGAACTGACCTTGCCTGAATTTACCACCAATCGTTGATTTGGGGGACAAAAGACATTTTGTCCTTTCACATGCCACTGAGATGGAGAATCTGCTCTTCTCCTTCCATTCTGCAATAAAAGTCTGGAAAAGTTCTTTGTCGCTTGCTACATCAATGATAGTGAAACTTTCAGCACTTAGGGGAACAAGTGGAAAAACATCCTGAGAGAGCTGCAGTGAAAAGCCTTGGTCTATAGTGGAATCATCTTTTATCTCATCAGTCTCAATTGAGTCTACGCTTCCAAGATTGACCTGGAGTGTTTTAACCTGCTGCTCTGCATTGTCCTTGCTATTCTGCAGCGGCTGAATCAGCTGCCCTTCATCCATGCAGGTGACTCGTCTCTTCCTTGCAGATGTCACAGGGAGAGAAAAAGAACTCATCCAAAAAAGTTCTTTGCAGGGTGCTGGAGGAATAAACCCATTGTTACTGCCTGGTGGAGGACAGGATGTTCTGTTGTTTCCTCTCAATGGAAGTGTTATGCAGTCTGTTTTCTGAAGACCCAAGTTTTCTCTTTCATTTTCTTTAACTTTGACAGAGCTTTCCAAGCGCTGGCAAGTGGGCACAGGCTCTGGCTGACAACAGCCAGATTCTAAACCTGGATCTTGCTCTTGATTAACAACAGGAGCAATTAACTTTCCTTTCAAACAGGAGCTTACTGAAAGCAGTTCAGTGCCTGAGGCACTAGGCCATTTGTCTAATACATCCTGCAATCCTGGGCTTAGTTCAAATGAGTGGTCAGTCCACACTGCTGGATGGGTTTTCTTGTCTACAGTTTGATGGCTTCTCTGGAGCTTCTCACTTTGATCTCCTACTAAAGCCTTTGGACAAGGGTTACTGTTAGAAATCACTGGGTTTCTTAATCCTGACTGACTGGGAAACATAGAAGGAAGATCTCCCAGAAAAGATGGGGAGTTTGCATGATCTAAAACTTCAGCTATTATATCAGAGAATGCTGGAGACACACTGGTAGGCTGCACAGGATCCTCATGCTCTTTCTGATTGCCACTGACATCAAATTTATTCTGAAGAGGCTTTAGGTTCTGCAAAAGACCATCTGGAGGAAGCAAAGCCTCTTGCTTCTCCACAGGGTCCTTTTTGTCAGCTTCCGTGATGTGAGCAGCTGGAAGGTCATTGACATTACCAAAGCTATCATCAAACAGCAAGCTATCACTCATATTCAGGCTTGTTTCAGGGACAGGGTGGCATTCTACTTGTACAGCGTGCTCCCTACCAAAAGGGGAGGTTGCTTTATTAAGGTCTTTAGACACACTCTCTCCTTTCGCTGACTTTTGGGTCTGGAAATCTTGCAGAAAGCTGTGTAGCTGAGAGTCGGTCACTGAGAAATCACTTCCTAAATGGAAACGTGCAGATTCTGCTTCCTTCACTATGGGCTGTAAAGTAAGGCCCCTAGACTCCAACGATTTATTACTGCAGGGCTGAGATGTGGTTTTTGTAATATTATTTGTTGTGATAAGACTCGATAAGCCCAGTTTCCTAAGTGTTGCAGCCAGCTTTTCATCAGGAGCATTATCAGTCCGTGAAGTGCTCAGTTTCTTGGGGATTTCCTGCTGTGGCACTGCGGCCAGCTCTGAACCTTGTATTCCCTGCTGTCCTGTGATTCCAGCTGCTCCCTCCTGTTTTATTAGCATCTCAGTTTGAGTGTCCAACTGGAAGCTATCTTCAAAGTCTCTACAGTCAGAAAACAGATGAGAGAATGGACCATTACGAACTTCACCTGCATTGCAAACACCTCTGGATTTAACTAGAGAGTCTTTAGGATGACTGTTGGCTTTCTGCAATGCTCCAGCTTGTGGCAATACTCCATTGGGTTTCTCATTCCCATTTTGGCCACCTTTCTGAATCTGAATATGGCAGGATTTGTCCTCAACAGGACAAAAATGCAGAGGCTTCTGTATCCTGCTGCCACAATGGACATGGCTGCTTCCAGAGCAGCTAGCAGTTACATTACCATGGACTGTGTCTAAAGCCATCTGCTGCTTACCCATCATCATCTCAGCACATCTTGCATCTGCTTGTATTTGACTCATTTCATTCTGCTTATCATCAGTATTGGTTTTCTGTGTCCTTGCACTGCCAGGTATTACCAGACTTCCTGCAGTATTATGTTTCTCCACATTAATGTGTGCAGTACCCTGCAATGTACCAGGTGCCTGCAAACACACTCTCCCCTTAGGCACACCTTCATTGGTGGTGGTAGGCTCTGGAAATAACTCTTTCATTTTATGTTTCCTCTCAAGGTTCATTTCCCCCGTCTGTACAGAATTTGAGACTTGATGACCTCCAGACCCTGTTTCCATAAGCTTCTTACTATTTTGGTCTGAAAAATGATTATCTGTTTTAATGGTGGGGTGGAAAGCAGGTGGCTTTGGTATGTCTATGCTAAGTGTATTTGAATCTTCAAGAAGTGACCTCTGCAGTTTTGAAGCAGTATTTCTGTTCCTAACCCTGTTTAAATGCACGTCCATGCTTTTTAGCAATCTGGAGACTGAAGACTTTGTTCTCAATGCTGGTGTTTTTGCTTGTTCAGTAGGGAGTTCTGGAATTGCTCTCCCAGAATCCAGCTTGGGTTTGACCGGAGAAACTCTTCCTACATTTTCATTATCTCCACACCTATTTGGCCGTTTCCTAGCACTGCACACAATATCATCACTGCCTTCCTCTGCTCGAGCCTGTCTCCTGCCTGGGAGTTCACTCTCAAATCTAGAGTTTTCTGTACTACTGCTTAGTCGCCTTTTGTGCCCTTTTTTACTAAGGGATAAGTTTCCATTTTGAGAACTGAGGCCATTACAATGTTCAACTCCGCAGCCTTTCTTGTTTAACACCCTCGAAGACTCAGAAGACTGCTCTCCACTCGATCTATGTAGTCTGTCTTCCAGTTCTGGCTCACTGCTGATCACAGAAGATGTATCAGTCTCAAGAAAAGACTCCGGGTTCCATTGCACTCCCATCAGTGCCAAATCCTGCTGGAGAAGTCCCCTGGCTTCCTCCACAATGAGGGAAGCTGCTTCTCTTTCAGTTAAACCTTTCATTCCAGCCATCCAGATGCTGCGCACAGTCCGACGCTCCTCTGCTGATTCTTCATCTTCATCCACAGCCCTACGAACACTATGGGAAAGGTAACAGACAGATGTAAACATTTATGCATAAAATAAAAAACAACACAAGGAGATGGCACTATTCTCCCCAGTCCCCTTTCATTTAGTTTCACAGCTTCCTAGCTTCAGAGCAGCACTATATCCAAAATATAATGCACTTCAGTTTTCTATATGTGAATTGATACTGGTTAAAGATATTACTGCCTGTATACCCCAGAAGCATTCCCAGGTTTCCGTGCCCAAGTGTGTACCCCAGATGAGTCCCACCTCCCTCCTAGGAGAAGATTCACGGTCTGAATCAATCCTCCTTCATGCACTGTTTTCCAAAGCAAGGAAACTTCAGAAGCATGAACCAGACAAGTGTCATGGCACAGTCCAACAAGTACTTGATCAAGGAAGCTTGTCATTGCACCAACATGAAAACCACAAGAGAATCTCAAATGATATACAGTAATAAATCATCATCTCCTTTGATCATACGGTGGAGCCGCCTTTTAGAGGCAGTAAAAAGTCTTCAGAAAGCATTAACAATTCACCCAAGACTGAACAGTGCATTGAAAAGAGGAATAAGAAGAAAATTTAGGTCTCACAAACTTATGCTGCAAATAAAAGATGCTTCTATTAATTTCAAAATAACCATGGAATGACTGTGAGCAGTCACAGAGACCTACAAGTTATTTCTAACTAATGCTTGACACCAAGTACCAAAAGGTTGCCACATTATATTACAGGTTTCATCCAGTAATCTTTCACCTGACAAACCCCTTTACTTGACTTGCGTACTTTGTGACTTCTCACCTTTTAAATGGTACTGAATTCTTCAGAGCAGTTGCCACCTCATCAGGACTGGCTTTAGCAAGATCAGCCACAGTGACAAAACCAGCGTTGTAAAGCATCCTCGCACGCTGTGCATTCAGCAGAGACACTCGTACCAGGTCACAAAGCTCCCTGTGAACCCCAAAAGTGAGGCGGCTCTGGAACTGAGAGAGCAACAGCTCCATGTTGTGCCAGCCCAGTCGATTACAGAAAACGGTTACCATTCCTGGAACACAGAATTACAGCAATGCCTTAACTCCAGCTCCAGCTCTACCAAGCTGAATCCATTTTTCCCCCTCATCTGATCTACATTCACTTCCCATTACTTACAGAAACTAACTCATGTTCATTTTTAACTATGACTAGGAGCTGGTCTTGCAGAACTCAATCTCATAGCAGCCTTCCAGTATCTGAAGGGGGGCTATAGGGATGCTGGGGATGGGCTATTCATTAGGGACTGTAGTGACAGGACAAGGGGTAACAGGTTTAAACTTAAACAGGGGAAGTTTAGATTGGATATAAGGAAGAAATTCTTTACTGTTAGGGTGGTGAGGCACTGGAATGGGTTCCCCAGGGAAGCTGTGAATGCTCCATCCCTGGCAGTGTTCAAGAGCAGGTTGGACATGGTGACATGTTTAGTGGGAGGTGTCCCTGCCCATGGCAGGGGGGTTGAAACTAGATGATCTTAAGGTCCTTTCCAACCCCAACTATTCTATGATTCTAATCAAGAATTAACTAGTTTATCAGTGAGGCATAGATTCTGAATGACACTGCTTTTTCAAAGATGCTGATCTTGAAAGTGTGAAGCACATACATATCCTGTAACAGGAGTCCGAGGAATCACACACTGAAGAAGACAGAAAAAGCAGTGATGAGAGGCACTAAGAGAAGCCACAGATCTTTGAGGAAAGCCAGCACTGATGTCCATAAGAGCAGAACTTGGCCTGTAGATCTTGGCCTTCAGTTACTGAGAGCATCACAGGCGGTAGCAAAGCCTGTGATAAAGGTTACGACTGCAGGTCCCAGCAGATGGAAGGTGTTAAAGAGCAGAGCAAAGACAGTTTCTTACTCACACATTCCATCTTCAGAATATGAAAATAAGGGAAAGACACACATTTCTGACTACTTTTACAGTGATTATAGAATACAACTTTTATCATCTCTTAACTATATGTCATGTCAATAGTTCATTTTACTTCCAAAATTACTTTTGTGAAAATTATGAATACTGGGAATAGAGAATTATGAAACTGCTACAACAAAAAGTTATTTCTACTACCAGAATTAATTTGAACAACTCTGCATCACTTGGTGTGACCTTTTCATTCTGGGGCTTTGACTCATGCTCAACCCACATACAAGGTTTTGCAAATCAAGCTAAAAATGTCTTAAAAATTGAAGACCCACTTATGGAGTAATAGAGGACTTAGGCATGTCTCATCCACATGGTGGGCTGTTACTTTTACTGCTACTCAGCCCTCTTAAGGAAATGAAGTTCAAGGTGACAGCTATCTGTCTTCTTGTTATATGGTGATAAATGACCCAGAAACTACTCACACTGTTTTCAAAACTACAAACTTACACTTTCTGGCCAATTAACATTGCAAACAGGAGAAAGGCATGTTAAGTCTTGGAGACTCCAAACTTTACCCATATTGAAAGGTACTCTTTCCTGATAGAGTAAAGCTTCAGGATGGACTTGTACTTATTTTCCACACTTAGTATTGAACAAACCAAATTCTTGCACAGCACACAGATGGCTTCCACAGACCTCAGCATGCTACAGCACTGCTTGATTCCACTCAGCTGGCCCCCTTCCCACAGCACGCTCTGTGGTTCCATCTCAAAGCAGGGGCAACCGCAGATGAAGCTATCAAGCTGGAAGTGGTCTTACAAGACTGCTTGTTGTTAGTACCACACTATGACAATCCTATCTGAAAGGAAAGAAAACAGACTAGCCTATGACTGCTGGAGTATTTTGCCCTGACAACTCACCTGCATAGGTGGCAGCAGATTGCTGCAAAGATTGAAGCTGACCACGACTGCAGCCGTATTTCTTTGTCATATCCTTCAAAGGAACCTCACTGATTAAATCCAGAAGGGCAAGACTGGTGAAAAACCTGCAGTAGTAGTACACATGGACATAAAATCATCAACAAGTGCACATTAGTGTACATGGCAAAATGTACCATGACAGCATAGGGCAGAATGGTACTAATAGCATAGCACACAAAAGAAACAAAGAAGGTGGCTTCCAAGAATATCAGCACAAACATCTTATGCCAGCAGTGTTCTCAGTCCAGAGCAGACCAGATCCAGTCTCTCTGAGCTATCAGCTCCCTCAGCAAGAGAGCCAGATCCTGGAAACAGATACAAAGCCTGTTCACTCCACATGTTATAGCCTCTAATCTTCACACATTCACACCGATCTGTGGTTACCTTTTGTGGATGGCCATTTGTCTATGCTGTTTCTCTGTTCTAGCGATGATTTTGCCCTTTACAGAGCGAGCCAGAAAACCTTCTTCAATCCCCACCAGCTCAGCCACACATTTCATTGAGGCAGGCAGCTTCTCCCATAAACAGAAAAACTGGTACCAATCAATTGCGGTCCACTCCTCATACACTGGGGTGACCTAAAGAAAGGAAGACAATGCAAAAACATATTTCAGAGAGACAAACAGAACAGAGCTCTGGGTAAACAAAAATACAGCCTAGGGAATGTGGTTGGAGCATCCTACACACTACTCAGAGGCACTGAGTCATAACCGTGTACCCTGAAGAAAGCAAAAGCTCTTCTAACCTAGTTTTTTCGTATTTGTACTGAGGAGATCTGACTCATATGGGTACTCTAATGATCAAACAATCTGGAATCTTGGTCAGATTGCTCCCTACATCCAAGCCACTACAAGATGGTTAAGTTCCATCTTTATTTTCCTTTAACAAAACTAAGCCTTATGCTGTTTGTAACAAAACTGACAGCTAGGTATTAAACCCAGTAGCAACCACATTAACCACTGCCACAGCATCTGACAAAGCCAGAGGGATCATAGCCTTCACCAGAACTTGCTGACGCTTTCATTCACCTGGAGTACAAGAAAACTCAGCTTTGATTAACACTAAGAAAAAAGCCACCCAGAGCATTCAAACACTTTTAGACAGAAAAGCAATTCTGTTATAGCTCAGTCAGCACAGAGTCAGTGTCAGTAAGAGGAGACAAAATGTCTTCATATCTGTATCGATATACTGCAAGATTAATGAGTCTGAAACAACTAATAGTTCTTGGGGAATATTTAACATAACACAGAGTACCAGATGTCTACATAGTTGTAAATCATCCATGTCCCTTCATCTGCTGATAAGAACAAACGCTGTTAAGGTTGCGGATTGTCTCTTGTTGTTTGCTGCTCTTTTTGCTGCAAGTTCTTCTTGACTAGCAAATACTTGCTTTAATCCACTTGCCTAAACTACAAGGTGCTGGAATTAAGTTTCCTATTTGTAACAAGTAGAAGATTCAAGCCTTAAAGAATTAAGAAGCATTATAGCAGATGTCCCTTTAGCCGATGTCCCTTAAATTCCCTTTAGCCTATAAGGAACAATTCTTTAAAAAATAAGGAAGAGCCATAAAAACCAATCAAACCTTCACCCTTGGAAATGAACAGATTTGCAAGAAAGTGTTTCAGGCTAGCTAATGGAGGAGAATCTCAAGAACATTCTGTTCAACAGTGTATTTGACTAAAAATAACATTAGACGTGCTGCATTAGACATGTAGTGAAAAAGTACAAGGTAGAAAACTCTATTGCCGTCACTGTCGTTGATTTATCAGCCTCATAAAGAGAATTCACTTTATACTTAAGGAGGCTAAAGACAACTATCAAGTTGTGGATGATGTCTGTATGATGGACCTCTGGCAGCCATGAATACTAAGATGTTCACTGAAACTCCATCTTGTTCCTTCAGTAATCTTCACAGGTTCATGGCTTCCTCTCCAAAGGTCTTAAATAGCGTTGCTTAGCTTAAGTGTTTGAGCACATGACCAACTCTGGGACACATTCCCCTCAAAAGATTTATCATGCTTCTCCCTTTATCCCTGGAAGCATCGCCAGGCAAGTAAACCAAATCAGAGATGAATTTCACTGCTACTGAACTGAAGAAAGGCCCACCCATAGGAATACAGCAGTGTAGTTCTCTGAGGCTTTTTTGTAGGCAAAATAGATGATAGAACCCCAAAGGTTTTCTGAGCCTCCAGAAGTAATCTGTGATACAGCCTGCTGATCCCAAACACGCAACAAACCGATTCTGAGTGTCTCAGAAAAATTACCATTATTCTACACACCCAAAATGTACAATGTTCCAAAATCTTTCCAAGTCAGGAGTGGCCACAACGGGCTTAGATGGGAATAGAGCACCTGCTTCCACAACACAAACTATGGGAGCAGACTAGTTCTGAAGGACATTCGATTTAGAAACTTTTCCTCATGAAAGATGATTCTATGAGCGAAGCAGGGCACAAAACACCTCCCTACATTCACGGAGCCCTTGAGTTTTGGCAGGACAAAATACAAAACACAGAAGGGGGAACCTACCAGGTAGACAATATGTAGATCATTCTCCAGAACAAAGCTTTTCATAGCTCGCTGCAGGTCAGCAAAGATTTCCATGGCTTCAGTTGGTGAAAGAGAAGAGGAAAGAGTAGCTGAGCCAAGATGCGTTGGATGATAAACCTTCGCTGTGTAAAAAAGAAAACAAAACCACAGAAGAACATTGAAGTGCAAGTTTCTATCTCACTTTCAGGCTGCAAAGTATTTTATAGATATCAATTCTACTCACTTTTCCCAACTGCTTTCTCAAGAAGAAATAGCATATTTTTCCATTCTGAAGGAAAACGGAAACAATAAAGGGTTTAGACTTGCCTAAGTCTAACCCAGCCTTTTTCAGAGGGCTGATCACAAGCTTCTATCCCTCTAACTAGTCAGACTAACAGCTGTGACAACTCTTTGAACTGAAACACTGGAATCCCATCTGCCATCCTGCCTAGGAGTTATCACTTTTGAGTATTTCTTAGAAACACAAAATATCTCCTATCATCTTGTCAAAGAGATACAACCTACCTGGAATGGGGATTTTCATGGGGATTACCTGACGTTACTGTAAGAGTCTCATCCTTAGCCATTTTAAGAAAAGCAGGAAAAAGTACAACCATGTACACCAAGCAGCAGCTCTAGAAGAGACTTGTGTTCTCTTAGAATTTACTGGTTCTTCTTGAGAAAGACAAAAATCACAGTCTGCAGATAATGGGCAGAAATCCTGCAGTAGAAGTATGCCTTGTTTAAGGATGTTTTGGGCATTTGTAGACAAGGATGCATCAGTCCCAGAGGTAATAGGCAGAGGGGGCTTCCAAGAACATGCGCGTGCACAAACTGTTAAAGCAGGTATAAAGACACCCGTCAGAAAGCTAAAAACTTCTTGAAACACATGAGAACACCAACATTACCTTTCACATCATTGCCAGAGTCCAGAACCTGAATGAATTCATTTTCCAGCAACCAAGCCACACAAGCCTCAGTAGGTCCAGTCTGCACTTTGTCTTGTGCTTTCTCATTTTCCCACTTGCCTTCTTTCAAGCTGGATGCAAGAAGAGTGCAAGAAGCGTAGGTCTTCACATCATCTGGAGTGTTGGCCACTCCCCCCACTATGATCTGTTGAGGACAACTACTTGTTCACATTGACAGAGAAGCACTGGGATGCATCATAGATCAGAGAATCAAAGACACTGATCCATCAGATATCTAAGTTTTAAAGAACCAGTATGAGAGGGAAACATGAGGCAAAGCAACTGCCAACTTTTAAGCAAGGTTTTCTTTCTTGGCAAGAAGTTAAAACACCTTAGGTAGAAGTAAAAGGACTAAGCTATGGGAAAGAATGAATTATAAAATCTTATTTTGATAGCAGACATACACATAGTATCAATTTAGCTTTGAGACTTTGCCTTGCCATTTTGCTTAGCCAACATTGTGAAATCCTTTTAAAAGGTTAGAACACAAACTGCAATCTTCTGAAGACAGAAAGCAAAGCAGGAAGGAGGAGTTCTCCTAAGGCTCTTCAGCATACTGAAGTTTGCTCTTAACAAACGGGCTATACCCCACTATTGTTGTCCTGATTGAAAGTGATTTTTTTTCTCTGGATTTTGTTATCTTTTTGGTTCATAACTGTTTTTTCTTTCCAAGTCAGTGCCATGTGTGTATCTTTCTAGAGATAGCAAGGTGTTTAAATAAGAACTTTCTTTCATGGTTTCAATGGATTTGTTTCATGTTATAAATCAACACTACCAAAAAGGAACCTCCATCTTTTAGATGGCTCTTAGGTAGAAAAATGCCTTTAGAAATTCCATTGGTCTGCTAAAAATTCAAAATCCATGCAATCACAACCAAGTTGTAAGTGCCACAGCAGCTTTCACAAGGCAGTAGAAGTAGTACAGCAAATGAGCTGTATTTAAAGAGCCTAAGCTCAGTTCAAGACCAAAAGCAGCTCTGGAAAAGGAGATAAGCTCACATATGTGGAAAAAAAGATCCTTCTGGCCCTTTTTACTGCTGTAGGAACTCTACAGAGGAGAGCAGGCTAGAGGGAGCAGATCAGGTACCACACCTGCCTGTTCACCAAAAATCTACTTACAAAACTTCAATCATTTCTGTGCAAAAGAGGTAGATAAGTTGAGGAAGGAAATAAGGAACCTTCCAAAGTTCTACAAATATCATAATGGCCCGATTCAGTCTACAAAGTCTCCAGGATCTGTAGTTTACAAGCATCTCTCAGTTAACACTGACAGGTCACATCTGCAGAGTGATGCTTCATCCACTGTGTGCAGTTTACATGCAGACAAAAGAAACTTCCACCATCAGGATTAATAAAACTCACAATATGTGTGGAACAGGGTGACCAGAAAAACAGGGGCTCCCCCATCCCTGGCAGTGCTCAAGGCCAGGTTGGATGGGGCTTGGAGCAACCTGCTCAAGTGGAAGGTGTCCCTGCCCATGGAAGGGGGTTGAACTGGATGAGCTTTAAGGTTCCTTCCAACCCAAACCATTCCCTGATTGTGTGATTATTTCTGCCTGAAGTCTGAGCATATGTAAATGCAATAGCAAAGCTTAGTAACCCTTGTTCGATTGTGCTCAAGTAATACGCAGCAAGCAGAGACTGAATCATATCAAACAAAATGCTGAATATTTAAGCAAGCTGGGCATACCCAAGTAATTTTCTTCTGAAGCTGCTTGGGTTGACAAGGGAGGAAACAGAAGAAAAAGAAAGTGCACAGAAAACATTTCATGGTCGCACAAAAAAACCCACCCAGTTCTAACCCCTCTCCGCATGTCCTATACCTCAAGTATTGCTCTTTTCATGCTAGAAGCAACACCTTCCCCTTCTCTTCTAAACAAACAACTGCGAACAGGCTTGAGAGATCCCTGAAGCAGAGCAGTTCCTTTTGATCTTTCTGAGGGCTTGCAAACTAAAATGCTCTCACCTACAGGGAAAAACAAAAATAAGCAAACAAACAATGACCTTCTTATCACATCTTGGCAGTGTAATAGCTTTTCATCGCAGACATGTTAATGGAATGGAAAACCATAGGTATTATTTAAAAAGCTGAACACCAAAAAAGAGAAAACTCCTTTGCAACTTTGAACAGTGTATATCCCTTGCTATGCCAGAACTCCACAGAAGCATAATACTTTCAGAACTAAAAGCAGAACAAACTTAAAAGTTACATTATGCTGGTCAGGGTCTTGCCAAATCACCTAAGGAGATTCCACAGCCTCTCTGCTCATCTGTTTTGCTGCTGAACTATTCTATGATTCTATGAACAACTACCACTTCTTGTTCTGGAATGGACTGGAACCATAATATCCAGTGGCATCAATTTTTCTTCTATGCTACATTATTAAACTGAAAAGATTCCCCAAAAGCAAGAAGAAAACATAAAAGCTGAACAGCACTTTAACAGCTTGGTTAAGTCAACCAGCTTCCTGAGCTGAAATAACACAGACACCAAAGTAATTCAGAAATCCAAAGTTATTAATCTAAGTAACTATGCATCCTCTGAACCTTCATATATGCACATATACCTACACACACATATCTTAAGTATCCTAAATAGATACTTAAGATCTTAAGTATCTTAAGTACCCTGAATAGTTTCCACTGAAAATACATCCAAATATACCCTACCTGAAAATTCTCTCAGACATCATTAAGTGAATCTCTTAACTACCCATGGAAAATGCAGCGCCATATAAAGGAGATCTTTTCAACAAAGCCATTACAGAGGGTTTACTGTGTGGTGTCTGCCCATGGCAGGGGCTTGGAACTGGATAATCTTAAGGTTCTTTCCAACCCAAACCATTCTATGATTCTTTGAAACTAGGTCCCTGGGAGATCTAGCCGAGTAAGATGTTTTGCCAGTTGGCACAGGATAAATGACTTATGGGTAGGACAAGCTTGCCTTTAACTAAGAAGAGAGCATTAGATATGATTAGCTGTACAATAAACGCCATGATAGGCTTCTGACAGCTACTTGAGATTTAAGTGCACACTGAACACCAAGGTACTTTTGGTAGTGGATGTCTCAGTAAGATCCTAGGAACGTTAAGCTATGATAAAACCATGTGGTAATGTTACCGTAATGAGCAAATCCAGAGGTAATGAAAACACAACTGCACTTTAATGAACAGAATAAATAGCACAAATGCAGTGTAGGTGAGTAACAGAATAGAGCTTAAACAGTATTACATGAATGGATTACAGAATGAAAAGCATGCTCAGAGCATGTGTCTCTGGGATCTTTTTTATCCTGCCAGGTGAAACTTTTAACATCTATTGACCAGGTATTTTTGCCAGAGCTGAGAGTACAGAAGACAAACTGCCTGTAAGCACTGTTCTGTGAAAGTAAAGCTTATTTTGATTGCAGCAATAAAGAACATTCCCTTGTTTCATAGTTGGGTTCTGATATGACCTCCAATTCCCTCTAAAAGCACTGACTCTTCAGTGTGATAAATGTAAGAGAAGACGGGTATCCACTTGACTCTACTTTATCTGACAGTCATTCAAGACTTGGAGGAAACTCTTTCCCAAGATGCAACTCAGAACTTAAAGCCAGTAATTGCAACCTAATGAACAGTGTATGTGTGCTTTTGGGGAGGAGGGGAGGGAAGGAACTAAGCTATTTGAAGAACCCTTATTGAACATTTCAGATGAGATGGGAAGTCTAGGTTACCATTAGATGAGACGAGCACCAGAAAACTTTGGCTAGCTACTCACAGAACTCCATTAAAAGCAAAAAAAGGCCCTATTATATTTCTAAGTTGTGTTCAGTGATTGCGAACAGCTTTATCTATTTCACCTTGGGAACGCGACAGTTTTGGTGAACACAAAAATAACCCAATTTCATTCTCTAAAATGATGGGTTTAAATTTCAATCAAATTAGAAAAAGAAAAAAACAAATCAAAACCTGAGACAATCCAACACTACAATGTTGGGAGGAGAGGGGAAAATCAACCCAACAGCATTTCTCTGCTGTCGGTCAGCTGAATTTCATACCCACATAAGGCATTTCTTCCAGCTGAAGTTGCTATCCCCCAGTGTCCCTACTCTGTGAAAGAGCAGCAGCTGGTAATGTAGCTTTGTGTTCTCTCCAAAAGACTCGGTGCATTTACGAAGATCATCAGCATAAACTCAAGTGATTACAGTGCAAAACACAGACACATCACAACTGTCAAAAATGGGCTCCAATTATTGTATCTTGAAGGGGGGGGGAAACTTCAAGAAATAATGTAATTTTACACATACCAACTACACCTAAATGACAAAACCTGTACAATTTCAGAATACAGCATGCAGCTGCCTTTTGCTTTAACACATGGGGATAGCTCCCAAAGATATAGGTCGCAAAATGCTCTGTTGCTACGCTACTCCAGCAAAAATAGAAAGTGAAATGTAAGAACAGTCTGCTTACACAGGGTTCCAGCAAGCACCAATCACACCATCAGTAGGGCAAATCTCACTTCCCGCTTCTGTTAAGCTTCTGATTCCCTGTTTATACTTGTATAATCGAACTTTTCCAAATATCATCCATGAAGACAAATTTCCATTGCAAATTAAAATAGCTGGCAGGATTATTTTGTTGAACATCAACCAGTGCCACTGTATGCATGAAGACCCCATGTTATCCACAAACCACTGCTCTTCTTCCCCTGCTTCACTGTTGCATTGCTACTTTCAAGATCCAGGTTTAGTGGTTATGGTTTAGTGGAAGTTTAAGAAACCCAGATAAGAACTTCAGACAACAAAGGAAGTTTTCAGATTCTAGTTGTAGACTTTAAGTGCATTTCTTACATTTTAGGCCTGTGAAATAAGAGTTCACCATAAATATTTTCAATGAAACCACAAATGCTTTAGTAAACTGACCATGGATCATGGATCCCAGACCAAGGTTTCCAGAACTAAGGCAAATGAACAGCGCAGTCTTAGAAGCTAACAAGTATTCAATCAGAAAATAGCCCATTCCTGAAGTAACTGATGTGTAAATACCAAAGTCTCATGCAGTCAAAAGAATCCCCTGGGAACTACATTTTTTACTCCATTAATACCAAACAAATTCATCTTGATTAACTTAATCATACTGAATACCAAAGGAATTCATCATGATCAGCAACTAATTGCAAAGCACTGCACTGGATTTAAGCAGGTTAACTCTGTTCTTAGAGAACGTTAATAAAGCCTCTGCTTACCCTCTGTGTCTACTCCTTTCCTGCCAGCCCTTCCAGCCATCTGCTTGTAAGTGAGAATGTCCAGCAGTCTGCCACCAAACATGGGAGTTCGGATAATGACTCGGCGTGCTGGCAAGTTCACTCCAGATGAGAGTGTGGAGGTTGCTGCTAGGACTCTGATCAAGCCCTGGCGAAAGGCTCCTTCAATGATGTCCCGTTCCTCAAAAGTAAGACCTGAGGAGAGATGAATTTTAGTGAATCTAGAAAAGGTGAGACTGCATTTAAGAGCTTATAATATTACTGAGCAGCAAGGGGAAGAACAAAGTGAATGAATATTTGCCTTTCAGTGTTAGGAACAGGACTTACAACACCAAATCAGTTGACTTCTTTCAAACTGTAAGTGAAGCAAAACTTCACCAGGAAGTTTTTATTATTCAACTGACAGTAACAGCTATAAACTAGCTTTGCTAAGGTTCTTGTACACATCATAACAAGATGAGCAACTATCTCTATTCCATATCTACAAGCAGTGCAAGTGAGGGAGAAAGAAAGAAAACAAAAAAAGCAAACTGGATGTAAGAAACAGTAGGAAACTAGGAATTAGTCATTTGCCATCCTAAACCTGGAATCCTCCTTCATTGTTTCCATTCTAGGTTAGAGGTCTAATACGTATCTTACTACATTTCCTCGAGGGCTTCAGGCCAATTTTATTCTTGAGAAAGAAAACCACACTCAAGCATTTGGAATTACTTACACTACATATTCAATGCCATAGATAGTGTTCTCTCCTCCAGAGTCAGTCTCTCAGCGGATCAACAGGTCACATACACTAGTGCCAACTTAAGTAAGAAATAGAAGACCTAGCCAGAAACGTTTGCAGCACATGCTCTTTTTATTTATGCTTTCATTGTTATACTTCTTCTATTTACTCATCTATTTCAGTATGAAGTGGAGGAAAACTGCTCTGAAATACTCTGGCAGCTTTAGGGACAAGTTGAAAATGCCTGGGCTGCAAATCAGCTGATTTTTCACAAAAAATAAGAAATTAAGTTGTGTTTAAAAAGTTGCTGTTACTCAACATAATCAAGAGAAGATTTATCATAGCAATGAGTGAATTCAAGTCTTAGGCTGCAATAAAACAATTTCAAGCTTACCTCCAACTGTGAGGTTCTTGAAGCATTTTAATTCACTCACAAGCTACAGAAGGCTTCAAAAAGCAGCTGGAAAATTACTGATAACTACAGCAAAAAGAACCCGTAATACTTGACCATCAAGGCCAAGAGATTCAGGAATACCTGCATGATGAAATGCCACCCCCCATGGCAAAGTACATTGGAGCACAGAGTCCAGGCCTGAGACAGAACGCTTTAACTGATCCAGAACCTCATCGATCCCTTCTCTGTCCACAGCCACTGGGGCCAGGGTTGAGTTTTTTCCAGAACCTTGAGATAGAAAATACATTTATAGTTTCTATTAAAATTAATTTTCATTCAAGGCACTGTGCATTACACTTCAGTCTTCTATCAACTACATTTCTCTTACTCTCAGCCTGTTGCAAACTGTAGAACTCCCTGGCAATGATGTCTGCCAGCTTCTCACACCAGTTCTTGGACGGACAGAAAAGCAGGACTGAATGGCCACCACAAACAGTCTCATAACACAGGCTCACGACATGGTCTTCATCTCCCTGAATTGAGACAAAATATTGTCAATGCACTCACACACTGAATGGGGCTCGTAAATGCTGTCATTCTTCCGTGTCACAGTATGAATCTTCTACTTCAAGTCATAAAGGGGAGCAAACAAAGAAGATGGAGCATTGTTTCTTTGCTTCTCTCTGCTTTTGGAAGTCCAAGCACCAGTATGACCACATTGTTAAGGACAGCCCTAAATCTGCCTCTTGCTTTCATAGCTCTGTTTCTGAATGAAGGACACACTGCACAAAAAAATCACTGCAACCTCTGTATCATGGCTTACAGAAGTGATGAAGAACAAGGAAGAGGCCCAAGGGAAAACATTCCTCTGCAATAACTAAGAAAGACTTATCAGCTAGGAAGTCTGAACTAAAAGCATGAGATTTAGGAGTTTAAGCATACCCAGTAAGATGCATGCAGCAAGCACTGCTGACCAAAGAGTGCAAATGGAAGGCTTTTATGGATACTTACATAGATGTGCATGCAAACCGCTACTGTTCTCATCTTGCCTTTTAGGTTTTAAGACCCTAACAGAGTGCCTGCAACTGATCTGTTTTGGTTGGCTAAGCCAGATTCTCTTCCAGCAAAAAAAAAAGGAGGAAGAGAAAAATGTAGGTGTACAGTAAGAAATAAAAAGCACTAAAATGCAAATGAAAACAGGGGAGCAATGGCAGGAACTGCATATACACAGCTAAAAATTGGTAAGGATTCAGCCAAATTCAGCAGAATTGGTGAGGTCAAGTTCCCTCTCCTGGTTCAGTCTAAGGCACAGAAGTCTGAAGGTCCAGCGACAGATTTCAAGCCCAAGAGGATCATCTGGTCTCATAAAATAAGCTGGCTCCCTTAAACTATTGAGTCATGAGCCTAGTTTACTTCTTTCTCTCACTTAATTTAGTACCTACCCAAAGCAACTGCTTCAAAAAACAGCCAGAAAAGGAGATGCAACACCACCTTCTCAATATGACCTCGAAAGCAACCTTCCAGATATTCTTGTCACAAATGTTAACCTTTTGCTTTGAGGTTATTTTTATTTTGCTGTGCCACCCAGCTACTGGCAGCAGAATGATGGTGCACCACGAAACTGTGTGCCAAATATTCCAAAGTATTGCTCACATTCAGCCCATATCATCCAATTACTACATTAGTATTACCCAAAGCAGTTGGAAGGACTGAGGAGAGAACTCGCCCTTCAAGACTCCACAGAAAAGGAGCCTACAATTAGGAAGAGCAAATTTCCCTTTTCTACCCATTTGGTTCTTCCAAATCATTACAGTATTTTACCCATAACTGATCATATCTTTTTCAAGTGCACAAAACAGTTAACTACTGAAAGCAGATTCAGAAGAATCAGGGTCGACGTCTGCCTTAATGACAAAATTAGATCATTTAGGAGTTTAACATAAGCAGGTTCAATACCAGATTTTAATGCAAATATATTCTCCCAATGATTAATGCAAATTCCTTGGCCCAACCAAGAAATACTTTCAGTTATGAAAGTGAAGTGGATTACAGGACACAAGACAGGGTGGTAAGGGAAAAAAACAAACCCTTTGTACCCGTCATGTGCTCAGAAACAAGATAACTGCAGTCAACTTTGCCTTCAAGTCAGAGTCAAGAAACTTCATGCGTGTGAGTGTGTTTTGGTTTGGTTTTTGTTTAAATCAGGAGAGGACAAAAACCCCAATTTTGTTCTCAGTTTAAGCATACAATCTGTGAAATAAACAATGAAGTTGGGAATGTCATCTATTACCAAAAGAAACCAATTAAAACCGTACCAGTATCTGTCTGTTTAACATTAGCCGTATAAAAGTTGTTATTCCAAAGCCGCTGCTCAGTTTTGTTACCTTCAGCTGAAGCTTGGGCTGGAATTCTCGCACTAAATTCATGGAGGAGTCATAAATGTTGCTGCCAATTTTCACCCACTCTTTGAGGGGCACAGGCCGAAAATCTGTACAGTAGAGCTCTGCATCTAACCATGAGGCTAAGAGTCCCAAGTTAGGGAGGGTAGCACTCATGCCTATTATCTGTATCCCGCCAGATTCTGGACTGGTCATCTTCACCTGTCTGGAAGTGGTTAAAAGAACAAGAAAGTTAGTGACAGCACAGGCTCCTGTCCTGGAAAACAGGATTCAGAAAAGCTAACTGAATCTACTTCCTTCCAGGGGCTAAAGTGCAAAGCTGTTTCATTCAACATCTCGACAAAGAAACAAGACATACTCTATTCTTAGCAAACACATGTCAGGTTATGCATTGGTAACAAAATAATACAACTTTTTATCATCTTGAACCTAAACTTGAAGCTTCTTTAGGTAACAACAGCCATAAACTGACTACATATTTGGAGAAAGTGGAAACAAACAAATAAATCAACTATTTCCTTGACATACACAAAAACATGGGAAAAAGGAATCAATAGAATCATAGAATAGCTAGGGTTGGAAAAGACCTTAAGATCTTCTAGTTCTAACCTCCCTGCCATCAGCAGGGACACCTCACACTAAACCATGTCACCCAAGGCTCTGTCCAACCTGGCCTTGAGCACTGAATGGTTCTTTCTAAGCTTAAATGCTTTAATTAAAACACTTCCATTTGTTTCAGTTTCAGGACAAATAATACTCAACTAAGGTCTTCCTGGAGTTGGGAACCAAAGCCCTTAGTTCAGCAAGGAAGCAAGCAGCTTCAGTTCTCAAAGTGCTGAACAGCAGCTTCCACTAAAGGCAGTGAGAAGTAATGGACTCTTAACAGATCTGAAAACAACAAACCCTTAATTTAGATGCCCAGATCTATATTTCAATTCAGGCTCTTACATCCACACAATGGGGGGGGTTATGCTCCCAAGCCTACATTTGAAAAGTCCTCATTTGTATTGCACTGAGCCACAAATTGAGACTTTAAAAAACGAAAATGTCTGACAAATCACTGTGAGCTCAGAAATAACTTGAACCTTCCTAGAAGATCCAGGTAATCTTAGCAAAGATAAAGGAAAAAAGAGTACTCAGAAGCTACAGTAGATGAGACAGAAAAAAGGAGGATGTGGAGAAGTTGACTCTGTGATCCAAGCTCTTCAAGCATTTGTTAGGATAGCTCTGCCATCTAGGTTGAAGATTTTCCCCCCTACAGCTCCACAACACACTCTTTGACTGGGAAGTAGAAAAATCCACTGCAGAATTCTGACTGGCTCTGCAGAAGCCTCATGGAGAAGCAAAGCACACACACTGGCAATGGCCATCAGATGATATCCTCTTGGTGAGAAGACACAGCCTTATACTTCAGTGGGATGTCCAGCTAACCACTTAAAAAACTCTTAAAGGCACTGGTCACTCTGATAACCAGTCAGGCTGAACAGTATTTAAAGAATTTGGATAAAGGAAAGCAGCAAAGACTTGGGAGGACATTTGAGATAAAACATGGTCACCAACTCCAGGAATCTCAAGTGGATTCCAAAACAAAACTAGCAGCCACCTCCTTTGTGTCTGTAAGTGGTACAGGGAACCAATGTCAACTTGACCATAACAAAGAGGTGCTGAATCTGGGCATTTGGGCCTATATGATGAAGGCTGAAGTACTGTGTCTTCCCAGGAACATTCCTTGATACATCTGTCCCTTTTTCCCTGACAAATGTTTTCTCGCTTCTGCTTTTTCAATGCAAGGGATGAAAGCAGAGAGTGGACTTCACCTGTGCTGCAGCTGCATGATAAGCCAAGGTAAAAGAAGGGGCAGCCACTCACACTGCTCTGAAGTGTACTGGATGGGCACAATATGAGAAAAAGTCAGAGGTGATTAAATGCAGAACATTGCTGGACCCTGGAAATCAGGATAGGAAACACTGGCTAACATGTCTGCTGGAGAGCCAGTGTAGAAATGGCAGTTCCTCCAGCACTAAATAGGTAGTCTGTGCTTAGCCAAGCACTGGCACAACTCCAGACAGGAAGCGACAGAGAAAACTGGCAAAATCTGGCTTTTAGCTCTAAGGAAACAGTTGATTTTGACTTTCTCTCAGCACCACCAACAAAGGTTAAGAAGCTTGATGCACCATCTCCTCTATGTGACTTTGTCAGTGGTTGAGCACTATGGCAGTTTGGTGCTGGGAATCTAGATTCTGAATTCTTAAAAGCCTCTAAAGCTCTTCTGAAACACCAAATCTGTTTTCCAGTGTCCAGTCAGTTGTGCTAAAGGCAAGAAACCATGAAACCACTACGATAGCACATGACACTAAAGATCATCCTGAGCAGTGCTACCTAAGCAGACTACTGGCACATCCTCTCAAGTCTTCTGATCAGTTCACCACTGACAAGTTAACAGCATGCTCACTCTTCCACAGTACCTGACCACTTCAGCAGTATAAATACCCCATTCCATGAAACACTGAAAGATGAAGCAGAGCAAGTTCGCTGGCAAAAACATTAAAAGAAATCCAGGCTTGGGGTTTTTGTTTTACATAAGTAGGCTAAAAAAAGTAAATGAAAGCTTCAGCCTTACTTCTTTTCCTGAGAGAATGAATCCCATGGCAGCACACAAATTGAAAGCCATGAGGACAAGAGGTTTTGACTACAATGGCAGGCCCCTGAGAGGTGGTAGGATGAGACTCTAATAACCAAAATAGGTCACCGCTCTCAGAAAACCTGGAGCTAACCCAAATTTCCTGTCACCCATAGAACAGAATATTTAGAACCACCCATAATTTAGCATTAAGAGACAAACATCTTGGTGTACCCACCGTTTTGCAACCTTCTCTGTAACATATCTAACTTTGGTCAGGAGGAGTTCCAGCAGATATCCTCGATGAGAGTCTCCCAGCATGTGCAACTCATCCACAACCACCACTCCTGATAAAGAGAAGCACTCAGGTTATATTTGACAAACTGACAAACTAAGAACAGATAGCCTCTTTCCTTTCTGATTCCACATGATGAACTGAAATTTATATCCACAAATGCAGCTGTGCTTACTAAGACCACTTCCTTCTGTCACTGATTCTTCTGAGAGAGGCAAATCATGACCAATGTCATGGCATTTCACCCTCCCACCCCAAAAACCTCTTACACACACAGCCAGATCTTACAAAAATAAACATGAACAGATTGAGGTATTAGTCTGGCCTCCATGAAAAGCAGTACTGCAGCCTCTATACTGGAACCACTTGCAAGCAAAAACCCCCAGGCTTCAGAGTATCTAGAAAGGAGCCCAAAAGAGCTAGTCAAAAGCTTTGTTGACATCAGTGCTTTAGTAAAAACATCACTCCTTACTAATCCAGTAAGGTCAGATAAAACCCCCTAGAGCACATGTAATTACACTGGCATACCCTGCATCCTATTTTACCTTTTTTCACTAACCAAACCTGAATGAGCCCTACTATTTAACTTTGCCTTTCTATTGAGAAAAATCCTGATACAACTGTTTTGTTGTCATCCTATTTCCTGCAAATTCCTTTTTGATCTATTAGCCACCTCCACCGAATGTGTGAGAAATGCAGAGCTATTGAAAAGAATAATGTCTAAAAAGCTTTCTGACTGTCAGGAGCTGAAGACAGCAGAGCAGACTAGGAGCTCCCCTGAGGAGAAAACGTAAAGCCACAACAACTCAGTTGCCCCCTGCACACATCCCAACTAGCAGCAGTATGCACCCTTTCTGGCCAGCCGACAGGGTCACAGGGCCATGGAAAAGGCTGAAGGAAGGTTGAACAAAAGAAAGCAGGGCATAGAAGACACCAGACTTCATTAGTTCTGCTGCTGAGGAGTTTTTTTCCCTCTTTGGTGCAGCTATGTAATATCTTTCCAGTACAGCTAAAATAGCAGGAGCTTAAGGGCAAGTGTGACCTTTTATTATCTGTTTCAATGCTGTTTTTCCTGCTCATTTTTTTTCTCTCCTTCCTACATATGTTCCTTCTCTCTCCGTCTGTTTTCTCCCCCCTTCTCTTCCAAAGCACTTAAGTTAGAAAAGAGTGCTGCAATGCTTCATCAGCCTCTTGTACAAACTCCCACCCATCCAGCTCCTCTGTCTTCCTGTACTTCCTCTGTTCTGTGCTCACTTGTAAAAAATGGTAATTTGTTGGTCATCAAATACATATTTATTCAGACACCAGAAAAAGCCTCTTCCTGCTTCCCCATGCAACAGTCATCTGAATGCTCCCAGGAGCTGAGACAGGACAGTATAATCAGGTACCTACCAAAGTGGAATGCATGCAAGTTACCTTCCCAGTCTTTGTGCCAAGCAGCACATTTTGCTTCCTGAAACAAAGCACAGAACACTAGTGGTACCTACAAGCCAAAGCACAGGGAATGCTTCGGCTACTTGTTGTGTACCTTCTGCTGCTACACAGCTGGAAAACATACTCAAGCCCACGTTAAACCTGTGTGCTGTATTGCCCTGACAGCCTGCAAGCCGGTGAGACCTGCATGGCACAGATGCACAGTGTTCTCCTCTGGTTAGGCTGTGCTCAGAGCACATCCACTGGGATAACACAGCAGCAGCCATCAGGCAACCAATGTTTTCCACAAAGTGGATCTTCATCTGGAAATGGAATTGCAGCCAAGGAGGACTTCAGGTCCCAGCATGCAATGGCATTTTCTACTCAACAGCAAGCTCAGAATTGAATCGCACTGTGTTGCTACTGAGGATGAGGCCTCAGTCTCCTGTTTCTGCCTGCAAGTAGGTCTCTAGAAGACTGCCGAAAAGCACCCACAAAAAAGTACCCGAGAGCTATCCAACATGTTTACCGTAGCATAACTAGGCTCCTTCAGGTGCACATCCTGCTTAAAACAAAAAAGGTCTGAATAGCAGGCAGGGAGGATGTGATTATTCCCTTTTTTTAATACAATTAAACCAGCAATTTTTTAATTGTAAGTTTAAATTAAGAAGAGAAACAAATTAAGTATCATGACAGCACATCACAAACCCATTCCCTGCTGACACACTGAGAGGGCAGCAGATTCTTCTCTAACCACTTTCCTAAAGATTTCCCTAGCATCAGTGTCAAGAGGCGGAACAAGAAGAGGAACAGCATCTTTTGTGTACCAGGATGTTCAAACCTGACACATGTTCTATTATAATTAGCCACACAAAATTGCTTTTAACTGCTTCATACAGCAAAGAGAGCTCTGCCAGGCATGGGATTTGAGTTTCCCTCAACAATTTCCAAAGGCAACGTGAGCTATCAGTATGGGGTTGACATCAACAAAAGGAACAGCTCAAGCTTGAGATGGAATCCAGCCAGAACTGCAGTCATCTCCCAGTAACTCATCTCAAAAGATAAAACACCCTCGTTATGAACTGGTCTAAATTTAGACTTAATTAGAAGACAAGGTACAATCTTGCAGTTTCAGACATGCTGCCTTGCTTTAGGTGACAGTTAAGCTGGCATTTTAAGTTCATGCCTGTATTTTGAAGCTTTTAAGAAAACTTATCTCCAAATAAAACCTCATCTTTAAGGCGAGAACTTGACAAATTTTAAACCTCAAATTTAACTTAAAAATTCATTTCAAATAAGGACATAAAGAAAAGGAACCCACAATATTTTTATCCTTCTTTCAGTTATACAGTTATATTAGAGCACAAGAGAAATGAGGGATTGCAACAGAGATGTATCGGTGTTGAGGACACATGTTCATACATATCTTGTAATCACTTTGTTGGTTACATGACTCTTCTCGGGTACATTCACCTTAGAGAGCACAACAAAATGGAGGGATGGAATGAAGGTACCAACCAAAGGAATTTTGCTTATCTCTAGCTTCTGAAAGATGTTATCATTAAATAATGTATTTTAGTATACTGAGCATGCTTCCAAGCCAACGTAAATATGAACATCATGACCCCACTCTGCCTTCTGCTGGCAGTACAGCTTGTACAGTGTGGTGACCTAGGATCAAACTAACCTTATTTAAAACAAGACTAAAAACCCCTAGACTGAGTAACCATATACTGAAATAACTAACTGCACAATCACATTCTCTTGCAAGGGAAGGGATGAAGATATACATTCAAGAATCAGGCTGGACTGCAGGAGCCTTCATTTGAATGAGCTTAAAATGCTGCACAACCATGATCACCCACTCATCTTCCAGCCCACTGGCAGTCTAAAGCATTCATGGTGATTCAGCCCCTATAGATGCAGGTGTGAATGAGTTATCTCATGATAGCGCACTCTGAAAAAAAACTGCAAGGCTTTATTTCCCTGATTCTCTCTTGTATTTAATAAACTCTTCTGGCATATAATGCTGCAGAATACTGTGACACCAGATGCCCGTGGAACAGCAGTTTCATAAGTGGAGGTCTCACAGCACTTGGACACTCATCTAGTTTTCCAATTGTTATAGTCTTAAAATAGCAACCAGCTATGTTACAGGCCAAAATGAAGCTGGGAGGGATTACTGTATAAAATATAATTGGGTATAGCTTTACTGAGCAGGGAAGCAAAGCTAATAGATTTCTGACTGGACTAGCAAAACACATCTCTCTCCAAAGGAAACATAAAGCTTCTTCAGGCTTTCTCCTCCCAAACACTAAATGAGTATTACAATTACCCAGTGGCCATCAGGGCCACGCTGATCCAGAAGTCTACATTACAAGAACAGTGGGCTTTTGAGTGAGCTACAAGAGAGAAATGAATGCCACAGCCCTCCTTAGTCACTGTCCCTACCCAGAGGAGCTCTGTGTGCTCATTCCACTTATCTGGACCCAGATGTGCACCAAACACAATTCCTCCTCTTCCTTGAGCTAACTGAAGAAAACCACGGATGCTGGATAACAGCCTCTGTCCAAAACAAACATACATACGTTCTTGAACTCCAACAAATCCCAGGCATTTAACTCAATTTTATTAATTAGAAGACATTTTCTAGCTATGGGGATCACTGCTTAATGCAGCTAATCACTGTCCATGGATTGTCATCCATGCCAGAGAAGCTAAGAACTGCAGCTTCTACCTATACACCCCAGCCACCGAGCTACACAGAATAGTCCTGACTGCCTTCCTAAATCCAAATTAGAGGTGCTCTGGAGGAAGAAAAACTGCTCAATTTTCTTATCTTGCATGCCTGTCACATACAGAACTGAGCAAACACGAACTATCCCATGACTTCACATGTACTCAGAGTATGTAATAAACCTCATCCCCACAACAGTCAAGCCTTAGTATTTTACCCAGTGAGTCCATTTTGTTTTCTTCTATTAACCTATTGATTAGACCATTGGCTTTCTCAATGGTGCAGACAGCAACGTCCAGGGCAGAGAAACGTCCAGCAGGAGACATGCTTCCCATGTAGCCTTCAACTCTCACATCCACATCCTGAAATAGTGCCTGTTTTCAAGGATACAGAATGACACGCCAAGGTTACAACTCTGCGTTCTGACCAATGCCTGGAACCACATAAAAGCCTGCAACCTACAACCATGATTTCTAGTACTTACAATGCCAAGTAATGAGATTAAAGCCACAGCTCAGCCATTTACTGCTACATCTTTTTTTTTCCCCAGTGTCATCTTTTATTTCCAAGCCACACAGTACACACTGCAGGATAAAGTGTGCATAGCTGAGTAAGAGATGGGGACGACTGTTTTGTATTAAACATTTACCATTAAAAAGGTTAGAGAACACAAGTGCAACAGTTTATAATAACAGTGGGTTACGTAGGATGGAGCCTTGCTCCTGAGAAATACCAAATGTGGTACCCCAAACACAAAGATGTCACATCTCCCACTGAAAGTTAAGAAACAACTTCTTTTCCTCACAGCTTGGCACTGCAGTGCCAACGCTTTGGGATATTACACACTGCATTAACAAAAGGTACAGAGATTTGAACTAGATGGGGAGGATACCGTAGGATTTCAAGTACACGCAGCTACAGGCCAAACCTTAGGCCAGGAGTAGCACAGCACAGCATTGAAAATCCTCCAGCTTTACAAGGTTAAAGCAAAAGCATGTCTCCATCATCAATCACTACAAAGTAGCTTTTGCACTCAATTTGTAGCATTTCCCAGCAATTTGCAAGGTTAAGGTACCATGCCAGTTTATTAACACCCAAAATGTCTTAAATGTCAGAAACTGATCAAAGTGCCTGCTGGTTTTGTATTTGGCCTTAGTAAGTGTTGCTACTTTGACATATTAGCTCACATTCGCTATGAAAGTCTTTCAAGAAAAAGTCTTTTTTATTGTTTTAAAAAGACTGTTCCCACTGTAATTTTGTTTTCAAATAGCTGGGGTGGGGAAGCCAAGACGTAACCACATTCTGTCAGTGCAAAGTTCTAGTGAAGTCAGAGTGAAATCAAAGGCACTAAATTCTGGTGGAACACCCCCAAGGAAAGCTAAAATATCCTTTTATCCATTCAGATAATGTTGGCACCTTCTCTTTGTAGTTTTTTTCAGATGAAATCTCTAATTAGAAAATCCCTTTAAAGTTTGTGTATTATAAAAATCTGTGAATAAATTTGCCCTGAGGAGAAAGGGGTGTTGGTGGATGAGAAAATAAACATGAGCCGGCTTCAGTGTGAGCTTGAGTCCAGAAACCACCTGTGTCCTAGGCTGCATCAAAAGGAGCATGACCAGCAGGTCAAAGGAGGTGATCCTGTCCCTCTGCTCTGCTCTTGTGAGACCTCACTTGGAGCATTGTGTATAATTCTGGTGTCCTCAACACATGAAGGACATGGAGCTGTTGGAGCAAGTCCAGAGGAGGCCACGAGGATGATGAGGGGCTGGAGCACCTCCCATTTGAAGACGGGCTGAGAACATTGGAGCTGTTTAGCCTGGAGAAGAGAAGGCTGCATGGAGACCTCAGAGCAGCCTTCCAGTATCTGAAAGGGGCTACAAGGATGCTGGAGAGGGACTCTTCATTGAGGACTGCAGTGACAGGACAAGGGGTAATGGGTTTAAACTTAAACAGTTGAAGTTCAGGTTAAATATAAGGAAGGAGTTCTTTACTGTGAGGATGGTGAGGTGCTGGCACAGGCTGCCCAGAAAAGTGGTAAATGCTCCATCCGTGGCAGTGCTCAAGGCCAGGTTGGACAGAGCCTTGGGTGACATGGTCTAGTGTGAGGCATCCCTGCCCATGGCAGGGGGGTGGAACTGGATGATCTTACGGTCCTTTCCAACATGAACTATTCTATGGTTCTATGATAAATGCAAGTAACAAAGCTTTAGAAGTCAAAGCTGAAATTAAATTGTTTTAATCAACTCCTTAAATTTTTTCCAAGTCTCCCTTTTTCGGCTAAAACTGCCAGGTTTTTATCTTCAACTTACAATGAACACATTTTAAATTACCTACAAATCCTTTCTGAAACAACTCTGCGATATTATTTTTTCCTCGAATTCATGCATAAAACTTCTAACTGCTTAAAAAACGTGACCCAACAACACAACGTGTAACTTTACCCTCTTAGAATGCTACTTACCTGCAGGTAACTTTTTTTCTCTTTGGCCACAGAGACAAAGGGAAGGATGAGAAGAGCTTTCTTACGAGTCTCCAGGACTCGCTTCAAAATAAGCAATTCTGCAACAAGAGTCTTTCCTGCACTGGTAGGAGCTGGAATTAAAAAGAAATACATAAATCAAACCCAAGAGAGAAGCTTTATAAAGTAAGCATAGAAAGCAGTTACTGGAGAACTTGGGCAGGACTTCTCAACTGGTGCCCCTCTCCCACAGCCACAACCACATTTCAGTCAACCCCAGAAGACTGCAAAGTATTTCTCTTCCAGCCTCTTCCACCATGCTACCACACCTTGTGTTTTTAGCTCTGCTCCAGAAGCAACAGCACCTCAGAGATAAGCAAGGGATAAAACTAAACAAACAAAAGACAGTAGAGATCAGCCACAAGCTTACTGACTTAGCCCATGTATTAACCCATCCTGCTTGGTGAGCATTGCTGTTTCCCATCCATCGTCTATAGAAAACCGCAGAGGAGATGCCACATACCAGGGGACAGCCATTACCTAGCAGTCAGGCCCAAAGTCTTCTGGAACCAAGTAATAAAACTCAACTCCAAGCCTAAGAAAATCACCCACCTGCCTTCTAAGTTCTTCATCCTCCCAGTGCTGCTCTGGGACCTGCTTCCCATGAAGAGCAGACACTGAATTTGTCATTTCCCACAGATTCCTGGTTAAGAGAGTTGTCATTAACTGACTCCTAATTTTCAGTTTCTAAAAGAATACTAACAGAGAAAATGGGGGGAAAAATCTCTCCTCACATCTGGAAAGGAGTCCATTAAGCCAGGTCTGAGGTACTGCAGTGGAAGAGGTCTCAATGGGGTCTCTCCAGGATAAACAGGATCTTGACCTTTTTATCTGCCAGATCAGAACCCTTCAGCACCAATACATTCCTGTAAAGGGCACTGGGAATGTCAGGGGGGACTGGGTTTGTCAGATGTTTGCATACCTGAGTAAACCAGGTTCTTCCCTTCGAGAACGTGTCCGAGCATTAGGCATTCTGCTTGCCATTCAAACATCTGTACTACCCCCAGGCTGTGGTATTTCTTCAGAACCGCTCTGGGAAGACCCCAGCTTGCAAGGAGCAACTTGTCTGCTTGTTCTTCAGGAATATTTACCTGTGGATGTTGCCCTTTAGGATGAGAAAATGAAAAACCAAAGAAGTCAAGTATCATCCTTGAACCTGAGGTCACTTAGGTTATACACCTAAATGCCTGTCAAACTTCTCTGCAAGCTCCTGTATTATGAGGAAAGGTAAGAAGAAACCATCTTCCCTGTTCTTTTTCTCAGTATTTCCTATGGATGGCTCACCATTCTGCTTATCTCCTGAAATTATTTTTTCAAGTTTTCCTCCTCTAAGATTTTCTGTATTCAAATAATTTCTTCACCAAACACTTGCTCTGATATTTGCTTTTGAGACGGAGCAGCCATTACCAAATACATACTCAGCACTGATTAATATAACAGTGTTACAACATATTTGCCACCTCATCTTTACCTATACTGCTACAGAGAGTTCAGTAATCCTCAGAGACCACAGAACTGCCCAGCCTTTGTCTTGCTTTATGAATGTATGAAGAAACCTGCACAAAGCAAACAAGCATCTCAAGCTACTCTGTACAATGTGCGTTACTTCAGTTTATCAGCACTGATGAGAATCTCCAGCACACGGCCAGTACCTCTAGCTTAATTATTGTCTCATTTCTTGTCTTTATGACCCTAAATGATTTTCAGCTGGCTACAGGTATTGCCTCCTCCCTTCCCTCCTCTTCCCTTTTTCCAAATCAGTGAGAAAACTACAACGTTTTGTCCCTTTCTTCATCTGAGATAGAGGTTTCCGATCCACAGGAATGCCTTCCCTGTGACTACACAGTTCCCACCAAACAGTCTGTAAAAGACCTTGTCAAACTGAAATGCAAAAGGAGCAGTTCTGTGTACTGCCTCTATTGCAGCCATTCTTCTCCTGGCACCTTCCAGGAGCTGAGAAGAGTTTCCCACCATTGCTGACAGCACTAGGGCAGGCTAGATCAGAAACACTACTGGGGATAAGCTGCTACTGTTTTTGAGCGTGGGTCCCTTCCATGGGGTGCATCCTTCACAAACAGACTGCTCGAGCATGGGTCCCTTCCACGGGCTGCAGCCTTCAGGAACAGGCTGCTCCAGGCTGGGTCCCCCGTGGGGGTCACAAGTCCTGCAGCAAACCTGCTCCAGTGGGGGCTCCTCTTTCCACAGGGCCACAGGTCCTGCCAGGATCTGCTCCAGCGCAGGCTTCGCACAGGTCACAATCTCCTTTCAGCATCCCCCTGCTCCAGTATAGGGTCCTCCATGGGCTGCAGGTGGGTATCTGCTCCACATGGACCTCCATGGGCTGCAGGGGAGCCTCTGCTCTGTGTCTGGAGCACCTCCTGCCCTCCTTCTTCACGGATCTGGGCATCTGATGAGTTGTTCTCACATATTCTCACTCCTCTCTCCCACTGCAATTGCTGCTGTGCAGCAACTTTTCTCCTTCTTAAACACATTATCCCAGATGTGCTACCACTGTCACTGATGGGCTTGGCCTTAGGTCCATGTGCTGGGTCCATCTTGGAGCCAGTTGACACTGCCTCTGTCAGACACAGGGGAAGCTTCTAGCGGCTCCTTGCAGAAGCCACCCCTGTAGCCCCCCCCTGCTTCCAAAAACATTCCCATGCAAACCCAATACAGTGATTCATAGGGCAGAATTAGGATTCAGAAACATAAAAACAACATCCACAATGGGATCTCAAGCTTCTTTCTTAATGTTAAAACCAATGAACTACATGTAAAAGATGAAAAAAAGGAATGGATTACATGATTCTGCTGTTTGGAGAACATCTGTAGATCAGGACTGAACATGAGATGGAAACCTGTGCCTAGGTTTTTAAAGATCTGTGTACAGGACTATATCACTGACACTAATCTCTTTTTTACCTACCAAAAAAGTGCTAAGGAATGAGGATAACGCACACTCAAAACGAGGAAGATGCACAGTGTTATGTAAAAGCCCCAGACATCAGATTTCTCCAAAAGGAAACCCTTCCAAAAAGCGGTGCCAGCTGGAGACAAGTGTGCCACTTACTCAGTGGTCTTTGAGGAGTTGTCCTGTGGAAATACTCCCATTGCCTCCCTCAGCTCCATTTGCAGAAGCTGACAAGACTGGATCTCGCAGAACATAATCACAGCAGGGAGAAAATGCGACAGGAGTGGGAAAGAGGCTGAAGGATGTAAATGTTTTGAAGGGTTACAGAAAAACTGCAGAAGAGATGAAGTTACAGGATGTTATATAAACACCTTGATTTTAGATGTCAGATACACCATGATGCTGTGTGCACCTTGATTTCTCTCTCGATTCGAGAGCACAGTGAGCTAGTAAGAGGTACTGCATTTAGAAGCATCACTTTCAGTGGTCCTGGCTGGTGACAGGCCCACTTTATATGACATCTTGCCACGAGCTATTTATATAACATGAGATGTTTATATAACATCCTGGAAATTTTGTGTGTGTGTGTGTGTGTGTATAGATACAGTCAAGATATCATGTAATAAAACACTTTTCTACATTTGCAGGTATCAGGGCACAAACCAGGACCACTTAAAGCACAATATCAGCTTATTGTGTTCTTGAATCAATTTAAAACCACAATTCAGCCCTGTATCATACACCAAAAAGCGCAGACAATACTGATTGTCTGTATTATGGTAGCACCTAGAGGCCAAGCCAAGAATGAGGCTGCTGTTCCATGACACACAGCGAAAGCAGCGCGACTTCGCAAGTTGCGCACACAACACACGTTTTCTCGCCTTCCTCAACCAGAGAGTGAATAGGGCTGCAAGATCCTTCGATTCCAATCCTTCGCTACCGCTCATGCTACCATCAGAACGTACTCTGGCTGCAGCCGCTGCCCTCGCGGGGGAAAGGCACCCTACTCCCACCCGACGGCGAGCAGACTCCGGGCCAAGGCCCCGCATCCCGGCCCGGGAGCGGCTCAGAGAGCCCCTGACCCTTCCAGCACCGCCCGGGCCCGCCCCAGCTCCATGCCCTCAGCGGGCACCGACCCGCAGGCCGAGCGGGACAGCCCCGCTGCCCTTGCCCCCCTGCACGTCCCTACCCGGAGCCGAGGGGAGGGATGGGAAGAGGCTGCCCCGGTACCTGCTGAGCCAGTGGCGGAGCTGCCGCTGCCGCGCAGGGAGAGGTCGAGGCCGGGCGGCGGACTCAGCACCGGGCGGCGGCAGGGAGCGGCGAGGCCGGGCGGGCCAGCCTGCCCCGGGCCCCCCGAGCTGCCCCTGCCGAGCGCCGCGGCCGCGGGTGCGGAGCCGCCCCTGGGGAGGACGCCGCCATCTTCCCGCCGCGCCATTCAAACCTCGGCTCCGCCCCCGAGCTGCAGCGGCCGCCGGGCGGGCTCGGTGCCGCAGGACAGCGCCCCGCGGCGGCCGCAGGGGAGCCGCGCACCGCCGCATGCCCGCCGAGGGGAAGGCATCCCCGCAGCGAGCTGGGTACCGACCGCCCGGCACGCCCGTGCATCCCACAGCTCCTGCGGCAGCTTCTGCAGTCACACACAGCTCACAGGGTTTAATTGCTCCTCGTTCCCAACACAGGATTGGCTCCCAAGCGCCACACTCACCTTTGTCAATGAATTTCATAGAATGGACCTTAAGAGCATGCAGTTCCAACCCCCTACCATGGGCAGGGATACCTCACACCAGACCAGGTTGGCCGAGGCTTTGTCCAATCTGGCCTTGAACGCTGCCGGGACTTCTCTGGGCAACCTGTGCCAGCACCTCACCATCCTCACAGTAAAGAACTTCTTTGTTATATCTAACCTGAACTATCCCTGTTTAAGTTTGAACCCATTACCGCTGTAATCAGTTCACCTGTAATGAGTTCACAGTACCCTGCTACAGTATTTGTTTTAAATGAAGTGTCAAGACAATGTCTGAACTCCTACAATGGTTATCCAGACCCCAGGTGATTGGGTTTCTGTGTAAAAACACCTGGGGCTGTTTAAGCAACACTCAGGAGTGTATGTTATGTTATCATACAGGTGAAAGACACAGGTAATTAACGAAGCAATGTAAAGGAGTCTGCTTTAACAAAACAACCTTGCCACAAGCACACAGACTTAACCTGGTAGAGCTTCTTCAACGTTGCAGGAAGAGACTGAAATTATAAAGATGGAACAGTACAAACGGCCTTGCTTTGGTTTGAATAGCTCAGCTAGCCAAAATAACCTCTTTGGGTTCTAAAAGAGTAGTTTTATCTCTCCCCAATGACATCAGTGTCAGAAGCAGATATGTGAAAACTCTGCAATACCCAAAAAATGCAGCTCTCTGTCCATCCTCACCTGCAGAGCTAGGAAGCATGATATATAATGAGTAAGACTCTAGGGAGAAAATGAAGGCTTTTCCAAGTTGCTTTTAATTTCAACTTAAGACAATGTATTAATCTTTCCAGAAACATCGGGAGTTACGGGTGAACATTTGAAGTGCTTCCAGTGGCATGAACATATGCAGCATTTCCCTCTGTCCATCAGCAGTGCATCTTATTGTGGTTAACACACACACGTTCCACTTTCTCAGAAAGACTTTCATAGAATCCTGGAATGGTTTGGGTTGAAGGGACCTCAAAGCTCATCCAGTTCCAACCCCCTGCCACAGGCAGGGACACCTTCCACTAGAGCAGGTTGCCCCAAGCCACATCCAACCTGGCCTTGAACACTTGTCAGGGAAGGGGCAGCCACAGTTTCTCCAGGCACCCTGTGCCAGCACCTCAGCACCCTCACAGGAAGAGCTTCTTCCTTAGAGAGAACTTTCCATATTCTGTACATCTCTACAGAGAAACAGATCACAGCTCAGGAGGCTGACTTCATGTGAAGCACTGCCAGTGCACATCATCTCAAACACATGCACATACCCTCTCTGAGGCACCCAAGACCCATGTCCCTCATCCTCTCTCCTCACAAGAACAGGTCACTGGACCAGGAACACTGGGAAAACAGCTGGTGGTAAAAAGCAGGGAGTCAAGTGTGCAAGCAGCAGCCTTCTTTCTAGCTGTCTGCCTCCGCAACAGCCTAAAGCTTCTGTACCCTCTGTCCTGCATAAGGAATTTCTGTCCCACAAAGATGAGCATGCGCTCTCATTCCTGTCATTAAAGCTATCTTAAAATATTAAAGGGAAACAACATCCTTTAAGAACACTGCTGTCATTTCAGACAATTCTATTTGAATTAGTGTAAGGAATGGTCTAATGGAACAGCCAATATAGATAAAACCTCCTTAAAGCAAGCAACTCAAAAAAGCTTATTTCGTTGTTAAAGTTTACAGTATCAGATGCTAACAGTAGCCTCTTCTGTGTTTCAAAGTCCAAGCACCATGAAGGTACAACATGTGTTTCTTCTGAACTGATTATTTTAATGAATTGACCCTTGGAGGATGCATCCAGCCCTGCAGACCAAAGGTTGAATGCATTAAAGGGAAGAGAGACATACATAAATCCTTTGTTGAAGACTCCTTGCTGCAGAAAACAATTCCCACAGCAGACTAACCATTTTCTGCTTTATTATTGACAAAATACTGAAGAAAATATTTCAGTAAAGATTTCTACTTAGTAACAATATATGTCTATTATACCAGAAAATATACCAGAATAAGCACTGTTGCTATCTGAAATACTCAAACCGACATATTTCACTTTAACATGTAGCTTTACAATTGCAGCACAAAATGTATTACTTCCCCATGACCTCATGTCCAATGGAGTGCAGCTTTGACAAAGCTATTTAAAATATTAACAGGACTTCTAGCTCCATTTTAATATTATTTTTAATTGGGAAAGCCAGGTGTTGCTAACTGAAAATTTTAATCCATTAAAAATAGTTTACAAAATTTGAGGACTGACTTACTTTACCAAAGTAGGAAAAAGGGCTAACTAGCAACCAGTCGAAGAATTTGGTTCCGTAAGTATGTGCACAGCTGGTTCATCAAGTCTCTGTTCTGCCCTTCAACCCAATGCATTTCTACTAATACATCATTTCCTTCTTTCTTGACATTCATTAAACACTTAAAGAGAAAACATCTACTAGTTTCTTTGGGGCTTTGTTCTTTTTCAACTGTCAGATTGCTAGATTCCTCTGAAGAGCAAGATTCCTCCTTTGCATTACTGGAACCTTTGCCAAGTGATGTTTCTCCCTGCTTTGCTTCCGTCTCCTTCTCCTTCACGTGCTCACCACATTCTTCTTTGGCAGCAGATTCTTCTGGTAGCTCGTCACCTGTGGTCAACTGGACATCCTCATCAGGTGCCACAAACGCCATTTCAGAGTCTTCAGTCTTGGAGTTTTCACAACCTGAATTATTGCTCTCACTCTTCTGGCTGTTTTTTTCCTCTTCCATTGCTTGCAGAACATCTTCAGAAGCTCGAGGAAGTTCTCGTAATTGCCTTACTCTCTCTCGTTTCTTTCTCCTCAAATGAATCCAGGAGTTTTCAATGGCAGTCACAAACAGGCTAACTTCATCTTTTCCACAGGGAACACGTTTGTGCTGAACCTATTGCAGAAAACAGCAGAACTTCATACTGTCCTCACAGGTATGCTTTCAAGTAGGGTGTTGTTTTAACATATAACACTTTATACTGTACCTTCAGATCAGTGAGAATCTTCTCTACCCAGGCTCTAACCACAGCAATGGCTTCTACAGCATCCCAACCCATAGCTGCAGCTTTGATGGATAACTCTTTGACTGTAGAAGCCAAGACCATAAATGTAATTGGTTTTCGTGGTTTTTCTAATTTTCTTCTTTTAGAGGGAGGTGACTAGAAGAAGAAAGAAAAACAAATTATAAAGTTATGCAGTGCTAGTGGGAGGACTTTTGTACTCAGAAGACATGGGATTAAGAGTGATATGTTTTAGCAGTGGTCTTGGCAGTCCTGGGATAATGGTTGGACTCAATGATTTTAAAGGTCTTTTCCAACCTGCTTGATTCTACGCTTCTATGAAGAGTAAAATGTAATCCACTAAACAGTCATTGACATGGCCTGTGTTTCACTTCGAAGAGTTTTAGATTAAAAACAGCTAACAGGAAAATAAAACCAGCTAGCAGGATCATGCACCGTACACTAGCCTGATGGACAGGGAGTTTATCTTCAGACGTTAGCCAAAATGTTTCATTGGTTCCTTCAAACTATTCTCTGTGAGCTGAAAAACTGTGGTTACTCTTGAGAATAGTGCTAATATCCACATTTTGATGAAAGTTCACTGAAGGTTTACTTGCATCTTCTATAAGGCTGGTTATTGTCTATACCTACCTTCAAGTATGTGTATATATGGATCCAGAAAAGCAACTGCCTCATGCAAGGTAAATAAGCTCCACTTACATTCTCATAGGCAAGTCTGAAATAGGCATGTTCAAGTCTAGCTGGTACTGAATCTATTCAGTAAATTAAAACCAAGTTCTCAGAGGGAAGCACAAAGCTCAAATCTGGTCCCATACTTGGCATATTTCTAGTACTACAATCTTGCTATTTGAAGTATATTACAAATGATCCTTACTTTCACTGAAACCCACAGTAAGTTCCTATACAGGCTTCTTTTACCTTCCTAAACACAGGTTACTCCTGAATCGTATCTAATGACTGCTAACAGACTGGTGGCCAGTTAAGAAATCCCACCACACATCTAGTGTTCTGGTCTGAAGAAGGACAATTTGTTTCACAGTGGTCCTAGCTCATTAGGCCCTTCCTCAAGTAAGAGGCAGAGATAGCGACAAGCAAACCAGAATGAAGCAGCTTACAGGTACTTGCACATCATCGTAGAAACTCCATGCCAGTGCCCATCTCATGGTGCGTCCTTGACAGAATTCAGTATGGGTAACTTTAGGAACCTGTGCAAAGCAGCAACACCAAGCTTCATTTCATACTCATAAACAACACTGCTTCCCTGCACACATTTTCAAATATTTAAAAAATACAAAGTTAGCATAGAGTCATTTTCTCGTAACAGAAATGGAGATCCTTTCTGACACGGCTCATGGATGTCAGCTTGGATATAAGGAAGAAGTTCTTTACTGCGAAGGTGGTGAGGCACTGGCACAGGCTGCCCAAAGAAGTGGTAAATGCTCTATCCCTGGCAGTGTTCAAGGCCAGGTTGGACAGAGCCTTGGGTGACACGGTCTAGGGTGAGGCATCCCTGCCCATGGCAGGGGGTTGGAACTGGATGATCTTAAGGTCCTCTCCAATCCAAACAATTCTATGATTCCATGAAACACATTAAGACTATTATTGAAACAGCACCTAAACAACCAAGATGTCAGATACTTGAAATTTTGTGCCTAGCTCAGCACCTGCTTTTGGCACTGAGTTTACAGACTCCCTCTGGCCTGCAGTTCATCCTTCTGGGAACTGATTTTGCAGGCATTCTCTTTCCTTCCATCTTCCACCACATACAAGAACAACTCTCTCAATCATTTTCTTTGTATGGAAATTAGAGAAGACTACACTTCCTTCAGAAAGCCATTAAGAAGTCCTTACACAGCCTTCTTGCATGAGAACAGTAGCAGAAGGTTCAATTTTACTTGGTGCCAGAATTGAACACAAAAAAAACAGTGCTGCCTCTTGAATGATGTTAGCATTTTTTTTATCATGCAAATTGCTAGATTTCATGTTAGCTAAGAGGAAAGAGAGCTAGATTATATTTTTGTGGTTGTTAACAACAGCCCTGTTAAGTTATTTTAAAGCAGGATCCCTGTATATTCTAGCATGACAAAGACCTGCTACTACATGTGATAAAAACATAAATCTGGAGACAATACGTTCTATTTATGTATCAGCTTTGAATCTACAATAATTAAATCTCAACCACTTTGAGTGCTTCTCTAACAAGGAATCACAGTTTTGTCTTGCAAATAAAAACCTCAGTAAAATAATTCAATAATTACCCACATGCACTGAACACAGTACATATTGTATAGAACATACACAGTACTACGCATGAACTCACCCCTTGGATTCGAAGTTCCTCTTTTAATGGTGCTAAACTGCATTTCTTCCCCAACATGCAACTGTACCATCTACAAAAGAACACATTAACAAAGTATGTCACAAAGACAGGTCAACTGAAAGTGGCAACTACCAGGAAGAACTACTTTCCTCAGAAACCTGCAAGAACAGTAGGAGATTTCAAAAACACAACAAAAAGACAACAACAAAAATCACACTCTGAAACACAGCAGTTAGGACATGGTACAACATATATTGGAACAGAAGGCTTAAAGACAAACTGGACAGGGGAATCTCTTTGAGGTTTTAGTAAATAAATGCTCCATGCCTGGCACACCTGGCAGTGTTCAAGGCCAGGCTGGACAGAGCCTTGGACAACATGGTCTAGGGTGAGGTATCCCTGCCCATGGCAGAGGGGAGGAACTGTATGATCTTAAGGTCCTTTCCAATCCAAACCATTCTATGATTCTATGAAAGCTATTATTGAAACAGCACCTAAACAACCAAGAATCTTGTTTCAAAGAGTGACTTCAGTTATGTGGAAGATGTTACCCCTTTCAATAATTTGTTTCAATTTCTCCACTTTCTTTGCAGAATGAATCAGAATAAGAAGGAATACTCAACTATTGACAAGCATTTGTGCCTCAGAAACACCCGACTACCACTTTTGCTCATTTCTAACTTGATATATGGGATTCCATCACCTAAACCATACTTCATCAGGAAACACCAACAGGGGAAAAAAGGAAAGACATCTGTTTTCCCTTCTGGTGAATCTCATCCTTCCACCCAGCTCCATGTCTTTTATATATCTAAACATTACACCTCTGCTCTTCATGTCAATCACTAGTAGAGCTCAACAATCCCCTCTTCCATACTTATTTGATGACTGGATCCAAAAAGCTTATTCATAAATTAAATGTTAAAGAGTGCCCAGTTATCAAAGGACACTTTTCTCAAGAATATGCATTTAAGCTGAAGACAAGCACTTTAATTGCTCACATACACAAATATATTGTACACTAAAGTATTATCAGCGGTGTTAAGGGACAATTAGTTAAATTTGCCTTCTTCATAATCATACAATCATAGAATACTTAGGGTTGGAAAGGACCTTAAGACCATCTAGTTCCAACCCCCTGCCTGACCATGAGGTCAGGGATGCCTCACACTAGACCATGTCACCCAAGGCTCCGTCCAACCTGGCTTTGACACTGCCAGGGATGGAGCATTTACCACTTTTCTGGGCAGCCTGTGCCAGCACCTCACCACCCTCATAGTAAAGAACTTCCTCCTTATATCCAATCTAAACTTCCCCAGTTTAAGTTTTAACCAGTTATCCCTTGTCCTATTGCTATAGTCCCTAATAAAGGGTCCCTCTCCAGCATCCTTATAAGCCCCCTTCAGATACTGCAAGGCTGCTGAGGTCTCCATGCAGCCTTCTCTTCTCCAGGCTGAACAGCCCCAACTTTCTCAGCCTATCGTCATACGGGAGGTGCTCCAGTTCCCTGATCATCCTCGTGGCCTCCTCTGGACTTGTTCCAACAGTTCCATGTCCTTTTTATGTTGAGGACCCCAGAACTGCACACAATGCTCCAAGTGAGGTCCCACGAGAGCAGAGTAGAGGGGCAGGATCACCTCCTTTGACCTGCTGGTCACTCTCCTTCTGATGCAGCCCAGGATATGGTTGGCTTTCTGGGCTGTGAGCGCACGCACATAATGCAATAGACAGAATTTCATGCAGCAATACTTAAATGAAACCCCAAGATTTCTGGCAAAATGAAAACGCACATCTTTCCCAAAATGACAACATCCTAAATCTGTGACTCCTAGCTGAAGTGAGGATGGGGGTAAATAAGTCGAGACCATGTCCTGTCCCAAGGGAATCTCTATTTACTAACAGTTCATTACACTGCCCTTTGGTGGAGTTGCCAAACCTTATCTTTAACAAAATAGGAAACGGTATTTGAAGTGAACTGTTCTTTCTGTAACAGACTCTTATTTTCCCTAACTACGACACAAAGTTAGCATCCGGGGTATGTTCTATGCTTTAAGCAATTTATCAGATTTATCAGATCAAGAGATACCCTCCTCTTTCCTAGAGAAGTGATGTTGCCAAGAGGAGCAATACAGGGATGATGCATTCCTCATAATTCCATCTCACCTTTACAAGGCAAAGACTTCTTGCCTTGAAAGTAACATCAGTCATTTCTCTACTATATTTTCTCCTCCTCTGAAGGTCATCGAATGGCAACTTATCAAAAGCAAGTTTCTCCTGGATCTACACACAACATGTGGAACCAGAAATCATGTTGCTACAGCCTTCCAATAAGTCACCACAAATGCATCCTCTGCCCTACCTTAGAGAACCACTTCTGAACATCAAAACCTCTATTTTACCATTCTGACATACTATCTATCCCACTTTTATATTTTGTAAGATTTGAGGGTGACAAAGAAAGGAAGACCATAATGTAAAGGAAAAAAAAAAGGCTCCAAAAAGCCACACATTTCAAGGTTTGCAAAACTGCAGCCTCTGCAAATGTTCTCAACTGTTTTCAAAACACTAGAAGATAGAAGCATTTCTAACAGAGCCCAGTGCAGTTTGCTTTGCCTTGTCCTTTCCCAAAACTGAATATAGCCTGATTTTTTTCAGGCCCATTACTAGAAAACAAGCATTCTAAAGAAAAATTTTGGTATTAGACAGACGAAGATGAGGTTTTAAGGCAATGCTAAGCCTAGCTGGGTCTGAACAAACGAAAAGCAAAACACTTCTTCAATGTACAAAAAGCAGACTGTATTTCCTCTGCTTAGGGCACTGATGAAACTGCAGTAACATACACACGCAAAGAAATTAGTAGCTGTAATTTAGAAGGGTATTAGAACAAAACCAAAAAACTAAAAGGAGCCTTGCAGAAGAGCCAGAATCATAATGTACACAACTGGAGGAGCAGAAGTCTGATAGTCAGAAAACTGAGGATGTGCCATCTGCTCATCTTGCTCAAAAGAAGATCTCGCTGTTTTTTCCTGCAGCTTATGCTCACCCAAGACAGCATTCAGTACAATAGTGTCCTTTAGCTGCAAGTTACCAACATTCTGCCACAAAAAGACAGAAACTTTTAGATCATGAACAGGCAATGCCATAAATCCTCCCCCAACCCAGAAGCCCTTAAGAATCCACCTGACTGTCTTTAGCAAGCATGTGTGCTAATTCAGCTGCAAGCTGCAGGTGTCACTTGTACAGGTTTTTTTGGCCTCCAATGATGAGTTGTAACCCTTTCATGCTCAAGAACAACTAATCTTACATAAATTGAGACTAATTTGTGATGTGTATGTATCATTAAACAAACCAAACAGATACCACCAGACCACAGGTACATTCATACTTAAAATACCTGATTCTTTGGCAGAAATCACGTGCAAATGATAAAAGGGGGTTGATCTGGTGTTTTTTAACTGGAATAAAGCACTTACCGTAACCTCTTTTTAAGTTGTAGACTATCGTGAATAATCCTTTTGACAAATTCTAGTTCTCCCCCCTCAGCCATGATTTCTGTGATCCCCCCTGTATTCACAGAACTGGGAGGAGGACGCCGTGGATTTCGAGAATTCACTCCCTGGATGAAAAAGAGCACTTGAGATGAACATTTAATGAAACATTAGGCTGCTTTATACGCTGCTTCCTGCCTCAGTCTTTAATGGGTAGCAAGCACCTCTAGTTACCCTCCCCACCCCATAATAACCACGGATAATAGAGAAATACATTAAAAATAAGCATAACTGAATGAATTCCCTACAATCTCAAACCTAGGTAAGTTACTTGTCACGCCACTATCCTGCTAATAAGAAGTATGTGGTTCAAACACGTAAGATATGCTAGTTACATGCATCTACACAATCTATAGTGTTTAATCTCAACACTTAAATTTTTTTCTGCCCTAGATTATACAGTTACATTTCGGACTGTATTCAGTGGGTACTGAAAGAACTGTTCTGACATATATGATATTGCTTAGATCACTAAGGAAACAAAAAGCACAGACAGGCACAATGCCAGAAGCTAATTCCTCTGTACCACTGGTACACAACAGGCACCTGATTTTGGATGTAGTAGCTATTTTCCAAACTAATGCTCTAAGACAGCAAGAACCTGTGAAAGAATTCTACAGGTCATCCTCCACTCTGGGAAGGGCAACATTTAACTTCTTCAGAACTCCTCTGGAGCCAGTGGGTATGGAAGAAGAAAACTTAAATGCTATGTCATAGTGATTTGGGATTTTCCACTCAACCTCCCCTCAAGGGAAGAGGTTAAATTGGTGCTACCCTCCCACTCACTGACCACTGAGTATATGCAACACTTAGCTTGTTAGCTTACCTTCGCTTCCAGCTGGTTGGCAAAAAAGGGGGGGTTGCACATGCAGAAATCGTAAATGATCTCAGATTCTTCTTTCAGTGCATCCATTAGAAGAGTCTTCTGTGGTACCTTAACCACTAATAGAAAACAGGAATTTGGTCAGTAAGGAACTTCATATTTTATCTAGCACACCATTCACATTTCAGTGTGTCTTGAAACAACACACTGTATAAAACCCGTACTTTCTAAACAATATTTTCTACCAAAAACTGTTAACAAATCTCAACATGCAAAAAGAGACTTCAGGTCAAGGATTAGCATACAAACAAACTGTATGTTTATATACAGTAGCAGAATTACACCAGGCTGTTTAAAACAATTGGAACTGCTGAGTTATACTGAGCTCTCTGATGCAACTACAAACACACCAAAACCACTGTAGTCTCAAACATACTATAGTCTTAAACAATTTATCAGAATCACAACAAAAGAAACAGATAAGAGTTCCTTTCTGGAAAACATTCTGCTTACTAGGGTCCACCATCACAAGGATGAAAGCAAACATCCAGTGTAGATCTCTACTGCCTTTCCCCAAAGGCTGTTATCATTCCCTTGGAAACTGTGGTCAAGTCCTGTAACACATATGCTGAAGACCACAGAAACTCCAGCCCAAGGAGCAGGAATTTAAATATGAATGAAGTCCAGTTAAAGCATGTGTAAAGATTATTAGAAGAAGGACTTCTTACAGACTTTACCAGTCCTGCAACTCACAGATAATGCACACAGAATGAAGGTATTTACAACAGAGGAAGAAGGCATTCCTCTAACATTTACCATGTTTATCACAATCCTAAGAAAACAAAGTCATTAGGGTAGCAGACCATCACCAAGGTGTTCCGGTGATATGTAGCAAGAATAATACCTAGAACACCAACTAACTTCAAAGCTGCAGTTCTGTAAGTCACAAGCATTTCAGAGTACAGAAATCTACAGACAAGAGAGAAACAAATTTTAACTCCTATGAGAATAGAAGGATGGTTCATTTTAAAAATACATTAACATATTGTTCACTGGCTTATAATCTAAATTAAACACTTAGTATTTCTCCCTGTATTAAGTTCTTCACATTTAAAATTACTGACATTAAAATGTTATGCTTTCTCTTTGCACATCTGTTCTGTTTCCCTTGTAACACTGTCCTACACAACATCCTTGTCTCCAAACTGGAGAGACATAAATTTGATGGATGGACCACCCGGTGCTACTAAATATGTTATTACCTCATACCTTTTATAAGATCAGACAAGTTATTCTGTTCCACATTCTTCTTGGCATAATTGAAGCACATATCATCCACTTCTGTTGCAAGAAAATACCAGCCATTCAAAGTTGCTCCTAGCAGCGGGTATATGCAAGATGCCCCTGTCCCTGCAGAAGTGAAAAGGCATGAGAAAGGCAAAAGAAGTCTCTGCTATTACACACAGCGTGGCTGTTAAGTATGTACTTTTTACAACAAAAAAAACTGATTTCAGAAAGTACTGATTAACAATCATTTGCTACTCAGTTCTTTAATGAACTTTATCTTCTTGATTTGAAATACAGGATTGTCAAATATACACTTTTAATAAAATAAAGAATGTAATAATCTGGAATAAATTTTTTTAGTAAATTATCAACGTATTTTTTTTTCTATATGACAGTGATTAACTTATATAGCAAAAGCCAAATATATTCTGGTTTTACTGGGAAAAAAAAAAAGAAGAGCCTATCAATCACATATATATATATCTTCTGCATTTTTCTATTATCTGCCACAAACAAATTATTTTGATGCATACAGCAATCCCCCAAACCAAACCCACAACCAAAGAAACCCTACAAACATTTCTGTTCCATAGAATCACAGAATGGTTTGGGGTGTTAAGATCATCCAGTTCCAACTCCCTGCCATGCGCAGGAACTCCTCACTCTAGATCACGTCACCCAAGGCTCCGTCCAGCCTGGCCTTGAACAGTGCCAGGGATGGAGCATTTACCACTTCTCTGGGCAGCCTGTTCCAGGGCCTCACCACCTTCAGACTGTATTTCCCTAATGCCCCAAATGGTCAAAGAAACAGAAATGCCAGTTAAGACATCTAAAAAAGACAGATGCAACAGATAAAAATCTGGTAACAAACAGAAAGACACAACAGCACAAAATAATTCCTCCTCATAATTATGGCATATCTAGGTGATCATGTTACCCATGACAGTCAAACTTAGGACTAATGAGATACAAGAAAAGGGAAAGGTACCTCACCACCACAAACCCTGAGTTCAGAGGCGTATCATGAGTCTACTGTTACACTGACTTACTGAAGCATAACTAAGTCTGTCAGTATACAAAAGCGTGTGGTTATTTGAGGCACTCCTGCAACATCCACATTCCTCCTGGATGACTTACTGCTTCCCAGGAGTTGGAACATCAACACTCATTGCAGACTCAAACTGAAGATTTTGCAATATTTGGAGGATTTAAAGGATCTGTCTCTTCTACCCATGATGAAGTTCATAGAAATTGTTTTCAAAAATGAAACCTACTATCAAATGCATACAAGCTGGTTAACAAGTTTAAAAGTTATGAAAGGAAAGCAGCTATGCACACACCATGCACGTGATGATACAAAGCTTGTATGCATCACAAATACAGCTAAAAGTACAAGTCAGTACATTTCAGGAGATCAAAAATTCCATTAAAAATAAAAAAATAAATCATATTAGCAAACACCAAGAGAACTGTACCAAGCTTTGAGGGCGTCAGTAACTTCCAAGCTTTAATATCAACCATTAAAACACAAGTTAGAGAGGAAATTCCAGCTTCTCTCAATTTCATTATGAGTTTACTTCAGCAGAAAACAATCTTCAAAAACAAACATTTGAAATCTTAAGGGAAGAGTCTATCAACAAAAATAAAGGGTGTGAACTAAATCCAAACATACTATCACAGGTGCCTTTTAAATAATTCATGCAGAATCACCCAAAATGTGGACTCCAAATGCCAGTTTTATTATCTGCATGTGGAATATACTTTCTATCTCTTACAAAGCTTGCCATTTTTTTCCTAATGAAAACCAAATTGTGTGCATAAGTGTACATCTTATAAACGCACATCTCTAATGAGTAACTGTTCACATTAATCTGCTGCTTTATCCATATCGTCCAGATATGACCCAGTAGGAGATGCCTATGGGATCATCTGCGGCTGATCTCTGCTCCCAAGTAACAAGCAACAGGACAAGAGAAAACGGCCTCAAGCTGTACAGGGGACGTTCAGACTGGATATCAGGAGCAATTCCTTCCCCAGAGGGTGCTCAGGCATTGGAACAGGCTGCCCAGGGCAGTGCTGCAGTCACCATCCCTACAGTGACATGGGTTAGTGGTGGCCTTGGCAGTGCTGGGGAACGGTTGGACTTGAGCTTAAAGGTCTGTTCCAACCTCGATTTTATGATTCAATAATCCAGATATTGAAACTGAACAAATGGCACTGGAAGCAACACCATCCACCTGTGGATGCTCAGTAGAGTTTACAAAATATTTTGTTTTCAACAATAAACAGAAAATTTTTGACCATCTACAAACAAAACACAGCTTTGCCAGCATTTGCCCTGGTTTCTAACTAAGGCCCTTTTCCAATTTAGCTCATAAAAATAGCTGCATTGGGGGAAAAAAAAAATACAGTTTATAAAGAGAGATCATCTGTCAAATACAACTGGAACCACAGAAAAACATTATTAAAAGGAATGCTAGAAAACATTGCTATGCAACTCACAAACTCACGTAGAAATCTAATGCAAAGTTAGTAACGGCTAACATAATTCACTGGTTAAAAGACTGAGAAGAGTTGCCATCTTGTTTTAATTCCTTTGAAGTGACATTTTTGCCTGTGTTAGTGGCAGCACCATTTTTACATACAAAGCTATGCTCAAGAAAGTTCAAGGCCACAAGAAGTCGAACAGTTCCTGCTATGGCCATGCTTGTGTTTGCACAGAGAAACCCTCCCCCCCAAGAAACCAAATGACATACCAATGCAGTCAGACTGCCCATCTCCCCATGGCAAGCACAGCTCAGCTTTTTCTGTCTCTCGAAATTCACGTTTAGATATAGACGTGTTACAAGCCTCACCAGCTAGTTTTACTGACAGCAAACAGCACACCAAACATTCCGTTTTACCTATATCAATGCCTCGTCTGACGACTCGCTCGCCAGCATCCTGGTGACCGATGAGATCCTCCACCCAGTGGATGTAGTTCAGCCTCAAGGGAACGGTCGGAATAAGCCTTTCCACGGGGATGTCAATCGTAAGCCCAAAATCCTCCTTCAGGAGGGTGCACGTTAGAGCTCTCACCGCCTCGGGGTCCTTAAAGTTCAGGCTGAAAGGTACAAATCAGCGCTTAAAGCGGAGCCAGCGCCCTCCCGCTCGCCACAAACAGCCCGGCCCGGCCTACCCCCGCCGCCGCGCGGGCCGTACCTCACCCTGCCGGTGAGGGTGGTCTGCACATGCTGCTGGAACTCGGGGTACTTGCCCGCCAGGTAGGCGAAGTCGGGTGGCTTGTCCTTGTACCGGTTGCGAGCGTGCATGGACTTGTTGAGGGCCATGGCGGCGAGGAGAGAGGAACCGGCGCCCGAGCGCGGCAGGCCAACGCCGTCCCCCGCCACAGGCGGGCCGACCGACCCAGCTCCCGGCGCGCACTGCGGTGCCCTGGGGCGTACCAAGGAGCGGCAGGCGGAGGGGGGTGGAGGGAGGCGGGCGTCGTCCTGCTCAGACCATAGAGCACGGCGCCGAAGGGGGAGCAGTGAGTCCCCGGAGGCCGAATAGAGAAGAGACCAAGGCACTTTACCTGAGTGTTTCATATACATTCGTCGCCTCAGACTTAGATACACAATGACTAATAAAGATAAAAGAATAAAATGGTGCAAGCAGCTGAAAGTCCTGTTCAGGCTCAGACCACTCTGCTATTCACAGCCATCACCTGCCCAAGTCACATCCACTACATTGAAAAGATTTCTTAAGGTTGAGGGAATGGCTTTAACATGGCAGAGGGGAGGCTGAGATGAGCTCTTAGGCAGAAGCTCTTCCCTGCGAGGGTGCCCAGAGAAGCTGTGGCTGCCCCATCCCTGGCAGTGTTCAAGGCCAGGTTGGACAGAGGGGCTTGGAGTAACCTGGTCTAGCAGAAGGTATTAACTACGAACAGTCCAGTAACTAAGGTATAAGACAAACCACTGCTGCAACCACCAATAATAATACTGATAAAGGAGATAAAAAGGGAAGAGAATACAACTGCTCACCACCCGCTGACCAGTACCCCAGCCGACCCCAGCACTGATCTAACCCATCCAGGTAACTGGCCCCAGTTTATATAGTGGGCATGACATGCTGTGATATGGAATACCTCTTTGGCTAGTTTGGGTCAGGTGTCCTGTCTCTGCTTCCTTCCAACTTCCTCCTGGCAGAGCATGAGACTCAGAAGGTCCTTGGTCAATGTAAGCATTACTGAGCAGCAACTAAAACCATCGGTGTTATCGGTGCTGTTCCCAGGCTGAAAGTCAAAACCACAGCACTGCACCAGCTACTAAGAAGGAGAAAAATCACTGCTACTGCTGAACCCAGGCCAGTTTGTTCCACAGGGTAATGTTTAGCATAGCTGTTCTGTTCTGTTCTATTTCATTCCATTCTATTCCCTATGCTCACAATGAGTTGTACAATGAGGAGACCATTATTAACTCAAAATGCCAAGGGAATTCCAGCACCGAAAGCACTTTCAAAGACACAAATCAGAATGGTTACAGGTAGAAAGAGTGTTTTATTCAGAAATAAAGTTCTTTTAGTTGTCTGGGTTTAGTTTAGCTTAGTTTAGTTGATTTCAGTCTGGTTTAGTTTAGACCCTTCACTTGAGCTGGAAAAAACCTCCCTTAGAGCCTGACAAAGGAAAGGCAGGACAGGAGCGGTGCCTTGGTGGTGCGAGAGCAGTGCAAGAAGCAGCCAGCCAGAAAGGGCCAGGGAAGAGCTGACAAGGGGTGGTGCTCAATGCTACAGAGGACAGCAGCGAGTCCCGGGGCCACGCTGGGGCCACCGTGGGAGTCCAGAAGGCTGCCTCCCCCCGGATGCGGGGCACGAGGGCCACCTGCGTGGAGCACGAGCAGCTGCCTTTGGGACACAGTGAGCCAAAGGAGCCCCATGAAGGGGCTGTGCTCGGCTGCGGAGGAAGGCAAAAAACCCCAGGGACGCTTGCTAGTCCAGCCTGGGGAGAAAAAAGCCTTCCCCCCCCAGCTGCAGGACACGAGGGGCCACCTTCGTGATGCACGAGCACCAGGCGATAACGCAGCCAAAATGGCCCCAGGAGCCCTGACAAGTGGTGATGCTCGGTGCTCAGAGGAAGGCAAAAAACCCCCGGGGACCCGTGCCAATCTGCCCCGGGGGAAAATTCCTTCCTGACCCCAGTGCTGGCGATCGGCTGCTCCCTGAGCATGTGAGCAAGACCTGCTCCTGATCCACACGCTGCTTATGCCTCTGAGGGGACAAGGGGACGCTGGCACTGCCTTTTCTGCCTCCTCCTGGAGCCATCGCAGGTTCTTCCAACACCACCAGAACGCCAAAGGTCTGATGACTCCCCAGAGCAAGAATCTTCCTGTGCTTGGCAGTGGAGCTCCAGAGCACTGGGGGAGGGCAGTGAACCAACTGTGCATCCTATTTCTTCCGGCTGCTACCACTCTCTCCCCAGGACATTAGGATGGTGAGCTCCCCGACGACTGAAGCAGGATTTCCATCCATCCATCTGTCCATTCATCAGACGAGCTTTGAGCATGGCCCCTCCAAGAGCTGCAACTGCAGCAGAGAACCTCCTGCAGCTTCATGTTCCCTCCCTCAGCAGCCTCCTCACCTAATTCCCTGGTGCTGAGGACATGAGGGTGGTGAGCTCCCCGACGATTGAAGCAGGATTTCCATCCATGCATCCATCTATCCATCCATCAGACGAGCTTTGAGCATGGCCCCTCCAAGAGCTGCAACTGCAGCAGAGAACCTCCTGCAGCTTCATGTTCACTCCTTCAGCACCTTCCTCACCTAATTCCCTGGTGCTGAGGAGATAAGGATGGTGAACTCTCTGATGACTGAAGCAGGATTTCCATCCATCCATCCATCCATCCATCCATCCATCCATCCATCCATCCATCCATCCATCTGATGAGCTTTGCGTGTGGTCCCTCCAGGAGCTGGAACAGCAGCACCGAACCTCCTGCAGCTTCGTGCTGCTTCAAGTGCTCCCCCCATCAGCTCCCTCCCCTTCCCAGTAATTCCCCCGATGCCTCAAGGGCTTCCTCTCGGATGCCCTCAGGCTGCCAGCTCTGTCCTGGTGGCAGCGCCGGGCACTCTGGCAGTGGGAGAGGGGAGGGCGCTGGACTTACACTGCCCCAGAGCATTGTGATGCTGCGTTGCCGGGTGCTGGCGCTATGACATGGGGTGACGGTTCCCCCGCAGCCCTGCCCACCGCAGCCCTGCTGCTGCTGCCCCCTCGCCCAGCATCCCTTGGTGAAAGGCCTTTGGGGTGCTGGCCTTGAGGCAGGGCCTGTGCCCTGGCGGCCCAGAGGGATGTCCCTGCCCATGGTGGCCACACACTGGGCACTGCTGCAGGGTGCCCCTGTAAATAAATCTGGATGTTCAGAACATATCAATAAAGGCTTTTATACCATGCACTCATTTGACTGTGGCGATCCCAAAGGTGGAAGAAAGGGGTTTGGGTTCCCTCTGCACGAACTTTGCAGAAACGTAGAGAGCATAGAGCATTTCCTCACCACTCCTTATCAATACACCCAGTGGCATTTGCTGCTACACTGCTTATGGTAAGGTCTTCTTCTTGGAAAGAAGAATTTAAGGTATCTCTTCTGTGTTTGTTTCATGATTTAAGCCCAACCGGTAACTCAGAAGCATACAGCCGCTCGCTCACTTCCCTGCTTCTTCCTCCCCCTGCTCCCAGAGGGATGGGGAGGAGAACAGAAAGAATGTAACTTCCACAGGCTGAGATAAGAACAGTTCAGTAACTAAGGTATAACACAAACCAATACAAACCACTACCGCTACTACCAGTAATAATAATGATAAGAGAGATAGGGGAGAGAACGCAGCCGCTCACCACGAGCCGACCGATACCCAGGCCGACCCGAGCAATGATCTAACCCTTCTGAGTAACTGCCCCCAGTTTACATCCTGGGCATGACATGCTGTGGTATGGAATACCTCTTTGGCTGGTTTGGGTCAGGTGTCCTGTCTCTGCTTCCTCCCGGCTTCCTCCTGGCAGAGCATGAGACTCAGAAGGTCCTTGGTCAATGTAAGCATTACTGAGCAGCAGCTAAAACCATCGGTGTTATCAGCGCTGTTCCCAGCCTGAAAGTCAAAACCACAGCACTGCACCAGCTACTAAGAAGGAGAAAAATCACTGCTACTGCTGAACCCAGGACATTATCATACAGTTGTGCTTGGTGACCATCAATTATGAAAGACAATGTGTATTACAGTGAGCTTTGTATTGTCTCCTTTGATTAAGAAAATAGAAAAAGAATCAGCCTCAACTAAAAGAGGATGTAAGTATAACAAAACAAAGCTTTACTTCAATTCCTGGCTTTGTCACTGACTTCCAAGTTTCCCAATCAGTGGAGTCAGAACAGTCCTTACTGCCTTAACACGGTGCTTTGGTTCCTCAGACAAACACAGAGTCCTGTGATATTAGCATTAACATTTAATCTACTATTTTAAGGTATTTTCTGTTTAAAAAGCCAAATACAAATGAAAATGACTCATTGCCTATTGTTTAAAAAAGTCACTTTAAATATGCCAGCTTCCCCCTCTGACTCTTGGATATCTGAGAAGACCTGCAGCCCAGTTTAAATTCAGTCCCAATTCCTGCCCTCAGTCAGCATCCTGTGACTTATGGGCAGCTAAGCTTTACATACAGGAGTTCATAAAACATACAGGAGTTCATAAACCCTCTCTTGTTTTGGGTTTTGGTTTCATTTTTAAATCAGACCATCAAGCCACCCACTCTGGCAACTCCTGGAAGTTATTCTCCTTTCTCTGCCCCCGCCCCCCCCCATCACAGAAGTTGATATGGAGAAACCAGAACGGAGGCAGAGGTAAAAATATGCATTTTAATTCAGAGCACTTACTGTATTTACAGTAGAAAGTGTCTCTCCAGCCAAGGGATGAGAGACTAAAACCAGTCCACATTACAAATCAGCCTGCACCTGATGTAGGCTAATTGATTTTTGCTGCTTACACTTCACCCAGTGTAATACCCTTGAGAAAATGATGGTGTGAGCAGGGAGAGGGTACCAAACGGCTCTTGCACCCAGGCAGCAATCACAGAGTACAGCCCAGGAAGTAGTGTGAAATTATTTAACAGCTGCTAAAAGCACACATCTGTCTATCTTTATATATATATATATATATATTTATATATATATATGTACACATACACAGTCCCATTTGCAGTTAGATCAGATCCAGCAAATCATTCAGAGAGAGATCAGCAGGTAGACACAAGCCTACCAACCTGTGTGCAAGCACAGATGTGCAGAGGTGCTCATGCTACCAGGTACATAGGTACCTTCTCACCCAGACAGATGAACACATTCCTTCCTCTTCTGCACTTGAACAAACACACAAGCTGGTGTTTTGTTAATGCTATCATACATGGTTTCTAGGTATAGGAAAATAAAAACTTGACAAAAAAGCACCAACCTTCTCATCTGACTCACTGCCTCAGAATCCTTGCTCCACTTGAACCTGAGGAAAATGGGGGTGTGCAAAGGGTAACATACTCCCGTTTCCCACAGCCACCACTTCTGAATTTCCACGCCTCTTTTGCCACAGGGATAACCCGTTGATGCCGAAAGGGGGCAGTCCTCTCCTATTCTCAGAAAAGCACAACCTCTCTCCACTTCCTGAGAGTCAGATTTAGCAATCCAAGGGCTGCAATGTGAGCCAGTTCAACTGTCTGATCTTGCAGAAACACAGATCTGCAAAAAGTGAGTAAGTACTTTACCATATGAACAGCCAGCTTAACCAAGACACCCTACAAGTTCACCTACCACATATGCTGCATGGAGCACCTATTTCAGAAACAGCTAGTCCATAAAACATCTGATCTAAGTCACTCTGATCTGCCTTGGCTTAAAGGCATTGAATATATGGTGGCTGAGAAGCAAACCTCAGCCTTCCTCCAGCATAATGTGCTGCTGTTCCCAACAAATCCAGATGAGTGTTAGAAAGGCAGGGAGGTATGAGAAAAGGAAGACAAGAAAGGGAGGGACTTATGATCATCTTTTAACAGCCTCAGCCAGGGCAGCTGAAGCAGAAATAGACTAATGATGGATGTGGAAGCTGCAAGGTTGAGAACTCTGGTTTAGCAAAGCCTCCTGAATGGCTTCACTGCAGCCACTCAGCTCCATCTGGTTGAGAACACAGCTGATGTGCTCCACAGTTGCTGCATGGCTCATCTGCAGTTTCCACTGTCTAAGCATTTCATACTGGGCATCTCTGAAACACCGGTGCTCCATCTCAGTTCGCTCTAGATCATGGTCGCTCAGGCCCAGACGCCTCACAAATTCTTTCCACCGAGATGGCGGTACATGATCCACCACAGTGTAGAGAATAGAAGGGCCTGTGAAAAGAGAAGAAATAGCGTTGAGAAACAGGATTCTGCGGCCTCAAGGAGAATGTGAATAAATCCAGGGCTGGATGGTGCCTTGGGATTGTGCATTGCCCACTCCTGTTTGTTTCTTCTACAGAGTCACACAGATTTGCTCTTATGCCCCAAAAAGCAAAGGGAATGCTTCCACATGCTCTTGTGTAAAGTTATGAGCAAAGTTGAGCACACATGTTTAGGCCTTGCTACCACACATTACAGCAAAACCAAAATGTTCTGTGTCACCATCCCAGAGCTATTAAGACTGACAGCATGTCACTACGCATGACAAACCATTTTGCTGGTAGGTAAAAAGGACAGCAGAAAACCCTAGCAGAGATATTTAGCATATACAGCCTCACAGGCTCTGGGTGTACTTCTGGCTTTGCACTGCCTTTGTGCCATGCATTAAGTATAGAAACAGGTCACATACACTGGGTAAGGTCTGTCCAACATCCTCCTAAGCTGCATCTGCATAATCAGGTTCTCATTTGCCTGGGGAAAGAGGGAAGGATGAGGGAGTTTCACTTACTGTCTGGAAGCTGCCTCTTCCTGGCAGGTCTCACACAGTCTGGGAACTCATGTGAGCTTTGCGGCAGAGGTGCAGGTGATGGTGTTGCATTCACCAACAATTCTGTTTCTTTCCGGGACTCAGGAAGAAGGATGGAAATTTCACCTCTTTTTACCTCAACCTGAAAGACACATTTTCTTAGTCCTGAATCACCTGCAGCAGGACAATACACCTGTCTCCTGCAAGGAGCCACTAGCTTTATAGATTAACATTTATCCAAGATGGGAGGGAGCAGGTACTAAGGTTTTAATTCTTCCTATATGCCTTTTTTGAGCAGAAGGCACCAAACATTTCCTTCCAGAAGAACCCAAGGAATTTAACTCCCTTCTGGCATCAAAAAACTGTAGTCCAGAAGAAATTATTTCTTTACCATACCTAGTAAAGCTGGTATCCAAAATCACCACCATTTTAGGAGCTCCACATGCCACCATTCCCATCAGCCTGTAAGGCTGTGAAAATCCCACCTCAACTACTGCTTACTTGACAAACAACAATGGACCTGAGAGAATACTATGAGGCAACACTGACTAGTTTGTAGGGTCAAGATCTGAAGTGAAATTAGTTAAATCCTCTGAGCTTGGGGTGTACAGGGAGGAAAAGGGATTAAGGACCAGCTACCTGGAAAAAAAAGTGCATAAAGAAAGAAAAAGGCAGGAGTTTGAAAAGCATCCTCTAGAAGAGGGGAAGTAAAATGTTACTGGCTCCACCCTCAAGAAAACTTCTGAATTTAACAGCCCTATTACTCAGCTCATTTGAAAATAGCCCCATGGGGAAAACCGCTACTCTGGATCCCAGGATAACATAATTGAGAGCAGAAGGAAAGCTCTTATACTCATCATCTTGCTCACCTCAGATACTGGTTCCTTGGTTGTCTCTGGCAAAGTGACTTTAAAGAAAAGGAAAGCAAACATTATTTTAATTTCCTCTCATTCCAGAAAAAACAAACAGGAAAGCAGCTATTCACAGTCATGCCTGCAAAAAGGTTTTCTAGCAAAACACACATCTTCCAGCAATAAGCTCAAACACACTTCCAGTCACAGCTATGGGCATGGATGCAGAACTGCAAGAACTACTGCTCCAAAAAGCTTAGCTGTCAAGTTCTCACATTCCTTTGCCCTTGCACCAAAGCAGAGCAATGGGATCCCACTTTTTGCCCTCCCTCACACTTGTGCATACACAAACACACAGAGAATGATGTCGATCCCAAATAACATTGCCACATATGCTGTACTCACCACAGGAGTAGGAAGATGATGTTATCCTCTTTTTCTGGATGAGCTTCACTACTTTTTTTACAATGTAGAGGATGAAAATAACTCCAAATATTGCAACGATGATGCCAAGGACAAGGCTCCCATCTGGACAAAAGGAAGACAGCAAATTATAGAGTGACTGAGAAAGAAGGAGGAAATTGCTAGAGGAAGAACAGCAAGTGAAGATGTGTAAGTAGCAGGGAGAAAAAGAGCAGTGTGAGAGAATGGAGAAAAGATGACTTTACAAAAGGCATTAGCAGAACAAAAGCCTGCACTGAAAAGACACCACTGCCTCTCAGTTCCCCCAGTACTCACTGAGCCCAGTTGAAGTCGGTGAAGCAGTCACCGGGCTATGACACAGCAAGCATTCTTCATCAATGCAGCTGAAAGGGCAAATCAGAGGTGAGCATGCATGAAATGAAAGAACAGCCATTTGCAATAATCCTAAGTAACAGACAAGTCAAGATGAGCCTACAAAGCAGAGCAATGGAGTGTGGCTAGTGACTCTGGGTTCTTACTGGGCCAATGCCTACTAAGAGAAGACCGAGGATCACAGAGGAGAAGACTCAATTGCCCCAGAAAGGCAGAATGTTATAAAGTTATGTTGAGATGGACAGAGCCTTGAGAAAAATTTCTTCCTGTGGGGCTGTCCTGGGTTCATCTGTAACAGTTATTTTTCTCCTTCCCAGCAGCTGGTGCAGTGCTGTGTTTTGGCTTTAGCCTGAGAACAATGCTGATAACACATCAATGTTTTAGTTGTTGTTCAGTATTGCTTACTCTAATCAAGGACTTTTCAGTCTCATGCTCTGCCAGTGAGGAGGGGCACGGGAAGCTGGGAGGAAACAGAGACAGGACACCTGACCCAAAATAGCCAAAGGGGTATTCCATACCACAGCATGTCATGCCCAGTATCTAAACTGGGGGGAGTCACCCAGTAGGCCCAGATCCTCCTTGGGTCAGCCTGTGTATCGGTCAGCAGGTGGTGAGCAATTCTGTTGTGCATCACTTGTGTTTATTGATGTTTTTTTCCCTTCCCTTTTTAGTTTCATATTCTCTCCCCTTGTTATTCCTATTATTATTACTATTATTATTAGTGGTAGTGGTTTTGTATTATGTCTCGGTTACTGGACTGTTCTTCTCTCAACCCATGGGATTTACATTCTTGCCATTCTGCTCCCAGTCCCTCTGGGAGCAGGAGGAGGGGGAGGGAAGAAGGGGAGAAGTGAGCGTGCAGCTGCGTGGTGCTAAGTTACCAGCTGGGCTTAAAGCACACCAGGGGCTCCTGTCTGCTGTCTCTCCTACGAGGGGTATGCCCCCTTCAGTACATGGGCATATAGAGAAAAATGCTCACCTGTTGCAAGGCTTGCAAACATTACTAAGTGTCAGGAAGAATCCAGGCTTGCACCTGCAAACTGCGTCTTTGTTCTTTGTACCTGTAGAGAAAAGAAGGAAACATTGTCATGATCTGGACAGAGAAGGAAACAAAAGGAGAAAAATCCACTCCAAGATAGGTGGGAGATTTTACCTCAGAGTCTGAAGGACAGAAAGAAGAACTCTGTCTGCATTTGAGAACAGGGTTGGGAGAAGATAAAAATAATAACACATAAGGGTACCACTGTCCTGGTAGGCAGGGAAAGGGACTAAAATTACAGTGCAGCTGAAACTGGTCTAAAGGATAGTGACAGTTCCAGTGCAAAAGCAGGAGAAGTCACTCAAGTTCAAGCGTGACAGGAAGAAGAAATCGCATTAGTTAGGCAAAGATGAGGGAGAAGTGGTCCCGTAGCAGCTGGGGCTGGTGAGGAAGTCAGCTCAGGGCAAGGAGAAATCACTTCCCAGACATGGGACACGTTCACTCCTGTGATCTGCTATGCTGTGACTGGAAGGGGTAAGAAATCAAAGATGTATGGCTTCTAAGCAAGTCACAGTATGGAGACTGAGTAAAACAAGCATAGGGAGGAGCAGACAAGAATAGTTATAGAAGGACGTAAACTTGCAGGAGGGGAAAAGATACTATAGCAAGCAGCATGCATTCTGTGACAAGTGAGGGACAGGACTAAAACAGTTCTACATCAGCCAAGAGGAAAGGAAATTGCTCAAGGCCAGCATATGATGACCCTTGAGGGTAAGCGTAAGTTTGGAAACTGACAGAGAAAGATTACCCAGCACCAGAAGGAACACATGCACCAGTGAGACAGCAAACCTCACTACAGGCTACGAGACAGGAAAGGTGTCAGGAGAAGCAGAATTTGCAAAGAAGAGGAGATAGCTTGAGGCCAATGTATGGCACACAAACAGAACAAGACTGTAGCTTGAAGTGGAGGGCAATAAGTAGTATCTGGTCAAGACCCAATTCCCGACTGGAGATGAGGCAGCTTAGGACAGCTAACACGGGTACTTTTCCCAGACACCTGCACCATTCCCAGGTCATGCCTGATGCCACTGGGTGTATAGTTAGCATTACCTGAGCTTTCTTGATCTCTTGACATCTGCTCTAGAGCATAAAGACATGCAGTACATGCAAGGCAGAGGTACCAGAATTGAGTAAAGAGTACCTCCTCATACAGGCAATATCAAGAAGCCACTCACAGAAGGAAGACAGAAACTATGACAGAAAACAGGGATTGATACCAAGGCAGGCAAAAAATGGCAGTCTTCCTGGGGAAATGGGGCAGGCAAGACCAAGAGTTGATCCACAATCACTTCAGGGCAAGGCGCTGAAGCATGTCAGAAAGTAAACAGAGGGCTGTTAATGTCTACCCTAGAACAGTATAACTGTACTGGAACCATGTCCATGCCATACTCACAGTCAGTAATAGTCCCATTGACACATGAGCTGCAGTTCCTACACTGGAAGAGATCGGCCAGGCCAATCTGGTACTGGTTCTTCCGACAGCCACATACGGTATCTTGCTTTGGGGTGCAGGGAGTCTCTACTATCTGCTGGAATTCTGAGGAAAGAAAGGAGAAGTGATTATTCCAACCTCTTCCTTCACCTTCAGCTGAGAGCACTATTACGACTGGATGCATCATGATCCCCTAATCTTCCCAGGAAAGGCCAAAAAGGCCTGCAAACTATATCTCAGGCCGTAGACATTTGGTAACCCTTATTCTTGCTGTCCCCAATCCCTTCCCATACACTGTCCTTCTGTCCAATCAACTGTTCATTTTTCCAAGCTTCCTTACTCACCTTGCCATCCCCTCAAGCCCCCACTTTCCAACTACCAGCCTTTTTCCTCAGTTCTATAGATAGCTCACCTCTACGGCAACGTGTGCACCGGAAGCATTTAGACATAGTGTTATCCACAGCTGTGAATGTGCCATTAGCACACGGAAGACAGACGGGCGCCTGGTCAGGCCGATCACAGTCTTTTGCCTTGTAGGTACCTGCAATAAAATCACTTATCGGAGCTCTGACAGAGCTCTCACCACTGTGAGGGACACAGCCCAAAAGAAAAGATCAGGAGTAATAGTTTATCTGAGTAGGGACATGTGCCAAGTAGAGAGAGCACTGATGTAGCTGTAGGACAGAGACAGTTCGAGTATGCAGGGAAATGCTCTAAGGTGGAGGTCACTATTACTGTCCTTTTCTACATACCTGCATGGCACCTCATGCAGCAGTGGGTCTCTCTGGGATGTAGATATTGTCCTAGTTGACACTGTATCTGCCTTTTTTCACTCAAGGAGCTAGAGGGATCTCTTCCATCCAAAGGTATCTGATGGACTTGCAGTCCATCAGATGGTACTGGAGAAATTTCTACAGATTCCTTCGTCAACATGCAGACAAATGTTAGGACAACCTGTAAATACAGACGGAGAAAGAAGGAGAGGGAAAGGAAGAGAGAAAACATCATATCCCCTTGCAGACTGCACAGCTGACTTCAGCACTAAAATGTTAAAAAAGGGAGTTCAATTGACTTGACAAATTCTGGTATTAGGAAAAAAAGACAACCAAAAAACCCTCATGCCTGACATTTGTGTTATTAATACTCCATACAATGGTCTCTATGACCAACTGGCTGTATATAAAGCAAATGCTTTTTTATGATGTGCAATTTATAAATGGAATGCCTTGAAAATGCTGCAGCTTGCAAGAAAGTTACTCAAGAGCATAGGAGTGTTTTTATTAAGGGAGGCAGTAAGACTGCCCATCCAGAAACAGTTTCAGAGAGAAGAACACGACCAGTACTTGCAGTTCTACTGAATAAATAAACCAGATGGGAAGCCTGGATTAGAAGGCAGAGAAGGATCTCACTGCATGCAAAGTACAGAAAAACTTCCAGAACTTCTCCTGAGCAAGGAAGCCCTAGAAACATGGGAAAGTTAGGTTTTCAATTTTCCCCCTGACAAACATACATTCTTCCTCTTAAACTGCAGCCACTAACATTCTGAAGAGTCTGTCACAAAAATGTGCACTTTTCCCCCCCTTTTTTTATTATTCCTTTAGGATTTACTTGCTATTCTTAATTTTTAAGATGGCAGTTGTCAAGAATGTTAACAGGAATATTAAGACTGGAATGACTGCAGTATGACTGTAAGGGAGCATGTGTACACACACATGGGAAGGAACAGCAGAACAAAGGGTTAAAAGAGCAGCCTGCACTGATAACAGAGAACACCATTTCCCTGGCCATTGTTTTCAGAACACTATTCCCAGCACTGAATTGAGAAATGTGCTGTTTATGTTGTGGCCAAAAGGTCTCACTGGTGAGAGGACAGTGTAGATGACTCATCAGCGAAAGAGGCACCAGGAGGATGGTCACGAGACTGCAGCAGATCAAAAACATGATTCCTTTGCCTGTTGGCCCAACAGAACAGATCCTCAGCATCTATTTCAAACACACATTAAGACAAGAAAAAAAACCCCATACAATAATAAAAAAATAAGTTAAAAAAACAAAGCCAGGAAACAACGTGGCCCAAGATATACAGAGCCTAAAGCCAGCCAGTTTCTACGGCAAAGGCCCATCCCATTCCAGCCAATGACTCCCAAAGAGTATGATGGACTTGTCCAAAAACTAGTCTGTAGTGCCATAAAGAACCCCAGCGGCACAATCACACCACCACAGCATCCCTTACTGTCTGTGCTGCACACATGTGATCCTGGCTACATCATCTGGCCATATACCTGTTGGTACTTCTGAGTGTGTCACAGAGAGCGTGCTAGCGTAGTCTGTGCATTAGATTGAGTGAATTCATGAAAATCAATACATGGTTTTGCAAATAAACACCACCCTGCCAGTCTGTACGATCTCACACCGAGTTTTACTACACCAGCTTCCCTACATTGTAATGTTTTCCCAGCTTGCTCTTGTGGACAAGGTAAGATGCCTGTACAGGAGTAGCTTTAGAGTCTGGCTCCTTTTTGCATTTTCAGGTAGGAGAGTTACAGCAAAAGCAAAGTAAAGCAATAAGGGCAAACCACAGTGCCGATACCAATTTTGTGGTTGTGAGCTTAAGCAAGGATATGCAAGATGAGACAACTATGACAGCTCCACGCTGTCCTGTTGCTCTCTCAAAATTAAAGCCTTGAGGAGAAAGGCACATACATGAAAGCAGCTCAAAACCTCAAGCAAGAGAGGAGTTTGCAACTCTGACAAAGCAAAAACCCCATTTTTCAGAGGGCTCTGTCATACAAAGACATATTCAATAGACAGATGTTAAAATGGTGAACAGGAAAAAGAAAACCACATATTTAAATACCATTGTTCCAGACTTAATTATCTGACCACAGGATACATGTAAGCACTCCAACAACAACCCAGCAAGAAATAAAACTCATTTCAGCAACTGACAGTCCTACAGATTGATTTGACTGCAAGAAAATGGGTAAAAGATCATTCACACAGATGGTCTGACAGCAAGAATCCTGATTCTTTAGCCAACGATTAATCCCCAACATAGCAATATATACAGCAGGCCCATAAGTCAGAACTGGCCCTAAAACTGAACCCCGAGGAACATCACTGGTGACCGGTCACCAGCTAGATACAGCTCCACTTACAAAGCACTGAAGCCTCAAGTTATAGGTAAGAGCTCACCAAGGCAAAGTTCAGAGATTTCTACAACTGAAAATGGTTTTCCATTGTTAGATTTACAACATGCTCCATTTTCACTTGCCAGGAGAAAGAACGAGTAGCCACTAACCAATGCTGCATAGAAGAGTGGACAGCATGCGTCAGCTGAGTGGTAACTCAAACCACCAAACCACATCATGCACACCAGTGACTCACGTTCTTAGTGAGCTGGGAGCGCCCAGGAGAAAGAAGAGTAAGCAGAAACTCTAGGTTTTACTTCTGCAACTGCTGATGAAATAAACACAACAAAACCAGAATGCTGCTTCCCTAAATCATTCTGCCCCTCAGGGTGACAGCTATGTGCCCTCAGATGTGAGGAAACCATAGCTCCTTCTCATGTCTCATGAGAGCACTTACTGTTGACAGCTACAGTGAAAAAAATCCACAACATTGCACAAGCCCAGCAGCTCTTCTATGGAAGGTTTTGACAGCTGAGACAGGAGTTTGGAGCCCCTGCAACATCTTCAACCTCAAATATCCTTGAATGACTGCCAACGCTACAATTCACACCCTTGCTTGCTGCTTCTGCCTCACCAGACCAGAGAACTGTGAGGTGACATCTCTACAGAGTAAGGCAAAAAAAGGAAGGAACAGGAAAGATAAAAGTGAAGAATGTAGCAAGATGCAAGGACGATTGGGAGGGCAGGGTGGAAATAAGAAGAGAACTTGAGAACACTGTTCTCAGGCCAAGGAAAAAGAATCGTAAAATCCCAGACTGGTTTAAGTTGGAAGGGACCTTAAAGCTTATCCAGTTCTAAACCCCTGCCATCGGTAGGGACACCTTCCACTAGACCAGGTTGCTCCAAGCCCCATACAACCTGGCCTTGAACACTGCCAGGGATGGGGCAGCCACAAGTTCTCTGGGCAGCCTGTGCCAGTGCCTCAGCACCCTCACAGGGAAGAACTTCTTTGTTATATATAATCTGAGTCTCCCCTCTGTCAGGTTAAAGCTATTCCCCCTTGTCCTATCACTACATGCCTTTGTAAAAAGTCCCTCTCCACATTTTTTCTAGCCCTTTTTTTGGTATTCGAACACTGCTACAAGGTCTCCCCTGAGCCTTCTCTTCTCCAGGCTTAACAACCCCAACTCAGCCTGGCTCCATAGCAGAGATGCTCCTGCCCTCTGATCATCTTTGTGGCCTCCTCTGGACTCACTCCAAGGCAGCACAGTACCTGAAACAGAGGGACAAGGACAGGGAAGTGCAGCATATCAGGGTTATTATCTGCCAATGCCCACAAGGCTGGGAAATATCAAATCACTCAGCATGGAATGTATCTGTATCATTTGCTCTGCCCTCCCCATGCAGAGCTGTAGCCTTGCTGCTACCTACAAGGCTCCTCACCCTCAGGTAAAAGGGCAGAGGAAGCAGGTACAGTGACACACAGTATGACAGTATGACAGGAAAGAGAAGATGGAGAGGGTCACGTTGGGAGCAAGACTCCCTTCTCCTGGAAAGTTGGTGGATGCTCAGAGGTGTCCAGAGTGGAGCAAGGTGAGTCACAGAAAGCAAACTGACTAGGAAGGGAGGGATTGAACAGGTGAGAAGTTACTCCTGCCCCCACCACAGCACCTGGAAACCCCAGTGCCTGTTCACGTGAACTCACAGGAAGGCAATACTTGCTGGAGCAGCTGCTCAAGTATGAGTATTTCAAACAATTCACATAGTATTGCTCATCACTAAGCTAATGTTTAAAATAATCCAAATTAATAATTTCCAGAGTTTAAAAAACCTTAATACAAAAGCATAAAGTGGAAAATTTCAGAATAAAATGATTTTATAAATCCAGATCTGCTGTTAAAATCCAGAGATGGAGGCTTACTCCTTTTTTAGTATGTAACATACTCATTTAATAAAGTGTTTCCCCACCACAACAGCTTATTCAACCTCTTCTCTCAGGAAAGACATTCAGTTTACAACTTCCATTTTTAAACTGAAGAACTTCCTGCAAAGAGAAGACGTTCCAAGTCAGTCATTAGAACTTCTCAAACATATATTAATAGAAATTTCCCTTTGCTTAAAAGGATTCAGCATGGTAAACACCAATGCACAGGTAATCTATGCACCAGTTCTATCTTAGCCTTTTTGAGGAGTCATAAAAAAAAAAAAATTAAAAAAAAAAAAAAAAAATCAGCCAGCTTGGAAGTTCAGAGGAAAGCAGGTTCTGCTCATAGTGAGGTACCAAAGAAATCAGGGTGCAAGATTACCTTTACGCTCCCTGACTGCTTCAGACATTTCCAAAAGCTCTGAGATTTGCATTGTTTTTTTTTGTTTGCTATACAATGATGCACAGGGAACCAGAACTTCTGCTTTACACATTGAGAAATGTATATTAAAGCAACATTTACAGGAATTATTTCTCATTGCTCACTAAAAGCTGGAAAGGTTAAAAGAAGGGTGTAAGAGCTATTATTATGAAGAGTCCTCCATTTTATGAAGATCAGACAGGGGCCCTGTCTAAAATCAGGAGACTGGGAAGAGCTTTCATGCCATGAAGAAAGGCCTTAGAAATCTTCACTGTAAAACAACAACAACAACAACGAGCTTTATTCATAAAGATCATGGACTTCACATCACAAAATGTGTGTGTATATACATATATACAGCATACAAAGCTAGAAATTTGTGTTTCATATTAGCAGAGATAAAAAGTAGAAAAGTCATTGTCATGTGGAGTCCTACTCATTGGAACCAAAATACTCCTGGTTTAATAGAGAAACGTAGCAACATTGCTTTGAGATGTGCTTTCCACTCTCAGGTTCCCAAGACCACAATAGAAAGATCTGTGTTACCAAGAGTTCAAAGGAAGCAGTCAGTTATCCAGGGATGAGGACACAATTATGGACGAGAACACAACACAGCTGCCCCAGAAAACAGTCAGAAATGTAATCAAATGAATTATTAGGAAAATATTTGAGGGCAAAACAGACAGTGTTGTTATGCCAATATGTTAATCCATAAGGACTGAACCCTGACTGTGTTTCTGCTCCCCAATCCTGAGAATATATATTAACCCATATATTATACAAAGAAAGGTAACAAGGATGATCACTGGCACAGACTATCTGCCATAAAGGCAATTATTAAAAATACTGGTAGAGGATACTATAGTGGGCCCTAAAGTCATGGATGCCATGAAGAATGTGAACTGGGATGGCTGTTCTCTATCTCTCCCAATGCAAGAACTAAGAGGTATCCCATTAAACAAGGAGGAGAAAGGTCTGAAACACATACAAGGAGGAACTTTTTTATCCAACACACAACTGATGTGTGGGACTCCCTGTCAGAGTGCTGGGGGGTGCCAGAAACGTGCCTGTGTACCAAAAGCAATCATCACATTCATTAGCAGAAGAAAAAAAACACACTCGGGGCTCCAAAATATGAAGACACCATTTCAACTTGGGAATTCCTACAGTCACAGATCACTGGAAGCTGGGAAAGTGGTTTTATTTTTCACTGTTTTATACTCCCCCTGCTCCAAAACCCTTAGTAGATACATGCTGTTGGCCACTAGAGGAAACAGGATGGTAAGCCCAACAGTTCTTTCTTACAACGCTCTTGGTGGCTTGGTTTTCAACTTTTATATAACATAGCTTCTAACTTCAAAATTGCATTTCCTCCCTTTATCTTCAAAAGGCATCAATGCATGAAGCACTGTGCACTTCCTTCCCTGTGCACTTCCAACTCTCACAGTGAGCAAAAGGGCCTGAGCAGAGACAGGTGCCCTTTTATTCACTGTGAATGCTGGAAGTCCACAGGGAAAACACGAAGGACCGGGAAACAAGGTTAAAGACACACAAAAAGAGAAAATGCATGGAAACAGCCAACAGGAAATTTTGAAGAATCAGTGGAAATGTAAAGGAATCAAAAACTAAAATGGGGGGCATCAAGGGAGTAGGAAAGGCCATGAGGGCAAAACGCAGGACGATATGGAAAATACATGGAGGATGGAAGGGCACGCAACAGAGGGAGAATTGTTAGCACTTAAAAAAATAGTGTTATTTCATGGAAAAGATAAACATTATCTGTAATGAGTGAGTATGGTGCTATTGAGAACTTGAAATGACATGTAAATAAGAGAGGAAAAATGTCCTCAAAAAGAAACATAAATCCCACTGAAGGATGGATACTCTTCTCCAGCATATTATTGAACTGAAGATAATAATAATGAATTTGGGGAATACAGTAAATCCTTTTTTGCGTGCATTTTATCACCAATAATATGAGTACTGTCATATATACTATCTGAATTACAGCAAAATATATGCACCACTATACTTAACACTTAAACCACTTTTCCAGGTTTGCTAACTGCTTTGAAATCTATACGCAAGTCAGTTTATGTATCCTACCTATGTCCCAAGATGGTAAATGATCCACAATTAGAGTCAAGGTGTAAACTTCTACTCCATCACTTTAGTTGTGTTGTCCTGCCAGTGCTAAATGCAATGCTATTTATTACCTGGTTTCCGAAAGCTTTCAAGTGCAAAAAAATACAGCTTCTGGAAGAAGTAAACTTTTGAGCCATGAGTCACAATTTTCTGACAGCAAATTAACAACTAACCCAGCATTACAACTGACCCAGTGCAGTCAAGTGCAAGTTACAGAAATGCTCAGCTATTAGGGAATAAAGAGTTTGATCTTGTAACTTCTACAGCAGAATTTATAGCCATGTCATGGCGCTGATGCCACCCCTACTGTCATAGCTTTATCATACATCTGCCAACACTGGTTATTCATAAAACTCACAATTTCTTTTACAAGTAACTTTTTCACCTGCAGAGTTACAGCTGACAGCTTAAAAATCTTCACCTATGATACCCAAGAACTGTGAAGTCATTGAGGCTGGAAAAGACATTTCAGATCATGGAGTCTAACTGCTAACCTCACACTGCTAAGTCCACCACTAAACCACATCCCTCAGAACCACATCTACATGCCTTCTAAATACCACCAGGGATGCTGACAACAAAAGCAAATGACAGTGATCATGTGCAGACATACAGGCATGTGGGATGTTTTCATAACTTTGTCAACCCCCAAGTGGATTAAAAAGTTAACTTATTTCATACCTCGTGTCACTTGCTTTCTGTTCTCCTTAAAATTTAATGCAAAAGGGGGCTAAGCTCTTCAGCACAACTCACTGTTCCCGGTGTCAAATCTAAAAGAAGATGCTCGACACACAGGAAAATGGCAATTCACCGGTGAGGATAAACAAACCCCACGGTTTGGGTCGTATGCACCGCCCGCTAACCTCTGTTTAAAAGCCCGCAGAGCAGCAACACACTTCCCTCGCTTCAAGCGGCACCGACGCTCCCGTCCCGTCCCGTCCGCGGCGGTATAGCCGAGCCCGATGAGTTAGAGGTGGCTCGTCCTCCTGCCGCCTGCATCCGGCCCCGACCCCCGCTCACCGGGAACGGAGCCCAGCCCAGTCCGAGAGGCTCCGTGCCCTCGGCAGGGTCAACCCAGCGCCTCGCTCCAGGAAATCCTCCTCCATTCCTGGAAATCCAGCCGCCTTTTCTCCTGACTCAGGGATAAAGCCCGGAAACGGCCCCGGCGAATCCAGCGGCCAAGCGGTGGGCGGGCGGGAGCCGGCATCGCGGGCCTCAACAGCAGGGCACCAAGCCGCCCCCTCCCTTCACGACCTCCCACCTCAGGTGATAATGGCTCCTTGGGAGCTGCCACCGCCCGCCCTTCGCTCCCCGCCGAGACTCGGGGCTGCCGCGAGGGAAACGAAAGTCCCGGACAGTGGGAGGGGAACGCGGACCCCAGAACGACGGGGACCAGGCGGATCGAAGGGAGCTCGGGCCCCAAAGTTCCGCTGCGGGCAGCGCGCTGTAGCCTCGCAGCTCCGGCGGAAAAGCCCACAGGCCGTCCGCTGCGGGAGCGGAGCCGCCGCCACTGACTGAGGAATCTCAGGGTCCGGACCCGTCCCGCCGTGACTTACCGTCCGCAGCGAGCTGCAGGGCAGCACAGGGCCGCGCATGGCTCCGCGGCCCACTACGTCCCCATGGCAGGATCCCGCGGAGCCCGGAGGAAGCCGCCCCAGCTCTGCCCGGCCCCGGCCGGAGCAGCACGGAGCGGAGCTGCGCTCCTCCAACTTTCTAGGGGCGGCAGGAGGAAAGCGGGAGGCGGCCCAGCCCCGCCTACCCACCGGCGCAAACCGACCGCTGGCGGCGGCGTTCCTTTAACCCTGGGATGAGCAAGCTAAAAAGAAACGACCGATGGTGTGTCCCGTGGCTAAACCTGCTGGAAAACACCTGGAAAAGGAGTCACCTCAGTAGAGGGTGTCCCTGCCCATGGCAGGATGAGCGTTTTCCAACCCAAACCCTTCTATGAGTCTATCTTAAAATTTCCTACAGTAATTCACCTTTACCTCCTACTGTTAATGTTGAGTTCATGTGAAACTTAACCATGTAGGGGTGAGATGGTAACACACTGCACCTCAACTGCCTTGTCAGCACCTAAATAATCCTCAAGAATGGTATTTATCAGCCCAAACTAGCATATTTAGAGTATATATGCCTATACTTTTTAATTTAAAACACACATTTGCTTGTATGCTGCGATTATCCAGCTGCATTGACAATGCAAATATAAAGTTAATGTAGCATTCTATGCGAGCTCTGCTTCATTTAATACATGCTTCTAATTATAGTGTTTAAAAACACAGTAAGGATTAGGTGGCAAACAGATAAAGCACTCCCTTTTATATGTTGCACATTAAGATCCCACCATGTTGTTTCAGAACTATTCCCAGTTGACATAACCAGCTGCCAGGTTAGTTACCTCATCCTGACTGCTTGTCTGCTAAGGGTGATAGGAATTGGTTGGTTGTTACCACAAGATGCAGGTATCATGAATGGGAGGGATCCCGAATGGAAACAGCCACAGCACCTACTTCCCAGTGATCGGGTTGTGACAGGGAATGCTCCCCCATTTCCTGCCCTATCTCTGTCATACAAAGCCATTAAATTGAGGTGCTAAGCACTGTTTGGGAAGAATATACCCATTTCATGTATGTAAGCCCAAAATCTGCATACAATTCACTCCGTTCACTGCCTGAACTGCTGTGAAGAAAGCCAAACAGCTCCATGGGCTATGTCTACTATGCAGTTGCTTATCTCAGTGTGGAAGCCAGCAATGGGACATGCAGAGGAGAAAAGGACAAGGGCCACACAGCTACATAGCTCTCCTCCACACTTCAGGCTTGAGCAGCTCTGATTTTGCAGTTGCAAGTGGGAAGAAAATAGAACAATACATTATAAGTCTGCAGCCATCTCCGGGGATAGAAATAGAAACAATTTACTGAGTTTTGTCTAGTTCTTTTCCTTGCCTTACATTGGGAAAATACAAAAAAAAAATGGAAGGGGGTTTGAGCCCCCCTCCTATGGGGACAGCCTGAGAAGGCTCCAGGGAAACCTTCGAGCAGCTCCCAGCGCCTAAAGGGGCTACAAGAAACCTGGAGAGGGGCTTTGGATAAAAGCCTGTAGGCACAGAACAAGGGGAATGACTTTAACCTGCCAGAGGGGAGGCTGAGATGAGCTCTTAGGCAGAAGCTCTTCCCTGTGAGGGTGCTGAGGCGCTGGCACAGGGTGCCCAGAGAAGCTGTGGCTGCCCCATCCCTGGCAGTGTTCAAGGCCAGGTTGGACACAGGGGCTTGGAGTAACCTGGTCTAGTGGAAGGTGTCCCTGCCTGTGGCAGGGAGTTGGAACTGGGTGAACTTTAAGGTTCCTTCAACCCAAACCAGTCTGGGATTCTAGGAAAATTATCGCCTAAGGGAAAAATCCTCAACCACCAGTAAGTATATTTTGTGGAGAAGGAAATCACATTTTTAATGGGCTGTTTCAGATTTATCCCATGCTGTCATGAGTGGCGCAGGCACACCCTTCAGTGGAGCTTCAGCCTTCCACAACAAGAAAAAGCATTTCTCCAGAACAACAGAAGTGTCGGAGGAACCCCTCTTCCTGCACTCCGCACGGGAAAGCGATCTCACAGCCCGCTGCAGGCTTGACATTTACACTAATATCAAACGCCTCAGCGCACTTCCCATCTCTCCCCAGAACTGGTTAGGCCACGCCGCCCCTCCCCGCTGTCTCCCCGTGTTCCAGCCTGCGGAGCCCTCACGGGTTCCGTTTCTCGGCAGTGCGAGGGGTAAGAACCGTTTCTCAGTGAGCCGAAACGCTCCCGCCGCCGCCATCGCAACACTTTACCTCAGGAGCTACGAGCGCCTCCGGCGGCGGCCATTGGCCTGAGCGGAGGGAGGGGGCGGAGACGCGCCCTGCGCGTTTCCCGCCGCCGCGTAGCCATGGTAGCGCCGTGACTCGCACGTTCGGCCCGGGTGCCGTCATGGCGGAGCCCAGCGCGGCGGTGAGTGAGTGACCCAGCGCGGCTCCGCGCCTCTCCCCGCCCCATGGTGCTGAAGGCCCGTGTCTCTGCTTCTCCCTAGGAGCAGCGCTGGCTGCAGGCGGCTCAGGACTTCAGCCGCCGAGCGCTCCCGGCCCAAGAGGGGCCTGGCGCACCGGAGGGGCCGCCGCTGCTGGACGCGGTGCTGCGGTGCCTGCGCAGCGCAGTTGGCGGGGACCTGCCGCTCGGCTACAGGTGACAGCGGGGTGGAGAGGGGAGGAGAGAAGAGGAAGGGTGGAGAGGGGCGAATGGGCATGGTCGGACCGCCCTTCACGCCCGCGGCATGGTCCGGAGGAGGAAGTTACACAAGCAAACTCGTGAAGGCCCCGCGGGCGAACGGGGCTGGTGGGGTCCTCCCGGGAGCTGGGAGCTCGGCACGGCGGCTGCCGCTGGACCAGTGCCGCTCGCTCATATGCGGTGTCTGCCCCGGATGCTGGGTGTGGGAGGGTTGTTTTCGAAGGCAGATAACCGCGTGCGTGTTCTTGGCTTCGGTGCGCCCTCGGTCACTCTTGCGGTATTGAGTACGCACCGTGTCTGCGGTAGGGAGAGTGTGTGACCGAAGTGGGGCACCTCGCTGATCCTGCTGGATCCTGCTAGTCTGCTGAGGAGGCTGTGCCTGGCCATGGTCTCCAGGGCTGCTGGCCAGCTGAGGTCTACATTCAAGTGGGTGGTCTCCCAAAGGGGGGAATCTAGGATAGCATGATCCACGTTTTAGCTGGTAAAAGGCTTTTAGGTGTTTACTGTCATGAAAAACACACAGTTTGCTGAGAGATCCAGATTGGAAGATGTGGCTCGTCTGGATCTATTTCTCTCTTGCTCCAATTTATGGTCAAAGAATAAACCCCTGGCACAGCTGGTTTGGGGAAGGTCAATTGGAATTGATTAGGGTCTTATGACCTTTAATTTCGTACTAATAGTTTATAAATGTAGATGATGCATGTTTCAGACCAGCTAAACTGATTTCATCGAAGCCATATTTTTTCTATAGACTGTATTTCACAATGTTTAAAACAGAGTTTGGTTTATGTACAGGAGAATTCATCAAGAAGAGCTGATACTTCTCTTGCATGAGGCCAGTGGTCTGTTTGTGAGCAGCGTTCTCCATCCACAGTTAACTGTCAAGCTCTGGATTACCAGAAGAGCCCATTTAGGTTTCTGGATGTGATAACCAGGATCCAGTGCACTCCTGTAGTTTTGGTTTCTCTCAAAAAGCAGACAGCACATGTGATGTCAACACAACCAGTGCTGCGTTCTCCTTGTAGATCATAGATACCAGTATTATTACTGGTGCTGTTCTGACTCTGAGTACAAAGCAATTTGCTTATGTTATTTTCAGCTAATCTTGAGCAAGTGTTCAAAATCTGTCTAGACGGGCCCTCAGTGATATGGCTTAGTGGTGGCCTTGGCAGTACTGGGGAATGGTTGGACTTGATGATCTTAAAGCGTCCAACCTATTTGATTCTATGATATATTGCTGGTCCAGACCCATTGCTCATCTGGACTGGTTTCTGGCTTTGAACCTTTGATACCTGACTAATCAACTGAAACTCATCAAATTCATATTCTCTCAATTTGATTATGTCCTGCTACTGAGCAAGTGGGTGTTGAAACAGAGTTCCAGTTTCACAACCTAAAATTGTCGGCAAACCTCACTGGAAACAAGTATCAAAATCACTAGCTGGAGGCCAGTTTGTATTCAGTCTTTCAGTATTTATGTTGTTGTGAAGAGGGGACTTCTGCTAATGTATTTATGCTATCATGGAGAGAGGACTTCTGTTAATTCTCTAGAATGCAGAGCCAGGAAGTAAACAATGATGATGAATGCTACCAGGATCATACACTGGAAAGGCTTAGCATGTACTGAGAATGCTGCCTTGCTCTCCCATATTTGGTACTGTGGCCAGTCTAAGCTTGATAATGCTAAACTGTGGATGGCCTCACATGCCAATTTGATGTTACATCTCCTCGCCTCACTCTCCAAAGCCAGGAGCGTAGGTGGGAAGTTTCAGGGCTAGCTTGGCTCTGATGTTATAAGTGAAGTCCCAGTCTAAGATTACTGGCTTATTGTCTCTCAGTTTTGTACTGTGTAAGCTATTCACAGGAGAGAATTTGTCACAAAACTGTCATAATCTTCATCTAGAAGTTTTCAACCCTGCTTTTACCACAGTTCATCAACTTGAGCCCACAGTGATGGAATTAGTCTGTATTTACCTGTGCTCGTAACTGGTATGTAAACTGTTCGAACAGTTGTTGGGGTTTTCTCACAGTCTCCCATTCAAGCTAAACATGCCTGAATTAATAACTGTTCTCCTTCCCACTTCCCCCCACACACACATGTACTAGGAAATATGTTCTGTTTTCTTACCCTTCAATTATTTTTTCCCCAAGCCTTCTGCATGCCTGCTCAGGTAACCATAGTAGCAGAGGATGTCTGTTTTCAGAGAGGATGCTCAAGCAGCACACACATGTTGACTGAGCTGAGAGAGATCATTGATAAATGCCAGTGAATGAGTTGGTTCTTGCCGTGTGGTATCATCAGACCATACCAATAGCTAAGGCTTTTTTGACTTAGCCAGGCTTTGTGCACTGGAATGATCACTGTAATCCCTGAACTTTGTAGACTTGAGTTTTTCCTACATCCTTCTATAGTCTTGCTTCTCTTTTTTTTTTCCAGTTTCATCTCCATCTCTGACCTGCAGCATCAGCAGTGTGTGCCATGCTGCAGCCACCTGACCTGGAGCACTAATGAGTTTAAAGAATGGGCTCGTCAAGGACAAGCTGCTATACCCACACAGAGCACTTTGCCAAGGGCTTACCTCATTTTGGTTGGCTATTTAACAGATGGAAGGCAAGAGAGCAAAGAAAAGTTGGTAGATGGTTGTCTATATGTGAAAGACAATACTGGGATAATCCCATGTGAGGTATGTTCTCAGTATGAGGAATCTGGCTTTTATTCTCACTGATGGGGCAGTATCACAGACCACCAGGGGCTTCAAACGGTCTGCCAAAGTTTAGTGAGGGAAATAACACGCTTGTATAACCGCCAGGAAAACAGGTCCTGGGGAGAGGATAGGACATGTCAAATTTGTCATTGCTAGGAGGGCAAATATTGGATGCACTGGCCTGGAGAAAAGAGGCAGTCTAATGTATGATTCTGTTAAATTCTCAACAGTACAAGGTGGCCTGGGGGACCTGGAAGTCATAGCACTCTCCTCTGTTTGATCTAACTAGTGGAGCAGAAGTAACTTTCTGTAGAGTCATACTGGGTGCTCAGTGATGCAATGGTGACATACTGCCACAAAATAAGAAGTTTGCTTGATAATTGAATTAAAAGCCTTCTGAAAGTCATTGCATGGGGAGTCTAGACAAGAGGTAACCCTTAGAAGCGGTGACGAAAGAGCACTGAGGTTGTGCTTTCCAAGGAGATGAAGAAAAAAAGCTATATTGGTATGAACTTCTAACTGAAAACAAAGGGGAAAAGAAAGCAGATGGGAATTCTAGAATAGTCTGAAAATAGCTAAGCCTTGCAGTGAATTAACGATCACCTAGCCAGGAGGATGCAGCTATAACCCAGGAAATGCTAGCTGCAGAGCGCAGCAAATTTGTTCCAGATTTCCATCTGGAAGGACAGAAGTTCTCCATGCAAGATAAGTGTGTCAGCAGAAAACACCACTCTCATATAGAAATGAAGCCCTGCAGTAGAACAAGAGTTTGTGATGTGCATTGCAAGTGCAAATTAGTAATGCACATTGTAAGTAATGCTGAGAAAACATACTCTTAATTCATCTCAAGCATTTATCTTGTTATCTTTTGTCTTAGGTCCTGCATTTTGAACTTGAGTGGCTGGAGTCACTGTTTGTCTTCCCAAGCTGGTCATACATACCACAGACAGACAAGAGTGCAGCAGGGTATTTGGAAATCCTATTGGACCCGGTGCCAGTAAATCTTCTCAAGAAGGTACCTGACAGCATTCCAGTCACCTACCAAGTATCAGCCAAGACACTGCTTACCTCCAGGTAAATACTTAGCATGCTCAACTCCATCATAGCGCTGTTGCTCTGGTTTGGCAGGTACCATGAGGAGCACTGGCCTTAGGAAGAGCTGGATTCTGTTTCTGCCGCAGGTGGAAGCGTAACAGTGAGTGGTGGAAGTAAAAGTAATACAATTAAGCTGCTTTTCATTAATCAGTTGCTTCCCAGGAACATTTATTGGAAGTTTTAATTCTGTATTTTGACAAACTAAAGCAAATTTAAGTATTTCCAGGTGTATTTTGATATTACAGAAAGGACATGAGAACAAAGGGATGATTCAGCTTTCACTGAGGCTGAAATTCATTCTTTTGATTAGCACAACTTTTTCTTTGACCATGAACCAAAAGTATTATAAGTATTATTGAAAGTAATTCTAGATTCTAATGGGGAATTAATATACACCACTGGTCAAATTCTTGTCAGATTGCTGAGATAAAGGTGCCAGTTAAATGTCAGCTGCTAAGATTAACTTGTCTTTAGTGGAAATAATATAGTATGTGAAAATATAGCCAATGGAATTGCAAATCTTACTGAAGTTGATAATTTCAGGTTGTGGTAGATCATATTTTATCTTCTTGAGTAGAGAATTCTTGGTGTAATAACAATAAAATGTCACTAGTCAGGCTGCTGTAGTTTCTTTTTTGGCTATATCTGCTTTACTTTAAGGTGAAGTGTTTCATGTAGCTCACCAGACCTTTCTAAACAAGAAATCTTTCCCTATTTCAGTGTACATTCTCAGAGCAGCTTCTCTGCTGCTGTTACCTGATAGTTGAACAATTTTCCATGTTCTTTCTTAAGAAATGTTACCAATGAAGTGCTGGTGTTAGTGTGTGTGGACTTCCCTTTTAAGAAGTCATAAAGGTAGATCAGTGTGTGGTTTAGAATCAAGGGTGTGTTTGTTCACAGAGGGCTATATTCAAGTCCAGTTGGAGTTGAAAATGCCAAATGTTTGAATTTTTGGTTTTCAGTTTTTGAAATGAAGGTTTGGCTGCAGAAATGTCGCCTCTCTCTCCTCTCTCATCTCATCTACTTTCGGTTTTGCTGCTCTTTCAGTCTGTGCCAAGATTGTTAGGAAGACTCCATTAATGCTCTCAAGCCTCTTTTGTTTTAGGTGTAGATCTTCCACGGTGTCACATTCCATGGAGCTACAAAGCCAAGTTCTCTTTTCTGCTGAAGCTTGTGACTTCCCCCGCCTCCTTCCCTTTTGATCTCTAATTAATCTCTTATTTGTGGTAAAGCTTTTTAAAACCTGGTTGTTGTCATGGATCATGTGCTGTATTCAAACGTGAGGGGTTTGTAAAGTGTCAGATGGTTTTAGCATATAAAACTAAAGAATTTTGAAGCCAGATATTGTTCTGAAAACCTCTCTGAGAGGTGATCCACGTTGGATCCTTTATTTCCAGAAAGTGCATGCTGCAGATTTGTTTATTTTGCTTTTGAGACACTTCTGAGTTCTTCTTTCATCTCTGATTTCCTTTGCCTCTTCAATTGTCCTCCAGGAGTCCGTGTGAGAAAAGAGCAAAGCTCCCTGTGGCAGGTGAATTGACCCAACGCGGGCCTCTCCTTTGTATTCACCGGAAGACATTCTTCTTTCTGTTTCTGAAGTGCTGTGTCTCAGGTGTTCGGGTCCCTGTGCTGGTGCAGGCAAGTGCTTGGAATTTTGCTCACATACTCACTGTCTGTATCTGTGTATGTGCTACTTGATTAATTCTTTGAAGCTTGCCCTTGACTTCCTGGTTTGATTTAGTCTTCCTTTTACTAGTTAGTTAGTTAGTTATTTTATTCCATGCAGCCTACAATAGCTCTTGTGTGTAAGAAGTCTAATACTCTAGTTTTATACCCTGAAGAAATATAGCCCTCCTTCCTTATGCAGTTGCAGTGTTCCTAAACATCTTGCAGATATCACCCTTTTGCTAGGTGTGTGAGGCAGTCCTCTTGAAGGAAAAGGTTTTTTGGAGTGGGGTTATCGGGGTCAGGAAGAAGTTTTTCCAGTGCAGAAGATGCTGATGTTGCTTTTGATTTCTCTGCTCTAGAAGCCCAGCCAGCTGGCATGGCATCATACCCTCCAGTTGGGTCGCAGGTATGCAATCACAGGCCTGAGCCTGACCAGCCTGAAGAAATCTGGACAAAGGACATTTGTTACCAGTGATTCTTCCCACCTTCTGCCCTACTGTGCAGAGCAAGTGAGGGAGCAGTCACTGGACAGTGCTTGGCAAGACGAATCCACTCAGTCTTCTTCCCTGGAGACTGCTGAGCAGCTCAGTAGTATCTTGGAGCTGAGAGTTGAAGAGGAGAGGCCAAGATCAACCAAAGAGTCCAAGATCATCTCATATGTGGTAAGGATTTGTAGGGTTACCCTTCACCCACTCATGCTGTAGGGTTTCAGCTCCTGGCCTGCAAGATCTTATTTTTCATCATGAATTTATTTCCTTATTGCTCAGGCCTATGAGACTCTTGTGTTCTGGGGCTCTCTACACTCATATAACTTTCTGTTTGCTTTCTGTTTTAGGGATTTGTCACCAAAATACTCAATATCCAAGCTGGTCTCTTTTTACTGGATGACAAAGTCTGCTTGTGCCTTGCTTACCAGCAGTTGTTGAACTCTGCACGTGGACTCCGACCAGGAGCATATGTGGAGGTAACTTGTGACTTAGGAAGGCATAAAGCATTCAGTGTAAAAGACTTGGGCCCGGGACATAGCTCACGAGTGTGTGGGTTAACAGAATACTATGGAAACGTTGGAATTATTTCAGCAAGTCAAGTATCTGGAACAGAATTGGGGATCTTGCTGTCTAGGTTTGGGCATGAGTGTTGAAATGATGATTATCTGATTCCTCCCTAAGCAGTGCGAGGTTCCTCAGGCCCATTTGATTTATAGATAATCCAGTAGAGTGATAAAGGATTTGGGGTGGGGTGATAGTTCTGGGGAGTGGTGGCAGACCAGCTATCTCTTCTCTTAAGTTGTACATTTGTGTGTATCAGCTCATCGATGTCCACCTCCTGCAGAAGCCTCTGGTATCCTTCCCTTTCGTTGTACTTGGTGCTTGCCTGAGCAGCACTATTGTGCTGAAGGGTTTTTCAAGGCTCAGCACCCCCTACCAGCCACCAGCCTCTTCTGGAAATCTCTACTTAGAGCTGCTCTTCCGCTACAATCTTGGTATGCCACTGTACCTCTGGCTGGTGAGCCTCCTGGAGACATTCGAGGAGAGGTGAGGACAGTTCTGAAGTCAGCCTATGTATGAATGTGCTTCGTAAGCTACCTGGGTGTCTTCTAGACCAAAGGGTCACAAAATTACTGTGAGGGATGCTAATAGCACTAGTAATTACTTCTGGTTTACTGGCTTCAGTAAGCCATTCGTCTAGATTTCACACGGTATCCAGTTGCTTGTACCTTGCATTTGCTCTTACGAGAAAATCCTGTACTTTTTTCAAGTGCGTGTGCAGTGTGCCCACTGGTTGCAGGAAGTTGCAGCACTCCTGCTCCTGTTCTCCTGCCTAGGAAGTTTTGTCCTGACATATGGAAGCACTGTAGGGATGTCTGCCTGCCAACGTGGTTTGTTTGGCAAGTCAAGGTGGATGCAGGCTGGAGTTGGAAACTGCTGCTACAACCAGATAACAACAAATATAAAGGCTTTTTTGTTCTGGCTGCTCAGAGGAGCAGCTGCAGCTGCTCAGCAAACCACTTTGATATATTCTGAGTATGGCCAGTAGTGCAAGCATTTGTTTGAGAGCCTCTGTCTTAGCAGAGGTCTTCCAGACGGCTTCGTGCTCTCCCTGACAGCTGCACTGCATAACAGCTGTGGGCCAGTTTCTGGATTTATTTCTGGGTTTGTTCTGGAACCTTAACCGCAGCCTTGGACTTCAAAAAGGAACATTTATGTATTCAATCTCAGGCAGCCAAGTAGCAGTTTATGGAATGCTCAGTCTTCCCGTGCTTTACGGGCACCGTGGAATTTTTATGCTTTCCAATCAGACAGCTTCAGGTTTGCCCTGGGAATGATGCTAGCTGTAAGTTTCAGTTTTCATTAGCTTTTTCACTTTCTATAAATGTGACTGCTTTGCCCTGCTGCTGCTTGGAAGTTGTTGCAGTGAGTTAGTTGCTACCTCTCTTTGAGTTCACTTTCTGTCGTGTTTCGACCAGCAGTGTGATCACTTCCAGACATTCAGAAGCAGTGAGCTAAACTTGAGACAGGATCACAACGCAAGGACAATGCTGGAAGCAGAGCAGCCTGTGGTTGTTTCTGTCTTGTGATTTATTTATTTATTGCATCCTGTAAAAGAAAGCCAAGTGTACCTAACATGAGTAATCATACCAAGCTTAGGCAAAATACATGGAGGTCCATTTGTGGGGCTTAGAGGGAGACTATATTCAGGTGTTTTGGGGTGGGGTTTTTTTGTCCACTTGAGTTTTGAGGTTTTGCCAGTCCTTCCATTTCTGTACATTTCCCTCTTCCTTGTCTGACATCAGTCTGCATCACCCTTAAATGTTCCTTTTTTAGTCACTTCATGTTCTTTTTGTGCCATCCCTAGTTCTTGTCCTGCTGAGCACATTCACTCATAACAAGCAGAAAGAACACTTGAGTTACATGCAAAACTCAGTAAGAAGCTAGGACTGCTAATGCTTTTTGTTATCATTTTTTTCCAGGTTTTCTTGTTTCTTTGGCCGCTGTCACCCGTTGCTTCGCTCCATGCACCGAAACCCTGGAGCTGCTGAGAAGTTCCTTGTCCCCCTTCTACAAGCTGTGGTCCCAGATAGACAGGAAGCAAGAGATATTTACAGTGAAATCCTAGATAGAAAACACCAGTGTCCCCTGCAGAAGGTGAATAAATGGTCTGTGAGCTGCTTCCTGTTTGTCTGATGGGAAGAAACTCAGCTGGTTCATTTGTTCTTTCTTGTTTTCTTAGTATTCAACCTTGAACCCCCCATGCCAGGCCCCATCTCTGTCTGCAGTTTGCCATGTGGCAGAAGAGAAGAGCTGGGAAGGCTTCAGTCCATCACAGTTGCTCTCCCCCTTGGAGGAACAGCACATGGGCACCCAGGAGCTGAACCGCAGACTGGCCTGGTCCTACTGCACATTCTCAGCAGGAAGTTTCCAGCCCCAACTGGTAAGTGCCTTGTTCCCTTTACTGTCTGTGCCTTGAGATTTCCCAGATCTCCCCATGCCTTCCAGCACCCTGTTTGATGCATGCCTCTTCTTCCTGTTCGGCAGTGACACTGTTTTTCTCACTTGTGTGTTGGACACAGGCCAAATTCAGGCTGCTGCTATATGCAGTTTGATTTATAACCTTCCAAGATGGGAAGTGTTTGATGCTCCTTGCAGCTTCTTTTCTGTTGCAGATACTGCTGGGTGTGCTGAGAGTCTCCTCCAGGAGCAGTTCCCTCCAGCTGCAGGACAAGAGCAGCACGCTGCCCTGTGTGATATGCAATAGGGATGGTAGCCCCTTTGCTTATACAGCTGCCATAGGTATGTCCCACTAAGTTAAATTTGAGAGTGCTGAGTTTCTGGTGTTCTGCCATCCAGCTCCAAAACAAGGAAGAAGAGACTTAGTATGGAGATGCAGAACTGGCACTGCCTGGCCTTGAGACTGTAAAATGAGGAAATCAACCTTACTAGTTTTATGTTTCCTTTTTATTAGCTCCTCTCTGTGTTTGCAGGATCACTCTTGCAGGTGGAGACCTATCAGCTCATAGTGGAGAGATTCCTTCAGACTGATTTTCCCTCCTGGGAGCACCTGCCAAATCTGGCGCATATAAGGGAGAAAAAACATAGGTGAGTCCCTTTATTTGGTGCACAAGTAAAATCATCCCTCTTCAGTTACACAAGTATTTTGGACTATGGCAAAGCTGCTGATCAGCATAGTGTGTTGTGCCAAAGCAACTGTCCTTTGATACGTGCAGAAAGGGATCTGCACATAGGACCCTTTCGTGCTGACTACTCGTGGGATACTCACCAGAAGTGCTTTTCCCAGATAACTGCTTGTTTTGGACAACCACCTATCAGGATCAGGGAGTTTCACTGCTACAATTTGTCATTTCAGTGTCTACGTGCAGTTCTACTATGAGGATGTTCAGGTTCTCCGTGCTGCGGAAGGACAAATCCAGAAAAGCCTTGGGAGAGGAAACAGCTCCTCTTTGAGGAAAACAGATGGTGGCAGCTTAACATCTGAGCTGGAAACCCCAGAGGCAAAAATGCTCAAATTGGAGGATCCCAAGCCAGATACTCGCAGAGATGAAAACTGTCAGGGGGGGCAGAGCAGCGCTAGGACAAAGAGCTGTGTATCTCACCTCTTCTTGGTTACCCAGAAAGAGGGTCTTATGTTTCGCAATTACCAGCTGCCCAGGAAAGACGATGGAGAAGGATGGGAGCTGCAGCGCAGTTTCCAAGCCACGGTGTTGTGGCTTGGCAGACCTCGGCTCTGGAGCCACCCCAGAGAAATTGGGAGTCTAGCAGAGCTGGAGGAGAGCGGCTGTGATGGAGAAGAGGACATGACACGGCAAGAAGTGAGGCAGGAGGCGGCTTTGGGGTGTGGTTTGATAAGGCTGGGAGTTGGCTCTTCAGGGAGCCCGTGTGATAAGGAAGTATCTAGATTCCTAATCAATGGGAAAGTGATTTCTGTGTTGGGTACAGATGCATGTTTATGCAGGCGACTTCCTTGTTCCATCCCAAGGGAGTTCCATCTCTTCTCTGTCACCTTCCTGTAAGTGCATTCCCCTTCCCTTACCCTCGACGGTGCTAACCTTACTTCTCAAGACGTCTTCTGCTGGGCTTGCTCTCTTCTCGCTGTCTTTTACATTTCCTACCTTATTCCTAACATTCGTCATCACCTTTTGCCTCTCTCCCTCCCCCTGCCAGGCACTACTGCTGTTTATGGGGAAGTCTCTACGATGGTTTCCATTTCTGCACCTGGATGGGCTGTATCGCTTCATTGTGCCCCACTGCTTGGTAAGAGAGAGATTGTCTCGCTGTTTCCTCTTGGAGACTTGCTGAACTGCACGTCAAGGTGTCAGAGGGTGACTAAGCTCTTTTTGAGGCTTGGAATTCCCATCCATCTTGCCAAGGAACTCCTTCAGTTCTGTGTTTGGTTAAAATTCTTGGAGCTCTGAGTTCAAAAGTTAGGTGTTTTTTTAACTTTAAACCATTGTTCTTCAGGTTTTTTTTCCTACATAGTTTTCATCCCTTTCTTTAACAGTCTTCTTTCTTGCCTTACCACTCTTCCTTCAGGACTTGGAAGTGTTTGACAAGCTTTGTTTTCCACCTGTGTCAGTCAAGTTCCTGAGCAGGTCATCCTGCCCCCTGTGCCTGCCTGTCCAAGATACCTGGCACTTACAGCATGTGACATGGATCTCCTGTCTGCCTGAGGTAAGTGCCTCATTGCTCTGGGCTTTCACGGGTGACTTGTAGATGTCTCTAGAACTAGCTCAGAAAACTATCTACAGAATGTCTTGTTGATGAGACTGTTCTGCTCTAAACTTCATCAGAGAAGGATGCTGGGCTTCACATTTTCCTGCCTCAGAATTAATCTGGGGAAAAAGCATCAGTAGCTTGACCTAGCTCTAAGCATGCAGAGCTTGCCTTTACTGCTCTGGCTGGGGACAGCTATAAACTGCAATCCACCTGAGGCTGTGTCTCCCTCACTTCTAGCTGGCAGCCAGGTCAGTGCGGACAGGCATGGACCAGAAAATTTCCTCCATTCCAGAAATACTTAGCAACAGGTATGTTGGTCTGCTCCAGATTACATGTGACTGTCTTAGGGAATGGGTCTGTATTCATCTTTACTGGAAACAGATTACATTAAGCAGCAATGAATTATCTGGCTTAGAAATATGGTTTGGAAGCCCTTCTGTGTGCAAGCAGTTCAGTCTGCCCCTGTTCTGTCTAGCAAAGCTAAAGGAAGTGCTGGTGACAAGACTGCAGGATGGTGTCCAGACAAAATTTGAGCTACTGCTGGTGTGGACTAGGTCACAAAAGGTGTCTGCTAAATTCCTGTCAGAAGCAGGAACAGACACATCAGGAAACTGAAGCTGAATGTGTGATGGCTTTTGTTGTTTTTTGGTTGTTGTAACATAATTTGCTCAAATACTAGGCTTAGAAGATCGTCTGTTCAAGAGCATGTTCAGATGTTTAATCTGGAGTGACAGGCATGCACACTGAAATCTTCCTCAGTGCCTTACGGCAAACTGAGTTTTGATTCGCTTGACTCCTTCCTCTAATTAAGGAAAACAATTAGGAGTTAAGCAGATAGGAAGGCTGTAATGCCTCTCCATTTTAATTCTTCACTGCTGAGCCTGAAGAAACAGAAAGCAAGTTAAAGGAGCCTCTTGACCCTGCGGTGGGGTAGGATGCAGTAAGCTACCTTTAGTCCAGTAACTCAGGTGCTCAAAGGCAGGTTCCCCTGAAACCAGGGTCAAGCAGCAGCACTCCACCCTGTCCTTTACAGCCATCTTGAAGGCAGGCCTTCATCCACTCTCTTTGTCTTCAGAAACCCTGGTCTGCTCTCAGTTTCACAGGTTCCCTTGCTTCCTTCTCTGGCAATATAGTGGAGAGGACCTTGTGTGCCTCTCCCAAGACCGAGAAGCCACCTGTGACTGTCAGCCTTCAAAAGCAGAAAGGTAAGATTTTGACAGCCTGTCAAGTAACAACAGATTGATTCTTGCTTTTCTCTGTTTCAGGGACAGTGCCAACTGTGCTCCTATATCTGACAACAGTGGAAGTATGCCAGGGTGTTGCACCCCATTGCATGTTAGAGGGTTGGGAAACTATGCTGCTTGTGTGTTGGGATGGGAATGAGAAAACTCTACCTGGAAAATCTGGGAGGTGGAACAGTGATAGCCTCGTTGTGATGGGAGGGAAAACACCTCTAGCAGATCCAGCTCCGTGACAGATTATGCTTACCTGCATGTGAGTGAGCTCATGGCGTGTGTGGTGCTGTGCCCTCTCAGGGAGTCTGCTAGCCGATGAGCACACCGTGAAGCTCAGCGTCTCAGTGGCACCAGGCTCCCCTGCTGTGTTGGATGTTTACATTGCTTCCACCTATCTGCAGCATCTCTGGGGTTTGCTACCTGGAGCCACGATCCTCTTCCAGAACTTGGAACGCAAAATCTCAAGGTACCTCTGTCTTTAGAGCCCTGATCTAGGCTGCTGAACTCTCTTACTGTCTTTGAAACCATTTCTTAATCTCACCTCTCATGGGAACTTGCTTTATTCTTTGTCCATACCTTCACGTATCCCAATCCCTTACTACAAATTATTTTCCTACCGTGTTACAGATGAAGATCAGCCCAGCCATCTCAAGCAAATTGAGAGGTTTGGCTTCTACAAGCTCTTTCTGACATCTGCTTTTTCATATTGCAGATTCTGTAATGTTTATTGCATCTACATTGCCTCCAGCTGTGTGAGCATCATATCTCTGCCAGCTTCTCCCCTACCTTTTCCTTCCAGGTGAGTTCAGCTTCTGTTCCCAACGTACAGTGTCCTAAGAAAGGTTTCTGTATTCCAAGCTTCTCACATTCCTGTTTCTTCTAGTCCTGCAGGAGAAAACTCTTCCCCCTCACTAGTGTTTCTATCCAGCCTGCAATGTCACCTGCAAAGCCTGTCCCAGGCACGGATTTTATGCCACTTGTCCTGTGTGCTGACGCTGTCCTTGCAGTGGGTTTGCTCACTTTGTAACAGCATCTTCAAAGAGGTATTCAAGCTTCTACAGGGATAATTTGTGAGGAGCTTTGCAGACTTTCTACTCTGACACATCCTTTGCTACCATGTAGGGAAAAAAAACAAGAGTTCCTGTCCCAATTCCAAACCCTCTTTTTCCAGTGTCTGAAAAGGTTTTGCATATTAAAAAGGGACCAGAGTGGCAACTGATTAGAAGTATGTATCTCATGCCAGGCAGGCTGGCAGCTGAAGTGAGGATACTGCAGGGGAGAATCCTGCTCTGTTAATGCTGTGCTTTTCCCATGTTCACTGCTGTTGGGGTTCAGCAGTTTGCAGCACGTGATTTTTGTCTCCATGCAAACCTTTCCTAAGACTCTCATTGGAAATACAGTAAAGTTTCTTAATCCTTTGCATATGTAATTAAGGGAGGGCTAAAAGAAGCAGTGGCCCTTCCCTTCTCTCTGTTATATCCCTCCCTATACATAGCTGTAGCTTTACTCTTCCTTCAGGGGAGGTGCACCCGACACAGTCCACCATGTCCATCACACACTGGAGTGAGGCAAGCCAGTGCACGGTAAGCACTGTAGAGCTTGGGTATGGGAAGAGGTGTGTAGGAGGGAACAAATTACACTACAGAGGGGAGAGGAAAATCAGATCAAGGATGAGATGTGGACAGAATAGCAAAGATGGACGGTAGAGTTGTCATGTCTTCCCAGACGTGACCAAAACTGCCACTCTCTTTACTGAGATCCATTGTCTGGGACATGACCCTTGTGAAGCCATTGTCCTGACCTCCTCCATATCTTGGTCTGCCTGCTCTCTCCTTAGGGTGGTGGTGGAGGATGGAACAGGCGATGCTTTGGTGCTGTGCCGGAACCAGCACGTGGCGGCAATGCTGGGCCTCAGCCTTCTCGAGTGGGAAGCGCTGCAGAACTGCGTGCAGAGCAGGGGCAGTGTGTCCATTCAGCATGGGGAAGCTACCGGCACAGGGGTGAGCGGGTTATTCCAGTAGCAATAGCAGTGTGCTGGGCTTGAGCCTCGGGTGAACTGGGTTTCCCTTTGCTGTAGATGTTCCAGAGGCTCCCTGCCTCCTTCTGCACATTAACTGGCAACACACCCTTTCCTTCCTCAGTGTGTAGAGGAACCTGAGGATCTCATTGCTTGCTACCTAAGGAGCCTGTGCAGGAGTCCTCTCATCTGTCGCCCTATTCTGCTGGATTTCAGCCTAGACAGGAAGCCCTCTAAGATCCTGCAGCCTGGTAAGCAAGCACTGTTGGCTTTAACCTGGGACGGAAGGGAAGAGGCATCTCATCAGGCTGGGGAAGGAGAGTTGCCACAAAACGAGGTCTGTGGAGGATTTCCATGGAATTGTGAACACTGTAGTGTAGAGCTAAGATGTGTCTTAGCAGAACCATGGTTACAAAAATACAGAAATAATATAAAAGTCACTATCTGCAACGGTATTATATATGATTTTTTTTTTTCTACTTTACACAGAAACATAGAGCTGGTTTAGAGCAAGGTTCCCTGTCCATGGATGGGAAGGGATTCTGGCCAGCCAGTTACTGTGCAGACCTCTCAAATCAAGCAGGTTTTAACTTTAGGCAGGACAGCACGTAGTGTCAAGAGTAGGCCTGGAAATCCTCACCATGGCCACAGAATTCAAAGTGCTGAGAAGTTTTGAATCCATAGATGCTGGTGTCTGAGCTCATGCTGCCGTAACTGTGCAGTTCCTGTGTTAAGGGACATTTGTCTTAGCCATTTGCTCTAGCACTAACATTTGAGTATGTGTCCCGGCACTGCAGGGGTTGATTTGCTGAGCTAACCAGAGAATGTTCTCCTGTGGAGACATTATCTTTTGGCTCTCATTTAACACAGTTTGTAAGGCCAGGTTGCTGATAGTGATAGAAGGTATGAAGCTCAATGCATCAGCTGTGTGAGCAGCACATAGTTCACAGCATTTCACAATGTAGTATATTTTCCTCCAAGCTGCAGGGGTGCTGGCCAAATGCCTTCATCTGCTTACATCCTGGATTCATTAATCATGCTGTCCTTGGAGGTTCAGCAGATGCCAAGCAGCTGCTGTAAGGCCTTCCTCCCCCAGCAGCTCCTACAGCTGTGTGCTGGAACAGAGCAGGAGCCCTGGGCTGAGTTGTTACAGGTTGTATCTTTCCCCTTCAGATCCACTGCAGCTCAGGAATTTTCGGTGCGATGAAGTGGAATTTGTGTCACAAGTGGGACCTCGGCTGAGCCTGCTGTGCCTGGATGTGAAGGAAGTGGAACAAGACACCTTGAGCTATCTGAACAGCAAGAGGATGAGAAGGACGTCTAGCCACTGCTGAGTGGGAGCCACTGCTTAACGTCTCTCCCAGTGGGAGAGGAATTATGGAAATGCCTGCTGGGATTAGGAGTTTCTTTTAATCTCCTTTCTAGTGGGAGCACAGGTCTGTGAGCACAGGGTGAAGGGTGCAGCCAGGAAGCTGCTGTGACTGGAATTCCTGAACAGTCATTCTGGACCATTGCCACCAGCGACGCTGGGTTACGGTTTGGAAGAGAGATGTTGAATGCTTCCTATGTGATAGCCGTTACTTTGGGGCTAAGGCACACAATGTGTGAACTTTATGCAGTAGTATCTACTAAATAAAGCTATTAAAATGACATTTAAATAACACTGTGTCTATCTGTCTTAATATTAAGGGGGCTTTGCTGTAAGAGGAATGAGGTAGAACATAGATCCTTGGTTTATGAGCCAGAGCCAGGCGTTCTGCAGACCAGCTACAGTTGCCACAGGGGAGAGTAGTCTTAACCTAATTGCAATTATTAAACTGGTGGTTTTAAAGCATTTTCTTCCTCAAAAAACAGAGGGGAAGCGAAGAAATTACAGTTTGGAGACTAAATCCTGGTACTAAAGCACAGGATTATACAGCCATTGTTTTGCAGCTTAAACAGTGGCCTGAACATTATGTGGGGCTATTAACAAGAGGAAGGCAGTGAGCTGTGATACAAACTCAGTGTGCTACAAGCTGGCCCATCTCTTCTTGATGAGGAAGGAGATGACTGCCAGTGCCAGTGTCCATGGTGGCATGCAGCATGTGAGATCACTGTTTGAAGAGATTCCTCCCCTATCTACTTGCAGTGATGACCCAAGTGTTCTGGGCTTGCTTTTGGCAAAATAACAGCCACATCTTTCATCTCTGTTCTCCAGGCTGGTAAATTGCACACACAATTACTCCCTGGCCTTATGCATCGTGTAGTGCCAACAGCATCTCTGAACAGCTACTCTGGTTTGGGTTTTGTTTGTTCAGTGCTTCTCCCCTGCCTTTTCTCCCTTCCCTCTTAGTTTGAGCTATATATTAAACTGCAGGCAGTAGGTTTACTGAGCATGTGTAAAGTATCTTCCCTCTCAAGGCTTGCTGGCTGCTTCTAAGACCAAAGCATGAGTGGCACAAGACCTGACAGATGCCACCATTCAACAAAGTTCTGAGATGCCATCCTAAAAGAGGTTGCCAAAACAGAGACTTGTTTAAAAACAGATAAGGCAAATTCGTCTCTGTAATTATATCTGGGTTCAATAACTGTGTTTACTTCTGAATTTGAACTTCCCAGTAGTTATCTTACTGGATAGTCTTCCTCTTTTCCTCCTCATGTATGTTAGTCTTCTGTCTGCTGCCACACTTAACTACTGACCCATTCCTCTTTCATGTCACATTACAAATGCAATCATTAGTCCTCACACAGAATTTCAGACACACTGGTAGCCTTTGCCAGGTTGGAAACCTGACATATTCCAAACCTGTTATCTATTTTCTAACCCATTACTCTCTTGCTATTCACATCTTTTTCAGAAGGGGAGTTCTGAGAAGCTAGATTAACTGGCTCTCTTATTTACAGTTTTATTAGTACATTTAGAGAATCACAAGGCAGGAGGCAGGTGAATCAAATGTGTTTGAGGGGAATTAAGATTTGCTTCCTTTTTACTACTCATGAGTTTGAAGGAGCAGTTCTCAGATGTATTGCAGGAAACTCTTTTCATGTTTGTCTCTGAGATTCTGCCCGTGATCAGAGTTCTGGTCACTGGGTTACTACAGACGAGAACGCATCTTGTTCCTGCAATCAGTGTTTCTCCTTTCTTTATGCAAGTCTCTAGCGCATCCCTCGCTCTCTTTCCTAAGTCAAAGTATTCTGTTGTTGTCATGGGTAAGAAATAACACAAGGGAAAGTGGATGACTTCATGTTTGTGCTACTACATGTTCTGGAAGTGGGAGGAGCTCCTGAAGTTCTCAGCCCAAGAGGGAAGAAAGCATGAAGCGTGTCCTGCCGTCAGGGAAGCTGTTGTAACTCTTCTGTGTGGAAGGACAGAGATGTTCCTTTGGGCTGATTTTCTGTAGCTCTCCATCACCTCTAGAGCCCTCACCCACAGCTGATGTGCTTTGCCTGTCTTCAGTCCTCCTTATTCCAAGACTAGGTGGGATTGCTCAGGCTGGCAACTCCCTCTAGCCCTATTAAAGGTGTTCATAGTAGGTATTACTCCCTGAAGATACTGCACTGTGCAGCAGAGTTGTCTGAGTAAAATGGGTGCAAGCAAAGCTTGTACTGCGGCAGCCTCATGAGAAGAGTGAGAAAAGCCCACAGTGCCTCGCAGCCCTGAACAGTAACCAAGGTCCCAAGGGTGCACAGAGCAGCAGGACAGACGTCTATCAGGTTGAGGAGGGAAGAAAAAGACAATGAGGGAACAAGTAAGAGATGACAGTTGATGGTGTACGAGAGCAAGCTATAAGGTTGCAGACAGTGATGGGAGAAGCCATTAGGGAGCCTGTGGGAGGGACAAGCAATGTGTCCCACCTAAAGCTGGGGATGGGGAAATGGTGGGCACAGGGGAAAGACATGATCTCCCATTCTGGCTTGAGATAGGTCTGCTGCTGTAACCAACCTCAGCAAGAAGGTCTACATATACCAAGCATGTATTATGTTTCCCTTTCCAGGCTTACCTCCACATCCAGCTGTGTTTCTGATTGTTTCATGGAGGCTTTATGTCAACAGCAGATACAAGGGAAGCAGAAGCATCTAGTGACAGCTTGGAAGGGAAGAGGACACTGACTCTGTGTCCAGGTTAACCAGCTGCAAGTTGGTCACCCTTGTAATGTTGAAATCTGTAGCAGAAGAATAGTGAGAGGCTACCAGAATGGGGAACACAGCAGGGAGGGCAAAATGAGGGTATTCAATCCTGCCCATTTTTCTGAGGATTGATGAAGATAGATCCTGCCTCTTTTGCTGGATTAACATTCAAAGGAATACATTCTTTTCAGGTGTGTCCTTCCCTCTCATTCCTGGGCAGTTCTGTCCCCGTGCTGATGGAGCAACTATTACCATGAAGAACATCTGATGTAGCAGGACCAAGCACAGACCTGTTCCTTCATCCCAGGGATTAGCCATGGGTTTCAGTCCCTTCCTTGACTGACACAGGTGCTGCAGGAACCCCCAGCACACACAGGCTCACTGCTTAAACTCTTCTCCCCAGTGCTCACGGTCTCTGCGTGGCGTTCAACCTTACCTGTCACTTTGATGTCGCCTGTAGCCTTGGCAATGCTGTTTTCAATCACGCAGGTGTAGGTGGTGTTAGCAGTGATGTTGTGCAGAAAGGAAACCACTTTCAGAGTGATGCCTCCAGCGTTCAGCTCATAGCTGGTGTTGGACACGTGAGGCAGGTACTCCCCAGCATCGCTGTAGGCTGTCCAGCGCACCGTGGGTTGAGGGAACCAGCGCGGGGCTTCGCATTGCACCGTGTCCCCACTGCTGCTGCTTTCCACGTGGACCCTGGGGGTGCTGAAGGCTTTGGGAGGGAAAAAGGCAAATATCCAGGCACTGGGCATGAAACACTCACCTGCATCTGCTGGTCAGTCCCAGGTGTTTCTGGGCTACTCGCTGCTCAGCACTGCAGCACCGCACATAGCCACACCGAACACAAAGGATTGTACAGGTTGGGCTACAGGGGATAACTGCATGGGATCGACCTGGAGATGCCTAGAACAAGACAGTGCAGTTTGATGAGACCTGCTGAGGTTGTGGCATGGCTTTAGTGGCTTTGAATGATTGTACTTAACTGTTAGAAGCTGGTTCCTGGACTAATAAACCAAGCATTTCCCAAGAGCTCCTGGACTCAAGACCTGGGCAGCCTGAGACTGCCTGTGCCTGCTGAATGGCCCGGCTTCCCCAAGCAGACGCCACAGCTGGCACAACTCCACTCACCTCTGCTGGAGACTACAGGCTGACAGGAGCCTGACCAACACCTGTGGTTTCATGGAATCATAGAACCATTTAGGTTGGAAAAGACCTTTAAGCTCATCAAATCCAACCATTCCCCAGCAGTGCCAAGGCCACCACTCACCCATGTCACTGAGGGCCTCGTCTCCACGGTGTGTGAACGCTTCCAGGGATGGGGATTCCAGCACTGCCCTAGGCAGCTTGTTCCAGTGCCTGAGCACCCTCTGGGAAAGGAATTGTTCCTCATCTCCATCTAAACCTGCCCTGCTGCCGCTTGAGGCTGTTTCCTCTTGTCCTATCCCTTGTTCCTTGGGAGCAGAAACCAGCCCCCTCCTGGCTTCATCCTCCTGTCAGTGGGAACACATTGCTTTGTGCCAGCACTGAACATAGTGACCAGACCCAGCGGATTCAGGAGAATTAAGCATCCACAATTGAAGATTTGTCTGTGCCTGGGCATGTTTTGTGGTTTACTCCTAACAATGCTAACAAATTACTCTTAATGCTAGCAAATATGGAGTATTTCAGATAACTCTGATACATCATGTTTAAATACTTTTTTTTTAAACTGAATACTTTGTAAAACAGAGAAAACATGCATTAAATAGGCTACAGTTGTTGCTGTGCATCACTTCTCCTGGCTGGATATATATCTTGATTCTAGAGAGAAAAAGCTATTGTGTTATCTCTAGCAGGTATAAAATCAGGATCTTTAGAAGCTCAACTAGCTAATCCCATTCTTAGGGTCTCTTTGTAGTCAGTTATGGACCTGACAGAAGGAAAACGACAACTGAGAGCGCTGCAATACTAATAGTTTCTGGAACAAGGGTATCAAAAGAGCAGGTAAAGCCATGACCACTTCTGTAAAAGCCAAAAAAACTACCCTAGTCCTGCTCAGGAGCGCAGGGCCCGATGGTGGCTGCCGGAGGGGTGCCAGCCCCAGCATAACTACACGTGGGTCCAGCCAAGCCACGCCAACACGTGCTTTGCCCCAGGATGGAATCCCTGGCACCCCTCACCTCCTGTCCTGTAGCGCAGCAGCGCTGCCCCGCTCCCGCTGGCCGTGGTGACGGAGCACTGGTAAACGCCGGCATCAGAGAGCCGCACATCCCGCAGCTCCAGGGAGGCATTGCCGCCCATCACCTGCTCCGTGAACAGGGCCGTGCGGCCCCGGAACGGCGCAGCTTGCTCCTGCAGCTGGTCCTGGCCACCTCGGAACTCATGAACCAGCCCGGCTGCTCCCGCCTTGTCCCACCGGATCGCTATGCTGCCCAGCCGGATGTCGGGCTGGAAAGCGCAGCCCAGGACGCCGCGCTCGCCGATGATCCCCGGGGATGGGAGAGCTGTCACACGAATGGAGCGCTGTCCTGCAAGGGGAAAGCAAGGTGGTGTGAGGAAGGTGAGGTGGGAAGGGCAGAGAAAGGCCAGACCACCCTGAGGCTGTCGTGCGCCAGCCCCGGGGCTGGACAGACAAGGACTCCACCAGCAGCTACCAGTGCTGCTAGCAGAGGTCACCTCCTATGGCTTCTATACCAAAATGAAGCACAGGAACATTCCTTTAGCAAGCACTATGCTTCAAAAAGTAGCTCCTCTTTTTTGAGAAGATTTTGCATGCTGTTTCCTTGCTTGTTTGCATATATCAGGGATTTTTCTCTTTGCAGCTTCCAAAAGAGTGAGATTTTTGTGTCTTTTCTCAGTCAGGACCTCCCTCTCTGCAGTATAAATGTGACTGCAGGGCGTAATGCTGGCAGAGAAACAAGAGGCTGCTCTTTCATTCTTACTGGAATCCAAACCAGTTTCTCTCATTTAAGAAAAGTCAGCATTTCCCTTCCCTGGGGACACTTCCCAAGTCAAATCCTAACCAGCAAGCTGCAGAATAAACTCTTTCCCAGAGCTGACTCCCTTTTCCCGTGCAACCCTTCCCTACACGTACTTGCTCAGCACACCCCAAGGAGGCTGCTAACGCCAAAGCAACACATTGCTGGGGGAGCAGGGGAGTGTTCCCATCCTGGCAGATGCTGCCCAACTTCCCAAGAAATACCACTGTCTCCTATCTGGGAGAAGGAGCACAGGATGTGCAGGACTCTCTGTATGTGTAAGCTTAGGGCTCCAAGCCCAGTGACATTTCAGCTAGCGCAGCATCATGGAGTGGTTTGGGTTGGAAGGGACCTTAAAGCTCATCCAGTTCCAACCCCCTGCCACAGGCAGGGACACCTTCCTCTAGACCAGGTTGCTCCAAGCCCCATCCAACCTGGCCTTGGACACTGCCAGGGATGGGGCAGCCACAGTTTCGCTGGGCACCCTGTGCCAGTGTCTATAAATCTCTGCACTATTTACAACCCACAAGAGCTCACAGTTTGCAGGGCGAGCACAGCTCCTGCTGGTTTGATGCGATGGAGCCATACCTTGTTGAGAAAGACCACAATGGAAGTGCACTCTTAACTCAGCCATCTGGTGTGCAAGCTTCATAAAGCAAGCCAAGGGTTGTAGGTGGCACTTTCACACAAGATCACACCTCAGCCCATGCACAGGATGGAGGGATGGAGGCAGAGGCAGGGCAGACGTTCATTATTCCACAGGTAACAGCAAGAAACCCGAGCAGTCACATACCTGAGACACCAAACCCGATGATCAGGACAGTCACTACAGCCAGAATGACAATGACTGTAATCAAGCTACATGGGGGAAAAAGAAAGGACAACATTACTATGCAGCCAACATCCTTCACAACTTACACCACTGGTGCAGGAAAGAGGTGGAAATGGGTAAGCCACAGCCATTGAGCGAGGTGGACTGACAAAGCCCACGACCACAGTAGTGGCGAACATTCAGGGGAGCACTCACCATCAAAGGTGGGACCATGCTGTAGGAGGTGACCCATGCTTTGCCTTTGAGAGGAGGTAGCTGGCCCCAATGCAGGATGCTCATTTCTGCATCCCTGGGGCATAAGCAAGTCCCTGGTGGTACTTGAGAGGGACCATTTGTGCAGGGAGGTGAGCAGAGCACTGAGACAGGCTTCTGACCCCGGGAGACACCCAGTGTGAGCCAGGGAGTGGGCAGGAGGAGGCTGGAAACAGGGCCAGCAGCACGCTCTTTCCCAACACATCTGGCAGCCTCCGCATGAGAGCGCATCCGTGCCTGTGCAACCACAAACTCCTCCCATGGTTACTGTGTGCCTGCATCAGGCACTTGCACAATGTCTGAGGAGTCACTGCAAATGTCACAATCACAGGGCTGAAATGGAGCCATGTGAGCAAACCTCTCCTGCAGGGAGCAGCAGGGAAGGGAGAAAGGGAAGATAGGTTGAAAGAGGGGATGGAGAGGAGCGGAGGTGGTGCAGAAGGCTTGCTTGCCCTCCTGCCAGCTCCCTTCCATCCTCATCCTTAAAGCCCGCAGTGGGTTCTCAGAGGAATCCCTGTCTGCACACACCAGCGTGCTCAGGAGGAGGGATCAAGTGCTCCCTGCATAGATGCCCTCAGAGCCCCTGATCTCACCAGCCTTTGCTTGCCACCAGGGTGGACAGCAGTGCTCTGCCTCCCAGTCACAGCCCACCGTACCAGGGAGGAAAGGCCTGGATAACCTCCAGCCGCAGGCACTGGGCATCTGTGACCCATCCCCATGGACACCCATGTGCTTTCCTGTTCTGGGGCGGACACAAAGCCTCCTCCGTGCGCTGAATCACATCCGCCTCCTTGAGGAGCTCTATGGCACCGATCCCAGGGCAAGAGAGTTGCTATAAACTCAGCCAAGGTTGCCATGAACAGCCCCAGCTCTCACGCCTGGGAAGCATGGAGCTAACACACAGAAGCTGTGACTTGCCTTCACCCCTCTAGATTCAGATCCTCCTTCCCAGGACTGGGCAGGAGGAAATAGCTGGGAGCTGAGGGATGCAGGCATTGCATCAGTGAATACCAGAGAGGGTATGGCAGGAGACCAGGAGCCAGGATGCTTCCTGTGCAGTCCCTGGGTGCTTCAGTGCCACCACACTTGTCTCTGGTGCTCCAAAGGACCCTCTGGCCTGACCACCACCTCTGCTGAGCAAAACCATCTTCAGCTTGCTCACAGACAAACACAGACCAGCACAAACGGGCTAGCACCAACGCTTTTGTCCCCCATGGCTATAGGCACCATGTGCCCCTGTAGCTGCAAAGCCGTGCTAGCTCTGCATCTGGAGAGCTGCTTCCACATCCTGGCTCAGGACAGCAACAGGGCTGATGTCCATTCTGGGTGCACAGGTGTCACCATCCCCTTCAGCACCCCTCGCCAGGGATGAGGGGAAATCAGACCCTTTGGAGTGTCCTCTGCAGACACTGCAAGAGCCAAGAACCAAAGGGGTCTGAATTTGCCTGTGAGCCACCCATAGGTACTGAGTGGAGCACAGGGTGAACAAGAGGGTGCTGGCAACCCAGCCGCATGCTGACAGGAGCTGTTTTGCAATGGGCTGGTCCAGCAGTTCAAGTAAACAGCAATTTCCCATGCATCAGCATCATACTTCCAGTGTTTCAGAGGCATGGAACAGATGGATGCAGACGGCTGGGGCTGCACGAGCTGGAGCCCTGCTGCTACCCTCAGTTCCCAGCACCGCTTCGGCAGCCTGTGGGATGCTGCTCCATGCATCCTATCTTCTTTTCCATGGTCCCATTCCTCATCAGCCAAACAGAATTGGGCATGAAATTCATTCATTCCCCACCTGAATGCTGCCAAGCACAGCCCAGGGACAGAGAGGCTCGTCACCCTGCTGTGACAGGCGGCAGAAGCATAATCCCCCTCATCTCTAGCTCCACTCAGAGTAAGCTTTGCCTCAGGAATGGGTTTGGAGGTGTGAAGACCAAAAAACCTGTAAGGAAGAGATTAAAGGTCCCCTACCTTCCTCCTTTTATCAAAGCTTACCATGGAAAAGAAATAACATGGCAGAGGCAACCCAAGAAGAAGGATTTCCATTCCAGTGAGCAGTTAATGATGGCAGAGCTCAGCTGTTCTCAGCACTCCAGCTTTATCTTGTTTAGTGTTTGGGGGGGGGGTATTTAGGTTGGGTTGGTCTGGTTTGGTCTGCAGGACCCCACTGCTTCCCGTGACCAGCTGCTGTCTGGCTGTGTGCAGCCACTCACAGTGGACAGAGGTGCTGACAGAGCCAGGGGCTGGTTCTCGGTGCATATCCCTGGCAAAAGCAGCTGGGCTGCCTCTTGGGAACAGCAGAGCTGGTTATTGCATGCATCCCAGCTGCATGAGGAATACGATGCCCAGTGAATATTCACACCGTGTTACATTATGCCTACTGGTGATCTCACTCTCCTCAGTGAAAGGGTGCAGATAATATCACTATTTAGTTCTATTTAGATCTTCCTTGATGCTCTGTGTGAGAAAGCTGGAGCACAGCTCACGCATGAGAGGTCTCTTCTGTTCACGTGCGCTGTCCTTCTCCCCACTGCTGTTGAGCTCAGATGAGATGGATGCTCATCACAGCTGAAACCTTCCTGACAGAATGAGGACAAGCAGGGGTGTTCCACACACCTTGCTGGAGCTTCTGCCTCCATCCATCCCAGAAACAGCCCTGCTTGGGATGAAGGAAACAGCTTGTTGGTGTGTCTGTTCAAGCAGTCAAGGTTAGATGCAAACTTGATCTGTTCATTGGAGGCTGAAGCAAGTTTGCCACTTTACCCATCTGGTGGGGGTTATTTTCAATGAGTCAGGAGATAAGGATATGAGGCAGATATTTTTATGGCCTTCCCCCGATATTTCTTTTTCTGACTGTAGTTCACCAGGGCTTGGTCAATAGATCCAAAGGAAGCAGGCTCATTCAAATGAGAGGCACAAACCAGCTTGCACATCTTCCCAGCTCTTACTCCTGACCCACACATTGATATCCCAACCTACAACAGCAGGAACACAGAGCTTTTCTCAAGCCACTAATACCCTGACCTACCACAGCATTCAAACCCAAGGTAGTGGAATATAGCCACGCAATTTCCAGGACACACATCTCCATCCTGGCTGCAGTTGACGGCCTGCACACGGGGTTCTGATAGCTATATGGCCTTACTGACTGTATAAAAGAAGCCATAATGGTGTTCAGGTATCTTGGGTGAGCACAGTATGAGTCAAGCTGCAAAGAACTGCAGTCTTGAAAGCTCCTGATAGCAGAGTGAGACAGACAAGGAGTCTGGAAAATGCAATTCCCTCCCTCCTCTCTCCCAAAGCAGACACAGGTAATACCATACCTCCAGAAAACAACCTGGCCTTGGGATGCCATGGCCACCTCACCTATGAAGACAAGCCACACACCAGGTGCCCAAAGGTCCCACGCTGTTCAGCACGGCTCCTCTCCTTCACATGACACAGTCTCCCAGGCTGTCCTGCTTAAATAACTGAACTCAGCTAAGGAGCGGTGAGCCCAAGCAGTGAACTCTCAGGAATGAGGAAGCAATGGGCATCTCAGCTGCCCCCCGACCAGAGCAGTCAAAAGCAGAGGTTTGGTTAGTCACTGGGGCAACAAGAGAGACCTCCCACACCTAAAGAAACGTGTCTGATTTAACACGGAAATGACACACCTCATGGTTTGGTGGGCAGCTAATTCTAGGGGCAGAGTGCCACTGCTGGGATCCGGCTTGACACGGCATTCCAAACGGTGCACCCCTTGTGAATCACCTGCCATGGGAAGGCCAAGAAGCCCTGCTGAGCCAGCTTCTGCACTGCTGCGATCTTCTGGGGACAAGCAGGCACTCACTCACAGAGCTACAAGCGCAGTGCGTCACCAGCGTGTTTTGCCTCCTTTGAGAAGGGAGAGATACCCTAGAATGACACCCAGCTCCAGAGGCACCTGACATGGAGTTTTCCAGGCTGCAGGGCCCCTTCCAGGTCTTCCACAGTCTCTTGTTCTTGCTGTGTTTTTCCTTACTCTAGGGAGTAAGTCCTTCTTTTCTGCCTCCCAGAGCCCCTCCTCATGTTCATCCCCATTTTATTTTTATTTCCCAAGCTTTGGAGACAGGCAGATTTATCAGAGGGAGCTTTTCTCCTGCGAAAAACATCAATAGTTACCAATAGTTATCAATAGTTAATGGAAATAGTTGATAGAAAAACATCAATAGGTGCAGTTCTGTCAGCACTGCCTGTCTGTCTTGAAAACACGTTAGTTATCTCAAGGAGCAGCTGGTCAGAAACAACACCACATAGCTCAGCAGACTAACAGCACTTCCATACCCACTGCCTGCCCAAGGCTGCTATCAACCAAGCACTGGAAGTGAGAATCCAGCACATTAGTAGGATATATTCATTTGGCAAACCATTCTGAGCAATGAACACTGAGGGCAAAGTCTGCTTGCAAATTATGGGAAGACACTCGCACCTAACCCCACAAAGTGTCTAGGTCACATCTGCATGCGGTTCTGCAAGCTGTCCTTGTGTGCAGCACAAACACAGCGGTAGCCAGTCAGTCCCATATACCCCTGGGACTGCCTGAGCCTTCAAGTCTAACAAAAATCAATCCAAGAGACTGGCCCTGGCAGGATTAGTAGCCCATGCTGTCTGAAACTGCTCTTCTCATGTCAAACACAGGGCTCAGCACAAGCTCACTGCGGCTCCCTGAAGGGTTTCTATGTTTGCTGGTGTATTTCTCACAAAGAGCTCCTTGGTCAATGTCAGCACCAAGGTGTGTAAGGGATGCCTCACACAGATGGAAAACACATTCCCCTGTCTGAGCTAAGATGTTTTTAGACAGAAAGAATGCACTAGAAGGTAGTGCTATTCTTACATGTTCCCTCTGCAATACAGCATGGGAGCTCCAAGAAAGAACACAGCACATGTGGGGGGCAAGAAACAGATGCAGAAAATGAGGCATTTCAAGTTACATCCCATTCTGTACTGAGCACTGACTACACACATAGCAAGGAGAAGAATGAGTTCTTGTTTGTTCCATTAAAGGTTTACTCCAATTCAACTTTCACTTTGAAAAGTCAGAGTCAGCACTTCGGAACACTATTGCCTAACCTGGAGAGTTAAACTGCCCAACCTTCTCCCGTTTGTTTGACAGCCCTTTCTGGATGATTAATGGAAAGCTATAAATAGCATTTGCATAAGGATATATATCTCCTTTGCTGGGCACAAGAGGTTCCAAAACCGGCTTTGCAACAACAAACAACAAATGAGTCTTCTAGGTGGGAGCAAGCAGACAGCACATGTTTCTACTATTTACAAGCCAGCCACCTTCAGCCATAAAGCAAGAACTAGTCCTTACTGTTGACACTGGAGCAGCATTCTTCTCCCCAAGTGACCAACAGTCAGACCTTTGTCCCCAGCTCCCCAGGCAGTATTAGGAGCCCCAAGCAACACTCACCTACTAGCAAGGTTAACCCCGGCCAGTAGCATTCCCAGTCTCGACATGGGTGCATTTCACAAAGGAAGGTATCCAGGCTTCACCCAGGAGAGCAGCAGGTTAGCAGTTGCCCTTCCTGGAAAGTGCCTCTTCCCCCTCATCACAAATTGCTTTTACCCAACTACAGCCTGGCAGGGCATGCATAAGCCCAGGAGATACACCCACCTCTCCCCTATGGAAACGGGACAAGCTCTCCTAAACAGAGCCCTGCCAAGACTGCACGAGCCAAATCCAGGAGTTCTGAAGCATTCCATCTACTGCTGTTCTTGCCTAGTTGCTCCAGTTCAGGACAAACACCTGCAAACTTGTGCCTATGGCTCCTACTGATGCTCACACTGTGCCCAAATCTTCCCTCGGTGAGCTGGGTGCTCTCCCAGCTCCTGCATGACCCCCAACAGAGTTATGTCCCACACCGTCTCCATGGAGAACATGCAGACTGGGTGAATGACTTTCTAATTCCTGTTTCCATCAGTGCTGTGGGTTTTCCTTGGATTGCCTTCAGATATATTACTAACCCACCCTGTTCCTACTTTGCAGGGAGGGTGTAATGAGACTGCATCTTATGTGGAGAAAATATGAGAGCTGCAAACACAACAGCAGCTCCCAGGAGTGTGACTCTGCTATATGCGTATAACGCAACATCCCAGGCTGGAATCCAGCCGTATATCTAAGAGGAAGGCAGAAGCCATATTCAGGCTGCCAAACCTTTTCAAGGCACAAACACAAACCCTTTGGAATGTGCCCCAACAAGCAGCTTTGGCCTCTTCAAGAGGGACAACAGAGACTGTCAATCCTGCAGAATGAGATGTATCTTGACCCTCCTGTGAGGTAACTGCTCAGACTGTTTCCCCTTAGAGCCTGACTCCTCAGAAATGTAGGATTCCGAGTACAATTCCAAAGAAGTGCAATTCCCAGTCTGCTCCTGTTCAGACAAAACAATTTTGCACACACACCCCTGGGTGCAATATAAGGCACAATTTTATTTTCCCTCATCCCCCTTTCCCAGCTCTCACCCATCACAACGTTGTTCTCTGGCATCAAGGCTATGCAATGATGGTGGGGATCCTCATGGTCTATGACCATGCAGAGGCAGCAGCAGTGCCCCGAGCTGCAGGAGCTCACCTGGCTGCTCAGAGTGCCACTGTCCTGAGCAAGCTCCTCTGCAAGGCATCACTGGGTGGCCCACCCAAACACTCTGAGCTCTTCTTCACCTGTCCACAGCATGACCAGTGCGGGCAGCCAGGGTGACCTTTGTGTCCATGGCCACAGCCCTGATACCCACCTGCAAGAGAAGAGGTACCATCAGCTCAGCCCAAAATGGGCCGGAAAATCCCAGTGCATCAGAGGCTTTCAGACAGTGCTTCAGCCTCAACACTTCTCTAAGATGGGGATGCACGTGCTGATGAAAGTATGGCATATTCAAGGAAAAAAGTACCAGGGCCCCAAAAAGAAAGGAGACAAACTGAGGAGAACCTCCCTGTTCCAATAGCTGGGGAAAGATTAAGATTTCTGTCCCATTGCCTGTTGAGTAATGCAAGACAGAGGCCTGCAGAACCCCATGCCAGCTGCTAATGGCTATGGCCAGAGCTACACACAGATTAAGCATGGTAAAAGGAAGAGGTCAGTTCCATACTAAAACCATGCAAAACACACAGGTTAAGGACACGGAAGCTGATTGGGATTAAACAAGCAAGAGAGTTGAACTCTCATCCTGAACAAGGAGTGAGGCTTCTCCGACATACCAGCACAGGAACAGTACAGACATAGTGCTGCTTAGCCTCACTGAGATGGGCTGAAAGACAGAGGTGTGCTGCTCATCTCCTGCACAGTTAGCTCAGGTCTCTGTTTATGGGGTGTGCTGCAAAGACCCTTACTGTGTCCTACTGAATTCCTCACTGCTGCAGTTGCATCCTACCAGAACATATGTACATATAGGTTACCACAGATCCGAGGCATGCGCAAGGCAAGAGCTGGGCTACAGTATCTGACACCGTGGAGGACCAAATGCAATGTATTCTGATGAAAGCAGTGTGGGGAAAGCTGAGCACCCACCTGGCATGGTCCCGCCACAGGCACAGCGAGCAGACTTCTGCCCTCCGCTGGAGCAGAACGTGCAGCAGTGAAACACACCTTGGTGCTCACGGAACTTGCCCTTCACCATCACAGTGAATGGAGAGCCCTGTGGAGGACAAGCAAGCAGAAAGGCTGCTGCAGTGCATGCTATCAGATGGTGTCTCAGGTAGAGGTATTCCTTTTAGAAAGACTGAAAGCAAACATGTAAAAAAGAAAAGCAGGTAAAGCAGCAGCAGTGCAAGAGAAACAAGAAATGCTACCTGTACATGTTGCCCTTTCACACAGACACAGACGGCGTACACGCCTGGCTCCTCAGGGCTGTAGGATACATGGTAGGTCCCGTCACCATTATCACACACTGTTGGCTTGACTGTACTATGAACAGAAAGAAGTCCAAGAGGTCAGTGACTGGCAAAATATTGCTCTCCATGTAAACCACTGTTTGGCCTAGATGTGTGGTCAGCTCCTTACCCTCAGCCTTGTGGGTCTCAAGCAAGCTTAACAGGATGCATGAGCAATGCTCAAGCACGGAGTTGCTTATACATGCTACTACTCCTGCTACTAGGAGCTGCAACAACCATGCAGAGGAAGTCGCACAAAGCTAGCTGCACAGCATGAATCTGCAGCAACCCTGAGCGCTGAAAAGAGCAGATGAGAGACACTTGCAGGTCAGATTATCCTGTCAGATAAGAGCCCTCAGAAATGGGGTGAATTCACAGTCTCAGAGAGCAGTTACCTCCAGAAGACCCTGTGAAGAAGACGGGACATAAACAGGGCAGGTTTGAATCACTTCAACCACTGTCCCAGCCACATTGACTCTGAGGAGCTGTAGGTCCCTGCTGGTGAACTCTCCAAAGTGAAGCTCACTGTGTTCCACAAGAACACACTCTGGTGGACAGGGTGCCAGGGAAAAAGCATCAGCTAGTTATTCAGGGACAGGCTGCCTGCTTCAGAGATGGAAACAGCTTTCCACAGCCAATTACCAGGCAGCTCTGCATAGAGGAAGGTGCTCTTCATAATCCCCACTAACTAGTCTGGTGATTTATGACAGTTTAGAATATTGCAGATGTGCAGACTGTACTCCCCACCCCTCATCATTTCACATCAATAGAGCTGCCTGCATCATATCCTGCCATGAACTGTGTGGTCATACTTCACACTCATCTGTCGCTGCTGTGCCTCAACCCAAACCCAGACAGCTTCCAGCAACAAATGGAGCAACTGTGTGCACGCAAGAACAAGGAACTGAGTTAATGCCACCACAGCAACCCCTAACCCATAAGGCACAATCCTCGTGTGCACACCTTCTTACCTTGTCTGTGAACCTTGACATGCTGGAGGGAAGGGATGGGATCCAGAGGGACCCTGACACGCTTGAGAGGTGCCAATGCAAACCTCATTAAGTACAACAAAGCCAAGCGCAAGGTCCTGCCCCTGGGTCGGGGCAATCCCAGACACAGGCTGGGTGGAGTATGGATTGAGAGCAGCCCTGAGGAGGACTTGGGGGTGTTTGCTGACAAGAAACTGAACATGAGCCGGCTTCAGTGTGCGCTTGAGCCCAGAAACCCCCACCATGTGCTGGGCTGCATCAAAAGGACTGTGAGCAGAAGGTGGAGGGAGGGGATTCTTCCCCTCTACTCTGCTCTTATGAGACCTCCCCTGCAGTCCTGCACTCAGCTCTGGGGGCCCCAGCACCAGAGGACTTGGAGCCGTTAGAGTGAGTCCATGTTGGTTCTCCTGTTGGTGGTTCTGTATCTGTTCCTGTCTGCTTTATAGTAACAAGTGCAGCCTGGAAGCAGTTACAAATCATTTGTTACCATTGTTCACGGTAATTTCCCTGTGGAAACACTAAAGAACTCAAGGGCAGTCTTCCCTGCCTTTGCTAGAAAACCTCCAAACATGTTGACGTGCCCAATGCTTGCAACAGCAGGAGAAAGCACAACAAAGTCCCAGCACAGTCTTTCTCCAGAACATGAACTAGGCATTTCCATCACTTGCCAGAGGCTCCTGGCCTTGGTGGGCTGTCCTACCTGGGACAGTCATTCTGGGGTTGTGATGTTTTATGTTCATTAGGTGTTAACAAAAGCAGGAGTCCTGGATGTCTGCTGCTAGGGAGGGGAAGGAGCAACAGCTCATTCTGACAATATCTAATACCCACTGAGAGTTGAATTCTTTATGTCTCAAATCACTCAAAGACTCAATACACACCTAAGCCAACACTGTCAAGCTCCACATAGTAAAATACAACCAGTAAGAAACACTGCTATACCAGTGTAAAGAAGAGTAGTGCCCTTTGCAACAGATTCTGACCCACATGCTGTAGCATGTTCTCCCACCTGCACAGAGGGAGCCAGGATAAGGGAGGCAGAAAGGCAAAGAACCAGGGAGTTCTCAAGTGAAATACCCACCAGTCCTTCTTGTCCTTGTGGGTGATGGTGACCTGCACAGCCTCTCCTCCTCGCTCCACCCGCTCCCCCATGGTGTCATTGCAGAGCAGGGTGAAGCCAGTCAGCTGGTTCTGATGGGCACTATGGAGATCTGCAAGGCAGAAGAACAGGACCAGAAAGGATTCACTCCAGCCATGACTGCCACCTCCCACCTATCTGGCAGTGCTGTGGTCCCATCAGAGCACAGTCAGGACCTTGCTGCTGGGGTGCACAGCTCCTTCCACTCAAAGGGAAAAGTAAATATATGAGTGGGGATCAGGAGAGTCGACAGCCATAGGCACAGAGATGTCAGGCAGGCTTAGCTCAGGTCTCTATGGTCCTGGGTGGTCTTCCTGCCTCCTCCAAGCCCAGTTGGCATCTTCCCAGAAGGTCTTAAGGTGCACAATGCAACCAGGAGGGAGAAGGAACAGCCCCACTGTGCAGCGTAGAGCCCCCGAGACCTCAGAACCTACAGTTTGGTAGGGAAGAGAACAAACAAGCCCTGGGTCTGCCTCATCTGCTTGGTCAGTGATGGCTCTGCTCTGTGGGCTGGTCTGAACGTTATCTGTTTGCTGGCACTGCCGCAGGTCCTTAATAAGCAAATATCCATGAAACCATCAATGCCAGTTATTCCCATGGCAATTCCAGCAGAAGCAGTAAGGGAAATGAAACTATTTGTTCAGCCAGATTGGGTATCTGCAGGGGCCCACGCTGCAGAACAGGAGACAAGAAGAACTGACACTGTAGGCACCATTCCCATCCCAAATAAGCTGTGGTATTTGTCCTAAGGGTTGCTCTCCTCACACCTGAGCCCCATGCTGAGGTCACTGATATTGCAGAGGGCAGCTCCAACATGCTCTGTACATCTGGATGGGGATAGGCCTCTGCCTCCCTGCCCCATTCCATAGACCCTCAGCAAGCAAAGCAACCTCTGGCAGAGCTCTACCTCTGCCCCTAGGCAATGCCTGGACAGCAAGGAGCCCACAGTGCCTAAGCTGCACACCACATAGGTACAGAGAACAGAGAGATGACTTCAGGGAGTGCTGTATTCCCATTCAGCTGCTGTACAGCTCCCCATTACCTTCCCCATGCAGGGTACATCTGGCTGGATCAACTGCTTTATTGAGAATGGCCCCAAAAACTTCATAGCCGCAACACTGCCCTGCCTTCTCCTGGGGAGAGAACTGGATCCCGTCATCCATGCTGGGGTGGGTGTTGTAAGCAACTCTGTTCAGCTTTGCCAGCCGACTTGCCACCACTCCTTTGGTGATGAGGATCTCCAGGTCTGAGCCGCTCGCCAGCAAGTGCTCTGTGAACCCTACGCCTGTCCTCATGTCCAGCAGCAGCTGCTGCAGCTGTGCCTTCTGCAAGCGCAGCAGGTTTACCTTCTGCATCTTCAAGTCCTCCAGCTGCTTCAGCAGCCGGTCCCGGTGCTCTTCAATGGCTTTCACATAGCCACTGGCAAACAGACAGATCTCCGTGGCCACAGCCTCTGCGCGACTGTGGACAGCACTGCCCGTGGCATCAATCTGGCTCAGCGCGCTCTCCAGGGTGCCCATGTGCTGCTGGGTGCTCTTCAGCAGCTCACGTAGGGCATCCCCATGCTTGTGGATGACATTGCCAGCGAAGTCACAGGGGTGCTGTCGGTGTCTGCCCACAACGCAGTGCTGGCACACTGGCTGGTCACACTGCTCGCAGAACAGCCTCAGCTCTTCTGTGGGATGGGAAGGGCAGAGGAGAGGCTCCCCAGCCTGGTTGCAATCTTTGCTGTTCTCTAGCTCTGTCACGGTGTGAGAGGCTGTCTTCTTCTGTCTCCTAGAAGAGAGCAACCACACATCACTTTATGCATGCTGGATATGAAATACAAACATCAGTGTGAGCTGCTCCTCCTGTCTCCACTCGAAATCCACTCTGCATGAAGGGACTTTGTGTCTCCCGAGGACAAGGCTCCACACAGAAGAGGACAGCACGTGCAAGCAGCTCATTAGAGGCTGCTCTCGAGCTCCCTGCATGCAGTCAGCACTATTTTCAAACACAAGAACGTCATGCCCCACCATGGCCACACACAGAGCAGGGAATGGGCTGTCAGGGCGGTCTACCAGCGGCGGCTTCATGAAGCCTGACAGAAGTGGGATACTTGGAATGACCCGCAGAGCCCACTGTGCCAGCAGGAGGGTGCTGAGCCCTGCAAAGTGAGAGCTGGCAGGAGGTGTCTCAGCACAGAACTGGTCACTGACAGTCACATCTGCAGAGGAACAGGAGGTGCCAGGCTCTTTAGCCTGTGATTTTCACCAGCTTTGAATTTGCTGAGGCAAATGAGCTCTAACATTCCTCAGGGGAAAATCCATTTCAGGCCACTGCCAGAACACAGTCTGTGGTAAAACATTTAACATGCCCAAAGCCAAACTCCATTTCCTTCTGGCTGCCAGGTTAGTTCCTGTACAGAGGAGGCCAATGATGGGACACAAAGAACCTGATATGACCCAGACATCCACCTGGTCACAAGGCAGCATTAGAATGTTTCCACTTTATGCTATTTTGGACTCAGGGAACTAGTTATTGTGAAGGATGTAAACACCTTCTCTCCTTCCTTGTCTCCTGCACTGGTGACTTCTGGAGCTCCAAGCCATAAGCAAAGAAGTACTCTGAGGATCAAGCTCTATAGAGTTACTCTGGCAACACAAAGCAACCTCATCGCAGGGCAGGACACAGCCCTTTTGCAACTCCTTTCACTTCTCACTCATCTCCTTTGGGGCCCAGCACTTTTTCAAAGCCTTCCAGCAATATCTGTATAACACCCTTCACATTCCCACTTCCCTGACTCCAGCCTAAGACCCCTCTCACTTATTCCCAAGGAGCACAACAGTGGCACTCAAATATCTTCCCGACACACCAAGGAATCATTTCAAAATGTGTCTTCTTGGTCCACATTCTGCTCTACCATCAACTGAATCAGGTGCAAGTCTGCAGATGCTAGCAGGGTGAAAATGGTAGCAGTAAATAAGGAAGCTGGTTCTGGGGACAGTTCTTCTACTGCTTTACACCTCCTGCAGTTATTTCTGTCTATGCAGCAGCCTGTTGCTATTCAGGGTCTCAGTTTATCACTCGTCAGCACTTGCTGGGGTATGAAGCACTATCTAATCTGAATGGTATGCTGAAAATTACAGCCTGGGGTGGAAAGGTAACTAAGAATCTCAGCCACTTCACCGAGGCACCATGTCTGCAGGGAGGGCAGGGCACGGAGGAGTATGTCCCAGGTCTTTGTGGGGAAAGGATTTGCTAATCAAGCGGAAAGGAGCAGCAAACGTGGATGGAATGGGCTGAGCTGATTAACCCAGGCTGAGGCTTCCCTGGCTAGTGCTGCGGGGCGTTTTGTCCGACCCTGCCTGTGACCTCCTTGCTTCAGAAGGCCATTCAGACTTGCTAACACTTTTCTTCCTTAGTGCTGCCTGTCCTCTGCTGTGCTCACAGCCACTGTGGCCGCCTCCTCTTCAACTCCTACCTCTGCTGCAGTCATCTTGCTTCCCACCTTACTGATGTGTCTCCCTCTACACAGCTGCCACTTCTTCAGTTTTCCCATATTCCGAGAGAACTAAACCCCGCACCATCAGGCACACTGCTACAGCTCCTGGCCCCACAGAAGCGCTGAAACACAGACTCAGAATCATCAGGGTTGGAAGGAACCTCCGACAGGTCCAACCTCCTGCCAAGGCAGGGCCACCCAGAGCGGCTCACACAGGAACGTGTCCATGGTGGGGTTTAAATGTCTCCAAAGAGGCAGACTCCACAACCCCCCTGGGCAGCCTGTGCCAGTGCTCTCACACCCTCAGCGTAAAGAAGTTCTTCCTCATGTTGAGGTGAAACCTGTTGTGGTCTAGTTTATGGCCACTGCTCCTTGTCCTGTCGCTGGGCACCACCGAGAAGAGTCTGGCACCATCCTGCTGGCACTTGCCTTGAAGATGCACACAAGACACATGCACACACCAGTTAACAGGCAAGCACACGGGTCGATCATCAGGAGGTAGCACCCACAGTAGGCAGGCTAGCGTCAGGACTTCCAGCTATCTCCTTTCGCTTCTCCTGAGGGCGCATTTGCACATACACACCGTAAACGTTTTTGGAGGTGGAGAAAGGCAGACCAGCAGCTTAACTTCCCCATTTTCCCCTGGGAGATGTGCCTTCTCCAAAGCAGGTCAGCACAGCATGCGAGGCACTCTGTCTACACCCTATACCTGTGGGAGCACTGCGAGTCTCCCCACCCACCGATGGTCGTGGACACCTCCACAAGCAGAGAGCGGCCTGATTTTGGCCTTAATGGCTTCACCTGAGCAGGGATGACCAACCCACTGCTCAGCAGCATGCCTGTCCCTGTTATGAACACAGAGAGCATCCTCCGGCAAGGATGAAGCCCTGCTGGGGACTGAACAAGCACCGCGACACGGCGGCTGTCTGGCCCCCTCCGCAGGGCCCCGAGCACCTCCGCGCCCGCTCACCTGTGTGCCTGGCAGCAGAAGTGGCAGAGGTCAGCCCCGCACGTCAGGCACCGCCTCACGGCCGCACCGTCCACGCACAGGTCGCAGCTCGCCCTTGCCGCCGCCGCCCCGCCGCGGCTCAGGGCCAGGTAGTCTGGGGTGAGCTGCCCGACGCCGCCGGGCGGCAGCGACACCTCGGCGTCGCACACCGGGCAGAGGACGGAGCGGGCGGCGGCGCGGCCGGGTTCCGCCAGCGTGCCGAGCCGCCGCAGGCAGGGCGAGCACAGCGAGTGCAGGCAGGGCAGCAGCCGCGGAGACACCCAGGGCTGGTGGCACACCGGGCAGCGCGGCCCGGACGCCATGGCGGCAGCGCGGCCGCCGCCGCGGAGCCGCTGGGCCGAGCATCGCGCCACCACCGGCCGTTGGGCGCGGGGCTGCCCCGTTGCTAGGGGCGACGGTTGTGGGGAGGGGGAGCGTCGTGCAATGGCGGCTCTGCGAGAGGCGGCGGGGCCGCGGAGTGAGGGGAGAGCCCGGGGCCTCTCCATCGCGGACGGGACGAATGGAGCAGAGCGGGGGGCACCCAACAGCCCGCTTTGTCCTCTCCCTCTTCTCTTTGTTCTTTCCCTCTTTCCTTCTTTTCTCTCCTTTCTCCTGCCGCTTGCCACCTCATACGCTCCGTGCTTTCCAAGCCAGTTGTCTGGCAAGCAGCCTCTTTCCCCACCCCACTCCGGGTACGCTTTGTGTTCCCAGCTCAAAACCTTGAGGTTCACCTCCTGATGGAGCCTGCTGTGACCGGCCGTGGCCACCAGACCTTTGCCGGGCCGCTGGCTGCCTTCAGGGGGTCGGGGTTTTCCCTTCCGATCACCGGTGAACTTGCTGAGCAGCTCAGGGATATTCGGGAAGGTCTTAATGGAAATAACGCGACACAGCCGGGCTTCCCCCTGGTGCCTGCCTGCATTGATTCACTGTGCCTGCAGAAGGCAGGCTTTGAAATAAGGACGTTGTTGGAGTCCTACATGAAGCTCCTTGGGCGTCGATGGTATCTGCATGATTGCTGTTGTCAAAGTGATTCGTAAGCTCCTCAAAGAATTAGAATCATAGAATCATAGAATAGTTAGGGTTGGAAAGGACCTTAAGATCATCCAGTTCCAACCCCCCTGCCATGGGCAGGGACACCTCACACTAAACCATGTCACCCAAGGCTCTGTCCAACCTGGCCTTGAACATTGCCAGGGATGGAGCATTCACAACCTCCCTGGACAACCCATTCCAGTGCCTCACCACCCTTACAGGAAAGAATTTCCTCCTTATATCCAATCCAAACTTCCCCTGTTTAAGTTTGAACCCACTACCCCTTGTCCTGTCACTACAGTCCCTAATGAAGAGTCCCTCCCCAGCATCCCTATAGGCCCTCTTCCGATACTGGAAGGCTGCTATGAGGTCTCCACACAGCCTTCTCCAGGCTGAACAGCCCCAACTTTCTCAGCCTGTCTTCATACAGGAGGTGCTCCAGCCCCCTGATCATCCTCGTGGTCTCCTCTGGACTTGTTCCAACAGTTCCATGTCCTTTTGATGTTGAGGACCCCAGAACTGCACACAATACTCCAAGTGAGGTCTCACTGATACCAGGAAATAAAGGGTTAACATTGTGCCTGCTTGCTTAAGCAGTCACTGTTCTTAGTGAAGCAGACCCGTAGGAGTCAAAGTTGCTAGAATGGTGAAGCAGAATTATAGGAGTTACAGCTGCTAGGCAGAACTGTAGTAGATAAGATTCATAACTTAATATTTAAGACATTCTTGTTCAAACAGTATCTTTAGAAAGAAAAGGAACAAAAGATAGCCAGAGTAACAAAATTTGCAAACTTGACAAGTTTCTGCTTTAAGATACATAAAACCGGCTTGTACTGAACCTGAGGTTTGGACAGGGGCCGAAACCCTATTGAGTCTGCGTGAAAGCAAGAGGTTACTCGCAGTGATGAAGAGGAACTACAGGCCTTCATCCTCACGACCCCCTAACGACCACCACCAGGAGGCACTGCGCAGGCGCACCAATGGGACGAATACCAGAAAACTAATTATAATACTAGACAGGAATAGGTTTTGCATATGTATTAGGCGTGAAGCAATCTCATGTTCAGGTAATCATTATATGTAATATAAACGAACTGAGTGACAAAGGGGGTGCACATGCTTTTGGAGGAGCAACCCCCATGCGCCTCGGCGCTGAATAAAGCATACCTACTTTACAACTCTGATGAGTTGTGGAGTCAATCCGCATGTCATCACGAGAGCAGAGGGGCAGGATCACCTCCTTCGACCTGCTGGTCACGCTCCTTTTGATGCAGCCCAAGATTTAAAACAAATTAATGGGTTTTTTTAGTTCTCTTGTCTATAAACCACGTTGACTAGCACCAGTGATACTCCTATAGTGTGCAGTGTTCAGCCCTTGACTGAATGTTGTCCCAGCTTCTCCATTAGTTTGCCTAGGACCATGGCTATCTTATCTGTCCTATCCTGCTGGCCCTTTTTGTGATATGAACATGATCTGAGACTGCTGGATTTTAAGTTCCCTAAGTTGTATTAAAAATGAACAAGCAAAGATCTCGTCAGGTTTCCTTAGGACTGCTGAGTGCAACATATCTAAACCTATCTGTACACACTTAATTTGTCACAGACGTTAACAACCCTCTGATAATGGCACAATGTTTTGATGCAGACATTGTCTTCTTCATGCAACACATTTCTGTGTCTTTTATGTTGTTATTACACATGTTGTTATCCCATATTTGGGATCGAGTGTTTACAACCTTGAAGCTGATCAAACAAGGAAGATGTTCTAACAGCCTCCTTTTGGATTAACTAGTAGTGAAGTGGTTGCTGAGGACAGGGTAAAAGTTGCAGTCATTGTGAGATGAAATGACTTGATAACGATACTAGATACTGTGGCAGAGGAAAGACTGGTTCTTCTAATGGTGCTGGAGGAAGGAATAGCAAATGACACTATCAGTGTGGGTGTGGGAAGAAAACAGGAGGAGAATCATAATGTCAGCATCTTCCATCGCTGCAGGGAGATGATGAAATAAGCCATGGCTGGCAGTTGCAGAGGAAACCTGAGGTTTCTTTCACCCCAGCAGACCTTATCTGATACCTGCCCTCCAGCTGCTCAGGTTGGAGCACAGAATAGATCACTGCTGAGTAACGCATCCCTGAGTCACCAGCTGGCAGCCGCAGCCACCTCCTGATGACTAGAGGAAATGGTAGTGAAATGGGCTGGAGAGAATGGTCCCGAGAGCCCCGGGAGGCTCAGAGAGAGAAAAGAGAAGCAGAAATGCCAAAAACCACCCACACCTGAACAGTGGCCTGTGTTAGTACAGGCTCGTGCTTTGGTTTGGGTTGCTTTCCCCATAATACTGCTTTCTTCGCTACTGCCCATCAGTGGAGGAAGCCCCCATTTCACAACAGCCCTAAATTGTGGAAGGCAACTCAATGGATGTGTATACTGCTGCCTGTGCATATCTTCAAGAAAGCACTGCAAGAACTGGCCTGGGAGACCCTCTCTCTTTGCATTGTAACTGGCCAAAAGGTAAGGCTTTAAAAAAGAAAGTGTTGACTTACAAACATTATTGGTGGGCAATACAGGAGCATAGTTACAAAAATGAAACAATGGAAATGTGTCATTAAACTCACACTAAGCAATAATGTTTTCCTTTTGCTGCATTTCAGAAGAGTTGATAGGTGGCTAATTATCCTTAGGTGACCCATGATTTACTTGAAATGGAATCCTCTTCATACTCATTTTCCTGCTCCTATTGTTAGAGATGTCTATCAGCCTCTCAGGGTACTTGCTCTGAGTGACCTGTTCTTTCCCGACACTTGCTGCCAGCTCCTTCCCCTTTTTTCCTGTTTATCTGCTTCTCATTTCCTACCATTAAGACTGGATTATCACACAGAGACATAGAAGATTTGATGGTTCCTTTCCCTTCAAGGACTCTTAAGTAATATTTCTATTGTAGTTGCTAATTAGCCTGTTCTGGGGGAAGCTTTATGCTCCTTTTCCATTTGTGTTCTTTTCTGAAGAAATGCTGGTAAAACTTCTTATATCACATTCCAAAACCAAATCTTTGAGGCAGAATTTCCTTCCTAGACTCTTCGTGAGGAGCACGGGCATAAAGCAGGCATTACACCTTGAACAGGATGCCTTACACTTCCCTGTTCCTGCCTGTTTGGTTAATTTTAGGGAGCTGTTTCTGGATATCCTGCCATAAGAAACAAAAGGTGGTGAAGCCAAAGCCATTAGTGAACAGGCCAGTGAGAAGCAGACCTGCAATCTCTGGGCTTGCAGGAAGGTCCAAGCTCGCTGATGATAAAGAAGCAGCTCTGAAAGGTACTCAGAAAGAACCTTATTCACAGAAAGAACCCTATTCAGAGAGCCACGGCCTGGCATAGGGCAGCCAGAGGGAAGTGGGAAATGGCTTATTTGGGGAGTTCACAAAACTGAGCCGGTGCTCATACAAGCCTGTCCATCAGCTCAGGGTGCGAAGAAGCAAGGTTAGATCTGGTAACAGGCTCAGTAGGTGTCATTAATGTGCTCTCTGTGAACAAGACCCTCCCAGGGCTCCAGGTTTTGTATGCAGTGTCTCAGACACAATTCTGGTGCGTGCCTTGTTACACAAAGGGTTCGTGTGTCCCTTTCTCAGCCTGAACCTCTGGGTTGAGTTGGTGCCTCCTTTGTCTCCTGCAGCAGTCTAGCTACTAGACAGTAGCTCTGTCAGAGCTGAAGGAGTGGGCCTGCTCCAGCACATGGGCTGAAGCTGCAGTGAGCAGGTCTGCCTTTGGACCAGGAGGAGCCAGCGAAGCTGTGCCTGTGCTGGGCCTGGAGGGCACATGAGCAAACTGCCCTGGCCCAAAGCTCATGTAACAAACCTTGTGCAACCTGACAGCATGGGTGTATGTGAGCTGCTGCAAAAGGACAGCGCTGATCCCCTGCCTGGGGGAGCACTTCTGCCCTGGGATCTCCCATAGACTTTCTACAAGGCATTTCTGGGGATACTCACCCTTTGGAGAAACACCTTCACTGACAAACACACCTACTTAATACACTCTTTTAAACTTGCTGGTAGGTTTTGCTCTTCAGTGTGGTGTTGATCTTAAGGGAATGAACTAAGCTGAAAATCAGGAGACCTCATTTTACATAAGCCCAGGTCTCTTCATGTCCATGCTGGACTCCACGTTTCTGTAAGCTGCTGCCATATGTCAAACCCAAGCTCCAGTACAAGTGCTTAAGCCACTGCTGTGTGACCCAGGAGAGGTGAAGGAAGAAGGCAGCAAAACTACACATCCGGCAGACTAAACCTGTGTTGCTCACTGAGTAATGGAAGGGGCACAAAAAACACACTCAGGTGCTTGGCTTGACCCCAAAACCAGCAAACTGGAAGCAAACGGGATACAGACAGCTGGTAACACGGGTAACACATGAAGAAAGTGGCACCAGAGATGGGTGGATCTCTCTTGTCCTCCCCATTTGTGACAGGAAGCACAGTGTTTGAGATGATCAAGCAGCATTACTTTCAGTTGGCAGCAGCACTCTGAATCACAAGCAGTTGCAGCTGAACCACCCAGCACCACTGGCTTTGTGCAGACTTGCCCTTGCAATGACATCCGACCAGGCAACTCTTGCCTTTCCCTCCTCCCTGCAGCTTTCCAGCCACCTGCTGCTGCTTTCAGCTTTCTGCTGCTATATATGTCCTTTGTAATCTCTTCTGAATCCTGCCTGCATTTTGTGGAGGGAAGATGAAACTGGATTTGTTTTCAAGCCAAGTTTTCTAAGGAAGAAAGTTCTTTGTGGTGTCCAGCCACAAAGGTTTTACCTCCCCTTCAGCCATATATGAGACAGGGGAAGTGACCTGAAAGAGTGGAAGCTTCTACAAGCAAGAGAAGATTTGTAAGTCAGACACTTAGTTGGGAACATAATGGTGCCATTTGTTGTCAGGACCATGATGGACAGGAGGATATTACAGTAGGATATTACATGTGCATGGGGGGGGGGGGGGGGGGGGTGTGCAACTAGAAAAATGGGGAAGCACTCCAGAGACAAACAGGCTCAATTCATTCTGCTGTTCACAGAGCATCTACAGACCATACAACTAAGGGGGGCGTGTGGGGAGGAACAGATCCTGCAGCAGAGTGTGTCTGCAGAGTGAGCGCACAGCATCACAGTGTGCCATCTGATGGGACCACTCTGAGGCAGCATCCCAGCATCAGTTTGGTTAGCCTCCAGCACAATACAGAATTACACTATACAACAAATTGAGAAAAGCTAAGATAAATACAGCAGCACATTTTCATTCATGCACTATGCTGATTAAGCATCTTGCAGGAGTAAAATATTCCAGTATTCCAGGACTTACAGAGCTGTGCACCTTCCTCTCCCTTTTGGTATAAATGTGGCTTTTAAAGCATCCTTAAATTAGATCTTATTTTGTCCTAGCATCCTTCCCCTTTCTGTGTTCACAGGGTTCTTTAGGCTGTAAGAGAGACCTCTTGCTTCCACAGTTGAAAAGACATCTTGGCACCAGGCTCCGTCACTGCTGACCTGCAGGGCTACATCGCTGTCGGTAGGGGTGGTCACCTTCGCACCCACCCAAGCAACATGAATTAACAGGAGCACGTTGCCTTCACAGAGGAGCTGGCAATTCCAAATAGCTAAAGGTTCCAGGGGAAAAGACTCTCATTTGAGATTCTTCTGTTTAAAAAGAGCTTATGCAATCCCAGGCACAGCTACAGGTGGGGCAGAGAGGAGATTCAGAGCAGCCCGAGAAGGCCTTGGGGGTGTTGGTTGATGAGAAACTGAACATGGAGCTGCTTCAGTGTGTGCTTAAGCCCAGAAACCCCCTGTATGCTGGGCTGCATCAAAAGAAGCGTGACCAGCGGGTCGAAGGAGGTGATCCTGCCCCTCTACTCTGCCCTCGTGAGACCCCACTTGCAGCACTGTGTGCAGTTCTGGTGTCCTCAACATAACAAGGACATGGAGCTGTTGGAGCAAGTCCAGAGGAGGTCATGAGGATAATCAGAGGCTGGAACACCTCCTTTATGAAGACAGGCTGAGAAAACTGGGGCTGTTCAGCCTGGACAAGAGAAGCTGTGTGGAGACCTCAGAGCAGCTTCCAAAATACGTACAGGAAACTTTCCCCTGCTTTCCATAGGGGATGTTTTCAAAGGGAAACCAATTCCTATGTGGTACACCTCGTAAAAGAGAAGGACAAGAGAAAACAAAGGCTGAAGCTCTTCCCTTCCCCTGCTCTTTACTACTGTGCTTACCCCTTGTCTGTAGCCAAATGTCCTGCTGCTTGGCTGCCTACCCCCAGCCAAAGGCTATGGAGGAGTTGGTGGGAAGGTGACTAGACACCTGGTAGCACATTCTTGCCTTCTGAGATCAGCACAGCACACTCGGCCACTGTTGGAAGCAAGCACTGGCACCAGACCAGCCACATCAGTACAAGGTGACACATGAGCTTGTTAGCTGTGCCAAGTGGAAGGAGTTACTAGCCTGAACAAACTGCTCTGCTAATGCAGTTTTAGGGAGGCAGGCTGAAGCTCTGCATGGACCTGGTCATTCAGATGGGGACAAAATGGGTGCCTGGCACCACAGATGCTAGTTTTTGGGGTAACAGAGTCCCACCTAGTCCTGACTCTCCTCCTGGACCCGAGTTCTACTGATCTCAAGGAGACTTGCATTTCACTAACAATGCAAAGGAAAAGCTGCAGTATTTCTCACCTCACCAAGTGGTTTTTAGACTGGAAAATAGCAAGATGATTCAACTTACAAACAAACAGTTATGTGACAGAGCAGCTTTCAGTTAAGGAAGCCAAAGGATGACTCAAAAGATCAATCCCATGCTCCAAAAGGAGATTTCTGTCTAGATGGTTTCGGAGCATTCATAGCAACTGATAGCTTGCAGTCAGTCAGAAGCAATGGTATAAATGTGTAGGCACTATGGTTATGGTAGCCCATCCCAACCTTGGCATTCCTGCCTCTGCAGGAACTGGGGGACATCTTCCAAGCATTTTTAACTGTTACTTCACAAAATACAAGACTAGAAGCTTTCTTCACTTCCCAAAGTTACCACTGGAAAAAGAAATTGCAGAGGTGTCAATGAATACTTGAGCAGGTCCTCTTTTGAATCCCATTCTAAATCCGTATCAAACACCCCCAGATTGAACATTTTAAAACAGAAAAACATTAAACCAACTTGACTCTTAAATCTAGTTTTGAGACTTGCAGGTATTTTCTTCCCCAAACATGCAGATTTTATCTCCATTATAAAAGGTTTTGCCCAGATCTGCTACACCATTAAGGAACCGATGTATCAGCATTTCTTCAGTCCTAGATTTTATTGTTAATCATTAATAATAAAATAATGGCTACTTTAAAAAGTCAAATAAACCCAATATAAAAATACAGCCATTAGAGTATTACATACACCTATAACAAAACAGCTTAATAGAGTCGCACTCACATCAGTTTTCTGTTGTATCAAAGAAAGCATACCTTAGTACACAGCAAACAGAGATTCTGATTTCAACTTCAAATAGTCACTTTGGATTTAGTATAAAAATATTAAATGGGATCTTTAAAAAGCAATCCTTGAGTCCAGACGTAATTCCTGATATAGAAAACAACTTCTAGGAGCAAGTGTAAACCATAGAAGGAACAAGTTATTTCCATCCCGTGTGAATACATGAACCAGGAAGTTTCACATGGAATTTCCAATACCTCCTGTCTTCAGCACATCTAAGCACAGGTATCAGATGCTCAGCTCTATTACTGCAGCAACCTGAGTTTACACTTGCAAAAGAGTTATTTGGTGTAAAGACCTGATGTCACAGCAGCATGTCTACCTCAGAAACTCATTCCCAGGAAGTTTCACATGGAATGTGAATGGCATTGACAGGAAAGCACTTCAGAATTAAACTGTACATCTGGAGAGGAGGACTACTATGACCTAGTGTGGTTCATAAAGAAACCATACAAAATACAGGACTTGAGTGCAGCTTGCTTTATGTGACGTGCATTGACAATGCAAACCAGCCTTCCTCTTTGTGCTTTTCCACCTGCACAAAGAAGAAATCAGTTGAAACTCATATCATAAATTTCCCACAGACTTGCTAGTTAGTTCTGGCTTGCGTAGGGCTGGTACATATCAGTTCACCAATACGTAGCAACTGTCTGCCATTGCCACCATGAAGGGAGTCACACCACCTACTTTAGACACCTAGCTTAAGCCACATCTACCTTAGGTATTCCAAATTTCCCCTCAGGGGATGTGTGCTTTGCTATCAGGACAGGCAGTCTTGGACCCCAACTTGTTTATCTCTCCTAGTTTAGGTTGTTCTGGACATCAGGAAAGATGGTTAAAATCTCCTCATGGTTGCTTTCAGACGTATAAACAGATGTATGACTGATTCACCAGACTGTGCTACTGCCTGGAGTTCCCCATGAAAGCATTTCACTGTAGTCTATCTTCTTTGCACATCAGGAATCAGAAATCTAGATTAGGGATTTTTCTTTACATTTGGATTTATTGATCCTTAAGCAACTAACTTGTGCAAAGCTAGGTAAGAGCTCGCTGTCCTCTTACATGTAGCTTTACCAGCACAGCATAATGATTACTTGAAATTCTCAAGCCACCAGTAAAAGACTGCCAGAGGTTCCCAGTTCTAATGCAGGAAGATGCCACAGCAGAAAATGTAGTTACAGGATTACTCACTTCTAAGTAACAGCTCTGTGGCAGCAAACAACTAATGTCACTAGCACTGCACTTAGGGCTTCCCTTACCAATTGTCCAGAATTCTTCCCTGTGAGGGTGCTGAGGCCCTGGCACAGGGTGCCCAGAGAAGCTGTGGCTGCCCCATCCCTGGCAGTGTCCAAGGCCAGGCTGGACGTGGCTTGGAGCAACCTGGTCTATTGGAAGGTGCCCCTACCCATGGCAGGGGGTTGGAACTGGGTGAGTGTTAAGGTCCCTTCCAACCCAAACCAGTCTGGCATTCTATGAATCCAAACCACCATCAATTGATTACTATTCACCTCAGTAGTTTTAAGATAGGACAGAGCTCTCTCCCCTTCTTTACCAGGCTTGCTTTTTCCTTATAGGACAACCACAAGCAAACCTTCTGGCTGAAGACTTTTCAGTCTTACCTTTGGCCTTTGGCTGACAGGAGTTGATTTCACACTTTCTGATGTGGCACTCAGGGGTGAACAAGGTTTGCTAGAGTCTCCTACTGACCTGTAGACATTGAAAAGGAGATTGAAAAAGTGAAAAATGGAAGTGACTATTAGAATTATGTGTCAAATCCTGAGTTAGGACCCCTCATCAGTAGCCTTCAACAACCCGGGTCATCTGGGTTATGTTGCACTGCAGGTATCTCAAATACAAACAATGGAAGTTGTGAAAAAGCTATTGGACCTTTGTCCCATATCCATAGAGTTGAGTGTGATGAAGTCAGGGGAAGTCCATGAAGCCAAAGAAAAAACATGGCAATTTTTCCATTGTGAACAAGTTCAGCTGCATGGGTAATCAAAACACCACAAAAATGAAATAGTAAAGGGTTAACTTTTACCTTCTTATACTGACCATACTGGCAGAGGAAACACTGTCTTCTTTGGAGCTGTCCATAGCAGCTGCCACAGGAACAGACACTTCAATTGTCCTCCTGGAATTTTCTAGGCAATAAAGAATAGCTTGATTCTGATGAGAACACAGCAACATCACACAACTGTCACTTAATTTTCCCATTTTTTTGAGGGCATCACATATCTCTCCATCATTGCACAGAATATACAGATGAGACATAAAACACCAGGCTAAACATCAACCCCATACCCAGTCTCTGAAAACAACAGCTATTGAAGGCTGATACTCAGAGCAACTAGGGACAATGTGCACAGACATAGAATGATTCTTCCATAGATAAACCTTCTGGGTTTGGCAGTCAAAGGCATAAAGAATTCTGATTTCTCTACTTTGTTCTTTTAAGATTTTACTTATCTTGCTGAACTTACGTTACAACAACAGTAGAAGTGTTAGAACTGTTATGATCCCACAGCACGAGTCATTGCATATGCACCTGCATGTATATGCACACACCCATGCCCACTCCTCCCCCCTCCTTTCTCTCCCCCTCAAGTCCTTTCCTTTATACATCCTCTGTGGTTTAGGAAGGGGAAAAGGGTAGGTGTCCTAGACACAGCATGTCTACATGCTCACGTTCTGCCCATCATTACAATGACTCCATGAAAAGATATAGCAGCCCTCACCTGCTGGAAAGCATTTCTGTTTATAGTTACACATGGAAGCTTATCTACGAGTCTTGATTTAGCAAGAATATTCTCTTTGCTAATTTACCTCTTCAGATGACTGGAAAGCTCCAGTTATTTCTTTCTATTAGCACTGGCAGTAACTCAGCAAGGTAGTCTAATGGAAAGAGCACCCAAAATACCAAAAACTAAAAGTGCTTGAAAACTGGATAACCACTCTACCATGATGTTTAGAAACCTAATGTAAATACTTAATCTTATCATAGACTCATAGAATGGTTTGGAAGGGACCTTAATGCTCACCCAGTTCCACCCCCCTGCCACAGGCAGGGACACCTTCCACTAGACCAGGTTGCTCCAAGCCCTGTCCAACCTGGCCTTGAACACTGCCAGGTATGGGGCAGCCACAGCTTCGCTGGGCACCCAGTGCCAGCGCCTCAGCACCCTCACAGGGAAGAGCTTCTGCCCAAGATCTCATCTCAGTCTCCCCTCTGGCAAGTTAAAGCCATTCCCCTTTGTCCTATCACTACATGTCCTTGTATAAAGTCCCTCTCCAGATTTCCTGTAGGCCCCTTTAGATACTGGAGTCTTTTAATAAAAGATTCTCCAGCAGAGAGGACTGATTAAAAAGCCTAGTTCTGCCCATCCGTGACCATGTGGCAGAGCTGTTCTGCAGACAAGGATGTAGCAAACAACAGATTTACCATGAAGCGTGATATTTGCAGCAGGCTGATTACTAAGAAACTAACTTTAGGAGAAATTTCGCTGACCTGTTTTTGGCTCTCTGAAGTAAGGAGTGTTTGTACCACAGAGACATTAGCAGCCACTGTACTGCTGACCACAACTGCTGATCCAATCGCAAAAGGACAGAGAACTCTCAAAAGCGGAAAAACATTGTCTTATTAGTTTTGTTTACTCCTGAAGCTGGGTACTTACCAGGAAAATTTAGGGATTGGGGCAGAACAGGAGATGTCATTGGAGGGACCATATCAGCAGCAGCTAACTTCTGCTGCTCTATTAGCTGCAACAGTTTATCACGTGCTTCCGTACTCTGACGATTCAGCTCTGCTATTCTTTCCTCCAAGCTCTTTGATGCCATGAGATGAATCTACTTGGATAAGGACTTCCAATTAAAAACTTACAATTTGCACCTTCAAGGAGAGTATACAGTGTACTTCAAGTACCTCTGTGGATTTCATTTGCAAACTGAAAGTAAACATAATGATATAGCACCTCATTTTGTCCCTTCCACTGTCCTGTGTCTAGTTCCTTCATTGACTAAACACAACAGTGTTTTAAACTGGTCTTCCTACAGATAGGGAAAAAACCCAAACAACTGTTGTCTGCATCATTTAAGGGAAAAAAGAAAAATGAAGAAACCCCAACCATCCAGCAATTAACCATCATTAAGAAAGTATTTACTCAGAGATACACATATTCAGGAGGGTACGGAGAAACAAAACCCTGGAACTCATCTTTAAGCCAGGTTTTCATTCACTTTGACCTCTTCCCCTTCAGAACTGCTTCCACAAAAACACCACTTCAAAAAGTTTGCATCATTTTGCATGACTAAATGAGTAAATATTACACAACATAATAGAATGGGGAAAGGAACAACACTCCCAGCCTGCATTTACATGAGGAGTTAAAATCTTTAGGATCCTTAACTGAACAGTAATTCAGCCACTGTGATGGAACCAAAGTAAAGACAGTAGCAAGGGCAGGGATTAGGCATTTCTATGATGTTCATTCCACTCAGGGGCACCACTGAATAGCTGCTTAGTTTCAGATTAAAAGGTTTTCTATGTGAACCAAAGCCTTTAAGTTCTCCCTTTCCCAACAATCTTGGGCTTTTCACCACACAGCAGGACTAACAAGGCAGACCCAATTAGTACATACACTATAATCAAGTATTTGCAAGAGATGTATCTGCACTAACTTCAATCACATGGGCTTTAGGGTCATAGTAGCAGAAAAAATCTTTTGCATGGGTTTAAATATGTAATTTACAAGCTTGACAAGAACCTGTGGGTTGGTGCAGTGCTTTCACTAGTATTATCCAACATTCAAGAGGATGACATTGCAATCACACTTCTTTTTTACATCATAATCTTATCCTAAACTTACAAATGTGCTGCATACTTTCCAGCACTCAATATACAACATAAGCCCAATATAAGAAACTACTGTTAAGCTCCTAGGGAAGGATAAAAATCACAAGCCTCCAAGCAAATGAATTAAAAGAATATTTGGTTTGCTGCTCTTTACAACAGAAAAGGAACAGTATTAAAGCATCAGTAAGCTACAGGAAAGCAGATCAGCAGAAAGGGGAATCCATAATTTACGTTACATTCTCACCTGTCCTTGTGAAGAGGCTGGACTAGGATTTGCATTTTGTAGTGGGTCTAACTGATGTAGGTAGTCACTTGTGTCTTCAGAGAAGCCTCTGAATTTGCTGAGTTGAGCTTTAATGAGAGAGTTCTGCCGCGTGAGCTCAGCTATCTGTCCCAGCAGATCACTGTTTGGAAGTAACTCTTCAGCTGGGCTGCTTTTCCTAGTGTCAGAGGGGCAGGACACACTGCTTTTCTCATGGGAACTGTCCAGATCTCTGTCTCCAGGAGGAACCGGCTGCCTTTGAGAGACGAGACAGTTCTCAGCTGTGCTCTGTGCTCTCAGGGAGGAAGGTGAGCTCCTTTCCTTGCACGGTTCTCTTTCAGTGTTTTCAGGAGACTGAGGAATGACTGTGAATGCTGCAAACAAGAAACAAAAGAACAGTAGGGAAACAGACATGTGATCCTCATCAAGGAAACTGACAGTGACTTTACTGCATCAGGTTAGTTACAATCAAGCAGGCATTTGGATTGTAACATCTAGCTTGAATGGTGTTATGTTACTGATCAAAAATCATCTTATCCAAGACTCTGCTGGAAGAACTCACCAGGTTTAACATTTCCTATTATAAGCAGTCTTACATTTAAATGTTTTAATTAGAGATTGAGAGAGAAGTCAGAGAGAAGATAAATTGGTTTGAATTTCTTAGCTGATAGATCAAACACCACTTCTTAGTTAGTTCTCCATTTCCCAAAATACACTTACTTTACCTAATGGATCGTAACTTTGCGTTTCAGCTCGGATATTTATACTGAGTTGGGAATGAAACTTATAGAATAATAAAATGAAATAATACAGACTTTTGGCATAATAAACTGGCTACTTACTCAGCCTCTAGGAAAGGGACTTCCACACTCTGGCCTCAATAGTGGTGTAGTCATCATTAATAACAGGTAACACACCACACACTAAGCATGTTACTGCACTGTCAGCTGCTACATTTTAAATCCAAGCTGGATTTTGTGATCAAACGCAGATTTCCTACATTTTATATACCAAATAGCCTATCCCTTCCCAAGCTTTAGCTTTTGCCTCTTGAGCAGAGCATGACATTTAAAAAGTTACACACAAATCCGCTTTACAAATTGTTTTTCATAAAGAAACATTCAAGAAGTTTAACACTGGTTAAGTCATTTAGCATCCTTCACTGTCTTAAAAGAGTAACAATACACTTCTACAAAGCTGAACTGTAGCCAAGCCCAGGAATACAGTCTTATATTCTTGTTTCAAATAACAGTGTCTGACAGTTCTCAATGGGACTGAAACTAGATGCTGCTCTTTGCAGAACACTACCTGTAGCTCATATCCTCCTGATGTGCCTTCTCACTCACAGCAGCCCACCAGAAGGTTAAGTTAGACAGAATCTTTCAATTACCCTGCTAACTCCTTAGAAATCAAAAGGACTCTTGGGTTATTTTTCTGACTTGGAAAAGACTTACAAAGCCACACAGCTGAGGCGTGGAGATATAAAACCCACCACTTCACCCTGCTTCTGGTCAGCACAGAGGATTACACAGGCCTAGCACATCCAGTAAGATGCATGTGGTTACAATGACAATTGCAGGAGGAAACAGCTGATTTGGGGAGTCACAAAGGGTCCTAAATACCTTCCCTAATTACCCCTGATGAACTTTCTTCCTCCTAACAACCAGAATTGAGTGTATGACCTGTAAAACTCCTGAAACCTGTGGATGCTGATACAAGGCTGAGTTATTCTGGTTATCCTGCACCACCCAAATTCACCCCAAACTTCTTCAAGCCACTTCCTGTGTATTAAATGAAAGCAAACAGAAATCTGCTCCCAAAGCTTTTAGAAAAAGCTCTGATGGGAAGATTGGCTCAAAGCAAGAATATGCAACCTAGAGACACCCAGGTTTGCCTGCAGCATAGAATGCATAGGCATTGAATTTACAGCCTTCAGTGGTCCCACTGTTACAGGTGATGGAGGCTGGATTACACCAACAGCAGATGGCAATCTTGAGGTGATGTGATGATATCAAAGAGCTACAGCAATAATACAGAAGTGACAATCAAAACCAGTACAAAATAAAAATGCCAGTCTGGATGGCCACTGACAGGACCACAGGCAGCAGACGGAGAACTGCAGGAGACAGAAAGTCTAAAGGAAATCTAGCAAAAGGCATACAAAGCAAAGAAATGCATACGTGGATGCACAAGCTGGGTGTTCCAGCCATATAGGACTAATGTGTTTAAGTATACAGATTAAAAACTTTCAATAGAAAAATCATGGAATCACAGAATGGTTTGCATCAGAAAGGACCTTAAGATCATTCACTTCCAACGCCCTGCCATGGGCAGGGACACCTCACACCAGATCATGTTGCCCAAGGCTCTGTCCAATCTGGCCTTGAACACTCCAGGGACAGAGCATTTACAACTTCTTTGGGCAAGCCATTCCAGTGTCTCACCACCACAGTAAAAAACTTCTTCCTTATATCTAACCTGAACTTTCCTTGTTTCAGTTTAAACCCATCACCCCTTGTTCTATCACTACAGTCCCTGATGAAGATTCCCTCTTCTTGTAGCCCCCTTCAGACACTGGAAGCTGCTCTCAGGTCTCCAAGCAGCTTCTCTCCTCCAGGTTGAACAGCCCCAACTTTCTCAGCCTGCCTTCATACAAGAGGTGCTCCAGCCCCCTGATCATCCTCATGGCCTCCTCTGGACTTGCCCCAACAGCTCCATGTCCTTCAAATAATTTATCTTCAAAGGCAGTGTGAGATTGAAACATCAACACCCTACAGACTCCCAAGTCTACCAGAGGCAGAGCGATCTCACCATTCTGGAGGGGAGACAATTCCTGACTGCTCTTCTGCAGGGGGGGTGACAATAGCACAGCTGGCTGGAAGACGTGAGCTGGCAAGCCTCTACCAGATCCCACACCACCTGAGGCGCCTGGCCTTGGGGTACACGTGAAAGGAAGTTCTTCCTGTGGGAATTTCGGCATATTTTCCCTGTTGTCTGCATCAGTCCTGGGCTCAGAATAGCTCAAGTCAGGTTTTTCTAAAGAAAAAGACAAAGCAGGGATAAAGTAACAATAAATAAATAAAACAATTAGTTTTAGTGCAATAGCAGTGGAAGGAAACATCTCAGTAACAACTCTTCTGTTCAGGTATCTGAAAAGACAGACTACAGTATGCTCGACACACACTCCAAACTTCCTTCTGATTCACAGGTACAGAACTCCTTCATTCAAGCATAATAAAAATCTCTACTGTCCTTAAAAGCAAGAAGGGCTCTTACATGTGGCCTTACAACTCTGATGATCTTTTTCTGACTTAATTAAAATCAGACATCTCCTACATTAAAAAAAACAATAATTACTCTTCTGTATTTATCTACAAATAGTTTACGTCTACACTGCCATCTATTTTGAATGTACCAGGGAGGCAGAAGATGTAAAACATGAAATCAAAGTTTTAGCTACCTATGAGAGTACAGTAATATGCTTTGCCAGTGCTGTCTTTGAATTGTCCCTTAATGATTTTGTTCAGGACATTTGTTCCCAGAAGAGACGTTAGTGGGAAATTAAGCAAAACATGCCTGATTCCAAAATGCAAGAGTCAAAAAGCACCCTTCAAAGGCAAAGAGCCAGAAGAGACTGTTCACATAAAATACTGCTTGTGGTTCACATTGCCTTAAGGGTACAAGAGATCTCTTTCTGAAGGAGAAGGAAGAAATAGTTTTGTAACTTTGGGAAGCATTTCCATAACTTTAGGAAGCTTTCCTCTCAGGAAGATGCCTTTTCCTCAGAAGAGAGACCAATAGGGAAGGATTTGAAAATCCTACTCCTGCAGAACAGTTGATTAGGGAGGTTTGGGCTTTGGCTATTTTTTGTGGGGAAAGTGGTTGTGTGGTGTTTGTTTTTCTTCTGTCCCCCAGAAAATCACAGCAGAACACTGACAGAACAGGATCCTTTCCTTCCAGGTAGCCCTTGACATGCCGTACTTCTTAGTAAGTCTCCCAAGGCTCTGTCCAACCCAGCCTTGAACACTGCCACAAACTGGAGCATTCACCACTTCTTTGCACAACCTGTTCCAGTGCCTCATCACCTTCACAGTAAAGAACTTCCTTACATCTAACCTCAACTTCCCATTTCAGTTTACAAGTACCAAGTAGCAGATTTCTGTCTGGTTAGCTAACAGGCCTCAGAACCTGCTATTTCTTATCAGCAGCGACCTCCAGCGTCTCATGGAAGAGCCAATCTCGTACTGTCAGGCTGCCTCAGCAACAGAAAGGCAAGATCCCAATTCCTTGTTTGCTTGTTTGGGTTTTGTTTTAAGGTTAATCTTGAAGTCCTGATCCAGACCGAATGATGCCAATGGGGATGGAATACAACCTATAATATTGTTGAAAAATAATCTGTAGCAAAAGACTCCAGAACCCATGGCATATGAACTACCAGAAGTGAGATTCACACTCATGCGAGGCATAGATGTCTGCTTGAGTAACTATTAAGTACCAGATTTCCCACTACAGGGATAAACAAGCCACAACTCCTGTTTCATCCTTCACACACACATACACACACCTTGGCCATTTGCTGGGCCTTTGCCTGTAACTCCAAAATGGTTTGGACTTTGTTCTCTTCTGGGTTCTACCAAAGGGAGGCCTTTAAATGCTTGTGTGAGAGACATCAGCTGTTCATCTGTTACTGTCATGTATTGCTGAAGCTTCTTCTAAAGGAGGAAGAAGAAAAAAAAAGAAGAGAGGGATATGGGAATTTGTACTTCACGAATTAGAAAATTAGGTACTACAAGCAGCCCTGTGAAGAAATTTGGCCTCTTACTACCACTGCATATGTCTGTAGGATTCCAGTGAGGTATTAAATACCAGTTTCCAGGTTTTAAATACCAGTTTCCAGGTTTCTCATTTATTTCCTCTCCTGACTCAAATAAATTATTTGGTTTTCCTTTTCCTAACTCACAACCCCACTTCCTCTCCAATGTTGCCTTATTGCTTCATTCCCCAAAATAACAACTGAACAAATCTACATTCACTGCAAATTGGAAAAAAAGAGAAAATGCAGTCTTACATCCAGGTTACTAAGTTGCTCCAGCAGTGTTACCAGTACAGAACTGCTGAGGAAAATGCTTAAGCTTTTAGATTGATAAAGTAAAGCTCAGTTTCGCAGAACTATCATTTTCCTCAGGCTTTGAATTTAAATTAAGGTAAAATAATGACTTTCCAAACATTCCTTCCCCACATCTCCTACCTGCTGTTGGAATTCTCAGGCTCCTCATTCAGTTTTATCATCTCTTGAACATGAGATAATGCATCTCGGCCCATACGTGCAACACAACTCAGTATTCCTACAAGCCATCCTAATGGGCAAGGAGCTCAGTACCTGCATAGTATTGTTTTCCTCCCTGACTAGAAGTATTTCTGCAGTCAGAGCATCAATGAGTTCTCTGTGTTCATTCAGCGTCTCCTCGTGCTGCTGCCTCATCACCTCCTTCTCACGCAGCTGCATTTCACTCTAAAGAGGGAGAAAAAGTTAAAAACCTACTATAACCCAATACAGATTTCTATTTAGAACCAGGAACGGGTCAACAGGAGCTCGAACTGCAACAGCTCTTCCCACTATGGCTCAATCGACTTAATTACATTCACAAAATCCAATTTTCATGGCTTGAGAACTGTCAGAGAGCTTACTGTTCCTTCTTTGTTGCTCCAGAACACTGTAGGGAATCCTGTACATCTTTTTTCTTCTGCCTTTACAACGTTTCCAGGCTGTACCTACCAGCATTGTCTCTCTCCATGGATATTGTTTTTTCAGTCACTGAATCTTCGTGCAGTAACCAAGTAACTCCAGATGTGCTGATGCTTGTCAGTATCCTGTGCTACTTGTGCCTATTCTTTAGTTTCCTTAATTCATTAATGAACACAAATTTGACTAAATAGAGAAAGTACTTGCTTTCTAATGTGATCCCTCAGGAAAAGTTCTACAGGGTTTAGTTATTTAGTTTTTTATTTATTTTAAAAAAGCCAAAAAGTTTTATATGATAAATAATCAACTTGAGCATGAGGAAAAAGACTTTACTGTAATGAACCTCTTGCCCTCAAAAGATATTACCATAGAGTTCCAGACTGGTTTGGGAAGACACCTTAATGTTCACCCAGTTCCAACCCCCTGCCAGGCAGGGACACCTTCCATTAGATCAGGTTGCTCCAAGCCTGATCCAACCTGGCCTTGAACACTGCCAGGGATGGGGCAGACACAGCTTCTCTGGGCAACAGGGAAGAACTTCTGCCTAAGAGCTCATCTCAATCTCCCCTCTAGCAGGTTAAAGCCATTCCCTCTTGCCTTGTCCCTAAAGGCCCTTGTAAAAGGTTCCTCTCCAGACTATCATTTATTATCAATTACTAAACAGATTATCAGTCTATTATTTTGAGACAGACCACTGCAGTAGCCAGGCTTCCTGTACATAAAAGAGTCCCATTCCTGTTCATAAACATTCCTGTTCATAAAAGAGTCCCTTCCACCTTTAATGGGTAAATGGACTGCTACTTTTTGGACCACCACTACAAATGAATAGAGGCTACAAAGTCAAATAAACACATCAATATTAGCAGATGGAGCTCTTCCACAGATGGATGCCTGTATTTACACAAAGGAATTCCTGAATAAGAGAAATACACCCCATCTCCAAATTTCACATAATTTCAACTAGTACTTTCCACTGAGAGACATTCGCTGTAATCAACTCCTCTCTTTTCCCTAGGGATACCTATTTCTAACAAAGTTCTAACTCTGAATTGCATGCAATCCGAATAATAAGCAACGATAATCAGACTTCAAAGTGAATTGACTGGGAGCCAAAAAAGACCGAAGTTCATGGCTGTAAAGTAACTTTATACCCTTTTTTATTTACTCTACAGAAGCAATTCAAGTCTTCTCACCTCTCTGAGGTAGCGCATCAGACGACAGAGAGTGTTGACCAGTGACAAGGTAAACCCAGTGAGCCCTTCACTTCTCTCAGTTTTCTGAACCACACGACCTGTACATCGCTCATATTCCTCCAGTTCATGCTCCACTTCATGTATCATGTGGTTGAGAACATCCAGGCTGGATTTATTGTCCCTCTGAAGGTCAATGGGGATTGAATTACCTGGGGAACCATCTCTCCTCTGTCTCGCAGAGTTCTGTGCAGTTTGTTTCCTTTTCACTGAGGAGAAAAAAAAACATAAAAAGTGTAATTGGAATTTCAACTTTTATAAGAGCTTTGCAGTACCAGAGAAATGACATTGTTTATTAAAGCAAATCAAAGAAGCCCTCTCTTGCCCTGAGCTGGAATGGACCATCAAAGAATGTCATTTCAGTCATTTCAGTTTTCACATCATCAAAAGCACATCTTCTACCACCACATTAGTATCTCTCAAGTATGATTGCTTGGTGCTTTTATCTTAGATACCTGTTTATACTTTCCTCCTTCTCAGCTAACAGCACGGAAACATTTGCCAGTGAACAGCCAGTGAAAAATACCAGCTGCTTTCAGGTCTCATATTTAGTGAGCAACTCTTTTACAACAGTCCTTTCATGTTACAGTTTGTATTTGATATCAGTTCCCACATACAAATGTGTGTAGAATATGGGTACTGAAATGCATCACAAGTCTGTGCAGCATAGAACAGAAAGCTGTAACAGAAACTGGTTCATGAGAAGCTCAACATGACCCACCAATGTGCGCTTGCAGGCCAGAAAGCCAAATGTACCCTGGGCTGCATCAAAAGCAGCATGGCCAGCAGGCTGAGCGAGGTGATTCTCTCCCCTATACTCTACTCTACTCTTGTGAGACCCCATCTGCAGTACTGCATCCAGCTCTGGGGCTCCCAACACAACAGGGACACGGACCTGTTGGAGGAAGTCCAGAGAAGGGCCACAAAGATGCTGTGAGGGCTGGAGCACCTCTTCAGTGAAGACAGCCTGAAAGAGCCAGGCTTGTTCAGCCTGGAGAAGGCTCCGGGGAGACCTTAGAGCAGCTCCCAGTGCCTAAAGAGGCTACAAGAAATCTGAAGAGGGACTTTTTACAAGGACATGTAGTGACAGGACAAGGGGGAATGGCTTTAACCTGCCAGAGGGTAGATTCAGATAGTAGGAAGAAATTATTTACTGTGAGGACAGTGAGACAACGGCACAGGTTGCCCAATGTGGCTGCCCCATCCCTGGCAGTGTTCAAGGCCAGGTTGAATGGGGCTTGGAGCAACCTGCTCTAGGTGAAAGTGTCCCTGCCCATGGCAGGAGTTGGAACTGGATGAGCTTTTAAGGTCCCTCACAATCCAAACCATTTTGTGATTCTAAGAAATAGAAAAACCCTGCACAGCAAAGAACTCCACAGCTTGCAAAGTAACAGATGGCATCAAAGGGCTGTATTTATGGTTCCCAGATTCCTATGGAATTTGCTTTGCCAATGAATGTGCAGAATAGAGGGGAATAGGCTATACAAGGGGCTATGAACTGCCCATCCTTAGAGATGCTTGAGACTCATATGGACAATGTTCCCCATAACCCAACAGTTAACCCTGTGATGACTTCCAAAGATCCCTTTCAATCTATGTCACCTTATGATATTGAGGACCTTGGTCAAAGGGAGGTAAATACTAAACCTTTTGCTGTGCTTTGCTTTTGTTTCCTTGACTTTGGGTTCAGCACTTGTCTCACACTGTAAGTGGAGTCTCCAGTCTCTTCTTCATCTTCCTTGTGAAGTCTTGAATGAATTCTCTTGACTACACTGCTACCATTGAGGGCTGATTTAAACACAAACACAAAAAATATGTAAGTGAAATATTTCAGGAATGTTCAGAACGGTAATATGTTATAAACTAATTTTATTAGAAGAACTGGCTTTTTAGTCTGGAAATTCATCAAAGCCAAATAAGCATGTCTCTGTCTCTCACTCCCTTAACCACCCCTGAGATGCTGATTTGGCAAATCCAACCTGACTGATCCCATGATGGAGAAGCAGTTGGAGTCAAAGGCACGTTTGCTTCCTGTGATAAGGCAGTTTTTCTCATATCCTTTTCAGCCCACAACTGGGAATTCACCAAGGAATTTTCTTCTCTCAACAACCGAAGTAGTCTACAGACAAAACAAGCATAACAGTGAATTGTAACAGGATAAAAACATGATTCTAAGTTATCTGTACAGTCTGGAAAAAGCTTTTTAAAATATCTGTAATTGCTCAGGTGAGTTCCCTCCTCAAATTAATTCCCAGTCTGAATGTTACAAGGAAGGCTGTCCCTGGCATTCTGAGGTCAGGAAAGGAGGACAAGGGAAAAATGAAAAACTAATTTAACTACAACCATGCAACACCTTAGAGATTAAAAAAATCTTCTTCCAGCGTTAAGGAGGTGGAAACCTGACAGGATGTATTTGTACTGACCTGTCAGAACTGATGCTGGATTTGAAACGCAGAGAGTCACTGTGTCCATCTTCCGATTGACAGATTGATGATGCCTCCTCTTCCACTTCATTAAGAGCCTTTTCAGGAGACAACAAAGGAAACAAAAGTGACTTTCAGAGCAATTTCAGTTTATTTTTAGGAAGAAGTTAGAGATAAATCTTTGTTTCCAAGAAAAACAAAAAACATTTGTTCCAGTCTCCACTTCTGCAATGAAATTAGGAAGAAAAACAAGAAAAAAAGAAAAACAAAGAGAAATCTAGTCCTCTGTGGCAAGAATTTTTGGGGACTTCAGCACCTATGAAATCCTGATACTAACAACTGCCTCTGAAAATATCACAGCAAGTGATTAATTCAATTTCCAATATTGGGTTTTATTATTTGTATTAAATAAGAAAGACCACACACACTGTAGGATAAAAAAAAGCCTTAAAGACTGCACCAAAACAAATACAGAGATATAGCAGGCAGAGGATGGAAAAAGCAACTTAAATTACAGCATTTCTACAATTCCAGCCTTTTGAAATTACAAACTAAACAACTTTGCAATGACAGCTGTAAAACTACATTTATATTCCATGTGTGAAATGCAACCAGAGCAAGATACAATTCTATGCCCTACATTCATAGGAAAACAGGCAATCAAATTGGGAACTAGGGTTCTTCAAAATACCAGATCTCTATGCTTCCAGACAGGGTTCACCAGAGAGCCTTTAACTATGATTTTTGTAGGCAAATAAGGACAAGAAAATCTCACAGAAGTTCAGCAGACGACTCTCGGTGTTTCTTTTACCCAGTGTAAGCTTATCCTTCAGCACACATTCAGACACAGAGCTCGCCAAAGATGCTACACTTAATTCTTCATATTAAAAAAAAAACCAAACCAAATACCACACTGAAATACTTGACAGAGAAGTACTGCAACTCCAATTGCAGCTATTTGTGCAAGTCAGAAACAGGATTAGAGAACCATGAGAATAAGACACCATCACTTGTGCCCGCACAGCTCTTTTTGTCTTCATCAGTGAGCTGTTTTCTGGGAGTGTCATATGCCTGTTCTCAAGCCACAGTGAGCATTGCTGGTACAACTCACATTATGAAAACAGAACACAAGGTCAACCTAAATGGAATTTTAAACAAATTTAAACAACTTCAAAACTTTTTAAACAGATCTAAATAATTGTAAAATACTGTGAAGTATTAAAACTTTAACTTGTAGGACTAACCAAGACAGTGGAGATAACTGGAGTACATGTACATGTGTTGTCAGAAACAAATTCGAGCCCAACTGGCTATGTCCCCATATATGCAGACAGAAAATCAGAGGTATGTTTTATATATTAAATATAGTATTTATATGTATATATATAAATATATTAAATATTGAAATATACATACATTTCAGTATGTAACAATTAGTTAAGTGACAGAAGAGTTGCCTTAGTCTGTAATTTGTTCTCACGTTGTTAATTCCAGAATTGCAAAGAGAGAGCATGCTAACATGAGGGCACTTCTATGCCACGTTTGTTGCTCATATGCAAAGTTTAAGAAATCAAAAATCACAATTTCCAGAGCCTCACAAAACCAACTCAGCTCCATTTAACACAATTTTCTACATATGTTCTCAACATAGTATACAACACACAGAAGACAGGTTTCTGCTTGGAAACTCTGCCTTTGAATATTCTTCCTTTGTGCAAACAAAAAAGCCACAGGACGTGCACAGAACAGGACACACATTACCTGGGAACGCATGACAGATTTGCTAAGGATGGAAAGCTGAGTGGGAGCATCACATCTTTGTACAATGGGTCCTTGAGATGATTCTAGGTCACAGTTAGGAGCCATTGTTACATTAGGGATACCTAGAGGAATTAGACAAAACAGGGAAGAACACAGAGGACTCGGTCTGTAGTATGTAACAAGACTTTGCACCAAAAAGCAAGTTCCCATACTTATTCACAAAAAGGGTCACAGGGATGTACAATGCTTTAAGCAACTGCCAAAGGCCAACTATATTGTTATCTTAATACATCTGGCCACGTACCAGGCTTTTGTCCTTCTCATCTATGTGAATACATTTGTGCAGAAGCAGCATGTAGGATGAAACAGTCTTTATAAGCAAAAGAATATGACAGCCTACAGAGAAAATAACCTATGTTTAACATTCCACATGAAAACAGCCAATCCTGCCTTCAGCAGCATAAGGACCCACAGACCAGGATAAGAAAATGAAAACCCTTGCTCACAAATTGCTGATGAATTTTCCACAGTACCCAAGCAGTCAACCAACATGGTAATGACCATCAAAACTACTACAGTGGCTCAGACTGGTGCTCTGTACAGGCCAGTAGCTTGGCTGTGAGAAACAGTAAGCGTGAGGTGTTTCACACTAAATGATCTGAAATTCCACAAGTGGTCCACAATTCCATAGTACAGCAGCATAATCAGGCATGGGTCGCCCTACCCTGCCATGGGAGGTGTTATCTGTGTTTTATCCAACATGAACAGGATCTGATGTACTATGTCACATGAGGAGATGAAAACAGTTAAAAATAACACTTTGCAAAGTGAGACTATTTAGGAAAAGCAAGGAGATAACCTTAAATGTGCTACCATATATAAATAAGATGGTCTACCTGTTCGTGTGCGAGGAGCATCCCCAACCAAGTCTTTTGCCGCAGCTATAACCTCATCAGTTCTCTCCAATACATCTTGCAACTGGTATTGATCAGACAGGATCTGAAAGTATAGCATATAAGGAAATATTCCATACTAAGCAGACCAACTTTTCCTTTGTTTTTTTTTTAGTATTGCTCTTTTGACAGCTAGCAAGAGAACAGCCAACAAGACAATGTTTGCAAAGTTGTACTGTGCAATTAGATCCTGATTAAGATGGAGCAGAAAAAACATCCTTCATTCTTGGGTTTTGGAAAAATGAAACAGTCATTATTTGTGGGGCCCACATCTGCACTGACTCTTCCTCATTAATCCTCTCTCTTCTCCTTTCAGCTTGACACAAACACAGGAGTGTTTGACACAATCATCAAAGCAAAGACATAGAGCTGGTGATTAAAAAAAACCCCAGTATGTATCCGCAACCCATTTGATCTGAGTTGTCAGTAAGTGTTCTACACGTATCATTATCAGATGTAATGATGAGCCAAAGAAAACTTACCTAGATCTCCTTTCCAACCTTAACTATTCTATGATCTGATAATAATGATCAGATAATGATAGTTTAATTATAATATATAAATAACATTATTAAATAGACAATTATCAGATAATTATACGGAGTCAAAATCCCTTATCTACATCTGATCATGATAACAATCAGATGTGACAATGATACTGTCAAGTCATAGAACACTTATCTACATCTGACAGACAACCAAAACTGTACTATTTGGTGAGATCCAAACCAATTCAGGCAGACTTGCTTCATTCAGCCTTGACTACTGAAAATCCTGCTGAAAAACTTAAGCCACTGACCACCACAGAAGTTTCAACAGACATAAACACAGCTGACTACATCTGGCATCGGAAGATGTTCTGGGAATCTCCACACACTTCTCACAAGGCACAGATCCTGTATTCAAGGTCTCCCTCCCCCAGTATCTCAAGTCCATCGTTGGCACCAAAGAGGCCTTAAAGTGCAAAGCAAGAGGCATTCAGCTACTGTGAGCTGAATAGAGCTGAGCGGGGACACGACTTCATGTGTCCCCAGTTTGAATTGAACACAATTTAAAACTCCTCACTGACTCGCGGTGTTCTTCACAAAGCTGGAAATTTCAACTTATTAAAATTACACCCCACAACTTGGGAAGGAGGTAGTTACTCTTGTATGACTGAGAAGAGACCAGATGTGCGAGTGACCTCCACTTCATTGTGGTTAATTCAATTTAGCTGGAGAGGCCGCAAGCACTTCAGAAGATCCTGCAGAAAAGACAGGTGTATGTATGCTCTCCTACTCAAGATTAGAGAACTGAGTGAGCTTTCTTGCTCTCCCAGGAATCATAACAGGGACTTGTCTGCAGCAGTTTCACAGCACTATATGCCACTATCTCCACTAAGCTTCTGTCAATGTCCACTGATAAATTTGCTGGTTTATGTTCAGCCTCATTCAAAAAATTCTGGGCAGTGGCAGCTTCACCTGCTGCCCACTCCCGTATCTTAGCATGCTTTGTTATGTCAAGAAGTTTCCCCACATACCTACTTTCCACGTCTTTCTAATCTTCTGAGCCTGAATTACACTGCACAACATTATACTTCTCCTCATAAGCAATTCAGCAAACCAGTGAATATTCAATCATCTCACATATCTATTTTCCCAAATCACTACTCGATTTTCACACTTGAACACAACTGAACTTAGTCTTTCCATTCCACCATCTGATGTCAAAACAATGCAGGTTTTTAGACAAAGTTATGCCAGATCTGAAGGAAGAAGAATGCAAGAAAGAGAGGGAAGGCATGGAAATAATAATTTACCTGTCCCAAAACATAATTTCTTTCCCCAAAGCAATTAAAACTAAGGTGGTGTGTTTAATCAGACAAAAGCCATCCCAATTCATTTTTCACTTTTCCTACTAGACCTCTTTCAGCATCACAGCTTCTGAAGCTTCACCCTGCTGATGAACACATTATGAATATTTCAGAACATTGTTCCCAAGTTAGCTTAGCTCACATGTATTTGAGACCAGCAGAAAACAATCTGGTATCTCCTTCTAACCCCTCTGGGCTCATTTACATGCCATTGACAAATGCTGTACTTTGTCTCAGTTTAGTATCAGCTGTGAATTTCATTAAAATTCATCTTCTCTTTAAATTGTTATTAAAGACTGGACTAATCCTAAAACCTCCCCACTGTGATAATCCATTCACCACCTACCCTTCAGTGCAACACATTAACATATGTGGCACCTCCACATCCACAATCCACAGTTACAGGGGCAAGCTCATACTATTTTTTTCATTCAGATTTTTAGGCAGATAAATCCCAAAATATTAAAATTTTGCTTATCTATTTCATAACTTTTCAACCTACAAGAATAAACACACACTAGCAGCAGCATCTTCCTAGTTTTTGCCTCTGAGTCTGTTGCAATTGAGTAGGATTCAAGAGGCTTAGGAAGCTATAATCACAGCAGTAAAGAGATCACCAAAGTAAGAGAGACAAGGAGATAATCCACAGTGGTGTCTCGTACTGGGAGACACAGACTGAAGAATCCCCCCAATTACTCTGAACAACAGGACCTAGTAATCAACAAGATTAAAGCTCCAGACAGGAAGAAGTGGTGACTCTCCTCCATCTATTTCATTTTTCCTCTCCACTCAAGAAGACGCCAGTGTTTCAAACAGCAACAGCCAGATGGGTTTTATCTTGCCTGGCATCATCTCCTGTTGTCCTCCTGTCTGAAGCATCTTTTCTCAGATTCAGAAGTAGACATAAACTAACCTCTTAAGTATGAAGGGCAAAGCCACTCAGGAGGAACTGATATTTGGGCATTATCATTAGAACTGGCAGCAACTTCAGAAGACTATCGATGAGTTCTACATCTGTGAAATGAGTAAAATCATGTAATAGGTAGTGCAGCCAAATCGTAGCGGGATAGCTATCAAACCTAACTTTGTGATAAATCATTTATTTCTGCAGGGAAGTCTTATTGAAACTAACTTTCTACTACATTAGAGAAATCTGCATAAAAGCCCATAGTTTTTCTGAATATTCCACGAAAATGCACTTGGCAGAAAAATATGAAGGTAACAAAGGTAAAAATTAATTTTTGAGGCTTGATCAGCAAGGTATCCTTAACACAAAAATTCTACTAGGATTGCAAAGACGCAGGTGTCAAACAGGAAGCTAGAAGGTGAACTTCAATTCCAAGTACTTAAATTTGTTTCCATGTCTGAATGTTCTGAGAGATCAGAAGAAGACTTCTGAAAATGCAGAGGAACTGAAAGAGAGAAGGGGTCTGTGATGGCTAACTCACTGCACATTTATACCACTACCAGATCATGTTTATCTGAACTGCTAGGTAAACATTGTTCATTAGCAGTTTCTACCAACAAGAAAATTCTCAGGTTGTCCAAGTGCTGATGAGGTCTGAAAGCTAACAACCATGTTTTGAGACTAGTTTTTGTAACATATGGCAAGGAGTTGTCTGGTATATGAAACAAAAGGATGTCTACCACTGAAATCTTCCAGGTAGGGACATCTACTGTCTGTTAGCTAAGCTTAGGTTTCCTGCTATTTAGTTCAGTATTTAAAAGCAGTTAAAGCAGTACATTTTCAGTCAGAGTGCTTCAGACTGCCTAGAGAACAACCTTTTCAATTCCCAGATGATAAGCTTGTCTGCTAGCAGCCACAGTTCCTCAACCTGTTGTGTCGATTTTCCTTCCAGACAAGCTCTTTCTTCCCAACTTCTTGCCTCGCCCCTTCAACCTCTATGACTGCATTTTCTCTGTTTATAACAGCTATGGTAGATAAGGATGTCCCTCCCAGAAACACTGATGTTTCCATCAAAGAAAAATACTAGAGAGGAGGAGGAAAGGGCAAGATAGCAAGGAATAGATACTTTTCGCAACACAGAGTTTAACTCTGCAAAGTTACTGTTGAGATGCCAGGAGGCCTGCAAATTACACAGGGCATAGCCAGGCAACAAGGATCAAATGTACAATTGTGTAGCCGTGTTAGCCTATACCAATCAATGCATGCACACAGCACATAGAGGAGGGAGAGTGTATGCATATACAAAGTCAAGTTATCCAACAAGAGGAGCAAATGCTGACCTACATGCAAGAGCAGTTTTCCACTACCGCTGCAAATAATCTTCAGCAGGCTGAAAGTGTGGGTTTAGCTCTCACCTCGCGCATCAGAATCAATTTTCTTTTCTCCAAGGAATCAGTGGCCTTTTGCTTCTTCCATTTTCTTTTCTGTGCTTTCTCTTGCAGTTCCAGCTGCGCCAGTGCTTTGTTTTTTGACTTGTGTATTTCATGGCGACGCAGCTACATAAACATGAAAGAAACCATTTCAAAAATCAAGGGATGATCTAAAGCAGAATTTGCAGGGTGATGCTAACTAGCTCTTCTTGATTTTACCATTCATTCGCTGAATACTGTTTAAGTTAACTTCATGGTAGTACCGATAACAGCCTCACAAGCATCTAGAAGCTTACAATGGCATCAGTACCAGTCAAATTTAGTGGGTCTGAAGACGAATAGGAAAATTCTCATAGTTTTCACCTGCTCCACACCACTGACTCAGCAAGAGTTGTCTCAGCTGAAAAGGGAGAAAAAACCCAAACACTTTTACCTCTAATACACATAAAAAGACATAATGCATTTTCCTGATTTAACACTGTCAGTCACCAGCAATATTCTCTCTTCTAACACTTACTAAAGTTTCTGGAAGCTATGAAGTCAACCATTTATAGAACCAGGCCTCTCTCTGCTACTGTGTCCCTCTGTCCTGACTAACCTGTCAAAATTCATAAGCAACAACAGCTCATATTGCTATTCCATCCTGGTAATCTGTGAGATCAAGGAAAATGAAATAGAGCTTACATATTTTGTGATGAGCAGGCCTTTCAGTATAAAGAAGTTACGTTAAGCCATTAAATGAAAATTGAATACACTCTGAATTAGAGACATTCCTAAAATAAAGCATGGCTTTCAGTCCTTCCAGCAGAGATGAGAGTTAACTTCAAAACCCACTGAGTTTTTATGCATTTATGGTTTTATGTTTTTAGATGGGATACAGTTTACTGAAATAAAAACGATGGCTACTGCTTCCCCAGGGAAACACAAAACTGAAAACCACCAACCACCAGAGCTGGGGGATGCATGGTATCATGAACAGAGAACGAACACTAAGGAGAGAGTATTTTCCAAAGCTTAAACGGGGGGGAAATATCCCCCCAAAGTATGGTAAACATTTATGTCAGATAACCAGCTAAATCTCCTTGCTGCAGCAACTGCTATTACACTTACAATGTCCTCAGGAGTTGCACGGTGGACCGTCAGATCATGGACGGTGCTCTGCAAACAGGAACCACAGAACACATCAAAAGCCAGAACTGAGTACAAACTAGGGTTTTTTTCAACTTTCATTTAAAAATACAAAACGAAACTCTAAATTATAATATAATTATCATATACAGTATAGAGCTGTGAATTTTTAAGCCCCTGTAAAGCATTCCACCGTCAGCGAGGCAGGCAAACAGCAAAACCGACACCCTTCCCAAGCCAAATCCACACACAAACCGAGAACGTCCCGAATGTGACACCCCCCACCCCAGCCAGCACCTCGCTGGGCACGGAGACTCCCTGGCCCTTCCCCAGCCGGCCAGAGGCCTTAGCTCCGTCTTCCCCGTCACCCGGCTCAAACAACCCCGCCGCCGGGCCCGCTGTGCTGCCCGCGAGGAAACACCGCCCAGGCGGGAGCAGGCCCGGGGAGGGGGAAGCACTTACGTCCCAGTCCCGCTTCACCGGCAGCGGCTTCCTAGGGCCCTTCCTGCCGGCGCCGCGGGGCCGCGGCCCGCGCAGCAGCGACATGACCAGCCCCGCCGCGGGAAGGGGGCGGGAACGCAACGGCACCGCGGCGGCGGCTGGAGCCTCCCGCCGTCGCCATGGGGACGGCGCCATTACCCGCCCGCCGTCCTCGCTGGCGCTCACCTCACGCCGTGTCCCCCCCGCCGGCCCCTCCAGGGGGGTGGGTATCGCCGGTGCCTGCGGCTCCCCTCCCGTCACCGGTTTGCTGTGGGGAAGCAGCCGCTGCCTTGCCCCCCACGCTGGGCAGTACCGCAGGGGAGCAGAGGGAACCCCGGTTCCCTCGCCTCTGAAGTAGGGCAGCGCCTTGGCAGTTCCAGCCCTGGATGGACAGGGTTCTTTATACTCCACAGGGAAAACCCACGAGCTACTCCTAGCACTGTCAATTAGCCATGTCTCCCGCCTCCGGCATTAATTTTCCTTTCATTTATAGCCCTCTTCACTGCAAACACCCTCCCAGGCCTCTTCTGAGGAAGCCTTGGAAACTTCCCCATGCAACAATATGTATTTCAGATCCTATTAGGGATGACTGAGAGCAGGACATCACACAAACTATTACATTAAGAGCCCATCAGATTAAAGAGTGGCCCTCAGTGTATTAATGAATAGATCCCATTAGCTATGCCGCTGGGGAAGGGTGTACTTCCATATCCACAAGGCATTTCTGGCTTCCACAAAGCAACTGGCTGTTTTTAAACAAGTCATTTAACTTACACAGTGTATTTCCTATAGACTTGCCCCACAGAAAAGCAACAGATCCTCCACCTCCCTGTCACATACCTGGAAATGTAAATTACCCTGAAGGGTTAGAATTAACATCTTGTATTACGGTATGAGCTTAGTGTTTTGTCTGTGGGAGCTGGAAAGTGAAGACATAGGATTGATCAGCCTTTCATTCAAAACACCTTCCTTAAAAACTCCCTTTCACCAGGGTTTCCCGGTGCTTGAGGTCCTCATCTATCCTGTTCTGGCTTTACCAACATCACTGTGGGAAGATTCATGTGAAGGTGTGAGGGGTTAATATGCCAAGGGAAGGAACTGCATTGCATGTGATACAAAAGGTTGAAGTTATGAGGGGAGAAAAAAGTGACAGAGAAATACTATCAGCAGTTGCCTGTGCTGAAGTGCTGCAAACGTGGCTAAGTCTTCGTGAATACTGGAGGTTGCATCTGAACTTCAGTTTCTGCGTAGGCACTAGACATAGATACCATTCACAACCTGAAACTGAACATATGAACACCTGCGGTAAAACAAATCCTTGCTCTGAGGCACATGTGCAAGGGAATGAACTGGATTAATTACTCCCTGCTTGAAAATTTGGAGCCAAAAAGCATGAATCAAGGGTGTACCTGGAGTTCTCTCCTAATATCAAAAGGAGTGTGACCAGCAGGTCAAATGGAGGTGATCCTGCCCCTCTGCTCTGCTCTCGCGAGACTCACTTGGAGTATTGTGTGCAGTTCTGGGGTCCTCAACATCAAAAGGACATGGAACTGTTGGAACAAGTCCAGAGGAGGGCATGAGGATGATCAGGGGACTGGAGCACCTCCCATATGAAGACAGGCTGAGAAAGTTGGGGCTATTCAGCCTGGAGAAGAGAAGGCTGCGTGGAGACCTCATAGCAGCCTTCCAGTGTCTGAAGGGGGCTATAGGGATGCTGGGGAGGGACTCTTCATTAGGGACTGTAGTGACATGACAAAGGGTAATGAGTTAAAACTTGAACAGAGGAAGTTCAGGTTAGATATAAGAAATTCTTTCCTGTAAGGGTGGTGAGGAACTGGAATGGGTTGCCCAGGGAAGTTGAATGCTCCATCCCTGGCGGTGTTCAAGGCCAGGTTGAACGGAGCCTTGGGTGAGATGGTTTAGTGTGAGGTGTCCCTGCCCATGGCAGGGGGGTTGGAACTAGATGACCTTAAGGTCCTTTCCAACCCTAACTATTCTATGATTCTATGATTCTATATGGACTTAAACTGTCTTAAAAAATAAGGTCTACTAAAGAAGAAAGTTATAAAGTCACAAATAGATCAACACACCATCCACTTTGAATCCCCTTAAACCTCTCTGCGAGTACTATTTACAGTCAAATATAAACATTAAATACTTAATACAAGACAGAGGTATTTCTCATTCACCCACCCTATTCTCAAACACTCCAGCCACCTATAAGAAAATGGGGAGCAGGTCCTATCAGATGTTGTAAAAGCCTGTTTACCCTTGAGTTCTTCTTGTTCTTCACATGCATCTACAGCAAAGTCTGAAAATGTTGCTTTATCTCTGCAGAAGCCAGCTGAGCATCTACAGCATCTATTAACTCACAGCAGAGCTTACATAAGATGCAGACAACATACTCAAAGAGCAGTGATTTAAAACCAAACCATTTGGTTTGTTATACATTTATACTCTTTCTCACCCCCCTTCCAAGCTAGTATGATTTGGGGAATTCCTTTGTAACAAAGATCTTTCCTTTATCTTGGATGTTTTTGCAGCCCTGGTTACCAGGAGAAATGTAATTTCTCAGCTGTGTTGGTTTGTTTTTTTTTCTCCCCAGTAGCAACGAGATTTTCTACTTTTGTGCTACAGCAAAAAAAGAAAAAAAAAAGAAGAAAGAAGAAATAAAAGGGAAAAAACCACCAAACCCACTCTCTTGTGAGCCTCTGGTTCAGCACAGTTCCTCCTTCTCCTGAAACACTCACAACCCTAGGATTTGCTTATATTGGAAAAACAGGCCACATTGGGAAATACGTGCCCCACACACAGTCAGAGGCAAGGGCCCTGAGAGCATCACCCCCTTCCTGGAGGTCTGACACCCTGGGCTCACTGATAGTACAGAGATAGTACAGCTGAGGGCTGCCCCTTTCCCTGCAGCAACCTTGGAGGCAGGGCTGCAGGGAGACCTCAGGGAGGCTCTGGTGCTGGGCTCTGCCTGAGCTACCACTGCAGCTCTGTGACAGCCAGGCCTGTATCTCCCTGGACCTGCTGACCAGCTTCTTGGCCAGATCTCAGACCTGCTTCACTGCTATGGACTTGCCTGCTGATCATGGGGCTGCGTCCAGCACCAACTGCTGTCGCTGGACCTGACTCATCAGACCTATCCCGTCACCATGTACTTGTCCAGCAATCTGGACTATCCATTGACCCCAGCTGCCTTTTCTAGGCGTGCCCTGCTCACCTTGCACAGATCCTGTGGGATGAGGCCCTGGCCAGTGAGGTCTGTGCTCCACTGGCCATGTCCCAGCACTCAGCTCCCTGTCCTTTAGAGAGCAGCTGGCCCTCACTGTCCCCTGATGCCAGAGTATTGTGGCACATACAGGAATACCAGGCCACTTCCTCAGACCCATGGTTTGTCTAGATCAGCATATTGTCTCTTACAGGACTAGTTCTTTTTTTCCAGAATACATGCTGCCATTCAAGAACAAGATCCAGGTAGAAGTGAAAAGGGAAAACAGTATACCCATCTTTATCAAAGGGTCTGAGTGAAGAGTTATAAAGCAACTGACCTCCCTTTGTTATTTGAACAGATAATGGAACAAGCTGTTCGGCAATCAGTGTGCAAGCAATTAAATAACAATAAAGTAATGAGAAACAGGCAGTGTGCGTTTGTCCAGAACAAATTATGTCAAAGTAACCTAATTTATTTCTTTGCTGAGATAACTGACTAAGTAGGTCCTGAAAGGAATAGATGAAATGTCTTTTGACTTCAGTAGGGCTTTTGACATTGCCTGGAACACCACTCTCCTAAAGGCAAATAGGTCTCAGGTGGTATTAACATGAGAGGTATGTATCATTGAAAAACAATTCCCAAACTGTAGCAGTGGCTATTTTGCTGTCTATAGGAAGGTACATCAAATTATGAGATCTGATCTGTCTGCTAGGATTGATTACTTTAACTAGTGACTGACCTTTGATGTCAAACTTCTGCAAATAACAGGGAGTCAGGCAGTACCACACTTTGGAGGCAAAGATTTGAACATCATTAGTTTAACATCACTAAATGGCAGAAAGAGCCTCAAACCGGTGAGATGAAACTCAGTGAAGACAAGAACAAAGTATTACACTTCTAAAAGCTGAATTCTCAAATTTAAAACAAGAAAAAAATGTGAAGCCTTTGGTAAGATACCAAAAAGTATATCCTCTCAGGGCAAGTACTTTAAGAAATCTGTAATTATACATTGGAAAATGTGGACTATATAAAAAGCCACTTCTTCATCATGAGGACAGCATGACTGGGAAGGGACAGTGCACTGATAACACAGTGATCTCCCAGTTTGAAATACACACAGCACCAAATGACACAAAAATCATTTGCAGCAGTCAAAACTACCTTGATTTGCAGAATACTGGCCTTGTGCCATCTGTCATACTGCTCTGAGCAACCTGTCATGGCTCTGATGTGCTCTCCCTGTGCCATACCTCCTCCTGTTGCATGAAGCCTCTCTTCTCTGGGAAAAGATGTTGCTAAAGGGCCGCTCACCCTGCCAGAGGGCAGTGGGTGAGAAGGGAGCTATAGATTCAGGAGCTCAGGTCTCCACAGGGTGAGGAAGGGAAGCCACAAGTCTCCCAGTGCCACCACTGCCTGAAGTCCCTCAGGACAGGTCATACTGTGTCCCAGTAAGAGGCAAGACAGAGTCACAAGAGCTCAGAGGTGACATTGCACAAGTCTCCTGGTATGCACAGCATAATAATACAGGCTGAGAGGCAAAACCTTCCTGTTTGAGTGTCCATCTTCTAGCAGAGCCCAAATATTTTTTTGCCCTCAATGCTACCCCCTCCTGGGACTCTGCCAAAAGGCAGGGTGACTTGAACAGCAGCCTGCTTCAGGACAAACACTGGAAATCACTGACAACTGTTTTGGTTTTGTTTCTTTTGGCAGATATTACACAAAGGCCCGAAGATCAAAACTACAGCGTAACACATGCTGGCTCGTTTTACTGAGCTTTGCAACTTTTCCTCTGAAGATGCCAAGTGACCCCCAGGAAATCTCTGTCTTGAAGCCAAAACCTAAGCTTGTAAAACTTCTGTGGCCAGCATCACCACCGTTGGAGACTGCAGACTGGCTTTATAAAACGGGGTCTCCTGCAAGTTCATCCTCAGTCAGAAAAACCTTTCTGGTTGCCTTCTAGTAACGCTCTATCTTCTCTTAGAAGTGCATCTCTGCCATGGCATGTGACACATTTCCCAGATGTGTTTTCAGCAGAACACAGAAGGGTTAAGCCATGCAAGAGACCCCTGGAGCTTTCGCAGCCCAACAGTATCTCTCCCACCTTGCTGAAAAAGGTTAAGGGTATCACAGTCATACCAGTTTCACGAACGACTCAATGCAAGATGTACCAAGCCATGCTTGAATTAACGAAATTACGTTTTGCTGCAGCCTCTCACACCTTCGGACAGAACTAAAAGACGAGGGCATTTATCCCAAAGTTACGAGCAGCCAAAACTGAAGGCTGGGGACGGCCCCGTGCAAGATGCATTGCAGGTGCAAGCCGGCAGAGCGCTGACTCGGTGGGCTTGGGAGTGTTGAAGCCTCGCGGATGCCGCTGCCGCGGCCCCGTATCCATGTGTCTGACGGTGCCCCTGAGCTCACAGCACAGCTCCCCAGGGGGAAATGCTCCCTGACAACCATCTGCCAAAGCCGGCTCAGAATTTGGGGCCGGGCACAGGCAGGAGACCCTCCTCCCCGGGGCCAGCCCGCCGGACTCCCTTCCCTTTCCTCCCTCCCCTTCGCCTCCGGCCGGGCTGCAGAGGGTCCCTCTCTGGGCAGGGGTGTGGGACTGCTCCCCCCTCGTGTGGCCGAGCTGTTCATTTAAATTGCAAATACAGCGGCTCAGCGCCCGCCCAGCTGGCGGGAGGTGGGTCCGGGTGCTGCACCGGTCGGCCGGCCGGCGTGAGGTTGGTCCGTGGGACTGGCAGCGGCGCCGACGACGAGCCCATGGCCCGGGGGACGGCCCCGGCCTCCGGGGCTTCGCTCTGCGCCTTGCTCTGGGCAGCGGCGGCAGCGGCGGTGGCCGGCCCCGAGGGCAGCCCCGCACCCGGCGCCTTCGGCCGTGTCTACCGGGGCAACGTGAACATCAGCGCGGAGCGGGTCTACGCCTTCGCTTACCGCAGCCAGCCTGGGCAGGTAGGAGCTTCCCGCGGAGCGCCGGCTTCCCCGCGGCAGGGACGTGTACCGGGGCCCCTCGCCCTCTTCCCGCCGATGTGGCCGGAGGTGGGGGGAACCGGCGCCGCTGCGTCTCCGCCGCTCTGCGGGAGGGGGCCGGGCTGCCCCTCAGCGGCCGGGGGGTCCTGCCTGCATCCTCCTGCCTCCGCGGGAGCCGGCCGCGGTGCACCGGTGGGCTCCGCTCGTCCTCCCGCCGGCTTACCTGGCACGGCCGGGACACGGGGCTGAGGGGCCAGAGGACACAGGGTGGGCGGTACAGCTTCCCACATGGGGGTTTGGTAGCCAGTGCTGCCAGCAGCAACATGGTCTTAAAGTCTAGAAGGGAATTAAGAGGATAATAGTACTATCTAAAATACATATATCTATATAAAAGGGGTGTGTGTTTGTGCAGTTAATAAGCCTTTTAAAATACCATTTCCCACGCTTTAACACTCCTGTAGGATCAGGGTGTGCTCCCTTGGAAGGTGAGACAAGTAAGGTGCTATGTGAGGAGGCTGCCCAGCAGCACTGCTAAAGCCATGGCTTAGTGATGGGGGGAGGAAACCTCTCATAGCTATTGCGGCTTTTTTCCCCTTCCCCCCCTTTTTAATGTCGTGTTTATCTGAGGAGCTAAGTGGTACCTTGGAAACTGTCCCCGTTGTTTGGATTGGGTTTTAATTGCTGGGCAGGATGTTCTGATGAACCAAAAAGATGGTGAACCTGGCAAACGAATCTTTGCTCCTGTCCTCAGCTGCACAGGACACGAAAAATCAGAAAATACTGCTTTTCCCACACTGTATTTGTCATGTTTCAATATGAAGGGAGTTGGTGCAGAGCATGATAAAAGGGGGAGGAGGTGAAGCAGGGGGAGATAGTGTTAACCATCCCTTTGGGAGGCTTTGCTTTACTCTGAAATTCCAGAGCTTTAAAGACTCCTCTTTATGTATGTTACTATGTAATAAAATGCAGCTGGTATTTATGGGGCAGGAGTTGTGTGTCAGGGCTGTGATGCAACTGAGCCCAGCATTACTTACCTCTTAGGTGTCACTACTGAACCCAGTAGGTCAAAAGCATGCTTTGGGCATGAGCCTCTGTGTGGAAGCTGATGGTGATGTGCATTAGGCTTTTTCAGGTGTTACAGGTATTGGGTATTAGGATGAGAGTCTGTTGGCAGACCATGTGTTAGTGGGGCTTGTTAGTAGTGACAGCTCAAGTACTGTCTGCAGCCAAAATGAATCTAGTTCTTTTGATTTAATGTCTGTTAGTGTGTATTTGCCAGACACCTTCCATAAAGAAGGAGATCTAGGGTGATGCAGAGTGGGAGGAGGCAGTCAGGGAGCACATGGCTGCTCCGTGGTGTTTGTGGGCATTGAAATGCATTTGCTGCTCAATGGCACTAGACCATTCCTATGTCTGTGAAGAGCCACCTAGTCCAGACTGCTGCTGCATTTAAGCATAAACTTGAGTGGACTGATCCCCATGTTCCTGTGTGCTGGAACGTGAAATTTCTGCAGAGATGCTGAGCAGGTCAAGGGCATATCTAAGATGGGAAACCTCTGGTTTGAGGCTTAATATTTTTTTAATGCAGAACTCTCTAAGCACTGCCAGGAATGTGCTTTAAAAGGGTCATGCAACCAGCTCCTGCTGTGAAACCTAATTTGGAGGAGAAAGGCCACTTAAAGATTGACAGTCCCAGGCTTTCTGGCATGGGATGCCCAGAACAGGTTATGAGGATAGAGAAGGTCCTAGAGAAGAGAATGCTCCAGGGAGACCTTATTGTGGCCTTTCTGTATATAAAGGGGTCTTATCAGAAGGATGAAGAGAGGCTTTTTACAAGTCTGTAGTGATAGAACAAGGGGCTACAGCTTTGAAATGAAAGAGGATAGATTTGAGTTGGATGCAAGGAAGAAATTTTTTTACAATGAGAGTGGTGAGACACTGGAACAGGTTGCTCTAAAAAGTTGTGGATGCCCCATCATTGGGAGCATGCAAAATCAAGTTGGACGGGGCTTTGGGGAACCTGATCTAGTGAAGATGTCCCTCTGCCCATGGCAGGGTGTTTGGAGTAGCTGATCTTTAAAGGTCCCTTCCAACTAAAAGCATTCTATGGTTCCTCACTGAGAAGCCCTACAGATGCTGTTCCTGAGCTGAAGCAGAAGCCTGCAAGAAGGTGTCTGGCATAACTGGGATAATGGCTGCAGGTATGCACAGCCCCCTTCCCACTACAGCCCTGAACTAATGAGAGCCAAACACGGCTGGGTCTCCTCTTGCCAGCCTGGTCAGAAGCAGAAGTTGATCTGTTCTGGTGATCCTGCACCTCCCTGCTGATGAGGGTTGTTTAAGGTTTAGAAGCTTGATAGTGGAAATCTTGATTTTAATCTGGTACTATGCTCTTGTGGGCAGGTATTTCTTGTGCAAAAGTCGTGTAGATACTTAGGGAGGTGCTGTCCTCTGGGTAGTTATTGAGTCTTCTGAAGGAATGTAAGTCCTGCAAAAACTCATTGTACTGGTGTTTGCCTTCCACTGTAATCTTTAGCCTTGAACTCTTAGTGAGTGAAATGTCAGCCATAGTTTGCCGGTTGCCTGCCACTTGCAAGCTCTCTACTCATCTTGGGCTTTCTCAGTCTCTTCCTGTCTGTGCTGATGGCAGGTCAGCCAGAAGCCTCTGATGCCTTGAGGCAGATACCACATGGACCATTAACCTGAGTTACAGGAAATATAATTGAATAAAAAGAGCATTTTCTATGTGGAAGGGTTGCAGTGGGTGAGTTTAATGGCTTTCCCTCTGAAGCAAAGTCAGGGCCAGAGTGGTCTGGCTCTGAAATGGATATTTTTTTTTTCCCTGAGCTGTAAGTTCTGCTGGTTTTGCCCTCTCTATTGTTCTCCCTCATGAGGGCAGGCCTACAAAGCAAGGGATGACATGGAGCCAAGGGTAAGATGTAAGAGCTGAGAACCCATGATTCTTTGGATTTGTTCTGGTTGCACATGTGCTATGGCTGCCTGGGCACATGTGACAGTGCAGCTGGATATAGCAAGTGTTTGAATGATGGATGAGAGAAAGGAAGTAATTATATTGTAAAACCATATAATCAGAGAATGGTTTGGGTTGGAAGGGACCTTAAAGCTCATCTAGTTCTAACCACCCCTGCCATGGGTAGGGACACCTTCCACTAGACCAGGTTGTTCAAAGCCCCATCCAGCCTGGCCTTGAACACTGCCAGGGATGGGGCATCCTGTTTGGTGCTTTAGAGAGTTACCACTCTGTGAGAAGTGTTGTGCTTGCCTGATCTCAAAGGATGTTCTTCATCCACATAATCTTCCTTACTCCTTGGGATACAAGTATGCATGCACAAGGGAAAGGGAAAAGCAAGTCCTATCAGACTGTTGACGAGCAGATGCGTACAAGGTTAAGAAAGTACAACTTAGGCCTCTGGAGCACAGCTGCTTTGAGACAGGCAGATGACTTCCCTTCTGTGCAGCTCTTGGATGTGTAAAATGAAAATAAGGTTACTCGTATGCTGTTCAAGTCACCTAGCTGGAACTCTGATGCACATATATGTTGCCAGGTCTCTGTGTGTGTGGAGCGGGAGAAATCCTACGTGCTATGCAAGCTTCATCTTGTGTCTTGAAGCAGGAGGTGTCAGGCTTTTTTTGTACTTGGCAGTTAGGATTTAGGACTTAATTCCTGAGGTGGAGCTGTAGGGTGAAGCTGTGTAAGGAGAAGCACAGCCACCTGTGCCGCAAGTCTTCTCAAGATGGCCTGTGAACAGAGGGATGTGAGAAACTGCTTCCTCATGGTGGAAAGTCTCCATTTGTTCTAAGGTAGCCTTATTGCATTTCTAGTTCCCTTCTCCTCCTGGCTGCACTTGGGAATCTTCCCCTCTGCACAGCTGTTTGTTTAATGTTTAACTGTGAGTGTAAAAAGGACAGTAATAAACCCAGCTGTTGTGCCTGTCACTGCACCCCTGTTCTAACAGCAAAGGCAGATGTGCACTATCACAAGTCTGGTTAACAGTTACTTGAGCAAATAGGATTACTTATTTTAGTATTGTTTAAACTGGAGTCAGTCAGGATGGGGAAAAAATGAGCACACTCATGAACATCTCCAATTCAACAAACTCAACTTGGGAGGGTGGAAGGAAGGAGAACGGATTTGCTGGGGCTACCTGTGCAGTGTGTTCCTACCCAGAAGACTGAACAAGAGTTGTAGAATGTTTCTGGTAGATTTACCATTGACTGGAGAAACCTTTCTGTGACAAGTCAGAGACCCTGCTTAGTTCTGTGCTTGCAAAAGGCAAAAAATGAGTGTGTGGGAGTACCAAAGGAATTCGAAGTGAATGACTCTTTCCACCTCTGTAAGCTCTGGTAGTTGCTAGTGGTTGATTTGCTGAAAACACAAATACCACTAATATTGTGTATGTGAGTATCTCCTGTACCAGGTCCCAAGTGGCGTAGGACAGTATTATGAGGAAGAAGACTGCTGGAGACAACAAAAGCTCTTCCTAAGTTGGAGCTCAGGTCAGCTGAAGGCATGATTTGGGAAATACTTGATTTCCTAACTATAGTCCAGGTATCTCTCGGGAGAACAAGTTTCCATCTTTCCATTTGTAAGCAAAGCGGCTGTAATCCAGACACAGCTCTTGGACATTCATGCAGTGCATCTTCGTTGTGATAAGCCCAAAAGCTGAGCAGTGGGCTTGCACCTATATGATGAGCTCAAGCTGAGCAGTGGGCTGCACCTATTTTAGGAGAAAGAGTGGGTGATATTTTCCTCCTCTTCCTCCTCTTCCCTTGCCAGGACTAGGAACAGAGCCTCAGTATGTTACCATATGGCCCAGCCTTACTGTAAGCTGTGATTGGCAGTAGATTAAGCTGTGTCTTCTTGTGCCCTGTGAGGATGGGTAGCTCTGGAGTGCCTCTTTCCTATATGGAGTCTGTCTGAGGGATGGTAAGTAAGAAAGAATTACTCTCAGTGAATGAGTGACAGAGGCTGTGTGCCACCATGGAGAGTTGCTAACATCATTACCTTTCCTTCCTTTATGAATGCAGATGTGAAAAAGTTGGGTGATCTAAAGGAAGAGGGGAATCAACACTAGGAAGAACAGAATTCTATTAATTAGATGTCTTAAGCTTTGTGACCCTCTAATAGAGACCAAGTGCTTTTTCCAGCCCAGAGAGCATAATGCATTTGGATTCCTCTGTTCCCTAGTGAATGGGTCTCTTATATCCCAGGTGTAGATAGCAGCTGCACTTCCTTTGCTCTGGGCAAAGAGCCAGAAATGGAATTCACCCTCTGGGGTTTTGTGATGAGTCACTTGCTCAGACCAAAGCCATCTGTCATAGCTATAGGGAAACTCCTTGATCTGCTACAGGGCAGTCTGGTTTAATAAGTGGCAGTGATTAAATCTTCTGTTTCACAGGTGAATGTAGGTCCCACTCCAGCAGCAGCCATGTTCATTATAAAAACCTCTAGAAACCATTTTTTCACCTGGTTTTGGGCTTCATGTATAGAACTCTTCTAAACTGCCTCAAAGCATTCCCTTGCTCTCCTGTGTGCCTTCTCCATAATGTTAATCTTGGCTCTAGTTCAAGTTTCAGCCTACAGCTATTCCATGCATACAATAAAACTGTTATCTTCTGTCTGGGGGTGGCTGAACCTTAGCTATATTGGGGAGCACAGGTAAGGTTTTGTCTTCCAGTAATGCTGAGTGGAAGCCCAGCATTTTAGCCACAAAGATGGAGGTAAAACACAAGTTGGGACGACTATGAATGTTTGAACAAGAAGATCTCCTAAGGTCAGTAGAGCTTTTGTTACTGCAGGGTCTCCAGGACCTGAACACAGTTACTTTTCAGTTGCTGGAACTAGTCTGTTCACCACAGGATGCTGGAAGGGCCTCAGCACACCATTTCTGGAGCCTAGTATTAAATTTCTTACGAGGTAGAAATGTTGGCACAATGTCAGATCAAGGAAAACCAAAGCAAGTTCTAGTATATAAAGTCTGAAGCCAAGCAAGGTTCAACAGAATCCTTTTGGAATAACTTTTGTATATCTAATTAATCTCCTTTAAAGGAAACAACCAACCCTAGGAGATGACAGCATAGCAGTGTAGAGCACACAGCACTTGGAATGCTCTTGCTGCTTCTTAGCGGGGTTTCTTGGCTGCTCCTCACCCTGTGTGAAAAGCTCTTGCTTACAGAAGAAAGCAAAAGTACACTGTGACAGAAGTGGAGTGGGGATGTACTGAAAACACAAGCTGGACTGTTGTTTTCTGCAGCAGAAAAAACACAGTCTTGGAAACTTTGGCTCTGGCAACAATTGGAAATCCTCAGTGAAAGAGCGACATGGGAGGTTGCTTAGCTTTGAGCTGGGGAGGAGATTGTGTGCCCACCTTAAATCACTTCAACTGAAGTTACTAATTAACATTGTAGGATTTTGTTCTTTCTGGGTTTCCCTACCTGGAGGGGAAAAAGAGAGCACATCTTGAAGGAGGATATCAGTTTGCAGGCTTTAAGAAAAACGCCTGAGATCCACTCTGGTTTCTTGCAGAGTGGCCTGCAGACCTTCGGATGGTCGCTTTGGTGCTGGCAAGTACTTTACTTTTATTTCCAATGTGTAAGTTGATGCTGTCAAGCCTGGTAACTTGCCATTGAACTGAAGCATCTCTTTTGAATTTTGTTCTTAATCTTCAAATCACTCTCTTGTTGGGCTGCTCTGTTGTTTGAAATCAAAGACACTCAGGTTTTGTTGTCTGTGTCCCTCCCCCCTGCCACCCCTTTCCCACCCCCAAAATGTTTCGATTAAAACGCTAAAAATTGCTGAATAAGAGTAACTTCATCAAAGTGTCCCCCCTGGGTTTGAACCCTTTCCAAGAACAGTGCAGCAATTTGTATTACAAACATTTGCATTGAAAGTGGAGCCTGAAATGTCCTTAAATAACTTGTGTAGAAGTTGTTGGGTAGAAAGCTTTTCCTACACAGACTTCATCTGCTCTTTTGGGGGATATTTAGGGAATGAAAGTGCAGCCTGTAAAAGCTGTATTGCAAGGGTGTGCCATCTGCTTGGGTTGAGAATGTAGTTTAGTGTGTTTGCATAAGCAAATGTTATTTTCTGCTGTGTGTACTTAGAGAAACACAGGATTTCAGAAACGGCCTTCATTTCATTATGCTTATGTTTTTCTTTGGGCATGGAAACAGCTACTTCAGTTTGTTTTAAAACAAATGAACAACGGTTTTAAACAAAGAGATGAAGGCAACATGTAGGATATGTAACTCAGTCCACATCTGAAGTGTTACTGAGGTGAAGAACCTGGGAGCCAAGAAAAAAAAACAGATGTTGATGTTGTGACCGTAATCCCTGGAGTTATTGCTGTGAGCTTGGAGTGGCAGCAGATTTGGGAAGATTCTAAACACACTTGTTTCAAGGGTTGCCCTAACCCAGAGTTCCAGCTCCTGTGGGTTAGGAAGATGCTATTTATTAGAGAACAGTTTGTTTCTTAACTGGCTCCTCAAAAAAAGAACTTATTTTCTTTTAATGTCTTCCCGAAGCCTGAGGGTAGTCAGGAACAGGCACCTCCTTCATCCAGCATGCCTGCTCCTGGTTTTAATTTCTGGCTGTCCTGGAGGCTCCCTAGTGACATTGGTTAGAGGACAACATTTCAAAACCAGGAAAAGGTAAATATTAACATGCTTTGTATTTGTCTTCCATTTATGCTGCACAGATACTCTTGCAAACAAGTGAACTCCTGGGAATGACCACGGCAGACAGTAAATCCACAGAGCATGTTTGCGCAAAGTGGAACTTTGAAATGAAAAATACGAATCCTGGAACAATTACATTAATGTGGCTGTGGCTGTGCCTGACACACTGAGTCTGCTGCTTAGTTTATGCTGCTTTGGGTATTTAATTCTCCTGGCAGAAATGCTGGAAGAAAACTGTGGGCCAAGGTTATTTGACAGATGGCTTTTGGCAATTAAGACTTATTGATGTTAGGGCACAAAGACAGAGAAAGGCTGAAAGGGAATGCTCCTCTGAGCTCCATTTATTTTGCTGTCAGACAGAAGGAGTGCTCATATCTCATAAGAGGGCAGGAAAGAGGTTCTGTAATGCCTGTCACTGTCTTGTATCTATTCCTTCAGGGTCTCAGCTTCCCACTGTTGTGTTGTCAGTGGGAAGAGCAGCTTAGTTTGGTACTGACAACTATGTACTTCATTCGTTGCTTCAATTGCTGTAGCCCATCCAACTGTGTCCTACTTCACTTAATTTTGGGGTTTACGTATGATGAAGCACCTCTTTCTTGTGCAACAGCAGCAGTTCCATGGCATTTGTAGACGCACCCTGCACTGAGACCTTCCATTGTAACTAGCAGCCTCCCTGTGTGCTTGCTGGATGCGTTCCCTGCCCACTGGCTTGGCTTGATGCCTTCTCAGGTCCATACCCAAGTGCTGTTGCAATTTGGACAGATAATCCCCAGAGGTCTTGCAAGGAGTGGCTTGTGTGTAGGTGTGGCAGAGAACGTGGTGGAGCCCTGGTGTGATTCGAAGGCTTTGCTTGGTGTGAGGTGGTGGAAAGGAATCCACAGGAAAGCTCTCGAAAAGCTTTGCTTGCAGCAGGAACTCTTGTTGCAACCTCCTGCCTGCCCTTAAATTCATATCCCCACAGTCTTAAGCTGATGTGTAATCTCTGTGAGAAATGCAGACTTAATAAACAGTTCAAGGACTCTTTATGTCAACAAGAGTCCGGTTTGTTCTCCTTTATGTTTGCAGCTGTGTTGCTCCTGTTCAGCTGTGTGAATTCAGGCCCCGGCTCCTTCTGCCTGTTCCGATCTAGAGTATGGAATCCAGATATGTTTATTTCTTTCCTTTTTCCCCCCTCCCCCTATCTCCAGGGTGGTGATAGAAACAAAGTACAAATATTTGTCTTTCCTGGTCTAACACGTTTTTATATAGTGCTGAGAGCGCTCTCTTTATTCAGCTGACTGCTCTGGCCACCTCAAAATACAGGAAAAACCTCAAGGTCATTCATCTGAGAAACAAAAATGCAATCAGCTTGGATGTTGAGGAGGGGAGTCACACATGGCAGAGGCTTGGCAATGGGAAGGAATGTGAGGAGCAGAAGTCTCTGAAGCGGTCCTGCCCCTGCCTCGGTGCAAAAGGAGTGTCCTCCAAGAGTCATCCTGCACAAGCTTTGGTCATCAGGATCAAAGATTAGGCTAAATGGAGGTTTCGTCTTGAGGAGGTCACTTCCACTAATTTTATAACAACCTTGGGATGAGAATTTGTGGAATTGCGTGAACAAAATTGCTTGGAGGTGTGTTTGCAAACACTGGAGCTTTGGGGAGCACCAGGGTTCAAAAAACAGGCAAGGGGCTCCAGGTGAGATATCAGCAGAGCATGAAGGAAGAGAGTGGGTTGCTTGAGTGCTGCCCAGAAGAGAGACTACAGATCTGTCATCTGGGGAGCAGAGTATTGCTGGGCAACTGCTGGAAGGAGCCGGAGGGATGTGACCTGGGAGGGAAATATGCACCCCAGGTAGCTGCAAATGTAGTGGCTTCTCGGCCATTCAGTACTGCAGCAGGAAGGGGACAGAGCTGTGAGCTGCAGGCTTTATGACACCGTCCCACTTAACGTGATGTTTCTGAGGGTCATGCAGTACAAACTATACAGGGAGCAGATCTTGGGCTTTGAATGTCTCGGGCACCACCACAAGTTAATCTCTGAACATGTTGCTTGTGCCCTTCTGCCTCTTCTTGCACACTTGAGTCTTGGCATCTGTAGAATGGAGATGATTATAGCATGTCATTGCAGAATCAAGAGACCTTTCAGTAGTGCATAGTAACTATATGCGGGAAGCTAAAACTCACAAAAGTCTTTGCTTACCTGAGCAGGCCCTGCAGGCATCTTGTGTGGCACTTGCCACAACAGCAGGGCTGCATGGAAATAGATGATCAGTCTTTAACAGCATGGATTAGTCTTGGCATTGCTTATTGTTAGTGAAGTAAATGTCTAATAGGCTTGGATTCATAGGCAGGTTTCTCCCTCCCTTCTCTCTCCCCACCCCTCCCGTCCTCGAAAGAAAATTGACTGCTTAGACTATGTGGGGCAGGCTTAAGATCTCAAAAAAGAAATCCTCAGTGCCTAGAAAGGTTGGCCCAGATGATGCTAGATTCAACAGTGGACATTAAGACAAGCAGGAGGGTGTCTGGGTAAAAGTGTGTGTGAATGGAGCACTAATGAGTCCCTGTATGAGCAGTTGAACTGTTGGGCTTGTCTAGGAAGTTCTTACAGAGGTGGCCTTGTGTTGTAAAAGATGGGGGGGTCACATGCTCCCCAGGTTTGTCTTGGGCAGTTACAAAGCTTTCACACCTGGAATACTGTGTCTAGTTCTCCTCAATACAGCAATTGTATGGACTTACTGCCAGTCCAGTCCTATGAGGAGAGGTTGCAAGGGTTGGCACTGTTCAGCCCAGCGAAGAGGGGATTTCATTACTGTGTATAAACACCCGATGGAAGAAGGGGGAGCTGGCCTCTTCTCAATGGGTCCATGGGTATTAGCGACAGGACAAGGGGCAATAAGATGAAACACTGGAAATTCCGCATGAACTTTTTTTGTTCTTTCTTTTTTCGTAACTGTGAGGGCAGTCAAAAACTGGAACAGATTGCTTGAGAGGTTGTGGAGTCTCCATCTGTGGAGATATCCAGAACCTGACTGAGCCCTGAGCAACTTTGCCTTGAGCAAGATACAGTAAATTTACAAAAGGTGAGGATGGGATGCTTGTGTCATGTTAGGTGCTGTGAATTACTGTCTCCTGCAAGGGCAGGAATTGCTGTTTCAAAATGGGTTCTTGATAGAGGCTCCAAAGGAAATTAGGCTCCAAGGCTTGCCTGTCCTCTTTGGATTTAAGGGCTTGTCTCATCGAACGGTGAGCTACCTGTGAAGGTACTTGCTCAATGTACGCTTAAGCTGCCATCCAGAGTAGCTGTTCTTCTGCTACCTTGCTACCTCTGGATGTTTTTTCTACTTTGCTGTTCTTGGAGGACATACAGTTAAGATATCTGTGTTTCACTGATCAACTGACAGACTAATTTTTCAAGATGTGGTGGGCTTCGAATGTGTGTGTCTTATCTACTTCATATGCTCTCATATCACATCATATCATCCATATATCATCAGTCATCAATGTCATCAACAGAGGTGTGCTGTCTCTTCTGATAAGTTATGCATTCTCATACCCTGTTTTCTTTAGCGACGTGTGCAGCTCTGGAGAGAGAGCTGAAGGGTTGTTCTCTTCAAATGGAAATGGTGGCATTGCCATTTGGTGCATACAGGCTGCTTGCTTGCTTCTCAAAGCAAATAGAAAACTGAGGGCATTCTACTCCACAGCCATACTACCTCTGCAACTGTGTGGTGGCCAGATAATGTAAGGAGAAACTCCAGTTGCTGGTGCAGTGGGTTCCATTAAAACCCTTGCTCACAACCTGAAGCAGCCTTCCTTGTGTAGCTGAGGGCAGTCAGCAGTGTATTCTTGTTTTGTTAGGTGGTGTATGTATGGGTTATGGTCATCTCGCTGTTTTGTGTGTATGTTTGCTTGCTTTCATAGCACAAGTTATTCAGGTTGCTCCCATTTGGGTAAGTGAATGTCTTATTACATCTGCTGCATCTGTCCATTGTGTCTTGTCTGACAGTCCCCTCTGTGATTCTGGATTAGAGCAGCAGCGAGGAGGCATTTCTATAAATGACCTCTGGATCTGAATGAATAGCCAGTGCAGTGACAGTGTTGATCTCCCTGTGGATATTGCCAGCATCTAGGTCAGACTGAGGAAGGGGGCAGGCTTCTCCCACCTGGATTTGAAGCTGTCTTGTTCTTTCCCTTCGGCTAACACCCATCTGACTTTCCTTTCTCTTCCCACAGGTTGATGCAGTGCGGGTGTATGTGAACAGCAGCTCTGAGAACCTCCAATATCCTGTCCTGTTTGTAGTTCGCCAACAGAAGGGAGTGCTGTCATGGCAGGTCCCACTAATTTTTCGAGGCCTGTAAGTACTGGAGTCTCTTCCTTGTAACACACTTGTCTGCCAGCTGTATCCCTCATCAGCCTTCCTCAAGTGCTACATCTTGCTGCTTGTGTAGACCACAGGGCTTGGTTGCAAAGTGTGATTGCTAATTGTCAGCTGAACACAGGAAGACTAGGATTTGGTAGGTAACCTCTTAGTTGGCAGCCTGCTTGGTTTCTCATATATGTCTGCTGGAGATCTGCCTGTATTGCTAGTCAGTGAATCCAACACACAGCACTGTTGTCACTTCCACAGTTGCTTACGGTATGTGCAAGCAGTTCTTGTGCTCAGGTTTGGAGCAAGCTCTCAGAAGAGCACCCTAACTGCTGTGTTACAGTGCGTTTGGGCAATAAGGGCTCTCCTCTGTTTCTCACCCCAGGTACATCTAAGATGAGTCTATTATGGCTGCTGGTGGTTGTTTTGGGAATATTTTCCTTGTGAAAGTGATGCTGATGTGTATCTTCAGCAATCTCAAAGCTCATCAGGCTGCAAGTACTGAGACGTTGCAAGCACCTTAGACCACCTGAGGTGGGAAGTTTCATCCTGCCACTGAAATGCTGGTGCCTGGCAGCAGATACCCTGCAGTCTTTTGCCTGATGGCTGTCCTGGGCTGCCATTGCTCTCTCTACCTCCAGCAAATGGCAGATGTGCTAGATCTGCAGATGGAGCAGGCAGCCTTGAGGGAAGTGAAATGTTGGGGATGGCTACTCCCTTATACAAACCACAAGATGCAACAGAGGTGGAGTTTGAGCTCTGAATAAAAGGCTCGATGATCTTGGTCTTTCAGATTAGTATTTCAGTTATGCAAGCAGGGGATTATGTCATTCTTGGAACTGCCAAGGAACTTTTTAACTGCTTTCTCTCTCTTTTTCCATCCAATTTCCCCTTCCTTCCTTCCCCTGGCTGTTGTAGCTATCAGAGGACCTACAATTACCAAGAAGTGAGTCGTACCCTCTGTCCTTCTGAGCCAACACCTGAGACAGGATCTGCTGACCAGATCATATTTGTGGACGTTGCTTCCATGGCACCGTTTAATATTGCGTATGAGCTACTAGTCACCAGGCTTGAGAACTTCCAACTTGAGTAAGCTGGGATGTGAGAACACAAATGTAATTTCTTCATGTATCTGTTCCATAGGGATTTGGTTAATCTGCTGTGACTCTTCCCTTTTTCCTTCCAAGAACAACAAAAGGAGATTATGTTTTATTTTGCTTAATCTAAAGGTATTTTTTTTGAGTTCCAGCTCTGAAAGTTTTAGACTTCAACATGCTGGCATTTCTTTTGTAGGACCAACAAAGCCTTTAACTTCACTGCCAGCCCATCTCAACCCCAGGTAAGGAGGTGTACTGTGTGTCTTACCACATCCAAATGGTTGATGCAGTCCTTTGTTAGAGATAGCAAAAACCTTACATGACTAGGTTATTTCTCTTAGGATGCAGGGAAACTTCCTTCCTCTTAAATTTTCTGTGGATATAGTGAAGAGGTAACAGTGCTTTAGCCCCTCTAGGGGCATGGTTGGGTCCTCTTGCAAAGCAGTTAAGTAAACCAAAAAACCATGACCAGAGCAAACGAGCAGTGTCTGTAGTTCAGGAAATTCCAGAAATGTACAGAAGGCCAGAGGCCATTGGACTGCTACACTTAATGGGAAAGGAGATGGTGTGCACCAGTATCTTGTTCCAGCCATTGCTGGTTCAATTGCCTAAGTGTGACTTGCCAAGACGCAGTCTTTACTGGAGAAAAATAAATACCTAAATAAATAAGCTAATGATACAGCAGAACTCAGACTGCTGTTCCTTGCTCATGGCAGCAAGGTGACTTGGGAGGTGCTAAACTAAATGCCTCATTATTACTTCAGAAGAGTGCACACATGTTCAGCACATCCAGCTGAGCAGCTCTGTTTAGAGCCCTGCAGATACTACAAGTCCTCTCTTGAATGAAACTGCTGTTGGCAGTAACTATAGTGATACAGGAGCTCTTAGAACTGGGGAAGTATGTAATTTACTCAGGCTGTCTGGTACCCCAGTTCTGTTTGTGCTATCACTGTTAGTAACACCACTTAATTTTAGGTTTCCTATTACCAGGCATTCCAGCTAATCTTTTTTGCTGTCAAATGTCTTAAGCTGGTTTGCAGTTACATGCAGTATTTTACATTATAGAAGCAATAGGGAATGGTGGTGACTCTTTATAAACCCTTGTTACTTAGGATCTTGTAATTTGAATGTTGAGTCTTTAGGATGTGGCCTGGAATTAACTTTGTGAGTTTGGTCTGTTATTTATCACAGTTAATAATATGAGATTGATGACTTTAATTACAGACCAGATGTTAGAGAGCAGAAGGTGCTTCTTCATTCCTATAGTGCTGAGGCTTTTGTATATCAAAGTATTAAGTAGTTTTCAGGGGGAAAAAAGGCAATTCAAAAACTATATGGGTGTTGGAATAGCCCTAAGACTGGAAAAAAACTGAAGGACAACTGAAGGAGTTGTTGTCTGGAACTCAGTTCATGCCTTAGGGCAGAAGGAGAAATTAGAAGTGATTGTATAGGTCAGGAGTATTGCCTGAATGTGTTTATACCACACACAGCCTATGAAGCAGAAAACTGTAGGTGTCAATGCCCCTTATGTTAATTCTGTACTCTGGTATAAGCGTGGCTTAAAAAGATGATGATAGAGAAATCCTCATGGGTGACTTCTTCAAGGACCTAAAACTTCCTAAGGGTAAACTCTGGGGTGAGGTGCCCATCAGCCCCTTGTGGAAACTGTGGCTGTGAGCCTGTGCAGCCGCATCTGGGCTTCAGGTAGGTTGATGGGAGCCCTTGTGACGAGCCTGCCTGCTGGCACAAAACACCCTCCTCCTTCAGCAGCAAGTTGGTGTAGGACATCAAACTTTTAATGGAAGAAGATGCAAATAACGCTGTTTCCTGGGACATCTTTTGCCCAGATCTGAAAAGACCCTTGCTAGGACAAGGAAGGGTATTTCCTGATGCTACAGACTGTCCTGTGGGCCTGCTGAAAGTATGGGAGCACAAACCTCACCATTCCTTGCCCCCAGAGGAAAAGTAGGAATATTGGCAGGTGTTAGCATCTCCCAGTTTTTTTTCAGAGATATAGCTGAATTATTTTTAAAGCTGAACTGATAAGAGAAAACCCCCATTACCCTTTGCCCTCAAACCCAAAAATCCTAAATCCTACAACTAATACCAGTTTATTTATGAAACACTTGACAGAGTTTCAAGCATTTGACCTAATATTTCTCCCAGTCTCTTTTTGAGGCAATTCATCTGAGAGAAACTCTTATGATATGTTCCTCATAAAGTACAGCTAGCAGTATGGAAACATCTGGAAATTGTTCATAGCAACATAAAATGGAGTAGGGTATAAAATGAAGTCACTTTAACTTCATCAGGTAGGAAAAAGCTTAAGGGGAGCCGAAGCTGTGCTGTATCTTGCATGTTCAAGGTGTGTGTGTCTAACAGCGTGCTGTGCAAGGGGGGGAGTTGTCTGTACGTATTTAATCCGCTCTTCTGTAGCATAAGGTCCTATTATTTGAAATCTGAATTTTTGTGAGAGGCCTTCACATCCAAGGCCAAAGCCCAGCTTTGGCTGTGCAGAGGTACCTTAGGGAGGCTATGAAGCTCCTGGCAAGGGGGATTTCTGGACCGTAACTCTCAGCGCTCTGCTTTCTCCTCAGTATTTTCTGTACAGATTTCCTCAGGATGTCGATTCAGTCATCATTAAAGTGGTGTCTGATGCCATCTATCCATGCTCCGTTGTCTCCGTCCAGGACATTGTGGTAAGCCTGAGCAGAGAAAAGTAAAGAGTTGCCTGCTGGAGCATTGTGTCCTGCTGTGAAGGGGGCTCTGCTCCAACAGAGGGAAAAGACCTGGTCTTTTCTAGGTCTTTTTCACTAGGGCTTTGCCCTAGTGTGGTGGTGGTGGTGAAGAGAGGTTCCCTGAAAGAGGAACAGAAACTGTGGGAAGGAGGCGAAGACAGGGCTGCTTATACCCAGATAATAATTGTAAACAGATGAACAAGCTGTTTGTCTCCAGCCTGTACACAGGGCATTTGTTATGTTCTCCTTGTAAGGTTTAATATCGTGCTGCACTGTGATATGGGTCTTTGTCTCTGTGGAGTGGTATTGGATGGAATGCTGGTGACTGAGGGAGGACAGTGCTGTTCCCTTGATGGAGCCTTCTCCTTGCTCAGGGCAGCATGGGGAGTTTCTGACTTCCAGACAGGTGTCTCCTGCTTTCCCATTCTATTTCCTCTCTATGCAGTTACTCATCCCTTTTTGTGGGAAGGGGAGATCAGCTGTTCCCTGCCGTAGAAGTTGGCTGTTGCTTGTAGCCGGGAATAGCCCCATATTTATCCTCCTTTCCCAGCTCCCTGAATGATGCAAGAGCCTGCACTGTGAAAGCAGCATGATGGTGACAGAGATGCATGGTGCTGCACAGAGGTGCAGCAGCCTTGGCTGCTGGCTCTGAAATCCTGGCAGTGACCTTTAATACCTGTGGTGAGGAGAGGAATGAGTAACATCAACTCCTGCCCACATCCTTGTGTTTGAATGGTAGAAGGGCAGGAGTGGAGACTGACAGGTGATTTTCAACCTACTAGATATTAAGAATAGTGGGAAAGAGTAAAATGAGGGCAAGCACTTGGCATATAGTACAGACTGCAAAGCATGACACAACCAGTGTACAGCTGAGCATATGCACTGCCCTGTGGGAATGATGAAGTGATCAATCTGGCTGAATGCTTCTAGGATTAAACTGCAGCCCTCTTGTGATAATGCCAAGATCAGTAAGTGCAGGCCACAACTGGTGACTTCAGAGCAGCTTTCCTCACTTCTGAATGGGTCCTGGTTGTTCTGTTCCCCTTGTTATCCTGAGCAGGGCCTTTTTTCTGCTGTTCTGCATTGTCTGCTCTCCTGCAGGCTTCCTGTGAAATTAGTTCAGATTCTGCCCCTGGTTTAACCCTTAGTTGTGTCTGTTTTAGTGCCCAGTATATGACCTGGATCATAATGTGGAGTTCAATGGTGTTTACCAGTCTATGACTAAGCAGGCAGCCATAACGGTGCAGGTAAGATGCTGATTTTTGTCCCAGTGCTGTTTTGGGTTATTTTTGGCTTTGGTTTTGTTTGTCTGTTTTACTGGCTTGTCCTATGCATTCCTAGCTTGCTTTTGATGCTGGTGTGCTGTGAGCTTTTGCTTTTTAGGTCGGCTGATCTAAGTGGAAGAAGTGATATTACCTTTTACTACAAAACCTTGCTTATGTTTGCTTAGGTAGGTGTGTTGTGCTTTAGGTACTGAGGTTCTAGATCAGAGTGGCTGCAGCCAGGTGCCTTCTGTTTGAACCTGGCTCTTCTACCACTGAGTGGTGGTAGTAGAGCCTTCGTAATAAGCAAAGCTTAGGTAAATGTATTAGTATTGGCTTGCTTGTACTGGGGCACTGCTGTACGGCATAGTGTTGAACTCAGTCAGCTTATTGTCAGCAAGGAGGAGAGGAACACCCCCAGAAGCCAAGCTCTGTGCAGAACAGGCAGATCTCTGGAAGGCTGCTGCCTGTCTAGTGACTAAAACCTGATTTCTGGCCTTTTGGAGCACTGCCTCTGCTTTGCATTGGAGGGAGAGGCTCCTTCACATCTTATGGAGTCTGTCCTCTTCTATCCTTCTGTGCAGAGAAAAGATTTTCCAGGTGAGCAGTTCTTCGTTGTATTCGTCATCAAGCCAGAGGATTATGCCTGTGGGGGTTCTGTGCCTTCTTCTGCTCATGGTAAGTTGTGCTAGGGGGTGGATTTGGTTGATGTTGGAGCAGCAGGAGTCCTTTGGAATCTTATTGTGGGAGGACACAGGTTGGTCTTATAGCTCTGTCTCTTCCACATACCTGTGAGGAAGAGTGAAGTATAAACTTGATATTGTTGGATAGGTTACAAGTCTTGACCAATACAGGAGGTGGCTGGCTGGTACAGTGCCTGGCTTACTAGGGTTATGCGCTTGTCAGAAGAGTCACTGGAGTCTTGGGAGATGGCCAGGGAGTGCTGTTTACAGCTTTTTGGAAAAGTTAGTCATTTTAGGATGATAATTTCACAGATATTTTTAAAGTCTCTCTGGTTGGGAAAGGCAGTAGAACAAATCAACAAATCTATTGCCTTTCCCAACCAGAAAACACTGTGTTCACTTCCTGTGCAGTGGTAAAAGCAAAGCCTTCACCACTGATGTGGTGGCTGTAGCTGGAGTGGGGACATTTGTATCCTCAAAGCCAGATGGCTTCCTCCTGTATGAGAAGCTAGACTGCAACCAATAAATATACTGGGCTCCCTCTACGGCCCCTTCCTTCTACCTATCTCCCAATTGCACCCTTAAAACAAGAGTTGGCACCTTCTGGGTGTCTTTGCTGGTAGTTTTAGGATCAGGTAGAGTTGTACTGGCAGGGTGTGCTGAGCCCTGCTGAAACAGAGCCAGGCACTAGTGTGGCAACCTGCACAGAAGTGATTTGCCAGCAGAGCTTTGGCCAAAAGAAAAATGGTGTCACAGTACCTGTAGTGGGAGAAAGAGCCCTTTGGGGACTAGTTGAATAGGAGATAAGATGCTCTTTGGATTCAGGCATTCAGACCTGAACAGTGTATGGAAGGGTCGAGGAGGGATTTCTCATCTGAAAACCAGGCTGTGGGTAGGGAGGAAGGGAAAGTAAAGGCTGTATGTTGATACGTCTGAGTAAGGTTTAGAGCAAAACCACACAGAGGTGATAGTGAAAAGCCAGATGCTGGTGTTTTTTGCAAGTGCAGAGAACCAAGATCAGAGCCAGGGATTTAATGTTTGGTTTTATATTTGCTGTACACTTTGCCTCTCACAGGGAACGTCAACCGTACCTGGAACCTGCAGCGGACAAAGAACCTTCAAGTGACAATTGTGCCCTCTGTTAAAAGTCAGTGCCTTTGGGCAGAGCAATGCAACTTTACTTGGCCCTTCTGTGTAGAAGGGTATGGCTGGGCTGGCAGCCCTCTGGTGGGATGGTGAAGAAAGCACTAGCAAAGGAGTCAAAACCCAGCTGCAGCCCTGATCCCTTCCAGGAGGTGCTGTGTGGCACAGGGTGGTCTCGTGGGCAGACCAGCTAGTGCTGGGGTGAAGAAATGGGGGGAGACCTTGCAACAGGTTCTGGCAATTCCTCTTGAGGAAAGCAGATGGGCTTTGGGGGGCTGTTTTGAGTTGGGTGTTGCCACCAGGTGGTGGTGGGAAGAGCAGGATGGGAGCTCTGGCTCTGTGAGGAGCTGTCTCTGCTCTGTGTTGACTGATAACGCTGTTTCTTTCCTCAGAGTCTGTTTATGTCCAGGCCATGTTCTTCAGCTTCCTGAGTTTCCTCTCCTTTTACCTGGGCTCAGTGGTTGTTGCTTTTGTGCACTACATCAGGTGAGCTGAGGGGTTATACAAGAGCAACCTTTCATCTCGGAGATGCCTCACCCTGCAGTACATTTGGGGCCAGTGGGGCAGCAAGCATCTGAACAGAGCAGTGAAAGAAGTCCATGACTACTCGGACCTACTGACCATGAGCCAGATGGGGATCATGGCAGTGTGATACAGTGTGCCAGAGCACTGTGGAGAAAAGGTACTTCACAGTGCTGGACTGAGTACTGCAATACGTGGCAGTGACTCAAATAGGGCCCTGGAGTCCTGAGAGTGCTAGTTTCCTTCCTGACCTGTGTCCGCTGCCCCAGACTTTGGTGCCTGGGCTTGTGGTGAGGAGAATATCTGTGTCTGAAGTGAACTTGGGCACAGGTACCATGACAGGTTGTTCTAGGGCGAAAAAAAAAAAGGGGGAGGAGGGGGAAATAAAATCTCTCCCACCATGCTGAGCAGTGTAGGATGGGATGGTCATGTAACTGGTTGTCCTGCTGGATAGTTGAGAGGGTAGAATCCCTTCTGTTGCTTTGGAAATGGGAGAGGTGGGTAGCAGGCAGTCATGGCTGAACCATGGCTGGTCCAGTGTTTTCCTTTTTTATTGCTTTTGTTTCTTTTATGGTTTATCTATATTGGGTTGGTTTGTTTTGTAGAGGTTGTACCATATTTACCTATTGGCGTCCTAGATATGGCTGGCAGGTGATGGGGTTTGTTGGCTATCTCATGAGTGCTGTGTGTTCCTTTTCAGGGTTCAGAGGAAGGCTTCAGCTGGGAGACTGTGTCCTGAGGATGGTAAGGTTTTTCTTTCCTCTGTGACAACTTTTAAATGAATAGCACAACAAGTACATTCTGTCCCTTCTAGCTTTTTCCCCTGTACACGTACCAAGTAGTTCCTGGTGCTAATAAAAGATGTTAGAGCTTCCTCTCTGCCCTTACAAGGGTGCCTGAAGCAGGCTCCCCTGAACCTGGTCCTGACCCCGTACCCCAAGGAGCTGGCTTTTAGAGGGGTAGATGAAGGGTAAACCTTGGCTAGATCTTGTTATCAACTAATGTTCTTGATGCCAGGTCTGTTCATTTCTAAGCAGGGCACTCTGAAGTAGCCAGCTCTTATGTTTTAAGATTTCATCTCCCTGCTTTAAGCATAGGGTCTCTAATTTTTTAAATTTAATTTAAATTTTAGTTTGTTTTTAACTGGAAAATATTTTAACAAGTGAATGAATGACTGATACAGTTTGGTTGTGCTGCTTGTGTATTTACTTGTGGTATTGGATTCAGTTTACTTTATCCTGCACCCACCTTTCAACGTGCTGCAGATTTCTGCTTTATACAAACATAGCTGCAGCTGAGAGGCTACCAGTGGAAGATGGAAATTTTCATGTGAGGAGGGGCACTGGGAGTTCCTGCATTTCGGAGCAGTGTTGGAGGCTGTTTAAATATTTAGTGCCTGCAGAGTAGTTCAAAGCACTGGTGGTGTTAAGGACATTGTCATTTGTACCCTTCTCCTGGAGAAAGGGAAGATGTTTTTTGGCAGCATCGAAAGGTTCTTGGTGTGTTCCCTTCTTTAATCCTCAGCTCCTTCAGTCTCTCTGGTCTGCATGCCACCAGATAAGCATATGATTATAACTGAGCTGTACTTAAAAGATCAGCAGTGGAGCTTCACTCTGACCTGGCATTGCTTGGATTAATGTTTCTGCTGAGGACCTGAGGATATATGGATTCTTCAGCCACTGAGATCCACATATTCATCCCTGTATGTGGAATGTGTGTAAAGGTTTTCTTCACAACCAAATGAGCAGGGGACTGTAAAAGATGTACTTAAAAATAGTCTAATTTTAAGTCATTTGGGATGGATCCTGCTGTGAGACAACAGTAGGTCTTAAGCCACTGGAAAAATGGGAAGGGCCTGTGTGTCGGGAGTTTGGGAAAGCCAAAGGGACCTGGCAGAGGCTGGAGGCTATGAAAGAGCTCCAGGGTGGTGACAAAGGATCACTGTCTAAGGCAAGGAGGCACAGCCTCAGCTGCCTGAGACCAGGAGCCTCAAGGAGTGCTGCTGGTGCTGGAGCTGAGGGTTCCTGTGCTGAAGGCAGCTCAGAAGCTGCTTTCCAAGCTGCCCTGGAGAGAGGTGCAAGTTAAATTCTGGTGGTTGGGAAGTCCCTCCAGAAGCTGCAGGGCACAAACTCTGTGCTCAGCACAGATCTGGAGGGTTCCAGGGCAGGGAAGAGTCCTGAACACCAGCCCTGTGACAGGACAGAGGAGCACAGTTCCTTCACAGCTCCTCCCAGAGGTATCTCTCCTGTGACCTGTCCTGTTCCTTGTACTCTGACACCTTCACATGCTTGGCACTGCACATCAGAGCCACGTCTCCTCTGGGGAGGAACCGTGTCCTACCCACATGCTGTTGCTTTCTCTATTGTGTCTCTGCAGGGTGTGTATCTGACTGATGCCTATAAAATGGTAACTAGCATCCCCCTGTCCTCCACATCACCAAGGGCATGCTGGCTTTCTCTCTTGTGTTTTTTTTCTTTTGTTTTGCTTTGTTGTTTTTTTTTTCTCTTCCCACCCACTGGAATTTCTCTTCCTCTAAAGTACCCCTGATCTTGTTACCTTCATTGCTCCCCTTTCCTTTCCCCTCTCCAACCAAGAACGTGTGGATGGAGGTGCTGAGCAATCTGTCTCTGCCCTTTGTTTTCAAATATCCTGTAACAACATATGCCCCTTTGCTCCTTATGCAAAGGGACATATGCAAAAGCTCCTTTGCACCCACCTTATGCCCAGCTTCTACGGTTAAATTTTATCTAAGCTCATGGCATGCCTCCCATTCCACATCATCACTACCTGGTAGAGGCAGTAGGTGGAGGAACCACACCTAGTGTGGTACATTTACTTTGCTGACTCACTTGCACACTGTGAGGTGGGACTGAAATTAGTGGCTGAGCTGGGTCCAGAGCAGCTGTTAGAGATGGGGCAGAGCACCACTTCCCCCTGGCATTCCTGCTTTGTCCAGATTTAAATCTTCCCTTGGTTACTTGGGAGAGAAGGTTGAGAGGTCACTTGAGAGGGCAAAGCCTGGTCTCAAATTAGGAGGGAGCATTCCTATGGGGTAGAACGGACAGGAGCAGGAATTGTGCATGGTGCCATGAACATGGGGTAATGCTTCTTTCAGCCTCTTCCTAGTGATCTGGATTTCCAAGTGACTTTAAAGCAACAGGAAAAACTGCCATGAGAGAGGGAGGGTTGCACAGTGGGTGATGAGTAGAAGGTGGATCTTGCTCCTGTGGCAACCTACAACGGCATCCTGCTAATCCCAGCTCAGGGCTGAAGGGGTGTCACATGGGGGACTGCAGTGTGCCAGAGCCTTCCTTCTGTTCTCAGTCCGTGCCATGTTGTCCACTTCTGATGCTCCTCAGGGCTGTTCACTGTCTGATCAGAGAGATGGGGCAGGAGGGTAGAGAAGCTGAAATGGAAACCAGCTCTCTACAGCCCAAGCAGTGCAGTCAATGTGTCGAAGGAAAGCAGTAATTTGAACTTGAATGGACAAATGCATGAGGTGGGGAAGGAGAAGAATTAGAAATTCAGAAGGGTGCTCTGAGTATTGGGAGACTTGCTCTAGAATTTGCTATGTCTTACAGCCCCATAATGGGATCCCTACAGGGAGCTGGAGGGAGGCCTGTACTTCTGTGAGTTGAACTGGCAGCCTGTGGGGAGGCTGAAAGAGATGGGTTTGCTTCTCATTGCAAAGCAGAGGTTTCCCTTTTGCACAGTATGCCCCTAGAGGGAGACTGCCACTTGTTTGGAGAAATTTCCCAAGCCCTCCAGCTCTTCAAGCTGTTCATATTCACCCCAAAGATATGATTCGAAGCATTGATGTGAAACTAATTGTCCCTTTTGGGTCTGCTTCCATGGCAGGATCTGGGATCATGACGCCTTCACAACCCATCACAGCCAGCACCCCTGAGGGAAGCAGCTATGGTGCTATTGGTACAGTATCTTCCAGAACTGAGAACATGGGGAGGGTTCTGTTTGGAGCAGAAGAAACTTTAAGGTGCTTTAAAGCCAGAAAGGAGTAAACCAGCAAACTGTTTTAGGAGCAGCTTGCAACTACTTGGGAAAACAAAAATAAATAGCAGCTTGGGAAGTTCAGGTTGCACTTTAGGGCAAAACATCTACATCAGAAAGGTGACACATCTCTGGAAGAGGTGCCCAGAGAGGTTCTGTTGCTGGAAACGTTCATCTCAGTCACCTGATAAGTGTTGGTGTGTGCTGCAAGGCAAGACAGAATCACAGCTTATTGTGATTTCATTAGAGGAGAAATAATGTCATTCTGTCCACAGATGAACTATTCCCTTGTAGCAGAGGAGGAAGAAAACCTCTCAATGGTCCTGTTGATCAGAGATGATAGGCAGTGCCTTCCTTTGCCAGAGTATTTCTCAGTCCTTAGCAGCAGTTTTCCCTCCTGTGGAGGGATTGGTATTGAGTAGCTCAGTGTTGTGGGCTTCTGAGCTTAATCCTTGAATTTGACAGCCTGGGGACCCGTGGTGCAGGTCCAAGGCAGCATGAGGCAGCTGCTCATATCGGTGTAATTTTTGGTCCTTGCTCAGGATGCATTTGTTCACTGTGGTATAAAGTCAGCCCTGATACTCCAGATGTCATCCAGTTATTAGACTGTGAAGGTGTGATATCTCTGAATGCTTGACAAAGAAACACAGAACTGATACTTCATGGGGTTTTGGAAAAATTCAGGAGGATTTAAGTCCTGGAATAGAGGGCTTCAGCACCATCCTGTCCCCCTTCCCCAGTTCCCAAGGAAACGCTTTAAAAGCATTTGGGAAATGAAGAAGAAACTTCTGTTCTGCTCATGTGAGGATGAGCAATGGGCTGGCTGGGAGCTTGGCAGCTTTCTTCTTGCTATGCACAGAGGGATTTAGCCTTTACCCTGCCGGTTTCCTTCTCCTCGCTCTGCTCCAGATGAGTCAAGCTCCAGTGGTGGACGACGGTTTTCTTCCCCAGAGGGCAGGCCGCGGGCTGGCTCTGACACAGACAGCTCTGTGGAGGAGGAGAGTGACTTTGACACCATGCCAGAGATTGAAAGTGATAAGAACATCATCCGCACTAAGGTACGGCTGGCACGTCAGTTGTGGCCGTGATGCTGGGCCATGGACACACCTGTGCCAGGACCAGCACTAGTCACTTCAGTTTCAGATTCTCTCTTTTAGGTGGATCTAATTTAATAAAGCTGAATGTGCTGCTTAGTGGGGTTTGTCAGAGTCTAGAAAGTTTTCATGCTGTACTGTGTTGCTGAAATGAGCAATTTAGTGTGGAAAATCAGAATGTATTGGGAACTATTGAGAAAGGAGGAAGAGGCACAGAGTGTCCCAGAAAGTCCAAGGAGGTGCAAGAACATAGGGAGAAAATAATATGCAATAGTGGGTCATTACTTGGTATGAGCAGTGTGGCTACAGTGGATATGCAGATGAGCTTTAAGCTAGCAGTTCTCAAAATGCCTTCTTTTGTCAACCCATGCTGCTCCATGTGGTCAGAGCCATTCCTGGAGGTCAGAGGGTTTTGCAGAACTCATTCCCCATAGGATCAACGGACACAATGAGCTTACTGTTTAAAAAATGGTCCAGATAACACCAAGCTGCATGTTGTCCCAATACTTCTGTAGTCTTTATTAGTTCTTTTCTGTTCTGTCTTTTGCTTCCCACTAACATTTTAGGTGTTCCTCTATCTGTCAGACCTGTCCAGGAAGGACCGAAGGATTGTCAGCAAAAAATACAAAATCTATTTCTGGTAAGAAGAAGACAAACTGATAAGGCCCAAGCTCTGGAACCAGTCTCTGGTTGTGAAGTCTGCCCACATGCCCTTCTGACCAACACTTTAGACATGATGGTATTCCTTGAACCACCCTGCTACACGTTCTGACCCTGTTCCAACCAGTAACTGCAGATCCACATACCTCAAATAAGGATATTTGTGGACCAGTGCACATGTGATCCTGGCAATGGATTCTCATTTGCATAATTGCTTTAAAGTGTGGTAACAACCAGTGTGCTGGAACATACTGGGGGAGGGGAGAAATTGGCTCTCAAACATGTGAGTTTGTGGTCCACATGCTGCTTTTTCTTGTGCCTTTAGCATTTGCCTCACGTTTGTTTAATCTCCTGCTTCAGAAGATCATAGCCAGAGGTATAAATCTTGCAGGGTCTGTGCCCTTAGGCATCAAAGTGTACACCTTCCTCTACAAGCACTGTGAGGATCTGTCCTGGGTGTGCACCAATTGTTTTGGTGTGTGTAGCTGCTGCTACTGTCTCTTCTCTGCAGGAACATCATCACCATTGCAGTGTTTTATGCCCTGCCAGTCATCCAACTTGTCATCACTTACCAGACGGTGAGTTGGGTTCTGTCTGTCCCCCTTGTTTGGATCCTCTTGTCCTTTAACTTGCTCTGTGGTTGCATGGTGTAAGTGTGGCAGTCACAGTGAAACCCGGGAATCCTGCTAGGCTGAGGAGCTTACCTTAGCTGCTCTCTCTGCTCTGTGTCAAGTGTAGCATGGCTTTCCAAGCTTGAGTTCTGCTAGTTTTGCTTGGGAAGTGGGAGTGTAGCTGGCTTTCCTGCTCATCTGATGTCTTCATTTTAAAGGCAGGAGGAATCTGCTGTTACATCTAAAAGACAACTGAAAGCAAGTAGGGTTTGCTATGATATGAGCGATTTCTTTTCTCCTCACCCTTGCTATCCTGCTGTTATTCAGGTATCTGCAAGCAGATCTATTTTAGTGGTGGGGTTGAGAGCACAAAATGTGTTTCCTCTGAAGTCCATTGTCAGGTTTGTGGCCTGTGGCAAGATCTTATCGTATGAAGACAGGCTGAGAAACTTGGGGCTGTTCAGCCTGGAGAAGATAAGCTGCCTGGAGACCTCAGAGCAGCTTCCAGTGTCTGAAGGGGGCTACAAGGGTTCTGGAGAGGGACTCTTCATCAGGGACTACAGCGATAGGACAAGGGGTGATGGGTTTAAACTAGAACAGGAAAAGTTCAGGTTAGATATAAGGAAGAAGTTGCTTACTGTGAGGGTGGTGAGGCACTGGCTGGCACAGGGTGCTGAGAGAAGTGATAAGTGCTCCATCCCTGGCAGTGTTCAAGGCCAGGTTGAACAGAGCCTTGGGTGACATGGTCTAGTGTGAAGTGTCCCTGCCCATGGCAGGGGGTTGGGACTGGATGATCTTAAGGTCCTTTCCAACGCTAACCATTCTATGATTCTATGAATCACAGAACAGTTTGGATTGGAAGGGACCTTCAAAGGTCATGTAGTCCAGCCCCTCTGTAATATTGTCCACCCACGAAAAGCTTCACTGCAGATGTAAGTACCCCACTGCACCAGTGTTAGAGCTAGGCTGTGTCCTGGTACACCTTGTGTTACATGCTGTGTTTGGATGAAGCAAACCCCACAGAACAAGGAGGATATGCTAATACTGGGTCTTGCACCTCCTCTTTGTCCAGGTAGTGAATGTGACAGGCAATCAGGACATCTGCTACTACAACTTTCTGTGTGCTCATCCCCTTGGGGTGCTGAGGTGAGTGAGCCCTGTGGTCACTGCATTATTGTCTTGTGCCTCCTGAGAGTTTGTGCTGAGCCCAGATCAGGATATTATCCTTGCCAGGTTCATAATAAGAGTATTTAGACCACTGAGAGTTTAGGGCTCTGAGCTTTCTCTTTTGCTCAGTAGTGGCTTTCTGTTGCAGTGAGACACATGCATCCAGGATCAGATGGCATGTGGGTTCTCCTATCAAACCTATGGCACAGCAGAGAGGTGCTCCCATGCTCTTCCGGACACTTTCATTTGTATCCAATGAGCAGCAAAGAAGTTCAGATGAGACCTTACCGTGCAGTGTTCCTCTGAACTAATGTGGGAGTGCAAAGACAGCTCAGAGTTGGGATCTTGCCCCAGTGCATTTAACACTCTCTCTGCAAGTGAACTACTCAACCTAAAGTTGCAATCCAGGGTGTAAAACTGGCAGGTGTTTGGTAGCTGCTGAGGTGGAGGATGGGAGGGGGGGAGCAAAATGGATTCAGCTTATCAGGGCTCAGAGTTTAGCTTCCTGCTGCTGTGCTGCCTTTGTCTTAAACCTTCTTTTTCCCTGCAGTGCCTTCAACAACATCCTCAGCAATGTGGGCCACATGCTGCTGGGCTTTCTGTTCCTCCTCATTGTGTTGCGCAGGGACATTCTCCACCGTCGCGCCATGGACATGAAAGATGTCTATACGCTGGTAGGAAGCACGGCTGCATGGAGCTGAGTGGAGGGAGAAAAGACAGAGAGAGCTTGCAAAGCAGAGTGATGCACAGTGGGTTTCCCTTTGCCTTCCTTGCTGGAGAATTCAATCCTCCTCTTTTTTCCAACGCTGGAAAAGGGTCTCAGTGGGATGCTTACATTCTTGCACACCCCAGTACTTGGCTGTTTACAGTATGTCCATACTGCCTTAGTGATCCAGCCTGGGCTTGCAAAGACAAGGAGATGAGTAGAGGTCTCTGTGCTGCACTGGTGACTGAAGGATGTGTGTAGGGTTTAGAAGGGGTGGAGTGGGGGAGAGTGGAAGCTTGCTTGACATCAGAACAGTGAGGGTACTTGCTATACAGCTCTGCTCTCTTCCAGGACTATGGGATCCCAAAGCATTTTGGTCTCTTCTATGCTATGGGCATTGCTCTGATGATGGAAGGGGTGCTCAGTGCCTGTTATCACGTCTGCCCTAATTACTCCAATTTCCAGTTTGGTAAGCTGAATTTCCTTCAAGCGTTTGAGCTGGAGGTAGGATTTAGCATGCTTTGTCTTCTGCCGAGTTGCTCATTTTTCACACCCCTCTACCTTTGCAAACTTCCTTGGAGACTGCCTGTTCCAGGGCTCAGTCAGGAGGCAGTGAGTCTTTGGCTTCGGATGCTGGGGACTAACACATTTCAGCCTCCTCTCCAGACCCTGGGACTCTGGTAGTGCACTGCTGGCAAGATCTCCCTTTTGCAGCTCAGTGTTTGAAGACGGTAAGCAAACAGCTTGAGTGGCAAAGTGCTCAAGCCTAGGAAGCGTCTGTTTGCCATCTCTGTGGAACATTTCCTCTGTGGGCTCCTTTGGCTTCCTGAGGAAGAGAAGACTGAGGCTGGTTTTTGTCTATGTGCATAAATACCCAATTAGAATGAAGATGTGTGAACCAGATTCTTCTTAGTAGTGCCCAGTGGCAGAACAAGAGGCAATGGCCACAGATTAAAACACAGGAAACTCCATCTGAACACAGGAAAATGTACTACTGGCAGTACCTGTTTTAACTGTTCCTGTTGTGCTCCCTCCATAGACACCTCTTTCATGTACATGATCGCAGGACTGTGCATGCTGAAGCTCTACCAGACTCGCCACCCAGACATCAATGCCAGTGCCTACTCTGCCTATGCCTCATTTGCTGTGGTGATCTGTCTGGCCGTCCTTGGAGTGGTATGGGTCATTCTTACCTACCTGCTTCTGTGGGAAGGAGATGATGTGCTTAAGTGGGCAAGTGACTGGGGAGAGCAGCAGAGTACGATACGGGCGTGTTAAGCAGCTGCTAGCATTTGAATTTCTGGTACACTGGGTTTTCCTTCTTCCTTCCCCTGGGCTTGCAGGGGGGGGAAGAGCAGAGCAGTTTTCTCTAGTTGGGCTCCTTTTTGGGCTTTGACCACCACATGCCTACCTTCTTAAGAGGAAAAATTTGTGCATCCAGTGTGTGTGTGTGTCCAGGCATGCAGCTGGTCTCCTGCATGGTGGCTCAACTTGGAGGAGGAGGCTGAGGCTGGCTGAGCTTCCAGGAGAAGCCCTACCAAATTGCTTGTGCCTCTTTCTGCCCTTTGGAAAACGTTGTGTTTTCTGGGCACAACTCCTGCAGTTGGCCTTCCTCTTTTTGGGGAAGTGCAGGGCTGCAATAACAGCCTGCGGGCTCCCAGGCAAGTTTCTGGCTTGGACCTGCTTGTAGAAGGCACTGGAGCAAAAGGAGTCACTAGAATTGCTCTTGTGCACCAGTAGTCACAGACAGGTCAGATTTGTACAGGGCTTTGCCCATTTGCTCGTAGCATTGCAATTACTGAGCTGGGCCTGCATGAATCCCCAACCTGTGCTTGGAGGTCTCTGCTTCCCTTCTTTTTAAGGACTTACTTCCATTCAGGTGCTCTGAAGCAGCAGCTAGATCCCAGTGGGCTGTCAGCCCCTTACTACCACACGTAAAGCAGAGTATCAATTGATTCTGCATAGGCCTCTGAATAGGAGACTGTCCAATAAGGCATGCAGGAGCACCTAGTGAACCTGAGACCTTCTAAGAATCTCTTGGTAGCTCTGGTAGATCTGTACATTCAGGTTCAAAACACTGGGGTTTTATTATGGGATTATTATCTTCTCTTGTGTGATACTTTTAAGCTGCTCAGTGGAGCTTGTAAGCTGCATGTTTCCCTTGCTTTGTTGATATAGAGGTGGCTTTTCTGCTTGATTCCCCCACCAAAGTTCAGGTGAGTGCTGTGCCCCAGGGGAGTGTGTGGTGAGAGCCTGATGGCAGACCTGAGTTTCTGGACTCCTTAATGTATAATGAAAAACTAAGGTTTTAATATAGCATTAACATGCATTTGTAATTCACTTCCAGATCTTAAAGTGAAAGTGTGGAGCAATTGCCTGCAGGGCAGTTTTGTGCCTTTTGGTCTACTGCAGTGCAGTTGTTAATGTTTGGTTCCCTGACAGCCTTTGTAGAAATCCAGCTCCTTTCCAGCTCAGCAGAAAAAACTTCCCTGGCCTGAGGGTCCCTCCATTTCTGCTCCCTGAACCAGCTGCTGTTTTTCACTGAAGGGGTGTTTAGAAAGAATGGTCTCCTCTCCAGAATACTGAGCTCCTCTTGCTTCTCTGAACTTTGTTTTGCATTTATAGATCTGTTTTCAGATTGGAAGGTTAGGGGTTTCTCTTCCACACTCAGTGAGGTTGTCTAATGCCCCACAATGATATAGGACAGGAAAGGATTAGGCTGCTGATAACTGAGCTCTTTGCTTTCAGGTGTTTGGGAAAAATGACATCTGGTTTTGGGTCATTTTCTCAATAATCCATGTTCTGGCCTCGCTGGCTCTCAGCACACAGATCTACTACATGGGTCGCTTCAAGATCGGTAAGTGCTATGATTGAACCAGCTTGCTCCCAGGTGTGCAGGTGCCTCCTGCCCTCAGCTGCATGAGTTGCCTATGCAGCATGTCTGTGAGCACAGTCTCATGTCCTGTGCTTGTATTCTGGGTTATCCTGTCCTCTTATCCATCTGATGCTCTTCTGGCATCTTCTGAAGTGCGCTGCTGCTGCTTCCCATACCCATGGGAGTCAGCAGGACCTGTTTGCACTGTGGGGGCAAAAGAGCTGGGCTCTGAGGGTGCCTGCCCTTCAGCTACAGCTCTCCCTAGCACTGTGCTCAGAGTAGTGAGCTACATAAAACCCTATCATGGGATGAGAGGGAAGAGGGTTTGGTGGGGAAGCTGGCTCTTGTGCTCTGCTTGCAAATGTATTTCTCCTTCCTTTTCTGCTCCTGTCTGCCTCAGATGGCTCTGAATCAGGTAACTGTCAGCAGCACTCATTTTTTCTCTGTTGAACTGATCGAGCAGGGGTGTAGCAGCCAGATATGCATGGATGTGTGTAGGGAGGCAGGCTCGTGTGCCACCTGGGGCGGGCTCTTGAGAAGCGAAGTCAGTTTGCCAGCAGCACTGCCAGTCCTGTTCCTTGGCAGGAAGGTGCTGATGCAGCACAGGAGAGCTCTGATCTTCGTGCAGGAGCCTTTTCAAGCTCCACATTTGTGGTTGGTGTGTGTGTATGCATGTCTATCAATCCCGCTGCTACTGATGGCTCTCCAGTGAAGCTCCTGCAGTGATTTTCAGAGCAGGAGTGTCTTGAGTCTGCTCTGGCCCTCTAGGACCCTCTCAGGGCTGTGGGATCTGTTCCTGATGTTTCCCTGCTCTGGCAGCTTGTTCCGTGGAAGGTGATTATTTTTCTCCCCCCCTTCCTGCACAAACATCTCTTCCAGAGATGAGATTGCAAAGCTTTACCTGTTGTTCTGGCCACATGCCATCCACATCCTGTGGAGGCTTCCCTTCTGCTCCCAAAGGGCAAGAAATGAATCTGCTGACACCTTGACCACCCACAGGCTGGGTTCTCTGTTGTCAGCTAGCTAGTGGGTGTCTGTGTCTTCCCCCATAGGCATTTCAGAGCTCACTCTGCTGGCTGTTCTGGCTTTTTATCCTCTTCTTTGACAGACTTGGGGATGTTTCGACGGGCAGTGATGGTGCTGTACACAGACTGTATCCAGCGGTGCAGTCGACCAATGTATATGGTAGGTGATTTGTCACCTTGGCACCTCTCTTAGCAATTGCTCATTTTCTAGGCAATGTGCAGAGGAAAGAGATGTGGCTGTTTGAGGGATGATGCTCCCTGCTTCCCCTCCTTGCTTTCCCCAAAATTCAAAGGGATGGCTATGAGGCTCTGTGCAGTGCAGCCTCTTTGGGGAGGGCAGTGACTATTTTGTTCAGTGGCTTAATCAATAGCTATTGCTATTTCTACAGCACCTCAGGGCAGACAGCAAGAAAAGGTAAGAAATGGTAGCTGCTAGCTTGTGTCCCACTGATGACTTTCTTCTTGGCACAGGGTGCTAATGAGGGCTTGAAGCCAAATGAAGCTTTATCCATGAGCATCCTGTTTATATGTTTTTCAATGAATGTACTCCCCTATCTCTGAATAAGTGTCAGCCCAAGTTTTGCAAGCAAACTTGGTACACTCAGGCATAAAGTAAGGCTGGCTGGACTGAAAGAGCTGCATCCTAGAGTCGTAGAATAGTTAGGGTTGGAAAGGACCTTAATGAAAGCAGCTGTAAGCATAAATGCACGCGCTCCACAGATCTAATATGTCTGCCTGCTGCAGTTCCAGGGCTTCCCTAGCTAATGATGAGATGGATGAAAACAGGCCCTGTGGCTATGTGCAGGATGGTATTGCAAAGCTTCCCTTGCTGCCTCTTTCAAGCACGTCCTCCCTCTGTGCAATAATTTTTCTGTGAAATGGAGGGAGGGAAGGAATCTTGCTAGAAAAATAGTGGAAACAGTCAAAGGCTTTGCAGAACCTCCTGGGGCTGATTCTTAAGTGCTAGGCTTGTGCTTCTTTAGATATTTAGTCTCCTTGCAATGCTTTCTTCAGATTTGCAAAGGCCAGAGCAGTTTCCATCTGGAAAAAGCTCCTGCAGCGCAAACTTCAGAGCCAGGTGCACATGTGTTTGCAGGAGCCAGATTCCAAATCCTCACATAATGATATCATGAATTCCTGAGGCAGAAACCTCTGTGCATTTCCTTCTGCTTTCATATGATCACCGGTGTCTTCTCTCCCAGGACAGGATGGTGCTGCTCATTGTTGGAAACCTGGTCAACTGGTCCTTGTAAGTAGTGGGGTGCTGGTGTCCTGTGTAAACGTGGGCAGCAGGATAGTGATATACAGGTGGCCTGAATTGGTGGGGAAACCTGTGCCAGTGCCTCACCACCCTCACAGTAAAGAACTTCTTCCTTATATCCAACCTGAACTTCCCGTTTCAGCTTGAACCCACTGCCCCTTGCCCTATCACTGCAGTCCCTGATGAAGAGTCCCTCTCCAGCATTCTCGTAGCCCCCTTCAGACACTGGAAGCTGCTTTGAGGTCTCCATACAGCTTCTCTTCTCCAGGCTGAACAGCCCCAATGTTCTCAGCCTATCACAGGATGCAGTACAGCACTACAGAGCTAGTGAGGCATCCCTGAGCATTTCAGCTGGTGGCTTGCATCTGGTTGAGCTTGTGTAGGGCTGTCTGGTACTATGCTGTACATGTGCTTTCTGTGTAGCTGGAAGGTGGCGCAGCCAAGGTGCAGGAGACTTGACAGACACTTGTGAGTCACAGTCACAGAGCCTGGCTCAGCAGTATCTGTGTGGATGGGAGGAGTTAGCTCTTGGATGAGACCTAAGATCATTATGAAAAGCTCTTGCTTTTCACTAAAAGGTGCTTCTCGGGGACATGCCTTCTGCTAAACCTACAGGTGTGGAGCCAGCTCCTATTGGGCAAGATGGGTTTGGCTGTGGGTTGGAAGCAACCCAGGGCCCTTGCCTGTCCTCTGGGGTCTCCGGTTGCTCTCAGGCATTGACCATGGCCAAGTTTGCTTGGCAGGGAGCAGAGGCAAACAGTGCAATTCCTGCAGGGAACTGGGAAGCTGTGGCAGTGTTGTTGTGCCTTGTGGTTGGTGGGCAGTGGGTGGCTGTCAGTTTGGGGATGTACCCTGTCCCCAGTGTAAAGGGCTGTCTAACATCCCTTCTTCCCTCTCTCTTAGTGCCATCTTTGGGCTGGTGTATAGGCCCAGAGACTTCGCCTCCTACATACTGGGGATCTTTATCTGTAACCTCTTGCTATATCTGGCTTTCTACATCATCATGAAGGTAAAGGGAGGCAGCTGTAGCTGTCCTGTCCCTGGGGCACCTGTCTCAAAGGGGAAAGGATGGGTATCTTTATCTGGCTGCAGTTTGTGTTCCTGTGGTGCTGCTGAGGGATGTGGATGGGTCTTTGTGGGGCTAAGGGTGCGACAAGGTGTTGGTGTTGGGGAGGGATGCTGTGTAGCCATCTTGGGGTGGCTGGGCTGTATTTCCCTGGGATGGGGCGCCCTTTGTAGCTGCAGCTGGTCCTGGCTGGCATGTCATTCCTGTGCATGCCTCCAGACGCTGGGAAGGGCTCAGGGCATGATGTTAGGCTACTTACCTATCTGCAGCTCCGCAGCTCTGAGAAGCTCCTGCCCGTCCCCATGTTCTGCATTGTGGCCACAGCAGTGGTGTGGGCAGCTGCCCTGTACTTCTTCTTCCAGACCCTCAGCAGCTGGGAGGTAAAGTTTCCCTTTCCCTGACCTCCTGTCCATCTCTGTCTCATCATTCTTCCTTCCTGTTGTTTGTTTTACACAAAAGATACTCTGGGGAAGAGTCTTGGGCTGCTCCTGGAGAGCTGAAAGGGTTCAACCCCTTCAGCAGACTGGGATGGGAGCGTGGGAAGCTGCGTGGGGACTGTGTAGCTTATGCTATGCGGAACCTCAGGTGTGGAGACCAGAGGGACACCCAGATGTGGGCGGTGGCCCCAGATTCATCTCCAGGTCTAAGTACGACGTTGCATTCCTGCCCTTCTCTTGCCACATGTCCAGCCAGCACTGTCCTTTTTCCTGGCTTCTGCATGGAGAGCTAAGACGGGGCGTTCTCCAGAGGGTCCAACATGGCCAGAAAGGTCCCTGTATGAGTGGCTATTGGATAGTGACCCCTTGTCTGCTCCCCTAGGAGACTCCAGCAGAGTCCCGGGAAAAGAACCGGCCGTGCATCCTGCTGGGCTTCTTCGATGACCATGATGTTTGGCACTTCCTCTCTGCAGCTGCCTTGTTCTTCTCCTTTCTGGTGAGTCCTGCTGGGCCTTCCACTCTGCTCTGTGGTCTCACTCTCTCCTCTTCCTTCATGTCCCTCTGTGTACATGGAGCTGTGGCTGCCTCAGGACCCCACAGAAGTGCTCAACTTCTCTGCTTGGCTCTGCCTCCTGACACCCTTCACAGTAGGATCAGGCTTTGTCAGTTGGCTTGTTGCTCCCTGTGCTTCCTGACATCAAATTCCCTCTGGGCTGTGGGTCGCACAGCTATTGTGGGGAAGCTAAGGGGCTGCTGGTGTGATCAACCCTCTCATAGGTTTGTGAGGACCTCCCAGGAAGGGACCCTACCCCCTTTGACCCAGGCAGTAGAGTCACTGGTGTGGAGCTCACCTCTCTCCTCAGCTTTCCATCACTTCCATAATTGTCTCCTATGCTCCTTTACTTGGAACCTCTTTTCAGGCCTGATGGTCTGTGCAGTGGCAAAGGTGGAGGCATCCCCTGTGATGGGGTCAGAGCATATTGTTTTGGGGAAGTAAAAAGGGGGACCTTAACCCTAGCTGCACAAGGTGCAAACTGTGAAGGAACTGCCTGGCCACTTGCAATGCCTGAGCTGTGGTCAAGCAGTTCCCACCCTGCTGCCTCCTGGATGGCTCTCCAGAGGCTAGGACCAGTTTACAAGCAGCATCCCTGTCATAGTTGAGGCATGATTACCTGCTCAGGTTCTGGCAGCACTGTAGGCAGAGCTACCTGTCAGCTGTGCTGCTGGAGTGACTTGCTAGGAGCATTACAGAAGCAAAATGAATCTGGCTTATCTCCATGGGTTGCAGTTGTGACACCTGTACATGCTGGAGATGTGGCCCAGGTGGAACCCCCCTGTGATGAGATGCTGTGAGGAGCTGGTCAGTCTCCCCAGCTGTGGGCTGGCCAGTGAGACCTGAAGCTGCCTCGTGCTTTCCTCCTCAGGTCCTGCTGACCCTGGATGATGACCTGGATGTGGTGCGCAGGGACAAGATCCCGGTGTTCTGAATGCTAGGGGATGGGGGCGCAGGGGCGTCCCAAACTGCTCAACCAAAGCCATTGGGCCATTGGCATCTGTGGGGAATGAGCCTGCTCCTGTGGCCAACAGCCCTGTGGGAGCAGGGGAGCCAGATCCCACAGCAAGCGTGAAGGTGCTGCAGTAACTGAGGTGGGACTGGGAGGGAAGATGCCATTTTCTCCTTTCTCAGCACATCCTCTGGGGCAGGCGTGACCCAGCGCTGAAGCCCGTGCACAGCCCTTTGGCTTGTAGGTGCAGCAGGTGCTGGAGCCAGTGAAGAGGGAGGAAACTGGAGGTGTGTTTGAGACCTTGGCTTCCCTTCCTCCCTGCTGATGTGCTCCGCTTCCTGTCTGGTGAGCGGGCTTGAGAAGTGCAGTGCAGGTCCTCCTGCATTGGCAGCTGGTGGCCTGTGCCCTGCAGGCTGCTGCCCTCTGATAGTTCCTTTGGCATCATGGGGAGAGTGTTCGGTTCCTGTCCTGCAGCTGCCAAGGAAGCAAAGGACTTCAAACTGAGGTGGCAGTGGGATGCTGCTCCTGTAGCTGGTGGGGAGCCATGGTAACAAACCACTGCAGTGTTGCAGGGAGATGATGGACTCGGGTTGCCCACCAGTGCTCTGCCAGAGGCAGAACCTCCCGCTTTGCTCCTGCAGCCCCTCTCTTACTTGTGTTGAACAGCATCAGTTCTCTCTGGTGACTTCCACGCAGGCACTTAGTGTGATGGTATCCTTCACAACACCAGAACTGCTGTCCTCAAGGGGCCCTAAGAAAGTGTGGCGAGGCTGCAGCCTTGTGCCCTGGGCAGCCTTGTGCCCTTGGTTCCTGCTGTGTGGGCTTGTTGAAGGAACAAGGTGGAAGGGAGAGGCCATCCAGCAGCCTCAGACTTTCTCCTTTCACAAGCTGGCTTTAGGTAAACTTGGCAAAGCAGGATCCCTTTTGGGCTGGGAATGTGGAGGAGGTTTTGGGGCAGTTGGGGTTGAGCTCTTTGGCTAAAGATCTGGACCAAACTTCCCTGCTCTCCAACTTTTCTGCATCTGGAATAAGTTTTTAAATGGCTTCTGCATTCTTCCTCAGTTCTTAGTTATTTAAAAAACAAGAATAAGGTGTGAATTATTTCAGGCCTTGCACTTAAAATGTGACCTGTTTTGCTAATTTTGAATTAAAAAAGTATTCTTTGAGGCCTGCTGTCCTTATTCTTGTCATTGTCTGAGCATTTTTCCTTTGGAGTATGTGCATGTACCTGGTGATGCAAAGGCTCCATTCCACTTGTGCTTACCGAAGCAGAAGGCGGTGGTAATTTTCTACTTGGAGAAGTCTGCATCTCCTGGTAAGGTTTTGCACCGGTTGGTGTTTATTTTACTTTTCCTAAGTTGGTGTTTGTCAAGACGGTCAATAAAATGAATGTTCCTGGTTCTCTGCTCTGCAGAATGAGCTGAATTCTTCTTGCTCCAGCTTTCAGCAGCAGCAGCGAGAGCACTCAGGGCAGAGGGGTACCAATGGTGTCACACAGCTGCTGTCATCCCTAGGACCCTCACAAAGCTGAACGTAGGTGCAGATGACCTGCTTGCCTTTGTGAGGCTAAATAGAGTAAAGAACAGACACTTGTTTCTCACTGAGGCCCCTTCAGCAGGGTGAGGAGAGGCTGGAGGAGGAATGACACAAGAGGCTGCTGGCTGTTAACCTTCCCAGAGATGGAGCTGTGTTTCAGGCAGGGCATGCCAGAACGAGCAGGTGGTGGTCCTTGTGTGCTGCCTTACATTACAGTGCTTTGGGCATGACGTGGGAGGTTTGCCATGTGGATGGAGTCGTGAATGATTCTTGTTGGAAATAGCAGCATATTTCTCAGGCTTGTTGTAAAGGACAAGCTTCTCTTCCTTAACAGCATTAACATGGGCTGCAGGGAAGGAGATGACGCTTGCTTTTGTCTGAGTAGCACCAGCAGAGGAGCATCAAGCTTAGGGTAGCCCACACTTTGCATTCAGCCACCCTGCAGCCTTGCCATATGTTCTTGGCTAGTCGGGCTTGCCCACAGCTTCTTTTCTTCCCAGAAAGTGTCTGCCAGCACTAGCAGGTTCAGCACCAGCTCCCAATAAGTGCTAAACCAAAGGGAAGCCTCCACTGGAGTCAAGGCTTGTCTTGCTCCTCTGGGAGCTGGAGGGAGATGTGTAGATCTCATCTAAGGTGGGAGCTTGACAAAGATGGGAGGCAATTCTGGGGTGATTAAAGGTGCTTGAAGTGAAGATACTGCCCTGCTGCTGCATGAGGCTCAGCAGTTACAGCATCTGCCTCCTGTAGGAGCTTCACTACCTTTTAATCCTGTAACTGCCTGGTTTCTCCGGTGTCCATACACCAGTCATATCTTGCAGCTGTAAAGTGCTCCAGAGCTCACTGAATGCCTTCATATGAAGTGGACAAGTCTGGCCAGAGACTCCTGTGTGGTTTCTTATGAGAATTAGCAAATCCTGCCTCCCTCAGTTCCCTTGAGACAGAGAGATGGGGAGAAGAGCGGCACTAGTTCAAACACACGTTGGTCTTGGCAGATGGTCAGAACCGGTGAGCAAACAGGTATTGAGGTGAGTGGAGAGCAAGACTTGGAGGATCCAGTGTTGGATCCTGCTGTTCGTGAGTCTAACCTGAAGTGCTCTTTGCTCACTGTGCTGTCTTCATGCCCCTGCTTAGTCAGGTACAGGATGGGCTCTTGGCCTTGCAGGACTGTCCTTACCCTGTGTTTAGGTGTGGAGAAGGCTGAGCAGCTTTTCCTCTTCTACAAGTATGTTCTGCTCTTGGTATATTTTGTGGTGTGCAGACATCAAGGACATGGGATAAGGTCTTGGAATAGTAGGACAATCATTTCTGTGCCAGACTGAAGAACGGCTTGTGTGCCTCAAAATTTGTCCAGTTTTGGGGGTGCGTTTTAATTCCTTCTCTGTGCGTCTTCCATAGTTTATAATCTCAGACCTTGTTCCAAGCTTGTTTTCTTTCTAGCTGGAAAGCCGGTATCTTCAATAAATAGGGACGTCAGAAAAAACTCACGTTGAACAGCAGTTGGAAGGCTCAACGTAGGAGGTAGAAGAGCAACATATGGGCTCACTGAGCTAAGCAAGGATGAGCACAGTATAAAAAGGGGAAGGTGGTAGTAGTGAGGGAGGGAGGGCAGAGAACAGCACAGAACAAGCAGGAAAACATGCAGTAACTTTAAATAAATACAAGGAAAGGCAGCTCTAGCCTCAGAGACAGGAGAAAGGGATGGAATTGTCTCCCTGCTGCTTCTGTGCCTCCACTTTTGCCCTGTCTGCTGGTCTGTGCTTGTACTTCAGCTCTTCAGGCCCAGCCTGACTCAGCGGCTGCAGCACTGCCTTCATGGTTCTGCCTGGTGGGTGCCTGGCTGGGCCCTCGGGCAGCTCCGTGTCAAGCTCTGCTCTGCAGCCCCCCTGACCAGCAGCGTGTGCTGTTAGTGCTTCTGTCCTCCTCCAGGTGACTGCCCTCAGGGAAGGTAGAATCAGAGAATCATGGAATCAGCCAGGTTGGAAAAGACCTTTAAGACCATCCAGTCCAACCGTTCCCCAGGAATGCCAAGGCCACCACTAACTCATGGCACTGAGGGCCTCGTCTATGCTGGTTATGAACACTTGCAGGGACGGTGACTCCAGCGCTGCCCTGGGCAGCCTGTTCCAATGCCTGAGCACCCTCTGGGGAAGGAATTGTTCCTAATCTCACTGTAGGGGCTGAGGAACGGGCCTGTCTGGGAATGGTGGCTGCCAGCATAACAGTGTTCCTGAGCAGGAATGACTGCCCAAAGCTGCTTGCAGTTCCTCATTAAATACTCATCTTGTGATTTGGCAAATAAGCTGATGTTTGCTGGTTTTTACAAGCAAAAACCCTGTTAACACTCAGCTTAGTATAATTGTTGTGTTACAGCTCCTGCAGCGCCTTCCCTGGGCCTCCCCCACCTGTCCAAGTGCAGTGCTGTGGTTGGGTCAAGGGATTTTGGGTGCTCCACAGCTGTGAGATCAGTAGGCTCTGCTCTACCTGCCCCCCCCGTCTCTTCCCTGTTCTGTGCTCTTCTCTTTCCACAGTTCCTGAAGGTGTCTCCTGCTCTCCCAGAGCTGTACTGCCCTGGGTACGCAGGGGCGGCGGGTACCACCATCCCAGGCTCCCTGTTGCATCAGGAAATGGAGGCAAAGTTGTTGTTCTGCCAACTCAAAGGTGACAAAAAGAGCTTTTGTATAATAATACTAATACTCCCTCACAGTTTAGAAAAGTGAATTATGGATTATGAGGATCACACAAACTGACACTGTTACAGCCAGTACCACCACCTCTGAGATGGCAGAACAGCCAAGGCAGGGGCAGCACAATACATTTTGAACTGTGAGGGCATGGTTTTAGGGGAGATCTTAAATACAGACTATCTGTGCTTGTTAAACTGAGGGAAAAGGATCTTGGGGTTAGCAGTGACGGCAACATGAACTGAGTTTAGCAGTGCTGTTAACAGGGTGTATTTGAGACTGAGGTGTGGTGCTGGGGCTATGTTCCAGCTCCAGCTTAAGATGGGAGAAGAAACACTTTGAGCCTGTTTCACTTGTGCTTCTGGATATGGTTTCCTTCATGTGCATGTGGCCACACCACGTGTTTGTATGAGCCTTGAGGGCCCTCCTCACCCCCAGCATCTTTCAGCCTGGACCTCACTGCCCTTGGGTGCTGCTGGGGTCTCACAGAAACTGCAACAGCAGCCCTGTTCCATGTCCCACACATCACTGTACCCACTGCAGTTAGCCAGGGGTGAGGGCATCAGCCCATGGCTCCTGTCCTCTTTCCCCTCCCTTTACTGTGACAGAGCAGGTTGCTACGGCAGGAATGCCACCTTTACCAGGGTGCTGGCAGCATGCTGCCGCTGACGTTGGGGCTGATGCTCCTGGGCAGTGCTGGGTGCAGTTAACCAGCCCTCCCTGGCACCTCTTGGGCCAGAACTGCCCTTTCAAGGCTGGGCAGACAGGCTGGGAGTTGGTTACTGTGGCTGTTCAGAGACCACTGGTAGTCCTGCACACAGCTTCTTGATAGTCTGAACCCCAGTGAGCTCTGAACAACTGCCATCATTAAACTGCAGTTACTGCCTGTCACTGAAGGAACAAAATGGAAGCTCATCTATCATAATACTAAGTTTTAATTAAAGAAAACATAACCTTTCATAATGGCATCTTCTGGGTCCACAAGAATGTTACTTAGGTACTTCATTATCAGTCTGGGTTTCTTTGGGATCAGGTGATTTTATACAGCCAAATAAGGCGGTGCGTAACTCTGGTGTACACAGAGAATATAGAGCAGTGCAGAGCTGTAACTGTACGTTCCCAGGCTCAAAACAAAGCTTTGATTTTTACCTATATCTCGCAGCGTGACACGGCTTTCCCTGGGGAAAGGAGCTGCATCAACATGGACACACAACTCCCAGGGTTTTCCTTTTTCTTTTTTAATAAAATACTATCATGTTCATATCTATACAAATAATTATTACAACTATTAAACAAAGTATTACATTTAACAATAGAAATCTCCGAACTCTGAACAAGATCGTGGTTTGGGATATTTACACCTGAATGCAACACAGTTGTAAAAAGCTGTCAAAATAAACAGGACAAGATCTTATTTACAAGAGGAAGGTGATGTTCCTGTTCAGTCATTACAGATTTCTACTGCAGAGTTCCTTTTTGCCATTACAAAATAGTAAGGACTTTCCGTGGGACTGTATGCAAGCTGTAGAAAACAGAAGCACAGCAGAAAACACTGGACTGAATATAAATAATTTATCATGGAGGGCAACTGCATCTTTGATTAATCTCCTGTGGCAAAATCCATCTTTGCTTCTCTCACAGCGAGCGGGCAGAGCAGGGGTACGACCCACTGCGAGCTCGGTTGTTTCATGGTGGTGACTGCCAAAACCAGCCGCGCGTATTGCGAACTTGGGAACCTGCTGGTAAAAACAGTTCTGCTGAGACAGAAAGAAATGCCCTTTTCCTAATTTTATTTTACATTTCTCTCCTAAACACTGGTATCAGCAGATTAAAAAAATGGCTTCTGTATAGCTAAAACCAGGGCTTGTTCACAGAGAGAATACGGTTTTGTATTGCCATGACCAAAAACCTCTGCTAAATCTTTCCCTGGTTCAGACTAACTTGAGCTTAGTGTGACCAGAGGGAAGAAAGTGTTGGTGCTCTAAGGTTTTCCATTTACCTTAAGGATTGCAAAGGCAAACACCCGTCACATGCAAACCTGTGTCTGCACTAGCACTCCTGTCCTTGAGGCTGCTCCATCAGTGGCAGTGGGAGAAGGGAACAGCAGTAGCAGATAACTTGTGTTACATGACAATACAGAATGGAGATCCTTATGTCACTGTATCAGAAAACAACACAAACGTGACCGATTTGGTGTAAGCAGATTCAATGCTGCTCTACCTTTCCAGTCCAAGTGAGAGCGCTATAAAGTGATGAGCATGGAACGTATCTGGGGACTAACAAAAGACCATGGCTCTCAGCACAGCTGACTACACTCAAGTCATCCAGAAACAGCAGGAGTTTGGGGCCAAGTCCTCGAGCCAGGGCTGCGCAAGTACCTCTGGATAAGGTGAAAAGACAACAGGAGATCAGAGATAAGGAAACAACCCCTTTCCTCCAGTAATGCCTCTGCAGTTGCCCTGCCACACAACTGATTTCCTGCAACAGCAGCAGTCACCAACCACAGCAGCAGCGCAGCTTTAAAGTGCAGTAGGAAACGTGTCTGGCATACATTCAGGAGGCTCTGCACTAGCACAGCGTGAGTTTATTTATCAGAGGTGCTCTTCCACCTGGGCAGCAGTGTAGAGACTGGAGCTGGGAGCAGGAAACATTCCAGTCAGGCTCGGCCACCAGCTCAAATCAGTGTCCTTAGCTGTCCTTAACTGAGGTCCTTTCTCTCAATGAAAGGGTAGATAAATGTTAACACGTTACTTTCCTATTGCCTGCTTTCAGCTCGGTCTGACTCTGCTCTTACTCTCCCAGACTACTAATGGGCTTGATCAAGGGCTACATTGACATACATGCAATCCAGCCCTATAACCTTTGCCATTGTCTGCTGAAGTCATTAGGCCAAGCTAAAAGCCACAGCTATGCCACAATGGTGGCAGTCCCACTTTAGAGGTAGTACTCTCCCTTCTGCTCCTGATTTGCTTAATTAATCAGGACTGGGTATTTTTACTTCTTCAAAGTTAAACCAAACCCCCACTTAGTGTAAGTAACCATCTAAAAGGTATTATGGAAGACAAAATGCCATTCCTGGGCTAACACGTTGCAACTAAACCCACATGATCTTTTCCAAATATACCTTGAAAGACAAAGGGACTGTTGATTGCCAGGTTGGCATCATAGATTTTTGCTGAAGAAAATGCATCTGTTGGTGAACTTCACCCCTTCTCCTGGCATAGATGAAGGGAAGGTGAACGTTCCTTAACATCATAACAACCCAATACCGAAACACAACAGCTTCAGGGGTAGGGGAAAGGAAAAAGGAAAGGAAAAAAAGAAGGAAAAAGACGAAGAGTTTCCATTCAATGGTAAAGATGTTCCCACTGTTCTTCTTCCCAAGAGCAGAGCCCAAAGACCTGGGAAAGGGCCAAGAGTTGGAAGCAGAAACACGGACCTACAAACTAAATGCAAGAGGCCTGGTCAGTGTGAAACGGGACTGGTTAGTTTATGGTAAAGAGGAAAACCAAAACCAATTTCATAATGAAAAACTAATCAGAATTACTTAACACCTAATTTCTTCTCTTTTGATGTGAAATACCCACTGTTCTTCCTAAAGGCATGTAACTATATCAGCGTGTGAGAAGCTGAAATCTGTGGCAAACCAGTGAGTTGCTCAGGGGACCTAGCCAGATTAAGCATTCAAAGACCATCTTGGATAGTCAGTTAGACCAAAAGCCTGCACAACAGAGCCTGTTTGTCTTTAATTAAATTGATCTAAGAGCCAGTCATCACTGTAAAGAACCGAGTTCAGGCAATTTGTTCATATGAGGCTCTCAAAGCCCACCTTTCTTCTCAAAGCAGTATTCCTGACTCCACATCAACACCAGAGGATCATTCAGCATCAATTATGGTACACAGAAAGACTCACACTGGTGTGTGGTTGAACTTCAGTAGCAACTGAAGGAGGGTAAGGAAATGGTATTTCTCCATTCTAGCCTCAGCAGGTTGCAGAGGAAACCCTGGGAAGGAAGACAGAGTGGCGTGGTGATGCCACAGGAATCACCATGCCCTGTCACAGCAACGTGAGGTCCAATCCTCTAGAGAAGACTGATGGGCATTACTGTAGAGGCACATACCACAAAATGGTGCAGTTCCTGCCGAATCCTGATAGTCTCTGTATCACTGCAGTGCCTGTGCTGTGATTACCTGCACTACAGGCACCCTGGGAATAAGGGCACTCTTTTTGGGTGTCTTTCTGTACAGAGAAGAGGCTCATGAAAGTGACTGACACAGCTACTGCCTCTTTAGGAAATGATGTACAGCATTAACAGAAAACCAGCCAAGCTGAATCCCAGCTGAACACTCAGGATCACATTTGACCTCTCTGTAACACCAACAAAATGAATAATGAAATTAATATGAAACAATAAATATACAGCATAGACTAGACTATTTCAGTTGGAAGGGCCCTCCAATGTTCACCTAGTCCAACTGCCTGACCTATTCTGGGCTGACCAGAACTTAAAAGCATGTTGTAAGGGCATTGTCCAAATGCCTCTTGAACACTGACAGGCTTGGGACATTGACCACTGCTCTAGGAAGCCTGTTCCAGTGTCTGACCACCACAATGCAGTGAAGAAATGCCTCCTAATGTCCAATGTACAGGTCTGAACCCTTCTCACATATTCTATCACTGGATAGCCAATGGAAGAGCTCAGCACCTTCCAATCCACCTCCCCTCCTCAGGCAGCTGTAGTGTGATGAGGCTGCACCTCAACCTCCTTCTCTGCAAACCAGACAAGCCCAAAGCACTCAGCCCTCCTCACAGGCCTTGCCTTCCAGCCCTGTCACCAGCTTTGGTGCAATCCTCTGGATCCATTCAAGGACCTTCACGTCCTTCTTACACGGTGGGGTGCAGAACCAAACCCAGCACTCAAGGTGAGGCCGCACCAACACTGAAAACAGCGGGACAAGCACCTCTCTTGACCTCTGGCTGTGCTGCGTTTGATGTACCAGGATAGGGTTTGCCCTGTGGGCTGCCTGGGCACCCCACTGCCTCCTACTGAGCCAACCAGAACTCCCAGGCCCTTCCTGCAGGGCTGCTTCCAGCCACCCCTCTCTGTCTGTACTTGTGCCCAGTGCAACTGTCCCAGCTGCAGCATCCCGCATTTCCACTTGTTAAACTGCATCCCATTAATCATTGCCCAGTGCTCCAGCCTAGCTGGATCCCTCTGCAAGATCTTCTGTCTCTCAAGAGAGTCAATAGGACCTGCCAATTTGGTATCATCAGCAACCTTGCTTATGGAGCATTAATCTCCTGCATCCAGATCATTGATCAATATATTGAACAGAACTGGCCCTAAAACTGAACCCCGAGGAACATCACTGGTGACCGGTCACCAGCTAGATACAGCTCCATTCACTACAGCCCTTTGAGCTCTGTCCTTCATCCAGTTCTTCACCCAATGCACCATGGACTAGCTCATCCCACAGCTGGGCAACTTGTGCAGAAGGATACTGAGGGACAGCATCAAAAGCCTTATTAAAGTCCAGGAAAACTCCATTCACCACCTGCCCTTCACCTACTAGGCAGGTGACCTTATTGTACAAGGATACCCAATTAAGCAGAACTCTTCCTTTGTGAACCCATGGTGACTGCCTTGGTGATTACATTGTTCTTTAAATGCCTTTCAATAATACCTGGTATAGTCTTCTCCATAATTTTTCTAGCAACTAAGGTTAGACTCGCAGCACCGTAGTTCCCCAAGTTGTTCTTCTCTCACACCCTTGCCATACATTGGAATAACACTGCCTAGCTCACAGTCAGCAGGGACATAACCAAAGTGCCAAGACCTTTGGCAGATGATTCAGAGAAGTCCTACAGTAACATCCTTCAGTACTCTGGGGTGAATCCCATTGGGCCTTGTGGACACATGAACATTCAACTGTTGCAGCTGGTCTGTGTATGCTTACCCCAGTTCTCAAAGACATCATGAAGCAGAGTAGTTTTCTCAGCACAGGACTAATGTGGTGCTACATGAATGTCTGGAATGATGAGCAGGATTATATAAAGTCCTGGAAGCCAGGGCTTTCTCACTACTTTGTCCTGAAAGCCAAACACACCAATGCACACACAATGCCATTTAAAGAGTGCAAGAATGGCTGTTTTGCTTCCCTCCTCAAGGTCCAGCGAGTATGTAATGCACAAGGTAGCTGCTGCTTCAATATCCCTGTCTTTATCAGCCAGAACTCACAGAGCCACTGATTGTTATGGAACTCACTTCAAGGCAGCCCCTTTGGAATCTACTGTGCTTGGGAAATCAATCTGATCAAGAGCCTCATCAAGTAAGACCCAGACCTGCAGTTCCCTTGGTTTGGAGTTGAGGGCTGAGCATCCTTCCTGACCCTCCTGCTCTGCACAGGCCAGTTGCTGCCATTCAGCCAGTAACCACACTTTGGTGGCCTGGCTTTCAGTTGAACTTAGGCAAGCTGCCTTGCTGTGAAGTGAAATAGTCAATCTATTTAAGAGAAACAGAGAACTGATGCATCGCTTACTTTTTAGTGTCCTAAGATAAGCTTCATCTGAATTAGAAAGTGATTCCAATTTGAATCAGAGCCATTAACTGCAGAAAAACATCAGACCGCAGGTCACAAGGGCAGAGACATTGTCAAGATGAACTACAGACACAGTCCAATGAATTTTCATGCTGAAGCCTCTTTGCTTCCCTGGATCACTACAAAAAGACTTAGCAAAAAGAAAGGCTGGGCAGTCAAGCTATGGCAAAATGTTTATCAGGTCCCTTTTTGTGGGTCCTGGTCTCTAACTTCCTCTTTGCCTCTCAAAGAAGAAAATCCCCACAAAAATCCCTGCTCTCCACTAGGAGAGGCTTTGGGGAAGAACCTGTGGCAGGTTCCAGGAGCAGCAAGACCGTGCACTGGTGGGCAGCACAAGTGTTTCAAACTTACTGCGCCCAGAGAAGAGACACCAGAGCAGATTTTGCAGCCCGGGAGTACTGCATACAAGGAAACCTGAAGTGACTATGTTATTTGAGAATCAAAGCCAGAATGGCATTTCCAAGCACACAAGAGACAAATATTACTGCCTTGTTTGAAGGAAAAGCACACTGCAGAGCCATTAAATAAATAAAACTTACCTAGTTTTTCCCCTTTCCTTTAGAAGAAACAGGACTGAAATTTGTCTCAGTCCTGGAGACTCAGCCAGCACCCACACATTCACTCCATCTCTCATGCACATCCAAAGCATCCCCCTTCCTAGTAGGGCTCAAATCACACCTTCTTGGTGCGCAGCACTTCAGTCTTGACGTGTTCATGTTCCTCACTGCCAGCCGCGACCACACAGGTTTAGACTAAAGGTGCATTCCAGTGCAGAATACTGATATTAACTTGGGCTCAATCCCGTCAGCAAGATCCTATCAGCAACATTATGCAAAAGCTGTGTCCCCAGGGACCCATGCTCATTCTGCGGGATGCCACAGGCTCAGTCCTCCTCTCATGTGCTACCTGGTACAACAAAGGGCTGCCACTCACAGGAACCAGAGAGCTGGTGTTTGAGCAGGGGCCAAAGAAAAGGGTGTGTGGGTGTGTGTGTAAAAAGAAAAGACAGACATTAAGAAGGTGCTAAACAAGGTACAAACCCACCCTGAGGTAACTTGCAGCATATGAACACTGAAATGGCAACAAATACAACTGCTGTCTCTGCTGACTACACCAGGAGTCATGAGCTACATTAAAACAGTGACCGCGTCCAGCAGTAACTGAAGCCGCTGTTAAAATGGATCCAGACAAAATTCTTTCTAGAAGCAGAAAGTCATAGGTTGAAGAAATCTGAATTTTCTAAACCCCTGTTTTGAACTACTGACCATGGAAACACACAGGAATTTTTTGCTAGGTGAGGTCAGCCTTAAGTCAAATTCATGTGACAAACTTCAGGCAGCCAAAAGCTGCCCAACAAATGCCTTTACCTCTCAATGCTGGCTAACACAGCCATGACTTGTGCTGAGGCTCCTGAAGATACTTTACAAAAGGGAAGAGAGAAACCCAAGCCACTTCCAAGTTTGTCTGTAGTTTCAGGTAAACACAACAGAAACAAAACCAAACCTGCAGCATGTTTCCCAAGCCCCATACAGATGCTCTCACTCCATGTGTTACTGAGGGTGGCCCTTACCCCGGAACAACTGCACATCAAACTTGACTGTTGGAAAATCAACAACCAATATTTGCACAGCTCTCAGTGTTACATCCTTACTGTTTACAAGTAAGCATTGCTATAGGCACTGGTGCTTTAAAGTTAGTAAGGTGGATGGAAACACAGTGTGTATATAAATACGAAAAGTACCCATATACATACATTTAGGCAAATAAACAGTGATGCTATGAATGATCTCTTCAGGGATGTCAGTGAGATCCGCTTTCTTCTTAAATATATAAATGACGCATCAGACCAGGAGTCAGACTATCAGTTCTCATACAGCTGAGCTGCAGTCGTGGCCTAGAATATGGCTTATATTGTGGGCAGGTCGGTTTGAGGACTGCTTGGAAGAATCTGAAGCAGATGTGTTTGCGATGGACAGCAAAGGCGACATTGCTGAACCATCCGGAGGAAGAGCTGTGGCTATTTCTGGAAACAGAGATGTTAAGTTAAAATTGGATAAGTGCGAGGTGTTGGTCATGTGCATCGGCGGCATATCCGGGAGCAAAGGAAAACTGGGCTGAGCAAAACCAACAGGCCTAGGAGGAGACAAAATGGATCCGAATCGATTGTTTAAACTTCCACTACTCGGCTTCTCGGTGGTTGGGTTAGGAAACATTTGGTTGGAAAAGTAAGGGATAGAAATGTCATTGGAAAGGGTAGGATGGGCAGGAGAGTAAGGTGGATAGAAGGACGGCAGAGTATTCTGAGGATCAACCGGGATGAGAGCCGGAGTTCGAGTGGCACTGGGCTGAGTGACTGGTGGGATGAAAGAGGCGTTGGCATTTATTGGTGGATTCATGCCGCCCTCCGGAATAAAAGGGAACCCAAAATTCTGAGAAAGAGTATGTTGGTCAGGGGCTGCGTTGTCGTTAGACACTTGAGGGCCATCAGACATAAATCGGACAATGCTGCCTCTTTTTTCTATGGCAGACTGCTGGCGCCCAAGGATCATACTGCTGCTGGTGGACAGGGGAAGGTGCGGAAGACTAGGGTCAAAGACATTCCCATGTCTTTGATTTCCGGATCGATTCCTTTCGGGCTGACGTATTTTAGAACCTCCGTTATCTTGCAGAGGATGCCTCGAGCGCTGAGTCACTGAAGAATTTGGCTGGCGAACAGAAGGTTGCCCTTGCTCGCCGTTCCCATGAGAAACTGCAGGGTGAGGGTGAGTCGGCCTCACAACCCCGTGCATGTTGCTAGAAACAGGTGTATTCATGTGGCTCTTAGTTCCATGACTGTCCGTCATCCTCATGGGATTGGACTTCTGCACAGAGATGTTTGGGCTTGTATTGCGACCCTGAATATCTCCCGAGGACGAGGAAGTTGAAAAAGGAATATTCAAAGAACTGTTCCTTGTGTTAATTGCACCAATAGACATGTCACAGCTCTCCCTGCTCTGAGCATCACCATCTCTTCGGATGTGTACGCTCTCTCGTGCCGGGGGACAGTTGTATTCGATTGTGGAGGAGGCACCACACTGCGTGTTCCTTTGATGTTCTGGGATCGATCTTTGGCTTCCACTAACTTGATCTCCAAGGTGAGGGGCAAGTAAACTCTGCATAAAGGTTTGGTGGCACGTGTTTTCATTTTCCCTTGATGGCAGGGTATTTCCAGTGGGAATACCCTGCACTGGCTGGTAGGGCAATCTCTTCTGCCTCTCTATGGACGGCCCAGTATTTTGACTGATCCGAAACGCCTGGGACTGCATGCCCCTGAGGGATGACACAGAGTTACCAATTTCACTGTTTCTTGAAGCCTGTACATCAAAGTTGCCTGTTGGTTGTTGGTTTGGTCCAGCTGCCTTAAACGTCTGACAATCAGAAAGCCGCTGCACGTCTGAGCCAACTGTATGGTCAACAGGTAAGCGGCCCTGCATATTATGAATCACCAACCCTTTATTCCTAGAAACATCAAGATAGCTCCTCATTTCAAGCTGGTCAGGAACGCGAGGGCCTTGGAGAGATATTCCTATTCTCTGTTCTGAATTTGAGGGTGTCTTCCCAATGAGTGCCTCAGCAGAGTAGCTGGAAACTCTGTTTCTTTCCTGCCTGTGAGGGGTGCATGTCATATCTGATGGTCTGGTTACGATACTTGCCTGTGACACCATTTGCTGCTCTAAGCCCCTTGAAGTCATCAGCCTTTGCATCTGATTGTGTCCTGACACGTGTTCAGAACCTGAACCTTGCTGCCTGCTGCTAACATCCTGTTGCTGTTGATGCATAATATCCTGATTTATATGGCTCTGAGGGTGGTTATGGTGGTTCCTGCTTGTTGCAGGATTTTCACAGTTCTTTTCAGGCTGGGAAGCTCCAAAGTGCTGCTGCATCTGCTGCTGCATCTGCTGGTGGTGAGGATGAGGCTGACCACCTTTTTGCCGTGTCTGGTCACTTCCGTGGTGTTTTTGCTGTAGAGAAAGTTGTGTGGCTTGCGTTCCCTGGATGAGATTTCGCTTCTTTTGCATCTGCACCTCCTGCTGCATTGTTCGCTGTTGGTGGACACCGTGGGGTTGAGAGTGGACTGAGTTTTCCCCATGTGTAACATGATGCTGCAGCTGATACAAGTGGTGCCTTTCCCTTAACTGACCAGCCTGCTGTTGCTTTAAGTATGGGTGATTACTGTGAAGGTGAGATATGCCTTGAGCAGGAACGTGTTGAATTGGCTGCAAGTGCTGCCCTGCCTGGCCTTGCTGCTCTGAAATTGACAGCTGAGAACTGCACTGAACTTCAGTTTGCCTCAGAGCTCCTGTCACGAAGTTGCTGTTGGGTGGGAACAACCTATTAAGGCCATCAGTATGCCCTTGATTGCTCACTGGTACCACCGAATTGGATGAATTAGGGGGAACCTGACTGACCAGCATCTGTGTCTGATCAGCAATACTCTCTGGTGTTCGGTTCATCAACGCCATCCCTTCAAGCCTTATGGGTGTTGTCTGGCACTGCTTTTGCCTCTTTGCTGTCGAAAGCAGAAGGTCGTCTTGAACAGCCCGCTTGGCAGAGTCTTTGCGACCTTCATGATTTTGCTGCTTTAAGTGTGATTCCTGCAGCTGGGAAGCCTGCATGGTGCTTGCCCTAATAGCATTCAGTTGTTCCTGAGCATATTCACTCATCATAGCGGGTCCTGGAGACTGATTGACATATGTGCTAGATGGAAGGGAGAGGCTCACAGTTGAAGGGACTATTGCTGGCTCTGAAGACTGGGATAAACTTGAGCAGCTCACAAGGGGATGGACAATGCGACTCTGGTGTATTAGATTATTCACGCTTAAACTGGTTAGGCTTGGTGCCTGGGAAGAGGAAATCTGCAGAGAAGTGTTTGATGTTTCCACACCTCCTACAGAGCAGCTTGGATTCTCAACCTGTCTATCAACATTTGTCTGGACTGTATCTTTAGCACTGAATTTGTTTGGTGCTGCTTCCAATGGCCCAGCACTGTTTTCTTTCACTGGCTGAGGTTTAAAAGGCTGTTGTTCTCTCTCCAAAGGTGCAACCTCAGTTGACTTTGAGATGGCATCCCTCACGTTAACCTGTATTCCTCCGCCACCTTTCTCAAGGTTTTCCTGGTCAAAAATAGCTCTTGCTGCAAGAGCTACAATGTCAGTCTGTTCTGAAAATGTGCAGCTATTACATGTGCTGGTTGAAGTGCTGCTAGTGATGTCTTCTCTGGTGGTATCTGGCAGCATAGATGCAACTGAGAAGCCTCGACTGCTGCCAGAGCTAGTTGACATGGGGGAGTCTGCCTGCCTGCTAGCGATAAGGGAAGCACTGACCACTTCCTGATCAGAAATGCAGGAGTGATGCTGGGAGAGAGCATCACCTTCCGTGTTCATTAGCAAAAGTTCCTGCTTGTCAGGCAAATCCACATTTGCTTCTGCTGATTTAGAGTTTTTCATGGGAAAATCAGAATGCTCCCCCTGAATGGCAAACGAAGAGTTTTTTTCCACAGTTGTTCTTTCTTTTGTGAGATCAGACAGCATTTTCGTTAGACCCTGTCCTTCCAGCAAGTCTGCATCTTGCATCACAGCTGAGGAATCCTGCGCAACGCTGCAGGGCTCTGAAACCGTTCCTGCCTTGGAAAGATGACCTGCTGTGCTGCTCTGTGCTGCTGACGTCCCAGCAACCTGGGGCTGTGCTTCAGTAGGCGAGGACGTTAAGGTGCTGGGGGGGTCACAGGGTCTGGAAGACTCTGATGAGGCAGAGCTGGTTGATGGATGGTTCGGAGATCCTTGGGCCTGCTGGTGCGGAGCATCTTTGGCAGCCGGTGGGACCTGGGGCAGCTGCTCTGACACCACAGACTCCAGCAGCGAGGAAGTGGGTGCCTCTGCGGAGCTCAGCTCAGGGGCAGGGCAGGTTTTCGCTGCCTGCTCAGAGTGTGCAGTGTCTTTGGAAGGAGAGTCAGGAGCACTGGCACCACTCGATGCTGCCGTACCACTCGCCTGCGATGTCATTAAAGCTTCTGCTGCTGCTGGAGCGGTTTCAAGCAGCCCCTCGCCATTTGAATGCTTTGCCACCGTTTCCACAGCAGTACAGTCCACCTTCCCTGCGTCTTTGCAAGGAACTGCTGGGCAGGACGCTTTACTGATAACTGCTTGTTGTTTCTTCGTACTTGGCTTTTTGTTTGTCCTTCTGGACTTTGCATTGGCTGGCAAGCCACCAGCCGCTTTTTTGGGGGAAGCATTTATTGAACTGGACGCAGTAGTTAATACCGAAACCTCCGCAGGTACTGAAGTTGCCACAGAAGCTGGCAATGACACGCAGTTAACTGTGGCAATCTGGTTACTGACAGTTGTGGGATTGGAAGGATGGTTGAGAGACAAGTGTAAGCAGCTCTGTCCAGCCATTTGTGATATGCTCTGATTGAGGTTAGCTAAAGCACCAAACGTATTGAGGGCAACATTGGTATTTGGATCTTCGCTGGTGGTGGGTTGAATAATTTGCATAGGGGCTTGATTGGAAGCTCCAGATGAAGACATCACAGGCTGCAATGCAAAAAGCTGCCCGTTTAATGAGATAGTTTGAGGATGTTGTTGATTGGACATTGTAACTGAAAACGTTTGCGTAGAGCTAGAAGATGGTAAAGAAGATGGTCTTGGCAATATATGGACAAGGTGTTTCCCTCCGAAAGTCTGTGGAAGTGACACATTTTGGATGGAGCTGCTGGAGTTTGCAATTGCAGTTGGCCCATTCATGGGAACTCTCACAGAAGCAGAGGGCTGAGCAGAGAGGAGGGGAAGAGGATTCTGGTTAGCAGCTTGTATAATCACAATTTGCTGACTAACAGTTTGGCTGGGAACTTCCGCTCTCACAATCGGAGGGCATGGAGTGGGGTTTGGAGGCTGGAGAATGATGACATTCTGGTTAGCCGGTGCTCCTGTAACCGCTGCTGCAACTGGCTGAGCCATCTGAATCACCTGCATAGCTGAATTTAATGGAAGGAGATTTCCTGCAGCCTGAGTTTTAACCTGTGGCTGGCTGAGTAATGGCTGCATAGGTAAAGATGGGCACGAGGGCAAGGTAACTACAATCTGTTCAGCTGCCTGGCCATCCCCAGGCAGAGAAGTATTCAAACTGATACTCGCAGTCAAAGGCCTGCTGTGAGCAGAAGGTACAGTACCAGCACCATTAACTGGCTCGTTTAATACTGCAGTCATTATACCAGATGGTGTTTGGCTTAGTGGCTGAACAGTATTTCCTGCTAGCTGCAAAGTTGTCCATGTGGTCTGTGTGTTTCCAGCTGAAGGCATCCGTGTAAGGCTACTCATGTTTTTCAAGTCCGAAGTGCCAACACCTGAAGAGCCTGAAAAAGACCAGCAGTTCTCCAGGGAAACAGCAGGCAGAGTGCTTATTGCCGTCGCAGCCTTAACTCCTTCTGCTGCAGAAGTCACAGGCATCCCAGCACTACTTACTAAGTCTGTACTTTTGAGGACATTTACAGAGGAAGAACTATCTGCAGCAGACAGTCTCACAGACGGCACACCAGCTGTGTCTGTGGTTGAAACGACACAGCTTTCCTGAAGGTCACTCCTAGAATTCTGTGCTTCTGAGCAAGCTGCATTCACTTGTTGAACTTTGGAGGCTTCCGTGGAGGCACTGGAAGGAAGGCTGATTCCCTGGAGGACTGTTTTCTTAGTTAATTTAGTGCCCTCCTCATCGGTTTTACCTTTGGGATGGTTTTGATCATTCTGTAGTGCATTACCTGAAGAACACTGGAGTTCCTGTTCTGTTCCAGATTGAGATGCGCTCTGCGAGCCAGCGGTAGCAGTGGTAAGCATGCCTTGCTCATTCTCTGGGGTGGAAAGCTCAAGAACATTCCCTGCTGGAGCTGTCTGAGCAGATGCCACTGGAGAAACTGTAGTTTGTGGCCATGGCTTGTTTTCTGTGGGGTAAATACCAGAAATCGTCACAGGAGTCACTAGGTTGCAAGTTCTCTGGACTGGCACAACATTGGCTGTTTGCTTTTGTAAATTATGACCAACATTAAATGTTATTCCCTGGACAGATGCTCCCTGGTTATTTCCATTGGGTTGACTCCCATTTGAATAGACAATGATGTTCTTTTGAACATGATCGCTGGGAATAACAACCGAGACCTTGGCATTTTTGAGATTCCCCTTCCAGTGGATTGTAGGGTCATCATACAGGCAAATATCATTTGCTTTCAGTAGCTCGATGTATCTCCCGTTCTCCTTTTGCAGTTCATCCAGCTGTTTTCGGAGTTTCTTTATCTCTTCAGCTACAAAACAGTGAGAGCACTCCATTACATCAGCACCAGAGCAAATACTAGGTAACATTACCGCATGACTTGCACAGTAAATGCTATGTAGTATTGAAATAAGTTGTTAATTATGTATGACCTCTTCAAATGGGTAACATAATGAAAATGAAGACTCTTATCCTGATAAGCCTCTCTACTTAAGTGGGAAAGTGAATGAACTTCATACACTATTCCATTGCCAACAGCAAGACATATCAAACTATTTAGTTATTAAAAACCATCAGGACAAACTCAGATGAAACTGAACACTCATTAATTTGTTTAATTACTGAAAGATGAGCACATTAACTTGTTCTCTCCCCTGCTCCTCTGCAAACACTAAAACCATTTGTATATAATTGATAATCTCGTGGTTTTGCAGGACAATTAAGTTTCATTACTTCTAAAAATGATAATCAGAATTAAATACAAAGCACTTACGTTCAGCCACAAACCCTAGCAATGCACTTGGAGACAGCTCACCTAACTAGAAAAATCACCTAGGTTTTTCAAGCCAAATTACACCACCAAGATAAAAATAAACTATCAAGGACTCCATTCTACGGGTAGAAATAAAACTCACAAATTGCAAATGAGCTCTGACATTATTTCTGTCATACCTCCATCACAATATTTGTATGCATCTGTTCAAGAAGGTTTGAGATGATGCATTTTTATTAAATAGGCTGTTATCATTTACAGCATCTAAAAGGAAAAAAAATGGCTCTATGCATGACAAACTCCATTGTTTTGATGGAAAAAAATCTAACTGAAGTTTGTCAGAAATCATTCTGGTCACTACAGCAGACTAAATCAGGATGGAATCTACTAGATGATGCTGAATCACCTCTAAGCTCTGTAATTACATCACAACACAATTGCTCCATATTCTCTCAGCTATGTACAAGAACACACACTTGGGCATTTTGCTGGCTTCTTGTTTCAGGATATTCTAAACAACTGTGTTTTTCCTGTATGTGCACAACGTCTTGGAATTCCCAAGCATGTTGATCCAGGCTTTGCTGTTAGTCCGTACGAACAGACACACACTGGAAGCGAGTGACAGAAATTCTAGAGCCTCCAGCAGCATCTGTACTTACCCTGTTCATTGTTCCCTCCGTTTAACAGAAGTTCATCATTCTGTCTTTTCATTTCTGTTATATACTTAAAGGCCTGATCCAGGATCATGTTCTTGCTCTTTGAAAGAAAACATGCAGATAAAATTAGGAGAAAGGTCTGTAGTTGGTAGATCCATTGATACTACTGACCCCAATGCCATGAGCTTTTACAGAATAACATTTCCAGTGCTGGAGCTGACATTTTCCAACACCCAAAGGTAGCTACTAAGGCCACGGAACCCGAACAACAAGCATCATTTCTTGCTGAGCAGCCTGAAATTTGTGTTCACAAACAAACATATACATCATGAAATTTCCAGGATATCGCTTTGGAAATATTTTCTTAGGAAAGAAACAAACAAGGAACAATTATCCAGGAAGGTGTATGCATAACTTTGAAAGTAATATACTGAAGAATATGTTAAAAGAAAACATGCCATAACCCCTTCATCATCTTCCCTTTATGAAACTGCTTTGCCTGCAAAACCTCTTGTTCACTTCTTAATTGCTAAAAGGAATTCTATTACAAATAATTTTTAAATACCAGTAACTAGTAAGATTTTGGAGCATATTAATTCACACAGTTTTGCCTTCACCCTAAGACAAACAGCAAAGTAACTATACTTCCTTGCACAAGGAAACGCACAAGCATTTTACAGGAAACTTGTACACACCTCTGAATGGACACTCACCTGCTTAAGTGCTGGAGAGCAGGGAATGAGTTCTCCGATTCTGTTTATCCCAGCATTAATCTTCTTCTTTCGATGTCTCTCCACTAAGCAAAACCAACACATGCTGTGTCATCTGCTTGGGCAAGTCACCACAACAGCAGCACAACTAGTACCAGTGTAAAGACTCATAAATACGTTATTTCATGGGATACTGGAACCCTCAGTAACTTGAGAGGGGAAAAAAATTCCTCTAAAGTAAACCTCACTTACTGAATGAAGAGCTGTAAACATAAGCAGCAATACCTTTAACAGGTGGGGATGTTCTGGATTCCTTTGTGGAAAGGAATTGTTACTACCTCTCAAAAGTCAGGTTTTGATACTGCTTTCAAACTGAGTTTTATAGGACTCAGCCTGAGGGATGCAACTCCTACAACACACAGCCAGTATGTGTACAGAATTTCTGGGATGCCAACATCCAGATGGGTGCCTCAGGGACAGGTTACGGGAATATTTCTAATACAGGGAACCCCTGAAGCTCTCAGGTCAGGTATCTGTCTCTGTTTTTTCACACATTACCGTGTGAATGCTGTGCATTTATTTCCCTTTAGAATTAAATACAACTGAAATTGTTTAATTCTTACTTCACTAGCATTGGAAAGCCAGTGGGATGGTCCTGCTTTCATACTTGGGTGTGCTACTGCAACCCTGTACTATGGAAAACAGCAAACAACCAAGATGCCCTTCTACACAGATATGCAAGGACACAGAAAGGTGTTTGGAAGGGTGGGGTTTTAAATGCAGTAAACTCCTTCAGAGGAACCTTCTCCATGCAGGATCTGTTTTAGTAGTTCAAAGCATCAGCGCTTATTTCCAGACCAAACAACAAAGCATAATGTTCCTACCTGCATTATGTGTTTCCCGGTTTTTCTTTCTGTGAAACACAAAGGGAAAGCAGTGATGTGAAACAGAAAGGAAAAGAAATCTGTATACAAACAAATACTTCTCCTATTATTTTCTTTACAGGTAAAAATACTAAATATTATATTCTGCTCTGTGAATAAGGATGTAGCAGAAGTCACACTCACAAGGACTGGTCTTAGACATTAGTATTAAATAGTTTCTAATAATAATTCATGGAGACACCCAGTTGCCCTTTGATTCTCACTACCAATACAGAATACAAAAAAAACCACTATTTAGTGGGGTAAGAAAGAGTCCCAAAATCCATGAATACTGAAAAAGAATCTTAGGACAAATCAATGTTCTCTCCAATCATAAATCAGATCCTACATGGGTACCTAGCACAGGATGAATGCTCTATTTAACCAGGGACTGAAGGATTCCCCTACCAATCAGGTATTAGATCAGTGTGCTACTACAAAAGAACAAAAACCTGGAAACGGTATAATGACCCTGGTCAACCCTCAGAACTGCTTGTCAATACCCAATTGCAAACTCTTAGCTAGAAACTTCACACCTGTGACATGACCACAGAGTACAGAAGTACAACTCACCGGTGTTGCTTCTTGGTAGGTGTCTCATTCTCTGTCATCTCTGGCATGGTTTCGGAGAAGAGAGCCTGAAGAAAATTGGGGAAGGAATTAACAACTGCACTCTTCTGAATTCTCAGCACATGCTGTTTGTTACATCATTTTGCCTTTGACCACAAGGACAGGTCTATACTTTAGTGTACGCACAGGTCCATCACCTTGATGTAGAGCAGTTGGTCATGTGAGTATTAACTCACATGTGAGTACTCATGTGAGTAGTTTTGTGAACCTGCCCTCCTGTCTATGATGAACTGGTCTGCATTTCCTCAATTACTTTAAATATCAAACCAATTATGGTCCCAACTACTTTAAGGAAGCAGGAAGGAAAACTATAGAGTGTATGATTGATCTTTGAATAGGAGGAAATAGAGCTGAATTCTCTTCCATCAGCCTTTCTTAGTTGAATATGCGTTCAATTCCCAGCTCTAAATAAAACATGAATGCTTAGCAAAGTACAAGATACAATGAGGACATTTTATTAAATACAAATTTAGAGTGCTGTTAATGTAGCAAATTACAAAATCTACTTACTATTGAATAATGTACATCTTAAAATGGCCAAAAATGACACCCTATGTTGTCAGGTCTGTAAAATTCAGTTAAAGTTATGAAATAAAGTTATACATAACAGCCTCAGCTTGAACACATCAGGAGCCTGTATTTAAACAAACAAAAACAATATGAAAAAAATAAACAAAAGATGAGATTAAGTCAATGATGGTTGAACATGTATCTACCAGAGGAATTCATTTTAGAGAGGAAGTAACATAGAGTATATTGTAGATGACAACAGGAAAACCCCCAAAAATCTGCTTTTTGATAAGGCAGAGCTCTAATAACAAAGTATTTAGTTCCATGTTTCTGCTCTTTCTTTCACCAACCAACCTGTTACTATAACTCTTTCCATGGGCCCTCAGACTGCTTGTGGCTTCACCTCTCCCTGGTTCCTCGTAGAAAGCTCATCAGCTTCTTTTAAGGCTTCATATCTTTAGGGGGTTTGTTTGTACTGGAAAGAAGTGGGGGTGGGTTTTAATATAACTTTCAAACCCAAGCAGTTCTTAATGTAAACCGAGCATTACTGAAACTGACATTAAAACCACCCCCAAAACACCATCTTTATGAACAGAAAGCCAGCCGCATATAGATAGGGCTCCCAAAGCACTGAAGCACACACTTTGGAAAGGGCTCTGCACACACGCTTGCATGCATGCTTGTGTAAAGTCAACAGAAATAATCTGTATTGTGCCAGCACAGAATTTGGGTGCTGTTCTCCAGTCTAAAATGTAGGGTGCTCTTGTCCAGTAAAGATTAACTAAAAACAAGGGTGCTCTTGTTCAGTAAAGATTAACTGGGGAGAAGCATCAGGGCTGATGCTGTTTACCACTCTATCCCTTCTTTAAATACTTCCTCTATTCCTGTGAAAGCAACAATAAGGGAATGTTGGCAAACCTTAAAGTAAAGCAAATCCTGCAAATAGATCCAGCTTGGGGAACTCAAAGTCCTGAAGTTTTCAGGAGCATGATTCAACTCTTCCACCTACACAACAGTGTTCACACCACCATAAAATTAGACACAATCCTCCCTGAGATGAGTTACTGCATTACACCACTCCTCTGGGTGTTAAGCACAGCTGATCTGAAACAATCACCACAGACTTCCCCAGCCCATCAATGGCAGTGCATCATCTTCTATTTGTATTTCGCCACAGGTTTGCTTCCTCCATTCTCACTGACAGAGTTAACATTGTTTTACTGTGAAAGAAAGTAGTGGTGTAACATCAGCGCTTTCATCCACTCATTCACTCTCTTTTAAATTACCTTGTGTTACTTTATCTTAAAACCAAGATTTCTTCTCCTTTAAATCCATTTAGCTTAATTCACTGGTTTATTTCTGTTTATACACCATAAGACTATTCCAGCTGGGACCTTAGGTCCTCCAAGTTGGTGAAAATTCACACCTCGGAAAGCCAGGAAAGCCAGTTTCCCACCCAAGGCATCTGTAACTGATCCCTCCTGTGCATAACTGGCGATGGTAAGTAGTACTTACTTATTCTAGCTGCATTCATTGTATCAGATGATGATGGAGGGTTTAGCTGGGAGAGTTTAGCAGGTGTGCAATTCTGATTACTTCAAAAGTAGATCTGATTAAAGCCCAGCCATCTTTCACACTGTTGGCAACCAGAGATGTTCACACATACACTGAGAGACTGTGGTCAGCACACCTCATTGCAGTTGTGTCAAAGCAGCCCAGCAGAATCTATATCCATTAAAGCTACCAGCAAAGACATGAGAAGCAGAGCAGCTACCCACTACTGCTACACTCTTGTATATCCATCACTAAGATGATACCTTATGTATCAGACAGAACAGCTATCCAAGGGGGCAAAGGGGGCCATTTAATTTAGTGTACACAGCACTGTTTCTGTTTAGTGAGGTAAGGATGTGCACACAGAGTATGTGAATATGATTCTGGTACAACGAAGCTCACTAACATTACACTCAGGAAAAGGAACGTGCTGGATTGCATTGTGTGGCAGTCATGTACCCTGTTTCTTTACTTGCCTGCACCATCTGTAAGGACAGAGTTGATGTATCTGTTACAGGCCATTACTAGACCATGCCAAGTATACTGGAAATCAGAGCAAAGAGATGGAAGAGGTCTAAGTTTTGGTAAACTTAGCATTTTTTAAGGACTAACGTATTCACCAAGCAACCACGCTTTTATAATCTTGCAAATTTATACAACTTCAGAACCAAAGGACCATTTCTGTAATACACTGTATTTAATAGAACATGAATTTAGATGGCCAGCTACCATGCAAGTCTACAGAGAATGCACAACTGTGTGAAGGTAAAGGGTATAAAAAAGCACCCACCCACAAATACCCTCCCCAAAACAGACACAGCTGTCCTGGCTCCATGTGCTCTCTGAACACACAGTCCAGATCACATCCACAACCACATCCTCCCTGTGCCCCAAGTCAGAGCACCCATTTCTCCCTAACAACACAGTCTCCCCATACTCCAGTATTCAAGCTGCTTCTGCCAAGGGTCCATATCCAGTCAGCAAAATTCTTATTCCTAATAGGGACATCTCTATCTCTCAAAGTTATGATCTATGCAATTTTCCATTGCATTCCATTATTTCTTCCCCCTGAGCAGAACCCTGAAATGATTCAGCAGTATACTGTACGTAGTATTTAGGAAGATCAGCAAGGCCTTAGTGGTAACTTGTGCTGAAATTTATTAACACAGCTTCCAACCGTTTTTGATCCTAGGAAATGGATCTTTATTATGGGTCAAAGAACCCTGATTTCTTTCTTCCTCCCTTGCCCTTCTTTCAAATTGTCAATGAGCTGCTTCTGAGCAATGCCATTCCCTGCACATCTTAAGCCAGATGCCACCACATGCCGAGGGTGTAAGCCTCACAAACATAAACAACTGTAAATGTGTGTTTGATATGCTTCAGTTCCACTGGGATCTACAGCCCATTTCACATAGAAGACAGGGCACAGGAATGCAGTGAACACTATTCTAACTTCATTTCAATGTGGAATTAATTTAAGTCAAATTTATCATAGTCTACCATTCAACCAATGTTTCCCCTAAAGTTTCAAAACAGGTTTGTGTGACTGATAAGAAAAAATCAAGACTGTATATGTTATCTCACTAACCCAGCGTATTTCAAGTGCTGATTTTCTAACTGAAAAGAGGCGGTTAAGTTTGTTAAACGGCACTTGTATACAACTCTGGGGTTTCTACTGAGAGACTATACCCTAAGAAACATGGTGAACTGAAGGTTTTTTCCTATTCTTATTCTCTAAGGACAAAGCTCTGACTGGGTGGAGACTTCTGTGGGCTCACAAATAATGTTTATACTGTCTCCATTTCTTCCTCTTAGCTGTTGCATCACTAGTGCACTGACAATGGGTTTACCTTTACTTCTTCATGGAGAGATTCCTTCACTGATTCTCTAAAGCAGAAGGTATGTATTTGCTTTATAAACTCAAGGGCAAATGCATTTTAAGTTCACTCACATTAATACTCTCACTTGACTCAGCCGAGTGTCTTTTGCAGAGAGAACGTAGCAAATTCCAAATTCTTTAGCCAGATGAACCAGAAGCAACACAACATTCATATTTATTTAGTACCAAGGCTCCCTCAAGCTTTATATTGTCTGTAGCTCTTCCAGTGTCAAAATGAAATACCAGTTTATATGCAGTGTCATCCCCAGAAATGAAAAGAGTTTTTGCGTTCTGGAGATTTAAGTTTAACTTAATCCAATATCCTCTATAGTTCTGAAAAAGTAGGGTAGAAAACTCAAAACCAAACTGGTTTGAAGAGTCTTCTTGTCTACCACCCATCTTTGCAGGTATCACTCAGCAACTTAGTTCATGAAATCTCCTCTTCAAAACATAAACAACAAATAACAGATGGGAAAAAAAAAAAAATCAGTGCTCTTAGAATTTACTTCCTTTGTTTGCACGATCTAAACTCAAATACATTGGTTTGGGTTTTCTTTTTTTCTTGCTCACTTAAAGCAATGAAGTTTCAGTAAGGCTATTGTATAAGAACATAGAAGAGTTTGGGCTGGAAGGGACCTTAAAGCTTATCCAGTTCCAACCCCTGCCATGGCCAGGGCCACCTTCCACTAGACCAGGTTGCTCGAAGCCCTGTCCAACCTGGCCTTGAACACTGCCAGGGATGGGGCAGCCACAGCTTCTCTGGGCACCCTGTGCCAGCGCCTCAGCAACCTCACAGTAAAGAACTTCTTCCTTATATCTAACCTGAACTTCCCCTGTTTCAGTTTGAGCCCATCACCCCTTGTCCTATCACTACAGTCCCTGATGAAGAGTCCCTCTCCAGCATCCTTGTAGCCCCCTTCAGACACTGGAAGCTGCTCTGAGGTCTCTACGCAGCTTCTCTTCTCCAGGCTGAACAGCCTCAGTTTTCTCAGCCTGCTGTGTAAGATCTTGAGGAGGTATCAAGTGATTCTTCAATAGCTACACTAGACACACAGGCACACACTAAACTGGCTTGCTGCTCTCTCCTGAGGACCCTAACTAACAAGCAGTGCAAAATATCCTAGAACTGAAATGTGCAGGCCATCCAGAGAATTCATACGTCAGGGGGTTTAATTCATCTTTTTAGCTCTAAGTCGTTAAGTTACAAAGGATAACACAGTCAAGTTCTTGAATATCTTACAGGCTTGGGGTCTGAGAAATATGACACAAACTAAGAACTTGCCAAGGATTCGTGGTACAGGAAGTAATATTGTACGGGTCTTCACTACAAAGCCCCATTACAACACACAGAAGAGATCCATCCTGAGATCTGGTTACAAACACAGACCTTCCAGGGTAAAGGATTTTCCTAGGAATCTTTTGGGGACTAAAGGCAAAAACGGCTGAGGTAGAAGGTACCATAAAAGAATATTTCAGTTTTAATGTATACGGTGATTAAACGTACCCCACAACCCCACTGTTCAGACACATAATTTCCAAGCATGTGGACTTTACAAGAATTAGTGAAACTTCCCATCAACTTCCAGAACTGTGGAAACTGGCAACAATATGAAAACACTTCCAAAGCACTCGTTCAGACAGCGTATTGCCACGTCCTTCAGAGACGGCCAGCAGATGATTCCAGCAGTGGTACTTTCATTGTTACGAGCGGTAATGAAATTTAAGCACATGCTCTGCCCCCAAACTCAACAAAATCAAGCAAAAACCCCAGAAATCTGCAATGTACATTTCATTCCAGGCTCCTCTCCAAGGGTTTTAGTGGACACAAGGGGGCTCAGTTCTCCTTCACAATCTCAATGCTATTTCACACTTCTGCTCTTCAGAGTTTTTTCTCCATAAAGCGGACCCACTGGGCAATTGCTTCGGTTCCAGGAATAAAGGACTCGTGATCTGGATGTTTGACAGTTTTGAATAACACTGGCAGCGATAAAGCTGCAAACTATTTCAATTAGGTTTAACAGAGAGGTCCAAACTAAAGATACCTGAGCTGAGCTGGCCAGGGAAAGCGGGCACACTTTCTTAACTCTCCCAAAGAGGAAATTTAACAGCAAGATCAATGTATGTTAGACACCAGAAAATGGAACCATTAGGAACCATATCCATAGGAAACCTGGATTCATTATTTCCACCACTTTCAGAACTACTTATTCAGCTTAGGAGCACTAATGTACATGAGCCATCCAGGAGTAAATAAGTAGCTCTGAAAGCACTAGATAAGCAATAAGACTATTAGAGAAATTTAGAACTGACAATGGAGCAGAAACTAAAGCCAGATTTCCAAGTTACTACTTTGCAGAGGTCTGAAAAGGATGAATAAAGGGAAGGGACAGACTGATACCATGATCCTGCAAGTTTTACTTCATTAGAAAACCATTCCATAACATTAAAATGCCTTTACCTCCATCTTGTTTTTTTTCTGTAATTGTCTGCAATCACCTCCTTATTGCCACCTGACACTGACTTTGCAAGAGTATCTTAAAGTGAAGCTCCAAGTGGGAGATCTCCATTGTGTTGCTTTGCAAGGGACAGCTTTGACAGTTAATGTTTCCAAGCTAAGAAACACAGGGTCTTCCCATCCCACCCAGAGTAAACCAGAAAACCACAGATAAAGTGAGTGAGATGGACTGGAAAGCCTCTTGAGACAATTAAAGGTGGGACACTCTATAGTTGCCAACCACAGCAAGTATAAAACATGACCTCGACAGATATCACTGCTTCACATAAAGGCAATACTTAATACTCCAAAGGATCAGCTGAGACTGAGCACCACTTCTGCTCACAGACTTCAACAAAAGCAAACCCAAGAAGCCCTCAAATTCCCCCCACTTTCATTTAAATGGACACAGACAGCAGCTAAGTGCCTGACAGCTGCCTCCAACAGAAGCTTTGTACTTGAGCCATGGAGACCAAGATAGAAGAATGGATGTGCAGGTGTTACGGGCACCACTGGTTAGAAGTACAAAGGCAGAGCTGCAGCCCACAGCTAACATTGCAGAGCAAGGAAACCGCAACTCAGAAGTACAGAGCACACGCAAGCTGACTGAATACACTGTATTTACACTATATTTGGTAAGTACTACATCAAATAGATATTATCCTTTTTTATTAGTTTGTATACAAATGGTAAGTGCTGCAGTTGCAACTAAAGACAGCAATAACAGAGCAACGGCACGTAGGCCAGATGTGACTACAGCACTATAAATACTGTCAGCTTTTAGTTTTATGCACTCTTCTGAGAGTTTCTTAGGTTGTGAAGTATGTTATGGTGTTACAGAATCATAGAAAGTCTGAGGATGGAAGAAGCTTCTGCAGGTCCTCCTTCCTCTGGCTCAAGCTGGGCCACCTAGAGCCAGTTGCCCAAGACCATATCCAGACAGCTTCTGAATATCTCCAAAGATGGAGACTCCACAACCTCCCTGCACAATCAGCTCTAGTGCTTGGCACTCTCACAGTAAGAAAGTGTTTCTTGAAGAGCAGATGGAGCCTCCTGCATCCCATTTTGTTGCCTGTCACTTCTGGTCCTGTCACTGGGCACCACTAGAAAGAGCCTGGCTCCCTCCTCCTTGCACCATCCCTTCTGGTGCTTATACACACTGATGAGATTCCACCCTGAGCCTTCTCTTCTACAGGCTGAACAGTCCCAGCTCCCTCAGGCTCTCCTAGGGTGAGATAAGGTCTAGTATCTTAATTAGTCATCTTCATGGCTCTTCATTGGACTCTCTCCAGTACATCCATGTCTCTCTCCTACTGGAGATCCCAGAACTGACTACAGGCGTCACCAGTGCTGAAGACAGTAGAAGAATCACCTCCCTTAACCTGCTGGCAATACTTTGTCTAATTTGTTCCAAGACAGCACTCACCACGCCTGCCTCAAGGGCACATTGTTGGTTCACGTTCGACTTGGTGTCCACCGGGACCCTCAGGTCCTTTCCTGCAAAGCTGCTTTTCAGCTGGGTGGCCCCCAGGATATATTGGTGCATTAAATCGTTCCTCCCCAGGCAGGGGACTTTACCCTTGCCCTTGTGGAACTTCATGAGGTTCCTGTCAGCCCAATTCTCCAGCTTGCTGAGGCCCCACCTTGGGCAGCAGCACGATGCTCTGGCATATGAGAAACTCCTCCAGGTTTGCTGTCATCAGCAAATATGCTGAAGGCATACTCTGCCCCATCATCCAGATCAGTAATGAAGACACTAAAGAGGACCAGACCCAGTACTGACCCCTGTGGTACACCACTGGTTACTGACCTCCAACTAGACTTTGTGCCAGTGGTCACTACCCTCTGTGCCTGGCCATTCAACCTGTCCTCAGTCTAACTCTCCTTACGTTGAGATGTAAGCTACAGGCTTCTGAAAGGCAACGAACAGTTGCAACCTGATGCACTGCAAAAATGATTTCTTTTTGCTTGTATTATTTTATCAAATCTCAATGCTAACAGAGTCGATGAGTTATACTGCAACATACGTGAAACGAGCTACCTAACTTTCTTTAGTTAACAAACTGCCCTCACAGCAGTAATAAGAAACTCAGTAAGAGGGTTACCCTTCCCTACTGTCCTACCCACTCCAAAATCATGCAAAATTAAGCTCTCCCCCACTTCATCAGCACTTGCACAGGAAGCCAGATGAGAACATTATTTCAGCTTGAAGTTGACTGCAGAAGGATTACAAAGGATCCTCCACTGACAAATACACTGAAGATGCTTATGTTGGTACAAGGTTGCTTCTTGCAGCAGCAGCACTGGCTTAATGTCTGTGTAACTATGACTCAAGATGATGCCAAAACTAGAGAAACTTCTTCAATAAAGTCTCAGAATTTACAAGCAAGACACTTCCATAGAAGAATCAAGCATTTAAACTGCAGATACATCATATTTAAACAGCATCTCTGAATATTATGGATCCTTCAGCAGTGAAAAATGAAATGGTGTTCCTTTTCTTGTTGCTGATTTGGAGTTGCTCAGTGCTGGGCTAGCACCATTTCATTGCTGTATTAAGTGCCAAGAAGAGCTGTAGTACGAAGCAGCAAAAGGTGATTTCCAGCCCATCCAAGATTTGTATTCAGTTTCTACCTAACAACTTCACTGATGCATGAAGGCAGAGTCCAACTTCAAAGGTTGAAGGCTGGCATGAATTAAGTGTCCCTTAAGCCAACCAGTCAGTCCAGAGTGCAGATGCAGGCAGACACCCCAAAGAGATGTTCTTTTCACTTTAAACTTCAGTTACTTGAAGAAGAAACCAAACTTTTCACGGTTAAGCTCTCCTCTTCCCATATACACTGCTTTTAACAGTGTCAGCAGCCTAAAGAGCAATGGTTTTGGTAATTTTCTCATGATGCTGCCCACCACACCAATGACATTCAGATCACAAGATCTGTATTTAGGCCTAGAAGTTAATACATCCATACTCTGCTCATTCCAGCCTCTCTAGAGATGGACCACAAAGAACTCATTTTGCTGTCAGAGTACCGACATGACTGAGATGTGCTTTTAGAGGACACTGATCTCATTTCATGTTCTTCCACTTTGATCACTTAACCTGACAGAAGCTCAGGTAACTGGGTGAGAAAGACACTTGTTAACAGGAAGCATGAAATGTTTTTAACAGGCTGCTACTTCCTTCTTAGGTGAATCACAATGGCACACAGCGTGGCTGATGTAAAAGACTGCTATCATATGTCATGGTTGCAAAAGTAACTCATTCATTCACCTTAAAAGCCCGATGCCATAGCTTTTCATACAAGACACAAATGTAGTTTACACACAATTTGTCAATCCTCTGCAAACAGCAGAATCACTCAGAGTATGACAATAGTGCTACACTTGTAAGGTCAAACCAGAGTACACTTTGGATACATCATGTGCACATAGGAAAGCTGGAATTGTATTTTAACCTGCATGTTAACCAGTAAGTAACCAGTCAGCATTATATAAACTGGAGACTACACAACAGCAAGGAATTGTAACCTTTACATGTTTTACTACAATCTGAAACAAAGAAAGCCCTACAGGTCAACCATTCTATCTGAGATGTCACTTGATTTTCCACAACACACACATACAACTCACATTATGATTGACACCCTTCAGAATAGTAAATGCATTCCTGAGGGACTTAACTTGAATAAAGGAGTCACAAATGTGACTGAGATGACAAATGCTAGCACAGGAACTAAGTTGTAAGGTGACTGGCAATACTATGGGTGAGCAATCAATCAGTCCAGAGATAAGTATAACACTTCCTCAGAAGCCTGAGGACTATCCTTGGACCCATTATGAAATGGTTAGAAACACTAAAGCTGTCAGATGCTATGCACACACACGTTTTACACATCCATTTTCATGTAATCTCCTGGTTTGTACCCACAGCTAGGCACACATCTCCACTGGTGTTTTATAATCAGGGACAACATTCAGAACTGTTCTTTAACTGAAAACTGTCTCAGCTGAAACACTGCTGTGGTACTTACTCCCTATCCTTCAAAGTGGCACAGACTTCACAATACTTTTTCCAAGTTCTTCCAGTTCAAATAGCTATGGTACATTGAGAACCCCTCCATACCAAATGCTATGCTACTCATCCCTCCCCTCAGGCACATGTCATTTACAAAGTTGTTTTTAAGACCATTTTGCATCTAAACACTTATTACAAAACCCCAAACACTACTGCACAACAAGTAAACAACAAAATGGTTCTTGTCAAACCCAGCCTTTGACTTCCTTATGTATTTCTTCCTTTCCTTCTTTCTTTCTTCCTTTCTTTCCTTCTTCCACCCTGTACAGTACTCAGCTTCAACCACAGTCTCTATTAATTCACATCCAAGCTGGATGTGACTGGTTACAGTGTCACATATGTTATATCAACACACTTTGCAAATTAAAAAACATGCTTGGATGTTTGGGATTCACTACTCCCAATCTCTTTGTTGCCTAATTTGTTATACTTCAATACCTCAAAGCCAGAGGTGTTCTTATGATTTCAACATCCACAGGGGGGAAAAAACCCATCACCACCACCACAACCACCCGGGCAGCTCTTTAATTCTACCCTTTAAAAAAGTTGGAAGCACCCAAGAAAAACCAAGGTGAAAAGCAGCTGGAGTAGCTCAGTCAGTGGTGTCAGCAGGACACGTTCACTGAACTTTCACCTTCCTGTTCATAGGATGTCTTTGGAATTTCAGACTACAACTAAACTTCAGCTACAAACAACAGCGTACACAGCAGGCACATGCCACGCAAGCAACACAGCACCACTTGAGTGGCAGTCACTTTGGTCTGTCCCCTGTCAGCTCCTGGGGACACTACTTGGGAAACCAAGAATCAAAGCAGCAAAGCCACTATCAAGCACTTACATCCTGATTATCTCTTTGCAGCTGTTGCACTCCTCCAGGATCCACCACGATTTTGCATCTACTCCATTAAAATCCTCCCATGTATCCATAATCTAAGGAAATAAGTAAGTTTCTAAGGGAATAAGTATCCAAATCTTTCAAAGTTAGCCATGTTCTCCTACTGTTTCACATAACCAATACGTTATTATTAATACACACATCTTCAAATCACACTCACAACATGAGAATCTTCTAAGCTCATTTCCCATTCAGTGACAAATGTATTTTCAGTTCTCAAACATATTTCACCTCAAAATGTGCCTCTGGATTATTATTATGGCACTAGTTGAGAGTCAAAACCAAAAATTCTAAATCCTTATTATAATGACTATTTCCTCATGGGAAGTTTTTTCCTTCCTATTCGTCTGATTACTGCACACAATTCATGAGTGACAACACTGCAGGATGCAAAAGCGCTATGTAACATAATCATGTAAGACTGTCCCAATGCACTGTATATGAAAAAGGATAACATCACACTTCCAAATCAAGCTATTAGATCACCATGACTCCTGAATGCTCAACTGTGCAACCATTAAGTTATCTTTGCTAAAATGATTTAATAATCACATATCTGGGTGGAGGCTGATAGAAGGCCAAGCTATTATGTGAAAAGCAGAAATAAAGATGTGTGATTTTCTATGTATCTATGGCCAATGACTCAACACATCACTATTCTCTTCTTCTTCACCTTATTTTCACCTTTTCTCTACAAGCTTCCCTGGACTAAGGGCATAGTAACGGAGGGCTGTATTCAGCCATGTGTTTGCTGATGGACTCGGTTCACCTGGGCTGTCTGTCACAAGAAGCTGGATTCTAGGTGCCTTGCCCTTAGCGTGCACAAGAAATAGGATCTTCTGCATTTGACAGATGTTGATTTCCATAAAACCAAAGACTTCAATCTCTAATACCTCTGCTGCTGACAAATTTGACTGAAATAGGCCACAGAAATCAAATCTCTAGGTGGAGAAGGAACAGACAGAGCTCATCCACAAGCCTTCTTTCCTTAGGAGACCAAGCTGCAAACACACCCAAAAGGAAGAGTTAGTTTGGAAGGACAGAGCTCTGCATAAAACCGCTGGACTTTCACCCTGCGCTCAGAAGCTGACTAACCTCCAGGACGAGCTGTTACCCAACAACAGCACGCAGAGGTGATGCGCAGCACGTTCTGTATCCTGGCCTACGCTGACAAGATGTTGCGGTCGGGAAGCAGCGCCCACGTTTTGCTGTCTCCGACGTGAACTTTCTGACTGAACCGCGACTCCTGGTCACTTGTGTGTGATCACAACATTTCAAACCCACAAGCACTCCGCCCTGCAATCCCTCCATCGTTACTTTCCCCGATGACACACACCAGCACTTCCAGACCTTATTTCTTCACGCGGGGCCAACCCTCACGACGCAAACAACAAAACTTCTCCGGAGCAAACCCCGGCCGTCACCGGCACCAGCACGGCGGTGCCGGCGGGCGCCCCAGAGGAGCAGCCGCCTTCCCGCCGGGGGCTCCGCAGCCCCTACCGAGGCCCCCGCGGGCTGGCCGGGCGCAGCTGGGCACACTGGGCAAAACAAAGGGACCACCGGGGAGGCCCGGGGCGACAAGGGCGGGGAGCGACCCCCGGCCCGACCGGCGGGCGAGGAGGCCCCAGCCGGCTCCCAGAGGACTGCGTGAGGGCCCGCGGCCCTCGGTCGCCACGGCGACAAGGCCAAAATCCCGCGCGGGGTGGAGGCGCCCCTTTGCCAACCTCCTCCGCACGGCAACCGGGGCGAGGAGGGGCGGGCGGCAGCCACCGGCAGCCCCGGCCCGCTCCCTCTCAGCCCCGGCCCCGCTGCCGCGCCCGCTCCTCCTCCTCGTCCTCCTCCCCCGTCCCGCTCACCAGGCTCCGCTCCGAGCGCAGGCAGCGGGCTCACCCCGGCACTCACAGCGGGGCTGGGCGGGCTGAGCAGCGGCGACCCCACGGCGGGGACCATCCTCCGCTCCTGCCGCTGCCTCCGCGCCAGTCCCCCCTCCGCGCAGCCCACCCTGCTGCTCGCACGCGCGGCACATGGCAGCCAATCCGAGCGCACGGGCTGAGGCGCGGAGGCCAATCAGAAAGGCCGAGACGAGGGAAGGCGGAGGTTGAGATTGGCGTGAGACCCGTCAACAAGTTAAGGTGGCCGAAACAGGAACTGCCGGAGACTGGCACCTCAGCTGACCAATGGGGAGAGCGGGAAGGGGAGCACGCAGGGGCGATAGGCGGGCAGAGGTACTTAAAGGGGCATTGCCCGCGTTCTCTGCCGTCCTCGGCTCTGTAGCAGCATCAGCTGTTCCAGTGCAAGCTTCCCGACACTGCTGGGGAACGAAACCCTTCATCCGCCTTCCTTTTGAATTAAATCTGACCGGAAAAGTGGTGGTTTGGCCTCTAAATTAGAGGCTCAGTCATTAGCAGCTCTGCCCCTGCTAACCCCCAATTCAACTACTAGTCACAGTAAGACAGAGAGAGCTTTTCACTTCCAGCCTCAGTTGTTTTCTTCCGCAGCTGTTCTGGAACTCTTTTCCAATGAATTTTCCTATTCCTAATGAACGCAACCAACTCCATCTACTGACCAAGGAGTTTCCACAGGAATGTAAATAAGTGGATAGAGTATTAAGGGTAACATTTTTTTTTTTTCCCCCCAGAAACTGTACCACAGCACAACTTGATCAGTTTGTAAGTGGCATGTCAAAGCAGGAGAGGCACAGAAAGGAGCTACAGCCAAACAATGGATTTAAGAGATTGGAATAGTTAAGAAGAGAGACGAGTTTTACTTCAATACCTGGGAAAAATCAGTGCAGAATAGTACTCACTGCATCTTAAGACCAGTTATTTTCACAGGTACAGATCACAGTTTATCAAAGATTGTTGTGAAGATTTGCAATAGCTAGCAATTCGTCTGAATGCTTTCAAATATATAACCTATGCAGCCCCAAACCAGTTGCAGTGTTCTTAATGCCCGGACTGTTTGTTCCAAGACTGCTCACTAGTCAATGCAAAACTATTCCAGGAGAATTCCTCTTCCTCTCCTCCCCCTGACCTCACACGACAGAGAATTTCTGAGGAAAGACTCATAGCTTCAGGGAAACAACCAGACCCCAGTCTCCTCAGCTGTCAGACACCCATGGCATTCACCACAGCAGCCCAACTCACAGTACATGGTAGAAATCTTCCCAGTTACAGAGTTCAGGAAACATCTGAGGAATATTCTGTATCTGATTTCAGAGGGAAACAGCTGGACTGCAAAGAAAGTGCACATGACAAATTGTAAATGACATAACTCAAATAGTGCACGTTTATTCTGAACAGTATTTCTAAAGAGTTTGAGAAAAAACCAAAAACATGCTCCTGATGTACAAGGGCAATGATACAGATTAAAAATGGACCACCTTATTGTAAAGAATTTGTTCCCCCTGCAACTTAACTTGTAACATTGAGAATGCATCTGCAAACCGTATACAGTTTTAGTGAATCTTAACTCAAGACACCAAGGGGGAGGGGGGGGGGTCCTTAGCCAAATGAATCAGGAAGCAGTTGCAGATTCAAAAGAAACATCCAAGTCAGCAAACACTTCACAAAACACAGACTTTGTGCATAGCAGCTGACCCGGATTACAACATGGGGGAGAAAAGAACAATTCAGGGGATCAGATTTTTATTAGACACAGGGCACCATCAAGATTTAACGAAATACAACGTAAGTTTATTTCAATGGTAACAGTATGTCATATTTAGTTGGCAGGTTTAACCATTAGCTGCATCATGTAAATTCAACCGGCTTCTGTATACACAAAATAAATTCTCTCCTTTCCCCTCCCAAAAATGAGGGATATCTCTCCTGGATGATTCTTTTTCCCCTGTACCATGGTTTCCTCTAATAGGAGTCTTTTTGTGGATATCATCTTCATCCTTCAACTGATGTATGACAAAACCAGTTGCAGAGATTCAGGAATAACTCGTATATACACAATTTACACTCTAAAGCTGTTAGTTACATACATTTTTCTTGCTTTATCTTCATCCAGAAGAGGAAGTGCTAATATCTTTTTTTCTCCCAACTTTCAGAAAATTCAGTTGTTCATAAGCTGTTATTTCCAAACTCAAAGGAGGTCCTGCTGCAGCAATGACCAAACTAACTGGAGGTCCCTGCAGTAAGCAGACAATTCACACAATTTCAGTACCTCTGGGTAACAGCACTAAGATACAGCATTCTCCTCCCACGCTCAACATGACCGATATGCCAATAAAATACAACTGTTTGTCACCCAGAACTACTGACCTTCACCTGCCCTTATCCATGTACAGGGAACACAGCTTTCTATGAGATTCAGATTAAACCTTGTATTCAAGATTAAACAACTGGCTTCCAGAATTAATAGCCTGGGAAAAGGAGTCTTAGATTTGTGGTCACTCTCTCTTCTACCTCCTACAAAATGTTTTAACAGGAGTTACAATGAGGCAGGTTTGCTGTAGAATAGGAGCTTTAAGAATTGTTTTCAGGGATACATTCATAGAATGATGGCAGCCCAAAGCAAAAGAGACAGAAACAAAGGTTAATCCAAGTAACTTCAGACATCAGACTCATACTTTTAAACCTGAAGGAAAACTGTTTGTGAAACACACCGATTTGTGGAAGCCTACGACAACAGCAAATCCTAAGAGTTCATATCCCCACACCCATCTACCCAACCCAAACACTTAGTTCTATTAGAATGAAGAGCACTTTGCTTGGCACCAGAGGCAGCTATGGTCTGAATTACAGCTGTGCTGCACAAACATCCTCAAATACAATACTATCCCTCTCCCTGCACATACTTCTCTCGGTTTGGTCTACAGATGGCCAGGGAAACTATGTTGGCATATGACAAGCTAATTGTGCTTCAATACACCCCCTTCTAGAAAGATGCTGAAACTGCCAACGTAACCAGTGCGAGCAGGTCCTAGCAGTACTAAAAATAAGCTTTTGTCAAAACTAGGCTGCCTCTGGCTGAGGAAACCGTTTGCATCTTTCTAGCCAGAGTCTGCCACAGAGTGCTGCAAACACAGATGCTCAGGCCATGCAGAGGGGCTTTTGTTGTTAGCCATCTGCCCAACCCCACGACCCAATTAGTGCAAACCCAGCAAATAAAGTATCCACTTTCCAGCATAGGTCTGTCAAGATGTACTCCACCAAGGACTGCACACCTCTGGGAAAGGAGCAGTAATTCTGGAGCAGCTATAGTCACCCCTCTGGGTATCAAAGACCACAATGTGCAATGAGGGGTGCCATCCCTTGCCTCACCACAACTCCCTGTCTTGAAATCCTTAGTTCCCAAGTCACCCTCGAATGACAGGACAGCACCTACTAACTAGATGTATGCTGCAATGCACACTATAGAGGCTGGAGGTTTTCAAAGCAGATGCATTTGAGATGCAGTCTTCGACTTTAAAAAAACAGGAAAGGAATGCAGTTCAATATCTACTTGGGGGATGGGGCAGGTTGATGTTGTCTCAGCTCAGTGCACTTTCCCATGTGCTTGGAGAAGAGTCCAAGCTCAAGTTGGTATTTGTATTGGCATACACAGGATTGCTGGCAACAGTGCATAGAAAGGAGCACTGACATTCACGCAAACAAAGCATGGAAAGATGCAAAGCAGGCTTAGTAGAGTTTACTGTAGCTTTGAGGTTACAGTACTAGGAAGAAGCCAGTCAGCCTATTTTCCAAACCCATAAAATGCTCTAATATAGGCTGCTTTCTCTGGTGCTCCATGAACATGCTCTCAGAGAGGAGAACTGCATTATTACCACTGAACAGGGCAAGGGGAAAATCGTTTTCAGCAGGGCAAACTGTGCAGTTCCTCACCACCTCCTCCCAAAGGAACATATAAACACAGGAAGCCAAGCTCATCCCAACAAAATCCAGAAAACCCCTGCAAACCTCTGTGATTAGGGTTGGATTTATGTTTTCCTTCTCAGCCGTGCTGCCTGGTCTCCTCAACCCTTGCCTCATCTCAGATGTCACCACACACTTAGTAGCTGTAAAAAATGTGGTTTATGTTATCAAAGCTGGTATCAAAGCCCTACAGCATTTCACCCATTTTTAAAGCAAGGGTACTGCCTCAGGATGTGTATTTTTACAAGGTTACTCTTGCCAACACCAGATGTAGCTCTTACTCTGGCAAAAGTCTGCTGGGAGCTGGGTAAATGAAAATGAAAACCAAAGACCACTCTAAATTCTCCTGTCGGTCAGTTAAGAAATGTAGCACCAGCTTGGGTAAGGAGTAGTTAAAAAACAAAAGCGTTCAAAAAGGTCAGGCCAGGCAGAGTGGAAAGGTATGGTGAAGCAGCCCACCCTTCCACCCTTCTCAGCAAAAGATGGAGGAAAAAGCCATACTCGAAAATATTGGGAAGAACTAAACATATTTTTGAGGTGGGAGGAATTAAGAGGAAGAGTGGGAAGTACTGAAGTAACATTCAAAGGTTGGGGGGGGGGGGGGAATAAAGTACCCTGTAGGTTATAAAAAACACAATAATGTGGGAGTCAAAGGACAAGATATTGCTTTTCCTTTCCCCTCCCCCCCCACTGGATTTACATTCTGCTTATTGAAAGAAATAATTGTGAAGGGAGCTTGTCACCAGGATAACCTGCTCAAGCCCTCCACACCTCAAACTTAGATCTACACACCTTTTCCCACCCCAACAAAGAACGAAATACAACAAACAAGAACCCAAAACCACACCCCTCAAAAAAAAAAAAAAAAAAAAAAAGAAAAATGCAGACAAAACCCCCAAACCCCAACAAAATCAACCCCTAACGTATCAGAAAGGAGAGCTCAAAACCCCACCCCAACCCCAAACATGACTGGACAATCCTTGGAAGAAGCATTACATTACATTTTGTTGGAGAGAGGTCAAGAAGAAAAAATTAAAGAGAATGAAGGGGTGGAGTTAAAACCAAAAATCAAACTCAAGAGGCCTCTCTTTCCTTATTTGGCGACAAGCAAGTGCAAGAAAGTGTTCGTTGGGGGTTTGTTCAGTTGTCGGTCTTTTGCACATCTGCGTTCTGGCCAAGATAAGGGGCTTTGAGGTTTTTCTGCAGCACGTGGGCATCTGCAGGCTCTATCCTCTTGTAGTAGTTTTTCTTCGTCTCGATGATCTCAAAGCCAAACTTTCTGTAGAAGTCAATCGCAGACTCATTGCTGATCTGGACATGCCTGGGACAGAAAGGAAGAGAGAGAGAGAGACAGAGATCAGAGCTTTTTGTGGTTCGGTCTTCTGCCTCCACATTCAGAACTGTCAAAGACATGATAAGGAAAAGAGCTGCCTAGATAGAGACAGGAATGCTGGTGGAAAATCAGGACTAGAAATTTTGGTCTTCCCAAATCAATTCCGAACTAACGCACAGCTCCTGGACGGGCTGTAGTAATCTTTCTGAGAAGTGGCAAACATTTTCCCTCATTAAAGCTCTTTTAAGGAACACAAATAACAGACAACAGCATTAATAGCTCGATAATTCCAATTTTTCTTAATCTGAAAGTGACAGAGATTTTGTGGAAATATATTACAAAGTTTGACTGCAGAGCCAATTTTAGCTTCCTGTAGTGACACTTCTTAGGTGACCAAAACAGTTGTCTGACTGCTGATCCCTACATGCTGCCACACAAAACTGGCAATGATGCAATTTTAACTCTTTCTCACTTCCAAGTACCCCCTCTCTCCTCACAAAAAGCTATGGAAGCATAAAAAAAAGCCCCACAGACTTACAAAGTCCTTTTCCCCTTTTACCTATCTCCCCCAGAGTTTTACAGATCTTGCTAGCATATTCCAAGAGTTTCAAGGCCTCCAAAACCAACAGCCACCAGTTCTTAATCCTAAGCAACTAGGAGATTTATTTGCACAAGTTCTATTGAAATAAAAATAAGAGAAAAGGGATGTTTGGCTCAACAAAAGGCATTCATTAAACACTCCCAAAAGTCAGTGGACACTGCACCAGCTCATGAATCACTTTGTCATGATAACATGCTGCTTAACCATAGAACCAAAGCAACTTTGGGAGCAACAGCAGAACTAAACAAAAGATCTTAGTGTTAAGCCAAATAAACACAAAACAGCTAAAAGGGAACTTTATAATAATGACAAATTTACACACTGATAGCTAATTGGGTGCTAAGCTACATGGTATGTTCAGACAGAAGATGCACATGCAGCAGAGACAGTAATAAAAATCTAATAACTTCATTATGCCCAACTTTGGGACCTACTTATCACCATCCCAGAATCCTACTCTAGGAAGTGGAAAGGATTATGAAGGATCCATTTTTTTTTGCATTAAAACCAGCAAACAGTTTCTTCAGTATGCACACACAAACATGCAAAAGTAGAAATGAAAGCCTGTGCCAGCTAGCAGGCATCTGAGAGTTTGTAACCACTCCTTCAGAGGCAGGAGAGCAGGAATACAAGCCAAAAGCAGCTGTACTCAGACTCCTCTTTAAGACACCTCTTACAGAGATGGCTGAAAGCTACAACAGTAGAGGACTTGGAAGACTGCATCTCCTTGGCAGAGTAGGGAAAAACTTGAGAAAAAAGTCACTCCATTTATATTGATATTGGTGTATCAAGCACTAGCATTTTTAGCAGTCCAAGCAAGTGTTGAAGGCGCAGTTCTGTGACAGCATAAGTCCATTCAAGCTGTACCTGCTGTGAATCTATCCCTAACAGTGCACCATGTTTGTACTGGTATAAACTGGCAGTGACGGACGAGAGAAGTGAGCACTTGGTAATCACACAGATACCAGTGAGCTGGGAGAAGCAGAAGTGTGCAGCTGGCAGCAAAGGGGAAAACAAAGCTTTGGCATCTATGGATTTCAGGCTCTATTTCCATGGTGATCTCTTTAGAACGGCAGTGATCTTTTAAGTAGTTCTGTCCTCTACCCCAGTCCTTGTTCTCAAGTCTGCATCACACCAAATGTTTATGCAGACATGCAGTTGATATAAAAAACAAAACAAAAAACAAAACAAACCCAGCCCCACCCAGAATCAAAATTGGAAACAGCTTCCCAAGATGGGTCAGGCACTGACCTGCTTTACTGTGTTGCTGCATAAACAGCTGACCTGGCAGAGTGCAAGAACAGGAATAAGCATTTGGGCCTTGCTACTGAACATGAACCTATATTGCCTGCAAGCACCTCTGATCTGGGGTTCTAACCCACACAGTACTGCCATAAAAGACAGACAGCAAATGCACCAAAACTGCATGCAAGACTTGCAGCATTTTCCATTCTGTGGCTGACACTGTATGGTAAGAAAAGAAATAGAATAATTCTTCCACATTTTTTTGTTATACTCATTACTCTGCTGCAGAAAGTCATTTGTAACTAAACTACATCCAAATACAGCAAATTTGCAGAAGCCCTTCTAAAGCAAGCAAGGCTTAGTTTTCTTAGCATCACACAAGCCCAGAATGTGACCCCACATGTTCTTGGATCTCCCTCCCTTTGCTCCCATATTTGCCTTTATCATCTCTCAAAAAAATGCATGAGTAGAATTCATTTACTTACAGATAGATGTTGTCAAAAGTGCCATCTTTTTCACAGATGTTTAAGACATGATTCAACATTTTAGTTCCTGCCAAAAGGTAAAGAGATACTTAAGAAAACTGGAAGTGGACAATAAAGTCTATACTTAGCTAAGGGCTTTCTTGAGGAGAAGGAGGTTAACTGCAGATAGGTTAAAATGACCAAGCTTGTGAGAACTAGGCAAGGCAAATAAAACATGGCTTATAAGTATTTCACTATGTTTCTGACTGCTCACAAAAATCTAATTTATTGTTTCTCTGGAGAAAAAAAAAAACCAAATGCAAACAAGCCAACAACAAAACACCATCCCAGAAGCACATGTATAAAGCAGCTTATTTAAACACTAGCTTCAAGGTCCTAAACTCGCCTCAACTATGGGGTCAAAACAATGTATAAAGCAGTAAGAGCACTGGTAAGTTTTCTAGTAAAGACCTAGTAATATAATTTAAAATAAAGTCATTTTTCCATTCCGGCTTGTCAAAGCAAACAAGTTACTGTAAGGTCTTGATTAGTCTGTCCCATAAATCTGCAACATGGAGAAAAGAGCTAAATGCAGTATAGACAGAAAGCAGGTATTGCCCCTGAGCAGTGACAATCAGTATTGAAAAAGATAAATACAAACACCCCTTCCCTTTAGAAACCTAATGAAGGAATGTTGTGTTCTACTTATACATGACTTGCATACTGGCTGTGTACCTCTAACAAGTTATTTCATGTGTCTGTGCATCAATTTTCACATCCACAGAAGCAGAGTATTTACTTCACAGTATGATAACATGATTAAAATACTCTGCAATCCTGAATTAGAAAGTTCTACAAAAAGCCCATTTCTGAAAGGCAGGGAAAAAGGAGCACATCATAAATCATACCCCTTCCCCAAAGTCCCTTCCAGAGAAATTAGTGGCCTGAAAGTGAACGATCTTGGTCAAAAAGCATTTAGCAGGCTGCACAGCAATCTGATTTCTTTGAAGACTCAGATACAAAAGAAGATCCTCCGTACCTATTCCTAGCCTTCGGTAGGGTGCCAGGCATCCGAGTGTCATTATGTACAGTCTCTTCTGGTTCTGCGAGTGATCCACCCTACAGCACACTGCTCCCACTGCAATGTCATTGAAATAGGCTGCCAGGGAAGGAAACAAAATGTTACCAGTCACAAATTCAAACTGTACATACAGCTCCTTCATTTACACCCTATTTCCTTCCTTCCCTCTTGCTAATTCTCCCATCCAAGTGGGATATCATACTTTGTGGCTTAACACTAGGAGTTACACTACCAATGGTGCTTTGACAAACCAGCTAGCAGTGACACCAGGATGTAAGCTGGCAGCACACATCACAGGTTTTCTGTCATAACAGAAAACCTGCCCATTCCCAGTAAAGTGGAATCTATTTAGAACACAAACCCTCTGATGTTCAGACTGGGGCTTTTTTGAGGTTCCCAAACAGTTCTTTTTCACTATGTAAAACAACAGAATAGAAGAATATGCTATTCAAGACCATTATGGATAGCAATGATGAGCACTTCTGCCACCACAGACCACAGTTACCGGCAAGAACATTTGTACCTAATTTGGCTAGTTCGCCAACCTCCAGTACATCCTTGTAGAACTTGTCATTGTAGCTGACAGGAAAAATGACCTGGTTTAGCCTCTTCAGCTGCTTAATGTTGTGTGGCGTCACATCTCCCAGCTCGATCCGGCTACTGGAACAAATCAAAACATGCTTAACATCTGATACACACCTAAACTTAATGATTTTATTTATGCTTAGAGAACTGTCTCAGCTAAAAATCAGCTTGACACATATTTGAACTGCAACATTCAACCTGTACAATTAAGTCTTCCATTGGTGGCTTATTTACTCCCAAACCCAATTTCAGTCTGTACTATACAGTCAGAAGGTTCTCAGGACACATGTACCATAATGACGTACCATAGCATATGTGTGGGTTTATTGGATGGAAGACAGGAAGAGCACAAGTTTCTGCAGGAGTCTTAGCTTTAACTTTATCCCATTAATTTCCTCATCAAGATTGGGAAAAGGGTGGGAACTGGGGGAAGGGGTGTAGGAGAGGAGAGAGAAAAGATGTGAGGAACAGGAGGCTAGAACAGAGACCAAGAAAACGAAGTCCTTATCTGTGCTTCCAAGACAGCCTTAATTTTACCACTTATCAATATAAAGCTTATACTTGGACAAAGTATAACTAGACATCTATCTGAAAAACAGTAATGTGTGCAGCATACTCATATGAAGCCTAATACGCAAGTGTGCCACTCTCAAGGTGGTATCAATATTCTTCCTGCTGACAGAGAGCAGAATCACAACCTTAAGATACCCAGTACTGCACTGAATTACACTGAAAAGAAACAAACCAAACTCTTCTCCCTTTTCCAAGACTAACTTCCTGACAGAAACACTGCTTACATAGAAGAAAATATATATATATATTGAAGAAAAAAATATATATATACACACACATACACTAGTTGTTCATATTCCCAAGTCACTTTCTTGGCTGCAGCTGGGCAGGTTTAATGACGACTACAAGAATGAAAAAAACCCAAACAAGAAGATAATAAAATTCTTTCCCCAGATGGTCACCAGAATAGGCAGGAAGGGAAAAAGCCAATGCATGTTGAGTTAGAGATACACAGCACCTTTTAGAGACCCATCTAGTATTAACTAATGGACAACTAACTAATAGATGATTTTGCAATTCTCCATCAGATTATTATGTTCCAGTTACTACTTAGAATTAATGGATGGTATTTACATATTGAACTTTGCTGACTCCAGAATTTAACCTTTTGTGCCAAAGAGATTAGAAAGCCCCCTGGTGTGAAGCATCTCATGCCAGTATTGCTTCCAAACTGTTCCAGGGAGCTCCTCATCTATCTGCCCCTATACAGCACTGGACTTGTCAGTCTTTCTCCTCCCCCACTGCAAGGGCAATTATAAAGCAACTAATCCTTGTAGTCTGCCCCCGAGCTCTGCCCAGTTATTGTACAGCAATCTCTTGAGAGACATCTCACTAGAACTTAGTACAACAATGATCTCAAGGATGACAGAAAAAGCAACAGCCTCCATATTCTTGCATCTCACTCATGCCAAGATACCCAGGCATACTACAAGCAACAGCAGTGGAATATATTTCTGAAGCTTCTAGCTGTAAACCACTGAACTGTTGTGCTCAAAATACTCTGCAGTACCTCTTTTCCATGACCTCCACCATCAGCAGCCCTTTGTTTCACAGCCTTTTCCATCTCCTAGATTATTTTTGCTCTCAAGATTCCTTTCTTCATGTATCACCATCTGTCCAAGTCCCTTTGATAATTATATTCCAAAATGAAGTAAGTACTGTGCTAGTAAGGACCATCTCCTCACATCACAGAAGGACTCCCATTGTAAACAATCATGTTATCAAAGTTATCAGATGCTGTGGTAACTTTAGTAGTTGCTTTATGCCCACCTTTTCAGCCTAGCACAGCAGGGCTTCTGCAGGCACACAGAAGGCAAGTTGTGCCCCTTTACCAATCTCAGCCTGCTATCTTTTCCTCACAAAGGGTAGGAATAAAACTGGCATGTGGATTTCCAGGTGTATTTGTGGCTGGGAGAGAGTTTTGCTAAGGTAGAGCACCCCAGTAACATGCTAGCAGCAAACGCCCAGCAGCCTCTTTCTTGCAGTCTGTATCAGAGTGGAAACCAAAGAAGGTCTCAGCTGCCCAGTTAGATCAGATGAGCTACAGAGTAGGAGGTCAATAAGGAAAGAAAAAAAACCTCACATTCACACTCAGTCTCTTGAAAGCCTCAATCTCTTGTCCAAAAAGATTTAATAGTATATTAACCTTGGTGATACTTTTTTCTATCAGTAGATGCAAGCTTCAGTAGATCAGTAACACTAGCATGAACTTTCAGGATGAACTCACAGCAAAGCCGTTACAGAGCAAGTCTGACACAGACATTATCAAGCAGTGTGCTTTCTAACATTATTTTAAAATTAATTAGTTATTAATGAAGCAAGAAATCAGGCATTAGAAGGCAGTCACTATGGAATATTAATGATGACAGTGCAACAGAGCAAAGACATATTGTCAGAGACATCCAGGACAAGACAGATGAGAAAGGGACCATGGCCAGAAGATGGACCTTCACCAAGAAGGTTTCAGGCAGAGAATAAGTAAGTGCAGAAGCAGAGCCTAAGGCTGCTCGTAGCCTCTGAGCCAAAACATCACCTCTAAGGCTGGCATCAGGCCAGAGAAACAAGTTCCAGCAGTAGGTGGCTAAAAGGTGCTGTTGACAGATTTCCTCAAGCTCTTGGGCTCCCCAACTCTATCTCCCACCACTTGCCACACTCATTGCTGCCTCCTGCCATCTCCTTCTGCCTGCCTCCTGCAGGAAGCATTAATCAATATGCTAAATATGTCTGTTTAAATAGTATGTACTTAGACCACAAATTACTTTAATGTATAACACTAGCTGATTAAATCAGCACCACATCTATTACACAAAAAAACATGTAGTAAATAAACTAAATGAGGACATGGAAAGGAGAACCCAAATCATGAGAATTCATCACTTTGCCCAAGGATACTGTGGCAAAAGTGCCACTAGAGCCTTAAGTATAAGCAGGGGAAAGCTTGCACTGCTGCCAAAAGCATCAGTCTTGGTGTTTCTGAGTCGTTCATTTCCATTCTTCTGATGGCACAAACGTGTGCAACAATGTGGTGAACCAACCCAATTAAAACTAACCTAGCCAAAAAAAGAAAAGTTTAGTTATAACCCACATCGGTTCCTGATTGAGTTCACCACACAAGTCTTCTGCTAGCTTAAAGAAAACAATTGCCAGAGGCAGAAAGAGTCGTTCTGAGCAGAAGCGCTACCTGCCCCTGTTTAAATTGGAAGTACTACGCAAGGGGAGCACAGGGATCATTCATCATCTAGGTGTGCTGGCAAATGAAGTTTCTAAGCCACTGTCCATCATAACTGAAAAATCATGGCAGTCAGGAGAAGTTCCCAACAACTGGAAAAAGGGAAAAATAACCCCCGTTTTCAAGAAGTGGAAAACGGAAGACCCAGGAAACTACAGACCAGTCTCATTTCTTAAAAGGAGTGGAACCAGCAGGTTGAAGGAGGTGATCCTGCCCCTCCACTCTGCTCTCATGAGACCCCACATGGACTTGGGGGTGTTGGTTGATGAGAAATTGAACATGAGACGGCTTCAGTGTGCGCTTGAGCCCAGAACCACCCCCGTGTCCTGGGCTGCATCAAACGAAGTGCAAGCAGTAGGTCAAAGGAGGTGATCCTGTCCCTCTACTCCGCTCTCGTGAGACCTCACTTGCAGCACTGTGTGCAGTTCTGGCGTCCTCAACGTAAGAACATGGAGCTGTTGGAGCAAGTCTGAGGATGACCAGGGGTCTCAAGCACCTCCCATATGAAGACAGGCTGAGAAAGCTGGGGCTGTGCAGCCTTGAGAAGAGAAGCTGCATGGAGACCTCAGAGCAGCTTCCAGTATTTGAAGCATCCATACAAATATGCTGGGGAGGGACTCTTCATCAGGGACTGTAGGGACATGACAAGAGGTAATGGGCTCCAACTGAAACAGGGGAAGTTCAGGTTAGATATAAGGAAGAAGTTCTTTACTGTGAGGGTGGTGAGGCCCTGGAACAGGCTGCCCAGAGAAGTGGTGAATGCTCCATCCCTCTGAAGTCACTTAAACATCACTCATTGCAAGGCTGCTCCCAAGCTACCATTACCCTTGTAGATAGGCTTTCTTCTAATTTTCATCCTAAAGGTACTCAAGGTCTACCCATATGCTGTCTCTTGTTGCTCATTAACTTAAGAGTGTTGATAAACACACACACAGCCTATCCCATGTGCCTTCCAGAGAGCTACCATGATCTCTTTATACTTCTAACTAAAGCCAAACTCCTGGCCTCCTCCTTTAGGACTAGCACTTAATTCTTACTATTGTCATACTAGCTCTTCTTTCCATTCCTTCAGATTAAAGTTAATTTTCCTTAAACATGGCTAACCAAAACTGCTTACAGCACCCCAAGTACTTACTATTGCCTGTACAACGGCAGAAAGTTTTCCCCATCTCTCCCAGAAGCATTTTCCTGACATATCCTAGGACTATATTTGCATTTCTTATAACTACAACATACTGTGACTCGGTTACCAGGGGAAAAAAACGTACTTAGACGTCACTAGCAAGGAGAACGGGTTTCTGGTGCATGAGGCTGATGTTCTTCAGAAACACACAGCCAACACTGTCCAGCAATGCAAGGGTGGAAGTGATCCACAAAATCCAAATGGAAGTGGAACTTCAGCGAGGTGACATGCAGCAGTTAATGAAGCTGGCTGCATGCCTAGAACATCAGCATTAACACTCCTGCTCTTGCATACTGGTGCCCTAAGATCCTTCAGGCAATTGCTAAAAAAAATGCTCACACTTTCTGTAGGACCAAATGCAATCCAGTTAGTCCTACTGCAGCTGCATTCCTCTATCTGCAGCCCACAACAGGGCTGAGATTTGAACAGTCTATTTTCCCTAAACTGTCTTAAATTTATACTAGTGGAAGCAACACAGAATAAACAAGACACTAGTGTTTGCTTATGCTAAGGCTGCCTTTTGCCTCTTGATGTATAATGAAGGAGAGCTGCTATACAGAATGACAGCTCAAGAGGAGGCCAATTTCCAGAGTTACAGTTCAAGAGAAAACACAAACTCAGTCCCAGGGAACAGCAAGTGTTGAACATCAGTTTAGAATCAACATCAGGGAGAAAAAGGGGGAATTTTGAGTTTCTTAATGCTGTAAGAATCTCAGTCTCATTCAACTTTAAATAGTGCAAGTCTCTCCCGAGAGGGATGTGCCTGACTGAAACAGATCTCAGTGTAACTGATAGCTGGGCTCAGGCTTATTGAATGCATCTGGCATGCTAAATTTAGCAGAGCTGTATCTGCAGCCTGTAAGACTTACTGAGGTATCACCAAACAGTCAGGAGAAGGAGCACAGAGGAGAAAAGGGCCCTAACAAATTAAGAGGACTTCAGAGAAGGTTTGTCACCCGCTAAGCAGCCAGCTAGCTTTACTGCTTCTATTTTGGCTTCCAAGTCAAAGCAGGAGTCTAGACAGGATAATCCACTCATAAAATAAAACCAAACCAGAGCTATGAAAGCTATAGACCTGAAGGGTGTGGCTTTGTTTAGATTAAACTCCAAAGCCAAAAGAGCCTCTCTAGTGTTTTGGGTGGTTTGGTTTTTTTGAAAGCAGATGAGCTGTCTTGCTAGGCACACAAGTTAGGCTAGTTCTTGTGGACAGACCGGTATGTTTCCAATTATCTAGACGATCTGTGGGCTGTAAATCTACTTTGCTTCACTTGTCAGAAAACCAAAAGGATTAAGTACAAGCCTAACATGCGGAAAAGTCTTACCAATTTGCTTCTGCGCCCCCCCCCCCCCCCCCCCAATCCTCTTTAGCTCCACTCCACTACTGAAAACCTCTCTTTGCATGATACCAGATACCCTGCTGGAAGTTACCCCCAGATGTGTGCTGGGCTGTAGAAGGGCATACTGATGGTCAGAAGAAAGCTAAGCAATTTTAGAATCAGAATTCACAGAAGACTTGGGATTCAAATGCATCTCAGTGTGAACAGGTCTCACTGGCATGCCTCCTCATTCTGCAAAAACATACTTCAGACCCTCCTTGCCCCTCTCCTTTGTAAGGAAAAAAAAAACCCACCAAAACTACAGCACATTACATTCAAGGTTTCTTCATTATATTTAGATAATTCACCCTGTTTCAACCTAAAAAACCTGACCATTGTACAGAAAACTGGACTGCAAGAAGCAAAGTTATGCTATAATAGCCTCACAGGCTTCCCAGCTCAAACCTGTTCTTTGAGAGCTGTACTAGACTTCAAATCTAAGCTCAAAACAATCTCAAAACCAGACAATCCTAAAGCTGAAGTAGCAGTACAGTTATGAAGATCACAAAGCATCTCAGATGTATGCAAGTGCAAAGCAGAAGCAGTGAGGTAATCTCAACAAGTGTCAAAGAAAAATAACCTTTCCCAAGAAAACTAAAAGTTCTCTCCCTCTGCAGCTGGATACAAACAGCAGAAATCACCATGCCTAGCTGACAGAATGGCTGAAGTCCCAATATATCAGAAATAAATGCAGTTGGTCTAGAACAGAGAAGCAGCCATATGTACATCAGTAGCCCATAACACTTTGCTGTTTCAGAGCACCTCATGAAGTAAAGGCTGAGATTTCATACCTGCCTACTCCAGATGCATCAAAATCAGGTGAAAGAGGAAACAACTTGCATGTGATCATACAGTAGATAAAGACCTGCCTGGAAGCCTAATTCTCCATTTCTGGTCTAGACACTTACTAGTCAACTAAGCTCACAAGAACATTCAGATTTTGAACCACGACTGCAACACAGAAGTACTTCACGAGTTTGAAACAACTTAGCTCAAAATTAGTGTTGTCTCTCCATTACCAATGGCCTGAGACATCTTATAAATTACTGCCCCTTTCCATACCCACAGTGCCCCTGGACATAACAATTCTAAAACCTTATTTGCCTCCTAGGAGAACATAAACCTTTGCTAACCAGTGTTGATGAAGAGCCTGATGATAAGAACAGAGACTTACCTTTCAATTCAGAATAGAAAGGATGCTGGGTTCAAAAAGTGCCTTATTTACATACATCTGTATATCTCAGGGGCCCTTCTCGTGCTTATGTTAGGTTACGAACTATAGAACTCACATATCGGGAGAAAGGCATTTTGCTGCTTTTCACAAACTATTCCCGTGGGTCACTGAAACACCTTTGTTTACAAATGCCCGTGTCCATCAGGTCAGTACAGAAAGAACAGCAGGTCATTCTAGGTCTCCTGATTGCCTCCAGATTTCACCCCTAGGGTTGGTGGGGGGTTTGAGGTGTTCAAATCATGCATTATATAAATAACATACCATGGAAAAATAACAGAAAGCGCCGTCAGTTTTATGAGCCTACCTTCAAATACTTCTAAAGGAACAATCATTGCAAGCTATCAAGCACAACAACCTATTTCACCCTCCTCCCCTTTTCCCAATTTTCAATAACAATGACTTTTTTTCTCAACTGAAAGCTAAAAACCCAAACAAGTCTCTTATAATTGCAGTTTTCAACCTAATTTGTGATCTTTACTGACAAGAAAATCCAAGTGCTATGTAGAAAAAACTTTCACAAGCCTTCCAGTGCTGCCCTGAGTCTCACCCCATCTTCTCAAAAGAAGATTAATATAATGGTCAGATGGTGAAAATGGGATTTCTTTTCAGGGATCAAGATTCTAGTCTCCTATGGGCCAAAAAAACACATGGAGCCTGGAAAAGAACAGGGAGAGGAAGGACGAAGGCCAAGTGAGCTCAGGAAGCACTTCATGCATCAAGCTCTTAACATACAGCATCATATTTTCAATCCATTAAAAAACCCCAAATAAATTACTCTGTTCTCGGGAAACTTCAAACACCTTAGCTCAGTCACCTAGTGATGGTGTTGTGTAGATGATTTTGGCTCTACGAAGGCCAATAAAGGCCTATAAAGCCTTGTTTTATTCCCTTCCCATAATGAATTAATTCAATATCCTTTGAAACAAATACAGTTACCCCATTTCAATGCCGTGCTTCTCCACTCTCAGGTCTTCAAGTCCAAGAGTCTCCAAACAACCAGTAATTCTTCTATGCACAGACTGCTTCTCTCAACCCCTCTCCTCCCCACCTCAGACCTCTATCTTGACAAACTTGCTGTTGTAAAACTCCCACAGGGGTCACTTCTTCCCTTCCCCTCTTTCAGCAGGCAGCATAAAGTAATCCTGACACTGCCTGCTCACTTAGAGCAAATGGGATGCGCGGAGGTACTGCACTTCTCTCTTATCAATTCCCAAACAAATGAAAAGACACAACTTCTCCTGTCCTTTTCTCCTCCTGTGGTTAAAAATATCTAGCACCTTCTCAGATTATTGGTCTGAACACTTGTAATGCTTGCCAAATGGGCAGGCTCTATGAGTTCTGAATCATTTCCACTGAATAAAAGTATTTTTCTGGCTCAACCATTGCCCATTATTTCCCATTTTAGAAAAGATTTACTGTGGCAAAGGAGGATGCATCATTTCCCTCATCCTCAGGAGATGGCAGCAGAGTATGTGGCATTTGGCATTAACTACATTTTTCACACAACCTAACAAGCCACTCATGTGAAATGAAGTGAATGGGTAAACACCACTCAAAAACTAAGACTGGGTTCTAAAGTACTTCAATAAAACGCCTACAATCCCTATGCTACCTTCCTATACTCCCAATCCTTCCTACTCTGTGGAATGTCTTAATCTGGTTATGGAATTAAAGCAGTAAGAGTTATAAATCAGGTTAAAGTACCTGTAATAAACTGCACTGAGTCTTTATAGACTAATTTAGAAGCTATTAAGCCATTTGTAAGCATGCATATAGGCAAGGTCTAGATTTACCATCCATGAAATTCAATGTGGAAAGTATAGCTCATGCTTGGACATTTCTAGGTTCAGAAAAATCCTAAAACCAAACAGCGATTTTCAAGCTCAATTACCTTTTTTGTCCCGCCAGCCGTGTATATGACAATTCAGCAGTTTTCTCCTAAACTTGGAACTTCCTCTCATGTACGTTAAGCTTAGCACTGTGCTTTGTGACTGGAAAAACATCGGCAGTTCAGTATGAACTCTGTAAAACTAATTCAGGAGAGAAAAACATCTCCCTGTTCTCATGAGAAACATGCACAACTTCAGGACCTTGAAGAGTTTTACTTTGTGAATCCCGGCCAAACAAACAGAGATATCAGAGCTAACCCATAGCGACTCACCCTACTTTAAAAACCACTACTGTTTTTCTGTTATCTTGGTACTCCCCAGCTGTGGTGTCTCTTCTACAAGGGAAGCTAGAACAGCACTAGACTGCAGAGCCTCTAGATTACTAAATTCTCTGTGGCAGCAGCTACCTGTTGTGTAGCATCTAGTCTGAAGGGTTCTTTCCACAGCAAGTCAGGATCTTTAGAAACTACAAAGTGTTAAGACTTCACTGCAAACACATAAAAGTTTAGAGGCAGTCTCCTAACAAATTCCTTACACAACAGTAGTGCCCTGTTACTTTGTAAGACAGTGGTGTAACACACAGCTCTCTGCTCCTTGGTTCAATCCATCTTTCATCACGTGGCTCCATGCATGCTGCCACATGACATTCCCATCAAAACTGGAGAGAGGTTTGGCCAATGTGACAGAATAACACATATGTACAGGATCACAGGCACCGGGCCCTGCTTGTAACATGCACTACACGCTCTATATATGATACATGCTTTATGTATCTGATACTCCTGGTCACACAGCAGGTAGAAGCATATGACAGAGCATGTGCACCCTGTATTTCTCCCCTTGTGTAATGTGGTTTTAGGTAAGGGCAGCAAGGAAAGGCTGGATGACCTATTCTCACAGGCTTCATCTGAACATTACTGAAATGGGTCAGTAAACCACCCTTATTGTAAGACATCACAAGGCCACAAACAGTGACCAGCAAACACTCAAGAAACAATGCAAGATTTTCCACTGTCTTTCCTTAAAACTAGTAGCATAACAACTGTACTGAAAATATAAAACCACTGAGCAACAAGTGACTCAACACTGCAAAGGCATGAAGGTGTAGGGAGTATTATTTACATCTGCTCTACAAAACCAGACAAATTACTACGGACAGTAGAAAACAAGCTCTTTCCATTAGAATTTTTCCTTGTGCAAAACCAATTCTAAAACAGATTTTCAAATTCCAGAGCTAACAATAATAACATTTAGGAATACAATAAAAAGACGAATGAATCTCTAGAGAATCATGAAGTTCACCAACAGAGCAGTGAATTACCTCAGTTTTTTAACTCATCTCTAAACTATTAAAATCATTCACAAGATGAGGAACGAGTGAACACAAAGCCAAGTAGCAAGGAAGCAATACCCACTTCAGAAGCTGGGGTTTTATCTCATCAAACAAAGGAAACCCCACAAAATTTTAAAGCAGCTGAGAAAGCAAAAAAACCAAATCTTTCACCCTCCCTGAAACCAGAGGTCCTCTGGAAAAGTCACCTAGTCTCAAACACCCCCATGACAGAGACTCTACAACTCTCTATGCACTATTACCATTGCTATGTGCTGTTTGGAATTCAGAGAGCTAAGAAGGAGGGCTGCAAGCAAAACGTGTTGCCTACACATTCACATCTGAAATTTCCAATTGTCAGCGGACTTGCTAGTTTCTTTTGTCATCCTTTCTCTGCCAAAGTAGACCGTTGATAATTACAGCTGATGTTACGGGTTTCAGTGCTCCCAAACTTCTCTCTGCACTTTGCAGCATGGGTTAATATGCAATGCATACACTCCAAGGAAAAATACTCAAGATGGAATCAGTTTGTTCAAAGGAGATTCAAAAAGATCAGAATCCTTCAAACAGCACATTAGCTTCTGTATGTTGGAAGTCGAAGATTTAGATCTATATCTGGACCCACCTTCTGACACTACTTGTTTCTTAGGGATCTTCTCCAGTCTTTGCAGCTTGACAAACAGTTTGGTTTTGTTCCAAAGTATCCCTATGTAATTTAATATATTCCTTCTGAAAACTTCACCCAGTCCTTTGATTCTCTCATTGTATTTAAATTATTTTTCAGTTTCTATCATCCTATGTGCCCCAATCTGATTTTTACAGAACACATGGATTCAATATGAAGATTTTATTCTGCACAAAAATTTGCTGCGTGGCACTAACAGAGTTTTGACAGGAATATGCTGCTCTTCAAAGAGATGAAAGAGTATCAGAAAAGCAGAAATACACAACTACAGAACCCAAAGACATCGGTTCTGAAGTCAAATCAGGATTAAACCTGCCCAAAGTGAAAGCAAAGTAAGAGAAATAAAGGTTTTGGTGCTCTGGAAGCAGAAGAGGGGTACACGTACCTTGGGCAGTGCCACTGCATCGTGGACAGCCCTGGCTGTGACTTGCCAGGAGACCTCCACGGCTTCCACTTGACATGCCTGGGCCGGTTTCCACCTCACACCTCCACACCGCAGTAACCCCCTCAACTCAGGACTGACAACGGAGGATAAAAGAAACCTGGTTTCGTCAGGAGCACTGCTGAACAGTGACCACATCACCTGCCACTTCATCTTCATCTGCTGTTGCTCTTCTCACAGTCATCCTCTTTATAAGGCGACTAAGAGGTGAAGCACCCTATTTCACGCAGGATGGCGCAGGCCAATAGAGGATTTACTGATATCCTAAACACACCTATGTCGTCTCAGCTTAGAGTAAGTTTATTTGCAAATCATTGCTGAACTTCTCTCTAGATATCTGCCAACACCTTGCAATGCCTGAAGCTGCTTACACACTGTAAGAAACAGCTAAGCATCTGTTACCAAGCAGCGTTGTTGTGTGACCTCACAATGACTGCTAATAAGCTAAACCCCTTATAATTTCTAAGTAAAAGCTTAAATGCTTCGGCTTCCATTCACCCTGCCTTAAGCTGCCAAACTGGAATAATAATACCCAGCATTTCATAACACCAGTTTCAAGGGGACTGGTTAAATACTCCTCTGAGAAATAGCTCTGTAAAGTTTCCTTTGCAAACGTGAAGGAACTGAGGTATGGAGCAGAAGGTTCATGTTTGGTGGCACACAGATGACTCTGACATTGATAAACATTAGGTGATTTAACCAACATTGAAAAACCTGTCCTAATGTGACCTGTGCAAGGTCAGGCAGGTCATCTGACACCTAAGCAGAACCGTGACTCTAAAGGCCTTCTGTCTCCTGTTTAATCACTGCTCCTCACTGCCTCCACTTGAGCAGGAAACCGAGTGTTGCAGTCAGCCACGTCTGAAATCTCTAGGTTTTCAAGAGCCACTGAGAAGTGCAGCCAGGCCCAAAGAAGCATTGCTACAGAAATCAGACACAAAACACAGCTCGTTTTCACCCATTTGCGTTGTACAGCCTCCACGCAAATACCTAAAGATCTAAACCAACAAAAGTACCAAGAGGTTGTTACAAACAACAGCGCAGCAAAACCACTCGTCCGAGAGTAGCAGCTTCGTACAGACCTAACAGCCCTTCTTTGCTATGTCCAGACGAGTACGAACGACCAGTCAGGAGCATGCCCCGCGCCGACTGCTCCCCCCGTTCGTCCTGCCGATCGTTCGAGTCCGCAAGCCTTAATCACTCCGGAGCACGAAGAGCCGCTGCGTCCCACCGGCTCATCAGTTTTCCTTACGGCAGCAGAAGAGATTTCAGGGCGAGAAAACTCCTACTAAGAACACTTTTTGAGTGGGAAGAGCACCACAGGGAAGCCGAGTGACCGCCGGCTTCTCTCCCTCGAAGGCACTTCCCTTGACACCAGCCCCGCGCGGTGCAGACCACGGCCGCTCTCCCGGAGGGCAGGAGACGGCAGCGACATCCCGTCCCATTCCCGAGGCGCCAACGGCATTACTCAGCTCCTCCATCTCCACCTCCCGCCGCCCCCCCTCAGCCCGCCGCGCCTGGGCCCGCTCCGCTCGGCAGTCAGAGAGTCGGCGAGGCCGAGGCGGGCCGGGCCGGGCCGATCCCCGTGGGGCGCGCCGGGCCCGCACTCACCCCTTCATGGTGCGACCACGGCCTGGCCGGCACCAACGTCCGCGCTTGCTGCGTGCAGGTCCTAACGGTGCAACTCCGGCCTCCTCCGCCTCCTCCTCCTCCGCGGCCCGGGCAGCACGGGCGGCTCAGCCTCCTACTCTCGCGCCCGCTCCACATGGGCCTCCGTCCGCCCGCCCGTCCGCCCCGCCCCCGTGACCCCTCACCTCACGCCACAGCCCGCGCGCGCGGGGGGCGCCGCATCGCTCTGGGGTGCTTCCGGTGCACGCAGTGGCGCATGCGCGCGGGGGCTGGCATCAGCTGATCCAGCACCGCCGCTGCCGGAGGAAGGAGAAGGGTTTCGGGTGTGCCGGCGCCGGCCGCAGGTGAGACGCCCCGGCCGTTTCTGTTCCGCTCTTTCCGTCCTCCCCTGTCCCGAGGCACGCCTGGAGGCTGCCATGCGCCTGGCGTGTGGCGGTGTGCAGGAGAGGGGGGTCGTCTCGCCCCTTCCTCAACCGTGGCCGTTACCTGCCCGGTGGTCTCCGTGCCGAGCCGCTTTCTGAGGGAGCGCGCGCGGCCTAGGGCTCCGGGAGGGGGAGGTTGTAGAGGGGGCGTCCGACCTTCAGGGCGCGATGAGGGCGGAGGGCTGCGTTGCTTGCAGAGGCCGAGCCTGCCGCCTCCTCTGTCGCTACTGAAGCGCGCAGAGCTGCGTGCGTTGTCCTTGCGGAGCCGTTCCGCAGTGGGAGAGCCCGCTGTCTGCGGCGGTGGCCTTCCTCGTCGCGTTTCTGCTGGAGAAAAGGCCTGGGAAAAGCAAAGCTATTCCCTGTTGAGTACTCCCGAAGATGCTTAAGCAGATGTACCTCATGGGTGTATTAGAATCCATTTTAAAGAGACGTGGGGATAGTGGCTGGGTTTCTGTGCTGGGTCACCATTTTGGGTGGGTGGAACTGGATCATGGAATGGTTTGGTTTGGAGGGGAACTTAAACATAACGTAGTTTCAGCCCCCTGCTGTGGGCAGGGACACCTTTTACTAGACTAGGTTCCAGACCAAGCCCTGTCCAACCTGGCCTTGAACATTGCCAGGGATGCAGTTGCCACAGCTTCTCTGGGCAACATGTGCCACTGGTTCACCGCTTGCAGTTGTTTTGTGCATTGACCATAGCCCTGCAGCTATGGTCAAGGCGTAGTGAGTGAGCAGAAAAGTTATAGAACACAAATGTTGCTGTTGGTTTCTGACTGCAACCATTCCTTAGTAAAAGGGTCCACCTGTTCTTTTGCAGTTGAAAATGCTGATGGTAAATTAAATGTTTCCTACTCCTGTTGCTAGTAACATAATCCTGATATAGATTAACACTTACAGCTGACTTAAGAGGCAAGAAGGAAGTTTTACATGACGATGTTCCAGATGATATTGTACATGTTACAGATAGCTGTGACATCAGAGTATATGACATGTGTGGAGATCTATCCATCCAATGCAGTTGCCCATAGTGATTTCTTCTGAAGATTTCATAGCTCAGCACAGACAATTTGCACTCCAACTGGGAGTAAAAGCAATTTGGTGATAGTTTTACTCACTGTAATTCAATACTTTAGCAAACACTGCTTGATGAAGTGGAGAGGGGGTGGAAAAGGAGGAAAACCTGCTGACAGACCGCTAAAGGTGGTTTATTAGCCCACCCGTTCTTTGTGTTGAGTGTAGGTTGGCGTTTGCAAGTGGAAGTTTGAATAGCTGAGACAGATCCTCAGCATATCGTAAGTTGCTCTACTTGGGCTGACTTTAGCACTCCGCCGGTCTGCAGCAGTTGAATGTTCACCTTCTCTATACAGTACTTTTAAAGGCCTTTTCAGTTAACAGCAAGCATAAATAATCGTATCTACATTTTATTGTTTTCTGCTTCAGAATATGTGAAGTGAGATCAGTGTCTACTGTTACCAAAAATATTGCAGATTACTTTTGCTGTGCCTGTCAGTTGATTAAGTCAAGTCTTCTTGAAATCAGTTTTACCCTCTTATGTAGGGAAAAACCTAGTCTTGATTCTACAATCGGGGGACAAAGCATGGCATTCAGAAATGATAAACCACCATGGACATCAACTTGAGAGAATGGGAAAGGAGAAATTAAGACAGTGCTGGAAAATGACTGCTGGGATCAGCTGACTATTTAAATGGGGATTGCAGTCTTGTGTTGCAATAGTAATACAAGATCTGTTTCCTGTAAATGCAGCCTTTCCATTTTCTAAATCAAGAACCCTTTTCTACGGATAGTGCTAATGACTGGTTATTACTACCTGCTTAATTTTTAGACAGCATTAGCTTAAATTTAATTCTTCTTTTGGTCTAAGTATATATCAACTGTTTTATACCTCATTCAACCTGACTTATAGAGCTTGCAGGCTTCAGTGTGCTGTTGTCTAAATTTTTCCTAGTATGACTTTGTGCAGTCATCTTCCAGACAAACATGGGTACTGGTATTGGCCGTTATCATCCAAAGCTATGGTAGACCAGCAGATAATTAGATGATTCCCCTGGAGATATATTTAGAGGCACTGCACTTCACCTCTTTTGTTTGATACCGTAACACTGTCCTTTGAGTTCCTGAGTCCTGAAAATTCCTACCAGTGTTTTTCCCTCATGCTCTTATATTGCCTGTTTGTGAGCCAAGGATGTGTTCCTAATTACGCTTTTTAAAAGAGTAGAATGATTACAGGATAACCTGTATGATGTTTTTGATTACTTTGGTGTTGACCATAAGATGTTGCATGCTATTGCTGGCCAAGTAATAATCCCTCTTTTTCATTCTCTTTCTATTTTTTTTCCCTCTAAACCCTAACAAACCACAGAATAATCCAATGCTACATTGCCTGGAGCTGGAATAGTTGTTTTTTTTCCTTCATACCTTTATCATTAGTTACAAAGAAATTTGGGGGATTTTAGACTTGGAAATGTTGAGGTATTGTTCAACAATGGTATCCACATGATTTGCTTTTAGACTGGAAGTGTACCAAGGAAAAGACGATGTAGTCAACTGGAATATATCATGCTTATTCACTCTTACTCACCATCTTAAAACATGTGACTTCTTTAACCTTCCAGCTGGACAGAGAGAGAAATAAGTGGGGACCTACTCCAGCAGAGGAAGTGGAATGAATCTGAACATTTCAACCTTTTCTTCCTGGACAGATTAAGCCAGTAATCACCTAAAGGCCTAACATGCAAAACTGGCTTAGACTTGATCTTATGGTTGTCATTGTTGTACCTTATTCTATGTTCTGAAAATGTTTTTTTTGTTCTTTGTATTATGCCCTGTTTGAAACTGGAAGCTAAGCTTATTCTAAATTCTTGAGTTTGGTGATGCTGCATGCATATGTTCTACAATCTCACAAATATTTTTGTTTGGTTATTTTATTTCATCTGTGCATTTATTTCTCCTGGTTCTGTCAAATTCTCAAGTTAAATGCCTCCATTTCTCCAAGGATTGACTATTTGCCTCAAGATTTTTAGACTTCTATGTATTATATGGCTGCTATAACAAACTTTGCCTTACAAGGTCTGTCTTTACTGAAAGGATTACCTTACTCTGTAAACCAGTAAGATGTGTATGGCTAAATCCTGCAAGTCACGGTCTAACAGACTTTACTGTGACTTAACCAAATGGCAGATAAAAATCAGTTTTAGCTGTTGAGTTTATTTTCTTTGTTCATCAGCTCGATTGCCCTGCTGAGCTTTTGTAACAGTAAATGTCAGTGTTAATGCTTGCTCTTTTCAGGAAAGGTTTCTCTGGCAGTTATCTAATACATGCATGCTGCCTTCTGACAGGTCTTTCATTTTGCCAGAATTTTGGAGTCCATTGTGGGTGTCTTAAAATGGTCATATCTGAAGTAACTGGGAAAAACTAAAACTAGTATGGGCAGCTGCCATCGTGGAAATGTTTTTATAGTGCTGGGCGTTCTGCATTACCTACCTGATATCTGTTTAATCCTGAGAAGAATAATTTTGAAGACCATTGCTACCCCAGTTAAGCGAGGCTCGTCCTGCTGAACAGTTAAATGAACTACAAAGTCTGCTGAAAATAGACTCATTGCAGTTGTTTAAGAGAGAAGTGGCTTTCCTAAGTACCTCTGTAATGTGAAGGTCTTATCTTTGTCCTCAATCAGTTGAAGAGTGCTTATATTGTAAGGATTCTCATGGCTAAGATGAAACGTTGGTATGTTCAGCTGACCAAGCTGTATAACTTTTTGCCACATGGCATCCCAGGAAAAACACTGAAATCTGCACTGTGAAGATGCCATGTTCCCATGCTGCATCCCATCTTTAGGATGCTATAAGCTATGCTTGCTTACTGGAGCAGGTTGTTGTTTTAAGACTATGCAGAAGATAGGAGGTGCCTGTGCTGCTGGTCTGCATTCTGTGCCCTAAGCATGAAGACTAGTCCTGTCACGGTTGGGATGGTCAGGTGTGATACGGGATTAGAAATGTTATGGGAGAAGGTATTAACTTCATAGTGTCAAGACTGTGCCCTTATTAGAATAATTTATTATAGCAGGACAGAAGCTGTCAGGTGTGAGAGTTTTCCTTAAGAGCCTGAAGAATGATTTGACTTTTTTTTCCTATTCTTTTTTTTCCTAATTTTACTGTTTTAGGAAAGAAACTGCATCTTTCATGAAGTTCAGTTAGTGGGACAAACATTTGGTCCTTCTCATTATTATGCTATATTATTCTTTTGTTTCTCAGTATAATACCTTAAAAAGCAGCTCCTCAGGAAAAAATCTCAAAATGGTATTTCTGGCTTACTGGAGATAATGTTGGTAAGGCCTTCTAAAGCTGATTCTTCTTATGTGAATTTCCTCTAGATCCTTGAAATCTTGAGTTGGTTTTTTTATTGTGAGATGAATTTGCATCATCTGGTAGGTATTCAGGCAACCATCACAATATGTAGTTCAAACACGGCTAAAATGTAGTATGTTGGAGGGGCTCTGGTTATTCTGAAGAAGCTGTACTTAAGGTGATTGAACGTAAAATCTCCAAATGTGGCATAACTTGCTTTAAAACATAAAGATGATGCGTTCCATTACAGGAAAATTTGACCTCAGTTTAATTTCCTTTTACTGGAATTCAGTGCCAGTGTGTGTGGTGATTCCAACCAGGTGTTTCATTATACCAGTGTGCTGTAAAAGACTACTTCTATCTGCTCGGGGTATTAAGTCTTTCTCAAAGACCTTCATGCAAACTTACTCCTGGATCAGCTTTTAAAGCTAGCTGTCAAATACCTCAGATAATAAACTCAAGATTCTGTAATATCCCAACTTTAAAGACTGATCTGAAAACTTAAGTGTAATGATAAAATGCTTATTCCAAACTTGTGCTCAGTATTTTAGTTATTTCATTTAGGTACAAGGAGTTACATGACGAGGCTCGGACGTTTTCATGAGCCCAAATTGCTAATATGTTTCTGCATGTAAAATGGAGCCTGATTTACAAATCTAGTAGTAATTGTGTTAGGAAATTGTGCACCTTTGTCTGGTAAGAATCTTCAGCTCTTCAGAAATGACTACTAAACTGGAGTAAAGTTGCGGCTGTGATCACCTATAGCTTTGTGTTCGTCTCATTTTGATGTTTGTCATCTTAAAGGTTAGAGCAGTGAGAAGTGTTTCAAGTAACAATGCCAAATACACCTAAAAGTAGAGTGACTTTCATTTAGTAAAAGCAAGGGCAGATCTTATCTTTGCTGTAAGTTAGTGAGGTTAATGAAAATGTTGCTTGTCCAGAGGAAGTGACTGAGCACTGCACTAAGCAGATGGCTGCAGGACTTTTCAGCCCTAACAGCTAGATCCAGGATCAAGGCAGCTGCTGTGGGACACAGAAATGAATATTGTATTAGTATTCTGTGTTATGGCTTGGATCTCAGTAGCCATCTCGGATCTTTTGTGTGAAAGTGTATCAAGCCAAACAAGGGCAGGATGTGTAGCAGGATGAAAGGAATAGCAAATTTTTTTGCAGTAGGAAACTTGTGAAGCAGTGTCGGAAGTAAGAAATAAGGGGTGGCTCATCTGTTTCCATCTCTAGAGCTCCTCTGGAGAAGCCTTTTGGGCTGAGAGGAAAGAATTGATGTAGAAAACCCTATTATGGAAACTTTGTGGCATGCAAACAGTCAGCTGATGATTTGGTTTTGGTTTTTTTTCTTTTCCACACGAACAATGTGTTTTTTTTTCTAATAACAGGAGTATTGTAAGAGGTAAAACTGGGATCTTTATCAGTTCTAGATACAGCATGACAGTAGCGTTTGAAGACAGAATGCCGGTTGTCTGAGCTGATCAAATCTTCAGTGGTCAAAACAATTCTGCAATGAATGCCTTGCCTGCTTTTCTCCCTGTTTTTATTGCTGCTGCTAACCACGTTATGTTTGAACACTTTTTCCTCTAGTCCTGCTCTGGGCTAACTGAATGAATCTCCTAAGCTTCTGAATAAAAGCTTGTGTGCTTGAATAACAGTTGGTGGTTATGGAATTTGCACAGCCTTCACTCCTTCATGGGAGGGGAAAGTCGTTCATGCTGTATGTATCTACTGCATATAAATACATTTTATATGTGTTTAGCTTGTGTGCAAGGCATGATGTTTGCTTGAAGTATTAGACTTGTATGTATTGGCATACCCACAAGTAAGTCTGCATCCGTTTTGGGGAAGAAGGCAGTGAGAGTTTGTGATGGGCTTCATGAATTGCCAGGTTGCACAGCCTCTCTTTGCAGCCATTGTCTGCTCTGCTGATAGTGACAGTATAATTCTGTTTCCTGTCTTTTTTCTTGAATGCATTTGGATTTGCCTGTACATGTACTGAGTAGAATCATAGAATCATAGAATAGTTCGGGTTGGAAAGGACCTTAAGATCATCTAGTTACAACCCCCCTGCTATGCGTAGAAAACTTCATGTGAAAGGAAGAGGCTTTATAGTACTCAAGAAACAAGTGGTGTGAAAGATGAATTGTCTTGTATGGCTGCAGATGGATCCACAGCGAGTAGCTGAGCATGCCTTAAGCAGATTCCTGGCCTATCAAGAGCAGAGGCGGCCTCAGGGTGCCCTGTGGCAACTGGAATTGTATTAATAATTAAATGAAAGAACGTCAGTATTGTTTAAGAAACAATGATACTTCTATCTTAGAGTTTATTGCAGGAGGTTGGTACAATTAGCTTCGTGATGTTTGTGTGAAGACTAAGCCATATCATTGTGTTGAGCTGGGGACTGACTAGCTGTGAAGTGGCTTTGCAGAAAAGGACCAGAGTTCCTGATGGCCACCAAGTTGAATGTGAGCTGGGAATGTGTCCTTGTGGCAAAGACAGCCAGATTATCCTGGCATTAGGAAGAACATTGCTTAGCAGGTGCAGGGAGGTGTTTTTTCGCCTCAGTTAAGCTCTGAGGAAACCACATCTGGAGTGCTATGTCTGGTTCTGGGTTCTCCAGTAGAAGGACGTCATGGCTTAATGAAGTGGGTTCAGAAAAGGTCCACAAAGACTGCTGAAGTTTGGAGAGATGAGGGGAGGGTTGGAGAGCTGGGATTATGTAACCTCAGGAAGAGCAGGCTCTAAGAAACTTAATGTATATACATACCTAATGAGAGGGAGCAAAGATGATAAGCCACCACTCTTTTCAGTGCTATCTGCTGAAGTAACAAGAAGGAACGGGCACAAACCGAAATACAGGGAATTCCCTTTAAACATAAGAAAACACTTTTCTACTGTGCCTGAACAGAGGAACAGGTTGCCCAGAGAGCTGGGAAGTTGTCATCCTTGGAGGTAATCAGCACCCAGCTGGACGTGGCCCTCAGCAGCCTGCTCTAGCTTGCTCTGAGCAGGGCCTTGGAACTAGCTGATCTCCAGAGATGCTTTCCAACCGTAGTGATTCTCAGTGATTCTGTTATTTGGTGGCTGGAATCTGGAACAATTTTCTCTGCTGTATTATAGTAAAATTATAACTCTGCATAGTATGAAGGTGCAGATTTCCTGTTTGGCTTCCCTTCTAGGTGACCTGTGTTAGAGTTCTGGGCATACTGTTTCTTCTGGAACAATATCCTGAATTGCCTGCGCTAGTGCAGAAATGCTGCCAAACTTCTGCATTTGACTAGTAACTTAGGCTCTATTTTTTTAATACTTCCTCTTAAAAAAGTCTGTTGGAGGGGGAAGTATAAAGTGCCCAAGTTACAGGAAATCTGTGACAGTGATTATCCTATTATTTGTGAGGCCCTTGTTCAGCTGGACACTGGGATTTATGCAATGTACCAAAGTCTGCTCTGGTGAACACAGTGTGTGTTGGCAGTGTTCATTCTAAAGCATGTCTTGAATGCAACGCTAAGCTGACTGTGCTGTGTGGGTTCTGATCTTTACTATCCTGTAACATCTACATTTTTACTATGAAGAGGAGGAGGGCTTTTCTTTGGAGAACTTTATTTGGCTACATTTTAATGTGTATGCTTATTAAGCTTCCCTGAATATTGAAGGTAAGGGCTTATGTTCTGACTCAATTTTTCTACCCTAGGAAGTCAAATCACGTTAGTCTGTTTCAGATCTAGTAAATTTCTATAAGTGCAATTAGAAGTTACTACAGCAAAATTAATGCTAGCACTGGTGACTTAGTAATGTAATGCTGCAGCTTCTGAATTGCTGGTCTTGTGCTATTTACTACAATTTTAGTTAGTATATTTAAGTAATTTGATATGTTGCTAATGATAGAACTTGCAAAGATAGTCTTGGGAAGCTGTGAAAACTACAGGGAACTCTTCAACTCATGCAGCTTCCTGGGGGAGAGGCAGCGTAACTGCTTGTCTTCTGTACCACATACGGGACAGTTTGTCAGTGCCCATCAGGCTTTGGCTGTCACTCAAGGTGGCACATCAGTCTCCTTCATTAAGGTGCTGGATGTTGTGCAGCTTCACCAATGCTTTCAGTAACTAGGGGAAGGGGCTCTTAGCAGAAGTAAGCCCCACAAGACTAAGTTTTGACACTCAATACCTGTTCTACATACTCAAGGAATTAGGATTATTACAGTGTCTTCAGTGCCTCCTTGTGCAGTCTGTTATTAAGCAGTTCTGTTAAGCTCTTCCAGAACAGAGCATTCACTGCCATGGATATATTAGACTGGAGGCTGGGGGGGTAAACGGATTTCAACAGAAAGCATCTCTCTGAAGGATTTTTATGTAGCAGTATGCACCATTGGGCTTACTGGCTTTGTGGGGGGCCCTTAATGTGAACACTGAATTTCTTCTGGCGGGTCCTGTGCAGTGAGGAGTGCACAGATGGGAGTTCAGCTGGGCTCTGGGAAGCTTGATTTGCTATTGCGGCATTCCTGAGTGCTGGTGGGAGAGAGAGAGACTGATGACTCACCAAGTCAGGTGGTTATGCCTCTGCTGTGTGTCAGAAATTGCTTTCCCCTCTGCAGCAGGCTTTCTCATCCCTGTGTCGGGGCACGAGAAGGACAATCATTTCCTAAGTGGTAGTGCTTAACTGCTGAATTCTGGCTTTGCTGCACTGTTACTCCCTGTTTCCGCAGAATAAGGTAAGGATCTCTGTTTGCATGATAAAATAGTGATGGATTTTCTTCCATGCTGTGAGAAGACTCCTTGTAAAAATCTCACTGGAGTCTTAATTATGAAGAGATCTTTATGGTAAGGCAGTTAATAGTGTAAATTCTGGGTCTGATCAAATGTTTGAACCAAAACCAAGGAACTGTAACAGAAAACAGGTTTTTCCAGCATTGAGAGCTAGACAGTTATATTTTTGGGGTTACTGTGTCGCCAAATTGGTGTGCTGGGGTTGAAACCAAGATAGAAAACTTGGGTTGTTGGCCCTTTCTTGTTTAATTATGACTAAATATTACTTTAATAAATCACGTTTCAGTCAGAGATGGTTCTTCAGCAAGTAATATGTTGATTTCTGTCACTGCTAAGCAGAATATGTCCATGTTAGAGCATAAGAGCATGTTTAAAATCAATTGGTAAACTGTCGAAGATGAGAAAGATTCAGGTATGTAAGTTGTAAAGGATGCAAGATGCATCTTTGCTCATAAGGGAATTAAAATTAAGCTAATATCCTGTGTAGGTGTGCTAGTGGACTTCTGTAGGAGTGGATTGCGTGTAGTGCCTAATACTCTATGTTGGCAATAGGCCTCTGAAAGTCTACAGGAGCTCAGTAGCTTTCCAAAATGGCTAACTACCATGGCTTCTGGGGTAAGTACATGCTGCCTGCACATACATCATGTTGTGTTTAGCAAATCCTGACGTGCTTTAGGGAGCTCCATTTTATCTGAGTAATAACACTGAAAACATTTAACAGTGTAGGTAGGTAAGGCAACGTTTCTGCCCTCAAGGACTTTTCCATATAAAATGAAAATCTGTTAGTGCTAATACGCTAGCACAAGAAAACTATGCAGAGATAAATAACAGCATTTTGTTTTCTTAGTTTGCATTCAATGTTAAATGATGTGTAGCCCATTAAAAAAAGAGGTCAGCTTGTCTGGGTGAGGACTGGCTTTTTAGACTCTGTTTTGTTTGGAGGTATATAGGAGATGGAGCACAGAAAGGTGAGGATGAATTCACTGTGCCTTTTATACTTGGAATAGTTAATAAATGTGTGTTTAAAAGCAGTTGGTGCAGGTGATAAAGATCAGGACAAAACCAGGGTTTGTTGGTGCATTGCTAGGTGGCCTAGGAGAGGAATCCTATTCGCTTTTACCTGCCTTAGCCAATCATTTGGGAAAGTGGCTGTAGGAAGAGAGAGTGAGCAGAGCAGCCACAGCAACAGGAGCTGAAGGCGCTGGGTGTCAGGATGTTGCAGTTTAACTGCAGAATGACTTTTCTGAGATTCTTATTTGCCTGCCTGGAAGCTAAGCAGCTGCTTGCAGTGGTGGTCAGTTGAGCTGTGGGGTTTGGATAGGAAGAAGAGTTATTGTAAATTGAAACTGGCTGGTGTTCTTGCCTCTTCTTGCTTCATAAAGCAGCTCTTCTCTATGGGCCCTTGTACTGTCTCACTGACAAACAGTGTTGTTAATTCAGTTATGAGAATCTGGTTTAGCTCTCTATTCACACAGAAGATTTTGGTGGTAGGACTCGAGAGTGTTCTGTGTGGTGTGTTGAAGTAAATGCTTTGGGTAGATTTATAAGGCAGGCTGCTTTTTCATATGACCAGTAATTGTGCTCCAGTTTTACAACGTTTTAATTGTTAAAAGCAAAAAAGCTGAGGTAGTTACGTTAGTCTGATCTGAAGTAACTCTTACCAGTTCCTTAGGAACTGCAGATTGCTTTGCAAGGGCCTCCCCTCTGCCATTTGTTAAGAGGATGCTTTTGAGAAATAAGCAGTGAAATTCACATTGTCTTCTGGGCCTAGACAAGTTTAAATGCTGAACTATCATTATGGAGAGGAAGGGGGTCTAACAGATACCTGACATCTGACTCTGCCTTTGAGCTTAAGAACAGTTAGCAGTTCCACTCCTTGGTGGTTGTGATCAGCTGTTAGGGTGGCTGTTGTGAAATGAATCAGTGGGAGCCATGTTAAACACAGTCCACTCCAATGAGACATGGAGCCTGGAAGAAGCTATTTCTTCAGGATGAATAGGAGTTTGGCATCACTTGATCTTTTTCTCACAGAGCAGAGCCAATGTTTTTAAAACATTTAGATTGGGGAAGAGGCTGAGGGGCAGAGGTCTTGTTAGTGTAGTATTAAAAAGCTGGGAAACAGTTACAAGATTTTAAGAATAGCAGATGTCTGTTACCTACTGCTCCTGAAGAGCAGGCAGAAAAGCATCCTTTAATGATGGTGGATAGGGTGGCAGTGTAGCTGTCTTTTTCCTCATAGTAGATGGGTCAGGTTTTCAAGCCTGAGCATGCCACTGTATATGCTGCCTTGCAGAAGATGCTGGCTTAGGTTAAGCTTGCAAAGACTGTGAGTGTCAACAGATGCTTCACCTGGTTCACGTCACCAAACCACATCATTGTACACTGGGGCTGCCATACTGTGCCTTTCACCACTGCTGGGTGGTAGACATGGTCTCACAGTTCTCTAACACTAATCAGTTTCCAAGGTAACACAAAGCAGGATAAGGGCTGACAAAGCAAAACCATTATTCTTATCGGCACCAGAAGCAGGCCAGCCCAACTGTCGATCACAAGACAAACATGGATGAAGGAGGTCTTCTAAAACAGCTTTTCCTGTTCCCTGAACAGTGACTGGCAAGAGATGGCAGTCAGGTTTTTAACTGTTTCAAGTTGGGGTTTTGGGCCATTATTCAGCACAATTTTCCTGTAATGCTCCATGGGTTTCACTGAGAGCAAGGATTGTGTAATACCTCACTGTGAGGCATCTAGAGAGAGCTCACATGTTTGTGTGCTTGTGGAAATGTGTATTTCTTCTTCTGAACGCTGTTGATCCTGCAGCTTAAGATAGCAAAAAAAGAAGTTTCACAATTAATGTTTATAATATTGCTTTTAGAGACCCTGGCAGTAAAGCAGCACCAGAACATTCTCATGCTCAGGATCATAGAAACTCCATATTTTGAAGGAGAATAAATGAGATGTGGAAGATAGAATAGATTCTCCATTGTTTAAATATCCTGTTATTGGGGTTGGAAACAGTCCAGCAATGTTGGGACACTTTTGGAGTGTAGCTATTTCACTCAGCAGTGTTTTGTGGAGCATATTATGGAGTGATGTTCCACTCTTGGTGTTCTGCAGTGGGGGAAGTTAGTTCTTTTCTTTGCCTAAATAAGTTACCTTTTAACTTTTTATAGCTTTAAAATCAGTGTGGTTAAGGTGCTTGAGGTTGTGTGAGTTTGGAATTCTTTCTCACTAGAAACAAGGAGAGAACAGACGGAGGAAGAGGAGGAACTTACAACGTGTATTCATCAGGACTGACTCTTGTTTTTTCCTTCTCTACAGTTGAAGAGACAAAATGAACTTTTCCAAGCTACCCAAAATCCGTGATGAGGAAAGAGAGGCTTTTGTTGGTTATGTCCATGGAGTCTCAGGACCTGGTGGGTATTTCATAGGATCTGTTTAATCTAATGTCTTGTTAATCTTTTTCGCTTGGAAGTGGAGAAGTATAGTAGAGCTTTTCCTCTTTCCTGGGGTGGGGGAGGAGCAGGCTTTTTAAAAAGGATCACTGATTGGTCTGATAAAATATTAAGAAATATGCTAACAGGATATTACTGCTAATTCATCTTATTTAAAGATGTAATGAGCAGAATCAGGTTTAATAATGATGATAATAATATCAAAGGTAGTAAGCTTTCTGTATGAGAGAAAGCCACTTGGTCAGAAATCTGCAGGCCCAGTGCTTCTCTAAAAGGGTGAGAGATGCATAGTCCAGTCTCACTGAAATGAAGTTTGACCCTATGATCTCTGGAATACTCAGTCCCTTCCCAGTGTCAGGCTGTTCTGTGTTACTGCACCATAGGTTGGAGGAGCTCAGTGAGGAGCTGTAAGGGTCAGGGAGCGTAGCACAGTGTGGTGGTAGTAAGACTGGGAGAAGGAGGAGGACTCCTCCTCCTTTATCAGCTTAAATAGTTTCTTTACACTCTGATGGTAACAGCTTTTGAATACATGCAGACTCTACCAGGTTTTCTGCTCTTGAAGAGGTAAAGAAAGGGATGGGAAAGTGAGAACAGAAGAATAGCATGTATTTTTGTTAATGCAGCTTATTTGATGAGTAATAATCGTTGGCTTATGTCTACCTAAATAAATACCTGTTCTTTAACTGCCAGTTCCTTAACTGCAGAAGTGCTACTTAAAACCAACAGCTTTATTTCCTAAAAAGTGGAAATATATTTTTATGTAAATATGTGAACCCTGTGTGGAAGATTGAGATTACAATATAAAAGACATAATAAATTTTGTCCTAAAGCAGCTAGGCCTCATGTGTGACCTGCCGAAATCTAACCCAAAACAGTTTTAAGGCCCGAAACATGCTGTAAAACAGTCTTCTTCCGTTGAAAGTTAAGTGCCCTCATACCACTTTTCTACAAAATAAAATAGCAAAATAGTGTTTCCTTTAAAGCTTTGTAGGTGTCTGCCACTCTAGATACAAGGGTATGTATTGCCTTTAGCAGGCACCTTGGCTTGATCTACACATGGAAATAGATTATGTGAGCATCCAAATGCTACCAAGGCAAACAGGAGTTTGAGTGACTTGAAAATTACAGTCCCCAACCACAGGTTTATGAAACTATCAGGTGGGCTTTTTCCATTTTCCTGTATGTTTTAATTTGGTCAGATGGGAATGTGGCCTAGCTCACTGAAAGGGAGAAGTGTCTGTGTAACTTGTCTGTCAAGGGTCACTGCGTCTCTAAAACTCTAAACATTCACCATCTGTCAAGACAGATAAGAGATGATGGCATGAATTGTCTGTGACCTACTACATTCTGATAGTGTCCTCTTACCGAGCATAAAGGGACAGTGTGAAAAGTATAAGGAAACTTTTGTCTTTTAAACTAGAAATGTCAGGATTTGTGGCAGCCTAGTTACCCCTTTTGTGAAATCAAGAATGCACTTCTGATTCGGTTGAATCCCAGACTTATGCTGTGCAGTTATTACTAACTTTTGATGGGTAAATTTCCTGAGCTATAAGAAAAAGACTCACCTACATGCGTGTCGTTTCCAGTGGTCACGGCGTGCAACATGGCAGGCGCTGCTATGTACGAACTGGTACGAGTAGGCCACAGTGAACTGGTGGGAGAGATCATCCGGCTGGAAGGTGATTTGGCAACTGTTCAGGTGTATGAAGAAACATGTATCCTTTCCACTGATCCCTCTGGGCCTGCCAGACTACTTAGTCCAGAGCACTGGAGTGATGAGGGTGAAGACGGTGACCAGAACTGAGGGGGACCAGCACTGGGTACTTCCAGTGCCAGCAGGACATCTGTTCTGCACATTCTTGGTAAATGCTGATGGCTGTGAGGTAAATCTTGTCTTGCCTGTCTGTGTGCTGAGGAGATTTCAAGTGGATATCAAATAATGTGTGCTTTAGAGTTTAAGTTAATTTTAGTTTAAATAGTAGAGCTCATTCTTAAGGAAGTTGTCTCACAAACGTCAGCTATAAATGACAAAACTAACAAGCAGTATTTGTTGCATTTATTTTCTTTGCTTTTGAAAGCTATGCTTGTGTAAGAGGGCAGGTTGCTGCCTTCTGGGCAGAGTACTTTGCCAGACATAATAGGTTACATTTTTGCTTCTGCAGTGTGCTTACAGAATCTTGGTCCAGCTAGAACACAGTATGTATCCTAAAATCTAGTTAACATAAAATATATTTTCTGTTACACATAAATGAGAGAATGTCAGAAAAGAAGTCATAAAACTTGAAGCCAGACCTTTTTTTTTTCCTTGTATTCTTTTAAACTTAAAGAGTTGGCTCTATCTGTAGAGGCTAGGGGTAAAACCTGTGTTGGCTCCCAAAGTTTCATTCTGAGGAGTTGGATGGTAAACTGGTGACTAGCTCCTCTTTGTACCTAATGATTTATCCTTTTAGATGGCATCACCATTGTAATACCTAGTAACCTTCCAATAGTACATGAAGCAAGTTTGAATATAGTTTACTCTTAAGTTCCTCATGGGAGGAGTCTGCCATAGGGCTCTCTGAAGTCAGCTTGCATTTAATCTCTTCAGTCTTGCATAGGGTTTTGGGGTTTTCTTTTGTATTCTAGCAGGGTCTTTCCCAGGCTGCTGGCCCTTTGCACAGAAGTCCATTGTGTATCTTCGGAGTTAGATAGTGCATAGACTGGACAACATAATAATGGAAAGGAAGGAAATAATGCTGGTCTTGGACAAGCTCCCTTTAAAATTAGACTGCTGTCAAAAAGGCTGTGGAAGGCTCAAGGTCAAAACATTTGTGCTCTCTAACAAACAAAAATCTATATATTTCATAACATTGTCTGACTTTAACAATCGAACCTGTTTTCTAGGTTTGAAGATGTAAGAAATGCTTGATGTTTTGTCATCCTGATGCCTGGCACTCCAGCAAACTCATCCAAACAGTTGACTTGAACTAATGATCATGAAGCAGAGTATTTACCCCTAGAATGAGCAGCTTTGTTGCTTTGGCAATTTCAGCTTGAGTTGAGTATAAAGCATACATGCTTCTCAAATGATGATGGTTAATAAAGTAATAAAAATATGACCTTACAGTCAGAAAGGAGGTTCTAGATGATGAAGTTGTGAATGTGGTACTTTCTTCCCCTTACTCTGGATGAACTTTTCCTCAACAAATCTTTAGCTGGTGTCTCTGTAGGAGATCCTGTACTCCGTACTGGCAAACCCCTGTCAGTGGAACTAGGGCCTGGCATCATGGGAGCTATTTTTGATGGTATCCAGAGGCCTCTCTCAGACATCAGCACTCTGACCAAAAGTATCTATATCCCTAGAGGTGTCAACGTGTCAGCTTTGAGCCGAGATATCAAATGGGAATTCACACCTTCAAAGAATCTGCGGGTAGGTTCTCACAAGCCTTCCCCCCTTTGCTTCTCTACCCCCAGAGTTAGGGCTGGAGCAGAGTGCCAGGGCTGGGACTGCTGGGAGCTATGGTTTATGCAGCTTGTGTTGGGAGGTGGTAGTGATGTATGAGCCTGGATGGGGACCACCAAAACTTACTCTGTGTGACTTACAGAGTGTTGCTGCTGCATCTGAGAAACTTATAAAGTTTTAATATGTTTGCAAAACTGTAAAGAAGCTCATGGAATTGCACTAAATAAAAGGAATGACTGTGGAACACATCTTGCAAATGAAGGTAGCCTTAGAGCTGGAAAGAGTCATGGCTTTAGCCCTTGGTGGCATCTTTTTTTTCCAAGCCTACAGGGTAGAATATGCTATTCTTTCTCTACTTAACACATTAGGCTTAGAGGTGTATAAGAAACAAGGAAGATTCCTTGCATCAGTCAGTAATTGCTACTGTCTGAGCCTTGAAAGGCACCTCAACCCAGATAGTGTTGCTAGCAATGTTCTGTTAATGTAATGATGTATGCAAATGGGTTACTGTGCTCTAACAATGCATTTACAAAGGGAGTAATCACAGTGGTAGACTTAATAGCTATAGTTACTTTATTAAGGTTAAGGTTCTTTTTTAAAGCTGGAGTTCTTGCTTATGACTAATACACCTCTTCTGATTCCAGGTTGGCAGCCACATCACTGGTGGAGATATTTATGGTATTGTGAATGAAAACTCCCTTATCAAGCACAAAATCATGCTGCCCCCACGGAACAGGGGTACAGTTACATACATTGCTCCGCCAGGAAACTATGACACTTCAGTAAGTCTCCGAAACAGCAGTTGCTGATATATTCCATGTCTCTCTCATAGGGTTGATGTATTCTTTCTGTTCTGCATGATGACAACTAAAAAGTGTTTCATGCAACAAAGTGTCTTGAGTTAATGCTCACCTCTGCTGACCTAACTGCAGGGATTACATGAATATCTTGTGCAATTATATTCTATGTATGGCTTCCCAATGGCACTTGAGTATGCCACATTTTCTGGCCTGTGGGGATCTGCGCTATCTTATGAATATGTAAAATTCAGTTGCTCTTCAGAAGCATGTTTTTAGGTGACGCTTTGCCTTGCATGTCTTTTTCCCTCAATAGCATTGTAAATACGATATGGGAAAGAGCTATCATCCTCTTTTCACCTCGGATGAAGTTCGGAGAAGTTGGTGGTGGTGTCAAACACCTAGCTGTGCAGGGTAGTTGAGACAAGAATTTGCATGTTGGTCCAGTGCAGCTGTTTGCTTACTTCAGATGTCTGGTGCTGTCTGTTAGGATGTTGTCTTAGAGCTGGAGTTTGAAGGTGTGAAGGAGAAGTTCACTATGGTCCAGGTCTGGCCTGTACGTCAAGTCCGTCCTGTTACTGAGAAGTTACCAGCCAATCATCCTTTATTAACTGGCCAGCGGGTCCTGGATGCCCTCTTCCCGTAAGTACTACTTCTTCTTTTCTAGCATGTAAGAAATCTCTTTTTTTTGGAGGGAATCAGAGGCAAGAGGCCTTAATTTTTTCTGGGCAAACAGACCCGAAGATTTCACTGTGTGTTCACAGCATGATCTTAAAAAAATATTTAGCTGAATTCATCGTATTTCTGTATTTGGCAGGAGATCCTAGTAGTGGAAAAAGGAGGATAAGTTTAACAAGATAGTTCTAGTGCATTAATCTAGAAAAGAATGGACAAGCATAAACTTAACATAATCGTGCCAAGCCTACAGAAAGGCTACAACTTTCAAGCTTGATACCTCCGTTTGAACACATCGGTAGGATTGCTTTCCATGGTCTTGAGGATGCACAGTTCGCAGTGATTATGGGGTCACCACTTATAGAAACTGTTGCATGTAGCTGTAGCGCAAAATGCTTATTTAAGCAGCTACCTTCGAAGACACTGAATTCAGTAATTTTGGTCCTAAACTATTGTGCTGCTTATTGTTACAGCTAAGTGCAGTTGTTCCTTTCTTAGCGTTTGCATTCTGTCCGTGCTTCCAGCTGTGAAAACTGCTATGTTTCAAGTCTGAAGGTCTAGCTGTTTTACCAGCATAACTCATGTACTTCAAGGGCAGGAGAAGGAAAGGATAGTTTATAACCTTAGTCTTTTGGTTTAGTGAAATACCTCTGTGTTTCTAACCCAGCACACTGAATATGGCTCCTGTCGTTCTGCTTTCAATTATGAGTTTATTGGAAAACGTATTTTAAGATAGGAGAGAGCTGAGTTTTTGTTTCTTGCAAATCAGAGTCCTTTTTCTTTACTCAGGTGTGTACAAGGGGGCACAACAGCGATTCCAGGAGCATTTGGTTGTGGGAAGACTGTGATCTCTCAGTCTCTCTCAAAATACTCCAACAGTGATGTCATCATTTATGTAGGCTGTGGAGAACGAGGAAATGAGATGTCTGAAGTACTGAGAGATTTCCCTGAGGTTAGTATGGAGAATTCATGGAGACTAAACTTGCTTTTGTACTGGTATTGTAACTGAATAACATACTATATCGGCAGAGTGACTCAAAACGACCTTCTTGCCTCCTTGCTGTAAGTTCTGGCTGTAGTAGCAAAAATCTCTTTTGACTCATTCAGGAATTATTTCAGTGGCCCCTCAGTACAACTCTGGACTAGTTTTTGGGTGTACCTTCTAACTTGTTTTAAAATAAAGCCAAGACAAACACAGTTACAAGCACCTTATCTTTTGCCGGTAACATCTCTAACTTAACCATAAATAGCAAATGTGGCATCTGTATTTAAAGGGTGCAGGGTGGCGATACAGTTGCTAGATAATAGTGTGACGTGAGGCTTTGGAATGCCTTCTGAAGGAAGTAGAAAATGCCTGGTTAAACAACAAAAAAATCAGTGGGTTTACTAATCCTTCTACCTGTTACATGTTAGTGAATTAGTTGTGGCATGTTCTTCTGTAAAATACAGGAAAGAAGCCATAGTCTGAACCGTTAGGAAAACTCCATTGTCAGAAATAAGGGGTAAAGGGCTTGGATGTGTTGGTTAGTTACAAGATGGGAAAGTCAAGATGAGGTGGCCATGAAAAAAGGGAAATGCCAGTGTATTCATAAGTGGAATTCTATACAAATGTCATGATATGCATTCTGTTCAGGTGTTCGTAAGGTTTCGCTGGGCTTATATATGTGGTTTAATGTCCAGTTGTCAAAGGCAAACTTGGATCATTTTAGGTGGGGAAAAAAAGCCTAACGGTCTTAGCCTGATTCCTAACGGTCTTAGGATACAGGTGTAGGATACAACTTTTTGGCTCTTCCAGCCTAGTAAGCTGAGAGAGGATAATGTACTTCCTGATGCAGTGGGTTTATCATTACTCATTTGGATGGGATCAATAGAGATTTGCCAGTTGCAGAAGATGCAATGAGGCAGTGCATTAAAGAATTAAGATGTGTGCAATCTGGGAGGCAAACCAGCATAGTATCCTCTAGTCTCTGCTCTTGGTAGAGTAGCTGTGAGGAGAGGATCCTGATTTAAAGGGAGTAATACTGTGAAAACAAGGCACCCCACAAAACAACAACAAACACTTTGCTACCATTACCTTTTTTTTCTTTTCTTGCATTTTAGCTAACAATGGAAGTTGATGGCAAAGTAGAAAGCATCATGAAACGAACAGCTCTGGTAGCAAATACCTCCAACATGCCTGTGGCTGCCAGAGAAGCCTCTATCTATACTGGTAAGGTTTACAGGAGGCTGAAAAAGCTGTGTGTATAGAGCCAAGCCATAATGCTGGAGCGTTTCCAGTTCCTGAGATGGTCAGCACCAAGAAAACTTGCTTAGTTTCAGAAGTCAACCCTTTTGGACCTTGCCTGCATGAAGTCCTAGTATCTTAATTGAATTTGGTATATACTTATAATTTCTGAATATTGAGTAGATTTTGCTTATAAGGTGAATGTACTGCACAAGCTCTCATGTAGGTTTGTCTCCATGTTTTAATTATGCAAGCTTTTGTTTATGACTAGTGTTTTGCTGACAAGTACAGCCACTTACTGGGCAGGATTAGGAGTCTCTGAGTTGGCAGGTTAGTCTGCTTTCCTTTGCAACCTCTCATAGTGCTCTTTTAAGTTCTTGGTTATGAAAACTTGTCAGATCATTAAGATAAAACATGACCTTTTCTCACTGTTGTATTCTGGTAGTTTGAAAGGGAAGAAGACATTTTACAATAAGAAGAGGCTTTGTTCATGGTTTCAGTGATGCAAGGAGTAACATCAGTGACATTGCCATGTCGCTTCAAAGAGATACACGGGAATGTAAGATGAGCCAGAGTGGTTCATAAGGGAAAATGGGAAGAGTGAGAAGAAATAATAAAAAACAGCAAGGACATGATCTAGTGGGAAGAAAGAATTAATTTCCAGTGTCTGTTTCCATCCAGATGTGAACTTGGATATAATTTGGCTTATTTGCATCTTGGTGACAACACAAAGGCGTAGAATTCCTTCCGGAGCCTTATGCTGATCACGCTGTTGTCTTTGTTCTAGGAATCACCCTGTCTGAGTATTTCCGGGACATGGGCTACCATGTCAGTATGATGGCAGACTCCACTTCCCGATGGGCTGAGGCCCTCCGAGAGATCTCCGGGCGACTGGCTGAAATGCCAGCTGGTGAGTAGTCTTTCCTCAGCCTAGTCTTGTAAAAGCATCCTTTAAACTCTGAGCCTTTGACTCCATTTCTGTGTGTTGCTGTTTGCAGACAGTGGTTATCCAGCCTACCTTGGTGCCCGTCTAGCCTCTTTCTATGAGCGAGCTGGCAGAGTGAAGTGTCTGGGGAATCCTGAAAGGGAAGGCAGTGTCAGCATTGTTGGAGCGTGAGTGTTGCATCACTTTGCTTTGTGTTGGGTGCAGCTCTTCCTCTGTGTTTTTGTATCTCAAAGTACCTATTTTTCAGATAAAAAAAGTCATTGCTCTGTGCAGCTGCAGGACTAAAAATACATGGTTGAGTAGGTAGATATTTAGTCTCTGTTCCCCCAGAGCTGCTGCTAAATGATGTGTGGGGGCAGAAAGAATGAATGTGGACAGGTAGTTCTGTGAGGTGCAGACTTGCAGTCACTTGCAGCAGCTGGAGCAAATGGCTCAGGGAAGAATGTCATTAGAGCTGTCACTGAAAAGTATGTCAAACCATGCTCAGAGCAGGAAAGAAGGGGCAATTAGAGCAGGAAGAGATTCTCTTGCTTAAATAGAGTAGTATTACATAGAGCAGCACATCTTAAGCTGCCATGGGCATGTGGTCCCCAGACATTGTTATAGGTGACATATAGGTATATCATACTGTGGGCAAGTGAACTTTCCACCACATGTTTTGAGGAGATGCTTCAGCATCTGTAAGAACATCTGGAGTCCATTTTTTGCTCTGCTTAGTTCTGCTGCCTACAACATCCATACACAAATGAATTGTGCTTTTGAGTCAGATGTTAAGTATTTTCTCTCTGAGGCATATATTAAGGTGTCAAGCCCAAATGAAATTTAAGTGGTTATTGTATAGGTGAATATCTCAAATAATTTCAAATTGGGGTATAGTTTTCTGTAGCATAATCATTACACTGTGTTTCACAGTGTTCTCTCAGCACACTTGCTGAATCTGTTCCGATAGAGTTAGGTTTGATAATCCAAGCTGTAGTTAATTCCTGGAGCTAAGGCGACTGAAATCATACCTTGATACTGTCACTGAGTTACTGATACAGCTGTATTTCCTGGTCTATTTGATGCAACACCCGTGTGGGTATGCATCAAACACTTTCTGCAGTGGAAGATTGTGATCTGTTCCTTGAGATCACGTTGGCTTTTGTGTTTTCTGTAATAACTCAGCTGTGCAGCCTCATGTTCGGTACTTCAGTTTAAACTGTGAAAGCAACTCTGATTCTTCCTTATCTCTTCCTGCTCAGCGTGTCTCCCCCAGGTGGTGACTTCTCTGATCCTGTCACATCTGCTACACTGGGCATTGTTCAGGTATGTCCCACAATGTTTCAGCTCTTCCATCCACTTCGTTGATCCCAAAATGATCGTGCTTCAGTGCATTTGTGCCAGTGGCAGGGGTGTGGAAGCTTTGGTTTGACACAGGCAGCTTTGTTAGGGTGCTTTGCAAAATGTTCTAACAGTGTAAAAGGTGACCTTGCAAGATGGTCTCTGAACTGACGTGTTTGAGATCACTTTGGAAGAGGAAGTGAAGGCAGCAATTCATCCCAGTGCCAACTGCTCAGGACTGTCTATGCTTCCTGATTGCTGCCCACTGAGCTGCACTTCAAATGTGGCTGCTGTTGGCCGAGATGGAAGGTGAATCACTCTTAATAGGTGCATTGAAACCACAGAAAAGTCCTCAGATCAGATGACTGGGAGATTAATGTCTTGCCGCTGATTGCAGCCCTGCTTAAGGAAAAGGAGTTACATCTTATAGGTCCCCACTTAATTAGACTCCGGAATTGGCATTGTAATTGGCTGACTTCTTCCTCCTTAAGAGGAGTCTTAAGCTGAGTAAGTCTGAACTCAGTTTAGAAGGTACATCCTTTCTTGAGAAGTGTGTTTGAAAGTCACTGCTATAGGTAATATAAGGAAGGCTTTCTTTTTCTCTCTGAAGCTTTCATTTATGATAGCCTTTGCCATATTGCTTTTGTGCAAACTTGCTTTCTGTACTTATTGCCTTCAGTTATGTTTGGTTCATATTTTATTTGGAACACTGGTTCGTCTTTCTGGCTTCTGCCAGGTTTTCTGGGGCTTGGATAAGAAGCTGGCACAACGCAAGCACTTCCCCTCCGTCAACTGGCTGATCAGTTACAGCAAATACACGCGTGCCCTGGATGAGTACTACGACAAGCATTTTACAGAGTTTGTCCCTCTCAGGACAAAAGCCAAAGAGATCCTACAGGAGGAAGAGGATCTTGCAGAGATTGTGCAGCTTGTGGGGAAGGTGAGTAACCAGCTCTGAGGAAATGTGGTGTCAGTGAGCCATCCTTCATTTCCTTACCACTAGCACAGGCTTTAGATCGTGTCTTAGATCAGATTTGATGGTTATTGCATTTTGCAAAAAAGGCAGATGGCCACTGGGAGATGTCAGACTCTCCTGCCCCTAACTGTGTTCCAACTTTCTTCTTTTTTGACTTCTAACAACAAAAGAGTTTTTTGGATGAACCTTGGCTTGATGCTACTTTTCTCATATAAATTAGTTGGCAGAGCATCTAATGCTGGAGTTAAGAAGCTTCTTGCTTTAATGCTCCTGTTCTGCTGAAACATCCATTACTGTAACTTAACAGTAGTAAGTAATTTTTGCAAGAGAAATGGCACAAACTGATCTTGACTGTTGAAGTCATCTGAAAGGTTACAGTTTATTAGAAGCCGTGTTGCCAGCTGCAGAACAGAGGTGCTGGCATTTACAAGCTGGCCTGTAAGAAACAGAAGCAGTGCCTGCTTTTTCCGAGACTTGGTGATTCCCTAGTTTCTCTGGAAACTTGTGACAGGACATATGGCTCCACTTTACTGGCATTCTTTAATTTCCTTCATTTGCTTCACTATTTTGGAGAGAAAGCTGAACTTGGATAGGAGTATTTCCCTTGAGAACCCTCAAAAAAGGGACCTAGTGGAAACTTGTGTTTCAGCTTAGCACTATAAACAGTTACTGACAGGTGCCCAATACATACTTGACAGTAACTTAATCCCCTGAGGTTTGGGTGAACTGTGCTGATTTACAGGCTCGTAGTACTGTGTGGGATTTTGTATTAATTACTGTTATTTGGAGGGAGTTTTCTCTCTATTCACTGATGATGCAGCCCAACCAAGATGAGGCCTTCACTACCTCTTGCTTGGCAGAGTTCTCTAGATGTGCCTTTGAAGAAAAGGAGATGTGATCTTGGAGTCTTCTGCACTTTTCTATTTACAAAACCATGTTCTAAAAGACTAGTTTACAGAGCAGGGTAGAATCGGTTCCTTGGTGGGGAGGGGATATTGATAAGCCAGTGTCTGCAACAAGGCATTATTCCCATGATAGAAGTACTGGAACTGGTGATCTTATTCTCAAAGATGGCACCTTTAACAGCTGAAGCCTGGGCTTGGCCAAAAAGTGCAACAAACCTTTAGAAAGGGGAAATTGTGGAGAAACAATCAGATACTTTTTTTTCTTATTAGCTCTGATTTCTGTTAGTCTTCTTGTGAAAGAAGGTCCAGACTTGCTGTGCAGAAGGCAAGCCTTGAGGTACTCGAAACTCAATTTGCCCCCTTTAGCAAAAGGACAGTGAAGGTAGAGGAGTGACCTGTGGTGCCAACAGCAGCAGTGTGCACCAGGGCTGTGGCTGTCCCATGAAGTATGACAGGCATTGTCATGAACTCTTTTGCTCTTCTTGAATGCCAGACAGGGAAACCCCATTGGTGGCTGTGGAGGCTAGTATCAAATCCTTAAGATTACTTAGTGAGATCTAGTTTTTCTTCCATGGACATTAGGATTCAGGAAGGTAAAAATGAATTGATTTCTTTATGTAGGAAGGTGATGGTTCAACGTACCTTGTAGCAAAGCCATGTGTTTTCTGTCTGGTGGCTTTCCCATTATATTAAAGGAAACTTCCTTTCTGTTGTTTATCATCAGATATACTTGGTGACTGTTTGGCCCATCTTAGTTTGGCAACCAATGAAATTGGCTGGACTAGAGCAGGGAGTGAGAAATACCCCAAAGATAGAATTCTGCTGAAAGCCATCTTAAGAGGGTGGGAAGAGAACAAGTACTGAAAGATACCGGTTCTTGGCCAGGACGTACCATGTCCTCATGGAATGGAGTACTAAACTAACAGTGTGCCTTATTTTTCTAGGCTTCCTTGGCAGAAACAGATAAAATTACCTTGGAGGTTGCCAAGCTGATAAAAGATGACTTCTTGCAACAGAACGGTTATACGCCTTATGACAGGTGAGATCTGACTGGCTGCTCTCTCCTCTTGGGCTTGTGTAGTCCGCATAGACAGCCATTGTACTTGGAAATTGCACTCAGCATGCAAATGGAAGAGCTGTGCTTAGGTAGGCCACTGAACAGTGTATTCACTTTGTCTTACCCAAGGTATGCAGACCTTTTCCAAATGCTGTCACACCCTTTGAGTTTCTCAGGCCCTCATCTGTTGTTCAGTTAACCCATAGCATGTCCTCCTTAGGAGGAGAGGAGCACTTTATTTTCAGAGACAACATCCAAGGTCTTCCTGGTTATTCTGTCCGTACATGGGGGATTGCAAGAATCTGCTTTCAGTTACTGTTGCGTAATTCCTGAGTAAATTAGATCCATAGGAAAAAAAATACTGGATCTTTTCCCTAGTGTGATATTTATCCCTGTCTGCTTTGCTGCTTTCTATGCTGTCTTTGTGTTTTTAAGAGCCTTACAAAGGGGCCTTTTGTACTTCATCTCGCTCCCCTGCTCAGGTAGATCAGGAGGTCTTAAGTACTTCATCACTAAAAATGTAGATGTCCATTGTTCTGTAGCAGTGCGTGCCTTTGATTAGGTTACTAGGGCAAGCATGCTTGTAAGTGATAGGGAAGCAGATGAAGTAGGGTGTTGCAGGGTATAAATAATAATGACGCATCTTCCATGGCAGTCATCCACCCATTAAGAATTAAGGGGGTTGTATGTGGAGTGTTCTTGTCATAGAAACACTCCTTTTCCTGTGAGCAAAGAAACTTGCAGAGCTGTCAGGTCATCCCAGGCTGCTCGGAGGAAGTCTGCTCCCATGATGGACAAAACAGGAAGGAGGAATTCCGTTGGCTGCTCTGGTGTTTTCCCTTTCTTATTAGCATTGGCACAGATTGAAAAGTGAGACTTTCTGCAGCCATGGTTCCTGTTCTCTCCTATTTTGCCCAGTGTTTGGGTGCTACTTCAGAAACCTCCCTCCAATATGATTGTCCTAGTCTATGATTTGCTTGTTTAAAAACGTGTCTTTTGGCAGTGTATATTCAAAATGCCTGGAGTAAAGCAGGCTAGTGCCCCTTCTGTCAGGTGAGAACTCAGAGTTGTGAAGGCTGGAGCAAAGTCCTGTTAACTGTGACAAGATGCCTGATCAATCCTTTTGCATCCCACCAGGTTCTGCCCTTTCTACAAAACAGTGGGAATGCTTTCCAATATGATTGCATTCTATGACATGGCACGCCGTGCTGTAGAAACCACAGCCCAGAGTGACAATAAAATCACGTGGTCCATCATCCGAGAGAACATGAGCGAGATCCTCTACAGACTTACCTCCATGAAGTTCAAGGTATGTTTGGAAGGAACTGGGTTGTGCTGCTTTTTGTGAGCTTCCAGTGCCTCTGGAAGGCAAAGGTGGTCATCAGTTGCCTCACATAAAGGTCTGTGAACAGAGACTTTCTGAATGCCCTTAAGAACTGGTTTTAGTTTGTGAGCACAAGAATGGTCAGTACAGAAACCAGGCAGGTGATGCACGCTGCATAGCCTTGGCACTCCCATCTTGGAGAGCCTCTTCTATGTGACGTGTATCGTGGTACTAGTACAAGTACCTTTCCTGTTTATTTGGGGGATTTGTGATAAAATTTTGTGTAAAAAATCATAATATGTTCTAAGGAGAATTAGCAGATAAAAGCAGCCTCAAGTTTAAATCCAGGAATGTGCTAAAAAGTGTATGATAGAAATGCTGATGGCATACTCTTGAATGGAAGTTAAGGAAAGAAATGCCAGTCTGCAGCAATACATGATGTATGCTGTGTTTGGCTTCACGACTTAAGGCAGGTAACTAGGAGGAGGGGAAGGGAGAAGTGACTTCAATGTGAGCTGAAGGGAAAACAAGTGCCTTGGAGCACCTGCTCTGGGTAACTTCAGAAGCCATCTTCTTAGGGTACGGCTTTCCTAAAACTGATCCAGAGCATGCTGGTGTAGGAGCAGCTCCTGGTAGGACAGTAACCTGTGATGCTGACTAAACATGCCAAGAAACTGATGTTAAAGTAGCTAAGGAATAATCTCTGTGAAGAATAATGCTTACTCTGCTATAACTCTTGTAAGCCATCATTGCAAATCTTTCAAGTACCATAGGATAAAATTATGTTAAATTTAAGTGTTCTGGTGTGCCAATGGATTCTGTTCCTGGAGGTTTTTTATTTGGCTTGTTTCTGCAGTAAGCAGATCCCTGGTATATATTCTCAAAGCATCAAGAACACAACAAGATGCACATTATGGACATGAGTTTCTTTGAGGGCTGGTTGTATAGAGACAGGGGAAGTGACACACTTTTTACAAACCATGGCCACGAGAAGACGTCTGGCATACAACAGAATGGTGGACTGAAAAAGGGAAGCCAGGGGGAGAATGCATGTTAAGGGGAGCTGGCCCTCTAATACAGGAGTAGTTATGAAAGGAAAATTACATTCTTGGGTAACAGGCTAAAAGGCATGGGAATTTAAATACCCAGCATCCTGCAGTCTGTGTGTTTTGGAGAGACAACGAACGAGGATTGCATCTACGCATGTAGGTCCTCTGTGTTTCCCAAGAGCTGCATTGGCCCAGAGAAATGTAGTGCTGAGAGGGGAATGGTGAAGGTACTGAGCAGGTTTCAGAGCCTGGCAGTTACTGCTTCTCACAGGAAGGCCTTGCAGCCTCAGAGCAAAGCTGATTGTTAACGTTTTTGCCTTTGTCTTCCATGAAAAGTATTCTGAGAAAATGAAGCTGTGCAAAGAGGGGTTTGAGCTTCTGATTGCACAATAAGATTTTAATTGGAACCAAGTGACCTCCGAGTGATGGCAAAGTAGCTTCTTCACTCAGTAGGGGATGCACCCCAGAAAGTACAGCAGAGCATTTCTGAGTCACAGTGAGGCTTGTTCCGCTTGGTTTGGGGATAGGAGTTTGTACTAACCACTGCAGCTCTTCAGTCACACAGCATTAACCAAGACCCTCTGTATTACTGAATCCTCTCCAAATCAATTGCTTTGCAATAAGGTAACCACTGCTCATGAAAGAAAATCTCTGTCCAGGATCCATTCTGCCTGCTCCCTGAATGTGGCAAGAGGATGAGATTCAAACCTTGTGGCTGTCAGTGAGACAGACGGGAGCTATAATGCTTGCTCTGCAGTTGGCAAGGGTTAGTCCCAAGGGCAAGAAATTACAGCACTGGCAAAGCAGGGTTGTCTAAAGTACCCAAGGCTTTTCCTCATGGAGCTGTTCACTTCCTGTGTTATCTTTCAGGACCCCGTCAAAGACGGTGAAACAAAAATCAAGGCGGACTATGCTCAGCTGTTTGAGGATATGCAGAATGCGTTTCGCAGTCTGGAAGACTAGACTTGACCTCTGTGACCACTCCAGTTTGTCCTCTCAATTCCTCATCTCAGCTCCTCTGCTTCCCTACCTTACAAGAATGATGCAACAGTACTTGAGTTGATAAATAGCCCTATGTTTTCCCTGTTCATACTCAGAGAGTGTCCTTACAAAACATTCCTCCTAATTTGTGTTTGGCATTGCTTTGTGTGTCTGAAATGGTGAGTGTTGTGTGAATGGGCCTGGCTGAGTGAAGAAATGCTGTTGTACGCTTCTAGGGTGGGAAGAATTTCACTTTGCCTCTCCCAGCTCTCTTGGTAACTGGTCTTTCACCTTGTGATGTATCCAGCTGAGCTGTACTGGCAGAGGAGGTATACATCTTAATGCAGTCACGCGGTACGTTCTGAGCTGGCAGGGGTAAGGGCATTTACATCTGGTGCTTTGCTGACTATCACGACGTAGAACTCCCTATTCTCAAAGAGGTTTTGACCGTGTTCTGCTGATACATTGATACAACCAGAAGTTCTTCACTACTCTTTCCCTTCTGCAGCCCTCAGCCGAGTCAGTTGGTGTTTAAACGTGGTAGTTCTACATCTCTCCAAGAAGTGACTGTCTAGAAGATGAGCACGTACAAGTGACCAGTGTACTTCCATACCCTGGAGAAATAGAGTTTTATCTTCCTACTTAATACAGATAGGACTGCTGGGCTCTGCATCAGCTAAAATCAAAGCCATAGGTGCTCAGCTTCCAAAAGAATTTGACCTTCTTGCCTCCCACTCACCCCGTAAGATTTCATGACACTCAGCTGCTTTAGTTAGTGAAGCTTGTGACTGCTGCCATGTGCTGCAGGATGTAGATGGTAAATTTGGAGATGCCATGCATGTGGACCAGGCAGGCAGTCCTTCCTTGGTGGTGCTCTGCCTCCCAGTGCAATGCCCAGATGGTGCTAAGGAAGGGAAAGCGTGTGCCCAGCCTTCCTCCTCCACCTGTGCTCACGTGGCCGGTTTGGTGGTGGCACAGAAGGTCCCTGGTTCTCATGTAAGAGGAATGTATGATGCTAAACTGGGGGCGGGGGATGATCAGGGGGAAGGCTGGAAAGTGCAAAATGTAATTACTCCTGCCGCGTTGATGGCAATGCAAGAGAAACCAGTGACTCTGGCCTTGTGCTCTGGAAGCACTCTTGTCAAGCAGCTGAAACCGCTGCTTCTTGGGCTTGCTGACTGGCAAAACTAGTAAGAGGTGGGGAATGAACATAGGGCAGCCTTTCTGTCACACTCCAGGGGCCCACTGCTGTGGAGACAGAAATGCCTGCATCCTCTCCAGTCCCTGCCTCACTTGTGTCGGGTGGCATCCAGTGCTGTTTGCCTGCACCCAGCTGGCTTCCAGATAATGTTTTTTACTGCTTTATGTCACCAAGCAGTACCCAGTGTTGGTGACACCATGCGGGTGGCATCGCTGCGCATGAATTCTGCGCTGAGGTATTGCTGCCAGCTCTGAACAGTAGTGACGCAAAGGGATCTTGCACTACGGACCAAATGCTGCCACTTCCATTACAGTATCAACTTGCTGTTTGTTGCGGGAGAGCCAGGCTGAAAGTTAAAGGGATTAACTACTTCTGGTCCTCCCAAAAGCACGTATTCCTCCAGCCGATATCCTGGTAGCGAATGGTTAAGTTTACAGCTCACTGAACTTCTGGTGTATGCTGCTTATTTTACCAATGAGCATGTGTGAATGAGTAGTCACTGTCCAAGCCCTTGCTGGATTCCTCATTGTTTGTACCCCTCACCACTGTACTATGTAGCATTTCATGCTAGAAACCAGATGTTATCTCTTTAAATAGAGGATGTTAAAAACTTTACAGAAGATGTCTATGATAATGCAGTTCTAATATTTATTGTGCTGTACCTGGCCCTGAAGTGTGACCAGTTCAAACAGTTTCATATATATTTTTGTCTTTTTTGGTTTGTGTCTGTTTTCAGTGTTGAGATTCTGATGTTCACTGTGTCCTGTAGGTCCTCCCTCCACAGCTGTGGGAGGAACTAAAAGATGGGCAGAACCCCACCACCTACTTTATCTTGTATATTTCATAATGTATGTTGCAGGAAATTGTGTAAAAAAGAAAAGTAAAAAAAAAAAATACGTTGAAGTCAATGAAAATAAAATTGATTTAAAGTAGGTTTTGTCTGTCCTCTTTTATTACATCAAACCAGCCCTGTGCCCCTGTGGTATACACAGCATACTATCAGGACAGCTCACAGCTTGCTTAAAGCCTTACTACTTCATTTTAGGCATTTCTTTAAAGTATTTCTCTGCTCTGGAATATACCTCCTGAAATCTCTAAATATGAATGTTGGACAAAGTGACTGGGACCTCTGGATGGGAAGATCACTGTGGCATTGCTGGCCAAAGCCCAGAAGTTAGCATTCCTTTTCAATAAGGTGTTGAAACCCACCTGTAAATAGCAGCACACAAAACAATGTATTGAGGCATTGTTGTACCTGTTTGGACCAGTGTGTAACACCTCTTTGATGGAAGTGTTTTGCTATTTTTATATACATATTAGAGATACAGCAAGCTTGATCAGAGCAGATATGCAAGTAATTCCACTGTCTCACAAAGGGGTGGAGGTGACAAGCTCAGCCCTGGCAACTGCAGCCTGGCAGTTCTCTGTGGATAGTAAGAAATCCAATGAGAGAAGCAAGCAGTTCAGGTTTTGGCAGTGTGGAAGTTCCCAACCGGCAGTGTCTTCACTTCATCCACGCGACTTTTGTGGATCTGGAAGGCAGGTGTCACCCAGCGGCCACAGGAACACTGCTCACCCCGCCAGCTGAAGGAGCCCAGCTTCGACGTGCATTTGGGACACAGCAGCTGCAAGAAGAAAGCATGACCCAGTCTAAGGCACGTGCAGATGGAGAGCTACTTCAGTGTACTTCTATGGCACAGTCATTGTGACAACCTCTGCAGAGCCAGGTCCTTCCCTTTAACACTTCAGAAAAGGTAAATGGGGTGAAAAACTGACAAAAAAAGCTAACCTGGCAGGGCTGTTTAGCCCTAGGCTATAGCAGGCAGCTCTGCTGGCAGAAGGGAGGGTGTGGAAATGCAGCTACTTGGACCTGGTGTGGTTCCAGGACAGTTCTGCCAGTCTCCAGAGAGCCTCAAGTCAGTGCAAGACCACAGCAGATTTAAGTACCACAAGCTGTCTTCTTACACTAAAACCAAACAGCAGATAAACCCTGCCCAACACCCTGGGTAGTGGTCTCGGCCCAACACAACCAACAGCTCCTTTCCTTGTAAAAGCATATGTAAGAATCTATTCACTAGCTGGAAAATTCATGCCAGAAAGGCTGGTAGACCTAGGTCCTGGTGTGGGGGCTTCTGCATCAGGAAACAGAAACAATTTGTTCTGCCTCTTAGAAAGAGTAAAATCCAAGACTAAAGCGCATGCTGCCCATCACCTGTCCTTCCATTACTCCAAGCAATGCTGGCTCCATCCATTGCACAGGCTCGGTGAAGTAGGAGGTACACTTCTCACGGGTGTCACCACAAAGCTGAGCAGAGTCCATTATCCTCTTGTGGGCAAAGGCTGTCGGGCCACTTCCTTCTGTGTGGGACAGGATGCTGGAACTACGGAACAGAGCACGCCTGCACACGGCGACACAGAGGGGAAAAAGAAGTAAAGTAATTGGGTTTTTACTAGGGAAACTATAGACAACAGGAAATAAGGATGAGGACCTCCTGCCAGTAAATAAACACGACTGCAAACCCTATGGTTTGGGGTTGTTTTCGTCTAGTCTAGAAGGCACTGATTTCTCTCTTGACACATCTAGTGATTGGTGTAGCTTTGGGCTCTGCCCCACTTCTATGCTTTTATCTAGACCTGTTTTCAAATAATTCCTGCCTACAAAAACTTCATATGTTTGAAGAAACCTACACCTAGGAAACAGCAGGATTATTCAGTTTCACTTAAAGCAAGCCATAAAAGGTAGTTAAAATGCAGTAAATCTACACATTTACAGGAAGTTTCTTCTGGAGAAACTGTCAAAAACAAACTAGAAGTTATGGTCTCAGAGCAAGCGGCTTAGAGCCAAGTGGGATTATGCTGGTCCATAGGAGGCAGCAAATCAGGCTGCACAAGTGGCACACAACCCCAAGGAACAAGAAATTCTATTCCATAAGATTTGTCTGATTTTGGAGGCACACACGGCATGGAACCTTGGGCAAGAGCTCATCCCTGTCCTATCAATGACAGTGCTTTACACAGACTATTTTTCTTTTGAGTCCTTTACAAAATTACATCTTATGGAGAAACAGAGAAAGTTCAGTACCTGCATTTCCTGCACCTGTAGAGAACCTCTGTGTTTGGAGTCTGACATACACTGGTTGGATCAACAGCAAAGACCTCTCGGGGCAAGTCTTGAAGTTCTGCAGAGGTGTCAGTACCAAGTTGTGAATCAGAGGGATGCAGCTGTGCTGCATGTGGGACAGGACAGCGCTACACCTCTGCCCCAGCATGCACAACTCACCTTCATCACATCCATTTGTCCACACACCAAGTTCATTAGATAAGGCAAAAATGAAGGAGCCTTGCTCCACCACACCTAAGACTGGGATTCACTTAATACAAGGAACCAGGATCTAGACTTCAGCCTTAACAAGGGTGAAATAGTTGCATTTTGCTTTATGTTCTTACTTAGAAAGTAAAGGCAGAGAAGGAGTTAGAACAGTTCTGCCAGTCTTTCAGTGCACACAAGTCAGCTCACGAACAGGGCCTGCTAAGGAGAATGACACATAAGGGGAGACAGCACTGTCATGCTGAATATGCAACACTCGGATCCTGCAAAAAAGCTATGGATTATGATTGTTCTATAAGATTACACATCTGCACACATTTCTACTGCAGTCACCCCTGGCAAATCAAAGTATACAAGTTTGCTTCATATCTTGATTTTTGAGCTCTATCTCAGTTCTGCATTTGCCAGTTTTGTTATTCTTGACTTCTTTTTAGAGGATGTTCACTTTGATCAGCCAGGTACATAAAAATCAGGAAACAAATCAAACTGACCGTTATCATTTCTGCATTTTGCTGAAGAGAGCGGTTCCTTACAGACCTCTTTTCTCAGGCATCTCTCAGAGACACATTTTTCCCCACTGATGAGCGGGAATCCTTTAGGGCCAGCACAATGTGACTGTTTGCCGAGCCAACCCAATTGCTTTGAGCACAACGCTCCAAGTCAACCACCTCCGACACGGCCTTCTGTGCTCCCTTTAGGGCGGACTTGGTCCCACAGGGGCCACCCTCCCCGGGACACTGCCCGAAGCCTCCCTCCACGCACCCGCCAGAGCCCAAGGCCGACTCCCGCCGAGGCGCACCTCGGCCCCGCCGCTCACCGGGGTACCTCTCCGTGAGCATCTGCAGCCGGTACCGCTTGTAGAGGGCGCTGCTGGTGTCCACGGCGCAGCCCATGGCCTCGTAGAGCTTCAGCTGCGCCTGGAAACCCGGGTTCATCCTGCGGCGGGGCGAGAGGAGAGCGGGCTGAGGGGACAGCGAGCGGCCGGGGAGCGGCGGGGGGCGGCCGGGGAGCGGGGACAAGAGACCCACTCGGCGTCGGGTTTGGCGGCCCTGATGGCGGCGTAGGCCTCTTCCCAGCCGAGTCCCTGTGTCTTCATGAGGTAGGCGGTCACCACGGCCACGCTGCGGCTCACCCCGGCCTGGCTGCAAGGACGGGACGGGACAGGACAGGTCGGGCTGTGAGGAGCGCCGCACGGAGGGAAGGGAAGCGACCGGTCCCCCACCGCCGCGGCGCTCACCAGCGGACGAGGGCAGCGCCGCCACCCGCCCGTGCGGCGCCGATGAAGGCGGCGCTGTCATCCAGGCGGCTCAGCAGGTCGGCGTAGGGCTCGTCCAGCGCCCGTACGTGCATGGCCCGTACCCCCGGCACGGCCGGCGGCTCCTCCGCGTCCACCGTCAGCACCGCCACCACCCCCGCCGCCGCCAACGACTCTGGGGACGAGCACGACCCCGCGCCGCCCACGTAGAGCCCCGGCAACACCGGCACCATCCCGGCGGCCGGGCACGCCATGGCGCCGGGCACGCAGCGAAGGGGCAGGGCGCCGCGCATGGCGCCTGCAGAGGGCCCTGTGGCGGGGCCCGCGTTGCCGGCAGGGGGCAGCCGGGAGCCGCTGGTGGCGGTGCTCGGGGGGTGCTGCCCCGCCGGGGTGGGGATGGGCCCCCGAACCATCAGCGGGAGCCGTCAGGACACCGCTTTAGTTATCCCTCAGCGGTATTTAAGGAATGGCCATAATAACCCTCACACATCTGCGGGTGCCGGTGCAGCTTTCTCCTCCCGGTGTCTGTAAGTGTGTGTCTTCACCTCATCCTTTGGAAAACCAAAGGGTTTCCCGCCTGCCCTGTCCTGTCTCCTTACACATGCTCACAAAACAAATACCATTAAAGAATGAGACCGCACTTGCAGCACTGTGTGCAGTTTTGGTGTCCTCAACATCAAAAGGACATGGAGCTGTTGGAACAAGTCCAGAGGAGGCCACGAGGATGATCAGGGGACTGGAGCACCTCCTGTATGAAGACAGGCTGAGGAAGTTGGGGCTGTTCAGTCTGGAGAAGAGAAGGCTGCGTGGAGACCTCATAGCAGCCTTCCAGTACCTGAAGGGGGCTTATAGGGATGCTGGGAAGGGACTCTTCATTAGGGACTGTAGTGACATGACAAGGGGTAATGGGTTCAAACTTAAACAGGGGAAGTTCAGGTTAGATATAAGGAAGTTCTTCACTGTGAGGGTGCTGAGGTGCTGGCACAGGCTGCCCAGAGAAGCTGTGGCTGCCCCATCCCTGGCAGTGTTCAAGGCCAGGTTGGACAGAGCCTTGGGTGAGATGGTTTAGTGGGAGGTGTCCCTGCCCATGGCAAGGGGGGGTGGGGTGGAACTGGATGATCTTAAGGTCTTTTCTAACCCTAACTACTCTGTGATTCTATGAAAGCAGAAAGGAGAAGAGAGGAGAGGGAAGGGGAAGGGAAGAAAGGGAAGGAGAGAAGAGGAGAGGGAAATGGGAAAAGGAAAGACTCCTTTCTGGAGTCCAAAGCCTATTTTATAGTGTCCAAAGCCTCCTTTCAAAGCCTCCTTCTGACTATCCGAAGTCTTAGGTTTTGCTTCATAAGCCTAATTTTTGGCTTCGAAGCCTCATTTGCAGGGTCCAAAGGCTCAGGTTCAGTTTACAAAGTCTCCTTTTCAGATTCCAGGGTTTCTTTTTTTTTTAGGATCCAGCCAGCCATTTTCTAGATTCAACCAGCATCTTGAGTGTCCAAACCCTCATTTGGAGGGTCCAAACCCCTCTTGTAGGGCTCAAAGCCCCAGTTTATGTCCCAAAGCCTCATTTTTAGGGTCCAAAGCTCAGATTCTGCTGTTGAAAGACTCCTTTTGGGGCTCCAAACCCTCATTTTAGGGTACAAACTATCCTGGTTTCGGCTGGGATAGAGTTAATTCTCTTCCTAGTAGCTGGTACAGTCTGAACCTGACTCCCTTTAGATCACCACAGTAACAAAGAACCAACTTTGATACCACCAGCTAAGTGCAGTGGTGATGGAATCTGGAACTGGCCTCAGTGTGCAGCAATCCCACAGCACATACCAGCCATCTCTCCTGCCCAGTGAGACTTCAGTGACAGAGAGAGCCACGAGTTGTGCACCAAATGAACTCAACCAGCTTCCATAGGGATGCTCCACAGGCTAAGGGAATGGTACCTCTCTGTATGTGCATAAGTATATATGTATATATATATATGTGTGTGTATCTCTATCAAAAGGCAGGGAAGGTGATGGTGGGAAGTGTGAGACCTGGCATGACATGAAAGGGGTGGATACTGTCCTGGTTTTTGGCTGGGACAGAATTAATTCTCTTCCCAGCAGCTGGTGCAGTGCTGTGTTCTGGCTTTATTCTGGGAATAACACTGATAACACACCAATGTTTTAGTTGTTGCTCAGTATTGCTTACCCTGCTCAAGGACTTTTCAGTCTCTCATGCTCTGCCAGTGAGGAGGGGCACAAGAAGCTGGGAGGAAGCAAAGCCAGAACACCTGACCCAAACTAGCCAAACGGGTATTCCATACCACAGCACGTCATGCCCAGGATAGAAACTGGGGACAGTTACCCAGAAGGCTCAGATCACTGCTCAGGTCAGACTGGGTATCAGTCAGCGGGTGTTGAGCACCTGTATTGTGCATCACTGCTAGTTAGTGTTCTTTTCCCCTGCCTAGACTTATGCTCTGTCCCCTTTAAACCACGACAGTTCTACAGATGTTGCTCCATCTTATCTTGCTGCTCCAGGTTTGCTTTTCAACTTCTTTTCATGATTTTGCTCACGGCTGGCCCCAGAGCGCTATTGGGTCTGGCCACAGGACCGCGTGTTGAGCCGCCAGGGTTTGTGTTAATAGTGCACAATGTAGGGAATGCAGAAGTCTTGTTTAGACTGAAATAAGAGGAAGCACTTGATGCGATGGAGCCATCCCTTTATTGCGGGATGAAGGATGCTGCGAGCGCGCGAGGTGCTGGACAGCACAGCGTGGCTGCTGCTGGGCATAGCGGTTGGTCTCCCAGCGAGGCTGACTCTGCAGGTCCCTCAAAGGGCGCCGAGCAGCGTTACTCAGGACCAGCCCCCGAGGCCAGGACGGGGAAGGCTGGACAGAGCCATCCGCGGAGGAGGGCTGGGGGGACACGACACAGCTGTTTGCCCGCGATGAATAACAGCGGCGGGTGGGGAGCGGGAGGGACGGGGTCCCGGGCCGCCGGGCACCGCCGGGAAGCGGCGAGGCCGCAGGGTAAAGGGATCAAGGGAGAAACAGGCTCCTCTCGGAGGGCTCGGACCGGGAGCGCCGCTGTTCGTCATCGGGGATGCTGCTGTAGGGAGGGGGTCGCACGGGCCCGTTCTTGGGGCTGGGTGGGACCACCTCCGCCGTTCCACGGACTCCCCCGGCCGCTCCGTCCGGTGGCAGCGGACGCCCGGGGAGCGCGGGGGCACAGCCGTTGACAGCGGGGCCGCGGCCGACGGCAGCAGCACCAGGGGCGGCGGCGGCACCTCTCGGCGGCCCGGAGCCTTCCCCCAGCGATACTGCCCCCGCCTCCCCCCAGCCCCCGAGGCCTCTTTCCGGCCGCCCAGCCGGGCCCCCCGCGCCGCTCCGCTTGCCCAGGTTGAGCTGTGACCCCTCGCATGCTCCACCTCCGGAGCAAAGGCGCTGAGGAAGAGCAGCCCGTGAGGGACCTCCGTGAGCCGGCTGGGCAGAGGCTGGTCCCCCACCGGCCACCGGCACGATGCTGCCACCATCACAAAGCTGTGGCGGTTGCAGTGGAGAAGCCCATTGTGACGGGGCCACCACGGTGACCGTGGGGTATTTCAGGAGCGAGAGCCCTGGAGTGACCAGTGCAGAGGAGACCCCTCCCTCGGGAGGCTGTATCTCCCCTGGGTGCCCTATGGATCAAGGTACGTGTTGTGCTGAGAAGGGAGAAGAACAGCTCCTCTATTCCATTCAGCCATACAGAGATGTCTTTGCTGTTCCTAACAGTCATTTGAGGTTTGAATTGTTGAGGCATTTTCTTCTTAGCATCAGGTTCTGGACGTTCGCAGTTTGGGAGCTGGTTTCTGGTTAAGCAAAGAGTGCTATCCAAGGAGGATTTCTAGAGAGTTTTCTATGAAGTTATAGACAGGTAATTAAGTGGGGATATCCATGGTCCTGGCACTGTTTCAGAGGCACCTTGTGTAAAATAAGCCAAGCTCCTGGGTTCTGTCCTAACACATGAGGCTTAGGAGCAGGGTCTGGACATTTGCACTTCAGGTGCCTGTGTCTTGGTCACCGGAGAGTGGTGTCCAGTGAGGCTTTAGAGAGATGGAGTTTTAGGTGTGTAAGTAAGGGAGAATATCCATGTTGGAGGCACTATTCCAAGAGCAACCTGTGTAGAACGTGCCCAGCTCCTGGTTTCTCTCCTAACTCATTAGTCTTAGGAGTAGGGTCTGCACATTTGCACGCAGAGAGCTGGTGTCTCGGTCACCAGAGTCGTGTCCAGTGAGGCTATACAGGGATGGAGTTTTAGGTGGGCAAATAAGTGAGGATATCCATGTTGGAAGCACTCTTCTGGAAAGACCCATATGTAGGATATGCCCAGCTCCTGGTTTCTGTCCTAGCAAATTGGGCTTAGGAGCAGGGTCTGGACACTAGGAGCTGGTATCTCAGTCACTGGTTGGTGGTGTCCAGTGATGCTTTAGAGGGATGGAGTTTGAGGTGGGTAAGTAAGTGAGGATACCCATGTTGGAGGCACTGTTCTGGCGGGCTCCCTGCATAGAATGTGTCCAGCTACTTTTTTCTGTCCTAGCACATTAGGCTTAGGATCAGGGTCTGGACACTGGCACTTAGGGAGCTGGTGTCTCGGTCACCCAATAGTGGTGTCTACTCAGGCTTGACAGAGATCGAGAGTGAGTTGGGTAAATAAGTGAGGATACAGATGTCGGTACCGCTGTTCTGGAGGGATCCCTCTGTAGAATATGCCCAGCTATATCTTTCTGTTCTAACTCATTAGGCTTAGGAGTAGGGTCTGGACACCGGCGCTTAGGGAGCTCGTGTCTCAGGCACTGGAGAGTGGTGTCCGGTGAGGCTTTACGGAGACGGAGATTTAGGTGGGTAAGTAAGTGAGGATATCCATGTTGGTGGCACTGTTCCTGAGGGCTCCCTGTGAAGGACATGTCCAGCTCCTGGTTTCTGTCCTAAGTCATTAGGCTCAGAAGCAGGCTCTGGACATTTGCCCTTAGGGAGCTGGTGTCTCTGTCACCAGAGAGTGGTGTCCAGTGAGGCTTTAGAGAGACGGAGTTTTACATGTGTAAGTAAGTGAGAATATCCATGTTGGAGGGGCTGTTCTGGAAGGCAAGGCACCATATGTTGGACATACTCAGCTCGTAGTTTCTGTTCTAAGACATTAATTAGGCTTAGGAGCAGGGTTTGGACATAGGCACTTACGGAGTGGTGTCTCGGTCACCAGATACTGGCGTCCAATAATGCTTTACAGAGATTGAGGTTTAGGTGTGTAAGTAAGTGAGGATATCCATCTCTCAAAGGCCGGGGCGAGGGTGCAGGCACCACAGGGAGCTCCTTGGGCGGGGATAATGCTGCCTTCAGGGCTGGCAGCCACGAGGAGTGCACAAGGACGGGCTGTGAGGACGTGTCCCCACGGTGCAGCGCTCAGCAGCCTTCCCCTTGCTGCCTGCCAGCTCCCTCGTGCCCTGTCACAGCCGTTGCTGGGCCCCTGCATCTCCTGCCCCGCTGTGCCAGCCACCATCTCCCTCCCGACCAGCCCTGCTGAGGCCTTTGCCTTTACCCCTTCTCTCCTTCCTCCTGCAGACCATGGCTCTGGGTGTCGCCCGCATCCTGACCGTGCTGAGCATCCTCAGCTACGCACTGAGGGTTAGCGAGCGGTCAGACGTCATCACGAGAATCAACCTGCGGCAGCACGAAGCGGAGCAGGAGCAGCAGAGGGAGCGGCTGACGCGCATGCAGCATCAGCTTGAGCAGAAGAGGCAGGAGCCGCGCTCCGCGCTCTCTGGCAGCGCTGCGGTTTTGGCTCGCTGCCGACGCCCTGCTCATGCTGTTGGGGCTCCTGTGGCTGCGCAGGAAGAGGAGAGCGGCCGCTGGCAGGGGCAGCCAGCAGGAGAGCTCCGGCCCTGCGGAACAGAAGCGGGAGCAAAGAGGAGAAAGGGCCTGGCAAGGCAGAGCGCAGGCCCACGCCACGTCCAGCCCGCTCTTCCTGAGGCTCGGCATCTCACAGGAGGGAGGAGACGGTGGAGACCTTCTCGGCATGTTAACTAAGGATGTTAATTAAATAAACACATGCTTCTTCACCTACTTTTAGCCTGCCCTGGAATTTATTCCAGTAAAAAATCTAAATTTCAGGCTTAGGCCACAAAACACCTGATTTTATAATGGATAAGGTAGCAATATTTAGGGTTTTCTTTTTAAACAATGGTATCTACCATCCTATTGCCCCTCTCTACAATCAAGTGTACAAGCCTTACTGCAGAAAGAATACAACTCGTAACTGCCAACCGGAAAAATACACAAGCACTACAAAAGCCTACAGTTTCATCAGAAATTCAATCATTCGCTACTACACAGAACTGCATTGGTTTTCTGTCGTAAACGTCATTAAATTACTACATACGCTTCGAAGACAATCATTAAGACGTGTAAACGTATCAGAGGGCTACGTGGTCAGTACAAAGCACCACACAAAGTACATAGAAAGCCTGCTCATAAGTTGAATTGCTGAGGTGAGTAGCTCGAGAGAGGACGCCTTCAATCAGCGTCCAGGAGCCTCAACTCAGAGCGGCAGGAGCCACCGAGGGAGCCTCAAGTGCTCACCAGGACCTGCCCAGGAGCCGGCAGCTCAGCTGAGGCGAGCAGGGACTCACAGCGGGCGGAACCAGGAGGAGCGGCACCAGCCCTGAGTGGTTAAAAACCTGCCCAGGGAGCGCGAGCGACCAGGAGCGCGGCACGGTAGTTGGAGCGGGATGGTGAACACTCGTCGTATGAGCAGGGCCCGGTCTGGGAGCTCTGCTCTCACTGCCGCGGCAGTGGCCAGCGGAGGCACCCAGACAGAGCAGACGAGAGGGGAGGCTGCAGCGCAGAGCTCGGGGTGTAGAGAGTGCCTGCACCAGTCTTGTGAGGGAAAGGTGCACAATGGGCAGGGCTGCACTTGGTGCTCCCTGGTGGGGGTCCTCCTGCCGCAGGTGGCTGAGCTGCAGGATGCTGTTAATAGGCTGCAAGATGTCAGGGTAGCTGAGAGGAAGCAGGGCTGCTTGCTCCAGACCCAAGCTGTGCAGGGCCCTCAAGCTTCCCCTCTAGCTCATGAAGGAAAAAAGCAGGCCATTAACCCGGGAAGCTGGGAATTAGTGACAAAAAAAAACACAAAACAACAAAAACAGGTAGATGCAGGGACTGTGAGAATGAAGACCTTGGACCCACTGTATGAGAGGATCTGGTTTGAGACCATCTTAAAAACCTGAACGTGCACAAGTCCATGGGACCTGATGAAATCCATCTGCGGGTCCTGAAGGAGCTGGTGAATGAAGTTGCTAAGCTGCTGGCCATCATACTGAAAAAATCAGGGCAGTCAGGTGAAGTTCCCGATGACTGGAAAAGGGGAAATATAACCCTCATTTTCAAGAAGGGGAAAACGGATGACCCGGGGAATTACAGACCAGTCAGTCTCACCTCTGTGCCTGGCAAAATCTTGGAGCAGATTCTCCTGGAAGGCATGCCAAGGCACATGAAAAACAACAAGGTGCTTGGTGACAGCCAGCATGGCTTCACTAAGGGGTAGTCCTGCCTGACCGATTTGGTGGCCTTCTACGATGGGGCTACGGAACTGATGGACAGGGGTAGAGCAGCTGACATCATCTACCTGGACTTGTGCAAAGCGTTCGACACTGTCCCACACGACATCCTTGTCTCTAAATTGGAGAGACATCAATGTGATGGATGGACCACTCGGTGGATAAAGAACTGGCTGGATGGCCACACGCAAAGAGTTGTGGTCAATGGCTCCATGTCTGGCTGGAGACCAGTAACGAGTGGTGTCCCTCAGGGATCGGTGTTGGGACCGGTGTTGTTTAACATCTTCGTCAGTGACATGGACAGTGGGATTGAGTGCGCCCTCAGAAAGTTTGCCGATGACACCAAGCTGTGTGGTTCGGTTGATACCCTGGAGGGAAGGAATGCCATCCAGAGGGACCTCAACACCCTTGTGAGGTGGGCTGATGCCAAGCTCATGAGGTTTAACCGGGTCAGGTGCAAGGTCCTATACCTGGGTTGGAGCAATCCCAGGCACAGCTACAGGTTGGGCAAAGAAGAGATTCAGAGCAGCCCTGTGGAGAAGGACTTGGGAAACATTCTGGGTGCCAGAAGGCTCGGGGGGGGCTGAGTGGGGTTCGCAGCACTTGAAGCCCCGTGGATCAGCAAGAACAATACAAACTACAAGTCTCGAAATGGTAAAGAGCTGCAGACCTGACACCACCTGTAGGTACAGCACACGTCTCAGAAATGTGGACAGCAATACCAGGGAGTTACTCAAAACAAATTCAGAGCTTTAGGCAACTGTTGTGATGGCAGGTACCACTATGGAGCTGGAAACCATCAGGGAAACAGGAGAGAGCTACAGAAGAGGACCGCTGCGATGCCTGACTGCACGAGGCGAGCTCTTCATGCCAGACTTGTTGTAGTTACACCTTTACCTGGGCTGCCTAGAACACATTTATCGCAGGGCTGCAAGCGGCCGTAAGAATGGGCAGTGCCTACCAGGACCTCAGCGCCCACAAGCACAACATTATCAACTCCTAGATGCTTCTACTGATGCTGCAGGTGAGGGGGTACGCGCAACACCGCAGCTCTGTGGTCTGAAAGAGCACCAATGCAATAAGCGGTTTGCAGGGGTGAGGAGCAGCAAAGCCCTCAGGGAGGCAGGAGGAGGGGTGAGGTGGTGGCCTTCTATGATGGGGCTACAGAACTGATGGACAGGGGTAGAGCAGTTAATGTCATCTGCCTGGACTTGAGCAAAGCGTTCGACACTCCCACATGCATCCTCGTCTCTGTTCATCCTGGAGAAGAGAAGGCTGCATGGAGACCTCATATAGGGATGTTGGGGAGGGACTGTTCATTAGGGACTGTAGTGACAGGACAAGGGGAGCGGGTTCAAACTTAAATAGGGGAAGTTTAGTCTTCATATAAGGAGGAAATTCTTTCCTGTTAGGGTGGTGAGGCACTGGAATGGGTTGCCCAGGGAGGTTGTGAATGCTCCATCCCTGGCGGTGTTCAAGGCCAGGCTGGATGAAGCCTTGGTTGAGATGGTTTAGTGTGAGGTGTCCCTGCCCATGGCAGGGGGGTTGGAACTAGATGATCTTAAGGTCCTTTCCAACCCTATTCTGTGATTCTATGAAAGGAGGAAGGTGACAATTAATAGTAATGGGCTTGAAACGTGCTGCAGTGGCTCAATGGAAACACCCAAATCCTCCCATGCTGCCCAGACCCCCGTGCCCGCGGCGCCTGCTGGAGGCTGTGGCGCGCTCCGCAGTTTCCCGCGTTTCGGGGCACATCCCCCTCGGGGCTCTACCGCGCACGGCCATTGGCTGCTGGTTCCCGCCGCCTTGCCGAGGGAAACGTGCCATTGGCCAGGGCGGGTGCCCGGTTGCTGGGCAGATCGGGGTTGCCAGGCGAACGGGGTCTGGGACCTACGTGAGGCAGGGAGGCGGGCAGAGCCGCGCCGCCATTGCGCAGCAGGCGAGCGGTGAAGGGGTGTGCGGGCCCGCGGCCGCTGTGAAGAGAGCTTAAAACCAGCAAAGCGCAACACCCGCGCTTGTGTGCGCCGCAAAGGGCACATGAGGTGCGGTGCAGGGGCTAGGAAGCGTTTGCCTTGCCCTGAGGGACGCTGCTGGGTGTGCATAGCTGCCGGCGGTGTACTTGCTTCAGTCACACTGTTTACCTAGGACTAAACTGAGCTGATGTTTTCCTTCAGCTTCTGTGGGGCTTCAATAAAGTGACACAACTGCTGCTAAGCAGTGTGCTGTTGTGTGTCCCACAGGACAGCACGGAGTTGGAGGCAGCAGGAGCAGGACTAGCTTCAGAGTTGGAGCATGCAGCCCAGGTGGTGTGACTTTTCCTGGGTGGGCAGTGAAGCACCACACAGCTGCTCCCTCCATTCCACTCACTCCTTCTGCTCCACAGCAACTGGGGGGGGACAGCAAAAAAAGGGAGGTGGGCAAAACCCCCCCCCGCCAAAACCACCACCAAATTCAACCTCCCCTAAAGAATAAATGAAAGTGCGGGGATGGGAGGTACAACCCTGTGGGGGGAAAAATGTGACGGGTGGGGAAAGTTTGGGGAGGAGAAGTGGTTGTGTGGGAACTGTGGGGAAAAACCTCACCAACCAGAAGGGGGGAAAAAGGGGTAGGGGAAGAAGTGTGTGTGGGGGGGGGGGGCAGGAAAGTGTGTGTGTGGAAAGTAGGGGGGTAAAGGTGGAATAAACATGGACAACATCCTGCAAAATAAAAATAAAAATTAAAGAAAAAACCACCACAAACAGGCATGAGGAAAAACGACAACAAAAATCATACCCCAAAAATTCATAAGAAAAAACCCAGCAAACCCCCCCCAACCCCTTAAAAAACAAAAATCACATCAATACTCTCCCCCCCCAAAAAAAAGAACCAAAAAACCCAACACCACCACCAGAAAAAAAAAACGCAAACCAAAAAACAAACACCCCCCCCCCAATAACCTGGGGAAAACCCAGAAAAAAAGAAAAAAAAAAAAAAAGGAAAGGGGGGGAAAAGCCCTGAAGAACAATTAAATAAAAAAAAGCCCACCCTGTGGGGGATAAAAGGGGGGGAAAGTGTGGAAAATAGAAAACCCTCACCAACCAGTGGAGAAAGAAAGAAGGGGGGGGGGAAGTGGAGGGGGAAACAACTTTGTGGGGTTAAAAAATGTGGAACAAAAAACATGGTGGAAGAAAAAATGTAGGAAAAAAGGAAACCAAGAAAAAAGCAAAAAAAAATCCCAAACAAACAAAAAAATACAAACCAAGAAACCAAACCAACCAAAACTACAAATTGCCAACAACTTGCAGGGGAAAACCTCAGCAAAAAGAAAAAAAATGGGCAAATAGACCTCACCCCCAAAACACCAAGAAAACCAATTTCCCCTTCCCCAGAAAAACCAAGTGAAACCCGGGGGGGGTGGTGGGGTGGGGTGGGGGGGGGCAAAAAGTGTGTGTGTGGGGAAGCTTGGGGGGGGAGAAGGGATGGGGGAGGAAAGTCTGGGGGGGGGGGGGACACGAGACTGTGGGGAAAAACCCACCAACCAGAAGGAAAAACATGGGTGGGGAAAAAAGTGGGGAGGGATGTGAGTGTATGGGAAACTATGGGAAAACACTGGGAGGGAGAAAGGGGGAGAGAGAAATAAAGGGGGGGGGGGAAGCATGGAACAAAAAACACCATGGAAAAAAATCCAACAAAATAAAAAACACAAAAAACAAACCCAAAAAACCTCACCCCAAAACTACCAAAAAATATGCCCCCAACCTCCAAAAAAAAAAAAAAAAGGAAAAGAGGAAAGGGAGCAAGGAAAAAAAAAGGAGGAGAGAAAACTGTAGGGAAAAAGTAAAAAAGTGTCAGGGGATGTGAAAGTGGGAGGAAGGGGGAGGGGGGGGAAAAGAGGGGAAAAAATAACCATGGGGTTCAGAAACGTGGAACAAAAAAAAGGGGGAAAAAATCTAGGGGAAAGAAAAAGACCAAAACCCCCCCAAAATTAGAGGGGAACCCCCCCAAAAAAATCACCAACAAAAACATCCCCACCCCAAAACCCAACCAACCAAAACCCAAATAACCCCCCGGGGGGGGGGAAGGCAAACCCACCCCAACTCCATGGGGAAAAAAACAACCAACCAGTGCAGGAAAAGAAGTATGTGTGGATTGCCATGTTGGTGGCAGGGTTGAGGTGGGCACTATGTGCAGGTGATGCCCAGCACCAGCTTTCTGTCCTTGAATCTTAGGTTTAGCATCAGCTTCTGGACATTTGTACTTTGGGAACTGGTCTGTGGGTCAGCAGGGAGTGCATTACACAGATGGAGTTTTAGGTGGGTGAGGATATCCATGTTGGTGGCACTGTCCCAGAGGGACCATGTGTAGGTCATGCCCGCTACCAGCTTTCTGTCCCGGCATCTTAGGCTTAGTATCAGGGTCTGGACGTTCACACACAGGGTGCTGGGTTCTGGAGTGCCCGAGAGTGCACTCTGTAGGCAGTAGGCAGATGGACTTTTATGTCTGTAAGCAAGGATGGATTGCTGTGTTGATGTGAGAGAAAGGTTTTCGCACATTGGAGATGGGGCTATGCAATATTAAGACTTTGAAATACTGGGGCTTGGGCTAAGTTACTAAGGGAACAAAACAAAGGGTTTGAAATACCATGACTTAAACAGACACATTCTGTAGATCAAGACAATGTTACCTTTGGGTGACAGACACACTCTGTGGTTCAAAAGAATGCTCTTTGTACAACCTATGAAACTACACCGGTGCAGGCTGGTTCTGTAGTTAAACAGTAAGCTGGGGTACCACATGTCTGCCACAGAGTTACAAAATCAAACCATAAAAGGAGATAGAAAATAAGAGGAAGGGGCTTATGAAATTGAGTAAGGGGAGATGTAACCAGAGGCAGGACAGTTGGCATGTAGATCATACGTGTTGGACAGGCTGTAAACCTTGGAGTACCCAACCAATAGGGAAACAAGGGAGGGAACCTGCCGGCAGGATAGGATATGTGAATGCAAGTTTTGCTTTTGCTGTGTGTGCCTACTTGCACACCAGTGTGGTGTCTGGTGAGGCTTTACACAGATGGAGTTTTAGGTGGGTAAGGAAGTGAGAATATCCATGTCGGTGGCACTGTTCTGGAGAGCAGCATGTGTAGAATATGCCTAGCTATTTCTTTTAATCCTAACACATTAGGCTTAGGAGCAGGGTCTGGACATTGATACTTAGTGATGTATTTAATGTAGCATCTGAGAGCACGGCCCTGCGAGGTTGTACACACATGGATGTTTAGGTGGCTGAGCAAGGGTGGATTGCCATGATGGTGGCACTGTGGCAGAGGGCACTATGTGTAGGTGATGCCCAGCACCAGCTTTCTGTCCTGGCACCTTAGGCTTAGCATCAGGATGTGCATGTTCACACCTTAGGGGAGCTGGTTTGTGGGTTAGTGAGAGTGGTGTTCATAGCAATGCACCCTTACCTAGCCATGTAAAACCCCATCTGTGTACTGCAATTAGGGACGGTGCTCTCAGGCGCTCCAGAAATCAGCTCCTTAAGAGCGAATGTCTAGATGCTGCTCCTAAGCCTAATGTGTTAGGACAGAAACCAGGAGTTGGGAATGTCTTACACATGGTGACCTCTGGAACAGGGCCACCAACATGACAGTCCACCCTTGCATTGCCACCATCTGGATACTGTCAGAGCTAATGAGTGGGGATAGCTTAAAAAAGATATTCCTGAGCTCTGGGTTTGTGTTTCCTCCTTGCATCTAAATGCAGCAGGAGCTTGGAGCTCCAGTGCATGGGTCTTGCAGGTGAAGGGGGCCTGGTGGCATTTCTTGCCTCTTGGAGGAGTGTCTCTGCGGTTGCTGAGCTCAGAGCTTGCTGGGAGATGGGAAGATACTGCACAGTAGTATCTCATCCCGTGGAGCAGGGACTTCCTGGTTGGCCCTGTGCTTCTAGTGGCAAATTTAACCTTAGATTTTTGGAACAGTGCTGTTCCATGCACTAGTACACTGTGCATCTGTACCGGACTTCATGTATCAGGAGGAAGGATTGCTGCATCTCCCCACAGGAATCTTCAAAGGCTTAAAAAGGCAGCTAGCAAGGGGCTCCTCCCTGCTGATACTGTGTAGGAGGATTTCACCACAGCCCAGTGTGAATGGAACGTTGCTACCTGTTTCCACGCTCTCCATGTCTGCAGACATGTAGTTACACCAGACATCAGACAAAGAAGAGTTTCCCAACTGCAGATTTGATGCTCAGTTACAGAATGGAGCATGACATCTACTTTACTACACTTTATGGGTTTAACAGCTGTAGCAACCAAGATTTCTAATGACACGTTCAGCAATGCATCACGTAAGGAAACTAATCTGACAGCGCCAGGTCACTGAGCCAACTTACAAGTTTTTAAGTGTGTTTATTCTGCCAAATTTGCTGCCCTATTTACTGGACTAAAGTGAACAATTTGCACTGTGTTCATAAAACTCCGTACTTGCCTCTGTTTTGGCAGCTCAGATTCTTTTTCCCTGTTATGCTGTTATTCTGGGAACCATTTGGTTCTTCTTCTTTCCCCATCCTCTCTGAAAACCCTTTGAAGCATTTCCCACAGCATGTATCCCAAAAGGGGGTACACCATAGGATAGGGAAGAGGAGGGACTGTAGCTGGGAGGAGGTGCTGTGGACACAGGCAGAGATGAGGGATGGAGCAACTGGGAGAAGGGCCCACAGCCGTCTGGAAGATGCTGGTTGCCCAAGGGCAGAGGGAGACTGTGGCTCTGGCTGCTCACTGCCTTTAGGCAGGAATTTGTATCCCAGTCACTTGCAAAGATCGGGATCACTGTTACTTCTCCCTAGACTCAGAATTACAGCTGATAGCAGGAAAGTCAGTCCTAAAAAGCGTGAAACATGAAGACTGTACCCTGGGGCTGGATCCAGGCCCACTTCAGAGCCACCTGAGCAGTAACCTTCTAATCTCTCATCTTGCCAGTGGGCTGTGTGCTTCCACATTTTCCATCCTCACAGCACAGTCATCCACTGCCCAGACACAGGCAGATGGATAGCAAAGGATGGCTCTCGTCAGGGGTAAATGAGCTAGTTCTCCTAGAGGTTCAATACTCACAGATGCATTCTCATTATCCCTGCAGCTCATCCAGGAGTCCAGTCCAGCAAGCTTTAAATCCATTCCCACAAACCCTTTCCGTGGGACCAGTGAAGAACAATTAAGAACAAGTGTTTTGCCAGGTCTAAATTCACTGCAGAGAGTGCAGCACTTCCACTGACAAATACTCAAGGTCTGCAAATCAGAGGAGGCAGAGAATGCCCTAGGTATCCTTTTAAGACAGGGGGGAGATACCTCTTTGTTTTTACAAACATTGATATGAAACAAGGTCTTGTAAACAAATAATGTAATGTGTGACCCTTTTATTAATGTGTTAACCTCTGCAATACAGCAGCATGTGCTGCAGTTTATTTTTACCTTTATTCGTATCTAATGAACATTGCAAATATATTTATCAACAGGTAATTTAATTGCTCTTTTCCAGAAAATACACTGCCCAAAATAATCAGTTATTGTCAAAAGACAGTAATATTTGAGGCAGAAACATGCTGAAAAATATTCTTAAGAGGCAAGACCATTCACTGTTTTAACCTCCAAGTGAGATACTTCCTAACTGGTGTTAGGAAGAAATAACTCTGTCATTTGTGCTCCTACTTCTCTTTGAATTCCCTATTTCTCTTTTTTGTTTTAGAAACACAGGAAAAACATGTCAAGAGAGATCTGGAGCCTCATGTCCGACTCCACACCACCACAGACAACCACATCACATTTTCTTTTCTAGTTCCATCTTGAAATGAGTTAGTTTTATTCCCCCCTCCCTCCCTCCTGCAATGTTCTGAATTCATAATTACCTCATGGGACAAAAAGACGGTCCCATGAGCTTGCCTTGAACCCTATCCTTGTGTCAATGTTATCCTTTAATTTTAAATAGCTCTTTTTATTTCCTGTTATTTATCCCAATGGTGCACTACTAGAGAAAAATAAACAAACAAACTAACCCACCCATATTCCTGCTCAGCTTTAGCTTTGTTGGTGAAACAAGGCAAGTCTGTTAGTGTTTGCTTGGCAAAGAGGAGCTTTTCAGTTTCCTCTTATAAGGTCAGCTCTTCCCTCTGTGTGTGCGCAGGTTTTCATTCATTTTTTTTTCACTGTGTATGACCAGTGTGGCAGATGCATTGGGATTTTTTTCCTTCAGTGCTTTGTAATGCCCTTTCTCCTCAATGCTTTGTAAATACTTTTTTAGCTATACTAGAACTACGTCAACTGTGCTATCCTAGGATAAGCTTTGCCTTTCTTACAGCCCCCTTATACCTAGTCCCAATTATCCTACAGAAAGCAAATACCCCAGGTCCTTTCTGTCCCCTTTTGCTGAAACACTGGAGGGTTTATAGAATAAATTGTAGCTTTTTATTAAACTGATCTTTATTATTTGGTATCTCCAAGTTACGCATTGCTTCCCATCTTAACAGTTCCATCCTCCTCCATGTCCCCAGTGCCTCCCACAGCCCATCACCTGTGTGTTCAGCAGCACGTTGTGTTTCAACGCTATTGCTGCATCCTTGTAAGCGCATCCTTGTACTTTCTGTATGAACTCCTACTCTGGCTGTTTCTGATGGAGCACCATGGTCAAACCCTTCAGCAGAGCCTGGAAATTTTGGGTCTGTGCTGATGGTTGTTCTGCACAAGACAAGGTACCATTGGGGAAACCTGTTGTTATTTCAGCCTGCTTTTCATTGTAGTCCACTTCCCTGCCTTACAAAGTCACAGGATGTTTGGGGTTGGAAGGGACCTCTGGAGATCACCAGGTCCAACCTCCTGCCAAGGCAGGGCCACCTATAGAAGGTTACACAGGAACACATCCATGGTGGGGTTTGCATGTCTCCAGGGACGGAGACTCCACAACCCCCTGGGCAGCCTGTGCCAGGGCTCTGCCACCCTTAGCGTAAAGAAGTTCTTCCTCATGTTGAGGTCATTGCTCCTCATCCTGTTGCTGGCACAACTGAAGAGTCTGGCACCATCCTGTTGGCACCCACCTCTGAGATACTGATCTGCACTGATGAGATGCCCTCTCAGTCTGCTCTTCCCTAACTAACTAGACCCAGCTCCCATAGTGTCTCCTCATAGGTGAAATGCTCCAGATCCCTCATCATCCCTGTGGCTCTCTACTGGACCCTCTCCTGTAGCTCCTTGTCTTTCTTGTCCTGAGGAGCCCAGCACTGGACACAGCACTCCAGATGTGGCCTCTCCAGCGCCGAGTAGAAGGTGAGCATCACCTCCCTCGACCTGCTGCTGCCGCACTCCTCCCGATGCACCCCAGGGTACTGTTGTCCCCCGTAGCAGCAAGGGCACACTGCCGGCTCAGTCAACTTGACATCCACCGACACTCCCAGCTACATTGCTTTCCCTTTCCGCGTGCAGTCCGATATGGGGAGGGGGGGGAGGAGGAGGAGGAGGTGAAAACAGCCACCCCAGACCGAACTCCACCGGGTTCCCGGGCCGAGCTCCCGAACGGTGGTGGGAAGCCTGAGACCCCGATACCTTGAGGGAGGGGAACCGCGATGCTTGAAGGAAACAACACCGCGACCGTTACTGGCGCTGCAACCGCCCCGCCCGCCGGTTACCTCACGGCGGAGAAGGGCGGGGCGCGGCGCGGGGCGGAGATAAAGGGCGGCAGCGGAGCGTGAGGGGTGCGTGCGGGAGGCTGGCGCGGTCACTCGGGGTGCGCGGCGCGGCTGTGCTGACCGGTGAGGAGCGGGGACGGGACGTGGCGTGGCGGCTCCTCGGGTCCTGGCTCCGCTGATAAGCGGGTTCTCCTCGGTACAAGTGGTCGGTGATGCTAAAAGAGGTTGCTGTTGTTTAAAGCGGCGCTTTTCCGCGTGCGGGTCGTGCGTTGCCCGTTACGGCGCGGCAGAGCCCGCTCGCCTCTTCTCTCGGGAGTTGAGCCTTTCCGGCCTCCGATGCTGCTGGGGTCTTTAGGCACCGTGGTGTCACAGAGCCATGCTGTCTGCGGGTTTGTTAGGTGTTGGGGTCAAGTTATACCTCTTATAGGGGAGAAACTGCCGCTGGAGGGTGGTGAAGTGCTTCACTGTGTGCCAGAGGTGAAAGTATCTTGTTCTCATTTCTTTTGCCTCTGATTTGAGGTCTGCATCCTATAGAATGGGTATACACTTGGTATTAAATAGGCAGTGCCTGTCTTTGCTTAAGAGTTAGCTGCTCCCTGGTGAATGAGCATCTTGTGAGCACTTCCCTGGTAGTGGGAAGGCTTGGAGTAGCCTGATCTAGTGGAAGGTGTCCCTGCCTGTGGCAGGGGGTTGGAACTGGAGGAGCTTTGAGGTCCCTTCCAACCCAAACCACTCTGATTCTCTGATCTTCATTTATCAGATGATCTTGTGATGGAAAATATCAGTGGTGAAACAAGAGGCATCCAAATACATTAAAGTCATTAAAGACCTGTTGTCGCTAATATAAGCCTTGTAAAGCAGGCAAATGTGAGTGATTTAGGGCTGGGAGGCTTGATTCTCAGGTTGATAGCCTGAGAATTAAATTCTCCACTGAACTGGAAATGAAATACTACATCTTCCTCCTATAAGGTCAGCTATGTGCAGCATTGTCCTGGGTGAGGATCACCCAGCAGAGCCAAGTGTGCATGGTGTGGTGGGAAGTATAGTGTCCTTTCTGGTTGCTGTGTAGGCTGCATGTGTTGCAGCTGCCAAGGAGGCTACGAATGGGAAGGATAAGAAGGAATGTTTTCAGAGGTGGTAGCTGAAAACACTTGTAGCTTAAGTTGAAAGTCACGGAGGACACTTGTGTTCTTTAGTGATTTGAAGGATTTAATGGAAATACAGTGGGTTTACCATGAAAATGTACTTTAATGTACTTGAAGCACCTGAGGGCAGCTTCTGGCAGGCTGGATGTCAGGTTTATGCTGTGTGGGAGCATTAAGGATTGAGTTTGAAGAACCCCTTGATTTGTCCTGATTTCATCTTGTGAATCACAGGTTTGGTTTTGTGCCTGCTGGTTCTGATGTGACCCACAGCAGCAGAGTTTGTAATGCAGCAGCTCATGTGCAAGGACTGAAGTTACTTCCCCAGGAACATTTTTACCTTACTGTATACTTGATCTTGGATTTGACTCTCTTTGGAGGAAGTGACAGGTCAAATGAGCTGCTCCAAAATTAAAAGCTGGAAGAGGACAGGAATGAAATAACAGCTGCTCTCTGAATCTTGCTTGAGAAGCGTTTCATGTACTGTGCTGTTACATGTTAGGAGGCTATACAGTTGGGCTTTAAACAGTTCTTGGTAGGCAAGAGTTAACTGGCTTAAGTTCGACTAGACTGACCTTGGCAGCTGCAGTCTTCACAAGTACTTGGGGCAGAAGGAGGTGAGGCCTCAGTTTGTAGCTGTCAGGAAGCACCTGGCCACAGCAGAAACCTGTAATGTTAAGTGTATTAATACCAGTAGGAGTTGGGTTAACTGTAGAACATGCGTATCTACATACTTCAAAACACAAGCTTCTTAAGCACAACATCTTGTCAACTGTGACAAGACTCCTTAAAAAGTGCAGAAGTTCAGGTGAGGCTGTGACCAACTCTGGCCAGTGAGGTTCTCAAGTCCTTAGTATAACACTGACATAATACACATGTGGCAGCTCTTAGAAGCTTGTTTTTTTTTCTCCACAAATGAGCAAAAGGTTGGGGCAAATATGAATATTTTCCCAAAGGTAGTTTAAGAAGGGTGAAGAGTTGTATACAAAGACTGCAGTGCAGATTGAATAGTTGTTACCTGACTTTGCAGCTGGAATTCTGTCCAGGATGCTGAACTGCTGTAGCTTTTTGCAGGAGTAAGGTGTACTTGGTCTTTATCCCAAGAGTGGTAGATGCTGGATGGTTGAGAAAGCAAAAATTTCTATGGTAAGGAGGAAATCTCTCTGGCATAATTAAAGTGCTTTCAGTGGGCTAGATGTCTAAGCCCTGAGACTAATAGCTGAGGGTCTTCCAGTTGGAGAGAGCAGTTTGAGCTTTATGTGTAATGGAACAAGTTCAAAGCTTAGCTTTCAGAAGTGTTTTGTACTTACAGCTCCTGTGTCTTCAGCTGGTGCTGCAGATGATCTTAAACTTAGCTAAAGCTTATATGTCATCTTCATTGATAATTTCCCTTTAATACAAACTGCTTTGCTTATGTACTGAAGGCTACCTCACCAAAAAAAGGACAGTGACACATCAGTGTTTTGTCTGCATCAGTAGAGAATCTGTGCATCATTTCAGCTGAAAGGCTTCCTGATAATTATATGTACATAGAATTATTTCTGTTTATTTGTGTCTGTGTGTAGACAGAAAAGCAGAGCCTAGAATATATCTAGGAGTCATACAGAAAAGTCTAAAAAAGGTCTTAACTTGTCTTTTTTTGTATATATTTCACCTCCCTACAGTTTCTTTGGAGAAGAAAAATCTTAAGATGGCAGGCAAAGGAAGTAAGACAGACTGCATGTCATGCAGTGTACTGAACTGGGAGCAGGTCAGCCGTCTTCATGAGGTTCTTACAGAGGTGGTTCCGATCCATGGCCGAGGTAACTTCCCAACACTGAAGATCACTCTGAAGGACATTGTTCAGACAGTTCGGAGTAGGCTGAGTGAAGCAGGCATTGTGGTACATGATGTCCGTCTGAATGGCTCTGCAGCTGGTCATGTCCTAGTCAAGGATAATGGGCTGGGATGCAAAGACCTGGATCTCATTTTTCAAGTTTCTCTTCCAAGTGAGGCAGAGTTTCAGTTAGTTCGAGATGTGGTGTTGCGATCCCTCTTGAATTTCTTGCCAGAAGGAGTAAGCAAGCTGAAAATCAGTTCAGTAACACTGAAGGAAGCCTACATCCAGAAGCTAGTCAAAGTGTACACAGAATCTGACCGTTGGAGCTTGATATCACTTTCTAACAAACATGGTAGGAATGTGGAACTGAAGTTTGTAGACTGTATACGACGACAGTTTGAATTCAGTGTGGACTCCTTCCAAATCATATTAGACTCCCTGCTCTTTTACTATGACTACTCTGAAACCCCCATGTCAGAGCACTTCCATCCAACTGTAATTGGGGAGAGTATGTATGGAGACTTTGAAGCAGCTTTTGATCACCTCCAGAACAAGCTGATAGCTACCAAAAATCCTGAAGAGATCCGTGGTGGTGGGCTTCTTAAGTATAGTAACCTTTTAGTGCGAGACTTCAGGCCCATGGATAAGGATGAGATCAAAACATTAGAGCGCTACATGTGCTCCCGATTCTTCATAGACTTCCCAGACATCCTGGATCAGCAGCGTAAACTAGAGACCTACCTCCAGAACCACTTCTCCAAAGAAGAGAGGAGCAAATATGACTACCTCATGATTCTGCGCAGGGTGGTGAATGAGAGCACAGTCTGTCTCATGGGACATGAACGAAGGCAGACTCTCAACTTGATTTCTCTGCTAGCACTCAAAGTGCTGGCAGAACAAAACATCATCCCTAATGCCACTAATGTTACCTGTTACTACCAGCCAGCACCTTATGTTAGTGATGTAAACTTCAGCAACTACTACCTTGCAAGTGCTCCTGTGCCATACAGCCAGTCGTATCCCACTTGGCTGCCTTGCAATTGATTGCTTGAGTGTTCTTGAATGGAGGCTACTGAAGGCCAAGATGCTGAGTGTATATAGACAAGTAATTGTTAGAGGTTTTTCTAATGGAAACATGACTGCATTGGACTGTCCATTTCCTGGTGTGTGATAGAAATATGCAACCAGGTGACCTGCTATCACTATATATCTGCAATTTCTGAGAAGCCTTATTACCTCTTCATTAGGAGAAGAGAATCGACAGCCAAGTATTAAGAGGATTAGTTAAAAACTCTGTACTAGTTCTGGAAGTGGCTGTTAACATATGATCTAAGTGGAGTATTCAGTAAACTGGGCTAGTTAATCGTAAGATGTCTTGAGCAGAGAAGAAGCCACTTCTGGAGTAGCAGCAAAACTGTTTTCTATTGCCTAACCTCATTATTCTATACTTCCTCAGTTGAAGTTCTGGCCAACTTTCTGTTGAACTAATTGTGCAAGAGTGGCTCGTGTCGTGCTTGGGCTGCTTCTACTTCCTGGCTGTGTAGAACTGGTAACTGTTTGTTTTGTAAAGGACCTAAATGTTGTTTCTCATAGTACCTAGGCATACATGGTCCTGTGTCAAGTTCAAGATTAGTTTATTGGAAGTTGAAGATGGATTAGTAAGTCTGTCTTCAAAGCATAAACTGGCTGAGTTTTTCTTGAGTACATAAATTTGGAAGGTGGCATTTCTAAACATGCACCAAAATACAGCCTAAAACTTGGTAATGTGGGAAGTCCTTGAAATGAGGAATTGAAGCCTTAAATAGAATTGGAACCACAGCTTGATTGGTTGAATCCAGGCTCAAGATAAAGCCTTTCTGAATGCATCCTTCAAAACCATGTTTGTCACAGCTGGAAAGTAGCACAGCTCTTGCATTTAAGTTTGCCCCAACTTTCTTCTTCACAGGTCCACAGCAAGCAAAAAAAGAAAAGCCACCACTAAGTTGCAGGATGATGTGTACTCCTGCCACAGCACAAATTCCTAAAGTGCCTCTAAAATAAAGTTCTTATTGTACAACTTCAGGCAGGTCCTGAAGGCTTGTCTTTCTGCCGGCATTTAGGGGTTGAGCTTTGTGGTTTATCACTGTCAACTGGTTACGGTATGTGATGGTATTTTGAGTGGTTAACGTAAAATTCTTCTTCTTTATTGGTCTTAACCTTCACTTGAAGAGGTATATAAATCCTCAAAAGAGCTCTTCACAGAAGCTGTATGTGTTGAAAGCCTATTCCAGTTTTCAGAATATCCTCTAGAAGAGTATGTACTCCCTTGGAGGGGTAGGGGGCTGACCTTCCTAAAGGATGTGTGCTGAACTTGCTGCTTTGAAACTCCCGTGCTTTATAAGGAAGGTTAAAAATACCCCAGTTAATGTATATAGTGGTATTAAACTGGTATATTAACTGGATGATTTTCACTGAATTGCAATAGTAAAATACATGTAGCAAATGATCTTGAGTTTTCTTTGCTTACCAGAGAAGTAGACTAAAAAGGCAAATATAAGAGCTGTTTAATACGTATTGGTGCAATGTTCAAGAATACCTGTTTGCTAAACCTTTTTTATGACTTCTAGCTGTTTCTGCAAGCTTGTGAGACCAAAGTGGCTGATCAAACAGATGATTTAAGATGAGAGAAGGTAAACCAGACAGGAGGTGAAACACCAAGGTACGGTGGTTGTTCAGGGTGGAAAACAGTAGCAGTGCAGCACTTAAATGGCAGTAAAAAACCCTGCCTGTTCCTTATAGGACCAAAAACTTCTAGTTACATTGCAAGTTCTTTCACTTTTCAGAACTACTTCATAAAGATTGCCTGCTTAGAGCAGTGAGGTTGCTCTTCTGTTCAGACTTCTTAATTTAGTTTAGGAAGTTGGGGAGGGATGTAGCAGAGTATGCTTTAGCTTAATCTTTTTTTTCCAACAGTCTTGTAAGCAACTTCAGTAGCAAATAGACGAATAATTTGGTGTCCTCTGTGTAGTGTTGGGTTTGTTTGGGGTGGGTTTTTTTGTTTTGTTTTGGTTTTGTGTTTTTTTTTTTCTGTTAGAGGCTTCCTGAGTAGCCAGCTAAAGGAGCTAAACTCAAATGTGAACCCAGCCTTTTTTATTAACTGTGGATTGGACTTGGTGTAGCTTACAGACAACACACCTCTCACCCAAGGCTTAGACTATTTGGAAGGCTTTTTTAAAGCTAGCATGATGCCAGTGTTGTCACATGCGTTAAACTTAGTGCAGGCTTACTGCTGGAATGCAAACCTAGGCATGAGTAACTTTGGCATGCAAGGCAATACTTGGCCTAGTATAAAGTGTTGCTAGAAAGAAGGAACTTTTTTTTCTTAGGACTCTGTAATTGCTATCATCCTTTAAATAAGGTGTTTTTAAAGCCAGCCTGAGCTATATCCATGGAAGAAGTAAACCATTGCCTAGAGGCAATGTTTGATTCGCATATCAAATAGCCTAGATTATGTATCTGTCTTGTTGTGGCTGGTTTTTAGAAACTGTTCCTGTACATCAGCTCATGTGGAAGAAGGGGTCAGAGACTCAGGAGTCCTCACAAGCTTCAAACAGACTTGTTTTGCTAGTCTTCAAATGCCTTGGCGGCTGAATGTCTGGCCAGGTGTATCCACTGGAAGAGGAAGTGCTAGAAAAAGGGCTCTAATGAATCCCTACTGAGATAGAGCTATGGAGAATTTAAGCTTTCTGCTATAAAATTCTACTTTTGCTAAGGTAACTTCTTGTTGAGGTCTCTAAGGAAGCTTTATGTTGAGTGGCTGCTTACTGAACAGCTGACTTGGTTTAAGCTTTGCAGTACTGCTGTGCTCCCTGTTTCTGGCATATTAGAAACATAAATGCTTTGTAGCCTGGATGCTAGATGTTAAGTGCTTGAATAGTTAAAACTGTATCTGGAAGCTACACAGCACTGCATTGGCCCTGCTGTATAAGGGATTGCTGGGATATGGTCTCATAGCCTTCAAAATAATCCTGGTTTGGCATGTAAAGCTGGAGTACTCAGTAGCTTTTCATCATTGTGTTGCAACCAGGCTACCCCTTTCTGTTTCAAGTTGTCCTAGCAGCTTTGTGTTGCATGTGGCAGTGGCTTAATTTGGTGTGTGCTAGCGGGTTTGTGTTCAGGTCTATGGTGGTCCCTGTAGCAAGGAGTAACATGAGAATGAGCACTAGGTAAGTTAAAAGTGATGACCCTAGGCCAAGTCTAGGCTGCCTGCTTAATTCAGTCTCCCTTTAGTACTTGATGATGCCTTTGCAAACCTGCTCTTTAGTCTGTAGACTGCTACGCTTATTGCATTCCCTCTGGCAGTGATATCAAAACAAAGCTGTAGTAACACTAGAATGCAAGTCTAGTATCAGTGCATCATTCCTCAGGACTAGGCTTCTGATAAACTAGACAGTGTAGTTTAAAATAGCTATTTTCTTCCTGTAGTTTATAAGCTCTGCTGGGCTAAGCCAGTCTGAGGTTAAGCATCTGTGGTCACTATTTATTGCCAAGCTCCTGCTTAACTTACAGTTTACTGGTATGACTTCTTCATTGTAAGAGATTAATCTTTTTATTTGATAAAGATGCTGCCAAGGAGACCTAGTAGTAGACTGGATGTTAGTCACTTCGGTAAAATCCCTGTGCTGCTGATCCATGGTAGCTCTGAAAAGTTGTAAGGGAAAGCATACTTCATGCTCACTGAGCTCAAGATTGAATTGTTGCTGTGTTTGTCCTTAGCTAGTTCAGTCAATCACTAAGATGGAGGTTGAAGACTCCTGCTTGCTTTCAAGTAACTGTTTTTTTTTAAAGATCCTCACACTTTAACATTCATAATCCTGTCTACAGAACAGTAGGTAGTATTTAAATCTAGTCCAAACACCTGAAGCTTTTTATTGAAACTTAAAGACCCATATCTTGGGATTGAGTTCTGGGGTTAAGCATTTGGTATGCCTTGTGCCTAGGCTTTATGGGCAGATCACTAGAATAACTACTAATGTTGGTAGTGATCTCTGCTTATTGCTATATGAGTGCTTGGGAAAAGGCCTCACAGAAGAGAACTTGGACAAATTGCTTCAATTCTAAGCTGTCAGTGTACTGATGAGACTGTTTTTACTATTCCTCTCAACTCATTCAGTCAGGTTGCCGTAATTGTTGAGTGCAGGAATAAGCAATAAATTGACCATAGTCACTGGCAGCTTGGTCAAATTTGGGTATTGGGAGAGCCAGATGGATTGTTATACTTGTAGTCTTTGCCATCTAAGTCTTAACCATTTGTTAAACTTGAACTATATTTATGTTCTTTAATTTCAATGAAACTAGTTATAAGGTGGGATGCTGGGCTGTAGTTGTAGGAGCTTTGGGGAGAATAGTTGGAGCACTCTGTTTTTTCTCAGAAGGTGATTTGCTGAAGGATCTGGATTGGGCTTGTCTCTGATTGAAATTGCACTTTCTGTTAAAATTTAGAAGGCTTTTTTTTTTTTCTATGTTTATCTTTGTTTTTTAACTATTAAAAGAAGTCAGCTCTGGGAAAATCCTTCTCATACCTCTTTGGAAGAACTTAGTTGGGGTTTTTTGGGTTGGGTTTTTTTTTGGCTTTTTTGTTTGTTTGTTTGTTTTTAAGCTGGCAAAACAAGGTACTAGAAATACTTGGATTTGTGATGAGCCCAAATGTGAGATTGATCACAGTAACTTTGTCTACTGTTTTGCACTGTGGTGTTCACTTTCGATTCTTGGAATTTGGGGTTTGGACCTTGATGATTCTGAAATTCTTGTGCAAATAAACTTATGCTAAACATTGCTTGCCTCAAGTAATTCTTGCATCTAAATTAATGCTGACAAAATATTTGGGGAGCTTATTGGCCTGTGTGTGTAGATATGCTGGGGGGGAAGGAAGAAATAGTGATGGGATACATAGTAATGCTTGGGTTTAGATGTTATTCAAGGTACTCTTTTTCTTCATGAATGTACACATTTGCCTCAGCTTACTGAAGATTAGTCAGTGAAACATCTGTCTTTCACTTGCATTATAGTGGCATATTTTAGTCCATTTTTGCACTGACCATTATCTGACCTCAGTTTGAGTTTAGGACTGCCTCAAAATGTTTTAGGCCTGTTAGTGTCTGGTCTAAGCTAGAGCCTGCCAGCCTGTTCTGTGATGCGCTCCATATACTACTCCAAGTCGGCGGCTCCTTCAGACCTCAACTTGTGAGCCAGGCAGCTGAGACATAAAGTCAGCAGTTGTTCTTCAGGCTAGCTTGCAGGTTGAAAGACTGTGCTTTCGCTGTCTGAAGAACTGGTGCTTCTCCTGGGAGTGTGTGGCAGTCTACTTGCTGTTCCTTCTGCTCTAGGATTGAAAATAACTGTGCTGTTATTTCCTCTCCAGAGCTCAGACAAGCTCTAGCCTCTCAGTTAAGTAATGCTGGAGAAATTCTGGTCTTCAGGGCCTTTTAACACCTGCAGTGGAAACTTCTGTGGAGATCAGCAGAGGCAGTGTGATCTCATGGAAGTAATTGTGAAGCTTGTCTAGTCCTTTTTCAAAGTGTAACTGCTTCTCTCTGAACTTAAATGGAGAGCTGATAATACAGCTGGGCAGCATAAGCCATCTGCTTGTCACCTGAAACTTCTTCACCTCAACTACTGGGTTTATGTCATCATAAAAGCTTCAGGGTTATTTTGGGTAACATCCTTAAGTTTCTAGAATACCAAACTTAGCTTTGCAGGGTCAGATACTGAAACAGAGAAAGAGCTATGCTTAAGCAAGTGGTGGTATGTACTCTTTCAATTCTCTAGGGAATGTACATAATGGTAAAAATTGAGAAGAAGAAGAAAGCTGTTCTTGCTCTTTTGCTGTTGTGTTGGTGAAAATGCAATTACAAGTGTTCTGTCCTGTTGCAGTTCTAGAACCTGGCCTTTTCCATGCTGTGGGAATATGAGCTCAGTCTTGTGATGGGGTGGGAGAGGCATTAGACAAATGTTGTTCTAAATTGTTGCTATTGTTCAGGCAGATGTACTTATTTCCTTCCTTCCATGATGGAGTAGTTAATACTTTTGAAATTGGAGTATTCAGTGTGCCTTTCCGGAGTAGATGCTCCTGTGAGAGAAACAAAGACTTTTCTTTGTATGCCTGCTTATTTTGAATACTGCTTGTTACAAATCAGTATAGTTAGTTCACTAATACACTAAATAATCAAAGTTACTATTTTCAACAATAAAATAGCATTAGTATTTCTCCAGCAACTTAAAATGGAGGTATATCAAAAAGTGTAACACACCACCTCACTGTGGGTGTTAGACATAGTGGTTCTGCTTTACTGTAGTAGCAGTGCTGCAATCTGTTCTGCTTTGTCTCAATGAGAGAAAGATGAGCTCCATATCCTATAAGCAAGACTGCCTGGTGAAGGGAGTAGTTAACCTGCCAAGCCTGAGTAATTTTCCTAGTAGGAAAGAGTTGAGTCATATTGCTGGAAAAAAGAGAGTCTTGCCAAGAACTGTGGAAAGCAGCTGCTAGATCCTAAACTGGTAGTTCACATGTACATTAAGGAAAGCTATACTGCCTTCCCCAGTATTACCCACTGACTCTCAGCTGAAGAGAAGGATTGACCTTAGAGCAGCCCTTCAGTTCTTGAGAGGCCTATAAGAAAGCTGAGGAGAGATTTTTTTAGCAGGGCCTGTTGTGACAGGATGAGGGGTGATGGTTTTAAACTACAAGAGGCGAGATTCAAGCTGAATGTGAGGAAAAAGTTCTTTACAATGAGGGTGGTAAAACTGGCACAGGTTGCCCAGAGAGATGGTGGATACTCCATCCCTGGAGACATTCAAGGCCAGGCTGGATGTGGTTCTGGGCAACCTGATCTAATTGAGGATATTCCTGTTCATTGCAGTGGGGGTGGAAGAGGTGAGTTTTGAAGGTCCCTTCCAACCCAAGTTGTGATATGGTTCTATCCAGCAAGGCAAGTCTTCTGAGTGTGTTGGATTTGTGGCACAGGCTGGTCCCTTTGTGGATGTGCTTCTCACTTCAGAGTTGATCATCCACCTGCAACAATTCTCTTTTCCACCCCCTTTCTCTCTTAAACTGAAAGGTATATTTTGTGCCTCCCAGAAAGGTATTCAGTCTTGCCCTAAAGGTGCTCAATAGTGGCAATTCATCATGTACTTGGAGAACCTGTTAGAATATTTGATCGTGGTCATTACTGAGAAATTCATTTGCATTTCCATATTGGTGTTTGAACTTCATCTTTGACCTGCAGACTGCTGCATCCTTATCAACAAGGCTGAAAAGTTCCAGACTCTCTCCTGTTATCCACTAATCCCTTCAGCTCCTGGATGAACTGTGGAAAATGAGCTTCATGTTGTATATATTGGACTTAGAAGCTGGAAACCTTTTCCTCTGGAATTTTGTGGTTCCTGTTCTTCTCACAACCCAGCACCAGTTGCTAGCCCAATGCTCTACGTACCACAGATAAAAAGTAGTGCTAAGATTGCTTCTCAACCTTTTGATGTCTGTGTCCACAAACTGTGCCTGTGCTTTTTACCATGGCATTGTGGCATGCTAAGTGCTTGTGCTGAGTCAGTTATTTGTGGTGATTTCAAAGTTCATCTGCTGCTTCTCAAAGCAGCCTCTCCCATCTGATGTTGACATCATCTGTGCTCCTGGTTGCCAGATGGAGTATTTTGCACTTGGTGGTATTAGAAAAAAACATTTTGTCCAAATCCTATGGGTAAATAGTTGCAATGTAAATGGACAGAGAAGCTCCTCTTCTTAATTATCTACTGCCTTACTGACTTAAGTGTTGCATGGTGCCTGGAGATGACAGAAGTGCTCACAGGTTTGCATTGTTCTTGCATACAGAAGGGTGCACAAGGTTGTTGTGGGCACTTTGAAACCTGCAGGTGGTTTAAAACCAATGTCAGCACAAAGTACCCAAAGGTACTGAATGCAGGTTATTTTGGGAGTATTTTTTTCCCTCTGTAAATAGGGGTAGAGACAGCAAAGAAAGCTTATATGCTGTCACTGCTTAACAGCCCTTCCTCAGTCCTTTCCTCTGCACCCTCATGTCTAAACCACTGTGGTGACAAGTATCCCTGGGACAGCAGTTCACAACATGACCAAAGCAAGGAGCTCCATGTTTCTACTCTTGCCATCACATCTGTTAGTCATCACAATCATCTGCTTGCCTGTTTTACTGCTCATGTGGGGCTCCCCAAATGTTGTGCAGCCCTGACTAATTGCCAGGACTGATGTAGCTCTCTAGACCTCATGAGCTCCCTTTCACTTTCTTCTCCTGGGCAGCTTTAGTTAACCAGTTTAGACTGGGGGAAAGTAAGTTATTTTTGGGAAGATATCCTGCCGTCAATTCCTTTGCCCAAATTCCATGTGACACCAGTGGGAGTTTGACAATTGCTATGAGGGGTGTGCTAATGGCCTGGCAAACCTGAATGGCTGGGCTTGTGTGTTGCAGCTGCACTGGAGTAAGTTTCTGCATCCCTGTTTGATTGGTGGGAGTAACGTGTGGACGGGGCTCAGCCTCTGGCAACAAATTCATGGAGTTACTCCAGAGAAATGTTGCTCATAAAAAATCCCCCAAACCAGCATCTGTTTTGGAGCAGAGGAAACTTTGAATGTAAAGTAATATTCTAGCTAGGTATGTGCATGCTTTAAATTGATGCTTAGCCTCCTTCCTTGCAGTGCTTCTCTGATAGAGGATTCCTACTTACTGCCATTTCCCATACCAAAAAATGAGCCCTGAAGAGAAGCAGCAGCACAGTTAGTTAACACAGGGACTTCCTGGCAGGGCTAGGAGAAGGTATTTTGGAAGCCTTGCTCTAATGATAGGGTGGGAAGGGAAGGGGATGTGGATACTACTGGAACATGTCAGAAATTGAATAGAAGGATGTGGGTGTTTAAAAAGCCCCACACAGATGAAATAGGGAATGCAGTTTTGAAGTAGAGGTGACCATCTTCTCACAGGCATGTGTGACTTAAAACTGCAACATCATGCCAGCAGAACTTGCAGAGGGACTGTGTTATGCCAGTGTTTAGGATGCTCTACACATGTAATTTGTAAATGCTCAATTGCAATGTAAAATCACAGCGGTACATGTTCTGTTCTGTGTATTGTATCTCCTCAGCAGTTACTGTGTGAACCTTGGCCTTTGTTAGTATAATTTTTGCTGTCTGGTTAGAAATAAAAGATTACTGTAAGGGTGTAATTGCAGCCGTGGTCAGGAGTTTCAGTTGACCAGGACTTCAATTTTGTTTTAATAGCAGTTGAAAACATTGGTTTAGTTGAAACAAGAAAGGAAGTTTCTCTCATAAATAAGACTTCATTAACTAGCAGTGTGCTGTTTGATGGCAGTGGTCTTGCCTTTAACTGTAAAAGCTTGTGAAGTTATGACTTTTAGTTCCGAAACAGAAGCTTTTGCTCTGGAGGCATTTTCTACCTGGTTACTGATTTTACTTACTGCTAATGAAAAATAGATGAGTAGCGAATGGTCTCTGGTTCATCTTGGGGTTCCTTTGACTGACTTGCAGTATTGTAACACCAGCTCATTGTCAGATTTTATGTTCACTGCTGAAACCTCCAGATCCCAGACTTCACTGAAAAGTAGTAGTAGTACTATTATAATGCATTGTGCTATTATACTATATTATAATATTATAGTACTATATATAGTACTATAGTACTATTATAATGCATAATGATCTTGAATAAGAGAAAATCTGCAGGGAAAACAATCTAAACCTCGTTTCTTTATGACAACTGCTCTTGAGGCTGTTTCAGGTGTGCCTGATAGATTACGAATGATGTCTAATTTGTAAGAGAGACCATCTCAGAGGAGGCTGTTCATTGCAATATATATTACACTGTAATATATCACAAATAGGCTGCAATGTAATAGCACTGGCTCACGGAACTGTTTGAATCAGTCTGACTTAAATGATGACATTTTATACCCATTGAAGTGATACAACTTTTAAAAATGGTATCAGAGAAGCCTGCAGAAAGACGTTTAAGGTCGGGGTGCCAGAGCTGTCTGGAAGCCTACAGCTGGCAGTGAGCGCTCTGCATCTTGAGATGATTTCTGTGCTTGGGCTATTTCAGAGAGGACCCCAGGGTGCTGCTGAGCACCAAGCAGCAGCAGCACAGGAGCTTTCAGTCCCCTGCCATATTCACTGCTTAATGATACGAATTAAGCAGCAAGTTAAATCTTACCTCCAACTTTAATCAGGCTCCATAGCAACCTAACATACTTGTTTTATTTTTCCAGTGGTTTAATTTCCTTTTTATTTCCGTAGTGATGGATTCTTGAGAATCCAGACATGCCGGAATGCTGGCAGAGTATCTAGACTTCATCCAAATCTTTATTCTCACAGTATAGAGTTAGCAGAGGACTCAAGCACGGAGAAAACAAGGCATGAATACTGTATAAATGTTGTAAACAAACATATAGAAAACTGATTTTAATGTTCAGGAGACCCTTATTATGGAAAATATTTTAAAGAGCTAAAAAATCTTACTTTTATCATATAGCTGCCATTTTAATTTTTCCTTGGGTAGGTGCCAGAGGTGGCTGGTCTCCCAGATGTCATCTGAAGATTCCTTGTCATAGGTGTTAAGGACAGCAAAATGTAGGTATCGCTACTATTCAGGCTAATGTTTTACTTCCTGTGCTCCAGACTGAAGATAATATTTATCTTTTAAAATCATGGTAAGATATTGCACAGGCTCACAACAATATTTTTCTTTCACGAAAGATCACATATACATTCTTTTCTAAAAAAAGATGCATTGAAGCAAGCCTAGAGGTTTATTTTGGCAGGGGGTTCCTGACGTACAGCCACCTAAAATAAGTTGCTTGCAGGATTTCACACAGGGTCGTGTCTGCGCCCAGGGTGTTATTGAAGGATGGGGCAGCCTGTGGTGCTGGTGCCTGGCTGCAAAACCTTGTCTGGTGCTTTCTGGCTTGTGATAATTCAGCTTTGGGTTAATTAGGGTCCAAACTCGGTCTCCAGTTAACCTTTACAATAGTGCTTCTACAAGGGGTTGGTGCACCAGGCATTAGCTGATGTTGATGCAGCATGGGGGTCATAAGGTTTGGGGAAGAGAAAAGCTGTTGGGTGTACCAGAACAAGCTGCAAGAATGTGACTATTTCTGTGGACATGCTGTTTGTTGGCAGTATGTTTTGGAAACCTCTGTTCAACCCTGTCCTCTCTGCTGACAAGCTGTGCTGCACTGCAAGATCACTGGGCTCTAGGAATGTCTGTTTTCTCTCCAGGAACTAAGAAGATATCCTGGAGGGATTGGCTCAGATACCTACACGACAGACAACTGAAAAGGGTTGAAGAAGAGTCTTATCCCAAACTGCTAGAAATCAGACAAAAATACCAGGAATTTCCTTCCAAGCCCACTGGAAGCATTTCTTCCTTTCTGTGACTGTTTTTCTGATGACAACATGGGTTCTTTCTTGCAGGTTGCTCAATTCTCTTTCTGCACAGTGTGTCAAGGCAGGTGTTTGCAACTCTTCTAGCCAAAGGTCTGCAGGGAGCAGGGTGGAGATGTCTCCTGCAGGGAAGAGAAATCTTTGCACCATCATCTCCCACTCTCCCCTACAGTTGAGTGAGCCACTTGACTTGGCTTTTGTTTTTCCATGTCTGTGCGTGTGCCAGGAAACCCTGCTGCGATGGCAGGAGCAGAGGGTTCAGGGGAAAAGTCGGACTCTGAGATCAGAGCTTTATCGGGGAATGATTTACATCTTTTGAGCATGTTTAACCCATGCTCTTAACCATTTTTTTCCCAATTATCTTTGGTCCACAGTTGAGTGAAGTCATTGGACTTCAAGGACTCTCCTGTTTCCAAGTGAAAATCACTCCAAAATGACTCCAAAACATTTGGGGGCCAGAAGGAGAAACCTAGTCAGTGCTGAGCAGCAGCTGGTGACTATACAGATGAGACTGGTTCAGCCAAGAGCAGTTCAAGGGTCTGGAAGCTGGTCATGGAATATCCAAGCGATAACCATTAGGATGTGAAACAGGGTGTTCCTGCTAATGGTTTGATATGTTGCGGCGTGTATCTCTAAAAGCCTAATATCCCAACAGGAGGAAATTCTGAATAAGATGGGAAAAAATCTTTGTGGAAAAAAAATAAAACCCCATTTTCAAAGGGGAAAAAGTTCTTTAGGAAGAATATTTTAGGTAGCCAAAGAGCCCTCTTTCCATGTTTGAGGGACAATAGCTTTAGCTAAAAGCCATTGTACTGAACAGCGACAGCAGCAAGTTGAAGCAATATGTGCAGGATATTAGATATGGGGAAAAAAGCAGTAATAGGTGGCATTTGATGTAAATTATACTTCTGAAGTACAAAAAGATATCAGGAGGGGATGCTGAAAATGGATACATTTTGCTTAAAGATAATGTGACAGTCTTCAATTTTTGGAACTAAACTTACTGTGCTGAGGACATGTACCGTGCTGATTTTTGGAAGTAAGTCTGTTAGTAAAGATTCAAAAGGATAGGATAATCTTTTCTGATGGATGTTTGGAAGGGAGGGTGACATGCTTAGATGACATGCTACTCTTGAGCCCAGTAGCAATAGGGAAAACTTGTGAGAGTTGTTGGCTGGAGAGCATTCTGGTCTGCTGGTATTAATGTTAAATCTTGAAATACTGGGTAAATTCCAGGAGAATGAAAATATATGGCCTCTATTCCAAGAGGAATAAGAGGGAGAACCACATAAATCATAGAATCATAGAATAGTTAGGGGTCAGAAAGGACCTTAAGATTATCTAGTTCCAACACTCCTGCCATGGGCAGGGACGCCTCACACTAAACCATCTCACCCAAGGCTCTGTCCAGCCTGGCCTTGAACACTGCCAGGGATGAAGCATTCACAGCTTCCTTGGGCAACCCATTCCAGTGCCTCACCACCCTCACAGTAAAAAACTTCCTCCTTATATCCAATTTAAACTTCCCCTGTTTAAGTTTTAACTTGTTACCCCTTGTCCTATCACTACAGTCCCTAATGAAGAGTCCTTCCCCAGAATCCTTGTAGGCCCCCTCCAGATACTGTATCCTCATCTCTGACTCCAGTTTTACAGGTTAGTGGAAGAAATGCCTTGTACATGTGAGGGAGTAATCCTGGCATGTGAGGACTCTTTCACGTAAGCTTTGGAAGATAGTATGAAGTGAGGTCAAAGGGGAAGTGTCATACTGCCTTTAAAAGATAAGAATTAGAAAGATCTTCCTTTTTCTGCCATGGGCTTCATGGGCTTGTTCTGGCTGTGGAGAAGGGAGGGGCTTCCTATATCACTGCAGGGCATGAGGTGATGCAGACTCAGATCGGCAGCTTCAGGTATAAGGTTCCTCTGCTGCAGTGTGTTTCTGCAGAGCAGTCCCTACTTGCTTCAGTCACACGTGAGAGGATCTAGAACTGAGTTAAGGATGGGCGATACAAGACTTGTCACTTCACCTGTGTCACCAGCATAAGGGGTTCAGAAGCTACAACTGGCCTTCTCTAGACGTAGCTAGCAAATGCATAAGCCCCCATCCAGCCCCAGTTTGCACTCAAAAACAGGCCAGTAAACCCACCCAAATTTGAGATCTCGCACTCCATGTGGCTGACAACAGGAAGCCTGATTTCAGCTCTGAGAACCCATCTCAGGGTTCAGGGAACAGGCCTTTGTGAGGACAAGAATTACTTTTCTCTGACAATCCTTTAATAGGGCAATAGGAGTCTTTAGGAAACCACTCACCCTTCATGGAAAGGCAGGGTCCTTCTATGGGTGTCCTTACTCTACCTACCAGAAGCCATCCTGATGGACACTACTGAATGAGTCTTTTGAATGGACCCTGCTGAAAGGAGGACTCTTACAAGTGTCTTGATTGAGGCCAGGCTTTCACATGCAAATGGTGGTGGTGCAGTATTTGCTGCCTAGAATGACCATTCCAGTTTTGAGTGTGGCCATCTAGACATTACTGTGGGCTACTGACTCTAGAGCACACTACTTGAGCAGGGGGCTTGGACCAAGTAATCTCCAGCAGTCCCTTTCAACCTCAACCATTCTTGATTCTGAGAATCTGAATAGCTCAACCAGGTCTCATGGTATGTGTTGGGAAGCAGACCAGATTACCGTACTTCCTGGAATTTCAGCCATCTCAAAACTTAAAACCATGGAGGGCTGCTTGAATCTTTTTTCACTGAAATCATCTCTCATCCTCTTCTCACTTCCTGCATTCCCTGCCCGCATAAAAGAAAGGGGATGTGGTAGATCACTGCCTGCACTGAGCCATGAGGCTGGTACATGAGAGGAACTTTGCTTGAGAAACACTCTGTTCTTTGCCTGCTTGAGAAATAAAATGGACTTGGAGCACAGAGAACCTTCTAAAATTTTGTGAGCCAAGAGTCTTTGAAAATGCTTCAAGTACATTCTGCCTGGAATTTAGACACGGTGCTTTGGAGAATGTAACTCAAGGCTGTAAGGGCAGTGTTCCTGTTAGGAAATGATGTAATTTGTTCTTGCACTTTTGTCTTCAAAGAGTATTGAAAAGAATTCTTCCTATGTGTATTGTGCTGTGCACACTTAAAGTCACAGATGATGCAGGCTTTTTTGAAGAGAAAACAAAACAATGTTACTGATCACTGATGTTCAGATCCCTGATCCTGTCTGCAAAAGGGAATGTATTTCCTGTGTTTTAATTCTGGCTCACCTCAGCCAATAAACTTTATCCACTGAGGTTTCAAAACCAGTTCACTTTGCCCTAAATAAGTATGGCTAACAAGGAAAACTTTTGTTTTCAGTGTCTCATTTTAGAGAAACTTGGGCTCTCCATGTAAGAGAGAGAAGAGAGGCAGGCATTTAAAAGCTCATTTTTAGGCTCAGATAAGTTCTTCCCTCTGATCTTGTCTCTGTTGAATTGTCTCAATGAATAAGCAGTGACTCATTCTACTTGTGCATGTCTGCTGTGCTCTTTGGATGAAACATAGAATGGTTTGGGTTGGAAGAGACCTTAAAGCTCATCCAGTTCCAACCTGCCTGCCATGGGCAGGAACAGCTTCCACTAGAGCAGATTGCTCCAAGCCCCATCTAACCTGGCCTTGAACACTGCTGCCTGCCACCTTTTATGCACCTTGGGCAATTATACATACCACAGTTCAGCAGCTGCATGCGCCTGTTTGGGCTAGTGATAAGTGGGCCACCCCTGCCATGAGTCTCATTGTATGAATTATATGAATTCCAAGTTCAGAGAAAAGCCTGGAGGGACTCTAAGGGTAAAGGCCTGTGAAGAGGTTGGCTTGTTGAAAGCTGTAAGGACAATTAAAAATGTATCCTTACACCAGTGGTTTTCTGAAACTTCTTAACCTCTACACTTCTCCCCTGTGCTTTTCAGGCTCCTGCAAAGCTGAGCAAGGCTCTCTCTCCTTTGGCAGCTAGGGACTTTGCTTCAGAACATGGATTGAGGAATGAAGCCCACAGTTGCGTGTGGGTCATAATAATTTTGTACCTTTAGGGCTGGAAGTTGACAATACCCCTGAGGTGGTAAGGGTGAAGAAAGCCATCCTTCAAACTGAATTTCTAATGCGAAATTCCAATTTTTGTGTTGTTTTTTGCTCGCTTGTTGGGTGTTTGGGGTTGAGTTTTGGGGTATTTTGTTGGCTTTTTTTTTGGGGGGGGGGGGGGGGGGTAGGTGTGTTTGTATGTGTGAGTTTTCCCCCTGTCACCCGGCTTCACCCAAGGAGCAGACGCTTTGCTTTGCCCAGCAGTGCCCCCAGCCCCAGCAAGCCCCGGGGAGAGGCGGCGGTGGAGCTCAGCACCGCGGACAGCGCCCGGCCCAGGCTCTGCGGGACGGGGAGCTCTGCAAGCTGAGCTGCCGTGTTCCCTGCGGTCCCAGTCTGAAGGGAAGGCTTTTCTTCTCCAGGACTCTTCACATCAGTCCTTCTGAAGACAGCCTCCTTCTTGAGCCCAGGCAGGGCACTGAGCAGGTGACAAGTGACTGAAGTAGGGGCCTTGCTTACTGAGCAAGGACCAGTCTACAGCAAATGGAAGGACTGAACTTGGAGACTTCAGTCTGCCTGTAACAAAATCTCTCCTGAGCTTGCAGGTCATCCTCACGTTCTCCTGTGATTAGGAGTATGAATGGAAGGTGAGGGCTTCTCTTGTACGTGTCACCTACATGAATTCTGTGCATCCACCTACTCACAGCTATGGTGTGTTTATAGCAGTCCCTCTGTCACAAATGGTTAATACTATTTCATTGTGAGAGTCTCATAAGGATCAATTAATTTGCCTTTCACCATGACAGACGGAAGTATTTTAATCCCAGTTGTATTGGTGGAGACCTGAAAAGACAAGGAAAGAGGAGAATTGAAATAGTCACAGTACAGTCCCTTCAGGCTCACCTCTACTCTTAATATGAAGCAATCTTTCCTGCAGCATGGGCTTGCAAGGATTTCTTTGCTTCTTCCTCACAGAGCACAGATGAGAAAAGTCTCAAGGCAAATCCTCTTTAGTAGGCAGCTGCACAGGAAAGATAACTCAGGTCTAGGGCTATGACAGAACAAATACGAGAAGAAAAGCTTTCCCACCTTAGTGCCCACCCCATGCTCAGTATATGCTAATCAAAACCCACTAGGGACTTGTTTCCAGCCAGCTGAAGGCATTTAAAAGACATTGTTTACCTAGGTGATGGTTTTGAATAGTAGATTCCCCTTTCTCTTCTGCTGTTGCAGTGTGAGCTCCATGCCCTGTTTCAGTCTGCTTGCTCTCTCTAGCCAGAGGCCATGTGTTAGCTTGCAGCGGTGTTTGGGCAATGCTCTATTTAACCTGTAACTTCTAATCTCCTTGATGTGTGGTAGAAAAATAATGGGTAGGCCGTGCTGTTCGGGTTCTTGAGTAGACCTTCGTACAGAAGAGTGTGATACCAATGTGTAAAAGAAGATATCAGAAGGGAGAATATGTAAGTAGGGGTAGAGAGGTCAGGACTAGATCAGCCTGACCATGGAAGTGTCAACAGGAGGAAGGAGCTGGATACACAGATGGCTTTTCTTGGATTGCCCGTAAAAGCTCTGTCTGGGGTATGTGCCTTACTGTGCTGGTGCACCCAGTCAAAGAGGACTCAGCTGCCTCCCTCCAGTGTGCCCTCTCTGGCTGGGGAGAAAAAGGTGAGAGGACTTGGGGCTTGGCTTGGAAGCCTGAGTGGGTTTGAGTGGCCTTTGACTTCTAGGAGAATTAAAGGTCCCTTCAATGATAGAAAAATAGGAGGGAAGAAAGTGTTTCTGCCCATGGTAGGGAGTTGGAAGTAGATAATCTTTAAGGTCCTTTCCAACCCAAACCATTCTATGATTCTATGAAAGGAAAAGCTGCCATGGGATAGGATTGAAGAGAAAAGGGTCCTGCTGTGGAAAAACCCTGCCTCCCCAGGCTGGCAGGTCTCCCTACAGTGGAAAAGTCATTGTTATATAGGAGCAAAACAAGTGCTGCTGCTGAGGGACAACAGGGAATTCAGGAGCCCAGGGTGGCCTGGGGCTTAGTGTTTTTCCTTCCTTTTCCCTCTTCTCCTACAGACCTCAAACCTTACAGCCTCTGCTTGCTCCCCAACACCTCCCTTCCTGTTACCCTTCCCTTCACACCTCTTTGCAAGGGCTGCTGACTTTAGCCCTGTCCTCTCCCTCTTTAATTGCAGACCCCCTGCTGAAGCTTTCCTGCCTTTTCTAGAGGGGTGCTCTTCTGGACAAGGGCAACTCCCTCCATCTCTGGGCACCACTTGCCGTGCAGCGTGGTGGGGTCAAATGGGATGTTTGTGCCCAGCCTGGGCTGTCAGCAGCTCCTCTCCAGTTTCACATGTGCACTGGCACGTTGGTGGTGCAGAAAGCCCTGCGACAGCATTTGCATTCCCCCGGGAAGGCTGTGTCCCTGTGGTGTGGGGGATCCCGGCCAGCTGTGCGTGCTCCCTGGCAGCCGGAGGGTGCTATATTGTGTACACAAGAGTGTGTGAACTCAGTCAAACTTCACAAACAAGGATAAGAACAGAGCCAGGGCATAATCAGTGCTCAAATATAGCAGCTCAAGGTTTCCTGAGAGAAAGACAAGCAAAACAGTGAGGCAGAGCAGGTGGTTTGGGCCCTGTGGCTTTCACTTCCCCCTACCTTGGCTTCTCAGCACTGAAGCTGGTGCTGGCTAGGGGGCCCGATTTAGACTACAGGCAGCAAAACAGCCCATCACAGGCAGCCTTGTTGCTATGCAGGACAGGAGGATTACTGTGCCTTGCATGGTGGCACGTCCTGGTACCACGCAAGTTCCTCACCTCTGGCAGCGTCACTGCAGCCAGTCCCCACCTCCATTGATGGCTCCAGTGGTGCTACCAAAACAGCTAAGTGTGATCCCAGCCTTCACCTAGAAGCAGCCTTGTGACTGGTTCATGGACCAAGAGTTAGGGGCTGTGCCCCTCTTCTGCACAGCCCCTGCTCCTGCTCTGCAGAAGGAACCAAGGGATCTGGATCTCCAGCAGGGAGGCTAGCTCCCCACATCAGAGGGGACTGCAGTGCCTGAGAGAGGTCTGCAGCATGGGGGTTCCCCTTCACCTCCAGAAGAGAAGCTAGGCAGCTGGAGACCTTACAAATACTGACATTTGAATTTCATCCAGCCCATTGCTTCTTCAGCAAGGGGATGAGTAGTGTTGTTTGCAACACAGCTACTGGCTAGACTCAGCCCAACTTGGTCTCACTGACAAGTCTGGCCACATCTTTCTGATGGTGGAAAGGTTGGCTTGGTCAAACAAGGGGGGGCAAGGTGGCTCCAGTCTGTCTCAGCCCCTCACAGGAGGGACATAGCTGCCCAGCAGCGTCCTCCTCAGCCCAGCAATGAGATATGTGCTACTTCAGCTCTCTCTGGGAAGAAGACCCAGAAGACCCTATGGCAATGCAAAGCAGAGGAGTGTATCCCCACCCTGGCATGGCTTGGCTAACATGGGGTAAAATAAATTGCTGCCCCTCTGAGCCCACAGGGAGCTGCCATAAGAGATGGTGCTGCATGAGAGCCACCTGTAGCTCTCTGTAGGCTTGGTCACAGCTTGGGGTGAGGTAGTTGTGTGTCAGACGTGGCCTGAAAGAATGGAAAAGGGAACTTCTCAACCTAGAGCCAGGCTTAGAGCTCTTCTGGGGCTGGATCTAGGCAAAACCTGCCTTGTGCTCAAGTAGGGCCCACCAGAACATCAGCAGCCTCAGAAGACCCTCTTGGTCAGAAGCATTGCTTGTGCTTGGCTTTCCTGTTGCCGTACCATGGAAGGTACCCTGGCCATGCCATTGCCCTGGAGGAGAGGCTGGATTCCCTGGGGTGCTGAAGCCAAAATGGCAAGTATTCAGAAACAGGGGCCTCCTGGATACATCGAAGCCAGGACACTTTGGGGCTATCAGCATCCTGCAGAGCACATCTGTCTCCTGACCTGCTTCGTCAGCTGGGCTGGCTGCTTTTGACCTTGGGTGGTGGTACAGCCGGGAACGGCCGTGCTCTCGGTGTCCTTTTCTGACTCAAACCAGCAGCTCTGTGAGAGGACATGGCACTAAAATGGGATAAAGCTGGAGGGCCAGGTGCAGCCAGTGTGAAAGCTTTTGTGGTGTACTGAGTGCCAATAATGTCCTGAACAGGGGAGGGAGAAAAGCAGAGAGAAACCAGCTCTATCCTCCTGTGCACTCATGGTGCTCAGGCTCCCAGAAAAAGCCTAAACCAGCTGTTTCCTGGAATGTGCAGGTGAAGGGGGCCAGTGGCTATCCCCCTTCTTCAAGATGCTTTGGTCCCCATCCTCCTCCTCTCCCCTCATGCCTGCAGACAGCATGGGAACTGGAGTCACCTATGCCCCTGAGATAAGGAACTTGTCCCACTGTTTTCCTGCACCTCTGCACCCCACAGAACTACTCCTTCCCCTGGTTTTGTGCTCTGAACTGAACATCAGCAGGTAAATGGGGGCCATGGTCAGCACAGAGCTTGTCGCAGTGGTGCTTTGCTCCATCTCCATCCTTCACCATCAGTGTGGGGAAGTGCAATGACAGGGTTTGGCACAGGCAGACGGAAGAGACCTGGCTGGCTGAGTTGGGTGAGGGAGAGACCTTTAGTGTGTGCATCCAGCCACTGGCCACATTCGCTGCCCTGGCACGTGTCCCCAGGCTTGTGTGACCTGGGTATTTAACCCAGACGGGGAGGCAAAACAAGCCCTGAGCTTATGCTGTAGCTCAAGAGTCACATCCTGCTATGGTTTGCTGCAGAAGCTGCATCCCCAGTGAGGCACCAATTGCACCAACCCCTCTGCTGAGTGCTGGCATCCCAGGCTGTGCCTGCACCCAGAACCGGCTGGGTGGGTTTTGCTGGGGCAGCTGCTGCTGTCCTGGGCAATTGGGATCATCAGTTAAAGTGGGCAGAAAATCATTTAAAAAGGGTCTACTGAGCTGCTGTGTGCTGCTCCTGGGCTGGAAGAGGTTGGTACAGTCATGGCAGCACAGGGGATGCTGGGTTATCACATGGAGAATACATGCAATGCTTTCACGAGAGGTTTATGGGTGTCCCTCCAGCCTGCTTGAGACTGCTCATTATCAGCCTAAATTCAATCAACCCCATCTTTAATCTTCACCACTGGCCTTGAAGCCCGATCAAATATTCCTGTCCCTGTTCATAACATTTCACCTGGTCTTGAGCCATGGCAGCGCTTCACCCCTGTAGAGACTCACTGGGCTTTACTCTTCCTTAAATATACAGGTCAGGAACCAAGTAATGTCCATATGGCCTTGTAGTAATAAGGAAGGCTTTAATATCTATTTTAATAACCTTTGGGTTGAGCACCATGAGGCAGAATAGCTAGAAAGGAAAACAAACCCAACAAACCCACAAGCCTGTATCCTTACACTGTCTGCACATTACCTGACAAAAGACCATATCAAAAACTTTGGAAAGCCCAAATAAACATTAGTTCGTTCCCTTTTAGCCACTTTTTGGCTGACTCAGCTGAACATCCTGTTGGGTTCATGGGATGATGGCGTTTGCTCTGCAGCAGGCATTCCTTGGCTACGCTCAGTGAGTTTATGGTTTTTCAAACCATGTCTTTGCTTCTGCTTGTTTTGTTGCCTCCAGTGATTTGCCAGGTAAAGGTATAAGTCCTAAGGGTCTGCATTTCTCTCAAATGACAGGCTGAAGCTTTTTGGAAGTCTCAACACAAACTGCTGGCATAAAAATGAGCTCATTTTGTTCTGTCTCCAACATGAAAATGTCATTTTTCTTTGAAAAGCAGCATTAAACTGAGAGGGGAGTTGGCTTTCTAGCCCATCTTGCAAGGGGGAGGAGGGAGGACAAATGCTTTGCTTGGAGCATGGTTTGGGCCATTTGTTTCTTTAGAAGCAGACACAAATACCTGCAACATTGTCAGACTTGAGTTTCTTTCTTTTTATTTAGGAAATTGGGTCATGATTGCTCATTTTCTGGAAGACTTTGTGGGGTACCACTGATGTAGAAGATGCTTTTGACGCAACCCAAGCAAAGGGGAAACCCCAGAGCAAACAAAAAGCTCCAAAAATAGTTAAGTCAATCAGACAATTCAAAACATACATGTTTTATGTGGGTTCCTTTTAGCAGCCCTTTGTCTCCAGATGTCTGGCAAGTGGTAGAAGAAACATTTCATGTGAACGTTCAAAGAGCGGTTGCTGCTTCAGCTAGCAATGGAGAAGGTTTGCCTTGCTGTTTCTCCTGATCTAACCATCTTCCTGCAGGAAACAGAAGGGAGATGAGATAGACAATGTTAGGGAAAGCAGGTCATGCAGAGACAACACAATTCAGCATTAAAACCCAAATCTATATCTAAAAACCCCAAACCCAAGCCCCTTCTGGGCTATCTTGGGAGTTTTATAGACAGGAAAACAAAAGCCCTACAACAAATCAAACTCGTGCAAAGCCACAAATTGCCTGTGACCTTTTGGAGACCATAGGAGACTGTCATCACCCTGCCTCTGCCCCTGGGAGTGGTCTTGCAAAGGGCTGACTCCACAGCATGAGCCCTTTTTCTACCCAGGGAGGACACTTCAGTTTAACTGATACGGCTTGTACCTTGGGAAAGATTGAAACTGGCTTTGACACACTTCCTGCCTGTTTCACTCCTGGCTTTGCCTGGCTGAGAAGCTTTTACAAGACAGAAATGGAGCCTTTGCTGCTGAAGCTGTAGGGACAAAAGAAGGATAGCTGCTCTCGGCCTTGGGAAAAGAGGGGTTATTAGATTTGCATGCCATGGGCCGAACAGCTTGAGCAGGAATGTGCAGAAAGCCTGTGGAGCCCGTGTGGCCTGTTCCCACCACCCTCCAAGGTCACCCCTATCAGTGCTGCTCCCCCAAAGCAGCGCTGAGGCAGCAGCTGCTCGGCTTCCCTCTGCTCAGCCTCCCTCTACTCAGCCCTGGGGTTACCTGCACCAAGGTCCAGCCCTGCCAGAGCCCTCCCCTTGTGGGTACCAAAGCTCCCTATGCCCAGCCAGTTTAGTGCTGGGGATGGGGATGAGGGACTGAATTCACAACTTAACTTAGACATGGTTCCCCATTCACTGCGGTGCGGCCCCTTGCATCTGGTGTCTGAGTGACAAATGGGTCTGTGACAATTTCCCTTTTATTCTTCTTTATTTATTTATTTTTTTTGTTCAGAATAGATAGTGAAAATTGCCTCACTTGGCTTGGAAAATGGCAAGAATAGGATGGGAGGAAGTTGCCTGGATGTGACCTTTCCAAAAGGTGTCTGCCAGCAGGAAAGTGGATGCTAAAGGAAAAATAATAAAGTTTTAAAAGTGAAATATTGAAAATTAAAAAAACCCAAAACTCCTATGAGTATCACATTTTGGACCATCAAACAACACCCTTAAGGTGTATTCTTGGGTTGAAGACCCTGTGCTTTCTGGCTCATTTTCTGGCTGGCTGTGCATAGCAGCTGTCTGCCCACTGTGAGCCTGCCTGCCCTGGGGCTGTTGGGTGTCTGTCCTGGGACACAGCAGCCTTTCAGAATACAGCAGAACTCAGCTGCCATGAGGCAGGACTGAGCCCAGTTTAAAAACCAATACAGGTTTTTGGGCCCTGGAAAGCAAAGCACCTCGTCTGTCTGTCCTTGTCTCCCCCCGTCTTCCCAAAGGGACCAAGGGACTTTCTGCCAGCCTTGCAGGCTCTCTGTTGTGTTGCCTGGTCCCGGGGGGAGCAGCTCCAGCATCGCCCCCATCCTCCCCTCCCTGTGTGAGGTCACTCAACTGCACGTATGAAAATAACACACATGTCCCAGTTTATTATTTCTCCCAAGCGGATGAGAGGGCTGGAGGCTGATCAGAGCAGAGCAGTCTCCTGGTGAGTTCAGTCTTCAAAAGCTCGGCTGGCCTGCTTCTCATTAGGGCTTGCTATAGTGCCAGGAGAAAAGAATACTCCTCTCTGGATTCATGTGCACGTTCCTCTACTGCTGTCCTGGAGCTGCTACAGCTGCTCCCCTCTTGGAATTTGCCAGACACAGCAAACCCCATGCTGTTTAGACTGCACAGGGTGCTGGCAGCTGGAGGTGGAGGGCTCAGCACTGTAAGCTGTGCTGTGCAGCACTGCCATGGGCACGGCACTCATGTCTCCAGCAGTGCCTAAGTGCAGGTACCCGCTACATTCACAGACCCTGTGATGCATCAAAGAATGTCCAGGAGTCCCCTAAAGAGCTTTGTTCCTCCTCACCCACAAAAAGCCATGCCAAACCCCCAAGATCTCCAAACAAGATGTGTGGGGTCAATTTAATGACGATGGTTTAAAACTGCACCGAGCAGTGCTATGGGATGGGGTGCTCTGGAACTGCTCACAGCCCTGTTTTCCTTGTTGGCTGCTCCAGGGTTGCAGTGTATTTCCTCAGGCCAGTGGGTGAGTGGTGTTTCAGGCAGAGGGCACATGCTAATAGAATAGTCCTCCATGGGAAGACCTTGCTGCTGAGTGCAATGTATTTTCCACAGGTGTAAAGACTGTTTCTAGTTCTACTGCTTGGCTGTCTATCTGAATCAGTAAAGTAACTTGCACAGAACAGCAAACACTGGCATGCCTTTCCAACCCAGGTGTTGGAAAGGTTTTGCACTTTGAACTCCTTGGACATAGGCCACTGGAGGATGGGGCAGGAGGGAACAATGCATTTTGCAGTGGGGGCAGCCCCGAAGTCTGTTTTTAGTGACTCAACTTTGAAGGCTCATTGCTAATTGTGAAATGTTTCTGCACTTTTGCTTCTGTAATGACTATTTAACTGGTTTTGCTTGCTAATGGTAACAATGATGATTGCAGCACGGAGAATGAAACATTTACATGTGATGCAGCAGAGCAGAATTTGCCTAACGGCATCAATGGCTCCAAAAATGTCTAAAAGCACACGTTGCTCAAAGCCAGATGGAGATGTGCAGAAACTCCATCATCTTCTCTGGGTCTTGGTATGCTCTGCTGTACTGGGTACCCATCTCATTCCCTAGTTCAAATAGATGCTCAAGTGCAAACAAAGCTACTGAGATGGGACACGGAGCATCTCCCTTTAATGTAACTACTTCATTGGGATCTGCCAAAAGAAGCTACCCTACTGTTACCATAAAACACATTTGCATGTTCCAAATGCTCTTTGGCTCAGTGGTCTTTCTGATGGCCCTGAACAGAAACTCTTGTTTAATGTTTTTGTTCTGACCATGCTGTTGCACATCTGCTCAGTAACATCTTCCCAAGTTCACATTTCACACTGATTGCATGTGCAAGCTTCTGATGCGCTTTCATACCACATCAGAGAGGCGTGTTCCTGAAATGCCGTACTGTCCAGCCACCTGTGGTACAGCCCTCTGAAGGCCACTGAGACCAGAAAAGAGGGATTGCCCTGGCTTGCAATGCAGAGCACTTTCAGGGGGAGTTTCAGCTATGCCCAGCACTTTTGTGTCAGGTTTCCCCTCCCTTGCAGACTCAAAGGGTTTGGTGGACTGGCCTGATTAGGCTTTACCTGCAGATGGTGAAAGATTCAAGTGACTTCAGGCTCTGAGGTTTCTTTGTCCACTTTTCTGTCCTTGGGTGAGCACTTGCCAGGCTGGTGCAGTGACTCTTTTGGGATCTCCTGTACTGGCTCATCTCCGGGTTCTTGCATCTTACTGAAGAGGTGGCCAAAGACTTTCAGGAATGCCGCAGTCCACACAGGGTGTATGTAACTCTGAGGGCAGAGTTTGGTTACAGTTGGCTTGTTACTGCTGGGCTGCTACTGAGCAGAGCAGGTTCATTTGCTGTGGATCACCTGTCCCAAACTGCACACTTTTTCTTGCCCACCTTTGCCATTTCCCTGGTGTTTGATCCAGCAGGCACATGGCGGCTCACTGCTCTTGTAGAAACCCAGGGCAGCAGCATCCAATGAAGAGGATGCTGATGGATCACTGAGCCAGAGAACCAGCAGAACTAACATATGCCAGCCAGTCGTTTCCTTTACTGCCAGTACAAATTCAGACAAGGGGCCACATTGCACCTTCCCTGTTCTTGTGTCGTTCGTTACTGCTAGGTTTTGATATACAAAGCCACCTTTGCAAATCACTTTCTGGGCAGACTTGGTAACATCTTACTTGGAAAGAAGCAAACCTGTTCAGATGATGTAAATACAGCTTTTCTTGCCAAACTATTAGCAATGCCTAAGTGTGTCCAAGTGGTTACAGCAGCCAGCTGCTGTTATTAACCTTTTAAACCACGGGAGTTCTGAGCTCTTTATTGCTCAGACATCCTGGTGAGAATGAGAAAGAAGGTTTGTAACCAGTTCTTTCTAGAAAATAAGCATGACAAACCCGTGGACAACACTGGGCTCGTTCTGGGCCATGTTACCTAATCCCAGCACAGGACACTCACATGCCAACACAACCACCTGGTGTTTTATGTGTTGCCTTATGGTAGGCTGAGTTTGTTGCAGCGTCATGCTAGAAACAGAAGCAAGCCCACAAACAAGACTCAACTGTGAAGGGTCCTGTTTATAAAGTAACTCTGTTTAGCAATACACATCTGAAACTCCACCTCCACCCCTTTCTTTAAGCATTAGGCCAGACTACAGTCCATCTGCACTGGCCATGCAGGAGATGATGCATCCATGTGCCATGTAAGACCTGCAGCTGGAGAAGCAGTTTAGGTTTATGGTAGCCAGGAAGACCCTCCCACCCAAATTCCCCAGTCATGCACAGGAACCCCTTTCCTGAAGGTACCAGGCATGCAGGCTTTCATGGGGAAAAGATGCACAACACAGGACATCTACTGCTCTGCCACAGGCTACACAATTGGTCCTAGCAGAGGTCCTGACTACATCACTCCAGGGCTCCAGTAAAAGGTCAACAATCCATTCATTCTCCTTATCAACTACTTAAAAACTGCTTTTGGTTTTCTCCCCCAAAACTACCAGCAATGCAACAAGACATAAATGATCATGCTAAGCCTTTCTTCCGAGTGTCTGGTCTCCATGTCAGTTCTCAGTGAGTTAGGGCACCTTCCCAAAGGACTGAGATTAAGCCCATCATGTTTTCCCACAGCTTCCTTAATGGGTGATTGATTGAAATTCACATATGCAGATAGCAGTTCAGCTGCAGGTACCAGGCAGAGACAAGTCAGGACCACGCTTGACTGATACAGACACAATGCAGATCTGGTGCAGACTCTGGCTTGGGCCTCTAGTCTGGGGACAGTCCCTCCAGACCATCTCCCCAGGACCTGACTCAGGCTGCTCATACCATTGCTGACTCCCTGCCGACAAAGCCAGATCTCACTCCTAAAACCAGTTCCACCCAGAAGCGTCAGTTTTAGAGGACACTGAACTGTTGCTTGATGCTGTAGAGACAGGACAAGGGGTGATGGGTTCAAACTGAAACAGGGAAAGTTCAGGTTAGATATAAGGAAGAAGTTCTTTACTGTGAGGGTGGTGAGGCACTGGAACAGGTTGCCCAAAGAAGCTGTGAATGCTCCATCCCTGCCAGTGTTCAAGGCCAGGATGGACAGAGCCTTGGGCAACACTGTAAGACATCCCTGCCCATGGCAGGGGGTTGGAACTGGATGATGTTAAGGTCCTTTCCAACCCAAACCATTCTGTGATTCTATGATTCTATTCCTCATGCAGACCTTCTTCCACAGCATAGGGATGGGCATTTAACAGCCATTCACCCCTAAAAGGGGAGAATAAACTCCAGTCCATGGGATGAATGAAGCAGAAGAGGCTCTGCTGCCTACATCCTCCCTGGAGTAAGGGCTGCTTGTAACATTGCAGTGAAAGTGTTGAGCACGTGATAACATTTTGGGGTTTGCTGCTCTGGTGCAACCCACGCTGTAATTGCAAGCAGCCCTGCCCCAGCTGGATGAGGAATCTGGTTTTCAGGGGAAGCACAGCTGAGAAAGGCTTCAAACAGGATCTGATTAGCCGATTAAAAACAGATGCTGTGCTGGCAGACAGGCTGCCGTGGATGATCCCATACAATCCCCTTCCCCTCGGTTTTGTACATGATGTCCTTCCAAGAAAAGCCACCTCCCCCATATTTATGTCTAAATTGCATTAGGAATTTTAGTGCTTTTGTTTTTTTCAGCTATACGTGTTGTGAATGGTTTTGCCATTTAAAATATTACGGAGGGGTTGTAGAGTTGAGCAGTTGACTGCTGATCACAAACCCACCTGGTATCCAAAGGAGGCAGAAGCCATGCTGCAGTGGGCCCAGGACTGTAGCAGGCCCCAGGACATTTTAATCTCTGCAGTCCTTAACCTTTACACAACACTTTCCACCTCCTCCTGGAGGAGAGAGCTCCACTGGGAGCACTGGGACCAGAGGAGGAACACCCTCCCCACCACACGCTTTGGTTTAGTTTTAAGCATGAGCTGAGAGGGCTCTGTATCCCAAATACTGAGGCATAAAACATCTCTCTCTCTCATTTGACTTTGGAAGGAAAAAGGACCATGCAACAGGTTTGCTTACCTCTCACTGCTCTAGTATGGCTCAGGGCTACTTCAACTCATCCACATCCTCATCTTACCCTAGGGCAGAGACTACATGTTGTTGCTCTACGTACTCAGTCATTTATCTCTCTAACTAGAGGCCGATTCCCTTCCCATGGGAGACTGAATAAAACCCAGTGGGACAGCTGCCTTAGGAGTACAGGCTAGGAGCTGGTGCTAGTCCTTTGCTTCACTGGAGGATCACAAATTAAGTTGTTCCAGGTAGACTTCTTACCCTCTCCACAAATACAGCTCAACCACTTCCCTTACTCTCCCCCCAAGGCTGCACTTGCTAACAGAAGTCACTAGGATCAATTCCTACTTAGCCAGAATCAACATCCTCAGGAATTTCTGTAATATGCTTGAGAGGTGCAAACAAGTTTCAGACTGGGAATATTCATTCGGTTGCTTGGTCACAGATGTAACAGGAGACTCATCCTGGAGAGGCCAAGGGAAGGGGACAACTCCATGCTCTTGTTTTCCAGTTTGACAAAGGAGAAGGGCTGATATCAGCTTGTTGAACAGCAGAACGATCTAAATTAACTTCACGTGGAGTGTCTGCTCTCAGCAGCAGGATGCTAATCTTTTTTAAGCACGTAAGTGCTCAGGGACAGTGCAGGACAAAGGCCTCATTCGGTGCAAAGCTGGGGCAAGAGGCATATGCAGTAGGAAAAATCCTAAAGAAAAAGTAGTTTTAGGCTGCTGCTGGGTTAGAGAAGATGCCAGAGAAATGCAGCAGCTCTGTCTTCATCCTGGGATCTTGTAAGCAAGGGACCACAGAGAAAGAGCACTCAGCCTCCAGTGTACATGGCACATTCTACAGGCTCAATGGCCCGGAGAAAGCTGATGTTCTGACTTTGCCTGCAACTTTTTCCCACTTCCTACTCCCAGCGGCATCCAGTTAAGAAACAAGCACAAAACACACCAGGAGAAGCAGCCACCAGATACTCTACCTTTCACTGCCTTGGCAACTGCTTCAAACTCTGCTTGGGCAAACAACAGGGAAACCAAGACACTTTTGAGTCACCTGCCCATGGTCAGACCCAACTGCAGTGTCAGCAAGAGAGGACAGGATGCTTTCTGAAAAAGTGTGGCTGCGTAGTGCCTAAGTACCACATCTGAGTTTTAGTGACAACATACTCTGCTGTCGACATCCCATAGGGCGTTACGATGGTAGTAACACCACTCACAAGTATGTTAATACATTTCCCTATGGAGACTCCCCTTTGGAGCCTGCACGTGGTGTGAAATAATCTTAAGCAAGGCAATAGAACCTTCATTGGAGCTTTTAATTCTGCAGTGACTGCACTGGGTTGGGGGTGTTAAAATGCACACACAGTTATGAGATACACAGACTGCCTCTCTTCAAGAAGAAATCAGTGTATCCACTCTTAACTAGGGCATACCAGTATTTATCTCAGCTTAAATGCAGCTCAGTTGGCTTAATGCAATTTTTTTTGGCTTATTAGAATTAAAAACCTAAAGATTTTAATAGCAGTGAATGTCCTGAGCATTTCAATGATTTTTCTTTTTTCTTCCATTGGCACGTTACATTTAAAAGTCTCCATTAAAAGCAACCATGAATTGGTAAATAGCCACAACTTCTGCCTCACTAGAAAACACAGGATCTTTGCAGCACAATGTGGTCTGTCTTGCTGCTGAGATTTGTTAGTCTTGGGTAAAAAAAAAACCCAACTATTTAAGGCAAAATCTTTCAAGGGAAAAATACACACACAATAAGATGCACAGTGCCAAAATCTCTTTTTTGCTTTGCAAATGCTCTGGAGGTACATTCACACTTCACTGAGCCAAGTCATTTCTTAAAATGACTGGACTAGGGTTTGAAAAACGTGCAGACTGAGTCCTAAGAAGAACTGTTTTGGTTTTATGACTCTGAGCCATCTGTGAGTTAAAGGGACAGAACCCACCTAGACTGTGGAGAGCTCAGTTTTCACATTATGCTCTGAATCACCTTTAATCTGCCTCCGAAGTGCACGCTGGCTATTCTGCAGCAGCCCCAGTGAAAATGCCATGGGTGTGAAAAACAGCAGATGGTTAATGGGGGTGGAAAGCTACACAAATCGTTGGAGAAGCATGGAAAATTCACTGCTGGCTATAAAAGCCACTAGACAAGGGCAGCTTAAACAGCTAGGTGAACAGAGGAGGCAGGGACACATGGTAGCTGCTCTGTGTAGACTGCTGCCATTTCCTTCTCAAAACCCACCAGGAAAAGTGCTGAAAAGAACAACACACAAACTGACCATACAGTGGAACACTACCAAGCATTAACATCAAGGTGGTTTTCCATTGTGTTCGTTTCCAGCTTTTGGCAGCACCTTGGATCCGATAACGGAATCACGTAAGGACCCAGGGTACACTTAAAAAGCAAAACCACTTGCTTTTTACATGTTGTATATGCATGACTGTTAAACCCCAGCCAAATGACTGTCTTAATCTGTAACTGACACACCAACATGCTGAGGATCTATGGACTATTAACTCAACATTAAGCCAGGAGGCCAAGGTGGGAAGGAAAGGAAACTCTATGGCTCTTCTTTCACTGCAAAGCCCAAACTCTGACATGCCATTACATGACCAAGACAAGACTTTTTTTTCTTGTTTATCCCAACAATTACAGTATCTCTAAACAGGAGACAGGTATCTATTTCTAATCAACTTAATGGACCTGAATAACCACCTTCTAAGTTATTGCAGAAGTGGCAGAAGGAGGAAAACAGAAGTTTGGTAAAGAGACAGTAGTAGATACAAGACAGGGCAGGAAGGCAGTTAGCATGAAACCATGAAACTTGTACAATCATTTTCGTATTCAGTACTGTTGTGACATTCCCTTTTTTTTCCATGTTCCTGTATTTGGGACTGCCATCCCTGATTATGTTTTATACGGATGCATTCTCCCTCCTCTTTTAGCTTAGTATTGGCAGGCGGAAACACTTTTCACCTCCAGTTCCATATGTACTGGAACTTAATAGTGTATGGCTGAGCTCTCGTATGTATCACATCTGTCAAAAATCAGTGAGTGTCAGTGTATCAGGAAATAAAATGGGCACTGGTATCTTTAAGAAGCAGTCTCTGCCATCAGAGGTTGGCATTGGAGTCACTGTTTCCTCCTCCATGCATACTTCAGGCAGATGGCATTCATTTGTCTTGCATACACATTTGGCTACGTCAAAGGAGAACATAAACAACTGCAGTTAAAGAAAAGAAACTGCAAGTGCCTTTCAATTTTATTCTTACTGGAAGGTAGTGGCATCCTAACATGTCACATTATCCAATGAAAACTGACAGGGACTTTGTCAAGGCTCCTAGCTCACCTAGCATTTATGGTACTAAGTCTTGCAGTAATCTTGGTTTGGCTGTAGTGTTTTGTTCAGCCTGCAGACATGGCATTCCCAATTCCAGACAGTTTTGCTGGGTCAAGACCAAAGTAATCAGCACTTACAGAAAGGGAAAGTAATCAGATGTGAAACACAGAGACCACATGATGAGCAATGTGTCAGGCTGGTGCTGCACAATATTCATACAGACCAGCCAGAAATGGGTACTACAAATGGAGCTGGAAAATGGTAATAGTTAAACCATGATCAAGTACTTTTGATGAATGTCCCAGAAAAGGGAAAGTCTGTTCAGAAATAAATGTAACAGTTTCAAAAAAAAACCCAAAATAAAATGCATCTAGTGATCTTTAAATCAACTTTTCCATTGGATAAATATATTTGAAATAGTTGTACAGTTCACAGTGGCATAAAGTTCTCTGATTGCTTGAGTGCTTGAAAATATCTCATCAGTAAAAAAATACCAGAGCTGGGGGAGGAAAACCCTCTCTCTGAATTCTGTATATGGGCAAATGCACAGGTTTTGGCAGGCATCAGGTCACTGGATCCATGGGAAACCAGCAGCATCGCAGAACTGCAGATCACAAGTCAGGGGATGGAGGATAAGAAGAATAGTAAGGCCCATTTTCCTGCAATGAGAACAGAATGAGTAGTTGAGCAAAATCCTTCTCCAATACACCTTAGTGCAATAGATGGTGACATAGAGGCAGAAATAAAGAGGTACTCTTGACTTTGTCTTCCACAAGTATAGTGACTGCTACAATTCACCCAGGGAAGGACTGTGCTGGTGATGAGGCAGAAACAGGCCTTGGTTTTGCCTCTGTTTAAAGCAAAAAGTGCAGATTAAAGTTCTGCCATTAAGCCAAAGCTGTGATGCAAGGACACCACAAATGCTAGCATAGCCAGTCATTCAAGACAAAGCTGCTTATATAGACACACAGCTCTGGCTACTACTTTGTAGTTACAGCACATCCTCTTCAGAATGATTTGGCCAGTGAAAGGTGTATTAATTTCACCATTTGGTTAGGGACCTTAGGGAGAAGGGAAGAGTGCTTGTTGATACTGTGGAAGAGGGAAGATGAAACACAGGTATTATTATTTTTTGCAGCCAGAGTAAGGCATATAGCAAGTTTACAACATGAATTTTATCTTGCCCACAGGCTCTTGGTGTGTTACTTTACAGCTCTTGGCAGAATGAAAGTGGCCTGCCCTTTATGCACATAGGAGACTGCTCTATTGGAAAAGGAGTCTACTTCTTAGCCAAGCCCTCTACTTGGATTCATGTAGAAAAGAAATAAAGAAAGAAAATAGTTACTTACAGAAGAACAACCTGACACTCTAGGAACCCTCCCTTTCTTCTCCCCATTCTTAAGATGTGGAATTCAGCCCCTTTAAAGCTCTGGCAGAGCAGAACAGGAGAAGCACAAGAACTACACTTAGGAGCAAAGACTGCTTGTTACACACAATCACTTACCCTGGCATCATACTCAAGGACGAAGGGAGGGAGATCTATCTGTTCCGGGGGTATGGCTGTGAATAACTGCTGGAGGCTTTCCACATAGTGGATTTTGTCCTTTAGCCCTGAGACTGTAAAGGTTGTGAAAAACCATGCTGAGACCTGAAAATAAGACCCAACAAACCCAAATTAAGATGATGTTGTTTCAAAACCTTCCACTTCAACGTAATACTCCATAGTTAGAGGCACAAAACACTAATATCATGGCAATAACAAAACAAGATCAGGAAGCACACACCAATGACTGCTAGTAAGCACTGCCTTGAGAACTTTTGAGCTAATGTTTTCTGATGCCACACTCTCCTCCCCAGCTGCCAGTTTAAGGTCCCCTTCTGTACAAGGTCCCACTCTGTACAACAGTGACAGCTATTCTGCTGCTTGGTTTCAAAAAAAGCACAGGACAGTGGCACATTTTCACTTCCAGTTTAGCCAGCTCAGAATATGACCTATTTGACTCTTACCCAACAGCAGCATTTTCAACCTTTTGCCTTCAAGCTTTCACAGAAAAGGCAATTCAAGGGAGAGAAAACCAGAGATTTTTCAGCTGTTCCAATGTCCTCTTGAAATCTTCCTGGTTTGGGTGGGCTGAGTGTGTCCTTCTGTTTTACCACATTTGTTCTCAAAGCCTTATCAACTCCTTCTACAAGATTTTCCTTTGAAGTATTCACACTTTTGTCTCTTTTGGATGGAAACAGGACAAGGAATTTTTGTTTTGCAAGGGCCAGTAAGACACCACTGATACTTCTACTAGTTATTCAATATTGCTGTTTAGATTGACTACACAAGCTTTTACTTTTCAACTCGCCTTCTCCACAATTAAGCACTATATTACTTTTTGCTTTTTTCTTATTCAGTCCTGGAACAACTACACTGCCACCTCAAAACAGAATATTTTCATGAGAAAGGAACAACAACAAAGAGAAAAGGAGGTAAAGAACAGGACAGAACATTTAAGATTGAATCATTATTTTAAGGGCAGAGTTAGAGATTAGCAGAAAGCATGGAGACAGATTAGTAATGGCATCTATATATATATAAGACTTCTTATGAGTGACACTGTGTGACAATTTAATACTGTGAAAAATACAGCAGAGTGTAAACCAGGGTATAATTGAGTGAAAAATACTCAAAGTAGCATGCATTCCAAGGTGCATTACGAATGATAATCACTGAACACTGCTGTGGATGTTTAATGTATAAAAGCCTAATAGAGGATATTTTTGCAGCCATCATGAAAACTGTCAGCAGGAAAAGCGATTCCCCCCCTGGGGTTTGACACATCTTACCCAGTAACACAAAGGGAAGGAGTCTATCTAGAGAACTTTGCTATTTTCTCCATTCTCAATAATCACAGCTTATGGAAACAGTAATATGAGAGCAGCTATTTCCTTACTTGTAAGGGGACACAGAACTTGAAATTAAACCAAATCCCTGTTAATGCTCTGAAAGGAGAGCAAGTTACACCAGAGCAGTCAAAGTTAAAAATCTAGGCATCTGCTGAATTTTTCCTTTATTTTTCTTGTCCTGCAGTTCTGAATCTGAATAAAAGGTTATCAGAGTCACTCTGCCAAGCTGGAAAACCACAGGGTTCAGGTAGCAGACGTCTTTCCCTCAAAAAAACCCCATCACAGCACAGATAAACTGTGCCACCAATCTCATAAGAGTCACACCCCAAAGAGTAACATATTAAATTCTGGGATATTTTATTACAATTGTAAGGATTGTTAAAAAAGCCACAAGTGATTTGTGACAACCTTTATACTGGCATCCAATCTGCAGAAATCGCTTTTAGGACTGCTACAGAAAAACAACACGAAGATTATTCTTGATAAATACAATGATTATGAGTATCTAATTTGAGCATTCAGGTATGTTTCAGTTTTGAAACATTCCTGATTCACAGCTAAGTTACTAAGTTTATGAAAACAATTTCTCTGGGTGATATTGTTTCAGACCCATCCACCAATGCTTCCACTCAGAATGCAGGCTCTGAACAGCTTTGTTTGGAGAGCTCTCAGAGGGGGTGGGGGACTGAGAGGATTCACATAAAAATGCCCCCAGCTCTTTATTTATGTATCAGCAGCTATAGAAACAACAAGCAGAAGTACATTGACATGAAGAGCATGAAAGAACTTGTGATAGCACTTTAAAGGTATCTTAATCTAAGGCCTGATGGTGAAGTGTTAAGTAAGAGTTGCTGTCAGCCTAAAAAACCGCTGTTGCCTGTGCTGTGATTTCATCACAAGATTACATTTCAGCAGCACAAGAGCATCAAGCTCTTCACAGATCACAAGAACACTCACATCAAAGCATGAAAAGGCAGGAGCAGTGTACAAAATTGGACTGCGCAGTGACACACTCTGATTCAGCTATTCTGTGTTTTAGACTGAACCCCCTCCCTGCGTACAAAGACCAATGAATTCTAGACAGGCAAAACAGTTTCATATCCAGAAGTCAAAGAATCATGGTTGGAACCAGAAAGTTCATTGTTTTCTAAGGACGTGAGTTTTCCGAGAGACATGATTAAAAGCCTCTTGATCCCTTTTAGCTGAGAAATAAACAAAAGTGACTCTAAAAGATGGCAGCCATCCACTGCGTGAGGACTCAATACTGCTGTAAAACAGACAGTTTTTAGCAGGGATTTAAGAATGAGATATACACACAAGGGTGAGGTGTTAGGAAGCTGCATGAATGCACAAGGCTTCCTTATCACAGAATGGTTTGGGTTGGAAAAGACCTTAAGATCATCCAGTCCCTGCCACAGGGTGGGACACCTCACACTAGACCATGTCGCCAAAGGCCCTGTCCAACCTGGCCTTGAACACTGCCAGAGATGGAGCATTTACCACTTCTCTGGTTAACCTGTTCCACGGCTTCACCTCCCTCACAGTAAAGAACTTCTTCCTTATATCTAACCTGAACTTTCCCTGTTTCAGTTTGAACCCATCACCCCTTGTCCTATCACTACAGTCCCTGAAGAAGAGTCCCTCTCCAGCATCCTCCTGCATTTGAGACATGGGGTATTTTCCCATGGAAGGAAGTCAATGCTCCAAATAGGAAGATGAATGTGCCAAATGTTTTTGGTTTTCTGAGGATATTTTAGGCTTCCGTGGGGACAACAGCCCTGCAATAGCCAGAAAAGGAGGGGAGAGAAAAATCACCTTAGCAGCCACTTTCTCCACCACGACTTTCTGCTGTATATTCCCTATCATGTTTCATAAACTGACAGTCTCTACAACAGCCAGCAACGATCCCACTTGCCCTTCAGCTAGAGAAAGGGTTTGGCAGAAAAACATGGACACACATGTTCCTTTTGTCTCCAGCTGCGCTGCTAGAACAGGATAGAACCAAATTCCATTTCCAACAAGTTGAGAACTCTGCATCTCTCACCCTCCCTGCTTCCCACCAACTATCTGCTTGCCCCACAGACCTGTTGATCCCCACTGCAGTTCCCAAAGGGACAGAGAACATGGCAATGGGCTAGTGAACAGGAGTTCTCATCCTTCAACAACAACTAAAAAAAACACCACCAAACCTCCCCACAAAACAGAACACATTTCCCATCAAATAGAAACACATGGTAAGAGAAGAGAGGGATAAAGTGCTGCTGAGAATCTAAAACACTAGGACTTCGTAGCTTCAGCTTTTCCACTCAACTCCATGACCTTATCAACGTTCTATGATAGCACCTACATTTTCAGTAGCATCACAGCTGGAATCTCTAATTCTAGTACTAAGACCTCAGATCTGTATCCTGTGGGAATAATTAATAGAAACTGGAAGGCATGCTGTTGGGAAGCCTCAGCCTCATCTGCATGAAAACAAGGAAGCTCCAAGTCTCACAGTGTCCCAGCTGTGCACAAGCAAACAAAGGACTCTCTGGAAATGAGGAAAGAAATCCTTGCTGAACATGTGCAAACAGATGGGTTTTTTCCTAGGTGTGTAACTGTCTCAAATTTGATCAACGTCAGCAAAAAGCAGAACAAACACTGATGTGAACACGGAACGTCACATTTCTAACTGCTTTAATAGGACAAACAGAAGTTTCAGCAAGGGCTGCTGCCGATCCTTAGTTCATCTGAAGTATTCCTACTGTTGCAATATGAGTAGCGTGTATGAAGTACAGGAGGATGCGAGCTCCATCTTCTGCCACCCCATGCAGATTGTTATCAAGGATAATACCTTACTGCTTGACGAGTTCTGTTTTTCATCTCCTGAAAGCTTAACATGATTGTTCTGCAACCCATCACAAAGACATTCTTCCATCTTTCTTTGCTACTGTGCACTCTAATCCTGACTAATCTCACTGCTGCTTCACACACTGCCCTCTGCCCTTAGCACGGCAGCTCTAAGTGATACGCAGCACACATACAATACTCTTTGTGGGGAAAGAAAAGGTGAAATGTCCAGGAAGTGAACTCCACATAACAGGATTCCCAGAGGTTTTGGCCAAAAAAGGATAAAAAAAATTCTCCTTGAAAGAAACAAGATCCAAAGCTTCCCTCACACACAAAAGAAAAGCAGCCAGAGAAAGCTGTGCTGCACTGGGGTTTACTAAGGTTGGAAGACTACAGCTAGATCAAAGATGGGGATGAATTTCAAGGTATGACTGTGGATCCAGAAGACACTGCCTAACTTTGGAAGTCTTCTATACACTCTCCATATTCCTTATGTAAGGGCTTACATGCTACTCTGCCAACACCCAAAATACACTTTTCTTTTGTACTGTTTACCTCACCTTTGAACGAAATGTTGGGTGGACAAAATACAGTGCCTTCAAGTTCCTCTTGTACCTAGTTTAGAGAAAGAAAAACATCTTTAAAAGTGACTTCTAATCTCACTTACACAACTCAACTGGCAAACCAGATTTTTTGCTGTAAGGGCAGATACTAGAAAAGTAAATGTAAAGAAACAAACAAAGCAGAATAATTATTTTTTTCAGATCATCACAGCATGCAGTCTTCTATGTGCACAGTGAAAGCTATGGACAAATTATGATTGCCAATGTTACCCAAGCCTCTTCCCTCACAACCAGCAACACACTTTAAAGCCAGGCTCCAGAAGCTCCACCTCTGGATAGACACTCGAACAATACACCCAGTATGCCTCTTTAATAGCTCCAAAAGGGAGACCACAAAGGACAGAACTTCCTGGTTTAACAGATTTAGGTTTTGAGAAGGAAAGAAAACCTATCTTTGTTTCTCTTGCTTTTGTTATTTATTTAGGTCTTTGTCCCAGTAAAACTCTCTCAAAAATAAATGGGAAACCAGATACAGTGAATAACAAACATTTGCACAGCACAGAGGAAGACCAGAACGGGTTCTTTTCCTATAGACACTCACTTGGCATCAACAACATCGTAGAGTTTCTTCAAGAAGTTAGAGTCTAGTTGATTGTAATCATTTGTGAGTGTGTGGAAGTACACTAGGACATATTCCTTCACGGCAATATGATCCATGACGTGGATGAAATACAGAAGAGCCTGGGACAGAAAGAAATTAAATTTATATTTGCAAAGAACTCTTTCACGGTTACATTACATCTTAATATGCTTTCTTTAATTCATTCTTTCACAAAACAGGAATCATGGGGCTTGGTGGCACTACGCTTCAGCTACAAAAGCAAGTGAATATTCCAAGTCTTCAACTCGACTGTAATAACTTAGATGTCTCTTTTGTCTACCTGACCTCAGAGATGAAGAGGAATTCTTGCTGTTTGCATGAAAAACTAACCTGACATTCTTCATGACTATGTAGTTATGAAAGCAGGTCAAGCATCTTCTTGAGACAAAAAAGGAGTCTACGGTAGGCCTGTTTTTCTAAAAATAGTCCAGTTCCTCCTTGAAAGAGGCCACCCCACCCCACCCAAAGCTTTATAAGGGAATACATTTTCATCTGCCTATAAGAATAGTTTCTATTTAGTCTTTTAAGTCTTCTACAGATGAAGTTTCTAATATTAACACTGAACTACTCTTATAATCAGACTCTTACATCCTGAACATTCCTATTCAACCTACAGAACTCTAGTTTCCCAAGGTCTTACCTTTTCCATGTCTATCAATGTTACTGGGATATTCCTTCCAACCACCACCATCACTGTGCGGCCACAGTTATCTACACCTACAAAAGAAAGAGAAATATGTCCCAAAACCTGGCATGGCTGAGAGTAGTTTAGAAGTTGGTCCCTTTCAAACCAGGAACAACCAGTCACAGCTCTGAATTCTTGCAACAGATCTGCTTTCCATCTTAACAACAGAGGAAATAGGCTTAGAGGTACTGTTCTCACTATACCAGTAGCTATTCTGATCCAAAAAACAACCCCAGTTCATCACATCTGATAAACTTAAGGACTTACATATTATGTTGCTTGTGTACCCCAGATTTATCCGAATCTCCAGTACTAACAACTAACATGGTTTTAATTAAAGAAATCCTCAAAACCAAACCAGCAAACAAACAAAAAATCCCCACAAAACCAGAATACAAAACCCCCACCCTCCACTTGCAGCTCTACCACTGAAGCAAGCTTCTTCCAAGAAGCCAAGCTCTGAAATCTAATGCACATATTCCCAGAGCACACCTTATGGACCTCCTGCACCCCACAGAGCTGTCTTTGTCCTTTGTCTAAGGCAAACAAAAGGATTTTAAAATTGCAGCTACTGAGTAGAAAGTATTGCACAGCCTTGATACCTGCACGAAGATCAAGCACCTGGATCTTCATGAGGCCAAAGGATCAGCCAAAGTGCTGAACAGACTTTCTTTGCAGCAGCACAGCTATGCTTTCAAGAGCCTGACTACTTGCCTGTTTCTTCCTGTCATGGTGCAAAGCAGCAATAAGGCGCTGGGACTATGGCAAGTTTTTATGTTTGAGTATGCTGCTACGTAAAGAGTAAAAGTTAACTGAAGAGTACAGGTTCCCCATCTCTGCTTCCCAGGCTGCAAGGCCCTCACAGCTATTTTCTCCACTGAACTCTCCACTGGATCACTCCCTAATCTCCCCATCTACTGAACTCAAGGTTGCAAGATGTGCTGACCGTGGTACTTTGCCATTAGTACTAAGAAACACATACAGAGGAGAGCAACACATACCTAACCTGAGAGAAATAAAGCAAGCCATTTTGTTCTGGAAATCTCTAGTTGCTTTGTTAACTGCTTATTCTGTACACTTATCACCTGAAAGCAATATTCATTTCTTTGTAGTGAAAGGGTGGAAATAGTTCTTTTGGTCTGAATTACCTCATACTGAGCACCTTATGTATTGGCTTATTCTAACAGTACTGATTTATATCTAAAGCTACAGATAATTCAGGTTATGCATGTATCTTCATATTGTTAGAGTTTGGGAGTTTACCACAAACTGGTTTCCAAAGCCAATCAAGAAAGAATTCCTGCTTTACTGCAGAGATGATGCCTAGCTCTTGGCCAGGCTTCCAGCTTAAGGACGTGACTTACTGCACACTCATGTCCAAAGCAAATACTATATTTTTCTTTAAATTATCATACATCAGATATTGGTACCCTGAACTTACCTGTCTGGTACAAGGCCTTAAGAGAAGCAATATCAGAGAGGTCTTCAGCTCTTGCCTGACACAGCCAGCGATTATAACTAGAAAGTCAAAAACATCTGGTCAGGTCTAATCCCTCTTTGGATTAGCATTATAAGCCTGAAGAGGTTTAAGGATTTTAGTGTCTTAGTTACATAGCTACTGATTTTCAGTAGGGCAATGAATATGCACCAACTAGTAACTATAGTGGCATGGCATTTGGGTTAAAAAGATCTGAGGCTTTTTCCATTCAAATATATCACTGTTCGAAAAAAAAAATAGGAAAAAAGTAATCTTTAAAGAGTCTAGAAGTCAAATACAAATATGGAGGAACCACTGCTACACAGAGACGTGCCCTTCTTCCCACCCTTTGAATGGTGAACAACTTAGTGCCTCAATTGACAAAACAGGCCAAGTACTATGCTTCAAGAGGACTCCAGCATGGAACTGGTTCTAAGAAAGTGATCATGCATGTTACTATTAGCTGGAGTGGGGGGAACAGAAGCCTCAGAATTTAGTTATCTTTTTGTTTTGAAAGACTGAAGAAAAATGTTTTGCTATCTGCCCAGGGCCTCAGGAGCTAGCGGGCGGTATTGAAAGCAGGTGATCCCACCAGAAAAAGCAGTAACAAAACAGTGACATCTTGTGGCAAAGAAATAAGGCAACTAGTCGGCTGCACTAGATACCCCAGGGGATTCATCATTAGCTTCCATTTCCCTCCTATTACTCTTTTCCTTCTCCCTTCAGGAGAAAGAAGCTACTACAGCGATCCAGGATGACACCAGGCTTTACATGTATTTCTGTGCTAAAAGATTAGGCTTTACAGACAAAGTCATCATAAGGGTTGGTTCTCAGAACAGCTAACACACAACATTCACACCGACAAGGAAATTCTCACTTCCTCTGATGCTGTTTTTGCAGTGCTGCCTCTGACAACTGCCCCTGAAGGATGAGGCGTCTCTGTTTATCAACATCTCCCTCCATGCGGGCAAAAGCATGGGAACCAATGAAAGACAAATCTGCCTCCAGACCCTCTTCATCTGAAGCATCTGCAGTAGAAACAAAGGCAGTGTAAAATGTTCAAGCTGTGTACAAGACAGCAATGCTGCTGCTGAATTGCTGTATATCTCAGTGAGCCAACCCAGTCCTCATGCTACAAGCCAACATAAAACCCCAGGATGTAGGCCTGTTACCACATTACTACCACTGACAGATTATAGCACGTGACTAATAACTACAGACTCCCTTAACATGTTGGTTTGCCTGGAAACTAACTGAACAAATCTTAGTCATCAGCCTGTAACAACGGGATAATGGTAAACTCTTGAAAAACAACACCTGAAAAGAGTGACTTGGGTTTTACAGCAGGAAAAATAAGTGTGCAAAGGAACAGATGCTGCAGCTTTACTCAGCTTGAGAAGCTGTACTTCAGAAGGGGCTCACTCTTTGTACTGACACTGCTGTAGAGCTGGCAGTGAACGGCATTTAGATATTTTTATAGTATTGTTTACAACATGGTTGGGTGATGAAATACAAGAGTACAGGACAGGCTCACTGGCCGGTGACAATACCAGAATGCTCCACTGAAGTTGATGCTATCAAGGAATATTGGCTAAGGTTTCTAGCACCACCTCCAGGCAACCAGAATGGGAACCAGGTTGCCCAGTTTTTAGTGTGACATGCTATAGTAGCAATGGGACAAAAGTGCAGGATTCTGCTATGCCTGTTCACTCCTACAGATGCAAACCCACTAATTTCACAAATTATTAGCTAGTGGTTGAGTGCCTAAGAGTGAACAGCCACAGCTGCAAATACTGTTCTAAACAGCATTTTGGATGGGGGTGTGTGTATTACTGGAGTCTGATCAGCAGGAGTAGGTTCATCAGATAACAAACTGAACAGGAAAATTGTCTGATCCTCATTGCATAGTCAGCCTTATCCCAACCAGCCATGCAAAAGTAGAAAACCTTTGAAATCCATTCCAAGTTATCTGCTTTTGATGGTTTCAGACTTCTCCCGAAGAAGTGCAAAACTCTTGACAGCACTGCTTAATAAATAAGTCAGTGTGTGCCAACTGTGCCCATTTATATATTGTTTTGCCATACACATCTCACTTCCTCAACCCTGACATCTAGGTAACCTCTTTACAGACTTCTTTCACTGAGCTTTGACAGCCATTTCCCAAAACCTGATCTTCGGGCTGATCTATCTTTTAGGGAGCTTCTGCTATTTTTCACTGAGCATCTGCTAGTTTGATACACATGAATATGATGCATATTCAACAGAATCTTATCATTTGAGACAACATTTGCTAACATGTAAGCAACACTTTGCTAATATAGAAGCTAGACCATTAACAATAATGCCTTTTTAAGTTAGGGGCTGCACAAGATTCTGCAAAAAAAGTCTGCAAAAGTCCTAATCATCTTGTAGAAAATTTGCAAAGGGAATGAAAACTTAACTATCCAGGCTCTTCCCCCAAGAAAGCAAATAGAACAACAGCTCAAATAGATCCTCTAACCACATCATTCTACCCAACAAGGCAGAAAGCAGAAGTTACTACTGTGGAACACATGAAACCAACAAGACAGCTTGACAGCTGTCTTCATTATAGCCTGCTTAGGTGAGGTGAGTCGAGGTAGGAAAACATCTGCTTCCTACGTGCCTTTCCTGGTTTTCCACTGATTTTCACACAGAGATACTTATTCTAATGTTCAGTTAAGAACTCACCATCTGGAACACCTGGCTTTTCAGTAATCCTGATCTGCCGCTCTGGTACTACCGGCTCCCCTTCTGCATTGCCAATATCTGCAGGGAGGTAAGGCAAGGATTGTATCTCTTCTTCCAATGATCTTGGAAAATACAGAGGCAGCAGCTTCTGGTAAGTGGCCTACAAATAAGAAAAATGCGTGAAGGGTCTATCACGCATCCTTGCTCTTCAGGTGAGTAACAACTGCTGAGGGGTCTTCTCAGCAGTTTGCTGGCGAAGTACTACTTCCCTCAATGGCTTAATTTCTTTGGTCAGAGTAGCAAATGACGTTAAGAGGAAACTACTTTAACCTGCATGAACTCAGGAGACTGCAGATACTTTAGCTTTGTAATGAAGTTGCAACATGCGTGGATGACAGACTTCAGTGAAGGCTGCTTATATTTAAGCGCACCACTACAGAGACTACCTTTAGGGATCAGGTGGGGAAAAAGCCATCACCGACCAAGAGAAACTCTACCCACATGGATGAAAATAGTGGAAATCCCCATTAACAATGTAGTACTTCATGTGTTCTCCCCCAGATGATTAGGAGTTTTAGAATCCCCAACAAATGAGTTATTTTCCTCATTCAGATGCCACAGAATCTAAGCAATAGCGTGGGTGTCCTGCCCCGGGACTGCCATTAGCAAGTCCAAGGTACAAGAAAAGTCAATATTCAAACTGCTAGCCTCTGTCTGGACACAGATAATTCAATGTCCAGCTTGTTATTTCAACAAGCCAGAAAGCAAGATATTTGTAGGTGATGTGTGAGCATGCTAAACTGGCTCTTTTTAAGCACAAGGGAAGCAGCATTGTGTAAGGAGGAAATCTTGAATGAGGAGTTTCCTTTCTGGCTGGCTGATGCCATCCAGCACAATTGCATTGCTGTAACCTCTAGTACTGGTTTCCTGCTCATGGAAGCCAGAAGTGAAAAGATTTTGAACATGACCATAGTGACTGCTGTAAGAGCATAAGCAGTACTGGGAAAGACGCTATGCTAGTAGGAGGCAGAAGGACTCTCTGGGACCAAAAGCCTGCGTAATCTGAAGGAGAAATCCAAATCCAGCCCTACAATGCAGGAGTTAATACTGCTGCAGAGAAGACTGAACATGCCCATGAGTTTTGGTGGAATGAATGTCAAGGAGATACCTCTTCAAGCTCAGAGACTGCAAACACCACCTTCTCCAGAGTCTCTCCATGAATTTCCAGGAACCTTCTAACTGTGCCTGCAAGCAAGAAGATTAAATGTAGTCAACAAAACAGGAGACATTTACATACACAACTATAAGCAAGGAAGTCAGAGTGCAGAACAGACACACATTGCTCTCATACAAAACAGCTTCACAGGCTGTACACAAGTGTGGATTAAGAGGCAGTTTAGCACACCAAATGGGCTGTTTGCCATATTGGAAGTTCCACCTCTATACTCTCCTGTTGCTCACTCTAGTGATGGGTACAAAAAGAGAAGAAGTCCCTCTCTCATTTTAGCTTACAAGGTATTCCACAGTCTGTGGAATGTGATTCTATGGTCTGCAAAATCAAGCCAAGTCCACCCTTTACAGAGACCTGTGCAAACTGCCAAACCCAGACCCTCCTAGAACAAGTCATCATGCCTAAAGTTACCAGGAAAGCAAGATCATAAGCAAACTACAGGAGAAGCTGGTACAAGACATTCAGCCACACAAAATCTCAGGGGTCAGCTATGCCCAAGAGGCATCTAAAAATTACATTTGTAAATCATGAGAGAGTTTATTTCCTCTATTACTTTTCTGGAACTCCACCAAAGCTTTGGTATAAATCAGGGATGCAGACAAGTTCCTAAGCATTTGCAGCTGAGGGGAAAAAACGTTTTGTAACCAAGCTCCCGGTCAAACATATCCTTGAACAGATGAGGTCCTTGAGCTGCAATAATCTTGACACATCAGGCTTTTCAAGTGCTTTCCTGTCAGACTGCCAAGAGAGAAAGCGTCCAAACAAATAGGTTGGCCTTGCAGTATTTTATTAAGTGCCTATATAGCCCTACAGAGACACCAGAAGAGAGCAATAAAAAAACCTACTCTACAGAGAGTACATTAGCGTGAGTTCTTTGGGAAACAGCAGAAGAATTAAAAAAAGAGGAAAAAAAGAAAAAAACAGCTATTTCCAAATACTTCCTGTGCAGAAATACGTGCAATCGGGTTGACCTGCGCTACTTCAACACGACAAATGCAGCAGTGCGGCTCCAGAGCAAACAGTGTTCTGAACCTATGTGAGCAGATGTTTTCAGATGTCTCACACAACAGGCAGATAGAGAACACAACAGACTAATCTGTTTCCCCAGTATCGGCACCTCTGCTGAACAGAGGGTAGGAAAGATTTCTCAACTCAGCTTGCACAACAAGAGAAAAACCCACCCCTTCCATCTGCAACAACTTCCCTATTGTGCAGGCGTACCCTGCAGGAAGTCCAGGGACTGGGTGGTGGTGGTGGAAAGCAGACAGGAGCAGGCCAATAGAAAAAGTCAAAAAAGGGGAAAGTAAGAATGAGGCAAGTATATAATTTCTTCTCTGAGCTCTTTACTAGAACTATTTTCAGCCTAGGAAATGTTCTGATTTAACAGCCTTCATTTTTTTAATATAGTTTCCTCTTGAAAGCAAATTTGAGAACTTTTAGCTTATATAATGCTTTTGGTAAGAAATTTTATAAAACAAACACTGTAAGAAGAACAACTTCCCCTTGTTTGTTCTGAACCTGATTCATACTAGCATTGTTTAAAGGTTCTTCTTTTGGGAGACAGTGAACAACTGATTCCTATTCACCATTTCCACACCACTCATGAGTTCATAGACATCTATTACACTCCCTTCTAGTTCAGCGTATTCCAGCCTGAAAAAGACTTCAGCTTACTTAGCTATCTCTTGCCTTTCCCTATTCCTGTTGACCTCCTCAACTTCCACTTCTGCTATATTCTTTCTGAATGTGCAGCTTTAAAGGGTGGGCAAAACAGAGATTTATAGCCTAACATTCTTAATTTTGTTGTATCTTACCCAGCTTGCTGTTTTGAACTCCAGTGAGCTGCTGTGTTGATGGAACTATTATAATCTTGATTTTGCTCTGTAGGATTAGCCCATCATTTTGCATGTGAAGGCATCTTTTCCAGGTTATTAATTAATACATTGAAGACTATGAGTTCCAGAACAGATTCTCACAGATATTTACTGATGACATCTCTGAGAAAGGATCATTTGTTTTTATCCTCTATTTCTTGATCAACCATGGAAGGCCTTTTCTTTTTTACAGCCTCTAACAAACTACAGCCCCCTAAAAACACGGTTTCCCCATATCAACAGCAACCTGTCAGACATAATGATCTGCAGAATACTGCCATCCAGTTTGCCTCGCTTTCCAACAAACTTACGCAGAGCTATGTGGGTTGCATCCTCCAAGGGGTAGCATCTTTTCAGAGAGTTAATGACACAAAATCCTATGGAGCACATTGCCTGTTCCCTGAAATCCAGAAAAAAAAGCAAACAAATGAACAGACAGCCAGATGAGAAAACATGTCTGGTGCTACAGTAGCTAACACCAGTACTTTTTATCCCCTGCAGCAATCCTGTTTCAGGTTTTTGCAGAAGGATTCTTTCCTGGCAAGATGTATACATACCACCATGAAGCAGAGAAGAAGGGAACCATTAATGATTCCACAGTTTCCTCTTGTGTTTGTATTCAGATTTCTCCTTCTACCTCAGCTACATTGTTCCTGCAGTTTTCCATATCCTGAATGAAGTTCTTCCCTCAAGCTCCCTGCAATCCTTTGCAAAATACTCTCCTTCCAGCATAGGAGTGGCAGTGAGGAGGAGAAGGGGAAAAGAAGGTGCTCTTCATTGCAAACATTCTCCCATTCTTCCACCTGACCTACCACTTGTTTTGTTAAAGGTCTAGGCAGTCCAAGGTGGCATACTCAATACTAGGTGTGATTAGAAAATCACTGGCACAGAGGTAACATACATTTTAAGATCAGTAAGACACTTCCACCAGAAGAATAAATCAGAGGTGTTACTAACACTCATCAGAGGAGTTCGAGCAAGCTCAGGGTTGGTAGACAATTTCACAAGTAACAGATTTACTCTAGAGAACAGACTGACCAAAAGAATTCAGTAACCAGAATTATTAGAAACTTTAGACTGTTTATAACATGTTTGAATCCAGGCCTGACCTTGCTTGTTACTTCTGAGACAGAACAGAACTGGCACATGTTACAAACCTCAGCTGTAACCTTGATTATGAAATGATTACTATTGTACTGTAACACACGGGGTAGATTTGAAAGAACTGATCTTCCCAACCTTAAGAAATTGTTAAGTAGGTTTTCTGACACTGCTCTTGTTCAGGTATTTTTTGTAACTGCTACCATTACAGCAGCTGTCACAGGAAAAGACCAGAATACAGGAAAGAGCACAGACAAACAGAAAGAAAGACCCATTAGCTAAGAGGAAGTAGAAAACACCTCAGATGAAACAGGAAAAGCTAAAATCCCCAGGAACCATGGATTTAGAAATAAACTTGCACCATGACTCAGAGTTTTAGATGGCTGATGAACAGAGGCCAAATATATGAACTGATACAGCAGTCAGATCTGCCTATGGGTATATCCATGTGGCTACAGAGATACATGAAGCTGCTGCTTGAGAAAGCTCATTTAAAGCTTTTCACAGTGTGAAACCTAACACACTTACCAATTCTGCCTCTCCTCAGAGTAACTGACTACTACACAGCTCTAGCTACTGTATTTCAGGACCCGAACCAGCTCAGATCTCTCTGCACATTTTTGACAAAAGGCACGAAGTATACCATGAAGACACTAATGTTCTCATGTCCTTAACCCAATCCAGTACGTATGAGAAGACATTCACAGACATTTGGCCTCTGTGCAGACCTGAGTAACTAGAATAGATGTGCAAACCCTCCTGGAAGTTGTGTGCTTACTTGGCAAGCTGCAGGACATTCCGGTAGCAGCTGTATAGAGAGCTCTCGGCTGCTGTGCGATACTGGCTTTTGTATTTGGGTCCCACTGTGTGAATGATAAAACGTGCAGCCAAATTAAAGCCTTTGGTGAGTTTAGCCTCGCCTGTCCTGCACCCTGAAACAAATAAACACAAGGATAAATGCCAACATCACGATAACAAAGCTAGAAGCATTCAAGCCCTTGACTTCCTCCAGAGTCGGACAACTCCGCATACTGAAGTCAGTGTTTTAGACATCAAAATATTAAGGACAGCATTCTATTTTGTATCAGCTGCTTAGTATCACCTAGTCAGGTTGAGGTGGCAAGAGCTGTACTCATTCCTCTCAATTTTAAAACTATGCATATATGGACAAACCAGAAATTGCTAGAAATGCTGCCTTCATTGCAGTAGTTACCGTGCTACATACAGAGGCAAAGCGAGAGATGATTTAACAATGTGAAGAGAGCAGATGCACAAATATGCTATACAACCAGCCATAAGTCCTTGGTTTGGGGAGACTGCTTTTTGGATAAAAGGACTTAAAGTCTCCTCAATCAAACCGACCAGCTGTTTGCAAAGCTATTAATATATTAATACATTAATAAAGACCAAGCACTTGTTCCATCTATGCTCCCAGTACAAGGTAGCTTGCTTTGTTTGCAAGTTTCTTCATGTCCACAAGGCAGAAGAATGATTCTCATGGAGATGATAATTTCTTGACAGACTAGTCTCCAGGCAAGGAAGTTCAAGCCACACATTTAATTGTTCCATTCACAGCACCCTCCAGTTATATACTCTAGGATCATTTACTGCATGTGGTTTTGACTGCTCTTTGGCTATCCCCTGAAAGTTACTCATACTTAATTCCTGTCATTTTTCACAAGGGAAACCTGTTTGTCAGAACTCCTGATGACATCCACAGACCCCTCTACTTCCTCCAGTGTGTCAATACATTTTTGATAATGAAAAATCCAGTAACAGCTACGTTTTTTTTTCCTATCTGTTTTTGAAGTCTGTTTTTATTTTGGCACCTGGAAGAAAAGCCTACTAACTCTCCCCTTCTTCACCCAAATCTAGTCCAGTTCTGGACAGCTGAAGAAGTACTTCGCTATCTTCAAAGACAAGTATTTTCCATCATCTTCCTTCTGCTTGTATAGTCGCACTTCAGTCTCTGATCGGACTGAAAATTAGTATTTTCACTGGATCAGCTTTTAACCTGATCTTATAAGTTAAGGTGCTAGTGCCCATGAAAAGGAATGACACGTGAACAAGTGGCTGCGACCACCTTTCTGGCAGCAGCACTGCAGTAGCTTGACTTAAACCAATCATGAAGGCGCCCACTGAACAGGAGTGTTCACCTCCCTCACTCCACTCTGTTCCTTGTGGTATTCAGGCAGGCTATCAGTGTGTATGTGAAAGTGTATTTTATGGCAAGAGACATTCCAGGTTGAAAATCTCTCTTACTCAAAACTTTAATCATGACTTCTTAATGGCAATAACATGCTGCTTTTAACCCAGCATCTTGTAAAATTTTTGATCCAATAAATCACACTGCTAGCTGCTATAGATCTCCACCTTCTGGGCTAATCAGAAGGAATATAACAGCATACTAAAACTAAGAGTCCTCTTCTGCACATCCTCCAAGATATATCAGCTCAAGGGAGCAACTAAGTAAGCACAATATGGAAAAAGTAGAAGCTGAACCTGAAATATTCAATACATTATCTGTGGACCATCCAAGTCACACAACTTGAAAAGAGCAAGCAAAGGCCTGCTGGAAAAAGTGACTTACGAGAAAGAATGAAGCAAATTTGAGTGATAGAGTTGTGAATTCAGTAGGGAAACTAATAAATTCAGACAACCAGACGTACCATCAGTAATCTAACTACACTTACATATACTTAGTACATCCCAATGCCTTCTGCCTGGAGAGCTCTACAAAATTTATAAACCTAAAATGAACAGCAAGTATTATCCCTCTTTTAAGATACAAGGTGAGGTAAGCTAGTAGAACAAGCTGCACAGATCAAGGTCTGTGGCAAAATAGTCAACAAAGTCAGTATCTTTTTAATCTGATGAGATTCAAACATTAGAATGGCTTCTCTCCAAGTTTAAAATGGAAAGTCTGAATCCCCTACATAAAGTGTGCAATGGGAAAAAGTCTTGCTAGAGTTGGAAGACTACTGTGCATTGCTGTTACAGAACACCCTTATTAGCCTGCAACAAGTATGTGTTGATAGGCACATATATCAATAGCACTTCATTTGCAAGCCTGGCCCCTTGGCTGTAGTATTTCTGTGTTAATCAAAACTACATACTGCTCCCAGGAATGCACAGGTTAGCTAAGCCTTAAAGAAAGAACAGGCCTTTGAAAGGTCAGCACGTCACACACTTTAATATCATGATTTTTCTTGAAGTCTATGAAACATGAATACATATCAAGCAGTAGAAATAAAGCAGGAGAGCATGAGCTGAAAATCATCACTGCACCCATTTTTCTGGGTGCACCTATTTTTAGCTTTAGAGCAGAGACCATACATTTCCACTTCTTCAAAAAAACATTCTCCTATGAAAAAAGTTCAAGGTTAAATGGGAAATAATGCAAAAAGGAGGAAGAGGTGACAAAAGAATCAAACTAATTTCTTAACTAAGTTGCCGTCCACTTCCACTACTGTGACAAACACACTAAGGGTATACAAAAGCCAAAGCTGTAACCCAGCCTGTCTTTCCTCCCTCGTGCAACATGCCAGTGGAGTGTCACAGAACTGATTTCCAAAAAGATCTTGTCACAGGATTAAAACAAAGCTACCATGTATAGGGAGTCGTGAACCTGCAGAATGTGTGCCTTCACAGGGGTAGAGGATGCAAAAATGCATATAACTCAGCATGGTAAAAATTTAGGAAGCTAAGCCAGCTTTCACAAATAACTCCATTCAGAGCTGACAGATCTCAAATTTTAAGGACACTTTGAAATGTTGCCCCTCTCTTCCTACCTCACAGAGCACACAAGAGACCCAAGTTTATTTCAGACGAATTGTGGCATACATAGCAGGGTCCTAACTATTCTGTAACACCTGCTGTATTTTAACAGTTGTTTCCACCCAAAGGACAAACTGATGTTTTCCTCCCCTGTGAAATGGTTACTTTTTCTCCTTCCTTTACTTCCAGGTTACTCACAAAACGCAAGCTAAATCAGCAAAACATGATTTTTATAAAAACCAGAGGATGTCTATTCAATTATAGTTTAACCTACTGAAACACTGTATTAGAAATATTATTGCTGTTCTATCCGTTTTGCTACTACATGGTAAGGTTAGGGCTGTTACCCGAGAGTGAGCAGAACTATTCAGAGATCAGCTGGGTTTCAAAATACAGCTCAGTACCATAGTTACTAGAAATCTGAATTTCTGCCTGCAAGCTAAATTAGACTTTTGTATGACCTTAGATAACTAAAAAATTTTTGTTCCTCACACACAAATAAAGAAACTCTTCATCTATCAGGCACTGGGAATAAAACTGAGTATTTGCAAATCTCATTATCAGCCATAAATTCTGTTAATAAAGAAACCAGGTCAAACAAACCTCACCCGTTCCCAGTATTGCCTTCCGTTAGGGATAGTCTTGTAACTTTCTAATGAAGTAGTTTGTTGTGCTGAAGAGGCAAATGAACTGAACATTTTAAGTAGTCACTAAGACTTCATTTAGACATGCACTGTTTTATCAAGCCACCTATTGTTACCGTTTCCTGAGTGGCTGTGTGTGTACATTAATATCCAGAAAGAGGATACACAAAGTGTATACTAGAACCCACTTAATTTCTTCAGCAATGAACTTCAGTTCCTGTCTTCCACGGTATGTACACACTGAACAGGATAAAAACAAGAGAATGTACAAGACTGGTGCCTTGAGCGAAAGCTTTGAAAAGCTAGCTACTCAAAGTGGCTTCAGATAAAAGCAGGGATAACTACAGCACAAAGCAATGGCCAAGTAACTTGAGTACCTGCCACATGCTTTCAAGGATCTGCAACCTGAACAGCAAAAAGAGAAGAGTCTAGATTGGCATATGTTTCCTCCATTTAGTTCACATTAACACCAGATGTCAGGGGCGAGAGGGGGAAATCACTATAACCTGATTTCATTTTATGCCCAAATCCTGATGCTTTGTACTATGCAAGGACAATGGATTCAATATGACACAAATGTCTTCAGTTACTTACCTTTGAGCTTTTGGAGTTCATCCCTCAGATCAGGCCCAGCATGCATGAATATACTTTCAGATACTGGATTTTTATCAGTGAGGGACTCATTACTGGTATTTACTATGGCTGTGCAGTTCAACAACGCTACATCGCCTTTCCTGAGGAAATAAGGGAATGGTTTATTGCAGGCCAAATGCAAGATCAAGCAGGATATTCTCAAATAAGTGCTAACAAGCAAGGAAACGCCAAGTTAAAGGAAAAGCATTAACAATACTCCAATGCCCACAGAGTGTAGAAGACCCCGACATGCAGAATCCTCCTTTACTGATGAATACTGCATGCAACCAGTCATTTCCTTAAAATCTCACAAAATCAACAGTAACTTATTTATGTATGTAGAAAAATCAACGTTTTAGTGGTATGTATGGCAGCTTAGCTAGCAGAATATGAAAAGCAGCATGTTGAACTGATGAAGTGTAGTATGTTCCACAAAAACCCAAGTATTCACACTTGGAGAGGACAGTCCTTGTGATATGCAACTTTCAAAACTCCAATGATTTTTTGCATGTACTTTCTTCATCTTGCATACACACTATCGAGGGCACCAGAGCTCCTGCTCTTCCTCAGACCATTGAGGATCTAGAGTGACACTGCAGTTAGACAAGTTTTCATTGCTTTTGTTCCAAAACTGTGACCTTGCAATCTGATCGTGTTTATTCTGCTGTTCAAGGATCAAACATGCAGAAGATAAACAAAGCAGAGATGTGTGAGACAATGGAGTAGCAGAACTCTGACCTGCTTTCTGTCACAGCAGCAGCCATGAGGGATTTTGGGATCAAAGAGCATAGGAAGGGAAATAAAGATTCCCACATGCAGGGAGAGGTTCAAATAACTGTTGAAACTGCACATATATTTATTACACCTAAGCCCTTAATCAGGTTCAAGAAATCAATTTCATGGCATGTATTAACCAGAAATGGGTTCAGGCTGATTCCTGAATTTGCGTCCCTGAGAAATCCTCCTCTCTTCACGCTGATTAACAGAGTTGCTCTTCTACAGAGCAGGTTCAAGCACCTGAGTTACAGGAAAGAAAAACTGATGGAGCAAGTTCACCTCAGCACACTGTACTTTATCAATAGATTTTAGCAGAAAAACATGGAAACAGAATACCCAATGGAGTGAGGGGAGGGTGGGGGGAAGAGCCCAAAGCAAGCCACAAGAACCACATGATCCAACCCAGAAAAGTGAATGTAAAATAAAGCCAACAGCCACAAAAATCTATCAGACAGCGAGAGTACTTTTAGAAAGTTTTAAAAAATAGAATCAAAATGCCCAATTATGTTTTGGTATTAATCTTACAGTTTGACAGCAGTAAGTACACTTCCAGTCTGCTGCATCAAGGAATGCTTATGAACATGCAATTTATAACCCATGGTGGAGCAAAATCTCATATTTGCAGACTTACAGTGAAGAAAAAGATTATTTTCTTCCCAGATCCGTAATGTCTGACTCAAGAAAAGAAGGTTTAAAGCTTTATTCTATAGCAGTGATTGTTATAGGAGGCAATAAGATCGTGCAATAAATGGAGAATTATGGCAAACAAACCAGAAACACATGGAACTTACCATAAAATTATTTTTGCATTGATGTCTTTTCTGTATGGAAAAGGTGACCTAATATCAACTTGAGCTTTTTCAATAGGATTTTGGTGAGAGTCCAGCTGCTTAGCCTCATAGGCATCAGTCCAGCCTGGCAGACTGTCAACATCCACAAACTGGGAAGGAGCACCCAAGGGATCCATGGAATGGAAAACAACAACTCCTTTCCTCTGCTAACTTTTCACACTCCAATTCTCACTGGAGTCTTCCAGGTGCTTTAAAGGAAGAAAATCAAATCACATCACCAAACTGTCCACTAAACATAATTCCTGAGGAGCCAGACCTTTCCCAAGGCTGCAGTGCAATTACAACTTGCAGAATACAGAAACAGTTTTCCCACCCGACTGCTCCCTCTCTGGTTTGTTATCTGTTCTCAAAAAGGCAATACAAATAGTAGCAGTAAAACAAACCTTTTCCAGTAGTGCAAGATGAAAACACATTCTCTAATCAATTGGTCCAACTGGCTTGTGATCTTGCATTTTAAAAACTCTGAAAACACATATTCAAGTGCAGAAAGGACCTCAGTCTTTCTGAAAATGATTATTTCTTTATATAAAGAAAAAAGCAAGTCTGTAGCAGGGTTATGTATAGTCCATCCCTTCAGATTTCAGTCTAGCCCTGGGTCATACTTAAAAAACAAAAGAAACCAATCAACCAACCAAAGAACCTCGAAAGAACACACACAACCTTCCAAACCACCACAGACCCAAAAAACCCTAAACACAAAGAACCGCCTTGCAAACAAAGCAATGAAAACCTCATCCCTTCCTCCCCCCATATCATACAGCTCTCACAGGCCAGTGATCCTGAAGCACTGCAAATAAGGCTTACAATGGCATAGGTCTTACAGGCACGGTCTTAGGGACAAAACCCCTTCACTCAAATAGGTTTTGCAAGAATGCGAGGAACGCTGTAGATATGAATGCTGGCCCAATGAACTTGCAGGCTCAACTGTAATACCTGGCCTTTTTAAAGTCAGAGACGATACTGCTTGCTGGATTAAGACTCAAACTCACCAAAACATACTTTTCAAATGCCGGGACATAATACCTAAGTTACTACATTTTCACTGTAACTACTAAACTATACTAGTGAGTTAAGCCAGCACAAACATACTTGCATAAGTAACTTCAGTTTACCACATACACACCTGCTACTTAACCTTTTCACAGGTTCATAATTGACAGCATCCACAAGGGATGATTCTGAAATATGAATTATGAAGTACCTTCACTAGCTATGGAAAAACACCCCGAATAACCAAATGTCCAACCCCAAACTGAGGCATAATAAAGGCTGCCTCTAGGACAAAGATAGCCATTAGCTCAAGGCCAGGTTGGATGGGGCTTAGAGCATCCTGCTCTATGGAAGGTGTCCCTGCACTTGGCAGGGTGTTGGAGCTGGATGAGCTTTAAAGTCCCTTCAACCCAAACCATTCCATGAATCTAGGTAGAGCATCTAAATGAAATTTTTGCCACGAAGAGTGGGGAGAAAGGCAATGAGCAAGAAGGCAAGAGCAGTTGGACGGGCTCCAACCAAAAGCTCATCTTTAACAGCGTCTTCCCTCTGATGACCAGACGAAAATAGGGGCCCAAATAGGAGATAAGAGGCAGGCACAAGAAGAGGGGCGCACATCAGCCCCTCCTGGATGCTCCCCTACGCGCGCCGCCCGGGGCCTCCAGCGGCGGACCCGACCCCTGCGGGGATGACGGGCTCGGAACGCGGAACGAAGCGCTGCGAGCGGCATCCAGCGCCCACGAGCACCCTGCCCGGAGGACTGAGCCGCTCTGCCGCCTCCCCTCCACCCTGTCAGGGCAGCGGTAACCTGCAGAGCCGGTGAGCGGACAGGAGCTTCCTCCCGCCTCAGTTCGGTTCGGTTCGACCCATTCCGGCCCCACCGACACCTCCCACCGCGCAACCACCAGCTGCAACTCACAGGCAGGCCGCGCCGCCGCCAACCCCCCCCGGCCGCTCGGTCCCGGTCGGCGCCGGCTCGGCGACATCACCCAGAAACCCGCAGCAGCCGCCGCCGCCGCCGCCGCCCGCTTCCGCTTCCGGGAGGAGCCGCTCTCCCGCCCGCCCACCGCGGGCCGCCGTGCTCCGGGCCCTTCCGGGGCGGGCTGTCCCCGCCTGCTCTGTAGCACTTCCGGGCTTGGTACATGTGGTGGCTCTTCGCCGCGGCCGGGGTTCCTGAGCGCTTTCCCCCGCTTCCCGCCGCAGCTCGGCACCGCCATGGGCCTCACCCGGCAGTACCTGCGGTACAGGCCGGCCGCGCTCTTCGGGCTGGTGGGCAGCGCTAAGGGTAACGCGGCCTTCGTGGCGCTGCGCGGGGAGCGGGGCCGCTATGTGGCCGTGCCGGCCTGCGAGCACGTCTTCGTGTGGGACACGCGGAAAGGAGAGAAGGTGAGAGCGGGGACACACACGCTGGTGAGGGGCAGCCACTTGCGGCGTGGGGCTGTGTGTGTGTGGGGGGGGTAATCGTGTGATGTGTGGCGTTTTGGGGCCACCCGAAGCAAAGCGCGTTGTGTTACTGGGCTTAAGGGAAGCGCCGCTTCCACATCTTCCCCATCTCCCTTTTCTGTAGTCTAAGCACATAGAATCACAGGACAGTTACGGCTGGAAAGGGCCTTAAGATATCCAGTTCCAATCCCCTGCCGTGGGCAGGGACAACTCACACTAAACCATCTCACCCAAGGCTCTGTCCAACCTGGCCCTGAACACTGCCAGGGATGGAGCATTTACCACTTCTTTGGGCAACCTGTTCCACGGCTTCACCACTCTCACAGTAAAGAACTTCTTCCTTATATCTAACCTAAACTTCCCCTGTTTCAGTTTGAATCCGTCTCCCCTTGTCCTATCACTACAGTCCCTGATGAAAAGGCCTTCTCCTGCATCCTTATAGGCCCCCTTCAGACCTTGGAAGCTGCTCTGAGTTTTCCACACAGCTTCTCTTCTCCAGGCTGAACAGCCACAACTTTTGTTTTGGTGTGAGCCTGTGAGTGTGCCCTGGTTGAATTTCATTGTTGATTCTTTGAGATTTGCCTGTGGTATCTCAGTTGAAGAAGTGTAGTTACTGTCATAGTGACTGGAAAGCTTTTCCCTGTTTAGCTGGTGACCAGAAAGTTACGGGATGAAATAGGCATGTTGTGGAATTTGTTTTCAGCTTTGGAACTGGGCTTCCCCTGTGAACACTGTATCCCATAGGGGTTTGTGAGCTGTAACTTTAAGGACTTTGCTACATGTTGCATCATGTCAGATTCTGAAATCATAGTAAGTACTGCTGTCCACTGCAAACTGAGTTCAGGATTTGCTTTACAGCCCCTAGAGTGCTGACTGCTGGCATGTTGTTTGGAGATGTTTTTGTCTTTCTCAAGTTCCTGTGTAGCCTATGGACAAGAACTCTGTCCTATACCTGAGAAAGAAAGACCAAGTAAGAGATGATGGGTCAGGAAGAAGCTTTCAGACTTTATACTTGAGCAATGTTCCTTGCTTTCCGGCACTTAAAATGCAGGGTGAGAAATTTTGGCTTCGGAGTTCCAGGACTTGTTCTGCACCAGTTTTCTGTTTGATTATGAGAAATTATTTCAATTCTAGCTGCTGTCTCCCTTGTAAAATAGAGGTGATGACAGTGTATTTGGTGCAGGAAGTGGAAAAATGAGTTTCTAAAGTGACAGAAGTGCTCAGTTAGAAGTTCAGTAGAAGAGTACAGTATATACTTTGTGCTGTGTAAGTATCTGGCTCTAACATGTCATTTATCTGTATTGTATGTCTTTGTCTCCTAAAAATTGCAGGTTGTTATCCTTAAGGGTCTTAAGCAGGAGGTCAGTTGTCTCTGCCCTTCTCCAGATGGGTTGCACCTGGCTGTTGGGTATGAAGATGGATCCATCCGTGTCTTCAGCCTCCTAAGTGGAGAAGTGATTATCACTTTCAATGGACACAAGGCTGCAGTTACAGCCATGCAGTATGACCATCTGGGTGGCCGGCTGGTATCTGGCTCAAAGGTGAGGGTTGCATATCTGGAGGACAGCACTTTCATAGAGATGCTCCATAGAGAAGGCTGCTGTAAAATGTTTGGTATTTTAAGTGGGTTATGTGGCCTCTGCCTATAGGGCTGGGAGAGCAACTGAGGCTGCAGGGCAGGAGTGAGGTACCAGTAGGGCTGTTAAAGTGAAGAAGCTTGTGAGTCAGGAATAGTAAATGCAGCTTTTAACTGGGGCAGAGGTGCATTTATTGGCCTGAATGCACCTTTGGGGAAGGAATGTCACTTGCATTAATCATCCCTGACATTCAAATTCAGAGGGAGAAAGTGTGCTTCTAGGTAATGTCTCATAGCAGAGGTAGATGTTTTGCAGAGACAAATGTCAGGCCCTTAGAGACACTCTTGTCTGTTCCAGGATACAGATACCATTGTGTGGGATGTCATCAACGAGAGCGGTCTGTACCGGCTGAGAGGGCACAAGGATGCTGTCACTCAAGTCCTTTTCTTGAAGGAGAAGAACCTGCTGGTCACCAGGTGAGCCAGGCTAAGTGTAGTAGTTGATCAGGAAAGCAGCCATGGTTTTACTTGCAATTTAGGCATCTTGGGTGCTACAGTCATTTGTATTTCCCTTTTCAACTCATGTATCTCAGACCCACCAGTATTTTAGAGTATGATTTTGCCAGGTCCACAAATTTCTTAAATCTGATGCCTGAATACAGATATGGCACACAGAACTGAAATGTTCATTATGTACATAGCAATTTTTGCTGTTTATCTTGAAGAATTAAGCAGACTTGCCTTCTGAAGGTGTAATTCACACAGCTATAGGACAGAAAAATTGCCTCCTGCTAAACTGGATTATAGGAATTAATTAAAAGATGAGAGATGTTTTTTTGAGTTGGTTTTCAGTTATTCAACATGAGCTGCTATTGACACTATCCCTTTAAAAATAAATGGCTGACAGAAGATACTCAAATACCAGCCAATGATTTCTTTGTTTATCAATAGTCATCTAATAGCTAAATAGAAATCAGTTCAGTGTAAAATTAGAACAAGTTTCTTCTGCCTTTTTTTTTTGTTGTTTCCAGTGGAAAAAGTAGTATTTTGTTGGTTTGGTAGATGGTGCCCGTTTCTTAATGCAATTTCAGGTCCTTGCAGACAAGCTTTAGAAATGCTTCTTAATTCTAAATTGGGATAAAGAAATCTGCTCAATTTATTTTATTGACAGAGTAGAGATCCTGCTTTTCTTGAAATAAAATGTTGCTTCTTTATATTGTTTTTTTTTTTTTTTCCCAGAGGACTGCAGTCCTTTGTGTACAGTTGTGGTTTTTTTTTTTGGTGATACTTTCATATGTTCACTTTACAGGTATCTTTGGATCCTGTGTAACAAAAGAGATGGATTAACAATAAATACCACTTGTAATCAGACTTTTTTTCTTGTCCTGTGGGAGCTTACTAGTGGAACAAGTGTTCTATTTTGATTTAGTTGAAACTAATTGAGGAAAATAACTAGCAAAGTTACAACCCCCCAAAACCAGTACTAAATATTGTAAGATGTACTGAGAGAATCTATATAAATGTTCAAATTACTTTTCTCCGGTGCTCTTGTAGTATTGGCATAGCATAATATGGCCAGAAATGTGTTTTAAGGAAGATCTAATCCTACAGGGGTTTTGAAGGACTGAAGCAGCTGTAATTCTCTGTGAGGAGGAGCAGTTCCAAATCACTGTTCAGAATGAAGGAAACGGCTTTTCTTGTAGCCTGGTGAATATACAGGCATGGCACAGGTTGAGAATGTGGAGGGGAGGTTTTAGAGGCAGCTTTAGCATTGATCAGGGCTTTGCACTTACCATTTTCAACCTAAGTAAACAGTACTGTTCTCACCCTAAATAAGTGAGAAAGGAGGCTGTGTGACACTTGGGCTTGCAGCTGAATCCAGGGGAGGAAGCAGTTTTCAGTGATGTGCTAAATACCTTTATGCAGTACCTTTGTATTGCTATACTTTGTTCTTCCATAGCTTGAAAATGCAACGTCTGAGCAGCTGCTTTGTGAGATGTTGTGGCATGGTTTAGATTTTGTTTCTATCACTTTTCTAAGCACGTGAGCTCTGGCAGTCTTTCCTCATGTCTTGAGTTTTTCCTTCTTTATACTAGCGGCAAAGACACGTTGGTGAAATGGTGGGATCTGGACACCCAGCACTGCTTCAAAACTCTGGTTGGACACCGTACTGAGGTACAGAGGGTTTGTGGGGAGCTGTTGTGCTGGAGGGATTTAGGATTATATGTCATAGAATCACATAATGGTTTGGGTTTTAAATGACCGTAAGATCATCTAGTTCCACCCCCTCTGCCTTGGGGAGGGAGACCTCACACATGGCTCACTTTGCTCTCTTCCTGCTCTTATGAGTTGTAAACGGGCACTATGATACATTTTGTTTGTCATTAGGCTTTAGGGATGAGCAAATGAGAACCTTCCAAACTTTCCCTATGCTGTGGGTGACTCCAGAACAGATGTACTTGGAGGAGGTCCTGGCTAGATCCAGTCTCCTGTTGGTTGCTGTTTAAATAAATCAATTAAAGATGCTCTGTTGTTACAATAGTTAAAGGAGCCATAAGCCAATTCCTCACATTGTGCCTCTGCACAGGTCTGGGGGATGGCCGTGGTATCTGAAGAGAAGCGTCTGGTCACTGGAAGTGCAGACAGCGAGCTGAGGGTGTGGGATATTGCATATATTGAGGAGGTAAGATACTCCCCCTGTAACCCTTCACAGCCTTGCCCAACCGCTTGTCTTTGGACTGAGACTGGAACATGTTAGATCTGGTTGATGTCCTGGGAAACTGAGCCAAAGCAATGTCTTTGCTGTTTGAGGGGTCCAGAAGCTGCTCTAGGGATAGACTTTGCTGTTTTCTGTGCTTTGAACTTTCATGTGGACCTGTGAGCACTTCCAGAACAACATTTCCAGATCTTGTGTCAGATCTTCCTGCCTTCTGGCTTTTGGCTAGAGAAGATTAGTCTTGTGGGTGGGTCATAAGGAGGGGAGGACACAGTGTTCCGTGTCTGCAGACATGCTATAGGCCACTCCTTAGTTGCAGTGCACACTAACCACTTGTTCCTCCAGGGAAATGAAATGGGAGACAGAAACCTGGACACTGTATCTCTTGTGATTTAAGGTATTCCTTATGTTCTTTTTGTCCATGAGCAGGTAAAAGACCCTGATGAGCCAGAATCCAAGAAAAGCAAAGGGTCTTCACCTGGAGCACAAGAAAACACTGAAGAGGATGAGACCCTAGAGTTGGATGAGCATCCTGAGGAAGTAAGCTGTTTTGCATGCTGTCTGTGGGATGTTGTATCTTAACCTCATTTGCATGGTGCTGCTTGCGGAGCCAGCAGGAGTTTTAGAGATGGTCACATACTGCTTCTCTGGGGGTTTATACCCCAAGTGTCATATTTAGCCTGCAAGGGAAATTGTTAAGCAAAACAAGAATTACGACATCTTCCTCAGCAGCAGTCAGAGTTGTACCGTAACAAAATACAGCATGAGATTTGACTGCAGAAAGCTATTCCCACTTGTGCTGTTCTGGAGACTTCACTGACTCTCTTTCCAGTAGAACTTTCCAGGGTCCTGCTCAGATTTCAGACTGCATCTAGTTATGGTTGATACCTGACCTTGTTAAATACTTTCCCAACTTCCTCTCCAGTGGATTTCCCTCCCTTCAATCACCTGTTTAAGAGTCTGTTATCACCACCTCTGCCTTTTCTGACAGAGGAACTGAGCTCTGCTGCTGTTGTAGCATAAAAAAATCAGCTCTGCCTTTACTGGCAAGCAGTAGTCATTTAATTCTTCCACTGAGCCTGTCATTGATTACTTTCAGCTAAAAAGCAGCAAAAGTTCAGGAGACAAGCTCATGGTTCACACAATGCTTGTTTTGTCCCTAGGTTATCCTTCCTAGCTGTTCTACCAGGACCCTGTAGGTTTATTTCCCCCTTTTCCTCTTGAGTTCACTTGCCAGTAGATTTCTGAGTTTGAGAAGATCACTTTAACTTTCAGACCAGAGTTGTTCTCCTTCTTTCCCTATAGCGCCTTGTAAAGTGCAGCAAAGTTGGATCCATCATGCGGCAAGGGAGAGACCGAGTAGTAACTCTTGCCACAGACCAAACGGGCAAGATTTTGGCCTGCCATGTAAGTAGTGTGGGGTTCTGCTATCAAGCTGTAGATGAGGCTTGTAGAGACTTTGGGTAAATTCTGTATGACCAGAGCTTTGCATGCCTTTGACTTTATTTGCTGTGTCTTTAGGGAACGGGTGTTGTTCTGGAAGTGTTCTCTGTCCTTTCTGAAGAGGAAATCCGGAAGAAATTGGAAAAGAAAATGAAGAAAGCAAAGAAAAAAGCCAAGTAAGCAATCTTTTGCATGTATTTGGAAGCTGTCTGTTTCCAGAGAATTGTTAGAAAAGCCTTTCAGCAGCACGACACAGTGGTTGAATTCCAAGCTACTTGTTCTCTCTCTGCTAGCTGTTCTATTCTGGGGTCACTCTTCCTATGCATCCTTAGTGCTTGTCTGAACAACACTACTTCCAGAGACTAAGGAAATGCCTCCCTGCAAAAAAATCTAGTACATGCAAATGAATGGACATAAAATGTTTTTTTTTGGAGCGGCTCACTTCTACCTGATATTTGTATTTACACTGCTTGGTGCATCAAAGAAAGTCCTTGATAGAATGTACAAGAATGAGAGTTTTATCTGAGAAGTCAGAGTGACTCTAATACCTCATCTCCTGTTTTACAGCAGACAGAGATACAAGTGAGAGCTTTCTTAATGTTTAATTTGTGTTAAGTGTCTTTCTGGGTATCGTGGCACTTAACAGGGGTCTTAGAGCAGCCCTTCAGAAGAGGTCTGGCTCCAGGGTAGAAACTGAAGCGCAAGGCATGTAAATCTGGAGATGGATTTTTGGCAACGGCTGAGGACTTCGGATGAGTGGTAGGACATGAGCAGAAGCTGAACTCCCTCTCGAATGCAGCTCTCTGTTGTCTGTTTTAGAATCATAGAATGGGTTGGAAAGGACCTTAAGATCATCCAGTTCCAACCCCCCTGCCATGGGCAGGGACACCTCACACTAGACCATGTTGCCCAAGGCTCTGTCCAGCCTGGCCTTGAACACTGCCAGGGATGGAGCATTTACCACTTCTTTGGGGAGCCTGTTCCACGGCTTCACCACCCTCACAGTAAAGAACTTCTTCCTTATATCTAACCTGAACTTCCGCTGTTCCAGTTTGAACCCATCACCCCTTGTCCTGTTGCTACAGTCCCTGATGAAGAGTCCCTCCCCAGCACCCTTGTAGGCCCCCTTCAGATACTGGAAGCTGCTCTGAGGTCTGCACGCAGCCTTCTCTTCTCCAGGCTGAACAGCCCTGACTTTCTCAGCCTATCTTCATATGGGAGGTACTCTAGCCCCTGATTATCCTTGTGGCCTCCTCTGGACTTGCTCCGCAGCTCCATGTCCTTCTTACGCTGAGGACACCAGAACTGCACACAGTGCTGCAAGTAGGGTCTCACAAGAGCAGAGTAGAGGGGCAGGATCACCTAATTTGACTCGCTCTCCTTTTGATGCCACCCAGCACATGGGGGCGGTTCTGGGCTCAAGCGCACACTGAAGCTGGCTCTTGTTCAGTTTCTCATCGACCAGCACCCCCAAGTCCTCCTCTGCAGGGCTGCTCTGAATCTCTTTTCTGCCCAATACTGTGCCTGGGATTCCCCTGACCCAGATGTAGGATCTTGCACCTGGCTTGGTTGAACTTGTTGAGGTTGGCATTGGCCACCACTCAAGCTTGTCAGTGTCCCTCTGGATCCCATCCCTTCCCTCCAGCGTGACAGCCACACAGATTGGTGTCATTGGCAGACTTTCTGAGGGGGCATCAATCCCACTGTCCATGTTGATGGCAAAGATGTTGAACAGAATCAGTCTCAACACTGACCCCTCAGGGACATCTTCCTGGACATTGAGCTATCTTTTGTATTCATTTTTTGGTTTGCATCCATCTTTCTAACGTGCCTTGTTCAAATGCTTTGGGTTCAGAAGAGATAGTCCTTTTTTAGGGCAGTTTATCTCTTCAGTAGTCTGCATACCAGCATGATCTTCACTGTTCTTAAAATGTAGTTAGCCCTGCTGGGTAAGTGGGTTGTTCTTTTCAGCAGGCTAAGCGGTTTTCTTGTTATTCACTGTCTCTGTTAAGTTTGTGTTGGCTCTGCTGGGTTATTTGACTCTTCTCCATTACCTGACATTCCTAGACAGAACTCTGAAGAGGAGCCTGAAAAGGGTGTGGAGCTGAGCCTGCAGGAGGAGATTCAACGACTGACTAACATCAGAGCTTCTTCTAAAATCAAGTGAGTGGAAAGCCTGTTGTAGAAGCTGAGCTGTGGCTGTGTAGCTACTTGGGAAGAACTGTGTACAGCTCAGTATAGGGAGAGGTAGAAGTTTAACCCTTGACATGTGTTCTGCTTGAAGCTGGGGGAGAAGCCTACCATAATCTCCAGTCCATTCACACCTCTTCCACAAGTGGTCCCCTTCTTGCACACCTCTGTGAGTTAGTGTGGACTTGCTTGTGGCATGCACTCTGCCTATATTCCTCTTTCTCAGTTCTTGATATTTGATACATCCTACATTTTGTCTTACTGCCCCTGTGTACAGCACTTTTTTTGGTCTAATTTAACAGGTCATTTGACTTGTTTCTCTCTCCGAAAGGAGAGCTGAAGATTGTTCTGCTGCTCCAGAGCAACATCATTGAGTCATACAACCTGAACCTGTCAGCACAAGTCCCACAGGCTGTCCGTGTATCCAAGATAACCATTGGAGGGCACCGCAGTGATGTCAGGACGTTGGCTTTCAGCTCTGACAACATTGCCGTTCTCTCTGCAGCTGCAGAGTCTGTAAAGGTTTGGAACAGGTATGCAGACCAATTGTGTCACTCCCCTCTGCCCTACAGGTCAGTCTCCCAGAGCTCGGGGATGCTGTCTTCAGATGGGCAGTGATAAGGGGCTGATGGAGAAATATGAAATAGTGAATGAAGTAAAGGAAATAAACAGAAAGCTATTTGGCTTCTTTCCTTCTTAGGAAAACTGAAAAACTATGGAGCTAAAACTCCATAATTAACTCATGGAGTTTCTTGATGTAAAGCAGCACTGAGGCTAAGTTTAGTAGCAGGTATGGAAAGATAAATACCTAAACACAGAGGTAGTATATAGCAGTCCAGTATAGACTGTATCTTGTTGCTTTTTTTTCTTTTTAATAAGAGGTACTAACTCTGAGCTAGCTACTACCTGTTCTTTTGGGAACATGTGGGTTTCTTGGCATTGTATCAGAAGGATGTAGTATTAGACTGAGTAAGTTACTGTTTTGTTCTAGAGGGTTGTCCCAGTGTTTCCTTAGTGCTGTGGATTTCAAGCTGCGTTTCCTTTGAGCGTGCCGTTTTGTACTACTTCTTCCTCTCCTGAATGACAGGAGCTGTCCTTGCTCGTGACAGCAGGAAGTCATGATGGTGGACTGTATAATGGCATGTTTTTATGGAAAACGTTCTTAGTGATGTTGGATAGCATTTGTGTCATAGCATGGTGGTGGTGTATCCTCTGGCCCCAGCTGAAAAGACAGCCCTGGGCAGAGGCCACGGTGGAACATGTCTCAGTGGGACAGACTGTGTGTGTGATAAGAGGTTTTTGGGCTTTGCCTTTATCTCCAGAGCGACCTTGCAGTGCATCCGGACAATGGACTGTGAGTATGCGCTTTGCTCGCTCTTTGTCCCAGGAGATCGGCAAGTCATCGTTGGCACCAAGGTAAGCAGTGTGCTTTTGTACTCCAGAAACAGCTCTCATAACAGATTTCCAGACTTGGGCATTTCCAGACTGGCCAGCTCTGGAAATATGCTATGAAAATGTCATGAAGGCAGCCTTACAGAAAATACATTGCATTTCTTCATCTGCAGCATTCTGGTTTAGGTGTAAAAACCTCTCTGACAGGTTCTGCTCTATTCCCAAACTCTTTATGCAGCTTTTGTGGCTTTTTGAGCTGGGTAGCTTTGGCAAGTCCCTGATGGTGATCAGGAGTTTGGATTTCTGTGTATAGCAGCCATCTAAGGAAGCTGGCTGCTAGGGAGATGTGTGACAGGAGTACTCTTCTGCTGGGAGCTCTCGTGTGTCGTCGAGGGGCTGATTAGTCCTCTGTGATATATCTTTCTTCCCAGACAGGGAAGCTGCAGCTATATGACCTGGCTTCTGGGAGTCTGACAGAGACACTTAATGCTCACGACGGGGCGGTGTGGTCCATTGCTCTTTCACCAGACCAGGTAACTCAGCCACCATTCTAAGTATCATCTGTTGCACGTCCTGTCCTGTGTATGCACTGCTGATGAGAGCATGGGATCCCTTCATCCTGGGAGGTGGAGGATGCAGCTAGTAGTCTCTAAGAACTTTAAACTGTGGATACAGGCATGGTTTGCTGAAATACCTCTCTAGCTGTGTGGCACATGGCAGTAGGTCTTTGGGCTGAGTGGAGCCTCATCTTCATCACCTAATCTGGCTTCTGCATGATGGAGGACACTTGGATTTCCCTGGTGGAGTCTGTGTGTGCAGCAGTACAGACCTTGTGGATGTGTTCTAGCTGTGGAGAGCTTCAGCCCCTTTAACCTGCTGCAGTGGCTGATGAGCCAGTTTAATTTGCTGCTTGTCTGCTGGATTAACGATTTTGTTAAACACAGTGAGGTTTTTCCTTTGTGTGGCATTCATCTTGAATGACCAAGTCACTCTTCCTATCTAGCTGGTGGTCATTAGGGTGAAATTCTCCTGTTCCTGCAGGATGCATTTTTCAGGCTCTTAGTTCTTGTACTTTTTCAGTTAATTGTAGTAATTTTTTTGCTGGTGGCCCCGGGATCTGGGTGCATTGTGTAATAGGGATTACACCAGTGCCAAATGCCCTTTGGGATCCATCCAAGGGCTTAACTAACATTTTTGATCTTAAGGAAAAGGATAATCCCTAACAAGTTAATTTTCCATAAGCTTTTTTCTCCATATTCAGTTCCCTTTCTTTGGTTGATGGAAACTGTAATTACCCATTTGTCCTGTTGACCGTGCTCACAATTACCAGGCCTGCCTGTTCACTCTGAATGATAGTATTACATTAGTTTCTTCTCACTGTATTTCCAAAGTTGCTGAGAATGGAAATTGAGAGTTCAGAGAGTCCTCTTCATCAGGGGCTGCAGGGATAGGACAAGGGGTGATGGGTTCCAACTTTAACAGGGGAAGTTCAGGTTAGATATAAGGAAGAAGTTCTTTACTGCGAGGGTGGTGAGGCGCTGGTACAGGTTGCCCAGAGAAGTGGTAAATGCTCCATCCCTGGCAGTGTTCAAGGCCAGGTTGTACAAAGCCTTGGGCGACATGGTCTTTTGTGAGGTGTCCCTGTCCATGGCAGGGGGGTTGGAACTGGATGATCTTAAAGTCCTTTCCAACCCAAACCATTCTATGATTCTTCATTGTACTGCTCTGTAAAAATCTTGCATTTGGGGAATCTGAACCATTTATAAATGTCTGACATGAGTAGCTGCATTTTAACAGCCTTGTGAGTTTTTGGAGCAGTTTTTCATCGCTGTTTTGTAATGTGATTATGGAACATGTTGTTTTTTTCCTGACCACAACAGATGATAAAAGTTTCCTGAACCCATGTTTACTGAGCATTGCTGTTTAATAGTTCTCATACTAGCCTTCCTAACTCACTCTACTTGGTATAACCGCCGTAGCTGTAGAAATCTATTTGTGTCTTGTACTCCTTGTATCAATTTTGATCCATTACCACAGTTCAGGTTCATACTGGTTTCTCTCAGTTTCCGCTTCTTTTTGTTGTATATGCCCATCTTTTCTCATGTTGCACTCGAAGCTGGAGTGGTTTTTAGTGGAATCAAAACCATAGCAAGTAATAACCTTCCTGAAATTTGTTTATCCTACACATTAAAACATAGGGGATAGATTTTCCCATGTTATTAATGTAAAAGGGATGATGTTGAACTGTTCTTCCTTTAGAAGGCTGTGCTTGTGGGGTAGTGGACTGAGTGTTCTGGTAAGAGTGAGAGGGTCAGCTTGCCTACAAAACACAAGCACATCATTACCTGCAGCTGATGTTAATGTTTTCAGACCCAACATTTCAGTCCATGTCTCAACATTTGGAGTCTTTGCCTTTGAGGTCCCTGTCAGAGCTTTTGAAACATTTGTTGTTGCTCAGCTGATGGGTAGTGCATGATCTAACCATAGCAAGTGCTCCTGGTGGTGTCCACTTCATCATTAATAGCGTAGGAATGTGGGACATTTCAGAAACCACCTTGTGTGTTGACAGTTCCTTGCTGTAGAGTTTCTCTGGATTACAGCAAAACTAGTTTCAAATATGGTGTATTTTTTGCTTTCCCCTGCAGCGTGGCTTTGTGACAGGTGGTGCTGATAAATGTGTCAAGTTCTGGGAGTTCGAGCTTGTGAAGGATGAGAGCAGCATTCAGAAAAGGTGAGAAAATAAACCTTTTGAGACTATGTTCAGCTTCAGTATTCGTTGTTGCTGATGGATGCTTTGGCCTTTAGTGTGCGCTGTAACAAGTGCCCATGACTTGTATGTGGAACACGCGGAGAAGAGTGTGAACTCAGTGCTGTTTTGTGAAGGTCTGAGCTTTGTTCAGCCACCTCAAGGACACTTGCCACATTCTGATCCCTTGCTTTTTGTGGGAGTGTAGCTTCTAATCACACGATGGTCCTCCAGCTCAGAAAGCAGTAAATTTAGCAGTGAAGTTTATCAGCCTGCAGTGCTGTGCTTATTTCTGGGCCTGTCTTGTTGTAACGAGGGATGAGATGCTGTGTGTTAGAATTAAGTTGCTTTCCCAGGGTGCAGTCTTGGAGTCATATTTTTATCTCTTCCCAACTTGTTTGTTTGGGATCACAATTGTTGTTTTTATCTTCATGTTGCCAGGCTTTCTGTGAAACATGTGCGTGTTTTGCAGCTGGATGAAGATGTCCTCTGTGTGAGGTACAGCCCCAACCAGAAGCTGCTGGCTGTCTCCTTACTGGATTGCACTGTGAAAGTTTTCTATGTTGACACACTCAAGGTACATGACCCAATGGGCTGTGAGGCTGTGCAGAGAGTGATGCAGTTGTAGCCTGATTGGGAATACGTATTGTGGGACACTCGTAGGGAGACCATACATCCCACTTCAGCTGCCTGTTTGCTAGCAAACCTGTCAGAACATGGCTGCCCAACACTGGGGAGAAGATAGTTTTTCATCTGGGAAGTACTGTGAACCCCCATGTGCAAGGTTCACTCTAAACCCTGAGGGCATGGTGGTTCTCCAGAGCTGCAAGGCACTGTAAAGATGGATGTGTCACACATGGCATTAAATAGGGCATGGGAGAGGAGAATCTTCCTTGTGATCAGTGTGTTGTGGTTTTGTGAGTTGTGTATTAGCACATGAATGTTAAGGAGTGACACAAGACAGACCAGCACTGACAGACAGGCAAAGAAGAGGAGAGAGGAATTCCATAGGGAGTGGTGATTAGCATCAGTGTTAGCTTAGTTCGCTTGAGTATTTCCACCCTCAGTTCTGCCATCATGGCTCTGCAGTTAACAATGAAAGCGGGGCAGTGCTAGAAAGACAGCACTCCTGAGGCACAACAGAGCTGGCCTGGAGCTTGAGATTTGCACACATCTCTACCCAGCATGTCTAACTGAGACACCTTTCTTCTGCTTTAGTTTTTCCTCTCTCTGTATGGACACAAGCTGCCAGTGCTGTGTATGGACATCTCCTATGTAAGTATCATTAGGGCTGTGTGTTAGGTGGGACTGCGATGATACTAATGACTGCAAGAACCTCTGCTGGCAGCCAGGTCTCTAGGATAGTGCTTTCTTGTCACCTCCTTGCTCTGACTTAGCAGTTTCTTAATGGGACGCAGCAAGCCCCTCCTTATCCTGCAGTTCTGTGCTCACCAGGAGGGTCACTGAGTAGTGGTCATGACAGAACTGACCAGGGTGTTCTGTGAGCAAGTGGAAATCAAAATGCTGTGGTGGTTCCCTACACTCATCTTAAGAGGTACAGCTTTCTCTCTGCTGAAGTTACTGACTCTGTGAGAGGAGCTCGAATTCTTTGGTAGTGTGAGCAGAGAGCAGGTGCTGAGGTGGAGCAGCCTCCTCATGCCTGTTCATTCTTGGGCTGTATCTTGTTCTAGGGTGTCCTTGGGAGGAGGCTTATTGGAAGCCAAAAATGTCAAGATGTAGCTAAGGTCTTAAATGCCTGCAGAGGTTCAGAAGAGAGGAAGGGTGCTGTCAGTGGGCTGTGCTAGTAGCACAGGCATGGGCCACTCTGGCGAGGTGATGGAGGGGTTGGGGGGGGAGCACGTTTCAGGAGCCAGGTATCTGTATACTCAGCAGTTCTTAGTCATTGGTTCAGCAGCAATTCTTCATGGGGCTGCCAGCCAGTTCCCCCATACCTTCCTCTCTGTTGCTCTGTAGGATGGGACTCTAATAGCAACTGGCTCCGCTGACAGGAATGTGAAGATTTGGGGCTTGGATTTTGGGGACTGTCACCGTTCTCTCTTTGCCCATGATGACAGGTCAGTCATATTTTACAGCATCTCTGGGTTGCGGGTTATATCACAAGGGATTGTGATCCAGCAATTGCCCTTTTGTCCAGCATAATGTGGGTGTAGGTCTGCAGTGTTCCCCAAGTGGATGAATTTGAGCCTTTTTCCCTTTCAGTGTGATGTATCTGCAGTTTGTGGCGAAATCCCATCTCTTCTTCACAGCTGGGAAGGACAGCAAGATTAAGCAGTGGGATGCAGATAAATTTGAGCACATCCAGACACTGGAGGTAGGAAGTTTTAGAGACTGTTGGAAGCAAGCATTATTCCTTTATGAGCAGCACTTCCCTCGGGAGTGGGAGCTGGGTGGTGTTCTTGTCTAATCTCTTCTGTCTGCCACACAGGGACATCACAAGGAGGTTTGGTGTTTGGCACTCAGTCCTAATGGAGACTACGTGGTGTCGGCATCCCATGACAAGTCCCTGCGCCTCTGGGAAAGGACAAGGGAGCCACTTGTTTTGGAAGAGGAGAGGGAGATGGTGAGAGTTGCATCCTTCCTGCCAAAGACAACTGTTTTCTCTTTGTTTTTCACTGTGGAGGAGTCTGGCTCCTCACTTGGCAGGTTGCTCACTGCTAACCACAGCCTGGTGGTGAGGTGCTTAGGGTTGACTGGCACCTTTTGCACCACAGTTCTGTTGACCTGAGCTGTCTAGAGAGAGCACTGCAGATGCTGCAGTTGCTTGCTTGTTTGCTGCATTGCAGATGCCTGGCTGACTTGCTGTCTGCTTTGCTTTTCTCTTGATTCTCAAGACTTTACTCTAGAGCTATGTTTTTCAACAGGTCAGTTGGCTACACAGTTTGACCTTCTCTTATTCTATTGTGCTCCTTTCAATATGTGTGCTTTGTAGGCAGCTCAGCAGGTGGCTGTTGTGGAGTGATGGAGAGCACTGCTCCTGTTAAATGCAGTTTGTTTTGTTTTCCTCTTTTCCAACAATGACAGGTCTGTTCTATCTTAGAGGCAGGCTCCAAAGCTCAGGAAGGATGGAATAAGCCCATTCTACTCCCATTTTAAGCATATATTCATGTAGCATATATATGTGAATTATAGACTTGCAGAAAGACTTAAGTAGGGTGGAAACACTGTTGTCAGAGTCCAGTCCTACCCTTTGTTCACTGCAAGATCACCTTGAAGCTGTATCAGATTGCTCAGAGACTTGTCTTGATATGAAACCTGAGGTGACCCATCAGCAGCATCTTGATGCCCAGTGGTTGGTGTACTAGGAATGGTAATGGTAAAAGGAGAGCAGAGACAGCTTTTTCCAGATGCCAGGAAAGTGTTGTTTGGGTCAAGTTTGAGTAACAAGATGGGCACAAATACACCAGTAGTGAATTACCCACTGATGGGGCCCTATTGACGTGAGAGGTGCCAGACAGGAGATTCTTTCCTCTTGCAGGCTAGGATAACCCTAGGACTTTTCTAGGCTCCTCTGTGTTGTGTGCCAGGTGGAAAGTGTGGTGCTGAATTGCTGTTGTCTCCATCTCAGCTTGGTGGCCTGTCTATGGGCTATTCCTGTATTCAGAGCAGAGACCTTCATTTCTTTCAGTCTGGGAGATTACAGAGTTCTCTGTGGGGTTGGGACCAGGGACAAGTGGGTATTTTGCACTGTTGTTGTTGATCCCTGCTGATTTATCCTGGTTCTGTAACAAGCTGCATGAAGGTGCAGGTTCTGTTGCTCAACTAGTCTGGAAGGGATCTGTGCCCAAATCTCTTAATACATTGTGTTCTCCTCCACTGTAGGAACGAGAAGCTGAATATGAAGAGAGTGTGGCGAAGGAAGAGCAGCCTGTGGTGAGTTGCAGTGAGCGTGTGTCAGTCTGACTGTACAGATGCTGGAATAGCTACTGCTGTAAGAGGCATAGAAGAGGTGTTGGAGAGGACTGGTAATCTCACTGCTTTGAGGAGGTGCAGGGGGGGAAAGGTGCTGATGAAGCTGTAGCTGCCCCAAGATACAGTTGACTCTGATACTTCACACACATAACTTCAGGAGAATGTGTGGAGCTGGCCAAACACACAGTAGCTGTCGACACTGAAACTTCTCTGTGCTGTAGGCTTTGCTATCTCCAGTGTCTGGGTCCACACCAGCTCTGTACCATGGCTGCCTTCTGACTGCTTCCAACTCGATGTAATGCAGGATTGGTGGGGGAACCTAATCCCTCTTGCTTAGGTGCTTGGGTTGTGCTGCTGGTTGTATTATTCAGCCTCTGTTGGCAGAACAGGAGCTGTGTTTACCTACCTCCCAGAGCATACTAACACACAGCACCTCTGTTCATCAGAAGGAGCTATGCACTTGGCAAGTACAGTATTTTCCCAGATAAACCACCCGTTTAGGGAATGGGGCTGTTTTTCTTAATATGGATTGTGGTAGGATGCAGACTCTGCATTTTGTAGGTGGCTGGGGAGACACAAGGAGAGACGGGGCTCGCAGGAAAGAAGACCATTGAAACCATTAAAGCGGTAAGATCATGCGGGTCTACCAGCACTGCTTTGTGCCTCAGCAGTCTCTCGAGGGTTGGAGCATTAGTTTGAAAGAGTAACCTGTGCTGTCACATGAGGGCAGTTTACCATGCATACGAGAGCAGTCTGTCCTGCTTCATGGCCCACAGGGAAGGGTCTGACTCTGGAGAGTCAAGGACCAGGAATTCTCCCCAGACCTCTCCAGGGAACAGGTGAGGTTCCTGTAGCTGCGGCTTTCTCTGCTTGTCATGTGTGGGACAGATGGGGCTGCTCTTGACCATTGGGGTCCCAAAAAAGAACACAAGGCAGCTGAAATGTTCTCTAGGATCCAGGCTGCTCCCCAAAGGGCTGCTCAGTCTTGTGGGCATCTGTGGAAGGTAGAAATGTATTGCAGTGCCTGAGGCAGAAGGTGTACCAGGAAGGTGTGGGGATGGGTAATTTCATGGCACAGATTTCAACAGTCTGGTGCTCTTATAAGTACAGAGAAGATGTTAATCTGAGTAATCAAAATGGCCTGACCCTGACTTTGCTTCAGAGGCATGCTGGTTGCTTGTGTGGGGGGTGGGAGCTCAGTGTCAAGGCAACAGTTGAAGCTGCAGCAGAGAGCACCCAGGGCAGTGGGGGAAATCACAGAATGGTTTGGGTCAGAAAGGACCTTAAAATCATTCAGTTCCACCCCCCTGCCATGGGCAGGGATGCCTCACTCTAGACCCTGTCACCCAAGGCTCTGTCCAACCTGGCCTTGAACACTGCCAGGGATGGAGCATTTACCACTTCTCTGGGGAACCTGTTCCAGGGCCTCACCACCCTCACAGTAAAGAACTCCTTCCTTATATCTAACCTAAACTTCCCTTGTTCAAGTTTAAACCCATCGCCCCTTGTCCTGTTGCGACAGTCCCTGATGATGAGTCCCTTTCCAGGACCCTTGTAGACCCCCTTCAGATACTGAAAGCTGCTCTGAGGTCTGCACGCAGCCTTCTCTTCTCCAGGCTGAACAGCCCCAGCTTTCTTAGCCTGTGTCCATATGGGAGGTGCTCCAGCCCCTGCTCATCTTTGTGGCCTCCTCTGGACTTGTTCCCACAGTTCCATGCCCTTCTTATGCTGAGGACACCAGAACTGCACACAGTGCTGCAAGTGGGGTCTCGTGAGAGCAGAGGGACAGGATCACCTCCTTTGACCCACTGGTCACGCTCCTTTTTGATGCAGCTCATGTTCTGACATCTTCAGGACATGATTGACATGCTCTGAGTAGTGGTGCAGTCTGGAGTAGAGGTTGCCTTTCTGCAGGAGATGTCCTATGATTCTCCACATCAGTCTCTGCTTCCACCTCCATTTGTCCAGTAGGACTTGATATTTGCTTTGGCTTCTCTGGTGTCACTGATGTGCTGTTCCTGTGCTGTACAGGCTGAGCGGATCATGGAAGCTATTGAGCTGTATAGAGAAGAGATGGCAAAACTGAAGGAGCACAAGGCCATATGCAAAGCTGCAGGAAAAGAGGTAAAAGACTGAGGATTGTGCCAATCCCAAGGGTCTTGGGTGTATCCTTCCAACTCAGCACGCAGATAAAATCAGAACAGCTGGAAATAGCAGAGATTTGCTGAAATCTTTTGGAGAACAAAATGACACTGCTCTGGGCATGGCTGGTGGGGTGTTCTTTCCAACGATCTTTGTTTCAGGTCACAGTAGGATGTAAGATGGGTGTTTTTGTTCTTGGGAGAGCATGCTGCTGCAAATTCATCTCAAAAGCCTGTTCTTTGCCTTCAGCTCAACGTTTCCTGCAAAATTAGGGGCTGTGGTATCAGTGGGAAAAGTGACAATGAAGAAGTGGAAGAAGATCCATGCATGTTTGCGTTATCTATGCATGTCTGAGAACGAGATTATCTGTAAATGAGGCCTCATCAATGTTCTGGGGAGGGTGGAGGTGAAATTGCAGGAAGACTCTCGATAAAAGCTCTGCAGATTAAAGTTTTCTCTGTGAATATGCATTTGTACACGTACACCTATCTTATTCTGACCCATTCTGTGTCTCCAGGTTCCCTTTCCTGTCAATCCCATCCTGCGTGCCTATGGAAATATTACAGTAAGTGGAATGCCCACTGGCTGTGGCCCATTCTCAACTGGAGTGGGGCTGGTTCATTTGCAGGCTGAGCCAAAACACTGGGTTGCTGTGGACTAACTATTTGGTTCAATTTGAAGTGAAAATTCAGCACTTCTGCTTGTGCAAAGTGAACACTTTGGAGGTTTTGTGGTGGTGGTTTTTGGTATTTTTTTAATCTCCTGGAGGTGTTACAAATGTTTCACCTCATCAGGGTTAAACATAACCCTGATGGTAACCGTGACCTTATCATGGACCTCACCATGAGCCAGCAGTTGACAGTATTCTCCAAGATGTGGGAAAGCTAGTTCAAGCCCTTCCTGTGCCTCTGCCAGGAGGGTGCAGTTGCCATTATATAGCATGCTCCAGAGGAGCTGTGTCATGTTACCCAAAATACCTGAGCATTCCTGGGAAGTACCCATATCACTGTGCCTCCCACCCTGTGAATAGAACTTAACACTTAGCTTAAACACTTAGCCAGAGCCATTCCCTCCCTTCCTGTGTGAATACAGGCATATTTAAATGCAAGTGGAATAGATTGAAGATGGGTGAGTGAAATCCTATGGCTCAGTAGCTAGCAAAATTCCTTGGAAGCAGGTAATGTTTAATTGAATCTTACTGTACAAAGAAGGGGATTTGAAACTGTTTCCAAAGGCTTGGAAGAATGTGCTGGTCTACTGGGTAAAAACATTAGCCACAAGTTATGAAATGTCCTGTTAGTTGGTGAATTGACCATGATGAGCATTCAGTATGTCAGACCATGAACAGAAAGACTTCATGTACTGACCGTCACTTACCCTTTTTCTTGGGAGAGATGCTGCTTGTGGAGCACTTGTCCCAGCATTCCTGCTGTGTTGCCTTGACTCAAGAAGTTGGAGCTGGAAGCACGTGAGGGTTTCCTGACCCTAAATCACTGCCTGTGCAGTTGTAACAACAGCAGGGCAGCTCTGAGCAAGGCAGGGCTATATGGTAGCTGCCCAGGCTTATTTCTGTGGCACTGGTACAGCAGTTACTGATTCTGTTTTGGTTTTCCTGGTTATTCCAATGTGTACTCCTGGACTGCATTTTGAATTACCCTTAAGAAGATCCTTGTTTTTTTCATCCTCACCTTCTCTGAGGAGTATGTGATTGCCAGATGGAACAGCCTTTTGTCTTCTAACTACCTGTAACCACCTTATAAGAGCCCTTCTGCCCCCTCCCCTGTGACTATATTTAATTACAAGTTGAATAGACTGAATGGAAGTGAATGAAATCCTATGAATTAGTAGTCATGTACTTTACTGTGGCAATTCTCAGCTCTGCTCTGCATCTGCCAAACACTTTCAGCAGATAAGCAAGAATTCAGTCTTTGGGAGATGAGTTTAAGGTTTTATCTCTGTAATTTGTCTGTTTCACCAGGCTTTTCATTCCAGGTTGTACAGGATCCACTGAACTGCATATGAGATAATTTAGCTGCTTGAATATAAACTTCAATTTTCACAATATTCTTTACCAGACCGGGTTATGTTATGGGGAGGGACAACTTCTTAGACTGATTGAAGCTGAAGGAGTTTCCTCTTTGCTATAGTCAGCCTGATATGGTCATGTCAAGACGTGATTGCATGTTTGTAACTGGGTGACACAGACCTTAAGGCACATGTTTGTCCTGGAATATTTCTTGGTATGCAGAGGTCGTTCTTTCCTCTGTTACAGCCTTCTGCATACGTGCTAGAAGTTTTCAAGAAGGTCAAGTCGAGGTGAGTCCTGAAAGCCTTATCATTGAACAGCTCTGTGACCAAGTATTGCATTTCTGGGCCTGGGACTGGCTGGGGTCCTGGAATGGTCTCTCATGCTGGGTTTGGGCAGTGCTTAGAGAGTCTTGAGTTCTGTTCCTGGCATGTTCCTCATGCATGGAATTGGGAAATGGAAATTGTTACTTCCATGGGGAGTGCTGGATGGAGCTTGTGTATGAGAGTTGGCTGCTTGGAAGTGCACATTTATGTGAAGAGCAGCTTGGGGATGCTGAGGAGGGAGGGTTGTGTGCCTGCTTCCTGTGCCAGAAGGTACCTGCTGACCTGGGCTGTAGTCTGTGAAGGTGCACTGTGCTTTGTGGGTGGTCAAAGAGCAGCAGTCTTGCTTAGCACAGCTTATGTTCCAGAACCTACCTATACAGAAGTGCTTCCTGCTCATCTGTAGTAGTGCAGTGGCTGAGATTCTATTAGCTAACTAAGGCTTCTATTCTAATGCTTCTGTTCCTTTGCTTTCTCCTCAGTGAGCTGGAAGAGTCTCTCCTGGTGCTGCCCTTCTCCTATGTCCCTGACCTGCTCAGACTGTTCAATGAATATATTCAGCTGGGCTCAGATATTGAACTCCTGTGCCGAGCTCTCCTCTTCCTGCTCAAGTGAGTCTTTCCATCTGCCCAGACAGATCTGTTAGTGTCAGTTTGGTTGCTGTTGCTGTCCAGAACCTGAGACAACCCTAACAGGGCTCTGATCAGTAATGGGCTTTCTCTTATATCTCTTGATCTGGAGCTCATGAGAAGCATTGTTGGGAATAAGGAAGTGGTCTCTGCAGGAGGTAAGGAATCACTGCAGCTGCAGCAGACAGTGTGTGGGAATGGACTGACTGGATGTAGAATGTTGACGTGCCCAGATGGGGTTGCTGGTCCTGGTCCCTGAAGTTCATTGTATAAAGATCCTGCATCAAGGCACTGTTGACTGGTACAGGGTCATTGCAGAGCCCGTGTCCTCAGTGCCTGACAGAGACCTTCCCCTTGAAACACTTAAAAAGAAGCTTCAGAAAATAGCTTTTCCAGGTCAATCTGCCTATGCCTGGCTGGCCTAATTTAAGAAAAATCCTATGTGCAGAACGCAGAGAGGCTCAGGTGAGGGCTTTCTGATGTTTCCAACAGTAATGCTGCAATACATCACTGCCTGCTTTGTTCCCAGGATACATTTTGGACAGATCACAGGCAACCACATGCTGGTGACTGTAATAGAAAACCTGAAGAAAACCACCATCTCCAGAGTCAGTGAGGCCCGGGTGAGTGTTGCACCCACCCCCTGGGATCTGGAGTAAGAGGATGGGCCAGTGTCTGGGAATGTGTGTTGTCTGTGGTGTCCAGTGGGAAAGTTGGTTGGGGGTCTGAGCCCATTTTGCCTTCCTCTGCTGCAAACAGGTTGCCTTTTCCTCACCTTCTGATGTGTGAGACTGCCCAGTGATGAGCCTGCACTTGTGCTCCCTCATTTACTCTTGAATTTGAGTATTTGGGCTCTGGCTCACTAGTTTCTTAATATGTTGGAGGTAAATAAACTATTTCTCTTGGGCTTTTCTGTGGGCTTCTAATATCACACATGATGCAACTAGTGCCTGTCAGCATCTTGTCTTTCAGCAAATACAGTGGATTATAGGTGCTCTTGAGAGAACTGTGGGGAGCAAGGTGCAGGACTGACTGTTTTCCTACTCGGCTGAAGTTTACATGTAAAGAATGTTGGTTTATTTAAACCTGTGGGCTATTTTGCTTGCATCATTTCTTAGTAGAGGGTGGCCAGTGCAGGACCCTCTGCCCCCAAACAAGCTTGTTATGTACCCAACAGTGTGGTGCTGGTCTGTTTGCAGGATGTGCTGGGATTCAACATGGCGGGACTTCAGTACCTGAAGAGAGAGATTGAGGCCAGGGATGAGGTGACATTTTTTGCTGATGCTACTGACCGTTTTGAGGAGAAGAGGAGGAAGAGGAAGAAGAAGGAGAAGATGATCCTTGCAGTGCTTTAGCGTCTGCTGCCCAAGACCCAGAGCAGCTGGATGGGGTCCTGTAGCCTCAGTGCTGGCCCTGGAAGTTTTCTTGTGGCTGAATAGCTGTGATGATGTCTGCTGGCTGGGACAAAGCCCGTCTGCTCCCCATGTGGTATAGCCCAGCGTATAACCCCAGCTCAGAACGGTTGTCTCTGAGATGAGCTCTCTGTAGGCTGCTGCAAATGCATGCATGTGAACTGTTTCTGAGGTGGCTGTGTGAAATGGAGGCGATTTCTCCTGCAGAAGAGTTCAGCTCATTCTGACTGTGTTCTCCACGGAGTCAATCCCGCACATGCAGTGCTGGGGAGACCATGCCCTGGCTGGGGAAGGCAGCTTGCAGGATTTCATGCTGCTTTGGCACCTGCTGGTGGTTTGTGGCAGTGCTCAGAGCCTCTGAGCAAAGCTACGTGACCTCTGCCCAAGTGTGAGAGCTTGATCTGCAGCCACTCACTTCTTGATGGGATGGGAAAATATGGCTGCCCTCTATTAAAGGCATATTTATATATGCTTTATGAAACACCTTTTGTTCGTGGAGTTTTGTCCTGATATTTCTCTGTAAAGCCTCAACTGCCTTGCCTTATGTGTCAGTTTTGAAAGGGTTTGGGTTTTTTATTCTGCCAGAATAAAATCTGTGGGAGCAAGTGAAAGGGCTGCCATCCAGGCTTGTGGTATTCCTTACAGTTGGCAGGCTGAGTATGAGAAGCCTGGGTTGTTTGCATCGTACTTGCTCCAGTTGTCAGAAATTAGAGTGAATTGTTGCAGTGCTGTACCTGTCCTGTATCAGATAAAAGGATTTATTTTCACAGCAGGGGTGGTGGGGCAGGATAGAGTGAGCAAGGCTCTGCTGCTGCCTGTAAGTTACTAGTCTGTAGTACATGCTTTTTTTACCCAGTAATCACTGGTTTGGTGGATATCGTAGGGGCTGAGTAGTTTTCTGACTTTTGGACTTGTGTGTCTGAGTTGGGCACTCAGAGCAGGACTTCTTTCTAACTTGAGCTTTATGTGGACTTCTAATTGCATCCCAGTTGTTCCTGTCTTTGACTTTGGTTTTCTGTTAGTAGCAATTACACACAAGGCAGACAGTTCACTTGGTCAGTCTCTTGGCAGCACCTCAGGTGTAATAACCATGCCTATTAGAATAACTGTTGTTAGTAAATAACTGTGTCAGGGGGCTGATGGTTCACTTGCTACTTCAGAGCCTGGGTAACTTGCAGCAGCACCAGGATATGGGTCCCACAGTCTTTATGGGAATAGCAGTCTCCATACAGCTCTCTGACAGTTTCTGGATGCCTCTAAGATTTTATATTTGTCCAGATATGGATGAAACTTGTCATAAAACAGTTCCATTCAGACATGTCTCCATCCTGACCTATTCTGTTCTATTCCATTGTATTCTGTTCTATGTGTTTCTCCCAAAGGAGACCCTCAGCAGTGGGAGGGAGAGGAGACTCTGTAGGATGATGAATTGTGTTGGTAACTTCAGTTGACATCTTCAGCTGCTGCTGAAATGTGCTAGTCCACTAGGAAACAAAAGGGTTACAGATGGAGGGGTGGCTTCAGCAGGGGACATTTCAGCAGTGGTGACTGAGGAAAGAGATACCAAACCAGGTGCCAAAAGGGGAAGGCTGACTCTATGCTTCCGCATGATGTGCTCTGTTTACCTTCATGTCAGGGCTATAAATGTTACAGAACCTATGTAAAGAGCTGCTGTGGGATGATCCTCTGGGAGGAAAAAGATGGCCAGAAGTGCACACAAACTGAGGAACCAATGACAAGAATGTAGATGGTGGTATAGAAGAGACACTTGGGATGCGGAGTCATCTCATGATGATGACAGGTGTCTCCTCTGACCTGAGGTGGAATTCCTTTGTGCTGTTAGTGGGATTTGGGCAGAATCCTTGGAAGAAAAGGTCTTTGAGGTGGTAGACATTAGTTGTCCTCTCTCCACTGGTGCTAACACAGGCTTTCCCATTGAGCTTGCTCTCTGATTTCTACCACTTGTGACCAGTCTGCCCCGGCAGCAGTGGCCTCAGTGCCCAGAATGCACTCCTGGCAGCCTGTAGAAACCTGAAAAACATCAGGGCAGAAATCAGCAGAGCCAGCTGGGTATATATCTGGTTTAGCACATTCCTGAGCTGGCTTTCAGCCTTGGTTTATAGGTCAAATCTGACTCAAAGGGCTGATAGACAAATAGCCTATGTCTGGTGAAGCAGTGCAAAACACCAGTAAAGGACTCAGCTGCTGTGGGAGCTCAGCACATGCTTTAAATGCAAGAGGTCCGTCCTGTGCCAGCAATCCACTGGTATTCTAGAATCCTGATATCCTTGGGTACCTCAGCTTGCCTTTTCTTAGGTGCAGGTCCCTGGATTTACAAACCTGAATTAGAATTTGTGTCTCACCAGTGTGGATGGCAGAGTCCAAAACTGGCATTCATATTTCACACTGAAAGCTATTATTTAATCCCTGATCATGGGATTCTTGGTCACTGTAAGGAAAATTCCCCACCTCTCATGTCACATGCTGGGAAAAGCACAGGAAAGCACCTCATTGGAAATGAATAGAAAGCAGAACTGAACTTGGATGTACAAATACAGTGTCTCACAAAGAGACTGAGATGTTTCTTTTAGTCACTACTGTGTCAGTGGGAACAAAGGAGGGAGGAAAGGCCATCTCTAAGTGGCTCAGTCTTCCACTACAAAGAGATGTGCAGAAAGCATCTGAAAACTATCAGAGCTGAGAATAAATGAGCTATGACAAGAATAATCCCTGTCAGTCCCTCTCTGCAAGTGTCACTCATAATCTGCATCTGGTGGCTGCAGCTAACTAAAAGTAAGTGAACACCCAGAAAGTTAAGCCTGTCCTCCATCCCTGGCAGTGTTCAAGGCCAGGTTGGGCAGGGCCTTAAGCAACCTGGTCTACTGTGAGGCATCCCTGCCCATGGCAGGGGGTTGGACCTGGATGATCTTAAGGTCCTTTCCAACCACCTATGTTAATCTGATTAAATAAATGAACAAGTCGACGTTAAGATGTTTCCATAAGATTATGCACAAGTGGTGTGCGAGTACCATGATGGCTACAGCCTGGCTTCAGTAGAACTGTCCTCTCTGCTGTTGGAAGGGAACAACGTGAGAAAGGGTTCTCACATGGGCTTCAACTAGGTTAAGGGTTTGCTTTTTCTTTCACAAATTGAGTGGGATAAATACCATGCCTGTTGAGTTCAGGATTTGCAGCCTACTTGGGAATGCTGAAGGCTTTTGTGGGCAGCTTCCTGTGCAGTATTTGATTTTGAGTATATTAAGAGAATCTTTATGAACTGTTATAAATACCTAAGAAAACATAAATGAGGTATGATTAAGTTGGGTCAGATGATGCTTTAGGGATTTTTGCTTGTTGGTCTCTACTAGGAGGTGTGGTAAATTTGTCAACAAGTCGAACATTGCAGGAAGTTTCTAGATCTCAATGGAGAGAATCACTGGCTCTGCTGACAGCCACCTGGAAAAGGTGATACCAACTTAAGAAGTTGTCACTGTGCCTCTGCAATGACTAAACTCTTTCTGTTGTGGATGGTTGAACGTGACTGTTTAACCAAATCCAAGACTTACGTTTGGAGTGTCATGGTTTCATGTTTTGTGAGACTAAACCATCCAGTCCGGAGTCCCTTGACATGTTTGAGATGGATATGGTTTTGAGTCCAGGGGATTTTGTGGAGAGGAGTGTTCCAGGAGGCATTTGGTACAGTTACTTGGGTAGCATAGAGTAGCTATCAAGTCGCAAAAAAGACTGTCAGAACAGAAGGGAGATTGGGCCATGGCAATGGCAGCTATGATGAGGCCCTACATTTGCTGTTCTAGACTATAACTGCATGTTAATCCGGAGGTAAAATTCCACACCGGAAAAGGTAAGAGGATATTTAAATGGGAAGGAGCTCTTTGCTGTACTCTGGGCAGTCCTAGAGCAGATGCAGCAGTCAGAGATGCATGTCTCTGTGGTTTCTGTTGAGAACTGACTGATACGGTTGCTTTTACTCTGGAGGAAGTGAGCTACAGCTGGGCTTTCCTTACTGACTTGTTGGATAAATTGGCAGCCTGACAGATGCTGAAGTTAAAAGAGGATGTCAGTGTTAAACATATGAGGCAAATGGGGACTTTTGAGCAGAGAGGAAACATCCACAGACTTGCCGTTTATGACTACCTGTTCTCCATCTACTCTGACTCCAAGGCTACAGAAATGTGTTGCATGAAACCATGTGTGCAGAGGGTTGTGTGTGCTTGAACTTCTTACTTAAGGTTGCCCTCTGTATCTGCAAGACTCCTTTCTCCTATTAGACTTGCTGTCAATGTCAAAGGGTCAACAGTAGGACTTGGTTTGCATTGAAAGCAATAAAGAGAGGCTGATTTATTAGAGCTCAACTGGCTGCCAGGAGGCTCAGTGACTCCTTTAATGTGGAGACAGCCAAGTGAAGGGTTTGGGACGGGCTTGGGGAGGCTCTGCTGCGAGTGCCTCCCCTGAGCTGAGCACCTGCAGTAATCTGTAAACCTCTTGCACTCGTCCTTTGGTTAATGTCATCCAGTGCTTCCTTTCCTTTCCTTGTCTCAAGTCATCATGTGTGTGTGATGGCAGTTGTGTGAGGTGGTGTGATGACAGAAGCCAAGAGGAGGTAAAACAGCTGTAATTTTATTTGTGACTGGTACCGCTGCATCCAGTACTTCTGTTAACTAGAAAGCTTCCAGGGTAGTGTAATCCGAAGCTGTGGCTTGGGGCTTGCAGGCAGTGCCCGGACTTTTGCTGCCATCCCACCCCGGGGGTATCCTTGTGGGCGACACTCGTAGGTGTCATTGGTCAGCACAGGTGGAATAACATGTTAAGGATCAAACTGTTTCTCTGACTAACATAGTACGTGTGGAGGCTGTAATGAACTCTGGAAATAAGGCTGTGAAACAACTTGAATCTCCACTACTGCCTTCAGCTCAAAGATTAAAGACCAGGCAAAATGCTGGAGAAGGTCCAGCCACTACCCTCACACTGCCAAGTCCCACTAACATGTCCTTAAGTGCCACATCCACACAGCTTGTCTGCAACTCTGTGACCGAGGACTGGGTAAGTGGGAACAGAGCAGGAGCTGCTTTTGCTGGTATGCCACCAGTCATGTCTAGCTCAGTTCCACAATAAGAGGCATCACAGACTTCCTGGGGTCACTATGAAGTAAATCTGGGGGTTTCAGTGTCGCTTCCACAGCGTATTAAAGACTTGGTGGTGTTTCTCTGGTCAGTCTCAGAGGACCCTGAAGTTCTCTCTCCTTTGGTAAGGGTGGCTCTTCCCTGGGGGTGGAGTTTCAGTCAGGGATGATGGGAAAGATTTCCTATTATTTTCCTTTCTTTTTAAAAAGCCACGTCTTTCTGAGCTTACTGTTCTTCCTTCCCCACTTCCCAAAACCTTGTATCTGTGATGTAAGCCACTTTTGGTGTCAGAATCTTAAACTGTTCATTTGTTGTGCTTTTGAGAATGCCCATTTTTGTGTTTCTGAAAGGACAGTAAAGCTTCTTGCTACCTCAGCAGCCTGCACTGGGAATGATGCTTAAGGCTCCCGACAGGTAAAGGGTCCCCAGGGTTGGTGCTAGATGGTGTTTGTGTGCGAAGTAAGACAACAAAGGATATTTGCTCTCACGGGCAGAAGAAGAGTCTCTGTTTCTGTTAGTATTTCAATATCGTGGGCAATTTCTTCAAGGCCACCAGTATCTTCCCCTCCAGTTACCATGGCAAAAATCTCAATCTCCAGTTCAACCTGCAAGCCTGCAGCCACCTAGCAGAGACAGAGGGTTACTCACAGGTAAGGTGCATGTTTCATATACTTGTTTCTGATGACATTAAAGACTTAGTGCCCAGCACACGGGTTTGTGCTTGCCAGTCACCCAGTATCTGTTTCACTAGAAAAGTCAGCACAAAACATGGCAGCTTGAGAGAAAACTGCCAGGGGTTTGTATTTTTTTCCCTTAAACTTCCTTTTAGGTTGCAGAAGGGAAAAGGGAATTGGGGCAGCTGAGAATCAAGAAGAGAGGGCCTGCTTCAATAGGAATGGTTATAAACTAAAGGAGGGTGAGATTTAGGTTGGATATAAAGAAGAATTTCTTTTTACTGGGAGGGTGCTGAGGCACTGCCACAGGGTGCCCCAAGAAGCTGTGGCTGCTCCATCCCTGGCAGTGTTCAAGGCCAGGTTGGACAGGGCTTGGAGCAACCTGCTCTAGTGGAAGGTGTCCCTGCCCTTGGCAGGGTGTTGGAACTGGATAAGCTCTAATGTTTCTTTCAACCCAAACCATGCTGTGATTTGAAGTACTGATTTGTGGCTAGGGCTCTGGACTAGGAGGTTTCACGTGCCTTCTGGCACTATGTTCTTGCACAAGTCATTGTTTCTTGATTCCATGCCTGTAAAGGCATTGTCAAGAACATTGTCTGGTATGACCTGGATACTGTGGGGATACTGAGCAGCACAGTATTTATCCACACACAGGTGAAGAGAGAGACTGAACAAAAGCAGAAATGTGACAATTTAGAATGCTCTGGTGCTTTGCTAGGTAAGACTTGAGGTGGAGAATAGTTGCAAGCAGAAGAAATAGCTTTAAGAACTAAACTCTTCCCTCAACTATTGGGACAGGAGATGAAGTCTAGGTGTAGGACAGAGCAGATGTTTGTTCTAAATGATGGGAAAACTCAGGCAGTAGTAGCGTATCCAATTTACTTCTAGAAGAGCTCTCTTGAATCTCAGTGTTTCACCTGCTGCTTTCCACTGAACTTTACATGTTTACCCCTTCGCATTCTGGCACAGGCTGAGACTGGGAGTGCATGGAATGCTTGGTTGAAGGCAGGAGAGAGACAGTGGAAGGCAGCATCACTTTAAACAAATCATGTGTTCCTTGCCAGCTTTATTCCCAGCCAGCTGGTGGGAGAGGAACCCAAGATGGCCTGAGGGTAATAAAAAGCCAAGGATCGTTTGTGTAACCTACAGGTCCTGGTGTGTACATCACTCTCAGTCCTGTGTGTGGAGGTGGCTGCTTCACCCGAAACCTGTCAGAGAGAGAAGAGAATCAGTTTGGAGCAGCTGTTTCAGGCAGGTAGGAGGCATTGCTGGAAAGAAGCCAGCCTGCTCTTCCTCTGCTTGTGCAGCCAACAGCAGAATGTGTTAGCTCATCCTTCCTGTCACAGTGTACAACTTGGGCTGCAGCAGTATTCCTGGGCCTCTCCTCAGGACTCAGGTTTCTAACAGAAACACCCAAAGGAACAGATGAATGGGCTAAAGTCAGACTCCAGAGACCTCTTTACACTGACTGGACCTTACAGCAGCATGTGAAACGTCAGCGTGCTCAGCCTGCATACACAAGGGAAGCTGAAATGCACATTACATCTCCTTGGCAAACATCTGCGTGTTGCACACCCAGAAGTCCTACACGATCTTTATTTAATGCCCTTTTATATGATTCTATTGCAGACAGATACCAGTGTAAATTGTGTGTAAATAATTTCACAGTACCCACTAAGGCAGTAGTTTCACTTCTTCATTTCTCACTGATGGTTTCACATCTCTGCAGCCCTTTTGTGCACACAACTTCCACTGTCAAGGTCTCTGAAGGTCACTATAGCAGATATGACCTCTACTTTTGGAAGGCTCTGGACTTTATCCTCTGGTTTTCATCTCTACCCGAAGAACAGTTACCAGCCTGTGCTTGCACCAGAGGCTGTTAAAGGAAAGGCAGTAGAAGAGCCATTGCTAGTACATGGCTCCATCTTATGGAAGGCTCTGTCAGACTTCTAAACTGGCTGCCAGAATTCCTGTGCTTTCTCTGGAGCCTGGACTGTTAGGAGAAGCTGGACTAATTTTCATCAGGATGTCCCAAGTTTAGACTATGATATGAACAATTTGGAAAGCAATAGTTAGCTACTGTCCCTGTCATTGAAAAGCTCTGGCTGCAGCACGAGGCAGACATAGGGCAGAATTGCCATTCAGGAGCTTGCAGTTCAGCTTTCCTGTCAAAGCATCAGCTAAAAAGCTTAAAAGCTAGCCTGGACTTACCAGAATCATGGTGGTATTTTCCTTGACTCTCCTTACTGCTGTCCTTAACCAATGCTAATGTTGCAGGAAAAAAACAAAGACTATTTATCACCCGTGCTAAACGGAACCAGCTTCTGAGTGACCTGGACTGGTCTCAGAAAATAGACAAATGGGTGAGTTTGGCCTGAATAGCAGCTTTCAGTTAACTGCTAAATAAAATCAGACTCTCTCAACCTGCAGGAGGTAACTGAGGGTAGGGAGGCCTGAGAGGCTGACAACAGAGAACTTTGGTGGGCACAGCTGTCGTGGAACACAGCAATTTAAAAAGCTTGGTTTTGGCTTTGGGACTTTTGAGCCACCTGAAATGAAAGCCTCCCACCAAGTACTGAAATTCCTGAAACCAGCTGGTGGGATTATAACAATTCAAATGCGGCTATTTTGAAGTGACAGAGCTTAGGTGGAAGCCCAGAAGCTGTAAGGACATAAGAAACCTGTTGTTGCAGGCTCTCCTTTCAGCTAAAAAGCAAGATACACATAGCACAGCTAAGGCAAGTCCAGTTGAGCAAACTGAGGGTGAGAAAAAGATTTTGCCCTCTTTTCTTGTCATGGGGGAGGACAGGGCTCATAAGCCTAAAGTAAAACCACTGGAGTTGTGCTGGTGCAAGAGTAATGCAATGAACATGTGTGCAGTGTGACTCCAAAGGGGAATTCTAGAACAGAAGAGCAATCATAAGTATTTTCTTACTGTATTTATATATTCTTTAAGCTGCAGCTGGGTAAATAGGATCATTTCCTGTGATTTGTCATGCAAAGCAAGAGACAATCTGCTGGACTGCAGGCCTAGAAATGGACTCACTTCTCCTCACCCCGCGGGAACACAAGTACAGTGCTGGTTTGAGCCATGCACTGAATAAGGGAAGCGTGTGCACAAATCAATGCTTTATTTGCCATGTATTCTGCCATCACTGGAGTTGTTTCTCAATGCAACTAAAAAGACCTGTGTCTGCCTGAATACAGCTGTGCTCATTTCAACTGACTTGCAGCATCCAGCACCATTTCCCAAAGCCAAATGTAACACTGGTTTCCATGAAAAACTTTGGTCCCAGAACCTGAGAACTTCAGTGAGAATGAGTAAATCATCTGTATGGGCCAGGACTATGCATCCAGGGCCTGCTGGCCCTTACTGCTTTCCATCTTCCTAATAACATTCATATGCAACTACTGCTGAAGTATTTCTAACATTATTTCTTCTACCCAGTCAGTCATTATTAAATGATTCCAAATATAAGAATAGCATTTGTTATCTCACATTAATCAGATCAGAAGGTTGACAACAAGCAATGCATATTTGGACAGTTAAAACCCAAGGTACTAAAAAAATCAAACTAACCTTGAGAAGTTCACACCAACGTTCTTCAGGATCGCTGTGGCTGCATAGGTGCAGCCTTCCTTTAGTACCCCAAATGTCACGCTGGGTGGAATGAGGTGGAAACCACTAAGCTGCTGTCCTGCTGTTGCAAGAGAAGACGTGTTGACCTTTCCCGCGACAGGATCTTCTATCTTTGCAAACAGAATTAAAATGTTAGATAACAGAGAAAGTTGATGGCCATCAAGGTAAGTTTGGAGTTACTTAGCCTACATTTGACCTCTGGTCACTCATCCTGAAGAACTACAAAAAGACATTCTAATTTGAGTAAGAACTGAAGAGGCACTTTGAGTATTGTCTGCAAACTTATACTGGTTTGAGTTTTCAGACTATTAAGCCATTGAGATGTCTCAGGGGAAATGGGAGAAGTTCTGCTCTTCTGGAGTTCTCATGTGGATGCCTGGTGCAAAGTTTGGCCTAACAGCTGAGAGGAAAGGTACTTTTAGAATTGCCAGTAAACTTACGTATACCATAGAATCATTTAGGACCTTTCAGATGACTGAGTCCAACCACTACCCTTGCACTGCCAAGTCTCACTGAACTATGTCCTTAAGTGCAACATCTAAATGGCCTGTGAGAACTTCCAGGGATGGTGATTCCACCGCTGCCCTGGGCAGCCTATTTCAGTGCTTGCCAAGCTTTTTGGGGAAGAATTGTTTTTTATCTCCAGTCTAAATCTCCCCTGGTGCAGTTTGAGGCAGTTTCCTCTTGTTCTACGGCTTGTTCCTTGGAAGAAGAGACCAACACCCACTGATAAGGTCCCTCCTGAGCCTCCTCTTCTCCAGCCTAAACCCCCCAGGTCCCTCAGCTGTTCCTCATCACACTTGGGCAACACAGGTGAAGGGTCTGGAGCACTCCTCTGGACCTGCTCCAGCACCTCAATGTCTCTCTTGTAGTGAGGGGCCCAGAACCAAACACAGGATTCGAGGTGCAGCCTCCCCAGTGCTGCTGGCCATGCTTTTTCTGATACAAGTAAATAAATCCAAAATACCTTCCAGTATTGCCCCACAGTAAAGATTTTATGCAAAAGAGATGACCGAGAGGATATTAATATTAACAAAAAAAATGTTATTTTACCTTTTTATTTGGTATGGAGTTTGGTTTTCTCCCCTGAAGGGATAATGGTAATTTAACTTTCTCTGTTCTTGGCTGTCCTGCAACATTCACCAGCAGACTCTGAACTTTATGTTGTAAAGGTGTCTCTTGCGATCTTGCAGCCTGGTTTAGGCCTGGACAAGGAAGATTTCCAAAAGCACAAAAAACTAAGCATCATATTAAGCATAATCCTGAAATTCTTCTTTAGATAAGAGCTTTATTTTCTATGAAAGCATCTGATCAGCACAAGGACAGAAGAACTGGTCTCATTTCAGCGGTCAAGAAATCTGCAAATAGTAGTATGTAATTAATGTAACTAATAAGCCAAGTCGTACTGTATTTATTAGAACTAATCAGTGGAAATTTGCAATGAAGATACAAACACCTGTGGAAATGATTAAAAACAGAAGTGTCAGTACAAAACCTTAAGCACTAAAATTAACATCAAAGCCATTGCTATTCCAGAGGCAATGCTGCCTCTGCCATCAGCTGTACAGAAACAGGCTGCTCAAGTCAGATCTGCCTGTTCATATAACAACAAATTCTAGTCCAGGTCCCAAAGCAGTACAGCTTCATCAGCATAATCAGGTAGGAAGCACTGTCTCTGAGCAGGATTTATTGTCTTGAATGCAACAGTTCATTCAGATGTATGACTTGTATGTGTCTGACTCTGGGGTTAAGATGATCTTTGCTGTCTTTTAATCTTTGAACTGTGCTCTCCTCCATAATGGAGAGTCTGAGCATAGGGATGACCAGAGCAACTTAGATCTAAATACAGCTTTTTTTGCTTGACAGCCTAAGACTCATGTAGTTTATGGTAAAGTCTGATAACCTCTGGAGAGGAAACACATGACAATTATGGTGGCTGCCTTCTCAGGAGATGAACAGCTGAATATTTTGCATGGAAGAGGATTGTTTTTCTGTTTGGACTGCAAGGACCTGTCTAGCTGGAATGCCAAGTCCGGTCAGTTAGCCATTGTGAGGAGGCAGAAGTGTTACTTGAGAATAGCATCTTCTCTAGATTCCCCTCTAATTTCCAGACAACAGAACTGCAGGTGGTTGAGAAGGGCTTCCCATCTACACAGCTAATGGCCCACAGCATACAACAAAAAATCCTAAGCATGGACATTAGGGAAAAAAACATCAGCATTTCTTGTTTTGCCTAAAGGTGAGCAACATTTATGCTTTGACATTAGAAGTTAGTGTAGTTTTGGCATCTCTCTCCACACACACCCTCTCTTCTTGCCTTCTTGTCCCTCCCAAGGTGCTGCTCCTTTCATCACTTACCCCCTGGCTCTGGAAGTACAGGTGAGTACATACGCCCCAAGGTCTATGGATTATGCATAAATAACAGAGGAAATCTGGGAGGTTTGAAGGCAACAGCTTGTTGGCAGTAGTGGGCAAACATTCCCACTCCTAAGAAAGTGTACCAGAACGAGTGTAAGGAAAGGGTGAAGGGAAACCAACTATGAGATGCAAAGACAGATTTTGCAAGCATGCACTGCCAAAGTTCAGCTGGTGTTTGGCATTATGTGAGCACCAAAGGTTGGGAACAATTAAAGCAAACTAGTATCTCTCCAGTGGCGATCATCCAAAGCTGCCACCACACGCAGATGCATAAATAGAGGGAACAACAATAAACATAGCAAGGAAAGCAAAACTGAACTGGGATGTTTCAATGGCAAGGACCATTTAATTACAGCAAACTCTGTTCTGGAGTGTTCTGTTACAGATCTTCATGAGCAGGAATATTCAGCTTGTGCAATTTTTGTTTTAGGAGAGAAATTACTTCTTGGATTTGTCTGCAGTTCTACCCGTCACCCCCATGTTGTTACAGCAGTGTCTTAGGGTGAAGGAGAAAATCTCTGCCATTAGTTTTACACCCCTCTTCTGCCAGTCTTGCGTTTAGATGTATTCAGGATGCTGAATAGAGCTAGGTAAATTTAAGTTTCTATTGTAAATATTTTGTCAAAAGTTATAAGAAGATAGGTATTAGCCTGCTCCAAACTACATTCTGAAAGTCGGCTTTACCTGTTGTGCTGCTGGAACCTTTATTTTCTTTGGAATGAGCCTGCAGCAGGTGGTCAGGCGAAGATGAGCGATCACTCATGGTACTGAGACATTCAGCTGCCAAAGGGAAAATAATGGAATACTGTGAAAAGTGTTTTTTATACTCACCATTTTCATAAACATACGAAGAACAATTCACAAAGTCTTTGGCACTTTAGACAACCTTTGAAAGCTGTCTGCATGTGACACACTGCTTCACTGGGCAATGGGGATCAAAAATACATATCTTGTAATTAGTCATTTCTTGTTCTCTTTCTAACTGAGCAATAAGCCTTAAAGGGCTAATGGGCAATTTAACACGTCTGCTGGTGATTGCAATACGGTGATTCAAAATGAGGAAATATGGGAATTAGTGGGGGCTGAGAAGGCCCTGTGGAGGACTGCTTCCTGATAGGACTCTTTGCTGTGTATGAGCTTTAATCTCACTATGTGATTTCAGTCATTTTTCAGGGCTACTTTTCAAACAGAACTGAAGTGCTCCTCTCAGTGCTGTAAAGCTCAAACCTAAGATGATGGTTCACTCTTTCACTGCTTCCCATCATCCAGTCACTGATTTCTTCCTGTATCATCCAAACTAACTTCATCCTGCATGTTTCCTATTCCACATCACTTTTGCCCCAGTCCCCAAGCTGCCCCTTTTACCACTGAGTTTCAGAATTCCATCTCCCTTTCTTTTTTTTCCCTACAGTCAGACTAGTGCTTTTCTAAACTCCTCAGTTCTTGCTCATCAAGAATTATTGTTTATTCCACTGAAGTTTTTCTTGAGCACTTTGCATCCATCCACCACTCATTCATAGCACAGTCCCTCAGCTTTGCATCTTAAACCTATGGTGCTCCCACCTCAGTGTTGTTGGCAAAGGCTTCAACACATTAAATGTAAAAGTTTCATAGACCACATTTATATTAGTGGATTAAAGAGGAACATTCCCAGTTACTAGAATATGCTAATCTATACTTTTAACTTGTTAGAACACTGGTATGATGTTGACTGTGGAACTTAGCGATCTCCCCAAAAACATGGGTTACATAAGTTTTGGTCAGGGAAAAGCCCACCTTGATCTGGGAGACTGAATTTACGCAGCTCACTTGGTACTGGTGGATCTCAATGTCAGGGAGTGCTGCTGGATAAGTTTCGTGTATCAGAATAGATACAGCCATTGTGGTTCAAGTAGTTTATGTGTCAAAATGACTGGGAATCCATAGGGTCAGTGAGACAATGGACAAAACAATGAAGAAGACACTGAGATGTTGCCAGACAGCAGATTACCTGTACTGGGTTTCTCAATTGTCTCCACAGGGAAATTGCCATTTTCCTGTTTTTGAACCGGAGGAAGTTTCCTAGACAGTGCTTCCACATCAGGAAACTAGAGGAAAGTAAGAAAGAGGGTTTAGATCTCCCAGCTAAACACTCAGGGAGAAAAAAAAACCCAAAACCAAACCAATGGGTGCAAATGAAACAAATAAGCAGAACCAAAGTGGTGACTATAAAAAAGATAGACATAAGTAAACCTCAGATTCCAAAGTACATTTGTGAGTATGCTTTATGCACTTACAGCATTTATCAAGTGAGACTACACTAGGAAAGTTCCCAAGGCCGCTTTTAACCCGGGAGGGTGAGTCTTATTAATTCCCTTTCTAGTTATGAGCAAGAGGTTTAAGATGGGTAAGTGAAAAGACATGAGGTTCAGCTTTTGCTCCAAATCGGACTCTTCCCAGAGCGCATGTAAGGAATCTACAGAGTTTGTACTCAATAAACATACAGCATCTCCAAGATACGTTCCCTTGGACAACGGCATATAATTCTCACCATTAATTCTGCCACAACTGTTCTCTCTGTAATGGTTTCTTGAGATAAATTGAGGCTGAGATACAAACCCAAAACTATTTTTGTGGGAGCAGGGCACTAACTACCTGGCCTAGCACAAACTCCCCCACTTTTCAGCTACATTACCTTTGCTAGGAAAAACTCCTTGCTAAATTCTGATTCAAAATACGGAGGAATTATTTTGTATCTTATTGCCATCAAGGACTTCTTTTCTTCCTCAAGTTCTTTCCTAAGAAAGTTGTAGCATTTTTAGTAAGGAAAAGAAAGAAAAACACGTTAGAACTGAGTTCACACTGATTTTCAGTGTTACATTGAGAACACTGAGGAATGGAGCTGGTAAAGGCAAGCAATATCAAATTATATTCTTTTTATTTGCAATTTTCTCAGTGATAGATCAACAACAGGCTGCTCTGTCATGCCCAGACATTGCCCTCCTCAGCTGTGGTGGAGATGATTTATGGAGGAGCTGACCAAAATGCATATGGACAGTGCTTGGCTGTTAAGGAGAGCTCCTCCTCAAAACATGCTCTAGTTGTCTAAGTCTTATGGAACACATCTGAGACTGACAATAGCATTTTTTCCAACCTTCCACCAACCATTTACATGAGAATTGGTATTTCAGATGCATTGCTAAAACATGTAACACTAAATTAATCTGGTTTCTTTATCACAAAAAAACTTCGATGTCTCTGGATACAGAAAAAGCTGTTCAAACTTCTGAAGATAAGATTCACCAGAGTAAAGACCAGTTATGGTTTCAGCTTGATTTACTCCAGTTTTACAATGCTATAGTTACACTGACTTGCAAGGTCTAACATCAGCTATGAAATCATCACCCTTAATGATATTGAAAGTTTTGACACTGGCTTTAGAGCCAGAATTGCACATGGTGTTCTTAGGTACTGACTCAGACACACACACTTAAAGCAGTTCTTAAAATAGTATGCAAATCAGTGTAAAATGCTGTATCAGAATATAAATCTGAAATTATAAGAGTTTTTTATCTCATGCAAGTCAGAAAGTAATTAAGAAGTAGTATGAAAGAGAACATTTTCAATTGTTATTCAACCTTTCGCAAAAGTACGAAAAAGCAAGTTTCTGATCGCATTAGTCCATCACCATTTCAAGTTGTGTTTAATTTAAGAAAGACTAAATGACCTAAATAGATGTCAAGATAATGATTTTCATTTTGTTGTGAATTAATGTGCATTACTGGTAACTTTCTCTATGTTAATCCTCATTCATGTACCATAATTTCTACTTCAACCTTGTGGCAAAGATGAAAAGCAGAATCCTGGGCTGCATGAGGGGGAGTATTGCCAGGCCCAGGGACATGTACCCTTCCCTTCTGCTCAGCCCTGCTGAAATCACACGTGGAATTCTGTGTCCCTTTCTGACCAACCTGATACACAAAAGGGCTACAAAGCTGATTTAAGTGCTTGGAGGATCTTTCAACTACAGAGAGTCTACAAAAGAGAGTTGTGAGTTTTCCCTTGAGAAGCTGTGAAGCACCCCCATGTGACAGACGTGCCTGGGATTCTATTTGAACAGCTGGGCTTACCCAGTGGAATACCCAAATCTTAATGTATCAGCATTTGAAAATGTTCCCATAAATCATTTTCCATCCTGGTGGCAGAACCAGAAAACAGAACACAGAGCTTCTGACTTCAGCCCTGTTTGGATAGTGTAAGTTATCAGTAACACTGCTAGGTTTCGAAAAAAGAAAGAGAGACTTCATCCATCCATTCAGTATTTCTGTTACAGAGAACACCCATTATTTGCCAGCAATGCTAGTGGACCATTACCCAACACCCAGTGAAATCAATAACAGTCTTGCCAAAGGCAGACTTAAGTTAGCTCATAAAATAAATAACTTTCGGTCCTATTAATGCTATTACCTGTGCTCTTCTTTTCTCCTCTGCCACTTGGACACTGGTCTTAGTCCTTTCAGGCTGGTATATCGAATAAAGGAGTGAAAATGAGAAAACTAGTATTATGTTTTTTAAGCACAAACATACTTACAAGATAAGCCTGGAAAATTATGAGAGTATGTTTTGTTAACATCTCCGGTGACTCCTGACTTGGACTTTGATAGTTGGTACAAAATTGTTCACTCATATCTATCTCTATATATATCATATATAATTTTTATTATATTATTCAAAGTAACCTTCAAAATCTTTTTCCAACAAACTTTGAAGCATCTTTCAGATAAAGAGGCACAGAGAGACAAAATAATCATAGGAAAAGGTAGTGTAATGTTGTGGTATGTCTAGAGATGCAGGTGCCAGACCTTAATGACAGCCAGTTAAGAACATTGCCTTGCCCATGTGCTTGGTTCCATCCTCTGTGTTACTCACATTTGCATCGGTTATCACTGGTCTGTCCTACCTGCACCTCTGCTGCTGGTCCTCTCCTTGCGTGGCGATTGTCTTCGCTGTGTGATTCTGTTGAGGAGAAGCCACTGCCTGTTCATACAGCTCAGTTATGTGAGCTGCAAGGTGAAGAGTATTATCGAATGTGTGTGGTCTGCTAATCACTGCTAAGTGTTATGAATAAAAACCTTAGAAGGATATATTTTTAATGCATCTTTCTGTCACTTGATAAAACCTAACAGATTCTGTACCACTGTGAGGGAAGGGGAGAAAGAACCTCAAATTCTGGACATTAACAGACAGGAAATCAAATCAATGTACAAAGCACAAGAGGCAGATTAAGTTTATACCCCCTGTATTTCCTGAAATCTCTTTATCATAAGAATCATATATCGTAAGAATCATATATAATAAGATATATCTTATCATAAGAAATATCACCATAAGACACAAGTCAAACATCTGTCAATAGGAAAAATTGCTGATATTCAGTCACTTTCTGCCAGGGGAGCAACGTTCCATGTCTCTATCTCCTACTGAAGAAAGTAATGTGGGCTTTCAGGAACCTTTATTACTCTCAGCTTACTTAAGTTGTGCTTAATTATATCTCTGAAGCAGCCATAATCAACACTTACGGAAGCAATTACTAGTTCAATATGTAGAATGGAGAAAAGCCAGTCTTTCCTTATTTAAGGCTGTGACCAGTTCTGGGGCTTTAATAAGGAGCTTCCCTATCCTCTGACACCGTCTTTTACAAAATGTGTTGTATACTTGATGCTTTGAACCTAAAGAAATTTCCTTGGTTGAAAAGAAATTTCTGTGGCAAAATTTAGGAGATTAAAGTATTTGAATGATACAATCCAATTTGACTATGACAATGTATCTCAGCGTTTCAGGGGATTTGGGCAGCTTTTTCACCACAGAAGACTTTAATTTCTATGCTTCTTCTATTTTTAGCTTTTAAAGAGTTTTTCTTTCCCAGTATCATCTTCATTAATAACGTTATGTTAAAATCGCACCTCCATTTAAATCAGGAAACTGGGGAGCAAGCATTTGTTGCAGCAGTTTTCATTTACTTTGCACAGGATGCTTTTTTTAACAAGCATAAATATTCTTGACAACACGGGAAGGATAGAAAAATAACCCTTTAAAGGCTGGCATCACTATGGGATTGAATACTATAACTTTTGCTATGGAAATGTGAGTCAAAATGCCAAACACACATGCCTAAACATAGGAATTGTTTTTTAGAGGTACTGAAACATTAATGCTAATAAGTTTTAATCACCTGTGAAAATCACACAGAATTATCTAGCACATAGACAAATTCACCTTCATGTTCCTCCTTTAAAAATAATACTACAGTACTTTAAAACTTACTATGATATTTTACAATTTAGAAAGATATTCAAGTTTTATTACCTCTATCACTGAGATTTTCAATTGACTTCTCCCAGTTAGGAAAGGACTGCAATGAAATGGAATAACTGTGACCATTGAGAAACAGACTTCACAACAACAGCATCCTGCTCAAAGGATTTCCATCCTAAAAAAGTGTTGTTATCTGAGAATGTGACTACAAGACTGGAGGTATTTCAGTGTGTTAGAAAACATGAGTTGGCAAAAAAGGAAATGAAGTACAATTTCCCTGGTCTAAAGAGGTATTAATTTCCTTCTTGATGACCTACTTCACAGATGGCTTTGTATTTTATATGGTTGCTGTTTATTAAATCAACTAAACCAGTTCATAATCAAACTTGAATCTGTCTGCAAGGGATTTGAACCAGATCTAAAACTCATGGTCACAACAGGAAGTCAAATGGAAAAAGTGTCCAGCAATTTGTAGGCTTCATTACTGAGGAGCAATCTTGTAGTTGGCTTACAGTAAAGTCTTTGAGGGGTAAGCAACTCTAAACTAAGCTGTTTCCTTTATTCTCATGCTATCCCTGAAATCCAGAGATCCTATGACCAGGCAGTCTAGGTTGTAACAGAGATAGGGAACAACCAAGACTTGTGAGGAGTGCGACACAGATTCCTAGGTCACAAGAAGGTCCACAATGAGACTCTACTGCTCAGAAAAGAGTTGTCCAGTGTGAAATCTGTACCTGGAAATGTGCTTATGGTAGCCAGGACAACCAACAATAATTAAGTCACTAGATAAGTTCATTGGAACCAAGCAGCATGTGAGATTCAGCACTTGGATCTCATCAAAACAAATAGAAAGAGGCAGATGTAGTTACTGACACATCTCTTCTCTACGTTCCTCTTTCCAGAGGATTTGTGAGCTCCTTCCAGGTTCTTTTGCTAGATACTTCTTTTCTCTACTCTCTTTTTAAGACTTGTATGTCACTTGACAATAATGAGCAAAAAAATAAATACCAAGGCTTTTAAAATCAAAAAATAGGCTTTAATTTCAGCAAATGAAAATGCTATCTTGGCTAAAAAGTTCAGAGACAGATTCTAGAACAAAGTTAAAATAGCATTATAACATTCTAGAATAAAGTTAAGATCTATCCAGAAAGCCAGGAAAAGGAAATTAACAGCATTTAAAAGTGGAAAGATTTCATTCCTAGTGTTTTTTCATGTTGAGACAAGGTTTAAAAGGTAGACTGTAAGGGTAAGATGTGTTTGTTTGCTAGAATACACTCACTTTTGAAAGGTCAATGGAAGTGAATATTTCAACTAACATGGCTAGATTGCATTTTTCAAGTGCCAGATTTTTTATTTCAGTATGTCTAAATTCACTACATGCAGGTTATTTGATTAAGTGGAAATAAAAGTATTTGAGTCTAAAAAAGAAAATGATGCTTATTAACTACTAAAGATTTAGGATGTGAATTCACAGCATGAAAGTTGCCAAATTTGAAGGAAGCTGTAGGAAACAAATTATTTAAAGAACTGAAAGAAAGCAAACTGATCACTCTTTCCGTAAGATGTAAGCAGTGTTTCTCTCATTCATACTAATTCATTCCACCCACTTCTGTTTCTTTTACCACTCATCTCTCACTAACCTCACTGTTTCCTGACTGCTACTCCAAGTCCCTCTTCCCCTATTTAGCTACTTTTCCCATTACTTATTCTCCTCCTTTTCTTTTCATGCTCTAGTAATCCGTGCAAATGAGCAGAGCACCTTTACCCCAAAATACAAATGCTTCTCAGCAGTGATAACAATATTCTTTCAAATTGTTTTCAGATTATCTCAAAAGCAGGGCTTAAGCTCTTACTGTGGAGGTGGCTGTGGTTGAAATACCCAGCTGCAATGACAACAGACTGGAAACATTCCCATCTTAACGTGGGGGAATATACACATTTCAGTAATTTTGGCCTTTGTGTTTCAGAATGATTCATTCCATAGAGCCAAACTTCTGAACTGTTTTGAGGGCTGCTACCCCAAAATGGTAGTAGTGCCATGCAGCAGCCCAGCTGAATGCTGAATGTGGCTCTTGCTTTTCCATTAAACTACGGCAGAGACAGCACTATGCTTTCCTGACATTTGCTATTAGTAGACAATGATGTGTTTTAAGACTGACACTTCCAATACAATACAATGGTTTTGTTGGAAAAGGAAGTTAAAAATGTAATTTTTCTCACTGTAACCAGTTCAAGGAGACTTGTGGCGTTCTTCTTTTCCTCTTCAGTTCGTGGTTCTTTTATGTTCATTTCTTCTAGCTCTTTTTCCTGCTTTAAAATGTTGTCTGTATATTCCTGGTGGAACAATGAAAAAGAACAAGAACGATGCAGATGTTTTCTTTGCATAGGTAGGCTTAAGGGCACATACATAGGGAAAAGAGTTGGAAGTGACCTTAAACATTATCTAGTTAACCCTCTGCAATGGTGGGCTCTTCAAAGCCCCATCCAACCTGGCCTTGAATGTTTCCAGGGATGGGGCATCCACAACTTCACAGGGAAACCCGTTCCAGTGCCACACCACACTCATGAGTGAAGAATTTCTTCCTAATATCTAATCTAAATCTCCCCTCTTTCATCTTAAAGCCATTGCCACATGTCCTGTCACTACACAGCCTTGTAAGAAGCCTCTCTTCAACTTCCTTGTAGGTCCCCTTTAGGTACTGGTCTCCTTGGAGACTTCTCTTCTCTAGGCTGAACAGCCCCAACACTCTCAATAGCATGTCTTTGCATGCTATTTCTCAATGTCATAAAGGTCCCATCTATCAATTTTTGTGAATGGATTATATAGATATTTAACAGTCTGCACAGAGAAATAGTTTTTAGGTCAAAGAGACAAGTTTTTCAGACAGGGTCTTACTTTGCCAGAATCACACCAAGTGCTACAGAAAGGAATGCTGTAGAAGCTCAGTTGGATGGAAAAAAACGGTCCTTAAAAAATGTTGTCCTAATACACCACTCTGCTAGAAAGCTACATGCAGTGCCAAACTTTATGACAGACAAGGTCTGCAGAACCAATCTGTTTCCAGTTCTTTTTCATTCCTTTATACCTCTTATGTCTTGAAGGAGACAGAGGAAGGAAGAATACCTCTTTCTTTAGATCTTGATTTATTTCTGAAAAAGTGAATATTTGGCTAAAAATTTAAGATACCTCTTTCTGGAAAAAAAAACCAAACATTACTTAAATATTAATATATGAGCAATGAGAATATTTCCATTGCACATTAACAGCATTATTACAGCAGTGTTCTTGGTGTCAGTAATTGCAGTTCTTCCTTCCCAAGGTAACCCAATGGCGTTCTTCTTTCTCTAATAGCCAACAACAGATTTGGTCAATGGAGAGACTCAGCTTGGGATTGTGGTGTTACATTAATAAATTATAGAACACGTGTAATTTGCTCTTTTCTAATTGGTAAGTAATAATGAGGTTTTTGTTCTAAAATCTCTTCTAAGAGCATCCTCTCAGTCTGAATTAAAGAAATCAATGTTTGATACCAACACTGTAAACCTTCTGATAAGGATCAACTGCAGAACTTTCAGATTCCACCTCTGAACACTTGCAGACGAGGTATAGCTTCCACCTTGTTTGAACAAGTCACTAATGAGGGATGGACACACACTTTGTCAAGAAGGCTACACAGCTATTTTCTAGACATGGAGAGATTGACAGAACTAAGACTTGAACTTGGAAATTTTCTCTACTGATTTATGAAAACAATCACACAGCCAAGACTACAGTGTGTCTCAGTGACCAAATTAACTGTAGAATTATGGTGGGCAAGAAATTCTTATACAACTTTATAGATTTCAGTTTGTAAGGCTTTGTGAAGGGAAACAAAACTTAAGCAAAGTAACATATCAATATTGACAACATGGATGCTATTGTTAGTGTACTATCTTTGATGTGTACTGGACTGGATCCGATGTGTTTACACAGAGAATAGGTTTCACAAGAGATAAGTAGAACAGTTGAGCTGCTTCAGAAATACACTTTTCTTAGAGCACTTCTCTATGTATGAAATGTTGATTGTTCAAACGTAGAAAACTTTTTTCTTTGCCTCAGGTATATACTGCAAATGCGTGTCACCCACTTTGGAAGAATAAATAAATATGATTGTACTACCTTGAGGGAAAGCTGCAGCTTTTCTCTTAGTTCATCATTGAGTGGCTTATACTGGAACAGCTGACGGATTTGCAGTTTATGAGGACATTTTCGCACAGGTACTGACAAGTGTGCCTGCTCTTTGGATTCAACGCAGAGACCCCTCCAAATACATGTTCTGGCTGAGGGATCTGTGATCTTCCTCTGAACATAGACAAGAACAAGCAAAAGAGCAAGAGGCTACTTATATTACTGGCTAAATGCACATACAGCAATGTGTGTCTCATCTGAAAAGCACATGCTCTCCTTATAGCATCACAGCTCTAGACAATAAAGCCAGTAGATTCCTGGCCACAATTTATCTGGCAAGATGAACTCCCCTGAAAATTACTATATTCCCTCACTGAGTGTAAAAGAAGCCCAAGAAGACTGCATTTTCCCTGACACAGCCTACCCCTTGCTTGGTCTGCTTAAGAAACTAAACTTAACAATGTCACGCTGTTTAGAGCTCCATTTCACAGGGACAAACATCTATTGCTTAAGCAGGAAAAGACAATTTTGGAAAAATTATACCTCAGGAGGAGAATATGTGTCCTCTTGGGTCCTTGGCTGAAGATTTGGAGGAACAATACTCTCTGGTTCTTTCTTCATTTCCCAGGGGGAAGCTTCAGCCAAAGGGCGGAGGACGGTAATACATAAAACACCTGGTTTAAAGGCAGATTTTTCCAAGAATCAGTTCAAATCAAAAAATGATGGACAAGCGTCTCCGACCTCCAGAAAAATATACTCACCTAAGCGTAAAAAGCTCTTACCATCGTAGTAAAAGTCCATGTGAAAATGTGATCCTCGTGGCTACAGATACTATTGGATCGCTGAGGTGATTACAGAATACTTGGAACTAGTTCAGACACTCTGACTCTTTAACAACAGACTGCCTACACTTCTTGATTTGACTCTTGGGTGTTGTATAGTGTGTGTACTTCACAGTCTAATTACTGGATGGATTCCATTAGAAGATGATTTGGTTTTATTGTTCTGATTAATTTTAATGTTCATAAAAATATTTTTTCCAACCCAGCCCAAAAATCTATTTAATCTACTATTATCTATCTCAGAGGTAGCCTTCAAAATGGCTATTGCCATTGAGGTACTTTATCACAATGATACAAAATTATGAAGCTTGCTCTCAAGGCAAATAGAGCCAGTACTGTGAGAGGCAGAGTGTGAAGTCTGGAAAAGCAGATGTGCTACATGTGCTACTATGAAAAATGAGAGCCAGTTGTGAGCAAGTTTTCTTGACTGGGATTCTCACTGGGAAGGTATCTTCTCCATCTTCCCGATCTTCCCACCTTCTGGATCTTTCTGACTATCTCAGTGCCCTTTTCTCTTTACCCATGGCAAAATTATTTCATTAAGTTTTTACAATGGGGAATCAGTCATTACTGTGAATAGAAGTAGCATTTAGAAGTGTACAAGACCTGGTAAGAGCAGTAGGTGGGAAAGATGTTCCCCAAGCTTATGTTATAAACCTTTGAGAAGAAAATACTTTATGGCTTGAAGCAAACTATCATCTCCCCCCATCATAAGCAGAGGAAGCATATCTTCTTGTCTTTTTTGTTTGTTTTCTTAGGACCTTACACCACCACAGTGTATTTCATAGAAACACAGTATCTCCAACTAACTTTGCATTGATTAGCAATCATATTGGATGTAAGCTCTTGTACTGCTACTACAAGGTGGTTGGTGTTATGTACTGTTGTGTTTTCCCACGAGCTCCTTTCTCATGCTTCACCAACAGAAGCATGGGCACTTGCCTACCTGGGGAAAACCATTTTGGGATTTCCTGCCCAAATAAAGAGTTTTGAAACTTCTGACTCCACTTTTGCAATTATTTCTGTTATTAGTTTGTCAGAAAAGTTTCCTACCTGGAAGCTCTTCTACAGGATCCTGCAAGACAGCAGCAGCAGGATCGCTATAGACCTTGGCCAGATACTCTTGTACATCCCTGTTCCGTAGGATCTCAGTTCCAGAACCATCTGCTTTGATGATGAAGAACCTACACAGCCAGCCACAGACTGTATCAAGAAAATGGGACTCCCACATGATGATATCAAATGTGGAGAGTACTGAACAAAGGAAGCACAAATTTATGAACGCTGCACAAATACAGAGTAGTGAAGGAAGTGTAAATCTAGGAATCCACTGCAGGTTACCTGGGGACATGCTCATCATAAATGATGGGTTTGTTAACTTCTTGGAGTGCTGCTGCTGAACTTCTGTCCTCCTTGTCATTGGAGTCAATGCTAGGAACACACACATTTGTGCTGCCATCAGCCATGACCTATAATAGAAATTATATAAAATTACTTGAGTTATATGATATTTGCTTGTATCTTGCAGTAACTTGCAGATACTTGCAGTAACTTGCTGCTGAACTTTAATATGACCTAGCTAAGTGAAAGAGCCAGAAAAACCATATTTCATGCTGAACAACCTGAAAAAGAAATGAAAAAGAAAACTGAAAACACAGTGAAAAAGGCAAACCAAACACTTCTAGGAAGATGGGCCATATCATAAACACTAAAATCACATGCTGACATTTAACAAGGCTCAAGGACTGTTAGTTGTCAAACAGGGCCATCCATGTTTACATTCCACATTCATCATACGTATCTGCAGGCATCAGCAGGCAACTTCACACAAAAATACTCACTTGCTGGTCAAGTCAGGTAACAGTATACTCAGCCACTGATGTATCTCTGTGAGGTATATATGTATCCATGTATATACACCAACACACAGAGAGATATAAACAAATATACATGTAATTGTATATATGTCTATATGCTAATGTATTGGTTAATGACCACACAGCACATACATATATAACTATACATAGATTTATATACAAAAATAAATGTGTATATATAAATATGTGTATATACATACGTACAGGCGTGGCTGTATATATAGGTATATAGGCAAATGTGAATAAATATGTATACACATCTATATGCATGTGGATATATGAAGAGATATAGATGATACAGATACAGATTATATATTTGTATCTGTCTACCTATAGATATATATATATATTTATAGAGGGAGCCCTTTTCAGGCATTCATTCACTTTAAAAATATGGTCTCAGATTATCTTCCGATAATACTGAGTGAATTTCTACAGTATATTCCTTCTTGAAAATACTATGTGATTATTAACTAACATGTCATTAACATACAAATAAGGTAGCTAACAATGAATAATAACCTAACCAGGAATAATAATGCCTTTGGAAGATACAGTTTAAACCAGGGTGATTCAAAGGGCAGTCAATGAACTAACTGAATCTGACATACCCACCCCACACCTTTTTTACTGTAGTCTCAGGTGTGACTAGGACAGAGGAAAACTGACCCTACTACACCTGTGCCTGGTTGCTATCTCTACCAAGCATGCAGAAGGTGAGAACTGGATAATAGCTGATTGTAACAGCAGGCAAGGCAGGATCCAAAAGCTGGATGCCTATCATATCTGTGCACAATGAGAAGCTTAGATCCATGAGCTGTTACACGTATTTTATCCACGTGATTACCCTCTCCATCACATGAACACTTACCCAATGAAAATGGGGTCCTGAAAATAAAGTGGTGGGATGATGTAAATAAAATATACTCCATTAATGGCAAACCCAATGAAACTTGTTTTCCCTACAGTTGTTCTTCATGTCTGCATCCTCTCATACTGCATTAGATCTCATCTTTCTTACTACCACCCATATCCCCTATGATTACTGCTCCCATGATGCCTTCAACTGCTCCCACAGCCTCCTCAACCCCCTTCCTTTGTTCCTTAAGTATCAGCTGAGAAAAAGCAGGATGTGCTGATGCTGATGCCAAAGCAACTTCCATGCTGCTTTGAATTGCACTGATTTTATAGGAACTTGATATCTTTGAAATTTCTATCCCTCTGGTTGATCAGTTCAAAATTTATTAGGGAGAGATTGACATATATCATAGATTATACAAGCACTGCTTCTTCAGCCAAGTTAAACACTGTTACAATGAGTATGTCCAGAGGAACCTTAGTGCTGTTTTACAGGAATATGGGAAACTGGTAATGATTACAGTTGCAGCAACAGAAAGGATACTCTAAGGATGTCACACCTAGAAGCTTTAATGAGAACCTTACTTAGAAAACAGTATGCAGGTCACAGACACTTAGATTAAGTTCCTGGAACTCAAAACTAAGCACTAACCTAGCTCAAAAGTATCTCTTAGATGTGAAAGGATCACAGGACAAAGAGTATGACTTTAAAGACTGAATCATTCCTTTTACAACATTTGCCTTACCAGACAGATTAGGGTATTTCTATGGACTTTCTGAAAAGCAAATGTCTTCATTTGCAGAGCTGATTTTTTACTCTAATCCAAGTCATGCTAATTAAGGTTTGCTTACAGGTGAGGTGAACTGAAGACCATGTGTTTTATTTCAGTCTCTCTAAACAGGGGAAAATCCCTAAAAAGGGGAAAATCCCAAAAAAGGGAAACCTATCACATACTCAAGAAAATTTCAGAGACCTGATTCAGAAGCTGATCCCTTCTGGCTAGCTAGGCTACTTTAAGTATTACAAGGCTTAAAGCTGACTATGAGAGATGTTTATGAGAAAAAATTACTTAAAATTACTTGTTCCCTTCCATTTATTTTACCTTGAAAATATTTCCTTCAGTATCCATCATTTCACAAACAGTGCTGGAAGTGTGTTTCATAGTGTATCTCCCTGGTTGTTTTTCTTCTTCCTTGCTGATGAAATTGACAACTTCATGGGTATAAACTGCTGAGCAATCTTCATCAATGAAAAGGGATCCTGTCTTCGTAGGTAAAACCTATGAGAGTGAAAAAGGGAAGAGGTTCAGTCCTGGAAGGTGAAATCTTCAGCCCAGAGGTACCATGAAAATGAAGAACAGATGCAAATCAAGAGGAGAGCTTTCAGACCTTCATCACTGAGTTATCCAGTTTTGAAGGACTGAAGGGAAAGAAGATAAGGTCCAGGAGGCAGGCTGATGTTAGTCTTTGTAATATTTTTCTTTGACTTAGGGAAATTTAAGATTGTGATTTAACTATACTATACAGTTGTGAGCTAGTATCTAAATATTGGCAGGATATGAAAGAGATAGAATCACAGGATTTGTGAAGGCTATAGAAAAGGGAGTTAAAACAGTCAAGGTCAGAGTTGCTGATGGCAGGGAACTTGTAACACAAAGATGAATTTCATTGTCGCAAACTGAAAATAATTCCCACCTGATATGTTCCCTGTGGCTTTGCAATAAGACGTGTCCCATCTCCAAAGATGGTACAACAGGTACCATCCTCACAGTTTATTATAACAGTAGCGAACTCGGGATTCTCTACTTGCATATATTTCACCTTCTTCATGGTGGCTCCTGAGGGTTTATCTAAGAAATAATACAGAACAATGAGACACTGAAATTGTTAATGCTCGTAATACGAGCTCTAAGATGTAAAGAAGCTCCTATTCAGCATCACAAATCTTGGAAAACAATCACATTGGTATGTTAATCTGGCCATTGCCTTCCTGTTGAATAAGCAGATCAGTTCGAGGTCAGTGTTTTGATTTTTGAAATCATAGAATGGTTTGGGTTGGAAAGGACCTTAAGATCATCCAGTTCCACCCTCCTCCCATGGGCAGGCACACCTCACACTAGACCATCTTTCCCAAGGCTCTGTCCAGCCTGGCCTTGAACACTGCCAGGGATGGGGCATTTACAACTTCTTCAGGCAACCCATTCCAGTGCCTCACCACCCTCACACTAAAGAACTTCTTCCTTATATCTAACCTGAACTTCTCCTTTTTCAGTTTAAACCCTTCACCCCTTGTGCTGTCACTGCAGTCCCTAATGAAGAGTCCCTCTCCAGCATCCTTCAGATACCGGAAGCTGCTCTGAGGTCTCCATGCAGATTCTCTTCTCCAGGCTGAACAGCCCCAACTTTCTCAGCCTGTCTTTATATGGGCTCTAGCCCCTGATCATTCTCATGCCTTCCTCTGGACTTGCTCCAACAGTTCCATGTCCTTCTTATGCTGAGGACACTACAACTGCGTGAGAGCAGAGTACAGGGCAGGATCACCTCCTTCAACCTGCTGGTCACACTTCTTTTATGCAGCCCAGGGTATGGCTGGCTTTCCAGGCTGTACAAATCCCACAGAGAGATGTTCCTGAACACTTCCTGTGAATATACTGCCAGCCAGAAGAAACACGAAAAACCATTAGCCTAAATTATTACAGGCAAACAGAAGTTCTACTTCAGATAAAACTCAAATCAGCTTGCTTGCTGAAAAGAGGGCAATGAACATACTAGAACTCCAGCACTGTGGGCTCATGGTGAAGGTGGGCCATGAAAGAAGGAAATTTGCTTGTTTGAAGCTATGTCATTTTTGCACTGAATACTGCTGAAAAAAAGACCAAGCAGACAAACTAAACCTTGACTGCACTAGTGAATTGTTATTTAGGCTACTAGCATAAGCTTTCTTTAGTATATATTTTGACAATTATCTGCTTCACAAGACAGATCAAAGACAAGTGTTCCCCTTTTAATTTTACCTGTTTCCTCACTATGCTTGGGTTCAAAAAGTTCTTCACAGTTTTTATATGATGTCATGATCCTAGTGCCGTCAGCATGATCTACTACTCTGCTTCCATCGAGCTTCTCAACAATTATCACTTCATCATCTCGTACAGTCATAACCTGAAAGAATGAAGGGATACTCATTTATTTAGCACTGTGATAGTTGAAACAGCAACAAGAGTAATACAAGGCATCATGTAATAACATTCTGAAGAAGCAACTGCTACTTTATCTACTTCAGAGACTGAGGAATCACATTTTCAACAAAATTTAAAGCCTCTGTATTAGTAACAGTGTAATAACACAACCTCTAGCCTATGTGCTCAAAAACCAAAAACAACTAGTATGATGGCAGCCCTCTTAGCTTAGTAGACAGTGCTATAATAACACAAATATAGTAATACCGTTCCATCAGCTGGGTCAGTTGCCTGATAGATTAAGAGTGGTTTCAGATCCATTCTTTTTCCTTCCTCAGTGCCCACTTGAATGCCTGATGGAGTTGTTGTTATCCAGGTTCCTGCCTGTTTCACCTCACCTTGCTCAGAATTAACCACATCCTGTATAGTATTTTCAAACAACTCATCCTTGGCTGGGTGTAATTTGTTGGTTTTGTCATTGGCTTTCCCTGCTGAAACAAAAAATTTCTGTATCAGACTTGGTATTCTCTAAGGCAAAAGAAAATCAATGAAGTGCAAAGATTCTGTGAGTACTGGTTTTGACAGAGTTGAAAGAACAACTATGTATCAGGCTGGAAGGAAATTACAAGTCCTGTTATTCAAAGGTGTGCCCCTGAACTAACCTTATTTAATGTGTTCATTAATGACACAGAAAGAGTGAAGAGCGTGCTACTGACATCTGATTGTGACCTGACTTTGGAAAGGAACTATTAATGCAGAAGGAAATCTTAATGGATTACAGAGAAAAAAAGCTTCCAAAAGTGTCCCATGAGCTTGAAGATAAAACTAAGAGGAATTTGATACAGCTTATTAAAATAATATTTAATGCAAAAAAGAATAAAAATCTACTTTAGACACGTTTGCAACAGTAGAATAAAAGAAAGACCTGGAGGAATCATCCATACAGAATGATTACAAGTTATCAGTGTGAAAATATGCTAACAAAAAAAAGGCAAACACAATCTTGTGGTACATCAGAAGAAAACGAGGGGAGACTCCATTGTGAAAGGGAACTGGAGAGAATAGTGATCATATTAAGAATGTGATGGAGAACTCCAGTCTCCCATATTTTGGAATACGAAACTTAGATTAAGGGTATAGCGTTTACTATAAATTTGACAAGTGGAGATTAAAAGTGTGTGGGGGAAAGCAATCATGATTAAAGGATATACACTGGCCACAGACAATGAGACTTAGAAGATGGTTCATCAGAGATGTTCTCAAACATCCAACCACTTACCCTAAGGAATATCCTAAGAACAAGGGCTGGATTTGATAACTCAGAAAGTCTCTTTCTGAGAGACCTTTCTCTTTGTCAGCAATTTTTATTCACATACTTCCAATAGATTCTAAGTTAGTATTATGATGGGTCATAATTATTCTGTGCACCGAGTAGCACTGAGGGTGTTTTTGAACTACACTCTGAGGTATGAAGTACACTTTTATTAGGTTCTTTCTCAGTCAAACAAAATAAGGTAAGAATGGTTATACTGGCACAGATAACAAGTCTATACAACCAACTGCTAAATTGCCTTATAATAGTAGTTGCCTTGAAATACATACAATGAGAAGGAAAAATACACTAAAAGTCCTCTGTGAAAAAGCATTTCTCAACACCAAGGCTAAAAAACTGTAACACTTAAGTAAGGATTTGACAAGATTGTAGTTACAAGGATTTCTTTTAAAAGCCTTTGTGTTGAATCCTTTTGGTACCAATGTACTTCTTACATAAACTTTTACTTATTAGAGTCCTAGCATGTTAAAAGAAAAATAAATCTAGATTAGAAGAAAAATTATTTGCTATGAAGGTATCAAATCAGCAGTGGAGTACAGATAGATTTGTACTAGCAGAATTTTCAGACTAAAGAAAGATGCCCTTTATTAAGTATCATCTGCCTTTCTAACTTTATCCAAAACAATGGAATTATTACCTTTCTTAGTGCTGGTCTCAGGTAAAAGATCAGATTCTGGTAACAGTTGCATAACATCTGGAACAGCGGGTGCTGGTAGGACAGGGCCAGAATCAGGACTCCTACTCACTGTGCCATCAGCAAACAGAATCTGCAGAAATCAAGGATATACTAGAGGTTAATATCACTACAAACACCAACAGAAAGTCTCAAAAGAATCTGCTGCAAATGCAACAGCCACTGCAATATTGTGGGTGTCAGAGGGGAAAAAAAGTAAAAACTCTCAAAATGAATACAAGAATAAAGAAGCTCCCTAAAAAAAAGAGAGGAGGGGAGAAGAGGGAAAGGGAGGGGAAGGGAATGGGAGAGGGCAGAGAAGCGGAATTAATCCCATTAATCATTGCCCAAAGGACTGCTAATTGCTGCAGTTCACGTATATAGTGTCTTACTTTTATAATGACAAATAGGCATTATAAAACCAAGTAGTAAAGATTATTCTTTGACTATTTAAGTGGTCAAAAGTTGACTTTTTTCTTTGTAGCAGTGGTAATGCACATGTATCACCATACTGATCTATATTCAGGTATTCCACATGTTTGGGATTACTGTTAACTTTTTAGCCATCAAGACAGCTAACAAAAGGAAGTCATAGTACTTTCTATTACAACTGTTTTCTGACATCTATTGTCCATTACACTCAAATCTTGATATGCATGCTCCTGTGTGGTAGACAAAGCCTAGAACTGCCCCAACTGCCTCTGAATTCATTTACAAATCAATATAGATGTTATAGGGAGAAAGTACAATGTACAAAACAGACAACATAAAGAAACATCTCAAGAGTTACATTTACTGATCAGGAACGTAGTCCTCAAAACCATATTTAGGTATTTCCCAATCCCAAAGTTGCCTAAAACCTTCACATGCCTAAAATTTTCATCATTGGAATTCCCTATGTGCCTTAAGTTCTTATTCTGAACAAAGCCAAAAGCATGTCTTGACATGGCTGCATAACTCAGTGGTTACTTAAACCCTTCATCTACAAACTGGACAATTCTCTATCTCAGTTGACAAGCGCAAGTTTAAGGGTAATTGCACACAGCCTGCTTTCAATTAATTCTATTAAACCTACCTGGGTAGATCCATCCATCAGGTACTTTATGACAGTTCCTTGACTGGTGATGACTCTTGACACCTCTTGTTCTGCTTGCCTTGCCACAGATGTATATAGATGAGAGTTCTTTACTTTTTGGGGATAACTCTGCCTAACTAGAATTTCCCAAGTGGTCTCCTTGTCCTGTTCTCTTTCAGCGTCTTCATGCTTTACTTCACCCTTTGTAACTTCATGTTCCTCCTCCTCTCCAGTATTCGTAACCTCTCTCTCCTTTGCTTTGTTTGCCTCGGCCTCCTCTTCCTTGTCTTCATTTGCTTTGCCCCCCCTTTCCTTTACCACATCTTTGTCAACTCCAGCTGCAGTGGCTTCACCTTTCAAAATGAAATCAAATTCTGAAATACTTAATACTGCACAGCACATTCAAACAGTGCTAAACACCCAGCATCATGGCTTCTACAGAAATTATGCAATTTTAGGCAAGTAAGGTTAACCCTCCTTGGCTTCCTCTCTAATCCACAGAGTAAGTGACAGACTGTGTGTTGGGTATATGAATGAGTACAATTATGGTAGGTGTGCCACAAGATGACATGGATGAGTCCGTATTTGCTGTTCACCTCATCTATTCAACATTTCAACTTATGCTCCTTGCCAAACTGTGTACGCTTGAAAACCCTCTGCACCTTCTTTACTTCATACCAGACTCATTAGAACGTATTTATACTAAACTGGAAAAATCTGGCAAGCTGGCTGCATCTGTAGGAACTTTACTGGCGGAGACAGAAATGTGATCATGCCACTCTATCCAGCACTTGTCAAGCTGCACTTGAAGTACTGCGTCCAATTCTGGCCTCCACAATTCAAGAAAGATGCAGAGACTGGACGGGGTCCAAGAGAGGGCCACAGAGATGACAGAAGGGCTGGAGAACCCATCCTATGAGGAAAAGGTGAAGGAGTTGGGTCCCTTCCTCCTGGAGAAGGCTAAGACAGGACCTCTTCACAGTATTCTAGTACTTAAAGGGTGGCTACAAAGAGGACGGAGGCTCTCTCTTCATAAGGAGCCACACGGAGAAGACAAAGGACAAGGGGTACAAGTTGCACCAGGAGATGTCTCACCATGATATAAGAACAAAGTTTTTCACAGTGAGAACAATAATTCCCTGGATCAATCTCCCTGGGGATGTGGTAGAGACCTCACTGCCATAGGTTTTCAAGATGCTACTGGACAGGGTGCTACATATTCTCATCTAGGCTCCCCTTTCTACAAGAAGTTGGACTAGATGATCTTCCAAGTTGAGCTGTTCTATGTTTCTATGATTTTGACATAAAAAGGGAAAAGATGTCTGAGAAGAAAAATGAGGGAAGCTTTTATTAGCAGTTCAGATCAATGTGGCCCTCCAAATATAATCCAGACATTCCTCTCTCACACGATTATAAATTTGTGCTGGATCCTTGTGTACCATATTATATTTATGAATGCTATTTAATATAAATGTCTTATTTTTTGTTAATTTATATGCACTGGTCTTACCGCTTGGCTGATTCTTAAGAGGTATGTTGTTTCATCAGTTGCCAGGAAGACAAATGACTCTGTCAAGTTTTATGCAACAGCTCACACATAGGATATTATAGGTAATAGGAATTACTACTGGCATCTACTTGGGGTGTGTGTGATAAATCTGTTTTATTCCTGGATATGGCTACCTCTGAAGTTGTGCTGATCTATTTTCACATAGTCAATATATCCAATACAGCCTGGGCAGGACAGATTTGTATTAAAAGACATCTGGCATCCATTCATATATATATGTGTATATATATATGCATTTATGAAATATGAATTGAATTTGTGTATTTTTCTATATTCCAATATACATGCAAATTCAACTGATTATTCGACATGACTCCCATGTGCTTTTTAGGATTGCTGTTTTTATGTGCAATAACTTGCAATTCTAGATTTCAATTTTGTTTGAATTGAAACATATTATTTATGTTGCAAATACCATTAAATAGACATTATGAGAGACTTGGCAATCCGAGACATTAAACTGGTCATACTATTACATCTAAACACATCAAGGCAGAAACTATTTTCTTCTGTAATTTTAACTTGGTTTAAATTCCTTACTCTGCAGTGGCTCAGAATACTAACCTCCAGAACTTTCACCAAGGAAAGTTATTACTAGTCCATTGGGACAGGAGACGTTCAAACCTGAGAAAGCAGGAGCATCGGACGTCACTTGTGCTGGAGAAACAGATTCTTCCACTTCTGTCTACAGAAACATGAATTAGTTTTATTCCTGTCATGGTTTAAGCCCAGTCAGTAACTTAGAGCCATGCAGCCACTTGATCACTCTCCCCTTTCTTCCTCCCCCCCCGGCTCCTGGAGGGATGGGGAGGAGAATCGAAAGAATGTAACTCCCGCAGGTTGAGATAGGAGCAATCCAGTAACTAAGATATAACACAAAACCACTGCTGCTACCACCAATAATAATAATAATGATGATAAGGGAAATAGCAAGGGAAGAGAATACAACCGCTCACCACCTGCCAACCAATACCCAGCCCAACCCCAGTAGCGATCTAGCCCTTCCAGGTAACTGCCCCCAGTTTATATACTGGGCATGACATGCTGTGGTATGGAATACCCCTTTGGCAAGTCTGGGTCAGGTGTCCTGTCTCTCCTTCCTCCTGGCTTCCCCTCCCCTCCCTGACAGAGCATGAGACTCAAAGTCCTTGGTCGGAATAAACATTACTTAGCAACAACTAAAAACATCAGTGTCACCAGCGTTGCTCCCAGGCTGAAAGTCAAAAACACAGCACTGCACTGGCTACTAAGAAGGAGAAAAATCACTGCTACTGCTGAACTCAGGACAATTCCATATTTTAAAAGAATGAAGAAAAAGAACAGACTACAGATTTCAGTTGTTACAAAATATTAAAGTGCTTTCCACCACTCATTTTTAACATTTTGAGAGTTTATGGCTTCTGAAGTGGAAACACTAGCTTATTTGCTTTGGTTGTGCTATCTTCTTTCATTCCTCTTCACTAACCCTTGAAGAGCAACCCTTACTAACTTTATTCATTTTGCTGAGTCACTGTGTTATCTTATGCACAGTGTTGAGATGACAATAAATGGATAATGTGAAGCAGAAGAGAAATAATTTTGAAGTTGCACATCCATTATTTTATCTATAATCATTAAAAGAGCACAAAAGGTAAGCAGAGCACTACTTCAGTCTGCTGCAAATACAGCACTGACTTGAGAAAGGAACAGAAAGGAATGTTTGGCAGTCAAAACATGGAATGCTCTTCGCATTGCTCCATAGTGGAAACTTTTGGTGACTAGAAAAGATGAGGCTGACCTAAGGAACACATGAAGACCCTAGAACATACAATGGACCCTTTGATGCCATCCCCCTCAAAACCTATGACACTACGCCAGGAGTCATCAGGTGAAAACGGTTCAGGGCTGCAGACAGAAGTAACAGAGAGAACTTGTCCTGAGATTACCCCATATTCTTCATTTTTAGGAATATAGGGAAAAATTGGCAGATGTTTTGCCACCTATCCTAAAAATTTCTAGGGCTGAAGCTCTCCCAGCAAACTATTCCAGTACTTTACCTTGGTTAACCTTATTGACATTTTCTTACAGATTAGCCTGAATCCCTCTTGCAGAAAATTAGTTTACTTCTGACAATTTCTTCTGATGACATGGGCTAGCAGAAGAAATGATGGTGTCCCTTTAGCTCTTTACAGAAGGCTATTCTTTCTACTCTTGATCAAATAAACCCAAACTAAGTCTTTTAATCTTTCTCTACCCATCAAGTTTTTCTAGACCTCTGTTTTTTCTTGGTGCTTTTCTAAAAACTCTTCAGTGTGGCTCATTCTTCTTGCAGTGCAATATCCGTAACTGGACACAATACCTCACCTGAAGCCCTACCAGCCCTGAATGGAAAATAACTTCATGTATTTAGCATGCTGTACTCCTGTTTATTCACCTCAATGTGGTCTTTGCCCTTCTCACAGCAAGATGGCATTGTTGACTTAGGTACAGCTTGTGATCCCTTCCCACTCTCGGACCTGTTATTGATAGAGCTGTTACCCATTCTGTAGATATATTGAATTGCATCCTATTTTACAGACCATGTCCATGTGAATTTCTCTAGCTTGCTTTAGATTCTAATTCTGTCCTCCAAAATACTTGCACGATACTCACACAGAGGGTGCTGCATGCACTAATGATAGTCTCTGTCAAAGACATTCTAAACCAAATAGTAAAAAGCTTTTTGGAAGAAGAGGAGGAACTCAGATGTTCTCCAGGCAGAATTCTAATGGCAGGGGTATTTGCTTGTATAGGGTTCATTTGTGCCACACAATTGCTGTATATTATGCTGAGTGCTGTTTGGCAACCCCCTGCTCACTTTCCATGCTCACGCTCTTTAAATACCTAACTAAACTTGTTGAAATTAGGCAAGCAGGTCTTTCTGTGGATATGGACAGAATATATGTTGAAACCTTACTTCATCCACTAGGTATCAAGGAAGTAGCGTAGGTACATCGTGTTTAGAGTCTTCCAAGTCTATTCTTACAACTCTCAGTTTGTATTCATTCTTATCTTATTACTCTCTCCTCTCATTTGCTTTGTAATGGAAGCTACCTCTTTTTTCTAATAAACCTGTACTGCCTTTAACCCTAGTTCAGGTTAGATATAAGGAAGAAGTTCTTTACTCTGAGGGTGGTGAGGCACTGGAACAGGTTGCCCAGAGAAGTGGTAAATGCTCCATCCCTGGCAGCGTTCAAGGCCAGGGTGGACAGAGTCTTGCATGAGATGGTATAGTGTGAGGCATCCCTGCCCATGGGAGGCGGTTGGAACAGGATGGTCTTAAGGTCCCTTCAACCCAAACCAGTCTGTGATTCTATCATTTACACATAAAGTCATAAAGGCAAGCTGCCAATATGCATATCTGAGAGCAACTGGATGAGTAAAATATATCCTTAGAAGCACCATAAGTAATTAGGAATTTGTGAAGGGACAGTTCAAGTCCCTCTGAGAAGAATCTATGCTTCTGTTTTTTAAGTTTATGTATTTGATTTCTTGTCGTATCTTTTCTGTCTTCGTTGGATCATGTGTCATCTCTCACCTTTTCTTCTTCATGCTTCACCAGGTCCCCAGGAGGTGGAGGGCCTGTTTTGCTATTTGCTTTTGCAGATGGCTGAGATTTTCCTGATTTTTGTTTGATGGGCTTATCTTTTTTTCCTGAAGGTGAAGTAACAGGAGAAACTATGGTTGGAATATGAATAGAAGGGATGTTCAGAATTCTTGCTAAGACAGGATCCATTTCATCATCTAAGGAAGAGAAAGACGATATTTTTAATGCAAGTAAGTTTCATAAATATAGATGGCCACAGTTTATTTTTTAACAATATTTTGTACACTAAATTTTACCTTAGAAATAATAACCTCGGTGAGGGTGTTTATTATTTTAGATAGAGGGACTGACTATATTAAATTATTCATTATTCCATAGACTGACTACTTGTCAGCCTAAAAAACATCTTGAAATTACTGTGTCCCACAGGTCAATGAAATGAAATGAATACAAAGGTATTCTGTAAAACATTTTTGTTTCAATGAGCCGACATTTCTCTTCCATCAAAGAACCCAGCCAGCTCTCACCTTCATGCTTTTCTGAAAGAACTTTTTTGAGTCATCTTTTCTTGCTTCAAGGCAACCTCAGTCCCAAACCAACAAATCACAAAATAGCACCTTGTCTCCCATCCACACAATCTGAACAATTGAATTCTTGTTTGTTTTGGAGAACATGTTACTGCAGATGGAGCAACTTATTACCCACATCTTAACCATACTTATACAGGTAAGAACTGGAAACACCAGTGAGCAAAACACAGTGATCTCAGAAACCACTTTTGAAAACCTTTTTAAAATAAGTAAAGCAAGCTTGATTCGCTTAGTAGTTGCTGCGAACTATGAAGTTTAACAAGTCAGTCATTTTAACAATGTCCTTAAGAAGACTTCCAAAAACACTTGGTTTTGTTTGTTTTGGTAAAATTACATTTTAATTCTGCTTCTTCCCATGAACAGTATTATTTAATATGAAAAGTGTTGCATCAGGCAGGGAAAAGTTAAATAACTCATTGACAAATTGCCATCCAGATCTCACATTCAGGCAAAGAAGGAAAGAAATGCATCTGGAAGCACGACAATGGAACCATTCTGGTGTGACATAATAGCATTTTCTCGAATGTAGATGAAGTGTTAGTATATTTTTGGCTAAAAAACTTAGAAGGTAGGCCTGAGTGCTACTATGTCTAGTGTTTCCAGAAAGGTTTTGACATAGATGGTTTTAGCTCTGCACATTTTCCTTATGGATGATTCTACATTTCTGGCAACTGAAAAAAGTGACCCAAAACCTAAGATTCTAAGGCTAGAAGAAACTATTATTATCTGGTAATAAACTCCTATTTTGACTTGGATAACAAGCCTTCCACCTCAGTATTTAAGCCTTCAATCTCAGTATTCGTCTAGGTGCCAGCATTAGGGAAACACAGAGATATCTGAATATATCCATGACCTTTAGTGTGAAAGGGAAATTTACATCACCACAAAGATTTTTGAAATCCCCATTTTCATTAGATCGTGAGTGAGAGTCTGGTGCTTTGTTAGGTGACTCTGCTTTCCTGTACTGAAATTATGCTGTGTGGCTTTTATGGCTTATTGGAAGTCTGAGGAAAGGAGAGCAAATCTGTTTCTTTAGTAATAATCTAGAGATAAAGTCTCAGCTAATTGTATAAAATAGGAAAGTTTAAAATTATCCATGGAGTCTGTTCTGATACATGTCCATTTTGAGACAGCATGGCCATGCAAGAAACAAGCAGTAGTACCCATCTCCAGGTGAATGGTGGGAAGAATCAGCTGACTAATAAGCTTTGACAGAGCTAGTACTCCACAGAGAAGTAAGATAGCTTAAATGAAGGATTCTGAGGCAAATGTACAATAAAATCATTAGTGAATGTAGTCCATCTTGTCAGATGAGTATAAATATCCATGTGAACACTACAAACTGTGTATAAGCATGGTCCTACACGTAGCAACGGAGTTACCATGCACAGGTACCCATGCTGTGAAATGGAGCATGCTCAGGTTCAGATGACACTACTTCCCAGAGTGCTGAATTAAAGAACAGAAGCTATTATAAGCTCTTGACCCCTAAGGAAATTTCACCTACCCCTTTACTCTGATTGCCCTGAAAAAAGAGAACACAGTGTCAGAGGATAACAGTGAAAAAGTGTATTGTTGAAACTGAGGAAAAGTGTCTTCAGGAATCTGAAGGTTTCCTTCCTCCTGCACAGACATGCAGGTTTCTAACACTTGGAATTGTACTCTCATAATTTTATCAAAGCACGAAGAGCAAGTGCAAAGGTGCTGTAGTACCCGGGGGTGAAAGCCCTGCAGGTGCTCAAGCAGTGCCTGTTTCACAAAGCAGTGAGAAGCTCACTTATAAAGCTGGCTGTAAGGTGGTCTGAAGTTAGATACTGGTCATGCTAGAGAAAACAAATGCTCATTCAAAACTTCAACAAATATTAACATTTAACCAAGAAATAAAAGATACATGAAGCTGCAAACAGTCTAAGGCGTTTCATCTTAGCTTCCCTAAAGGAAGATGTAAGAGAAAAAAATGAGAAAAGCAGGAAGAAAAATGAGCATTAAAGAGGTTCCAGAAACTTACTTTTGTAATGCAGGGAAAAGAAGCAATTTGCACCCAATGTAACCACTCGGTGGAGAGAAACTGTGGATTACATGGCATACTGTTCTACATTAGGGATGGATGGCATATGAGAATGGTCTAAACCAGAGTATTTCTGGTCAGAATTTTTCTGAACACTTATGGTTGGAACTACATGACCTTAAAGCCCTTTCCAACCCTAACTATTCTATGATACAAATACCCACAAAAGGAATTAGGCATAAGCAAGTGATTGTAATAAATCTGCAATCAAAAAATGTCAGCAGCGCTGCACTAAAGCTCAACATGGCAAGGATTATTCTGATGTAGAACAGGATGCACATGATAGATGTGAGAAAGCCAGAACATTCCAGCTGACATTTTTAATTAGACACATCTCACTTTCATGCAAAAATACAAGTTTTCACAGTCCACTACCTTGTAAATGCTCTCTTGGCCCAAGTTTTAAAAGTTATTTTTTAGTCATTAGTTTGTAAAATGTATTTTAAGAATTAAAACTGAGTGTACAGTTGAATGGTTTGCCACAGACCACACAAAGATGCAGCCAACTAAATGTTTTCAGATTTTAAGAGCTGAAAAAAGCTGGGATTATTTTCTAATCAGAGGAAGGCTTCATTTTTATCCTTATGATGGTTTCAGTAGTCTTTCAAATGTAATGGAAACAAAAAGCTCTTGGTAAAAGAAGATGCTATTTTCACTGTGGTTTTGTGAAGCAATTGCTTCCAGTTGGTGAATGTGTTTATTGAAGAGCTGAAAGAAATCCCTCCTTATGTCTGCACAACTGTAACCTAATGTCTAACTCCTCATGTCAAATGAAAGTTCCATAATCACCTCTGTAACTTTACAAAAATATTATTTCTTGGAAAACCAAGGAGACACCTCGCCAATTCACATTTGCTTTGGCTCAAATGAATTGGCTGATTTTGCTGGGCTACTTAATAACAATACTTGCAACTTTCTCCCTGCACTGCCCTGTTTTCACAGGAAGCAAAACATCATTGAGACCTCTCTCTGTTTTGAAATTCAAATCACAGAATATTCTTGACAATGTCATCTCATCTTGAGCCTTGCTAAAAACTCCCCACCATGTAGTAACAGCTGCTGAGAAAGGCACAATTGCATGCGACAAATTATTGGGGTAAGGAAGGAGTGGATGAAGAAAAAAAAATTAAGCAAATAAAAAGAAAAGATTTCCCTCTATGGTTCTCAAATATCCACTTTTATTTGCTTACTTTACCTGCTGTCTTCCCTGTAGGTCCGTAATAGCTCAGGGACAGCTGGATTCCATTTTCCAAGGTGGCTGAAAAAGATCCAAACTTGCTCACAGCTTGCTTCTGATTTTCCAATTTTCCTTTTAAAGAAAAATTGAAATTAATTTTATAGATAGCAACACATACCAGAACCACCTGACCTGCAGACCAGTGACTGGTGTGGACTGGTGTGAACAGGAGCACCTCCATGTGGATGATTAGCCTGTACAATAGCCTAATGTAGGATGGGAAAGCTTTATGTTTATATATATATACACACACATATATATATGTATGTGTGTGTATGTATATATAATATAGAGTAGTATATAAGTCAGTTTTGTGTAATACAACTGTGACCTTCCATCTAGAAATTGCAGTTTAATTAGCTAGGGATTTCCAATATGGGGAACAGCTTCTTAAAACTGTGAGGAGCAGCAGAGAAGCCTACAAAAGAAAGTTAAGGAAGGTACTCAACACTTAGCCATCCCCAAGGTCTTTCATCAACAAGACACATGTTTAGACCTTGCCTGCTCCTACTTACTGTCTGTCATTGCAATATTCATTGGTGACTTCACCTGTGGAATGCTGTCTTGCTATTTTGACTGCATTAAAAACCTACCAGGTCACCATTCAGCCACTGCCAAGTACCACAGATTGATTCTTCTCTGCCCTACTGCCTTTCTGTGAGGTACTTCTGTTTACAGAGGAGGAAAGCCTCCCACTCATGGCAAGGGAATACAACTTGCCTCAGATGCTAGCACACTGGTGACTGGAAGTACCATTTGGCATTCCCCAGAATGATACAGGTCTACTTTCAGAAAGGCAGACATGAAACATCCCACCTGTGGAAGGGATGCAAATTTTCTATTCAGATGACCTGTAATTACATCACTGGTGGTAGCTGAAGCCAACGAGAGGAGCAAGAACAGGATACTCTCTAACACTGTTGAAGATTGAACACCTACTGAAAGTTATACTTTTCCAATACTCTTCAGTGCAGTGAAAGCAATTCCATAGTGCTTTTGGCAAATATACAAGTTGTTACAGACTTGCCTCCTTCTTGGAAACACCTGGTTTCAGAAAGGATTTGAATCCAATGCTTTTGGAGCTTTAGCAAAATATGAACCAGCAGCAGAAGCTGCTGAACTGCAGAAAGATCTGTTTCCACAGCACAGGTCTTCAGGAGGCACTAATGCTATGCTCATCTGACCCACAAAAGCAGGTCATGTTCAAAGAGGGAAGTCTTCCCTTTAAAGGGCAGACATTTATTTTGGTCACAAAGGACATGATTCAGTTTGCATCTTCTTAGGCTTTCCCAGGCCATATTAAGATCTGAAGGAGACTTCCACTAAAGAAGAAAACTCTTTTCTAAAGGAATGGTGACTCTTTTCATTGATTTCCTTGCTTTGTAAAAGAGGCTGGTTTGTGCCTATTGCTGTACTGTGCTTCTTTTCTTGGCAAGATCCCTCTACATGGTGCTTAATTCAGCCAACTGGATTTCTACTTCTATTTACACAATACTGATCTTATTTACCCTCTGCCATTAGTAGGAATTTATTTTCTATTAGTTGATAAGGTTTGCATCCAATTACAAAATATGTCAGACTATTAAATTCTTTGTATCAGTAATGCCAATCCACTAACCTGATCTCATTTTCTGTTCTTCATTAATTTCTTGCATTTCGATTTCTTTTAAGTCTTTCTTGGGATCTGTGATATGAATGAAGAAATTGTGGTTGTCTTTCATCACTCTCACCTTTACCAAGGTTAGACCTGCAAAGCAACAGAATCCTGTTATCGCTCCCACCAGGCTTCAGAACAGCCCTGCACCTGCAACTCTAAAGCACACAAAGAAAAATAATTGCTCAGAAGTGGACTGCATTGCCCAGCAGCAGACCAAGAAGACAAAATAAATGTTAACGCTGAGCTTAGCCTAAAAATTCAAAAGCTTCCTGACAATTAGATCTGAGAGACAGCAGAACAACCCTCTTGCTTAGGTACACTGCATTTGACTAGACAAATTATTGGAACATGCATTCTTGAAATATCATGCATTGGCTGCCACTGAACAGACAAATACAAACTGATTTTTTTTTCTCCATTTCCAATTTTCTGATACTTTATTTATCTATCAGTTGCTAAGATACTACAAAAAACCGTAAACACTAGTAGTGATGAGAGGCTGAAATGGAATTACTGGTACCCTCACAATGTCTTTACTGAATTTCTACTACTGGGACATGAAAAAGCTTTTATGGATTAAGAAACTATGCCATCAGTCTGTAACTGAGTCAAAGCAAAGCATAAAGAATTAACAAGTCACCTTTTACAAACTCTATCTTCTCTACTTGAATCTGTCCTCCATCAGACGGGAAAAGATACTGGGTGGTCCCTGATACTTGAATGACATCTTCCCCCATATTGTAGCCAAGAAACTGGAAAACCAAGTTTTCAATTATGCGTAAATGAGAAAGGCAGAAACCATGAAAGAGGTAAATGAAGGTCAGATCATCAGGATCCCGCTGTTCTGATTAACATTTTTTTGCTTAGATATTTAACTAATGTAATAATGACTTTAGCAAATATATAGCATGCTATTCTCATACCCAAACACTTTCTCAGTTACTAGATGAAGTAACTTGTTCCACACGAGAGCAGAATTTGGTCCTTCAGTGGTATGGTGCCTTCATGGAAGCTGAAGACTAGCTAACACATAATAGAAAGGAAAGCAAAATTCTGGCTAAGTACAAAGAGACAAAGTACAATAGGATCAGATAAAGGGCAGATAAAGATTCAACTTTCCACCTTCTAGATCTAGGAATTCAGACACTGTAAATCTGATCCTGAGATTGATGTGTCTTCTAAAGAGCCACAAATTGGCAAAAATTAGGGGAGTGTACCCAAGTTCAGATTGAAATATTATGTACCTCTGAGTCTGAAGTTAAGACTAAAACATAGTGACACACATAAGTATTGGATGCAAGGCGTAGACTCTGCAATTAAAAAGCAGTGCAAACAGCTTAAAACCTGGACAAAACTAGTGAAGAGTTCCCTCTGTAAAAAATACGCCTCTGCTAGTACAGCAGGTGGAACACTTTGTATTAGGTCACTCCAAGAATGAATTTTGAAACAGGAAATGGAAGAAACAGTTAACCCCTCCTCCTTGACTTCCAATATGAACAGCCAAAACTTCAACTAAGTCTATCAGTCCCCGAAAAATATGGGTGTTAGAACAGGACTTTATGCTCCCCCTTCCCACCCGCTCCCATGGAAGTCACTTTTTTAGGCAAAATTCATCCCATACATATATTTTCCATGGGCACATAAACATGATCAACTTATCTCTGTGTTCGTATCATATACACTAAAAACCATGAAAGTTAATTAAATAATCTTGTGTAGTATAATCTTAAGCATCGGAAACTGCTTTCCAAAAATTTTAGGAAAGGAGCTGCTGCAACAATGGAGTTAAACATGACCTAGAAGGCTTAATTTGCCCTGAACTCCAATGTCCCAATGGATAATAGCTTTGCTGTAATCTTGACTATATATATAAATAGTTAGCAATTTCCTAACGTAGTGCACTCCTTACCTTATAAACTTTCTCAGAATGTGGTTCTGGGATGCTGGGATCCTCCTTAGCTTTTGCTGACTCTTCTTTAAACTTCTCTTGCAAAAACTTCTTGTTGGAACCTTTACTTTCTTCATGTATTATCTCCTGCCCTTTCTTTTTACCTCCCAGAGTTTCTTTTCTTCTTTTCTTTTCATCCATAAGTTGTTCTTGCTCTCGTAATTGCTCCTGCTCCTGTTTCCAAGCCTACATTAAACATTAGGAATTCCAAAGACTGTGGTCCTCCTTGTATTACAAGATACTTCATATGTGCATGCTGAAAGTACAAGTATGCAAACTCAGAGGAATCAAAGTTCAGAGTCACCCTAAGACATGCCTTCCAAACATGTCGAAAGGTTTAAATAATACCCACTATATTGTGGCCTACAAGGATGCTGGAGAGGGACTCTTCGTCAGGGACTGTTGTGATAGGACAAGGGGTGATGGGTTCAAACTGAAACAGGGGAAGTTCAGGTTAGATGAAGAAGTTCTTTAACTGTGGATTGTGAGGCACTAGAACCCATTGCCCAAAGAAGTGGTAAATGCTCCATCCTTGGCAGTGTTCAAGGCCAGGCTGGACAGAGCCTTGGGTGACATGGTCTAGTGCGAGGTGTATCTGTCCATAGGAGGGGATTGGAACTTGATGATCTTTAGGTCCTTTCCAATCCAAACCATTCTATGATTTTGCATAAAATTACTGACTCATTCAATACATGGGATCAGGTCTCCTGTGGTGAAGAATAACTATCAGATGATTATTTGTATTTTATGCATTCAGTCACAAAAGAATTACTTTGTTGTGCACTTTTCCACAATGCTCATCACAGAATCAGAATGCATCACTGGTATTAGCTTATTCCCAAAATGCAACTGAGATAAAATGATCTTATTCTTTTACACAAAGAATGAGGTATCAATGCCAGAATTATCAACTTGTACCAGGAATATCTGAGATTTTTCAGAGTATTTAGGGATTTGCAATATTTTTTATTCTAAGCATACCATAGCACAGCCATTTCTGTGGAAGAAATGGTAAGCATTCACAGTTATATGTTAGCCATTAGTCTAATTTGCACCCTTACAGTTCAAGCTGAGTACCCAGGCACTGGTTAATATCATTTCACATCTACATTCCAATATCAGTACTTTAAGTGCAGAGAATTACACACTATGAGAAAGATAAGACATGCTATGTCTGTGAAAACTCAAAAAAATGAAGTACAGAATAAGGGAGCACAACATTAATTAATCTAGATTTTTGCCAATTAATGGATAGTGCCAAGGATGAGTTGAAAAATGTGTGTTTAACTCCTACCTCAGCCAGAAACTGACTGTGTTGACCTAGGTAAGTCAAAAATCTGTAGCCTATGACCATGGACTACATCTATAAAACGTGATTCTCTGCCAGAAGGGAACTCTGAGGTCATACTTACATTCCTTAATTTCAAAGAGCTCAAGAAAGCAAAAGTAGAAATCGGGTACGTAAGAACTTTTATGAATCTGGATCTATGTTTCCATAGCTTTATAACCAGAAACCTCCAACAAGATGTAGGATATTACCCGTAACTCTCATTTCCCAATATTGCAATTGTGAATTGCCTTCTGAAACTATAGTCTAACTTCAAACAGCCTTCTCTTCAGAAAATAATGTAACTGAATCAATAAGGAATAAACTAAAGAAAACAAGTACACAAAACATAGCCAAGAGCAGAAAAACTAAGAGGAGTCAAGCCTATGCAAGAATGAAGGCTTACGTTCCTAAGAAAGAAGTGTTATTTAGTCCGTTTCAGAAACATACTTATTTTTGCCTCACCTTTAGAGAACCTTCTCTGATAAAAGGACTTCTTTCATTGTTGGACTGAAATTCTGGAATGGTCCTCATTATACCCTCAAGTATTGATGCGTTGCCTTTGAGAAATGAAAGGGGAATAAATGAGGTTACAAAAATAGGAAAATTGAATAATTTTTAAAAATGGAAAAACAAAAAGGAAGTGCAAGTAAATTATATTTAAATTATATATATTTGAAAATAGTAAAAGCATAAAAGTAGAATAAGGGGTTTTATTTTTTTTTTAAATGAAATAAAAAGCCTGTTCAGGTTAGAAGAAGCTTCTCTCACAACTAGTATTACTAGATAGTCACAACTGGTGTCCAAATTTGCTAAACAATATATCAACATGTTTAAAGACTGACTCTCTGGTTCTTGCTGTTGAAAGCTTTGCTCCTGAAACAAGTTTGTGTTTTTTTAGTAGAGAAGCAATGTGCAATGAACAGGAAGCTGTATTTATTATTTGTGCTGCTATCATTGTTTCAGAATCCAGATCCAGGGCTTCAACCAGCTCACCCTGAACAAGCTCAATACTGGAGTCAGACAAAATAATAAGTGAACAAATGCTTCCTGAACCTTCAAATCTTAACTAAAGAAACACCATATCCCCTGTTTACTATTAGGTCTTTATAGCACCTTGACTTATGAAAAGGGTATCTTTCTAGGTGTGTGGTTTTTCTATCATGCCTGGAAACCCAAGATTTACCCGCTAGAAAAGATGAAGTATGCTACCAGAAACTTGTAGTTAAATTACAAAGTAGAAATTGCAGTGTGGGTTACAGGAGAGTCAGTGTTCTTGAAATCACTTAAAGACATTCTTGCCCATCTGCATGTCCCACCTAGAAGTTTACTTCTTTCAGGAAGTGAACTTCTCTATGAATCATATGTTTCAGGAGGCACCAGATGGGCGAGATTCATTCTAGCTCCTGTGAGAAATTGATAGATATGATTTAGAACTCACAACTGTAGTTTCTGTTTCCAAACTGTAATCTGATGTGTTAACTGGGTTGAGGAATAGCATTCCCATTTTTGTAAATGCTAATTACTAGTACTAGAAGGTTTCAAAAAGCATTCTCAAAAAAAGGCAAACAAAGCAAAGGCTAAATATCAACAAATCATTGTTAATACCATTTAAATATGCAAGTAGACAATTTGGACAGAAGTTCTCTTTCGTCAGAAGGAGTTTGCAGTCTAGTCAATTCCAGTTTCCAGTTTTAGCTTCTAGCCTACAGCTCCTGACCTAAGCTTTATTGTGCCCTTTTAAAAAGGAATTTTCCTGAGCCATGTTGCCAGCTTTAACTACTGCTCATCTCTTCAGTCATCTAAACAGAAATTCATACTTGTATGCAATTCTTAAAGTAAGTCCACTAAATAAACCCAGCTACCATAAATGTACATTGACATTAAAGGTCTCGGTTTTCAGAAGAGAGGATGATGCAGACTATTTAAATTAGTGTATTTAATTAATTTCAAAACATAGTTATGTCTATACAGATGACAAAATAAGGTTACCCTATGAAAAAATACATTCAGTTCTGCTCTGAAGAACTTTGTGGCTCAGCAGTCAACATGAAAAATGAATTTTCCAGGATAAAACAAAAGGACACTCACTTTCAGCTTTCGTAAGGAAGCCAGGTTTTTTGACTGTCAATTCAGGAGGTCCTTCTGCCATGGGTTTAGGAGACTCTGTTTTCTTAGCCATCTTCTCTTCTTGGTATTTGACTTCTTCCTCTTTCACCCATTCTTCAACTGAGTTGACCACCAGCTCGAGATAGTTCCTGAAAAGCACAACATTCCTCTATTTATATAATATATAATAATACACTATAATACAATTTTGACTCATATGATTTTAGGTCAAGCAAGATCACTTGGCTTCTCAGTTTCTTATACAAATATTACTCTATAATCTTTGAGAGAAGGCTTGTGTTTGAGGGGGTTTCTGTTTTTACTTGAGAACTGGTACTTTTGCCTGCTTTGCTTAATATATCTTACTGTTTGGGTTTTTGGTTATCCTTTTGCAAAGAGGTATTAGAAACTTGTCTTCCAAAGAATGCCTGCTCCCAGAGAAAATCCAGGAAGTCAGAAAACATGCAGACCTTCAGTTTAAGAAAAGTTCAGACTCATTCTGCTCCCGTCTGCTTTACCACCAGGGTAACTTATTTTCTTAGTTCCTCTTAAAATCACAGAATCATAGAATGGTTTGGGTTGGAAAGGACCTTAAGATCATCCAATTCTAACACCCCTGTGAGGAAGGGATGCCTCACACTAGACCATGTCACCCAAGTCTCTGTCCAACCCAGCTTTGAACACTGCCAGGGATGGAGCATTCACCACTTCTTTGGGAAACCCGTTCAAGTGCCTCACCACCTTCACAAGGAAAAACTTCTTCCTTATATCTAACCTGAATTTCCTCTGTTTGATATGATGTCTTAATTGATACTGTCTTTTAGAACACACTTAATTTGCTCAGCAACTGAGGTATAATTCTATTTAATTTCTAGTTCTTCTTTATCTGTGTGACAAGAAAGGTGTTTGGAAATTGTCATCCAAATGCGGATTAGAGAATCAGAGTGCTGTCGCCTGGTGTAAATGAAGAATATTCACTCTTAACAGTTAAGCTGAAGAGAGCACTGAATACAAAACAGATCCAGTTTGCAGCTGGTATCTGTAGTTGCACTGTGTCATCAGCCAACGGCGTCTGAAATGACTGCTAAAATAGTTCATGGTGAACAACTGCTCCTAAGGTACAATGAAGCCTAGAAGTCTCCTATGCAGTTGCTGCTCAACCCCTTGGTTTGGAGTGTTACCATAATTCTTTCAAGTAAAATTCTTCATTTGTGAAAAAATAGAAGGGGCTTTTAAAGAATGTGTCAGATGCAGTTGTTGTGTCTTCATAATGGTTTGCACTTATAAATTCAAGATGATTCAATTGTATTCAAAAGCTCTGTACTCATTACAGTTTTTGGTTGTGAACATGTAGGCAGCACAACCAGTTCTGGACCTCATGACAGTTTCAAAGCATTTATTGCAGCATTATGTTGTTTAAGAGGATATGCACAGAGTGGAGATGTATATAGTTTGTGTACAGCTTCAAGACACACAAGTCCATCCCAGCTTCTGCAATACAGGTGGAACCTGTTCTGCCAGACTTACATGAAGAAATTGTTGGGGCCAAGGTGACCCTGCTTGTGTCTCAAGAAAAAAGTACAAGCTCTAAAAACAAAGGTGTTGAAAAGAAAAAGCAAAACTAGGCTGCAACCTAGAGTTGCCAGTACTGGAATAACTTGAAGATGAATATAGGTTATAAATAAAAAAGTGATTATTCGCATGGAAAATATTTTAGGGCAATGAAACAGTCATTCAAAGTCAAAAATACATGTTCTATTAATATGTGTTCTGATGTCACTACTGCCAATATCTGACTCAGAATCATTTCTCAGAAAGGATGATTCTTTTCCAGTAACTTGTGTAATATGTTTACTATGAAACAGTAAACAAATGTCATTAAGATTAACTTTGAGCAAAAGAATAGTTTTGATAATGTCTGAATTCATTTGGCTTCCTGATGGAGGGGCCACTTATCCTAACCAGAGTTGAAATGTTCTATACACACGTACCACTGCAGGTACATGTGTCCATGCGTTTGGATCCTCTTAGTAGTATAACTGGATTTCACATGCAGACTCCTGCTGCCTGCTCTTTTAACAGTACAGTTCCTGAGTTCTACATGAACTATGGGGCATGATATCCATAAGGAAGGGTAACTGAGATCACCAGGAGCAAAAGCCGCTACTTTTGCATAAGATAAATATCTTAAACCAAGATACTTAATTCTCCCCTTGCATGAAGATTTGCTGTAAAGGACCCACTGTAACCAACTGATTAACAGGTAACAGAAGTATATTCCAGACAGCAACTTCGGAACAACCCCACAGAGTGGGTCTGTGGTCTATAAGATGTCAGAATAGGTAAGAAACAAATAAACACAGGCAGAGAACTCCTAACAGAGAGACAGTCAAGCAGTGTTTGTTGTGTATCTGTAATTCTGTTGTGGTGGAAGTGTAACTCTTAAATATATCCCCAAAATTAGAATTACAGTAATTTTAATAAAAGGAAAAATCAGTAAATTGTTACTAAACTCATCGAGAGCCAGTTATTTCATACAAAGATGGAAACTAGTAATACTACTGCTTAATCGAGAAATAGGGTTTGTGCCTGTTTCTGGCAACTCAGCAGGATCTGGAAGCTAATTGTATGCAACAGCTTGAAGCACTCTAGGTATGTAAAGACTGTCTTGCACAGAACTGTTACGTTGCTTGGAAACATATGCTAGCAAATATTTATGATACTTTGGAAATCTGAAATGATCTTTAGCAAAAAGGTTGACTAAGGTCAGAAAATGTGCTGATTATTTTTGAGAGGAAAGGTACAGATGCCACATAACAGATCAGCAGGAGATCCCACAGCTCTTCAAAGATACTAAGCAGCATATAGAGCAGTGGCACTGAATATTTCTATGACAAAAGAGCAAAGTGTAACCTTCTTGTAAGCTTTCATGCCAGTTTAGAAACTTCAGGAACCCCTTGCTGCTTTGAAACAGAATTTGACAAAGCGTCACTGAACAAAGATGGTGTGCCCCAAGCAGAAGTTATCTTTGATGTTTAAGCCTTGTTTCTACTGTATGTGGAAGAGTAAGAAGGAAAAAGCATAGAGCTATTTCATCCTCAACTGAATTATAATGCATCTACCAAAGTGCATGCTTCATTCCTTTTCTGGATGTCAATTAGTAACATTTGTTTTGCAGGTATCAAGAGCTCTTCCCATTTCTCAATTGGCCTTTAACTGGCTATTTCAATTCCCTTTCAAGGTAACCAGCCAAATTGTTCTAAGACTCCACAGATGTAGAATTGTGTTTTGAAGAGAAATGCTTCCTGAGGAAGTCTGCGTCCTCACTATCTGCTCCTACAGACAACACAACAGCAATACGCCACCCGGATGACAAGTTACTCAGTGTATGTAAATGCTGAGTGACATGTTAGATACACTGGAGTATGTGATCTGGCCTCCAATGTCTGTTCCAAAAGGGTATGGATTTCCTGTGGGTCTCATACCACCTGTGTCAGCCCTGTGCACACATCTCAGATACACCAGGTATTTAACCTGGCAACTTGTTCAATGCTCCCAAACCCAGTAAGAATAGCTGGCAAAGTAAAAAGCTCTCAGCTTCAGAGTTCTGTATAACAGACTTTAAGACCACTGTTGATTTGCCCAACAATCACAAAATAGTCAGCATTTTCTCCAAGGAACTTTGTGTTTCTGCTGGCAAATCTCTTCTGGCCCTGGTCCCAGACAATGCTAATCACAATATCTCTTTTCATGGCAAATAATTTAAGTCCAAGTGCCTAGAAAGCTAAGATGGACTCACACAATGTTCCCTGACTGAAAGACAAGACATGAAATCTAATACAAAATATGTCTTCAGAAAGTCACGCTTTGCCTGTTTAGCACTCAAACCTGTTCAAACATCTAGGTGCCAACAAAAGTTTCCATGAAAAAAATCTCATATGCTGATAAATGAGGGATGCCTGCAGAAAAATGGGGTACGGGATGTCCACTGGATAATTTGCTGAAATTCTATTTGATAAATCAAATTTAATAAATCCATAAAGCTCCAGAGTGACATGGTTAAAGATAGCTCATCCGTCTCTCCATGGCATTGTAACTTCTTTACATATCAGTACATGGACACATGTTCTATTTTCTGTCAATTATTTAGCATAGAAATTGGATCCACCTCATCACTTATCATTGTTTCAGATCCACATCACCATTTATATTGCTGTTTCAGTGCAAAATGAATAGGTCCACTGACAAAAGCTCTAAGTAGAGACATCAACCACTCACATCCTTCTAACTGATGACCAGGGATTAAGAAGAATGTGGTATTCTGTGAAAAAAGGGCTTCTAGCATTTCTCGAAACATTTTCCCAGTACACACACCCAGTTTGTGTATACAGAGATAAAAAACCTGTTAAGTATATTCTTAGACAGAGTTTTCTTTTCAACCTCCTTCACCTGAAGTGTCCTCATCATAATTTTCTCGATGTTTTGTTCAAACCATGACAGGATATCCCTACTATGACTCTGCGTGTATGTGTGCATTACCCCTCTTTTTATAGTTTGCAATAATGCATCACATGCAGTTACTGCATGGACCTCCTCACTCAGAAAAGCTTTGTCTCAACAGAACACTTTTTTGGTATAACACTGCATGACATTTTACATGTTTTCTCATAAATGTGTTACATCGTGATATCTTTTACTACCCCAGCTTCGCCCCAAGCATAGCCATGGAAGCTTTAACTGAAAATGACTGAGAATGAGATAAGTAAAAACAAATACAATAAATTACCTGAATCCAACATTAGAATGCAATGCAATATCCCAAGTCTCTTGGCACAAACGATATTGATTCATGGGATTGTGAAGAACCATTAACAAAGAATTATCTTGGGTATGATAAAAGGAATCAATACATCTATATTCTTGGGATGCAGTATGAAGAACCTGGAAAGGAAAGAAATAAAGGTACTTCCTCCCTGCACACAGTAGCTTTCAGCAAAAAGTGTTTCAGAACTTTGCCTTCCTATAAGATGCATGCAAAGCATTTGTATTCCAGCAATCCAAAGTGTTCAGGTAGGTGGAATTGAAACTCCTCTGCTATTCATATTGAGAAGAGGCAGTCACTATGGTCCACCTTCTGAGACTGCCTATGAATGAGGAAGTTTGGCTAAAAATAAACAAATACATTTAAGTATTAAAGAAATACTTAAATTTCAATAATAAAGTGCTTAAATAATAACTACTAAATTAAAGCAAAGCTAACATATACCAGGTAAAATGAAAACAAATTTACTTTTTTCTTAGCTTGGTTAAGCTTACTTGCTATTCAATTTGCTGTACTCTAACCTGCCTAGCTCTGAGATTTACTGTGTTCAAAATCGGTGTTTCACTCTGCTCTGTACTGCCCCATCATTTGCAATGTTTACTTTGTCTGCAGGCTGAAACTTATTTTATAGCTAGAAGAAAGCCGCCTTTTAAACTAGTATTTTTACAGAACCATGTAACTCCAATAAAATGGAAATAATTCCATATCAGTTAATATTCTTTATAAACATGAAAACTTTAACAGCAGCTGCTGGAAAAAATATGTTCAGATCTGATGTAGTATAAGGAAATATTCTTATAAAATGCTATTTTCTGTTGCAATGTTTTTTTTCTGTTGCAATGTTTTTTTCTGTTGCAGTTATTTTCCATCAGAATCTTTTGACTAGATTCCCTAATTATTGACAGTTCAGATAGTATTAGCTATTTATGTTGCATAAGAAGGAATTCCCCATGTACTGAAAGACATGGCAAGACTTCAAATTTGTGATACTAACGTGGTACTGAAAATGTCCAAGCAGCCTTTCTTTCACCCATCTATAGCATGTGTCAGCATCAAATAAAAATTGCAGCATATAAAGCTCAAGGCAGCACAAGAACTCCACTCCTCTCAAGAGAATGCTTCCAACTTAAGCCATTTACACTTGAACTTATCTTTCATATATTTCATTCTTTCTGAAAGATGAGTTTTAGTCTTTAGCTTGAAAGATTTCTGTAAGTGAAACTTTTGTAGCCCTGAAAGGCTGAAGCACCATTATAACAACCTTTTCTATTTGCCCATAAATCATACACTGCATAGGTATTTGCAAAGCGTGCTTTCACATACACTGTGCTAATGAGTCCCATAACTGCCAGGGAGGATCACCCCTAAGGGCAAGATCATTTTGTGTCTATCACATGTTTAGCTAAAAGAGTCACTACCAAACAGGACAGCTGCATTTGGCCAGGCCAGGAAATAAAACCCATTACAAGCAAAAATTCACAGAAGAAGCTGAAAGAAAAAATGAGGGCTGGTAAAATGTAAAGGGATAAAACTGGATCAATTATCTAGCAAGACAATACCCTGTACTTCACAACTGATTTCTTTGTACGGCATTCTGAGGGATGACTGAATGGGTAAGATTGTCAGTTCACTGATACCTGAAGAAGAACATGTGGTTGAAAATGCTCATCAAAACTCCAGTCTGTCAAACAACGCCTCTGTGTCTTTTTGATCTCTTCTAAGTTTGGTTTTAAGCTGTAATTTTCCAGACTCACCTCAAAATACACCAAAACAAAATGAATACCAACATTTCAGTGACAGTTGTATTAAAACAAATGTAATCTTGTAGACTTACTAGACAGCATCCCATATTATATCACAGTTAATTGCATAATGCTGCACATGTGTAGACCCGTATGGCACTATTACTCCCAAAGGTTTTTGGTCTTGCCTTTTTCTTTTATGGCAAACATAACCTGAATATTTTTATTATTAGGTTATATGTTTTTGAGTTCTGTAAGCAATTACAAATATTTAAACATGTCCTATGAAGTCATCTTGAAATTGCTATATTTATCCAGAGCTGTATGGGAGACAGGTGCTTCTGAAGATGCCAAACTACAGAGTTTACTAGTGTGATACATCTCTCAAACTCTCATGCTAGTATTTGACCCCTGGTATTCATTGAAACCAGTGCAGAATTGCCATTAGTAGCTTCACCAAGACCTATCACCTCAGAAATCAAAGTGATTTTATAGTGCTTAAAATCTATGGCACTACTTGTCAAACATCACAAAATTAACATTTGCATGCAGCACTGCAAAGGAATCTTCAGTCCTGGCACTGAACAGTATCTTCTGTTGTCTTACACTATAGAACACAGTTTATTCCATTCCTCACACTTGCCATAGCCAAAGGAGGAAAATCCGATTCTTTCTTCAAAACAGGATCAGCCAGACTATCTCTTCCATCTTTGCCATTCATTTCTGTATGTCCTGGAAATTGAAAGCAGAATGTTAGGAAGTGCTGCAGAAATTTCAGTCCTTAAAACTGAGGTCAGAATGATGCAATTTCCCTAGCCTCTGTAATGAGACTGCCATCAACTTGAAGCTGTCTTTTACGACACTTACCCCTATAAATGCATGATCATCTCTGCTAAGCTTCTTTCCTAAAAGAGTGCTTTAAAACCCAGGAACAACAAGTGCCAGACATCAGGGACTGTAATGATAGGACAAGGGGTGAGGGGTTCAAACTGAAACAGGAGGTTAGATATAAAGAAGTTCTATACTGTGAGGGTGGTGAGGCACTGGAATGGGTTGCCCAAAGAAGTGGTGAATGCTCCATCCCTGGCAGTGTTCAAGGTCTGGTTGGACAGAGCCTTGGGTGACATGGTCTAGTGTGAGGTGTCCCTGCCCATGGCAGGGCGGTTGGAACCGTGTGATCTTAAGGCCCTTTTCAACCCAAACCATTCTGTGATGCTGTGAATTATCATTATTATTACCACTATTAATTATGATATTAAATATCATTACATATAGCATATTATAATTATATATAACATATAGTGATATTATGCCATTGTAATATAATTAATTTAGTAATAACAGTAGTAGTAATAATAAACAACACTTCATAAAGCCCACTGAAATCGCTGCCTTTATCTGTCTTATGCTGACCATACACAGTGAAAACCATTAAAAATACCATGAGAAGTGTGCTCCAGATGAAGGACCATTTTTCTACATACTACCTGAGAAGCAGTAATAAGCATTCCCTTGCAGAGGTGACATAAAAGAAAGCAAAGTCAACTGCTTTGATATTTTCACCTCTTTCTGAAAAATGCAAATTTAAACCTTTCAATTAATTCAATTTATCCTGTTCTGTAAGCTACTTGACCGAATATTGTTTCTGCTGAGGATCTGACCAGTCATTCCATAGTTCCAATGGGCACCTGACATGAACAGGATCTCATAGAGACTTTAACTTTCCTATTCTCATAATTCTAAAAACATAATTTCCTTTTAGTAGAATTCTTTATGCCCTGATTTAGGGCAGAGATTACTAATACTCTACAGAAATTCACACATACAACAGAAATAATGTTCCTGGGAAAAAATACCCCAGAAAGTACTTGTTCATAATAGGCTTGTAACCAGCTCAGCTTCCAGACTTGTATCTGCTTTTCTAGGAAATTTACTGACTGCCTTTAGAAGATTTAAGAAATCTGAAAGCAAACCTTTTCTCTTCCTAGTATTTGCTTTTGTGCTGCAGAAGTGTTGAAATGTCGGTGGCTATGTTTGTAACTAAAATTATTTAGTATTGTAACTAGTATAAAAGTCAAATAAACTAACACCCAAAAAAAGTTCATGAAATTCAGAAGAGAGACAGATAAGCAGGATTATTTTTTGTCTACTTCAGCCTTCTAAGGAAAGGATCCCATCTAAGCTGGTTGCCTAGACATCTATATTAGGAAAGCATGGGCAACATAATGAACCTAAAGGTACAGCCACTTAAATGAACCTAATTTCTACTTTTCTTGCATCCCAGAAAAATAATCACTTATTTTTAATGTTGCTTCTTGTCCAACACTGCTCCTTTAAGCAGGCCAACAGCTTTTCATTAAGTTAGAATCTGCAGGAGAAAATACAGAACTCTGAGAAAATTGATCCTTCATTGTGTACAAGAAGTTTACCACATCTCTGTTCCTGCTGTTCAAAATGTTCCTATTCTAACATGAATGGTAGTTACAATGGCTCAAATGCTGAAGATATACCAACAGCGCAGACTGGAAACGAAGTAAGAGAAGATGAGGAAGTTGAAACACAGCTCAGACATTCTCTATGATTTTAACTTGCGGGTTTTCAGATATTTCTGGCCAAATGCAGACAGACTAATGTGACTGTGAAAACCGGATGTTTAAACTTCTACGTTACAGCACCTGGTCTACTATGCTACCCTTATTCTGATTTCTTTTCACTGATCTCACTTTCTTCAACACCTGATAGATACGTTCCTCTTTCCCTGTTACTTCTGAATTTGGCCTCAAATTTTGGATATCAAAACTCTACTGGATTAACCTACATGTGGAAGAACAGGGAAGCCTGGAAGAAAAAAGTTAAAAAGGAAAAGGTATGCATGCATGGGTTATTACAATGTATAGCATACCTTCTTTTTTTTTCTTTTTTGTCATTTTCAGCTTTTTATATCCCTCTCTAGAGTCCCCATGTGTAAGTTATATGCTCATTGCATTTCTTACTACTCATTCACTAGTAATCATCTAATTAACCTGATACATAGAATCACAGAATGGCTTGGGTTGGAGAGGACCTTAAGATCATCCAGTTCCAACCCCCTGCCATGGGCAGGGACACCTCACACTAGACCATGTCGTCCAAGGCTCTGTCCAACCTGGGCCTGAACATTGCCAGTGATGGAGCATTTACCACTTCTTTGGTCAGTGGGTTCCAGCGCCTCACCACCTTCACAGTAAAGAATTTTTTCCTTATATCCAGTCTGAACTTCCCCTGTTTCAGTTTGAACCCATCACCCCTTGTCCTGTCACTACAGCCCCTGATGAAGAGTCCCTCGCCAGCATCCCTGAAGGCTGCCTTCAGACATTGGAAGCTGCTCTGAGTTCTTCACGCAGCTTCTCTTCTCCAGGCTGAACAGCGTCAACTTCCTTAGCCTGTCTTTATATGAGAGGTGTTTCAGCCCCCTAATGCTTGTTACTGACTTCGTAAAGACCAGGCTGCCATCATAACTCACAAGAGCCTTTCTTCAGAAAGGTATTTAAGCATGTCTTCAGTATGACAGGTCTATAAAATATCTTTGATGTAATAAACCATAAACCAGTTTTCTAGTACCTACTTTTCAACAAATATAATTTTAGAAAGTTGCTTACACAAACTGTTAATGTTGTCATATAAACCAGATAGCTTTAGTCTTTACCTAGTATTCCTACATAGATACTGAAAGTACAGACTATACAATACTTGAAAATTCAAGTGGGGTTTTTTCCTGGTGATTTGTACTAGGAAAAAAAACAAAACCAAACAATAATCACTGCCCTGCAAGAGCAAATGACATGGTAAAATAAATAATGGATTCAAATATTTCAGGAGTAATGTAAACAGATTTTCTTTTTCCAGAGCCTTTTGGAGATACCCCATTAAGCTTCTTTTCCATAAGGAAGAGTTGCCTCAGCTGTCTTGCAAACCTGGCTGTATTATCCCAAGGGTTATAAGACGCTTCACAGTCACCTCTAATCATAGATCCAGAGCTCTCCAGGAGACCAGAGTCACTTGGCCCAGTCAGCCTCAGGCTTTCAAAAGTAAGCACTCTGAAGGCCCTTTCTACTTCAGCCCGACTCAGAAGTTCTATAAAAGAATTACAACCATTAACTGAAAAAGTCCTTATGGCTCAGCAAAAGATAAATAGAAGACTATGCAAGTGTATTGTTCTTGGCAACTCTGCAAAAGCCAACAATAATTTCCTTAACAGTATTGGATCAAATTAGATGAGCTACATTTTACACTGCATTCAAAGTTGAATGCTTCCAAAGTGCAAAATGATATGTTTAACTTTTAATTCATCTTAAATGAAGTACTTCCTACGTCTGAATACCTCCTGGCTCATTAACTTTCTATAAATGATGTTGGTTTTAAAATACTGAGTAGACTTTATCGAACCAGTTAACAACTGGTTCAGTTAATGAAAAGTTTTCCATTATCATATGGTTTTTCATTATCTGCAGCTCTCAAAACAAGTAATTTTTCTATACTCAGACTTTTAATTTAATTTTTAATAAATTTTTATTTTAATAATTTACACAGAAGTATGCAAGGTGCAAAAGGAATAATAAATCCTATTTATGGCTGTATGCATTGGTGTCCATATAACAATGATAATCATGAGAAGCACTGAGTTTTAATGAAGGTAGATCAGTGCCCAAATCATCCAAAGAGCATCTTCAGTTTGAAATCTTTTCCCTTTATGGTCAGTTAAACAACCAAGCATGTCACATATCTCCTATTCAGATCAACCACCTTCTTGCTAAAAGCTAAATTAACAGTTGGGAGAGTTTGGCCATATATTATGGTCCAATGATGACCATCAAATATGATACCCATCAGTTAGCATGCTACAGCAATACAGACTACCTAAATAGCTCAGTATCCAAAATGAACACACCAGTAACTAGAAACAATGCAGCGAGTGCAAATTAATCCAACACAAGGGATTTCAGGACTGAATAGATGGAAAAGTACCTTCAAATCCTATGCCTTATATGATGGCATAAATGTAACCAAAGGGATTTGGATGTTTGTGTTTCTTAATAACCTAAACCTCTGAAACTACCTAAGGGTATTTATGTAGTCTTTGGGACTGTTTCTCAGCGTAAGTCATGGTGGTATGCACACTCCAAGAAAAGGTGACTGCAGAAGTGATTATACTTGAAGAAGTGAATGTATTCTTGGTTTGATAAAGGGACTATTACAGAAGTAACTTCATTATTGACACCAACAGCTTCCACCAAATACATTCTGAAAGCCATACTCAGTGCAATAAAAATCTTCTGAGATACATGTGCATTTTACTTCCTAGGATCAAAATAGTGATAACAGTTGTAATTTATACAACTTTTTTCCCCCTCAGATTCAGTAAGTGCTTGTATATTTGTGAATATAAATAGATAAAGAAGTTCTAACAGACTTTCAGCTCTTATGCAATATTTAATACTTGTATAGCCTTTCCCATTAACCACGAAACTGAGGTTTAAAGTTAACCCTAACTTGTGTAGTAGGTTAAGATATAAGGAAGAATGGGAAAATGGGAAATTCCGCAAAATGTTTTAGAGAGGTGAAAAAACTTGTCCCCAGATTCCTGCTATTTAATAAGGTGATCAACTAAATGAGAAAAAAAAAAAAGGAATATTTATCAATGCAAAAGATAATCTCTTTACCACTGGTACAGTAATGCATGAGCTTGTGAAGACTGGCCATGCGTTTAGGGTTGTTTTCAGTTGAAGGAAGGTTTAACTGGATAAGTTCTGTAAGAGGAAGTTTATCCATCATTTGCCGCTCAATCTTTTCTGGATTTAAGTTCTCCCGGACCTGGAACAAACCCCAAAGTTACCAGAATCAAAGTAAACTTTCACACTAGTGGATTTCTAAAAATTATGTTTGAATAAGGAATTCTTTTTATAGTGAAAGACATAGGCATGTGCTTAAATCAGCTGGACTTACATTTGAGCATGTGCTCACAGTGTGATTTTGAATTATGGTGGCAGGTGTTTTAGGCAGAAAAAAAAGGAGATACATAAGAGAATAACTTACGGCATAACTACAGACATTTGTTAGAAGGCATCTGCTTGTGCTACCTAGACTAAAAAATTCTGGAATACAAAAACATATACTGATCTATTCAGACAGGCAGCAGGTCCCTTCCATGTATCTTTCAGCTGGTCCGTGCAACTTCTCATGGTAACGAAGTCTGTAAACTCATTTACCAAGTCTGTGACAGCATCATCCCTACACATTAAGGATTTATCTAAAAAGGTAAATATAGATACCAGTAAGCACTGGTATCTTCCAACTTCATTCTTTTTAGTATTAAACACTTTACTTTTAAAATTAAACAATTTAGTATTAAACACATTTTAATATTAAACACTTTTTTTAAGTACCTTTTTCTTGGACTGTAGCTTCCAAATCTTTTTCCTCTATCCACCACTCATTATTGTGCTATCCACTCCTCATTGTGCTATATCCTGAACTTCCTCTTCAGCAAGTATATCATACGCATCAAGTATATGCCTGCTAAGAGCACCTCTCTCTGTGATTACTCAGTCCTGCCTTCTGCTTGAATGCCTCCTCCAATGTATCAAGCTCAATTTGTTTCTGAATACTGTTATAATTAATTGTTGTCAAAGTATTTCACAGAGAATTTGTAATTCATGAAGCCAGCAGATGCTCCTTAACTGTGAAATCTAGAACTGTATTACCACTTCTTTTGTCTTCAGAGTATTGTCAAAGTTTAATGGCAAAACTACACCTTGGCTTGTTTTGGTTCACAAAGTCTGGAAACTGTTACTTTGCAATAATTCCAAACCTTGCAGTCTCTGAACATTTCTGCCTTTGTTAGAATTTGGCAACATCTTGGTTATACACTATGCTTCAACTATTAAGCCAACCTGAATACACTTATCTTCACTAACAACCTTTATGTCTTTTCTCACATTTCTCTACATCTTAGTATTCAATCTAGTCCAAATGCTAAATCACTGTTGGAAAGTTAGTAACGAATTTTCCAGTTTCACCAGTGTTTAACTACAGTAAATCAGAGTTCTGTAGTATCTTTCATCTATGCCAAAAGCTAAACATTCTTATTAATAATGCCAACAGATCACTGAAATCACTGTCATGCTCTGTCTGTGATGTGTCCTCTGTCAGTGGCAGTAACTCATCACTTCTTAAGCCGGCTAAATATGTTAGTGTGTCTATCTCAGGAGGAAAGAATGTAGGCTACACTGCTCTGCTTTGGAAAAACACCATCTTTTTTAGTGCATTGAGTGTTTACAGCCTGTGGATTTTAGAACTGTTTATATATGACAGGTGGGACCATACCTTCAGCAGATGCAACCGCTGAGCCAGGGTATCATGGCAGTTAAATAAGAGAGGGTACTCTGGGGTGACAGGCTTTTCTTCACTGTAGTTAGGTGAAAAGTAGTCATATAGATTCTGTTAAAAAAAAAAGAAAGATGCATTAAACACCAATAATGAAATTTGCCATTTGAGGAAATGAACCAAAGACAACACAAACCTTTTTTTCACTTTTAGAAAGTGGAAGAGAAGGAAGAACAGAAGCTATGTGTTCTGCAAGGGTATGATGTAGCCCATCTGCCCGAGGCTCTGGTACTACCAGACTAGGCGGCGTAAGGCCCTCTTCACTTGCGATAACCTGGCGAAGATGACAGTTGTTAGCTTTCATTACAGTATGACTGCTTCTTAACTTAAAACTACCAAGTAGACCTGCTTATAGCCAAACAGACAGCCATAAATTTTTGCCAGGACTGTAGCAAAATGCAACTTTCCGTGTCAGTTCCTGCCCAAAACAAAGATTATAGAAAACAGAATATTTTCTCCTATTACTTGCTTTCGGAAGAGTAAGAAGAAATGTATTTCCAACTTGAAATGTTAATGAATACAGGCAATGAAAAACTGGTTGTGTATCAGGTGTTGGACTTATTTTGGGTGTTTTCACCTGGGTCCATTTTCAGACTGAATTGGAAAAAGTAGAAAAAAAAAAAAAGAAAAAAAATAGAGGATTGTACTGAAATTTTCTTTCTAAAAGGAGGAGGATTTCCAAATCATGCTGTGGGGCTCTGCTAACTCCTAGCTTGTGCCTAAACTCAACAGAAGTCAGCTCTGCCTAGCATGAGCACCAATATATGCCATTTTAATGTTAGGCTTTCCCTAAGACCTTTGTACTGAGTAAAACAGTGCAAGTTCACAATCACCAACATTGTGGCAGGGCATCAGGACATGAAAAATAAATATAATGACTTTGCTAAAAAAAAAAAAAAAAAAAAAAAATTACTTTTTTTCCTCATTTGGTTATATTTGACCTGTAATCTTGGAAGAAAATAATCTTAGAATAACACTAGATACACACAGTAAATACAAAAGAAAACCAAAGATGCCACTTTTGAATTGTGATTCCTTTGTATTGAACCACCTTGGTCAGTGCCTCCGGTCTCATACTTTTGGCTGAAACAGATAGATTTATTGATCTCTGATCAATTCATTGTACCAGGTCTAAGCAGAATTACCCACAGGAATTATAATGAGAATATTCTCACCTGTTCCAACATGCAGTTCAGCATTAAGGGTACAGAAAAGTATTCCTCAGGAATCTGACTCAGCAAGTCATTGTAATACCTCATGTCCACAGAAGTATCCAAAAAAGAAGCTGTTGTAATAATAGGTAAAATATTATGATCTATTTCTTCAGAAATACCAATTTTTATTACCAACCAGTTCAATGTTCAGACAGTTTTTCTTGGAAAGGCTAACAAAATCCACCCCTATAGAGCTATTTATCTGACTGTGACTAGGAACAGATAGAAAAAGTGATTTCTAAAAAACTTAGTTATCACCACTGCAGTTTCTGGAGACTTTCACAATGTATTCACCAAGAAACTACTTTCACAACATTGAGTCATGTCTTCAGCTTATTGTGCACATCATGCCAAGGATTTGTGCTCAGGTAAATGACATAGTGAGCAGCTACAGATGAGTGCTTTAATCCTTTAGACATACCCTGTGACAAAGTTGGTGTTGGAAGAATTTCTCCTGCTTGCCCTTTTTTCTTTGAAGTTGTAAACTGTGATGGTGATCGTACCTAAAGGAACAAAAATAAAGATAAAACCTATCAGAAAGAGTAGAACAAATGAGGACTGAACAAATAGATGGGAGAAATCAATGATCTTAAAGGTCTTTTCCAACTTAAAAATTATTTGATTAATTTAGCTTTGGTTTCACTAACCCTAGACCAGATGCTAAACTTCTACACAGCCAATATTAGGGGAGAGAAATCCCATTTAACTCTCAGCTGAACAAGACAGTGAGAATATAGTCTTATGAATGCCTTAAATTAGCATTCAGTAGTACCGCTACAGATGGAGTAAGCCGATTTTTCCGTGCCCCTAGTACATGTCCTAATAAGCCACTTTCTCCTGCCCACTGAAGCTTTTGTTTACCATGAACAAAATAAGGAAGCTGATCTTGCACAGAACTAAATCTTGTTTTGACACTTCACAGATCTGCAACAAGACACGGTACCTCTGCGCAGGCATGTTGAGTTTTGAGCCCCAAGAAGGTGTCATCATAAGCTATTAAAGGAATTTTTACACCTGTGATATTTTATGCCTGTATGAACCTTTAAATTTCCCTCTTCCTGTTTTCCCAATGCTTTTCTTCCTTCCCCTCCTCCCCATTCTTTGCGATTTTAAATGCTGAAGTAGAAAAATCCCAATTTTATTAACAGAAAATTACATATGAAGTGATGGTCCAAGGGGAATTTTTAAGTGCAGAATTAAAGATGGGCATTTCTAGCCTACAACTAGTTATTCTTGACAAGTAGAGAAGGATCCTTGCCTCAAATTCACGTGGTTGTGTCAATTTGCTCTCTGATAATGCAGGCACATTAGTAAACTTGGTGTTTTCCAAGTAGTTACGATGCTGTCTTCTCCAGTCCAGGCAGTCATACATTAAACAAGCAATGCTTTCAAACACCAGAGTGCCAAATGCAAGCTATGACAGAAAATCAGATACAAAGGATGAAGTTTGCACACAAAAGTATCATGTAACTTAGCCATGTAAGTCCTTAGCTCTCTAACCAGCAAATCTACAACTGTTTAAAAGTCTTGCAAGGGATTTTTTTTTTTTTCTCCACTAATTCCAAATGTTTTACAGAGTTATTCAAAGAAAAAAAAGGCTTCCTCATTTTAACTTTATTTCAGCTATAATATAGCTGCTCGCAGGGTATTCACCAGTAGCAACAGCCTGATATGATGTGATGATGGGAAAGGTAAACAAGATAAAAAACTTCTTTTCCAAAATAGGCTGAATATTTTAACATGAAATCAATAATATGCTGATAAGTAATGTTGTAAGTAGCAAGCCTACACATTTCCTCAATTGAGGCATTTTTAGTGTCTGACTTGGAAACCATTCTGGCTTTAGCCAGACTTAGTTCTGATCCCCTCGGGATCAAGTGTACTTCCTGGTTCACCAGATTGTTTATATACAGGATTTAGTGTACAATAAATAAGTGTTAAGAGGACATCGTCTATCCTTTAACCCTAATAACATAGACCACAAATAGAGGAGGTTGAATTATGGCATATTGCTTTATTCTGCTTTAGCAATACGTATTTTTTTACTGCTGCCGTTGTGGATTGAAAAATATTTGACCCTTTACCTCACTACACTTGGAAACCTGGCTGGAAACAATTCCTACTGCTTCACTTTCTCTTGCAGTGCCCAGTAATAGTCCTGACTCAGCAGGTGATAATGAGTAATATGCCAGAGCCATGTTTTGGGTTGGACAAAGCAAAGAGGTACTGGGTATGCTAAACCAGCATCTTCTGTCAAAAAGGGTTCTCACATTCATTTTAGTTTGGTTTCATGTAAATATTCTGAAATACAGTAAGTTGACCTACTGTTATGAGGACAAAACTGTAATTTTGGTGTTATTTTATACAGACATCTGACTCTCCAATGATATCCAAATTGGGTCTATGTAAAGATGCTGAACAAATTTAGTATCTTGAACTGTTTTAAAACTCTGCTGCTGTGGCCTACAATATTAAGAAACTCCAAGTCAGGTATTTTTATGCAAAGAACTCTTTGTGAATACATGCTGAATAAACTTATTTGATACAAGAAAATAATTTCTGATCAGGATTACAAATATATTAATTGCACTGGTTCTGTTTCACAGAAGGCTAAGGTAAAATTCCTGGCATTTCTAAACTGTCTTAAATGTTACAAACCCCAAAGCATGCCATGTGTTCTGAAAGCAGAATCTACTGACCAGCATTTCCCTGTCAGACCAATCAGGAGGAAAGGCACTCTCCTTAACTATGTGATGAAGTCTGGCAACATCAAAGAGACTTGATCCAGGCTTTCCACTGTTCAGAACTGGTTCCAGGTATTTCCAAAATGTTTCCAGATCTTTGATAGCTTCACTGTTCTTTCTTTTCTCCGCTTCTATAACTAAAATGTGCAATTATTAGATAAATCACAGTACAATGCCCTTTTACACAAAGCACAAATCTTGTATTAATATATTTAAGTATAGGGTAAGCAAGCTTTATTATTACGATTTTATTGGTGTGGAAGCTGGAGATTAAGGTACAGTATGACTATGGACAGAGAACCTAGAAGTTGTATGGTTTCCTGATTCACTGCATAGTAATGATCAGTTATCAAAGATGCTCTAGATACTGCAAAAAAAGAAAATTCTCTCTTGACGCCAACCTTACAGTCACACTCTGGAATCTACTATAGCCTAATTTGAGAGACATAAAGACACCAAACTTGCAGTGACTTGCTTTCATTTGGATTTATGGGTGCTCAGCACTTCCAAAATGTAATTATGATGGCCAAATACCTCACTTGTGTATTTCCAGTGGCCCCAGGGGTTTAAAACAAAACAATTCAGTGAAGCCATTCCCCCTTGTCCTGTCCCTACAGGCCCTTGTCAAAAGCCCCTCTCCAGATTTCTTATAGGCCCTTTAAGCATTGGCAGCTGCCCTAAGGTCTCCCCGAAGCCTTCTCTTCTCCAGGCTGAACAAGCCCAACCCTTTCAGCCTGTCTCCAGCCCTCTGATCATCTTTGTGACCTCCTTTGAACTCACTCAAGCAGGTCCACATCCCTCTTGTGTTGGGGGTCCCAGAGCTGAACACAGTAATGCAGGTGGGGTCTCACGAGAGCCCAAGTCTTTCTCAGGGCTGCTTTCAGTCCATTTTCTGCCCAGCCTTTATTTGTGCTTGAGATTGCCCCGACCCATGGGCAGGACCTTGCACTTGGCCTTGTCGAACTTCATGAGGTTTGCATAGGCCCACTTCTCAAGTGTGTCAAGATTTCTCTGTATCCCTTCCCTCCAGGATGTTGACTGCACCACACAACTTGGCGTCGTTGGCAAACTTGCTGAGGATGCATCAAATCCCACTGCCCATGTGGCTGACAAAGATGTTGAACAGGATCAGTCCCAACACTGACCCTGTGGGAAACCACTTGCCACTGATCTCAACTTGGACTTTAAGCCATTGACCACAAGTCTTTTGAGTGCAACCATCTAGCCAATTCCTTACCCACTGAGTGGTCCATCCATCAAATCCATGCCTCTCTCCAGTTTAGACACAAGGGTGCTGTGCAGGACAGAGTCAAGTGCCTTGCACAAGTCCAGACAGGTGATGTCAGTCACTCTTCCCTTATCCACCAATGCCGTAGCCCCATCCTAGAAGGCCAACAAATTTGTCAGGCACGATTTGCCCTCAGTGAAGCCATGTTGGCTGTCACCAATCACCCTTACTTTCCATGTGTCTTAGCATAGTTTCCAGGGGCATCTGCTCCATGATCTTGCTGGGCACCATGGTGAGACTGAGCAGCCTGTAGTAACCCAGGTCTTCATTTTTTCAGTTTTTTAAAAATGGGAGTTATGTTTCCTTTTCCAGTCAGCAGGAACTTCACCAGACAGCCACAGCTTCTCAAATATGATGGATAGTGGCTTCTCAACTACATCTGCCAGTTCCCTCAGGGCCTGTGGATGCATCTCGCCAGGTTCCATAGACTTGAGCACCTTCAGGCTCCTTTAGATGAGTTTGAACCCAATCTTCTCCTACAGGCAGTTCTTCATTCTCCTTGTCCCTGCCTTAAGTATATTTTCATCCTGTAAATACTCTCAGAAAGAATTAAAGTCTTCAAGAATCACTAGGATGTGTCAGGTCACTCATTTCCAGCAGAAATGGGGAAAAATTAATTGCATTTTGTCAGGCTGAGAGATTGATCCGAGTTTTCTCAGAAAAGTGGAATTAGTAGTGGTACACCTACTAGACTGTTTAGAGGAACAGAAAATTAACAGTAGGAAAGGGTACTAACAGTGCTTGACTTGTTAATCACAAAATGAAAGTCATTAGGGGATGCAAACACTTGGGAAGGAAAAGGAACATGAAAGCTATGGTCCCTAATCCATGACTGATGTGTATTCATGCTAAGAACAACAGGAACACTGTAACAGAACAGCATTTACAGGTTAACGGCTTCCTGTTTGAAAATTTCTCTGTACATTACAGAAATGATCAACCACGATCTATTTTTTAAGTCACTGAACTATGAAGTACTTTAGTTAATAACTGCTCCAAGGCACAATCAACTGTACCTGTATCAATGCAAGCAGACATTTGTCTTAATCTAACTTTAAAAGCCTCAAAGACTCAATAATATTCCTACTCGGACTACTCCAATACTTTACTAACCTCACCTATGGAAAGCTTCTACCTGCTCCATTGTATTTCCTTGACTGCAATTCAAACACTTTATTTTCTGTCCTAGCCTTTTACAAATGTCAAAACTTTTATCAGTTTTCCACTACATCATTCAGCCTTCTCTTCTTAAACTTAAAGATAACAATTCCATTTTTTTCCTCATAAGTAAAATTTTATAGATCCTTAATAACCTTCTTTTCCATCATTTGAAGTTTTTGTGATTGGCACATATTTCATACAAGGTCTTACCTCATCACTGATTTGCTTGATCAGATTACTTCAGGTATTTTTAGGATATATTCTAATTTATAATCTGGAGATTTGCATTTGAACCTCACCCCCTTATTCTAATACTCATGACAATACCTAATAATACCAGACACAGCACAAATTCCCTTGAGTTCACTCCATGCATCCTATTTGAGGGTAAAGCTTTAAGTTACTCTAGACAGGACAAAGTTTTTTGAATGAGACTGCACCTACTATAGATTTATTTTCATCTAGACCTACCTTGCTTACTGTGGGCTATGTGAAAGAGCCTTATTAAAATCCAATTATACAACACTGACTATTCCTCTGCTCAGAAGGCCAATACTTCATTTTGTAAGGAAATTAAACTTGTCTGACATGATTTGCTCTTGAACTGCATACATTAGGTGTTACTCATCTCCTCATTCTTTTTTTAAGTGGTTATAAATTATTGTTCCAGTATTTTTCCAGAAACAGAAGTTATGCAGATTACAGAGCCTTGGCTATTTGTGCTCCTTCCTCTCTTCCTCACAGCTCTTTTTTCCACTATCTCACTTGCTTTTTATGAGTTCTCAAATAGAAATGAGAATGGCAGGCAAATCTTTAAATAGAATACCATGTAAGTTAATCTGAATCAGTTGATCTGAAAAGTTCTCTACCTCACCTAAGTAGCTGTTATTTTACCTCTTCCTTCACAACCAGAAGATAAATCTTTCTGCTACTAGCATTAATTGTGGTTACTTAAAAGTATCACCTGTCTGGAACAGTACTTATAGCAAAAACAAACCACAACCCAATTCCAACAAGAAGTACATACCAACAAGAAGTACAAAAAAGACCCCCAAACACTAGCCACTGCCAGTTTTCTCAGGATCACATCCTGGCAGCTCTTCCTCTCTGATGACCAGCTAACAAACATTTAACTTGTTCCTCCTCCTGCACTCCATTTTATGTCTTGCCATTTCTGATTTTGTGTTAATAAGCTCATAATAAACATATATCCTCATTCCTAGTGGCCTGATCTATTCCTAATTCTTAAATGCTTTCTTGTATCTGAAGTCTACAAAGAACGCGTGGTCCAGCCAAGCTATTATTCTGTGCCACCTGCCCTTTCTTAATGATGAGGAAAACTTGCATTACTACCTGTAACACTGCTTATGCAAGATACTATCATCTATAGATGTACTATAGATGTACTCTTTTTCCCCTTTAAAATTTCCTTGCAAATTTTACTTAATAATTATCTAAGTTTATTAAAGTCTTCCTGCTATTATACATACAAGACAAAGAAAAGATAGTATCACTTTGGAAATATCTGGGGGAACCTGTCCCTGTTCCTTCATCCCCAGTAGGTGTTATAAATACAATGAAATTGAACAAACCCATGCTTTCTGCTCTCTGCACTTCTAACTACTTTCTAGTAAGTCATTACCTTCAAATTTTACCATTTTTGCAATGGCAAACACAGCTGCTCACAGCTAGCATGCACAAACACAAAGCACAGAGAGGGAGAAAAACACAGCAGGAACAGTCTTTACTTGGATATGTAATAGCCTCTTTCCTATACAGACTTTGTTCTTATGACCAGATTACCTTCAGTTGACTGTGAAGATTCTTCTTTAAGTTTAGTTGCTCCCAAGTATGTCTGCAACGGCTCATAATTCTCAGAAGAAATTCTAATTACACTCGAAATGTTAACTCCAAGCTCAAACATCACAAGCAACAACTGAAGGTTGTGGAAATCCAAAATTATAAAGTAATGATGGGCACCATCTTCTGGTTCATCATCTATTCAAAATGCAATAAAACCAGATTAAAGACAAGGACATAGCTAAATAAATACTGATTTTGCTTGACTATATAGGGATACTGAAAATTAAGGTCACAGAAGCAGCTCTTTTATAACCTCAGCAGGATAATTACATCTAAGTTTCCAAATATCTGAAGCAGGCCTACAAGGATGCTGGAGAGGGGCCCTTCATCAAGGGCTGCAGTGAAAGGATAAGGGGTCAGAACGACTGATCCCATGGACTGAATGAGTCCGTAATTTTATGCAAAATATAGAATCACAGAATGTTTTGGGTTGGAAAGGACCTTAAGATCATCCGGTTCCAACCCCTGACACGGGCAAGAACACCTCACACGAGACCATGTCACCCAAGGCTCTGTCCAACCCAGCTTTGAACACTGCCAGGGATGGGGCAACCACAGTTTCTCTGGGCAGCAGGTTTCAGTGTCTCACCACCCTCACAGTGAATAATTATTTTTTCCTGTATCTAATCTAAATCTCCCCTCTTGCAGCTTGAAGCCATTCCCCTTTGTCCTATCACTGCATGCCCTTGTAAGAAGTCCCTCTCCATGTTTCTTGTAAGCCTCTGTTAGGCAGTGGAAGCTACTATAAGGTCTCCCTGGAGTCCTCTCTTCTCCAGAAGACTTAGACTATGCTGTCCAGAAGACTTAGATGATCAGGTGATGTAATTCATCTACCATGGTTGTTTACCCTAAGACAAAAGAAACTGCCTACTGAAGAGCCTGTATTTTTCCATCAACTATGGAACACATAACAGTTAGTGTAATTTTACATTCTATTTAGTATTAAGATTTTTGCTGAAGCCTACTATCACAAAACACTTTAAAGTCATTTAGCCAATCCTAAACTCACAGGACTCATTCACCCAAGGGACAAAAACAAGGGCAGAAAAAAAGGTAGCCTGGCACTGACATCTACCTGTGCTTAGATACAGAGTCAGACCTGTGCAAATGCTGTTACTACGTGGAGCAGCAGGCTAGCAGCATGGTTGTCTCTCTCCTTGTAACATTAGGTAAACATAAAAGAATTTAGGATTTAGGAGGAAGACTGACGGAGGAAGCAGCCACCACAATCCAGTACATACATTTCACAAAGCAAAAGCAGAACCAGAAGAACATTGTATCACTGCTAGCACTGAAACTGAACTACATAGTTTCATGCTTTTTCCTTTGCTGTAACTGGGGCATCAACACAGGAATTACTGAGCATTAATGATTCCTAACAAAAAAGACAGCCAGCTGCATAGTCACTTCAAGATCCAAAAATTTCAATGCATACATGCCAAAGAGAAGACTGCCTACCATTAAACAGCTATAATTAGGATTATGCTAATAATGACAAATTGATGATAATCAGTCAGTTCTGATAATCAGTGACTAGTTTGTATTCAAATGATGAAAGACAGCAACATAAGTAAACTCAAGTTTACTCAAAATCAGAACTATTCCTTTCAGTAAGGTGATAATGTACTAGGGATGAATGATAAAGAGGCTGTTAACCGTCAGAAACAGATACAGATTGTCTCCAAATTCAAGACATGGTCAGATATGAGTAACATCTCAGACTACTCTCAAGTACAAATTGTGGCATTTCCCTCTTTTGGCTTTTTTTTTGCTTACTACAGTTATATTAAAACAACTATAAATAGGCAAGGCTTAGATTGGATATTGGGAAAATCTTCACTGAAAGGGTTGTCAAGCATTGGAACAGCCTGCTCAGGGAACTGGTGGAGTCACCATCCCTGGAGGTATTTAAAAGACATGTAATGTGGCACTTGGGGACATGGTTTAGTGGTGGACCTGGCAGTATTAGGTTTATGGTTAGACTCGATCTTAAAGTGCTTTTCCAACCTAAATTATTCTATGATTCTCTAAAGTGCTGAAGAGTGCTTTAAGGATCATTCAAGGTTCTTCACATCTTCTGCTCACACTCTTGTGAAGTATGAAATATGCATGAAGATTTTTAAAGTACTACATTCTCAGTAGAAAAGTTTCATAGATCGGTATGTTCTTGACACTGAGAAATGGAGCTGGCACCACCCTGTCCCGAGATACAAATCAAAGCTTTACTGTGAGGTCCTTGAGAACATTAACTGTCACGTTCTCAAGAAAAGACAGAAAACCCTGACAGAGTTGTTTCACCACGCTTAATGTGCATTTAGAATAGCCTCCAGAAATTTTGGCAGTACTTGACTTAATTTTCTCTTGGTATGGGCATTGAAGTAGAATTGTGATGAATAAAGAAACAATTACCTCTCCATAAAACAATAGTTACGTTTTTCCTGTAGCCTAGATGAAGGGTTTGAGGCATGCTGATCTTCTCAGGGCTACAGGTTCCTCCTCACTGCCTTCCTCAGCCCAACTAGAGGAAGTAGCAAGGTCAGGTTATCTTTTTCCTTGTTATGTAGTTCCTTACTGTCTTCAGACTGGAAATCAACCCACTGAGCATGTTTTTTGTATGAGTCAGAATCAATTTCTTTATCATTAAGTCCAACTGTGTGGATGCACAACGAATGTGGTGAATTGTTCAGAATGGCTTTAGCTCAGTACAGTCATGACTGTAAAATTATATACAGAAGTGACCAAGCACAAAATACCTCAACAGCTTCTCCTTTAAGGCAATCTGCAACTATTGCTATTTTGTAAATATCCTTGGGACTAGTGTGACAAATCCAAGTCAATGAAATCATAGTTTAACAGCAGTGCTAGCAGCTCATAATATAAAAATACTAAGCATACTAAACAAAGGATGCTTTTCATGGCTATTAGTTTTTGAAGGGAATTTGTATTTTCCTTACTTTGTCTTTTATTGACTGTGACTAGGAAGGCAGCAAAGCATGGGTATCTTATGCAGGTAGCTGATGTTTTCTGCCCATCCCTCAAGGCAGTAGGGAGTAAAATGCTAGAGCTAGTAAAATTGTTTCTACAGGGCTTAGTGGAAGCACATGAATACCTACACACAGGCACTCTCTACTGTACATTCTGTACCAATTTTAGTTAGATGACATGAGTTGCCTACGTCACTTCAGCTTGGATTTTTAAAGATGAAAAAATTAAAAACTATGCACAAAATAGCTACTGTTCTGTTCTTTTGTAGTTTTGTCAGCTTCACGAAGGTTCAGACTTGCTCTAAACACCTGGACTGATGCTCTTTAGATGCCTGAAGAGTGCCATTGATCTGGAATAAGATGCATGTGAAGGTCTGCTGCAAAAGGGAGGAAAAACTGCAGCAGTTCAACTGGGGAATAGCAGGTACACATAATGCATCCAAAAATCAGTAAGTGCTTCTTAAGAAAGAGATCCTGTTTATGTTGATGTAGCTCAAACATAACTCTGATCTAATAAGGAGAGCTATGCATATTCTCCAGTATTTTTTGTTCCAGTGACATTTGTAACCATGGGTGCTATGTATCAAAAGATAAAAGATTTTCTTAGCGCTTGTTAGCATATTATTCTTTACCTCATTTCTGTAGTACCTCATTTCTGTACAGCTCATTTCTGGAGTAGATTTCTTAGGTCTGGGTTCTATTCACATGTTTTTACAGCAAATGAAATCATATTGTCTTTTGTATAGAACCTGGCTTCATCCCCAGACAATGGTATACGGCTCTGTTATACTTTATAATACAAAGAGAAAGCCACCTTTGGATACACAAACACATTTAGTGTGTATTCTGAAAGGTTTTCCATAGCATTTGTTTAGCCACTTTCTTCTAGTCTTACACATGCTAAAATATTTTGATGTCAACATGCCACATATGCCTCATCTGTATTTTATTTCTTGGACTGCACAATCTATCCTAATGCTGAGCAGAACACAGTACCCTTTTCAAATGCAGTGGTAATGCTTTAATATTGCCAAATAAATCCCGACTTTTCAAGAAGCTAAAAAACAAAGTTAGAAGCTAGGTTGCAAAATTTCTAACAAGTTTATCAGGAGTATATCTGGTTTTTACATACCAATGTATTTGACTTCCTCTTCCACTTTTCCCCGTCGCTTCAACTCGGTTTTCTTTTTAACAGTGCCTGGTGCTTGAGGGCCTCCTTCTGTCTTTTTTCCTTTCTTTTCTTTCTCAGCTGCCTTGGCACTAGGGAAGCTCTCCCTCTTGCCAAGCTGTTTAGTTTTCTCTTTCCCTCCATCTTTTTCTTTTTGTTGCTCTTTTGCCTGACAAGATTAATAAATTCTCGTTGTAGCCTTCGTGAAGAACAAAGGGCTGTAAAATTGTAGTACTTTAACTTTTTTATTTGAATACTTTTCCCTCTCAGCCGCTATAATGTTGATGTAGTAAAGCTGTCTTGAGCACTCTGCTTTATCCTTCTCAAACACAGCATTGTTTATTATATTCTTACTAAATCATAGTGTTAAGTCTTCACATTAAAAAGGAACTGTGAGGTGTAGGTAGGCGTTATACCTACAAAACTAATGAAACATTCTGGTAGAAAGATGAGTGAAGAGTCGAATAAAGAATTCCTGTGCTTTAGTTGCTGCCACTACAGCACTTGCATCAGCCAGAAACCTGCCCTGGACTGAAGGAAAATAAGACAAAACCTCAATTTCTGATAAGACTTCAGCATCTCTGTTAACACTCTTGAGTATGGTGTAAAATAGTACCAGCACTGTTTTCCTTTGATCCAAATATCTGTCCACTATAAACTAGAACCAAGACTTTGTGCTCATTTCACACAGGATATTACTCAGCCATTCTCATTATTTTCAAACAAAACCACCTACATTAAGTTCTGCCCCGTAATTTAAGAGTAAAGAATGAAAAAAGGTTTTGTAAGTATCCCAAAGCCTCACTCTATAAATCCAGAAAGCTCAGAGCTAGTCTGAAATTCAAATAATCCAAAATATATTAAGGTAAAGGTGCTAGAAGAGCAGGAAAGCCTCCATCTTGTATCTACTCAGCAGCAGTACTACACACTAACTATGCAAGAATGACATTTAAGGATTGTAAAGCTAAATTAAATACAGTAAAATGATATTAAAGCACCGTTACTATCCTGCTGGTGTCACTTTAAAGGCTATTAAAGGAGAAAAGCTCTCCATGCAAATGAGATAGGGCAGTTTACACAGTTGCTTTTCCTAGATCCCGCTGGAAAAGCAGACTTTCCAGCTGTAGAGCTTGTGTTTAGCTGGAATTCAAAACCGAAGCAGAAAATCTTTTCCTGCTTCTCCCTTCTTCATGCATTCCCTTTCTGTAAATTCAGAAATGCCTTCAACAGATTCTTAAAAAGTATTTGTGCTGTGAAATGGGGGACTTGAATGATTTCATTATTTTCTTTCAAGTTTATTCCACTTTGGACATTTCAAATCAAATATTTTGATACTGTTGCTTTGAGTTCTAGGCTGAGAAACACATCAAAACAAATGATACAGTCATCAGGTTACTAAGTTCACAATCAGCTTTATCTATCGCATCGGCATTGTTTTATGTAAGTCAGTCTCAAATAACCAGAGACATTTCTGAACTTGGAAAGACTCCAACATAGAACACTAGTTGACCTTAATACCTTAGGAAGTAAATGTCTCTCCTTTCTAGGACTCTTTCCTTTCCACTCAATGTCGTATTTGTCTTTCCCTACAAGATGCAGCTTTTTGTGGAGTTCCTCATCTTCCATTAGCTTCACATTCTGTAATTTTGTTATTTTAAGGTTCAGATTACAGAATCTTACCACCTGAAACTGTTCACTAACTCAGAAGCACTTCTCTTCTGCAGATTAATTTCAATGCATGCACCTGTCAATGCACCACAAGCTTCTCCTAATAAAATGCAGACATTTCATAATGGCTTATTTTTGTTTATGCACTTGCTGGTTTACTTCTGCCAACTCATTCTATTAACTGGTGTCTATTCTAGAAAACAATAGACAGTTATGTTGGCTTTCTGAGAACTGATCTGCTAGCAAAATCCTGGTTTCAACCCCGAGTTGTTGGCAATGGAACTTGTACAAGCGAGTTGGAAAGGATTAAAAATTTTATGGCAGGCAATTTAGAGCAAGAATTCTAAATGAAAAGCCAGTTTCTGCCCATTCTGTACTGCAAATAGCAATACAAATAGCCATGAGCCCTTCCCATTCTTGACTCTTTGTCCTTCAGCTGCTGCTCTAGTCTTTGCTTGTCACGCTCTGATGTAGATATAAACCAGAGGTGACAACTTTGTCCAGATTGCTTGGCTACATCAGAAGAGAAACTGCAAGTTCCAGAAATTCTTCAACCTTCAATACCAACTATCATCAGATTCTCCAGGGAAATAGTATTATAGTTACAGGAGTAATCTTGCCAAATCAAAGCTAAAGGCTCCATCTTAATATTGAAGTGCCTAATCTTTAAACTTCAAATTTTTGTTTTGCAGTTTATTTCTTAGCCTTGACTGATATCTAAGAGAAAAACCACCTTTTCTCAATTCACTATAAAAAAATCTGCTCTATAGCTTCAGCTTCTCATTTCTCTTCAGATGGAAAACATTATTTATTTTTTTTTTTCTCAGATTCTTCATATGTTTCTGTGGCTTACCTTATCATTTGCTAATCTAATAATAATCTAGTAATTGGAGCTTTGGAGCAAGTCCAGAGGAGGCCACGATGATCAGAGGCTGGAGCACCTCACGTAGGAAGACAGGCTGAGAAAGTTGGGGCTGTTCAGCCTGGAGAAGAGAAGCTGCATGGAGACCTCAGAGCAGCTTCCAGTATCTGAAGGATACTGGAGTACTCTTAATCAGGGACTGCAGTGATAGGACAAGGGGTGAAACTGAAACAGGAGAAGTTACACATAAGGAAGAAGTTCTTCCCTGTGAGGGTGGTGAGGCGCTGCCACAGGCTGCCCAGAGAAGTGGTAAATGCTCCATCCCTGGCAGTGCTCAAGGTCAGGTTGGACAGAGCCTTGGGTGACATAGTCTAGCGTGAAGCATTCTTGCCCATGGCAGGGGGTTGGAACTGGATGATCTTAAGGTCCTTCCCAACCCAGACCATTCTATGATTCTATGATTGACCTTATAATTTGCTAATCTATTTTGCAATAGAATACTGTGGGAACAGGACACAGATTTATCACCTAGAATTTAATATTCTTGTCCTTGTGCACTATACTTTATCCATCAAGTACTCCCACAAGTAGAATTATTGGTAAAGAAACTTACAGATTTTGTGTAGCTGAAAAGTCTATGAAACTGTTTTCTTCTTGCACCTTTTACATGCACAGACTGCTTACACCTACATGTCAACTTATTTTACATTATAGTTTTTGATCAATTAAGAGAGTAAAACTATTGCAGCAACTATATGACTTCCCAAGAACAGTCTTCAGCTGCACGAATGTTTGCTGGAAAAGGACTATCTAGCAAAGACCAACTGTTCAGTAAGTTGTTGAAATGTACTACTGACAACTTCTTTTTGCTAAATTACAGATGTTAGAAAGCAATTAGAAGAGTGATCTGTGATTCTGTGCAAACTTGGTGAAATTCCTCCTAGAAGAAATAAGCAATTTGACTGAGGCAATCTTGGAGCTAGCAGTGATGATCTCGGAGAATACATGGCAGCAAGTTTTGGGAACACTGGAAAATGTGCTACCCAGTTCCGAGAAGCAGACTTCAAGATACAAACTATTTGGAGAGAGTTCAGAGGAGTGGAACAAGCATAATCAAAAACTAGAAACCATGGCATATAATTGGGTTTATTTAGTTAAATATGTAATAGATTTCTGGAGAATGGAGGGGAAGAACTGTTGTCCTTATACACAGCAAGAGACAAAGAGGTAACAGGTTTAAATTGGATACGGTTCATACGCTTAGAAACCTTTTTCAAATGGCTATGTTGCAGAAGTAGTCAAGCAGTAATACTGACTGCTGTAGAAAAGCTAAAGCACAGCAGTGGAAGGTTTTAAAAGAACTGGTTCAACAAACATCTGCCAGGATTAGTTCATGTAAATTTCATCCTGCCTTAGTGCAGAGGATGTAAAAGACAACTTCTTCACATTTCCTACGGAGAGGTGATTCATGATAGTAACTTCTTCATAGTGCTGCTCTGCATCTGTCCTTGATACTTTTCCTACCTTTTCTTCAGAAGAGACATTCAGCTGAAGTAAGTTTTCAGCTTTATTTTCTACTGGGCCTAAGACTGTGCTAAGAAACTGCTTCTCCCTCTAGCACAGAGTTCTTGCAGTGTATTTTTTCTTTCTTTTCTTCCCCCCCCCCCCCCCCCCATCTCACCTGCATTTGAGGAATGGAGAGCTTCTTACCCAAAATCTAATTAATTTAAAAAAAAGATACATTTCTATTAACATCTTTCTTCAATTACAGATCTAGGAAGCTAGGCATGAGGAGAAAGTTGAATTTATGGACTAGACACTAGAATAGAGGTGTCTTCCTAAAGTTAATTAAGCATCTTCCCTAAGGCATACGATAGTACCTTCTTTTCAGCTTCTCTTCTCTGAAGGTCCTTCTCTTTGAGACAAAGCAGTTGAAATTTCAACAGCTTTCCAGTTAGTGTTACTGGAATTTCTTCACCGTTATCCAGAAGGGCTTTGGCTACTTCTAACACCTGCAGGAAAACAAACAAACAGAATAACTATAACTCATTTTAATATTGCACTTGACACATATCTTGCATGCTGAAATGAGGAAATGCTCTCTCACATTGTACAACATATGGGTGAAAATGAGCACATGTTCAGAAAACCACTGTATCAGTAAGATGCCTGCCTATTTTTTGTTTCCTAAGACCTCAAATGAAGTTATATTTGCTACAATGAGAGACAAAAATAAAACAGAGACAACTTCTACGATTTATGTAAAGGTCAACAGACACTTCTCACAGTAAAAATGTCATTTTTTTCAGGCTTTAAACAAAGAAGCAACATCAAGCAACTATTTAATATAAAGTAATAAACGTAAAGACATTGAACAGATAGCAAATGAAGGGGAATCGTTTGGAGTGCTGTTTGCAAAGTAACCAGCGTCTGAGGCACTAGCTCTGAATGAAGGATAAAAACTTCTTGAAGGGAATTTGAGAGGGTCTGTCTTCATGAAAATATCCCCCCCTCCCTGTGTAATTCTGATTCTGCTGGTATGCAGCCTAATTGGGGTGAAATAAGGCTATTGAGTTTTCTTCGGGCGATGACAGCAGCAGGAACATACAGCTGCATTGTCCAGATGTGTGGCATTGACAGGCTGTTTTATGACTATGTTTTTTACAGCTTGTTTCCACTAAATTTCATACAACTCACTAACATCTGGGCTGTTTTCCTTGGAGCCTCATAACCACTTTATTTACTGTGAAAAAAATAAAATAACATAAAAATACCATAAAAAGTTGTTATATGTTTCTTTTCACTTGCGTTGTCTCCGTGATAAACTTCACCTATGTAGGAAGCGCTGTTGAGGAATAATACAACCATAATGTTTTTCTACTTTTGTTTTTAAGCAACCATCAGCTTTATTTTATAACCATGGGCTAAATTAGGTGTTACTCAAATGTTCTGACATGTTTCTCTTTTCCCCCTCTTGGAGCAATTACAGTGGGTACATATGGTGTCAATTTTGCTTGCTAACATTCAGACAATGAAGGTGCACACTGCATCTCACTGAACTGTGTCTTGTCTAATGCAAACACCACCATTAGCTTTGAGCTTTCATAGCTTCTTGCTCAGCTCAGAAATTCTCACTTCTCAAGTAAAACTTAGGTAAACAAATGTAGCCACTAAAAATGCTTCTTTGAATAAAACAGCCAAAATCCAGACTATTACATGCCAAATTATTGTTTCATACAAATTGAAGCAAAATACAGAAATATCTTTAAATTCAGATTTTGCTGAAATCCCACAACAAGGACAGTAACAACCAAAACAAAACCTCCCAAAGCAATTATGCCACCCCTCCAACACCAAAAACCTGATGATCTCCTTAACATACACATAGAATCACAGAATAGTTAGGGTTGGACAGGACCCTAAGATCATCCAGTTCCAATCCCCTGCCATGGGCAAGGACACCTCACACTGACCACATCACCCAAGACTCTGTCCAATCTGGCCTTGAATGCTACTAGGGACAGAGCATTTACCACTTCTCTGGACAACCTGTGCCAGTGTGTTACCACTCTTACAGTAAGGAACTTCTTCCCTATATCCAGCCTGTTCTTCCTTGTATCTAACCTGAAAATACATCATGGTTAAAATCAGCTCTGCTTTATATCTTTTGTATGCAGAGTAAGACTACTTACTGGCCACTATCTCTACAAGCCATCCATAGAAGGCTTCTGGAAAGATTCCCACTGACTTCGGAGTCATGGCAGAAAATCAAGGCCGTGTTACGAAGAAACTTAACTCCCAGACTGTGGGCACACTAGGAATTAGTAGCTATTCCAAAAGCAAGTAGTCCCCCAAAGCTAGCTACGCAAATCTGTGCTCTGAAAGGAAGAGACTTTGGTAGAACTGACATAATGATTTCCTTTAGAGAAAAATACCAATCTCAAACAGGTATTTTTGCAGCAGTGGTGTTAACAGTCTATGGAAAGGGATGCTTCCCAATTGCCTAACCTAGATGAGTTGCACATTTCTTGAAAAACAATAGAGGGGAAACATGGATTCTGGAAGGATTCCTCAAAAGAGTATATATAGTAACCCTGCTTGATGGCAGCTGCTGATTTATTGTTTGTGGAAGAAGAATCGCTTCAACTCTTTTACAACCCATTCTTCCTGAGAAGTTCAAAGCATTTTACCAGTCAAAAGCAATGCATCATAACTATTCCTATTTTGTAGGTAGACAATGCAGAAATTAAAAGACAAGTCCAAGGTCTATAGTGAGCTGAACGACTCTGAGTGGGTTGGAAGGACAAATTTTCTTATGTGTGGCATTAGAGAAGTATAAACCAAGCTATCTAACAGAAGTATGCTCCATGCCTGTGAAGAGAAGTCAGATAAGACAAAGACAACATGAACACGCTACATCTGGCAATACAGAGAAAGCAAATAGTTTGCATACGGCAATGTAAAATCTGCTTTATGCACAAGCAAATAAAAACCAAACCCTCATCACTGATAATTTAAAGTCAGAACATAGATCAATCCATGCATAGTAGATAAAAGAAACTAGATGTATCACACTTATGTATGTTTACTTCATCTGTGGTCCTGGGAGTTTTATTCAGACACCTGGCATAAACAGTTAAGAATCCACAGGGCCTCAAATTAAAGAAAGATAAAAGCTGAGACAAAGACTTGGTAGGAGAACAGAAGGAATTTTTTGGGATACTATGAAGTGGATTCATTTCAGATTGGCTGTCCTTCATCCCTCCAGTGATGACCTTTTTCTTATGTGAGGAACCATGGAAACTTGGATGGACAAACTCAGTTAGGCAGGGCTCTTTTCCTTTAAAGGAAGAGGAAACTTAGCATTCCTCACACAGCAGGGGTCACATTTGTGAAGTGCAGAAAGGCTTCAGTGATGCAGTATTTGATCTCATATGGTGGCAGTATGAACCATGCAGAGATTTAGCCGCCTGGTGCAAAGGGCATGTATTTCAAGCTATTCAAACACTACATGAATGCTTGTAAGTGACACTACTGCTGGCAGATGACAGCACCATTGAGACAGGAGATGGATTTAAAGTTAGGGAAACATTTAAAGCTAGCATCTTTATGGTATCTTTCTTTGAAATGCCTTCTTTTCAATATACAGAACCATTGTGGCAGCTAAATTATAATCAGAAAAGCTTTCAAAGTCATAAATTGCATTATCAACTTTATAGTTTTATCACTACCTGGAAGCAGTAGCATCACTTGCTATGTATGCATAGTGGTCAGCCCATTTCAGAGTGTAGCTTTCCTATATCCGGGGTGAACATTTTAAACCCCTGTGCTCCCTCTTGTTCTTGATACTGTAAGAAATCCAAGCCACCTCATACACCTCGGACTCACGTAACACTTTCTAAAAGAAATGTAATGGTTTCTAGAAGAGCTCCTCAGTAATTAAAATCCCTTAGTAGGTAACACAGTTCAAAGTCACTTTGAAGCAGGAGAGATCTCGGTCAAGAGACTATGTGGATTACACACACCAATCAAGTTCTTATTTACTGTTCAAATGTATTTTTCTGAGCACAAAAATAAAATATGTGCGTGTGGGAAGCAACCTGCATTTACTACAATATGCCATCAGTATCATGAAAACCTCACAGACAGCTTTCAAGACAGACTAGGGAACAAAAGCTGCATGTGTCATACTGATACATTTCTTTTGTTCAAAGAAAACTTCTTTACGCATGCTATTAAACAGTTCTGAATTGCTGTAGATTCATTGACTATAGCATGCTATGATCAATCATTTTGATCAATCATGGCACGGCCCAGCACAAGCAATCCAGGAGGTTCCTCGATTGTGTAGAAGACAACTTCCTTCTGCAAGTAATAGAGGAGCCGACAAGGAGAGGTGCCATGCTTGACCTCGTGCTCACCAACAGGGAAGGGCTCGTTGGAAATGTGATGCTCCAGGGCAGCCTTGGATGCAGCAATCATGAGATTGTCGAATTCGAGATCCTCAGGGCAGTGAGAAGAGCGTGCAGCAAGCTCACTGCCCTGGACTTCAAAAGAGCAGACTTTGGCCTCTTCAGGAACCTGCTTAGTAAGGTTCCATGGGATGTAGCCCTAGAGGGCAGGGGGGCCCAAGACTGTTGGTTGATATTCAAGGATCACCTGCTACAAGCTCAGGAGTGCTGCGTCCCACCCAGAAGGAAGTGCAGCAGGAGGGCCAGGAAACCTCCTTGGATAGGTAAGGAGCTGCTGAGGAAAATTCAAATGAAAAAGAGGCTTATAAAAGGTGGAAGCAAGGACAGGCGGCCTGGGAAGAGTACAGGGATGTTGTTCGGGAAGCTAGGGACCAGGTTAGGAAAGCTAAGGCCCAGTTAGAATTAAACTTGGCTAGGGATGTTAAGGGTAACAGGAAGGGATTCTACAGGTACGTAGCAAATAAAAAACAGACTAGGAACAACATAGGCTCACTCTGGAAGCTCTCGGGAGAACTGGCTACACAGGATTTGGAGAAGGCTGAGGTTCTGAATGACTTCTTTGCCTCGGTCTTCACCGGCAGAAGCTCTGACTGCACCACCGAAGTCTTGGAAGGCAGATGCAGGGACTGTGAGAATTAAGACCTTGCGCCCACTGTAAGAGAGGATCTGGTTCAAGACTATCTTAAAAACCTGAACGTGCACAAGTCCATGGGACCTGATGAAATCCATCCGTGGGTCCTGAAGGAGGTGGTGAATGAAGTTGCTAAGCCGCTGGCCATCATATTTGAAAAAAACATGGCAGTCAGGTGAAGTTCCTGACAACTGGAAAAAGGGAAATATAACCCCCATTTTCAAGAACGGGAAAATGGATGCCCCAGGGAATTACAGACCAGTCACTCTCACCTCTGTGCCTGGAAAAATCTTGGAGCAGATTCTCCTGGAAGGCATGCTAAGGCACATGAAAAACAACAAGGTGCTTGGTGACAGCCAGCATGGCTTCACTAAGGGGTAGTCCTGCCTGACCAATTTGGTGGCCTTCTACGATGGGACCACGGAACTGATGGACAGGGGTAGAGCAGTTGATGTCATCTACCTGGACTTGTGTAAAGCATTCAACACTGTCCCACACGACATCCTTGTCTCTAAATTGGAGAGACATCAATGTGATGGATGGACCACTCGGTGGATAAAGAACTGGCTGGCTGGCCCCATGCAAAGAGTTGTGGTCAATGGCTCCATGTCTGGCTGGAGACCAGTAACGAGTGGTGTCCCTCAGGGATCGGTGTTGGGACCAGTCTTGATCAACATCTTTATCTCTGACATGGACAGCGGGATTGAGTGAGCCCTCAGCAAGTTTGCCGATGACACCAAGCTGTGTGGTTCAGCTGATGTGCTGGAGGGAAGGAATGCCATCCAGAGGGATCTTGACATGCTTGTGAGGTGGGCTGATGCCAACCTTATGAAGCTTAACCATGACAATTGCAAGGTCCTACAGCTGGGTCGGAGCAGTCCCAGGCACAGCTACAGGTTGGGCAAAGAAGAGATTCAGAGCAGCCCTGTGGAGAAGGACTTGGGGGTGTTGGTTGATGAGAAAAAAAATGAACATGAGATGGCAGTGGGCGCTTGCAGCCCAGAAAGCCAAGCGTATCCTGGGCTGCATCAAAAGGAGTGTGACCAGCAGGTCGAAGGAGGTGATCCTGCCCCTCTACTCTGCTCTTGTGAGACCTCCCCTGGAGTATTGTGTGCAGTTCTGGTGTCCTCAACATCAAAAGGACATGGAACTGTTGGAACAAGTCCAGAGGGGGCCACGAGGACGATCAGGGGGCTGGAGCACCTCCCATATGAAGACAGGCTGAGGAAGTTGGGGCTGTTCAGCCTGGAGAAGAGAAGGCTGCGTGGAGACCTCATAGCAGCCTTCCAGTATCTGAAGGGGGGCTGTAGGGATGCTGGGGAGGGACTCTTCATTAGGGACTGTAGTGACAGGATAAGGGGTAATGGGTTAAAACTTAAACAGGGGAAGTTTAGATTGGATATAAGGAGGAAATTCTTTCCTGTTAGGGTGGTGAGGCACTGGAATGGGTTGCCCAGGGAGGCTGTGAATGCTCCATCCCTGGCAGTGTTCAAGGCCAGGTTGGACAGAGCCTTGGGTGAGATGGTTTAGTGCGAGGTGTCCCTGCCCATAGCAGGGGGGATGGAACTAGATGATCTTAAGGTCCTTTCCAACCTTAACTATTCTATGATACTATGATTCTGTGTTTCTATTTAGCACTCTGACTGTCTGGAAATAGCTTAAATAGCACTGAAGTGGTTTCTGAAGAACTACAGAACCCAGGCCTCTTTAAAAAGGGAGATTGGACCGGTCTGCTGTGACCTGTGCTCAGAAACACAGGTACACTAATATGAGCAAATCTGGACATGTTGACATTTCAGGGGCATGAAACTGCCCAGCAAGTCTTTCCACTGTGGAGCAGAACAGAATCACAGAATCCCAGAATAGTTTGGGTTGGAAAGGACCTTAAAATTATCCAGTTCCAACCCCCCCCACCATAGGCAGGAACACTCCACACTAGACCATCTCGCACAAGGCTCTGTCCAACCTGGACTTGAACACTGCCAGGGATGGAGCATTTACCACATCCTTGAGCAAGCTATGACACCCTCACAGTAAAGAGCTTCTTCCTTATATCTAACTTGAACTTTCCCTATCTAAGTTTGAACCCATTACCTGTTGTCCTATCACTACAATCCCTGATAAGGAGAATATTTTATGCTTCTGAGAAGTAAATTATCCCCAGTAATTTCAGCCAGTTGGATCCACTCAATGAACACCAGAAAAGTAAAGGACTTAGGTCATGCTTCTCTAACATTGCATCTGGCTAGCAAGAGAACCCAATCAGAGACAGAACAAAAACATTTCAGCAGCAAAGTTGTCTCATCAGCCCTTGTTCTGGCAGAACCCATCAAGCTACATCATGCCAGAGTTTTCAAAGCCACCTCAGAACCTGTGGGCCAGGAAGCCAAAACGGCCTCGCCAGCTTGGTAGCACAGAACTCCTAGGCAGGATCTTTCCTCCTGGATCCAGTTCTGCAACAGGGCTTTGGACATTTATTTGACTTTCTTCCTTTGGTAACAAAGGATTCTGGGACTAGTTGATCTACTTGAGAAAAACGTCTTACATAAAATTGTCCTTAATTAAGCAGTTCTAGTCACCTGAAATTCCTGAAGGCAACAAAACCGAGAACACCATTTCCTTTGGCTGCTCCAGAAAGTCCCTCTACCCAGTTAAGGATGACATTCTTACAGACATAACTACTGTTTGCTCTAGTTATTCAGAGATTTCAACAAAACCACCACAGGAAAAGCAGAGAACTTTATACCAAGCTGCATGCATGCAGGAAACCTTATCATCTAGGAAGCAAAATCAGAGTCCCACCAGTGTTCTAAAGCAGGTTTTAAATAGATGAATTTCAAAAGGTATCAAGTTTCTTTCCTAGAAAATAAATTGTCAGCAATTTTGAGTGTTATGAATGGCTGCAGGCCAAATAATTACAACTAAGAGTCGTGAAATAATACATGCAGAAGGCACTGCTTCTAGAATCAGGAGTATAAAGAAAATTTGCTATTATGAAATGGAAAGATTAATATGTTCAATTGTCTCATGTAAATAATAAAACCCAACTTCTCAGATTTGAAGAAATAGAAGACTAGAAGACACAGATTGCTCTCCTGCAGGAGCTCAAGACTTAGCCCCAGCTTCAGCATTCAGAAATCCTGGAACTTCTAAACTTGGCATATTGTCCTTAGAGGGGTCCCTGTAAAAGGATACTGAGCTGGATAGCCTTTAGAAACTAACTGCAAACTACAGTTTCTGGGACTGACTGGTTCATTGTAACAACAGTTCAGTCTCATGGAATATATTAATCCCAAATGGAAGGCATATAATCTGATAATTTAGAGGACTACAGAGGCCATTACTGATCACGCAGCAGTATCAGATGCTCTGACAATGGCAAAGACTTGTGCAAAAACATGGTGGTATATCTTCATGCTGGGTAATATTTTATTCTTTTTAGGTGGCATGGGTTTCCTGTATTTGAAATAAAAATCCCTTTTCTCTTATCCGAGGCTTAGAATTATTTACTTTACACATACCTTTCAGGCCACTAGGATGGCCTATATCATTAAGGCATCGATACTGTACAGGCATATACATAGAAGACAGAACTAAGCAAGTTCTTTCCAGAACTAAGCTGTTCTGGAAAGGCAGGTGAATCCAGGTGCATGCCTTTTCTTTTACCAGGACATTTTTTTTTCCATTTAGCCAAGTTATGTGAAGGCATTTCACAACAATAATCTATTTTCTTGGATATTGGTACTAGCAAGGCAATTGTCTGTGCAAGCAATTTAGCAAGCGCAAAGTCGACCAGTGAAAGGCATTATGAAGGAAGAATTAAGCTGAATATGAAGGCAGAAGCTCGTGCAGCTTCTTCTCAGTGAGGTCTTGTGAAATCCTCAAGATATCGAAAATCTTAGACTATCTTAACATTATCTAGGAGGAATGCAGATAGCCCAAGTTTGCAGTTCATATGAAGAGGCCAAAGATTTGTGGCCTGGGATGTGACAGCATCTGTTTGGAACAGTTTGGCATAGCATAATCTGTTCCTATTCAGTTGGCAGCAGAGCAAACTGAATTGCTTTTAAAGGTCTCCTGTAAGATAAAGAGTAGAGTAAATCTAACCTCAGCTGATACTGGGAGTCTTCCAAAACTCTCATTCATACTGATAGTCACAAATGCTGAAGACCAACGGGAGTCGTGAAACTTGCTAAACCTGTGCTAATATATTTTTTCCTTATCATTGTTTTAAGTAAACTAAACTAAATACTTGGACCCAGGAGGCAAAGTAATTAAACTTTCCTCAGAAGGCCATAAATATCTCAGGTAAATGTACCAGCTCATGTAGTGGGATTATTTACAAAACATACTATGTTCTGTACTATGATGTATCTGGTAGGAGCTTGGTAACAGATGCAACAGAGCTGAAAACAGATGAGTATATAGTGCCCACAGGAGGATACAAAGTTCCTTACCCTTCCCTGGAGCAAGTACCTCCCTAAAAGGCATCTTCATTTAATAACTCCCAACTGTTTCTTGAGCATTAATCCTCTACATATTCATACAGTGTAAGGGCCAAGTCCTTCTGCAGTAAAATTCTTTTAACTTGCATCCACACAACAGCACTTGACAAGGACTGACTGGAAAATTGTTCCGTTTTGTTACACCATTTGAGCCTGCAGTATTTGTTTTGTTCTGTACTAAAATGAAAAATAAGATTAAATCTTTCTACCCTTCTCACCATTCAGTATGGCTGCCAAAATTGTTTTGACTGTCAAACCCTCTCATCAAAACAATGACACCAGACAAGTTTTGTTTCCCGAGCTGTTCCATTTTACAGCAACTTTTAAAATTAATTTTGTTCTACAGTTCAATGAAAACAATCTTTTATTACAAAATAGAATTCTATTCACATGCATTTTTAGACTGAGAAGGCTGGGGTTTAATATGATTATCTCCAGATTTGATAAAGCCTATTTTTGATCACCAGCCTTTCGGATGGTGTTTTGTCAAAATCTATACACCTCCACAAAAACAGCACATTTAATTGTATGTTTCCATAAGAAACCAAAAGGCTTCCTTAAAAACACTCCTGACTAGCATTATCTCTGAACCTTTTTTCTTCATTGGCACTACTAACAAGCCTTTGCTCCACATGCTGCACATCTCCCAGTAGCTTGTACACTCCTTGGGTGAACACAGTCCTTGCCATAAGCATTATGTCTGTGACACTAAGAGTTCTGTTTTCTCATCAAGCTAAACTCAAGACTTCCGATTTTTCTACCCTAGGTATTTACTATAATCCTTAACACATTTACTATAATCCTCAACTACTCCTTGTCCCCAGCACTGCCCTCTTCTCTTTGTTGTCTTTTCCCTGAAGACAATGATGAGCAAGTCTAAAATGGGGACAGTAGAAAGGTGTAAGATAATAGAAAGGTAAAAGGTATTCAAGACCTATTGAGAGATAACATAAAAGTTATTTAGCAACAGAATAGCTATTCTTAACTCATTTCTTGAATGAAATTCATGCCATTGGGGTGAGTAATAGAAGGCAGTTTTGAGTAATTATGCACATGCACACACACATATTTAAAAGTATATACGACATAAATCTATATGATATAATTATATAGAATACAATATAAACATACACACACAGTTCCAATTTAAAGTGGATCTTCTCTTTGCATCATGACACCATCAGCACTTCAAGTAGTTTACCACCAACAACCCCTACTTCATAGGTCTACATTCCACACACTTCTAGCAAAGCATTAATTCACAGAAATGCTTAAAATTTGCTTTAAATTTACTGCTTCCTGGCTAAATTCATTCCACTTCTCTCTCCTTCATTTGTTCATTGTAATGTTTTATTATCCCACAAAAGTTCTTAATATCTTGGCTTATGTATTTTGTGTTGGAAGTGACAGGCAAGGAATCTGTTTCATTTACACCTAGAAAACCCAAGAATCCTTCTGTCTCTGCTACAGCCTATTGCCTACTAAGTCAGGAAGTACTGTGAGCATTACACAATTTCCCAAGGATTCTGACATCACAGTCCTAGGGAAAAAAAAAAACAAAGAAAAAAGTCCATGTACCATATAAATAATTATAAACCCATGCAATATTCTATTCTAGGCAATAACCTTTTAGTTCTCAAAATGAGCTGTACAAAGCATGAACTAATTTAAGATTTATATGGAAGCACTCAGCTGAACTGGATTTTAATGGCAAAACTGTGCATATTATGCTTGGCAGTGGAAGGATTTAATTTCGGCGTCTCTTTGCTTTGTTAGTTGAAACTGCACAACCAGATTGGTGCCTCAATATGCCTGGTGATACGGGTTGGCTGTTATGTACCTTGACTCAGGCAGAAAAACTGGCACTTCTCCTGCTTTTATCAGGCCAGAAGTTTGAAGTATCTGAGTTGACACTACCTTCCCTTTAGCGAGGAGGTAAAATAAAGGGAGGTTTTATGAGAACCATTTGCCATGCAGATCTGGAAGCAAGTCAACAGGAGAATCAAACAGGTCCTGTGTTTAGCCAGTGATGACAAGAAGCAGAACAATTTGTAATCAAAATACTATATTCTATTCTGTTTAAATATTAATAGTTCCAGCATGTTATATCAAGCTAATGTTTACTTGCTTGTCACATGCAAGAATCAAACAGAGATAATTCAGTGAAATCAGATGGGTAACAGGATAGCCTGATTTAAAAGCCATCACTATTTCATATGTAAGGAAGAAGAGCAAGAAAAATAAGAGCAAGACAACATGGAGTCATGGAGTCACAGAATCAGCCAGGTTGGAAAAGGCCTTTAAGGCCATCAAGTCCAACTGTTCCACAGCACTGCCAAAGCCACCACTAACCGATGTCACTGAGGGCCTCACCTGCACAGTTTGGGAACACTTCCAGGGACAGTGGCTCCACCACTGCCCTGGGCAGCCTGTTCCAACACCTGACCACCCTTTGGGGGAAGGAAATATTCCTAATACCCAGCCTAAAACTCTCCTGGCACAGTTTAAGGCTGCTTCCTCTTGCCCTATCCCTTGTTCCTTGGGACAGGAGACCAGCAGAGATAAGGACAGTAACAGATTTTTTCTTTTAATTGGCAAGAAAAATATCACTAACATGGCATTGGTCTGGTATTATATGGAAACAGCAGAAGAGTCAATTAAGATGCAGGAAAACTAGGGCCAAGTAGTGATTATTCTGCTTTATATTTGGAAAACCAACAGCTAATATGGTTGCACAGCTTCCTTCATAAGCTGTTATCTTCAACTGTATCAACAGAACCTTGCAAAAAGGCAGGTTTTAAAGCACTGCCATCCCTATATATACACATTTACTTCGGCAGCATTCACTGTGGTCTCTTGGGAAAGTAGATTATATTTACACTTGAAAAGCAAGTCTGAAATCCTCATACCTGACCAGAAAAGTTAGCTCTCAGAGAAGTGATGTAACTCCCATTTCAAACCCCTTGTAAGCCAGAACAGTGTAAACCTTAACAGTATAAGCCTAAAATACCAGGCATTTACACAGCCCTTGCCAACTACAACTGTGAAGAACATAGAAAGCATTTGTTTTTATGCATATACTTTCATATATACATGGATATAAAATTCTACCATGTTTAGGAGCTTTTCTAACTTATGTTCACCTCTATCTGTTCTCAAGGATCTCAGGAGTGCAGTGCATGCTGCTCATGCTGCCTCCCAGCCTCAAAATGCAGATGTAGTTAGCTATCTACCCAGCTGGAAAATATTTATGATTTATTTACAATTAAGAATGATTTATTCTGCTCCAGTCCCACAGAATTCCAGGATGAGAATGGGCCATGATTTGTATTTGGCACCTGATTTGATTGTATTTTTCAGCTTGACAACTACGGGTAGGAGCTTTGCTGTGAGAAACCAGAATTAATATCTTAATCCTTGACAGGAAGTGAAATATAGATTAATGATTTTGATTGCAATTAAGCCTTTTTGGTTACACAGCGTGGCTTATCCTGGAGATGAGTCAGAGCAGTATGGAAGGACACTGCTATTACAGGACTTCAGTTTTGCTGGCTTCACAAGCACAAGGACACATTTTGAAGGCAGCAATCTAGGATCTACATCCAAACAAAACTGCTCGTGTCTGCCACTTGGGACTTCTTCAGCCTTCCACGAGCCTTCATCCCAAGCATCTCAGTTTATCCGAGAGCCACACTAAACCATCTCGCCCAAGGCTCTGTCCAACCTGGCCTTGAACACTGCCAGGGATGGAGCATTTACCACTTCTCTGGGCAACCTGTGCCAGCGCCTCAGCACCCTCACAGTAAAGAACTTCTTCCTTATATCTAACCTGAATTTCCCTTGTTTCAGTTTGAACCCATCACCCCTTGTCCTATCACTACAATCCCTGATTTTAATTTTTCTCTGTTGGAAAAACTGTCCATGATAAGTTAATTATGAGATTTATTGATACAGAGATGTACCATTTTCCCTTCCATACACAAAGAAAAAAAACATTTCCATGGCATCTTTACGAGAAAAATCAGTCTAAAATAATTTAATTTAGCACTAGAATTCACACAAAATTACCTCTCAGGACTCCTACTCCCATCAGGTCACCTAAGAGACAGAAAAAGTGTTACATATCGCTTTCTCCTGGATTTGGAAATCTTTTAGCTACATGCTCATAAACCCTGCTCTGATCTTCTTCACTTTGTACAATAGAAGTGATATGAAATACAACACAGTAAGATGATAGAAACTGTGAACTAATTTAGAGTAGGCAACAGGTATATAATATATAATTAGCCTGCAATATACCAAGAGCAGTCAGTTAAAGTTTGCTGTCTTGCAGGCGCTGCAGACCTCTGCACTGAAATGTATTAAAACCCCCTGCATTTCAGTAGATTCAATGTGCAAGTCCAGTGACATGGGTACCAGTGTTACTATTAATACCACTAATAACCACGTTACTGTGCATGTCATCATCCCCAAACTGACACACATGTACACGTCATATGTTCAAACATCATTAAATGTCGGGAATCTCATTTACAGTCTGCCTAAAAAAGAATATGCTCTTGTGGAAATGCCAGCATGTTGAATCCTACCACAGAGAAAAGAATTGGTATGCGGTGAAGACAGAAATGCTCTCAGAAGAACATTTCACAACCTTGTTTCCTCTGCTAACCTCAGATTCGTTTCTCCTTGCTGTAGTGAAAACTCTGAAAGCACAAGCTGCACATGTACTTTAGGTGAATGCTCAGGAGCAAATTCTGCCCAGAGAGGCAGGATCTTAATGCTCGTGGCAACACGATCAATCTTCTAATTCGCTACAGCCAGAACGGAAACTGAGTCCAAGCAAAAGGTCAGAACAGGCATTTTATATTCTCTGCTAAAGGAGGGAAGGAAAAAAAAAATGTCCTTGAGGAGTAAAGTAAGTAGCTAATGAGACACAGCACTGACAGCTGGAATTTAATAGGTATCCACTTCACAAGCAAAATTGCTCTTAGTAATTAAATACAGGTATCATACAAAGCTGCTGCTCAGAGCTAGACTTCAGAATCTTTCTGTCAGTAGGACTGAAGAGGTTTCATATACCAGGTAATATAAGGGTGAGTTTGCCTGGGAGGCTAGTCCTAAACGAAGAGGGTTAATTGCATAAAATTCACAGTCATGTCAGTGGTAAATAATTCCAAAGGGACTTGTTCAGATAGTAGTCTGGCATTACTGAAAAACAGACTACAACTAAAAAGACCTGTTATACAGTCCACCAAAGCCTGAGACACATAAAAAGTTTATTAGTCATTGCAGGACTAAAATGCAAACAAGATCTTTTTAGAGGGATCCAAAATTCTTTATGCTCCAGGTCTGTAGGGCCATAAAACTACCTGAGAAAATTTTAAACAATCTTCTAATTAATCACAGGATTTTATAAGTTCTCGCAAACTGTAAGTAAAACATTAACAAAGTAGGAGGAAGTACTCTTTGCATAAGCATGGTTGCTAACGCTGTTGACATGCCCCACTAGATGAACCTGGGTAGAATTTAACATCAAACTGAGATTATAATGGATACAAGCACACAGAGATGGGGTTTCATTTATAGGACCGCATTCCTATAAACAAAGGTGTAAGTCTCTCAATTCCTGGGAGCATCTGAGCAGGATCTAATTATTTTTCTGTAATTTGTGACACCACCATCAAAATACGACCACATAACATATAGAATCATAGAATGGTTTGGGTTGAAAAGGACCTTAAGATCATTGAGTTCCAACCTCCTGCCATTGGCAGGGATGCCTCACGCTAGACCATGCCATCCAAGGCTCTGTCCAACCTGGCCTTGAACACTGCCAAGGATGGAGCACTTACCACTTCTCTGGGCATCCTGTGCCACTGCCTCACCACCCTCACAGTAAAGAACTTCTTCCTTATATCCAGCCTGAACTTCCCCTGTTTCTGTCTGAATCCATTATCCCCTGTCCTGTTCCTACAGTCCCTGATGAAGAGTCCCTCTCCAGCATCCTTGTAGGCCCCCTTCAGATACTGGAAGCTGCTCTGAGGTCTCCACACAGCTTCTCTTCTCCAGGATGAACAGCCCCAGCTTTCTCATACTTTACATAATAAAACTCATACCCCTGGAAAGACATCTTCACCTTTACTTGATCAGCAGTCCAAAAGAACATTGCTGGTATCACATAAAGAAACCAGCTGAAGCACCTAGATGGTCGAGTGCTTTTACCAGCAATATCCACTTACTCAGGTGTGCATAACAATCACACAGCTGCATGTGCTTCAGAGTAAAAGAACAGCGACTTTGCAATACATATTTTCACCTACCTCATAGTACATAGGCACATCTGTAACCTTTTTTCCCTTCTGATTCCCTGAATCTCTGATCTGCAAGAAAATAAAGCATTCTACTGTGAGAAGATTGGAAGTTTACACATATTATTTTACTCATTATTCTCTCTTACAAACACTACACTCACACTCCAAAACACGAGGAATCATCTTATGGTACCCCTGTACCTTAGTGAGGGAGTTTTTGTGTTCAGGAGCTTGGAGAAAAGTCTGCAACAAAACCTCACTACTTACAAGGAACAGACCAACTTAGACAGTAAACTTTTCTATTTTTTAACCCCTATGAACTACTGTAACTTTTAAACCTTCCACATTGAATATTGACCTTCAATTGAATATTGAATAGAAAATGTATAGTTACCATAGACTGAAGAAGTGAGTATACAGAAGCGAGATTCAGGGTTTGGTTTGTTATCAAAAGTTCCTTTCTTGGAATACCTGTGTGAGAATGTCTTCACGTGTTACGACGCTGAAGAGCTTCCGCTGTGGCACCCGCATAGCAAGAGACAGGGCCTTGGTGTGGATTTCATCCTCAGTTCTGCTCCCAACAACAAAAGCAATGCTAGGCTTCCAGTCATCCTGTTTTCCAAAATAAAACATTTCAGGTATTAAACCTCAAGCAGACAAAACTGCTTCTCTGCAGTTTCAAGGACTAATCCTGTAGAGATGGTTACTGCCTTTAAGACGTATTAAACATCACTGTATTAATCACATCGAAATAAAATGTATAAAACCCGAGAAAGCATGCACTACATTGTCCCAACTATCTCTGCCATCAGGTGGCAGCATTATCCTATAAAAACCCCAAACGCCAACTAACAACCTCTACAAACCTCAGCGGCTGCATTACCATCACGCAAAAAGAAAGTAACTTTTAAATGTCATTTGACAGTTCAGTAAGCAAACAAGAAGTGAACTTTCAAAATATGCATTATTGCCATTGAACATTATTGTGATTATTTGCTGTAGTAATAGTAATACTAGTAATAATAATAGTAGTAGTAGTAATAATAATTTCCCAGCTCCCTCATGCAGGGAATCAGACAATGCCCACACACTAACTCCTAAAGACTGTAGCATTATTTGTATGATGTTTTATGAAGCTTTAATTATGCACAACATAGTTCTTGGACGTTTTCACCAAGTATTGTGAACTAAGAAAAATAATTTTTCAAAGGCAAATTATATTTCACTATAGGAATTGACAGGTTAAAACCACTAGGAACTGTCAAACATTTGCAGTAAAATAGACAAATTTTAATGAAAATGATCTGATTTTAGCACTACAGAAATGCAAAACAAGACAAGATTGGAATACATCATTTAGTGGTATCCATCTGCAAAACCTTCCAAATGTTATTGCAGCAACTTTTCTGGCTACTCTTCTTCCCCATTTCTTGTGCTTGAGCCTACTGTAATCCCTTTCACAAAGTGAGTGGCTATCTCCAGCACATCTACATCTGACTTCAGAGTCTTCTTTATCAGCATCAGTGGCAGCTGAACCATAAGCACTTCCAAGGGTTGTACTCTACATCAAATCACGTGTAAACTGCAAGCTACCAATAAAACTGCATAAAGGTGAATATGGAAAGAGCTTCAGTAGCTCCAGGTAGTCTCAAGGTGGTGTCACACTGATCAGGACCAGGCTAAGCAGATTCACATACTACTTTAGCAGGGAAAGGTTTGAAAGACAAATTTCAGAGAGGGCTCTAACTCTAGGATTTTGATGGAAATATTTTCATATGTGTGTATTACGTACAAAGTCCTTATGAAAAAGAGGAACAAAACCTGAATTGATGGTAAAGAGAGGGAAAGGATGGTTCCAAAACAAAGTTAGATGTAAATGGTAGAAGGAGAAATTTCTTTTTCCAGTTTTACTATACCCTTCTTCATGTGCTCCTTCTCTTCGCTGAAAAAAAGGCCTTCCTAAATGTTTGCAATTTGAGTCACTGATGACTTCGGATGAGAGAAAGCAACAGTTGGCATAAGTTTCAAACTAGTAAATGCTTGCATGGAGGGAAACTGTCATACTCTTAAGATATCAAAGCATAACATCACGTGTAGATGGCATGACATGATTGTAGATGTATATGTAGATGGTATGACATACAAGGAAAAGATTACCTTCATTGCTAAGGGTGATCTTCTGAAACTGCAAGTAGCCACTGGCAGATACTTAACCCAAAAGGGCTCCATAGTTCCACACATAAACTTCCTTAATGTTTTATAGCAGCATAAAAGAAACTTTAAACTTTTTAAATGCAGGACAGTGCAAGCAGATTGCTGATGCTTTAGAAGCATGCAAACACGATGGAATTCATGAGAGTGTCCCACTGACCTGAGGCAGCAAGCACTGCTCAATGGAGAAGTGGCAGCAACAATAGCCTGTATAGGGACTATACACTGTATTTCTTCCCCCTCCTTCTACTTGGGGGGGGGTGACAACAATACCTTCTCCTTCTTAAAGCTGCCAAGACAGCTACTGGTGCACAGCACTACAAAACAACTAGATATTATGATATTATCATCAAAACACACGCACAGGAGTTGCAGTTAAAGTTGTCATATACAATGAATTCATGTTAAAAGTTGTCATTGTATATTTGCCAAGAACTGGACAGAAAACTTTGCCATTCTTTGAACAGAGAGCATTTACTTGTGTACAAATGCACAATTCTCCACACTTTCAGAACTGAGATTGAAATGCCCCTGTGTGGCAGTGTCATGGTGCTCCTAGGGCTCACCACCTTTGAACAGTCATCCATCCATGACATGGGCTAATGAAACAACTGATACCACTACGCTTTGCTGAGGACCACCAAGAAGGGAACTGGGCCCAGGAAGTCCCACAGACAGATGCTGACAGCACAAGAGCAGCAAGACTCAGGAATGTCAGGTTCTAATCTAGATGCTAGAAATATGGTCCAACAGCAATATAGAGCCCACCTCCACAACTTCCTGCAGTTCTTCAGATATACAAAGAAATCTCCATCAGAGCATCCTAAAACTTCTGCCTTATGCCTTCTTCAGTTCCTCCTTAAAACATGCTGGTATCTTGGTACCCACAAATTAAACCTGCTAGTACTGATTAACACTATCCCACAACAATGTTTGTGAAACCTGTTTCCCTATAGTCTTGTCTCGATCTTTCTATCCCTTAGTCGCAACTGTCCCTATCTCATTTCTCTTTCCATTTCCACTCTGTTCCTCATCTGACTCCCACGGCTTCTTGTAATGCTTCCTGCCATCTGTGCATTCCTTGATCCCCTAGTTCTCATCCTCAGTCTCCTTGTCCAGCTAATCCCTAGTTTTAGAATCTAATCTCACTTCCAGCTTCCTCCATCTCCAGGTTCCTTCTCCAAATCTTTATTCTCTAGCCCCTCTAATGCTTCCCAAGCACTTCAGAGTTCTGTTTAAGCAAGGAGACTCTTCTTCACGTTACTTATGCAGTCCTTAGAAAGGCATTACAGGCAATGGAGAGAGAATTTTCCTGATTTCCCTAGCTGCAAAATAACTAAAAATATATTGTTTTTATTAAAAAGGTACAATACCTGGGAAATGGAGCTAGAGAAATACCAAAATCAGCTACACACCAGAGAACAATCCAGAATTCCCACTCATCTGTTTCTAGACTGACTGATTATGAAGCCCTTTCAGAAGGGCTGAATATTGGGAACAGCAACTGAAGTCACTAAGCACAGTGAATGTGCAGCGTTAGTATATAGTTTAAGGTGTTTAATTGACTATGCTCTTTTATGACCTTAAAAATTATTATTTTTGCAATATTGCCCTTATATTATCAATATTGTAACAGTATCCTTAATGTTCAAGGCACTGAAAGGCTAGAGAAGAAACAGACCCTGCTTCTACAGCTCACCACCTAAAATCACAACATAAAAATGAGAAGAAAAAGTAGTAAAACGTATACGGTTACTTTAAAAATATTTTCTCCCTCAATATACAACTGCTCCTCTACTTAGTTTAATTCTTTCAAATGTTATTGTAGAAGTGAGACCTGAGAAAGGATCTGAAAGAGGATAGATTAGTGACCCTAAGGCTACCTGAACTGAGGTTCCCAGCTTAAAGTACATAGAAATAACTACTGAAAAGCATGGAAACAGCCTAAGGAGGCTGCCATCCAGAGTATAGCCCAAGCACTATGTACTGTGAAAAATGACAACCAAAATGCAGGGAGTAGACAGCCCACAGAATCAACAATGCTGATTCAAGCACCAATGGGAGAAAAAATGAAGCTGGAAACATGGTGTTGGTAACCGAATACTCCTTAAACCATCTGCACCAAGCTCCACTTCAGGGGAGGCCAGACCACTCTCACTGTAAAACATCCAGTGACAATCACTGTCACACATGACACTGTCACCACCCCGTTTTAAAACTCTTAGCCACGGCAACAGTTGAAATGCACTGAAGTCTTCTCCTGTGTTAGAAATAACCACCTATGTGGGAAGCTTGTATGTCCCTCAGGTGAAGGGGCTCCAATCCCAGCAAGACCCCCCTAACTCTGAAAGCTCCAAGTAAGCAGCTAGCACATCTCGTTTTCTCTGCTTCATTTCCTAGCACAAAAGGGCAGCAGCTCTAGATAAGGCATTTGAACAAGTCAGCTCTATTGTTTATTTCTGCAGTACCAGTTTCTAGATCTCTGCCCAGGAAAAGCATCAAGCAGACATCAAACACCCCACTGCCATTTCCAAGCAATCTAAGTAACCATCATTTTGCAGCATAATTTATGCTTATAGTATTTAATGGTGAGGTTTTCTTCGGCTTTTTGTTGGTTAGTTTTTACTTAGTTTGTTCTGTTTTGGTGTTTTTTTTTTTCCTTAGGCTCACAACTAATAGCTCCATTTCACTGCAGCACAATTCCAAATTTAACAGTAACAGCTGAAGAGAAACAGTTGAAAACTGAATTTCCAAGCATCTGAGCATCAAACAGCATGACTTTTTTAATCTGATTGTTTCTTTAGAAATCATGAGATTAATTAGTGATTTCTGAACACTAAGGACAATATTACACCTAGCACTCTTCACTTTAACAATGGGGGGGGGAGCTTGCAAATCAGTAGACCATAGAATCATAGAATGATTAGGGCTGGAAAGGACCTTAAGATCATCTAGTTCCAACCCCCTGCAGTGCTGGGAGAGGTTGCTCCTCAGGGATTCTGTAGCTTTAACATAGTAACTGTGTAGGGCATCACTGCTCAGAAACCTGCAAGTCCATTTTCATTACCTGCTGACTGGCATACACCTGGATTACTAAGGGATTCTGATTTTAAGACACTGAGCTTTTGCTGTATAATCTGGGCAGGTTAAAGAATATCAAAGCTCAGTTGAATATTAATTTCAGCAATATGAATAGTTATGAAAAGTGAAGCCACCCCATTTAGTACATTTTTAATGGTTTTACAAGGTTGAATTTCAGTTCAATTCGAGGGCCCTAAAATGGTAGTAAACTGAGAGAAACTATGCAGAAGGCAGGTCTGAGCAGAATGTGGCTTTCAGGTGCTATGAGTAGTTACACTAGATAATAAGAACATGAGAGATAGCAGTTATTTTAATCAAGGGCTGTATTTGCCCAGAATTTAACTTTCCCTTAGCAAACATCACCCCTGAACTACTTAAAACATGCAGAGTTTCAAACTAAGAATTTTAATTTATATTTTGTAACTTAATCCTGCAGTGAAGCCAATCAAAATATCTTAATATCTGGCAGCAAATACAGCTTGCAGACCCATGTTCTTCTGTGTAGCACACTGCAAACAACGCAATTTATATAAACTATAATGTGGGGCTCTGCAAAATCCATATTTCCTCTGTACATGGTTTTAAGCTGTCTGTTTGCCAGTTTTTACAGTGTGTTTAGTAAAAGCAATTATTTGGTTAGTAAATACCATTTAAATCATATTTTACTTAGCATTCCCATCCATAAAATCTTAACACCACTGGTAAAATGACTCCTTTTCATAGATCAGACTAATAAAATATTGCAAGTCATAAACACACATTAAAATGTGAAATTTCATTGCTTGGTCTATCTGGTACAATTTAAAACCAGTTCTAGTAAATTCCGTTTGACTCCACTAAAGGGAAAGAATATTTTCTAAATTGATACAAGTAAAAGATCTAAAATTCCTTAGACATGAATCACAAAGAGAAATTTGTTTAATTGATAGGAGTTCCTACCATCTCCCAAGTAATTTCAGATTCATATCATGTACACACGTAGCATGCATATCGCATACAACTATCGAGCAGGAGTAAGAAATAATTGTGTGCACTGTGTCTGATGACACCTAGAATTAAAGATGCTCAACACTCTCTTTTACAGGCTGCTTTCAGTTCCTGAGCTTTATATATTCACGTTTAAATCTTGTATGCTATACAAGTACCAGGGCAGGGTAGGGTAGGGATAGTATGGTTGGACTATTTGCAGAATGAGATTTGATTTTTAACAACCACATTTATCCTTTAATAAACCCCCCCTATGTGATTAAGTTATTAAGATATTCAATTCCCTCCATGTTCAAGAGGAAGGAACTAAATTTGGCAGCTCAGCCATACTCGTGTCAAAGATGTGCTTTCACAGAGCATGTTTATTTACATTAAGTATACCCACATTTGGCCATACTTGATGAATCTCAAGTCACAGAATCCTTACTCATAACAGATTTGTTGGCATTTGCCAGTTTTGCGCTGAGCTCCTGCCCATGACTGTAAGAGCTGAATAAGACTTTTCCTGCAGTAAGAAATGTCAGTGGCTGCTCAGCATCAAAGAAACCTGAGTTCAAGCTGACTGCAGCAGGGAGACAGTTCTGCCCATGCTCCCAAGACTTCTGCTACAGTGAGACAGAGAAAGTGGAATTAGCTTAACTGGAACAGAAAACAGTTGGACAGTAAGAGAATTAAGGAACCAAGGAATCTGAATTCAGTCCCCATGGGTACAGGCATTATGATAATCTTTAATTAGGTGATCACATTTCCCCTCCCTCCCCCTTACAGAATTCTTGCCCTATTCAGTGAACATTTGAACATTTCTTTCCATCTGCCTCAATGCATGGTCCTGAATAATCCTAATTCTGGCATTTTGAACATTTTATCTCCTACCTTTTAAAATACTTCAGTACAATGGCTTGCATTTACCAAATGTAATAAATTTCACACAGCAGCAGCAGGGCAAACAAAGCACTTTGTTCTACAAATTCACTGGTCAATATCCACAACCACAGTAAACATCCCCATAAAGAAAAAATATCACTAATTGGCACCTCGCTATGCTAGTAAGCATGGGAGAAAGGCCAGGAACTAAGGAGGTGATGGAGACTAAACCTCCATCCCCTTCTCATGCTTCAGGGAGGCTCTCCTGAGGTATGGGAGAGATTCATAAGCAAGAAATAGCTCAAGCACCTTAGAACTCTACTGAAAAAAACTATGTTTTAGGGAAAAGAAAGGAAACAATGGCCTTAGCAGCTTACTTCAAAAAGTGATTTTCTTTGGCTAAACTTGTACTATACAGTTACTACCAAATGAAAGTAAAAGCAACTCAGTATTTAAGAGATTTCTGGACATCTGTGGCAACCAATTAGCCAGTTTAAAAGCCTCCTCCTGAACTCAAGAGCTCCTCGTACATCAATCAAAACTGCTGGCATGTTAAAAAAACAAAGAAAAACAAAACAACCAAAACCACAGCAACAAGAAAAAAAAACTTTTTTTTTTTTCTTTTTTTCAACAGGGCATAACAGAACCCATGGCACAAGGAAGCCATGGAAGTCATTTGTCTCACTTGCAGCAGCAGCCCTAGATAAACACACACGAGGTAAATATTATTGTTTGCTAAACTCCTACCCTATTTTGAAACTAAATTCTCTCTTGCAAGTCAGGATTTATTAGAGTTACATTGCTTACACAGAACCTGGAAACCTAAACATGCCTTGAGATCCTTGCAGGCTGTAAAAGAAAATAAAGAAAAAGGGGGGAAAGCGCCTTTTAGCTGCACACACTCAAGCAGGAAAATTACAGCCTCCCATTTTCAACGCTACAGTTAATGCTGTGTCAGCACCTCCATCAAACCTCGCTGGTCAGCAGTTTATGAGAAGTTCACTCCGAGCCGAAACTTGGCACCCAGAGCCTCAGGAAGAGAAGCACCGAGGAGGGAAAGCAAGAAACACGCTGGGTCGGGTCTGCTCCTCTCCCCGGAGGCACCTCACCGGACCCCCAGCAGCTACGCTGCGACCACCACGCCAGCAGAGCGGCGAGAGCTGCCTCCGCCCTCATCCCTCCACCTTCAAGCCCCAGGGCCCGCCCTCCCCTCGGCCGCCTTCACCTCCTCGAGGTGGGCGGACACCAGCGCGGCCTCCCAGTTCTTGCCCACGGTCACTGCCGGGGCGACCGCATCGGTTTTAGGCCGCTTCGGTCCCATGGCGGTGCGGTGCGGTGCGGGCGGCAGAGCAGGTCCCACGCGTTGCCCTAGCGACCGGCTCCCGGAGGGCGTCGCCTTCCGGCCGGGCCGCTCGGGTAGTAGCGGGTGAACAGCTCCGCGGCAGGGCCTGGGCCCGACTTGGGGCGGTACCGGGGTTTCTGTAGGGGCGGCAGGAGCTGCGCTGGTTTTCGGACATTGGCATCGTGGTGTGCCGCCCGGGCGGGCAGCTGCGGCCGCCTCCTGCATGGATGCCTAAAGGCGAGGCTCCGGTGGGGCTGCACGGGAAGGGCTGGAGCCGCTCCCCGGGTCCCGGAGTTACCAAGTTAAACGTGACACCCCAAGGGCTGCACGAAAGCGGGCACCGGCGGCTAGCGGTGTGCCTGGGGAGGTGCTGCCGCGGGCCTGGAGCATGACCCGAACGCAGGTGTGGGCAGGCAGCCTGCTCCCAGGCCGAAATCACTCCCCAAACATTACCATATGTTACAGCGCCGGGACCAGAAGGGGAGAGGGAGGCACAGTTGGGAGAAAGCAGGAGAGCTGCCAAGATAAAGAATTCATTACAGAAGGAGTCATGTCGTGATCTCACACTGGAGACGAGTGAAATATTCTGTGTGATTTAACATTTGGTGAAAATACCCCAAACCACATGCTGCCCTTCCCCCAGCCCCTTCTACCGACCGGGGTTGCTTGGAGCCTCCAAATCTTTAGTTTAATTTCATCGGAGCCTTAAAGCCTTGTTGTGCAGTGCATTGTTGCTCTAGTCAATTTCAGTGTGGGATGAAACCGACCTAGTGTATGCGCTGAATAAAACACCTTTGGTTACACGGTTTTAGTGGAGAAGTAGGAATTTCATATGGGATGTAACAGGCAAATTTCACATCATCTTAGTTTGCAGAAGGCTATCGTCCCTGGGTTTGCAGACAGTGATGTAGTTTATAACATGGGAAAGCTGCACAGTAGATTTGCCAACACCCATAAACATTTTCCCCCACCCTGTTTCTTGGCTGGTGTCCATTTTTCTCTTTTTGAGTTTTTCTTTTGTTGTCCAGGAGAAAAATCAGACTTCAGTTGTTCACAGAAACAGGCAGTGCGACATTCCCACCATGCCCTTGTTCTTCATTGAAGTTCTGGATAAGCAGCCTGTGCCTGCTGAGATGCAGCAACAGAGCACGGGAACAGGGCAGGCTCACCAGCTGATGCTGCACAACAGGGCAGAGGTGCAGGGCAGAAGGCACAGATAATAGTGCCAAAGAAATATCCTTACTGTGAACCACCCTTCTGCTTTTTCATGGCTCAGCTTTTAGGGCTGGCTGAAAGCTTCAGGAGGACCAATGGTAGAGGGTTGTGCACCCAGATCCTGATGGTATGGCTGGAAATGTGCACTACCACGATGTCCATGGGAGATGACAGCTGCTTAATGATGCCCACACTTGGATAGGTATGCTCAGGTCTCTGTTATAACAGTTTAAAAACTAGCAAGACTGATGTCAGCTACAAACAGCTGTGAGAACATTAACAATGGCTGTGAGAACCATGAACTAGCCTGTTTGTTGTGTGTTTGCTTGAATGCGTAAATATTATTTAAAGGAAATTGCTTTGTTCTGCTGTTTGTTGCCTTAGTAAATGCATCTTGATAACTTAAATAATGACATGCTGTAGCAGATAGCAAGTTGAGCTGAAGCAGGGCAGCCAATGACCAGGAGCTTATACCAGTTCATTTAAAATTACCTTCACCACTCTCCCAAACAAAGGAGAAAAAGAAATTGTATTTATTCTTTATTACAAAGGGTCCTAGTGTATAGTCCTGATATATGCTCTCCAGTAGTAAAGTCAGCTAAAGACGTCTCCTGTTTGGCTTCTTGTCCCTGTCTGTTCAGTTGTGCTGCCAGAGATGCTTGCACTCCAAGCTGTAAACTAGATCACTGAAACACTCTTGGTTAAATCCTCCAAAAGCAAAAGAGACAAATTACAAATATTGGGAAACTACAGCCTTTGTTTCTTCCAGATGGTCTGGACTGAAAAACACCCAGGTGTTACTGGGCCATCTGAAAACCTTCAGCTTCCTTCTGATACCTAAAAGATAAAGTTGCTGCAATCTTAAAACTTGTACTGGCAAAACTGAATGTAATTCAACTCGACCAATAAGCTGCAGATGAGAGGAATAGGCAAACCAAGGATCCAGAGAGACAGTACACAGTTTGGTGTGCCTCCTGCATAAAAAAGAAGTGTGCAGATGTAAGCCTGACATTTCCATGTAACAAAATTAAGTCTACCATTAGTGCAGGAGTTAATAGGCCTATCTGTGATGACTGTGCATATAACAAGAACATTTATGTTGAGATTTTTGGAGAGTGGCAACCTAAAAATCATAAAGTCGGGCTTTTCTGGCTTATTAAAAACCCATTGTTTGTGAATATGTAAGTGGAGTTGCCAAAGCCATGAGCTTACAATACACTTGCAAGTCTGAATAATACTCTGTGTAAACTAAAGGTCGCTTGCCTTTCTCTGGGCAGAATACAAGCCTGTGTATTCTGAATTTACACAGCAGGGTAAGAAAGCATGCATGGTTAGTACTGTGGAGCAGCTAGACACAGTAACATGCTACCTTTTATTTTAAGGTGACTTAGAGAACATTTACACTTACTTGTTCTCCAGTAAAGTGTGGGCGATGGAAAGGCATTACTAGTTGTAAAAGTCAGGTCTTCTCCACTTGATATTTCCTGAAAGGCTGCATTTGACTAAAGAACTAGTAAAGACTTTGAATCTTAAGTAATTGACTGAGGGGGGAATTAATTTTAATCGTGCTTTTGCTTTTTGGTTTTTAAATGCTTATTTTAAATCCTTGACAAATACTTTTCAGTAAGAACCATCAACTTCTTGCATTCAGTTGAGAAGTGAGCAGAGTCCGCTTTGCTTGAGCCCTTAAGAACACACTTAATTGCTTTATATTGCTTTCATAAGGTTTAAATGCTTCTTAAATGTGGAGGCTTCCTGACTTATGTCTTCAGAAAGCTGTTTCCGTTTTAGAACACTTTCCAGAAGGTTGTGTAGAGCAGCTAACATGGCCTTCAGCACTGCTAACAAAAACACTCCTTCATATTCCATACATTTCTAAAAGAAACAAGGAATATGAAGAGAGAACACTGTTCAGTCCCTTTTCCCTCAAAAACGAAGAAGGGGAAGACCATAAAACTCACTTTCCATTCCTGTTTCATAGCACTGCAGCATCTGGGCTGGGAACAGCTTTTGCTTGATGTTTGCAACCCCCCAGGTTACAACCATCTCACAAGTTACACAGATTTGGCAGCTCTGCCATGTGTTTCCACAGCCTCTCTGAACTCTCTCATACCAATTTGAATGTAGGAGGTCTTTGCCTGCAGTTGCTGCTCTGGCCACCAAATGATCCCTTATAATTTATTTTTCAGCCTCTACATTGGGTTATATAATTTGCATAAAGCTTCCCACATGGACTGCATTGGCCTTGTGGATGCAAACCAAATATCTGTCTTAGCTTTAGGATCTAGAAAGCTTATTCCTGCATCATCAAATTATAAGTGCATGTGCCCTGAAAGGGACAAAGGCTAAGCTGAGTGTAAATATATTAATGTAGTCCACTTCTGAGTGTGGCATGGTATGCCTGTCATTTTCCTAGCACCAAGGTCAATAATTTCTTAGTTAAGACCAAGTTCTAACCAGAATTATACAATAAAATAAACTCTTCTCCTCAGATTCTAATAAGATAAGGTAGCTAAACGCTTGCTGAACTGTGAGAACAGGCAGGGATGCTTAGAGAGAAAGGGAGCAACTAAAGTGTGAAGACAACACAATTCAATCAAGTCCATCCACCACATGGCAAGGCCTTCCCTCTGATGCACAGATCAATAGACCTTGCCTATTTAAGCCTGTCTGTGTAATAACATGGCCAAAAATCAAAGCAAGTTGTATCTTCTTCCTCTGAATCTAGCATTTAGTGTTGGCCTGGCCACTCACTGTTTTTTCTTCACTCAAATATTTCCCATCAAGCTGAGTTACAAATATGTGTAACCTCTGTTGTTTATCACAAAGCGTAACATGAAGAACAGATCAAACTCCCTTTGTACATGCAAATAAGTTTACATTTAAGAGTCCCCACAAACTTCATTTTACAGGGGGAAGGGGGTGTGAGGGAGGGGGGAAAGTCTTACAAGGCCCTGCGTTTAATTTTGGAAAAGATGCTTTCACAGTCTGCTCTCCCATGTGCATGCATGTGCAGGGCAAATGCTTTTTCCTGTCAATAGCCAATGGTATAAGGATTCCTGGCAAAGCTCAAAATGAAATCCATTATCATCTGTCAGTAAAACAACTTCCAAATTCCAGCTGGATGCTGTGCAACAGCCTCTTGAAAGAAAGACTCCCTCTGCATTTGGAATTGTAGTTCTACTGTCTCTAGGTAACTGAATTTTGGAAGCAGTTCAATGCTGCCAGTCAGCAAAAAAATCCAGTTTCAGCTATCTCAAGCTTTATTCCTGCCCCTTTCCAAAACAGATCACAGGGTTTTATTCTTATCCCTGAAGAAAGAAATCCAAAGAAAACATTTTCCCACCCTTACAGAAAGCCAAATTCCCCACTTCCACTGCATTCTCTTGCACTTTCAAATCCTGTATCGTTGCCTGCTTTCTTCTGGCACAAAAGTACTTTCCCTGATGTTGGAGGGCCCTCCAGGGAGATCTGCTTCTGTAGCACTCCCCACTCCTACCACTGTCGAGAAAGGGAGTCTTACGCAGTGGTGCAACACCATGGAGGGTAAACAGACATGGGATGTATGTCAGCGTTTGCAACAGCAATATTGATAATAAGTGAGGGAAAGACCTTGTGTGTTTGTTAGTTTTTAAAGGAGAAGAGATTATTTGTGAAACTACATGCAATCTCATGGAATTGGAGTAATTAAATGGCTAGAACCATTGTTCTTTGACCTTCGTATCCTAAATCTGTAACTTAGTTTTTAACTGAATTTTGTGAGAGTAATGTCTACCTGCAGAATAACTAAATTGCAACAATATATATTATACTGAAACTGTTCCTTCAGCTTTAATTCCCCCTCCTTTTTTTCCAGTGGAGTTCCCTGAGGACATACTCTCCCCAGTAGATCTAGTTCAATGAGTAGGTTTTGGAAAGAATACATGGAATAATGACTATTTCCTGCTCAATTTTGGCACCCGTCTCTCTCGGTCATACTAGTGCCTAAAATCTGCTTTATAGAATAGCCATGATTAAACTTCTCAGTCCTAGGACTGTATCCCAAAACACTGTCATGCCTTATCTTATCATGCACTAAATCCTATACTCTTACATAAATCTGAAGTCTAAGCGTTACCTCCTTAACTGAGACCAGAACAGCATCCTCTCCTTCTGTCTTTCCTACTTCCATCAGTCTTAATTCACAAACTTTTCTTATTCTGCATCTCCAAATTCAAGCTGGGCTCCAATCCCCTGGAATACTCCCCTCTGGCCAGCATATCCCCTTGCCTGTGCCAGCAGACTGTGGCACCATGAAGACTCAAAGCCAACATCTCCCAGCAGGAGCAGATCTTTCACATTCAAAGGACCAGCACCCCTTTCCTGCCAGTCCTTGCTTCTAGATGCAGCTGGTCCATGAGATCTGTGATACACCCCAGCCTGCCCCAACAAAAGTATTTTTGCAGATGTGGTCCTCCCACTCCTCAGCTATGCTGGAGTGACACCTCCTTTGCCATCATTTCCCAGGTGACATGCAAAATAGAAGAATATGGGAAGGCTGGGTGCTGCACTAGCTAATGAATTGAGTTCACAACCTAAAACTGGGCCTGTCATCCTGTAGAAACTCTTACAGCTGATTTTGGAAATCTACTTATTCCCTAGGGCATCAGGATCTAGCCCTGAACCTATGCAAGTGCCGTAGCTCCAGCTATTATTAGGAGAAACACAGTGAGAACCAGGTGATGGGGATGAGCACAAAAAAAAAGACTGCCCCCCAAAGTCTGCATATGTATCCTGTATGAAAGATCTTAGTGAGTCTTAACAATATGGCAAGTTGAAAGACTTTGTGCTGTTTCTGCAAATGACAGCAAACCCAAGGCTCTACCTGATTTTCTGCATATCTTAAATCAGCTTGTTTAAATGAGAGCAGATTTAATTGAAATTCTCAGAAAACAAATTCTTTAAAGAGTAAATGATACCTTTTAGAAAAGATAAACGATATTTTAATCCTATCAGATATTAACGCCTGCTTTAGTGTAAAAACTCCCCTTACTACTGGCAGGGATTGTGCAATAAATAAAGCTTGCAAAGCAGAATCTGTAACACCTTATCATCAACACTATACAGCTTCTGCCATGAGCAGCCATTCAGATGGATTCAGTAAGTTTTAAGAAAATAAAATTCAGCAAATGTTTACATTATAGCATTACTGAGATCAAGTTTAAAAGGATTTCTAATTAGCACTTGCCTTAGTTAACAAACTGTGTTAGCACTAATTCCCATCAGCCAAATTCCTTCATTCCCATTAACAGCGCTCAGAAAGAAAAATCAGGCTTTTCTCCATCTCTTTCCATCATTAATTTAGACAAAGCAAAACATTTACTGTGGCAGGGCTGCAAAATGCTGAAGGCCGTCAATGGAAAAGGAACATGAGTTAGCTAAAATTTGGCCGTACTCCCAACATACTGACCTGCCTGTGCCAGTGTTTTCAGATCATGCCATCTGTGATGTTGTTTTGTATGCAGTGAATTTGAAGAGAGGTACTCATCAATGTTTGAAAATAATGTGCAGAGATTTAAAATAAACAGCTGAGCTCAGCAGTTGAGCCCCATGTACTGACTGTGGTGTCTAAAACCTCATCCTCTTCTACATGGCTGTTTTCTGAGTACACAAACATCATAAAGTCATTGTGACTGTCATCAGGTGTGGCAAAGCAAGACAGCAAAATGAAAGGAAGCAGAATTTCTTGGCTTTCTTTAAAATATGTTAAATGCCAACAAAAAACTTTTTCTGGTGAACCTGTCTGTCTGCTTCTGTTTGCCTTGAATTCTTTTCTTCATCTCACAAACTCCTATGATGACTAAGCCATAAAAATTTAAAGAAAGCAGTGATGAATTAGTTCTTTTTACTGCAAACTCCCATCAGCAAACCTGGAGTGCCATTACTACCAGTGTGTATCAATGAAGTGCAACTTGTCTGGTTTCCGCTTATACAAAAGTCTGACAAGTTGCAAGATTTATTTAAACTGGTTTTGGATTTTGCAACAACAACTATTGCTTTCCAGGGCAGAAAATTAATGAACTGAAATTGAAAGGCTGTCTCCTGGTCTAATGATGTTTAGAAAACACTAGAACGACAGAGCTATGCCACCAAGAAGTGTGAGGGTTTGGATGTAATAAAAGGCTACTCTGAAACTGAATCACTCCTAAGGTAGTTTTCATTTCAGAGGTGATGGAATTGTATTTCAGAGATCATAACATAGCTTTTGCACAAAAGGTTCAATCAGCGCTTCATGTTCCTTTTTAGAGCTTAGTACTTGGGTTTCCAACCTGGTGCAAATACACTGCTGTTATTCTGGGGCAGTGAGTTAGCTGTGGGAAAAGCTGATCAGTTTTGAAGCAAGGAAAATCCTGACTACTGAAGGTCAACACTTACCTCATTCAGACCTTTCCATCGGAGTGAGTAATTCTAGCTGCTTGTAACAGCAGGCTGAGGCCCAGATCTGTAGACAGTTAGCTCCCCAGGTACCTTGAACCATCTGAGCTTGTGTACCTGGCTCACTCACCTTTGGCCACACATCCTGGCTCAGAGGAGGTATACTCACATCTAATTAGAAGGCTGTCTAATAGGACAAAACAGGGTAGACTGAGCTGGCTTACACTTCTTTTCTGCCCAAAATGAGTAGATTAGCAACATGCAGATGCGATTGGCAGAACTTCTCCTCCAGTGATTCGATTAGATTTTAATGAAACATCAGTCAGTCGATCATGTACTAGGATGCTGTTCAAATCACAGGCTTGGAGACCTTTACTGCCAAACACAGCAGAGTTCCTTGCAGAAAGCTCTATCCTTTTTGTTTTTCAGAAATAGGGCAAAATTATGGAAAGCTTCACAGTGCCATAAACCACATTCTTTGAGTGTTCATGAAAAAGAACTATTGATAATGCAGCTTGGCCTTTGGGAGAGATTCCTCAAAGCTGCATTTATGCCATCGTCGATATTTCATCAATTAGCCAGCAACACTGTGGTTTTCTGAAAGAATGAGTACGTTCCTTTTCCTGATTCTATCTATGGAGGGGATGCAAAGGCCTGGGGAGAACCAAGGAGGGGCAGAGCTCAGAACCCTGGGGCACACTGCATCGCCGCTGCTGCACACAGACAAGCAGACCATGGAGCTGGAAGTGTGATGAAGTGTGAGCTGGCACTAAATGCAGGCATTTGAAGCTGGGAGAAAATAATTCCAGTTTTCTCCATGCAAATACACTGCTGGTGGGGCATGGCAATATTACCTTTAGGGCCTGCACTATGTGTTTCATGTCTTTTTAAACTGAGGTACCTTGACCTGCCTTAACCCATTTGTTTGCCAATCCTCCCATGCTGGGCTGCACTTATGTATTTGGAATTTAAAGAATTGTTGAAGGGAGGAAACATTATGCGCTGACTTTCATCCATTTGTTATTCTCAAGTCAGTAGGGACGTAGAATGTTCTAATCGAGTTTTGAAAGGCTCCTGACCTAGAAGGAAGCCTGGAAATCGTTTGCATTAGACTTTTTAAAAGAATAGCTAATCAGTCTGATAAGGATCAAGCTGGGGATGTCTTGCCCAGCTGCTTTCTATGATGATTTGATGTTGGGTGCTTCAAAAAGGCTGTGTTTGCTGTTTTTTTGTTGCTTTGTTTTTGTTTGTTTTTTTTTTTCCCCAAGGAATACAAGACACTTCTGTACTGTAGTATGTCTAAAATAAAATTTCAAGGAAGAAAAGATAGAATAAGACAATACAAAGCTAGTTGTAATGTTAAATATCTGTATTTTTTCAGTGTGGTTCTGTACTCATTTGTAAAACCGGAGGTGCAAAACTCAGGCTAGATTCTTGATAGCAGTATTCTACAAAGTGAAAGAGCAAGATTGCTCTCTAAGCTGACAGATGCTCAGTACTTTGTGTCTATGAGAAGAAAAGTACAGACATAGATATGCAAACATCAGTGTGGGAAACTACAACCTTTCCTAGGTAGAATAGATAACTAGGCTCCCACATGGAAGAGAATGTGTGTGTTACAAAGTTATCCCCTGTGCTATCTCTTCAGCTATACTTCAGATGAAGTCTACGCACCTGGACCAGAAAGAGTGGGATGAGAGTGTACATACTGAACCATGAAACTGTAATGTTTCCTATATGATTATTTGGTTGTTTCAGACTTACACTCAGGGCCTAGAACTGTGGAAAACACTCGTGATTATTATAATATGCCCAGTCTGGTGAAAGGCAGGCTTGTGAGCTGAGGGAGCCTGTGGTAGGTACCTCCGTTACTGGCGAGGTGGTAGTAAATGTTATGTCTGAATTAATACGCATGTGCACGTTTTACAGTTTGAAACTCAGCTCACTGTCCTGGTGAACAAGTTCCTGCTGTCACAGATCTGCTCATCCATGTTCTGCTGTCCCTGGGCACTCTCTTATATCCAGCAAAAAGCCATTTTCATAAGGATGGCTCACTAACGATTGACATGCTTTGCATTTGTGAAGTGCAAAACCAGACACCATTCATTTGGCCCTCTTCAAGAACAAAGTTGTAATTAATCTTGTACAAATCAACCAGATTCCTACTGCTCTGGGACAGTGAAGGTCTGTTTTCTCTCAGCTTCCCAGTAGCTTCCCAATTTATGCATTTCCAGTGGTCACTCTGCTTACTCTCTGCAGTAGTGGGTTTGGGCTGCAGTTTGCTGGTATAGTGATGTGGGCTTATGGCATGATAATTGCCTTCAGGGTGGCACCAGCGAGCTGGCAGTAACGCTGGAAGCTGGAGTAGCTGTGACAGCACCAGGACTCATGCCCACTCTGGGAATGTTGTTCGAGATGGTGGTTTAACTCCTCTGGCAGAAGAAGCCTCCCATTGGCACAGGAGTCTCCATGTGGACAGTCACACTAGCAGAAGGCTGTAATTGTAGTTTAGACAAGAGAGCATGTAGGGGAAGCTCTGGCAGCCGATTCCTGCGATTTCCAAGAATCCCAAAGAACCCAGTGGTTTAGAGACCATGCAAAGTACACCATGACAGGACCACTGCAGAATGAGCCTGTAGAAGTGCTGCAGCACAGTACCAGTCTCCAGCCTGCTGGGTGCTGCTAGGGTAGGGACACCACAGCCCAGCCTGGGTCACACATCTTTCGGAGAATCAGGCAATGTGCTGATCCCATTATCAAGTGAGAGACGACTAGGGTTATTGGGGTTTGGACTTCTGAACAGGAATCAATGCAGCTTGAGAGAATCACAGAATGGTTTGAGCTGGAAAGGACCTTAAGATCATCCAGTTCCAACCCCCTGCCATGGGCAGGGACACCTTCCACTAGACCAGGTTGCTCCAAGGCTCTGTCCATCCTGGCCTTGAACACTGCCAGGGATGGAGCATTTACCACTTCTTTGGCCAGCCTGTGTCAGTGCCTCACCACTCTCACAGTTTAAAGACCTTCTTCCTTATATCCAACCCAAACTTCCCCTGTTCCCTTCAGTTTGAGCCCATTACCACTGATGCAACTCCTATCTCCTTCAGAGAAGGAAACTGCCCTCCAGGGCTCTCTTCACAGTGACCTTGGCCTCACTGCATAGCTGGCTGATTTACATCCTCCAGCTCCTCTTTCTCTGCCCAGTGTTCTCAGCAGCATATGGAGCCCTCTGCCATAGCTGGAGCTGGTGCCCCTCTGCGCCAGCAGCTGCCTTCGTCCTTGCTGCTTTGCCTTGCCACCTGTTGGTGGATGGATGCTCACAGGCGGCTCTAGCCCAAGGAGATTAGACCCATTCGTATCTGGGGGACTGAACTGTTCAACCAGCTCCTCCATGGGCCCTTGTCCCCCCACAAAGCAAGCGTGTTGGAGCAGCTGCTGTCTGTCTGGCTGCCCGGGCCTCCTGGTCAGCTGTTTGGTGTCACCCATCAATCTTCCATCTCTCCTGCAAATCTCTGGTGATCAAGTTTCACATTGCCAGGACTCTGACCGTGAAGCCCCTTTCACTGGTATAATTAGTAATTAGAGGAAAAATGTTAGCAAACTCCTCTTGGCATAAACAGACACTCAATCCCCATCTGTCAGGTCAGGAAATTCACATCAGGGTGAAAGCCCAACACAGATTTTGCTATCTGAGGTGAGTGACCGCACACACTCTGCACGACTCAGTTAAGCTGGCCCCATGACAACGAGCGAGAGCTATTTATAGGAGACCACTTTGATTATAAATAATTTTCAGTGTTTTGAAAAGTCATCGTGTCTTTCCCACTAGGAGTCCCCACAGACTTCAAAAGAAATGGGGGCTCCAGCGATGCGCTGCAACCCTCGGTAAGGAGGCAGGAATTTTCCTTCATGGCTGGTGTTCTAGTCCATGGTCTTCCACAGAGCTGTGCTGCTGAGGTAACACCACTCAGTGGAGTCACCCCGTGATTCAAGCACAAACAGGTATGGCAGACCTATGGGCAAAGCTGAAGACAGACTGGTTCAGACTGGAAACAAAGCCCACATATTTAATGTGGAACACAGCTAATGGCTGGGGACAATTAGCAAGCACTGTGGTGAATGCCCCTCTGTGAAAAGCTTCCAGGCGAGACTGGAGGTTTTTTCCTCCTGTAACACATGCTGTAGCTTGAAGATAAGCTAATTTAGAGAAGTCCTATACCTTGTATTATGCAGAAGGCTGGATCAAAAGATGGCTTCTTCTGGCTTTATCATCTGTAATATAAGCAAACAACGTCAGCCAGCCCTGCCTAATGCCTGCTTGGGCACCATGCATTGCTGTTCCATACAGCATATCCTCTGGTCTTGTTTGGCTCATCTTAAGAATGATTTTTCCCCCTTCTGCAGAAGAGGATATTCATATATGACTGGAGATCAGACCTCTGCTCCTTCCATAATTATCTGAGGGAAAGCAAGAGGTTGCAAAGCTGGGCAAAAGCTCAGCAGTGGTTAAGATCAGAAACCCTCTTATGGGGTTTTTGTTTCTTTTATATGTGTTGGTGCAACCAAAGCAAAGATAACCAAGCCAAGTCTGTGGCTGCATTCCATGCCTGGAGTTGAGCAGACTATAAATACAAAACCCCAGCACCACCACCAAGGCAATTCTTATGTGCCCATAGTTTCATGTTGCTCTGTAATCCAGTCCTGCCTGGTCTCTCCAGCAGGAAAACAATCTCTTTCCAGGTTTCTGAGGTAAAGTAGCCATAACTGCACATGGTTGTTTCAGGTATGGGCAGAGGAGCTGGGCTTCCTTGAGCCACACTCTAAATGGGAACTGGAAAATATGATTCAGTTTATATGATCCATGGTACTTTAAAATTACCCTTTAACTTTAAAGTACCCAAGGCCAAAGGGTGAGGCTTACTGGACAGGCTTAAAGAGACTTATCTCTAAGGATTTTGAGAGGGACAGGGTGAGCCACAGCTGCTGGAGTGGGAAAAGGAGTTTCTAGAGGAGGGGAGAACCCCTGAAAGCTGTATGAGACGTTTCTTGTCATAGGCTTTCTCTTTGCAGGATGTGTAGCTGAAGAAGGGTGCAGACAATCATTTTTTTTGTTGGAACCATTTCCAGATATGCTGAACACTCTGTCTCAGGGTACTAAAAATCAAAGTCAACATTGAGCTCACTGCTAGGGAGAAAATAGAAGATGATACAAAATCAATCACAAGAAAACCAGAGTTAAACTCTTACAGTAGAATAACCTTGAACTTTTACCCTGATGCATGCCTCACAATGCTGAGCTTATTTTAAACAACTTAAAAGACTTTGACCTTAACAGCTTAAGAGAATTCTCTTGGAATATTTCTGTGAGTTTATGTTGCAGGCCTCAAACAGGCAAGGTGAACTTGAGGAAAAATAAATCGGTTGTATAGGATCACACTGACATCCTCAACTCCACAACTGATAAGTTAAGGTCACTGTCAGCAGCCCCTGTCTCTTGAGCTAACTGGAATCACTGGTAATATTATAAAATATTCTAAAGTATTATAAAAAGAGGTTTGCTACTTGATAGGTGAATGAGCATGAAAAATAGATGAGGTCATACAATTCATATTGCCACATACTATTGGCTTTCAGAGATTCCATGGCAGGGGAGGAGTGGGGAGATGTGGACTCTTTTCTGATGGGGACTGTGGTCAAAGGGGATGCCTTGTGCCAGCTCCAAACAAGCTGTGATCCTTGTGTCCCATATCTGTTCCCTGGTCATTAGTGTGGTTCTCTCTTTCCCCCATCCGGAGATACATGTTGTAGTTCAATACCTTCTTCCCCTCCCAGTTTCTTGGCTCAGTTTGTCCCTGACTCCCTCCTATGATTTGTGTCACCAGCATTGACTAGTTCCCTGATCAGCATTTCTCTGCTCTGAGTTCACAATGATTTCTCTCTACCTGTGTTTCTCACAATCCCTGTTGCTCTGTACCGCTCCAGCTTCTCTGACTCTTCATTCACCGTTCGTGTTCATCATCTTTTCTGCCTTCTGTACTCCCTGCTCCCTCTCCAGCCTCTGTGTTTATCTAGACCAACCCCTTTACCTTGAACACAACTCCTACTAGAAATGATCGCTCTCCTGCCACGCTTCATCTGATGGGTTTCCAATATAGCTTGTAGCTTCAGCCTTCTCCCCAGGCTGAATCTTTCCTCCTCAGGTTTCTCCTCTGGTAGCCTTCCCTTTTCCTCAGATCTCTGCCCCAGTCATTATCCAAACAACCCCTTGTTGTGCAAAGCATGCACAAAATCCTTGGTGACTTCACCTGCACAACTCTGACCTGCACTATCAAAACGTGCCCCTTCCAACTTCGCCAAGCTTTGATAGTTTTCACAAGAAGAGAAAGAGGAGCACTCCAGACTCAAAAGCCATTCCTTCTGACAGGACCACATTTTCCTTTTGAATGTTAGTACTGTTACAGCTTCTAAAATAAACATATTTATCAGAATGTGTTCAATATGGGAGGGGAAAAAAGTTCATACTTAATTTTTCAGTTTTTTTAAGTTGGTTTTTCCAAACAAGTTTCTTATTATGAATATGGCAATGACTGGAACAGGCTAGGGATGGAAAGGGAGAAGAGAAGCCAAAGTGAGTGGAGGCTTGAAAAGGAAGAAATCTATTACAGAGGTGCCCACGTCTTCCTTTCTTTATCAGTGGTTGCAGTAGGTCTTTAACAACATATGGTTGTTATGGTACTCTCTTTACCTGTCTGCTTGTCTTGTTTCCTCCTACTTCATTCAATCTCTTCTCGAATTCCTTGTCCCCAACATTTTTATCCTTCAATTCTGTACCTGTGTCACCTCTTACTCTATCTCCTTATGCTCTCTTTGCACCTCATTTTGTTTTCCTTTCCCACTCTACCTCTTAATTATCTCCTAAATCTCTTCTCTTGGCTCCTTTTCCCTCATGCCATAATTTTCTCTCCCCTCCCACCCTTCTCCTTGATGTGCTTCATGGAATAACTCTGTCTATGAAAAAAAAAAAAAGATCCCAAACCAGCCAAGAACAATAGCTATAAGGCCAGATGTCTGGACATCAGCATTCATTTGTGCTCTTATTTTTGGTCATACACAAAATGTGCCCAGCTGTTGCACTAAGCCCTTTAAGCAATCAACAAATCCCTGCTCTGGCTGCCCTGAATATATATATGCATGCTTAGAACTCCATCTGGAATTGCTCATCTCCTCTCAGGTCCTCTTAAACTACCTTATACTTTCTGCTTGGAAAAAAAAAGGATTTTATGAAGACTATTTTGAGCAAATATGAATAAATCCTGTAATCTTGGAAAGCTCTTCAACTGACAATATGCTTTCCACTGTGAAAGCAGGAGGTTTCCCCTTCATTGTTCTCTGTCCTCCCTATCCATCCCTCCCTCGCTTCATCCCCATCCGTGCAGATATTCCTGCTGTGCTGCAGATCTGCTGCTGAGCGTGTCTAGTTTGTCTGTGTTTGACAGCCCCAGGCTGCTTAGTCCAACACCTGTCCAGCCACTTAGAGAGGGTCCACATCTAATGGGGACTGTGAAGGGAGGCAAAGGCAGCTCTCTCCATTCAGCATGACACTGAGGGTTAATAGAAGGAAAATATTGATGTTTGATTGAATTACTCCTATAGGTTGGATCATATAACATGCCCAAGATCTAAACAATGATCCTGTGCTGGAGGAATGTGAGGTTCAGACTGATGAGATAAACCGTTTGCTGGAATATCTCTCTGAGTTCACTAAATTGCTTCCCTTATTTAATTACAAATTAATTGAAAACACTCCTTGCCCAGCAGAACAATACTTAAAACCTGATTTGTTGATAGTATCCTAATCCTCTGTAATATTCCCGTAGACTCTCCCACAATTATGTCATCAGTTTTACACTATTTTAGACTTTGGCAAAACCTTTTAAGCAGGACTCAACATTAGCAAGAGGAATAACTGGAGCCCTGGGGTACACAAAGCCTTATTAATCCTGGCCAGGATGATGCTGACGTAAATAACCAAGTGGCACAATTGCAACTGATGTATATTTGGTAGCAGAGTATCAGAGCTCTGGATGGGAAGGTGTAGCTCTGTTAGAGGAAAGAGGAGACGAGTATTCAGACAGGAAGCAAATGAAATCTGTGTGGGAAGAGGCTGAGTTATATAGAATTACTTGAATTTAAAGCTCCTAGGGGGTCACGTGTCTGCTGCCTGTTGCATTTCCAGTCTTGAAGCAGAACAATATTACTCACCTTGCTGCACTTTTCAGTGCATTGCACAATCTGTCTCTTCATATTCCACTGAAGGCACTTTCCCTGAAGCAGACAGCTCCACTGTGTGGTAGAAAAGCCTGGCCGACAAGGAATAAAATCAGAGTTTACTTTCAACGCCTAAGAAGCAAGTTGCTAATTTTTTAGCCAAGTCATTTGCTTCTCAGTTTGGGCTGATGTCTGCGTGCCTAATATGAAATGCTTTGTAAAAACAATAGCAATACAAATACAGCAAATACTTAGTAATATCAAATTCTTACAAAATTTGTCAGGTAGCTCACAAGGTATTCTTGCTCAGACAACACAGCACTAGAAATGTGAACCACTGTCCACTTTCCTTCACCCAAATAAAATTTCCTTCTTTCCCTTCTACCCTATAGCTGACCCTTTTCCAGAAACACTAATCATAGAAACAATTTCTATGGTATACAAATGCTGAGCAGTCTGGGCAATTTTGGACACCACAGTGGAAGAAAGACAGATCTGGATTTGCCAAAGCTCCTTCCCTAGCTTCACGGTGGACAGGATGCAGGGAAGAGTGGATGCTTTATGCTTTATGCCGGTTGGTCCTGGCTATTCTGAGTCAAGGGGAAAAAGTTGAAATCCAATGGGCATGTGGTACAAATACCACTTGGGACAGGTGTGTTGTAGATCTGGAAAGACGAGACTGCATGTGCTGAGTTTTTTCAGATAACTGGGGCTTTCACCATAGAGGAACTAGAAGGTACTGCCCAAAGCTCTATGTTTGGTTGGCCTGTTAAGCTGGGTTCCTGGGAAAATAGGGTGGTAAATGTAGCCTGGGGTGCTATGTAAGCAAGCAGCTCCACTTTTGATCAGCTACAGCTAATTTCAAACTGGCAAAATCCTTCCTAGACGTAGCTGAGTGTTCTGGTGGTGGGTCCAAGACTCATTTGCATCCACACTTACTCGAACGTGTGAATCTTCACTGACCCAAGGAAGTGAAAGGCTGGAGCAGCTCATCAGAAATGACCATCATGTGAGTAAAATAAAAGGAATGGGGTTTCTGGTAGGTCTACCCTGCCAAGAGAGTGCAGTGATCTCCTTTGTCTTTGATGGAGAGGGGTGTGTATGTGTGGTGAGCACTCACTGTTACCTCCTCTATAATTCTAACTAGTCAATATCCCCATGCATTAACAACATCACACCATTTGCACTCGTTATCTGTCAGCCAGAGAGTTTTTAATAGTGCCTTTTCCTGAAGAGGACTGCTTAGTGCAACTAAAGTCAATTCAGCACTCCAAAACCCCCCTAAAGTAAACATCACTATGGGCTGTGTACCCCAGAACTAGGGAACATGAGTCTAGGACTGCAGAAAATGCCCGCACATGTTGGATAATCAAGTAACAGAAGTATTAGTGTATTGATGGATATAGTGAATAAAAAACTCTATCAATGAATATAGCAAATAAAAAACTCTATCAATGAATATAGCTAATGGTCTCAAAGACTTCAGGATACTGGTGATACAGTTTGGTGTGTTTGGAGTTTACTTGGGGTTTTCAAGACAAGGAAAACCCAGCAGAGGCTCCAACCAGTGGCTATGGATCAATGAACAAGTACAGGGACAAATGACTGAGGATGTTTAAAGATCATCTTGAACATCTGAACATGAAAGCTGGGGCTGTTCAGCCTAGGGAAAAGAAGCTGTGTGGGGACCTCAGAGCAACTCCCAGTATCTGAAAGGGGCTACAAGGATGCTGGAGAGGGACTCTTCATTAGGGACTGTAGCAAGGGGTGATGGGTTCAAGTTTAAACAGGGCAAGTTCAGGTTACATATAAGGAAAAAGTTCTTGACTGTGAGGGTGGTGAGGCACTGGAACAGGTTGCCCAAAGAAGTGGTAAATGCTCCATCCCTCTCAATGCTCAAGGCCGGGTTGGACAGAGACTTGGGTAACATGGTCTGGTGTGAGGCATCCCTGCCTGGGGCAGGGGGTTGGAAATGGATGATCTTAAGTTCCTTTCCAACCTAAACCATCCCATGATTCTGATTCTATGTAATGGCTAGATACTTGCATCACCACCTATGTTTTTCTTAAAGTCAATTTACAACTTTCCTAATTTCACTCTCCCAGTGCTAAAGTAGTCCCTTTCTTACCATTTTGACATGGTTGGAGCCAGTTCAACAAAAATCAGGAAGATTCATTTCTCTTTAATTACAGTGAGAGCTGGGGACAGAAGGGAGCAAGAAACCCAAAAGTCATAAACTAGTTAGGGAAGAGAGGGAGGAAAATGTTCACAAACTGCTGACAAGATTAATATGCAGTTGATGGGAAGCACTTTCACACCAGGGTGCCAACAAATAAACACAATTCAAAAATACCATCCCTGCTGCAGTGGATAAGGGTGGATTCCCAGCAACAGAGAGGGAGGGAGGAAGGGACGGAGACATTTAGAGGGGGCAGGAGACCTGTTTGCTCTGTGAAGCTTCGTGCCCAGAATTCCTCCGGTGGAATCTGATAGCGGGGGGCTTGCCAGGCCAGAGGGTTACTGCTTTCCGCATTAAAACACAACAAGGGAGAGGAGGGGAGGCTGAGGACTGTGTGTGAAAACCTGAAGATCAAGCCTGGGCACAGCTGCTGCGGGGCTGGGAGCTTCACCCTCTGCAAGTGCCGAGCTAACTTCCCAACGCTGCAGGGTTGGCAGAAGCCAGGGAGGAGCAACAGGGTGGATGAGCCCTCTCCCTGCAAAGCACACAGGGGGAGGTTGAACATGGTTTAAACAATGGGGGAAACGTCTTGCTAATGCATGTTACCTTAAATAAAGAAACAAACTTGGGGGTGGGCAAGCTGGGGGCAGGGGGCAGGCACTGAACAGTGTGCTGCCAGATGAACAGTTTACAATTAGTTTACAACACACACCCCCAAATGGAGAACCTGATCATTTTTCCCTTTCACCTTTCCTGGCTTTGCTCTCAGCTTCCCCTGTCTCTACATAGCGCTCTTGTCTCCCTTCCACACTGCCATATTCCAGTACTGCCATTCCACTGTCAGTCACCCCGTTCAAATACAATTTAGGTAGTATTTCAGCTAAGCTGGGATGTAATTGCCAGGCCTGGCGATTGAACAGCACTGGATTATGTGTCTATATATATCATCAGAGGAGGTTTAATGAAATTGTTCACTAATGAAATCTTAGCTTTAAGACTTCACATCCCTTCAGGGAAATGTGATGTTAAGAGCCCTCTGCCTCTGTTATGACTGAGGATTGTTACTGTGACTGCACTGTAAACAAAATGATGAAAAGCCATTGCTGAAGCCAATGGGAATGCCACCAGTTACTTCAAAAAGGAGTTTTTAATCCCCATATTCATCTTCCTATGTTTGAAAGCAGAAACATCTTAGTTCTGACTGTCAGCTCTTCACTCTTGCAGTCCTACAACCTCTGTCCTGTGCTGGTTATTTCCCTCTAGCTGTGCCAGCCCTGGTGTTCCCTGTTCCAAATCTACTTCCCACCCTCTTCAGCTTTCAGCCATTCAATGTCTAGTGCAGGATTTGCACGCAGCAAACTATACAATGGTTTTAAGATGCACATAACTGGGGACTATGAAGGACAACAACGGCCCTTGCCTGTTTGAAAGGGAGTGTTTAAATCTAGGTTTCCAAGGGAAAAGGCACTGGAATATCTCCATTAAGCTGCAGTTCACCTGCACCTCTGAGCCACAGCTGGATAAGGAGGGATGGTTTTACTTCTTGGGCTGATTCTACTGGTCTTGTGACCTTTTGGTTCCCACAGGAGCATGACAGCTCTGCCTGTGTAACAGCTCGTGCCTTGCCGCTGACCTCAAGGGCCAAGGGCATTGTGCTGATCCGTGGATGGCAGTAATAGTTGTGTTGACAGATGCATTTCACCAGCTGTACAGCCACTTGCTTGGTGGGACTTGAAGGTAACCCTTCCTGTGCCACCTGACACTGGTGGCTCAGATATAATTTGCATGAGACGGATCATCGACAGCCCCTTTGCCCTCCACCAAGTATAAATCTCTCCAAAATAAATTGCCTCATCGTTTCAAGGAAGAAATATTCAGGTTCTAAATACCAGGCTCTCCCTATGCCCTCTCCTTCCACTCAGCATAGTCTGTCCAGCTTTATGCCTCTTATCTTTTCCCTCTGTTTTCTTCCTCTAAGATCCCTGCTCGATAGTTAAAACGCTCATTTAGACCTTGTAATCTTTCTTTGGTTCTTCATCCTGTCACTAAGACCAAGTCCTCTCCTGATGACAAGACTGGTTCAACTACTGCCCAGAGGATCTTGGCTGATTGTTGGTGATGAACCACCTCCTTGCTCCTTTTCCTGTTTTTCCAATTTCTTTCCCTGCTTTTTTCACCTGTCCACCTCTTCCTCCCTCACCCTGTGGTGCCCAGTCCTTGTGCTGGATGATTTCACTGATTGCATCAGTGATGTTTTGAGCTGACTGCAGATTTCTGTTTGCTTTCATCCTCTTTAGGGCTGGCCCAGTGCCCTTACTCACCCACTCAGCTGCTCTTACAGCACATTTTCTGTGAAGCATTGCCTTCTTATATTTCTCTCTCCAAGTTCCTTTCTATTTATTTCTATTTCTTCCTTACTTGTCTCTTAGCCCTTTTAGGATCTTGATGGGGTCTCCTTCCCTAATAGCTTCTCTAGTGTGTGTTCACACCTACTCTGCCTCATTTACCTTTGACATGTTTTTTTGCCTTCTCTTCCTGTTGACTCCTTCATTGCCCCGGATGAGTGTCTCTCCAAGCCTGTTCTCTGAGTCTCCCTTAGGACTTGTGTAGATGATCAGGGATGAAAAGCTCTTTACAGCTCTTCCTCTTGTGGAACAGTGGCTGTTGTACCTTCAGTGACTTGGGAACTAGCTGAGAACCATCAGAAGCACTGCTGCATGCTGCATTGAGGCCACAGGTCAGGCCCAGCTTCCTCATCCCTTGGTTTCTAGGAAAACTCCTGAGACTGCATGACAACTACAACTGAGCCCAGACCTACTCACCCCACATCTAGCTGATTTGTGTAAGTGAACAGTAAGATGACAGAGCCCCCCAGAAGGGCTTCAGACTTTGGGTCTACAAGTCTAACAGTCCCACATTGCAATCCCGTAGGATTACCATCAAAATAGACTGTAACTCTGCATCTGGAAAACACCAGCCTTGTGCCTTCTGGCATCTCTCACCCCTAGACCCTTTTCCTTTCCCCTCCCTTTCCTGTATTTTAAAGATTGAATATTCTGATGGAATTGAAATCTCCTCGTTGGATAATAAAAGTGCTGTTGGAATCCACTCTGGTGTGGCAAGATATAAAAAGGTGAAAAAAGTGCACAACTGAGGAAAGAGAAAGAGAGGTAAAATGCATGAGGTTTTGTATTTTAAGAACTGTAGCAATGTATATCGAATCAGACAGGTCAAAATGCTCTTTGTTTTTTGATTGGTTTGTTTGTGGGGTTTTTTTACTTCTTCTTTTACCATTTTGATCCCATTTTAGATACACATTTTCATTCTTACTTTTTCCTGAACCCTTTTTTCCTTATACTTAATTTTCCACTGACTTTACTGAACTATTTTGACTGCTAGGGAACTTTTATGGAGTGAACCGGTACATCTTTGCCCAGATCCTAACAAATATATATTGGCCATGTGCCTAAAATCACCGGCACAGCCTCCATCAGCACTCACCACTCTTCCTGTCCTAATTGTAAGTAGAATTCACAACTTCATTTTTCACTGAGACTGCAACATTGTGTAACACCCATTTTGATAGAGGGTTTGTGAGGGGCTCAAACTACCAGAATGATATGGATCAGTACAGACACCCTCCCCTTGCCCCTCAATTTTATTAAATTAAGGAAAATCAATCTATCTCCAGAGCTTCTCTCTAGCTTTACTGGTGCATATAACCTCTCCCTGCTCTGGATCTAAAGAAATAGTGCACATCCCTCTATTTTTCTTTCTTAGATACAGTCAGTTCATAAAGTTAAAAAAAGAAAGAGTCAAAAAGAGATGAGACATTTTGGAAGGCTTGTAATGGTACCTGTTTCACATGCGTAGAATACACTTTCTTTTAGTTGACAGCAGTGAAGAGGTAAGTTCCTTCTTAATCTAAATATGATGTTCCAACATAATTTTGCTAATAACACTTATATTTGGTCATCCCTTGTTGTCGTGACTGCAGTGAACGGGTAATAGAAAACGTTTAATCCTCTTCCCTTGCAATGAGGAAATGCCAAATTTGGCTCTATTTTCTAAATGAATGCATCACCAAGAGTATTATTTAAGAAAAGAAAAAAAAAAAGCTTTCCAAATAGATTAGTTTTGCATTTAATTCTTAAAGACTGAACATTCACTTCAGTTTCACCAGACTGCAAAAGTCTGCAGCCTGGCCTGGGTCCTGTTTCCCGTGGTCAGAAGCCTCCCTCTATCGACCAACAGTTTCACTGTTCAAGGGGACGAAGCTGGTTAGAAGCAAGAGCAGGAGCTGATCTACCAGGTATCCGGGACCTCTTACAAAAGGGCTTTTGAATCAAAATCAAACAATGTAATAAATGTGTCTGCATAGATTTCAATTGTTTCTACACTGACTACTTTTTGTTAATTAAAGGCACACATAATGCTGTTGAAGGAGTTAGTCCAGCAGGGATAGGAAATGAAATTCTGTTTCTTTATAAGGAATAAACTATCTTCCTGCCACGGTATCTCTGTTCCTAACCATAGTGGAAAAAGTGAATTACTGTGGCTGCATGTCTTCTACCTGAAGGTACTTCAAACAAGACCTGTGGAGAACTGAATCGGTCTGGTGTTAAGCATTCAGGATTGACTGCACAGTCTTGGATGTACAAACATGGTTGTCATTTAAAGTCACTCAGAAGAAGGAGAAGAAATTTGCTGACCTGTGTTCAAGTGGCTGTGTTTATGTGCTTGTAAACAGCGTAGGTGAGGCCCTCAGTGATATGGTTTAGCAGTGCTCTTAGAAGTCCTAGGTAACGGTTGCACTCGATGATCTTAAAGGTCTTTTCCCACCTAGATGGTTCTGTGATTCTGTGATTCTGTGACCTGTTATTTTGTAGTTACTTGGGAGAAGAACTCAGCATACAGTGATATGTATAAATAGCCATTTTGATGGCTCCAAGAATAAAAGGAAGAAAAATCAATTAAATTCAGTAAATATACGCTCTCTATTTTTTAGTTTTTCTTTCAAACATAGGGAAATGATAAATTTGCAGGATATGCTTATTTATACACCCCAATGGACTAGGCAACAGATAGATACACGAATTTGGGCAAGCAACTCAGCAGGGACCTTTCTCAAATGTGCATTGCCATGAGTCATTGTGATGATGGAGCAGATCCTCACACAGCGTAAATCAACACGGTGCGATTAGCTTCAGTGGAGCAGTGCAGAAGTACAACTGGATACCTAACTTGCCTGTGAGAAGCCCTCAGAGTTCTGGGCTTTGTCATGTGTACTGACATGCTGATTTATTGTTAAAACTTTGGGGTGCACAGGAGAACTGGATGAGGTACGCTGCCTTGCTGTTTTGAGTTGCTTAGGAAGGCTGCAATGTGCACCCAGAGACTTATTTGAACAGCCCTGCTCACAAGTGCAAGTGGGGAGCATGAAAAGGTAGAGAGTGAGCAAGCTGAAGGAAAGAGGCGAGTTTGAACGTATTTCTACACTCGCAGGGCTACAGCTGTGGGAATCATTTAAAAAGCACACTTTTTTGGGTAATTTATTTTTTGAAACTCTGCAAAATTTGTCAAATCGTTTATTTGATGAGCATTATTTGACCAGCTGTACAGGGAGCCACATGGAGTGCTGTAATGAGTGCTTTGGAATGCGACCAGAGTTAATGTGCCTCTGATAGTTGGATAATTCTTTCACCCTGCTCATTTCTGTGGTTTGCCTATAACTGTGGCCCCGCTTGATTGCTGTTATGATGTGAGCTTTGAATTCTCTCTCTCCTTTGGCCTTCTCCTTTTGGCAGTTCCCACCGAGCTGAGCCCTGATTAGAACCCCAGCAGGTCATTTGATCTTCAGATGGCTATAAAAGGTCTGTGCAAGTGACCATCTCGCTTCTGTCCCAAATGGATGATCACGCATAGCGCACACTGCCACACTCCTGGCACGACTTCAGGGAAACTGGCAACTTTTCCTTCCAAAGCTAAAGCATAACACAAGGTAGAAGGAGCAATTCCATTAAATGCCCCTTTAAACTGTCAAATTTAGCAGGAACATTAAAACAGAGCAGACTTTAAAGTGATGAGGGAGAAGTACCGTTCCCCTGCTTGAAATCACAGCTGGGTTTGTTACCAGCAGGTGTGATATGAAGTCAGCATTTTCCTTGATGACTTTTTCCTTTGCCATTGTTGCAATCTGGCACTGCAGATCAGAGCCTCATTCCAGGTTTTTAAAGGGAACTGTTACTTTCCTGAAGGATTTTACTCCTTGTCTCCTTCTAAATGGATTTTATTATTTTGTAATTTCTCAAAAATAGGTGAATTTGATAAAATCCAGATATTTGGAACCAAAATGGAAAGTTCAGATAACAGGTTTTTACTGCAGAAAAAACAGACGTTTAAGTACTCATGCTATTAAAAAGTCTACAGTCGTGAGCTACCCTTTCTTTCATGGGGTTCTTCAGAATACTGATGCCCTGTTTCCAGGCACTTGCTCTGTTCAGGTGCTGGTGGCATTTCCATGTGAAACAGAGCCATATGAGCTATGCCGGGTTAGCTTCCCAGCTTGGTGGGAAGCTTTGTACCTTGCTTTGCTCACAAGACATATGCTCTGGAACACAGGTTGGACACAATTGTTTCTTCAGCAATCTCAGCCTCTTACACAGTTCACAAAAGACAATGTTTCAAGAATTCATAGGATCACAGAATTGTGGAATGGTTTGGGTTTTAAAGGACTTTAAAGCTCATTCAGTTCCAAAACCCTGCCATGGGCAGGGGTTCCTTCCACTAGACCAGGCTGCTCCAAGCCCTGTCCAGCCTGGCCTCAAACACTGTCAGGGATGGGGCAGCCACATATTCTCTGGGCACCCACATATTCTCTGGGCACCCTGTGCCAGCGCCTCACCACCCTCCCAGGGAATAACTTCTGCCCAAGAGCTCACCTAAATCTCCCCTCTGTCAGGTTAAAGCTGTTACCCCTTGTCCTGTCATTACAGGCACTTGTCAAAAGCCCCTCTCCAGATTTCTTACACTCTGATGAGACATAGAGTCAGAGAGTGAATTTTTCTGCTGCTTGCACAGCTGCTGTCTTCATACACTGTTGCTATCAAGGGCTGAAATTTGTAATGCAGAAAATCTTCATGTAATTAAATGTCTCCTTTTTTGCTAAGTGCAAGTATCATCTGGGGATGTCTGGAGCAGGAACAGTTCTATTTATTGCTCCATTATTTGTGTTCATTATTTTAATAGCATTCAAATGGTGGATTTCAAGCCAGAAGCCTGAAGTTTCATTCCCAGCTCTAAGATCAGCTCATTGAGACTACTTTGGACTCAGTCAGTTTCTGGTTAAGTGTCCCAGTAGGAATGAAATACTACTTTGCTGTTCTGTCATGCTGTCCTTTAAGATAGCTCAATACACTCTACATTAGCTCTCATAATTCTGATCTCTAGTTGGAAAACGTTAATAACAAATGGCTTATTTGTTTGATGTAGCCCAGTTTAGGTTCCCTCACAAAGTTGGGGTTTCTTTAATACTTTTTAAAAAGACAATTATTTAATAATAGAATGCAATTTTTTAAAAATACAGATTAGATATAAGGAAGAAGTTCTTTACTGTGAGGGTGCTGAGGTGCTGGCACAGGTTGCCCAGAGAAGTAGTAAATGCTCCATCCCTGGTAGCGTTCAAGGCCAGGCTGGATGGAGCCTTGGGTGACATGGTCTAGGGTGAGCCGTCCCTGCCCATGGCAGGGAGTTGGAACTGGATGATCTTAAGGTCCTTTCCAATCCAAGCCATTCAATGATTCTATGATTCGACGTGGAATGGAATCAAATACTACAATGTACAGCTTCTTGGAAGTGTAATTTTCAGTTTGGATGGTTTGATTGATCAGCTGATATGAGCATTCTTCCAACCAAAATTTTTCCACTTTGAAAAAAAATCACAGTAGAATTTGTTGGGAAGAATGATCAGCTAAGGAAATGTGGTTCACAAGGTGCTACATATTGAAGCAATTCAACATTGATAGAAACTCTGACTGCTCAGTTAATTTTATATGCAGATAGTTACCATTATCATTAACACTCCAGCATGTCAGGATTGCTTATTAAATGTCAAGAGGTTCTTTTTCTTGTTATTGAATTAATTAGAATTTTTCAGATATATTTCATTTTTGTATTAAAGCACCATACCTCAGCTCAATGCAAACATTTGTACAGAAATGAAAAGCTAACTACTGGAATGTCCACACAAACACAAACCCAAATCTCTCTTTTGTTAGTGTTCAATCACACTTATATTACACGAAGCTTATCACACACTTCTGGTGGGTGTCAGAGAACAAAAAGGCACATACTGCCAGGTGAGCAGAGGGCAAAGAAAGACATCTGTGTTGCAAAGCCAAAGGCCAACCACAGAAATATCTTGGCAATAGCCTTCACCTGAGGGGATCAGATGTCTCTCCTGGAATGCAAGTCCAGCAGTACAGCAAGTACAGGGTTTCATGTGATGAAGTACACCCAAGTGTCTGCTGAGATGGCCAAAGATACTGCTTTACCCTGGCATTTCTGCCTTGGTCCTTTTCTGGAGACACCACCTTTTTTAGCAGAAGTGCAAAGATAGGAAGCACCTCTGTGCTCAGATGCTGCAGTTCACAGGCTGGTGTTTCACGTTGATCCAAAAGCTTCAAAGCCAGCTTGTGGTGGGTAGTAGGAACAGACATAATGTCTGATCTTCCACTTCAGACAAATTCAGCAGAGTGCCTATCAGTAAGAACTGTAATTGGACTCTGTCTGGCACACCAGAGTTATCTACCTTGCATGATATTCTGGGAGATCCTAATATTTCAACATTCACTTTTTCCCCCCAAATCAAACCACAAAGATATAATCACCACAAATATCAAATATTTATTTATTTATTATATATATTGACCAAGCCAAAACCTTGATGCATACCCTCAAATTGATGAGGTTGGTTTGCAGAACTGATGTGGTTCATTCTGTGAAACATCAACCCATGTTATGCTGAATTCTCCCCTCTAAAGCACATCTCTGGGCTGATGCTCCTCTCTTACAGCTCTGAATGCAGATCGGTGGCTGGATTGCATGTGTTAGCCTGAGCCCAAGGTCAGTTTTGGGTTGGAAGAGAAATGCGGTGATATGAAGAAGAAGGTGACTCGCAGGGAACTTGATTGACAGAACGGACACTTGTGAATTGAAAGAAGCAACGGTCTGATAAGGAAATGAAATTCAAAAATTTACCAATCTGAGGTGACAAAAGTTATAGATAACAAAGCCCTAAAGGAACAGTCATTCTTGCATCACCATTTGCTAAAGCAGCAGCTCCCAAATATCTCCCATTGCTTGTCCAGGGATGTGCAAAAGAATGGGACCAGCACTATGGATTTTATTCAAAATATATCACTGTCATCATTGTACTTGCTACCTCAGAAGCCTCTGTGATGGGAGAGGATCTCTGTATGCTGTCACACAGAGAACACAAAATAGTCCCTTTCCAGATAAAATCATGAAGGAGACAAGAGGCTAAAGGGAAGAAAAGGGTCTTACCTGATGCAAAGACTTGTTACCTGGAAGTTGTATGCGCTTAGGCTTCTGTCTTTGTCCTTATACCCTGCTATGAAATAACATTCTGGATGAAATATCAAATATATAAACTTTCCTATATATGCTCTAGTTATATTAAGCTTGATCATCAATCAGTCACGTGATCTGATCCCTGATGATGAGATATTCCAGGAGTGGATTTCCTGAGGTGCGTTCTTGTTAGCATCAGCCATACCACTTACTGCTAATGCAGCAACTTGCACCCTGCTCAGATAGGAAGGTAATTACCCCCAAAAATGTAAATGAAGGTATCTTCTCTTGCACAGAAGGAAGGAGAACCCAAGGAGGCATGCCATGGTCAGTACCAGAGATGGCTCAGAGAGTGCATGGGTGGAAGAAGTGATCCACAACAGTGGGGAGAGGAGTGAAAGACAAGGAGTGAGCTGATCACATGGCTGAATGTTATTCCCCATTATGAGACTGCATGCGTGTGTGCCCCTCACATGATGTGGGATGCTGGCATTTTTGACACGTGGCGGCTGTGCAACTGATCATATGACGGGAAAAGGAGGAAAGGGAGAGTGGTTCTCCCATATGAGGCTATGTAGCTGGCCCCATGCTTCCCCTATTTAAAACTTCACCTTGGTTATCTGATAGGGAATGGAGAGTGGAATTTTGTGGAGCAGGGTAGCAAGGAAAGTTCGTGGAGAAGACACTGTAGGGGAACATCCTCAGGGAGGAAAGGTCAAGAGGCTGCTTATTTATTCAGATTTTGAAAACCTATTTATCCTGTGCTCAAGAGCTCAGTGTAAATACAGAAAGCACAAACTGAACCCCAGTCAACTTTTCTCATGTCTTTATTTCTTCTAAACCAGAGGCTTTTGGTTTTCTCAGAACATGCCTGAGGGAACTGGCATTCCTTATTTCAGAACCTGACACCAGAACCAGCTTCTGTGGTACTTTCAGTGTTCTCACTAAGAACAGAAAATCTGCTTGATACAGTAGGCCATACTAAAACTGCTTCCGCCTCGGTTTACGTGAGGGATCGTTTTACCAGTCTGCTCTCTAAAGAAAGGAGCAGTCTTCAGCTTACGAAGACACTTGCAAATCAGATTTCTGTTTTCATTACTTCTGTCACAGGAACTGATTTACTGCTGGACAGAGGCTTGGTTGAGATCAGCACAGATCAGTTTAGCTGCGTCCTGGTAAACTCCCTCCTCCTCCCCTTACGCAACCCTTTAGGGCAAGTGTGACCTGCTTAGCGTGACAGTGAGTCATCAGGTTGGCTCTAATGGTCTCCCATACCTTTGAGATGGATGATTAAGATCCAATTGCAGGCCAATTGAAAACTTAACTAACTTCAGCAGGGCCAGTAAAGCTGAAATGAATCAATCAGTGAAGCATCCCAGGACTCTATCAGGGATCATACACAAGTGTCCACTCCTGTATCAGTTTTCCACCCAGACATATTTATTTAAGTTGTGACTACCTGTCAGAAGGAAATAGTAGCACTGTTTCCTAAGGCATCCTCTGGTAAGGTTCTGGTTATTCTGAAATAATGTGTCTTTCTTCAGAGAAGAGCCCTACATGGAGCTATTGTTCTTAAATGGAACTACGGCTCCTTGATTTTGCACACCATGTACCAGGAGTATGATACTAATAAAAAGGCATCAGTCTCTGATGTTCAGAATTAGGAGCTTAGAGTAAGGCTACTGGGCATTTACACTTTTCTCTGAGTCAGTATGAAGGAATTCTAAGAAAACTATGATCTTGTCTATGAAAGAGGGGCAAATAATGTCTCCTTTTTATGCATTTGTTATATATTTTATAGTTAGTCTTCACCCTGCCACTCTACCTACTGATCGTGATTGCTCCACGAGATGATGGATGCCCTACTACAGTCCTGCCCTTCAGCATGCTCACAAGATAAATCACTTTTGCCACTGTGTACTAGAAATGTGAAAGTACTGTCTCAGTCCTCTTCTCACTTGAGGTCAGTTTACAGCATGAGGTTAGAATTAATTACATTATCTGCTTAAATTAAAGAACAGATAACACTCTCTCCCACTACCTGATGGGAATAGAAATGTGAAGTAAGCATATGGTAGAAAATTCAAAGGTAGTAGCATGAAATGATCTAAAGAAAACAGGGCTTTTATTCAGGCTCTGTCTCTCCTTTAGAATCTTGGTCATAAGGTGAGAAAAAAAATAAAAATCTGACAAATTCCTCAAATTATATTCATATAGTATAAAGTTTCATGTTACCTACAACAGCAACAGGGGGTCCAGGCATCTGTCATTTGAACAGTAGTGTGCAAACCTGAGCAATTATCATTTACCTGTTAGACGTACTGCTTACACAAGGAAGAGCTACCCGTAGGGTAGGCACATATAACTGTGAATGGAAGCCCAGCTTGGCAAGCCCAGACCAAGCAGGCTGCAAGCGTCTGGCAGGTTCCTCAAATTTCAACTAAACCTAAACTTAACATTGCAATACAGTCAGGCTATTCCTCAAACTTCCTGTGAGGTGAGAGACTTAGATCTGTAAGTTTTCTTTGGCCATCACCAATGCTTCAAGAGTTTCTTGAAGGGCTTCTTTATAGGAACATCTGGGTTGACTGTAGCAATTTCATGATCAGCTTTCTAGTGATATTTGCAAAGCTGATTGTGTCCATGGTTCCAGAATGAGTCATGTAACAGAGTGCTGAGCTTGTCCTTTGTCAAAGCCTCCCATGTGTGACTGATCCCCTTCTGCTAGCTCACACACCGGACCCCATTTCATGGCTTTTCCTCATCTTTCACGGTATAGTCACAACACAATATTCCTTTACTTGCATGGCAAAAATAACATCTGCAGGAGCTTTCCAACGTCCTGTGATTGAAAATAAGATACAGCAGGGATTCTGTGTGGGTCTAACATGCATGTGAGGATAGCACAAAAGAGTGCCTTCTCACAGCTTTCACAGCAGGTCACTTTGATTGACATATTTGTAGAGGCTACAGGGTGGATTGTAGATTCAGCTGGTATGTCAAACCAGATGGGAGAATTCCACCGAGTACACAATGAAATGAGGAGTGCAATTCTATGGCTTTCTTTGCTTTTAACAGATGGATGGGAAAAATACCTCACCATAATCTCCCTTTTCTTTCTGAGGGCCATCTCTATTCCTCTCATCACTTTCCTCCCCGCTTCTCCTTACGCTGTATTTTCCTTCCCAATTTGGTTATCCCTTCAGCTTCTCCTATCTTCTGGTTTTCCGATACAACCATCCCTTTTTTCTGTCTTTCTCTCTTCTGGGTCTTCATTGCTCTTATTCTTCTATAACCAGATGTTCCCAGTACAGAAGGGGCAGACAGTACATGATAAGACATGCAGCTCCAGAAGGGGCGAGGGAATTTTTCTATCCCAGTATAGAATGGAAAACAAAGATCAGGTCAGCAAATGGGTGAACCTCATGTCATTAGAGGTCTAGCAGAGTTCTCTTGCTATTTTGGGAGCTTGTTGAACTAGATGGAGTTGATAAGCCTTTTTTACTTGTCATTTTATTCGTTTTATCTTTTCTTTTCGTGATTTAGTTAAGGAATCCAAAGATGTTGTCCTAGCTCAGAAAAAGCTTTTGTAAGTGTCAGAGACAAAAGAAGTCCCCCACATGCTGGGCTGGTACAAGTAGTTACCCTATATTATAGCTTTCCAAAGAACAAAACCTATCATTAAGGTTATGTTTGGACTTTTATTATAATCTCCCATTTCAATGCATGGTCTCAGCTCTAGAGGTAAATTTTTTTAGAATGTTTGACCACAATGCTGTTGTATGTTTCTTAGTTATGCAAGTGGAAAAGTTTCCCATTGTGTGTGTTTAGATACTTTTTCCTCAAGGAACACTAAAAACCCAATTAAAATAAAATAGAGGAATTTTGAAATGTGAAATTAATCCTAAATCACGCTTCAAACAATTTTACGCAGCAATTATAGTGCTTTAAAACTTAGCCTTCTACTTACTGGCTGCACTTCCTTTCCCCCAGCAGCATGTAACTGTCTATAAAGAAGGTAGCTGAGGGAAGCGTTAAAAGCATCTTCTTTTCACAGAGCTACACAGGCCTTCTACAAGAGGCACCAATGTTGCTGCTGGGATGTTAGTGTAGCCAGCAAACTTGGATAACTTCAAACTTGGATACTTCTAAATGTCATATTGCAGTCCTTCGAGCCATGCTTTGGAGTTTCACCCTGGACCAGTAGAAGAGAGGCTGTGCATAAATACAGGAGAACACGCCATCTACAAGCCATTGAATGCAGCAAAAGTGAAAGGGAAAAAAAAAAGGGGGGGGAGGTGTTCAGTAAACCCTGATCCTCAGGGCCAAAGTTGTTCAAAATGTGAAATTTTCTTGGCTACAGTCTAAACAGAAGGACCATGTTTACATTATTTTTAGCAGGTGTATGGTAGAGCTGACTCCAAATCTCCTGGGAGAAATAAAATGCACAAAGACCTCCTTTTCTCTGGTAATCCTAAAGGGCCAGACTCAGATCAGGAAGGAGTTAAAGAAACTGGCTCCTTTGGGCTGCTGAAATGCACTTGCTACCTGTATTGGACTCCTCTCAAACGCATCCCTGCTGTAGCACCACTGGGGGATTCCCAGCATCACATCCTGCCTTGCTTTTATCCGTGACTATTCCAAGGTCTCCTTTCAGCCACTGTCCAAATCTATGTGTCCAGCCTGCGTTTCTTCTCAAATACAGACCGAGGCCCTGAGAGGAGAGAAACTGACGGCAAAGTCTGCTTTGCATGGGCAGTATGTTTGTGCCTCTGCTTGCTGTCAGCCTCCCCCATTGCCCTGCAGGGATGTGAGCTGATTCACATGAAGTCCCTCCCGGATGTCCTTATGGACTTCCTAGGGTTTCACACCATGGAGGCAGCGTTTCCTGGGGAAGGGTGTGGAGCAGCACCTGGTTTCTGAAGCTGGAGGGGGGCTTCAGTGTGAGGTGGAGATACCTGAGAAAATGTACATGTTAAAACCTGAGCTGTCCCTGGAGCTCAGACTTCAGCTGCCACCACCCGAGTTTGCATTCACACAGCCTGTCACAGACTTTGCTCTCTTTGCTCTTCATGCCTAATGACTGGAAGAAGGTCTTTGTGAAGACCCAGACAGTGGTCATAAGTGTGAAGGTGAGGTAGAAGTTCTCCCATGAGCCAGGTGAACCCAGCACTGCCTCTGGCACTGCACCTCTCATGACATCAAAAGTGCAAAGAGCATGAGATCAGGCCTGTGGTGACAGACAGCGTCACAGTCATCATTACCTGTTCTGAAAATGGTTTGATGGTGCTGACATAGGCAGCAGCTCAAGGTGCTTTTTCAGGGTAATTAACCCAGACTTAGACACCACTGACTCAGACTGATTGCCTACATCAAAGCTAATGCCTGTCCAAATGCTGGTTAATACTTTAAACTTCCCCTGCAGAGCGGTCTCAAAACCTAACAGGATTTTGCAGAGTTCATAAGCTCCACAGGAGGGAGTATTTACCTATATTTAAATACCGCACCTATCTACTGAAGGTGTTTGCCACCTACTATAAGGGCTGAATCTTCTTCTGCAAAAGAGTGGTGGATCTAATGGAGCTGCAAACTCTTCAGTCAATATGATCCATGTTTTGGGACTTGGGGCTGGCAAACTCTGGGAGGTCTATGAAAAATTTAAACATGCACATGGTAACATCACTGTTGTTTTTTCTTTTACAGTGAAGTGTCAAGCTGGTTGCTCATAGGAATTAGAAAGTTATTGCTTTCCCCTTTTATCCCCCGTATCTTTATGAAAGTAACTTAACTTTGCCATGTGTTAGGTAAAAGAATAAGAAGACCTAGGTCTGGCTGAAAGAAAGGAGTCCTGGAGATAAAAAATAAACCCATGGAGATAAGAAGCTAAGCTCCTAAATGTGGAAGGTCTGGGCTATTTCTGAGAAGTAGACAACAGCATAGGAAAACGTCTAGCCTCACTGAGGTAGAAAGCATTTGCTGTCAGCAGCATTTGGCAGTGTGGCACTGACCTGAGCTGGGAGGCTGATCGGTGACAACTGCTTGAGATGTTGTGGGTGTATATGTAGCAACAGCCAGCTCTGGTGAAAGGATGCATAGCTTCTTCATCTGCCCACTAAATCTGTATCAGTACCACAGAAGCCTCCCTGATTCGTAATAAGAGAGAATTAAGAGCAGAGTTGTGAAGGTGGAAATAAAGCATAAGAGAAGGTAAAAGGTGCAAGAGTTAAGCTAGAGAGGACTACGAGAGGTTTAGTGTGAAGTGTCCCTGCCCATGGCAGGGGGGTTGGATCTTAAGGTCCTTTCCAACCTTAACTATTCTATGATTCTATGATTCTACTGTAGACAAGGGACCTGGAGTGCAGGAACCAGGAATGACAACTGCAGCCTGCAGCGCAGCTCAGGAGGGGAGTAGGTGGTGGACTTGAAAGACTTGTAAGGCAGCAACACAGACCAAGAGCCTCCAAGCTGGTCTGGCTAGCGAACGGGTCCAGAGAAAACAGGGAACTTACGGAACATTTATGTCTGCCATGTTTAAAATTTAGTATTCCTGGTAGAGTGGTTTGATACAACTGCCTTCATACTGCAGATTTGAGAAAGGTTATGAAACTGCCTGTTTTGAGGGCAAGGTTCAAGACCCATCTCTTTATTCAAGTTTCCTTTGTCTTTACTGAGACAATAGTAATGGAAAATTCATCTGTATGCACATTTTTGCTGTGAATCAAAGAACAGCAGTAACCTTAATGACTCATAAACTCATTAGTCAGTGTAAAGGGTTTTTAAAGAGTATTTCTTTAAGTGGCTTTCCATTTCTAACTCCTCTAAGTCTTGGATAAACAAGTGGTTTTCTTTATAGATGATCAGAAGTTCCTTTTCTACTTGCAGGTTGGCAAGTATGTATGGTATAGAAAACCACTCCATTAATTTGAGTCCCATTAGCAATGGAGCTTTCCATACAGGGAAGTTGTATGGACTTGACAGTACAAAACAGGTTTCTCAGGCTCTTCTTGGAATAGAATAAGACAGAAAGTGCAGATGCACAGTCTGGTGGTCACTGCAATAATCAAGGATAGCTCTTACCTGCCTACTCTGACAGCCAAGATCTTTCTTCCCCAGACATCCTATTGTATGTTCTGATAACTAAGCAGAACAGAAGTGGTATTTCTCTCCCTAAAAGGCCTCCCCTCCTTCCTTTCTCATTTCTCCATCTGCAGCTACCCTTCTTGTAGGCATTTCTCCTTCAGCAGAGTGCTTGCTATCAGATCAGGTTTTGCTGGATGCCCTTGAGAGTAGTGTAACCCCTGCCCTATGGTGATGGATTGAATAAAGCCACTAATCGGTAAGTGAAAGTTACACCAGGCATTGTATAGAGTGAGAGGAGGGGGCACAGTTTTCTGCCCCTAGGGCCTGGCAGGTTTCACAACCAAACAGCTGGCTGTAAGACATGGGTGCTGATGGAATACATTAATTACTGTCGTCAAGGTTTTAGACACACTTGTGTGTTGCCGGTAATACCAGCACACAGGATTATTGGAGAAATTGCCTATAGAGAAGAGAAAAAAGGAGAGAAGGGAAGAAGGGGACTTGGAAGGAAGATTGTCTGATCCATGCCTACACTGCCTTTGCATGTAGACATGGGCGGTCTCATCCACTTCACCAGTGCAGTTCCTTCCCCTCCCTGTGTTTTCCTCCACAAATGCATAGAGTTTCTCTGAACACAGTGCAGTAAGTCAAGGCCTTTTCTGCTCTTCTCACTCTAAGTATTTATAGCATAGCAGAAGTCTACTGGATAATTCATAGCGACATAAATCAGGGCCAGCCTCCCCTGTTAGACTTACATACAGCTTAATAGCAGCTTGGCTGTAGGCTGTAAAAATAATAAGCAGTGGGGAAGGTGCTTGTGGATTTTGTTTCATAATGAAGAGATCATAAACCAAATCTGGCTTGCTGTTGGCTCCTTCTAGTAAAATCTGACATGAGTACTTGGTACATCGATTTGCAAACCAAGTCACTAAGTGGTAAATATTTGCATTCAGTTTGGTCCTTATAAGTGAAATTATTATTAGCTTAAAGTTATATTCACTTGAGCCTGGTTATGTTCACCCATTCACAATGTCTGAAAATCTCAGTGCCATATATATTTCTATCTCTTGAGACAAGGTAGGAGGACCCAAGGCTATGCCTACATGGCCTGAAGCACAGTGTAGAAGAGGTAGATGAGGGTCCATGTTCAAAACTAGCTGCAAGAGCAGTTTATCTAAGTCAGTAGATAGGATAGTACCAAGCTAGTATTTCCTGCTTCTTGGCAGCACAATAATGTTTCCTGTGAAGTGTTGCTTTGAGGTAGCTATAGTATTTCTAATGTTTGTGAGTTCCATGCAATGTGCCACCTAGGCTTGTCTTGGAAATGTTTGTTGTTTTGGGTGTTCCAGTGTGGGGTTTTTTTCACCATGCAAAAGAATAAACCATGTCTTCTGGCCCAAGTGGTGCAAGTTGACCTTCAGCCATACTGCTCCAGGCCAGGACCTACTGAATGGGACTGTTTACCCAAAGAAGACTTCACAGCAGCACAGTAGGAGGGGTAGCAGATGGCATTGACATCCCAGCACAATACCCACATGGTGTTCTTGTGATCATGTTAATCATAAGGAATATGGAATCCAACCATACATTACATTCATCTTTATACAGCCTGAGACAGACATGACAGACATGAGAAGGCCAGCACCATGTCTTTCCAAGAAGACATCAGTTATTGTGTCCTCAAGGTACCCCAGTTATGTTTTAAGAAATGCTGCTTATGACCTGCTGTCCTGAATTGTGCAGCTGCCTCCCAACCGCATAGACCCATATGCCCTTTGTACTTTGGCCTGGAGCTCCTGTAGGTGGAGTATACTTTTGGGTGCAGAAACATGTTACAGTACCTTCTAGATCAAGCTAGATCAAGCTGGATCATGGCAGTTTGTGGCACCACGAACAGCCAGTGCAAGAAGCCTGACAACTTTTTCCAAGCGGAGAACAGCAGGACTGAGCCCCTGGTCCAGCTATTCACAACTTGGCTTTGCTGCTGCTTGTCTTATGGGGCAAAGAATGAGTTCACATTGTGATGCTATGGTGATACTGTGTGTGCACGTGAAAACCAAGGTTGGCGTCAGAACAGCAGGACACTTGACACCTGAGTTTTTTGGACAAAACCAAAGGTACATCTGGAAGTGCTCACAATTACTCCACCTCTCGCCCTCTCCCAGTGTTTGGCTCTTAGCTCCTTCAGAATATCTGGGCTGGAGGGCTGTGCTGCCTGAGGATCTGAAGAGACCTCTGGGACACAAGCAACTTGTCCATCCTGGGTGAAGGACCACAAGCTCTTTTGAAGAGGAAGATCAAATACTGAGCAGAGGTGTGAATATCTCCTTGCCTCCTGCTGAGAAATCCTTATGGTTTTATCCCAGCATTCTCTGCCATTCAGTTAGCATCCTCAATCTTTAACTCTGCCTGGGACTACTCCCACAGGTGGACTTTCTCAGCAGCTATCTTCATCACCTGCTACCTCTAAGTGCATTTTCATAGGTGCTGGAGTAAGGAGGAGGTGGCAATCAAGGTGTAGCTATATTCAGCTTTCATTAGTTTCACACATGCAGGCAAAAATACTGTCCTGAGTACACTGTGCTTCTGCCAAGCAGCAACCTCCTGTATCATACAGCCAAACTTTGCAGCTTTATAGGATGATGCTTTGTCTAGATTTGCTGCTTCGCAAACCAGGTTGGATAGCCTGGAGAAGAGTTTTGGGTAGGATATTAAGCCAGAGAGTATGGAAGTTACTTAGCTGGTGGCCAGTGATAGCAGTCATTTATAGATTGAGAATTTTGTGCTATTTCAGGTGGTACCTTCTACCATCCTTGTCTGAAACATATCCCGTATGACATGTTGGATAATTCTTGGGTTAGAAAGGAGGAAAGGAAACTTGTGCCATGGAGACATTATGGTTTGAGTTGGATATGATGCTCTGTTGGAGGGATCCTGGGCTAAGGCATGTCTTGACAGCCAGCTCACCATTTCTGTTGTGTTTAAGCTTCCTTGTTCCAGGCTGTGTAAAATGTGCCTTTCTTACTTTTGCTTGGAGCAGGCTGCTGGTTTCTTACTAAGTAAGCATCTAACTGGTACAAGGCTGAGCCCCAGTTAAAGTCATCCAACTGGTGGGCAAAGCTTGTGTAACTATCACTGGAGTTAGGGATAAGGCTGAAGGCTATGTGCCAGGCCCTCTAAGCTGTAAGCCCCGCTGTGACCAGCAATGAGTTTTCCAAACCTGACTGCGGCTATTTGAAGGACACATTTTAGAGGATTATAGACAAGCTGAGTTGTAAGTTCTAGGCTTCCTTCTGCAATGTGGTAGAACTTCGTATTTCTGTCTCATTTCTACTGGGATCTTGAAAGACTGTGGGTAAGTATTTTTACCCTCAGTCTATCCAGAAGCAAGCTGAGGCAAGGCTACATTTGCAAAGTCATTGAATCAGCCAGCGGAAGAACTGGGAGTAAATGTCACACGTTTCTGGTGTTCAATCCACTTCTGAGTTGGTTAGACACAATGACTCTGAGTTCAGAGGGGAGTGATGAGTCTCACTCTTCCATCACAAGACACAGGCACCGGCTGAGGCTTAAGGGAGCTGTAGTTCATGGCAAGGGTGCCTCTGCTGCCCTGTGGACTAGTTCATTGCTAAGCTGAGCTGCCTCTTTAAGCCCCACCTGTCACTTTATGTGCAGGGGGTAGAGGTCAGGCCACCACACTCCCACTAGTCATTAAGAGAAAAAAGCAATTGACCTTTTTTGCTTGCGTTAACTTTGCTGCTCTCCAGTCCTCAAGTGTTTACTTTGAAAAGGTTTCCATCACTGCTGCTGCTCCAAGGAGACAGAATAATGCCATTAATATTGTTTGCTTTGCTTTGAGAAAAAGCACTCTGAACCTCTAACAAATATCCTCTTGTTAGCAATTGGAAACGTATAATTAGGACAGACTCTCCAGTTATTTTAACTAGATTCCAGTTTCCTCTCTCTCTCTTGCTGTTGCACTCCTTCCCATTTTTAATGAGATACCAATTTCCTCCCTTCTCATTTGCAGATGCCTTTCCAATAAAACAGACAGCTTTGATTTTCATCTTAGCATGCATTCTTAGCTTCATTTATTTGTCTACAGCAGTTGCCCACCACACTGTCTACGTGCTAAACGGCTGTTAATCGCTCAAAAAATTAACAAGGTGTTTAACACCACCAACAAAAAAAGGTTAAAAAAGTCTTTTTCTTATTAGGTGGAAACAGTTGTATTTTTCTCACATGGCCAAAGCTCAACTAATTGTAGAGACTGAGGGCAACACAGGACACCTTTTCACAACTACACCCTATCTCTCCTGTGCTACACTGCTTTTATTCTGTATCTCCCTACTTTCTCCCCTATAAGCTGGAGAGAAATCCTGCGCTTTCCTTTTGTAAAATTGACTCTAGGCCAGTTTATTTTAATTGCAGAAATGCTGTCAGTATGTGGGCAGTGCAGCAGGCCCTGGAAGATTTGTAGGTGTTGAAGGCATGAAAAGAGAGACCTTTCTCAGTGTAGTTGATTCAGTACACCCAATTCTTCCCCTGAGGTATGGGGAGATGCAGCCTTGGCAGGTTTCAACAGTAAACTATTTATTTATGAAAAGTTATTTTTATTTCACTTATGGACTTATGCTACCCCCTCACATGGTTTTTCTGTTGCTTTAGTTCAAGTTTTATCAAGTCCCTCACTTGTGTCCATGCTATTGGGCTCAAGAAAGTGTGCTAATAGTTGGAGAGGGTGGATGGGGGAGGCAGCTGTGCAGCTGCATGGCTATTAATGCACAGCATGATCCAGGAGAACACTGACTGCAAGTGGTGCTGGTGAGGGTGACACATCACCTATGGTGGATGAATCCACACCTGTTTCCACTGGTGTAGCTTGGTTCTGTACTAGAGGAAGATAATCTATACCAAGGTAAGCATAAACTGTGACTGTATTCACAGCTGAGGCAATAATTTAAAGGTAAAAATGAAGTCAAGCCTCTAACCAAAACAATTTATGCTGGTACAGAAATATATGCACAACGAGCCCAAATGTGTAAACCACAGTGAAAGATTATTATTATTGTCAATATTTTCTAGGTGCTGACGATGAATTCCCTTCTGTTCTGCATGTGAAAAGGCTTTTGGGAGGAATCTTTAAAAGCCAAGATCCTATTTACTCAGAGTTGGCATTGGTGTGAGACAGGCGTATGTAAGTTTCTATAGCAACAACTTCACTTATTAACAATAGTGTTTTGGGGGAAACTGCTGCCCTCTCCTCCTTTCCCTACTGGTGCCTATATTCCTCAGAGCCATTCCTTCCAGCTCCCACTCTCTATGGAAATAAACTCTGCAGATAATTGTTCTCCTTAGCACAGATAATTTGGATGTGTTAGATGAAAAGTACCACAAAGGTAGAACAGACAAAGGGGTAACAAAGGTTCAGAATTTTTTCTCTTTTATTTTTATTGCTGATTTTGCTGGAAAGACAGGAGGCACGAATATTGAGGTCTTTCAAGCTATGGAGAGAGGGGTGTCTCTCTCAATCATAATGAGTGGCATTGGCTAGGCAGTACTGAGTAATCTTGAGACCCCTGTTTCTGTGAAGAATGCAGTACCACAGTCACTGTGCTTGAAACTGTCACAACTAGTATCAGTTAAATTAAAACTAAGGTATTACTCAAGCAGAGTTGAAAATAGAGGAATTTTTAATGGCAAAGCTGTAACAAGAGCTGGTGGCTCAGAGTTCAGGTTACTATGGCTCAGAATGCAAATTTTAACCATAAGAATAATGAACTTTTGTAGCACTTTACATGTCATAAATCCTCTGCCACTTGAAGTCTCTTAATGGAGACTCATTGTCTTTTTAAAGAGTATGCTTTGATTCTGCCACAAATTAATGGCTGAAATGAAGCAATGGCTTGACAAAAAATCATTAGCATGTTATATAGAAGTCAGACTAAATCATCACAGAGTTCCCTTCTAGACTCTATAAATCTATGTGAGCCATCTACATGTACTTCCAGCGTGAAACACCAAAGAGGGTAAAGTATTGCAGTTTGAGTAATGAGATAAATATGAAGAAATCAAAACATAGGTTGGCCACTGAGAAAAAAAGGTCTTTTCAGTGACATTTATTAGCTGTGGAACTTCATCACAAGAGCTGCTGAGAGCCAGTTCTTGAGTCATTTGAAACAGTGCTGCTTTTAAAAGCAATACAGAATTGCTGAGTATAGCAAAAAGATTGTGCCTTCTTTGGTCCCAACAGACTAGTAAAACAATGGATTTTTCCACTTCTAATCCTAGGATTTTTAAGAGAGTGTGCAAAATTTGGAGAATATTAATGAAGCCCACAGGAAAATTATTGCTGATGACTGAAAATCCATGCGCATGTTCATGTTTCAGATGCCTGTAGTGAACTTGTGTCAATAGGAAGTTAATATCACCCCTGGTTTTTCTCTCTGTCCTCATCTCATTTGCCACAGGACATCAGGGAATGCTGGTGATCACAAATTATTTGACTGTTGTGGAAAGACAGAGAAACTGATCACTTGGTCTCTCAACCTGACCTGAGACTGTCAGATTTGCAACTGAGGACCTGACAACATCTAACCATTGCTTAGTATCCAGGAATTATCTGGCTGAGTTAATTGAGGCCATCACTCAAGGCAATACTAAAAAAGATTCAGAGGATAGACTTTAGGTGACATCTGCACTTAATGTATTTTGCAGGAGATGATAATTTCTAGGTCGGAATACCCTGTAAGCATGGCTAGTACATTGATTTGGGGAGGGCAGCATAGGATAAGAGGGTAATTTGCAGTGGTGAGCTAAAATTGGGCCTTACATGTCATTTTTTGGAGGCTTGCTGGGCAAACCAGAAACACTAAAAGGCAGAGGAGTATCATTTCTGTGAAGGGGCTGCAAGCTTTTTTTTTACCAAGAGTGATCCCCAATTGGTTGTGTTACTTTAAGTTGTTCTGTACTAGTATTGGAAAGGCCCAGGCTCTTCATTAAGTTAATTAAGCCACAGTGGCCCTTCCTTCCCATCAGGGGTTGCATTCATTTGCAGATTTAGTTAAAGGGATTCTGTCAAGTTGGTTAGGCTTAGAATGTGACTGATCTTTACAGCTGCATAGTCCAGCAGGAAATGCCCAGAACGCACCCCCAGGGCTCTGTCTGTCTCTCTAAACTAAAGCCCATCCTTCAAAAAGCACAGAACAGCTATTTTTTCAAGTTGCATTTTATAGCCCAGGGGCAGAAGTCAGGATGTGATGGATGTTTACAGGCTGCACCCTTGTTCTCTGAGTGCAAGCACATAGCAGAGCCTATGTTTGCCTCTCTTGTAAGTACAGTGAAATATTTAGACTTAAATGGAACAATCTGAAAAGTAATCCTGCAAATGGATGCAAGATATGTGATGGACACAGTTTTATTCCTGGTAAAGCAAGTGGGTTTTCAGAGTGCAGGCTCCATTCAGGCTGGGGTGATGGGCAAAGGTTCAGGACATGGGTCACTCCAGTGGGTTATCCACTGAACATGCTGGCCACGGCTGGAGCAGCAGCCAGGGAGTACATCTTCTCTACTGCATCTAGTTGGTGCTGGAAGGACAAGTGGCCATGTGGCTACCTCTTTTGCAGAAGTTCATGCTTGTTATGGGTCTGTATACCAAATCATATTGAAACATTTAAAGACTAAAAAGCATAAAGAGTTATGTATTCAAAAGTTAAGAAATCCTGAGGTTAAGGTTGCCCACCAAAGCCTATCTCAACCTTTTTTTCTTTGAAGAATGCCATGATGTTAGCTTTGTTAACTTTATTGTTATTTTACTTCTCTTCAAGTTACCTGCTTCATTCAGTACACAAAATAAGGGGCGCTTAGGAACTGGATCAGAGTTGCATTGTTGAGGAAGTACATATCAGTGCAACTTGGGCCTCACCTATAGGTGGTGGAAAGTGGACAAGAGATTTTGTAGTCTTCCAGGTCAGGCAGTTAAATGCTATTGAAAAGGGGAAAGTGGATGTGGGTGAGCAAGATCGATGAAACACTGTGCTAGTAAAACCAGGAGCTTGCCTCAAGTTTGGGGCAAAGATTGACAACTTCTTTCATATCTAAGTTTCTGATAGGTGGTTTCTGCTCCCCCCATTGTGCTCTTTAACTTATTCGGTGCAGCATAACCAGCACAGAAAAGTATTTTTTTCCAGCAACAGCTAGTATTTAATCAGTGTCTAAGCAACCACTTCAAATTTCAAGTCATTAGCTGTTTCAAATCATGTGCAATTTGAAGTTTGTCATTCAACCCAACACCCTTTGCCAGCACTAGCTACATAACAGAATAGGAATAGAAGACTGACCAGTGATGGTTCTCTGAGCACACTGTGGAAAACGTGGTTTCTTGGGAAGGCAAGAGTTCATGGACACACAGCCAGTCAACGTCGTTGTTCTCTTGTGGTGGTGAAGATAACCACATCCACTGGAATCCACCACACCAGAGGTACCATACAGTCAAATATGTGGATGCCAATACTGGATGCCAGGAGAACATCCTCCTGCTACAGTGTCCACAACCCTCCCTGCCTTTTTTTTAGGCTACCTTCTTGTCACCCCACTGACTTAAAAGTTTATTTGGTTTGTGCCTTTTACATTGGTCTGAGAGGACTGAAAATTTCTCTAAGAATCACTTCTGTGAGCCACAAAGTTTCAAACTCGAGTCTGCTACAAATCCATCTGATGTCATCAGTTATCCTAACCCCGAGCAATCCGGCAGCATACTGCTCTTGTTTTCTTGGCAGTGTGACAGCAGATTAGCTCAGAATGGCCCAGAAAAAATATTTAATAACATAACAGTGGCCAATATGCAATTCTGGACATTTCTCCTTTAGTCTATAAATCAAACAAATGACTTATCAGCCCCTCCTAGCCTCAATGTTGTTTTATATATAGGTAGTATGTGCATATAGGAAAGCTTCTAAGAGCCTTACCATTGCCCTGATGGTTTGCATGTGGTAATGGCTGTTGATCAGATGGGACATAGGTGCTATCATATGACAACATGAGAAGCTTGAAAGACTATTTCCCTATAATAAAATAGCATACTTCATACAAAATCCCTGAATGTTATTTCAAGACGGGGAAGTGAACTTGCTAAAGACAATAAAGTGGGTCACTGAATAGAAAAAACCTGGCAACACTTTAGAGGTGTTGCAATGGATAGCTTATTGTCACATGTATTTCCTCTTCCTGTAGAATAACTGCAGGTTGAAATACACTGTGGTAAATGGTTTTCCAATAACTGGAAGAAATTCTGATCCATGCAGTTCCTGAAATGTGTAGCTATTTCACTGTAAGTGGTAACATTTCATGTTCACAACTGGTTCCTGCATGGGACTCTGACTTAACCAACATGTACCAGAAACTTTCCAGTAGATCAATACCAGTCAGAGCTGAGATACCTAGTAAGATCTTGTGCTTTTTGTTAGATGTGATATTAGAAACTCAGGAGGTCATACAAAGCAGAACTAATCCTTAACATCAGGATTCCTGGACTGATATAATGGAGTTGGATGAAGGCCATCCTTGCAATTGGTAACTCTGTACTGGTGCGTGCCTTCTCCTCCTTCCCACCCCAAAGTGCCCTCCAGATCCTCAGAGGGTGACTTGCTACAGCAGTTTACAAAAGCCCTCAAGAACAGGCCTTTTAAAAATCATTTTCTTTAGTGCCAATTGTGGCAAAAATAACTTTTTTTTCTTTTTCACTATGAAAACCATATTCAAGTGATTCAATATTTTGTACTTGAATGTAATTTCCTCTTTAAGACCAAATGGCTTACAGCATCATCAGCACTTTTGTTCTCTGTACACATGTTATTTTGAGATGGAAGCATACCTAGGGTAACTGTTATCTATTAGAAGCTGAATCCCTTTTTTCCTGGCTTGATCAACCGCACTTTTAGGGGATTTAAATACCTCTAATCCTTATGTTCCTGTCACTGTTTGGAAAAAATATGTAGGAAATGATGAGTGACAGGTAAAAGTTAGCACAGAACAGATCTCAAAGCCGGTGGCATCCTTGGCTCTGACTATTGAATACTCTATAAAGTCCTGCACGAATGCTGGGACAACCTGATAGCTGTTGTTCATAGACATTAACATGAGATAATCAGTGATCTAATCATTGGAGCACAATTCTCTCATGACTTCACCCTCTCCATTGACTTCTGACTTCAACAAATTAGTACCATCTAATGATTCACCAGAAGTTCATTTGCAGACTGACATGACATCTCTATTTATGCTCCAGGTTTACTAGAAATGATTCCTTTAGACAGAATTATTCTGCTCTGCAGGTGTGTGCGCATATATTTTCCTGGCTGATCTCAGGAGTTTCTTCTGAGCTAAATGAGGCCATGAATCAGACACAGTGAAAAGAAAAGGTGTCTCTCAGGTTATACTGCTTTCAAATGATCATTCTTTACCCATCAGGATAGCTCTGAAAACACTTCTTTCCTGAATTAGCCTCATTAATGAAAGAGAAATCAGACAGATTTGCCAGTAAAGGTTTCTCTCAAATTCTTACTTGTGATGTGTGCAGGAACACATCACTTCATGGAACAATTACAGATTTTAGTGAGTGCAAAAGAGAAATTAAAAAAGGGTTTATTTATGCTCCCTTTCTTTTTTTTTTACATTTTTTTTAAACTTTGACTGAACAGACTGCCTTATACAGACATGAATGTTACAAATAAGCACCCTGTAGCCCGTCTGGAGGGAGTTGCTGTGAGTCTGACTGTAAAGGGATTTTTTATTCCCCAAGCAAAAAGAGATGAGGCATTCTGAAGTGAAAAGATTTTTCCTGCTCAGTGTTTTATTATTCCCTCTTTTTTGCTGAAAAGGTTACTTGTTTCATGGTATTGTATGTTTCTGAGTTTCTTTATGTCAGTGCAAATACCATTCGACAGTAGTGGAGACTATGCAACGTGTCATTGCCTAAAAGCTCACATTTGGGTATGGCTGTTTCTGCGAATTTGTATTGCACATGTGTGACTGTATTCGACCATCTCCATATATGTTTCTTATTTGCAAAATGGCTTATTCACACTTCGGACAAAACAATTCCCTCTATTTATTCTCAGCTATGCTCCCACAGATCTTTACAGCAGAATTAATAATTCCTAAATAGCGACATTTGTTCAAAAACATGAACTGAAATGTATGAATATGTATGTCCGATACATGTTTGTGTGATCTTCGTGTTATTATTAGCTCCATTCACTTTAATGATTAATCACTACCTCCTTTGTATCTTTCTTTTATAAAATTACTGACCAACACTTGATGGTAAACCAAGTTTAGATCAGGATGTTTACCTGTAGTGTAGTAGCTGAAAATGTGTTAAGAAACCCTGAAGCCTGATTACTCTGAGTGACTAACTTCAGTATCTGAAAACTAATACAGAGACTTTGATTATTCAAGGGGACTGCACACCAGGAGCCTGTGGGCCTGAGAAGAAAAACAGAAGCAGTTCAAATGGTTTTGTACTAAGGAGGTGATGAAACCTCTGTATAGGGTACTGCAAAGGTTACTCATTAAGTGCTGTGTTTGATTTTGGTGTTTACTCAGAGAATGAGTTGAAGGAATGAAGAATAGAAAGAAGGAAGTCTGGAAAACATGCCTTAAAATGAGAGACTAAAAGAGCTTATTTTATTTAGCCCAGGAAAGGGAACATGAATGGAGAAATTAATCATGATCAGTGGATGTCTACAAAAGGAGAAGGTGTATGTCATTCTGAGACCTTTTAATCTGGCTGATGAGGGTATAATTAGATATGGCATCTGGAAACAGAGGTTAGAAAAATGCAAATTTGGAAAAAACATACAACTGCTCAACCATGAGTGTAATTAATCACCAAACAGTTTATCAAGGGAAAAGCTACATTTGTAATGGGCTGCAGATTTCAAATTCAGAATGTACATCTAGTTTAAAGTTATTTTCCAGACCAGTCCCAGGTTACTGGGTAATTCCTTCATGAACGCTGCCTTCTCCAGTTCATGGAAATGGGAATTGTTCACTCACTTCAAGAGAGGATGTTACATCAAGTAAGGAAATGAATCTTTGAGTGAAGATGCGTTTTGCATTACAACAAATTCATGGTAACAGTCCTTCTGTCGTTAACATCTAACAACATTAATGATCACAAGAAAGACATCGCCTGGTACATCTTTAAGTTTGCCCAAGTTTAAGTTTTTGCAGTTTCTTTTACGTAACTTTTCAGACCTAAGCCTTTGGGTAAAATGCATTTTTTTAAGGACGCACCATCCATTTTGTGGAGGAGGGAAGAGAGAAGGTTCCCATTTTTAAACACTTCCTGCAGCTTTTCATCACAGCTTAGTACTCACCTGATCTGGGATATGATATGAGGAAGATAACTTTTTGCAGCTTTCAGTGCTACAGTGAAATTCTATTTTGGCTGATCAACTGAAGCATCTTTCATAGGAATCTGTCATTCTGGCAGAGCATCATAACCCTATGGCATATGCAATGTATGGGCCTGGCCCACTAGTGTGTAGTTCCCAAACCCCTCCAAAGCCAGCATAAATTGATTTGTGTATTTACTGATGAGCATTTAGTCCTACAGGCTTTCTTCCTGCTGAGTCCCCTTGGCTAATGGCACAGGGAAAGGCATGGGGAAACAAGAATGCTAGACTCAGAGACTGGTTCTTCCATTCGTTTATCATAAAGCAACTACAAGAGATGTGATCTTTGTGGTTCCGGTTCCTTTAATGTCCATTAGCTCAATAGGATACTTTTGGTTCTCAAAAGCTGAGAAAACGTGTATTTCTATTTCTTCATCTTGTTCTCAGTCATATGCTACTGTGATGAAAGCGCCTGAATTTGTTCACAGGCTTCTTAAAAATACAGGAGACATCGTTGTAACACAGCTGAAATGAAGTATGGAAAACAAAAGTGACATGTTGTGGCCCTCCAATTCTAGTTTATGTTGAGGGTCAGTCTACAACATTCACAAAGTAGCACAGTGTTCAATTGAAGATGTTTTGGATTTTGGGGTTTATTGCTTTATTTTAAACCTTAGGAATATCGTGTATACAAGACTTATTTTTTATGCTTGCTAAAATTTTTCATTGGGAAGACCCAGAGATGCTGATTAAAAATTATTAATAGAAAAGATGAATGGAGCACTTCAACAAGGTGAAATCTGATAAAATCAAATAGAAAATACTCTTGTAGAGTCTGAATAGAAATTACTTCTCTTATCACCCTTTATGTCCAACTATTTTAAGTACTGTCTTTGCTAAGTGGCTCTCTTACTTCAAGCCCAACAGCCAAGGCATGGGACATGAGAGTCTACTGTCATCTCTTCTGCTGTGCCCTGCTGGGTATAGGACAAATAATTGACCCATTACCCCTGGCTGGAAAGGCCCCAGAACAGTAGTGTTGCAGCTCCTCACTCTAGTACCAAGCTGTGACACTAGGAGAGTTACAAGCCAGTTGTGTTGGACTGGCACCCCCGCTGCCCCTAAAGCCCTGTGTAAATGGAGGAAAATCTGCTGCTACCACTGTTTTAAGCAGCATGTGAATTAGACTTGTTCCAAGCAGGATTCAATGACATGGTACGTAAATTGGCAGTAACAGCTGGTGACACAGCTATCCCAGGTCTGCACCTCAGCAGTGGAGCAGGACAGATGTTTGCAGAGGTACAGCAAGCAGTAGACTAACCTAGGTTTCAGAGCATCATTTGTCTTCCTGATTCTCCTATTGTCACACTGTCATCAGAAAAAAAAACTCAAGGTAAATGGATACAGTGCCAAACATGAGCTAGTGGTCCAGTTTGTAAGGGATGTGAGGAAACCCCACCTTAAGCCCACACACAGAAACATGGAAACTAATGCATTCTGTCCAGATAGTCAGTAATGAGCCATATTGTGCTATCTGTGAGCTGCATAGAAAGGTTTAAATCAAGAGCAGTCAGTAGAAGGAGATGTTGTGATACATCAAGTTGTCAAATCTGAGACAATATACCATGGAAGAGATTACTGCTCTTAAAGTATGCAGGCAATAGTTCCAAACCCGTCTTTGACCTTCCGCTCGAGTGTAAATAATGAAAGCTGTTGTCCATCTCTGTTCATACCCTGTTCATAGTTTATAATCTGAGTTTAAAGGACACAATCAGTTTGAGGCTTGATCCTTTGCTCCTCTATCAATAGGGAATGTTCTATTGAAGAGGCTTATATTTCTTTCTCAACTTAGAGCAAGGTGAGCATCCTTCCCTATTGCTCTCATAAGGTTTTATCCCTTCCTACTGCTCTGTGCAGACTGACGTGCCAGTTCCTCCTCCTGTGCTGGTGTACACCTCCCAGTTGCTCCTGCTGTGCTCCAGTGATAAGCAGAGTCCTGACGGAGCAGAGCCACAGCAAACGTGGTGCAAGAGGAGCTACTGGGGAGGCTCTCTCGTGTGAGTTTTCCTTCCGCAGTCCTCAAGGGCTACCCCCCCTACACTTACTGTCCATTTCCTTGCCTATGATCCCCACCACTTGCTTGGCTGCTTAGAGCTGCCGTCCCACTGATTAATCAGAACAGTAAATGGATGCAACAGGATTTCTCACAGGAGAGTGCTCTGTGGGATGAAGGAGGAGGAAGCAAATCACCTCATTTTTACCACAACAGGGAGCTGGCTGGTGAAGTCTCAAAAAAAGGAAAGCAAGGTGCTTGAAGAATCATTCACCCCCCCTCATACTACCATGGAAGCCCAAGTGTTTGCACACTGTTCTCTGGGGCTACAAGCTGTAGGGCAGGCTGAAAACCTATGGTGCCCTAAGGTGCAACGAGCAATGACTTGAGTATTTGGGGTGTGGACTTCAATTGCATGGGTATTTCCCGTTTCAACCAAAGTGAGATGAGCTTTAGTGGGCATTCTCTGGCATCTGCTTTCTCCCATTTTTTCATCTTTTTTGTCTTTGCCTCAAAACTGTGAATACAGGTGAGACCGATTTCTCTATGATACCCTTATTTGCTCTGTTGCCAGAAATGCTTTTCTTCCTACACATGCAGAATGACTGCAAGGCGTCTTACTCTCCTGAAGCTGTGTCTGTCCTCAACAGAGCCACATAGGTAGAATCCAGCCCCTTTCTCTCCCCATACTGCAGCATACCCAGTCCTTATGGAGCATGTCCTGCAGGAAAAGTATTCTTTCCAGTGAGGGAACAGGAATACATAAATGCTTCCTTCTTTGTCCCTCCTTTTGTCTAACCACCCCTGCAGATGTTTCAGATTCTGTGGTTCATGCATAGCCAAATAATACTGTTGGTTTTGCACAGCAGGAAAGAAAGGGATTTTGAAAATGGAGATGTAACAGTTCCTTAGGTCTGCTGCTTATCAAATATTTCCTGGCAACTCTCTCTAATCACTGATCCCCCTCTCAGATTTTCTCTCTGACGCAATTGAAGCCTGATGTTTTATAATCACTCCTCCTTCCATTTGATAAAGTTCAGAGCAGCCTTTAGTGTAAATCATTTCACTTGGTAAAACCAGCTATGGTGAGCACCCTACAAATAACACCCAACCCTACTAATAAAGCATGTGATATAAATGAACTCCCTAAGTCACTCATTACTAAACATCTTATCCTCCCTGTACAAGAACTCAAAGCCATCCAATTTTACATTCTTTCTAGTGACATTTGTCAGGGTGTACTCTCTTTCTTTAATAAAGAAGTCTTACAGGGAAGACATTGTATAACTACATTCCTTCTTTTTCAGATTTCTAAAGCCAGTTAGAAGTCTAAAGAGCATTGTATATGTAACCCATAATCTTCTGGCCCTACCTATGGTGATGGAAGATATTGTGGTTGTCTCTGCTTTTAGAAGAGTTATTAAAAGATCTCACTGAGCATAGCTTACCTACAAACTATCCTTATTGCCTGCAGTTCACTTTCTTCAAACATAGAACCTTTGTACTATTGCAGACTAAAGCTGAAATCTTGCCCTGATGAACTGGAGAAGTTTGTTCCACTAAGCTGACAACTTTGCCTACAGACTGATCTGATTTTACACATTGTATTCCTTTTGAAACTTTCCAAATGTTTAATAATACAACCATTAAACTACTGGACACGTACTACGCTTTAAAGCTTTAGAATTTAGGAGACATAGCTCAGGGGTTTTCTGTTTCTGTTCTCATCTTGCTTCCAGCCAAAGATAGTAAAGAGGATACAGATTTTCCCATTGGGACATGCCTGAGAAGCACTGTGTGTCCTTACAATCCCAGGCAAGCTTGGGACCAGTGGCAGATGCGTGTGTTAGTTTTCTGCTTTAATTCAGTGACTGCAGTGTCATTCTTCATCCTCTCAATGCATTCGACTGGCATTGCCTGCACTTTTGGTATGCGTTTTGATTCTGTATGATATTGTGCCAAGATTCTGCAATGTTCAGGTTTTATTCAGTCATGCCCTCATAATGTTCAATGCTGTCATTTGGTATTGGAGTGCAAATTTTTATCTAAATAAAAAAATCAATTTTTTATCCACTACAGACCATGTTCCCATTATTTTTTTTTGCACATTTATTAAAAATAAAATAAACTACAAGGAGGATAATCTATTTATGCATTTAACACTGGATAATAGTCACATAATACCTGTGCTGGCTGACATATGGCATAACGTGGCTAAATTCTCATCTCTTACTGATGAATACAACATGGCTGCTCTTATGTCTTGGTTGTGTTTGAGGTAGAGAAGTTTATCTGTGCTGCCAGGAAAAAAGACCAATAGCTCTTATATTATGAATCAAGTTTGATCTGTTTGACACCTATGACTTTTTCTTGCCTTCTAGGAGATGCTTTCTATTCTAGGAGAACTGTTTAATGTGGCACAGTTCTTGTTCAGATATAATACCTCTGGGGCATTTCTTTGCTCTGGAACAGTACAGTGAGTAATTTCTGCAAGTTCAAAAGAATTATAGCAGCCCTGTTTGATCTGCTGTGTGACGGAGATGAGGTCTGCCTTTTCACGGAGAAATGCCGCAACCTGTCTGAAATCAAACCAAAGTCCTATGATTTTTGGGAATGCCATGCCTGATGAAATGCCTCTTTGCTTAGTCTCTGGTAGTTATAATGTCTGTTGTAATGTCTGGAAGTCCATCTAACTGCCAGAAGCCCATATGACAGAAGCAATGTATTTTGTAAGGATTCCTGTGAAAAACTCCATTTCTGCTTTAGTGCAGTGCTCAGGACAGTGATCATACTATGCATTTCCTTGTTTTTTTTCTTTCTTCTGATTGAACAGTGTTTTCTTACACTGCCTGCAGCTCTTCAACAGCTCTCTGCTACTTGTAGTCCTATTTGTCCACTGTATGGCAATTTGACTTGTTTCTATTCCTGAGTTATGCACTCCCAGCCCTACTTCTTTTCATAGCACTCTTCCTGAAGAAGAGTTTCCTAAAGCCGTGTCTGCGTGGCATGGTGAACTGAGCTAGTCCTGCAGCCCTGTGCTTTTTCTGGCATAACAAAGCCAGCTTCTCAGCACAGCAGATGCATTAGCAACATGCTAATGCACAATGGCCTTCTCTGGAACCTGCAGTCGTATCACGGTGACCTCCTCTGGAGATCCACTAGCACTCTATTATTGCTGCTTCATTTCTGTGGAGACCTTTCCAGCAGCACTGAAGACACATTTTTCAGTCAGCAGAATTGTCCTTCAGCACATGGAAATACTCAATTACACATAACTCCAGTTTTATTTAATCTCAATGTATCTTAATTTTAATAACCTAATAGGTGCTGTCTCACCTTATTTAGTTGCCACAATCCCGTTTCTTGTGTAGGTAAATACTTTAATACTCTCTTGTTCTTACCCTTAAATGCACGATAATTGTCATTATTTGACGTTCAGCAGCTATAAAGTTTATAGTTAAGCAGGTTGCCTTCTTAACTGTGTTTAAGGCACTTAAGCTGCACCAGAAAATTTGGGGATTTTCTCAAGTTCTTCTAACACCTCTGTCTGTGTGTAAATGCACATTACATGCAAAGTCTGCTTCACCAGCCCCGTGTTGTCTCAGTTCCTCGCAAACTCCCTCCAGATGTCAGAGTAACCTCCTGCTTCATAAAACTAATCAGAATCAACAGTGAACCATGTTCCCCCAGCACAGACTCCAACTGTTGCTTTTTGTGCTTGAAGGGCCGATGCCCCCCCCTCTCCCCTGCCTCTGGTGTGCTGCCTGGCACAGGTAACAAATGCTTCGTCACTGACCCGTACTGGTGTGAAGGCCCATGGGTTCAATTAAACGGAGCAAGAGGCAGTAAATAAACCGCATGGGCCAGGGCATTAAATCACTCAGTGCAGAGAAGAATCAGATGCCGAGGAGGTTTGGTTTGGAGGTGGGCCGCGTGCACTTGCGCCCACGCTGCAATTTAATACCCTTGCTGCAAGTTAATGACAATTGCAATCAGGCAGGATGATGTCCCCTTTCTTCCTCTCATTTCTGCTTTTTTTTTACATTCCCAGCGCTCTCCCCAATAAATTAAAGCCTTTCTCTTCCCCCCCACCCCACCCCCTCCTCCTTTTCCTATTTTGTTTTACTGCCTTCATGCTGTTCTCCTTTATTTCCAGCATTTTATTTCAAGGAGTGGGTTTGAAGTGTTCTCAGCCCATCTGCTGGTTTGGTTTAGAACAAGGACTGGAATGAGACAAGGGGTTTTGGAAGTCATGAACTATTTATAGCGTATTTGTTCTTTCACATTGGCACTAAACTTTGTTTATAGAATCACCTGCAGTAGAACCTGAGCCAGGGGACCACAGCTCACTTGATCTAAAATTGGCTTTATTTCTTGGGTTTCTTAACAGAGACCACATGTGTGTGTCTGCTGTGGGCCAAGGCGTTTGATGCTTGCACACATGTCGAAAGCACAAAGTGCCCATGAGTGTGTGTATGTAAAGTCCTCCGAGTATGCCCTATGAAATACTCCTGCAGATTATACGTGACGTGGACTAAGAGGGGAGTTGTACGTGTGCATTACCGCTGTCTAGAAAGTAAAGGTTCCCAAGAGAAAACTTCAATGAAAATTTTTCATTGCAATTTCTCTGGTTGGTTTTCTTTTTCTCCAAACAGTATTTTTGTCTTGGGTTGGCCCATGGAAACACAATGCTCATTTCTGTTTTCCTTCTGCGTTAAGTGTTTTTTCTTCTTTTCAAAACAGAACAACAATTTAAATTGAAACCAAAGGAAATCTGTCATTTTAAATTGCTATTTTGACATAAAGCATTTCATTTATTTTTCTAACCAAAAATTGACATTTGCATTTGAACCAAAACAAAATTTTTCATTTACTTTCAAAGTATCAATTACAAATGAAAATATTTTTGTTACTTCTCCTCAGAAAGTCAGACTATTCCGTGCTTCCAAAATTGCAGGTATGTGGGTTTGCAATGTTCATGTGTGCATAATTGTGGTGGGGTGACTGTATTGTGCAGGATGCATGCTGAGTATTTGCAGGTGCTACACATACATACATTGTGCAGAATGTACCCTCATCCATATAGTTCGCACATCCACGTTTGCTCAGCGGTGCTAAGATATGCACGCATATGTTGAGTTCATGCCAGTAATATCTACATGTATTTGTGTTTTTAGGTTTTCCCTGTGAATGTGTTTTTAATGTGTATGGGCTTGTCACAGTGTTGCCAACAGTGTTAAAAATAACAGAGCAAGACTGAGTAAGTCATAAGATTGGGGAAAATGATGGATTTTGGTTTCTTTTTTCCGCGTTCTCCTTTTTTCTTTCGTAGCTTGTCAGAGTCATGTTTTCAATCTGATCTTTACAGCTTTGATGACAGAAGAGCAACATTTTCATTGTAAAAGTAGGTCTCTGATTCTGCAGTGATCATCTTGCTGTAAGAGCTGAGACTTAAGAAAACGCATGAAGAAAATAGCGGGACCTCCATTAAATATCGGGAGCTAGTAGAATGGGTTTGTGTTTCTGTTTGCGAGTTAGATAACTGGGTATGTGCTTGTATTAGCAGTACTATATACTCACACTTTGTGCTCACATGCATCTGTAGAATAATTAAATGTTTATGTGCTTTTACCATCTACTGGTGTGCATAATGTCTATTTTCAACCATATTAATGTTTAGCTGCTGATCTAAATCAGCCACTTAGCACTTCATAGTAAATAGAGAGAAAACTTTCAAAGTGAGCACCTCATACAGCCCCTCTGATGGTGAAGGCCCTTTGGACAAGACATCTATTTAGACTAGCTCTCTAATTTTTAGGTATGCTGACTGTGAGCTCAGGACATGTGTGTTTGCTTGTCATATACATGTTAGAGTCCGTATGACAGTTCTGTTTGTATGTGCAAACGTGCGTAGATATTTGTGCCATGTCTGTGTACATATATATGCATGAAAAGCAGCTGGTGGGAGTTTTCACAGAGAATACCATGAGTGTGAAATACTTGAGTCTTCATTCATAGAATAATAGAGTTGTTTAGGTTGAAAAAGATCTTTAAGGTCATCAAGTCCAAACATCAACTCAAATCAGACAATTCTTCTATGCTCCACTTACCTAAAATATCTCAGTGCAGCTTGGTACAGCATTAAGCAAATTGATGGCGTTGTAACTTCTTAGGTTGTTAACCTTTCCGCAGAGCTAAGCTCCCTGGAAGTCCATGGTGCCATGCAGATTTCTTGCTGCCCAGTTTCTGCCTGCCTCTGGAAGGCATGGGCCAGCTGGGGGGAGTGAACATGGTCTCATTAGGCAGCGTGACCCCTTGCAGGGTGCCAAGGATGTTTATTAGGGTGCCAACCTGCAGTCCCTATGAGGCAATTTAACATGATAAGGTAATGTAGATTAACAACAGAAGTGAGAAGTGTTGTAATTTGGGGAATTTTGATGTGTCTGCACTGAAAGTTATGAAAATGCAATGTTCTGCCAATTTTGGTAAAAATGTCATTTTCTTTCTCTGAGAAATGTTAGCATCTCAATTCTTAAGCTGGGTTAAAAGAAGAAGGTAAGATGTCAAGAATTTTCTATTGGATAGGTATTATGAATTTTGCTTATTTTTCCATTTACAGGTAGTCTGTATTTTTGAGTAGGTATATGAATGGGAATTTAATGGGAGCACTTGTGGTCACCATAGTGAATACCTTCTACGAACTGAATAAAAGGTATGAAACTAGAATGTGTCTAGTTACACACCCTAGACATGTTCCAATTTGTAAATATTCATTTTAGCATGTTGGGGATTGGATCTGGTGGGGACTGGATCCTGGCAAGCGAGGACTGGTGTAGCTCAACTAACTTCACTTGACTCTGTTGACTCCTGCCAGGACTGCTTGTGGCCTGGAAAACATGCTTACTATGAGAGATTAGAAGGGATCTATTTGTTTCACTTCGTAAAAGAGCATAAGAAACAATTCGATCATGTTCTATAATTACTTATGTGAGGAGAAGATATCTGATATTGCAGGGTTCTTCAGTGTAGCAGACAAAGGTATAACAAGATCTGACAGCTGAGCAATTCAAACTTAATATAAGACACAGTTTTTTAATAGCAAATGTACTTAAGCTTTGGCACAGATAGATAAGGTAAATCCTGCATCTCTCTGAACCTTTAAAATAGGACTGCGTAGTCCCCTAAGAGACGTGCGGTGGATTGACTTTGAGCTGTTGTGTCAGAAGCCAAATTACCTGGGGAAGATTCACCATGGGTGCTGAGCCAGTGAGAGCTAAAAGGGTCAGGCCACGATTGTCAGATATTGAAACCCAGAAAGAGTCAAATGAATGAGAGTCTCAGTGGCTGGTTAACAATTACCAGATCAAGATTATCTGACCCATCAAACTATGAACTGAGTATTTGATTGCATCAAAGGAAGAACTGCCCCTCGCTCCTCCGTGCGTGCATGCACACACAGGGCACGTGCATTCATGCTATTGATTTCTGTCTCTGACGTATGTTTGCTGCTGGCAGCCTGGGGCATACTTCTCGGGGTGCTCCCATACACAGCGTGTCATGAACCTCTGCCGGTGACGGGGAGCGGAGCAGAGATTTATACAGTGCCTCCAGGAATCCCCAGCGGGGCCCCTCCGGTGAACTTTGGCTCCCCGGCTTGCTGCCAAGCATTAACTACAATACTTGCACTTGTTTTTGACAACAGCATGAAGGTTGTATTTCACCAATTGCTATTTTGGTTTCGGAGCTATGGCAGAAATGTCTCTGGGTACTCAGCTGGTATAAGTGGAGCAGGAGATTTACTCTTATTGTGTAATGTCACCTTTCAGTCAGTGCTTGGGACAAAAATTATGGGGTGTCTTTTGCTCTTTTTATTAAATTTCAAGGGTATGCAGCTCTTATGTGGGAAGTGTATCCAGGGAGTAACTCTGGCCTGATCCTGCCTAGAGGGGTCGCCTCAGCAATTGGGCAGCTTTTAAAATACAAATCGAACCTTTATGTACTTTTCTTTTTGCCAGTTAGTTGGGACCAGAGGCAGCAGCAGTTGCCACCTTCCAAAATGCTGCCTGTGATGATAGATGAGTTTGGCCGTGGAAGCGCAGAGAGATACTGGATTCAGCACAACACAGATGTTGCAATGCAGCCAAATTAAGCTTTAGTGGGAATGTGCAAGTTGGGTCTTAGTCAGAGTATCTCATGCCTGCCTGCCTCGCTGAAAAGCAAGAGTGAAATATTAGCAGCAGATCTGGTGGGATATACACTTGCCCAAAATATTCTGTTACTGGCTGTGGATGAACCAGCATCTGATCTGCTGTGTGACTTTCCGAAGATCTCGCAGCCGTGGGGCAGGGAGGCAAAGAAGTCCTCCAAAAGAAATACTAGTTTCTGCAATCCTCATATTACAATTCTTCATAAATCACAACATGGGAGATAAACTAGAGGTGTTACAAATGGCAGTTTATGATTATTCCTTAGACCTGGCTCAGTATATCACAGGGAAGTAAACAGAAATGTTATATACTAAAAGAAATATTCCTGGGAGCTTCTGGGACAAAATAGAAACAGGTTGCTAAATTCATTAGTAAGATGAAAGTTGTAACAGTGGTTATGACATAAATTGCTAGTCTATACAGCTAGTAAGATCAACTGGCTACCATTCCTTAAACCAGCACACCAATAAAAGTGAAGGAGGAAGCATCTAGAGACCCCTCGTTATAGATGGCAGAAGCTGTCTCTAGGTGAGGGTCCTGTACATCACTTTAAGCCTAATAGAGGGAAAGACGAAAACTAGAAAAAAGGTAATGGAAAAGAGTGGAATGTGGATAGAGGGAAAACAGGAACAGGAGAAGGAATGAAGTTCCCCATGTTGCAGGTTTCATATGCAGAAGGGTAAACATGAAATGTAGTAATGTTTTCTGCTTGTAAAAAAGTAAGGGATAAAAGGATGGATATTCTTTAGTTTATTAATTTTACCAGCCCCTTTATAATCTTGAGATTGCAATCAATGCATTCTCAGTTTTAAAGTGATGAGGTAACCCAAAATTAAGAAGTCAAAGGGGACAAATATGTTTCACAGTCTTTCCTGAAAATATCTTTATTTTTATCTCTAGCTGAAGATGAAGGAGAAGGATATAAAATGTTGGTATTTCCCCCTGTAGGAGAGTCCAGTCCTGCAGATGCCAGTCAGAACCTTCTGATAGGATAGAATTAAATTGCAATGGGAGGAAAGAGGGGATCTAAAAATTGCCTGAAAAACAACTCTTCCTTGTGACCAACAAGAGGGACAGGCTGTAGGGAGATACAGTTTCTGGAGTCTGAAACTTAAAGCTAGATCGTATTGCCAAACACAAAACTCTGTAAGAGACTTGTGTAAAGAGAAAAACACACATGAGAATGTTCTAGTAGATATGTATACTTCCTTTTTTTTTTCACATGACCTGTCTGTTGTGTGGTTTTGCCACATAGCATATGTGAAAATAACACCAAAGAAGAATTAATTCTTAGATACTCCTAACATTATTATGGACATTCCTCTTTCTGAAAATCATTCATATCTAAAGAAGTGCATGGCTGTGTGTGTGTGGAGGTACGTTTTCTGCTTGTAAAATAGAAAAGTATATCTGCTATAGGCATCAGGAAGGACAATTTCCACTCACGCTGGAGAAAGTGTCGCTTTGAATGTACTTTTTGGAAGTTTTGTCACTGCGCAAACATATGCGTGGATTAAATCTGTTAGAAAAACGAAAGAGCTGTTTCACACAAAAGCCCCAAATACGAAATGGTTTCTCCTTCGGGTGAATAAAAGCAGAATGTCTTTCAGGTTTTAATGTTTGTATGCCCTTTTCTGCTTTTCCCAAATGCAATTTTATTTTGCCTGGTTTTACTTTTGATCGCTGAAAGCAAATACCGGAAAGAACGTCAAGGCTTTTCTTTCACTTTTTAGATTTTAATTTTGCTCCATATGGCTTTTTAAGACTGTCAAATTAGCAAAACTAGTCTAAAAAGGAAAATAATTGAAAGTGAAACTGCTAACGTGCAACTCCATCAGGTTTGAGCTACGGGTTTTTACCTGTAACTTTCCCAGTGCTGTGAGCAGTTTGAACTGAAAGAAATACTTTCAAATTTAACAAAACAAATAATGAGAAAAGAGAAAAATCAAATGAAGAAAATATCATCAAAGCTGTAAATATAACCCAGTCAATTGCATTCACATTCCAGGGATTTGAAACATCCTGATTAACAGAAAGCAGGGGAAAAAAAATTAAATGCCCTTTTAACAGAAAATTCTGTTTCTAAGAAAGAAATAGGCGCAATACAGATTTCCAATAGACATTTCTGATTGGCAAGGAATTAGCGCCGTGCTTACAATAGCTAAGACAAAGCAAAAGAGGATACTCTATTCCAAAATTTGCCTTTGAAAAATGGTCCCCACCTCAGCTACAGAAAGCAAATGGAATGCATGAAAATTTGGTGTGATCTCTCTGGTACAGGCTGTTTCATGGTTTCAGAAGACATATCTGGCCGCGCAGCAATACGATGTGGTCTGAGGGGACAGTGCTCTCGCACAGGCTGCTCCTGCTGAGCCCGATCGGCTGTTTTTCTTCTTTCTTCACTTCTTTCCCAGCCTCCTGCCAAGTTTTCCCTTTCAGAATTCCTTCTTGTGAGGTGGGTATAAAAAAGCTTAGTGTACAAAACTCACCTAATGTTACTCTGAGGGCGAATTTTGTCCTTGCTCCCCAGGCAGCTTGGAGTTGCCTGAAATATAGGAAAACAGTGCAGATTTAGGCTGTAACAGTAATTTTTATCGCTGCTGTTTAGGAAATGGTTCTGGAGTCTCTTCTTGGCAGCCTTCTTTTACATCCATCAGCAGAGCAGCATAACCGTACCATCAGCACTAAGCACAAATTCTCACACCCTGCTGGGGACTCAGGACAAGCCTCCCACAAATAGCTTTCCATTTCCATCCTGAATTCTGCATTAGCCAATTTAGGGGCAATATATGGCTCTAGGAACAGGCTGTCATGTACAGTATGCACTAGACAGCTTTCCCCTAATCTCATCTGATTGGCAACAGGAGTTGCTGTCATTAGGCACACAGTGTGAGAGGCATTAGGGTCATTAGCGTTTGTGCAGGCTATCAGAAGGAGGTCAAACGCTGGGGGAGATTCGGACACAGTTCCCTAGGAAGCCACAGGGTACTCCTGAATTACTGCTTCCACTCAGTGAATCCCTCAGGAGGACTGCATATTTGCCCTAGTACTGTGCTCATGAAAAAGAATGAGAGAAAGATTTTTAGCTCACGCTGATAATGGCTTTGAGACGTGGAATATCTTTTTGTATTTTTTATGTAGGTATTTAATAAGTCAGGATCCATTCCTCCTCCTCTGAAATGTAGATGCTCCTATTAAATAATAATCTAGGAAATGCTCATTTTGGGTAGATCAGAATATTTCACTTTGACACCCCCTTTTAAAAATATTCAATCAAAATATACACTACAAAGAAAAACATCACAGAAAGTAATTTCAAAGTCACACCTCAAGATTTCATTCAGAGAAACCTCGGCCTTTTGACAGTGTTAGACGATCTCCTCCAGCTTTCTCTCTGAAGGAAATCCTCCATCACAGGCTTGTGAAACAATTCCACTTCAACGAAATTCATCCCCCCATAGCAAATAGTTCTGCTAGTTGTCTTCAAGAAGCAACAGTGCAATTTGACTATAGTTATGGTACCCAGACCTGTATAAAATGCTGACTTGGCTTTTGAGAGAGGTGCCGGGACTGCAGAAAGCCATTTCCAGCTGAGAGTATGGTTTCTATGTACTTAGTCGGAGAGGTTTTGTATTCATTCATCTGGCAAAACTCCTGCTTGCAGGTCAAGGAGGGGACACATGCTGAATTATCCCATGTGGCAGCATCAAGGACACGCTGCCCAGGTCTGACCGGGGGCTGTGAGGTGTGATGGCCAGATCTGTTCCATCTTTGGGCCATGGCTCATCTACACATCTCCAGGACACTGACAGCAGCGCTGGCTGTTTCCAGATGTCCCTCCTCCTTCTCTGAGCATCCTGAGACTCCCCATCCTTGCCCCACAAGACTTATCTTTGCCAGTCCCACAGAAAACTCCTTGTCGCTTCGGGTTTATTTAAGTGGAGACTGTCTCACCACAAACACCTCATTTGTGCCTTTGCTTTTTCCAGATAATCTGGGATTCATGCAGAGTTGTGGTTCAAGCAAAATCCAAGCTCAAGCAGAGCGCTCGGTCAGAATGTGGCTCAGGCAGGCGGTCTTCACTCAGCAGCAGCGTTTCATCCTCCAGCCACAACGCCTTTGCACAAGAGGAGAAAAATGTGTTTCCTGTGAACACAGCATTCCTCCAGCACACCTTTTGTTTGCACTGAGCTCTTTCATATCACAGGCTGTGAACACAAATGGATGGGGAGTTCAGTTTGCCACCAGTAAAGGTTTGCAGCTGCTCAGCCTTCCCCCTCATCCTACTGCCTGAAGTTCCTTTAGGGCTCTGTGCAGTACAGAGGTTATGGCAATAGATGAAAAGCCACTGCAGGTACCAAGACGTTACTGAAGATGTATAAGCCATAAAACTTTCCCTGCTGATGCAGTTCCCTGGAGCACAAGCAGGAGATAGTGCTAGAGCACATAATGTGAGTTTGGAGCTGCGAAGGGAAATAGCTCTGGTATTGTCAGTGTTGTGAAATTAGTCTGCAGATGATAATAACAGCAGTAATTGCCATTGTGAAAGGTAACCTTCTGGACAAATGCTGTTGTATTGTGATGACTGTACCATGTCACAGTACCTTATCATGGAGAGAAGCAGTGTTATGCTGCGAGAAAACACAGTGAATCTACAGCTAGTATCTCTGCAGTACAAGACCTCTGAGGTGAGTGAGCAAAGGGAAAAGGGGGGCTGGAGTTGTTTCTCACCAACTTTCCCAATATGATCCCCTTAACATGGAAGTAGCAGAGACAAAGTACCACTGAGCTCCTGATGCCTGATTGTTTTCCCTTCAGAAATGCCTCCCATGCAATCCCCAAGCATGGCAGGCAATGATGACTTTAGCATATCAGCTTCTAACTCTTTTTCTTCCAGTCTTTGCCTCTTCTGAAATGAGTTTTTAAAAAACACTTCATGAAGTGCTTCTTGTCCAGCACCTCTGGGTGATTTAGCTGGGACAGCAGCTGCAGGTGATGAGAGTGGTTAGTGCCACACTGAAGATAAAATAAATGGATGTTTTCCCTGGTGCTGGCTAACAAAACATTTTCCTGCTGTTCCTCATTAAAATCTCATAAGAAAGATGTTTAAAGAGGCATCTTAATGGTGTGGCAAATAAGGCACAAGTAGTGTTTATTGGAAAGGAAGCGATCTAACTACCGGAGTGCCCATGGGGTGGTGGTTGCAGTGGGAGGTGGGACAGTGGCTAATATGGTGTGATGTGGCCGTGCTGCAGATGTCCTTCAAGTCAGCCCACGTCCCAGCCTGGGGCATGGTTTTGACACTTGCTTTCCAAACAGGCAGTGAGCCAACCCTGCTTCATCCCTGCAGCGCAGGTCCTGCCTTGACCTTTTCTTCATACCCGGACAGCTATTAGCTCTGGTTTCTTCGCCTGGCTGCTCCTGTGAGTGCACAGATACACAGGGTAGCACAAGGAGGGGCGCAGGGTGGAGGAAGAGTTTAGCATCTGGCACTGGGGTTGCTGCTTTTGCAGCAGTGGCAGCTTATTGTCCAACTAAAGCATCAACATCAGGTTGATGGTGCTACTCCAGGTTGCAGTTAAGCCTAAGACAAAGCAGTCAGGAAAGGTGTTTGTGGGGCCTGCTTCCTCTTCCACACCATAAACATTTTCCCACCTCTGTTCTCCTGCTGTTTCTTTTACACCTCTCTGCTACTAGTCCGATCACACAGTGCTATAGGGAGTTTAAACACTATAATACTGAACTTACTGCTGGGCAAGCTGTGTGAATCAGCCTCTAGTGGGATCAGGTAAGCACCAAGATGGGAGTAGGTGACAAGGCATAGGAACTTGTGCAGCCTGGAAATGGAATTAGGACGAAAAATGAATGCCTTTCAGTAGCCACTAGGCAGACTGACTTGGCCATAACATGAATTTGACTAAATATCTGATCCCCTGTGTTTTGCATGGGAAATCTTGTTTTTGAGTAAGGTCTTTCTTCATTCAATGATATTCTCAGCTTCCAATGTTGCCTATCTCCAACTCCCTTGGCTCCAGAAGGCGGTATTCCCTTTCACTGCTGCGTCTGTGCAGAGAGAAAAACAGCTGTTGGGGATGCTATAGGTGGAGTCGCTGCCCTGTGTGGCAGAAGAACAGAGGAGTTTATCTCTGGAGAACCTTCTGGGGGCTGTTTTCTGGAATTCCCTGGCTGTGCAGGGTAAAGCGATGAGCTGATAACACAAGATTTTGAGTCTCTCCTGGTGTTCGATGCCTATGACCTTGCAAATAGTTTTCATTTGTGGGAAGTGACTTATTGACACCAGTGCATTGTTTAGCAGTATCTGGCAGGAAGAATCTAAACAAATATCCTACTTCAAGTATTGTTTTAAAAAGCCAAAAATGATGTATTCTAAATCTTAAAAGTAGCTGACATAACATATAAGTGGAAAAAAAAATAATTCTTTTAAAAAGAATATTCCTTTATGTATTCTTAACTTGAAGGACACACATTATTGCGTCCTATAGTGTACCTTCCCTGTGTGTGCCACAAAGCATTTAAATAGGTGTAAAAGACAGTACATTCACATGCTGAAAGGCTTCAGTGCAGAACAGTCTTCTTGTGGAAGATGAACAAAGTCCATTCAACTCTCAGTTCCTAGTTGCTTGTCATGGTTATAGCCCATTCTGTAACCAGAAAAATGGCAATTCCCACTAGCTGCCCTTTTGATCTAAGCTGGTCATTTATGACTGATGTCAAGGCAGATGTGGAACTAGAGGTGAGACCTTCCTCTGAAGCCGGATCAGGGGTTAAGGAAATAGGCAACTCCCTGCTTCAGTCCAAGATTTATAAGAACACATTTGAATATGCAGTTGGCACTGCTTTACTTACTTCAGCATAGTTAAATTGGTAGAGTGCTTCCCCACTGTGGATACTGTTATTCCAGTACAACCATGTCATGCTGGTACATCTTGTTCTTGTTCAACACATACAATCAGTGGTGTGAGGCATTGGTGCAACTGCCTGCTCTATAGGGACTGTAACTTGGCTGTTACAAAATCTATTTGTTGAAGAAGGAGAGAAAAGTGGCAGGAGGTGGGATGTTATACTGGATCTTATTATTCTTGCTGAAGAAATCAGCCAGATCACGTGCACAGGGGCAGTTAAATGAGAGCACAGAGATGGGGAAATGACAAGGTAACCAAGAAATAACTGCATTGTAGATTACTGAATCATATTATTCCTGTAGGTTCTGCTGGTACTTGGCAGCTGGTAAACGATAAAGGGTGTTTATGCTGCTGATTGATATAAATCAAAGCAGAAGAGAGCCCCAGGACTCCGCCAGAATATGCTATGTGTTCGTATGGGAATCTGTCCCAGCATTGCTTTCATTTGAATCCTCCTTTGTTTATTTTGCAAAACAGAAAAATTATTCTGAAGGACTTTTGGCTCCTTCAACTCCTGTCTTGGATATTCCAGTTTCCAGTGAAAATCAGACACCCTCTGGCTCCAGACTAGTAACTCCCCACTGTTTTCCCTAACCACTAAGAGGTCTAGCACGTACAATTTTGAACTGAGTATCCAAACACAAAGAAATTTGAAATACTATGACGGACTACAAGTTGTGCTTTTTTAATCACAGTTGTAAATTTGTATCCCGTTACCCCTTAGGGGCATGGAAACATACATCTATGCTTGAAGAAGAGAGTTAAAATGATCAGTTATAGAGGGTCTCCACATAACGTGTAAGACCTTCAAACTCAACTGGCAAGAAAAAGCGAGATGAAGTACTTTTTAGACTGGTAACTATTGTCATTATAGGCCAAAAACCAAGTGAGGCACTGAATTACCAATGAGAATAAAACTGTGGGTTAACAAAACAGCTCTCCTACTGACCTCCAGAGTTACATAGGTTAAAATAAGACTAACAGGGAAACCTTTGCAAGGGTCATTGAATTTGGTTGGTGAGAAAAGAACAAGATTAGGATCTTAGACAGAAAACTGTGGTCTCTTCCTAGATTTCTCAAGTAAACATCTGTCAGCAACCAGAAAAGACACAACCCTGACTTTCCAATGCACCTGTATCTCTGGCACATCTCTGCCTGTCTGGAGCCTCTTAGTGCTGCTTGCCAGGACTGACATTTCAATAAAAGAGGACAGACAGCTCAGAGGAAGAGACTGCAAACAATAGGAAATGGTGAGGAGAAACTGTAGCCAAGAAGTCTCCTGTTCATCATATTTCAGGGCATTCTTGGGTCAGTCTCCTTCCACTCAAGGGAAAGAAGAGCTTTCAGAGAAAAGGAAGTGTCCTAGCCATTTCAGTCTGGTGGTGGTGATGGCCAACCATTCTTCTGTGATATTTTTAACACCATAGGACAAAGATATCCTGAAAAAGACTGAATTTAGAGGTAACATTTCTTCCTTCTGGCCAGAGCCCAGCCAGACTCAAGATGTCTTATGAATGTGATCCTGACACCTGTTTGAATGTAAAATCCCTCAAAACCCTAGTCAGGCACAGGCACAAATCCATTGGCTACCTCCATGAAGACCACTCTATGAAGGTAATTCATGTCACTGCTAGAGAAGAATCACTTTCTCTTCCAAGTTACAATCTTACTTGTGTTAGCTGCACTTATTTACGTACAGCTAAATAGGAGTTTAAATTCAGGTTAGCTAAACCTCACTTTCTCAATTACTGGGGACAGCATGACCATTCTGCTGGTCACCCAGAGTCTGCGAGGGCAGAGTCTGATGCATCAATCCCACCCAGATCATGTACACACTTCGCACAACGTGATGGGGATTTGAGCTTCCATGTACACAGCTAAACTCATCCAAGTTCTACCAGTTTGCATTTTGCATTTGTAGCTTGCCACTGTGATGATACCAGGTTTTGTTTGCAACCTTCCTCTGCTTCCTCTGCACCTCCTGCATTGAATGTAAAGAGCTAGTCTTTCCTTCCTAGCTATCTAGTAATTTCTTATGCTACCTATAATCTCTCCTTCACTTGGAAGATATTGGAACTTTGGCCAAACTATGGTGCCATACCATAGAATCATAGAATCAACCAGGCTGAAAAAGACCTGTAAGATCACCAAGTCCATCACCCCAGGACTGCCAAGACCACCACTAAACCATGTCACTGAGGGCCTCATCAAACGGTGCCCATATGTTACATGTTCAGGTCCAATGACAACATTTTCTCCTTTCCTGCCCCTCATTCCTGGAGGAGTTCCCTGTAATAATAGACAAAAGCTGCTCCACCAGCCACTATCAGGCTTAGCTGGACGGAAAAACGGTGACGGAAGTGTTTTTGTGGTTGCTGGCATGTGCCGGTTTGCTGCAATGGGAAGGTTGTGCAAGTCCCATGTGGGGCCGGCCTGCCAGGAGAGTGTCCCTCATGGGGGCTCTGCACCCCCTCTCACCCAGCATTGCAACAGTTCCGGTTTTATGTTCTGGCTGGCCTGTCACCAAGTGCTGAGATGCGGATTCCTCTGCCAATGAAGTGCCTCTCTTGACTCTGTTCTCTTTCCAGTTGTTTTCCTTCCACTGACGCCTATGGTGACAATGGTTAGGTTGCACCCCATCACACTGACCAGCGTTTGTCTCTGTGTCTGTGTGCTCATTCATCTGTCTGTAGCTGCTCATTGTCTTTTGTCTTCTGATCATTTTGAGGGGCGGAACTATGTTTTCCTTTTGTCCCTAGACTTATGGGACTTTGGTTGAAAAACAAGCATCTTATGCCCTACAGTAACATACACAAGAAACAATAGATGGGTTTTTTTTTTTGGTAGGAAGACAAATGCTAAGTTCTTACTCAGGAAAATTCCTATTAGCTGTAGCACAGCTGAATGCTGCTTGAGTAGCACAGGAAGAAGCTAAGAATTTGGTTTGAGAGAAAACAAATAAAATTCACACTGTCCTCAGCCTTCTGCACATTGAAAAGCATGCTATCTGCACACTGGCATAATGAAGAGTTAGTGCTTAGTCCATTCTAAGCAGCAGTCAGATGCAAAGGTAGTCTGTTTATGGGGAATAAGTGGAAAAGAAACTGCATCATTTTGATCATGTTTTGCAAAAGATGTATACCAGGACTGTATGTCCTGGTGCACCCCCTGCACAGCCACAAGGTGAATCAGATTGTCAGTCTTCTGTGTTCTCAGAAATAGAGAATGGGAGCTACAGAGTATGTCAATCCTCAAAACTAAAAAGAGCAGTGAAGGAGAGTCACATACCTACCTAAGGGAAATACTCACTGGCCTATGTCATCCCTTAGTCTGTGCCTTGGCTGCATCCATGGGAGTCTGGTTGGCCTGAGGAAGCTCTGTCAGGGCAAATATGAAAATTAACATTACAGATGATTGCCGACTGGTTCTTAAGCTTGTGTTGCAACCCCAGTTACATTATTAGTAGAGAGATATAGATAAATACAAAAGGTAAAGATTCAAAAGCAAACTACAAGTTCACAGGCAAGAAGTGTGCACAAAAACAATAGATAAGGGCCTGGATAAATGGATTAATTAAATGACTAGTTTTGAAATCCATAGTGCCCCTGTGCCCTGTTTAAATTAGGCATGCAGCTCTCCTAGGTGCTTCATAAATCAGTAGTATTGGGTATCTCCTCTATGTGACAGCTAGCAGTTTGATTACATTAAAATACTTTAAAATGGGGATAAGAAGCAAAGAGATAAATGGGCTATTTTTAAATAAACCCAGTTGTGCTCAGTTTTCAGTGTAAATGCATTTATGCTTACCTTCTTTGAGAAACCATGCAAGAATGAACGGGTATCTCATTAGATATATTTTATCAAGGGTAGGTAAGATTAAAAGGACTGTGACAGTATGGGTCTGAAGAAACCATTATGTAATTTTCCAGCCCTATTCATTAAGAGATATCACAAGTCAGAAATTTCAGTGCCTTGAGAATGCAGACGATCTTTATTTCATGCTCTGAAAGTGCTGCTTTTTTTTTTGCATGTATTCCTAAAGCAGATGATAGGGTACAAATTCAGTGATTGTCAGGGTTTATGCAGGTCAGTAAATTCACCCTTAAGTGTTGCTCAGTATCATAGTAACAGAGCAAAGAATTTGCTTTCAGTCTTTGCAAGTAGAAAGAAACTTCGTAAGTTAGATTTAATACAAGTTTACCAGAAGGTGGAGCTGGATGGTAGAACTAAACAATGACTTGCAATTAATACATTCCAGGGATTATTCAAGTACAGAAGAATGAATGTGGTTGATGTACCAGTAGTTTCTGTGCACTGTAATTCAGATACTACAGCTGCTAAAAGTTGGTATCTGTTACCTGGACAGAAATCTAATGATCAGAGTAGCCACAAAAATGTTCTTGAATAATATAGTGGTAATACAAAGGCAAAAGTATGGTTGGAAAATAAAGAAATATAGAGGTTAATTTTAACTCCAGTGCTCTGAAGTGTTTAAGTATATGCATGTCTTTGGGCCTGTAAGGAGAGTTACTCTTTCATGTGCATAGTATGCTCAGTTAAGTCTTCTCCAGGAAACATCAACCTGCATAGTATGTAAGAGAGATTTGAGAAATAAAAAAGCCCCAAACCAGCTGAAGTAACCAAAATCAGACCCAGAAGCTGTTCATCTATTAAAAGGGGACCTTTACTTTAGTGCCACTCTGCTGCAAGCCATTGTTTCTTCTAGAGTACAATAGAAATAATAACAACATTAATATTTTTTTCCATTTGCTAAAATCTCTGCGTGTAATGATACCAACTGAGAAAGATCATAGCAAGGAAAAAACATAGTATAGCAAACCCAGTGTTATGCTCTGTAAGGGTATGACATTAGCCATATATATGCCATTAGCCATTACCTCATTTATAGAAATTCTCTTCATTTTTGTATTGCAAACAGCACAAGCTGAACAACACATACAGGTGAAGACCACAAAGTCTTAAATTGAGGCTCTAGGGGAAAGTAACCTTCAGGCAAAGAAACACACTTCCCAAGCCTTATCAGACTTGACTCATCATGGTCTACCTCTGAAAATTATAGCACAGTACATTTTATGTTGCCATATTCCTACCTCCTGCATGTTGTCATATTTCCATAGATATATCAGAACAGGCCCTGCTACAGAGTCTCTCCCCATCTTTCTTATAGGCCCCTTATAAGAACTAAAAGGATGAGCTAAGGAAGACCTGGGCTTAAACCAGACTAGTGACTGGAGAGTTTCAAACCTCACAGCAATATCCATAATGCACAGTCAACCTGCCAAGCATGCTCTCATGACTTCTGCAGGGTACAGTGGCACAGCACAGACCCCAGCTTTCATCAGAGCTATTGCAAAGGTCAGGACCAAATGTACTGAGCTGTTGGGTTTGTGGGTGAATTACTGTTTGGGTAGGTTTGAGGGACAGGTGCAGGCTTTGTCTTCCTTCCTTTGGAAAAGTTTCATTAATTCAGTGGTGCTAGGCATCAGAGCAGGATGATGAGTCCCTTCCTTGATGATATTTGAAATAGTGAGCATTAATATGCCAAAGGAACTCCCCACAACAACAGTTAAAGACCAGTATCAAACACAGATGAAGCCCAACATAAGAAGAACTGCAGATGTCCTCACAATGGTCCTGCGCTCTCTTTTCCTTTTTGGCTCATCTGCACATCGTGATGGAAGTCAGTTTTGTTCAGGAGATATCTAACAAATAATAGAGAATTGGCACCAAGCTCAGGGCCAACATTCACTCTGTTCTAGCTACAGGGAATCTCTAAATAAAGGGCTGTGAAAACGTGGCAAAGGCTGTTTGAAGAACTTGTTCAGCAAAACGATTTTCCACAGGCAAGAATATGGTAAACCTTTTCAGTGAAAGCAAAAATAAATACAGAGCTCCATTGTGCTCCATCACAACTGACACCATGCTCGGATGATTAATGATCAATGCCAGCCCAGTAAAGCCCTCCCAGGTATGCCTCCCAACGAAGGAGGAAAGCAGAGGGTTTAGGTCTTCAGCTAAGGTACCTGAATTAATTTAAATGTGACTGTATCTCACATGCTTGGCCTTAATTGTCTCCTCCTGAAAATTCAATACCTGCATTCATGCTCCTGGGCTCCAGGGATTCCAGAGCACCACACTGTCCCCACTGAAAGGAAATGAAAAATCGGCTGATGCTAACCAGACCCCTTCAGCAACTTTACCCATTTAAGTGCTGTATCCTGCAGAGTGATTAATGATTTTTTTCCTTTTACATCTAACAGCAAAGAAAGAAGGAAAGAAAGAACATGTACTGTCGTTCACCTTCTAGCCAATAGAATACAAAAGCATAGTTTGCCAGGATATGCACTTTTCCTCCTCTGTGTGATTTATTTTTTGTGTGTATCTGGCACTGCCTCTTCCTTGTTCATGGTTGGAGCCTGCAGCATCTTATCAGCAAAAGGTTTGGCTCTCTCTTGTATATGGCTAGCATTCTGCTTTCTTTGGGCCTTTTTAAAGACTGCAACCTGAACCTGTCCACCAGCCCTTTATTAACATGTGTTTTATGGTACAGGTGTAATAATTAATCCAAATGGCTAGCAGATGTGGCTGTCTATCTCTGGGCATGTCAGCTCCTACACACCACCCCTTAATCAAGCAGTGCCCGAGCAGTGCCAAAGTAAATGAAAGAAAATCAATTTCACCAAGATATTTATGAGGCCACCTGGGCAGGGAAATACCTCGGCCTTTGCCTGTCCCCTGCCCAGGTGGCTACAAAAGACTCAAGTCCCTCACTAAATACAGGTCAAATCAATCTTGCAGGGAGCTGAAAATGAAAAGCTGTGCTTGGCTCCCCCGTTTAACAGTGATGGAATGTGGTACATGTGCTCTGAGGAAGCCTGCCCACTTCACCTTACTTGCTTGAAATCTCCCTTCTTTTTATCAGTGCCAGCACCTGCTGAACTTCACATAATTGCTGGTTCCTGTCTCTGTTTCTGGCAAGCCAATGCTAAGGATCTTCTTTGTGTTATCAGCTGGGCGCCGGGTGTTGCTTTGCAAACTGTGAAGGGAGATGCCAGAGTTTTACACTCCTGCCATTTCCACATCTCTTTTCTCAATTATTTATAATCTTCACATGGGTAATTCCTGGCAGATTTTCAGCACATTCAGCTTCTGCCAGGATGAAAGGCTTTGCCTGTGAGGGGGTGGCTGTTCCAGCCTACTGTGGAGGGAGCCAGTCCCTGGTGGAAGCTTCAGCCTCAACCTCCCTTACAGCATCATAGCAAAATGCATGTCCTGCTGCCTATGAAGCTTCCACACATGTGCTACATCACATCCAGCTGCTTCTCCCCCCTCCCAAGGAGACCACAGACAGAAATGTTTTCACTGGGGTGAAGTTGTGGGTTGACCCTGGCTGGAGGCCAGGTGCCCACCAAATCCGATCTGACACTGCCCTCCTCAGCTGGACAGGGGAGAGAAAACATAACAAAAGGCTCATGGGTTGAGACAGGGCAATGACGCACCAGTTACCAGCATGGGCAAAACTGCTCCTCTTTCCAACTGTAGCTACTGTTGTGCAGCTACTTTTCTCCTTCTTAAACACGTTATCCCAGATGCACTACCACTGTCACTGATGGGCTTGGCCTTGGCCAGTGATGGGTCTATCTTGGGCTGATGCTGGCTCTGTTCAACACAGGGGAAGCTTCCTGCAGTTTCTCACAGAAGCCATCACTGCTACCAAAACATTCCCATGCAAACCCAATACAAGTGGGCAGGAGTTCTGCTAAGAAAGGTTTGAAAAAATAAAGCTTCTGAAGAACTAGCATTGAATACTCCTTACATCCATGGCATTGAATTCTCAGTGAATGAGAAGTAATCAATGCTGGAAGAATTGGGCACTGCTTAGTGCATAACAGCCATAATACCAGGCTACATAGGTAAAGCAATGTGCCAAAACCAATACAGAATCATACAATGGTTTGGATTGGAAAGGACCTTAAGCTCATTCAGTTCCAAGCCCCTGCCATGGGCAGGGTCACTTCACACTAAATCATGTCACCCAAGGCTCTGTCCAACCTGGCCTTGAACACTGCCAGGGATGGAGCGTTTACCACTTCTCTGGGCATCCCATTCCAGTGCCTCACCACCCTCACAGTAAAGAACTTCTTCCTTATATCTAACCTGAACTTCCCTGTTTAAGTTTGAACCTTTTACCCTATTTCTACAGTCATATATATATATATTCATATGCATATACATACGCATATATTCATACATATACATACTCATATACATGCACATACACATAAACGTACACATATACATATGTGTATGGATATCCATATGTGTATGCATATGCATATACATAGACATCGACACAAACATAGACATAGACACACTCATAGACATAAAGTAAAGCTGATAATGGTCATGTACCCTGTTATTTTAACATATAAGCTCATATCCTAATGAAACAAAGTTAAGAAAAAGTTTCTGTTAGGTTGTTGTCTATCTATTTGGTGAGTTTTGCCTAATAAGACTGTATATTGACTGCTGCCATAGATGAGAGAGCAAACCAGAATGGATTGGAGTGAAGCTTAATGCCCTGGTTATCCAGGACAGTTTAAAAACTGTCACGCAAACACAAGGGGAATAAAAACCTTTTTCAATTTAAGCTATTACTGCTTAGATCTCCCCTCTATTTAGTTATGCTAGAGAGAAATTACTGAACAAAACCAAGTACATGATTCATGATTAAATCTGTGAGACCTATTAGCTATCAGGTTTCCATTAACCAGTCTAAAACCCCATGCCAAGAAGTGTCACAGTCTGCTTAGAACAGCAGTGGAGCCTGTCTCAACCAAACAGCAGCAGCAGTGAAAACCTCCTGAATTATGCTGATTTTGTAACATATCTCCCCATACTTTTCATCCACCCTACACAAGGACTGAATGTTGGAATGAATTTTCACTGGTAACATGGAAGTGCCTAATAGCCCTGGGAGTCCAGACTCTCCTCTTTTCTTCTCATAGAGGTTTTGGAATATAAATGTGCACAGAAGTGTGTTAAATGGATTATGCTTCCATTATTTTAACCTGTTTATTTGCAACATGAGAAGCATGAAGTAAACACCTGGGAAGTTTCAACTGATAAAGTTCAGATGTTCTTTAGTTATGAAGGCACAAAAATAGCATCTTTTTAGGAAAGCACATAAAAAAAAATTCAGAAATGCCATGTGTTCTGTAACTTGAAAACTGACATTTTTCTTGTGACTTCCAAAAATATCCACTTCTGCACCGAAGCTAATGCATGTTACAGTTTAGCCAAATCAGGGTCAAAGCAGGTGGTTTAAGATTAAAGCCCCACATCAAATTAACTACAGTATTCTATAGCTGGTAAATACTCTCCAGGGCAGGTTGAATAAGAGACCTTAAGATATGCAACAGATTGGAGTAAATAAAGAGTGTGAGGCAAACAAAATGTCCACTCTCTGTAATGAAGTATTCCCTCGACAGCCCAGTCTTGAGGGAAGAAAATGAAAAGGAAGATCAGCGGTCAGAAGAAATACTTTAGATGTGAAGGAAGCATGTGTCTGGCAGCTTCAGACATGCACATGAAAAGTAGGCTGTTGGAACCAAAGGTTTTTTCCATATGTTGAACTCCGAGCCTCCCATTTCTTCCAGAAATGATTAGCTAAGGATATTCTCCACTTTTCAGTCAAAGAAAAGAGAAAATACTACAGGGAGATGTTATATGTGCCACTGGGAAATGTACATCTTCTTATCTCTCTCTATGAGTACTTCTTCCAAACTTTCTTCTCCTGCCTCAGACCCTGGGCTGCTAAACTAAGCTTCTAGGAGATTATAGTTCCCTGAATCTTCCTGTTGATCATTTCTAATTACCTGCATGAGATTGTGGGGTTGTTTTTTTTCTCTCCAGTTCTGTGGAACATCCTCAGGAATCTACAATTTATGTAAAAGTTGTGTCAGCGGCTCAGGAAACTCCTTAGCCAATTCATTTAAAACTCCTGCCTGCAGTGAATATTTGTTCTTTGGTTTCCTAAGGACAAAACTCACATGTTTGGGATAAGACACATGGCACAAAAGCATTGTCTGCAGCTCAAACAGGGTCTGTCTGTCCTCTGTCAATAGTAGAATACACACAAATTATACAGCTGAAAATAAATACTTTAATTCATTTCACAAAGCTGTCAGTACTATCTCCCATGCTTGTTCTTGCACATCTGAGAAAAGAAGGATGGCTAAAGCTGCATTTGGATACTGTGGGTTGCTGTCTGCCTGTATTTGTACTCATTCAGTTATTTTCTAGGCCCTGCCTTTGCTGTTTTATCTCCCCATTCATTCACACATATAAAACGAATTTTATAGGTTGTCTCTCTGGTCACTGTACTCACCAAACAAGCTGCAACTTAAATGTCAATGCAGATGTTTCATACTGTCAAAGCTTTGTGTTCTGCACAGAAGATGGATATTATCCAAAACACCCTCCTTGCCCAAAGAACCACAGTAAAGAGCCCTAAAGATGAAAGGGAGAATTCTGGACTTCAAGAACAGGGCTGCAAACTCTGCCAGTCTTTAAAAATGTAATATATGTTCATATCTGTGTAAAAGCTTTCCGACAACACTGCATCTAAAGGGAAGGCAGGGTGACGGAAATGATCAGATGCCTGTCTAGAACAGGTAGGCAAAACATTGTCGTCAAAAAGTAGGATGTTTGAAGTGGATTTATGGAAAGTGGATCTTGTCCAAGTAGCTTGAGGTATAGGGAAGATCACGTTCTAACTATAGTGTGTAAAGATTAGCATGTCATTGTAAAGATCATAGAATAGTTAGGGTTGGAAAGAGCCTTAAGATGTCAATAAAATAGCCTTCAGTATGGAATTTCATTTAGTGTCACTGTGTTTTCTGTCAGAAACTGCCATAAGAAAATATAATAGAGTTAAACGTTTTAAAAATTAATGGATGAATTGGAAAGGAATACTATAAATACGGAATCTTTGTTCAATAGATGCCTTTTCTGTGGAGCAATTCGTGGCTCCATCTTTGGGATTAAACTATTTAGTATTAGTATTAACGATCAGGAAAAAATGTGCAGTTACCACTGACAAAGACTGGATATGACACAAAGATTACGGAGTGGAAAAAAAAAAAGAAACAACAAAAAAGGCAAGAAGATAAAACAGTGATGAAGACCAGATTGCCTGGTGAAACAGATGCAAGCAACACATTAGGAAGTAAAGGCATTCGTCTGGAAAAAAGAAACCAAGCCATACTGACAGAATACACTATACGCTTACTCTGGAGAGTGCCTGGGACCACAGTGAGCACACAGTCAAATAGGAGCTTCCTGAGCACCTCCAGAAAGGATTACGGAGGTGAATTGGAAAAGAAGAAAACCAATACAGGTATGGTATTTCATGACAGTGTAGCCATAACATCTACATTCACTGGTGTCCACAATCAAGGCTGAATAGTGAATAGCAGGAAAAGTCTTATAGGATAATAAAGAGGATAATTAAAAGGCTGAAAAACATACACTGGAGTAAAAGACTCCAAAAGAACTCAGTCTCTTAAAAAAATGTTCCAAAGATAAGTGTCCATCTCTACCTATACTGAGAACATCATTTTGTTTCAGTTCATTTAGTTTTGTTTTCTTTCACTTTGGTTTGTTTTTTTAATCTATTGGGGTAAGGCATCACAGGATCCAATGTCCTGACATACAAATATGGCAACTTCAGGCCAAAAATAAGGCATACATGTTTTTGCCAGAGAAGGACAGCTAATCATCAAAAGCACAGATCTGGTGGCTATGCTAGGCTCTCTATCACTGTCAATTTGAAAATGGAGGTTGACTCTTTCTCCTAAAGATGTGCCTTACTTCCAAAAGGAAGTAATTCAGGGAAGAAATGGTCTGGCCTGTGCTATCCTGGAGGTCAGGATTGATGTGCAGGCTGCTCCCCTCTGGGTTTATAAACTATGAATCTGTTCCTTAATTCTTTCATGGGGAGGTCTATGAGTTTGGGGTTTGCTTTTCCTATTGAATTGAAATTAGATATTATTGAATTTGTAGCATTAATTCTCCCAGACAACCAATAAATCAGACACATATTTTTTCTTGGGATGTTTAGTTCACTTTAGCCACAAAAAGACTAAGGAGGAACTTGGACTGGAACATGTGTATTACAAAGGGAGGAAGAGATAGCTTTATGGGCTGTGATGAGATGACCTCATCCAATATTGGCTTTCTTAGATGTCAAAACTCTAATTGTTGGGGATTTTATTTCTATTTGTTGTTTGCTTGTTTTCTTTTAATTGAGGCTAAACTTAGAAACAGAGAGAATAGTCACAATGGAGCCCAAGCAGGGCGAGCAGTTATTTCCCCTCACCCCCCTCCCGCGCTGGTATTTTCCCAAGGTTTTAACTTGAAGTGGGTTTAATCTAAAGACTGCAACCTCCCTGTAGCCACATGTTGAATCAATTGAAAAGCAACCAACAGGTAAATATCTCTAGCACGGCACTGCTAATAATGTAGCAGAGCTTTAGGAGAAGAGGAAACCCTTTTGACCCCTCTTGTGAAAGCTTTTCTGTGGCCTCAGGTTTGGTGGATTTTTTTTGTTAAACTGTCATTACAAATGCAAGAAGCAGACACCTGCAAGAAGCCGATAACTTTACATACATCAACAATGGGGAAAATAGGGGCAAATAGGTTTTATTTGGCTTTAACAGAACACCAGGGAGAAATACAGAGAGAGATTGACTGACAAGGGCTTCAGTAGAAACCCAGCAGCTCGTAATGTGAGAAAGTGCTTGCAAATGTACAAAAAGCCCATGGCCTTTTCCGAAACTAGGACACTTTGCCTGAAATATTCTACTTTTCCCCCATTGTTTCCTATCCTCCTGCGTTGAGGTCTAACCACAGAACAAGGCACCACTGACCTGCACTGCCATTCTGTATATCCATCTGGAACATGTCAAACGTTGGCAGCTTGCCCCTGTGTGAAACCCTGAAAGGAGAAGGAGGTAAATATTACGTATTTTTAAAACAAATAAATTCTCCCGTGTGCTATGATCCTATCAGGTTTTGCATCACCAAAGGAGACAGGCTAGGGTCACCATGTAAATAGGGAACTTCCAAGAAACCTTGAGGTATTAAAACAGGAGTGTCAGAAGATGATACCAGAAGTTGCAAACATGCTCCTCTTGAAGGGAAGAATCAATGCAGTAGGATTACTGGAGAAATCCTCTCTCAGTTTAGATGTAAAACACATCTCCTCTCTACTACTGGGCAAATAATGCTCATGAATGATGTCAGTTTTTTTCAGCAGACAATAAAATAAATGATGAAGAATTTTGTAACTATTACTTAAAGATGTCTAGTCCTAAAGAAAGTGGGACAACTAAAGATTTCACAGAGCAGAGCTATTGTCTAAAATGAAAATATAAACCCCAATTCTGAGCAAAATTTTACCTCTGGTGCCATCTTATCTTCTAATTTTACTCCAATAGGACTGGGGAGTTAAAGACAGTGAAGTTATGACAATTTAAAACAGCTGAGGTTTTGCTCCACAGTGTTTTTTTATTATTTAATAGCACAGTAAGTGATGTATTGCAACAGGGTATTATGACCATTGTTCTGTTTCTCCTTCATAGAAGGAAAAAGAGATTTCTGAGCTCCAAAGTTTGAGACATGTATCACCTTCTTTTGTGGCTCGATGTCCGTCCAAAGTTTTACCTACAGTGAAATACATGGGGTCATTATGTTGAGTTGCCCTTGTTATGCAAATGACACCATTTTCCTCCCTGACCACTGACTGATGTTTGAAATCTGTTTCTAAACCTGGCATATTTCTGTATTTCCTACAGGAGGTTGTAGAGACGGACAGAATTCAGGATTTTGGCAAATTTGTGTTCAGCAGCTCCATAAAATGGCTAGTAAGGGATCTAGCCTGTAGCATCAATGATTGCGTATCCTGAGGATCACAGGTAGCGGCTAGGTTTGTGTGCTACCCCAAAACTGCAAATCCTGTTGCCACTTCCAAAGCTACAGGAATAGATGGACCTGAGCTCTGGCTCTGAAGGCAAGATTTTTCTCTATCCAATTTGTAGACCCCGGATTTATATCATCCAACCTTTAATACAGAAAACAGATTTCTCACGGCTTTTCTTTGGTGTTACCGTGAACAGCAAAAGGTGAGGAGAGCCTGAAAGCTGTCTGCTGGCAACTGTGTAGAGAAGACATAGAGGAGATGGAGCCAGGGATCCCAAGGATGCCTGCTGGCTGCAGAACTTCAGCTTCAGATGCTGAACTTTAACATTTCAGTTCACTTTAGTTGTTCACATCACAGCTGGCCACTTTCATCCACTCTGCATTTGTGTGAAGGAGCCCTTCGATTCTTCACATAACCCTGATGGGCTTCAGCAACAGGAGCACAGAGAGAGAAAGCAAAGAGCATCTTCTATTTGTGTGCCAACAGATGTTATCTGAGCAGTCTCTGGTAACAGGGAGTGGTTGCACCAGAAACCAGCCACAGGCTCTGCAAGCTCAGGTGTACTAGCCAGCCTATTTGTTTTTGAGGAATAGCCAAAATGTTTCTGGCAAGAATAGATGTGGCAAAGAGCTCAGACGGGGAGTGCTGGCCGCTACAGAATCATAGAATAGTTTGTGTTGGAAAGGACCTTAAGAACATTCAATTCCAATGCCCTGCCATGGGCAGGGACACCTCACACTAGAACTTGTTGCCCAAGGCTCTGTCCAACCTGGCCTTGAGTTCTGCCAGCGATGGAGCATTCACAGCTTCTTTGGGCAACCCATTCCAGTGCCTCACCACCCTCAGAAGTAAAGAACTCCTTATATCTAACCTGAAATTCCCCTGTTTTGGTATTTTCTATTTTATCCCTATTCTGTTTCAAAGTTCCTGTTTGCTGGCTGCCATGTCAAAGCTGTGAGGCAGGTCAGAGAAAAAAATTCATAAATAGCTCCCATAGTGCAAATTTATGTTTGTGAGACATTTTTTGTTTTTCACTGTTGTCATTCTCATCACTGAAAGGCAAGGCTGAAGGTCTAGCAGGCCAGATAATATTACGGTGTTCAGATTAATTTCGTTTTTATCATTTTTATGGCTTTGCACCTTACTGTTTGGCAGTTAGTGGGAATAGATCAACTTTCCCCCAGTTCTGAAAACTTCCCTCTTAAAATTAGCAGAAACATTTCCCTAAATAACCCAGCAATGTGGTCTAGTCTTCCTATAGAGCTCTCCTTGTTTAAGTGTTTGTGACTATTTGCTGTACATGCTTTAGCACAAATAACCAAATGTTAGTTCTTCATCAGAAGAATGATGCACTGAGTAAAACCCATGATTTTAGGTCTGGGATCTTTTGCATCTGTAACAGAATTAAGAAGATAAAAAGAGCATCTGAAGAGCAAAGAACAGGAGCTGCTTCTCTCTGATGACATCTTCTGCACCCACCTTGAGGAACAGATGTCTGGGGACTGCTTCAAGTATGCTGTTGTCCTGGAGAGCATCTCTGTAAAGAGAGCTCATACAGGTCTTCTTCCTTTGCATGTCACAGCTGTACCTGATCAATACAGATACACCATTTGCAGTGAGGTTTTATCACTGCTTCCAAACAGTGCCAGCACAGCCAAGAGAGCAGTGCTTAGAGCCAGCTCCTCCAGAAGCAGCAGCCAAGTGACTTGTTGGTGGCACCTCATCCAACCCCCAGCTGCCCATGGGACTGCAGGAGTGTCCCTGAAGTACTCCTCCAGGACCCCCAGGGCATGAGACCCCTTGAACTTGGTCTTGTAAAGCCTCCACTGCAGCCTTGCACAATGCTCTGGGAGGATGGTGGCTTTTCCGTGGTGCTGAGTGATGGGATCCAGCAGCATAGCACCCACAGGTGTGTAGGGGTGCAGGGTGGAGAAAAGAGCCCTAGTTGTCCCTGCTACAGTGTTTGTGCTCCTTCAGTCTCCTTTCCTCTGGAAGAGTTTTGCTAAGCCTGTGACCCACAGCTGGGAATGCAGCACACCTTCTGGTGTGAGGAAGACCTGGGAAAAAGGAGAAGCCTTAGGGCCGTACAGTACACTGCTTGGAGCAGCTTTGGCAGCTTACACTTTCTCTTTTAACAATATGAATTAGTAGTTGTTATTAGCATAAAATCACCAGTTAAAACACTCTCAGCTCATTTTTTAACAGTGGAGCTAATTGCCCTTAAGTGCCCGAGCTCTAGCAAAACGAAATGGCACCTTTGTGCAGAAACCCCCAGCCTTTCCCTGGTACATCCATAACGACCTTTAAAATAAGCCGTTACAATTCTGACATGGTACCAGCCTGACACCTTGGGCCGGGGTTTAATTTTGAGTTATGGCCGTGTTAGGAAAACATATGATGTGGCCGTTTGTTTGCAGAAAGAAGGGGGGGGGGGGGAAATCATAAAACCCTCTTTTTTTTATGAGCTGTCGCTTGATTCGTTCCTGGAGCCCCAAGTAGCAAGAGCCTAAATCAATGCACACAGCTGTTCTTGCTCCTCGGAGCCCAGCAGGTGTACTACCCAGTGCGCCTGCCATGTCCCCCCACTCACATCACAAATAATAACGTCTTACACACACCAGCCATCCATCACAGTTATGGCCGGCCCTGGCGAGGCCGCTGTTCTCAGGCTAGTGTAGAGATTATATGGGTTTTTTTCGCTTCTTTTTTCCCCATGCCTTTTTACTGTAGAAATCCCCTGCCCGTGGATTATTAGTCACACTTTCTGGAGGCCTTTAATTGAATAACCTTTGGCTCTTGTGGCAAAGGAGAGGAAAAAAAAGAAAAGGAGGAAAAAAAGACCCCAAACCCCCCACACCACAGTGTTTATTTGTGTTAAAAAACAATAGGCATATTGTGACTGGCGAAATCAATTAGTCTTCCTCTGCAGTAAGGGCCCACATCTGGTGTGATTTAAGTTAATGTAAGGGAAGGGCCGCAGAGGCCCGAAGACCCTGAGTTCTCATTTCAACAGGTGACAGAGAAGGCATAAAAGGCTAATATATACTACAAGTGCGGAGGCGAGGCTATAAATACTGGAAGGTTTACTTAAGGAGGTAAAACAAAGCTAACCAATAATGCAAAAATAAATACCTTCCCGAGACAGGCCGTCACCAGGCATGTGTGGAGGCAGGAGGAGGGGGTGATGGGGACAGCTTGGGAGGCATGGGGTGTTGGGCAGCACAAGGGAGCTGGGCTTACTGTTTGGCTTGGGGCGCCTTCCTTCCATGGGGAAGATCACAGTAGGGAAAAGGTAGTGGGGTGTTTGTTCAGCTCCTGTGTGGTTTCCCTTCGCTGGGGTCTAAAGGCGCTTGTAAGAGCCCCTGGCTCTGCCTGCATCCGACAGGGACCCAGGTGATTCCTGCCAGACCATCTCAGTTCCATCTCCTGTCACTTCAGTTGTCCTGGTCATTTTTTCTGACTTGTGTTACAGCCACAGAACACTTCACAGACATGGGCACGTGTGTACCTGGAGCTGGTTGCACTTCGCTGGGAGGTGAATAGGTGAGGTAGATTGTGTTTTTTAGCACACCGCTTTTCTAGAGTTCTGAGGGGATCCATAAGCCATCAAACTCATGGAACCTGGTTTCCTATGGATTTGTACACTGCATCCCTACAGCTCTTCTTTTATTCTGCTGCTGCATGCAGCCAACTCCCTGCCTCTCCCTTGGCAGTACCTCCAGTACTCCTGCCTTCTCCTAGACCTTCCCCTCTTCCTTCTACCTGATCTCAATACCCTCACCTCCTTCCTATGCCTTTCCATTACTGAAAACCCTAATGTGGACCCCTAATGTGGACCTTTCTCCATTACTGAGATGCTGGTTTTCATAAAAAAATTAAGGAACTTAACTCAGAGCTATTCAACTCTCCCTCAAATTTGGTTGCAATTGTCCTTGAAGTTCAGCAGGTCTTAGGGAAGGACTGGCATGCTCAAGAGAATGAATAGTGCAGTTACAAAGGCATTCTTTGTAAAATGGACTTTGTAAAATGGACTGAAGGGTGTCCTGTAAACACCATGTGTGGATACACATTTCTGCAAAGTTCACATGAGGCCAGAACATCCAAACTGATGGGTTTGGCCGCTTCTCTCCAATGCATTTCTGTAATGCTGGGACCGTTTGCTGATGTCTGTCAGTGCATCCTGGAGCCCTGCAGCCAGCCACCCCAGTGATGCTGGCACAGCTGGAAACTGAGACTCTTTGAGCTGGGGAGCCACCGCTGGGTGACGGTACTGGAGAGGTACCAAGGTTGGTGCACATGCAGAAAGCAGATGCTATAGACCCAACTTAGGAGTGTCAGGACCCTTGTGTTTTCCCAGTAAGGGAAGAAGACAGAGTGCTTCTGGAGCCATCCCTGATGCTGAACACCACTCACCTCCCTCCAGCCCTGCTGTATCTGCACAATTACAACAGCACAAGAAATCAACTGGATGAGATGAATGAGGAGGGATTCATTTTTAATAAAAAGATGCTATTACTGTAGCTATTGTTCCTGAGATTTTGATTTCCCCTTATTAACCTAAGAGGGGGAAATATGTATATTGTACGATCCCTACTGAGGAATCACTGAATCACTATTGCTTTGTAGTGGGGATGTGTTTTGGCTCACTAACTCCAGTGACTTGTCCAAGTGGGAAATCTGATGATTTCATTTTAATTTCTTCACACCAGTGATAAAGTTACCCTGCAGCCACAGTCTCCATTGTCTTCCTCACGGGAACTACTGGCAGGTACTGGGACTTGAAATAATATCATGATGATAATAAAGGGTTTTGTTGTTTTTTTTTTTTTTTTGTGGTTGGGTTTTTTTAAATCAGTTTCCAACAGCTGGTTGCCAGTTGCCCTCTGACACAGACACATAAAAGGGAAGTAGTGAGTCCTGTACCAGCAGGGATCACTGGAAGAAATGCAGCCCTCATAAATCAAGCCAGCACTGTTACATAGCTTTAGTACAATCAAGTGCACATGTGCAAGGGCGACTGAAGAGGGACCCCACTCGCTGGCTGGGAGCAAACAGACCTAGCTCTCAGGGAAGGGGTATTCTTTCCACCATAGCAAGTGAGATGACCTGAAGCACGCTTCTTCAGGAATCATTAATGATAAACAAGCAGGCTTTTGGATGGGCAAGAGTCCTTGTTGCAGGTTCTCAGGTGTTTTCTAGTGGTTTTCCTTTAACAAGCCCAGAGCAGTGGAGTTCTTACTCTCCCCATAGAAGATCAGATCACTACTTGACACACCTTCATGGCAGGATGGAAAACACCTTTCATTTGCTTCAGTATATTCCCTTGCTCCACTCATATCCACCTAAGACACCTTTAGCAACGCTACTTTCTCTCTTTAATCTTTGAAGCCTTAGAGGGATTACTAGTGTCATCTCATCACTGCAGCAGAATCAAGACAGACAAATCTTCCTTCAGTTAATTCATCAGCTTTAAGGCCAGAGTGCCAATCCTGCACATAACACTGCATAGCACTGACCAGAGGATGTCAGCAGGAACTTCTGCACTGAGCTATATAACTTAAGGATCAAATAGGTTAGAGGTGCCTATTCTTTTTGGAACAAAGAAGTCATAATCATTATTGCAGGAGCAGGGAACCAAACAGAGCTAGGCTGGGCAGGCCCTGTAGGTATGACATTTCCTATATGCTCCTGCAGTTCAGCTGTCCATCTTATACATCCCTTTCCTGCTCATTGCCTGTTCCTTGAGTTTAAAGACACCCCCCCCCCCAGCAAAGGTGCAGGCTATGAACAGATTTCTGCCACAAGAGCAAAGGAGGCAGGTTTTTCTCAGGTGACTTGTTCTCTGGAGACTATTGGATTCTCCCACATCAAGCTCTCAACAAGACAGACGTCTTCACTACAAGGTTCAGGGTGCCCACCACATGATGGAGGGGGTCATTCTGGCTACCTAGAGTAGGCAGCTACCACCAGTTTACCCCATATTCAGGAGAGGGGATCCATCCAAAGCTGTCCCTGAGCAGGCTGAATTGCTTAGGTGCTCCACAGATCACTTCTGAACTGTGTCATACACTTGTGAAAGAAATGCAGCAGTAACTTGAAGACTTAAAGAGCTGAGAGTCTTCTGCATCCTATGCTCATTACAAAGGTTAAATATTGCATGTTCCCACTAGATTAAATTCAAGTTATACTCACTGGATTTTGTTTCATTTTTTGGATTAATTAATATCAGACATCTTCTCCCAGACATACATTGTTTGAAGCCCCTGAGTGATTAATTCCTCCCTGTCAGGGGGAGAGATAGACTTTAACAGGGAAGCTTTAAAGTGTATAGATGAGTTATACAACAAACTCTTCTGTGGTCCAGTTGATGCAATTAACAGGGGTGACACAACGGAGTTTATCAGTACAATGTTATGGAGACCTCAATTTAGGGTATGCATTTAAGGTTTCACACAGCCAGCAGTTGCATATCAATAGCATGTGGAAACGTGCATGTAGTATCTTTTTCATCACAAAAGGCGTTGCATCTAACATTGTTGTGGGTTGACCCTCCACAAGCACCCACAGAGCCTCTCGCTGATTCCTCTCACCTCAGTGGCATGGGGGAGGGAATAGAAAGTGCAAAAAAGCCTCAGCCTGTGAGCTGAGGTTAAAAACCCAACTTAATAGGTGAAAGAAAAAGGCAACAAAACAAGAGATGCAAAGGCACTCACTACAAGCAGATCAATGCCCAGCCAGTCTCCAAGCAACAGGCAACTCAGAAGACAAAAGCCACCCCCCAACTTCTTCACCTACCCCTGTTTGTCTTGCTGAGCATGATATTATATAGTATGGAATGCCCTTTCTGCCAATTCAGGCCAGCTTTACTGGCTGTGTCCTTTCCTGACCTCTTGCCTACCTCACTGGAAAGGGTGCATAGAATGAGATATAGAGAAAGCAGAAGCACTTCCCAGCAAAGTGTCAGTGTGTTATCAACACTGCTTTAGCCACAAACCATACAAGCTGCCATGAAGAAAGTTCAACTCCACCCCAGCCAGACACAGTTCAAATACAAAGTTCCATCTTCAAGACATAGAAATCAGCTTATGTCTGTTCTAGAAGCTCACCGAGGATAGTGATCATGGAAGAAATAGTGCAAACTAAAAACGATAAGAGTGAAAATCAATCACTGGCAAGTCCAGGTTACATGGCAAATTGCGACCATTCTTGCTAAATTAACATACAGTGTTATAGACACTGTAAGAAAGTATATTAGTTTGGAAAAGCATGGCTTATTTCTCTGTTAGAAACAGAAGAATTAGCCATGCTTTTGAAAGAGATATTGTATCCTGGCACATGGAATAAGTTTAAAAGTATTAGTGAACAAGCATTCAGCATGATCTCCATCTCTCCAACTGGTGCAGATGGCTGAAAGAACTAAGGCAGTCATTAGGTAGGTATGAAAGTGTGTGAAGGAGCAGAGACTACCTTTGTATAGCATGCTGGTGAAAAGGGGATGGGGATTATTCCTTTGACTCCAGATTCCCTATTTTTGAGTATTTTAAAATTTGATGAGAGCAGCGAAGAGTCACAGCAATTGTTTGGGTCTGTGGAAACTGCAATTATATTAAAAATGCAGAAATTTTGAGACTGGATTGCTTTGCCTTTCAGTAGGGTTAGGGTTAGGGTTGTGAATTCAGAGTTGAGCAGCACACTGTAGAAATACTTCCATGGAAAGCAGACACTAAATGTTTTGGGAGTTTTTGTCCACCATAGAAAGGCATAATTGGTACTGATGACAGAATCCTGATGCCAGACAAATCCAAAGCGAAAATAGGCACAGGCTTTGATAATATCATCACAAATTGCCAATTACAATACCGGGAGTCTATCTCTTCCTGTCTTTAGAGTCCTATGTTAATGAACAACACATAGGGTTTAATTTCAAGGTCCTGCAGTAACCGCGAGGACTAATTAAATGTCTGAATCCCCTTTAGCTCTCTGAGGTTGAACTGAGTCAGCTCTTTCTTTGTTAGTATAAGCTATATTGATTATGGCTTTTGCAGTAAGACATATTGGAATAGACATATTCTGAGATATTGGAATATCATAAATGGCAATGACTGCTGCTACTCCTTTCTCAGATTTTGTAACATTAGTGAGTTCAAACAGATTGATTGTATCAGTACAAACACCATGAAGATGCTCGTAGGTTTTCCAGTGGTCTTTTGAAGTGGGGGCAGCAGAAACTATTTGGTGGAGGCACACTCCCCTGTGTAACACAACAGCTATCATTTCGCATAAAGCCTTGCAGACCCCCTCCTTTTGCCCACTAAACGCTTCCTGTAGATATATTAGTTGCTGATTTAAATTTCTCATTAGCTTTCATTTTTTTTTCCACTTACAAAAGCTCACCAGGTTTTGGGATTTGTGCTCTCACCTCCATGTCACAGAAAATCTTTCTTAATAAAACAGATGCTATTTGTTAAAAGTCAGGATGTCAGCCCCTCTCAAAAAGTCTGAACTCAGTGGTGCATACATTTCGTCTTCATAACTTACAGCTCCTAAAGGTTTTCTCTTACCTGTTTTGTGCCCAGGCACATTCATGGATTTCTTTTTCCTCAAAAGTTACAGATCGTAGATTACCATATACTTCATTTGCCATGCCTGTATTATGTCCTTTTCATGACAAGATGAACTGTGAATAATTACTGTGTGCAAGCACATGAAGTGGAGTTTAAATGCATGCTACATACTTTCAAACAAAAGCTGAAACAAATGCCTGCATGTGTGTGTGCCCTGGGTTAAGCACTTAAAGAAAAGAAAAGCTGGTGTACTACTAGATGGTGGAAAATGACTGGAATGGTTGGACAAGCTGTGGGGCTGGGTCATAGGAAGGGGGGGGGAGTTGCTAGAGTGAAGATGCTTTTGTTCTGATTCAGCCAGTTGTAACATATGAATTGTTAAAATACTTTTCATACTGTTTCATAAAAACGTGTGTTGATTTGTTTGTCTTTGAGCAATGATTGTGAACAAATAAATAGTTTTATAAATAGATGGAAATAAAAATAGAAATACAAGAAGAGAACAAATTGGATTCACTTGGGCTACAGGCATCCTTTTACAATGACTGTTTCCCAAAAGATGCTGACAGCTTGGTTTGGAAGCTCAGGAAGTAAAACTGCTTGTGCTAGGAGTGGAAAGGTATGGAGGACCAAAGCCCATGTTTGGTGTAGTGGCAGTGTGCAGGGTCGTAGTCTGTAGTCTTTTATTCAATTCTTTTTCTTTCATGTCCATCCCTCCAATAAAGGAGGGATGCAGAGTAGTGACGGCAGAGAACTAGTAATGCATCTTCTCTCCTTCAAGGTACTATTATCAGCTCGATGAAGCCATCAGTTGTGATGCTGAGCAGGTTGCTCACCTTCTTTTGCTGCTGGTGGCAGCACGTCAAACTATCCTTCACTCCGTAATGGCCCAAACCACTTTATCAGTGCTTCAGTACTGATGCATGAAGAGCAAACCACTCCGAGTGGTTTGCAGACATTAATCAACTGACTGTGATTTGTAGCACTTCAGATGGAATATGATCATAAGAAATGTCTCTGTTTACTTATCTATAAATTTCCTACAGCTATCCCTTGTCTTTCCACATCACGGTGACAGTGTGCAGTTAACTGATTGACAGGGGTAAAGAGCTTTAAGACCACCCGATGAAAGATGTTACAGAAGTAAGTGGCCATAAGCAGGAGTGGTGTTTTGGCAGGACGGTGCTGTGTGTTTCACGCCGTGGGGATGGTGTAAATGAGGTATTTGCTTCGCATTCTTGGGCTCCCTTCGTGTGTGGTGCAGGGAAAGCGGTCGCCCTCCGTGAAAGCAGGTTTTATGTTGTGTGACATAAACGCTAGAGACCACTGTATGTGCTGGGACATACGATACAGATGACTTGCGGGCGAAATAATATAACCCACACCTCTGTGCCACGTTGGGATAAATCCCAGAGTGCACCTCTCAGAACAAGCGTATCCTGTCGTGAAATGTCAAGCAATCAACGTCAATAAATAATGAGTTGAAAACGGCAAGGTGGCATAAAACTGCACAGTTGTGCTTGGGAAGGTAGGGAAGCTGATTAAGTGTTATTTCCTGATCTGTAAATCATCAATTCCAAACCGCTTTGTGTGTTGTCTATAAAATATTGGCTGTGGGCCTTTTGTTATAAAATGGTAACTAATTTTTATAGCAGCCCCGTAAATAGTAATTAACGTGCCACAAACTGAACAACATCCTGCTGTAAAAAATGGGAAAACCCTGTGCCTATTTTTTAAGAGACCTGCATTCGTGTCTGGGTAGGGATGCTTGTCCCTGTTTGCGTGGGTAGGTGCACATCCACTGCTCTGTTGGAAAGCTCTAGTCCCACTTTAGGAATATCCCTGGCCTGACCGTGGAAGGACCAGTGACCTGAAGTCCACAGTTCCTTTTTGGTGCCTGCTGTATCAGAGGAGGCAGAAAGGAATGATGAAGTAGATGATTACTGAACACAGCATTTTTCTTTCCAGCCTCTATCACTTAATGTTTGGCTTATGCCCTGAAACATGAGAAGGACTTAGATCTTGTCTCAAAGCGTTTTTTTTCTGTCTAATAAAACTGTATATACTCTCGTTATCCATATAAATACCTAATCCCTTTCTGAATAGTAACAAACTGTTGACCTCAGTGATACTGTGAATCCCACAGGTTCAGTATTTGTGCTTAAAAAGAAAAAAACAACTCACCCCTCCACCCTCCCCCATTCACTTCCTCAGTTTTAAACTACTAATCTCATGGGTGTATTCAGCACCCTAAGGAGAGGGTCGATGGGCATGCCGAATTTACTGTAAGACGCTGCCCACATGGACCATGGGAGGGACTGGAGCTGGGAGGAGAGGGAGGGCTGTGCAGCCCAGCCATGACCTGGAGCACATGCACAGCTCCAGGAGGTGTTAATGGCCTGCAGCAACAACAGCCCTGTTCTTTTTGCCCCCCCACTGCCTTCCTTCAGAAAGCACTCACCTGGCTGCACAAATGCTGAGAACCTTTGGATGCTCCCACTGGCAGCTCCATCTGCACATCACAGTGGTGGGAGCTGCACACAGAGCATCAGCCTCGGCTTCTGGTTTATGCCTGCCCCGCTTCAAGAAGGAAAGGAAACAACTGAGCTGCTAAGCTGTTACCCTGGCTTCTTGAGTTGTGTACTGCGAGTGGCTGAGCTAGTTGATGCTACACATCAGATTTGTCTCTGAATCAAACACATTTATTTAATAATTCCAGCATTAGCATGGCCCTGTGAATTAGGGAATGCTACAAGCTTGAACTCTGGTACATTGCCTTATCTGTTACATCTTATTCAGGGAAAAAAAGGAGAAAAGAGATTAAAACATGATTAAGTGATTTTTGTCATTTTGGGTTGTATCCCAGTGGATAAGGAAGGCTCAGTTCAAGGTAGAGCTGAATCACACAGCTGCTGCTTCACATCTGTTATGGCCTCAGTGCCTTCCAATTCCTTTGTGTTATCTGTAGTCTTTCTGAGTCTCATGGCCATCTCGGTCTTTTCACTCATCCTAAGATTGGAAGCATGTAACTGCTGCTCTGCCCTGTCTTTTGATGCCTATGTACTCATGCTCCACACACACTGATGTGGTATTTGCTCTGTAAATCTTTACATCTATGTTAGCAAGTCGTGTGACACAGGAGGAGAAAACCAAGAGTGTTGATTTTCAGCACACACATCTGAGTGCACTGTACATACACTGGGGGGTTGGCTTTGTAATAGAGAGCCCAAGAGACAGAGCGTCCCAGCTTGTCACATGGCTTGAAGTCGTTGGAGGGAAAGGTATCCTAAAAACCTTTGCTTTCCAGGCTATGGGCCAGGCCCTCAGCAGGCCATGCCCAGGAACACCATACTGCCTTTCTGGCAGTCTCTCACAGGTGATGATAGCACATCCTCATTCCTGCTATTGTTACCCCCAGGACCTCAGGCAGGGCAGCAAGCCTTGCTTCTGCTCCTGGTTGTATTGCTGTTCAGGTTGCTGTACCTGTCTTGTTTATGTTCCTGTCTCTTTGAGAGTGACACTCAGGGTCTTACTGCTCAAACCTGCTGGCAATGGATGCACTAGCACCTACCGTCCCAAATATACTTTCACCAAAGAAGGAAGCCAGGGATGATGACTTTCCTAGGAGTCTGCTGAGGCAACTGCTTCACCAGGTTTGATTGAAGGCTCTGGTCCTGAGAGAAGAGTTATGATGAAAGTGGGGCAGTACTTTCCTTAGGACATGGGCAGACAGCAGCAGGTGCAAAACTCCCAGATGCAGAGAGTGGGCATAGCAGAACATTACCAAAAAGGAATAATAGAAGAAACAAAGGTTTCAGCAAGGTGGGGAGAACAAGAGAATGTAAGCCAGGTAGAGAAGGGAAAAAATGCTGGAAAATGAAAAAAGATGAGGTCATGATGCTCCAGTGAAGAGGAGAACTTGACCCTTCTATCCCCAATCCATGCCACAAGGTGCCCTTGTGTTTGTACTTCCACAAATATTGTTGTCTTCACTGGGGATGAGGGTCAATCACATCATCTCTGCGTGAGATTATGTTTTAATAGACACCCAGACAATGAACACAGTGCAGTCTGATTCCACTCTGCCAGGGATGCTGCAGTTCCTCAGGAGCTTTGACCTGAGATGCTATTTTCCTTCTGTTGAGGTAGCTGCTGTTTGCAGCTCCACAAGGCAATGGCAGAAAAGGTATGTTTTTAAGGAGGTAAAATCCCTTTATGTAAAAGGTTACACATTGGTACAGGATATCAGATTTTGCTGAACTTTTTGTAGGACCCAAACTGTGGTTACTCTTAATCACTCATCTTTAAAACCATATTTTAAGCATAAAATGGAGCAATGTCGTCAATCAAAACTATAGTGATAAAAGCACGCAGTAATTTCACAGGAAATATTGATGGTTAAAAATAGTTTACTGCCTCCTAAAGCATGGGACCACTCCACAACAACTGAATTGCTATTGAAGTCAAGAGGTAGCAGAAAAATGCAAAAATAAGATCCAAATATGCAGAAAAAACTACTTTGGCCACTAAGGACCAGAGTCCCAAAGAGCTTACTACCTCTCTACTATTGATTACAACGGGAATGGGAGTCAGGTTGCCAAGCACCTATGAGAAACTTTGCCCAAGTGATAAGGTAATGCCTCTTTGTAACTCTCCAGCCTGATTTATCCACTTCTGACAGAGTTCTGTGAACAGGGTCTGGTTAAGAAATATGAACTTGTTAAACCTTGCTGAAAGGTTTGGAGTAAGGCTGCAATCTCCAGTGAGCAAAGTGCATCTCTCCCAGAGCAGGCTGCATGCTGGGGCCATTCATCACAAGCCACGGGGAGGGGTCTGGCAGGGAACAATTGATATGGTTTTGCCATTGAAGAGACAGTTTCCCTTTACAACATATGGAAGACAGATTACTCAGGCTCGTCCCAGTGTGAGTGGGGCTCAGATGAGAATATATAGGTGAGAGAGTGACATCTAGAAATCAGTGTCATCCACGAGCTGTTTTCTGTTTTCAATATGCAGGCCTGTGCCTTGCTGCTTCAGGAAGCATCTTCCTCTGCTTCAATTTCAGTTCTCCCTGCAGATACATCCTCCATGTCCTAAACCCCAGGGTCTTTCGTCTTATATGGCTGGTGTCAGAAACTAATGGAAGATACTGGCCCTCCCCATCACACCTCCACTTCTCTGTCCTCCCCTAGCAGGTTTGTCACATTCTCAAAGTTACAAATACAGAGTTGGCAGGATGTCACAGGAAAATGGTTTGGAACTCAGCAGTGAGGGTGATGGGGAAATGCTCCTGCAAATGTTTTATCTTCTTTCACTAAAAAATCTGGTTCTTCACCTTTATTTCCTCCTTTCCTGACCCACATGAACCAGGCAGAACCAACCTTAACAAAGCACTGACCGCCTGCTTTTTCATGGGGAACCCACCTGCAGGTAAGGAGAAATAGGGAAGATCTAAGTTAAGATATGGATTCACCCTTGCAGAAGCAAAGCAACTCACAAAGCAGTGTTACAAAACAAATATTCAAATTGCAGTGAGAAGACAGAGAAAGAAAGAGAAAGGATAATAAAGGGGGGAGAAAAGCAACCCGTGTCATAAGTTCTTTAAGGGGAAGACAAAATGTAAAGAAAATGCTTCTTAAGAACATAGTCTTTCTTGGTGAAAAATAAATCAGGTTTTGTAAAAGAGAAAAAGTAGGACTGCTAAAGACTGTTTAAAGCTGAAAAGATATAGCAAAGGTAAGTGTCAGGGCAAAATAAGCAGAGAAACGAAGTGAATAAATGTTTCTTAGGATTTCTGTGTGAAAAAGTGATGTTAGTGTGCAGTGTTACCTGCTTGCCCTGAGTGGGGTACTGCTTTGGCCTGCAGGCCATTTGGTGTGATATTCAGAAGAAAGATGTGTGTCCTCTTTTTAAGGGTGAAAAGGATCCCACATGAGTGGGAACACAGCTGAAAGGAGGTGTGAGTCCATAGAAAGGCTTATCTACAGCAGGAGTGGAGGTAAGTCAGGGCTAGAAGGGCAGGGGTGTAAGAGTCTCCTGCCTTTTAACACTGCAGAGAAGAGAGGCAGGAAAGGGTCAAGGAAATTTTTTAGTGAAGTCAGTGAGGGAGAAAATGAAAGGAATAACATTCCTCTTCATGTAGGACAATTCCTTACTTGGTGAGAAAGAGACTGATTACTGTCCAGATGCTTTACAGCAGTTACATGTCGAAATTAAGAACTGTGTAGAGTTCCAAGCTTGAGATGCAGAAGATGCCATCACACAAGAGACTACACATCATCACTCTTACTATTACTGAGGTTGTGTGCTGGTTCTCCAGTAATTTATTAATGCTTTGGGAGGTACAAAACCTGCAGCCTGTGGACTGGAGCTCACCGTGCAGGAGTTTCTCCAGAGACTTCATTTTAGGAGTTATTCCATTTACCCTAAGTTATCAAGATACAGCTGTCAGAGGCCTTAATGGCCCTGAGCAGTCAGATCACTCCACCCAGCCACACTGCCCATGGGACCTGGAATCTGTTTCAGCTCAGGAACCTATGGACCTTTATTGTAGTCTCATATCAAGCCCCATCTCTGCCCTACTTCTCCATCCGTTCCTCACTGAGCTCCCCAGATGGACCCTGGACATGATCCATCACCTTGTCTTGGGCTCTCAACAGAAATGTTTATCAGCTGCCTGGGTCTGCCATCCTTCTCCAGATACTCTCCGCATCCCTGTCTGGACTGGGATCACCCTTGGCTCCTCACTTGTCCTCCCTTGTGTAGCAGACTCCTTCTTACTGCTTCCTGACTATCCCACTGCTTTCCATGACCTAATCGGCATCAGTGCAGGGGAAAATGTCTGTCTCCTCTCTTGTCACTACACAATGAATGTAGGAAAAGACAAGGGAGAGAAGGAAAAGGTTTACAGCGGATGGAACCGTGCTGTTTAAGACAATGTCCATATGAAATTGCTGAAGGCCCTACTGATATTGCCCTTGGGCTATTCTCTATACCTACTTGCTGAGACCACAGGGTGTGCACTGAAGGAAGGTTGCTTGAGAGAGAAATTTTGTTGGGGTTTTTGGTTTGTTTTTCAAGAAATTGTTTTGCCCCAGGATAAGAGAGGTTATAATTGTCCGAGTCCTGACCTGACAAACCTTCCTATGGGGTAATAAATGCTGATGAATCTAGCAAGAGATGCCAAGGCCATTTATTTTAAGACTAGCTAAAAAAGAAATGACAAAGTTAGGGAAGGAAAGCCTGAGTGCACTGAAGAGGGCCTCTTGCATTATAGGGACTAGCAGACATTGGGCAAATGTGGGAACTCACGGAGGAACAAGAAGAGTGGGGCCTCTTGTCTCTGGGTGGCCACAGCTTTATAGCAAAAGGAGGCTGTGTAATTACTTCTTGTAACAGGCTTCTTGTATTTGACTTTTTTTACTCCTGTAAGTTGAGCAAACAGACCCTTAAGCAGTTGCACTGGTTATGTTAGTCTCTCAGCATGGGTGTGTTGAAGGAATGCTGCTGCTGACTTTTCTTACCAATGAGAAATAGATGCTGGGTGGAGGAGATTTACAGTGTCTGTGACAGTCATGAGGGATTAAAAATGAGTTGCTTGATGGAGTGAGGCTCATGATTTGGGATTAGCCTGTATGTCACATATCTCCAGCTGAAACAGAGAACATTTGGCAGGAGTGGGAGGGCCTCTTCATAAGCCTTCAGCAGCATGTCACTGGTTAGTGGCCAAAACTATGGACCTGTAACTTATCTTCAGTGACGTTGGTTTTAGTGGGGAGAAGTTTGTGGGAAACTATGCCAGAAAAAAATAAAGAAGACTGCTGTGGTTGCAATTCAAGATAAGAAAGTTTTGTGGTATATAGAAAGAAGAAAGGCAGGAACCTTTTTTCTCTTCCCTTTGCCCCAGACTACCACAGCTGTGCTAGCAAAGGGTAGAAAGCCTGAAGAAAAGCAAAAAGAAGCTATGGAAGGGAGTAGATGAGGGCAGAATTTGATAATGCTTGTTTTTCATTTTGGAACAGTGTCCCTAATGTCCCTCCTCAACCACTGTGTTGCAATCAGAAATGGGCTCATTTTCCCCAAAAGCTTATCAAAGGTATTGCTTGCTGTTCAATGATCAATCAATGATCTGAACTCGAGTGCTATCTTTTTCTATTTACCCATCCTTTCCACTCTAAGTGAAAAGGCAGCCCATGTGGAGCAACATAACTATCACTTACTCACTAAGTAACTTCTCACTGCTCACTGCCATCACGAGTTGGTATAAAACTGATTATTCAAATTTGACTTTTGTAGCAATCGTATCTCATGAGCATCTGTAGTGATGCTTTACAACTTTTGATACATCAACATCAATTCAAACATTAAATTCCCTCCTGATCTGTACACACTTCTTAACCTACAGTTAGTCCTTGAATTTAGGCAACTTCATTAATGTATTTTTTATTCCAGCATCTGGTAGATGTATGGGTATGGCTACAGTCCTCTCTCTTCCCTTTATTCTGTGCGTGTGTGTAGCCATATTACAAACCTTATATCAATGAGCTCATTGAAATGAATGGAAAACCAGTCATATTTATCTAAGTCATCTGCTATTTGAACTGTAAGGTCATCGTCCAACTTGATTCTTTAACTTTATCCCTGCTGTTTAGCATGCATTTTATATGCAATCATTTCAGTTTTGTTATCATAGGCTTAAGTAATGGCTTAGCATAAAAGATGTTTGGTCCTCCTGTGAAATCACCATCAGATAGCAGGTTTTGCTATGCAATGCAGCTTGCCACTTGAGAGCTTGCCAATATAATGTTATTTGCTGTCATTGGAAACTTCTGTAGTGAAGTGCAGTGCATAGAAATGTTTGTCGTTTCAAAGGGGGAAGGATCCTTTTTTATCCTCTTTAATTTGAAAGAAAGTTTTCACGATGCCTTTCAAAATACCATTTAACACCCAAATATTCTAAAAACTCTACTTTCAGAATCCAGCTGTAATGGCTTCCAATTTTGTTTCATCACATGGTGCTGGATTGTTCCCTTGTGTCTGAAAGTCTCAATCTACTGCTCTATTGTACATTTTTGCATTTAGGCTCCAGAGCCCCAGTGATTGCTTGTCCACAGAGCTTGGGTGTGTTCATGCAACATGCTACATCACATAATAAATATTGTAAACATTTCTGTATATGCTGCTAACGGTTTTACTCTGATAGCCTTTGAATAGCATCCTGCAATGTATCAAGCCTTTGAGGCTCAGTGCCCATAAAACACAGATCGGATGCTGCGTGCAATGCTAAAGCCATGTTTGCCACGATGTGGATGAGAAGCATTTTTTTTACATTTATTCTTAGAGCCTGCGTATAATGAAACTAGGTATTATATTACAAAAGGAATAAGCCTATGGTACAAAAATGGCACTGTAATTAATCACCTCTGGTACAGTTCCAGACCTCTGCTGGTGCCAACATTTTGCCATCACTGGTTTAATTCTTTTCCTGCTTCACTTTCATTCCCTATCTTTGCCTAGAAATCAATTTTCTTTTCCTTTTGAGTACCAGAGCAGCCCCTCCAGCTTGAGGCAGTACCTGAGCTCACCTATAGCTCTATTCACTGTCTTGTAGCTACTCTGAGTGCAGCATATCCAGACTGTCCAACCTCCAGCTAACATGCATGGCTGTTTTTAGATAAGGTAGTTGTCAGAGCAGCAGGTAAGCCATCAAACCACCAGCCAGGATTTGGTGCCTGATATTAAGTATACACTGCCACAGTTAGATTTCCTGCCTGTGTGAGGTAGCCTAAAGCCAGCTTGGCTGTGCCCTCGGCACACAGCAAAATGCAGAGATACCTTGTTAAGGGGACAAAAGAGAAGAGAACATTAGCGCTGCTGCTTGAAAGCAGGAGACTCAAAGTGATCCCTGACAGCACTCCCTGTATGTGAATCCATTTGCAGGGTAGCAACAGAGATAAAACCATGTGGAAAAGACCTGAGGAGGCAGGAAGGGACAGTGGCTGGAAAATTACTTCCTGCCCTTCTTCCCTGTTTTGCCGAAGTTCATGTATGATGCAAAGTGGTTCTGGGCTTTGCTGGGTTCCTTGAGTTTGATATACCCCAGCAGGGCCCAAGGCTCTGTTAAGTTTGGTTCTTCACTGAGAAGTGTAAGGCTTTGTGTCTCCTAGCCTGTCCATTTGTGGCAATGGAATGATATACAGTAAGTAAGTTACAGAGACCTGTGATCAGGAATGGAAAGGTTAATTGTAGTGACATTTAAGTTTTACCTCTAGGCATTGGAGGGCTTATGTGCATCCAAACTGGAACCAAAATAGCAACCTGGGTTTAAATCTGACCTTAGCAGTGAATCTTGGTGTGACAATGCTGTGCTTTTATATTCAGAGTGGCTTTTTCTTATTAAGCAAATCTCAGCCAGATTTGCACAGTAGACACTAAAGCTGACATAGGGGTTCATCTATCCTCCATTCCAGTAATTATTTAACAAAATCAAGCAAGAATGTGGAGGAGCCTCCAAAATATTCATGTACACACTTGAGCTATAGGTATGATTTATATGGCTGGTCTTTTTTTAGTTCCAGCCTATGTATGGATCAACCCCGAATTAACACCGTGCTGAGACGAATGGCACAGTTCATACCTCTTAGAGTTGTTGTTCCAGTTGGCCTGAAGATAAAATAACATCTGTTCATGACAGAGCTTAGAAAAATATAAGTGAAAATGGAGGCATCTTTTCTATGATAATACACAAATAGTGTTTCTTGATTTGATTTTTGGGAAGTTTGCTGTAAATACATTCATATGCATGAGGAGGGGAGAAGGGAAGGGAAACAAGCAAGAAGGATTGTTTCAGATTGATGAACATGAATACCAAAGGGGTATTGAAAAGCATGGCAGAGTGATAAACCTTGAGGACTCAGTCTAGAAATGGAAGTATCATGATATTTCATACTTCGACAAAAGACTGCGAGCTGAAGGACCCAAAAAGATACTGACCCTGTGGCCAACGTGGTGGTAACTGTAAGTTTTGCGACAAACAGATCCAGCAACACCTCTCAACTCTTAATGAAAGTTAAAAATTTGATCCTGGAAAAAAAAAACTGGCACATTTTTCAAGCAGTTATGATATTGTAATAATATTGTTACCTGCAAGCCCCATTCTGCCCCTACTGCATCTCTCTTGGTTATGTCATTAAGAGAAACTTTGCGTGATCTTCTGCTCTCCTGTCTCTATTTCTGCCTTCTGATACATTTTCCTGTATACTTTGCAGTTCTAACCCACAGTCCTTTACCACTGTCTTGAGGCCAAAATACGGAAATGCAGATGATTTGGGTGTAGATTTATTGAGTGTGTGCTGGGAGATAATTTGTTTGCATGAAAACTGCTTTGTGGAATGAGCCTCTGATGCTCAATGAGGAGTGTTTCGAGCAAGACCAGAGACTGAAGTAGTATTGTCAGAGGTAATGTATCTGGGAAAGAGCTGCTTATGAAAATTGCATTTGCATTAAGCCTATAGCAAAACACTTAGGATGAAGGAAGAAACTATGCCTTCAGTGGTCATTAGCTCTTGGAGAATAATTTCTGGAATTACTTGGGCTCACTCCAATTGGTCCTTCCAGATATGCAACAATGCTGTGAAATTCCCTTTGCTTTCTCAGCCTGCAGAGAAGGGAACTGCACTCTATTAAAGGATTTTTCCCCCCCTCTTTTACAAGGTTGTTTGTTATCTCGGAATGCAGGCCTGCACTGGAGCGTGTAATTACAACACCATGTCCTGGGTTAGAAAGAACTCAGACACTAAATTGTCCATGTCATCACCTGAATTTGACCATGAAATATAGCACAGAGGGACTGGGAAGGCAGCCTGTAAATAGGTGAAGGCAGAATGGGCATTTTGGTGCACTGGGCAAATCCAATCTGCTCAATCCATTGCTGCAGTCCCACCGTGGCCATTTAATATTATTACCTGCTTCTTGCCCTTGAAATTGTGCTTCCACCTCTCTTTCCATGAGGTGTGTTTGAGGGGAGGAGGTCAGGGTTAGGGAAGAGTGTAATAAAACATGACTCATTTTACATGGGTGATCAGAGTCCTATTAAGTTGCAAAGAAGTTGATTTTTTAAAGAATGTCTTTTTTTTCCTCATTCTTTTTTAATGTGTGCAGACACTAGAAAATAGAGGTCAACTCTACTGTTCAAGGTGTTCAGAGATACCCCCAAAGCTGGAGTAAAACTACTTACACTCCTTCTTGTGGAAATTCTTCATTTTATTCATGAGCATCTTCCTGTTACCACAGATTTTGAGGTTAAGGCTTTTTCTTTGTTTCCACTGCATGTTAGAGCAGAAAAAAACTGTTAAGTCACCTATCTGTAGGACCAGGAAACAGCTCTTGCGGGGACCATCTCTGGGCTCAGAAGATAAAGGTTTGTTGTGGTGATGAGTATGTGACTGGAAAGAGAAGACAGTATTTCTCTTCTCTACCCACAGGTACCACTTACCATAGTGCAAACAGGAAGAAAGGTTTGCAGAAGGGTGTATATAAAAAACACAAGACTTGCAAAGAGTTTGTGCTTCTTCAGGCTTGGGAAACAAAAGAGGTCTAGGATGACAAAAATGATGGACCAAAAAGAAGTGCAGGACAATGACAGAAAGTAGTAGTTATAGAATAAAAAGACCACTTTTATCTCTCCCTTAGTAGGCTTTGGAATAATAAAATCTCAGAATTATGTGCTCAATGAACCACTGTTAACCGTGTTGATATTTTAAACCACCACAACACCCTCTAAAGTGACAATTCAGGTTGTGTGATTAAACATCATTAATTAGGAATTAAATGTCAAATCAGAAAATGCTAGTGTCAAGGCTTCATCTTTGTTTTTTTGTTGGACTAATAACAAATTGACAGTTTGCTTGCACACTCAATGGCCGTGAACATAAATTGCTGTCTGCAGCATCAGTAAAGGAAGCATGGAGGGTCTGTAGAGCCTTTATTATGTAAGGGCATTGTTAGATTCAGGATAGCTTTGCAGCTATTAAAAAATGATCATAGAACCATAGAATCACAGAATCAACTGGGTTGGAAAAGACTTTAAAGGTCATCCAGTCCAACTGTTCCCCAGCACTGCCAGGAACACCACTAACCTGCGCCACTGAGGGCCTCGTCTAACAAGGTTTGTGAACACTTCAGGGACAGGGACTCCAGCACTGCCCTGGGCAGCCTGTTCCAATGCTGGGCACCTTTTGGGGAAGGAATTGTTCCTAGTCTCCATCTAAACCTCCCCTGGGTCAGCTTGAGGTTGCTTCCTCTTCTCCTGTCCCTTGCCCCTTGGGAGAAGAGACTGACCCCACGTCACTACAACCTCCTGTCGGGCAGTTGTAGAGAGTGATAAGGTCCCCTCTGAGCCTTCTGTTCTTCAGATTAAACCCCCTCAGTTCCCTCAGCCATTCCACATCAGCTTTCTTATCCAGACCCTTCACCAGCTTTGTTGCCTGTTTGAATACGATTGTCCAGTGTGATTCTGCAACGTCCTGAACACTCCACTTTAAGTTTCTGATGTGCACCCTGTATAGCCCTACAGCTAGATAAAGGTCTGGTGAGCTAAGCTGCTGCAAACAGTGAGCTGTGAATAATGCTGGCCAGTGTGACACCATCTCGGTGGTAGTATCAGTATCTGTGGAATTTCTATCTGAAGAAGAAAAACAGATGAAAAGAAAGTTGGGAATTGTCTTCTGCAATCTATTGTTTTGAAAGTATACAATATTGTAAAGATGTGTGCATTCCAGTAGCCAAATTCTTGCAGAGATTTTTGCTGTTAAAATCTGATTATGGTTTATTCTTATCTATGATAAAAAAAAGAAAATCTGGTTTATCCTGGCATATGTAACGATCATTTTCACTGAAGTACTGCAGTAAAAAACAGGGTGCTGAAAAGGTCATGCTGATATGCTGTCATCTCAGAGGAATACTGCAAAAGAAATGTCCTGCTTGTTGGAATCCACCTTCCCTAATGAAAATAAGTGAAGGAGGAGTGCTCCATATGCGTTGCCATACAGATTATTCTATCTGCTCTTAGGGAGAAAGTCTTCATCTTTCTTTATCACAGAGGAAGTAAGTCATCTCCAATTCCCCAGCTCTTTCTTGGCCCCTTTCCAAAGCAGAACAAATTAATGTGCAAGAGACTTTCCAGTCTTCAGAAGCAATTTCTGTACTTCTGCATAAACTTGACACCCTTAAAAATCTCTGTGCAATTTTACATTTTCTTTCCTTCTAAACCCTTTGCCAAAGCCATCAGCTTGCAGTGATTTAAGACACTTGAGTTTTTCAGATTGTTCTGAAACATTCACCTTGCAGATTACACCTCTGGTTGCATCCATTTCCATAAAAGGATCTCATTGATTTCCATAATAAATCCTCATTGATTTCCATAATAAAAACATGCAGTGAACTTACTGTTTCTACTCCTCTGCTTCCTTGAAATTGCTCTTATTCCATTATCTATCCCAGATATACCTAGATCCTTCTTGGTTCTAATACATCCAGCATGTATTCTACTTTGGCTCAGTGTCTCTGGGTATCTGTTCTTCCTATCAGTTTCCCCCCTTTTTGTCTCCAATTTCTTTCCACTTCTATGGTATGACTTGTGCTATCTCAAGGCAGGTATTTTTTTAGAGTCAATTTTAGAGTCCTCATAACAAAAGGTGGGATTTTTTTCACACTTCATTCTTTCACTTACTCATCTCCTGGGGCTTAATAGTCCCACCACCACCTAGGGAAGCACGCAATTGATTAGGTTCCATGTGACTTCTGCATGTGAAGTTCAGTTGAGCAGACCATGTAACCACACCACTGCAATCTTTCTTGAACTGGAAATAAATATTATGTTTACAGGGGCATAATATTCAGTCTCTTCTAAGAAAAGTAGCTGGCCCATTACATCAGGATATGTTGGAAAACATCTTTTAGGCATTTTCACAGGGCCCCATTAGTTGCTGCCGATCAGTGTGCCGCCACCACCACTGCAACAGAGAAGGAATGCAGAGTGTAGAAGAGAGTCACTCAGAAATAACTCTTAGCCTCAGTAGCACAGATTAATGGAGCTTCAATGGTGCAGTTTAGTACCCTAATGCTAACCTTAACTCCGCCCTAATCCAACCGTAACCCCAACCCAGACACTAACCCTCACCCTAACCTTAATCCTAACACTGTGTTGCAGATTAGAGAAATTATTCAAAAAATGCCCATACAAAAGCTTCCCTATTCAGTTCTTATTTTACTAGGATCTGTGTGAATTTCCTATTTATAGGGAGAAAGAGAAGATTTCTCTAAGTCCTAATCAATGAAAGAGAAAAAGTAGGAAAAGGGTGTCAGGGTACCTGCTCTGCTGGGAGTCTCCTAACCCCATTTTGGATGCTGTGTGCAAAACTGAAAGGGTGTTGCTGCTCCCCAGGTGTTCTGCACTTGACCCTGAAAGACAGACCTTAATTGTGGCTTTCTGGTTAACAAGGTGAGAGGCATTACAAGAAAAGGACCATACACCTTTCTTGTGCAAAAGTCTATTTGGTGGAGCTGTAATTGTCCATTCCACTTGATATAGCAGTCCAATGTAACAGTGCCAGAAGTGCCGGAAGTGCATGAAAATCAAAGTTATTCACAGTTTTGGCAACTTGCCTGCAATAGCCAAACCTGAAGCACTGCCTCCCTGAAGAGAGGAGCTGGCTGACAGCGCAGAGAACACTGGACCAAGGCACAGAGGCCTTTGGGCCACTGGTGCTGTAGAGCACTGCAGCAGCATCGTACTGTGGGGAATGGCCAGGAGGTGATGAGGACTTGACATGCCAGCAGCTGGCTAGGAGCCAAACATCTGGAAAGTATGCAGACAGTGCAATCAGAAGCGTAAGATCGTGGTGGTATACTCTGACCCTTGTCCATGTTAGAAGTCTTTGCTAAATTTCTGGGACCTAATGGGCTACATAACTCTGAACTTCTTGGCAATCTGAATGATTTTAGCTAATGGTCACTTTACAGTCAGAGCTCTGAGTTCAGAAGAATGCAGATTTTTAATTTAAAAGGTCATTTTAATTTAAAAAGTCTCACTTCCTTGCCCTTTGCACCTATCATTCATGGGTGTGTTCCATACCTAAATGGGTTTTGCATTCTGGGATCTCCTCTGTGTTTGCTTATAGTTTGTAAGTTGGCTGAGTCCTGAAAACTCATTTTAAATTCCTTCTAAAGAGGGTTTCTTAAGAAATCAGGCTATGGAAATATCAGCCTCACTGTTCTCTCTTTTCACAGAGAATTACATGGTCTGTATACATTCCTTCACTTTCCAGTCTGTGTTACCAGAAGCATTTTAAAACAGCCAGAGCCCAAGGAATTTTATAAGTGCTGAGGAAAATTTCAAAATTATTTTAATTTCATCCATCCTTTACACTAAAAAGTTAATTGCTTTTAAGAACGGTGACCTCAGTGTTCATTCTGCTTGTGTTGCTTTCATTTGTTCATTTTCCACACAAAAAAAGGCTCAAAACTTGAGGGTTTTTCCCTCTCTAAAAATATCCCAACATGTGGCTATACTGATTAATCAACATTGTCAGCACAAAACCTCTTTTCCTGCCCACACAAAAGTGAAACAGCAACTGACCACAAAAAAAAGGAGAAAATTGTAATAATTGAGGAAAAAGCACAGTAAGAGAGTTCTGATGAACACAGAAAGGAGGTTACGGCAACTGAGACTCAAACCTATTTTAAGGGAAATGAGTACATAATCAGAAGCAAACCAAGGACTTACTCATGTACAGAAAACACCACATGTATGTTTGGGATCAGATATTCTGAGCACTTGCAATGGCTTGTCTTTCAAGTGGGGACATTGTGTTCAGGGCCCTTTAGGTCCAAGCCTTCTGTCAGATCTGTAAGTACAAAGATGAATCTCAAATGCAGGACAAATAAGAGAACAAAATCTGAGCAGGAAACAAGAACGAGAAAAATCATATGATGGTTAATGCAGACTTGGCAAAGAAGACCATGATGCTGACAACAGATCAAACCAAGAATATCAGGAGTGAGAAATCAGAAGGCAAAAAAAGTTTCCAAAAAGACAAATTAACACAAATCAGAGTGTAAAGCTGGTTATGTCTTGTAGTGCATCCTTAACAGTTTAAACAAAACATAGCGAGCAGGGAAACCAATTCATCCATTGCTTCATAAATGCAGTGCTGGAATGTTACATGACTGCCAGGTTGGCCAGTCAAGCATGCCACTATGATAAAATGAAGTGTAGAGTGAAAAGATCATTAAAGGGAAAAAGAAAGGAAAAACTGAACTGAAAAAATAAATATCAAGTGGAAAAAAGTATTAAAGTGCAAAAAATACGTAAAGGAATGTAGTGTAACTCCCTTGTGTATGGAAGCATTAATTGAACTGAAAAGAAAAGCTTGTTAGAAGTTTTCATCTTGAAAATACCTGTTTTTCCTATTACAGCACCTTTTCTTATCTGATGATTTCCACATTGTGCTTGCTGCTTATTCCATTTGTTATGTTTGCTGTTTGTCCCATTGTGCTGGTCTCCTCATCGCATGCAGTTTTCCATTTAGCTCAGCATAATAAACCATAGTGGTTCAAAGGGTCAGGAAAGGTGCTTAAAATATTGGTGCGCTGGGGTACAGCAACATAGTGTATGACTACCCCTGGTTTTACTGGCAGCATTTGGAGAAGTATTATGTGCTTGTGAGAGTTGCTCACCACTCTAAATGAACTGCATTCGTTTTTTCACAGATTGCTGGTCTTCCACAGGCAGCAGGCACTGCAGTCCTGTCCTCCAAGCCTGCTGTTTTTCCCTGGGGTGGAAAACCTAATTTTTACACCTTTCCTGAATGTACCCTGAAAGGATGAAGCCTTCCCTACAGAAAATGCCTGACTTTGGTGATTTGCTGCCATGAAAGATTTGTCTTGTCTCAGCTGCTCACAGCCAGGCTAACTTCTGACTCTCCTGAATGCCAGAAGGAAACACAGTTCAAACTTTATTGCTGCTGCTGCTGCTGCTGCTGCTGCTGCTGCCAGAAAACAATACATTATTTTCAAAGAACTCCTGTAACAAATCCATGGAGTACTTTGAATTCCTCTGGTTTATAATATAAGGAGCCATAAGGAAAAAAACTACCTCCTCATTCTGCCTTTCCAAGGAAGACATTAAAGTGACAGATTTAAAGGACATTTACAACTCCATTGAGCCAGGAGGACTTGATTGCGTTTTTCCACATAGGAAGGAGGTGTTGGGTATGCGTGTGTTCTGGGATGATATGTGGCTGCTGCCGGCCTTTCCAGATGGCTTGTGATGTCATTGCTAAAGACCCTAAAATTTGCTGCATGAGGAAAATCATTTCATGGCCCTCTGACAAGTTTTAAAATGGTCTTTGCATAAATTTAAGGGACCAAGGAGATGGGATAATAAACAGAAGGTGACAGAAAGGAGCAAAGAGGAGAGTATTCACATCCTGAATAGCAAAGCAGGGGCAAACCTGCCTGATCAGCACAGTTAGCTTGTCATAAAGTTCTGAAAATCGCCATCTACTGGCTGATTACTATTGGACCAGTCCCTCAGGAGTCCTCTCTGGAGACCACTGGTATGTCTTCATGGAGATGAGACCGTGGTCACTGGGGATGAAATGTGTGGGCCTGGGCTATGCGGTTCACACAGGGAGGGTGTCAGGAGCGCACAAGGAGACATGAAAGCACTTCAGCATGCTTGTGGGTCTCTGTTCATCGTCCTGCCGAGGTGAGCTGTGCCTGGAAGCATTAGACAGGGCTAGCAAAAGGCAGCTGTTCCTCAAAACAGCCTTGAATGGCAGCTGGCAAAGCAAAACTTAAAGCAAAATGCCCTTGTGCTGCTGCATGAGCTGAATGGACAGGCTTGCTTTGAGAAGGTCTCCTAGGAGAGGGAGAAGGGGGATGTTTGTCAGATGATACCAAGTCTCATTTGCAGAGCAGCAGGAGAAACCCTGGCAGATGTTACCACACCCGTGGAGGAACAGAAACCTCCATCCTTTGGGGTCTTGACTCCAAACTCACCCCATGCAGCTGAACTCACTGCTTTGGGAAACAAAATGTGATGCAGAAAGTACACCGAGATGCAATAAATGCACATCCTGCCATGTCCCTCCTGCCCTTCACATCCACTCAGGCAGTCAGGAGTCTTTGAGGAGAACCTCTGCCCCCTCCCATCAGCCTGGTGGCTGCACATTTACCTGTCAGAGCACAGAAATGCCCTCAGTCTTGGCCAGTGATCTATATTATACATTTTAACGGCAGGGTTTCACTTTTGTTCCTTAAAGCCATCTGAGAAATAAAATCATTTAGAGTACAGATACAAGGGACTTTTGTTCTCCCATGAAATGCACCTGCCCAGTATTTGATGGGGACAACATACGCAGCTAATGAGCCCAGACAGCATGAAACTATATCCTGAATTGAGGTTTGAGTTTTATGGAACGCTGGTACCATTTTCAATTGGATTTTCTTGTTTGCTGTGTATGTTTGGAAGAGGCACAGAGGCACTGAACAGCGCCAAGAAAATTTTACTTGAAGATATTCTTAATTGAAAAATAAATCTTATTTTTACTGTTGATGATGCAAATGTCCTATATATCTTCAATTACATCTAGATTTAACTCACAGCTGCACAGAAATTGATAGGATCCTTGCACAAACTGAAACCTATTGTGTCCAACAGAAGAATGCATCTTATGAAAAATTCATTTTTCTCATGAGAATCTAACAGGTGCAGGAAAGCATTAAAGAATATGCCACAGACATGCAGCTCTAGACAAGATATGTGAGTCTTTACTGAGAGAATGGGAGTTAAATTTATCAGCTCCCAAAGTAATCAGCAAAGCTGTTGAACAAGCAAAATATTTAAGAGTTTTCAGCGAACAGAGGAGTGAAAAAAGTGCCCAAGGCAGGGCAAAAAACACACATTTATTCTACAACAGAACATAATGAATGCAAATAAATGGAAACACATAAAACAGCCCTGAAGAAACCAGGTTCAGCCTATGATATAAACATCTGGGAATGAAACAGTGAGAAGCTAACAGAAGAGGTTATTGCAGTGTTATGTATCAATAGTTGCAAAGGGAAAGACTACCCTGGAAAAGAAAATGTCTTTGTACTCAATCAAAAGAACTGGGTGCCAATATTAGAAGGAAGGATTATCCAGTACATGAGGATGCTGAATTAAAAGGCCATATCCTGTTCCTGTTGCTGCAAAATTCTTCACTGTATTTAGTTACCATGCTGTCTGCATGTGTTGCCCAAACACTTGCTTTCAGAAAGTAGTGGGGTTGAAGGTATTCCACCGGCCTCCACAGCAGCTGCAAGCCCATCAGGAAGTTCATGGATCTTACTTTTCTTTTGGGCAGTGAAAATCAGGACTTCGTCTTCATGCTGCAGGGTTGGGATTTGCCATCCCCTAAGCTGAGAAGTGAAGAATATAGTTTCTTCAACTGCAGTAGTTGTCTGGGCTCCCTTTGTAGTCCAAGAAGAAAAAAATTATCTCACCCCAAATAAGCTATGAACTGCACCAGAGAGGTGCCTTTATGTTGGCATAGACTCCAAAAAGAATTGATGATAACCAGCCCATGTGGGGAGAACTGTATTAGATGAGTTAGATGAAATGAAACCCATGCCAGGTTTCTACCCTTAAGAGTCTGGAGCTGAGAAGAGCAGAGGGACACTTCCAAACTAAACCCAAGGTCTTTCACTGATGTCTGTTCAGCAAATAAAGAAATAAACCTCATTAGGCTCATTCATTGACAGTCAGGAAATAGTTGCACAATTCTGACAAGATACTGGAATATCACATATGCATCTGTGTTCCTGTACCTCCACATTCTTGTCTTCCTGCTACATTTCTATGGGTGCTTTAAAGGATAAACTGGGGATGGCATCTTCCAAGAGGGAAATGGATTGCAGTGGGGCAGAAGCAGAGAGGGAAGATCTTGGAACTGCTTTCTGCTGCGGAGTGTTCTGTGATTTTGTCTCTGTAACTTGGCTACATCTTACACAGCTCAGAAAACATCACTGAGCACTCTTAGGCAGGAGCTGGGACAGGCACTCCTCTAAATTTAAACGAGCATCAAAGCATCAACAGCAACCCTGAAGCTTTAATGACACAAAGGAAGCGGGCTGACTGCAGGGCACCTTGCCAACAACTTCCATGACCTGAAAAATACATCTGACGTACCTGCAACACCAACTACATGATAATCCTTTTTGCCTCACGAGTAAATTTGTTTTTTTCACACATTCTGAACAAAAAGATGTTGTATCCCCCGTGCACTTGCTGTCCCCTTAAGACCATGCAATATGATCCTGCTTGAGCAGAGATTCAATAATCACTTGACAAAAAGACACACATTTATATCAAGTCTTTAAGGAATTACCCCTAAAATCTTACCAGATACCTCCAATAAAGTCTTTAATGTGGTCTCAGATATTCTGTACTTTTTAATCAGGGTAAAAGAGTGAGCACTGTGCAACTTTACCACTGACCAGTATAAAACACATAAAATATGTTGAAATTGCATGGATACCTAGATTTTAACGCTTAGTTTTTACTCTGCGCAAACCAGAAGAGCTCACCTTTTACGCTTCACTTTGCTGTCTGACGCGAGGTTACACTGTTTGAAGATAGTGTGATGCCTCCTGCTGTAGATGACTGGAAATGAAGGGGAAGGCAGCTCTTCTGCTTAAAATCCCTTTTCGTGGTGAGTTCAGATGCAGTTGGTGGTGAGGTTCTGGTAAGGAGACGAGAGTCTGTTCCAAATTAGAATAACTTTGCTCCCCAGAAGGTCCTATGGGAGCAAAGAGGAAGGATTGCAGATGGGCTTAGTGTGGCCATCCCTGTGTAGATAATGAATGAGAAACCTGCACAGTTGTATACATGGAAAGAAAAACACTTAAGTCTGTGATGAAAGGACAGATGAAAAAGGAAAGTGTTATAATTCAACAGAATATAAAAGACAGCAGCGAGGCATCCTTTCTTCTAAGGAGACAGGTTACTATATCACTTCCCTGAAATCACAGCAGGAATGATGGATTAGTTGGAAGGGAAAATTGGTGCCTGAGGCACTTCTGACTTCAGTGTTTCAAGTTGTCCATAATCCTTCGTAGCCTTCACCCAAACATGAAACCCTGTAATGAGCATAGGGAATTATTAAGGGCAAGAAGTGCTCTCCCTAGTTATTTCCTGAAATCCAAGCCTGAAAGAAAGTACCAGCTTTCAGGTGCATGCCAGATCCTTTGTATTCATAACACCTTCCAAAGGGGGATGCCTCTGGGCTGGACTAAAGAGATTATTTTTGTTTCAAACTGCAAGTGAACCTGGTGAAATTCCTCACTGATGAAGGTTTGTTTCATTCTGCGTTATAAGAAAAATGTTTCATACTCCTTTCATAGTGTCCTTGGCTGAAATAAACCTTGAAGGGAGCCTGAACTAACACCTTCTTCTAACCTGTGCAAGTAAGAGGAGGGGATTTCCCACGGAAAGAAGAGTCACGGCAGTTCAGACTGCAATGTACGATTGAAACCTGCACTGGTTTTGTCACATGCAGGGTGGAAAGAGCCAGCCAGCAGAGACAGAAGCAAGGTGAAGGAAGGGCGTTACATCCTTTTGCAAGAAGCACGCTTCAGTGCACCTGCGTCTGTCTTGTTCTGCTTCACACAACCTCCACTTGTACTGGAAAACAGAAAAGCAAGACTCCCATTTTCACAATTGCCAAAAAAACCCTCAGAGGCAGGACTTGATCATGTCTGAGTGGGAAATACCCACAGGAGTCAGAAGGCAGCATGCTTGGAAAGGTAAATTACCTCCTTTAGTCCCACAAAATGATGCCTTACGTTAAATATGATTATTTAAATGTCATGATTGTCAGTGATATCATTACTCATTTGAAAAGAAGATGGAGAGTTGCAGAGCTGCACAGTTTACTGAGTCATAAATTGGTGGCCTTTGGGAGGTGCTGCATCTTAGGTTTCTACCCCTAGTCAAAAAGGAGCCAAAATCAAGAGCCCTTGGGCATTGTCAGTGAAAGCTGAGCTGATGGGATCCCAGAGAGCACACGTCATAGTCTAAATCTCTATAAAATCTGCTGTGAGCTGCTCTCATTTAGGTGCATGCTTAAGATTTATTTCAATAGGTGGAGCTTGGAAGGGCAGCACATCCTCTTTTCAGTGGATTGCTCTCCACTGGGAACAATCTATGCTATGTGGCAGCAAATGGTGTCTGTAATACGGCTACAAGCTACCAAAGCTGAACCTGGATGAGAGTGGCACCCATTGTGCCTCCAGGTTCATGGCTAGGGTGGATTAAGGCATCATAAGAAACTGCAAGCTGGCCTGTCTCAGGTCAAGGAAGAAATTAGCAATGAGCCGTGGAAGGTTATGCTTTCTGGGGCATGTAATTGAAGATCACATGGCAAGAAATTGTGCAGACTATTGCAATCATTTCTGGAATATATTCCTGAATTTGGCTCTTTACATGCTTTAGAAAGGAAAAAGTTCAAGGTTTTAAGTAATAAAACATTTGTGGATGAATAGTTGTAAGGAAAAGGATCAGGAGGAACTACTAAAGCAGGCGATACAGGAAAACATCTTTTCTTTGTAACTTTTAGCATTGTCACACTTAGATATAATGGATAAATTTCCCCTTCTTAGGGCTTCTTACAGGACCTTTCTTTCTCTTCCTTTAATCTTAAATACCAGTCCATTTTCAGCAGCAGTAAAGTGGGCTGGCAGCAATTCTCAGTTCATTTTTTTATTATAAAAATTAAATTGGCTATGATGAGCTTTTTGTAAAAGAAAGCGAGAACTGAAAATATCCAGAAAGTCGCAAAGTACCGCCAAAAAGACATTTGGGAAGGGGTGAGGCTGTTTAAACTTACATTCTTCCCACTCTGGGCCAGCTGTGTTTCTCTTCTTCTCTCACACCCACCTTGTAAGCAGATGGAGTATTTTGAAGTGTTAATAGAACGGAAAATAAACCAAACTAGATTATTAAAACAGCTCCTAATTTAGTGTAGTTTAGCTTAAAGCAGGCTGGCTATCCTCAGTAACTGCTGAGTAACATAGCCAGACTAGGCGAGGAAAAAACTAATTTGGCTTTTTTCAGTTTCAGGGGATTTTGGTGGTGAATACTGCAGGTAGAGATGGAAAAAAATGGGTTGTGAGTCTCTCCACTTGTAGCTTGCTTTAGAGATTCAAATGCTTGCCAGTGGAAGTTGCATGGAAGATGAACTGGGAAAAAACAGAAGCTAACCAGCAAAGCCAAACCAACAGAACAAAAGGAGGTTACATTTTCACTTGGATTTACTTTGCACGAGTCCACTCGTGATGTCTGTAGACTCTTTCTCCCATTCTTCACATGGATAAGGACACAGATAATGAAGATTTGCTAAGAAGAATACTTCTGCCTTTCCCTAAGGGCTGGTAAAGCAGCATGTGGTGATGGCGATATTCTCACTGTACAGGGTGGATTAGAAGGTTCTGTGCCTGGATTGGTATACTTTCATGACAGATATGTGAGCTGGTAATAAGCAGAAACCTGTCAATGACACCAAAATGACTTACTATACCTTATTGGCAGTGTCCCATGGCTATTCTCTGATCCCAGAAGGAAAATTCGCCCCTCTGTTAGTCGAATGCTGTGAATCAGAAGTAATTCCATTTTGAAAATACAAAGAACTCTATAAAAGATTTATTAGGAATTGTTGGATTTTTGTCATCTTTGTTGTGAATCCCACCACAAAATGCATGTGAAAGTCAAACTCTCCGTCTGCACAGAACTACTCCACAGCAGCCAGAGAGGTACGGGGCCCTCGAGAGATCACTTGAAAAGTAAAGAAGAGTCTCTATTTGCACACTAACTGCAGCAAATTTAAAGAAAACACTGCAAAAGTTGAATATCAGTTGCCTTAAAGAGACTAAAACCTTGGATGCACTTGTCTGGATGTACTGCTTTCCTACTCTGATTTAAGCAGTGGATTCTGAATCCTTGACATAGGTCCCGGAGATACCCCCGAGTCTGTGCTTCAAGGAGGACTTTCAAGTGCAATGTGACGCCTTTAGATCTTCATAATTCTCCATGTACCCTTCAAAAGGTTAAAGGATTTAAATTTGGCATGTTGGCAGAGGACCATGTTATCCGATGGTTTTGAAGAGGGCTTCCCAGGAACGTTTAAGTTGTCTAAAGGTTTTCATCTGGCTGCAGGAGGAGGGTTTAAAACCAAAGCATCCAAATGCAACATGTTAATGCTCCAGGTGCAGTACTACAATACCTTAGGTGGATGGCCCATGATCTTGCCAAAAGATACTACAAGTACATTGCCAACTGTGGGAGCAGGAACAGCACTGAGAAATGGCCTGTGTCTTCCTTCATACTACAGAGCTCATCCCTGGCTTTGCTTCTGCATTTGAGGTCATCTATTATCCCCCTGGAGAGGGTAAACAGTTTGATTGGACATGAACTTTCCTGAAGGCCTTTGTTATATGTAAATCCAGACCAACAACCCCACCTGTAATGCATACATGTCATGCATGCAATGTACATGTACATGATACTCCATACATGTGCATGGAGCTTCATGGCTGATTCTGGTACTCACAAGTCTGGTATTGGCTTTCCTAGCCAGGTCAACCTCAAAGTTTGGCTCTAAAAGCAGGTCCAAACAAGTGTGATCAGAAAAGAAATACAACGTCATCAAAACCTGTTTACATTAGTTTATTCTAGCAGCTATTCCAAAGTTATTTTTCTGTGCTGGTATTAAAAAGACTCTGTGTTCACTTACATATTGGGAGTTAAAATCTATGTCTGGCACCTCAGAGAAGCTAATTGTGAGGCTGGATTTCCTAAAAATAAGGGCAAAAGCTCATTCCAAGTCAGCCTGTGGGAAATACCCTGCTTTTACAAATCTTGCACACTGCTGCTGTTCCAGTTTTTACACCAGTATGTGACAGGACATTAGGCCGATTGGTTTGAACGGACAGATCCAGAGAGACCTTTGGTGATTAAAATTGCAGAGTAGAGTGGTGGCTGCAGGATGAAAATCAGAGTTTAGAAAGGGGAGGAGTGGAGGTAGATGTGAGGTGGAGAAAGAAGAAAGAAGAGAGCTCAGAGATGGAATGAGACATAGAAAGAAGTAGCACTAAAATAAATTTAGAAAGACATTAAAGGGATGTGATGAGAGAAATAGAGTAAAAGACATGGAAAGGAGAAGTGTGAAGATGATGGGAAAGGTAGAGGAAATGACATAAGCCAGGCTTGGTAAAAGGAACAATAAAAACCAGAGTGGAGAGAGGAAGGGAGTGATAAATGGGAGAGAGGTAGCAGCTGAAGCAAGGTAATAGACATAAACGTATGTTCTACATGAGGCTGCATAGCCAAGCTGAAGTGCTGCACAGATTGCAGACATGCAGTTTACTTCGAGTGAAGCACATGCTCTCAAGTTCAAACATGAGCACACCCACACCCAGCCACATGCACGCCTCCACACACACGTTCTCCAGCAAAATAAACCTCAAGGTTCTCAGGTCAGTCCAAGTTTTATAAACCCTAAAGAAGAAAGACACAGATGATTCCTTTTTTTTTTTTGCATTGTCTCAGTCTGGGTTAAAGTGGAAAAGATATTCAGTTCTTATGGATTCTTTTGTTCCTCTTTTCTCCAAAAGCATATTCACACATGTGTTCAAATGAGTGTTAGTATGGGAAGTCACAGCCCTATAGAGGATGGAGGATATGCATTATGTCGTGATAGACCTTCCCACTTGATGTGGAAATGTGTCATGGAGCAGATGATGCAGCTGGGCAGGCAATGGGAAGTTGTCGTCTCTTCAGACCTCCTCTACAACTCACACTCTTCCATTCTTATAAACCTAAACAAAACGGGACCTTTGAAACCATAGGTTTTTCCCCTCTTGTGGGAACTTCAGCTCTCCTGAGCTGTTCCACATAGAGCACAAGCCATGGTGGTACTTAGGTTATGTGAATAATGGCTCATCTCCACAAAAACAGAGGCAAGCAGAGGAAGGGCCAGCAAGAGAACCCCTATAGCCTGATCAGAGAAAGGAGCACCCTGATCTGGCCCCTGGCAGAGCTGTCACAGGAGGATGATCAGCTCTATGGTTCTGGGCTGAAACCCATCAACATGAGTCATCATGAAAGACTTGTCATCTGCTGAGTGGGAAGGACAGAGAATGAATTCATTTGACACATCGTGTTGTGAAGGATATGAACTCAGCACTGGATCTCAGTACATGGCATCTGCTCCCTACTGGCAGGCACTGCTCCTTCTTTTGCACCAGCAGGGACTCATAATGTTGTGGCCAAAGGTGTCTCTTTAGGTCATCAGAGCAAACCCAGCCATGACTCAAGCTTCATCTATGCACTAACTGAGTACGAGCCTTATTGGTGAGCACCAGCCATTTGGGGGTTTACCTATACCTTAATTAGTCACTGTGCCACCACAGAGGTATTTTTTGAGGAGCCTTTCATGGGTGATCTGTCAGATGCATCCACTTGGAGGAACTGTGAGTTTTTTGAGGTTAGAGACTAGTGAATGTGCATGTGAACCAATGAAATAAGTTTTCATATATCATAATAGTTTTGATATCAGATCAGATATGATATTTTGTGTCACTGGAGTTCTTCAGGATGTACAGTTTTCATAGACAATCTTTGCCCCCCTTCTCTCTCCCTTGACGGAATTTTTGTACTGGGACCTTTAGCTCAAAGGGAGGGAGGTGAGTGGGAAGTGTGGAATGAGTTCCTTTGTGTATTACTCCCCAGAACATGAGGAAGAGCAGGGTGACAGTGTCCTTTAATGATACCCAAAGTATAAAAAGTTCTTCATCTTCAGGTAACACACCTGTATGTGCAGCTGGAAGGTGAATGTATGCGTAGATTGTCACCAGTGCATGAGTCTGTGCTTCGTTCCAGGATATGTCAGAAAAGGTTTAAACAAAAAAAGGGAATGTATACTTCAATATACATTGTAGAGCCAGGATGCAAGTCGTTAGGGGGGACTTTTCTAAAGAAACAGACTAAATGAGAAGGAAAAATAATGGGGGAATGTTTGCATTCAATATGAGAAATACAAGGTTTGAACATGTATTTTTTCCAAAAGGCCAGTTTGGGGAAATTAAAATTGTTTTATTTTTGAGTAATTGTTTGATTTTGAGTTATGAAATTGTTCTGGTGTTGGAACAAGGTATCTGGAAGATCTCCCTCTTTCTATATCTGCAAGCAAGTCTGCTTGGGAGATCATAGAAGACTGCTCTGCTCTTCTGGCCTAGAAGAGCAAGTGAAATACTAGTACCTGGTCCACCTCTACACTCAAAAGTTCCGTCAGTCTAATTAAGTCAGGAAACAATTGAAAAAGATGAAAAGTAACTTTTAGTTGTTTCATTTGCCTTGCTCTCTCACTGACTACGCTAACACTACGTAAGGGCTTCATACATACAGCTCTGTAAGTTTCTAAACTGATCTGTTGAATCTGCGTGTTCTCTGTATTCAGGGATGCCTATTAGGAGAGAAGATGGAAGAAGAAAGCAGCTAGGTTGCAGGGTCTGTGAAATGTAAAATAGAAGATGAGTGAGACTTGCTTAATTTCCAGCTTTATGCACTGCGCAGACAGGAAACTGCATTTTATTTATACGATTAAATTAATTTTGGTTCAGAAGTTAATAGCATAATTCCCCTTGTGGGATCTGTCATGCATTGAAACTAAATCATCCCCTGTGGTGTAATACAAAAAGGGGACTGTGGACTCAGGAGAGTCATTTCCCTGTCATTAGCAAATTTCATCCTTATGTCTGGATACCAAGTACACTGTCCACAGCCCAACTGAGTCTTTTTCCTAGCTGCAGAGAATATTGTTGCATTTGAAGAGTGCCATAATTTAGCAATTACAAACTCTGGTTTTACTCCTTGTATTTTCATGGATATATCCTCTTGCCTTTCAAACTACTGCACCACAAAGGTACCTGAAAAGGTGCCATGTGGGACCTGTATACTGCAGAAGCAAACCGTTGAGCTCACACCACTAAAAGCCATCACACTGTTGTGCCAGTCCCTCAGTCCTACCTGGATTTGGCAGCTTTTACACTGAAACATGTGGACACAGCTCATTTTTGCCATCTGGAGTGATCTGCCCCACGCACTCCCTATGCTCAACCTTGGCTTCAGGGAAACTGGAGGATGCAGGTTCACTTCCACTTATGCCCGAGGGTAAAAAGAAATGAGTATGGAGAAACCTTACCCTGAACCCATTAATGCAAGGGTCCCACTAACTGCCAGCACCCTGGCATGACTGCCACCCCAGGCGTCAGGATACTAGCACTACCCTGGCTGGGTAGCCTCAGCCTCAAGCAGTGATGAAAGACAAGAAGAAGAGGCTTCATGGGTGCTTGTGGTACATAATGAATTCCCATGTGGATAGAGGTGGGAAAACACAGGAGGAACATTGTCCTGGTCAATAAGGAACATGGGTCTTGAAACCATGATATGGGAAATGCTGTATCACAGCCAATAACTGCTAATCCTAGCACTGGCAAATGACACAACATAGTAAAGATACAGTAAGGAAACTCTTTTAGTATGATTAAATTCTGACAAAGGAGACTGAGATATTATGTATGCTTGGGTATGTACTGTACACATGCCAACACTGGGAAGTAAATAATTCCAGAAAGAACAGGAAATTAATTTCTGAAGCCATAAAGTGAGGGACCTACTGCTGCACACTATGTAGCTGGGAGCAGGGGTCTGGAACTTAGGTGACCTGAGCTTTATTTCTGCCTCTGCCACTAGCCTTCACTGACCTTCCCTGTGTCTCAGATGCCCATGTGCAATGTGAGGGCATTGATTGAAGGGCTGTCAGGTCCTAAAGTGAAAGGCACGGAATGAAAAGCATTAACCACTGATAAGGGATGTTGATGACATACTCTTTTTTATCATGGTGACTTCCTGAGAAGCACCCAAAGTGTTTCTCTGTAAACTCTCCCTCCTGGTTTTCCTTCCAGATGGCTGGACTGGCGTTGCCAATTACAAACAAAGAGAACATTTGGGAAATGAAAGAGAGGAAAAGAAAGATATACAGAAGAGCAATTAGAGAAAAGACAGCTAAAATAGGTTCATGATGGCAGGGATTCCTTCATGTTTGAGGAATGTGTCCAAGGTGAGGTTCCTCTATTGTAAAGGCAATTTTGTGTTAAGAAATGGCCCCCCAAATTCTTTCCTCCTGAAGATAATGTGCTGAAACAAGTAGATCTGAAATAGTCTGGGGACAGCTGAGCAATTACAGATGCTAGCAGAGGACGTAAGAGAAGGTCAGCCTATTTATGAAACTCGTGTGTTGCTGGTTCACACAGAGTTAAATGCTTGGATCGCTATTTGTGCCTTTGGAAATCTCACACAAAGCCTCCCTAGAAATATATTTGCAAGAAATTTGCATCAGCTTGGAGTAAACCGCTTTAAACTAATAATGAATTGAAACTATTACAAAACCTTGTGTGACTTTTGCAGCTCACCAAAGCCCATGGCCATCAGGTGTTTAATACAAAAGTCTCTCCATACATGAAAGCATATGATTCGTCACTGATTCAGCTGAACATGTGGACATTCTTAACATGCTTTTGAGATTAGTTGCCTTGATTTACCACGATAAGCTAAACTGATTATAAAACTGTTAAAATTGCAGTGTCTGGCACCAAAAGTTGGGAAATACCCCAACTGAGGTGACCAATATGCGTATGCTGCAGTCTTTTGTTGAGATCACATCATCTTCTTTCCAAAGATGCCCCCCACTCAGAGCATGGTGTTCAGTTACTGACACATTTTCCAGGGTTTTGCTTTAATCCTCCCTGTCCGGTGTGTGGTCCCTAGCCCTGTGTTACCAATCACCCTTCCGCCCCATGTATGAATGCAGAGCTATTAGTCCATGGGTAGAATTTCTATGCAACATACTCCATGAATATGTGAGCGCCAAGCTTCAGAGCCTGATGTAAAACGAGTAAATAAGTGACTCCTTTCATGGCATAGCATCATCTTCAAAGCACAGCTCCCATACACTCAGAGCTCAGCAACAACCACCAGGTTTGGCCTCTTGTCTTCAGTACACAGAGGAAGGAGGAATGCACAACTAGTGACCACTCCCCCAAAAGCCCCAGTTGGGGTGATTTCACAGGCATTGCTCAGGAGCTCTGAGGCAATAGCAAGGCTGGACTCTCTCAGGATGGCTTTCAGTTGTCTAAACCATAGCACGATCCTGTCCCTCACACATCCTTTCTCTTTTTTCCTCCAGTGTTGTATTTATTTTGCAGGTTCTGCCTTCTCCAGCAGCTGTGCAAGGTCTCATAGATAAATTTTCTTCTTGACACAACCCTCTTTCATTGCCAGAGCACCATCCACCTGCATATTACGTGAGATGGGGATCCTGGAGAAAATGGTTGTGTTTATAATCAATCATCATAGTGTGCATGTGCAGAAGGACTGAACTTCAGTTTGATGGCTATCTTAATTTTGGTCCCTCCTGACTTTTCAATATTTGATTTTGCAACCCTAATGATCTTTTAATGTAGTTTTTGTGTAAATTTTCTCAGTTTTCAAAACTGAAAACCTGGGAATTCCTTCATAAGAAGCAATAACTACTCCCACAGGGACCATCAGGAGAGCTGATTCCTTCCTTCAAAGACAGGTTTTTTTATGTGACATATTAATAATTTTGATTCAAACTGAATAGAGTCTCTACATGAGATGTAAATCCATATGGAAAAATCAAAATTCCTTCTTTTCAAAGTGTTTTAATGAAACATTTACATCTCCCGGGGTTGTCACGTCACTGAAACTGATTCAGCAGTACCGACACATACTGGAGTCAGCGGTGGTGGTTTCTCTTCAGTAAGACGCGTATCTCCAGAGTCCTCCCTCCCTCTTGCCCCTTGGAAGAGCAGCACAGCCAGCTGTAGTAGAAAGGAGTCATTTTGTGTTTAGGCTAGATGATGATGAGGCAAACATTTTGCCCAGGAGGTCTGCAGCAATTTGCTAAAAGGATATGACCCAGCAATCCTGTCTGGTTCTCACCTGAAAAAGCTGGCAGTGTCCCCCTTCTCAGCATGCTCAGGGTCCCCTTCCCTGCCCTGAGGTGCCACCATCAACCCCTCCTGTCCCAGGCTGTGTCACCCATCTCTAGGGTGGTGGTGCAGAGGTGTCCATCCAGCCCTATGCAGAAACAGCCCGGGTAGGACCCAGGGCTCTGAGTGCAGCTTGCAATGTGCAGCAGCACCTGTGTCTCCACAGTGAAGGCGACTCTCCTGGCGTAGAAGTGCCAGATCAAATGATTGCAGATGCTGATTTTCTTTTCCCTTCCCAGCTTGTTTGTGACCCTTGAGCCTGCCCTTGTCCTGTTCCCATCTCCCCCTACACTTCAGCTCCTCATCTCCACCTCCTCATCTCAGTTTCCAGTCACCAGCTGCTTCTTTCAGTCCCAGCCTCCCCTTCTATTTCTAGTCTCCTCTCTCAGCCTCTCCCCACGATGCTCCCCATAAGCCTGTGTCTACTCCTCCACCTGAGCTCCCACCACTGCTGACTCTAAACTTTGAGGCACCAGTTCTTGGTGAAAGCTCTGCCACAAATTCATACTAAGGATTGAAACTGTACTTTTCTGCCTTACAGATTTCCTGGGACATAGCTGTTCTTTGGGATTTTTCCCTGATACTTTGAAAAAGAATGAATTAACCTGAACAGCCCCATAATGGGGCAGAAATCTGTTCTAACAACTCCAGCAGTGGCTCAGGTTCAGCACAGTTCATTAAAACAGAGAGAAGAAACATATAATAGGAAAAGCAGAGCAATATTTAGTGTAGGTGTCATTTCCAGCTATGGCTACAATATTCCATGTGGCCTTCATTAACCAAGGTAAGAGAAATGGCAAGAGAGACAATACAGTAGATTGTAGTATCAATTTATGCTGCCCTACCTTAAGGGACAAAGGACCGTATCTAGAGACATATGGTCATGCCTAGCAGTAACCACTAGTCTGTTCACTATTAAATAAAGATGAGCATAAAAGGGCTTCTTCCATCTCATTGTGGGAAGTTATGGATTGCTGCCTGTGAAGCTTGTTGAGAAAGCACATGGTATTGTTGCCCTCCAGCTACACAAAACCATTTCCCTCTATATTGCATATGTACTCCCGTATCTTTCTGTGGAGTTTTAAAACCTGTTAGTAGTGCTGGAAGTAACTTGTCTTTTCCAGCAAGAGAGGAAAGGAAAGCTTTGATTCTATTTATCCTGTCTACTTTGTCACCTACAGTGTTAAGAAAAAGAAAAGCCTCCAGTTGCCCATTTTGTGCAGTGCTCGTATATCTCTGTGTATGCACAACTGTGTGCATAGTACATGCATACGCGCATGAATGTGATTGTGCATGCAAGAGTATGTGTGATAACATCATCCAGATGCCACACCATACTGTTGGATTATGTCAGTCTCACCCAATGAAGCACACTGAGCAAATGCTAATAGTTAAGAGCTAATAAACACTACACTAGAAGGTCAGTGCTGAATCATTTGGATTGTGCACATGGTTCTCAGATACTTTCCCCCAGTATTTCCCTGTAGCTGTAGATAGGCTATGTGGATGCAGATCACCCTGTAGGAGGGATTTTTAAAGCCCTGCACTTTACTGAGTCAGCTCAATATGTTCAGAGAGAAACAGCCCCCATACAGTTGGACAACATTATTGCCAGAAAACAGACTTTGCAGGTTTCCAAAGGATGCTCTCAATTAGATGTCCCATGTCTTTGATATGGTTGGCTCAAAGTGAAAAAGAGAAGTCGTATTTACAGAGGTCAGAAATAGGAGATCATACAATTCTTTCTCTCTTTCATCTTATTTCTCTGTACTTTCTTACCTTTGCTTTCTTACTAGCCTCTGTACATGACATATAATCATAGACTTCAGCCTGTGCTCCTGTCTTGACAGGGCAATCTTTGTGTAAATCAAGTGGGAATGTCTTGGTTACTTGCATGATAAAGTGCTCCTTGCTTCACTGTTTGCTATCCTTTTGGCCACCTGTAGCAGTTAATAAACTGAAGCCTTTATTGACCAAATCACTGCCCACTTCCTCCCTTCAACTGACCTTCCTGTGAACTGCAAGGAGCTCCTGTTGAGACAGTATATGTAGTTAGAAGTTGGCCACACAATGCTGGGGACAACTGTGGAAATAATGAAGACATTGAGAGAGTTCAAAAGAAACATGTTGTATCAGTAAAATAATTCTGTGTCAATCTCCAACTATTCATTTAACCTGTTTAAGGATTATTTAACATCTTAGCCTTTCTAAAATGTGGGTGAATGTCAAGAGAAATAAAACATCTTACTGCTAGGACAGCAACAGACACTACTGAAGTCTTAGGACCAGTACTGGACCAAGATTGATGTACCTTCAAATATGGTCTGTTTTGAGAGCTGAGCTACAACTACTTACAAGTTCAAGGCAACTTCCCAACCAGAAGAGGCAGTTTGGGACCCACATTTGGAACAAGCCCTTCTGTTTAATCAGTGCTCTTCTAGAAGAGATGCCCTCCCTCCTGCCCACCATGTGCTGCTCTGACAGGGGGATGGAGTAGGGAACAAGCATGTTATAGGGAAGTTTGGAGATGACTACTCAGGACCAAGGTGGATGGGAGCACACATTGGAAAGAGTCAAATTGAGGTTGAGAGAACAAGAGAAAGAAAAGTCTCTTAGGAAGATTGCCATGAGCTCAGACCAGAATCTGGGGACTTGAAAGGAAAGAGAAGAATAAACAGCTGACAGTGGGATACTTCTCTGAAGTCGAATGATGCAGTTTAGTAGGAAGGGTCTACTTTGGCCAGTGATCTAAAGGTTCCATTCCCTTCCAAGGGTGCCTCCCTTTCCAAGCAATTTGTCCAACAAGACAGCTTTCATCCTTTATTTATGAAGCTAAAATGGCCAGCAGAAGTCTGGCAATAGAAGTTATCTAACCAGTCCTGGAGGTGGGAAAACACAAATCAGCATTAATGCAGACATGTCAGCAGCCATAAATAACCCAGGAGTGTGGAAAGACACTGGTTTATCCTACAGAAGTGCCTTACCTCTCAAGACCAGTAAAGGTGCTCTGAGCAGCAAGTGAAACATGCATTCCTTATGGGTAGATGCCCTCACTTACTCTGAACCATGCAGAACAAGAAGTTTACTGCTTGTAGGGGATCTGTCCACACGTTGAGGAGTTATTTCACCTAGCAATGTGGTCAAGCTCAAGGGCTTAGTTCTCAGGTTAGTAATTTCATAGACTGTAAAGCCAGAAAAGAGTTTAACGTTCACCTGGTCTGGCCTGGCCTCCCACATAGCACATGCCAAATAATGTCACCAAGTAAATCCTGCCTTAACTTCAACAACTTGTAGCTGAACCAAAGTGTATCTTATAAAAAATGAAGTTGTTTAACCTTGATTTTAAGACTCAAGTAATGGAGAATTTACCACATCCTATGGTAGTTTTCTTGGCAAGGTTAATTACTCGCAGGGCTTTAAACAGGTATGGCATTTCTCATTTGCCTTTCTTTTCTTTTTACTTGATCTTATTTTACCTTTATTGCGCTAGATTCAACAACCTTCCCATGCTAGAAATTATATTAACTCACCTCTGAATTAATTTTGAGCTCTAAGCCAGGTTTTGTAAGTGTGGTCTGCCTTGCAAGCACTGTCATCTGAATCTGTCTTTCAGGGACCCTCTTCCCTGACGGTGTTGCTCCTGTACCAACGTGCTCCCCATCCCACTCCTGCAGCACAACCATGTCACTGTGGAGGGCCAAATTTGGTAGCCTCAGCACCAACAGCTTTCAGTGTTGGAGAGTGGTAGGAGGATTATTCAGTTCCTCAGATTTATTTGTGATATCAGTGTCCCCATTCCTTGTCTCATCTGTGATGGGTCAGATGCAGCCTGTGGGCCACTGACTGAACCATGCTGTCAGCAAAGCAGGATCTGGATGACTCAGTATTTAGCAGAAGTACCTCTAAAGTAACTGGGAGAACAGACAGACGGAACTGCTGCTGTGAATGCTGACATCTTTTTTCAGCCCCAAAAGGGGGAGGAAAAAACACACACACACAAAACCAAAACAAAATAAAAAGCACAAACACTGAGACGCTGTACTTTATTTTTTTTTTTTTGGGGGGGGGGGGGGGGGATGACAAAATATGCTGGGTTTTTTCCCTTTTGAATGAATAAAAATATTTCACTTCTGGCAGACTTGCACCCGCTGTGTCCTGGGATCAGGATGCCAGCACTGCGGCTCAGACCTGAGGCTGCAGAACCACCCGTAGATCAGGCACAAGACTTTGGAGACTACAACCTCAGCTCTTTAGGCTGCTTGGTGTACCCTCCCTATTGCTAATGTTTGACCTGTCTGGTCCATATAAAAAGAGCTGAAAAGTTCATATCCAGCTCACCCTATGTAATGCATCATGGTCCACCTGTAGGTAGGGCCTCCTCCTCGTAATAGTGGAGCTCCACGGGAGATACAGCCCACAGGAGTAATTTAGCTTGTGGTGAAGACTGGTGACCTAGGTTCCCTGAACTCTTACTGTCTGTGAATTGTCTGTAGTGTTGCAGGGCTTAATTGCCAGTTGCCCCAAATGAAACAAGGCATGCTGTCTTATCAAATGAAAATGAAGGATTTCCTCCAATGTGGACTTCTCTGGTGAAAAAGGTCTGTTCTGCAGAGATGCTTCCTGGTTCTTCTGTAAAAAAGAATCATCTCAGCAGAAAGGTCTCAGCCATCTATACATGCACCATAGGCAGGGGATGAGTATGCTGGGGATGTCTGGACAGCTGTGACTTTCCTTTCTGAGCTGAAGAAAACTCACCTCAGCCACAGTGAGCACCTGTGGGATCTCATGCTGTTCAAGGTGTACCATTGGGTGAGGCTTTTGCTTGCTAGAAGTAAATCTGAGGTTTAGTTATTAGAAGTTCCTCCGTAATTTTTTAAGGGCAGAGATGGTCATTTTTTTGTCCTGGACAAATGCCAAGTCAGGCCACTAGATTTACCCACACTGCATTTCCATGTTGTTCCAAATAGCTGCTCTTTGCATAAGCAGTTGCTGAGTATTGTCACACAGACGATTCACCCTTTCTGTCGAATTTAATCTTCATCCCAGGGACCTGATTTACCGTCTTAAAGATTATCACACATTGCTGTATGATTCACAAATGGCAGTACATTCTCCTTCCATCTGTAGTATGTGTTTCAACTCCAACCAGGAGCCTGAAATAGGGGAAAAAAAAAGGCAAAAGGCAAGTCTGTTAATCCACCATGACACATACACCTTGATTTTATTTTATTGGAGGGATTTTATAAGGGCTATTATCTGCTGGTTTACATAATCCAACACTTCCCTTAGGGCAATCAAAATTGAGATTCATACGACTTGGAGTTTACAATCCAATGCAGCTGGCAAAACTGGGATTCACATTCATGACCGCAAATGCAATCCTACTGCAAGCACTCTAAGAAGAACAAGAAAAAGGGGGGGGAGGAGGAAGACAGAGGATAAGAAAAGCCCTAGTGAAGTGATCTATCATATTGCCTGAGCAGGAGTGTTTGAGAACTGGTATTGTGAAATGAGTCAAAACTTTAGCTAATTTGATTCAAAGGTTGCATGACCTCTGCTAAGTGAGGGACTCCCTTTCCCTGCTGTCTTTGTCTGTTCTTAATAATTTAGCCAGCAGCAAGGTAAGATCTAAGATTGACTTTTTCTGCTACAAACATGACTTCAGTCCAAGTATTTTAGCACCTGAACTCAAGTAAGGATAATAAATGTCAAAGAAATATTTATAGCTTGGTATATGGAGAATTTCCAGTTCCCTATACTGCAATAACACACATCCATCTGCTAACAGCATTAGAGCTGCAGTTTTAAAGCAGATAGTGCCTGAAAATAGAAGGCTGCACTATGCACAGAAAGCTGTCGCATTTAGGTGTTTGATATTAAGCTGATAATTAAATTAGAAATCAATTATCCAGTTTTGGGAAGCCATTTTTTCCCTGGACTCAGGCCCATGCAGAAATTCAGACTAAGCTCTGTGCCTCTTCCACTCCTCTATGTTCCTTCAGCTGAAATCCATCCCTGCAATACCCAGCTGAGGGGAGGGAGCATACAGAAAAGAAAAGGTTAAAGAGGAATAACTGAAATCTAGAAGTGGAAAAAAGACTTCTTATCCCACCTAATAAATCCCCCTGGCCAGTACAAGTGAATTATACTTCAGAGCTTTGTCAGATCTAGTTTTAACTGATTGCAGTGATGGAAGCCCCATCTCTTCCTTTGGGAAAAAGTAGCACATTTGAACAAAGCTCCCTGCTAGCAAATATTTCCTGATACTAAGCCTGTATTTTCCTCCTTTCTTAAAGTGATCCCTTTAATGCTGGCTGGATCTAAGATTTTTTCCCAGTGAACTCAGGTCTATAAGATCTGGAATGCTTACTGGAATGTATGTCTTTTCACCCCCAGGTTATGGTTTGAAATCTGCCCTAAGCTTACAGTGTCTGGAAGCTGCAATTGTAGCATACGCTCTCACAGGCCTGTGTGAAATAGGTTGAGGTGTGTAGCTGCACCCTGAACATACACAACACAAGCAAGGGCACAAAGATGTTCCATCATTCTTTATTCCTGAGCCAGGTGCTGCTGGGAGCTAAGAAATCCTTTTGAGACTTGCAGACACACCAGGCAGGAGATGAAGTGCCTGAGCAAAGGTGGTGCGAGGGGCTTTTTGCTCTTACTTTGTCTGCATCTGGGGTATGAAAGTGCTTTGCTTTTCACCCTTTAGGTTCTGGCACCTCTCACTAGAAGTGAAAAAGTAGGAATACTGTAGAAATACCAGGATTTCGGCAGAGCTGCAAAGGATGTCTGACTATGGGGTTTTCTTTTGAGATCTAAAATACAAAACTGAATTACTTCCTTGATAATGAAGTGTTTAACATCTTTGGTAACAGAAATCAGAGGTGGAGAACCACATAGGAGGCTGGTTGAAGTGAAAGCACAGATTTATCCCCTTCACTGATGTGGGACACCTGGTGCTCTGCACTGTAGGTGAGGAAAATGAAATGAAGCAATAGAGAAAAATTGTTTCTGCCCTGCCACGGGGTGGGGATATGGTGCTGTTCGGTTGCAGGAGCAGCATCAGTCTGCATCAGAGCTATCTCGGGAGAGCCACCAAGAAGGGCACCACTGGGGTCTGAGTGGTCTAAGACCAGCATTTCAGCAGCACTAGCTCCAGACTAAGTTTAGGTCAGTTTAGATGGGGCCTGAACGCATCAGGACCGATTACTGTGCCCAAGGGGCTGCCCTATACTGGGGGACAGCAGGAGTCCAGCGCTGCAGCCAGTCACTCCCTGCAGCTGACCGCAGGGCTGTGAACCGGTGTTAAACCGGTGTGACATTTGGAAAGTCCAGCTCAGCCACCGCATGTGAGATCGCAGTGTGCTCAGATGTTACATGTGACACAGCTCTGGCACGTTTCAACATTGCAGAGGCCAGGCTACACGTCCCTAGAGGGTGGGTGGAAGAATGAAGAACAAGCTGTTTTTTCTCCGCTAGGTGGTGAAGGGGGGGTATTTGCCTAACTACCGCCATCCTCCTAAAGGGAAGGGGAGGAAGAGAGAAGGCAAAGGCACAAGAAATTCAGCGCAGGACAGCACTCCAGGGTTCAGTGCTGTCACCGGCAGGTCCCCTGTGCTGATGTGCCATTCCTGTTCGCAAAGAGCCCTCGGGGTCAGGCTCAGGTTTTCAGCCAGATAATTCAGTGATCTTTCTTTCATCACATGGCTTTCACCACGTCAGAACGTCTGCATCACCCTTAGAGTGACAGGGGCGGCCTGTTCTTGGTAGGGGAGGATGTGGCAGTGTCTTCTCAGAGGATGAGGAAATAACAGCGGGCACTTCGTCACTGTTTTCCCTCGGGGTGCAGGAGCACTGGCAGCATGTCTGATCCCTTAGCCTTAATACATGCTTGATGGTACAGGTGAAAGTTTCACGGCTTCTTCTTCCCTTCTTCCCTCTCTCCCTCCCTCAGCTGAACCAGCAAAAAATGCTGGAACAGCTTTGTGCCGCAGTTCTTCTGGAATGAAGAAAGGTGACTGCTGTCTCTGAATGTCAGGAAGACTTCCTAGCCTCTGATATTTACATAAAGAAAGGTTATTCACCTTAAGGACTGGCCAGGTTAGGTCATGCAAATAAGATATTTTTCATAAAGTTACAAATGAGAGCTTATTTGGTGCTTTATTCCTGCTTCTTGCTCCATCTCTTGGTCATTTCTTCACCAACTGCAGTCTCCTTGCAAGGCACACATTCAAAATTATTCTGTTCTTTTTTTTCCCCTCTCTCTCTAAGAAATTGTATTATTCTTATTATCTTGCAGTTGAAATAGTCTTAATTAGCCATGCTTGGTTTATAATATGCTTCCTTGTGTGCTGTGCTAGTTAGCACGTCCTCATCAATAGGAGGGCTTGAACTTGAACAAGCTGCTGCAGCTTGGCAAAAGACAGCAGAGAATTCAGATTAGCTTGCTAAACAGTGTTCAGAAAACAACACAAACCGCACAAAAAATTCCCTTCTTGGTGAACCAGACCATACCTAAAGCATCATTCCCCAGAAAACATTGTTTCATGTGAAATTTAGCAGAACAGTGCAGGGTTTCTTTTAATCTTCTGTGATCACAGTCACACAATGTAAAAATTGTTGTGGATCCTTATTTCAAGAGGTAACATAAGATCCTATAAGCTGAAAAGCTGCAACATCACGGCTCTAGTAAGGGGCTTTGGAAGCTTTTGCCTGCTTTTCTTAAGCCAAGACCAGCTTTATATCAGACTGCAAATTGTCGGGGCAACTTTAAAACGCATCATTGCTGAGCATGTGAGGAAGCAAGCTGAAAATGTGCCTTCTGCAGGAATTTGTGTGGGTAAAATCTGATCGCTCTGATGTTCATGGGAAATGAATGAAGCAGCAGGATAAGCATGGCCACAGTGAATTAATTTGGAAAGTTACACAAATTCTAGCCAAAAATATTTTTTTTTCAACTTTTGCTGAGCTTTGCTGCAAGTCCCGTTGTGTAAAACCATCTGTTCTTTTTCAGAGCAACCTTATTAAGACCCACTGATGATATTTCATCTCCTTCCTATAGAGAATGTTTCAGCCTTTATTACAGTCACTTAAATGTGAGGAGCTGCAATTTTGCCACCCTGTTTGCACTCAGAAAATCTAATGATGGTAAATCTGCCATCTCTCCTTGAATACAATCACTCCTTCCTTACACCTTCTCTCCTATTTGAGGTAAATTCCTGTTGTGCTTTAAACAGTTACTTATTATTTATTGGCATAAATTAATGTCTATGCTGTGACTTATAGTAGGTCCCATGTTGGATTTATATGTCTGGTAAAATATGTTCCTACTGTAGATGTACGAGTGAAATGTGTGCAGACTGCCTGTTGCCAGCTGTACGTCTTTGAAACATTAGCCCAAAAAGCCACTTTATATAGTGAAAAGCTCTCTAAAAAACTATTCAAAGCTCTCATACAACATCTTCTGGAGAAAAAAAATCTAATCAAAATAAAATTAGTTACTTTATTTCACTTCATGTTGAAGTTTCCATTTAAATTTGGTTCCTAAAGAGAAACCACGCTTTAGTTTTTACTCCTTGCTTCTTTTCTCTTCCCTTGCCCTCTGTAAAAGTGCGAGGGAAAAAATAGGGGGAAATGAGAAATACATATACACAAAAAATGCAAGAAAGCACTGGAATAATCTTTCTTATTATTTTTGTTTTGACAAAGGCAAAAGCAGAAAAAAACTATACATTTTTTTCCTTATTTTTGCCTTCCAAGAATAGAAATAAACGTGTGAAAACCGCTCATCTTCCATTTTCTCAAGCTTCTGGATTATTGCAAGTTCTTTCTGGTGGAGAAAAGATGGGAGAAGCGGCAGCCTAAATATCTAATACCTGAAAATGGCTTAACAACAGGAAACAAACAAGGGAAGACAGTAAAAATGGCCCACACTAAATTAATCTGGAAAGTTGTCCATTAAAAATCTATCTGCAAGTGGAGATTGTTTCTAGTCAGAGACTTTTTTGACGAAAGTCTGGTTTTTGGCAGGAAAACTTCTTCCCACCTTGCTCATTTGATCTGAAATGAAAGGAAATATTTTTGGGTTCTTTTTTTTCCAGAAAAAAAAAACCAACCTTTTCTGTGTTGAGCTTTCTGAATCTTAAAACACCTTCTGTGTTTGATCTGATTAGAAATGCACTGTACATGCCTGGAGCGGGTTTCCTTCAGAGACCATGACATACACACGTAACTATCCTGCCGCAAGAGCCCCCCTCAGTGCAGGACAGCACACAACTGCACAGAAGGGAGTCTGGAAAAAAATTTAACCAGAGACACCGAGGAAAACTGCTTTTACCACTAGCATCATGAGGTCTTTAGCTTCCACTAAAAGCAGCAATGAGCTCAGTCTCTGAGGCCTCATTGGAAAGATCTGAGAGCAGTAACTACATGATAGGTATTTTATCTGTCTGAGGATAAACTGCTTGATGGGCTCTGCTGGGATTCAAAACCGCTGTCCTTGAAGTCTTGCTGCCTCAAACCAGTTACTTAGGTTGCTAAACCATCCCCAGCAGCGTTGGGGAAAGCATTGTTTTGTCTGCTTACGATCCTTTGTGTGTGGAGGGATGTTTCATGTTCACCGGTGCATCTAAAAAGACTGGGTCATCAGTTTTGCAGCTCCAGCCCATCTTTTCTCCATTGGTCCTGGCAAAAGTGAAGGAGCATTTAGCTTCTTTCCAAACACTGGTGGTATTTTTCCACCGTTGTTACGCTGCATGTAGCACGCAGTGTTTCATTGACTGGAAAGCATCCAGAGGATGGGAGAGGAAGACTTCTCCTCCTGTCCTTCAGGAGCAGGAAATGCTTTAATCAGGAGAATAACAAGTGTGTTGCAGGGTGGTGGGCTCTGACCTTTGGACAAGACGGTGTTGTCAATCGGCCCAAAGCGAGGGAGCTGCTGAAAAGAAATTCCTAACTTTTCTGAACCTGGACCAGATCACCTCATCCTCTTCCTGCTTCCGTCACTCACTCCTGTTCTCCATGCCCAGGCAGTCTGTCCCGCTTGGAGATGGTGTTGTCAGAGGTGGTGGTGCACAGCGGGTAATGCCTGTGCCCCCTGGTCTGCTGCCTCCCCAGTTGAGCAGCTTTCTTCTGCAATAACAACAATAACAGGAGATCTCCTTTCTGGTTTGGTCAGGGGTGGAAGCTGAGCTCATGTTTGTGTATCCTGGCTGTTGAAATGGAAAGTGTGAACTTTACAGAAAATTAAATCTGCATAAAAGAGAATGGGGGAGGGGAATCACTCTGGAAAAAGAGAGACTTGCAGACGGAGATCCCATGATGTTCAGACCTCACAGTGTCTCCCCCCTCATTCATACCAAGTGCAATGTGTGCTGGGTGTGAGGCAAAAGTCTTCAGACTTAGCCAAAGAAAGAGACCTCAGCATGTGTTGCTGTGTTTAGCACTGAAGTCGGTATGGACACTGGCCAGCTGCCAGTCACACTGGCATGGCTGTTATTAGATACCATTGTGTTAAGCTTAGCACTTTTTGCAGGCCAGAAAAAAATCCTTTTGTGTTTTCCCATACTCCTGACACGTTTAGAAGAGTTTCAGCTTCAGAGAGAAAAGGCACGAGTAGTGCGAGCAAATGCCTGCGAGCTAATGGGCATGGATGGGAAGAGATTGTTAAGGCAAGATGAAATCACCCTTGCTGGACTCAGTGCAAGCTGAGGTTCATTAGTTATCAAGCCTGGGTTGACATTTTATAAATAACTACATGGGGAAAGACATTCTCTGACTCACCTTTCACAGAGCAAATTGCAAAAGAGAAGTAGCTAATTAGAGCTACAGGGAGCTGCACGGTGGCCATGCCAATTGGCTTGTGTTGACCTGGTTTTGACTGGAAAGTCAGTCTGGATCCAGGTTTTGGTGCTTTATGTTTTTTCTGTCTTTAAATTATGTGATTTTATAACCTAGGAAAAGCCAGAAATAGTGGAAGAAAAGGAATAGTAAGCATGTGTTCTTCCCAGCATTCTTCCACGAGGTTACCCTCACCTATCCCAGCCCTCAGCTCCAAGCACTGTATTAGCTGCCTGTGTGAGATAACCTCACAGGACACTGTTGACTCACACAGCAGAAGTTGCAGCTTCTATCCTCTTGGTCTTTTTTTGGTGACCTTTCTTTTCTGTTGAAAGCTAAAATGAAGTAAAATAAGCCAAAACAGTCTCAGAACCAGACTGGTCATCCCCTGTGGTTAGACTTCTCTGCTCACCAGGGCAGCATTAGCTAACTCTTACAACTCCCCTTTTATGTCCTGCCAGAGCTACTCCTATGGTGGTAAGTCCATTGCATTTTTAGCCCTGCCTGAGGAAACCACTCTGTGCTAAGCTGCTTTTCTCCACTTGCTGATGAAGGACAGATTGTCTCCTCTTTCCTCTCTTTGCACAGCACAGTAGTCTTCTCTGCTGCCATCTCTGATTCCCCCGAACCAAGGCATGGTTTAGAGAAGGATGTGTCACATGTGTCTTTGCACTCAAATGAAAGGATTGTGCAATGGCTGCCCTGTAGCTGCAGGCTTGGCAGGGAAAGGTTTTATGTAGGGGGAGGATTTGTATGGGGTTCCAAAAAGAGACTACAGATTTAATGGATGTAGATGGGGTTGAGGAGATCCTACTACAGTGTCAAATTCCTACATCAGGCAGAAATCGCTTTCTTCTAGATGTGTGAACACAAGATGCATGAATCCTAGCAACAACCACACTAAAATGTACAGCTGTTAATATCCATGTGTCATAGAGGCTAGGAAAGGAGGCAAGACAAGGATGCTTTACTCTTAAAACTTAGTATACATTGGGAAAAACAGGCTTGGGAAACCATCCCCAGCAATTCTATTCAAAGCTCCTTTCTTAGTTCCCTTTATAGTCCTAAGCAAGTAAGTTCATGCTTTCAGGATCATTCCCCCCACTGCTTTGCAAATTATTCCATGAAGGCCTGTGAAGCTCCTTGAATAATTTTCACTTCTCGTGGCATGACACATCTCAGCATTAACAATGTTCTACACTTTCCAAAGCTGTACTCTTTTAAAGCGCTTCCCCATGGAATGCTCTGCCAAATACAGATGGGAAGATTTCCATGCCAAATGTCTACCTTATGATGACTTTGGGAGGATTCATCAGCTAAACTGGAGAAACAGCTTCCAAACATGAGATTAGAGGGAGGGAGATTTCGTTAAGAAAATCCAGGCTTTGAAGTAAGGTCTGAATATTTGGCATAGGGCTGGTGCCTTTATATATGTTATGTGCTTTTCCCAACCCTGTGAAAATTCTTTTAAGTTTCACCAACATACTAGCCCCTAATTTAGTAATTCTTTGCTTCCTGAACAGGAGGTTTTTCAGACATTGGTAGCTTTGTCTCTTGAAGACACAGCGTCTTCTGGGCATGCTTCTGGCCCCATAGCTCCAGTGTCACAGATTGACTGGGACAAAGGTTTCCCCCTTTTCCTTCCACTCTCCCTTACTTTATTCCCTCTTGCCTCTGCCAGCTTCCTTGCTTGACTTTCCAGTGGTGGGGTGAAGCAGGCAGTTGTTCAGCATAGCAGTTAGTCTGCAGGTAGCCCTTGGTGGGCCCATGGGCTCATCCCTGCTGCGCAGACGGAATAGAGGTGGCTCCAGAAGCAGGACACAGGCTGTGGGGCAGGATGGGGGGAAACAGAGGAACAACTGGGGATACAAGCCCACAGTTCAAATGATAAACTGAACCTAGTCATCCTGGTCTAGAAATTAAAAAAAAACTTTTTCTGGTCTAGAAAAAAGAAACCTTTTTCTCCTTTTTTTAGATTTCTTCACTGTTTCTTGTAATTTAGGAAAATCCACAATGTATAAAGGGTGCCTTGTTATATTTTTCTCCTTCCTTTGCTTCGTGCCCATCAACTCCTGCAGCAGATGATGTGAGCATCCTGCATAAGCTCCCCTCACTGCTCAGCCTGGATTCCTCCTGAGGTGGGGACCTGGGGGCTTCTTGCAAGCTGATAGAGGTAGCAGTCCTATGGGAAAATGAGTTTGCAGTCACAGGTTAATATTGCACCAGCAGCTCCTAATTTTGTGTCCGTGAATTTACATCCTTGAAGATATTTGATATAGATTTGAAAGTGGGATTGTAATAATATTATGGAGTAGAGTTATGGCTTTGGGGAAGTAATTTTATGCTTCAGCTGTGGCACTGTGTTTCAAATGTACCTAGTGTTTAAATGTGGCTGGACAGAGGTGCTCATACCTAGGAGTTCATAGCTCCAGCTTGAAATGTGTTATTAATATTATGCATTTGAGCACAAGTAAATTTTCAAAAAGTAATCATTTTGTAATTTCCCTAAAAGGTAGAAAATCTCATAATCCTCATTGATAGACACTTTGCTATCCCATTTCAAAGTTTCAGGCAGGTTTCCTTCTTAATCTCTTCAGCACACTAGGGAAGATTTCTCTTTCCTTCAAAAATATTACAAGAATGAAAACTTCCAGTGTGAATCCCACTGAATATAGGCATGCTTTGGTCCACTGAATGAAAATACCAGAGACTTATACATATGGTAGAAGATAAATATTGTAGATATTGTTTTATAGTTCTGTCTGTCATGTTGCAACTTGCAGTCTTTGTAAGACTGTACCAACTTTGAGACTATAATCCTACTCACATATTCCAGGAATACCAGGGAAGTTGGGAGCGATGGCTTGGAAAAGAAATGTGGAAAGCATGCACAGCCATCTTCATTTTGTCTCAAAGTGAAATATGGCTTACAATGAAATCTGACAGTAGGTTGGAGAGGAAGCTGTGACCAGACTGCAGACACAGTATACAGCCCACTGGAGAATTCTCTGAGCCACCAGGTTCAAGACAGGAATGATCCAGCCATCCTACAGTACGTTGGGCAGGCCAGGAGGGACAATCAAATATGATTCAGTTGTCTTTATTGCTGATAAAAAAATTGGAATTTAATGCCTGAGTCTACAGGAATTAGAGGGGAGTCAGCCTTTCTGCTTGACACAAAAGTTGTTTTGAGCAGTTTTAGGCACCATAAAGTTTTACTTAGATCTGCTCAGACACGAGTGCTCCCGTGTGAAAAAGCGTGGAAGTCTGTGGCATTCCAGTGAGAACGACGGCTGAGAACAAATGAGATCAGAAGCCTTTACCCATACCTTTGCTAGGGGGTGATGGGTGAAAATTAGTTCAAAACAAGCAGAGCAGTGACAATTCTTATTAGAAAATCTTAAGACCGGAACTCAGATCAATTTAAGTTATGATTAGGGATTTTGCTAATTTACATGTATTTGTACACGAGAATAATTTCCAGGCACTCAAGTAAATGCTCACTGCGTTAGAAATAATGAAATTCAGCTTAAAAAAAAATCTATTTGGCTTCAGGGGCTTTTTTTTTTTCTGTTTTTTATGCCATCTTTAAAACTTTCAAGTCTTTCTTGATGTAGTCATGAAACAGATCCAAGCATGATATGGTTGAGGTCAGTGATTATATGCTATAAAGTTCAAGCAGATGACAAATAATCTACTATGTGAAAGAAGGAAGTTTCTCATTATTCTTCAAGGGTAGCACAATAAGCTATAGCTATGTGGCAGCTTGTACCTACATTCCTGAATCACAGTTAGTAATCCTGTAGCTGATGTGGTCATGTTAAAAGCTAAATCAAATTTTACAAATTATTAAGAAAGAAACCCCAAGCTCTAGGGTTTGATAGGCTTAGCAGCGGCTAATATCATTAAGACTGTTACAGATTTCAGTTACAGAAATTGACAGGAAATAGGGAAATGCAGTGAATGCTGAACAAAGGGATATGCGTAACTCAGTCTGGAGCTACCTAGGGATAAGTTACCAAGTCCAGGGAAGATCAACATGTCATGAAATTAGTTTCAAAGTGTTCTCTAGAAGCATTTGCATCTCTGCCTTGAAACTGCTTTGCTATCATTCCTAGTTATAGGAAGTTCAGTAAGTTCCATTCAGACACTGGAAATACTCTTGTTAAGTGAACAAGCATAGACTACTGAAAGTGAGCTGGCAAAGCAAGCAGTTTTCAGAATGAAAACCAGACAGACAAGCAATTTAATACACATCAGAGGTGTTTATGGATAGAAGAGGGCTTTGTTGACTACTTTTGTTGTAATACTTTGGCTGAATGTTTTCTGGAATGTAATTAAACAGAGAAAGAAAACCATATGGTACAGTACAGATCATCAAACCCTCAATGAGGACTGTGCACATGTTGATTGTTCAGACTGTAGACGTGTGTGCAGAATGTGATACTGGGAGAGTGGTGTGATGTGTGATGCTGGGGAGGAGGAAGGGAGGAAGGCTATACAACATGACAGAGATTTCAACTACAGTGGAGAAAGAAAAGGCCAGAAGCAGAAAGGTATGCAGTGTTCAACCAGAGTTGAGCAAAACCAGCATAGCAAAGTGCATACTGCAATAATATTTTTCTGACAGAAGAGGAAAATATGCAAAAGGAACAGCTCCTACCACTTTGCTAAGCATATTCCAACGAAGCATCCACTGTATGAATGAGAAAATAACAGCAGCACTACACAGATGGCTCTTTTTCATAGGATCGATGGCTGTTCTCACTGTAGCTCAAGATGAATGGATTCACCAACCAGTAAATGATTCTTATACCTTTGTACTGGACACAATCTGTTAAAGATTATCTACACATAGGTGACAATAAAAATGTAGTGGTTTTACCTTCACTGAGAAGTATATACATGAGTTTAATTTTTATGTTACAAATCTGAAGTCTTTGAAAGTACAAAGAGGAAGAGCAGCCTTTATTGGATTCAGGATGGACTGATCTTTCAGTCTTTAAAAGATGTCTTTATTGAAGAAGGGAGAGAGCAAGACACTGAGAAAGAGTTTGAGAACATCTTCAAGATGATAGAGAAGCTGTCAGCACAGTAAAGAATAGGGCTGAAAGTGTAAAATCATAGAACAGTTAGGGTTGGAAAGGACTCTAAGATCATCCAGTTCCAACCCCCTGCCATGGGCAGGGGCACCTCACACTAAACCATGTCACCCAAGGCTTTGTCAAACCTGGCTCTCGAACGCTGCCAGAGATGGAACATTCACCATTTCTCCGGGCTGTGATTCAGGCTGTATTTAGTTTTCCAAGTATCCCACTAAGACAGGGGGTAAAGAGGTTAATAGGTCCTGCAATTCATCTTGACCTGGACAGTGGAAAAGCATGAGCACATCCTCAGGCATCTTAAGAAAGAGCTCTTGTTGCTGTAGTAAAACAGAAAAATTACAAATATGAATTTTTGGTAGTGTAAAAAAAAAAGGGGGTGAGAGATACTAAAGCAGTAAGCCATGATAATAGATACGAGGCTGGTCAAGAAAACACCAGTATTGGTGCCCCAACATACAAGGAAGCCACAGAGAACCACCTTGGACCTAGGAAAGTTTGCAATTAGCCCATTTACTTGAAGTAGCAACTCTAGATCACAGCCATGCAGTGTGACAGATCAACAAGCACCTGCAATGGAAGAAGGCTGAGCGAAAGTAACCAAGGGTGATGCTCATGAAGCTCAGAAGGGAATGTAGGAAGTGACCACTGGGAGGTGTGCAGAAGGCACAGAGTGCAAACTTCCACCAGCTGGCAAAGCTGAAGGGGTTAGTGGAAAAGGCTGGTCTCCCAGGAGACCATGACAGTAAATGCAAAAGCAAGTTGTCCGCAGATGCCTCTGAGGAGGCTATCAGTATGGCTTTCCTATACCAGTGTGGTCAGCATTGGAGACCAGTGGCTTGTATGTCACACACCCCCCAAAAAAACAGGAGAGTCAGCATGTTCTAATAGAGAAGGCAGCTTTGGCCATAGTCCAGAGGTGCAAAATTTCACTTTATTTATGGGAGGCCAGTGTTAGCTGAACTGACCATAAAACGTTCCCAACATTGCCGAAAGGGACCCGGTAACATTTCATGCTGTACAATACACACATTTCTTTTTTAGGTATAAGAATACAATTTGAAAATTGAAGACAAATCTGGGAAAGATTCAGTGGTTCCAGAGATGTTTTAAAACATTAAATAGAAGAACAGTGGAGCGAAGTTCGGAACTTCATAGTACAGGATATTTGCTTTATAGAATCATAGAATCATAGAAGTGTTAGGGTTGGAAAGGAGTGTAAGATCATCCAGTTCCAACCCCACTGCCACAGGCAGGGTCACCTCACACTAGACCATGTCCAAGGCTTTGTCCCACCTGCCCTCAAGCTCTGCCAGGGATGGAGCATTTACCATTTCTCTGAGCAATCTATGCCACTGCCTCACCACCCCCACAGTAAAGAACTTCTTCCTTATATCTAACCTGAACTTCCCCTGTTTAAGTCTGAACCCATCACTGCTTGTCCTGTCACAACAGTCCCTGATGAAGAGGCCCTCTCCAGCATCTTTGTAGCCCCTTCAGATACTGGAAGCTGCTATGAGGTCTCCACGCAGCCTTCTCTTCTCCAGGCTGAACAGCCCCAACTTTCTCAGCCTGTCCTCATACAGGAGGTGCTCCAGCCCCTATTCATCCTCATGGCCTCTTCTGGACTTGCTCCAACAGCTCCACGTTGTTCTTATGTTGAGGAGACCAGAACTGCACACAGTGCTGCTAAAGCTACTGCTTCAAACTACTAGCTGAGAATGGCTAGGAACACACACACCACCACCCCCATCAATTTGAGGGTAAGATCTCATTACAAGATGGAATTTTGTTTACAGGTGTGAGATTGTTGAGTCCTAATGCACTACAGGAAAAAAAAAAAACCAAGCCATTAGAAAGTATAAAAGAGCAGTGAGACGTTTCCCCTGGCAAAATGATAATTGCTTCATGGGGAAAAGCAAGCACATGCTTATTTACGCTATCTGCAAAACCGTTCTGTGCTTGCTCTGCACTACTATTCTGACCAATGTAATACATGTTCAGTGTGTGCTATTGCAATTTAAGCACCTGTCAAATCCAGTTTTCTTTAACATAACATTGTTGATTCAGTGAGGTCTGATAGATTGATACCAGTCTGCAACCATAAATTCAAGCAGTTGCAAGTGAATTTAGGGTTTGGACACGAACTGCTAATTACTATTTTTCCCAGTACAACAGATAGGTGGGGAATAGTGTAAAAATAACTAAAGAAGAATGCTTAGTCAGATTCTGCCTTATATTTAGCTCTGTTACATTGCAGATTGTCAGCATGGTGGCTTGTCACCCTCCAATGTTTTGCTGAGTAGAAAACTAAAGCCAAGAATGGCCCAAACAATTAGAAGTTGATGTCAGATAGTAGAGACCTGCCAAAGTGGAAAAAAAAGCACATAAAGGGGGGGAAAAAAGATGAGACTCATGGTGTTGGAAACTAGCTCCATTTCTTGAAAATCATGCATTTTAAACCAATCACAATATGAGGTCGTCACGTCTGATGGGGTGAGTCTGTGGAAGGCCTGTAGCCACCTTGTCCAATTCCCAAAGATAGTGAGATACAGAGTACCAGCCAACAGCAGGAGCAGTCTGAGGTGCAGTAGCCCTCAGATGTGGAACCACTAGAACCAAAGATTTGACTGTCACCTGAGATCATCACTGACATCCTGGTTAAATTTGAAGAGACAAGTATAAGGAACTTTATAGTCCTAACTGACCACTGTTAATCTGCAAGCCTAAAAGGTTGATTGCAATGTTTTTAATTATGTGTTCTATTAATGATGGGCTTTAGGTCTTCTTATCAACTTACAGCTTGGAAGGGACAATGTGATCTTGAATGACACCAGGAAAAACTGTGCTTTCAAGACAGAGTCCAGGCTGTGCACTAAAGGAATCCTGATTGCTGTCATGTACTGCTCATGGAATGCACCCAGAATAAAGGTCTTGCATATGGCTTCCAGACTAGACAATGAATCACGGACTTGGACATAGCCATGGCATGAACATCAATGAACAAAGGCTAGCTAGATTTTGTGGATGGCTGTTGGTGCTGGTACTGCAACAGTGGCCAGCCATCTGTGTGGTGCACATGCAGTTTCACTAAGCATTAGGCCCTGGGGGATACCAAGAATGTAGGCAAGAAGATGATCTCCACTACCGGGCAGCAGCCAATAGGTGACTTTGAAAAAGCCATCCAAAAGATAGGTGGGTAACACTAAAATCATTTGATTGCATGGGAACTCCAGCTTTAGAAATGTCAGTGGGTCTTTCATCATGAAACTTCATGTTCTTGAGCTTTTTCAAGCACTAAAATGACTTTAAAAGTCTGTCACCTTCTGCCAGCTGCAGCCAAGGTCCATTCCATGTTCGTCATCCTTTGTTTTATGGAGATCTGCAGTGCACTGAAGCTTGGCCTCTTGCTGGTGGGGTGCTTTGTGACTACTTTGCATAAGGAAATCCTGCTGACTACCACTCTGATGGTGTCTTCTCACAAGTAGGGTGTTCAGCAGCTGTGGAGACTGCAAGAAAGAACCAGAGGGGCTGGATCAGGCACTTCAGAGGCAAACAGTGGAGTGGGAAGCACAACAGAGTTTGAGCATGTAAGCTGGGGAAAGAGGAGGTCAAAGTCTAGACATTTGAGAGCAAAGGTTCACTTTGAATAGAGAACAGGCCCTGGTGGCCTCTAAAATTACCATAAATGTCTGTTTACAGGAAGTGGTTGAACGGAACAGATCAAGTTAGGGCACTCGGGGGCCTTTAAAATTTAGAGAAATCCTGTGTTTATGAGGTGGAGGGGAATTGGTCAGAGCTGGGAACATTGCAAAGTTGTTGGTGAATGGACTGGCTTCAGCCAACCACAGGTCTGGGAAAGCAGGGCTCAGCAGGCACATGCCTCCGCAGATGGCAACCCAGAGCAGTGTCTACACTGCAGAGCATATGCAACCCACGGGCAGCTTAATCTGCTTGCAAAATAAACGTGAAAATATCCCCACAGGGGAAACCTTATATATACTCGGGAGGCTCATTCCTGTTGCAGTCCGTGCTCCCTGAGCTGTTGAGCTTGTTCTCTTGAGTGCCTGAACAGCAGTGATCTAATACAAAAGGTCTTACCAAGTAGTCTGACTCTGCTCTCATCAGCCATCATATGGCTAAATGAGACTGGAGAAAATAAAGGGAGGGGGGAGAAGAAAAGCAAAGCAGAAGAAAAATGGGGCTCCCAATTACTGGCATGCACATCTCCACACAGACTCAGGGCTCACAGTTAGCAAACTGCTCATTAGAGCCAAGGCATTAAGTCATTTCTCCAGGGAAGAATAAAACTGAACTCAGAGTCCAAAACTCTGCCAGAAAAGGCAGGACAGGGGGAGGGGAGGATAAGTGGTTCAAAGAAAGAGAGTAAAAAGGAGGCATAAGAGAAAAAGATACCAAGAAGAGAAAATGAATGGATAGCGGGTAAGCCAGGAGAATGAAGGGGTTGAGGGGAAGAGAAGGAAAAAAAGGCAAGAAGAAAGGAGGGCAGCTGAGCTGTGGGATGACTATGGTGTTATAATAGTAATTTCTCAGACTACTTTCTCTCTAGGCTGCGGTGTAAACAGTTAAACAGGGAGCACTTTCTGCCCTGATGGAGAAAACAGAAAGTGCTTAAGTAGCTTTGTGGCTACATGGTTTGTCAGAGCTCTGGACACAGTCTCAGCATTGCCCACTAACTCAGAGCTCCAAAGCAGTGTTTCAGTGCAATGTAACAACAGAGACATGCACAGCCCTGATTTGCCTCAGGACCACCATAGACTTCCTTTTCTGGGAACTCTGTGCATGGCTCAGTGGTGCTAATAGCAGTCCTAGAGCACCAGGTTCTCTGCTTCAGTTAGGCTGTCTTTACACGTTGAGCAGTTTTCCTTCTCAACGACATGAAGAAATAAGTTAGTGGAGAATCAGGCTCATGGTGTTTTGCCTTTCAATAGAGCCTCCATCTGGCAACCCCAAAGCATTCTTGAGAGGTGAAACCACCTAACTGGCTAGCTATCATGGTGACCGCATCAAAGTTGGAACCGTACGGATAGGTGATGTGTGCCGTCTGCCATCACCTAGCTATGTAGTCAAAACTGGAATAAGGCTTCTTGCCTTGCTATTGTCATCTGCAAGGAAAGCTTTTGACCTGGATTAAATGTGTGCATCCAGTGGGACCTGCAAACCTACATAGGTAGTGATGTAAGTTAGTGGGGGCTAACAGGGAAGGAATTGCTTTTCAAAGCCATCAGAATACAGAAGAGGATATAAATGAGTACATGGATGCACAAGATTTCATTCTTAGGAGCCGAGCAGATATTTTGTGAAGGCTTTTCTATGATCTCCTCCCCTAGAGAATTTCCTAACACGCTGGACAAGGCTCTGAGCAACCTGGTCTACCTTTGCACCCATGCTGCTGCTTACTGTCTGCTCCAGAGGGCTGGGAAACCAGCTCCTTGGATCTTTCCGTGAGGGCAAAGTCAGACTGTTATGGCTCAAGCAACTAGTAAACGTAATTTTAACTAACCTTCCTGTTTTAGACTGCAGCAGGTTAGTTCTGGTTAATGCTATTCCAGCTGAGCTCTATTGAAAGGTTCATTGAAGGAAATGGGTTTGATAAAGTGTTCAGCTGCTTCACCTATGTCCTAAAGATGTCTGCCTTCTTGGCCAAACAGTGGTTGAGTCGCCAGCCTGGGATGTATTTAAAAGACATGTAGATGTGGCACTTAGGGACATGGTTTAGAGGTGGACTTGGCCATGTTAGGTTTACGGTTGGGCTCGATGATCTTAAAGATCTTTTCCAACCTAAGTGATTCTATGACTCTGTGCCTGGCTGCATCTGTTACCCAAACGAAGTGCTGTAGTGTACTCTGGAGGAGCAGCTATGAATGGGGAAATAAGAATTCGTTTAACCATAATTATAAAATTTAGAAATAATTTGTTATAGATTTCCAAATGAATGCGCTATTTTGCACTGTGCTGAACTTCTAATGAGCTCTGGCAGAGTCTGGGTCTGGGTTTGTGTGAGGTTTGCACTTTATTCTTAGGTTGAAGATGAATCATACTTAATACGTGTCTAGTAGTACAGCAGGACATTAAGCTGGTATGGATGTTTTAAATTAATCTTCCTTGGAAAATACTGGTAAACAATGGTAATACTAAAGAAGGAACTGCTATAAGAAATTCCTAACCTAAAAAAGTTACTAAAATTGTGTAGCATTTTCCATCTTCTGATCAGCCAGGACATGATTTTTCCCTCAGGTTGTTGTCAAACTAAGCTTGTAATTCCCCACCACATTTACTTTTCAAGCATTGGCACATCACAAATACTTTCCAGTTCATTGGAGCATCTTTGTCCTTCCAAGATGCATTAAAAGTTATGACTGCATCCAAGAATGGTGTTGACCCAGTAGTGGAGACCTGGTCCCAGCTCCTGCCTGCACTTTAGATCTCTGAGGAGTTATTTTGCCTGTGTACATTAAAATGTCTCTCAGATCATTGTAACCGAGACCAGAGGTACCACTCCTAAACACAGTGACCCCAGCTTTGTTCAATCTTCAGATTCACCCTTTCAGATCACATTGCAGTCACCTTATGGGGTCTCCATGGTATTTTTTAATATTAGATCATTACTTGTAAGCCAGTAAGTAGGTTCAGAATGAGCAGCAAGACCCCCTGAAGTCTCCCATGCTCCAAAGGGAGGCAGATGCAATGTGAAGACCTTGTACTATATTTATCCTCAACATGTGGGAGCAATAGGATTGTTTCTGGAGGCTCTGGCTCTGGGGGCCAGGAGAGCCAAATGGATTGTGTGACTGGAAAAGGGTAAACTTGCCAACCTCATTTTATTTCCAGGTTGAGGAGAGATTTGCAGGCAGACCTAGGAAGGAAGAAACTAGCACTAGCCTTCCTGACTCGTCTCCTGCGACAAGCCAGAAAGAGAAGCAGGGTAGAAAGACAAGGAGGAGGTCTGACCAATCCCAGCTTACGTGTGTTTTTCATTGGCACAAGCCACTCTTGCTTAGCGTGGGCCAGGCTGCTGCTATGGGGACCCTGCAAGGAGTTCAGGGGCTCACAGCACACATGAGGCAATGGAAAAGCAGCAGGCAGGGACCAGAAATGGCTGAACTGTATTTTTCCAAAGTGAAGATCTTTGGTGGGCTGCAGATTACATTGGAAATCAGAGCCTACACCCCAGGATCCCGCAGCTGTCCCTCTCCCCTCTAATTTTTCTCTGTCAGATTTCAGAGCTAAAATTAACCACAAGGCCTTAGTGACACTATGTGAAAGTGTATGTGTGTACGCCTGGGCTTCCTCACCCCAGTGAGCTTAATCCTCTGCAGAAGATTGACAGGTTCACATGGAGAGCAACTTTTTAACCAATTCACTTCTAAATGTTCCTTTTGCTGTCTCTTTCCTTTACTGCCCTCTTCCCTCCAGGCTGAAAGGGCATCATGGTAGTGGGGATATGGTGGGAGCTGACTCCTCTGCTGACCTGCAGTTGTGCTGAGGTACCTCCCCACTGACCTGAGGCACCCCAATGTGGTCCTCATCAAGGGCATCCCACACTGCTCCCAAGATGCTCATCATACCTGTCCAGGAAAGGGGTGCTTGAAGGGCAGCACAGAGCTCCAGGTTGAAGTTCACACTGTGCACATCATTGCCAGCGAGAAGGAGCTCAGCAGTAGAGCATTCACAGACAGTTTTGTTTCTCTTTCCAGTTGTGGTAAAAAACCTTTGGAGGAGACCTTTGTTGAAGTGTTGGCAGCGTACGAGTGCCTCGGTCCAGATACGTGGCACTACGTGCAGGTTTGTTGCTGGTTTCTGCTTCACACAAAACCCTGCCAGTGTGGTCTCTGCACTGAACTGGAAGCTTCTCCATATTCATGAACTTCTTTGTATTAGCCACAGTACGGATATCCAGCCAAGGTGCTCACAGATGTGCTCCTTTCTCTACCTAAGCCACATTTCTCTGAGGAGTCCCTGCAGTATTTTCCTGGTCAGGTTGGAGCATGTTGGCTCTGACTTCACAGTGACTTGCCAAGACCTCGAAGCAGGCAAGGGGAAAAGTATCTAAAGGCCAAAGCACTCATGTGAGGAGCTGCATGTGAGGCAACACACTCATCTTCCATAACCGTTTTTTTCAGCAATTCCATTAAAGTTACTCAGTATTTAAGCATTGAGAGGAAAGGAGAGAGCAAGATTTGGCACCGACAAGAAAATACACAAGTGTTTTCTTTTTAATGAAACCTCTTAGTGTTTCAGATTGAAGTGTCCACAGAAATAATAGGAAGATACCCAGCCTACTATTGCATTTTTTTTCATGAAAGAAGAGGCAGCTTCAACCATGCTTGCATAGACCTGGCTCTGTTGAGGTTGATGTATGAGCTAGCAGGAGAACAGGAAATTCCAACTCCTAAGAGGGCCATCTTAGTGGCCTACGAAGGAGGAAAAACTTTGGAGGTGTCTATAAGGAGGAGATCACTTGATGTCCCAGTGCATGGTAACACATAGCCATGGCTTCCCACATTCCTTACCACAGGTTCCTAGAAACTGCAAACTCTGCTAAGCATTGCAGCCTAGTTCCAACTGTGGAAAAAATGAGGCATGGTGAGTATACCTGTGATACAGCTTGGTTTTTGGTTGGTTTTAATAGTACTACACTGAGCTACTGCTGTTATTGTAGTACCGATATTCTCCACTGATTAAGATTTGCTCATTGTTTTTGAACAAAAAATAAGCAACAGCTCTTTACCACCTTGCCTTAACACCATATAAACTGTTTTATTACTGCATCAGGAGTGACTGTTTACATGGGTTAGTTGATTTTAAATCCCACTTTTGCCTACACCAGTGTAACATGCAATATGGCCAGGGTCAGGGTCACCCTGGAACCTGCTGCTGGTTCCTTTATTTGTCTTTGCTGCTCCAGTAATAGGTATAAAACGGGTAGCAGTCAGGAGTTCAGGTCTAGAGACCATGATTTGCTAAGCTACGTAAGACTTCTTTGAGTGAAAGCTCCCTGCCACTAGAAAGCCAGAGAGTGACTTGGAACAGCTTGGTGACTCTGGCAAGGCAACAAAACACAGGGTTTAAGATTTTACTTCTTTTTTTTGTGATGGTTATAATTTAAATAGAGTGTATGCATGCCTAACCCAGTTTAACCTATCTGGGTTCTTATACCCCATTAATCACTGACTCTTCTTAGCACCTCACACTGTCATCACTGTCACTGCAGAAAGCTGCTGAGACGTCTGTCTCATCACAGGCATTCTGATGGCTCATCACTGGATTTTGTGTAAGCAACAAAAGAAGCCGAAACTGTTCCCCATTGCAATGCTTTAGAGGATTGATACAGGCAAGAATTGATGTAAGCTGATTGCCTCAAGCATGAGTGGGAGACACTGCAAAAACATGCTGTAAAACACTTACTTCTTGGAACCTTTAAGTGTTATTTTTTGAAAACAAGGTGTTTTTAGATTGATTGCTTCATTTTGTATTACAGACCCTGTTCAAGGGTGCATACTTGAAAACAGTATTAAAAAACAAAAGCAGCCAAATAAATAAAAAACAAGGAGTGCAATAATCTAGGATGCATAGGGAAATGCTATAGATTATTTCACAGCTCTTTCCCCTTAAGGAGACTGGGAACCAGGAGGGTTGAACTTCTTAAAAGTCCAGCTTTTATTAGCTCAAGCTATAATCACGATCATCTCACCTGCTGAGCTGAATGTTTTGGGCAACTTTCATAGGGTTAAAATGAAGTCATCATCCAGGCAGGGTCCACCTAGAGGAGGTAGATTGTGCCCAATCAAAATGAGCTCCCATTGATGTTTTTCACTCTCTGACCTGAACCACTTGGGAAATTAAAGCTAATATGAACTATTGCCCAGAGCTAGATACACTTCAGTGGTACATGAAGATCTTGTCTTTTTCAAATACATATTTACCACAAGCTCCAAGATAAGCTACTTCAGGTTTCTCTATTGTTAATCTTTGTACCACATACCTTTTCAAAAGCTTTTCTTCTCTGTTCTGGGCTCCAACCCACACACAGACAGACAACTCTCCCAGGCCCACTACTGGGAATGAGGTGGTTGGATCAGTCATTGCAGGTCAGTTATGAAGAGTTTATGGTCTGAGGTACGCTTGGACAAAGCATCCATTGAATGATTTCAGACAAGAAAGAAATTCCTTGAAATCCCAGTCTGTCTGCAGACAATTTAGAAATAGAAATGGTTTTCTGAATTAATTAGTCTGGCTAGCTTTAATCACAAAAAGAGCATGAAGGCATGGCTCTGTACAAAGCAAAAAGGCGCATAGCACGTTACCTTAAAGTATGACGGAGCAGCTGACTGCATTTATAATCATGACATAGACCTCTCAAAAAATCAGATTAAGAATAAACATATACAGGCACCATTTAAAGCTCATAGAAAATCAAAAGTGATTTGTCATTAAATGTAACATACTGGTTGTGTTGAAATGTTTAAACTGTATTCTTAGTATAGCTGGGTATATACTGAGGAGTTTTCTGGAAATTTAAATACAGCAGTTATAGCTGGGTTAGCTACACTCTCTATATTGTGATGTATTCAGCAGGTTAATTACAGTTTTGAATGGTAACAGCAGGTCAAAGGGTTACCTCGTAGGTACTTCATTTAAATTGTATATTGAAGGTCACTTTGGATGTGACTTTGAAAATCACTTCCATGCAAAAAAGGTGTATGTGGCCATTTAGAAACAGTGAAGGGTTAAAAGCTGTTCCCTCGGACTTATTCCTTATATTGGTACATGGCTGAAAACACCAGCTTGCTGATTGATGGGTTCACATGGGGCGACCTTCGCATTAGCAACGCGACTCTGGTTGCTGGGTAAACACAGGCAGATGGATCCAGCTCCAGTGATTTTCAGTAGTGATGGATGGCAAATGTATTTCTGATCCACATCACACCCTGAAGATCCCATGAAAATTATTTGGCACGGGGCGGAAAGTATTAGATTCGGGTGACAAATAATTACCTGACATCAGCTGAGGCTTCTTCGGAAAGGTTATGCTGCAAATAACCAGCTTTTACATAACTTTGTTTTCATGAAATGATAGAAAGTCATACACATATAATTTATTTATCTGAGAAAATGTAACCCAGCCAGTGGCTGACAAAAACTGCCCCTTGGAAATATCCAGCCAAGTAATTGTACTCCAGCACCACATAGGTTTCAGGGTGGTTTCGGAATGATTTTGTTTGTTTGTTTAAAGCATGCATGTTTTTCCTTGTTGCTATTGTTGATGTTGTATGTACTTTTTCAGTAGCAAGAATTAGCATTCAGACAAGACATTTACTCAGAGTCATTGTGGTTTCAGGAGTCTGCTTTTCAAGGACTCCAGTTCAGAAGTTCTTGACCTTTATTCCTTCTTCTCTTTTCCTGAGTCTGCTGCTTGGGCAGCAAAACCAGCATTTTAAGTAGTTGGAGGCCAGATAAATACTTGTCTGAGCTTCAGTCCTCTCTTTTCAAAAAGTAGCTTGTTTATATATATAAAGGTATATTAAATATATATTGTATATTATGTATATATATAAATGTACATTAAATGTATATTAAGTGTATATTCAATATTACATATTGTAAATTATATAGCATATATATGTTATACTATATTGCATTATATGTAGTAGATTATGTATACTGTATATTGTATATGACATTTTATATTATTGCTTATTCATTTATATTTTGTTATATACTTTACATTATATTATCTATGTTTTATATTTTACATATTATAACATATAATAAATTTTTATATTATATCTAATATGATTATGTATTGTATACAGATACAAATGCCTGGGGCAGGCCTGTGTTGAGAAGGCTGCAAATGCTTCATGCCTCTCTTTAGCTGATAGGTGTCCCTTTCGCATGATAGCATCCTCAAAATGTGTGGTGTGTGGGTTCATGTATTCCTGCGGTGAGTTAAAATGACTGTTTGCACCTTCTGTCCTGCTTGTTACCATTCCTGCCAGGATAATCTGGTGTGGTTGTATCTGATAGGACATCAATAACAAGCCTAGAAGCTGGTATGTGTCATCATCTCCCCAAGATGGAGTGTCTTGTTTCTCTGTCTGTGTTGTGCTGTAAAGCTTCTGTCACTATTTCAACCTTCTTCACTAGAGATGGCAAAATTTCAGTGTGCCCAAAGTTCTCCCCTTGTCTGTACAGTGAAGTTATTCTCCTGCTTTACAATGCATAGGAGCATAAAATTAATGGAAGCAACAACCGCAGTGTAAGTTTCTGAAAGAGCTGAGGAAAAGAAGAATCAGTGTAATGCAGCCCATGAGCAAGGAAACCTTCCAATTTCCTTTTCCTTCTGGAGGGGGTTACCTGTCTCCCTCCTCTCTCACTTTTAATTAGACTTACATATTTATGCACAACTCTGCACAAACCAACAAGATTACATGTATTTCTATTTTACATGAAGGAAGAAGCTTTCAGGCTTCTTTCATGCTTAATCACACTTACAGGCTTTTTCCCCTTATATTGTTATTACCATTTATTAACCTTTCCTCTCACCTTTTCCCCCTTCAGTTCTCCTACATCCTGTTTTCCTCCCTCCTTCCTGGCTTCCTTTTTTATCTTTCTCTCTTCTCTTTCTCCTTCTCTGATATTCAGCTCTCTCCCTCATGTCCATATGCTTTTTTCCACCAGGCAGGGGTCAGGCTGAGTAATACCAGAGGTAGTTCAGGAAACAAATACTAGGTAGATCTTGCTGCAAACTGCAGGCATGTTCAACTGTAGCACACCAGGACCTCCCACACTGGCTTCCCACAGAGGTGAAAGATGGGGAAAGAGCTTCAGCATGAAGCTCAACAGGGATCCACAGTGGTGGGGAAGGGGTGGCTGTGCCACTCATCCCTATGTAGAGGAGAACTTGGAGAAATGGTGTGCAACGCTGAGTGTCACGGTGCCAGTTCTCCAGTCTCAGTGCAGGGTACGGCTAGTTAATCATAGGCAGATGAAGTGTTTTATCTATGTAATTGACATTATTTCCTTTAAAATGGCAAGCTGAAGATTGGGACATATTTATTGAGTCATTTGGACTCCAGCAATGAATTCTTTAATACAGACCCAGAGTATTGTGTGCTCCCAAGAATAAATCCTGATGTTTGGAAAGGGCGTATCAAACATAGATGGTGCTGTCTGAAGCTGGCTTTTGAGAATGAATGATGGTAGTTACCCAGGGCTGTGCGGCAGGGGCACTCTGGTTTCACAAAGCTCTTTGTAGTCTGGGCTTTGTTTAGCATCATCTCGTCAGAATAATCACAGAAGCAGTGTGATGCTGGAGGGTAGTCATAACCAAAACACACCCAGCTGTCAACACACTGGAGAGACCTTTAATTTTGCAGACCTTAAGCTAAAGGCCAGAGTGAGTGGCTGACTCAGTGGTGAACGTCTTTTCCCATGTCTGGGGCTGAAGAAGGGTGCGGTGGCCCTGGGGCTCTGGGCTCAGTACCACAGCAGAAAGTGCAGTGGAGACAGCATGGTCCACACCAGCACTGCGCTGGGGAGTTGGAGCGCAGCAGGAACAGAGCAGTGGTATCTCTCAAGGCTGGGGGGTCTTGCAGAGCCTTGTTGCTGGTCTCCTGGTTACAAAGCTCCATCCTGTGCAGTGTTGTACCACTATCACTCAGCTCTCATTTCCTGTCACCTGCAACTCTCCTTCCCACATGGTCAGATCAACAGCTAGTGGTGCAGCATATGCAGACTGCTTATATTTCCTCTTCATAGTGTGAACCATGTGCCCATTCATGCAGGAGGGTAGTGTGCTCTGTCTAGAGAATGAGCTTAAACAACTCTGTCATTTACAGGTCTTTTCTACTACAAAGAAACTGCATCACCACCAGATGAGAGACAGTACAAAATTAAGCCCACTATATAAATAATGGTCTGTACAGGAGTTGGACTTGACGATCCCTATGGGTCCTTTCCAACTTGAGATATTCTATTATTCTATTCAGGGCTTAAAATACTGAGGGTTCCACATATTTAGCAACCAGTAGTGTAAGAACTACAATAGCAAAAAATTAGTATGCAGGGAAGGCACCATTAGTTAGACCAGAGTATACCACAACTATATGGTGTCACAAGCCAGAATGAACCAACAATTATATGTTACCATCAAAATCCCCACTTGTTAAACACTGAAGTGATGCTAAGATTTATAAGCATCTAGAGACACTCCACAAAACTGTCGGAAGATGTGAGTTTTTAGTCAATTTTTAGTCCTCTGTGGCTTTTTCATTCTGATTACATGCAAGTGAAATAATTGGAGTCACAGAATATGGAAAAATCTGTGCCTGTCAAATTCAATACAGATACATTTTCCTTGGTCTTCCTGTCACATAACCTTCTCAGCAAATTCACAGCAAAACTACTTACTGTGTTACAAACACTATGTGTTGCAAATATTATTCATACTTTAGACTGTCAAAAATTGGAATAACTTCAAGAAACTCCACTAATTCACATAAAATCACTTTTGCTCCTTGCAATGAAAATAAGCTATTTATGTCTATATTTACATCTAATCAGTTTCCAGGCAATGAGCTGCCAGTAACCTCAAGATGAAATCTTGCTGGGTTAAGTACTGTTTTGTAACTTAGGGTATCTTAAAAACTAGCTGTAGGTTTATTCTGTGTTGCTTTGGCAAAATATTTGTCTGTGCTTTAGTAAAAGCAATTCAAACCATATTTCTTAGCAAATCCTGGCTTTTTTCCCTTTCCCTTATTGCATCCATAGTCATTGCACAGAGCTTTTGTGAAGTTTTTAAGTTAGTGGGTAAATTAAGGGCCTGGAACCACCAGCCAGAAGCTATGAGTGGAAGTTTAGCTTTCACATACCAAAGATGCTCTTGTGCGATAAGATCGATGTTGCACTAATAAGTTCCTTGCACTTACAGTTTCTGATTTCTTCAGGTTTCAAGGGGTAAGTGGGAACCAGATGATACTGAGTACTGTGTCATCATGTGAAGAGGCTTGCTGGTTTGGGCAGGGGGCTTTGACTATATAAATTCTGAATGTGAAGCAAATACGATGGACTCTTTCCCTTTAGTCACAACGGGTGGGATGCAGCTGATCACATGTGGGGATCTTCCTTTGAATTAGATGTCTGGATGCATATCTCCCTTTACAGAGTACCAGTTACCTCACTGTAATGTCAGCATCTAAACTGAGTGAAACAGATCAGGTCCTGAAAGTGTTTATTTCTCTTTGTGACTGTAAAGAGGACCCAGGGCAGCCCACTGGGTCATAAACTGCTTCCTTGCAGACACCTGAAATTAGGCATGCTGAATCCTACCCTAACAATTTGATCCAACTGCCTTTGAGGTTAGCCCCTGGTGATTCCAATGGGTATTGGATTAGTCTCTAAAGGCATTTGCTGTGGAAGGCAGGAAAGAGGCTGTCACTCAGATAAATACAGGTAAAGGTATATTGTTGAATTTGACTGGTGCCATGAAAGACTGCAGCAGCAGATTAGCAGTACTGTGCACATCTGTGATCCTGAGACAGCTGACACAATGAAATGATCTCCCTTAAGGAGGCAGATGGAGGCTGAGAGCTAAGTCATGACCATGCTGGGAGTAACATGGATGCTGCTGGAGATGGAACAAAAATACAAACTATTTTTATCACCCCAACAGATTTATCCAGTGAACTTCCTTTAAACCACAGCCTCCTTTCAACAACTCAACTTTCCAGCTGGGAAATACAAATGCTTAAGTCTTTCTGTCTCTCAGGGATTCCCTTGTGCTGTATTTGATCTTTTCTTCACTCTCTTCCCCAAAACCCAAAGCAATCACATTAGTGGCTCTGCATATGACATGTTTTAATTCAACTTACAACCACTTCATGGTACGGTTAGCACTAATCATGGCCTTTGCTTGCCACAACAGAGTGGCTTCTCAGAAGTCCAAGTGGCAACTGGACACCCTATCTGCTACGTACAAGTCTGGACTATGTCTCAAAACATGATTAATATTTAGCCAATAACAAAGGAAGTCCGCAGCAGTTTGTTTCTGCTACCAGTCTTGGATGGTACATGTCTGCCTTCCCATAAGTAAATCTGTGTATTGTGCTTTTGCAGGCTGCAAGGAACTTTCCATCTGAGCAGATGGATGCATCTCCCCTAGTCTGACTTTTTCCCGTCACTATGAAACAGGAAATCGACAGTGCATTGTCACTGATGGTGGTCTTCTACTGATGGGTGGACCAGCTAGGCAAACAGAAAAGCCACCTTACCCACTGCTCTCAAACGACTGGCTGCAGGCCTTCATTCTTCTTCCCAAAACAACCTGGTCCTTGGTTTGGCAGGCTTGTTTGCAGGATGAGAAACAGCAGGACTAAAGTATGGCACTTCAGTATCTCTTAGAAGGGTTTTAAGGCTGTGATGGGGAATGGTTGCATTCACTTGTGTTCATCCCACCGCTGAACAGAAACTGGGAGTGAAAATAAGGATGGACAAGGCAGCAGCTGCAGCACCCATTTCGTTTCTGAGAGAGAGAGAGCTATGAAACTTGGAAGAGGCTGAGAATCTCCTGGAGGCAGCATTCACACGGTACCGTAAGAAGAAAAAGCAGGAGAGATGCAGGCATTTTCTCCTGTCCCACTATGCGCTCATCCCTGATAACTTCCTTCGCCCTCCAGTGTCTATAGCAGGAGGGCATGAAAGCACAGGGAAGAAAATTCCCACTGTTGAAATTCCCCAGAAGGAATGATTTTACTGTCTGTAAAATACTACCTGTGCTCTTGCAAAGCTTCTAATAAAGCTGGATGCTTGTAACAGCTGAAGTCAAATTTGTCTTTACTCCCCATCTTAGAAACAGACTTGAATAAATTATTCCTGTCGCACAAGAAAACTCTCTTGCTCACTAGAGTTAATGGTTTCTTCAGCATCCTTCCTTGGACAGTAAATGTCTAATAATGTGTGGCAGTACGTAAAACCCAATATGCAGTAAGCTGGCCTAAGTGGGGGGATCTTGAAAGACAGAAAGCTGGCAAATGTATGTAGTTCAGTACGGTGCATTGACATTCATATTTCACTTATACTTGAAACTTGTGGGCTTATTTTCCCTGGGCATGGCTGGTTTTCCCTTCATTTATCTTTCAAGGTGTAATGTAAGCAAAGGAGCAGTTTTTATGATGAGAAGTGTTTCCAGCTACCCAAGGTCCAGGGGAAAGGACACCCACAAAGAGTTGTCATGCAGGGCAAACTTTAATCTGATTTACTGAGGTGGTTTTGCTGAAGAGTTGGGAATCCTGGCCCAGAACAACTATTCGTGTGACTCTGTACAGGGTGGAGATGGGATGGAGCCTTCTGAAGGTAACAGCAAAGCTGTGGCTGGTCTCATCTGTAACGGCTTTAACACTGGCTGGTTACACCAGGGATATTTGCCCAGCTCTTACTACAGCTGAGAATCACCCAGACCACGCCAACACCAGGGGCTCAGAAGCCTTATCCTGGGTAGCCCAAGGGCAGATTTTCAGACACTTGGATGTCACAGGCTGTTTTCCACGGCAGTGCCACACTGCATGCCCTTGTGCAGGGAGATGCTGCTGGAGCATCACTGAGAGCAGCCTGGACATGTCCTTAGTATCTGTCAGGGCTGCAAGCACCCCCCGTTCGATGTCTTGTGTTGCTGGAGAGATCACAAGCCTTGACCTGATGTGCCCCGAGCTCTCTGAATCCTTCACACCTCCTCAAAGCCTTTTCTCTTGCTCAGCTGACATTTTTGTAAAGTTCCCTGCTATTTAATCTCAGCTCATGTTTCAGTTTAAATCAGTCATCACCAATCTGTTATGGCCCTCCAGATATATTACTTCCCTACCAGCTTAGACCATTCTTGCAAATTATTACCACCTCCTATAAATATGGCCGTGATGTTGCACAGTATCAATTCTCCTTGGAATGATGATTTATTTAAATAAGTAGAGAAAGGAGATTTGGGCTATTTTTAGGCTTCTTTCTATGCTGCTATACAAAGATTTTCTCACCATGTTTTCCTGTTCAGCTATGACATCTCAGACTTTTCACATGGTGGAAGAGGCATCCACAGCAGTGCTCCCATATGTCTCTCAGCAACTGGCTTTCACTGTTCAGTTCTGTTATTCCTAATTCATTGTTTGTGTTCCGCAGTAAAACCAAGGGACCTCCAACAAGACAAGAGTGGCCTTCTCAGATAAGTGCGATATCAAATTGATGCTGACAATAAAGAGTTTACAGTGTTTTCTGCTCAATTCAACTGAAGCATCATTGAAAAGCCCATTACCAGATGAGACTGGTCCAAAATGAAAGCTGAAAAATGTTATTTGGTATGGGGAGGAATATTTGAATCTAGCAGCTTACTAGGAAACTCTACATTTTTTTTGCAGGGCCAGACCTATATTTAATGAAAAATCTGTACCTGAAACATGGAAGATCTCTTCCACTCTCGAGTGAGGTTCTCTTGGCCTAGAATAGCCCAGGGCCTGGCAGCTGAGGTATTAGTGTTTAAAGAAGAAGAGTAAGCCCAGGTGTCTCAGTTAGACTTTTGAGTTAGTCTTGAGCTTCTCACCAGCTGGGTGAATGATCCTAGCATGCCATTACCGGCGATTTCATCTATCAACCACCTTCGTCCCTCTGTAAGTAATTTTAAAAGGTTTTTGGTGTGTCTTAATGAAAAAAGCACAACACATGTTGAAAACAATAAATATTGACAAGGTGGAAAAGCTATTTGTGTCCCAGCTGCTGCTGTTATTGCCATTTGCCCAGTACAGAGATAAAGTACAAAAAGGTTCACTAACTCTCCCAAGGTTACTCAAGGAATTGGCAGCAAACTGATCTGGGGCACCTCATGGTTGAGGTCCTTTTCCAGATAACAAGACTGTCTATTCCTTCACTGTAGTTTAGAATCCAGAAAACATGAGCCTGGTTCTTGTCCTTTCTAGAAGTCAGCAAGACATTTGTATGGACTGAACAGAGAAAGGTCACAGGAGACTGTGGGTCACCTTATTCCCTGTCAAGCCTCTCACCTTCTCATGGAGTCAAGGCATTGTACTTCTGCACAGGAATTCCCTGCAGGCTCCTTTTGGAACTCTAAAAATAAGACTTCTTCTAATGTATTTCAGTACTAATTAAGTTTTTGCTATTCCTCCCACAGAGGGTTATCAACATAGTTTACAAAGTGTCATCTTTTAGCAACTTCTCAAGAGTTGGCTGTTTCCCATCTCGCCCCCTCTGACACATTTACATGTTCTGTTTATACAAACACACAGATAACAAACCTCCCGGCTGTATCTAGAATATTTTGAACCAAAGAGAGAAAAAAAATCCCTTGCCAAGTTTTTCAGTAGCTGGAAATTACTTGTCACGTCCACAGACCAGTAATTCTTTTTATTTTTAAATGACTAACCACACTATGATTAATGGCTCACAGAAATGGGCTCAAAATAAGTCTGGCACAAACATAAGGAAGGAGGAGAGTAAATGGGATAAGGACTGGATGTGTCTACAGCAGGACATTGGTGGCATGAATGGCATAGCGGGCACAGAGGAAGGAAAAAATGTTTCATGCTATTTGTAGCTCAAACCTGCAGCTACAGATGGTGATGCTGTCATGTAGCAAGGGCTCAGGACACTCCAAAAAGTAGCAACCTGCACTGAAAAGACTTGTCCCTTCCTGGATACTGGTGTCTGTCTGAAAATTCACTCATTTCCCCACTGTATGTAAATGCTGATAGCATCCTTGTCTGAGTGCTGGAGCTACATCCATACCTCCTGGAGTGTTTTTGAACCATTTTACAATATAATGTTTTTTGCCATTCCTTCTGCAGAGGCAATATTTTCCATTTTCTTTTCTCAGCTGTTACTCTGTGTATTTTCAGCTCATATTCTACAGTGAATGCTTTTGAGTGGAAATGCCAAACATTCGATCTTGGCAAACAGCGACAAGCATGCCACTTCAGGATGCTGTGACTAGTACAAACAGCCAATGCTGTTTGCAGGGAGAATAAAGTTGATGGTATGATAAAGGATGTGGAGGAGGGAGCACTCATTTAGACTATTTCTGTCTTGATCACCTGGCAGAACAGGACCCTTAGAGCAAAAACAGGCTTAAATAAATCCAAATGCCAGGGCATGCATCTAGCAGCACAAAATGGAGACCTCTCTCCTGCCTGGAGAGGCCGGGCACACATCTTGGAAAGCAGAGGCTCTGGAAAGGTCATGGGGTGGATAACTCCAAGCAGATGGCTGAGGCGGAGCAGCGAGTCAGACCCTGCAGCTGAATGATCAAAATGAGGAATGGAAAATGAGCGGTCTAGTCTGCTTATCAAGGAGCACGTCACAGTCACAAGCTGTTAAGGCACAGTCATATGCCAGCACATTCAGGTGGGGTCAGAAAGCTTAGGGCAAGATTGAACATGGTTCTCCCTGTGTGCTCCCTCCCTGAGTCATGTAAGACTCTAGCTCCTTGCAAGACCTATGGCTCTGCTGGGTTCCAGAAATATCCCCTCCTACAGGACTCCTCGCTGTTGCTGGAAGCGGGATCCACCTGGCACAGCTGATGTGGCTGCGGGCTTTCTCGTGTCCCAAGCCATGTTAATGGTGCATTTCTTACTGAAAACCTGTTGCAGCTGTAAGTGGCAAGCTGCATCGCTGGGTGAACAGTTACCATCGATTCCCAAAGCTGCTTTGCCATGATTTCGTGTCTGAAATTGTTTAAATGGCTCATGTTTCCTGGAATAAGAATAACAAGAGTGCGATTTCATGCTTTTCCTATGGTGAAACCTCATTAAAAGCTATGAGATGTTTGGATTCAATGCTGTTCACACCTTTCCACCTCTGGTGGCACAGATTCCTGGGGATAGGACTCTGCTTTGAGGCATAAACACAATTTTGGTCTCCAGGAAACAAATCCTTTTGAAAAACCCTGGGAAATAAATTTTCTGGGAGCCCAAAATAAAGGAATGCACATTAAGTAAAAACGTGAATGAAGTAAAATGCTTCCCAGTAAACAATGGCAACGCAGAAGGTGTACGTAGGCCTTTGCCAGCAATATGTAAACACCAGATTTCAGCCACAATGCAATAGCAGAACTTTTGTCTCAGGAAAACAAATTTCCTCTTGTAAAATGGGAAACCAGAAAACTGTGCAGATTTCCCAACTGCTAGGGGTATTACAGGATAATAATGAAGCAATAGAGGGCCTGTCAGTGCTGTGAACACATGAAGGCTGTGAGATGAAATACATCATCTTTTCTTCTCAGCTCTCTCCCCCTCTCTTCCCAAGAAACTAAGAAAAACAGCTTCTAGTGAGCTGAGCTTGCAACATACAGCTTAATCCATATAGGGCTTAGAAATAAATGCTCTATGACTTCCTCTGTCTGACTTGCTACTTGGGTATTATACATCAAACTGTAATCTAAATATCACCCACTGTATATTAAGTGCATTAAGCTATATTTAACATACTGGCTTATATTTCTTTATTTGTGATAATATATTTATCTATATATTTATATAAATATGTGGAAAGGGAGTATGTATTATAGGGGGTCAGATATTTCCCATGAATATTTTTTTCTGAATGGAAATGTAGTCTTTAAGAACTCTGAATTTCCCCATGGCATTTTGCTGGAGTTTTTTACTCCCCATTGGGAAAAATAAAATTCTTTGTTTTGAATTAGCTCTGCTTAAATTGAAATACTTTGGTTTGTCAAACTGAATTAAAACATTTCATGATGGGGTAGTTCGGCTTTAATTTATGTCCAGAGTTACTATGTGCCTTGTGGGCATTTTAATTTATAGACATCATACTCCCATAATGCATCATAATCGCCTCTCTCATTAAATTTTTGCAATGTACTCTGAGAGTCAGATGGCCACAAAACATCACAGGACGCTGGCTGGGAACTTTGTTGACTGAGAAACATGATGTATCACCCTCATGAGGCACTGCAGCAGTTCCAAGGGACACACAGTTACACCGAACCAAGCTGAATCTAAACTTTTCCTGAGAAAGGATAAATTTGCTTTCAGTAAAAAACATCCCTGCTTCAACATTCTGCCCGGATGTGCATCCAAAATAAATGTTGCTAGCAGAACATTCTATAGAGTAAAACATATAAATAGTGATACTTTACTGTCTAATAAATAAGTCCTACCTTCAGGGTTGTAAGTGCTTTTCCCTCTGTTATATAGGAGCATGCACTGAAAGTTTTGATGTAGCACAAGCACCAGTGACCTGCCATCTCAGTGGAATTATTTGCCGTGACTCGCGTCAGGAGCATGAGGGGAATCTGGTGAATTTCAATAAAAGCTTGAAGCCTCCCCATCTCCCCAGAGGCATGAGAAATGGTAGAGCAGAGGAATCAGAGCACAGGAATAGATAGCTTGTAAAAGGTGTTTCTGCCACTGAAAAGAAAAAAATAGATTAAAATGAGACAGCATGAAAGTTAAGACTTCATTCCAAATACTAGGAAATTCAGAGTTGCAATTGCCGTAGCAAGTTTATGGCTGCTAGTAGCACTCTTGTAAGGTCTTTAATTACATCAGCACACAACACAGGACATAAAGCTTGGAAAATATTTACATTGCAGCTCTGGATTAAATCTATTCAGGCATAGAAATGTGACATATCTTGGGGTGATGCTGAAAGAAGGCAGAGAGTGCTATGGAGTGGGTGCTCAGGTGATGATGGAACATATAGCTTGTTATGAGCTGAGAGTCAGAGTGCATGGCATGAAGCCTTGAGGTAGCACTGAAGGACCTTGGCTATAATTGACATTACATGGAAGTACAAGAGTCCCCAGTTACCTGGGCTGGCCTTCAACCAGGAGACAATCATAGAATCATAGAATAGTTAGGGCTGGAAAAGACCTTAAGATCATCCAGTTCCAACCCCCCTGTCATGGGCAGGGACACCTCACACTAAACCATCTCACCCAAGGCCCTGTTCAACCCAGCCTTGAACACTGCCAAGGATGGAGTATTCACAACTTCCTTGAGCAACCCATTCCAGTGCCTCACCACCCTCACAGTAAAGAACTTCTTCCTTATATCTAACCTGAACTTCCCCTGTTTAAGTTTTAACCCATTATCCCTTGTCCTATCATGACAGGACCTAATGATGAGTCCCTCCCCAGCATCCTTGCTGAAAACCTTCTCTTTTGTTAGAAATGATAAGGGAGATTTAGGATAAGATTTTCACAATGGCTTCTGCCAAGGTTAGAGCTCCAGTCAGTGCTGCAAGAGGGAAAGGGCACGAGCAGTCAGTGCTGCCAATATTACTATGAAAATAACAAGTACAGACACTGTTTGCCGAGAGCATGTTGAATAATAGTGAAAGAGCAGAACAGTAATTTTGTTTGGGTTTAGTATTCAGGAAACTTCTCACTAACATGGTTTTCATTTTTCATTAGGCTGTCAAGGGGACAGGGGGATTGTGTCAATGAAATATGGAGATCCAGACTTGGAACAAAAATGGACGTAGGATTATGCACAACGCCTGATTGCCCCTTCCAGGGGAAAATGCTCACATCGCAGGCTGAGAATACCTTCATCCAGTGTCTGCTTTTCTCTGTCCTTGAAGGAACAATCCTAGCTATAGAGAAGTTAACTACATGTAACTGAGAAGTGTGTCAGATCAATTGCCTCCTCAAGGTCTCCCTAAGGATTGCTGTGAGGAAGCAGACCTATGTTTAGAAGACCTTACAGGAGACTTCTTTTGCCAGCAGAATTGATGAGGTTTGCTGTATCAAAATTAGTGTGTACTCTGGGTGCTGCCCTTGGCTGGCACAGAGACAGAGTCCTGTCTGTGTTGCTCATGACCTTGACGTAAAATACCAGCTGTCTTCCCCTTCTCTCTAACTCTTCAAGGTCATAAGAACATGAGATCTAATGAAGCTGAAGTCAGTTCAATGTCATTCCCACTTTCCCTGGTGATTTACCCAGAGAACACGCTACAGAGATCCCCTCAGTCAATCCTTTGTCTCAAAGCCTTGTCTGGTCTCTATCTGTGTTTATTTATACGACTGTCTTGACATTGGCATTGGTGCCCAAACACATCAATGAAGAATGCAGAAGAGGATCACAGAGGGTCCTGGAGCAGAAAGTCACTAAGACAGCTGCTTATTCTTAGACTAAGGGGAGCCCAGGCCTTCCCACTTTTAACCACATCACATAAAAACAGAGGGAAAATGATCAGTGCTGGAATCAGAAATGGCTGCAGGGAAAACTCCCTTCTTCTTCTCAACTTGTTACCACCCTGTAGCAGCCACGGGATGAAATAGGTCTGCATTTGGCATTTTAATAGTCACTTTGCATTTTATAGACTTGGAAATGTCAAAAGAGAACACCCGCTAGAGAGATCCTTTTTTATGTGTCACAGTTTGTTCATGAACTCGCACCAACTGGCTCCATGTGTTGCTGTATTTGGCATCTCCAGAGAGGAGGAGGAATCTCCCTTCAGTCCTCTCTCAGGAGGTGACCTCCATTCTCGAGAAATACAGGGATTAGCTGAGCTAGCAGAGCATGTGCATAATGCTGCTGGGGAGAATGGAAAGTGCTGCATGGCTTCAGTGGAGTCCTGTTACACGCACAGCACTGACAACTGCAAAAAGAAAGAAAGGAGCCAAGAGAGCACGAGAGGGATTGAAGCGTACAGGGTAGTGTCATGGCTACTGGACGTCACCTTCATGGTTAAAAAAAGGCACTGCACTTACTGCTCGACCCACTCAAGGAATGCCTCAGATGCACCATCTGCTCTGCAATCTTACATGTTTACTGTGAGCAAGGAAATTTTAAAGAATACCTTCAATAACTCCTAACTGCCAGCCTTTAAGAAAGGAAGTGTTAAAAATACAGGTTTCATACTGATTCAGTTGAGTGCTGGTGCCAGCTACAGCATGAGACTCGGGACTTTCTAAAGGGTACGTGCTGTCTTCTCTACATCTACCTACTGGGGAAGAGGCCACGTGGCACAGGGGCCCTCACGATGCAGAGTCACTGGCACTGCAGCAGTAACAGGAATGACTAACATCTTCTGATCTTCCAGTCAGAAAAGTGATCTCCACCAAAATTAGCATGAGGATCCCTGAGGATTACTGAAGATTAGGACAGCAGGGATAGATGCTTACGTACTTGATGACATACTTGGTGATAAGAGAGTTAACAAACAAATATACTTACCGGTGCCTGCTTTACCTCATCAGGCTGGTTAAAAAGTGGGTTCAAATTAAAGGAAGGTTATTATTATTATTCTTTCTAGATCAGTTGGCATGGTGTCCTGGACTTATGAATAGTGCTTTAATACTCAAAAAAGAAAAAAAAAAAAGAAAAAAGGAAGAAAGGAAAAGATGAAGGACAATGGGAAAAATAAGGAAATAAGGTGGCCATGCTATAATGAAGGCAAAATATATTGATGACAGATAGAGTTAACATAGATGCACACACACATGCAGTAGCACATATAGAACATACACATCTTGTATTTTACACAAAATCAGTAAAACTGCCGTTAGCCATATTTTTTGATGAATCCAAGAAACCCAAGCAAATTAACTTATTCAGTATTTGTGCTGCTAATGCCAAATGACACAGGCTGTCAATTAACTGTCAGCAAAATGTAAATAAAAATAAACCCCATTTTTTCTTTTCAAAAAAGGTACCTTTGGTTAGCAAAAAAAAAAAGAAACATAGCTCACACTGATGTGCTGCTAAAGATGTGCCTCAGAATGTGGACTTCGCTTGGAAAATGTTTGACCTTATAACTATGATTTTGCACAAAAGCAACTATCATGAGAAGAATCTTTCAAAATGGTCATAACCATCATACTAGGCACCCAAATGTAGAAAGTTCCAAAAACTAAAAACACTGTCTTCCTCTGAAAAGGAATCAGCCTGTGTAATTCCTGGAGAACAAAACTTGGAAAGTAGCCCAAAAAAAGACCTATTGCGTTAGGGTAGTGTACTGGTAGATGTGCCACAGTCCAGCAGTAGCTGTGTAAAACAGTAACTATAAATGTTTAAATATCTTAAAGTTAGATCTGGCTAACTTGCAGTCAAGGTTTCTTTAGTGGATCAGGGAGCTTTCTGAGATACTGGATTTAATTTCTCAAGTTTTGAAGAACTGGAAAGATTCCAGTGAAATATTAAGAAGCTGGTCTGCTGACATTTGAAAATGATAAATGGCATAACAGGGGAAGTTATAGGTCAGTTAGGGTGATATTGATGCTGGGAAAAAATAACAGTGGGACACAATCAAAAACCAGTTAAAGTACAGAACTTTGGTGAGTGTTAGTCAATGACGATTCATGGAAAACGGATTCTATTAAAATAAATTCATGTTTTTCATTGAAAAGATTGTGTTCCTGGCTGACAAAGGTAATCCTGTTAATATGGGGCTCAATTCCTTCAAAATGTGGTTCTAAAATATTTCGCATTCTGATTAAAAACTAGGAATCTTCCAAGACACCATTGCACATACTAAACAAATTAGAAACCAGCTAAGTGACTGAAAACTGTATTTACTAACAGGGAATTTTCAGTAGAGGTGCGTGTTTCTAATGTGGTCACACAGAGGTCTAGTTTTCAACTAGCACTGTTGAGTATTTTTACTGATAATCTGAAAGTATATAAAGTATTTCTATTCAGTTAGCTGACTGCACAAGATTTATGGCATAATAAATGAGGATAGGGGCATCTGATGGGTATAAAGAAAATTGATTTATTTGTTATGTGAATACATCCAAATATTTGGTGCACATACAGTGACAGAAAAAGCTTATATGAAATTTGCAAGATGGGAGGCAATGGGTGCCTTGTTCCTTGTGAGAAATAGTCTGGGGCAGTGCCACTGTGAATCCCAAGAGGAATGTGCATGGTGGGGCTGGAAACTGCTCTCAGAGCAGCTGTACTGGAGCTGTTTCAGGGGGTGTTTTAGAACTACACCTCTGGGGAAACTGCTAAGCTGGGAAAGTTCCTGTGTTGTACAAGGTCACACAGACGTCTCATATCCCTGAATAAGCTCTTGATCTTGTTTGCTTTGAGCCTCCTGTTAGGCTGACAAGAGCTCTGTCCAGGTTAGCTGGGAAGGCAGCTGTGAGAATTCCTCCCTTGATAGAGCATATGCAGTGATAACACCACCAGACAATTTCTGCCACCTTAAGGAGGAAAATGGCCTTTGTGGCAGCTCATCTTTTTAGGAAGAAAGCCTGTAAATTCTGGGGAAGGAAAAGGATGATCTTAAGGTCCTTTCCAACCCTAGCTATTCTCTGATTCTATGATATTGGTTAGGCTGGAAGGCTGAAAACATTTTGCTTGTGCCTCAAAGAGCATCAACATGGAAAGGATCTCTGTCAGACCTACACTGTGTATGATGTCCTCTGAAAAGCTGTGAAGTAGGGAGATGAGAATTCAGTGCATCAGCCACAAGCCGCTTTACTCACCCTGGTGATGGGCACTAAAATGATAAAGAGGAACAGATGGGTAGACTATGTGGAAAGACTTAGGAGCAATTTTTTTCCTGTGTGTGAATCCGTTTTCTCACCACTGAGCTGTTAAAGACCCTTACACCAGGTGTGAGATTTGTGTCACAGTGCTAACACAAAGTAGGCACCAGACTGATGAAACAGAAAGGCTTCTTGGTGGCAAAGGCAAGGTAATTCAGTTTCTGATGGGAGCCTGTGTTGTTACAGGCTTTTAGTACGGAAAAGAAGATGATCTTTGACAACCTAGAATGAAAATTACTTTGACCTGCCCTTGAAACTTGCACCTGCTGTTCTGAAAGCACAGAGTTGATGGGGGAGGGTTGTTATTTACACTTTTCCATTTCTATAATTTGATTTTGCAGGCAGAGATCAAGCCAGGCCCTTAATGCAAGTCAGCAGCGAGCTCACAAACACACAGGCTATACTGCTTGCCGGCACACAGGCTTGCTGTGTTTGAATACTATGGCATTTGGGTTTGTGATTTCCAAATAGATCATACCTTGAACTTGCATGTGGCTCCGGGGGGAAGTGAAAATTCACAAGCATTTTTGGAACATTTTCCAATGTTTGCATTTCATTCTGTCAAATGAAGGATATAGGAATTTGCTGGTAATGGCACAGTTGGCAGAATAGCAGATCCAAATCTGGCAGGATGCTTTGTGTTGCATACTGCTAGCCTGCACTGTGGAACTGTCCAGGTAAAGAGCAATTTAAGCTAACTTCTGAGAAAAGGTTTGTGTCAGATGGCAGAAATGGTTGCAAGCATGACAGACATCCAGATGAGTGAAGTGACCAAATCTGTTCAGTGCAGAAAGGAGAGATGGTGAAGAAGAAATGTTAATGAGTAAAAGGCATCCCTGAATTTGAGTAGCAGCATCAGAAAAGGGTTTTTTACATAGTTCATAATGAATCCATAGTGGTCACAAAAACATTGGAGGACTGTGTCAATACTTAAATATTCAGAAGTGGGTGTGGTGGAAGAGAATAGTGAAATTACAGTGGAAAATTATGTTTTTAAACAAAATAGCATGAACCCCTTCTCTTCTGTTGGCAGAAACTAAGAAGGAGTTTTTCCCATTATTCCATTCCACAGATTTAGTGGCAGAAAGGACACCAGGGCACATTTCATTCCCACTTGTTCAGGTACGACAATTGTCATTTCATTCCAGACTTAACTAGAAGAGACTTTAAACATGTGATGCCCAAATGTCATTTTGTGGGTCTTCAAGATATTCCTTTCTTGAAGCCCCCTTTTACAAACAAGCATAATTCCTGCTGCTTCTACTTTATTCTATTATCAAGGGTATCATGATATTGAAGTCTTATCCAAAACTTTCAAATTAAACCCTACAATCTTCTTGCCTTTCACAGCAATTCCCATCAGCCTTTTTGTGGCACAGTTCAGATTCTGGTATTGTTAACTAAATTCTTCAGGCCTTTGTTGAGATTAGAGCTGTTATTTTTCCAAACCATGCACAGTGCACGTAACACCTCATCAGATAGCTAACCCTTTGAGTTTATAGCAAATAACAAAGCTTTTTCTGGAATGCAGTGTTGTCATATGAACAGTAGTTAAAAACATACTTAAATGTCCAAATACTTTGGAAATGCCTACGAGAGTAACATTAGACTTCTAGTTGCAGAAAGAGCAACACAAAGAAAATATGAGAATAGTAAACTTCTGACGTGATTCAAACCTATTGCATGCTACATACCGATGAAATGTCTGCTTAATACTGTGGCCTTATCAAGCCTGTTGATCACTCACATTCTCTGGAAGCTCAGGATGAAAGCGAAACATATGCAGGCATCTTTCCTCTGTGAACTGCCAGCCCAAGTATAAAAATCAGGCTATATGGAAGTTCAGAAGAGATCTTTGACCAAATCTTTTATTAGAGATTCACATCAAGCCTGGAATGATGGGCTTGTCTGAAGCTGAAGATCTGATAAGTTATGGCACTCTTACTGTAGACTTACAGAACCTGTGGAGTGACTTCTTTAAAAGGATGAACCGTGGTCACCAGGAGTGCCAGCAGACCTGTGTAACAAAAAAGAGTGAAACAGCTCAACTGTTTACGGAGTGACAGATCAGGCTGTCAAACAACAGGTTGTGGACAAAAACGTTATTATCAAAGAGTTAAGCATCTTTATATTTGGATTGTAAAAATACATTACAATAAACTTGTCCTTATTAGAAATCAATGAGCAATGTAAATGCAAACAAGTAACAGTGGTATGTATCACAATGTATAACTACACTTACACTATCTTGTTATAAAATGGATTTTAGAAAGCTTTACTTTAGAAAGTAAAGCTATTTGATATCAAAAAGGGGATGAAAGTATGGTAAGGAGGTGAAGTAATCCAGAAAGCCTTCTGAAAAAGATCAAAACATCAGGCAACAGGCTGTGGAACAGAAGAACTAGTGTAAGACAAGGAAGAAAATGGCTCAATGCAAGGTAGGGAGGAAACAAAGTAGATAACTTTGCCAAGTGTGGAAACAGTTTCCAAATAGTTTTGGAAGATGAGTGAAATATATTTATAACCAACATATTTACCTAGGGTGCCCATTGCTTGTCCCCAAATCTGTGAAGGTATCAGATTGGAGGTGACATTCTGTGGATGTTGGAAATTGGGGTAGAAAATTGATTTTAAAATTGAAAGAATTAATATCATCTTATGACTGAAAAAATGGCCATGTAGAATATGTCTACCTGAAGAAAATGGCAGGTACATGTCTCCATTCCCAAGATCTGTACTCTCTGACTGCACAGTGTGTCAGGCAACACACCATGAGAGACAGAAGAGCTCCTCATGTTCAGTTTCCCTCTTGCAGATTTTTAGCTAGCAATGCCATATTGTGTTCACTTGATTTCACGTGCACACCAATCTCTCCAGATCTGTTGTGGACCTGGGTAGCTTATAAGACCTCGTAAGAGAGATGATTCAGACCCCTCATCATCCTTGTGGCCTTCCACTGGACTTCTAAGTCTGCAAGTTGCAACAGGGTTTGTTCACTTAACAGTGCCTAAGCAGCTATGTTTTGCCCTGTGTTTACATGAGTGAACTTGCTTCATGAGGTCTAAGTGACAGCAGCCAGTAGTATGAAAATGTCTGGTGTAAACTAGTTGTTTTACATGAGCTGACATGGCCTGTGGCCAATGGAAAGGTTATAGGACAAAGAGTTGACTTACAATGGTGCATTTTCTGCCATCCCTCATGAATACATTCTCCTTCTTCTTGGCCTTCTCATGGCATAGAATCACTGAAAACCTCTCAGGGAGCTGAAGCTTGTTCTATGAGGGCAGTAAAGCAGACAGACTGCTCAGAGGGATTACAGAACACAGCTGGAGCAAGCCCTCAGCAATCTGATCTATCCTTACAGCAGACTCTGCTGTGAGAAGGATCTTGGGCTAGAGACCTCCTTTGGGTTGGCAGGATCTTGTGATTCTAGGTCACAGTCACATCTTATAAGAGATCCCAGTTTACCACTTTCTAGCTCTTGACTCCTGGGCACACTCAAAACCCTGATTGCATGATTGATAGGTTGAGAAAGTTTGGGCTGTTCAGCCTGGAGAAGGCTGTGTGGAGACCTCATAGCAGCCTTCCAATATCTGAAGAGGGGCTATAGGGATGCTGGGGAGGGGCTATTTGTTAGGGAGTGTAGTAATATGACGAGGGGTAATGGGTTAAAATTTAAACAGGGGAAGTTTAGATTGGACATAAGGAAGAAGTTCTTTCCTGTAAGGGTGGTGAGGCACTGGAATGGGTTGCCCAGGGAAGCTGCGAATGCTCCATCCCTGGCAGTGTTCAAGGCCAGGTTGGACAGAGCCTTGGGTGACATGGTTTAGTGTGAGGTGTCCCTGCCCATGGCAGGGGGTTGGAACTAGATGATCTTAAGGTCCTTTCCAACCCAAGCTATTCTATAAGTCTATGATTCTACTTCTGGATGACAGCTGGTATTCACCAATGCCTATGTAGCCTTTGGAATGAGGGAGATGTGCATTTTAGTACATCTTCTGGTCTGGATAATGCAGGGGCTTTAGGGACATGGGAGGCTTTTGTGGGGAGAAGCACCCAGAAGTGCTCAGTGACCTCAAAGGATCTTCAGAAGGGCCTCGTGACCTGTCACTGACTGTTCCGTGAGGTGCACCCTCGAGTAAAGGATATCATTTGCTGAGGTTGAATCTGTCACTCTCATAACTACCAGGTCCCCTGGAAGTTCAGCCTGCAGGGGCCCCAGGGGAGCACCCTCCAGCAGCAGCAGGTGATGGTTACCAAGGAGTGCTGGTGAAGATTAAGAAGGCCTCACACATCAAGTAAGAACGGACAATGCCCTGTTCTTTCATCCAAATGATGCTCTGAAGCATTGGAGTCTTATCTCTAGCACATTTTCTTCAGCCCCTAGCCCCCCACCCTGGCTGCCTCCCATCCTCTGCTTGCTGAGCTCCATTGCTCCTGTGCAAAGCTGCAGCCCATTTAAATCAATTCTGACACCCAACACCTTTCTGTTTTCTCAGCCTGTCTGCCCCAAATATTTCCCTCCAACCTTGACAGAACGGGCATTCACAGGCCAGCTCCAGAATAACAAGTTTCCATTTCTGAGACGGTTGTATGGGGAGCTTTGTGGTGTGGCAACTGGCCAATGGGTGATTATTTAGCCAGGGGAGCTCACTACTGGGTAGTTAATTTGACATGCAGAGCAGTGGTTAGGCTCTCTCCAAAGTCCAGTCAGACACTTCTGGCTTCCCAGTACTAAATTATACCTGATATGCAACACCAAAACATCAGCACTTGAGTGCAAACCTTGACTTGGGTGAGGCTGATAAGCCCAGCAGTGGCTCACTTGCTTTGACACAATCCATTTTCTCCAGCAGACTCTGGGACCATTAGCTGCTTTAAGGAGAGATGCGAGTTGCTCTTGGCTCTCCACAACATCTGCATCACTAAGCTGGGAAAAAGAAATGGGTGATACCATAGTGGTGACAAACAGTGGTGATGAACCCATACATATAAGGCTGGGAAGAGCTGGGCCTCTTTCAGTGGTAACAGTGGTAACTCCTAATTCACCCCTTTTCCAGGAAATACAGCAAGTGTATAATCGAGAGCATGGATGCAGAGATCGATTCCCACTTTATACATGAGCTTTCTCCATCTCATTTAAAGCTTGGACTGAATAATCATTATCACCACATGGTAGCTATCACGGCTAGCTGACATGTTATAAAAGCCTAATGCAGCCAATGCACATTAAAGTCTTAGCCAGCACCTGATTTGTTTGCCAGAACACTTTTGAGATAGATTGTTCTTGTGGTACTTGTATCACTGGCAAAAAAAAAGCAAAAATAGAGGAAATCTGGAAAACATTTCTCAGGGAAATAAAAGTATCTGTGAAATGTTGTGGAGTCTAGAGCCAGATACATGGCACTGAAATTTGGATTTTTTTTATTCAAATGGCTGTGGACTTCTGGAGTATTTTGGGCAGTGAGACCAGTATTTCACACTTTCTGATTGTGTTTGCAGTTGTAATCATTTGTTGGTTTTGGTCATTTATTTTCCCTGCAATTCTTTGGCCGCTCATCTTGACCAAAGCGTGCTTTGGCATTGTTTTCCCTCTAACTAAAGAAACAGAAAAATTGTGTTTACTGAACTCAACTCCTTGGAAATCGGGGAAGAAATATTTAGACTATTAATAAATGTATTCTTCTATTTCATCTGCAGTGGCCTTTCCTGCCTCAGTGTTGCCCCCAAATTGCATACAGCATCCTGAGGTCTTTAGGGAGCATTTGCTATCTGATTAGGCATTTGCATATTAGGATGACAACTGGAACATAAACCAAAATAGCCATAAAGGAAGCAGAACAGTCCCACTGGGACAGATTTCCATTGCCATTCATATATGTCTCTCACACAGAACTAATTGTGAGAAGTGTTATAACATGACTACTAGAGCCCTGTGGTGGCACATGGAGAAGAAAAAAAACTGACTCTACATAAATACAGTTGGAATCTGCAGCACCCATCTGATGTTTCAAAATATCTCTCATCCTGATGAATGGATGACAAAATATGGTTTTCCACTGTTCCAGAAGTACCAAGACATCCTGAGTGACCTGTGCCTGACATTTCTTACCAAGATGAAGTTTTTGAACAGACCAAAACTGTAGCTGGTTTATGAAGAAAATGTTTCCACAACAAGGGCCAGTTCAGCTTTTTCCAAGTCCCCCGGAGGCTTGACAGACCTCATGGGACCTTCTGTGTCCCCTGCACCCTTTGTGGGCAGGGATCTGAGTTGAGATTCCTCTTGTTGTTACTCTACCATGATTCTCACAGGCTTTTTCATTCTGGTGGAAAGGTGCTGATTGATCCGAATTGCTTCTCTTTGGGGAATTTTTGCATGTTCTCCCCTATGTGGGCAAAGAGAAACTTGCTAAACATCTCAAGCAAATTCTGTGGGAAAGCTGGTGCAAAATCCCTTTAATCAGTTGTGCAGAAAGGAGCATACTTACCCTTTAGAACCCTGTGTTCAGGTAACTTGCAATAAGAAATATGAGAGTGGCACTCCTTCAAGGCATGCTCCATAAAAAAAGAGTTAAATATATTTTTGTAGAGTTTTTGTCTTTAATTTTTACTCTCTTCATTCGGAACATACAGTAGAAAATTACATATTTATATGTTTTGACTGAAAAACACAATGGACCACTGAAAATTATGAAGACATGCAAAGAACCTGAGTAAGCAGGAATGGAAAGAACTTCTAAACAGACTGTTAAAAATGCCATGGGCAGAATATGAAGAGGAAAGATGAAGGCAAATGCCTAAGTCCCAAAAGTCAGAGGATGCCAAGCCAGAAGGGTAGTGCATCCAGGCAGGAAATACACATATTCTGCTAGAATAGTGTCAAATGCCATGCTAAGAACTCCCAGCATGCAAGCCACTCTACCCCACAGAGTGCACACAGTTCAGCCACAGGGTTTCAGTGATTTCAAACGTTTAGTTGCCATTAGCCCAAAAAGTGAATCTTTAAGTCTCCAGCCTCCTTCCAGGCTTGTGCAGCCACATTTATAGCAGAATTCATGAGTACTGCGGCAGATCCTCATCACTTACATCACAATGCACCTATGGCTTCTAACACCCATTCAGGACTTTATAGTAATGTTGTGATCACAACTGCATTGGTTTGAGACCAGTGTTTTGCACTGTTGCAAGAAGACTTATTCAGAGCCAGTTCTTTCTTCTTGTCTCAGACATTTGCTCACCTTCAGCTTTCTCTGTTCACTTCCACAAAGAATATCTCATACCTTGTGATCTTCCAGCTGCTGTGAAGCCTGAACAGAACTGGATTTCCCAAGAGGAGACAGGTAACACCTCTGTTTGGTAACAGAGCTGTACTTGTAAGGTGAGTGAGAAGGTGATTTTTGGAAGAAGCAACCTTATTTGACCTTGTTTTAAGCTGTGGTGGCAGCTGAAAGAATCATCAGAATGGACCTACATTGTTCTATAACATCTTCTCTTAGGCCATGAATTAAATGGCCTTGCTGCTGGGAGTTTGGCTCTTGGCTTGCAGGAGAACTCTTTGTGCCACTGTTTCTTACCAGGCCTGAAAAAAATAAATACGCTTCGGTGGTCAGAAAACCCAGGAGGGAAACAGGAGCTACCTGTGCCCTAAATGACTTTCTGCAAGTGCCACATGGTTCCCCTGCTGTGTGCTAAGTGACCACAGAAATGCACACCATGGTCACAACAAATGGGAGCTGAGAAGCTGAGGACCACTGTGCTGACATGGCCCTTACCCTGCGTGGCTGGATGCATTCAACACCTTCTCTTAAAGCTTTTGTTCCAGCCTTTCTGGGAGGTGATCATATTTGTCACTGGTAAATATGATGGGGCACAGTACCAAGGGGTTGGCTTCTGTTATCGTTTAATTCCCTGCAACATGTGTAAGTCTGTTGTTTTATGGACCGTGGAGGTTAGTAGAAGAGCTGGTGCTCAGATGGCATGGGAAGAGATGTCTGGTTTTAGATGAAGTGCTCCTAATGAGAGCTTTTTGGAGCTAGCTCTTCTTGGTGTTTCCTATCACCCAATGACCTACCACTTCCCTTTTCCTCCTGATTAGTTAAATTTGACCACTAGTGTTTGCACCTTAACCTCCCAGCCTGCAGGGAGTGGGAAGAGTAAAACGCCAGCAGCGGTTGATGCCGTAAATCAGAGGGATTTTAGAATCTGATGACAAACCAAATTCCTGTCAGAAAAGAGCTGAGCTGACCCCTCCCAAACTGTCATCGAAGCCAGGTCATAAAAATCACAGCTGTCACCAAAGCATGCCGGGCCTCTGGGGGACATGCCATCCTGGGGACTCATCTGCTGCCTCCACGGCCAAATTCCAAGCCCTCAGGCACATTCCGCTTGACATTTTGTCACATCTCTTGCTGGTGCATCTGTTCAGGGGCATTAACTCTTCCTAAATCACTTTATCCCTTTTTTTTTTTTTTCTCAGAAAAAAACAAGGCTATGGGAGATGTAGAGGTGTGGGCAGGGGTCTGTGTCATGAACCACAGTCCAAATGTTTAAAAACTTGCAACCTCTGGGGTAACTACTTCTGCAGGCCATGGTGTTACAGCAATAGCATCAGAAATAAAACCTGTGGCCACATAAACTTCAAAAAAAATTACTTTAACTCACATTCAAATATCCGAAATGATAGGAATTCTTCTTAGTTATGTCCCCTTGAGCTTTGGCCACATAGAGATCTGCTTCCAAAGATGTGTGAGGTCAGACCATGGTTGTCATGGCTGATCAGAGATAGTTGTACACTCAGTAATGGCATGTAGAAGTAAAGATGTTGAGGCACCTTTCTCAAACCAGCTGACGGGGTCCTAGTTCTTAGATGCCTCTGTGTGCATGAAGGAATGTGTCTCTGTTCCACCTGTGCATGAGCTAATGACAAAACTGGCTGACGTGAATCCTAAGGCCAGAAACCTAGTAGTCCTTAAAACTATGATGGGGTAAGTCGTACAGCACAGGCATTAAAATTCACAGTTACAACTTCACTGTATCTCCAGACACCAAAGAGACTGTAATGTACTGAAGACTCACTGTTGGTTTGGAATCACAAAATCTGAATGCATGTGGGCTAAAGGGCTAACTAGTTTCAGTGAGAATGGGGAATGACAGACATCTGTCTGAGACGAACCTGGGGAGTATTTGCTAGACTTCTCATGGTATTAGTGACAAAACTTCAAAGAGTTCCTGACAGTAATAGGTGTTAATTTCTTTACATGCAACATCCTACATCCAACATCTTGCATCCTGATGAGGTGGCTCAGTACTGGCTCTTGTGTTGGATAAGGAGTTAACTAACTGAAGGGTCATTGGTAGCCTCAATGAGAGCAATGCTTGCAAGTTTGTCACTTGCAAACAGGATTACATGAAACTAACTGAATTTTTATTTAAAACACCAAAGGCCATTTCCCTGTGTTTGTAAGTATTTCTGACTGGAAAACTTGGAAAAGCTCAGCTATGCTTGAGAGTACTTTGTGGATCTCATCTCAGATGAATGTTCACAAGGGATCATTGTGTGCATGCATAAAATGCTATTTTCTGGGATATGGATGGAAGTATAACCAAATGGAAATCACTCTGGATAAAAAGTTATCTGAAAGCAGTGATTAAATAACAAGCTGTCAGATAAAAAAAAGAAAAAAGAGAAAAGAGCAGGTGGTGAATATAAATTATGTGTATGAGAAGCAAATTTTAAAATAAAAGTGACCAGTGTGGCTTTAAAGAGAACATTTGGTGACTGAACAAATTTGCTGATAAATTTGGTGGCTTTCTATGGTGGGCCCACAGCATTGGAGGATAAAGGAACAGAGACTGATTGTACATGTCATCTATCTGGACTTGCGGAAGGCATTTGGTACTGTTCCATACCACATCCTTGTTTCTAAACTTGGAGAGGCATGGATTTGATGGATGGACCATTCAGTGGCTGGTCACATTCAAAGAGTTGCAGTCAATGGCTCGATATCTAAGTGGACATCAATGATGAGTGGTGTTCCTCAGGGGTCTGTGTTGTGACTGGCGCTGTTTAACATCTTTGTCAGCCACATGGCCAGTGGGGTTGATTGCACCCTCAGCAAGTTTGCCAGTGACACCAAGCTGTGTGGTGTGGTCAACAAGTTGGTGGGGTGGGTTGCAGATGGGCCTTGACATGTTTGAGCAGTAGGCAATGCCAACCACATGAAGTTCAACAAGGACAAGTGGAAGGTCCTGCACACTGGCTGGGGCAATCCCAAACACAAATACCGGCTGAGCAGAGAATGGGTTGAGAGCAGCCCTGAGGAGAAGGACTTGGGGGTGCTGGATGACGAACAGCTCATCGTGAGCTATTAATGTGCCCTTGCATCCCAGAAAGTCACAGTATCACACAGTATGCTAGAGATTGGAAGGGACCTCGAAAGATCATCTAGTCAAATGTGTCTTGGGCTGTATCAAAAGAAGCATGACCAGTACTGTGTTCACCTCTGGGGCCCCCAACACAAGAGGGACATAGACCTGCTTGAGCGAGCCCAGAGGAGGCCACAAAGATGATCAGAGGACTGGAGAACTTCTCTTATGGAGATAGGCTTCCAGCACCTAAAGGGAGCCTACAGAATCTGGAGAAGGACTTTTTGCAAGGGCATGTAGATAAGACAAGGGGAAATAGCTTTCAGCTGACAGAGAGGAGATTTATATTAGACATTAGGAAGAAGTTCTTTACTGTGAGGGCAGTGAGTTGCTGCAACAGATTGCCCCATCCCTGGCAGTGTTCAAGGCCAGGTCGAATGGGGCTTGGGGGAATCTGGTCTACAGGAAGGTGTCCCTGCCCGTAGCAGGGGGTGGAACTAGATGATCTTTAAGGTGCCTTCCAACACAAACCATTCTGTGATTCTATGATTTAAAAATATATTAGGGAAAAAATCAACCAAAAAAAAAAAATCAAAATATAAAACCCTTGCTTGAATACTGGTAGCTTTAACAGCAAGATTGTGAAGTCAGAGGTGCTCAGTCCACACTGTATTTCACTTTTACAAAACTCCACAGTGTGGAGTATTTATGGTACTACAGATGGGCTAAAGTTTGCGGTCTGTAGCAAAGGGAAGTGCAAGAAAGAAGCTACTTAAATTAAAGAACAAAGCTTCTTGAAGCTTTGAAGCTAATGAAGGGAACTTCCTAAATCATACTCTTCTTAAATCTTGGGAATCTGGGAAAATATGAAAGTTTTGGAAGATTCTTCTACTGTAGATGCCTGGGGATGACAACCTGTGTCTCTTTGTTCAAGGTCATGATCCCTTACTTACTGGAGGTGCAGGTGGGTCTTCCCAAGGGTCACGCTGGCATAGAATTAGAGGGGGTTTCACCACCTTCTGCCATACAGAGAGCACTTCATTTGCAGGTCTGTAAGTTGTGCTCATGGATTGCTTCCCCACTCTTGCAGGGATATGGGCACAGGGCTTGTTGGAAGCTTCTCCTGTGCCTTGTCCTTGGCTTTGGTCTTGGAACTTAATGTAAAAGTAGCTGAGCAACGTTGAGTGTCACAAGTCAGTGATACACAGACGGCCTCAGAAAGGACCCTGGTAGGCCCTTCTTCCCTATGAATCTCTGAAAATACTTTCAAGAGTAACTTGAGAAGGTTCTGAACAACTACTAAAATTAAGCATTTTAAGGTTCACAGAGCAGGTACATTTAACCAGAGAGCTTAAAAGAGACTTGCTGAAGAGGGCTCTGAGCTATTCCTGTTATTTCACATGTCCTGGAATACTAAGACAGCTCCAGATTGCTAGAATAAAAACGAGTTGTTGTTCCTGTGTTCAAGAGGATAAATGGGATTGCTCAAGCAAACGCTGGCACCAATCCCAGGGAAAATTACAGAAAGACTCATAGGAGACATAACTGGTAAAGAATTACTGATGCAATTAAAAACCATTAGTGAAATACTATGGGGAGCAGATCCTGCTGGAAAAAATAAAGATCTCTTTAGAGGGTGATTACAACGTGACTGATAAAAGTATGTTTGCTGGCCAAAGCACTTGATTTTGTGCAATGAATTTCTGATGTAAGCTTCAGCTTGTACAAACATCTAGGCTGTGCTTGTTGATGAAGAATATTCCACAGAAACTGACACTCTTTTTTTATAGGATTTTTCCCATTTGGAGAATTAAAACCATGTTTGGGGTTTGGTGTATATCGTAATATTTCAGATCGCTAAACGAAAGCAAAGTTGTAGTTGCCCATGATACTGCAAAGTCTAGTTATAAATGTGAGTGTAACGTGCTTACGTATTTCGTTGTTCCATCCTACTGGTAAGCTTCTCAGTGGGGTTACATCTCCATGAAATGTTCTTGTGTCCATCCTGGACCGACCACAGCTCTGTCTGAAATCCCATTCTTTGTGGGGGAACTATGAAGACTCTCAGTGCTTACCTGCACAATTTCAAGTTTATCAATCTACAATCAAATCACTCAGACCATGGACTGACTCAGTTTGCCTCTGGAGTTAGAACAGCAAATCTAAAGAGGTAATCAATAGCTTTGAAAGCTTCAGACCTCTGACACTGGAGTCTAAACCAATCTCTATCAAATGGAAAGAAGAAAGGCAGAGTTTACCATGAATTTTCTCCAGTTGCTAAGTCTTCTGCTGCAAAAGTCTCCTTTGAAAGCAGCTGGTTCAGGTGACCAGCGCAAAAGTGAGGCTAATTGCACTACCCCTATGTGTCACAACAGCAGTGCACAATGCTGCTGAGGTTTTATAACATTCTCTTTGCTCGAACCACAGCTTTGTACAGGCAAACCTCTACCCTGCATTGCTCTGGAGGTCTCACGTCTGGCAGCGCATGCCATGCGGTGGGTGATAGAGTACTACAGTCTTACGTAGCCCAGTGGAAGGAGACCAGTGCAGGCACCCTTCCACATTAGTTAGAAATTTGGTCTTTAATTATCTTATGTTTTGTTGATTTCAAAGGGAAAAAGAGAGCATAAGGTTTTTTGTTCCTCTTTCTCTGCATTCCTCCTCTTCTCAACTCTGTGACTTTCTCTGTCTTTTTCCTGTGCTTAGCAGCCCCAGCAGTTCTTCTTTCCTGTTCCTTAAGGTTCCTCCTTCCCAGACTGTCCTTCCCCTTTTTCTCTCTCCCTTTGGTCCTTTTCTTTTGCTTTCCTAGCCACCTCTTTTCTCCAGCATTTCTACCTCACAGACTCCCAGCTGGCAGCTTTCCACATTCCTCATCCTTGCTCCTGCTAGCCTCTGAGTCTTAATCTCTTGGAAACAATCTCTTCTCTCCCATATCCTTTAACCCATTGCATCTGGAAGCTGGTGCTGACACAGCTGCAGAGGAAGAAGGGACTGCTGGTAAACTGCCCACTCCCATGGCTACCACTGCAGCCTCACAGCTGTTCCTCTTCTCCCCAGCTCCCAGGTCAAACTGAGGGGTTTCTTTTTTGGGAAGTCGGATGGAAGCACTTTGAATTTTTGCCTATCATTTGCCATTCATTGGTTCTTCCCAAACTGCACCAATCTAAAAGGAAAGGAAATCAAATGCAACTGTGTTGATCCTGGATTTGCCACTTTTAACCTTCAAAAGAAATTCAACAAGTCGCATGTGTATGGCAACAAAGAGCCATCACAGAAAGGGATAGCATGATACATACTAAATATTGACAGATATGCAGCAGATATCTGTCCCACTCCTTGCTTTTGCTCTCTCTCTTCCTTTCTTCATTCTTCTATCTCAACGGCCAGCCCTGTTTCTGCTTTCTTCCATCTGGCAGCTCTCACAATAATCTCACCCACCTGTTAAATGAGAGAACGTCAAGTTAAATTTACAGCAGGGCCTGGAAACAGGATGCTACAGGAAAGTATTTTAATTAAAATCCTCTAATTGAATGCATGCTTCCTTGTGAAAAGGGAGCTGCCAAGAAGGGCCTGATGTCACCACCTCTACCCCCATTTGCCACAAAAGGAGGGCAATTGAAACCAGCTCTCAATTGGAAAGAGGAAAAGGCATTTCCAGGGAGTTTTCCAGGGTCACCCTCGCAATGCTGTTAGATGGTTCATGGGAGTTTTACCCCTTTACTACAACCAGAGCTGAAGATGGTACAGCAGCTCTGCTACTTCTGTTCAGGCGCTTTGCAGAGTAACAGGCTGTTACGTGTGTGTAAGAATGGGGCAGTATATACGTGAAACCTGTGCTCTAAATATAAATTCAACAAAAACAAAGCATACCTCTAGTGTGGAGATCACCACTGCACCAACTGTCCCGGGAATGCTTTGTGCTCTACTTTGCTAGGCAATCAAGTGATTTTAAGACCTGGTTTACTGCAGTTGTTGGAATATACGCATGAATGGAGAGACAGTTTGATACAAAAAGGAGATGGAAAGACACAGCAAGAGACAAATGCCTGGGGTTCCCATTCACATCACTGGATGACCAAGTCTAGTGCTTATGAATGGGTCAGTGGAACCCTATCTGGATGAAATGGCAGCCTGAAATCTGCTGCAGAATATTAAATGTGGCGTTAATATGTTAAACTGCAATTGCCCAGTAACTGCACAGCACATTGGAGAGAGGAATAACAGACTGGTTATGTTCAAACAAACAAGAGTAGGATCCAGGAGGAAGTATTTGGGGAGAAGAGGGAATTAACAAGTGCTGCAGAACTGCGTCACTGCAATGTAACTCTAACTCTTCTAAATACTATGCAAATCCATCAGCACTATGTACTTCCTGTAAGCATGAAACTTCTCACTTTCATTTCCTTGTTAGACAGTAGTTAACTCTTATGAAAAGAGAGGTACAGAGAATAAAATGCACAGTACATGCCTCTATCTAAAGACATAGTAATATTACTAACAATTCACGACATCCTGCAATATTAACAAGCTTTTCCATTAAGTTGCCCATAGCATGTGGAGGAAAGTTTGGCACCATCACATTCCTGTGCCTCCAGGCTGGTAAAGGTCATTTCCCAAGAGCCTCAGGTCACAGTGCAGAAAGGTTCCCGGCACCTTCAGGTGTTTGCCAGCCCTCCTTCCTTAACAACAGAGAATCCTTTCATAAAACACATTCATTTTAGGTTTCAATATTTTTATGCTTCATTGGCAGATTTAGAAATTGGAAAATCTTACATCCCCTCTTGAGAAATCTGGCAGGCACGTTTGGCTCATGCTGGGAAAGCAAAACTAGTGGCAAACCCTTCAGCCTTTGCTGAAATCTAAAAAAGACAGTCCAAGGACTAAAGACATATTGAACACTCTTCGGGAATGCTGGGGACTCAAGCATGAAAGAAGTAAGACCTAGGGAAGGGTATCTAGGGAATTACCCTAGGGAAGGGTAATTTTTTCTTTCCACAGAAAATTCTGGGGTGCAAGAGTGACTTCCAAACCAACGGTATGGCTCCCCAGAACAGCAGGTAGGTCAGCTTTTTAGGGCAATGGAAAATAGAGAAGCCAAGACTTGTTCTTTCAGCTACAATACTTACCAGGAGCTCTGAGAAATTGTTGTTGAGTGCAGAAGCGGTTTGCACACCAGAAGCAGTATTTGCCTGTGCCTCAGCAATTCACATCACCAAAAAGTGCTCTGGAAAATGCTCAAGCATTGCTTTGGTGCTGAGGGGCAGAGCTGGTGGACCAGGAGCACAGAGCCAGTGCTGCAGGTGTTGGGAGGCTGAGAGTAGGGACAGGGGTTGCAGAGAAGCTCCTTGGTAAAGGATCTTGGAAAAGCACTGCTGACAGTAGAGATTACTCTGCCAGGCAGAGCTCAAAATGAATACTTGTATATACATAACATCTTATACAACCCCGAATAGTAGAAATGTCCCATAGATACTTATGCTGTTTATTAAAGAAACACCTGCTGAAGGTACTCTACTGTATGAAGAATAATTCTAGTATTAAACTAGTGCACAAAAATGGAGAAATGTCCTTGAGAAACTGAAAGTTTCTGTAACCAACATTGTTTTATAGCTGCATTAAACACAGTGCTCTACAAAAGATATTGAATGAGCATGGAAGTAAGCTTCAGATCTTCAGCTGATAAAATATTCTGTGGTTTGCAAAATTTGCATTTTGTTTCCTGCTAAAAAAAAACATCGAGGAGTTTGCAGCTTGCAATGAAATATTGACATGCTGCCTAAGATCCTCTGAGTAATCCACAGCACCAGGAGTGTTCAGCCATTTGCTTAATTTGGACCATATGAACCTCATGAGTCATTTTCTAGCAATCAGAAGGTAACAGTTCAAGAGCAAGAGACAGCAAAATATAGTTAGTGCTATATTACAAGCCTTGCCCAGTACACACACAGAGTGCCAGGAATATCCAGTCCTGCCCAGTTGTTATCAGGCTGTTAAGCTGATATATAAAAGACAGTGAGAAGTGTTGTCACTTGCAGAAGGGATCAACAAGGCTGACTGAGCTCCAGAGCAGTGACTATAAGTAGGAGAGACAGTGTCATTTTAAAGGAAGTTTTAAAAACAGAATAGAAGATAGGAAAGTAAATAAAAAGCAGAAGTTCAGAAAAAGCAAGGCTGAAAGGAACTTTTTTGCCACTTTTTAGTCTTTCCTTAGTGCTCATGATATGGAAAAGCTAAATGTGACCAGTGGCAGAGACTGTATAAAAGCAGGATGCTGTTTTGATGAAGCAAACACTCAACTAGTTCAAATAGTGCCCAGCAGAGTAACTGTAAAGAGAGGTGAGTTAGGTCAATGGGGGGTTGTTTTGGATCTCCTATTAAAGATCAGCTCTGTGCTGCAGTTGACCTACAAAAGCTGGGTGATGGCAATGAAAGGGCTTCCAGCCCGTAGATGCTCATAAGAGACAAGCCCTCCCAGCATGCACTGATGCTATCTGGCTGCCTTCCTGTGGCTTTTGGCAGCCTCAGTAATTGCAGCCAGCGCCTGAGAAAGTTGTGGCGACTGAGCTTGCCATTCACTCCTCAAAGCTGTCACTCCAAGTTGGGTGTGAGGCCAAGCTGTATAGCCAAAGCCCTGAGTGGGTGTGAGAAGCTGGCCCTGACTTCTGTCAACCTACATGCACTCTTTGGGGACACAGCTCCAGTTTTTAACACCTCCAGCCTGGTACGTCTCGCTGCTCCAATGGCCATCTTAAGGAAAATGTTAATCACATGTATTAGTTGCAAAGAAAAAAGTAATGTCCAAACCACTCAGGTTAATAACATTGCTACTGGCACACTCTGGAGCTTAAGGCACATCTGAGTCACCACCATCAGCTAAGGTGATGAAGGAGCCTTGCATTTTGCAGAAGAACACATCTAGTGTGAATGTATCTCTGGGGATATCACATTGTCATATGTGAACTGCAAACCAGAGAAATGGGTGCTCCAGAAGAGCCTGGTGAGGTCCCGGAAGTTACCCACATTGTGGATGATCTGTGTACACCATTGAAGGGCCTCTTTGGAAATGAAAGTCTCTGAGTTCCAGATAGCTGCAGCTGGATCTGTGCCCACTGTTAGAAGGTATCAGAGTGCTTGAACACTTTGGAGTGCTTAAGGTCTGGAGAGTGCACAAGCACTTTCTAGCTTAGCAGTTGCTTACCTTTCTCCCAGGAGAGGTTGAAGCTCCAGAAGAGCGTGCTGGACCCATCATTCCCACCTACAGCTGTAGCCACTCTTCCTTTTTCTAGTCCAGGAAAACATCCCAGAGGAGTGTGATAATGGAAGAGAGGATCCCAGGTGCTGTTCAGAGGAAAAGTTTGACTCTTTCCCTAACAAAAGAGACAAAAAACTGTAATGAATCCTGCACATCCTGGAAATGTTGTCACATACTGTAATTTCCCAGATTACTTTGGTAACCAGCTGTGTAGAGCTGAGCTGTGCCCTGGGTCCTGGGAACACCTTCAGTTTTCTTTGTGCTTTTGATAGCTGATGAAAGCTGGGTGCTCCCAATCCCATCCATGCTCTCAGAAACTTATTTTCCAAGTTGACTGTCTGCTCTGACCCCAGATGTGCTCCTGGACAGTTGTGGCCAAGAGCAGGGAAACAGCATGAGCCAGGGTGGGCTAAGCCTCCAGCTGAGACAGACCGAACACTCCCAGCTCCTAGACACATGCTGTTCTCAACCAGTTCATTCCACCTCTCTGCTTCTCTCTTCGCTGAGCCTTACCCCAACAGCTCCAGAGAAAAGCAAGAATGGTGATTCACAGTGTTTCGGAAGTGCCCTATAACTCTGAGGTACTACACTGCATCCTCCACCACCAATGCTCATGTTTGTTGCCGTTTGTCATAATCAGCTGGTAAATGTGCCCAACTCTATGCCAAGCAGACAAGCTGGAAAGGGTATCAAAAAAGTCCTCCCCACTTTTAGCCGTGTTACTCCCTTAAGGCTTGGTGTGCTCTAGAAAATGCATTCAAACTGGGATTTCTGGGAACAAATTCTCACCCTTCCTGGAAGCCCAGTATGGGCAGCCTATTCCAAAACTGCTAAAACTTATCTGCCTTGAGCCATGCACTGAGTTATTTGAGCCCACAGCTAGTACAGGGAAGGGAAGATATCTTACCCCAAGCACTACTAATCCAGGAGTCAGTACCACTACTGCAACTCCTTCTCCAAATCTCCTTTGCACTGACACTGGTTTGAGCATCATTTAATAAAACATATTCAACCTATTTCTTCATTTTAGTGGCCAAAGGGACGTTTTCCCAACTCTTGACATATATGTGGTTGTTTCAAGTTAAAAATGCAGCTGTCAATCCCACATAAAACATGCTCCCCCTTTCCTGTTCTTCCCCTCCCTAAAGAAGGAAAGGTTGCTGTCTGTCTGCTTTTCCCCCTCTCCCACTGCATCCCTTCAAATTTCTCCAAGGCTCGTCCTTTGCATTTCTCACAATTTACCTTACTGCTGGTGCTCCCTCCTCTCCTCGGCAGCCCTTTGCCATCTCCATCCTCACACTGGACCATTCTGCCTTCTCTTCTTGATATTTCTCACATTTCTCTGTGCTCCCTCAAGCTTACCCATGTCACTTGCTTTGCTTTGGACCTCTTCTGTCTTGCACCCTGGACCCTCCTGTGTGTCCCCAAGCTGTGACCTTAGCTAACTACAGCTGCCCACGTCACTCTCACTCCCTACCCCTGCCCCCAGGTTCTCCCTAATTCCCTTCTAAGAAGCTGCCCCTTCCCTCTGCCTTTGTAGGCTCATTCTCCTCTTAGAGGCTTTGATTTCCAGGAGCATCCAGCCTGTGGAAGACTACTAGCATCTTGGACTCCATCCAAAGTTACTGGGAGTGACTGCTCTGCTGGTCAAGACTCTGATAGAGAATGTTGGAAGATGGAGTTCTTTTGCATACTGTTTTCTGTCAGCAGACCTTGAGGGAAAATATCAGTGTTGGATAATTCGCAACTCATTAGACATGGCCCTCTCTCTTGTTCTCTTGAGCTCCCTGATTTCTCCTCAGGGTTGCAGCATTTCTTCTGTTCTCAATGGCTTTTGCTTTTCTTATTTTTTATCACTTTTTCGTTCCTTCTCAGGTTATAATGAGGGGTAAAATAATCAAATTGAAAATAAATGAAAAACTAATGAGTCTCAAAAAATACCCTCTGGACAATGTTCAATCACAAGGATAGAAAAAGCTGATCTTGAAGCGAGTACAAATCACAAAGAAAGACTCAAAACCAAACTGCGTGTGAAACTGCAAATGGGGCAGTGGGGGGAGCAAAAGGAAAATGCATGACAAATCCACATGAAGTGTCCCAGACAGCTTTTGTCTGCACAGAAATCATTTTATGGGTTTCTCTGCAGAAAAAGGAACAAAAAAAAAATGAAGGAGTTGGGTTCAAAAGATCAAGTTGCATTTTCATTGATCTCAGACTTGTAAGAGCTGCCCCATCAATCACAGTTGCTTAAAAATTCCTATTAATGGCCTCAAGTGCTGGGCTGCCCATATGGTTCATCTTTGTAACATTTGGGCATCTCCCTGGAAGCAGTGTGAGATCTGTCAGTGTCAGAGCCAGACACTCTACGCTCATCCCTACATTCCTGCAAGGAAAATAACTATAACCCCAAGTCTGAGGAGCAATATCCGTTCCAGGACAAAAGTAGAGGATGAAACAATAATAAAAAATTAATTATTTGGCTGTCAGAGATACCGGGGACAATCCTTATGGGTCCCATTCAACTCAAGATAGTCTATGATCCTGAGTTGTGATAGAGAAGGTAGGAATCATCAGTAAGGCCAGGAGGCCCTGAGTTGGCAGGGTCTTTCTGCAGAGAAATCTGCAAGGGGAGAAGAGTATTCACAATCCCTACTCCCTTCATGCTCTTGATTGGCCCCCAAATGGGTCACAGTTTATTAAAAAAGGGGAAATACCCATCTAAACAAGGCCAATGCAGTGTCAGGGAGTGATAACTTCCTCTCCAGGTGGGCTGAGAGTTACATAGGATGCAAAGCTTAAGTGCTGCTCACACTGGGCCACAGATGAACAACGGTCCACCTCCTGAGGTCTGAGCAGATGCAACATGAGTAGTGCTGTGAGAAAAGCCATGTGCTGCAGAAGCAGGAGTAGAGCTGAGATGGCAATGGTGTCAGCCTTGCCTCTTCAGAAAGCCAGCCTTCTGCAGCAAAGGGTTTGCAAGCAGGATTAAAGTTAAACTACTTGAACTGAGGTCTGCCGCTTCCTGCGTGTGCAGGGACCCTCTCCTGTTTCTCATCAGCCTTTGCACACACACACGCACACACCATTCCACTACAGTGAAGCTGTTTACAAGGAACACATACTGAATTTCAGTGCACATTCACAATTTCACACATTTTCACCTAGCCTCCTTTTCCTCAAATGCTTATGCTTCATAGTTTTGAGGGGGAAAGGAAGGTAGCCTGCATTTTCTAGATGTCTTTTTCTTGCTGGTTCTACAAAGTTTCTCTCTTTGTAGCTCCAAGAAACCACTGATTATTTTCTCTTGGACCAGTTTGATCCTGCTTTATGCTCACAGGAGCAAGAACACTTTTTCTGGTGGCTGCCTCAGGATGCCGGCAAGATGCCATAGTCTGTGAAATGAGAAATGGTGACCTCATGAATAGGGGGAGGGAAAAGAGGGGGCGAGACTGAATTTTTTGTTTTCTACATTTAAATCCCATCAGGCTTTATGTTTTCATTTCAAATTCTTTCCAAAACACTGTATCTATTTTCCTCCGAGATGCTATGACCAAAACTACTTCAGGCTTTGCTTCCACTGATTATTTTTTTAAATAGAAAAAATTATTTGTCTTCAAAAGGATTTAAAACTCATCCAACAAAAAGCACACAGAAATAAAAGAAAAAAGAACCAAACATGGGAAGATGCACTGTAGAAACATTCAAGTCACAAAAGAGTTAAAGAAGTTCCTTATACTTGGCCAAGTTAAATAAGACCTGGAGGGACACATGGTTTTTTCCCCAGCACCCCCTGAACACTGGGGTGTGGGCTCATGAAATGCCTAGGAGGCAAAGTTGGCCCCCATTGTGTCTTGTTTAATTTGGCTGCTTGAAGCACTCAGTTTTTTGTAATTTGGCTCTTCCTGCAGCTCTCACACCTTCCTTTGACATAAATGTCCTTCACGTTTTCAACATGCCTTTTCCCCAGCCCTCCATACCATATTGTTTGGACAACTGTCTCTTTCTCTATGTGCACCTACACAAGGCTGCTGGCACAGGGCTCTGCTTATCCACACACAGAGGGAGAGTAAAACCAAACTGAAGAGCACCGTCGGCACAATCACTGTATTTCCAGGGGTGCACTTTTCAGCTCTGCACGCTGGTAAGGGCCCAGCAACTGTGCCCTGGAAATTCCTACTGGCCAGCAGCAGGACTGCTCTGGAGCACATGCAATGATCAGTTTTTCCTGCATGTGCATCATTTTCAGCCTCAGCTGGAAACTCTTTCACCACTGCCTTGCCATGCATCGGTGATAAAATACTAAGCTTGGTCCCACTAAGCCTGGATGTCTGGGAGATGTTGCAACAGCAGCGTGAGAAATGTAGCTCTGACTACTTACGTTTGGCGGTATCAGTCATCACACAGCATGTTCTTCTCCCCATCTGACTTGAATTTTGAGCAATGCTACCTTTAATATAGTACCTAATTGGCAAAGATGGGGACCAGTGATTATTACCAGTTTTGCAATAAATGGAGCAGAGACTGATGTAGGATATGCACGGCTAAGAGCAAGTCTTGCTCAGTTTACTGTCTGTAAAAGAAGGCTACACTGCCTGGACCAGCAAGGGAGGTGAGATCACGCAGTTATCCTCTAGTTGCCTTGGCCATTGAAGTCAGAGAATATCTTTACAAGTACTATCACAAATAGGAGGTTATAGGTATTTTTCTGGCTATATAAAGTAGCAAAAGGTCTCTCAAAAATTAATCAACATAAAATAGAATTCAGTGGGAAACCTGAAATTACGTTTTGTTGCTATATGAAAGTATTTATTGAGACATAAATGCCCAAGTTTGCAGAAAACCAGCCAACTCATTCTCACACTAAAGGAGATTCATCTTCACTTGCAGCATTAGAAATACATTCACCCTAAAGCATCTACCTGTCTAAAAGGGCAGGGCCTAAAGTGGGTGAGAAAAATGTTGGAATGGAAGAAATGCCAACTGCTGAGACCAGACTGTAAGGTTGTGGGGGTGCATCTGTCCATTTCACTGCAGACTCTCTTTCAGGGGCTGCTGGCTCAAGGAACACCATGTCCATGTCTGGAGACAGCATCAAGCACAGAACTCATAATCTTTCCTCTTTACACCACCCAAATAGTCCTAGAAGAGAGGCTCCAGCTGGAATGCCTTTTTGGGGTTGAAACCAGCAGCCAGTAACATTTTTCTTTCCATTATTGCTGTGCAAAATAAAACAAACAAACAAACAAACAAAAAACATTCTAGAAGGAAATCTGGAAAAGTGCAACAAGAAGCCAGGAAATGGAAATAGATGGCTGGACACTCTGGGGTTGTTACAGGCAGATCTGGTTCAGTAAGATTTGCTGGGCTGCAGCTTTGCTGGCCTGGGAGATACGTTAGAAGATGATATTTAGAAATCATAAATAATCTCATCCTATTGCAGCTGTAAGCATTCTGGGAAACATGGATAAAAGTAGTGGAGAACTGAATCAAAGAACCCCCCAGTGGTACAATTGTGGCAACAGCTGAAGAGAGATAAGAAACCCATATATATTATGTATGGATGAACCTCGAGAATTTTTTTATGTTTAGATTCAAGCTCAATTGAAATTATGAGCTCCATTCTTGCCTTGTGGGAGCAACTCATGGATGCTCTCTGTTGTTCCCTCTGTTGTAGAACTGTTGGACTTAAAAATGGAAAATAGCATTAGCACTGGGCATCTAGTCCACAGCCCACCCAGGACTGCTCCTGCAGGACTTTCCTTTGCTTTAGAACTGTGGCTCTCTTCCACAGATAAATTCAGTTTGTTGAGCTACTTTATTTGTTATTCCTCTTGAATTTCACTTTTCTTGTTTTACCTTCTCTTCACAGCTTGGTGTAGACAGTAAGTAAATCATTGGTGAAACTCAGTGTCAAAGGGTATCAAACTGCCCTGAACATATGTCATATCGATTTGTACATGGCTATGGCTGTATTTCTACATATTGATCATTGATGCCAGTACAATGAGTCTACCAACTTAGAACTGAAAGAGACGGACATTGGCAGATCCCTTCACATTAGGTATTACAGCACGCTTATACACTCACAAGATGAATATGACCTAGATATTAAAAAGGAGAAGGCAAAGAACTAAAGTTGTTGAACCTTCACTTCATCTTCTGGCTTTCTTTTCGCTGATGATAATTCATTTGCTTTTGGATGGGTCTTTTATATGTTTCAGGAATAACAGGCATTGAGCTCTCACCTTGGAATCTTGGTTAACTACCCACTCTAAATCTTGGGTGACATTGCTGCAAATGGTCTTCTCCTTCCTCGTTTTGTGGAGCTTGCTAGTAAAGCTTGACTTCTTGGGATTACAGTAAAAGAAATGGCACATACACTGTGTTGTAGTCTGGTTGCCATTCTCCAGTTACTGGATTGCAGGTTTTCTGCTGTTGAGTCATTCATGCTGTGATTTTGGTGAAAGCAACACATTCCTCAGTGTTTACCTGTTTCGCTGCTGTTGTCCCTAGCTATCAGCACAAGCCATTCTTTTAATCCTTGCTGTCATGTTCCTCTAGTGCTTTTACACACATCTTTTTAACTAATCTTAATATTTCTGTATAAAGGACTTTGCATAGCAACATAACATAAACCATGTGCTGGCCCTGGTTTGGATGGATGGTAGGCTGCACTTCAGTTTATGCTGGGCTAATTGCACTGCAACATGTTCCAGCTTTACTGGGAGGGATGGATGCAGGTAATTACATCATGTCTCCAACCGCTGGACTACATTATCTGTTTAATATAACAAACCAACTGCAGTTTTCCATCAGGCTTGTTCCGGGTCCAGTTACACCAGCTTAAAATGCCACTGTATTACTGTGCCATTACATGACTGGACGTTAAGGGAAATGTTCACCTCAGGCAGGAGAGGAATGTGGGGCCATGTCATGCCTCCTCCACCCCCTGATTCTTACAAAGGAAACAGTGGGAGAGCGATGGGTGCTGCAGCATGCCCCTAGTGCTGTCATCTGTGTAGTCTGTAGGGAAATACCCTTCCCAGGCACAGGCACCTTCACTGAGAATGGCTATAGGCAGCCTGTCTTTCTGGCTGAATGAGTGCCACCTTCCCCATCATCCTAAGAGAAGGGTCGATGCTCTCTGCTTACAGCCCCACTTGGGCCAACTCTGTATCTCTGCAGTACTGCTGCACATAGTCAGATGGAAAACAGTCCCCTGAGGTGTACACAGTGCTGGATGCTCAAGAGGAGACATGAACGAGCAGAGCCTAGGACTGCTTGTGAAAGCATCAGAAAGCAGCCCTATAGCAGCAGAGAAGTACATTATCTAGCTAAAAGTCAGAGCTTCCAAAATGCTCAACAAATTTAGAATGTTACTGGAATAAGAACAGCATCGTCAACCAGTGTAAAATTATACCGGCTTCTAATCCTTCTCCCACACCGCATGCAATGAGTTCCACATTGAGTCAGAAAAAGAGAAGGTCAGTGCTCCAGAGATAGACTCTGCTGTTGATCATAGGATCATGCTGTTGATCAGAGATACCTCTGTCACACCTGGGTCCACTTCAAATTCAGTGCTCAGCTTGTGTTTTTGGGGGAGTGTCAAGGGCCTTAAGCAAGATTTCTGCTCAGGGGAGTGTTATCCTGGGAGGATTTCACCTGTACACCTAACTGAACACTAAGTAAACCATTTTAATGTGCTTTAGCCAGTTATTTTTGATGCTGCCCTCCAAACACTGCTGGACTTTTGCTTTGCGCAGTGACAACCAAGGAACAAGTTTACTACTGTTTCCCATTCCACTCTTAGCTTGTTTTTAGTCCTCATAGACAGTCAGTGTGACTGTCACATCAAGTCACATTTGTGTACTTAAAACTTCACATCTTGGGACAGGGAAGCCTCTCTCACACTGGTTTTCCTGTTCTTTTTCAGTCTTGATGTTGAATATTCTGATCCTGAATCAATAAAACACTTCAGCATAAGCTAAGATGAAGGAATGACTACCTGTCTAACCAAGCTTTCTCATTTTACATATGTGCCACATAAGAGCTAAATAAATATGCCTATAAATATGGTCAATAAATGCTCACCCTAAGGTAAATAAGTTTCATACTAGAGGCAATTGGATGGACTAAGGCCTTAGTCAGATCAGGGACAGTGTGCTCAACACCTGAACAGATCACATTGCTGAAGAGCCTAGCTGACAATTTCAAAGCTTTTCCCCATGGATTCCTGCTAAAATGCATGGAAACTGGGATTCCAGTTCTTCACACTAATGTTGAAGGTTGTGCTCTACACCTGTGTTTTGCTTTCTTCAGTGACTGTTTCTTGTGATAATTTTTGACAAAATTCATTTTCTTGTTTTATTCAAAATAAGAAACATGTATTTTGATACTGAGAATTAGCTTGATTTTGTTGAATCTCATTCTATTCTTATCTGAGATACAGGCTCACTAACCAAGAATTAAACGGAATATAGAAGAAAGAGAAACCTAACGTAAAAAACCACCAGAAGGAAATACTGGCTCACACATCACACATTACCTGTAGAAATCATTGCCATAGGATGAAGTCAAACCCAAGAGCACAGCAAACATCAAAACACAGACTGAAGATTATTTCTGAAAGACTCTGAAAGGACATAACAAAGGCTATAAAACTCCCTATTTCAGGGTTAAAACCAGAGGTAAACAGAAGACAACAAGGGGAGGGACAGATTCTCTCTCATCCATAGTCACTCCAACCCTTTTTGGCAGGATCCATGGATAGACACAGTAAAAGCCAGAATACGGTCATACAGACTAGGCACAGAACTGGAAAGTCATAATTTACATCTAGTTTTGAAGGGGCTTCAGCTTCCCCACTACTTTCATTATTAATGTCTCAATCTCATATTAGAAATGTAACGTAGTGCAAATGAAAAACTGACACAACATACCCCAAAATGACATTTAAAAATGGGAAACACATTATACAGTTATTTGCAAGTATTATTTTCTACATTGACTGTGAAAAACTATCCTGAAGAGCTTTTTATTAGGCTTCCACAATCAAAATAACAACCCTAGCTGCGCATAAGACACCCTTTCTGTGAAGAGAGGCACTTTATACATCCCAAGCACTCAATTCTTGAAGTTTCTCGAGAAGATGGAAGTTTTATTTGCATTGTAATATTGCCTAGATTTCACAAGTTAGCAGAGTGTCTTCATTTCCTCTGTTGTGCAAACATGCGGGACAGTACTTGGAAATGCCTGTCTCCAGAAGATCGCCGAGGAAGTCTCATAGACAGAGAAAAACACAGAGGGAACAATTGCAAAGATTTATTTAGCGCATTCTGTGCTTGGCACTTAGAAACAGAGTTCCGTGCATAGGGCAAATCTTTATACACCTTTTTCTTCATACATATTTTACATACCATTTTTATTGCCCTCTTTTATATTCATAATATTGAATCCCCCACTAGGCATATAAATACATTTATCTACAACACCTCACAACAAATCTCAATAATATCTGTTTTCTGTTACTTGGTATTTGCATTTCCACACAACTTAAATGCATAACTTGCACCAAGCTACAATTGTTTTTTTATTTTTAAAGGACTTGAAGAAAAAAACATAAAACAGAAAAGAAAGATGTCAAAAGGCAATGATCTATTTGGTTAAACAGAGATCATGTGGCAGGTGGGAGGCTGGCAAATAGTCAACCTCACTGTTACTGAAATACTAATGGTTTTCTATGGCAAATCTTGCATGCAAGGCCAGCTGCACTTCCAAAGAGCAGAGCTCTCTTTCTTATTGCTCTTCCCTATGAGCTCAGTCTGTAGTTTCCTCCCATTGGGTTGAGTGCTATGGGTCACGCATTCCCCACAAAGGCTGTCATCCATTTGGTTTTGGTGCATCACTTTGGGTCACATCAACAGGAGCTGAGCTCCTCTCTCCCCCATGCATCTTTCCAAAGAGCAGTCCACTGCTTATGTCTGAGCCTCACTTGAGAGTTAAACCTTTTCTTTCTCTTCTCTCTCTCCCATGTCCATCTGCAGGCTGGGTGCTGGTATGCCTGACCATCACAAAGAAACTGTCAGTCCATGGTGAAAATGCAGAAACCTCTTTGGGAGATGAAGATCCAGCCCAGCAGCACCATTCCTGTGCTACAGTGGCAGAAGGACCCAAGGGCCACTGTTCGCTTCAGGAATGGGCTGAGTTATTCCAGCAGCGAGGAACGGTCACAGAAAGGGGAGATCTTTAAAGCCATGGGCAGTGCAGCTTCAGAAGACGAAGCCTTGTAAAGACTGCCTTTCTTCAACACCTGGAGGAGACAGCACAGGGGCATGGCTCCCTTGACACTGAGAGCTCACACTAGCTGAGAGTTAATGCATAAACTGTATATTCAGATGCTTCTCTCCAGCTTCTCATTAAAGTCATGCCCTTCTCTCTGCAATGTCCAGTAAGAGCAGGCACTTCATGCCAGGTCTGGAGGCCCTGGACTACAACAAGCTGTGTTGGCTGTCAGTCGAGGCTTTCCACAGGGTTCTGTGGCACACACCTAGATGACTTATGTTCTTATTTATCATTACAACACTAGTTCTACTACAAGTTTGAAGGCAAAAAGGTACTGGGATGGGTTTATCCCTGGAAACAATGAAGGTCCAGCTGCCTTCAATGCCAAGGATAGGCATGGCTTGTTAGACCATGTGCACAGACATCTGTGAGGAGGAGCCCTGAACCGCACCGTACTGTCTGTTGTCACAGGCGTTGGCTGCCTGCTGGTTGCTAGAGGGAGGGCTGATCATGTGCATCCCGTGATCCATCCCTGTGGAAAGGTATTGCCTCTCTCCAAAGGCCCCGCTGGATGGGGAAGAGCAAAGTAAAGTGCTTTGGGAGGTGGTGAGTTTCTCTGGGCTCGCCGCCAGCCTGGGGGAAGCAGGGAAATTGTATCCATAGAGGTTGTAAGGGTTGTGCAGGGAGAAGGCGTTGTAGGAGCTCTGCTGCATGTGGCCACCACCAAACATGTGTGAAGAAGAGGAGGTGGAGGCAGGGTTGCCTGCTTGCATGACATACTGGAACTGGGAGCTAGGGAAGGATCCCAGCTGGCCGCTGTACGCCTCCATCTTGCTGTTGCTGGGCAGGGAGGAAGGAGCCGGCATTCCTGAGATCAAGGATGGAGTCCTCTGAGGCATGAAGGTTTCGGAGGGCTGCGAGGCAGAAGCGGTGCCACTCTGGAGCCGGTTGTAGCCGCTGTCACTCAGCCCTGGGTAGCTCTGCAAGGCAGCCATGTTGCTTCTGGCACACGGGGGATAATCAGACAGGTTGAGGTTGCAAAGCTGACTCTCCCGGCAGCCCACGTTGAAGGTGTTGGGGGCCAGATGAAAGGCTGGAGGGGAGCAGGATGGAGAGAGAAGGTGAGAGGAAGCAGATGGTGATGGAGTGCCCGTGCTGGAGGTTGTCGGGGAGGTGCCTGTGCTGCCTCCTGCAAAACAAAACACATGGGAGGGTGTTCAGACCCCGGGATCACATCTGCACAGTGAGATTGTCTCATTAAAAACCAGCCTAGTTTAATAAAGAAACAGGGGTGGTAAAATGGCTGCTGGAAAACTCTGCCTTTCTTGGCAAGGGCACTCACTTTATTAATAGCATCCCTTGGTCTTTCCTGCTGCTTTTTTGTTATGACTTTGTTTTTCAGCAGAGGTTTTCTTCCCTTTTGAAATAGGAGAGGGAAGCAAGCCTGCCACAGAGTAATCCAAGGCAGTGGGAAAAGCCGTAAGGAAGCACTGCGCTCAGTCAAGCAATCTGCCATCTTTAGGCATGTTTATCCTTCCTTTTTTGGGGGTGGGAGTCCTTTCCCCCATCTCCTGGTCTCCGGGAAGACCACCAGTCAGTGAGGTGTATGGCCCCACTGCAAACATGCTTCATCACCCACACAGGGGGCTTTCAGGCTGAAAGTCTGTTGGAGTTCTGAATTGTTCAACAGTCTTTTCGGGTGGCTCATGGTGCAGCAGTATTGATTTAAGCCAGAAGTAACACCAAAATGAGGGGGGAGGACACAGGTTCAATCTATAGCCTGTTCCATGGAGCAGAGAAAGGGGATCTGTCAGGGTTTTCAGTCATGTGCTTTAACTTTAAAAAGGATTCCATCTGCTGCATTAGTGGTGTTAACAAAACATTGACATACATGCATGTAGGTGGTATCAATGTATTATACAATATTTAGGCAATGAATGATAGAAGTTATGATTTTGCACAGCAGAGATGTTCATATATTCTGACCCGGGAAAACAATACTGCATAAAACTACCAAGAACAGTAACAAACTGAAAGGAAAGGAAGTGATGTGAAGAAGCTGATGGCACAATTTTGAGCTTAAGAAGAGATTATTTATAGATAAGATTTGGAATTAGAAGAAGCTTCCTGAGTCGACCAGGAAAATCAGTTCTGTGCTTAAGTGAATGCAGTTTTCTGGTGTGAAATATTTTTGTTTTCATGGGAATGATTCTCTGCATGAGAAGCCATTTCTGCATTAGGGGAGCTAACACTGAAGACTCTTGTAAAAGGAGCCAAGAGGTGCTGGTGAAGAGATCTGATGAGGGGTTAAGGAAAACCAGAGGAACTAGACAGACAACTCATGAGACAGCATTTTCAAAAAGCTGGAAAATGATAGTTGAGAGGCAAAGGGACTAGAAAAGAGGGTGTTAGACTGGGCAGCTAAAATGTAACCTAGGCAGAGACTGCACATAAAGAGACAGTTTTCCCTTGTGTCCCTTTGTGGGGAAAAAAAAATAAAAAAAAACAGGGTTTTGATACCAGTCTAGGTCTATTGCAATATGGGAGGAACTGAGTGCTGTGCTGCTTGATGAAAAGAGAATAGGTGATGCTAATGGTTAAGAAATGCACTAGAAAGACAGGCTCTGTGTCGATATACAATGGTAAGAATGTAAGTAAGATTATATTTCTTTCTAACACATGAAGATCAAATAGAATGGGATGTTAGAGTGAAAATGTAACCTTGAGACATTAATAAACTTTGGGATTTTTTAATTAAATTGAAACAAGAGTCAATAAAAATGAAACCAAGCCTTGGGTGAGCACAGCCTGGAGTGGCTGCCATTGACCCAGGATGGCAACCCATCAAGAAAACACAGATTTCTGTGTTGCTAAGTCAAAGCAGTCTTTTCCAATATCAGCCATGAGTAGGAATGTTTGTTGCCAAGCCACTGACTCCTTTTGCATTCATTCAGAAGCATAAATGAGGAGTATTGCATCAAATCTCCATTAAAACCTATGAGAAAATCTGAAGTTTCAAACGACATCATGGACCCTCTGTATTCCCTTCTCAACGTCACTGAAATGCTCAAAGTTGCTAGTGACATTTAGCTCCAGAGTTCAAAGACTTTTTGTGTGAAATTCTAGTTCAGCTTTCATTTTAAAAGGCAGATTTCCTTAGCTCATTTAAAGTCTCTGACAAACAACCTCTGGCTAACTTTTTTTTGTGGTAAATTGGTACCTCCTCAAGCCTTTCTCTCCATCTTTCTAGTACAGGCTGTACTGCAGCAGGGTGAGCAGAAGGGAACGTCTGCCTCTAGTTTCATTGCAAAGTCTTTTTTAGTTGAAATTGCTGATAAAGGTGAGACTGAACTGAGGTAAATGACTATAGGCACACATTTTCCTGTTAGCCCTGCACTGAAGAGGGTAACTCCAACAGAGAGGGCAGGCAGACAGCTGAGTTCGTATATCGCCACTTAGCTGTCAAAGCCCAAAGTAGAGAGGTCACATAATCACAAAAGAAATAAAGCACAAAGTGAGATGTATTAAACCCACAGTAATCCTGCACTTGATTCTTTACACCACATATTTCATGAACAAACTTCAGATGGTGACTTACTTGCTGACAGAGCCTGGAGAATAAGTAAAAATACATATGTATATATATGAGCATTTAATGATCTGTTTGAAATAAAATACATAGAATAAATGATTAACTGCAATGTCTTCATTTCGGTCTTCCTTTACCCTGTAGTTAACCTTCCAAAACTATGCAGAAGGAAAGCATAGACACCAGTTACCTCAAGCATTAGGCTTTAAAAATCTGCTAAGGAGTTATGATCAAGTCATACCCATAACTGTGGCTTTGGATCCAGAGAGTAAAAGAGACCACTGCTTGGCAATTGTGTGAGTTGCTTACTGGTTCCAAAACTGAGAACTGCACATTTCAGGTTACTCCCAAAGAGGGACTGAAGTGATTCTGCTCTGGAGTATCCCTATTTGCAGACCAGCAGAAAAACCCTGGAGCAACAACACAGCAAGTAGGAAACAAAAGAATTGAGATGTTTTTTTCTTTTTCTCCATAACTTTAAAATGATGAGGAGGTGAGAGATCTACCAACAGAAGCAAATGCCAGACCTGACAACTCTCATTCAAGAATGCTTTGCTGCCAATGCCAACCACAAGGACAAGATGCACCACGCTTCTGCTGCAACAGAGCAGAGCACAGAAGTTCCTGATCATTTACAGAATAAACTTTACACCTTTAAGAGGAACAGGAAACAGTACAAAGCAAGGCCCATCTCAGTTCACTCTCTTCAGAAAGCAAATGGCTCCATTCTGTTCTGAATGATTATTTCTTATCCATCTTTGCTGGCAGCAGTAAGTATGGACCAAACACAACCTGGACTTTTGCTGTAAGTTATAACTTGGACTGTAGTTGTTACAAAGTCAGCCAAATACCCCTAGAGATGGCAGCAAGCCCAGCAAGTATATCCACTCCATACTACAGTCTGTGACACACAGATGTGTATGTCGTTTTAATGGGAGGCAGGGATACAAACCCATCTAGTACATAAGGCTATGTTTAGGTCTGGTTTAAGTCAGCTGAAACCACATTTAAGCAAGAGAAAATCAATCCCTCAATAACTCTCCTCCATTCCTTTTCTCTACCCATTGTTCCCTCTGGAAATAGTTGCGAACACCAACAGCATTTACCAGCAGTGTCACAGTACCTCTCACCTCCACGCTTACCATGATTCCAAAGTGATTAATTACTATTGCATCCAGTCTCTAGATCATTTCTGGCCCTGCATACATTAGTCCTACACATGTGCAGTTAGCAAGTCACATTTATATAAAAGGTTCATAACCTCAAAGTCTCCTTTTTTGCATCTGAACCCTGACCTGCATGGCAGATGAAATTGTCTGTCCTCACAGTGTCCTGCCAGTATGTCCAGGGCTTAGCCAAGCCCAGGTGCCACCCTGAAAGCAGTCTGCTCTTTGTCTGGGCATAGAAGTGATAACAAGTGATAAGATTACCTTATCAAATGGACAGGAGCATTTCTAAAGAGGGGAAGTAGAGAATAATCTAGTGCAAGAAAGGTTAAAACTTGCAAACTGGACTGAAAAGTAAGAAATTGTTGGTCAGGAGGGAAAGTGGGAAAATAAGAATGAAATCATGGTGAAAGACAGGGTGATTCTGTGGAGAAGGTGGGATGTGAAGGCAAACCTTCTTCCTCGTGCCAGCAATCCCTCTTGTAACCTGATGTGTAGAAGTGCTGGTTGCGGGCCAGTGTCAAATACATGCCCACGAAGATTAGGGAAGAAACTACAGCTTCTCATCTGCATATAAATAGGAACTGCCATTAAAATATCACCTCAAGCAGCTTATGACTGGTCTTTCTTTTCTGTCATCTATGTCCTTCTTGGTAATGGTGCTGTCTTTCCATATGTTTCAAACAGGTCCTTGCTTTTGTTTTTTACCTAGACTGAGCTTGTGTTAATGACAATTTCAGAGTCAACTGCAAATGCAAACATACCCATTCTATGGGTATGATGTGCCATAAAAGAAGGGTCTATTGTCCTGAAACATCCAGCATGCCAGAGCATCTGAAAGGCAACAGGGACCTCTCCCACACAGGGCAGGTTACATTCAGAACTAACACTGAAATGCAGATGGAAAACACATTGCCAGCAGACAGTGTTAGCCAAGGGAGCTTTCTGGAAACAGGGAAATGGTGGGAGAGCATCAGTGCCAAGGGAGTCTGAAGTAATTGTGCATGGAAAATTTTCCGGGATCTCTTTTACGAATGACACTACAGTAGTCAGTTGACCCACAACTTATCCCAACCTCCTTTATCTGAAAGGAACACATAAATCATACTTTGTACTCCGCTGCAGCATATTTTCCTTGCTAGTGTTTCCAGGCATCAGTTGCTATCACCACCTGTGGTACCTCTGTAGAAACCTCTGAGTCCTTGAAGTCCTTGCTTAGGGCAGAGGAGGAGAGCAAGCTGAAGCTGAAGTCAGGGCAAGATACCTGAACATGAGTGCTATGCCCTGTGCAATGGCAAAGACTCATCAGACAGACAAGAGCTTTGGAGCAGTCTGGGCAACTTGATCGTTGCCATTATCTGACCACATCTGCAGCCTGCAGCTCCTAGCATGGTTGGGCTCAGACAGTGATGATCTGGTATTCACTGTCTCTTAAGAGCAGATGTGGCTGAACATCCTCCAGGCTTGTACCTTGACTTTCTAACAAGGATGGGAACCACAAGTTGATTTGTCTTAAACTTTTACATCTTGATGAGTCAGGCAGCACAAAGTTATTCTTTGAGTGCAAATTCTTCTTAAACAGCTCAGCCCGCCTCCACCTACAAGCTAGCTTAGTTTATCATGGCCACAGATAGGAGCTGCAGGTTCAGCATGGCCAGCCGATGGTCTGGGGGCTGTACTCAGCCCAACAGAACAGTGTCTAGCCCACAGCCACCATCTCTCACCTTCAGACGTGAGCAGGATGTACCATAAATGCCAGATCCTTGGGAGTGATAGGTGCACAACCTCACTGATCGGTCTCCTGGAGGAGACAGAGCCCCTCTTCGGACACATGCCCAACACGCTGGTATTTCCATGGTGTGATAGACATGTACCTGAGCACCTGATCGCACAGGAAAGAGAGGCTGTGGCCACTAGTCGTTCATCTGACTCACGGCTCTCCTCCTAGCTCTTGACTTGAGTGAATAAGCCCTCCTGAGAGACAGTTTATATTCACTTGGGCACAGAGCCATGCTAATGCAGCTCTCCAGCTTTCCAAATGGAGCTGGCTGGGAGCTGGCATGTGTCTGGCCAGCATGGAGCATTAGACAGAGGATTCTGTCCATGCAGATGTACTCTAAGTCACTCCTGAAGTGTCTGATTTCTGTGAAGACTCTACAGATATGTACACATATGTAAAGGTGCTTTCTAAAGCATGGAAGAAAGCAACTCCTACCATTTTTTTGCAATGGTCTGCCATTAGACACAATGGTAAGTAAATGTGATGGCATTCACACAGGAAACCAAATTTGCAAAGGGTAAAATCCCATTCCTGACCTGTGCACTTGTACATGCATGCACCCTAAGTATGGCTTATGACACTTACTCCTTGTCTTACAAGTTACTGCACCCCTGGTTGCAGAACAAAAATCAAGTATTTGCCCAGAGGTGGAAAACTAAGACAGTAATGAGGGAGGGTTTGTGCAGATTGCCAGGAGACCTGACTGATAGACTATGAGGCCAAGTGGGTGCCACTGTAATCATCCAATCTCATGTCCTTTAAGAGGCAGGTCTAGCAGAAGCCTGGACCAATTTCTGCTTCAAGCAGCCTATGCGTCAGTCCTGCTCGACACCCACTTGCATCTAAATGCCACAAAATCAGTTGTCATTCTTGCTCTCATATATCACGACATCTTTTGCCTTGCAAGTATAACTGGAAGGCCAAGGTCTCTTTTCTCATTCCTAGCTTTCCAAAATTCAAGCCTAAAACCTCCAGAAGGACTAAAAGATGCTTCATCGCACCCTTCTTGTGCCCTCACTACCCTTCTGAGTTCTCTCTTCACCACCTGGGAAAATTAAACAGCTTTGATGCCTTTTCTTTGTCCTCTCACTAAGCAAGGGCAGGGCCACCTGGTGATGTGCTGGATCTTCTCTTCATTCTTTCCCCATTCCAAGGAATGAAAAAATCCCACTTTCATGGGAATGAGAGCCATTTCTGCCTTCACAGAGTGTAGCTGCCTGTTTCCTCTCTAGAGCCTTTGGCCAATTATCAAATTATGAATCCGCTGGTAAAATGTTTAAAAGGCCCAAATGAGACCCAAAATCTACCACAAGCCAAATTTCTGGGTTGGTAGAGGAAACATAAAGACTGCTTTGTAGTTCTTTGGGCTACAGCTCACAGAACACAAAAGATGCTTACAGCAATAGATTTAAGGGTGAAAGTATGTAAGTATGGCACAAAAAGAACGAATGAAAGGAAATTTTATTTAAGGTTAGTATATTACAGAGAAAGACCTTTCTTATAAATTTGCCTCACATTTCTCACTGGAATTAATGGTAGATCTATAACAACTCAGAATAACACTTTACTTCCCTTTAGCTCTTACAGATTTCTGCAACACAAACTGAGCAGTCAGAAAGTTAGAGGTAAAACCTGCCTCAGTCATCCTCCAAGATAAAGTATCTTGAAGCTCTAATGGTAAAAACCAACCCTTTTTTTCTAATGTGGGCAAAAAGTATAATTTGGGATGTCTGATTTCCCATCTATATCCAGAGCAAGAAGAGGGCTTTCCCAAACAGTAAGAGACAACATCCCCTTCCCAGTCCCCCCAGTCTGTCTTTAACACAAGGGTTTCTGCTCCTCATACAAGCACATGGTATTATTGTCTCAGAAGGCCTGCTGGACATTATTTTTTATCTTCTTTGCAGACAGTTGCAATGTGGCATGAGCTGTATATCACCTCCTTCAGAAATGCCTCCTGTTTCCCTTCTTCAAGTACAGACAGATGAAACCAGTTTAGGCACCTACTTTAGTGAAGAAAATAGCTCATCGGTAGTAACTGTGCACTGTCCCTCGTGCCTACAACCATCAGTTGGGCACAGACATTGACAATGGGGTCATGTAATGAAAGCTATCCAAGGAGATGACACCGAATGAAAGCAGGATGCAGAAAAGGACTCCTTGTGGCACAAGTCCTTCAGAAAGGCACAACAGAAGCTGCTGCAACTTCACAGCCAAGATTAACTGAAATCATGGCAATTTCTTTGGCGGTGAGAGAAGTAAACTGAATTGCAGACCCCTCATGCCAATCTTGATGGAATCTGCTTTGGGCCAACACAGGACCTGGAAGCTCCAGCACATTAAATGATTAAAAAATAGGATAAACAACTATAAAACCATAGAGGCACTGTGGGTCAGAATTTCTGAACTGAGGGAAAAGGTCGCAGTATTGTGGCAAGCTCAAAGCACATGCATTTTCTATCTGTAACAAAATAATGTGCTGCTCCGAGGAAATTATGCAAATCTTCAAAGTGTCATTGCCCTCTCCATACATTTATATGACATATGATCACCACCCCCATGAGATAACAGACATTTAGGCTTCAGTAATTAGAATTCAGCCTAAACACCTCCCTGGTGTAACAGAATGCTTGGGGCTTCTTTCAGGTCATCAAGGAGCACCACAGAATTCGACTCTCAGAGCCTCGTGTCACATCTGGGAGGGTATTTTAGCCTTTCTCTGTGAAAGATGAGACTTTGAAGCACCAGACATGCCCATTCCTTAAAGAAAAACTGTCTGCAGCTCAGCCAAGAAGAAGCTGGAACAGTTTGTTCCCTGTTGCTTCATTGAAATGAGGCAATCTACAAGCCATTTGAAGAATGCAGCAGAAACCAGCTCTTGATCCCAACTACTCTGGCAACAACTGCTCTGTTTCCAATCTCCTTTTCAAGGTCAAAAGAATCAAGAAGGTAATTGAGACCAAACCCAGGTATCTGACCTCTGCCAATAACCTAGACCATTCACAATTGATTTCGAAAGGGAAGCAGCATCCAGATTATCCTGGTGGGATTGCTGAGAGAACTGATGGCTGCTGTCAGGAGGATAGTGGCCAAGCACATGTATTTGTAGGTTGTTCATCCTCCTTTGACATCAGCAGCTCCGCTCTTTTGGGAGACACTATTTGGGGATCTGGGATCTCAGATAAACTGAAAGGCTTTTAACAGTCATTTGCTTCTTTCTGCCTCCAGGCACCTGTGATGCCTTCAGATGATGTTCTGGAGGGCTCAGTCTTCCCTTGACACCAATACAAATTTGTGCATCCACAATATTGTTTTCAGATGGATGCAATGAGGACAGCTGTTTAATCACCACCCCCAGCACAGAGAAGAGTATTATACCAAAGAAGACATTAGTAACAAGCAGTACAGATAAACTTTGGCAAGACAGAGGTGTTGCCTGCCCACAAAGGGTAATGTTTACAGACAGGGAAGCTGCAAAAGCAGCAACAGCTCAGCTCAGGGTTACCGGTCTCCCACCTGCTGATGTGTCCATGCAGCGCAGGGTCTGTCTGCGCACATCGCTACTACAAGAAAACATTGTTCCCTTCCAGCAGTAAATGAGAAGATTGAACCTCTTCCACAGGGAGAAGAGGGAGCCTTTTGTGCAGATCCTTTCCCTTTCAGAGGGAGGCCAGTTTGTACACACACGCTGCTTGAGAGATACGAGCATACCTGCCGCTACAAGAGGTACCCACTGATAACAGAGATAGCAACAGATGTCTTACTGGCAAGAACCATAACCCTCTTTGCCTCCAGCAGACAAATTTACAGCTCTTGATACTAATCTCAACAACCACTAATGACAATTTTGCAGACTTGTTAAGAGGTGGCCTCTCTACCTCCGGTCTCCAGTCCAAGATCAGAGTAGATGCTCAAGCTGATGGAGAACGTGTTGACTCTACTGACAGCAGTTGGTAGAGTCCTCACCAAAGGCATTTCTTCAAGTAAAGAAACCCCATTTGAATGGAAAGCTACCTTTAGAACTCACCAATCAAAGCTGTTTGACTCTTGTGGATTTGCTATGGAGGTATCAAAGCAATAATCTAACGATTAAATAAAATTTTATGCGCTGCAAACCTGCTGTTATACCACATTGTGACTCTCATACTGCTCCTGAAATTCTGCTTAGGAGGCAATTCTATTTACCAGCTGCCTGAATACCTTTGAGTTTGCTTCTTGCATAAATCATCAGCTTCTATAACAAGGATCAGATACTAATCGCTATTCTAGTACTGTCACAGCACCTTTCTAGTCTCTATGTCCTGGCAAAACCTAACAACAGTCACTGACAGTGACCTACTCATCACAGTATTTTGTGGGAAACTGTGTATCACAGGAGCCAGCAATGGCCTGTTTTACTCTTGGAAAGTGACACAATCCAGAGTTATTGGAACTCTTATTTTCTTTTTCCCTCCTCTCTTCTTTTTATTCTCTTATTCCTTGTTAAAACCAAGAACCTGAGCCACAGATTTTTAATAATGAGAATCTGGATGAGGTTCAATCTAAATTTTGAAAATATATTCCAATTAAAGACTTTAATAGATTCTTGGCTTTCCCCACATCTCTTTGCCATGTGTATTCAATAATCCCAAGCCTCCTTTTTCCCTAGTAGGAAGTAAACTGCAAGGTGAGTGACATCATTCTCCAGAAGGTCAGCCTTTCCTGGACTGCTGTTTTCTGAGCATTTCTTGCAAAGATTTTGGTCAGGGCAACTTCTTTTTTTGTCCAAACTGGCTGCAGATCTGCTGTGATCTTGTCAAACATGATGCATGCCCTGGTAAAGCTGCTACTTTTGGATTTCCTGCTCCAAAAGAGAGGGTTTGTTCTCAGGCCAGAGGGTTTCACTGACAGAAACAGCATATTCTGCCCCTTGCTATGGTGATCACTCAGGCCAGAGACCTTCAGAGACTTACTGATCTGCTTTATTTCAACAGCAACACATGCAAGTACAGCTTATGGACCACTAGAGTCAGCCGCATGAGGCATGTGTGACTGGATGATATCAGGCTTTCCAATTTGTGTGGCAGCTGAAAGCTGTCATTGTGTAGATTAGGAAGTTATTTAATCCTTGTATGAAACAGCTGCATCCAGTGCACCGAGTATCTATTTGGTGTGTCACTGTGGCCCTTGCTCAACATACAGCTTGGGACAAACAAATAAGCGTTGCGCTAGGATGTATGTTGAATGGCAAAAGGGATAATGTGGAAAAAATTATAATACTTTTAGATAATTGTATCATGTGGATGCATCTGGAATACTCTGTGCAGACTTGGTTTTAAATAAATTATTAAGGATCTGGAAAACTTCCCACTTGAAAAGACTGATACTATTCACTGTAAGAAGCACAGAAGAGCGACATAAAACCTTATAAGATAGTTACATGTATGAAGGTGGATGAGGGAGAACTTCTGTTCTCCTTATCTCAACACATCACAAAATGGGATGAACATTCAGTTAGAGTAGAAAAATCAGAGCCACTTGAACGAAGCACGTTCCACACATTTGTGTCATAAAAACATGGAAATGGCAGTCATAAATGTCTGTTGAGGATGGGTAAAACAAGCTGCCATTCATTCTTCTCTCTGCAAGATAGTATAAGCTGCAACAGTTTTGTACTTCATGCTTTTGATTAACTATGAAAACTGAGTTTCCATTCTCAGGCATCTTCTCCATCCGACAAATTATTATACCTTTTTTTTTATGCTCTGAACCTTCTTTAATCTCTTTCCACCCTTTAAAAATACATGCTGTAGAAGACCATGTTGTAATGACAGTTTGCAGCTAGGAAACTGTGTCCAGACTTTTCATTTACACAGAAGATGGCATGTCCCTTTTTATCACAGTATTACTTACACTGTCCCTTGCTTGTGCAGTGGCTTATCTACCAAGACCTCCAAATTCCAGTCAGTGCCAACACTTTCTACTTTCTAGCACACTCAGTGGGTACATTTGTACCACATTTCGTTTCTAGAGACATGATATTGTATTTGGATGAACCAAAAGCCGTGTTTTGTTTGAATGCAGGCAGGTTACCAAGCAATCTCTTACTGCCCTTCATACTTTTGTCCCCATCATTGCTGACCACTTTGCAGTTTTATGAGATTTGTTCCCTTTAGCAGCTACACCGTTAGTTCTGGACAAGTTAGTACTGGAACCAGTCTGCAAAGCAACACTGGGGCTGTCCTTACTGAATAGGGTTTTCACAGTTATCACATCAGTGTTGAGATGAGTCAGTTACTCATTTCTTACCATACACTAATGTTAACTTTTCCAAGCTGGCATGTGTGGCAAAAAATTAAGTGCTCTCCGAAAATCCATCTCTCCTATGCAGTTATTTCTATCAGTCAAACCCCCAACCTAAACAAATAATTCAGGTGGATTTGTTTGACAAAACTGTTTTGGAAAAGGCAAATAACACTTTCATTTCATTAAAAAATTACCAAGTGACAAAACAAGCGCTAAGAATCTGTAGCAATCCATAGCACAGAAGAATCTAGCTGGAATGCAACAAAAACACCAGATTTGTGCTGCTGAAGTCCCAGGCTTCTGCCCCAGAAAATTGTTTTTTTTTTCTACCACAGTGAAGGAGACTCACCTGTAGAAAATCCAGACTGAATTCCATAGTTCCTACAGGGAAACTGCTCCAGGACTTCGCCAGGTTTCATATAACTGGAGCCTATTGCTTTTTCCCTACACCACTGACAGCATCTTATTTCAGTACTACTATGTACTCTTTCACTTCTCATCAGGTTGAATAACCATAACTCACTGACAATGTTTCTTCCTAGGCACGTGGCCACTTTTACTGCTCCCATCTTTTCTCTCTGTAGTTACGCGTGCACTCCTCTTAAGCTGCAGTGGACACATCCAGTCCCAGAAGTGTCCTGTAGCCCCAGTGCAGTTGCCCAACTAGAAATTCAAGAGATAAAATGGAGGCTTACAAGTCCTCAAATGTTCATTCAAAAAAGCCACATATTCACCCAGGTTTGGAGACAAAATCATGACCTGGAATTAAAGTGTCTGTTTACTAATATAATACCCTAGAAACTTCTGATTCATAAATATGCCCTAACTATTCTAGGATTCTGTGCAAGGGTATGAGATAACAGCATGCAGCTCTGAGCACTGAAGCTTCAGATGGAAGAGAGGGGCAAAGTCCCAGGGAAGTCACTTCCATGAAACAACTGGCTAGAGCTCAGAGGATCCAAGATGCAATAGCTTATGCTGAAGTCAGCCATTAAACACCAGTGATTCACTTACCTGTCACACAGTTCAAGTGCTAGAAAGCAAGGAGATGAAGAGGTATGGGCACAATACAGTCTGGTTATCTTACGTTTGGAGGGAACAATCACATGTGGCTTAAAGCCATCTCAGCATTTCTTGCTCTGACAGCAGCTCCAAAGTCTCCAGACCAATATATTTGTGCTCACCTTTGGGGCCTGTCCCAGCAACCAGAAATTAAACTAGACTGCTTGTACCTTGGTTTTGCACCTATTGCTGCAACCCAGGGATCATCTTATTACAGCAGCCACTGGAGAGGTGAGCACTATGATGGAGGGAATATTTCCGATTCATTATCTTGAGATCATTTTGCGTGACTAAATGCAGACCTTGAGTGCACCGTTTTGTAGCGAGCTGTTAAGTTTTGACAGTGATCTGTGGACACAACTTTCATAAAGGGCTGCCCCTAAGCCTAATGGTCTGTGGTGCAGTGGTGGTGGTCTGCCCAGAGCCGGATGGTCACAGGGTACTGGCTTGCTTCCTTGTTTTTCAGCTGCCAAACTATATTAAAGCTAAAAATACATTGAATATTTTCCTTTCCTAATATTACTTTACCACGTAAGCAATAGCTGGACTTGCCATTAGGATGTTATCTGATCAGCAATGGGAGGGGAGGGGGTGACACAGAGGAGGAAGGCTGCCTCAGCACTGTGACCAAGAGAGAGGCTGTTATGTTTCTATTTAGGTGGGTGATGAAAACCCCTCTGAATCTCAGCTTTAACCCATTTCTGACCACAAGTGCTCCTCAGCACAGGCCCCTGAGTTTGTGCACGTCTTCCTCTGCCCCATTGCTGCACTGTGGTTGTGTAAAGACCACTCATGGGGAGTCTAATGCAGCCAGCAAGAGTGTGCTCTGTCCTCCTCCGGTGCTGTGCCACCAGAAAATGATTGAACAGGTGACCTGGGCTCTGGGGTGTTGCACAGGGAGCTGGGGTGAGTAATGGACAACCAGAAGATGTTTCTGTGCTGGATTCCCTTCTGATTCTGCCCTGGGGATAGGCAGATGCAGCAGCCAATGCTCCTCTCCCTCTACAGGAGACCATGCCATCCCTACGATGGATTGAAGGTCTAGAGGGAAGTTTTGGGGTGACATCAAGTTCAAGTATGAGAGGCTGGAGAGTTTGCTACACAGGTCATGCATTTGATTTTGAATGTTTAACCTCATAACTATCACATTTGAACATGGGTTTGGATTATCTCTTTTCTTGCATGTATATTGGAATAAAAAAAGGACCAGGCTGCCCTGATACCTCTATTCCCAGTGTTTTTTTAACTAGAAATAACTACAGTTAAGTGAATGGGGAAGTCCTATCCCTGAAAAAAAAAAAAAAGGAGTAGAGTAACACAGCCTGAAACTAGAGATGAAAGCCCTACTTAACAAATGAGAGATGTAAAGGGCAGAAGCTACAAAAAGACACAGCATGAGCAAGCGGAAAATGCTTGGCCTACCTAATAATTCCTCCCAGACTCATACTAACAGAAAGTTTCTCCAGCAAAGCCACTGAATTTTGAAAGCAATGTGATCCTGGGGAAAGCACATTTCTGGTCTTCTTTGCTTTGTGTTTTCACACAAATGGCAAATGTTAACCGTAAATGGAGAACAACATGTCTGGTATGCTGGAGCCTTTCCTCTCTGTGCTCTCTTCACACTTAACTCATGCTGTGTACTTGGGCTGGTTTGCCTAGCCCTATGCTCTATCCTGCTCCTCCTTCTGTCTCTTGAACTCCAGCTCTAGCACTGGGGATGCCAGGGAATGAAGCAGCTCCATTGTACTTCATCGCACTATTCTATTCTATGATTCTGTAAGGCACTGCCTGTCCACCATTTCCATCCATCCTCTCTCCTCTTCCACAGCAGTCAAGGGCTCAAGAAGGTATCTGACATGCCCATTCTAGCAGCAGGACGCACAGCAGAGCACACCTTCTTGTGCCCTTTCTACAGCTCTTTTCATGCCTTTTGCTCACTCACCTTGCTGCTTCTGCATGGTAGTGAAGTCTTCAAAGGTGAGAGTGCGCACAGGAGGCCTCCAGAAGGCATAGGTCTCCATAATGGCTTCCAGCCCCGTCCTGTGCAATGAAAATAAAACAAGCAGAAAAGAATGTCAGTTGGCAAGGGTATTGACAGTGGGGGAAGAGGGCTCCGACCTCATTTGACAGGCTGCCAGCAGCCACCAAAAGGTCACCTTGGCATCTGTGAATTCCTCAAGCAAGCCTTCCAGCACAGGTCACCGGAGGAAAGTGCAATTCCCCAAGTGCAGGATTGCGAAAGTTCTTACGAGTCTCTTGGAACCTTTTAAATCTTTTTATATTTAACAAATATCCCAGACTTTATGCATTGCAGGGGACACATGACTGCCAGATCCTTAAAGCATACTTTATCATAAAGCAGGCATCCACACTCTGGGGATGCAAGCTGTCATGCAAACAAGGGCAGTCTGGGATTCAGCCTACAGAATCAGAGATTTTTGTGAATTGCCTTTCCCCACCACTTTGTAGCTCTGGATGCTGTTCTGAAGTGCTATGGGAAGCCATCAAAAAGGGAATCTCCTTGGTTTTGGAGTTCAACTAGAAATACATAAGATGCTTTTTATAAAAGATCGGTGCCATCTCTGCTTTGGGTCCCTAATTCACCGCAAAGACAGTACCAAAGAGAAAAAGACAAACTCAAGTGAGAACTTCTCCTGTTGGTCTCAGATTTGTTCTTAATTTCACCACAGAATGCCAGCTCTGCTGAACATCTCTAGTGAGGACATAGGTGCATTGTTAGGAAAAGACCCTTCTTTATGAGATAACTGCCTGGAGTTTCTTCCTAGGAAAGATTTCCCTCTGGGGAAGCTGCACATTGCTCCATTCCCCCTTCCTCACCTTCCCCTGCCTCTTTTCCAGCAGTAGGTTATAGCCCTTGCACTGACTGAACACGACTAGAGATGCTTCATCAAATGTGAGAACATATCCCCTTTCAGTGCAAAAGGCTCTAACATCCCCAGAGCCTCTCATCAAATGTTGAGCTGATACTGGAGCTGCCTTTTGCTTGTGAAAATGTCTTTCTGCACGTGCCTCCACTCACTCAGTTAACTTTCCAAACTCTCCCCGGAAGCTCAGATGCTTTAAATACATTGGAGTTGGCAAATCAAACTCTGTATTTTAAGAGGAGGTTTAGAAGAGAGGTTGTTGCATGGTGTTTATTAGCTGCTAAGCTGTTAGAAGTAGAAACAGAAGACATCTCTGCATAGCAGTCTCACACTAGTGCTGAGCACATTACAACAAAACTATTTGGTTAATACAGTGACCTCTGCCAGCTCATGGAGCTCAGAGACAACAAGGCAGCACAGAATGTGAACCCATCTGCTAAGCTGGGCTCTATGTGCAAAAGCAGCTCTTTGACTACCGGTACCACCCCCAGGATTTCCTCTGCTCCCTGTGTGAGAAAGCCACACGTGTTCAGGCTCCACCTGCTTCTCAACACACGCAGCCGGGAAGAGAATGGCACCTTTTTGCAGCCTCATGAAATGATCCTCAGTACAAACACTGAGGGACGACTTCCTGGTACCATATAACCAGGGGGCATAAAATGCCCTGACCAAGCTGCTCTGCAACAAGACCTGCTCTTGGAAGGACCTAGCTTGCTGATTAAAACCAAGTAATAGATGCAGAAATGCAGACTGAAGTGTCCAGCTGTGCTAATCCAGCTGCTCTGCATCTGCCACAAGGATCGTGCAGGGAAATAAGGAGGCCAGCTCACTAAAACCAGTGTTCACAGTCTGGCTCAGATATTAGATCCCTGTGCACATAACACCACTCTGCACCGGCATCTGACTTCCAGCTCTGCTCTCATGACTCCCTTCCAGTAAAATCCAAGCCCTAATGGGAGGTGGCTCAGTGAAACTGTCAATGCAGGTTAAAACTGTTACCCCTGCCTCTGCCTGGAGCCAGCATTGGTTTCAGATCAGGCTTATTCATAGTTCTAGAGCTTCTAGCTCTCTGTCTACCACTTTCCCCTGTATCAATTCAGTTCTTGCAACTACCCTAGAATTCGTACTTCTAAAAGAAAAGGGAAAAAAAAAAAAAAGAATGGGGGAATAATAAAAAGAAATAAAAGAGTAAATTAGGAGTTATATAGTGCTGTCAAGGGTTGGACTCCATTGTGCCTGAGAGGGTAAATGGCAGCAGTGGGGTTACCAGAGCAGCTTGCAAAGCTGCTCTATTCCTGCCCTGTATGACAGGGAAAGGAAAAATGTGACTAGGAACCCACGTCCTCCCCACTCCAGGGGAGCAGGTCTAGAACAGCCCCTTTGCTGTGGACACAGTTCCTGTCTACCTCCCTTTTCCATACTGCAACTGCCAGCAGCAACACTGTGGCTTCACTGGATTCCCCGATTGCCCTGTAATGCTGAGGGCACCTCTGCAGCCACAGGTGCCTGAAGAATGGATGCCAAACTCCACATCTGGCTTAAAGCCACCTCTTTCCTCTTCCTGTCCCAAATGAGAGTCTTTTACTCACTCCTAGGTGTGCACATGTTGAACATGCATTATAAAACACCCTCTCTTAAGTATGTGGGTGACAGAGCTCAAAGTTATGTCCAGTTCCCTTATGCACAAAGTTAAGTCTCTATATACTAGATCATCCTTTTTTCCTGTTGATTTGTTTGCGCAGAACAAATGTTATGAGTGTTTTTGAAACAGTATCTAAGCAGAACACATCCTTACTGAACTTTTGCATCCTTCCATGCATCAGACAAGACCCATGAGACAGCAGCCTCACATGCTAGCTAAACTGTGAGGCACCTTCCACCCCATGTATGGAGTCTTGCAGAAAAAGAACATGCAGCCATGCAGGAAACAGCTTTGGTGGGAAGGCACACCACCTTTCTGGGACTGATTTTACCACTCTAACCACAGCCTTTCAATATGTCTTTTTTCTTCTGACTGTGATGTATTCCTATTTCTGAAAGGAAATGTTGAGGTGAGGAGATGGGAATCGAGAAACTCCATTGCTGTCAATTCTAAAAACCCTCACTCCCATAGCAGTTTATGACACTGGTCTGGTACCAAGATATCCAGAGCCACATCACATACCTCCACCACAGGACAGAAAGGCAGTGCTCTTCTAGTCAGCAGAAATACTGAAATGCTATTCTGTGTGTTCTAGCCCCTAACAGGGGAAAAAAAACCCACATTGCCAATGAAGAGACATTTTGGGACAGCAATAAATGCTGTTTTCAGCATTTCTGAACTGTTAGCAGCTTCTTTCTGGGCTTTGGTGAGGGCTGCTGGTACCAAGTGTGATGGACATTATGCATATGTCATCCACTCTTTCTTCCAAAAACTGCACTGAAAAATTCACTTCAAACCATCTATCAGGCCATAAACCCTCCCCTCTCACACCATCTTTATAAAGGAAGTAAAAAAAAGTATCAGAAGAGGACTCACTGCCAGCTTCATTTTAATAAGGTCAGTCCTTTAAAACGTATCCAAAATTCTCTCTTTTTCATTCATTCTTTTATATTTAGTGCTATAAAGTTTTAATAATAGGCAATAAATGAAACAGTTCCATTGTCTGAAAAATGAAAAAAGATGTACAAACTATCTGCGCACCTCCATAATCCATCCCATATGGCCAACCTTGCCATTCCCACTGCACGCAGGATTCAGGTCATCATTGCATTGTTCACTGGGGAAGCCAAACTACTGGCTCCAAGCACCCCCCTGGCTCTCTTATCCTAGACAAAAGCTCAAAGAGCATTTCCAACACAAACAACTTCTATTCACCTCAGCTGCCCACATCTGAAAGAAAAGTGTTGTTGCTTGCTGTCAGATTAGGGTTTTATTCTTCCATGACCCTGCTGCGTTTCCTGACTCTTGTCCCTGCAGGTTTCCTCCTGGATAAGGGGCTTCTGCAAGCATCCCACTGTCAGATGAACTTTACTCAGTCTCCAAAAAAAAGGTTCTGTGGCGTTAAATCTGCACCCTCACTACCCAAACATTTAGCGAGCTGAGCTCCATGTGTCAAGCCTCTGGTTCTCAATCTCTTGAAGTTCAGGAAAGCAATTAATGCCTGCCTCATACATGTACTATGTAGGTATCCTTTCACCACCAGGACTAGTTGTCTTGTTCAACTTTTACAGATGCTTTACGTGCTTTTGCAGATAAAGCAGAGAGGGACCAAAAACAGTGTAGAAGGAATCTCTAATAAGCGGGTAAGACTTGACCTTCCAACACAGGCTAACTCCATCCATCAGGGCTAATGGCTACATTACTGAACACCATTAGTTAGCATGGTTTGAGCACAAAACAATGTCCAGCTAGAGTTGTTTCCCTCTGAAATACCTCACTGCTCCTTCTCCCTGCAGAAGGACTGGCGCAGTCAGCTGTGAAGGAGACAATAACACAAACAACTGAAGGAGATCCAAAAAGGGATCTGTGAAAAAAATTGCTCCACCAGATGGATACAGGGAGTTCCATCATGATGGGGTGTCCCCAGAGCAGGAGGGGTTTAGCAGTGTCTTATACTAATGAAGAGAGACCATAGTTACAAGGAGCTACAGAGGGAGGCCGTGAGTTGATGGAAGTGAAAGATTTTAACGGGAAACTGTTTTTAAAAACAACAGTTGACTCCATAATTTCTGCAGCAGGCAACAACAGTGAAACAATATCAGGATGCAAAGTAAGTGAAGGAAAAACATCCATCTCCATTTCATGGAAAAGCCTCAACACAAGGCAGAAAGGAAATGTCCCAGGAAAGAAGTGGCCTAAGAGGAGTTCTCCGAAAACCTCTTGGATACATACTACACTTGCCTGCTTCACAAAAGGTCCCTTTTTCAAATTACCCCATTTCTTTTCCAAAGGAGGCCTACAATTTCAGTGGGACGTTCTCCACATCCAGCCTAATGCACCGTAGCTAACCAAGGCTGTGTGGACGTGGAAAGCTACAGAGCATCAAGATTGACACTCCAGCTGACCAGTGATCCTGATGAGATTACAGATTCACAAGAGGAAGAGAAGCTAGCCAGCACAGTTAAGAAAAGTCCCATTTGGAGAGCCTTTTCAAGGCATGGCTTGGACCTTAATGCTTTTCTCTTTCCTATGTGCACATCTATGTACATGTCCTCTTTAAAGGGAGCAGCTGAGCATTAGAATGTCCTCCACTAGCTGACAACAGCAGTGCAACCTTAGCCAGACCACTGCTTGTGAGGCAGGCGCCTGACTGCTATATATGCTTGCAAATACCTTTGCCTGTTTTTTCTTCCTAAGGCCTCAGGCTGCTCTCTTTGATGTGTAATACCTTAAAGATTTTAATTCCTCTTTACATCAGCAGAGAGCTTTACTGAGCCCTCCCCACAGCTGCAGCCGTGTAGCAATTTCCTGCCCTTTCTTAAATCAATGAGCTACAAAGATCAGTAATTCCCAACCTTTTCAGGAAACTGTCCAAATTCACTGGGCTAGGACCTTATTAATGCCTTCCATGTTAATCTAGCCCACCATGTACCTGGAACTGCATCAATCCCTTTTCTAAAACCAGCCTTCAGTGCAGCTGTATCTCTGCACACAGGGAAGACCTTGTACCCAGGGCAGATACTACCCACACACAGAAGAGGAGAGCAGAGAAAAAGTCACATGTGCTTCAACTATGAGAACTAATGGTCACGGCAGGGATTAAATAAGGGTGGTAACATATTTTTGCATAGCTATAGTAAGATGATAACAGAGGAGCTGAGCTAGGAAGTTGCTAGGTCAGTAAGATGTCTTCTTTGTGAGCATTTAAATGAGTGATGAAAAACACAGGGCACTTGCCCAGTCACTGAACGCTTCCCATACCAATCCATGAACGCGGCAGTGGTTCTGGTGAGCACACACAAGAGGAGCATGCAAGTAAAAACTGAATTACAGTGCCCATGGGGGCTGCAAATGAAGGCTATGCAGATGACTTGCACTCTGGTCTGCACGCTCAGAGCCTTGCTTTACAGTCCTAGGGTTCTTGTAACATACTCATATATGTCTAATTCTATAAACAATTTAATGTTTGAAGCCTTTGTCACAGTGATTTAAAGGATGCCCCCAGTATATAGATCTGAAATATTTAGACCTGCTGCACACTCTGATGGAATTATGAATGGCAGAAAAAGTTGAGACTTTTTTGTTTGGACTTTCTTGTTCTTTTTTGATAACTCTGTGTCTTTTACTAATTCAAAAGGGTTTTTTTTAATTTAATCTCCTGGTTTATTATTGAGTTTTTAAAATATAATGTATTCTAAATAGCATTTAAGTTGTTCTACTTAATCTTTTCATAAAAATCCTGACAAAATTAAGTGACACAGTCAAAGTGAAACAATTTGACATCACTGGAGAGAAACTGAAATTGTTTGAAATGAAAGCATTTTTGCACTTTTATCCTGCAAACCTATCAAAAATCTTAGTTTTTATGCTAATGTAAAACAAGCATTTGTACTCCAAGTTTGGAAATTTCCTGTGAAAATCCAAATTTAAAAACGCCTTTCAGACAGCTCTACATGCAATAAAGAACAAGCAAAAGTATCTCCTACTACCTTCATTATTTTTCAGAGTGTTAGCCTGTGACCTATTTGTCTTCTTTACAGTCTGCAATCTTACATCTTTCTATCTCTGGTCTTCAATTTTGTAATAAAAAATATATTTTTTTAAGAATCTCTACAGTATCTTTAGAAGTTCATTTATTTTACCTAATTCTTTGGATATCATAGGACAATATCAGTAAACATTAATAGTTTACTAATGACTTATCAGAATGTTTAATTTTGTTTCTCAACAACAAATGGGAAAGCTCAGAGGAACACGAAAATGATAGAAATGATCATAAACAAATTAATTATCCAGCAGAAAAATATAACATAACATCCAGCAGAAAAAAATAACATCCAGCAGCAAAACACATATACAGAAGAAAATAGCCTTGAAAGTAGTGGCAACAGAAGGGGTTCAAAGGTAGCAGTGAATGGGAAATTAAACATATGACACCAAAAAATGCAGTCACAGAAAAAAATGTTGTCAAGCAGGAATTTCTTAAGCTGTCTAAGGATATCAAAACCTTCTGTCAAGGTTTTGGACTGCAGGATCCAGGCAGAGGTAGGAGCAGCACTGGAGGAGACTTCTGTAAAGAAACAGGGTCGGACTAGCTGGCTAATCTGGTGTTTTCTGGGGTAGCCATCAATATACATTGGATCTGTTCAGGCAAAGTAAACAGTCCTTCAAATTCCTCTAACAACTAGTCTACAGCAGATTTCTCCTGTAAAAATTAATTGGGATCACAAAACACCTTCCTCAGCCTTCAATGCATGCCCTGTGCACTCATGAGGGGAAGGAGAGATCAGTGAGAAAACACAAACAAGCTCCTGTTACCTGTTTCTCCCAGAATCTCTGAAACCTTTAGCGAAGGGGTTTCTGTCAATTTTTAATCTGGTGATCTATAAAGAAAGAAAATGAGAATTGGTTATCTCTCCAAATAAGTTTTTTGCTTTCAGAAAGTGACAATTATTGATGATTACAACTCTTGACAAAACCACCTGTACAGTGATCTTTCATACGTATTTCCCCAGACTTATATTAAAGTTCCTCTTCTGTTATCCATGAGCAGCTGATTCAATCAGCAAATGAATGGTGCCAGAGGCAGAAATCTGGCAGTATCAGGAAACCTGGCACAGCACTGGGGCTGAGAAGCTGTTCCCAAAGTAGAAGCACAACTTGGGCCCAGGATATAACTTATCAATGGCCATGTGGTTCAGGAAGCAGGCATTCTGCTCAGGTTTGGCTGGTATCTGCGATCATCCCAGCCTCAACACTCTGGATATCCAGCAGCTGGATGCACTCATGGACCTTCAAACACTGCTAAGGAGAAAAGACAAAGCACAGGCTACAGCCTCCAAAGACAGCAGCTGGCCACTCAGCCACGTGCAGAAGGTGCTGCTCTTCTGGTCAGCATCTGGGTGGCCTTTCAAGGGTTTTCTGGTCTGGAAACCATCTTTGTTTTACTTTTTCCCCCCTCCCCTAAACCAAGAGGATGACAGCCAGACTGAATGCTTTGGGGAATCTTCCTTCCTGCTTTATTTTTAGGCACAAATTCCATTCTGGTAAATATGGAAAATAATACTGGGGGGTTGACCTTGCAGCCTGTGGTATCATACTCCCTGTCAGCTATCCCCCAACCTGGTGCAGCATGAATGCTTCCCTCTGCCAGCCTCAGTCCCCGAGACCCTGCCTCTGGGGTGAAAAGAGAGTAAGATCTCAAGATCCTATCAAATTTGAGGTGTTTTTGCTGAAACTGCTCAAGAAAGATGAGTTTAATGCAGACTGATCTGAAGCGGATTTGCAGGTGGTTTGCTTCTGTCAGAACGAAGTCCTTACTGTGGATATTAACCTCAGATCTGGAATGCAGCTCCTATTTTTGCAGAAGCTTAATTTGTGAACTTAATTTCCGCTAGCCTGACTTTGCAGCTGTCCTGGGACTTGTGTGTACAGAGACAGATATGTTCTGTGGAGGATGGAATTACAGCAGAGGGAATCCCTGTGGTGGATTTGCTAACATTTTACAATTGTTTCCAGAGACGCTTCTCCCAGTAAGACAAAGTTTACAGCCACGGGAGGGCATACAGGCATATTCATGGGATTTCCACTTATTTGTAATGAAAAGACTTCCTCAATCCTGCAGAATCTCCTTTACTGCCATTATAAAAATGCCCCCCAAAAGAAAATTTAGGGGGCAAAACCCCACGTGTTTGGAATCCAGAGAAACTGGAAGAAACTTCAGTGCTTCCTTACAGTGAGCTAGCTTATAGAGCCAGTGCCTGAGAGGTGCCCTCCCTTGGCACCTCCCGTATCAGTGTAATTATGTCTTACAAGTCTGGTCATTAGGGAAGAATGACAGGCTTATTTCTTGTCAATTATCCTTTCTTTTTCTTCTTTCTATATCTGGGCTACAGTTAAAAGTCTGTGGAGTACATGCACTGGGGGGGGGGGGGGGGGGGCAGGAAATTTCTAGTGCTCCAATGACTGGAGCAAACCCACCATCGTGTTGCAATATTTTTTTCTGCTGGAATAGTGGATCCATTTTGGATCCTGATTTAAGTCATTTCAAGTGGACTAGACTGAGAAAAAGCTAGGAGTGGGCATTCAGAAGCAGTCATGAGAGTGCTGTCAGGATGTTGCTATAAACTGCCCCAAAGTGATCTGACATGGGACTGTCCCTCCACTCAAGAATACTAAATATAATGATGTCCACTGTGTTCATGAAGCCATTCTCCAAAAGAATATAAATCATCATAGAAAAAAAAAAGAATTTCTTCACTGTTTCTGGTTCAAGACTCCTCTGCAATTTATGGCAGCAAATAGTATAACCTATTTCCCTAAGAGGCTTGATAACAGGTTATTTTTCTTCCAAGACAGTTTGTGCCCTCATTCTTCTAGCTTATAACAATACCTTACGTTCTTTAAGCAGGCCCACTATTAACACAGCAAAACTTTCACCAACTGAGATTCTGGTTCACATAGCTGGGAAAAAAATACCTAACACAGCCCTTTTAATGCCCTGACAACCCCCACCCTAAGAAGGAGGGGAATGGCAGGAAAGGGAAATAGGATGTGCACAGTTACCCCTCACTTGAGAATAAAACAGGGAGTATGTGTACATGAACAAGAGAAAAGCAAGCTGGGCCAGAAGCATTAGAGGTGGTATGAAGGCTAATAGGAATCCTTAAGCAGAGGTAGGTGGCAGGTGAGCAGTATATGAGGAGACTGCAAAGGGAATGGATGGATATAAGAAGTTTATACATTTATGTGTGCAGTGAACATGCCTGCAGAAGCAATGAAGCAAGCGCCTCCTCAAAGACTAGGACACGATCTTTCACTGCCCACTGAAGGAGAAGGGGAAGCAAACATATAATTCACAGCACAGGCTTCCTGAATCTCCTTTCTTTGCTGGTGTCTCAACTGCTCACATTTTACTAACAATTAATTTCCACTTAAAGATATAGTATCTTTATATATAGTATCTATAGATGGACAGGATACTCTATAATCAAACACTAATGTGCACTGAGATTACATTTCTTAATGCCAAGAAGACTAGCTTAAGAAAAAGGGCAGATCAGTGACAACATCAAGGTCTATACAGAGAGGATCCTCCTGTGGCAACATCTTTTCCTTATGATATCTGAAGTCAATAGTAACACTCTCCACTGGGAATTGTGCAAGATCTGAATCAAACATGAATTATGCACGAGAATTTCAGTTCACGTGCCATACACGGACTGCTGCTGCTTATGTTCAAAGGCTTCTCTTGTCAGCAAACTGATAAGATTGTGCTTCTCTGAAATTTTCTTGCTTCACTGCTTAAAAAAAAACTATGTGTTTTCACTGTGAGATAATAGAACTGGACTAGTTGTACTGCCTTAAAATTACAGTGGGGATAGGGCACTGTAGTTTGTACCATGAAGCAGCAAGGCAATGTGAACATAATCTCTTTATGGTTGACATCGCCTACTTACTTTACAATAAAAACTGCAGGCACCTTATCTGCAAGGTGTTTTCCTGGCTAGATGCCTCATGTCTACACACTGTAGCAGAAATAAAACATTGAACCTGTGAAGTGTATGCCCTTCTTGAGCTACGTTTCTCAGCAAAGTTAACATTTCAAACACATCGAGTGCACGGATGTTTTATGAACACCCATCACAAAAAGAGTCTGAAGGCATGCAGCTTTACCTGTTGATTTTGGTAAGCTGTCACTGTTGTGAAGACAGTCTCAGGGAAGTTGAAGGTTTTCACCCCATCTCCTGAAGGAACTGGTTTTGTAGGGGAAAGATCACTGCTGAAATCCTTGCGGATGACATGAACACGGGGCTGGTACTTATGCATTGAATGCAAGATTATCTGAAGAAAAAAAAACCAAAAAAATAAGAGAAAGGATTATTTTCCCAAATACTCTACATGTGGTTCAGATGTACAAGGAAGCAGGGCTGAAGTAAGGCTAATATGAAGAAAATCGCCCTTTTCTTACAAGCATGTATCAGATTTTGACTATGTGCAGAGAGAAAAGAGCTTTATAGGATCAGGCAACATTTTGAGGAAAAATACTGAAGCAGGGAAAAAGGCTTCATAGCTGTGAAGAGTGGCTATAGACATGTGTGCCCAGCAGGACACAGGAATATCAAAGCAGCAGCAGCAGCACCCTTTCGAGCCTGAGAAGAGCAAGGCTAGGGCAGCAGGCACCAGCGTTAGCTTCTAACTTACATGGCCTTGATCATCAAGCTCGTTGTTGGTCAGCTTGAGCTTGTCAAAACTGACCACCTGCCTCATCCAGGTGTCTCCAGAAGCCAGTGAGTCAGGATGGATGTAAACCCTCGGGGGCACTGGGGAGTCTGCATTGCCAGCCACCATCCACTTGGAGCTGTGATACACATACCTGAAAGAGGAAGGGTAGATGGCTATGGGAAGTTGTCACTCATTCATTCACTCACTCACTCACTCACTCACTCACTGGAGGAACATTTCCAGGGCTCCCCCTCTACGGCCACCCTACCGCATACACCCCAAGCTCTCATTTGCAGTCAGGGTAGAATGTGCTTTATTGCAACCTCCTACCTTCTAAATGAAAGCCAGATTACCCCTGAGCCACTTGTTCAGACTTGATTCATTATTAAAACCACCTTTGCAGCTCTTTTCCCTGTAAAACTCTGCCACATGTGGCTTCTCAACTCCTTAACCCTTTCGGAGTCACAGGGTGGAAAATGTGAGTAAACAAAGCCCTCTCTGAAAATGTTAATAAATGCCCTGTAATTTCTGGCAATCTGCAATGGCTGTCATGCCAGACTGTGCAAAACACATGTGTCTTCACACAGAAAGAGCAAAATCCAATGGATACCACTAAAAAAAAACAATAAACCAGAATTTGTTGGTTTGAAATGTTGCAAAATAGGAAATTCCACGTAGTATTGCAAATGTTGAGATTAGAGTAAAAAGTAACTTTTGTGTTCCTGATTTTTTTGTGATCTTCTGTGTTCCTGATCTCACCATCCCAGATACACCATAAATTTCTCTACTGAAACTTTGCCTAGACACGTTTTTTTTGCTTTCTGTCCTGTGGCTCCTTCAGCCTGAGGCATTTCACAACCAGTCCTGCTAACACCTCCGGGTTCTGCCCTGTGCTGCCCCTCACTGGGTCTCTGCTCAGCTCTGCTAAGCTATTTCAGTCCATGCCTACAAACAGTGACTCATTTCCTGTATTTTCACAAGAAAAACAAAATAATAATAATCTGCTCCCTTCACTGCTAGCTTGCTCTATGTGGCTACAAAAGCAAACAAGGACAGAAACAAAGTGTAAGGCAATATATTACTTTTCAATGTTAGTGCTGTCAGAACACTCAAAGAAAGTGGGAAAACATCTAGCTGAGTATCAGACTCAGGATACTGCCCAGGAAAGTGTTTTCCTGAGAAACTCTCTAAACAGTCTGAGAGCGAAAATGTAATATTTAGCTTTTGAAACAGAGGATCAATTCTTGAATCTTTGAAATGTGGTGCAGTGAAGACTATCTGGGGAAAAGTCTGACATACATACCTATCCGGACTTGTGCAAGGCATCGGGCACTGTCCTGCGTGACATTCTTGCCTCTAACTGCCCAATGTCTAAGTGGAGACCACTTACTGGTGTTCCCCAGGGGCCAGAGGTGTTCAACCTCTTTGTCAGCAACACAGACAGTGGGATTGATGCAGCCTTAGGAAGTTTGCTGACAACACCAAGCTGCGTGGTGCAGCCGACACGCCAGAGAGAAGGGATGCCATCCAAAGGGACCTTGACTGCTCTATGAAACCCCACCTGGAGTACTGCATCGAGCTCTTGGAGCCACAACATAAATAAAACATGGACCTGGTTGAGCAAGTCCAAAGGAGTGACACAAAGATGATCAGAGGGCTGGAGCAGCTCTGATCTGGAGACACACTGAGAGAGCTGGGCTTGTTCAGCCTGAAGAAGAGAAAGTTCCTGAGAGATCCTATAGCAGCTTCCAGTGCCTAAAGGGGGCCTACAGGAAATCTGGAGAGGGACTTTTTATAGGGGCAGGTAGTGACAGAACAAGAGGGAATGGCTTTAACCTGACAGAGGAGAGATTTTGGTTAGATATAGGGTGCTGAGGCACTGGCACAGGGTGCCTAGAGAAGCTGTGGCTGCCCCATCCCTGGGAGTGTTCATGGATGGGACTTGGAGCAACCTGCTCTAGTGGAAGGTGTCCCTGCCCTTGAGAGGGGTGTTGGAACCAGATGATCTTTAAGGTCCCTTCCAACCAGAACCATTTTATGATTCTGTGAGTCTATGATGAAAAGATTTGCTCTCAGGGGTATTTAATGAGTGTGAATAAATCACCTCTCTCTGGACAGTTTTCTGGGATGGAGAGGACCATGAGTTTTCCATAGTACGTTTTAGGAGCAGAATCCCATTAATATCAGAACACTCTCTTCCTGTCTTTCAGCTCAGCTGTGAAGATTCACCTCAGGGTTTCTCAATGGCTCTACATTGTAATTTAGGGCCCATATCCCCTGTGACTGCTCTGCTGGACAGTGAATGCTTTTAACACAAAAATCACCCAAGTTAGCTCAGGCCAGACCTGAGATGCCCATCCTGGTTCAGCTGCTGCATACCCATTCTCTTCCTGCTGAAGCAGTTTTAGAGGCTCCAAACTCCCCACTGATATCTCCAGTTATCAGTAACCTCAGACAGTCATTGCTAATCATGTCAATTGTGAAATGCATGCTAGGGATCTCTCTGATTAAAAACAGCTATTTGAAAAGAGCAAGATTCCCATCCAAAAGTACAAGAGAGTATTTTAAACCTCTGGGTTTGTCTCATGATTCTGGTCAAATCAACTATATTGGTATAAATCAGCATGGTCTCTTCCACCATACATTTGAAATGGTGTATAATGGCACCTGTCTTTCCTAGGCTGTCATTGACAAAAGATTATCACAAAGTTCCTACCTCTGCACCTAAAAAGCTTACCTGTATCTCTTGTTATCCACAGGCACAATGTCCATAGCAATATAATACTGCTGGTGGGGATCCAAACCTGTAATTTTCACTCTCATGGCTGGAAACATTCTCCTAGGAAAAGAAGAGTAGAAATCAAGAAGAAAATGGTGAATAGGGAAGCTGAAGGGGCTCCTTAGACCCCTCTCTGATACCAGGAGCACATTCCTTTACACAGTCCAGTTCTTGGCATAAATCCTCTAGGCTTGATGTGGGTCATTCCAACAATGACTGTGCTGGAAGTGGTTTGAATCTTCAGATTTTTCCCGCTTAAGAAAAGGGGTAGCAGAATAACAACCTGTGGGTAACAATAAAACACTCCCGGTTGAACACGTGGTCTGTTCCCTGCTCTTAGCAGACAATTCTGACATGTTCCACACAAATTATCCTCTCTAGGCATTTCTAGGATGGACAGTGTACCTTCTTCCTGGTATGTTTCCTGTGTGTTACTGGAGTAATATTTAAAGCAAATCCATCATTCTGAAAGATCCTTTCACTCTTATGTTTACAGTTATTTAAGAAAAAAGTCACCAAATTAATATATATGTTTAATATATATATTAATAATAAGCATATATACTAATATATGCTTGTTAGGCATATATTTCACATTTAACAGAAACACTGGTGTTACCATCATGGTTTCCTTGAAGTCCTGGTAGCATTTTTTTTTTGTGCAATCTGTTTAATAAGTGTTGTCTTTTCTACATCATACAATGCACCTATGTCTTAAGTATTTTCTTCTGAGGAGCAAGTTATGAAACTACAATGGCACAAATCAATTCTCAGCCATGAGAAGCTATTTTATTCTTTCGCATCCAGGCCAAATATACCTACTTGCAGAAAAGGGTGAGAGGAAGGAGGCTGGTCCTCAGCCTTCGCCCTACCCACAGCTCTTTCAGTTCAGGACATTAAGAAAGCAAGTTCTGACCTATTAGTTAAGTACATCTGCGTTGGAAAAGGACGTTTATCATAGGGGGGCAGGGAGAGCACCACGACGCAGCTGCTGGAGCACAGCTAACCCCAGTTATGAGAGACATAAAACTGTCAGAAGAATTGTCTGCAGAAACCCTTCAAGGAGAGAGCAGACCTGTGGAACTGATGGTGTGAGTTTGATAGCTGAATGATGGAGAGGGGGAAGGAATAAGGGATTAGTCTTTCATGGCTTGAGGGCATTACCTTGTTTCTACCACAATGGCTCATTAAATCTGCCAAGCCAAATGGGGACAGGATGTGGCATTTTACAGCCCAGCTCTCCTTAATTGGAGAGAGGTGGCTTGAGAGCAGCTTAAGAGGTAGGTCATGTTTCAGAGAGCTGATGAGAAACCCAGGATTAAATCTGAGTCTCCTTGAGTCTAAGGCTGTGCATTATATTGGGAAAATTGAACACTGTGTGTCTCAAGAAGATCTCTCCAAATCTGCAACCCTGTGTAAAGTTGCAGTATCGCCTGTGGGGTTGTTTGCTTATGAAATACCTTGTAAAAGATTACTGCAGACCATTCGACAGGCTTAGAGACTAATCTCTGAAGTGATTAGACAGAGCTTGGCTGATCTCACTGCTTTCTTTAAGTGCACTTCCAGAGTTTTGTAAATTATTACCAGTTTACTTTTCCTGTGGGTGTAGAAGTAACTTAGGTTTCTTTACCATAAGGATGTGGCCTGGAAGTGTCACAGCAGGTGTCAGCAGCACTGCTGCGTAGAAAAGGCGAAATGGAAAAGGCAAGCAGTGCCGACACAGAGATGTACTCAGGTGTAATCCAGGCTAAGCCCCTGTCCTCTGTGTGTCCTCTTGGCTGACTCTTGGTTTATCAGAGGCACCAGCCCTACAGAAAATAGGAAGCTCAAAGGTTTGGAAGGAATTCAGGCCATTTGAATATGGCTGTGTTAATAAACAGTCAAGAACCTTTCATCTAGAAAGATATTGTCTAGTTATATAGCCAACAGCCTCAGACACAAAGGCCATCTGTTTTCATGGAGAACACATGGTGACATCCGATACAGTTTAGGAGGAGGTTTTATATCAGCAGCAGTTTGGGATGATCAAGTTATTTATACGTTAGCTTTACCACTCAGCAGGAAAAGAGTCTTCCTAAACTTAGACTGTGAACTTACCTACAGTTCCTTTTTAGGGGAAATATGATGTGATACGAAATAAAGTATTACAGTTACTCTAGGGCCACATAGAAGTGTTTTAAAAAGCCTATTTTGCAACAACCATGTGCCTCAGTCTACTCAATTCTCACCTCTTTCCATAATGAGAATGAGGTTTCTGAATCTCTGAATGTGAAGAAAATTAATGATATATAAAGAGTTCTGAAACCTGGTTAAAGTAGTATTTGACAGCACAGTAGTGTACTGGTATTAAGAACCATGCCAGGAACTTTCAGCAGTAGAAAGAAGTACTTGGATTGTGGCAGCCAGCATTTTGTTGTTGTTGTTTAAAACATTCATTTAATACAAAAACTCTAGTTAAATTTCCCTGTGTGAAAACTGTTCAAAGGAGGATCACAGGTATAGCCCCAAACTGGACTTTTTTTCCAACAAGCATTAGGTCTCAGTTTATCATCCTTAGGTGCCTCAAGGTGACAACTCTTATCCCTGCTCCTTGGACCAGCACATATGATGCTTGTGTCAAGTTGGAACTGTCTTCAAAGCTGGCCTGCACTGAGTGGAGGCATGGGTCAGATGGCCTCCAAAGACCCCTTCCAACATATATTCATTCTGTTTCACGGATTAGTTCTAAAGAGGGCAATTCTCCATTAGAGGATAAAAGATTAAAAGGTACCTATCAGGTTGCCACAAAACAAAAATGCAATTCCTTGAATCTTTTCAAACATTGGAAATACTCCTTAGTGAGCAGAAGTCAGATGAGAGATCAAAAGGATTGATACAGTTTACCATACAGTTTTCATGACTGCTTAGCATAATGATTTATACACTGCATAAACAACTTAAATAGGATTAAATTTGCTTAAGGGTGACATTTGTTAAATGCAAACCCTAAAATGAAGCAATGTGTTCTAGAATTGTAGCGAAGGACAATTTGTCTATTGGTAGGAACAGGCTGAATAGTCATTTCACAGTCATAAAAAAAAGAAAAAATCTAGTTGAGAAACTCTGCAAAAGAATCTGATTTAGGTTGGCAGATTAAGTATACACAATATTTATGATGTGCATGAGTTTTCAGGGCAGCCTGAAGTTACCATTGCTGGTTTAGTCCTCATATTTCCTTGCATTTCAGAATGGTGCCAAATGTATTTTTCTTTAAGAAAACAAACCTGTGAGGAGTGAAAGTGAGGCAAGGCAAGGAATACCTTTCTGTTTCCCTCTGCAGTGTGGGATCATAGAGAGGATATGTTTGTGTGGAGTGGAAAGACTGAAGGCAAGGGTTGGGAGCAAAAAGATGCCTTGTTTATGAGGGAGTGGGAACACAGCAGATCTTCTCAGTATCTCCCAAAGGGGAGATTTTGTGGAAGCTGGAGAAACCTTATCTGGCTCACTGGGCCAGAACCTCTGGGTGGCATTTTGGTAGCTGTAGCTGCCAGCCCTCGCTCTGAGAAGTCCTTTCCATGCCCCCCCCTTCAGAATCCACAGAGCTTCAGAACAAAATCCTTGCTGCTGTCTCTAACTGAACAGCACTGTGAGGCCTTTCCATTCTTCCACTGGAAATAAAAAAGCCCCATTTGGTAATGTAAACAGCCCCAGGTACATTTCAGACAACTCAGACTCATGGTTTCAGGGAGGCAAGAAACTCCAGACAGAATACCATTTAACCCATCAGGAGGCACAGAGGAGTCAGGAGAGGACAAGGTCACTTGTTCCACTCACTGCTGGCTTTTCCAACTCTTATTATTGAGCCCGACCACAGCACTTATGTTTGAGGCATCCTGCAGTACAGATCCAATAACTATGATATGACAGATGAGATCATTTTCCTCTTTGTTGAGATGAGATTCTGGCTCTGTGACAGGTAGAACCTAGGTCCCCAGAGGAATACTTCCTGGCTTTGCTTGTGTGCATGCCATAAACAGTAGACAGCACTTCCCTTCCAGAGCAAGACTTCAAGCACTCTTCATAGTGTATATTCCCAGTAATAAGTGCACTCTGCTTTCCCTTTTGGGTAGGACTTCTATGCAACAGTTAACTAATAGTTACCCCTGCAGCTTAGGTGACCATGGACTTCAGCTAGGGATTGGAGGAGGCGTGTGGGAAGAATTCAGATTCCTCTTCTGACATTGCCAGGGTACATTCATGACCACCGTAGGTGAAGGAGAGTAGAGAATAAGAGTTAAAGATGCTTTTAGGACTAGCTGCTTAAATCAGTATGACCTGGGGCTTAAGTTGAATTGTTTTTATTTTATGCAGAGTGTAAAGTTGCCTTCCAAACAAAAAGGAGATAAAGGTGATTTCAGATTTGAATGCACTGCAGCTGACAAAAAGCTTTCTGCATCTGTTGCACAGAGAACAAAGGAGTCTTGTTAAAAGCATCTTATTAAATTCTGAATAACAATGTTCTGGTGGAAAGGAAGAAAGGAAAAGTTCTAAGAGGACTGAAGTAGGTTACAGGAACAAACAAAAAAAAAGAAATCTATAAATACAGCACCAAGAAAAGAAAAGAAAAAAGAAGCAGAATTAAATGCAAGTGAAAGTCTGAAAGTTAAAAAGTGTAGTAGACCTCACATAGGCAGGATATAGCTCCAGAAATATGTTTGAAATGAGAATGTAGGTTAGAAGCTAGCATTACACAGTATGAACAGAAAGACATTGTGGGGTCAGGCAGGAACCAAGCAGTGCCTTGCGAGTCATGGAAAATTGAGGAGCAGCTGTAGTTATAGGCAACTGAGTCTGTAATTGCAAGGGCTTTCAAAACAAGAAGACCTTGCAGGATTCAAACAGGGTTAGAAAAGACAAAGCAACAAGAAGAGCAAAATTTTCCCTGGGGAAGGAAGAAGTTGCAAATTACACTGTGTATCACTCACAATTTCAGTAAGTAGTAGGAAAACTTCAGGAAATAACACCAGTTCTGCTCTTTTTGCCAGAAATCATGAAATCTAATCTATGGGATGCATCCCATACGGAGGACTGCTAGGCTCAGCTCTCACCCCTCACAGATACATCCTCTCCGACACAAAAAAGTTCAATCTGAGAAGTTAAACATTTAATTTGTGAATTGTATCATGTCTATAAGGACTGTCCCCAATAAACAGATATACTACGTATAGAAACTGCCCAAATCTTCATTATGCTTTACAATGGTTAACTGCAAATGTAGTCAGCAGAAAAAAAACAACTCTTCAATACTGTTAAGATTGCTTCTCAAGAAGAATATCACCAAGCAGCAAAAATACATGTATTTAGTAGCTATATAGATTTTGTGTGGGCAGCCAGTGATGAGCCAGTTGTCCATCAGGACTCAAGCAATGGTAAGCATCTCTCTTCAGGAAGAAAGAATATTATTTAGGATTGCAAATATAGGGTTTTCACAGTAACTTATGACTGTAGGGTGACACATGGTCTTTCATAAGTGGAACAATTTCCAAGACTGGAGCTATTAATGGTGCTACAGAAAAGAATCTCAGAAAGAGACATATTCTTTCCAGTCCTTAAGATTTCCTAAATCTATTCCCTACTAAAAAAATCATCATATATTGGTTTGGACTTCTTGAAGTTAAGGCGTCTGTTATTCTTAACATGTGACAGCTGCATAAATAGGGAAAGGTATACTTCATCATAAACTGCAGACTGAGGTTTTCCTCAGAGCATAAATGTGTCTCCTCTGAAACATGAAAACAAAAATCTTTGAGCTAAAATCTAAGAAAAATCAAAGCTTTTTTTGTTTTCTTCTTTTTAATTTGGGTCCTGGTTGAAACAAAGAGAAAAAGTGGGGGTGGTATAGGGGATGGGGAGGGAGGAGGGAGTGAATCTCAATATTTTGGGGTTTGGGATGCTTTTTTACAAAATGGGTCTCATTTTTCGTGCCATGGTGCTTCACTGGAATTGTAATTCAGGTGGGTGCATCAAGTACCCACATGGAAGGAACTATGTGCATCTCGCAGTAATACTTAATCAGCTTCCTTTTACTGCTGTGTAATTAGGGATATGTACCTATTGCTTGTTATGATGTGGGAAACCTATTTGTCAGAAAGGCAACACAAATGGCAAGTTCCATGAACCACAGCTGACATGAAATAATTAAATTCATAAATATCAGAACAAGAGTTTTATATTAAACATGTCAAAATACATAGTTCCAGTCAACACATAGAGTTTATAACTTGAAGACAGATGACAAATTTCAACAGAAATAATAATAATAAAAAAAGAAAAGAGCAGCAATGTGTTTAATATTGTAATTTCCTAAAATCTTTTGAGGAACTACATAATCTTTTTTGTATATGTGCATCAGTCTGACCAAATAGAATTTTTTTCATTTTTGGGCTGGTCACTATGCTATATCTTCCCAGAATATTTCACTGTTTATCCCCATGAATGCTTCCTTCTCCAGGACCCCTGCAAATGCTGCCAAGGCTTTTGTGAGAATTTGCATTGAACTATTTGAAAATTGCAGTGGCATTCATGTTGCAACTTTATTGATGACTTTAAAACAAAACCAAGACCCTGTAATCAAGGTGTAGCTTTTTAAAATCCCTTTATGTTTAGCTACTTCTTTTGGAAGTGGGTGATCTGCCAAGATCATCTTCATACCACTAAGTTCTGAGCATTTAATGTGCACTGGTGTTGGTGGCTTTGAGGTATTTATGCTGCTGTGAAGTCCACTCCGTGCATTGTAAGAGAAATCATTCTAGATAATCCGGTGGGTAGCAATATATTATTTTAAGTTTCTGAGACAGCATGTCCAGAAACAACACCAGGACAGCAAATTCAGAAGCCAGAAAGTTGGTTCTACCAGTATCATATTTAGTGATGCTGGACAGATCACTTAATCTGTTTGGGTTTCAATTTCATGCCCTATGAAATGAGGATAATAATAATTTTCTGTGTCTGCTTTGACCACACCAGAGAAAAGCTGATGCAGAATAAACAGGTATTATAACTCCTCTCACTTTGCATCTTCCATTCGAGGCAGCATCCCACTCTGCAGTGATGCAAAATGCTTCCTGAGCCAATGAGCTTGTACATATAAAACTGGGAGCTAATCTGGCTTTCATAATCTTCAGGGATATAACTGACATTAACTTGAGGAAGTTATCTGGACTTTCTGGGGCTACGGAGCAACAGTGCTCACTTCACAAGAAAGTGAAACAACAACTCTAGCTGTTCTGGCAATTTCTGAGAGCACAGACATGGAACAGTTATAAACAGCGTGTTTTTTCCCCCAAACTCGGGGTAAATTCCCTTGTGCGAGCCTGCGGAAGGGGTAGAACAGCTCCTGGGGCGGTCACGTGGTCTGGTCTAAGTGGCCGGCGCTGTCCGTGGTGCTGACGCTTTTAGTCACGTCATTGATGGCCATCAGGTGGATGGAAGGAAAGTGACATGAATCAAACCTGGCTAAAATTCCCAGTTTAAGGAATTCAGAATCTCACAACTAGCTTCCAGCTGTGCTTTTGGCAAGCAGACAGCAATGAAGATCTTAGGACTGGCTAACAGCATGGCAGGGTGAGGGTTTTTTTAAATAAATCTGGTTTATTTGTGGCTCTTCCTAACCTCAGCTGACATGGTGTCATTTGCAATAGCAGAAGGAAACATTAAGCCCGCACATTTTTTATACAGGAAGTCATTAATATTTTGTCTACTTGGAATTACAAGAAGACGTTTGTTTGGTGCAAAGGTTTAAATCAACAGGCTCATGATGTGCTTATGGGAACTTGAAAGAAAACTCAAATAGCTTACTCCAAAATTCATAACTCATCCTAAATTCAATACAGCCAACAGTACAATGATCATTTCCTGATTTATATGCTCAAAGAAAAGACTGTCCTCAACAGTTTCCTGAAGCTGCCAGTTCTCCTTTGGAGCCACAGATCCAAGCAGTAATATGAAACAACTTTACCTGTCTAAAGAAATCTGGTAGGAGATACAGCTGTGAAACTATGAAAGCCATTTAATTTCTTCTACATATTTATTCCTTTTTTTTTTCAACTAAATAGGAAGCCAGAGATATCTTACCTGCCTGCTTTTGTGATGATCATCTCAGTCCCAATGTCATGAAATCTTTTCCAGAGGTCAGCACACTGCAGCTCTACCTGGATCTCTTCCATGGATGAAGGTGGAGGAGGCTGAGGGCCTGAGCCACCAGATGTAAGGTCAGAATGGGAGCCAAACGAACAGGATGTCCTTTCTGCCAACACCTCTGTGTCTGACCCAGTGCTCTGCTCTGAGTCTGCAAAGGAAACACACCAGGTAAGACACTTCAGTTCTACCTTCTGTGAGGGGTAGAACGCCAACAAGGGAAGAGCTACAGAACAGTACAATGGCCTTTTATATATATATATTTATTACATATATAAACATATATATTTACAGTTTATTGTGATTTATGGCCTGATTTGGGGCTTTGGGTTTCTAACACAACATCTGGCATTTTTGTAAAGTTTTAGAAACAGCTAAAAAAAGGACCCTCAACATGAAATGTAAATAGTAACAGGCAATGTTGGGAATGGTGAACGAAATACAGATTAAAAAGATAAAAATGGAGGGAAAAAAACCCACAAAAGACAAAAAACAATAATTCAACCCATAGTTTCAATCCAAGATTAGATAGGCTCACTGGAAAAACAACATTCCATTTAAAATTGAATATCCTCACGCACTACTATTGAAGAGTTGGTTATTTTTAAACAACACAGTTTTCTCCTTTTAATATCCTTGTATCAAAAATAATGAGGGGTTTTTTTTTTCATTTTGCTATTTGGCAGCACCATTTTGGAAATGTATTTTGTTTGTTCCTATAATATCTGTCTTGGAACAATATTTCCTGGGAAAATAACCATGCAGCTTTTGGTGAAGAAAATGCTCTAGGCTACTGAAGGACAAAAAAGGGAGATAGTAAACATATGGAACATGTTACCAAGGAAAGACATTGAAACAAATTGCAGAAAAGAGCATATGAGACAACTACCTCTTTTTATGGGGGAGAAAAAGGAGGCTTGCTCTAAAAATAAGCAAACAAACAAGAAAGTGTTTTCACTCATTTAGAAGTCCAGGTTGGCATATTGAGTCAGATGGCGACTTCTTCGCAAAAGTATCTCATGTATGCATTAGGTAGGTACAGTGTATATATACGGTCCTAGTTTTCATACAGGAGGACTAAGATGCAATTATGCAACTAGCAGCTGTTTTGCAACAGGAGGCACACTCACATTACATCAAAATAATGCACAATACATTCTGAAAAGCAGTGCGTTTATGTTTTGGACCCGATTTTTAACAAATTTGCAGTAGTTTCATATAGCTGATTAACAGAGGAATAAAGCGACTTGAAGCACTTAGTCAAACGCCTTACGAAGGGCTCTGTGGATTTCAGAAGAAGGTACAGAAACAATACCTTAGAATACCCTCATTGATCACATAGATACAAACATCCCAGAGAAGCAATAAAACACCTATTTGTACAAACAAAACATCTCTCTGCACTTGAAGAAAGAACGAGATATCTCTGACTAAGGGAAAACTTAAGGAGACAAAAAGTAACAGTCTATGTTAAAAATGTGATTGTATCACCCCAGCTAAAAATCTTCCCATACCAAGCAAATGCAAGAAACTCTAATTCATGAAGGCTGAGTCTCAGATTTACACTGTTTCTGACAGTGTCTCCTGGAGCAGCTTGCACATCGGTGCAGAGGGCTATAGTCAAGAAGAGGCTTGGGGAGAAGATGTCACCTGCAGAACCACCAGCCCTGCCTCCTGTGGAAGGAGGAAACATTTCTGGAAAATTTACTGCTGCAGTGGCATGGACAAGAAGTATTTGGCTGATAAGTGCTATTAGGAAGCATTTATGTTTTCAGTAAACTGCCAATTATTTAGACAATCTGCCAGTACAATGTAGAAATTGCCTAGGACATCAGAAATGTTTGGTATGTATTGCTCTTAATCCATTCTGAATATGGAGTCCTTTATGTCTCCCACTGACTTCCAAGTTAGGCTGAAGCAGTAACAGGTCCATCTGTCTACAGGTGTAGCACAAACCTACCAACAGAGGAGACTAGTACTACACCCAAAACTGGTATCTTGGACACAAGCTGATTCAGGATAATACTAGTTAACTGGCTGGGGTTCTGTGATTACAAGACAGAGAATCCATCTGAGAGAACAGATGGGATGAAACATTTGCTCCCTGCTTCAGGAGCCCAGTGATACAGAGGCAAAGTGATAGTTATCTGCTTCCTTTAGCTGAAATTATTCCACCTCAAAGGGTTGGAGCAAGTAAGCCTGAGTAGGGGTCACTGTGCTTAGGACATTTTTTTCCTAGCAATGATTAATAACTTTATTCTTCAACAGAAAACAAGAGTATGCTTCACAAATCACAGTAAGAACTTTCTGTACACCTGCTCACGTGCTGAACTGTTATCGAAAAGTCTTACATCTTCTCTGAGGTCCTAAGAAAGTAGATTTAGACTACATTGTCTGGACCTAGGGAAAAGCTTCTATTATGGAGTCTTCCTCCCGAAATGAGGTACTAAACTGCGAGCTTGAATCTACAGAGGCTGGTTTATGCCACATCATCTGCGCTCGGTTCAGGCGCTCAGAAACTGTGCAACCTCTGAAGCAGTACGGGAAATGGCCAACAGATGGCACTTGGCTAGATGCTGTCCCTGCATCATTCCAGCATTTCCTGTACAGCCTTTCAAACTGGGCATGTGGCTGGAGCCTTGGGGATCCCTGGGAACTGACCCAATTACATGCTGCAGAAAATTGAATATCAAGAGACTTAAGCCCTTCTCGCTGATTTTATGCTGATATCACTCCACTGACTTTACAGAAGCTTCTTTAGCTTCTTTTAGAAGGGGGTTTTGACAACGATGGAAGTGGAAAATGAGCCACAACCTTGGATATAATTTGCCATGCTGGTACAAATCAAAAATCACAAAAGGAATTTACTAACGGTTGATAAGCCAGCATCTACCCAACCATGCACTACCACACAAAGGATAAAAGAACATTTTTCTTCCAAGGACTTTTATTTTGTGACCTGAAATATGGTGGATAATTACCCCCAAATTAAAGCACAGAACAGCAGGTACCTCTCCTTCATCCAGTTTTGGAAATGGGAGAGGGAGAGTCACTAGTGCTGCTGCTCTCAGATCAGCCTCAGTAGGCACTGAGATGGGGTTTGTGTTTTCTTTAGCCTTTCCTCAGTTAAACCCACCTGAATGGTGTCATCTAGTTGGAGACACTGAGTTCATTACAGACCCAGGGAATTCAGGGAGGTTAGGTGTATCTGACATAGGAAAATCCTTCCTAATGAGATCTAGCTCTGTAAGACTCTGTGACTCTTAACTAGAGTTCCCTAATGTGTTAGGATTCTGACTTGATCAAGAGACAGGTGTGAACATCTGTAACTGAGCAACACAGAGGAGTACAGGATAAGTCTTAAAATATGGTACTTAGTTGTGGCAGCTGGCACAGCTCAAGCCACTCTGCTGTACATACTTGCTCACAAGGAAACAAGACGGGAAGATCTGAGTTTTCTTCAGCATTCAGACTGGGAGCTTGGTTCTCTTCATGCACCAACTTTGGCGGGGCGTGACTTCACTAAACTCAAAGACATTACTTCTACTTTACTAAGTTTTTACTAAGCAGAGAGGATTTAGGGAGTAGCTCCTGAAGCTGCAAAATAAAACATGGCTGTGAACACCAAGGTGCTTAGTGTGGCTGGTACTACATATTGTGTCTAGCTGAAGGACAAACAGGATTTCTGAGGAAGATAAACTCCCTATAACTTCTCCTAGGTCCAAAGAGACAAGATAAGATTATTTGCCTTTCCTTAATGAGGTACTTTGTACAAAAGTCCTCATGTTGAATACCCTGTTAGATGGCTTCCTATCATCCCTTCTTACCTCACTGACTACATATCCAGCTACTGCAGTTTAAATATGTCGGACCTGGAGGAGAGGAAATTTCTCAGCCCTTTCAAGCAACCTTTGAGCCTACCAACAAGACCACCGGGTCATTTTCAGAGCTGCCTACAATACCATGGCTGTTGCTGACATTACAGAGGAACATTAAACTTGTTCAGATTTTATTTTCCTTAATCCTTTTCCCATTTCTACTATCTCCAGATTGCACTGGAAATCCTCAGCTCAATTTCTTTTGATCCACAAATTCCCAGGCTTCTTGTTGGCAGATAGGAAGGAAAACACCATTCTCACAAGCATGGTGACTCTAAGGTCAGCATCCCTGCTGAGTGCCCCAAGATGATGGAAAATAACTCCAAACAGCTTCCTGCTCCAACATTATGTGTCCAGGAATCAGAGCCCTGTTACACAAACTGTAAGCTGCTACTGCCCAACTTCTTTCTACAGCTCAGCTGCCTAGTATTCCTCATGTACATTCCCTACTTTCTCATCAGTCTGATACAAGAGGCAAACTGGTATGTGAGATATTAAAAGACATTAATTTTCTAAGCAACATCATACATGGATCTTTAGCAGAATTTTCTCTGCAGCTGGAGCCCAGCAGGGCTACTGCTTCCCTTATTTAACCAACAAAACAAAAAGAGCTCAGTTTAGTCCTCGGCCATACCATGCAGCTTGTGCACTCAACAAATGTTTTACTCCAAGGTATCAAAGAATGTAAACTACCGGAGTGAGAACAATGAAAAAAACCTTACATACATAAACCATCCGCTACACAGAGGAGACCAAAACAGTTACTACATTTCTCCTTTTTTTTTAAGCTTCTTTTTCTTTCCTTTTATTTTTTTTTAATTATTTATTTATTTATTTGCATATGTGTAGATCTCTAATGTAGATCCTGTCAGATTCCATTAGCATAAAGATTTCTCCTGGGTGGAATGTGGCAGCTGTTACAAGCTGTTAAGGGCTTTTTTTGTAACTGTTTATTTTTGTTTGCAAGGTTCATGAACATTTAGTGTAACAGGTGGTCCCTCCTCAATTTGCTGGCAATGGGGATCTGCAGACTACAAAGGTGGTACCAAATTCTGGACATTGCACAGGCAGAGAAAATTTGGGGGACTTCCCTTCTTGTTTTCCTATGAACTCAGCTAAAATTCACAGGGTGAGAGCTTTGGTTTTGCTGCTGGTTGCAGACAGATCTCCTCACGGTTCTCTTTATATTTCTATTTTTCTAACTGACTACTGCCAACCTACAAATTCAGCAGCATAGGAGCCATACATACAACAGTGTGACATTCCTGGAATCCAGATACAAAATGTCACTGACCTATGAAAGCCAAAGAACAGAAACTCACTAAGTCTGAACAGTTTGTAAGAGTGAAAGTTCATCTGGCCATGATGGTGGTGGCTGCTGGTGCAACGAATTACTTCAGGTATACAATCATTTCTCCTGATAACTAATGCTTGGGCAGAAGCTAAACCGAAGACCTCAGTAACTTCAAAATCACACAGGAAGTCCGGCTGTGGCAAAAACAGCAGCAGCAGCAGAGGTGAAGCAGGCTGGAGTTCAACAGGGCCGTTCAGATTAGCATGGTTGCATTTTATGCAGCTGATTTGACAATTGCTCTTGCTATAGGCAAAGGTTTCTAAACATTTCCCAGGTGATTGTAACCATATGCACATGCCACACACAACAAATAACACAAAGATAGTTCTGCAGGTGTTCTTGCAGATTGTCTTATCCCCCGAGCTGTTTTCCATTCATTCACATACTCTACCACGTTAATCATGCCTTCTTCCAACATTAAACCCATTATCAACCACATACAGCTAGAATTTATAACATGTCTATTGCTGATAATACAGTCACAGAAAGGGTTGGAAGGGGCCTTTTAAAGATCACCTAGTCTATCCCCCAATAATATTTATTATTATTATTGCATTAGTGACTACATGTTGTAACCAATATCAGTATTTACTGATCTGGAGACAGTACAAGCTGAGAACTTCATCTCTGTCTATGCAACACTGCAATCTCAGACAGCCAAAAGAAGCATTCAAGTAATTAATTCCAGCCTGAGACCATTTTATGAAACCACAGCAGGACTCAAAAAGACAAAACTAGAAGATGGGAAAATATTGCATAGACAAAAGACACCTGGTACAGTCTCAAGAGAAATCAATGCGAGTCGAGCTGATTCTGATGTGAAAAATTTCTCTGACACTTTAACCTCAAAGACTTCTTCATCCTCCTGAGTTACGGTTTTATAAGGTGTTTTTATATGATGACTTGAGCCAGGAAAGCTTTAAAATACACTCAAGCTGGTGGCTGCCCTTACCAAAACAGAGTACAAGGCCAGTATGACATGGGATTATTACACAGCTATATCTCCATGGCAAACACAACTAGTAGGATAATATAAAAGCAAGCACAAAGACAGACAAACATGGTGGCTGTGGCTCTAAATCCAAGTCTTGCATCAACTTGACCTTGCACTGCCAAGAACTGACTGCCTCTTGCCTTGGTTTATTCCATGTAAGACTCAACAAAGGGACACAAGCCCCAGCACAGAAAAAAAAATCACCCTGATTCAGTGGCATGTTCCAGCTGCTCTGCTCCACTCCAGCAATGCAAAACAGCTGTAAACCTGGTTTAATCAGCAAGTTAAATTGGGTTTATAGCTTCTTGGTATTGGCAAAGAAGTACAAAGCAGCTGGAGTTTACTGGTATATTTAGCCCTCAGGGTTTGCCCTCAAAAGTTAACTCTTGCTCCAGACAGGAGAAAAAATATCAGCCATAGTTAAATTATAAAGTGATCTCTTTTTTTTTATCTCATGATCACAAGAAAAAGAAAACTTACTTATTTTGCCAACATAAAGTTTAGGACCAGACATTCAAGGGACCAGCTCCAGTTTTGAGCTGCATCAGCTGAAAATGGAGATGCTGGCTGCTGGGCTCTGAAGTCATCCTTGGCAAATACAAATTCTCATTATAGAAGTGTAAGCTAGGTGACCAAGTGTGTTCTGAATAGTGTCACAGCATAGGATTTTTTTATAAACTTCATACCCTATTCTCTCAGGAACACTGATAGAATATTCTCTCAGGAAAACTGCCTGCATCTCATCAGTCTGTGCTTTAGACTATCCATTACAACTAAAAATATCCCATCAAATGGATGACAACCAAAAACCTGTCCTATAAACTCTCCCATCTCTGGATTGAGGTAACTTTTTTGTTTAAAAGTATTTTATAAGCATAACCTTTCCCCTGCAGAGGCTTCTGGCAATCATATTTCAGGAGAACAAACCTCACTGAAGTAGCCAAACTTGGACTTAGTGTTTCATGTTGTGTTACTGTCTTCCAGAAAACAAAAATCAGCTTGTGAGGAAAATGCAATTTGAAATTTCAGTAGAGAAGAAACCAAGAGATTCCTAAAATTCCCTGAGGAGATTCTCTGCAGCTGTCAGTCAGCATTGCCTTAGAGCAAGGAATCACCAGCACAGCTTCACAAAAAGACTGCTCAATAGCAAATATTCAGAAAGCTCATACTTAAAATGGGGGTTTTAAAAAGAGTGTGCAGAAAAATAAGATTCAGTTAAATCAAGAGACAAAGTAAAAGAATGTAATAATCGAGAAAATACAGAAGATGGAGAATGGCAACCTTTAAAAACATGAGGAGTACGAGGGAGAAAGTGGATGTTATTAAAAGAAGGAGGTGAAATTGATGACAACTTTAATCTGGCCAAGATCCTGAACTGTACAGACTACAAAGAATTTGTCTGGCCTATGTCCAAGAGCTTGTGTAAAATTAAAGAGTGGAAATGCACTTGAAAGTTAGGGAAAGCTAAAAAAAAAATAAGAGACCAGGCATTAGGTGCATTATACGCTGTAGCCTGTAAACATAGAGTCATTATTCTTATAAACAAAACCATACAACAAATATTTACAGACCAGCCTAAACCAAAATGTTGGCTCTAAATAACCACAAATTGTGCAGGAGTTTGAAACTAGATCCCTGCCCTGTGGCAGGCCCGTCCCTGATGGGAGCAGGCACAAGCTCTGGGACAGTCTGTTTCTGGATTCTGTGGCTTGGACTGCTCCCTGCAAGCCAGGAAGAAAAAATACATCATTTTCAAAAGAGGAAAGCAGGAGACAAGATTAATGCTGCAGAGATGTCTGCTCTCTCAATGTGACCAATGCGAGACCGCTGAGAAAGGCTGGAAAATGCAGTCATCAACTTGTAGGTATGAACACAGCTCAAAAAAAATGAAGGTAAGCATTTTAAATATTTGGAAGCTGATATTTGGTGGCCTACAAACACAGGGAAAGGGACATTACATATGTTCCCTGTACCATGGTGGTTATCAAGACAGCAATAGCAGGGAGCCAGCTGGCATCTTAATAACAAGAAATATCCAACCCTTTCCTGAGTCCTACCAAGCTCTTCACACTTGTGAGCTTGTCACACTGCTGTCACATGGCAGTGAGTTCCACTGTTTAACTATGCACACAAAAAGGGAAGAGTCCTTCTTCATTTTAAAATGTGTTGCCTTTTTAGTATGAGTGTTCATTTGTTGCAGTGTTATAACGAGATAAATACCACTCTACATATTGCTTGTATTTACTTTCTAGACGAAACCGTTTCAAAAGGAAGTCATTAGGAAATTTCCATGGGAATGGTTTTACAAGAAAAATGTAGCTCCATTAAGCTGAAGTTTCAAGTTTAAATTGTTCGTTTCATTCACAATCTACGATTTCCTTTGGGAAAACAGCACTTATCAAGCTAGTCCCATTGAACTGATGTTTGGGTTTGTAATAGTTCAACAAATCATTAAACTACATTTTTTTCACTCACAAGTTACATTAGCCAAGCTGTCCTTCAGACCCCCCACACCCTTTTCTGAACGAGGCTTTGGAAGACTATCTGCCCTAGTCCCATTTTGATCTAAACCTCTTGACTGTAATCCAAATCCCCTCAGCTTTTATGCATAACAAAGCTTCTCCTTGACTCTGAACATTTTAATTGCTCATTCTCTGAATCTGTTCTATTTTTATTACAGACATATGTGCTCACACACAGAGACACATAAGTATATGTATGGGATTGAATTTTTAAAAGCAGGTTTGGCTTTTGAATCAGTGATCTGCCACTGGCTCACAGAGCAGAAATTATAGTATTTCCAGTGGCATTTTCCATCGGGAAGTTTCTTGCAGCCTAAGGTTCTGTTGGCTGTTTTGATCACCTCTGCACAGTGACCAGATGTTTTTACTGAATCATGAGCCTGGGGCATTTTTCACAAGTGATAAACATATTCTTCCTTTTATTTGCTTTACATACAAGTGATTTGTATCTAAACCAGCCATTTTTTCTGTCTCTGACTATGTAACCTTGCGGTTAGGGTTGAGAGAGAAGACTCCTGAAGCACCTGACCACAGTGCTGACTTCTTTTTCTTAACTTCTGGTGTTTCAAGACAGAGGCAAAAACTTAAAATATTGTTTTTAAAGGTGACAAAACAGAGGATGGAGTTGGTATGAGTTCACAGGGGAAAGAAGCATGACAGGCTGAATAGGTTACAGTGCTGCGTTACAAGAGTATGGTGCTTAGGCTTGGAAACGATGCATTGGGAGCTTCGATCCAGCCTGTGCTATGAAAGGCTATGGTGACATATAAAAACAATTCAATTTGAAATCTGAAATATCAGACACACATGCCAAGCCATAAATAGAATCTCTCCTTTAACTACACCCAAGAATGTACCTCGTATCAAGTTGAAATAATAAACAACTTTAAAATAATCAGGCAACCTGCAAAGCAAACAATGCTTAGGATGAGATTATTCACAGAAAGTGTTAAAACTGTAGTTTTCAAAGTTTCAAAAACTGATGCTTCACTCCACATCCAGAGAGTATTACCAGGCACTGATGTATAAGAACATCTGAATAACTAAACCACTGCCCAGTTGAGCTGAAGAATTAATGTAGGCAGCACTTCAACAGCAGCTGTAGTTCTCAGAAGACAAGGAAGGGGATGCTGAAAGAGGCTTAGGGGTAAGAAAGGACAGATGAGTAGAATTCTATGTCATCTGACCAGACAAAATAACCCTGTGCAGTTCCAGGCAGTGCATACAAAGACAAAGCTTCCATGAGGGGCAGGCTGGGGTTGAATTTAGCAACCAGGGCACAAGGAAGCCCTGTAGCTAGCTACTTCCATTTCACGTACAGCAGAGGAAGAAGGTGCTGAGCTACGATCCTCCTCAATCCAGCAGACAGGCAAGATGAGGAGGCGACAGGAGACGGAAGAGCACAAACTTCATGCCCATGCTCAAGAGGTGGCACAATACCAGGTATGAGCTGTTACCCTATGGAGCAGCAGTGCAACAAGGAATGAGGTCATGGCTGAGAGAGACTCCAGGCCCTCCCCAGCTCCACCACAGCAATTAAATTAAATTAACCCTACCCAAAAGTCAGACAGTCTGGACATGGAACCTTAAATACCAACCATCTCACCCTGCAGGTCTGCTCCTGTTGGGCTGCGTAACTTGTTAACACAGACACTGCCAGCAACTGAATTATGTATTTCAAAATCCCACAACTTTTGGATGCTTCCACAGAGAAACAGCAACCCAAAACTGACGGCTTAGCCTGGAGGATCAGTCTCAGTGCATGTATTCTTTCCTTTTTCCTTAACATCCATGCTTCTTGGATGTGTATTTGTGGCTTGGCTTTTTCTCTTTTGCCAACTGTCTTCGGCTCAAGCTCCTAAAGTCACATCCTGACACACTTTTCCAACCGCAATCCCACACGCCAAAATCCCTACATGCAGTCACACATCCTGATTCCAGGAAGTGCACACTGCTGGACTTTGTTGCCTTCCACTGAGCCACCCTGATTTACGCCTGCTGAAGCTATGGTCCTGAGTGTAATAACACCTATACTGCACAGTTGTCCCACATGTGTGTATCCTATTATCCAAACAACAGATGCACCAGCATGCATGCACACACATATTCCAACATCTGGCAATCACAAGCTAACTGTAATAACTCCATGAACTTCATTCATCTTTGCAAAGCTCACAAACACTTCATCTATACATCCACTGAAGAGGTGCATAACCTTTTCCACTTCGCTGAAAGAAGTATGTGCTTTTAACCTGTCTTTCACAGTCACACACACAGAAATGCAACGAAGCACTTGTACTTACTCTTAGAGGACATATTCCCTCCTGAATAACAGGGCATGAATGGCTCAACATAAACACTTCACAGGTGTTGTACATGATGTGCATACAGATATATACCTCTATTTCTTGGTCATACCTGTATGCATGCCTATATGCCCTTACCTGCTATGAAGTTCACTTTTGAACTTTCTAGCTAGAATTCATGCCAGCATAAAACTGACAAAAGGAAACAAAGAAACACATCCAAATATCCGGATACCAGTTAACTCAAAAACATCCCACTGCTTAACACTGGAATTGATACTTGTATAATTCATCATTTCTGATGTTGGAAGGTTCCAGTCTGTTTTCCTTTGTTTCTCTCATCCACATCTAATCTAAAAGATATGTTCAAGGAGAATGTAGGCAAAAACTTCTGACCATTTCTATTCAGAATTGTATGAAAAATACTTTAATTTAGAATGCTTGTGCCTGCCTGGCTTTCACTTCAGCACACTAGAAACAATGGGATGTCCCACTGTGATGTTCTCAGCAAACTCTACCTTACAGCAAAATATGCTGGAAAGTTCACAGACTGGAAACACTGAAGTTACAAAGGTCTCAGGCTTGCCCAGTTCCACCACCACTGATGTCAATGCCTCAATGGTGACCTCAGAAACTTGTTGGCTTCTGTGACCTCAGATAGTATCTTTCATGGATGTCAAAAACAGGGCTTGTAATTTTCTATGTGCTTGAATACCCACACATTTTCAACCATGCAGAACTAAACCGTTTCATAACCCATTCTTTTAAAACCTTTACAAGCATGTACTACACTTGGAAAATTATACGCACATTTTGAGTTTATTGCGGCTTTTTTCCAACCATCTTCTCTCTAAAAAAAAGTTAGAGTTTTTGACAGCAGGAAAAATGGCTTGCAGTATTTTGCAGTAGCTGAGAAGAATGTGATGCTTTCTCTGAATTGCTTTAGAACTTCCAGTTAGAAAATTAAGATGAAAATTTTCATGTGGAAAAGAAGTATGCCAATTTTTCAAAATATTCACTCTCAGCTACAGGTAAGAATGTAAATATTCCATATGTTTTTGAAGTAGAAAATAACAAGAATTTACATCACCATTAACTTCTACTTTATCCTGCAGGATATGAGTTTAATCCAACAGAGTTTCCTGATCTCAAGTGTGCAAAAATCCTTGACAGCAAAATGAATATACTTTAACATAATGACAACTTCTCAGGGTTCTGGACATCTTGGAATATCAGCTCTGAATCATATGATTTTCTCCACATATCTCATTGTCCTACTAACTATAAAACTGAGAGGTAAATGTAATGATAGTTCATTAACCATCTCATTAATAAACAGATTTACAGATAATGTATTGAATTCGCAGTCTTCTTGTGCCTCCTAAAAAGCCCTGCTCAACCTCATGCTGCCATCCAGCATTAGACCTCACACACTGAGACACTCTTCCCACACTCAGAGGTTTCCATCAAAACCAGCCGTGGCACAGAGGAAACTGACAGCATGCTACTGCAGAAAATACACTGAGTGGAAAGCCAAAATCATTCATGGTAAAACCCCTGGACACCAGTGTACCAAGAATCCAGTATCAGACAGTCCTACCAGTGCTTGGTGCCATTTAGCATACTCCACACAAAAGGTCTTAACGAAAAAGCACGTGACTTTTCTGATATTCAGAAAATACCTCACATCCTTCCTAGACACAGCTGTAGACTTATCTTACTGGTCAGCTCAAGAAGAGGAAAAGAGTCAGCTTTAAGGTTTCACTATTAATGGGGTGCAAGTGCACAGGCAGCCAATCAGCACATCCTTACTGGGCCTCTGAACTTCTTATTTCATCACTTAATTCTTATCTCTGGTGCTTTTGGGCACCCTCCCATGCTCTCCTTATTGCTCAATTGCTGCCATCTGTGGCTCAAAAGTTCCTTTCAGCCCTTCCCATCCTAGAGCATGAGGTGGTTGGAGAAGCACTAAACTAATAAGAAATCTACAGGTTCTTGGGGGGGAGAGGAGAAAATGATAGTTTCAAACCAACATACTTTCATCCCTTTTACTCCACCTTCCCTTGAATCATACTTCTGCCACCTTCTTCTTGTGTGGTAAACTTTTATGTGAAAAGCAGCCCAAGTTTGTTTGTAATGCTGCTGAGCTTGACCATGTGGCTACAAAAGGAGGCAGCAATTTCCTCTCCTGGTACAGTTGTGAAGCCACACAGTGATGCTTCAAAGCAAAGCTGTGACCCACCCCTTCCAGCCTGGAGCTCAGCAGGGTCTGAGGAGCAGCTGGACTCCTCTTCCATGAGATGTGTTATGGAAGGAGAGGGAGGGAAAAGAAGAAAACAAGGATAAAACAGAAGTTAAACAAATGTACAGTTAGAAAGGAGAAGAAAGAGGCTGGGAATTAGGGCAGCTTATTGGAATTAGCTCCTTGACATCAAATGCTTGAAAGAGAAGACAGTCTAGGAAGCATTATAACCTCATACCCCCTACTTTCTCACAAAACACCTCAGCAGAAAGAATGCCTGTGAGCCACACTAACATCCTCAATACTAAGCAGTTCTTTTCCTCCTTTTCCACAGCTCTTATCAGCCTGTCTTGCTTTCTACTGGTGGCACGAGGTCTGATCTGTTCGAGCAGATCAGCTCCTTTGTTTCTGTGTGCACCAGGTAAGTAGGGACCTCCTCATCCATTTTCCTTGCCCATTTCCATTTCATGATAGAGGAAAATATGAACATAATAGAGAAGTTCGGTATTGCTTCAATAGGACACTCTTCATTGCACAAAGCACCCAGAATCGTGACTAAAGAGTCTGTTCTTTATTTAAATCTTATGGTGTTTAACTGTAAAGAAAGCAGTACTAAAAAGCCATTCGCCCATCTGCAGACTCCTTCTCCCAGCTCTGAGCAGGCAGCATGTCTTACAACTCTCCTCTCTATAACAACATCGTACAGTTGCAGGCAAGTTCCACTGAGGCAGGGAGAAAAAAATAAATGAAAATAGAATCCTAGTGACTGGCTGAAATTCAATGGCTATATCCACAGCTGAATCCTGAGGCATCTTTGCAAAATGCCAGTTTTGCAGCCACGGGTATCTTTTTGCTGCTAAAACAAGTCAGGATCTTTACAGAAAGGTAAACTAATGCGTTTTGGTGGCCTCATTGGAAAACAGGAGCAATGAGCTTCCCCCAGAAAGCAACAAAGCAAATCCAGTGTTACAACTATTACATCCCCTGTCTCCCCATTACTTTTTCTGCAACCAGGGCAAGCCCCTCACAAGCCCATTGTATGACATGTTTAGCAGAAAGGCAGCTAACTTCCTTTCATATATCTAGCTCTAAAATACGTGCCTTTCTTGCAAGGAAGACACAGCTAGAGAATAACCAGCTCCAGTGTTTACTGAGTGGGAGGAATGGAGAAGGTCACATCCATGACACATGCTTTGTATAATAACTCTGGTGTTTCTAAATCCAGTGAGGCATCTCCACGTGGACTTATAGGCCATAGATACTTTTGGGTTACTTAAAGAGCAAGCATGATGCTGGATTTGTTTTTTTCTTGAGCCAAGGATATCTTACACTGATTGGCACTCAATAAAAACCATTAAGAACCTCCCATGCAGTAAACCCTCAGAGCACTAAGTGAGCTGTGCAGGGTATTGCTGGGCAACCTGTGGTGTCCATCTCCATCCCACCCACCAATCCCTCCATCCCACCACACTCATCCAGCCTCACCCCCCCAAAACTTGTACTTCTTGTGCCCCTTGTGTTTCAAGCAGCAAGTGGCCATACAGCGCTCCCTGGCAGCAAAGCACTCCCCTCTCAGTGGCACCACCAGGAGGTACACTGTCCTGAGCCACAGCAATCCCCTCCTTCTAGAAAGGCTGAGGCAAAGAGCATTCCCTCACAGCGGGAAAGACCGTGGTTCTCTCTTGCACAAAGCAGGGGGCACTTGTGCCAGCACACACATCCTGCAGCCAGTCGGTTGTGCTCTACCTTTTAATGTGGCATCATGCCGTTCACTTGCTACCCTCCACCTAACCCATTATATAGCAATGTTACCAGCTATAGATAGAGAAAGAAAAGGAGGATATATACCAGAGGATGCTACAAGACAGCTGCTCCTGCCATTCTGATTAATGACACTGTTGGTTTTTTGTAAAGCTCCCCTTCCTTTATGAAACTCATGCAACTCAGGTTTCGAAGACATTCTCAGCAGACCTCAGTAAGTCACACAAGCTTTGTTTGGAGGTCCACCAGAAGCCTTCTCCTCAGCAGCAACAGACCTCCACTCTGACGACAGTAAGTGTGCCAGTCCTACCCATGAGGTACCAGAGGAAAACATCCTCTGACTAAAAGTAAAAAAGTATTCACCCTTAGAATTCACCCTCAAAAGCTTTTCCCTGACACACTCTGCCTCCCGTGCCCCCCAAGATATTCAGCATTTACCGGGCCAGAGATTCAAACACTGTAAAGTGGTGGGTGACAATAGCTTTCTGTAAACGTCACATCTGCCATGGGACAATTTTGGCCCTGGCTGGAGCCCTTATATGAGAGTCTACCTGCACTCAGACAATTGTTATGCTAAAATTCCAAGAAGCACACAAAAAGAGAGCATCTCTGCTGCAGAGGACAAGACTGAGCAGCCAGTTGGTGCAGTAGGAGGAGGAACTGAGGCTCATCAAACTCAGTTCAAACTGTGCACCCATGAAGCTGGGGATAACTCTCATACTCCTTGTGCTGGGCATGATCCAGATTTGGATCTCATGCTGAAAGACTCCACAGCCCACTACCTATGTCCTAAAGACCTGAGGGGTGCTGGTGCTATCTTTTAAAAAATGAGACTAGCTTTCAGGAAAGAACTCAGCTGAACCAAAGGTGAGATTTTTAAAAGCCTACCCAAGATAGTCTTCCATTCTCTCTGCATAACAGACAGCATCATCTTCAGGTCCAGATACTCTGTTTGCCAGCCCCTTAATCTTAAATAGACACTGCATACATGTAAATAAAACACCTAACAGCACTGATGTGTAATAATTACTGCAGGGACATTACACTTTTTTTCACATAAACATACATTTTTACCAAATGCAGGAGTAACAGATCTGAAAGCCAAAATCTTTATACTTAATGTCTGTGTTTATCTAACTCTTAGGGCAAAGCAAACAGAAGAGCAACTTATAAGTAGAAGTATGCTTCTGCTCTTTAGGTGAACAGGACAATACTAAACTTTGTGATGACTGAAGCAGGAATCTACTAGTATAAAATAATGGGCATCAAGTTCTTAGTTTCTACCCCTGGTCTAGCATTTAACATCAAAATGAGCAAACACAATAATAAAGTCCTATTAAGCCAGTCAAGAGCTCAAAGGAAGCCTCTAAATGTAAAAAAGAAAAGTCTCTGGTCTATATCTGAGATCAAGAATCAGTTGCTTTACATGGAATAGTGATAGAAGGAGCGAGAAAAGCCACGTGTAGGTCAGCTTGCAGAGAGTGGCACACAGTAGGAATGGCTGTTAGACAAGAAGACAAACAAAAGAGTCTTCTCTGAAATGTTCGTTCTGGAAGTCTGTCTGAAAAAAGAATGAGACCAACGTTTGCTAGGACAGACACCTCACTTCATTTCCAGCCCTGCCTGTGAGATACGAGAGGAGCCATCACCAGAGATTACCCATACATAGAGGTGTGACACCCAGGCTCGTAAGGAGAGCTGCAGCTTCCTCTGGGTTTCCTGCATAACACATTTCTCTACGAGGCTCTGAGAAGCCCTTTCTCTTTGACTTGGTTTCTTACAAACCGTGTACAGTCAGTAGTCTGTCTCTGTGTTATGAAACTGATGCAGCATGAGCAAAACTTGTTCTTTTTTATGAAAAAATCCGTAAGATTTGTCAGTACTTGCATGTTGTCCACTGAAAAATCAATTTTTCTGGGACCCAACACAGTCTTTGAACAGTTACATTTGTGTCAAACATCACTGCAAGGATAAACTTCCCATCTGCTCAACTGGCCCCTGAAAATAAAGCACAGTGGTGCCAGGGTATGCTGGGACCCACAGGCGTGAGAGGACAGAGCTGAAAATGACCTTATAAAGTTTTACCTTTATTTTTTGCCTTTAATGCCTGATTTCCAGTGACATTCCACTAATGCATGAAAACCAGTATCTGCCTGCAGGAGGCAATGCACTTAGCAGTTATGAATAACCTCCCAGTTGCCTCAGTTGAGTCAGAAGATGCTCTAGCACAGGCTTCAGATTACCCTACTCTTACCATATCCAGGTCTGGGAAGAGGAGCTAAGCAGGGGCTGGGAACTAAGCAAGACCTTCAAATATGAAAATCCACATTCAGTGAATACTGCTACTGTCCCACCCCTACACACTGACCCACTGAATGGGTCCTGCAGACTGCTGATGCAAGGACTGTGTGCTACTATTTCACCCTTAACAGTGAGAGTGGCACTTGGCTTCAAAGGAACTTGAGTATGTGTACCTCCAGCTATAAAATGTCTGTTTAACTGCTGCATTGAGCTGCTGGAGTGGAGCAAAGCAGCCTTCAGGCTGCTTAGCACCTGACCCACTGTTTTTTCTGATTTTATTATATCTTTTTTACAGTATCGTTGCTATTTCACACTTTATTTCTTTCACAATCCTTAGACTGTCTTTGCACTCCCGGTGATTTACTGCACGTGATTTCCCCTCATGTATTTATGCACACAAATACTCCATAGCTTTTTATTTCAAAGGCTTGCAAAGCACTCAAAAGAATCTGCCAGAAATGAGCAAAAAGAGTATTACAGTTCATAGAAATCAGGCACACAGGCCAGCACAGTCTGCTTAAGAATGAACAGAGCTTTCAAACTTCGTAATGCAGCATGGTTGCCTTGATAGTACAAACCACCAGAAAGCAAAAACCTCTGTGGCAGCGCAGATTATTTTGGTACAGATCCCAATATCCCAATGAACGCTTTAATTTCTGCATCTAATTTAAAGTAATTATATGCAGAATTTCTCTCAGAAAACTGTTATACTCTAGCTTCTCCAATGAGTTCAAACAATTTCTTGCTTATTTTAGACCAAGGTTGGTTTGAGGGGATTTACACAAGGGTTACACATGTGCAAGAGCAAAGACACACACATCTATTTACATACAATGCCCTCAACCTCCTGCCAGGAATATTTCCCTGTGCCTGTGCTCAGCTGTGCCAGAAGTATCCTGGGGAAGTCCAAGCTGAATCACACTTACCAGAATTGCTCAAATCTGAGCCATTCCCTCACAGGGCTATGATTAATTCACAGTTACTACTTCGAAGTAGCAGTATATCCATTAACATTCCTCATCAGACAGACTGCCTTCCTGTACAAACATGAAGCCCCTGCACACAAGGCTAAGTCAGGCTCACTGATGGTGTCTGAGGACTTACACAAACCACCTCAAGTTGTTCCTTACAACTTTGGCTCTATGCCTAGATCCATCACGTAGTTTTAAACGATCTCACCTTGTTGACACTAGCACCGGTTCAATAGGTTTCCCACCCACACATTTCACAGAGAAAGGACATCCCAGCCTGCCCAGGGCTCTCCCAGCTGTGGAAAGAAGCCAGGCTCCAAGGGAAAAGAGATCTCAGCCACCATGGACAGGAAGAGCTTGGGAAGCAAATCCCCTCTCCCAGCCTGTATCCCTTCACACTCTTCCCCATTTTCGTGCCGTAAGTAACGGCAAGTGGCAGTCACTGATGCTCTCTAAGGCTGCACGACAGCAAAGAAAACAGGCACATCAGGCAGTTTTCTTGCTCTGCTCCTGAAGTCAAAGCATGCAGCAGGGATAATTACACAGCTAAGAGCATAGCTGAATTTAGGTCTGCTTCAGTTGTCTCAGGAAAGGTAACCTTCACACCTTCTAAGCCTAACACTCAAAATTTTATCTTTAGTATCATAAAGACCTGTTCCTTAGAGACATACAGCTCTCTGCTCTCAGTAGTTTTAAATGGATCAAGCAAAGTATGATAGAGACAATAAGAGCAAGAAGAATATAGGAGACAAAGGGTAGAAGAAGGAAGATGAAATAAGGGAGCTGAAAAGTAAAATAAAAGTGAAATGCCAAAGACATAATGAAATAAAAGAAGGGGGGGGAAGACAAAAAGAGGAAACCTGTCCACACATAGACAAAATAATTCAGTGACTGCAGACTGACTAATCAACAAATTGAATCACTGAGAACATTTAGAATTTCCTAAGCAGCTTGGAAGCCAATGTGAATGCTCAGGAGCCACCTCTACTGCCACAGAGAAGGCTACAACACTTTCTATTCAGTAAAATTAAGGCTTCAAATTCCTAATCTTAGGATTCCCTTAAAGATCCATTGGCTCATATTCACCCCCCAAAACTCTTGAGACTATTCTGAGTCCAGATGCTTTCAGAGGAAACAGGTAGAAACACTGGGTTGCAGAGCAGTAGGTAAGGGGATAAAGCACAGGAGAAGGAGAAGGAGGAAAAACTAAAGAGATCAGTGGGAGAAGAAATTAGAAGACAAACCAGTAAAGAGCTGTAACAGTACAGCTTTAAAAAAGCATAGAGCAAATAGTAAAGCAAAACAAATATACAGACTTTACAAGGATGTTAGAAAGACATAAAAACATGAAAGAAAAACATAAAGAGAGAACAGCAAACCAAAGGGGAATGCGTTCTCCAGTGTAATATACTGCAGAAAACATTTCTGCATCTCCATCTCAAATTACAAAGCTCTTGCAGAGGACCTTAGAACAGACCTACTCAGACAGCCAAAGCCAAGACTTGCCCTACCATCCTGTGGGAGCTCAGGTAGAACCAATTATGGATATATGTGGAAAACATGCAAAGATAATGTGCAAGACAACAGACAACAGTGCAAAACCACTGTCATATCGTTTGCCCCCAAACTGAAGTATGACCTCTCTCTTCTGTACCAACAGAAGCCTCCAATAGAAGAAAGCACCCACAGGAACCCAGGGATGAAAACTGCTCAGCTGCCCCAGCTTTTGCAGCTGCTAATGTAGCAAAGGAACAGGAGAAAACATTGTGCACAGTGTTCAAAATTCCCCTAGGGAGAGAGAAGACCAAGATGCCCTACACAAAATGAATGTTAACAACAGAATTTACTGCAACCCATGTTGTTTCTCCCCTGTTTCTTCATCCACCAACACGTCTTGACCAAAACAGCTGAGGGATTGCCCGCAGAAGGTTTGGTTGGGTCCCATGGTCCTCTAGGACCAGTGTCTTGAGGAGAAGCCTGTAACCATGGTGCATTACCAGGTGACAGGACAACCATGACCCCTCCACACATGCTTCCTTTTGCACTATATGAGGACTCTTAGTAGCAGAAATAGAATCATAGAATAGCTAGGGTTGGAAAAGACCTTAAGATCATCCAGTTCCAACCCCCCTACATGGGCAGCGACACCTCCCACTAAACCATGCCACTCAAGGCTGTGTCCAGCCTGGCCTTGAACACTGCCAGGGATGTAGTGTTCACAACCTCCCTGAGCAACCCATTCCAGTGCCTCTCCACCCTAACAGTAAAGAATTTCTTCCTTATATCCAATCTAAACTTCCCCTGTTTAAGTTTTAACCCATTACCCCTTGTCCTATCACTACAGTCCCTAGTGAAGAGTCCCTCTCCAACATCTCTGTAGGCCCCCTTCAGATACTGGAAGGCTGCAATGAGGTCTCCACGCAGCCTTCTCTTCTCCAGGCTGAACAAATATTTAGGAGCATTTGTAAAGCAGAGTTTATGACTGAAACATTCAGGATGCCTAAAATGATCTTTAGATCTATGCACATTCAGCACAGTGCTGAAGCATGTATCTATGAACCACAGTGACCTTGCTCACCTGGTATAGCCACCTAACCCACAGCACCAAACTAATTTGGGCAGTCCTGCCCTGGCACCAAGGGGAAAATGTGGGGTGAATCCCTAATGTGATTTCTTCTTTGGCTTTTTGTTCAACCTGGGGAAGAGCTCTGCAGGGGTCAAGTGATGTTTCTCCTGCAGTGCTCCTCCTCCTGACCAGGAGTGCATGCAGAAGGAGGTGGAAGCGGGAATAGATGGACCATGACACAAAGCTCAGGTCATGAGGCAAGAACAAAAGCTGGTTGGCTGCCCACTGCCCAGCCATGGGGACACATGTTTAGGTACATGTGCATTGTGCCTGCAGCAAACGACCCACTGAGAGAAGGAAGGTAGCAAGGAGGCTTGACATTCATGAGCAATAATTTAGTAATACGAGATACCAGCATTTTTCTTGACTCTGTTGTTCTAGTCCACCTGAGAAGTCATGGTAAAATGAAACTATGAGTGAAGCTGGTCAAAACATGATGACAAAATAGTTTTTCTTCATAAAATGCCATTTTGTAACAGTAGAAGTGTATCCAAGTGGTGTTATTACGGTTTCATAAAAGAAACTATGTCTCGTTCCATGTTTCATTTTGCTTATTACAATCCTTTTCATACTGACATGTGTAAAAACACCGGTATTAAAATGTCCATGTATTTTTCTGAAATGTCTTGCATATTTCCACTTACTAAAATATTTCACTCTGTACTGTAAACAGTGATACAGGGAACAAACTATGAAGTACATACAAGGCAGAGCTGGAGTAAGAACAGATGCTGGAACGATTCAGATGATGGAAGGAAAGGCTGCTCTTGTTCACTTTCTACAATAACCCTTGGTTTTGCAGGTGCCGTGCTCTGCTGCAGGCTCCATTTGGGATGGGAAGGCTGCACAGTCACATGCCTGTCGCAGTGCAAAATGTCATGAAAGAGCACAACTGCTCTGGAAAACTGAAGTGTCAGAGCGGACATCCGTGTTCCTCAGACTTTAATCACTCCTAGCTTAAATCAAGCCCAAAAAGTCTCAATTAACAAGCAAAGCAAGCTTGGGGAGGGGGGTCATGTTTTGGTTTGTTATTGTTTCTTTTGATTTTGAGAGGGGTCTAACCTTGCAAGCTAGCCTGGCATTTGAGACTCAAGCTGAGGTCCTTCCAAGAGGTTACCCTCCACTGAAATTGATTTTATTCTTGCAACTGCAACAGCACCTTTCTTGATGGAAAACAGTCTTGCTGCTCTTGCTACTCTGGCTCTACTGCAGTAGAAGAAATAGGAGGTTGTAAAAAAAGATTTCTTACTTTTTTAAAGCAGAAATTACTCTAAGAGCAGCCGTCCACAAAACAGTTATTTGCACACAGTGCTCCTAAGGTTACGAGAGGTTTTTTTTTTAGCACAGGCTTTTGTTTATTTGTTTGCTTATTTGTGGAGGTACAATTCATGAGTAGCAGCTCTGCCCTCTGACTAAGAATCGCTTTTAAATGTCACCTTCAGGACATGACCACAGAAGTAAACAGTGGGTTAGAAAGTACCAAAAAAACCTGTGATGCAGCATAATTTCAAGTCAAACAGATAGTACCCTCTGAGAGTGTACCCTAACGTAATGCAAAGTGTAAAGAAAAGCTCTTTCTTTGCCATTAGGAGTGAAAACCAATGCTTCAGTGTCATTCACTGTAACTTCTTCAATATTCCCAGTGGTGAATCCAGCTCCTTAAAAGTCCTCCTATACAGCTGGCAGGCATGAGCCAGCTGAAAGTCATCTGCAGCAATCTTCTGTCCTGCTGCCTTATTTCTGTTCGAGTTTAGTGAGGGCTTTTTTTTTTTAGCATGAGATTTCAACGGAACTGAAAATATCTCATAGCACAAACTCTGCAGCATGCTGTGAGTAATTTACAGCTGCCAAAACCATCTAAGTCAAATCCCATGAGGGATTCTCTTTCTTCAACCCATGCACGTTAGAAAACAAAAATGGCCAGCAGCCATCCTCCTTCTTCTCCTCTTTCGCTGAGCAGATTCCTGCAGCTGGAGCAATGTCATTAGCAGCTGCACTTACAGACTCCATGGCAGAAACACGGCACAGTTTAGATATGCAACACGAGCAGTTCAATTCATAACAATAGCTTCACCTTTTCTCTTTTCTTCTTTTGTCTTTTCTTTTTTCTTTTCTTTTTTCTTTTCTTTTCTTTTCTTTTTTTTCTTTTCTTTTCTTTTCTTTTCTTTTTTCTTTTTTTTTCTTTTCTTTTTTCTTTTTTCTTTTCTTTTCCTTTCTCTTTTTTCTTTTTTCTTTTCTTCTTTCCTATCCTTTCCTGTCCTTCCCTTTCCTTCCTTTTCCTTCTTTCCCTTCGCTTCACAAAATATTGGAAGTGGGAGACAGACATAACTTAGGCATAACCAGTGTTCTGTCTGTATGGGTTTTGTGATAGTGTTCGATTGAACTGTTTTCTTAAGGCAGACACTGGGAAATCTATAAACCACCATGCAAACCAAATACGCACACACAGTGATTCAGGTTTTTCCACCACAAAAATGCACAAGCAGTCTCAAAAAATGTGTGCCTTGATTTATTGATTGAGGAAGTTGGGTTTTAGGAGGATTTTTGCCCTCATTTTTCAATTTTCAGCCTACAAAGAGAAGCCTCAGGACTATGTAGTGTGTGCAAGGTGGTGAGTTCACCATCCATAAAATGCTGGAGAACACCTGGATGAAAAACAATGAAAGTTAGGGCTGTTCAGCCTGGAGAAGGGAAGGCTGCATAGACACCTCATAGCAGCCTTCCAGTATCTGAAGGGGGCCTATAGGGATACTGGAGAGGGACTCTTCAGTAAGGACTATAGTGATAGAACAAGGGGTAATGGGTTAAAACTTAAACAGGGGAAGTTCAGGTTAGATATAAGGAAGAAGTTCTTTACTGTTAGGGTGGTGAGGCACTGGAATGGGTTGCTCAAGGAAGCTGTGAATGCTCCACTGCTGGCAGGGTTCAAGGCCAGGTTGGACAGAGCCTTGAGTGGTATGGTTTAGTGGGAGGTGTCGCTGCCCATGTAGGGGGGTTGGAACTGGGTGATCTTAAGGTCCTTTCCAACCCTAACTATTCTATGATTCTAAGTGTTGGATTAAGTCCTTGACCATACAGAAAACAGAGAATGCCAAGCTGTCAAAGCACTCCTTACCAAATTCAAAGATCAAACCAAAGCAGAAAAGGACCAAAAAGAAACAATGCCATGAGAAGTCTTCAGAAATAAACTAATTGCAGAAGCACTCGGTGAATTGTAAACGTCACATTTTGTGACTTCTGGGCAAAATTCCCCACCCAGCTTTGCTCAGTGCAAAGGAGGGCAAACAGAGACAGGCACTACCCATCGGACCCTGCAGAAAAGCAAAGGTGTCAGGGAGGATAAACAGAAAGGCTGCTCCTAGCAGCTGCTCTTTGGTACAAAAGAGACTGTGGGGACTCAGTGGAGAAGGTTCAAAGCAGTTCCCAGGGTTTCCTTTCCCCAGATCCTCCAGACCCACTTCCCTGCCCACCACTTGTCCCAGCTGCTCTGGATTTAAGCCTGTGCACATTTAGTTTCTGTACAGCAATTATTCCAAATAGATTTTACTCCTTATTAAAGGCCAATAATAGTTATTCTGTGAATGCTGACAAGAAAGTGTTCTGTTCTGAAAACCTATATGGGGAATTTATTGTGCAGCCTGGCTATAAAGTATCAAAATGTTTTCCCCAGCTCTAGTGCAATGGGCCAGGTTTCCTTTGAATTTTTCCTATTCTAGAGGACAGAAGGATTCCAACCTTTTATTTTGTCTTGGAAAGCTAAAGCAGCAAACTTATCTTCCTCTTGCAGAGCAGTATGTGATAGCTCGTTAGCTTACACTTCTCTTTCTCCACCAACAGCGCAGAAAGTATCAGTTCATCTTTGCACAGTGCAAAATGCTAGTGAGAGATGCTGGCTGGGTTTCTGTGTGGGATGAGTCCCATAGCCAGGTCCTGTGGTCCACTCCACAACAAAATGCAGACTAGATTGTTTTTTTTCTAAAGAAGCTTCTCATTGTCTTGTGTGCTCCTCAAGCCAAAAGCAATTTTCTCCAACATTCTTCCTACCACTGCCTGCATGGGTTGTGGTAAAAGTCCATATATTTGTAAGGTTCTATTCAGAGATATTTTCAGCACACCAGAAAATGAAAAACATTTTAACAAAGGAAGGAAAAATTAGCAACATATTAACTAAAACTGACTTACAATTTAAAGCCATCAGCAACCACTGGTATAGTTAGCACAAAAAACCTTTCCAGTTCAGGTTTGCTTTTGCTCTGTAATTCATTCTTACGTAGTCAATGTGACCTGAATTATGCTTTCCTGATGCTTCCTTTATACAAGAGTATTTTTGTTCTTCAATCTTTCCAACTCCCTGTTTTCCATTATTGTTATGATGATCTTATTTTTCATTACACTTTCCTTTCCATGATGACTTTTTTTTTCAACATGGAAACTCCTGTACATGTTAATTTCAGTTATTTTCATGCCTCTCCTCCTTGATCAGGACAGCAAACTGCACTTCCAAAAGATGGGCTTTCTGCAGAATGTCTGTTAGCATCCTCCCTCCAGCCCCATGCAGTCTGAGATTTCCTTCTTGCTTACACTAGCCACTCTTCGAAGACCTCCTTCTTGTGCCTTAAACAGGTTCTAATAGAACCTTTAAGAAAGCATTCTTTAAGCAATGTTAAGCAAGCCAACTACACTTTACAGAGACCTCTCCAAGCTAGGTGAAGAGTAAATTATTTCACTATACATTAAGTCATCTATTTTTAAGCCAATCTCAAGAAAACTGGAAAAAATATTCATGCTGCTTTAAAACTTACCATGTTTGCAGCAATTCTTCTTCAAGGGGCTATCTACACAGAGATGTCCAGGAAAATTAGACTAATATAGTAATTAGCAGTGAAGCTGGTAATTTGAAGTGCATTTTCTAAAAAACATCTAGCTACTTAAGTGGAAATCCCTACGGAGAATTAAGATGACCCTGAACCGATTTCACTCACTTCATCTCTAAAGATGGCAATACTTATGATTTCCATGTAAATTAGTTAATACATAAAAAATCAATTCATATTAACTTTCCAGTGTATCCTTCTGTAGCAAAGTCCTCAAGTATTACCGTTTAAGTCCAAATGTTTCAGGAACTTCTGAGTAACTATTTGAGTACCCAGCAACTGTGTCAATGAAAAGAAACCATAACAGACTAAATTCATTTAAAAGACTCCTTAAACTCCATCATCTGTGGTGCTGATTACACATACTTCCAATTCATTTCAGCATATCAGAGGCCCATTCATCACATGAGCTAAATGCATAGGATGGGGGCAGTAGGAAGACAGGTCCAACAAGAAGACTGCAAGTTGTAAGCTGCCCAAACAGCTCATTTCATCTCCAACCCACTTGCTGCCCAAGTCATGAGGGTCATCGGAAAAGCAATAGCAGAGAGGGATTTTTGTACAGAATCATTAATTGTTCTGATAGACCAGATATACAGCCTAGAAAACCCTTCTGCACTCTCTCCCTTATACCTATAGTCCACCTTGGAATGCACTGTGCCCGCATGTTTTCTGTAGGAAGGCATTAGACCAGTCCAGCTGCCCATCACTGTAAATCCATGTGTAGCTTTTTGCTCCTGCTGTCCCATATCCCCGACATTTGAATATCTGACTTTTTCCCAGATTTACTTTTTTAATAGTGTGTTGCTGTATTTTCACCATCTCTTACCACCTTGATTTGAACTTGCATACCAAGTTGTCTATATATTGACAATTTGTACAGACAGAATTGGAGCAATATGCAAGTTCTGGAGGTTTTGGAGATGGCAGATCTATGTTTGCTTGTGCAAAATTGAAGTTCTTTTCTTGCTGTCCTCTGCCTCATTCACTGCCCACAGTTAAGCACTCTGGCAGACTCAGGAACCCTTTCATTTGTCTTGGTAATATAAAGATTTCACCCTCTTACACTGTAAGTATTTCTAATGGCTAAGGAAGATGAGAAAATACCTTGGTCATGCTGCCTTCATGATTTATGAGGTAATGCTGGTGTGTGTTGTGATCATTTTGGATCAGTTTTAGAATGTGCGGTTTTCTTAAGTGAAATAAGTGAATTTGAGCAAAACCAAAAATTTACCTTCAGTCTCCCATTCATTTGTTGGGAATTGTCTTTTCTCTCTACATGGTGTAGCTGCAGTTTTTCAGTCTCAGCCTCTGAAGGCTCCTTGAATGTCAGAAATAATTTCTGTTCACCAATTTTTTTTTCGGGGGGGGACTGAGGGGATATTAACATTCATCCGCCAGATAACTGTCAGTTGCAAGTGAACGTTTCCCCTATTTCTCCCTTTCTCCTGCAATTTTATTCTAACACTGACCTGAAGAAAAATGTTTCCCACCCAGAAGTGTTTAAATGTATGCAATTATAGTAGTACTCCAATTCCCAATTCCAGGTAGGAAGAGCAGGCTCAGAAGAATTCAAACCTATGGAAATGATGTTTTGCTCTGTAAACTGAGCAAACACCAGGATCTCCTCCAGAGCTTGAAGACAGAGGCAAAACCCTGCCATACAATGGGGGTAACTTGGTAGACCAAATAATGGAAGCCCTGTGTCTCCACGAATGACAGCAAGACTAAAACCCTCCCATCTCAAAGCATCTGCACTTCTAGTCTTACAGCAAACTATCAGCATCCACCAAGGCTTCCTGATCGCATGTGCAAGCCCTTCCATTGAGATAATCACTTTCACAAGGCTAGTTTGTTTGAGGGAGTGGGTAGAAGATTAGCACTTTTTGTGGTTAACATTTAAAGGGTCAAATTGTGCTCTCAAGCCCGGTCTGAAAGCTGGTTAAAAGCACATGTGTGTTTGCGTTTAGAAACGATTTATTTCAATGTCCCAATAGAATTTCAGAGGACAAAAAGTAGGGTCCATAGGAAACCATAGCATGAGGGAAGCAGTGGACAAAGGAGGCAATTTTGGCTAGAATTTTAAATTGTTTGAGTGAGTCAAGGGTAAATTAGCGAAACCCAGCAAGGAAGTGTGCATTAGTAAGTGTTAAATGCATCAGGGGATTTACAGACATAACATTCTTCATCAGAAGACAACAATGAATATCAGCTTGTACCCTATAAAACTAAGAATGTTGAATTAATAAGATCACTGCACTCAGATACATTAATATAAATACAAAATAACAGTTACTCATGTCTGGGGCTCAGAAGTAAGACAGCACCATGTAAGAATGATGAAGAACATTTATATTTATTAGTAACAGAGGAGGATGCTGCATAAATTCAGATAAGTCCCCTAGGAGTAAGCACATTCAACTTGGCAGGCCAAGACCACTTGTATACAACTATTCTAAGGGACTTGGCTGAAGAGATCTCTGGCCTGCTGTGATGGTCTTGGATGTATCTTGGAAATGCGGGGGAACACTGAAAGACTAGAACCGTGTCAGTATGAAGTGAATGGGATGAATGGGAGAAGCTCTGCTGATGAGCCTGATATTCCTTCTGGGCAAGAAGAGGGTGAAAGCCAGGAAGGGATCCCATTCATAAAATAACTGAAGAATAAGGGTATAAATAAAGCTACATCACATAATTCTATGGAACATAAATCTTGTTAAACAGGGTATGCTAAAGCAGGCAAATGCAAAGTTGTATATTTAGGAAAAAGAATGAGAGCCAAACCTACAAATTGATGCTTGTGTTCTGAACAGTGGTGTGTCTAAAAGGAGAGGGGTGGGTCACAGTGACAAGAAACACTATCTGAACTCCCAGTGTAATGTTCTGGAAAAAAACAAGTAGCTGTTTAAACTGGAAACTATTAAGTGGGATTTGAGGTAGCTTAAATCTAGATTTTCAAAGGTTTTGAAAGTAGCGGTGCTACTACTGGAATACTCTATACAGTCCTTGGCATGCATTTTCTAAAGGATATTTAAAAGTTCAATGGGATAGAGGAAAGAAGCAGCAAAATTCCTCCTAGTTCAGAGAAAAATGTGTCACAAAGAAAGACAAAAGGAGCTCTGCCTGCTTCATATACCAAAGACAGGGTGAGTTTATTACAATGCAGGAATATGTTTACAATATAAAACATGACATATAAGAGAATTCTTTCATTTCATGGAGGAAGGAATGATGAGAACCAATGCAGGAAGGGGAAGCACTTTTCTGAGGGAAAGGCAACATGTGTTCTCAGCAGTGGGGTTATACCTCCTGCTGCAGACTGTGCTGAATGTTCCAGCTTCTGAATCTTTCAGATAAAGCCTACATGCTTTTCTAGAAGATACTCTTCAGGCAAATAAAAAGGTGACTGAGTAGGATGCTCCAATCTGTGATACACAAAAAGGTAAGGAGACAATTTAATGGTCTCTTTGGCCCTTAAAACTCCATACAGCTAAACTGCTGTTACTTATCAACATTAGAAGGAAGGCGGGTCTCCATGGATTTTCATCAAAGTAACTAAGAATGTTGCTAGGGCCAAAGACCATTCCTTGCTCCACACAAGGATGCTATAAAGCTACAGGCATCTCAAATTATTTCATTAAGAAGAAATAACTCTTGTAGTCTTTGTGCTCATTGAACTTAGAGCCTTTTGTATTGGAGCACTGAAAAACAAAGAGGCTGTTGGCTTTGGATAAAGTTGATGACTTCAAGAGGGCTTCACAGCCCATTTTATGTGTAAGTCTTTGACCCTCTTAGTATTGAAAGCAAAAAAAAAAATAGAAGTTCAACATGTGCATTTTCCCTAATAATATATGCTAGCAAATACAGAAACAGTGAATATCACTTTGCATTGTAAAAGAAATGTATAAGCTGTTAATGTATTGATAGAAAACAGTAAAATACTATAGCTAATCAGCATAATACTAAGAAAATCCTACAAAGGCCACTGGGAGCCATCAGTAAGTTATTCAGTCTATGCTCCTTGTGGTCTGCAGCATATTCCTGCTGCTACTCGAAAAGGTTTGATCTGCAATGTACATAAGGTACTTGTGTTCACTTGTATTAAAACTAACAAGCCACTACTGTGAAAGAATGTTGCTCGAGCTAGAAAGCCAAAAGGTCTCTCTAAGCTTCACTGTAAGGAGGATGGAGACATTGTAAGACTGACCAGTTTTCTGCCCTATTCAGCAACTCTAAGCTTCAAAACTAGCAGGAGTTTGAATCATAAATAAAGATGAAAATATCCTGAGAGGTAAAGCAACTTCCCTTTCCTCTGATGAAGATGGACCAAAATCCATAAAGTCCTTCACCTTCTCCCATCACTGGCATGAATCCAGAAGATCTCTGTTGACAGAAGTATTACCAGGAGCACAAGTCTGCACCACCTTTCATACTAAAAAGAGCTCTCAAATAGATGGGTATGACAATAAATTTGCAGCAAAGTTGGCAAGAGTAATGTTAACGTTTGCACTAGGTCCTGAATTAGGTTTCTTTGCTATTCACTGTTGCATCCCAGAGCATTTACTATTCTAGCTTATCCTATGCTCTCCTCGGTAGGCTCAGAAGGAAAGACCAGAGAGAGGTATTTTTCTGCTTGCACGTTTGTCGTGCTTTACATCTTGCAATGTTTATGGCTTTGATGTGACTTTTTAAGGAGAAGCTTTCACTGGGCTTTGCATGGGCAAATTTGCCACATTCTCCCGCTTCATGATTTCATCCAAACCATACTCCAGAAGCTCTGGTTTTAATATCCTAATGCATTTTCTTAGTTCAGAATCACAGAGAAATCAATACACAGGAAAGCAACACCCTCAGACTATATAGAGTTCCCCTGTTAAATTACCATCTTCAAGCTCCCTTGATCAGGTCTGATTTCCTCTTTAAACTCCTTTAAAATCTCTTATGAGCCCTGGATATTACTGTAGAGCATATCCTGCTTTCAAACATGCTTTCACAACTGCTCCCAGTTTCAAGAGACTTAATAACAAGCAGCACTTCCCCCGTCTGGGCAGCAGAAATCTCTCTAGCGTGGCAGGGTGCCTTCCTTGCCTTGACTTTCAAAGAGAGAAAAAGCTCTGGGGACACCCAAAGCCTTCTACATTGCCAAGTTACCCCGGATGGTGAGGCCCCCTCCATATGTATGAAATAAAACTCCTCATGGACACCCTCCTCTTGGCAGCGGGTGCTCAATGTGCAGAGAAACCATCGTGAACAGGCCACGCTACCACTTGGGTTCAGGCAGTGTTTTAAACCCTGTCGTTTGTTTGATTTGGATGATGTGCCACAGATCCACAGACAAACAGCTGCTTTTTTGTGTAGACTGTCAGGCAAGGCTAGCAAAGGACTTATCTTAAAATACTGACACCCTCTCTCCCCTACTCTGCCAGCATCTCCATCTTGCAAGCACCTTCTACTTCAGTGGTCAGTACCTTGTTCTAATGAGTAATTTCTGGTCCCTCAAATTTGCAGTTGTGCTACAAAGGGCACAGGGCACAGCAGTGCTTGGGGACCCAGAAGGGCAGAAATTTACTATTTAAGACAGGAGAAATTCAGAATGGCTAAATTTAACCCAGCATTAGGGCAGCAATCTAGAATATGAAACACAGGAAGCAAGGAAGTAAACCAAGTGTAGTAAAAAGCATGAAAAGCTATATCAAGATTTGACATCTCCTCTGCCAGTAAAAGGGAGTACTTGATATTGCATCTTGCAGCATTGAATTGTGTATAATGCTCCAGCTAAAAGGAACAGAATAACAGCCTTTAAGTTTAAATGTTAGAAAAGCAACAGCTGGAAAGCCAATAGAACAGATGAACCAATTCAAATGATGCCTTTAAATGTTAAATGGTCGACCAGCTTAGGTCAACAAGTTTTATAAGCAATAAAAAATAAATAATAACACGACTCTACCATTACAAGAAGCTCCTTTGCAGACCAACAATGAAAGCTGCTTGAGATGCAATATGAGAACAGACACCATACTGCTCTTCAGGCCATCAAAAGGAAAAGGGGTGGCAGTTTTATTAGTCAAATACCTCCTTTTCATCCTAAAAGCCTGGCGTTTGAAGATGGCAGATATATTCTGATCAAAGTCCTCTAAAAGGGTGACTTGAAAGAGTGTATACTCCATACTGCTCCATCCAGGGACAAGCCTCTTTCATTTCACCTTTTTTAAAATGAAAGTAATAATAATTTTTAATAAAATTTAGGACAAGAGAGATAATTATAGCCAGTTCATGAATCCAGTCCTTAACAGACCAAGGTGATCAGGATTTGCAGATAAGGTAACTTCAAGCTAGTAACCTTGTTAGATGCTGGTAATGTTCGAAAAGTAGTAAGCTCTTAATTCAGGGATGCTGTTACTGTTGTCAACCATGTGATGCATATTCAGACACTGATGTGTTCCCTGTCACTAGTAGCTTGTTAAATCCTGTTACTTTGATCTCTCTGGATGTAATCAGTCAGTATCCTCACTCCCCATGCCTAATTTTAAAAGGCTGCAATTTAAACCAAAGTATATTGATGGCAACTGGAGGGAACTCTGCTTATAGCTTAGGATAAAACAAGTATCTATAGCTTTTTCAGAGTTAGCTGAAAGAAAACAGTAAGCTCACTGAGATAAGAAAACTCCATGGGATGCTTGTAAGGCAAGGATAAATGGTAAAGTTATCAGTAAAGCTTTACACCTTAAAAAATTGAGAAGAAAAAGTGAAGAAAAAGGCCTAGTGGAACCCTTTCAGTCTGAGATAAGCAGAAAGGTACAAACAGGTTTTGTTTAAAATGCATAAATCCGCAAGGATTGGAAGGAGTGGATTTCCTGCCAATCTGTTAAACAGAACAGGTCTGAAAATGCATAAACTGAAACATTATATAAGTAAAAGATGGAGGACAGACTTAAAAAAAACCCACGGTTAATATGGAAGTTTCTTCAAAAGGGACAGCAAGGGACATCTGGTAACATGTTGAGAAATGATGCTGGGTGATCTGAAAACAAAAGGTTTTATTGGTTGCAAGTCAACTCTCTAAAAGCCAACAACTTTTAAAGTGCTTTAAGGACTTCTTTCCCACAGAACCACAAGAAAAATACAGAATTCTTGGATAACCCACTTAAAAGGAGGAAGTGAGTACTGTCATTGAAAGTTTGAATGCAAACAAAGCAACATGAACAGATGTGTTTATGACCAAATCCAGCGTCTTTGACCTATTTATTAAGATCATGCAAGGAAGAAGTAGTTTCTGGTTTGGAAGAAACAAATAAACTAAAATTTTAAACCCTAGGTAGTTGCAACACTTGAAAATTCTATAGGTTGGACTTCTTGTCTCTGGATGTAGAAATGTATTTGGTTCAATAACAGGAGCTAGTCATGGCACTAAAAGTATGATTTTGAAGATACACTGACAAACTTGCGCTTATGCTCTATAAAGATCCTATAGCTCGTTAGTGGATTGAATGTCTTCAAGGGGAAGACTGTTGACAAGGCCCTGCTGACAGCTGATAGCTGTTCATTTTGGCCAAGAGGAATTAAGCAGAGTTCTCAAAATAGAGCAACTGGGGAACAGATCACAGACAGAACCTGTGATAACTCTACGAAAGCTTCAACGCAGAATGCCTCATAAGCAGTGATGTTCCAAGCATGCAGATACAGCTCATCAAATGGTTAGTCAAGATAAAAAGAAGGCCTGGGTTTCTGCATTTCCCCAAAAAAAGGTCAGATACAAAACTAGATTCAATGAGATACAACTAGATCTCAGGTCTTTTAATATGTCACAGTGTATTCATCTGGTCCAAAATATAAAATTTATTAAAAAAATTAAAAAGGAGCTTTAAGAAACTGAGTAAGAACAGAGACTTCTGAGATGCTAAAAAAAAAAAAAAATGAAAATTTATTAACTCCCTCACATTTTTTTCCTTTTTCACTACTTGTATGTGTACCAGACAGCACTTTAAAGCCTTGAAAAGCTGTTGTCATGTGTTTCACTTGGAAAAAGGCAGAGCCAAAACCAAACAGCTCTGTACTATGGAGGCCTCCCACCATGGGAAATCTTACAGGGCTGAAAGAGTGGCACATTATTCCACAGCTCAGCTGAAATAAGGAACTTGATTGAAGGATATTTTATACATGCAGGCAAAGCCATGTTTGTTGGCTGATAAAGAATGAGAACGGAATGAGGAAATTTCTGAGGTGAGTGCTGCATAAGAGAGAGATTAAGAACAACAACAAAAAAAAAGATAAATAAAGACACCTCTTTACTTGTCCTTCCTTGATATACAAAGATAAATAGGAAAAAAACTCTTTTCCCTTTATCTTTTCCCATTTACCATCCTGGTTAAAAATAAAGAATTCTTCACTCAATCTAATGTGTAGCTTTGTTTGTATTATGACAGCTGTCACCCATTTAGATTAACTCTTTTTGAGGAAGGTATCAAATCTTCTGAAAAGATCTGTGATAATAAAGTAAGAATTCCTCTCTTCAATCAGCAATAGCTACCAGCAAGTATTGTATAAGAGCTCTCACCTGACCTTTCTACCCTTTTGAGAAACTCGCATGGATGAACTCAAAGAAAAATGGAATAATTTCTAAAATAGATGTAATTTGAATGGAGAAATAGATACATCAGCATAGGGAATGAGAGGGAGAACGCATAAGCTACTCATCTTCTAGGCATGTTTTGCGCAAACCAACCTTTAATAAAAGGTAGTTCTATCTATGTCTCTATCTCAGTAGCAATTCAATGTATATTCTGTGGCAGTGACTTTTCGCACTGGAGAACCTCTTGAGATGCAAATTCCTTTTCTGTCATCCTGGCTTGTGCCAAGGACCCAACCATTCTGAGCAGACCTGACCAGAGCCCAAGCCCTTGTAGCAAAAAGCAATACTCCCTCAGACCTGCTGGGCTGCCTGCTCCTCGCATATAGATCACTTGGTGTGGAAGGGAGGACATCCCTCTTGCTGTGAGATCCTAAGTGTTAAAGGATTAAATGTGGAAGATGGCAAACCTCATCCTTGAAGCTGCCCTCTCCTTTCTTCCCTGAAGAGTGAGCCTGCTTATTCTGGAATTCCTTGGTAACAGATGGAGAACCATTTCCAGAAGTTAGGCAGAAGAGGAAAAATTGTTTGTAAATCCAGATTCTGTTCTTTACTTACACAAAAGGCAGAAAAGCCCAAGTCATTAGCCAAGATATATTTTATGAATATTATTGATTCTTTACTTATTGCACATATATTATTCCCATACTACAATTCTTTATGTTTTTTAACAGGCATAATTCTTCTGTCGTGTGAATTGTATCACATTAATATTTTTGTGACTCTCAAATATCCTATTTTGCAAGTTCTTGAATGTTCTGTCTGTGTTTTGGTCTGGTTTGGGGGTTTTTGTGTTGCTTTTTTTTTCTCTAAAGAGAAAATTGTCTTTGGTTTTTTGTTTCTTTTTTTTTTCTTGTTTAATGGAAGGTAAATATCTTAGGAAGGACCTGGTCTGATGATCATGTGCCAGACAACATCTGGAGAAAATTATCAGCAGTAATGTTGCTGTAGGCAAGATGGTCTGGGAGTACGGACATGGTGAGTTTTCTAGGGAAAAGCAAAAAAAAAGAGGGTTCTGAAGCAAAAAGGGGAAAGAAGCTGGGCAGCTGGGGAAGAGATAGTAAGAAACAAGCTGAACAGAGAGTACCTTAAAGTAGCCAGGAATAAGCAAGAAGGAACAGGGTTGTTGTACCCAAATAAACTTTTAATGATGGATAATTCTTCCCTATCCAGGCAGGTACATCCTTGACGGAAAAGGTATGTCTGGCCAGGAGCATTCTTCTGGGCATCTCATCCCAGTTTGCTACTCAGAAGAGTGAGTAAGATTGATCCTGCAGTGTCTTAATAAACCAAGGAAGTAAAAGGCACTAGATATGCAAGATCAAATTAAAGCCTCAAACCCATGTCTCTAGCTCTTGTAGACTGACAGTCAGTCATGGGCACACAGAAGAGGTGCAGCCCAGCCTGACCTCATCTGTATGGCTTGCCCTGTGCAGTTCTTACTTTTATTAAACAAAGGAATTTATCTCAGATTACACAGATAATGCCTATCTCACTGCTATTCTGCCCACTTGGCTACTGTATTTGTACTTCTGCCTTTCTGGGTCAGCCTCACATAGTAACAACAAGGGAAAATTCACTCAGGTCACTGGAACTGATTTATAGCCACAAGAATGTGGGTTTTGTCTTTGTTTTCCTTTATGCTACTTCCCCTTTTCTCTACAGTAATCTTTTAAAGATTTTTTCCCCTAACGTTCTTGGACTTCATGTGCCTGATACAGCAAAGGCAGATACATCTAACTTCAAAGACCAGTCCAACTGCAGTCATGACTTGCATGGTATGGGTCTAGCCTGCTGAGCTCATGAAAGCAAAGTTTCATCTGTTTTGTGGATTGGGCTCTTGACCTGCCATAAAAATAAATGCTATCTTCTACAGTTACTAAATGGGAGACTGTTTCTTGTTACTGCTGTGGTATAAGTGTCTCTTCCATATGCCTGTCATTAAAAATAATAAATTGGGTTCCCTTATCTTATGGAGATCTCTTCTTTTCCCCCTCCTGTTTTGGTCTCCTGTTCATTTCCACAGTCTTGCTGACAGACTCACACAGTTTAGATGGAAACAAAATGCAGCAGCCTTTTTCCCCCTGACAGTAGAAATGCTAGCAGTTCCCACCTTCATCTGATGTTCTACTTAACCAACTGCACTCTCCAAATGTGTATTGGCAGAAGGTAAAACATGCTGCACAAAGCAAGAAGAAGTAAAGTTTCATACAGAAATGGTATTTCCTCTCCTCTTCACCTTTGTTAAAACATCAATTTATTTTTTAATAAGCTGCCATTTTGTGTTGCTCTTCTTTTGGTTAATGCTGTATGTATTCTTCCTACGCCATGAAACAAAACATTTGAATTGTGTGATAGCTGCACAAGATTTTAGGGTATTTTAGTATTGAGCATTTTAGAGATTGAACGCTGCCAATTAACAATACTGCTGTTTGGAAATGCCATGTTATCAATTAGCACTAACATTTTCCAAGCAGTCACTTCATTGGTATGCAGCTGATGTTAATAGCAGTCTTGGTCCTCCAGACTTCATTTCTTATGGCTCCTCCAGTGAGCATTACACTTCACAGTGATTGCACCACAAGAAACAGAGTTGGTTTTCTGCCTAGCTATTCACCAAACAGTTGCATAAAAAACAGCAAATCTCCGTCTACTTTTATATGTAAACTGACTACAGTAAGTTTCCTTTTTGAAGGGTGGGAATTCACAGGTTTTGTTGCACCAGAGAAGATGTCCTTTGCCCTGTCCCACCCCAGTCACTCAAAACACTCCATTGATTTTTCGCTGTTAACATCCTCTGCAAATGAATAAGAAATAGTCCAAAGGCACTTTCTGTCTTGAGGATTTGTCCTTTTACCCTTTTCTTACAGTTAGCTTAGTTCCTCAGTTCTAAACTCTTCTTTTGTGAAAAAGGCAATTTTTAAAGCCCTTGGTTTCTCTCTGCTCAAAAGAAGCACATTATGCTGTATTTCACATTGCCTGCATAAAGCCTTACGCTATATTTTTTTATCAAAGCAGCATGAAAATACGAAAAGCAAAGCTTCTCATGATATGCTATTGATCACTGTGATCATCTGTTTCTTTCATACTAGTCACCACAATCTTATTTACATATCAGGAATTAACCTGTCTCTGAAGTTCTGTCAAACACACAAAACTGTGATAAGAACTTGTGCAGCTGAATATGATGAGAATTCATTTGATGTGTGTATGTGCTGAAATGCAATCCAGAAACGTTTTTCAACTTATTCTGTATCACTGGCCACCTAGATCTTTTGAAAAAGAGATTCACGGACCTTGTTGCCACAATCGTTTTCCCTTGCAAACAAAAAATTCCCAAACATTTAATGTGCATTTATTACTTCAATTTGCACATCTTGTTTTCTTGCTCACAACTGTACTTGTGTTTTTAGGGTGTTTCACACCTGACCCATAAATTCAGTCCGACTGCTATCAGATATAAGAACTGTTCTCCTTAACTGTAATCCTGCTACCATCAAGTGTAATATATGTTGAAGCTGGCTTAGTCACAATTACATGGAGAGTCACTGGAAAAGTGTATATTAACATTACCAGTGGGTTTAGCTCTCTTTATATTGAATTCATCTGCCGAGTGTCTCTTTACATTCCCTTTATGGCATTTCCATGCATTGTTCCACTCTCTCCCCAGTGTTCAGCTAGAAGGACAATGGGAAAAAGTAGTTCCACATTTCCATCTATCTATACACAAATGCAGTATGCCCATGCATTCTTCTTTCTTTTTTTTCTCCTTTCCCCCCCCCCAAAAAAAAAGCTCCCAGGGCACAAAAGGAATGCTGGATCAGAACTGTCCATAGTCATGTGTTCCCTAGCATCCCACAGAGGGATGTTGTTGCTATTATTTTAACAGCAGATCTCTGCTGTTGTTGCTATTTTAATGGCAGATTTTAAAGCTTCCGCTGACATTGGTACAGACCCTGAAGCTCAGCTAGAGAAACAGAGGTGGTGAGCAGATGGCGATACAAAGGAGGAATGTTGTATCTATAAATATTCTAGTGAAATTCATATCCAGTATTCCACATAAGCAGCAACAAACTATGCTAAACCCTTAATATGGGGTTTAAATTAGTCTTCTGTGGTAAATGGGCTTTTAATCTGGGCTTCCCTGCCAGGGAGATTCTAACTGTTCTGTCAATAATCCACCACAGATGTAACTATTTAATATCAAACCACTGAAAAAAATATAAAAGGTTAATGCTGTATTAATTAGCATTGGAAAAATGTTAACATTTACCAAATAAGGGGAAACTCCTTCTGAGTTGTCAGGGCTTCTAAAACAGCCCAAGGGAAGGGGCAGTGGGTAAGGCATAGAGGGCTCTGGGAAAATGCTCCTGAATGGTTTGTCAGAGTCCGCATTAAGGTAACGTTACAGTACATAGGTTGAATGTGGAACAACCCAAATATCCTTCTGGAAAAATCAAGCAGGTAAAATGACATTCATGAAACCCTGAAGTGTTTTAATAATGCAGCTTAATACACTGAACTTCTCAAAACAAGAGTTAAGACTAAGCTTTGCATTCACATGGTAATCTTTCACCATATTTATGTGTACCTTAGATATCACATAATGGGTCTCACATACACATAGATTTATTTATCATTCATTGGACACTCAAATACCAGCTTAAACAAAATGACCAAAACTGATATGGCCTAAATCTGGTTTAAGGTCAAGCAGCAGGTAAGTAGCAGGACTTGGGGCCAAGCTCGGCTTCCAAATGTCCATGCCCCTCTGCCCTCACTATCAGGAAGCACTATATCCTTTAAACCCAGCTGCCAAGCAAGTCTGCAAAGCACCTTGGCTTCTGTGCAAATTTGAGGTCTCTAAAACAATAGGTTTGACCCCTAATTTGTCCACTAATTGCTAACAATTAGCATTTTGTAAGCTATCTCTCAGCTCATCACATCTTGTGGGAAAGGGAAGAAATGTGTTTAAAAGACCTATGTCTTTTAAAAAGGTACAAATAATCAGTACCTTTTAGCAGCACATGCATAAGCATTATGCAGCTGCATTTGCTTCCTAAAGTGGCATTCAGATCTGAGAGTTGAAGAATGAAGCTATACGAAGGACAAACCCTGTGTGAAAATGTGGGAATTTTTTCATCATTCTTTCATAAACACATTAAATAACTCTAGCCTAAAGTAACCCCTTTGAACACTGAGATATAAAATGTAGGGGGATAGATTGTCCATATATCAAACATTTTAGCTATTTTTCTTAGGAAATAAGGATCACAGGAGGCCATCAGCTGATCAGTTTTCCCTTTCCCTTTAATATTCTGGACCCACTGATCCGGATGGACTCACTGGCCAGCTTCAACCAACTTTGACAGGGGGATAGGCATCTCAAATGAATTACATTTCTACAAATTCGGTGAAGATCATTGACTAAACCAGTTGGCACCCTCAACTAAGAGGCTCTCTCAGCTACTTGCTCTATGTACACATCCAGGCAGAACACCCTGAGGTAGGAGTCAGATGGAAAAAATGCTACCTTGTGCTTGGCTGGACTTATATTGGGATGCTATGGGATATTCAGGGAAAAGTATTGGTAAACAGCAAGATACAACCACTGGGGAAGGGGCAGGAGGAATTAATCTTTCTGTGATGAGAGCATCAGGATATAATGCAAGTCATTTGTCCAGCTGCTTGCAAGAAGCTTGTTTCTTTCACAGAAATACCCTTTAAAAGGAATCAAGAATTCAAGACCAAGAAAAAGAACAAAACCAAGCCTTTGGAGTGGGAAATGCTTATAAAATCTTTCTGAAGTGCAGTCATTCCTATTTCATTTTATAAGATCTAAAGACTAACATCTTGCCTATGTTCTGCAACTGGCCCTCAGTAAGATAGCTGCACCACTGTGCAAGAAGAGAGAACAAGAAATACAGATGGCCTCTCTTCATAACTTTCCTGCAACTGAAATCCAAACCCAGTAATAGCTAGCAAAGCACCTTTCCCCAACTCCAGCTGATCGATACCCAGAAAGAACAATAATTTCTCCCTTAACAGTCTGCTATCATTCCCCTTCTTCATGTTGGGTCTGATAGAGCTTTGTGCAATGTCTTTGCCCAGCTCTGTAAGGTGACAGCAGGTTTGCAGTCTCTGTCAACCAGATCTAGCCCCAAATAAAGGTAGCATGCTATAGTTAGACTAGATTTTTCAATTATGGGAATGCATGCCAGTATCATGCTTTAAATCTTGATAATATCTTTCAATTTTAAACGCAGTTTAACCTTTTAGGCTCAAGTACATGTCTAAATTGCATCCGATGCATTTTCCAGCTCCCAGTGACTTCAGTGAGATTATTTTTTCTGAATAAGGACATATAAGGGGTCACAGTTTCATTTTGTTTAACATTTTGTCTTCTGTTACCACCATAAAAGGTGACTTAAAAAATACTGCAAATTCTGAATGGACTTATCTTAAGTTCCATCATCAGAACTGCTAAATATGCAGGACAAGATCACGCACCAGGGAAATAAAAGCAAAGTCCCACTGGAGTTCAATAGCAAGCAACAAAAGGGTTTGACAGTTTTACTCTGGATGGAAAATGCAGAATGAGAATGAAGAACCTGATTCCTCACTTCACAACTGCAATGATTTCAATACATGCTATTTTAATGGCATTTTTGCTTGCAACTATGTATTTATAACATGAAAAATTGCATTCCTTTCTGAAATATCTGTCCCTTACTAGAGTTACACACCATATCTAGCGTTTCTATAATTGAAGTATTAAAGAAATATATTTTACTCCATATTCTCTATTGTTTTCTTTGTGCTATGGACAAAACCCTGTGCAGTTTCCATTTCCCCTACAATTAGGCGCTGATCCTACAAACACATAAATGTGAGCTCACCTTTCCTGCTGGGAGGGATTTTGATGGGAGTCTCACCACAAGAAAGGACATGTATATATTTTGGCAGGATCAGGGCCTCAGATATCAAGGAGGAAACTGGCTAACAGAAACCACCTTTGCAAACACAAAGAGAGAAAGACCCCAAGAATAAAAATTGAAGTTTTATACACTTTTTAGTGCCAGGCAAGGTATTTAAAGGGAGCTGCAGGGCTTCAGAACTGAGGGGGGTGGGGGTGGGTATTTATTTTAAATCCAAGTTGAGAGTGTCCCTTTAAGGATTTATGGCATGGCATAGCCCAGGGCTTGCTTATTTTGGCTTATACTAAACTATTATTTTCTTTTGCTAAGAGATTCAGCAACTGAAAGTGCAGCTTTTTCTTATTCACAGCTGTTTGCTCCTGTACTATCACATATTTTCCCTCCAGCTTTTGCCCTTGCCTTGCTTGCGGGGTGTAAATGATGCAGGAATTTCAACTGCTCTGCTTCAGTTTAGCAGAGTGATAATCTTAGGCAAACGCTTGCAATCTGTCTTTCATTAAAAGAGTTTTTTGCACTTCTGTTTAACACAGGGAACTTTTTGAATTGCCCTTCTATGAGAGCATTTCACCTCCACTTTTGCCTAGAGGGAAACCCTTGCTGCATGAATATATTTCCTGGATAAATGGGAATGTTACTATTGGCGACTGGTTCTCACCAAAGACAAGCAGACAGTTCAACTTCTGAATGTTAAGTACTTGCTGCAAACTTAATGGGATAAACTGATGCATAAACCAATGCTTTTCTCGTTCAAAAAGCAAAGCATTTTTTGCTGCCCTGTGCAAGAACAGGTGTTCCATTCTAAAATGACAGTAGCTATCATTACCAAATGCCTGAAACCTTTCAGTGAGCACGATTCTCTTATGTCTAGCCATCAAATGCAACACTAGTATCTAATACCCGTTGCCATAACAAACACTAAGTGCAAAGTAAGAACAGAAAATATTGGTATTTCTAAAATATTTTAAATATGCTTAAATTCAGGGGTCTAGATTAGACTAAAGAAAAAAAGATTAGACTACAGTTTTATTTAAAAAAAAAATAGAAATCTCTCCAAAATATTATTAGCATAATATATACGTGTACATAGTGTAAACCCATATAGAAAGGCTTATGCATACACACAACGGGGAGAAAGTATACAGCAAGCAAAATGGCATTCGAACCCAAATTCTTGGCTGTACAGTATCAGACTGTCACTTTTCCTGAATTAGTAAAAGCACTGGAAATTTCTTCCCTGCAAAAACTCCCCAGTTCTTAAACAAAACAAATCATAGAACAAAACCAAAAATGAGGCAGAACTACATTCACTAAAAATCGGGAGTATCAGATATTTGGTTGAAGTCATTGTCACCGTTAAGCTTTTGTCACTTATGCAGTGACAGGATGGGCTGGAGTTCTCAGCTGCTTGCTTGAGGGTAGCCTAAATTTAATTTAAGAAAGTGTAGCTATTAGATCTCCAGTTTCCCAAATCTCTTCTGTAAGGGACTCCATCACTGACTGATTCCTGTGCTTTCCTTACTAAATCAGGATGCATTTTGAGCCCACAATTTGAGTTGGAAAGCCTGTTATTTCTAATTGCTCTGCAAACTCTGCAGACTAAGCTTTCAGATTGCTCTCTGCAGCCACAAACGAGTAATGAACGATTTCTGTTCCCTTGTTTATTTTTAAAGCATACAAGAAGAAAGGGTTTTTCTCCCAACATCTTAGAGAGAGGAAGAGGAAACATGTCTCAGGAATTTCTGATATTTTGTCACAAAATATTCCTTTCTAAAACGGAGATTTCACCAGTAATCCATCCTGCAGTGAAACAACACAAGACCTCTGTTCTACTTCAGAAAACTCTACTTCCTTGATTTCTTTATACTTCGATTAGGGCTACCACTGTATTGAGATGTGTGTTCCTACTCGAATATCATCAAGCGGCCCTTTCAATTTATGATTAAACGATGTCAAACTCAGACCACAAGTAAAATAATGAAAAATCCTCGTCAAAGTCCCTGTTCCTTAATGAGAGAAATACCAGGGAAGAGTTAAGAGCGTTTGACATGCTGTGCTCAAATGAGCAAAGTCTGGCATATGAAATGAAGTGCACATCTGAGTATGTACATTGGAAAAAATTTAGCCAACCACAGTGTAAAAGGTTGGTGTGAATGTTGTCATATTAAAGGAAGGTGACTAACCAGCAACACCTTCAAACTATTATTCTTTGTACAAGTGTAATGTTCCGAAATCCTGGATGTGGACTGACACTTCACTGTAGTGTTAAATGTAAGCAAAATTGATCATCAGGCTGTCACAAAGAGTCAACAGTCTAAGTATGTGCAGCAACCCAAGTGCTAACAATGAATCACATCTTGCTTCAGAAAGAAAGCTGGATAAGCATCCTGATTTACAGGAGAAGAGTCATAACTCAGATAAGTCAAAAATACTACAACTGTGAATCTGTAATAAAGAAAAAAGGATGCAGAAACAGGGAAAAAAGACTGAAAAAGAAACACACTTGTTTTTCAGGAAAAAAATACAAAATAATTATTATACACTTCATTAGATGACCATGATAATAATAAGCTTTTTGTTCCCTTCCATCTGCACAACAGACATCACCACTGTGTAAATGCAACGTGTATCTGAGATGTAATTCTTTATACTTTCATACAGGACCATAAAACGATTTCACGAATATTCTGCAACTGTCTGAATATTCATAAATGAAATGACCACAGGTCAGTCCACAAATAACTATTCTCATTCGAATACAAATAATTGTAATAAGGAACTATTACTACCTCAATTCTTTATTTCAATGAAGAATGATTTCACCCTGGCTAAGGGTGACATTTCCAATCAATTTTGCTGCTGTGCAGAAAAGCTGCCTCCCTTTTTCCTCCATTCCCAGGAAAAATACACAAATACACAAAATAATAAGTATACATTTTGTGCAGAAGGAGATGGCTGAATCAGCTTAAGTCAAGTTTAATTACTTCCTTAACAATAAGAAGTGTGCTATGTATAATTTAATTAGCAATTTGAAATTGCCTCTAGGTATACCTACATAATAACTAACTACACTCATTGCAATAATGACTAACATGTTCTCTCAGGCACATAAATAACCTTCTGTATACTGGCAATTTCAATAGTAATAATTTAAAGCACTGATATAGCTGATTTTTACCTACAATGGAAATCAAAAATGTACAGCCAATGCAGCTGCATAGTAAAATAGACTTAAAACTACTCCATCTATTGATTGGAAAAAAGCTGAAGACCCAAATCAAAGTGGAAAAAGTAGCAAATAGGATTTTAAATATTATTTTTTAAAAATCACTGTAAAAGAAAATATTTCATCTTAAAGAATCTTTACTTTTCTTCTGAGATTCCTGATTTTTCATATTAAACCATAGAGTACAAAGACCATGGAAGAATCCTTGTTCCTTTTCAGGAAATCATCCACTTATTTGAGAGGTTTTCCCATTTTTCCCTCAGGCCTCCCACATATCTAAGCTACACAAAATGATTACGTTTGCCTGGTATAATGTACTAAGCTGCCTTCAAAAACTCTTTCAAACTGTATGTTTCATTTCTAGGAACTGTGTGATTCATTACTTGGGGGTTGAGGGTGGAAAGGAGGGTACCCAGCTGCAGGGGAAAAGTCTGAAAATAGCTCCTAATTCCTCTTTGTGCCCGAGCAGCCGCTGGGTAGGAAATGAAACCCTGAACCGCTCCCTTTCCTGCCTCATTCTCTTCCCTTCCCAACAGTGATCCCACTTTCTGCCGTTTCTCTTCCTGATTTCACCATCACTTCATCCCCAGGAGGACAGTGCACACATACAGAGCTCAACATTAAAGTGAAGCTAACACAACAGTGACCCTGTCCATTCACTGGTGTGCTATGTCCCTACCCCTGCTAAGAGAGCCCCTCAGAGCAACACAGGGGACCCAGTCCTCATCCAGGCTGAGCTACAGCACTCCTGGTTTTGATTTGTTACTCTTCTACCATTTCTTAGACCATGGATAAATCAGGACCTACAGAAGCCCAGGAACATCCCAGACCATAGGGTGCCGAGAACACAACCAGGAGCAGGGCATCTGACATGGCAAAAGGACAGAGGCAACAAATGCCCCAGATGCTTTTCATCCCCTTTTGGGGCTGAACCACTTTTCTGTTAAAGTCTGTAACCAGACTGGATTACTCGCCTGTGTGCCCCAGATGTACTCAGTCAAGCCTCTCTCCATTTTTTCTAAATCAATTATTCCCAAATTACCCTGGATAAATGATGCTCAGCACCTTCACGTAACTCGAGCAATCAGTCTTGAAACACTTCTAACAAACAGCCACTTCACAATTGAATCTTTCATTCCAAGAAGCAGAACAAGGGGTTATTTTTTTCCCCCGAAGCTGCATTATATTACTGTATTTTCACAAAAGCTATTAATTATTGTCCATTTCTGTAATGGCACACTGCTAGGCACTTCCACAGCCGCCCTCCCTTTCCCCAGCCCAGGCGCAATTTCCTGAGTTGTGGAGTAAACAGAATTACTATGTGCAGAATAAGCTGTGCAGTCTCTAACGGGGCAGTGTAGGCTTTCTGCTGCCCTGTCAGTGTTGCAGGGACCTGCAGGACAGAACTGTGATGCTACAGTCTTATGTGGGTAACACTCCCGAGCATTGAAGTGAATAACGTGACTGCCTTGCCTCTAGGCAGATGGAGACTTTGCTAGAGTTGTTTGATGGTAAATTAAGACCTTTTTTTATTTGCTCCAAGGAGCCTGCCACAGGAAACCCCCAAATCCTACAATAATAAATCTTCTGTTTATCTTTTAAATTCTGGAGCAAAATAAAAACTATTAGGCAGCCATGGCCATATGCTGTATTCTGTATTTTCCCAGCTTCCTACAACCTTCTGGCATTGAAAAGATTAAGCTTCCTAAAGTAAAAACCAACTTCTCTGTTTAAAATAACAGCCTTGTTGCCTCGTACGGAGCACTGGTTTATTGTATGACACAATAAAAAAGATGGGCATAATCCAGAAACCTGTGTGTAATCCAACCTGATAGTTTTCACACTATCAGACATTTACAGCAAAACTGAAAAGCAAAGGAAAACATGATCGTTCCACAGCATAAAAGTGATCACCCAGGCATTAACCTCACTGTCGTGATTATTTTACTCGTACAGACCGACACAGAATTCTAACAGACAAAAAAGAAATCCCTGTACATAAGTCAAAATGATCCCACTCCTGACAGCTGTGCTAAGGGGGGAAGCTGCTTTCTGGCTATCAGTGTCTGTTTTAGGCATTTCAGAGCAGAAATCAAGCAAGAGGTCAAGATCTCTGTGGTGATTGCACCTTCTTAACACCACTGAAAATAGGGTCACAAAAGCTGTGCCCTTGAAAATCAGTACCATGAAGTTCTTTGAAATGCCTCTTTTTTTGCCCTGAGGAAACTACTTAAAGCACAATAAAACGACATTTGCATTTATCTGTGCAAAATGCACTCATGCAAAGCTGAAAAAGGGATGAGAGGGCAGCACTGGGATAATATCTTAATCAAACTAAGTTATGCTTGTAGAAGTGTTAATAATAGCACTAAGAAACATTTAATAACTGTCCTCTGAAAAGGATCCTCTGAACAGAACTGAGGACAACCCAGTGTGGCATGTAGGTGGAAAAAAAAAGTCTACCTGTGAATCTCTCCATCTATTCTCAAGGTCCCTTCTTCCATAGCAAATTTAGACTTACAGAACTGATCCGCAAGCATTTCAGGAATAAAACATCAAGAACCTAGTTTTGAAGACTCCCTAACCTACACATTGTATGCACCATACATTTCTGAATGTTATGTTGTGTTCTCCTTCAATTTGCTGTCCATAAACATCCACAGAGTTAGTCAGTACTTTTGGTATCTTATTTAGGGATACTACTATCGACTGATGCAGCTTCTTAAAAAGTCTACAGTGCACAGTTCTTTACTCATTAAAAGCAAGACACTCTGGTGTCTTCAGTTTTCTCCTTAGTTTTGGGGTAGATTTCTGATCAGAGAGCTCTCTGCTTCCTGAAGCTCCTAAAAGCAGAGGCTGAGTTTTGTTAATTCATTGGTCATGGGAAAAATGTTAATGCAAGCCAAGAGTGCATCCAGTCCTTGAGCGAAGCCGAAGAACTGTAAGTCATTCATAATCACTCTGTGTGCTCTGGGCCGCTGATTTTAAAACCATTTTTGCTGCGGCTGCATTCATATAAGTATGCTGATTATTAATATGATTTCTGTCAGGTCTTAACCAGTTGCTTAAGTACTCTTCAGAAACTGTAAATCAGTTCTTTTAGAGGTGGTTGGCAATAATTTCTTCACAAGCTCCTTTCCAAGAGCTATACATAGGGACATTGCAGAAAATGGCCATTTAACAATACTGGAAGATTTTCTTCCTCAAAGGCAAAGCCTTAAGAGGAATGAGCAGGTGTAGATACAGTGCATTGAATCCATCTACTATGCAGGGACTGAATTCTACCATTCAGGAGTTTAACTGAAATTCTTTATACATATATATATATAAAGGTGAATATATACATATTTACCATATATATATTTATATGGTGAATTGACCAAGAAAATACAGCCTTGGAGAAATAAAAATGTATTTATGAAATCCTGCCGAAATTGGCAAATAACTTTGCCTGTTAGAAGGAAAACTGGGAAGCAGTTTTGAATATCGCAATGCTTGGTTTCATTTTTATCAAAACTAAAAATGTCTCCTTTTTTGTAATTGCAAATTCATGTTGTAATTTAGTTTTTAAATATTTTTTTAGGTATCTAAACAGGGAGGTTTGGGGATCCATTTTTTAAATAGTTGTGTAATGTAAAAAAGCTCAGTAGTTTGATGTGGCAAAAATGAGTATTTAAAGGCTGGGCAAAATCTACATTTTCGTGTTTCTCAATAAAGGAAAAAAAAACAAAAGAAATCTTTTATTCAGCCTAAATTAAATGCCTCCTCATGATCTTCACTTTTTTTCTGCTCAGTCCCAAAACTAAAAACGCTCCTCTGAATTTTCCTGTTGCTTCAAATCAACTGTTGCTGGCCTAAGACACTTGCTAGGTGGAGTCTTCCCTCTAGCAGCTGTAAACTGGCATTTGCAAATATACAGCGAACACTGGACAACCCACTGTCACAGGGTATGACTTGGACAGTCCTTTCACCATCTTTACAGCACTGTCATATCAGTAGTTGAACTGAGAAAACGTCATATGGAAATCCTGTTGTAAATAGTATTGTAACGAGTGCTTTTGCCACTTCTTGGATGGATTTACTGATTCATTGTTTTCTGATCTTGCAAAATACGCCATTAGAAGGTGCCTCCAGCATGAATATTGTTGCTAGAACTGGAATTGGCACCACATTTCCTCTCCGAGTTTTAAAATTTCCTAATCTGCTTTCAAAAGTATTTTCTATTTAATCTTACTATTATACCATGTTATCTTTCCCTAGCCCTTCTCACCAAAGCACGCTACAGCTTTTACCACAAGAAATGCAGTGACATTTTATTTTCAGACAGCAGATGCTTTGCGTGCAGAACATGCAGGATTCGTAACCTCTCTAAGCCAGTATTGGAAATAAGCAGAAAAAAGCTACAGCACTGTTTTTTCTCTGGAAATAAAACTAGCTCAGCGCTGCTGCACAGTGTACTCTACCTGTGGAAACTCTAGTTTGAATAATAAGCCAGAAAAGCCAAATCTTTCAACGCCCTGCTATGAAAAGCTGCTCTGGACAGGACGAGGCACTTGGAGCACTGGGCAGCCTACATTCATCCACCTTTCCCTGTACACCCAGGTAGAAATGCTGCTCTTCCTAATGGAGCCACACAGCTTCTGGGCTGGCAGGTACTGACCATTTGCATGTATACCTACCCTGCTTTTGCTGTCAAGACTTAAACATCACTTCCAACCCCATTACTGCAAAGCAATTGTATTACTCAGGAGCATGTCAGAGAGCTAAGAGCTAGCACAGAGTCCTGGGATTCTATTAACAGTCATCAGCAAGCTCAACCTCTCCAGGAAACAATATTGATCTCTGAAATGTCAGTTTTAGAAGTCTTATGCTTCTTTAATAGGACTTGATTTTACAGCACCAGCATGAACTATGGACCTCAGAATGGACACTTGAAGTGATTTAAATCACACCTGAATAGATTTTACTTGCAACAAGAACTGGTGTAAATGCCATTTTGAGCCAGGTCTCAATATAGTCAAATCTCTCGAGCTCTCTTAGACTGATTTTAGTGCATCTTTTAAACTAATGTAAGCGTATTAATCGAGTTCAGAAGGCAGGAAAAAAAGGGAAAGTTAAAAAAAAAAACAAACAAACAAACTACTCTTGGCCTTTGAAGACGTAATACCGTAAGCAAAGACGCATACAGGAATCCAACTAATTAAATAGGAACAGTGATCTGTGTGAATAGAGATGACTCAAGCGGCACCCACTGTGTTGTAAAACAATGCAAATGCTCTTTCCTGAATGTAGCTCTTGGAAGACATCTTTCAACTTTTTCATCTGAAAAAAAAAGCATCAGTTTTCCTTAGAGACAGATACAGATAAAGGAGGACACTTCTGCTGAGGAGAGGCTAGCTGGGCTGATATTTGATATAAGCGCTCAGTCCCAAGTGGGAGGAGGGAGAAGTGATTGATGGTTTGTAAGGAATTGCTTGACTTTTGCTTGTAACAGAAGCTTTGCGGATCCTCACAAAGTTCTTGTCAAAGACAAGAAACCTCTTTTGAAATAGCAGCTTTGCCCTTCCCAGCAGATGGAATAAACCTGTGTAAAAAAAAACTCTGCAGATTTAAAATATATATAAAAGAAAGGAAGAGGTTGTTTGACAAGCTGCCATTTTTCTAGCACTCTGCTGCTCTATAAGGTTTGTCTCTATTATTCTATTACCTGCCCCCTTAATACAGCGTGAGTAATTTACCTCTCTGCAGGAAGAGTTTCACAAACCCATCAGCAGGAGTTCGCCAATTCAGGAAGACACATATTACCGCAGAGACAAATCCTTCTCGCTCCCTGTCTCCTCCGGCTCCAAGGTCAGAGTTGCATGAACTTGACTAAGGCAACCCCTTCCCGAGCCCCCACCGGGCTCTCCTGGCTCTCATCTGGACAGCTCCATCTGCCTCCTCTGGGTTGGGCAAGAGCGTTAGCTCTGCGGCCAGAGTACAGGGGGAGCAGAGGCATTATGAGGGTCAGATTTTCGCGTTTCCTCCCATCATATACACAAGGGAGCAATGGATCTGAGCTCGGCATCCCCTCTTTAGGAGGCAAACTGATGATCCAACAGGTGGAATGAATTCATGCAATCCCAGTCACACACACATTTGTTAGAAAGACGTCGCATCAGCAAATCCCATTCCCAAGGACTTCTGCTACAGGCAAAGCTGATGCTGTCTGCCTTACACCTCCTTGTTATGGAGCGCTGCTCACCAGCAAATCCTTAGGACCGTGCAAAGGACGGTGTACACCAGTGCACCCTACCTCAGGAAAAAGACGAGGAAAAGTTTTCTGCCAGCTCTCGAAATCCTAGTCTCATCCACCGAGCACTCAAATAAAAACTGAAGTGAGAAACTATGTCTGGAACTAAATTAAGTCACTCCTTATTCACGCCTTTAGCAGCCACTGCTCAAAGAGTGGGTCTTCACCAATATGAGCATTCAGAAGCAGTGGTATTAACAAACAAAAATCACTTATTACCAATCCCGTTTCTCCCTCTTTTACAACCCGTTCCCCCTGCGGCGGTACGGGGGGGGAAGGAGGAGCAGGTACCCCGCTGCGGAGCGGGGTTGGGGTGGGCACTGCTGCACCCTCCCGGGCTGGGCACGACAACGCGCAGAGGTAAAAGGGGTGGTTTTACTCTTCCTCAAGCCATCGGATCTCAATCTTAGAGATAAACGTCTGTAATAAACACGCTGTAGGCTTGAAAACGTGTGCCGTGCTGTTTTCTCTCGTTGCAAAGCCTCGTAGCAGCTCGCTAATGTAGCTTCAGAAAAACATACGGAACAAAAAACGATTCGTAACGCAATGTCTTCGCGGCTTGACAAAAACAAAACCCTCTCAACATGTCTTGTATTCTTGTCTTTTGGTTTGGTTTGTTGTTTATTGCTTTGCTGTTGTGGGTTTTGTTGGGGTTCGGGGGTGTTGTTTGTTGGTTTGTTTGTTTGTTCTAACGGATGCGTGCGTTTTTAATATGTGCAATGAAAAATACCGGTGGGATGTGCGACACGAAGACCGCACGGGCGAAATTCGTTTACAAATTCGCCGGCGTGTTTCTTTGAGAGGAACGGGACCGTCCGAAAGACGAGAAATCACACGTTTTGAGCCGCACTGTTTTGCTCTGCCCACGAAGCACTCATGCAGCGCGTCTCACAGGGTACCGACCCCCGCCGCCCAAGGGGGCAGCCGTGTGGGGGGAACGCTTCCGCGGGGAGAAGTGTAGCAGAAAAAGAAGTCTGAAACTTTCGACGGGGAAAGCACTCTGCTCGGCTCTGCCCCGCTCTGTCCCTGCACCCCTGGAGCGGCAGAGGAAAGGGCCGTCGAAAGCCGCCGCTGTAAACGATGATAAATAATATATACATCAAGGGAGGCAGCGCTTGGGCCCCCCGTGACCTTTCCGCTGCTCAGGTTTAATCTATAAATACCCAGAAGTCATCCGAGCCCATTGTTTTGCTGCCCTCTGAAACCAAACCTGCCAAGGGGACGGAGAGGCGACCGCCGTCGCCAGCGCCCAGCTACCCTCCTCCTCCTTATCATCATCCTCCTTCTCGTATGTATCTCAGGGGCGGGAGAGCAGAGGGCTGGCAGAGGATACGGGGCAGCCGGGCCCTGCGGCGGGCAGCAGCATGGGGAGGCTCCAGCGAGCCCCGAGGCGATCCCTGCCCTCAACCCGGCCGCGGCCCCAAGTGGACCGGGAATGGAAGAGGAGCAGAACCGTTGTAATCTCGAATTCCTTTCCACAACTCTGTGATTAAAATCGGCATGCGATTAAAATCCGGCTTGATTTCTCTCCCCCTCCTTCACCCCTCTCCTTCCCCCCTCTCCTTCCCCCCCCCCCCATTTAAATGAGTCTCGTAAAACAGCACATTAACTCTGGCGACAAGATTCATGGTTGAAACATAAATAACTTGGATGCTCGGGAGATGTTTTTTTACAAACCTGTGAGATTTATCCGCTCGCTTTTCTCGCCTTTCCCAACGCTACCCCGCCCCGGGCCCGGCACCCCCCAGCCTGCCCACCTCGCCCCCAAACGAAAAGACGCGGCGGCGGCGGGTGGGGGGAATCTCTCTTGCACTCGGAATCGCCAATATCGTCACCGAAAGGTTTGGGCAAAGCTGGAAAACCACACGCTAGGTGTGAGGGATTTCGCCAAAACGGGGGAACGAGGGACCGCTGCCTCCCACCCCACCCCAAGGCTGCGCTTTGTACATGCCCAGCACCGAGGGCGCGAAGTCCCCAAACCGGAGGGGAGCGGGGCCGCCTCACAGATACCCCGCAACCCTCCATGGGCCGCCGAGTGTCACTCGCGGTGCGGACAGAGGGGAAAATCCTACACGGGAAAGAGCCGCGAAGAGGAGAGCGGAAGCTTACTGTTCCCTTGCCGGCGTTTAATTCCCAGCGACGAGCGGTTTCCAGCCCTTCAGACCCTCCTGAGCTGAAATTGAGGGGGTTTACGCGAAAACATCGGTAAATGGGGCTAAAGCGATTTCCGACGCGAAAACGTCGATAAATGGGGCTAAAGCAATTTCCGTTATCACACGCAAACCAGCACCTAATTCCCCAGCGCCCAGTGTAACCTTTGGGCCTCTCCGTATGCACACCCGCACGGGTAATGCCTCCGGCAGAAGGAGCAACCCCGCGTTCCTCGGGAGCACCGACTTGGAGTTTTGAACCTTTGGGACGCTATAAAAACTCCTTTTTTTTTCTTTCTAGATGGATGGAGATTTGGCAAGTTCAAAATACTTTAGGTGTAAAGTTTTCTCTTAATTGGGTCTTGTAAAGCTGGAATTTGGTGGCCATTATAGAGCCGCTAATCAATTTTCACCCAGCAGCAAAGGTACACCGCGGAGGATTTAGCTTTAATGAAGTGACTGCGCAAATTACAGTGGCGGACTTTATTTAAAGTCTATCAACCTCCTAAAAATGATTTCTCAAACTGTTCTTGATTTCCTTTGCTTTATGAAAAACATCAAGTTTGTTTCTAAGGTTTCAGGCATTAGCAGCCACCCTCTCCCGCTCTCCAGTTTAGCGCAGGGGGGAGTTTTCCAGTTTTGGGTTTTTTTTTGTTTCGAATTCGTAAAGAGGGAAAATTAAATATATATCCTACTGTGGCTAAAAATTAAAGAGAGACGGTTCTTAAAAAAAGACTGGTGCAAATATCTTCTCTGTTACTGGAAAACGGATTATTCTTTTTTTTTTTGGTCGTTTCGTTCGCGTATTTATCATTTGGAACAGGGAAGACTTGGATGCCGCGAGCTGTAATTTTTAGTGCTGGCTCTTTTGACCGCTCCTGTCCCCTCTCCTTGAAGCCCTTTGAGAGGGAGGTCCCAGGCACCAGATTTTACCTCCTTTTCCTTAGGCTCCGCACCGGGAACGGCTGCTGCTCTTAAAAGCAAATTTGAAACTCGGCTACTTGAGAGCGGAGCGGGGCGAGGTCTCCACAGTTTCCAGTCCTTCTCTCCCTTCAAAAACACTCAGTAGATTTCTTTTTTACACCTCAAAATCGAATTCTTTCTCCCTTTTTTTTTTGTGCTTTCTTTTTTTTTTGTGTGGGTTTTTTTTTTAATTATGATTATTTTATTTTTCTTTTGCTGCTTTTGTTTAGTTTTTTTTTGGGGGGGGGGTTATACTGCGCTTTGGGCAGTTGATGCTCATTGATAGCGCGGGGAACGTCACGGCAATACAAAGATATCAACTAAAGTATTTAAAAGGTGTTTTCTCTTCCAAGTGCAGCGGAGTGGACTTGATGCGAGTGGGGGAAATCTCTGCCCTTTCTCTGTCTGGGTCGCGCACAGAAATGGCTTCACCTTTGCTCCCCACCCCTCCCAATATGAAAGAAAAAAAAAAGAAGAAGTAAAGAGAAATTCTCTAAACTTCTCTTTCTCCGCATGCTGTGATTGTGAGAGCGGGGCCGCTCCCTCTGTCCCATTCCAACCCGCTGGAGAGCGGGGCGGGAGGCAGAGCGGGCGCGAAGGGCAGCGCTCTTTCACCCTCCGGGGTCACTACTTTTTTTCGGGACCGTCGTTTTAGGCCGGAGAGAAGCGGCCTGCGGGGGACACAGGAGCGGCCCGGGGGTTTCGCTTGAGCCAAATAACGGCTCCAAGAGACCGGCTCCCTTTAAATAAAAATGAATAAACAGAAAAACGTTTAAAATTAAACATGCGAATACCACGAGGGGCGTCTCATGCTCTCTCTCTCTCCAAATAGGACGCAGCCAAGCAAGGGGCCAGGGCCCGGCGCTGCTCCCTACGCGCTGATTCCCGGCAAGACCCGGACGCCTCGGAGCTCCCCTCACCCGCTGCTCCCGCTCCCCCTGAGACCCTTTACCCTGCCAGGGGCAGTGTCCCTATGGTAGGCAGAGACTCCCCTCCCGGCCCGTGGAGGTCTTGGGTGTGAGCTCGCCACAGGGTGCGGGTATGTGTGCTGGAGCCGGTGCTCGCCTTGGAGTGAGGTTGATCTGGGGCGCCCGCCTCCCTCACCGAAACGTCGGGTTAGGGCGGCACGGTCTCGGCGGGGCAGACTCGAGGCGGTGGCCGGTGTGTCGGAAAGCCGCACCGAAGAGGAGAGGGTTGATCCCTCCCGCGGGGGCATGTGAGTGTCGTGCCCCACTCTTTTGCCCCGAAGCAGACGGCTTCCGGGGAAGCTCCGGAGCAAGACGAAACGCGTGTCCCGGGACGCCCGGGAAGGACAATCGCGACCGGCAGGCACGGAGAGGGAGGAGAGAGGGAGAAGGAGGAAGCGAAGGGGACACGCCGTTCCCTCCCAGGAGATCATGAAGTTATGGAGGGGCGAGGGGGGTGGGGAGGAATTAATAGGAGAAAAGTTCTCGTGAACCGAAAAAGGGAAAAAAACTAAATCTAAGGAATCCCCGCAAAATCCGCCTCCCCTCTCCTTCTGCCCCTAGCCCCGGATGTTTCCCCGGACTCGCTGTCCCCCATGCCCGGCGCCGCCCTCCCGGCAGGCAGCTCCCGGCAGGGCTTCGCGGCGAGCGGGGCTGGGGCAGGGGGGTTCCGAAGAGAAAGTTGTTGCACTAACCGGGGTTGAGGTCCAGGCACTGAGTCGGATCTTCATTGTCCCCTAGCTGACCACTTGGGCTGAGGCTTTCCATGGACAAATCCAGCCCCTTGTCCTCCCAGTCTCGCAGTTTCCTCTTTTTATTTGTCCCGATCAAAGCTTCCACCGAGAAAGCGTGCGCTCGGGAGCTGAGGGCCACCGCCGATCTTCGCCTCTCACTCATCTTATCCCCCAGCCCGGACCCTTGGGCGGACGAGCGACCAGTGGCTGGGAGCGCAGGGCTCGGGGACCAGACGTAGAGCCTCTCGCCTCTGTCTCCCCCCACCCGTCCCCAGCTGCACCCCTAGAAGAACCAGCCCTCAGTAGACTCCTGAAGGCACTACATGAGGCTGCGATACTCCGTCGGCGGAGCCGGGAGGGTGTGCTCAGCGCAGGTCCCCAGCACTTGCTCAGAGGGGCTGCAGCCTGGATTATTTTTTTCCCTCCTTCTCCCCTTTCCTTCTGTCTCTCTCTGATTGATCCAAACTTCTGGGATTTTTTTTTTTTATTTTTTTTTCCTGCAGGAGCCGGGCAGCCTGCGTGCGCCTGTCAAGGGGAAAAAAAAAGAGAGAGGAAAAAAAACCCTCTCCGCGGCCAATAGGAAGCAACGATCGGGAGAGACCCAAAAGCTGCGACCCAATGGGGAGGGGAGGGAGACTCGGGCTTAAGGGAGAGGAATTTTGGCCATCTGAGTCCTGGAGCACCGGCCGGGAGAATTAACTGTTTGAAGATCGGGGAGCCAGTAGGAAAGCCATAGCTCTAAATGCAGAGAGGTAACAACTCCCTCACTTCACTCCCCGCACCCAGGGGCTGCCGGCACCTAATCCCCAGGCAAAGTATCCCCGAGGGGCTTTACCACGCGGGGGGCGCGGGTCAGGGGCTGGTTTTCAAACGTCACTCATGTCATGTATTCCTTGAGCTTGCCGGCGGCATCGGTGTTTGGCCCCACAACAACAACGTGTTGGGGGGGGGAATGCACTTCAAAGCGATGCAGGCTGCTTGGGGCAGCGGGGCAGATGGAGCAGATCCCTCCCCCCCCCCCACCCCCGGCAGTGACAGCGCCTTCTCTTTGGGAAGGGAGGGTTATTTTTTTATAAATACATGTATATTATTTTTTTCCCTTTCCCTGCTCACTCTACCCCGAAACCCTCCCTTCTAAGGACGGTGTGCAGCAGCTCCCACATTCCTTGGGGGGGGGGGGGGGGTCGCAAGAAAAAGGAACAAGGGCCGAGTCTGAGAAGGTGAAGGAAGGAAGCATCGCGTGTTTTCAGTAGCTGATGGGACCGCGGAAAAATAGGTGAAGTCAAACGAAACACCGTCCAGGGAAAATACGGCAGGGAAAGCCGACGGGGGTAATCTGATCCAGAGGATCGAGTACAGGTTCAAAATAAACAATAAATAATTATAAAGTAAGGGAGAGAGTTACTATAAATCGAGCCACGGTGGAAAAGCGGGCGAGGATACACACCGAATGTCAGGAAGGGATTATTTTGGGATGATGTTTCTCCGATGCTCCCCGAAGGCGCAGAGCTGCTTCCAACAGCGCAAGGGAGATCGACGGTTTTCTTAGGCGAGAGTTTTTTTCAACGGGGCTGAAAATAAGTGAAGGGGGCAGGGGATTGAACACAAATACTTCTTTTAGCTCCCAGAGTGATCCCTACCGTGCCCACATCTGCCTGGCCAGGCGGAGCCCTTCAGCCCGCTATTCCCGGCCTAAAGCACCGGCTCTCACCCGGGTGGCAGCAGTCCGCCGGCGTTGCAGACGCACGGACGGGGATTTGGGATGAAAAGCGAGAAAGAAGCCGCTTCTTCGGGAGATCCCAGGAAAGCTAAGCCCTGCTATCTAGGCCGAGAAACAGGTTTTGTGCGTCCCCGTCACCCGCTCTACACCCTCTCCCCGCTGATCCTTTCCCCTCCCCTCTTGTTCATTGCCTTTGACAGGTCACACGCCGAGGGCTCAGAGCCGGGCACAGCGGCGCTGCCACACGTGGCGTCGTGTGTGTGTGTGTCCTTGTCCCCTCCCGTCAGCAGCCGGAGGAAGCGAGTGGCAGAGGTGGGAGCCGGCGGCGGGACTGACGGAGGAGCGGGGACCCATAGCGTGCACAAGCTTTTCCAGCCGGTGCCCATGCTGTGCGTCCTTGCCCCGGCGAAGGGATGTCTCACAAACAAACAAACAAATTCCGTTTCCCTGTTTCCGAAAGCCTCCTCTGGAAGACAGGCAGCAAGGAAGGCTTTTGAAGAAGCTGGAGGAGATTTTAGTAAGAGAGCCCAAGAAAACAGAGGATTATTTATAGCGTTTTAGCGAGAGGAAACGGTGTTGGAAAGGCAGGGCGATTTAACCGAAATTTGGGGGCTGGTGTAAGACCTCAGAAATACGTTTTCCAGCACGTTAGGCGTGGTTTTACGGGTAGACAGTTTTAAGCAGCACCCCCCGTCCCCCAAACCCTTTTCGGGTCTCTTACCTAGGGGCTCTCCGCGCTGCTGCTCGGGGTCTGCGAGCCGTGTCAGAGCCCTAGCAGGGGAACCCGGGCAGCCTCCGCGGCAGCAAGCGGGAGTTCCTGTGCCAACACGGCCCCTAATTGTCAGACCCCGGGTAGCAGGGACGGGAGAGCAGCTCCCCGCGGGGCCGGCAGCGGGGTCCGGGACCGCGGGGAGCCGCAGCCGCCGCCGGCCGCTCCTCTTCCGCCTCCCTGCCACTGCCCTGATGCTCGGGAGAATTAGGGCAGCTCGTACTCCCTCTGCCCGTCCGCGCCGGGCAGTGCAAAGGCGATAAACACAAAGGCATTGCTGCTCCTCAGTCCGAGCGGAGGGAAAGGGCAACCCGCGCAGCGGCCTTGCGGCCCCGCCACACGGGGATGTGCCGGGCGAAGAGGGGAGGGATGGGGATGTGGGGAGGGAGCCCACTCTGGCCCCTCACAGGGATCTCTGCCCCCTGGGCTGAGAGCGCTCTCCCGGAGAAACCCGTACTCCTCAAGCCGCGGGATGGGGGGTTCCATCTAGCCTTTGCACCAACATCTCGCTGAGCAAAATGCAGCCGCGCTGCGCCGCCGACAGCCGGTCGGTTCCAGGGGCTCTTCCCAGCCGGAGAGGTGACAGGGACCGGGTACCGCTCCCTGCGGCAAACGGCCTAAATCTGAAGCCGACCTGGACTTAATCTGGATTTAAATCCCATTCTGGCCCCCAGCCGCCAGAGATGAATGCGTCCCTTTGCCTGGTCTTTATTCCAGACCCTCACTCGCAAGGGTTGCTCCCATTAAATCCAGGAAACTGCTCCCTGGAATAAAGTGGCAGGAGCAAGGGTCGCAGGGCCAGGCCCCGGGGTTTATAAAGAAATCATTCACTCCTGCTTTCCAGTTGTTGTAGAGCGAGCCTGAAAATATTTGTTTAGATATGGAAAAATTTTTAGGGGAAAAAGGGAAATAAGGGGAGCTGGCTGCGGGGCTCGAGTGCTGTCCAGATGTGCTGCTTGCAGGGGCTGAGCCCAGCCAGTTTCAAACTGCTCCACCGCAAGGAAAACGTTACCGAGGGTCCTTTAGCCAGACCTAGCCCAGGAATTTACTCTTTAATATATTTTTTTATTATTATTTTTGTAAGTTCCTAATTGAAAACAACGTTAAAACTAGTCAGGGGGTGGGGGCTGAAGGCTGCCCGATAACGCGAGCGCGTGATTTACTGGACTTTAATGCAACGTCGATTTGCTTTTAAAGCGGACCAGAGGATTTCGAGACTGGTGAGTTTAAGGGGCGAGTTTCAAGCGAAGCCTGGTCTCCGCTTGGCAACTAGATAGAGGTGACGTTCCCGAGCTGCGCGGGGTCAGTTATTGTGATTGCGGGGAAAAAAAAATACGCCTGCAATTTATTTTTATGGTCTGCACAAACGGTATTGTTGCGTATTATTAAGTAATTCATAATTATACCCCTATTATGCCCTCGATTCGTCGTCCCCCCGTCCCCCTCCCTTTCCCCGGTTTTCTCAGGCTTTGAGAATTGAACCACCGCAAAATATTTACAGTCTCAAGTGTTTTTAAATGGCCTTTGTTTGTGTTTTACAGAATAAAAATCTCTATTAGTGTTTAAACAAACACCATGCCAGTCTCTTAAGCCTTCCAGATGTTTGCAATAAAATGTCAGGTTTTGCCTTTGGGACTCAAAATAAAATTTAACTACCTTCACCCTGTAATTATTCTCTTAGCTCTCCCTTCCTAAATTTATCTGCTTTCTATCAGGAGAGGGGGAAAAAAATCCGATTACACACTTGGACTATAAAAACCAGCCAGTACTTTCCCTCCATTTTACCAGGACTTCTCTCCCTCTTGTTTTGGCACCGCGGACCAAGGCTCGCACATTATTTCTGTCACTCCTGTTTTCGGGGTGGCAGAAGGAGACCAGGCAGAGCAGAAACTCGCTGGCAAGTTTTCCTGGGCTTAAGGCCACAAAACGCTCAGTGTCCCCCGGCCCGTATGCCCTTGCTCAGCCCCATCCCGGCTCCAGTGTTCCCGGGAGGGGGAATGGGAGCTGGGGGGGGGGAGGGAAGACGAATCGGGAACTTAAATTGTCCCTGAACTTCCTCCAGCTCCGGGCGTTGCTTTTTCGCAGGCACTAATCAGACCTGACTGCATTTCGGAGCCTCCCCGTGGAGCTGTTTGGAAATAAGCAATTATGATGAATAATTCAAACAAAGCAGGTTCCCCCCGCAAACAAAGACCAAAATCCCAGCTAGAGACCCTTCTGCCTTCCCAGCTAACTCACTTGGAACACCACAGGCAGGGTTAAAAGCCATGCATTTTGTATTTACCGCGCCAAACTTCAGAACAACCCGGAACGATAAGCGGGGCTCTTTTCTTCGTTTGCCGCCTACAAGCCCACCTCGCCCGGCTGTCAGCAGGCTCGCAGATCTTCCTCAGCTTTCAGCTTTCGCTGCTTGCATGAACCTCACAGATACACACGGGCGCGTTTGCTCTGCTCCCGGCTCCCTGTGCCTTGCAGTCCCCGGGCACAGCCTGAGGGCGCGCCCTCCCGGACACCCCCCTTCATCCCCTCGCACACTTCGGGACACCCCGCTTAGTACCCACAGGCACACAGGGACACCCTCATACCCTTCAGCACCTCGGGACCCCCCGTTCGTACCTAGGAGTGTCCCGGGACACCCCGCTGCATACCCACGGGCACCCCGGGCCCCACTCCTGCCGCATTTCTATACTGTATCTGCTTCCCCCCTTCCTCCTCCTGGAGAACCCTTCCTCCGCAGAGGTTGTCCTCGCCCTGCGCTGAGGTGTCCCCAGGGTAGTGAAACCGCACCGCTGCAGCTCTCGGGTGGTGAGGGCCAGGAGGACGAGGCTGCTCTCTGCTCTGTTCCTTTAGACCTGTAAGTGTCTAAATCAACCATGGCAGCCTGTGCACAGCTTGCTACTGGTCACGTTACCTTCCTGACAGCCGTGTGTCCCCTCCTGCCCCCCGAGAAGAGGTGGCAAAGCCGGACGAGGTCGCTGGTGCCAAAGGGAAGGGGGGACTCTCCCTGGGCTCCGCTGCCCCCTGCGCTCACCCCTGGCCCCGTCTGCATTCGCTGGGGTTTCCTCGGGCCCTCATTTTCCCTGTCTCTGGCCCCGTTTGCAGGTGAGCTCGGAGTGTGATGCTGGACAGAGAGAAGGAATTGAGAAGCGGTTCTTGTGTCTGGTGTGTTTTGGGGTTGCTTTGATCTAGTTTGGTTTGTTGGGTTTATATTTTTTTTTCCCCAAGACATAAACCATCCCTACGGGATTTCAGAGGACATTCAGGGGGTTAGGGGACCTTGGAAAGAGCGGGGAGAAGCCAGAAGCCGGGCTCTTATCTAGCAATCTCCAGGACAAGAGCTTTGCCCAGATTCTCTGAGCCAGGGCGCATCGGGAATGTTGCCCACCAGGCGACAAGCATCTCCCGGGGCCCGAGGGGCTTAGCCACGCTGCGCTTGGCCTCAGCACCGCTGCTGCTTCGAGTCCGGGTCAGGCCGCGGCTGCCTTCTCCAGCTCCCCACGGCGCGGCAGGAGGGACGCGAAAAGCACCGAGAAAGCCGGGCCAGGGCCAGGCAGCGATTCGGGAGATTTCAGTCTGAAAGGTGGCTGTTCTCAGCCGGGCGTTAATTTTCCGCCGGGAAAGAAAAATCAGTTCCACACCGATAACGAACAGCATTTACACTGCGGGGCGTTGAAGAGGTACTTCAGATTATTGCCGCTGTTATAATTTGGGGTAGATTGAAGATGTTTGAGGTTTTGTAGTTTAGGGGGAGTTTTTGGTTGATCTCCACCTCAGCCCCAATGTAACTGTTGACTCCCAAACCCGCAGGATTGAATGTGACGAGGGGGGGGGATGTGGGGCTTCCCCCTCTCAGGGGGGCCCACGGTACCTTGCTGCCGGAGTTGCCGGGCTGGGAGCTGCCACCTCCTCCGGTGCAGGCCAGACCCACCTGGCAGACACGGTCCCCCCCTAATTCCCCCTCCTTGTCCCCACACCTCGCACAGGCGAAAAAGCGGCGTCCCCCAGAAAACGCTGCAGGTCTCTCACACAATGGTTCTCGTATGGGGCGCTGCAGGCGGACAACCGGCCCCTTGTTACCGAAACGGAATCCCAAGTCCCCTTTTTCAGGGAAGAAAGCCGAGCTGCACAGAACATTTCAATGTGTGTTCAGTCAAATAAATATAAGGGGATTTCCCCCCCCCCCCCCTTCAAGGCGCAGCTCTTTGAACCAAGAGAGGTCTGTGCGCTCTCCTACCTCATACATGATGTGTTATACTGTAAACAATCCCGGTTAGGGCCGACCCTAAAACGCACCAGACTTTAATGGGACTATTCAAAAGAGCGGTGGCTCTGGGATGTGCTTACCCTGCTATTGCCAACCGGGATTTACCCCGCCAGGCACCGCGCAGAAGCAGGACAGCGATTCCCGGCAATGTACAGCCCCCGGAACTTCCAATTCGACTGATTTCTCCTCACATGAAACTCGGCTGCGGTGTAAAGCGGGAGTGCCAGAACCTGGCTCCGGTCCCCACAAACCGGCCACGATCCACCGGGCTCCGGCCCGGGCTCCCTTTCCGCCCTGCAGACCATACTGGCTTTTGCTCCGCGGCCGGATTTTACCCAGATTTAGTATTACGCGAGCTTTTATTAGTTTCTAATACTGTTTTTATTAGTTTCTAGTAACGAAAAAGCTGCCGGGGACTGAGCTATCCCAGGTCGAAATTTTAGGCTGTCGCGGGAGGATTTGCTCCTGGTTTCCCGTTTGCCGTGAGCCCTGCCCACCTCTCAGGGCTTTTTCCCGACTGGAAGATAGAAACCTTGGAAGCGAACGGATGCGTGTCACAAGGGGCGATGCCACCCTGTGACACCCCCTGATTCAGCCGAACTTTTATCCCTCCCTCGGCGCAGCCCTGTAGTCTCCCTACAGCCCATCCCGGTCATTCCCAGCAAAGGCGTGGAAATCTGCAAAGATCCCCCCCCGCTCCCTCCTCGGTGCTGGCCGGTTTCCTGTCGGGGTCACTTTCTGTCACGATATTGGTACTAGAAGTGAATTTATCTCCTCCTTTCATGCCCCGGAGGAGACGTGGCCACACGATCCCTCGACTCCCCAGCGTGTGCGGTGCTCCCCCCGCTGCAAGGCCTCTCCCTGCCCCCGTGCCCTCCCCCTGAGCCTCCCTGCCGGGGGTGGGGGGACGGACACGGAGTCACCCAGGGTCAAGCGAGTGGCTTGCGGCATTCCCGGAGGAGGAGCCCGAGGGCCGAGCCCAGAGCCCACCCCCGGGGAGCAGAGAGCCCACTCCCCAGCGCTTTTGGGGCTGGGGCCGTGAGGCCGGGCACTGGCTTGGCAGCCCGATAGCGCTTCCCGAGGCTGCCCGGGATGGGAGCAGCAACCGGGAAGTTTCGCGTGAAACCGGCGCAACCGTCTCTGGCTTTGGGAAAAGCAGTGGCGGCTTCGTCTCCTCAGGGTGCGCAGCCAGCGAGGGAGGAGGGAAAGGACGAGGGAAGGAGTGAGACCCGCTGCAGGGCTCAGGCCCGCCGCCCATGCAGGGGATGCTCAGCCGCCGGCATCCAGCGGTTCCTCCGTGCCTGAAGTTGGTTCTCTTCCTGACCTGGGGTTTCGGTCAGGCGGGACGTCCCCAGCGTGACGAGCGCGGCCGCTACAACAACCAGACAGAGCCAGCGTGTGCCACACTGCAGCCGCGCTCGGGGAATAGGGGCTCTGCCTCTGGAAAACAAAAACACAATGGCAATTAGGCGCTCATCTGAGTGTGACTGCTTGTTTGGCAGAGGCTGACCGGAACCTGGAGGCTTTCCCCTCGCCAGCAAACACATATTTGCCCCCATTTCCATCCTTCCCCGTCGGTGCGGAGACCGGGACGAGCCTCAGGCTGGGGGTGCCTTCAAATCCCATCCCCCCTTTCGGGGGGGGGGGGGGGGGGCAATGCACAAAAGGGACAAGTATGGCCTCTTTTAAAATAGCAAGGCCGAGCAATAGCCTGAGTCAAAAATGCCCCAGTAGCAATCCCGACTGGAAGTTTTCTTCTTCACAGATATCTCGTTGCAGATCCGTCCGTTTGTTAAAATCCCCCTGTGCCTCGATAATCCTGCCCTGCCGCATTTGCTGGCTCTGCGCTTATGTGGTTTCTCCTTTTGCCCTTCAGGATTATAAAAATCTCTTCCTCTCCCTTCCTCTCTTTTCACTCTAAAGCCGGGTTTCAGAGGAATGTTGGCTAAACCTCCTCATCTGCTGCTTTCTTTCCCCTGTGATGGCAAATTCGGCGTCATTTGTGGACTTGCCCAATGCAAACATTGCATTAGGAAATATTTCAAGGCATATTATTGTTTCTCTGCAGTCCTTTGGTGTGGTCTATAGGCACCAATTGTTGATGTCTCCCTGCGACTCCCCAGTGTCAGCATCCCATTTCTGTCTCTCTTTCTTCCCCCTCTCCCCGCCATTTCTCCCCTTTTAAAAACACGGGTTTGGAACGGTCGCGGCAGACCCGCCGCCTCACCCGCGGGTCACTGCGGTCCCATTTCCCAGGGGAAGGCCTCTTTCAGCGGCACCGATTTGCTCCCTCCCCTGGAGACCACAGATTTCCCCGCCCGTAGCTCCCGACGCTGCGGTGAGAGGCGGCCCTGCGTCAGCCCGTGCTGCAGGGAGGTGTCTGCCCTGCACTGCCTGGGAGCTTTCGTCAGCGACAGGAGCCAGGTCTTCGTGGTGTCAATGGCTCGCATGGGTCCAGGCGGCCCCACACCGAAATCCTGTCCACAGACGGGTTTGTCTCTGCCCGCGCAGACAGTAGTGCGCATCCTCCGCATCCGAGCACGGCAGAAGCAGGGTCAGGGCCGGGCATCCCTCCAGATCCGACACCCGGGAGGGACAGGCCCTGGAAACATCCCCAGGGTGGCACGACGGGATCCCCTTCACGCTGGGATATAGGCACAGCGGGCTGACCCGACGGTCTATCTTAGGGATGGAAAAGCCATGCAGCAGCAGCGATTGCTTAGTAAGAAAATGACCCGCGTTCAAAGCCGGGTTCAACACAACCCACGCTGGACAAACTGCGCTGTTTGTTTATTTTTCAGTGGGAGATTGATGGGGTCCTTGTCTCTCGAATCCGCCCCTCTCTTCCTTTGCTTTTGACTCCGACCTCCGCATGGGCGAATGTCTCCCAGAGTCAAGCCCTTCGGCAGGTGGCTGTGCCTCGGTCAGGGAAGGGGCAGCCCGAGGAACCCCCCGGGCCCTCCGAGCGGAGGGTAGCTGGCAGCCTGCTGCTCCCGTCCCCGCACTCTGCGGTCCCAGAAGGCCCGACGGCGGCCGTGGCCGTAACCGTAGGGGCCGGGATGCCGGTTCAGTTGCCTCCGGGCAGGAGGGATGAGACAGGAGAGAGCTTCTCCCACCCCAGCGGCTCAGGCAGCGGGTCGGGTTGGCTTTGGTAACGCCGCCCCACGCATCCCTGCGCAGGCAGCTTTGCAAGAGGGGTTTTGTCTGGGGCTCTCATTTTTCAGGAGGGCTCAAAGAGGGTTGATCGCTCACCAGCGAAAGCAGAGTACTCTCCCACATCTCCCGGCTGCTCTGACGAAGGTCGGGACCCTCTGCTACTCCAGGTCCCGGCCCTTGCTATGTCCCCAGCCGCGTTTTTAACAGCCCCTGGCCCCCCCGCAACCCGTCCATGTGTGTGCACGCCTCTCCGTGGCATTGCTCCCCTCCGCCGGGAAAGGTCCCCAGCGCGCTCTGTGCATTGGCAGAGGCTTTTCGCTTGTGAAGGAGCAGGGACGAAAAATTAACCCCGTGCAGATGTTCCGGCAAGCCGGCCCGTTTGGCGAGAAAGCCCCGTCCTTCCCCGTCGCCTCATGCCTGCGCTTGCCGGCGCTGGTTTCTCCGGGCTGCTCGGTGACCCAGGTCCCGGCGTGTTTGCCATTACGTTCCGAGTTACTCAACCAGTACTTAAAAAAAAAGGAAAAAAAAAATAAAAAAAAAAAATTTGCTGCTTTATGAGATCAAAGTAACGATTTCTGGTGCATCTGGAAACTGGAGAAAAAAATTGGAGCAGCAACAGTTGCGCAACTTCAAAGTGGTTTTTAACAATGATTTTTCTCCTTCCTCTCCTCCCCAATCTTTCAAGCATCAGATAAGGACAATGGGCTCCGTGGCTGTTTTCCAAAGAAATAACCTGCTTAAAGACCCGCACAAACTCTCGAGTAGACAGGAAACACCTTACACGGCTTTCTTCTTTCGATCAAATAGAAATAATACGAGACTTATCTTTCTACTGGCCCTAATGCTGTCGCTACTAAACGGCGTCTGCGGACTGTGTTATAACGTGTAGGGAAACGAGTTTCAGGCTCGGGCTGCCATTAAGTCTTTATTCTTTTATAGAGGCATCTAACAACCCAGCACATGCCCCTTATAACACAGCAGCCGAGTGTAACCCAATAACTTGTATTGAAGGAGCTTAGGGCGGCGGCGAGCAAAGATTTCACCAGCAAACGTCTTCGGGCTGACAGGGGATGCAGGGGACAGAGAGAGGCAGGTCCCGGGAGCGGCAGAGAAATGTTTGTTCCGTTTATTGGGGGGGATATGCCTTCCTCGCGATCCTTAGGATCCATCCCAAGAAGGGAGAAGAGAGTGGGTGGGGAAACCGCTCTCTCCTCTAGACCCGGTCCCTGACAGGGTCACCGCTTCGGGAGCTCGGTGGTCCTCAGTGCCACCTCTTCATCAGATAAATACCGTGCCATTTCCCTCCCGCCATGCCCCTCAAGTTCCTGAATCCTAAGGACGGGGCAATGCCCGCAGGGACACGAAGAGGCCGAAAAGGGCGATCCCGCAGAGACGGAGGCTCTGATGGCTTCGCCTTGCACTCCTGACCCCGTGCCCCCCCGCACTTGTCCCTTTTGCCCCCTTAACGACTTCAGGACCGTGCCTTTGAACTTGGAGCAGAAGAGAAGAAACCCCCAAGAGCTGGGCGGTTTCCTGCGGGAGGCAAAAAGCTGATCACGACTCCTCAGTGTGAGCAGAACAGAAAACCTTCGCGAAGTTTTTAAAGTCACTGGTCAAGTGTATGAAAGCAGAGAGCGAGAATCACCAGAGAGCAGCGGAGGAGAAGTAGCAGCGCTTAGCGAACAAGAGCAGCCCCTAGCCTTCGCTCCAGCACAGAAAAAGGCCCAGCTGGGTCACTAGGAGCGAACAAGCAGCTCACAGCCCTGCAGAGGCTCTGGGCCTTTAGCTGCAGGTCTGCCCCCAAGGCGACCCTTTCCCTTCCCAGCGCTTCTCGCACGGGCGATGGAGCTGCGTGACCCTCAGCCCCGCTTCGTGGCCGTGGCCTCGCCCGTCACCTCCCCTGCCTGCCCGGGGGCCCCAGCGAGGGCCCCACGCCTGGGTCACACCTTCCTCCCTCCGCCCCGACACCGGCGGGCCTGCCTGCGCTGTGCGGGTTTGCCGTGACCCGCGGTTATTGTAGCCCAGTCTTCTCCGGTTTTGGCATTGGGGTTCCCCCCCCCCCCCAGTTTTGATTCCTAAACCCACGGCTCGGGCTGCCGCCGTCTAGGCGTTGTTATGCGATTAATCCTCTTTGCTGCCTCAAACATTTCCAGACTCCTCATCCCCTCTAGGTTTCACGACCGATCCCCGGCGACTTGGTTTCCAGGTTTGCGCGGCACGTCTCAGATATTTCAAAGGCCGCCTTTTCGTTCTAACCTCGGCTTTGGGAGCCAACTCGGCAAATACCCACCCCGTCCCAAGAGCCCAACACGGCTCACAAGCCCCGGAGCCTGGTTGGGAGAAGACACTTCGGTTGCACGCCACGAAGCGTGGAGACGCTGCGCCCCACGGGGTCCCGGCGCTGCTCATGGCTTTACAGCGCAGTCCCCAACGGGTCCCGGCCGTGAACACGGGCAAAGCTTCAATAACAGCTTGTCCCTCACTCGGTACAAATAGTCATCGTAAAGAGCTACGGAGCAAATGTTTCGGGGTCTGGATCTCCGCAGCTGCAGAGCTTCCCTCTTCCACGGCTTCACGGCTAAACGCCGTGCGGGCTCGTCCTTTCAGAGAGCACCTTTCCGTCAGCCTGTTGGGATTTCCCAAACTCTGTCTAGAAACAGAGCTGGGGTGGCGGCATTAACTTCCCGTCCTCTAGCCGTGACCCGGGATCTCGAAATCGATCATCTCCCCTTTGCTGCATCACAGAGAAGGAGAAATGCCGGGGTGGGGGGGTGAGGGGTGTTGGGGGGCACACACGGCTATTTCAGAAATCAGCTCATGTTTATTTCTGGAGAAAAAAAAACACAACACAGCAACAAACCAACGATAAACCGGTAACCTATTTCAAATGCGCCTACCAGAAGACGAATGTTATTTCTTTCTCACACAATAGAGAGGTTGACACCTCGTTTACACGCTGGCGCGGCTCGGCAGCTTTTTACGGGTCTGTGTTCGTGTGTATAAATATAAATACATTTCTTTCAAAGACGCCTTCTGAATGTTTCCTGCTGTGACTGGGTTTTGGGTTGAGGGCTTTAGCTGTTCAGGAAGGGGACGGGTCTTTCTTTGTCTCACTACTCAAATAAGAACGAATTCGGGACGGCTTCGGGGGGAAACAAACTCGTACAGGATTGGACATATACTTGATTACTCACTGGTTTGACCTAGGTTGCCTTTCCTAGAAAGCCCACCCCAAAGGTAGATAGACGAATGGACAGACCGGCGAGCAGGACAGGGACAGATTTTGCACGTTAGAAAAGGAGCCTGAGTTCAGCCTGGAAGAGGGTGGCCCATTTCAGAGAGTGGAGTTCACTCGGGTTTATTGAATTGAATGGAAGCACATACCGCTTTTGCAGACACGAAATAAAGCTGCACTGACACTTGTGTATCAAACTCAGAGGCAGAAGGAGAACGCGTAATAAACTTTTCCTTGAGCAGCTGAACATAAATATCACACTCCAGACAAGATGGCCTTGCAGCTCAGGCACAGGACTAAGAGGGATCACAACCAGGGACTACATCACTCATACTCACCCCTCTGCCTTGCCAGCGTGTCTTGTGGAGACGAGAGACATCACTTGTAGATGCCTTCAAACAGAAAACAGGCACGGACACGGCAGCATATACACACACACACATAGACACACATAGGACGTTCCTCCACACACACTCACACAGCGACACATGCGGCTGAGAGGCAGGCGAGCCCCTGGGTGCAAGCTCCGAGCTAGGATGAGTTTCGGGAGCCCTCCTGCTCTCCCGGCGTGATTTTGTGTCTGTTGCGGGGTTGCCCCGGGGAGAAGCCCCCGGTTCTATCAGGAAAGGCGGTGGGGACCGGACTGACGGCTCCGGTGTGGCCGTACCTGAGCGCGGCCAGGGGCTGGCGGCCCGACACCTTTCCCCCGCTTGCTCCTGCCTTCACCCCGCTGCGTTATCGGCCCTGCCTGCACCCATTCCCCGCAGCGCCCCCGGCTTCGCACAAACCCTCTTCTGTACGCGGCTTCACACGGACCTTCCGTCGGTCTCTCTTACTTTTTTCCCATTCTCGATCTATTTGCTATGATAATTTGCTCAGCATATTTTCAGCAACAGCAATAACCATTTTTCCAGAGCATTTTTAGCTCTGTCTTAAGGTTAGAGCCGGTTCCTCAGAATTCACTTTTAAGTGCATCCGGCACAGCCTTAGTTTAGTCTCTCTGCCCAAACCATCCTATACCACTGCAGCGCCTTAGAATGTGAAAGGAGACAAATATGTATAAATATGCCTTTCCTGGCTCAAAGCTGCCCAGCTCACAAGAATTAAAGGGGGAAAAAAACTAAACCATATGTGTATAACGCCACATTCAGTATTGCACTATAAGATAAAGAGCTTTGCAGCATTGATTCAATGGAAGTCATTAAAAAGAAAGTCCGGGAAGGTTATATTTGTATTTGGGAATCAAATGCTGTTTAAAACATTTCGGACACAGCCAGTCTCTGTGAAGGTTAGCGAGGCACAACGCAAATAGCTGGTGCAGGCATCTCAGTCTCCTGCAATAAAAGAGGTAGAAAAGACAGTCGGCGGGGCTGACCCCCGCAGTGCCGGGAGAAGCTGGGAGCTGGAACCTCCCGCTCGGAGTGAGCACCGGCTGTGGGGGGGGACAAGAAGGAAGATAACGGCTGCTCCGAGTGATGTGATGCTCTGCGGCTTCACCACCCGTACCCTCCGCTGAAAGCACGGGAAGATCGCCGGTACCAGCCTGGCTTTGCCGAGAGAAGAGTGGAAACGATCAGCGGGGTTTAGCTAAGGCTGCACCCCGCACTGAACGATGCCGGCCGCCCAAGGCTTCATTTCTCCAAATGTACCATCTCACTAATTGTTTTCTGTTTTCTTTTCTCTCCTAAGTTGGTTTTCGTCGTAGGGAAGTTGCTGCAATTTTCCCCGAGATGTTTGAGAAGAAAGAGCACTGCAATCCTTTCCTGACCCCCGCACGGCGTCTCCGGGCTATTTTCATGTGAACCTGGAGTTTAACCTCTCGCTCATCCGAAAGAGCGCAAAACTGCGGGGAATGTGACATGACGGAGTGCTCGACAGCTCCGAGATTTATTCCCTGACTCAGCACAACACGCTCGCTTTAGCCGAAATCGGGCGGGGGCAATCATTGCCTTACTCTAAGCCTCCCCCGAAAGCGCCTGGATGGGGAAGCAGAAGCGCTTAGTTCTGCGCACCCGAGTGCGGGGCCCGAGAAGGCGGCCGAGGCTAAGGGCCCCGCACCAAGCCCCTCTTACCCGTCGCTTCTGCTGGGCTCGGAGACTTGCAACGCTCCGACCCGGTGGAGGCGAGGAAGTAGGTGCAGGGCCACATGTGCCTCTTGCACGTCTGAAAGAGGCTCAGGGTTGGGACACATGGCCAGGGTCGGACTTGCCTTTCCAAACCCTGAGTCTCTGCTTTTGTTTCGAAGGGCTATTTAGCTAAGCCTCAGCAAGAAGCAGCTGGAAAAGAATAAAGCCGAGAGGAGAAAAATAAAAAGGTCGTGTCTCGGAGCTCGTTCTGCAACTACAGAAAACGGGCGTCTTTATCTGATGATGAATTCATCCTGTCCTCGCTGCATTAGCAGGATCAGGTGTATTTAGTCCTGCCCGGTCTCGAAAACAAAGTAACACGCTTCTCCCTCTTTTCCCACGTTACAGAGGAGACGGCTCGGGGCCAGTCTTTGGCTCGCCTCGTATTTTTCATGTTTAGGGAAGCGGGGAGGGCTTAGCAAATAACTCGCTATAAACAGATCTGATCGCTGCCCTCCCGTATGCTTTCAAGCCACTGAAATCATCCCCAGCCTCAGGCTCACTTTAAGGAAAGCGCTGGGGGTTAATCGTCGGGAGAGGGAAAGGCCGAGAATCACCCTCGTTTTCCCCGCAGAGCTTCAGTACCCCGAAGGTGGGGCAGGGTCTGCTCCGTTTTCTGCTATGAAGTTTACGGGAAGGCGAGGAAAGAGCCCTTCAGGATGCCGAGCTCTGGGGATGGCTTTGAGTGCTGGGGCTCTGCTCCATGCAGTGAGCAAGCATCGTCACAGGGAAAGAAGGGAGGGACGGAGAGGACGCGGGGCTCGGAGAGGCGAATTGTCAAGGCACCTCCCGTTTGGTTTTGGCGTCTGGGAGGGCTCGGTGCGTGCCTAGTGGTCACGGGAACACAGCCCACCGCAGAGCTGACGGGAGACCTCCTGTATGGACCCCGCAAAGAGGGGCCGAGCCGGGCTCCCTCCCCGTGGGGGTTCTCCATGTGCCCGGGGCTCTCGGAGCCCCCCCAAACAGCGGTACCCACGGAGCAGAACCCCCCCCACCCAGAGCCCGCGGCTGCCCCCTGGCGCCCACGGCCGCACACTGCGCTCCCCGCCCTCCGGGCCGCGGCTCCCCTCATCGGCGGACAAGCGCTTTCCCCTTCGGGGAGCATGAGCCGCGTTCGCCACTGCTGCTGAGCTCCGTTGAGCTTCGCGTCAAACCTGGGTGCTCCGCTGGGTGCTGGGTGCGACGTGGTGAGGGGGGAGAGGGGCTTCCACCCTAGGGACATCCGCCAGCAGATAGAGGGCCAGAAGAGAAGAGGGACCAGCTCCTTATAAAGCCCCACCAAACCTAACCAAACCAAACCAAACCAAACCAAACCGCTTGCTAACCAGGAAACTGAGTATTCCCCCCCTCACTGTAGTGGCATTGCCCTTCTTTTGACATTAGACCCTTGCCTTTAAGTTGCAGGGAGGAGGCAAAGATTCAGGAGCTGCAGTAGGACCGCAGCAGAAGTTTGTTTTGGGACACTTTCAGGCATTTCTTTTTTTTTCAGCAGAACAAAAAGTATTGAGTTAATAAGCAATAGCCTACAGGTTTCTGCGGAGCAGGCAGCTTTGATGCTTTCACTGGATCCATTATTTATTACTCTGGATTGAACCATCTGCCCTCAAGCACATTTCACTCTGTTTATTTATGCCACAAGCACCACTAATAGAGCATCTCAGGAAGAAATACTGTAACTCAGCACCGAGTGAGGGTCTCTTCAATTTGAAGGCTCAAAATGCATAGCAAATATTAGTTTAGCCTCCCAACACGTGTGTAATGTAGTCTCCTATGTCTTGTTTCATAGCAAAGGAAACTGAGGCAAAGCAGAGTTCTGCAACTTGCTGAAAGGCATCAAAGAAATAGAAAGTAAAAAATGTTTTCCGATTTCCTTTGATTAACCAGTGAGCAAAACTCTTCCTGCAGAAACAATACCAAAGGAACAGACAACAATGACTCAAACCAGACGAAAAATGGACCAAAATGGCCTTGCTGATGCATATTTTGTTGTTTTCTATGAAGCTGTAGCAAAACAGTCCAGGAAATAGCAAATCCTCTCTATTTGTTTTAATTCTCAGCTGCAGACACATTACACTTGATTTTTATTTTTTTTTAACTAAAGAGAACTAAAACACCTTCTACCCCCTAAACTTCCAGCATCCATTAAGCCTTCCCAAGCCACCCAGAGATCTCCCTTGACAACCCACTCATCATCTACTGCAACGTCCTCATAAACCACAAAGATGACATTCACACTTCAGCTAATCCATCTCCCCCAAAGGCAAGCAGAGAGTAGAGTGAAGCCCTCTGAGTCAGGATTTTGCCGGTTTAAAGAAGTCAAAAAGCAGTTTCTCTTCCTGCCAGCATGTGATGCTGGTAAGCAAAATCATTAAACCAATGGTGATGCTCACCACGTCAATTGTGTTGTTACTCTATAAACATATATTTTAACTCTGAAGTCTAGTTTAACAACACTGTTTCTTTGTAGGAATTAAGCCCCATAGAAATAAGATCCTGTAAAAGCATATATCACCTTTAGTGGAGCCAGAACAACTGGCTCCCACACAGAAGTCAGCAACACACCTGCATCCAAGATCTTCAGAATCCCAGCACATCCCTGAGCCACTTCTGCAACAGTTACTAAACACCAAAATGATGCTTTCCCAACACCAATACTATGCAACCTGCAGCCTTCATGCAGCCCATACAGTAAATTCATCCACTTCACAGTTTCCTTCTAGCAGGGTTCATGTTGCTGAACACAAGCCAGGAGTGCCACAGCTTGGATCGGTTGTCTCAACAGCAGCAGTAATCCTTTCCCAACCAACGTTTTCCCAGAGCCCTTCTGCCTTGCATGCCAACATGCAGGAATGCACTAAGTCCGAGAGAGATGGGTTTAGTTGTTCACATCCAGTGCATACATAGACAGTAACTCCTGAGCTTCTTGAGAAGTGCTCTTGGTATGATGGGGAGGAGCTTTCTGTGCATCAAAACTAGAGTTAAACCATGGCCCTTTGAGATGCCTTGTCCACGTGGATTCCACATATGCCCCAGGAATGCATGACTGGATTCTTTGAAGAGACAAAGCCATTGAAGCTCAGCATTAACTTTTGCATACCTTCCTTCCTGTTTCAAGAAAAAAGTATAACCTATATTTAAGAGCAAGAATCTCAGGAGTAACTTCCTGGATCAGAACAGATGGAAGGCAGGACACACAGCACATATGGATAACAAGTCTTGAAGGACCACAGCTACTATAAGGTAAATACCCACCTTCCCCCCCCGCCCCCCGGCCTCAGATATCCGCACAAATTCAATTTGGGGGTTTGCAAGCACTTATGTCAGTAACAGAAAGTTGATGAAGTTTGCCTAAAAAGAATGGATTACATACTGCCACTCATCATTTACATTTGGCCCCAAAGCCAAAATTGCTCCTTTCCCCCCCCCCCATTCTTGCTGTAGGAACATCTGCCAGGCAGGCAGTGAGGGAATACGTGTGGGCAGAGAAAGACCCAGGCCACTCAGAAACATCTTTCTTGGCTTGAGCACTCAAGAGGCACTTAGTGAGATATTTGTTATTCATTCAGCAAACACCATGGACCTGTTGGAGCAAGTCCAGAGGAGGCCATGAAGATGCTTCATAGGAGAGGTCTGGAGTAGCTCTGCTCTGGACTCAGGCTGAGAGATCTGGGCTTGTTCAGCCTGTAGAAGAGAAGGCTCTCGGGAGCCCTTATTGAGGCCTTTCAAAACCTCAAGGTCGTCTACAGGAGAGCTACTGAGGGACTTTTTACAAGAGCCTGTAGGGACAGGACAAGGGGGAATGGCTTTAACCTGCCAGAGGGGAGGCTGAGATGAGCTCTTAGGCAGAAGCTCTTCCCTGCGAGGGTGCTGAGGTGCTGGCACAGGTTGCCCAGAGAAGCTGTGGCTGCCCTATCCCTGGCAGTGTTCAAGGCCAGGCTGGATGGGGCTTGGAGCAACCTGCTCTAGTGGAAGGTGTCCCTGCCCATGGCAGGGGGTTGAAACTGGATGAGCTTTAAGGTCCCTTCCAACCCAAACCATTCTATGAGTCTAAGATTTTACTTTACTCAGAGAGGGATGTGGTTTAGGGAAGGAAACATGAAGGTGATTGAAGCCAGAAAGCACCTACACCAGAAAAGCTGGGTAATGCCAGAGAGTAGCCTTATTTTGGTAAGTTTTTTTGGTGGTTTGGGAAATGCCCATTTTGAAAAAACATGCAAAGGCTTTGGATCTGAGGATTTGGTTTGGCTTTGGCTAATGGTTTTTAGATAGATTTCTGCTGACACAAACACCTAGCAAACTGTGGAGACCAGAAAAGTTAGACTCCTGTTTTAGTACAGTCATAGAATCATAGAATGTTTTGGATTGGAAAAGACCTTAAGATCATCCAGTTCCAACCCCCTGCCATGGGCAGGGATATCTCACACTAGACCATGTCGCCCAAGGCTTTGTCCAAGCTGGCTTGAACACTGCCAGGGATGGAGCATTCACCACTTCTCTGGGCAATCAGTGCCAGCACCTCACCACCCTCACAGTCAAGAACTTCTTTCTTACATCTAATCTGAACTTCCCCTGCTTAAGTTTGAACCCTCACCCCTTTTACAATCACAACAGTCCCTTTCTAAGGCCCAGTTAGAATTAAACTTAGCTAGAGGTATTAAAGGTAACAGGAAGGGATTCTACAAGTACATAGCAAATAAAAACCCTGAGGGACCTCAACACGCTTGTGAGGTGGGCTGATGCCAACCTCATGAGGTTTAACCAGGCCAAGTGCAAGGTCCTACAGCTGGGTCGGAGCAGTCCCAGGCACAGCTACAGGTTGGGCAAAGAAGAGATTCAGAGCAGCCCTGTGGAGAAGGACTTGGGGGTGCTGGTCCATGAGAAAATGAACATGGACCGGCAGTGGGCGCTTGCAGCCCAGAAAGGCAACCATATCCTGGGCTGCATCAAAAGGAGCGTGACCAGCAGGTCGAAGGAGGTGATCCTGCCCCTCTACTCTGCTCTTGTGAGACCTTACTTGGAGCATTGTGTGCAGTTCTGGTGTCCTCAACATAAAAAGGACATGGAACTGTTGGAACAAGTCCAGAGAAGGGCCACGAGGATGATCAGGGGACTGGAGCACCTCCCATACGAAGACAGGCTGAGAAAGTTGGGGCTGTTTAGCCTGGAGAAGAGAAGGCTGCGTGGAGACCTCATAGCAGCCTTCCAGTATCTGAAGGGGGCCTATAGGGATGCTGGGGAGGGACTCTTCATTAGGGACTGCAGTGACAGGACAAGGGGTTACGGGTTCAAACTTAAACAGGGGAAGTTTAGATTGGATATAAGAAGGAAATTCTTTCCTGCTAGGGTGGTGAGGCACTGGAATGGGCTGCCCAAGGATTTGTGAATGCTCCATCCCTGCCAGTGTTCAAGGCCAGGTTGGACGAGGCCTTGGGTGATATGATTTAGCGTGAGGTGTCCCTGCCCATGGCACGGGGTTGGAACTAGATGATCTTAAGGTCCTTTCCAACCCTAGCTATTCTATGATTCTATGATGAAGAGTCCCTCTCCAGCATCCTTGTAGACCCCCTTCAGACACTGGAAGCTGCTCTGAGGTCTCCACGCAACTTCTCTTCTCCAGGCTGAACAGCCCCAACTTTCTTATCCTGTCTCCATACAGGAGGTGCTCCAGCCCCTGATCAGCCTCGTGGCCTCTATGGACTTGCTCCAACAGCTCCACGTTCTTCTTACGTTGAGGACACCAGAACTGCACACAGGGCTGCAAGCGTGGGGGTCTCATGAGAGCAGCACAGATGGGTAGGATAACCTCCTTCGACCTGCTGGTCATGCTTCTTTTGATGCAATCTAGGATATGGTTGTCATCAACAAATCAGAGTTCCTACAGAAGCTGACATAAAGGCTTTCGCCAGCAGTATTTACTGCTGGACTGTTGTCAGGATCATGAGGACCCCCGCCCAGAATAAGAAAATACTTGCTCTGATAACCTATAGTCCCATTTCAGACAGTCCCCAAGGGTTCCATTTCACTGTCCTTCCTTCAGTTTTCAGCTCACCCATATGAACTCCCTTAACCTTGGAGATAACCATAATCCTGCTCAGGAGTTTTGCTTAAACTCTGTGTAGATAAATACACACTGAATCAGGAGTATGCACAAAGCCTTCTGGGGACAATAAGAGCCCAGATCATGGTGTCTGAAAACTAAGGATACTTAAACCACACCTTTCAAAGTTACAAATTCCATTATAATGTACAACATACACTCCAGTTACTTGAGGTAGGGGTGTACGCTGGAGCAGTGCCAGAGTTAATTTATAATGCCAGTTATCATCTCTGCTGAAGAAAATATTGTTCCTGCGTCTAACATTCACAGTAAATTCTGTACTCTAAAGAGGAAGCACAGAACTGAGACTCGCTATCACCATCTTCTGATAAGTGACGACTTCCTACAAACCATGAGCCACTAAGATAAATGTCTCAAGTGTATACATGTTCTAGTGAGATCTTAGAAAGTGATTCATTGCAGAGTTGATGTTTATCTCTAGAGGTAAGCGGATCTCTTCAGTTACCTGGAGATGCTAGATCTGATACTGCAGATCCCAGTGACTGTATATGTACTTCAGATGCACGAAACATACAGGAATGGGGAAAGGAGGAGATTTCAAGACTAAGACAAATTACTGCACATATTCAAGGAAAAGTATCACTGAAGAAAAGGAACCTGAGACAGAGAGCAACACATCAAGGGGTAAGGTTACCTTCCCAGCTTCCAATGCTTCTTTCTTCAACTCAGAAAGATGCGATTGGATCTGTTTCCCACCCAGTCCTTCAAGAACCTTTACAATGACTTCCACAGTGCCACAGGGCATGTCTGCACTAGCACTGCCACTGGGATCAGGAGTGTGCTTTTGCAGAAACTTCCCACTGTCTCCACTAACTGCATTTCAGCAGGCCTCACACGTTGCATCATTCAGCAATGGAACATGAACATGCATTTCAGAAGTGCACCTACTTCACTCCAAATGTAAATAAACTGTAAATCACTGGCACACTTGACTAGAATTAGCGTGAAACAAATCCTTCCGAGATACACAGCATCAAGCCTTCTCAACAACTGTTCTCTAATGATCATGGTTGTTAGCAGAATAGGAGTATTTCACTGGGCAGATGCAGCTTTCATTTTGAGAATTCCTCTGCAAGAGCTAAAATAAAAAGCTGTGTCAACAGTCAGTAAGTGAATACATTCATTTTTCACAAGTTTAACTGTCTTGAGGAAGGAAAACAAGGAATGTTTCCTTACTTGAAGGAAACAGGTCAGGCAAGTAAGAGCTGTTTGACTGACAGGGGAAAGGGAAACCCCTAATGTATTATTGAATTTAAAAGAGATAAAATAGTAAATTTGACTGAAACACTGCTCAATATGTAATATATTAAACCCCTACCTTAAAGAAAAGGCTTTTTGGAAGTTTTTCTTCCTGTTTCACCTACATGATTCCCTGGAAAAATCTAACAGTTTTGAAAAGTCTGCTCAGAACAGTTTGGGTAACGAGCCAGAAATGCCTGTTGATGTCATCCTCCCCTCCTCCCCTTTATAAAACAAATATATTGTATTGAAGACACACAAATACTCCTATTCCATTTTTACTGCAAAGGTGTTGGACACCAATCCTGTGCATTAGGTGGGAGTATCATAAGTGTAAAGACACCTTGAAACTATGATTTGTCTTTTGAATATATGCTCCTATCTTTTTCACTAACAAAGAAGAACAGGTAGAAATTGGATACACTAATGTTAAAGATTTGCAGTATCTCCATGAGCACCGTGTTAACTTCTCTTAAGGAACCTGTTGTGGGACCTATGCAGAAATGAACCCATGTTAAAGAAAGAGTGTCACAGCAAATCCTTTATGCCAAGTCAGTAAGCAGCAGTAACCATGTGCCTGAAGTTTTTGTTCTAGTTTCCATGCAGACTATTACAGCTGTTAAAACACTGACAGAAGTGTTGTAAAACTACCTAAATACGCAGTTACAACTGTGTCCTTTCTTAATCTGCTGCAGTTAACATGAAACCAGGGCCTGTTCTTGAATATACTTATTCTTTCTAAAGGATATTACTTTGGGCTTGCTTATACTGAGTTTGGTTTCCTATCATTCTGTTTCCATCCATTCTGCTCCTCTAGTCTTTAACTTTAGAAACTGTGTCATCAGCAAGTTCTTGCATGGCAGTTCTCTCCTTCAGAGAGAACTAACAAACAAATACAGGGTCTCAGTACAGATCTGCAGACACTCAGTCCACAACTTCTTGTTTTGCAACATTAAGTAATTCTGTCTGAATCACCTCACTATAAGTGACTAAATTTTAAAACTACATAGCTTATGTGTTTTTTAAGCAAACAACTGCATTACACAGACACATCCTCCCACTCCCAGTTTTACTGAGTCATAGAAGACTGAAATCCTTTATGACAAATGTCATAGGCATATAATGGTTATGAGATGCCAGAGTACAGGATTAACTCAATTTACACTACAGTACAGCAATTTCAAACATAGAACCATTAAGAACAATGATACACTTAAATACGCTGGCACAGGACCAGTAGGACTTTAGTTACCTTTTAAGATGTACTACTACCCCCTCTTTGGAAGAGGCTGTCTCCTTTTGACAATTTCCCTTTGCCACATATTCCCCCAAAAATGCCACGGTCCGTGGGTCCTGGTCTTACCTCTTGTGAGGCTTAAGATCAGCGCAGTCTAACACCATTCTCCTATCACTGAACTTTCTTGAGGCTCAGTAGTGAGAGTTCCTAAAAACATATTTAGTCCCATTCTGGCTCTGACGCCACAATTTTCTAAACAAGTAGTTTTACACATTTTACAGAAAGTTCTCTGACTTCTCAAATAAAGATTTCTTTCACACAGAATTACATCCTTTCCCCCTGTACCTTTTCTAAAGGATGCTGAACTGCAAATCCTGGAGCTCCCTGCTAAACTGAACACCAGGTGAAATAGCAGCAGCTGAAGCACATGTACTTTCTCACTGAAGTACCTTAGACCTGATCAGCAGGTTGGCACAGGTGGCAGAAGTGAAATTCAAGTCCACTCTCTGCATTCTTTGGAGTAACTATCAAAGGGACCATCTAGCACAGTAGTTACAGTGAGGTTTAGAGTATGGAAATCTGTATAACACACTTCACACCATCTAGATGCAGATACAAAATCACACTGAGTTTGAAGACAAAAACAGGGAGAAGCAGTAAGTTCTCTCTTCATCACCTGGGCTTTTATTCTGGTTATCCAAGAACATATTCAACCACCATATCAAAGCTGAATAACTACCAATGGGAAGAGTTCTGTGTTTGTAATGAGCTCACACGCACAGGTAAGGATGTTTTTTCAGAAGATGACAGATCTTTCTGCTAGATTCTGAGCTCCTCACCTGTACTTCAGCTTCTTGCAGTGGTCAACAGAAAAACCAAAACCCTATTTGGGCAACCTTATATTCTGGTTTTGCATGATTTCTCCATGAACTGTGATTCCTTCTGCCCTCCCTCTTTGACTATCCAGACAAGCTTAATGATGGTCCCATTGGAAATATGGTTTTGAGCACATTTTTTAATGCAAACACCTTCAATGTTCTACTTGGATTTCCCAGGGAAAAAAAGCTTTAGTTTCAAACCAAAATGATTAAGAAGATACAAATATCAAAATGTGTGTCCCAGGAAACAAAAGTCCTCGTGATTACTCATCAGAGTCTACTGAAATCCCACCAGTCTTCTTATTTCTTGATAGATGGGGGCAGCCAGTTCTTTGGCTTTCACTGCTCCATCCTCTAAAATCTTCATCAGATGGGATTTGTCTTCTTGGAGTTTCTTGATTTCATTCCTGATAGGTGCAAATTTTTGAATCACTGACTCTGCTACCACCATTTTGTAGTGAGCAGTGTCCAGACCAACAGATTGGTGCAGTACCTCTTCAATGCTAAGCCCTGTCACTGCAGCATGGATGGACACCAGGTTGGAGACACCAGGGCGAGTGGCTGGATCGTAGGTCACCTCTGAGGTGAAGTCAGTCACGGCTTTGCGGAATTTCAGCACTATGTCATCAGGGCTGTCTGCTATGTTCACAGTGGCCAACTTCTGCGGGTCTGACTTGGACATCTTCACTGCTGGGTCTCTGAGGGATTTTATTTTCTTTGTTGTACCTTAAGAAAAAAGAAAAGGGAATAATTATGAACAATTCTGAACACACTGAGACAGTGTTTTCCTATGACAGTTGCTAGAAGAACACTTTGCAGCAGCATGACCACAGAATCAACTGCGTTGGCAAAGACCTTAAGATCATCAAGTCCACCTGTTCCTCAGCACTGCCAAGGCCACTACTAACCCATGTCACTGAGCGCCTCATCTACACAGTTTGTGAACACTTCCAGGGATGGTGACCCCAGCACTGCCCTGGGCAGCATTTTCCAATGCCTGACCAGCACCCCATGGGCTTAAAAATGAGTTGTGAGCACAATCACATATATTCCTATTTAGTCCATATGCCCTCTCTGTCCTCCTAAGCTACCTTTCTCCTCCCATAAACTAAATGTAAACCTAAATGCATTTCTCCCCTCCTGGTAAGCAGAAACATCTGCTGGGACAGCTCCTAGTATTTTCTGTGGCTGCATAGTGATTTTCCTCAAAAACTCCCCCCTCCCTTGTATTTCTGGCACTGGGCACAAGCTACCTAGACAGCATGGACTGTACATTATTGAAGGGCTCTCTAACAGTGGAGAAACAGGTTAAATCCAGTGATAAAAAAGAATCCCAGAACAGTTAATCTCCTTACTTGAGGAAGCTCTTTCACCCAAAATCTCTTGGTAATTCTCCTAAATATTAATAAAGACAGTTATTAAAAGTTCCCTAACTAAACACTAATCAGCTCTGTTAGAAGGAAAACTCTGTTCAGCTTAGAAAGGTGTGGGTATTGTACAATCTATTGAGATGTATGTGTGTACATGAAATAGCAGTATTAAGGGAATATTGCAAAGTACTTTATGAGGATCAAACCAAACTGTTTCAGTCTTTTACTAAGAAACAACTCATGGAGTACATGAACTATCACTCATCTAGAAAGTACTCACACCAGTTGTTTTTTAGACACCTAATATAGCCAACTAAATTACTCACTCCTCATAGACAGCCTTATGTACTCAGCGAAAGAGTAAGCCCTCTTCCAGGGTCCAACTCAGACTGCCCTAGGAAGTGCTCTGTTCTGAATCACCTTTTGGAAGAGGCTGTCTCTTTTCTGTAAATCTGAAGGAGTCCATGTAATCTAACTGCCTGCAACTAGTGAGTCTGAATAGGTCCCTAATTTCACTCATCAAGGAGATTTTTGTTGCTTTGCATACACTTGTGAACCTATGCAGGTATGCTTTTCACAGGGAAAGTGAAAAGTTCTTTTTTAAAAATCTTCTTCTTCAAATTGAGCTTTTTAGTTCCTGGGAAACAGCCTCACCTGCACCATAAGCTACACTCAGCTCCTCACTACAGTGCTTAGTATTGAATTGCTTATTAGAAACTGCAGAGGTTGCAATACCGAGTATTCTCTGAGCTCCATTCTGAGTCTAACACCATTTTTGTCATTGAGGCTTGAAAAGTGAGAAAGGTTTATTACTGCCTGTCTTTTCTAAGGTGAGAGCTCCTTGCCCTTTTGGGGCGAAGGTCTCTGCTGTGCATTCCTCTACATTACTTACAACAAAGATGCAATGCTTCTTCCTTGCCCAGCTCTTCACATTTCTTAACAAACATGCCATTTGTGCCATCTGACTCCTCCTCACCCCCAGGCCTATGACCTAATGGCTGAGAAGATTTTCCTCGTAAGTCTCCCTGAGTCTAAGATCAAAACCCAAAAGTCTAAGCTCTCTAAGAGACCCTTACTGAAATATGAAAGTATATATTAAATACTTCAGAGAATTTTAGTACCTCTGAGCTGTTTAGCATGCTTAATGTAAACATCTACCACTCAGACCTTGAAGAGTTCTGCTTGCTAGAGGTTTCGCCTTGTTGCTTACATGTCTGCTGAACTAGCAACATGGAGCAGAGACCCTACTCTTAAAAGGTTCAATACTTGAAGAGTAAGGCTGATAGGCAGCAGCAGAGTGCATCTGCCCCCCCCCCCCCCCCCCCCCCCCGGACTAGAATACCAAACGTCACACACATTCCTCTACTGGGGATTTGTAATGCCTTATGTCTATCCTGGGAGCTTAGTTTCACAGCCTCTAGTGTCTTGTTGTCAGTTTTTAATTTTCCACTCTCTTAGCATCAGTTTGCTCCCTCTTCTTGGTCCCTGAAACTACTTCTACAGTATTTAAATCCATCTTCAACCCTGAAGTTCTGTTAAGGGGGAAGGGAAAAAAAAATAACCAAGACCAGCTCACTTAAAATGGCTTTGGGCACAGGAAAGAATTCTCCATATTTCTTGTTGAAATGTTGTGCTATATCTTGGGCTAGTTCCAGGTGCAGGACTTGATCTTCTCCAACGGGAACATGTGTCGACCTTTTAATAAAAGACAGATACAGGAAACTCAGCAAAGCTTTCTGGTTCTGCTGAAAGGTCACTCAAGACTGTCACAGCTTCTGCCATGACTGAGGGCCAGACTGAGCCATGCAGTCCAAGTCAGGTATAGGTGATGTGGCAACAAGATCCCAAACTGACTGTATCCCAGGATGAGCCTGCTTTTTGTGCTGAACTGAATCACATCTCCAAGGGCAAAAGTAGCCTTTTGTGAAAACATATATAGTGAAGACAGCAATAAGAGCAAATAATTAAATTCAGCTCAAAGAAAGATTTTTGTATTATCTCCTGCTGTCTCTTTAGAGATCAAAGAGCATGTGTTACAGCCTGCAAACAAAGAAAGATCTGCAAAGCATAAAGCACAAGCACCTTGCCTTGTTTTCTCAGGTTGAGAAGTTAGTACTGTGGATTTATCAAGGGAAGGAAAAAGAATAGAACAGTTCTTCTTCATGGGTCACCACTGCATAAGTATCATGTGGACCAGTGCCTCTATTGCCACAAATGTTATCATTCATAGATGAGAACTGCTAGGATCAAAGGATCAATTGATCTTCTGCATTGAACTCAGTAGCTTGAATGCAGGTCTGGAGGAAAACACAATCTGCATCAGAGGACATCAGGAGGTGAAGAATCCATTACTTCCCCTGGTGATTCTTTCCCACAGTTAATCATGCTCACTAAAAATGTCTGTTTCTTTGAGATGAAGCAGACTTGAAGTCATGCCAGCTTCTGATTACTCTCCCTTCCCCAGCTGATTTTTTCCTAAGGCTTGTGGGGTATTAAGCTCTGAATCCTGGATCTGTTCCAGTGTAAGAAAGTTCACTCTACATCTTTTAAATTCCCAGAAAATTTCAGTTGAACACAGTACTCCTTCCTTCCGATCCTGAATTACTGGGCTGACATCCAGGAATCAATTTGTCCACCTTTATCCCCCACCAAACAATCAGCAAGGCAACCTAAAAACAGTTACAGTAGCCAATAGGAAATCCCAGTGGCCGACAACTAACAGAAAGAAAATCAGTGACCATTATCAATATACTTTAAGCAGGTCAAAAGAAATGTTTCCATATGCCAAAATGGTTCCATATTCACAAAGTTGGCCACTAAACAGAAAACATATTATCTTTATAAATGCTTCTGCATGACTCTTTGCCTTTTTCCTTGCTGCTTTTATATATATATACATATATATATTCCTGTCTTAGGGGTATTTTTATTCCTTTCTGTCATATATTTACCTTCTGTCCATTTTCCTGTCTCTTTAATTCTTGGTTCATCTGAATCAGTACTGTTTTGCCCACCCTCCAGTTCTTAACTCTTCTTCATGACTGCCATGCTCCTCCTGTGTTTCCATTTCTTCCTGATTCTTGTTCCCTATATTATGTTTTCACATTAAAACATTTACTATTAGAGATATTATGCAAATTTCTTCAAAGAGATACTGTTTCTCTTTCACTTCCTTGTTTTTTGCTATGGCTGGGCAGCCTGCTGTTAATACACGTGGCAGCAAACAAATCACAGGCTTCACTAAGGAATCACACGATCTTACTAGAGATAACATAGGTGGTTGACCTCAATGAAAGCAAGGTGATTTCTGATAAAGTTGTCTAAATTTCATTCTTAAATACTGCTTGACAATCAAATGGGAGTCACTGCTTCGAAAAGAATTTTAATGTTCAAATTCATTCTGACTTTTGCTTGCTTCCCACTAGTTTTAATTAAAAATCAAGTGAATTAGAAATACCATCTACTGGTCTTCTGACATTACTGTTTTTCCCTGGTAATGATCACTTCAGATTAAATTTCTCTAGCTACATTTTTCTGGGTTAACAACTGGCTAATCTTGGTTACTCTGTCCTCCTAAAGTCCCTAAAGTCTTTGTAGTTCTGTATGACTTCTCTGTCTTAACAAATATTCACAACTTCAGAACAATTTCAGAAAGTACATAAGCTTGGAACATAAAAATCATTAATACATAGTGCATTGTCTCTAACATTTACTTACTGAGGCAATTTAAAATAATGCACTACAAGTTCTATCAGCTAGGCTACAAACTTTGGCATGCTGAGTCACCCGTCCCTAACCAGGGTGTACTTCCATCCACATGGGACACCATAAAAGAAATTGAACTAGCTCGGGTACCACAGGATGCAGTAAATTATTCAACAGTATCAACAGGCCTACATAGAATGACACACTAATATGAGTATGCTATATACAGCCAGTTTAAGTATCTCTGCAGTATACTGCATAAGGCATAACTACTTAAAAAAAGTATATGTATGTGTGTGAGCATGTAATACATATAATTAAGCATCAATGGGTTATAATTCCCTAACAATTATTCTGAAGCAATCAGCTTTTTCTCCTTACAGTGCTGTCGTTTGCTTTCAAACCAGGCTAGATTTGAACCAGCCACTTGAGAGGTAAAAAGCTGTCATCCATTTCCAATCTTCTGATCTAATCACACCCAGCTCCCCCACTTCAGAAGTTAGCACGTTGACCTGACAGACATTCATTCCAATGCAGCTCAACAGACATTGCCCATGGGCTCACATTCTGCCTCTTACTTGTACAGCAAAATATCTGCTGCTTGAAGCACAGGGTAGGTCAACAACCCAACAGTTCCTTCATTATTCTGGCTGGCACACTTCATCTGTTTGCAAAAGAAAAACAGAGCAAAATCATGCTTTTGGCTAGGGTATCACAGGCTGTGATTTTAATTAATTCATATTCATTTATTTAATTAATTCATATCCATATCATTTTAGGATATAGAAATTAATTCAAATCTACATTGCTTTAGGATATGTATCATTTAATTCAAGGTAGTCAGGCTACTGTTTCTAATTCTGTTCTAGTAATGGCGTATCTACTTTTTGCTTTTAAGAAATAACAGTTAAATATACTAAGCCCCTTAAAATCTTCATTATTTCATCATTACTATTCAAATATCTTTAGGTTTTTCTCACCCTCTGTCTTCTGTCTACACAGTTAAGTGCCTAAGGTTCAGGGGACCTAATTTGCAAAGCCTAGCACCTGTAACACCTATCTGTGGGCTTGGAAAGTCAATCCAGTCAAAGCTGGATTTAAAAGCTTAACTTTAGAACCTCAGGTTTGAAAAGGTTGGCTTTAATCTATGCCCTGCATTAACACTGGTTGCTGTATTTAAGTTTTACTGTTTTTATTTAATTAAGAAGAAAAACAGTAAGAAAGCAAACATCTGGAGGTATTTAAGACTTCTCTGAAGTCTGCAAGCCAAACTGCTCTTAATATAGTTTGTTTTTTTTTTTTTCCTTTTTTGATACTTCTCTCTCCTGCCTTTTGGTTCTTCTACTTAAAAAATGCCAAAATAAAATACAAGGAAATTAAATGCAAGTACTCCACTGATGTACTCCTGCTGATGCTCTCCTAAGATTAAAAAGATGAACATTTTAAATTTGGAAATGCAAACATTTAAGGTGCATTAACTTTATCACTCAGCACGTTTTTAATGTTTATGATTTCTATACTCCTCTTCCAACATATGTTTCTTTTGCCCCCTCTCCCATAAGAAGTACAGAGCCACCACTCTTCATGGTAGGAAAAGAAAAGCTGTTTACGGAACTCCTTCATCAGCAAGGCTCACGGTTTCCACTGTAATATCTTGTAGTTGTTTTGCATTATTAAAAAAGCATTGAAATAACTCCAAGGATCTAGCAAAATCACTTTAACTAGACTGAACAAACCTCCTATTTATTACAGTTTCTGCAAGTCTCTGCAAAAAATGCTATGTTGTAACTTCCAGCAGGAAAACGTTTACTGATAGCAACAGACCTGGAAAGACACATTTTCCTTTTTCTGCCATATGACTTAAACCTAAAGCAAGGGTAACCAAGATACAGTTGATATTTCACAGATAAGAAGTATTTTAAGGACAGCAGTTCTACTGAATCCCCATGTAATTCCACTGAACTAATGAAAATGCCCATACCTTCCACTGGGGCAAGCGTAGCAGACGTGGCACGTTAGTTAAGCACCCAAGAATCCAGGCAAGTTCTGCATGCTCAGGAACCTGGAAGTATAAAGTCAGGATCAATTTTAGTCTTCCACATTTATATGTCTATTTTCTCAAAATCAATAGAGAGAAATAGTATTAGAGATCAGAAAACCATTTATTTTTGTCTTATTTTTTCAGTAAGGTGAAGTGATAGGCTAATGGAACGTTTTGGACACTGCATGGATTGAATGCACTACAGTCAAACAGCATACAAAGGCTCTTGATCCTATCCACTCTTTTTCTAAAAAAGAAAAAAAAATGCTTTAGTAACAACAGACTTGAACACACATGTAAACTAGCCAACTGCTGGCCACTATGCAACTTTGAGATATCCCCACACTTTGAGATAACACATGAATAGTTACAAAACCTCTTTGCCTTTCTCATTTCCAGTGCCAATAAGTTACCCAAGCTTCTATTTCTTCTGCATCGGGGCCCTGAATGCACTCATTTCCCTTAATTGTCCCTACCAGCTTCACCTGAGCCCTCCACTCATACTCTCTGCCCAAGACCCCAGGAGCCCCAAGACCCATTTAAGGTCAGACCAGACTTCTCCTAATCCTTGCCTGAGCTCCATTGCACCACAAGATGTCTGGTGGTATAATAATTGCAGGTCCTTCACAGAAGCCTAAGCTAATGGGTCAGGGGACAAGAAGAGCTGGGCTGCTCCACAAGGCTCTGGCTGCAGACAGCCCCAAGCCAGGCAAAACCAGTGACCTCCCTGAGTAGGACAATGTCCTGCAGTATTTAATCAGGACAGGGCTGGTGACAGTGAGAGTCTGGTGATCACTGGACATAGCAAAGTCAACCCAGGAAGCCCAGTGAGCAAATTGGAGCAGCAAGAACAGGGCTGTGCACAGGCACATGCTGAGGTAGCTCAGATGAATACAGGGGATAAGAGTCTGAGTGGAGCAGCAGGGGCACTGGGCAGAAGGTGCCTGAGTGGAGGATCTGGGTGAAGCTTGTCAGGGCTTTGGGTGCACCAATAGGTCTGAATGACCCTGACCTGTCTGCAAAAGAGGAATAGCTGAAGCCAAACTACACTACAGCCTGAACTGTGGCTTAATTTGTCCATTTGCCCCTCAGTTCTGCAATCCTATCAAAACTAGTACTGATCTGCAGGTGAAAGAGAAGGACTGGATGTCCATATACCCATTAGCTTCTTGATAGACACTCTTCAGCTTTGGCATTTCAAATACTCATTTTAGGACTAGTAAAAGAGGCAAGCATTGCTGATGCATATGCAGTTCTTTCATTTCATCTGTGTCATTTTTTCTATTGTTAGTTAGCTATACATATGATGACTCATGCTCTGCTCTTTGCTTACATGTTTGATTCATTCTTCTCAGTATTGGCAGGTTTGGGTATTTAAGAGCATCTTAAAAAAACATCTCCAAGATGTTCAAAACGTTCATGCTTGCAACAATATATAGCAACCCAGATGGAAAGCAGTAGAAGGTGTTTAAAAACAAGTAAGAATTAGTAGCACTGTTAATGGCAATTCCTTTGTTGTCAGATTTTAAGTGTAGTAATTTCCTAGCTAACAGACATCAGACTATTTCTGTTGTCAATGTTGTATAGGGGTATCTGACTTCAAGGCAGCAGCTCAGTGGTTAAAGATAAGAAATATTCCAGGTTGATTCTCTTTCCCTTCTTTCTGCCTTTCCGGCAGTCTTTTTTGCTTTTAATTTTCTCATGCTGATTTTCTCTGTCACAAGACAAAGTGCAACAAGATGCACCAAATGTACCTTCTGCAAGACTCAAACAGTAAACTGAACTCTATAGAAAATACTAAGCTCAAGACCCCATTTCATTTAGAAGACATCACCATCTGGTTCAAAGTGGTTCCTCATTCCTTTCTATCAGTCACGGACAGAGGAGATGGTGCTCTGTTGCACTTGTGTTGACAAGGACTCCCTTAAAAAGCTACGCACTCACTCATCCAGCTACGTCAGACATTGCTTCCACAGCCAGGACTGCATGTGTGTTTCACTGCATCAGGGGCTTTGACATTACATCAGTTACCAAACCACCAAATTATCTGAACAGCATTTGTAGACTTGAATCTGCAGTTCTAGCAAGTTACATTCACTTTTAAGTCTCAAACACACACAGTCCTTTGCTAGACTGCTGAATATCAGGAAGAAAAAAGGGGGAGAAAATACACAGAAGAGCAGATGTTTCAGTTGAGGAAAAAAATCAGAACTGGAGCCTAATGAGTTAACATTCATCTCCCAAATTGCAGTAACTGACTATGTTAGCATGTGAATCAGGAGGTACTAGGCTGAAACTACAAATCATTTATCAGACTTAATCATGGTTTAAGCTACTGTGTTTTACTTGGCAAGAGGGACAGGTAATTGCTGCATCTGGTTGGTCACCATGCATCAGCTCAAATGTGGTTACTCATTAAGCTACAGTACTCCATCACTTTGATTGCATATCTTCAGATACAAATAAACTGGAAGAAGTGAAGATGTATACGATACCAGTAAAAGAAAGGCCTATTCTACACTTCCTTTGTGGCATGTATGTGTGCTACATGTTACTATGAACTGGTGTAATGAACCATTGCGTTCTGTCCTCAGAACAGACTTTTCAGCATCTGAAGGGGGCCTACAAGGATGCCAGACAGGGACTCTTCATCAGGAACCACAGTGGTAGGACAAGTGGCAATGGATTCAAAGTGGAACAGGGAAGATTTAGGTTAGATATAAGGAACCTCACCCTCTTTACTGTGAGGGTGGTGAGGCAATGGAACAGGCTGCCCAGAGGAGTGGTAAATGCTCCTCTTCTGGCAGTGCTCAAGGCCAGGTTGGAAGAGCCTTGGGTGACATGGTCTAGTGCGAGGTGTCCCTGCTGATGGCGGGGGTTTAGAACTAGATGATCCTTAGGTCCTTTCCAACCCAAACTGTTCTGTGATTCTATGACTTTCCTATTCAAAACCTGATTTTGAAGACTTTCAAAAGAAGATTCCATTCAAGAATACTAGAGAATTCTTTCAGGACTGAAATTATTTGAAATCAGTGTGACCACTTTTATTTAGACTTTTTTTTCCTCCATTTGTAAGAATATCCTCAAAAAGGACACAAACTACTGTGCTTAATTCATCTACATCTTAGCCTGCCCTTCCTCATGCATTTTATTGAACTAAATATTAATCTTTGAATCTTTTGGATTCCAATAGGAAATATATTTAATTGGAAAAGGCCTCTTTCCCAAAAGATGCCTTTTTTAACCAGAAGAATCAAATGCTTGATGTAGTTTTATTTAGCGTAAGACACCATCTCACTTAACATCTCTTGATTACTATTATTGTCTTGATGTGTGGGTCAATAACAATCCCACTAGCACATTTTCTCTTTGATTCAATCCCACAAGGACTTTTATTTTCCCACAGTACTACAGAGAGAGGCAATCCCTCTAGGAAATAGAAATGAAACAGAAAAGACATCTCATCTTTGTATCAATCTGTCAACTGATTTGCAGCTGCTTCCTATTCCGTTAGGTTGCATTTATTGTGCCACCACAAGGAAGACCTTTGTCAAAGTCTCTACGCAGTTTTCATTTAAAAAAGTAGGAGGTCTTCTGCCTTTTCATTTTTAAAGGATTTCACTCAGAATCTAACCATGTTATCTAGGAAATAAAATATACAGAGTTCCAATCCATTCAGTTTATTCAGTGTATACTTGAACCAGGAAAGAATTTAGTTTGCATCTGACAAGAGTAGTACCCTCTGGAGCTATGATGTACTTCAGGAATGCCCCAGCTTCCTGAAAGAGGACAGCTAATAAGCAGCTTAGCTCTTTTCCAATGGAAGCAGCAGTTTCTCAGCAGTGTCCTCTCCCCCAAATCCCCCAGGATAAAAATCCTACAAAACTTAGAAAACCATAATTCTATGTCCAACAAAGAGAACTCACAGCTAGTGACGGTTCCTGAACTGTATGTCCAACCAACCTCCAAGATTGCCACAATCACTTCTAATTCTGAAAACCAGCTATCTAATCCATTAAACGCTTTGTGTCAATTCCAGCTACTTCTGTGTTCTGAAAGAATATAATAGCTTATTTTCAATAAAAACATTATTTTCTCAGGAAATATTTCTTGCAGTTTGGCTGAAAATCTCTGGAGGACTAACAGTCTTGTAAGTCCTGTGTTTATTGTTTCCCATACAAAGCCAACTACTTCCCATTAACAGTTTTCACAAACAAGTTTAACCAGATCCATATAGTAACCCCAAATCATACCCTTTGCTGAGTGAATACATCAAATCATTAACTTTTTCTTCTCCTGTGCTCTTGCCCACTCTAACAGTTTTCTTTCCTAATTTGTTCCAAGTCTGTAAAACCCATCAATATTCCTCAAAGGGTAGAGATGGTCACCTCTCTGCTATTCCCAGTACCACATTTCCTCCTTAATTTCCATTGCATTAAGCGTCCCCCACAACCTGGCTTACTAAACACTAATCAAAGAGTTACTTCCAGAACAAACTACTTACATCCATTTCCTGTGGCCCAACAAAACCAAGGCTGCCCAGTCAGATTCCTTTTGTTTTTAAAGCACACTTATTTAGCAGAGGTGGCCACTTCCAAGTGACAATGAGCAGTTGTCTAGAAGGCACAACCATTTCTGCTTCTTCAGCTGGATGAGTGCCCTGCCCTCCCTTTTTACAAAGAGCTTCTCAGTTGTTCACTCCTGTGGCCATTTGACATTATTAAACTCAGATCACAAGTTACACTTGGATCACCTCTGAGATGTTATACGCTGAAGTACAACCTCAGGGCTTCTCCTTGCAGATCCATTATTTTGTCCTTGATCTTAGCTATTCCATACCAAGTTACTGCTGCTACTCCCTGGCCACAGCCAAAGCTGATGATATACATGGATAAGCAATAGCTACTTTTAGTGCAACTAATTCTAGCTGACTTTCCATGCTGAGACATACAGCTCAGGAGGACAGCAAGCAATGAGGTTCAAGAACATGGATACTCTGAGCAGATCTGAAAGCTGGCAAACCAGCAACATTGGAACTTAGCTTTCTGAGGTTTATATACATAGTTGCGTGTCAGCAGCTGAAGTGGCAATCAACCTGCAAGAAGAGATGCAGTGTTCCATTTTCAAGATGGACTTCCCTAAGTTGCAACCTACAGCCCTTCTCTGTAAAAGACTGCAAATTTGCTGCGTATCTGTTATGTGGAGCCAGCTTCCCCTCAGCAGTGTAACTTCATGAAGAGCTACATTTTAAATGGGCAATAAATGTCAAAGACTTGATTTTGACAGTGTAGAGGACAAACAGGTCTGGAGAAGTAATTTGGATAGTTGTGTATGAAAAGAAATCTGACCAGAGGAAGGAAAGTGTCCTAAAGAAAGAAAGAAAATGAAACGTTATTCGTTAGGATTTTTGTCTCTTCCAGAAGTACCAGTTAGTGCTCCCAAAAGGCCTTTTAGAAGAAGGTGCTGCTCACATTTATTTTTCTTGAATAAGAAGTAGGATTTTATTAATGCCTAAGGCTGCAAGCAGTATGTCCAGGACACTTGGTAATGCATCTCTGTATCATACAGCTAGAGAGAATAAGAAGGCCATAAACAAAACAAAATAGACTGCTCTTGAATCAAATGCACACAGCAACTGAACACCCAGTAAGACACTTTCATGACAGAAAATTTGACGTGGTATCCCAAATTCCTGTTCAAAGAAATAATTCAGGTGTAGGTGGAATAAGTTCATGGTTACAAAGGCATCATCTGATTTTACAGAACACATTAAGCAATGTGCTGAATTGGGGGGGTGGCTGTCTATCGGTATTTACACCTTTCACTGTTACCTTTGAACATGTTCACAACTTATCTTCATGTATATTTAGTTAAAACTTATAGAATAAGACCCTGACCAAGAATATCCCTACTGGAATCAGGTGACTTGGTTATAAACCCAGATGGAACACAGTATTTTGGCCAAGGAACCCTTTTCCCTCCCTTTATTCATTCTGAAATTAAATTATTTGCAGAAACAAGCTCCTAGTCTGACAATACTGTTTGAGGAAGTAGTTTGGTGTGGCCAGAAGACTGTTGGGGAGAGGAACACCCAACAGCTACATAACAGCATGAGATAAACTAGGTAAATTAATGAAGAAGGAAGGGAAAAAAAGAACCATGACTTTTCTTCCCACTAAGCTCCAATTACCTCTAGCCCAGTCCTGTGGGGGAGAAAACAGAGGGATGAGAGAAGCAGAATCATTTTCTAAATTAAACAGTTACATACTTCCTCTTCTGACAGGAAGTTTTCAATGGACCATGCTAAATTACGGACTTTAATGAATTTATAAGCTATGATGCAATGGAAGCTTTTCAGCCCCTCTGAAAATTGGACAAGAAGTAGCATGAATGTATTCCAACTCTGCCCACAAAACAAAGCAGCTGGATACTTCTGGAAAATAATAGCAGGGAAAGAGTGTGAACATAGAAATTATCGTAGTTTGGCTTTTCAAGGCTAAGACAAATTGGCAAATTCCCACCTCCCAGAGTTACTTCTTCAATTTGCTTGCACGCTGCAAGGATACTGCAGCTGATTATACTCGGGAAATAAATCACCCCCTCCAGAAGGCTGAAAACTGCAATTTTCTACCCAGAAACAGAATGTTATGTTGTCCAGAAACTCACAGTGCTCCTCACAGAAGTGTGAGTAGAGCAGAACAGGCACTGCTGCTAAATCAACCCCGAGGGAATTTAGTTTCTCTTCGGACATTTTGCATATGTCTACTACAACAGGTAGGTGGACAGGAAGAACAGCCTGAGACCACATAAAAGCAACTGCAGTTTCTGCCGTTGTTTTGACTGTGAAGCAGATGAGATACGAGATGGTTATGGGTAAGAACTGAAATGTGTATTGTACCCACCAGGAATCAGAGAAAATGGGTTATACCGTATAAGCTTCCCATGTGTGCAGATTGCTTACTGTCTTCCTTATTTCTGCCCTGTAGTCCTTTTTGGTTTTCATAAAATAGTCTAAGTTTTATGAAAGACAACTGGTACAGCTTTTATCAGTTATGGTACAACTTAAAGAATATATTTGCTCTTTCTTCTAGGATTTTCAGGATATATTGGATATGTCATTATTCTGTTGCTTCTCTTTTATGCCTGATAAGCAAAGGCAGGCAGTTAAAGCGTATCTTGACGTTATTTTCTCTAAGATCAAACTGGGGTTTGCACATCTCGCAGCTGTGCTCCAAAGAAAAAGGCATCATCTTGAAATCTACATTTATTTGTATTGTTTTAGAAATTGTCCCTCTTCTATGACTTGTCTCACAAGTTGACCTGTCTTCCTACTTCAGAAAACAGGATTGAACAAGCTGTAACAGAAGAGCTGCTTTCACTGGGAGGCCACTCCAGTGTCCAACATGTTCCACAACTGGGTTTTCCCAGATACTCTAATAAAATGTGCTTGTTTGTAACCCTTCGCAGACAATGCAGTTCCAAACACTCCCCTAAATATTCAGCATCATCCTTCTTGCTTCTAAATATTTTGAAGGTATCATCACTTGTTCTTTGTAGCAAATACTCCCCTAAGCTGGAGTTCAAGTCTGTACATGTTAATGTAAGTGTGGCAGGCATTTGGTGGACTGCTATGTATGGACAAAAAATATGCAGCCAGCTATTAACTTCCTGTTTATATATATTATAAAACCCTGTAGTTTATAAATGGTAGATTCTGAAGCATACAGAACTAATTTTCATAAAACTAGCACTTTAAGGGTAATTTAGCTGTATACCTGATACATCAGAAGCAGCCTTTCATCTCTTGATTGTATTGGAAATGGTGGTAAAATGTGGGAAAAGTCTGGAGCTCTGGATTACAGATCCAATCTGCACAAACCCTGTTGTAAATAACAGCCTACTGGCAGTGAAACCCTTACCAAATGCACAAGCCTTTTGGGAAAAAAAGAGATCAACATTCTTTTTCACGTGTTACAAACATTCCAGAGAAGCAACAGAAGTGCCAACAGAAAGAAAGTACAGAAAGAGTAAGCCAAACAAACCAACACATCCCCCTCTTCAGTAACTATAGACCATTCTTGCCCAGGTTAATCCAGAGAAAGTTAAGAGGCCACAGAAGCATCTACAATGACTGACTGAGCAATTCCCTTCATGGGACTTACCATTACCAGCATCCTTTTGCAGCGCAGGAAATGAATTCTGCTGTTACTGTTCCAGAATCAGGGTACTACCAGCCATTAGTTGGAAGAAACTAATCAGAAGAAACTGCAGTAGCACTTCTGTGAGCTACAGTTCTCCTAATTCTCAAGATAGAACTCAAAATACACTAATAATTGTAGAGTTAATCTACTGAGAAATCTCTCATTTATGAGTTTGATCTGGTATTGAAGAGAGACATTTACTTTGCATGTAAGCAAGTACCTAAAGCAGTTCTTTACTTGCAGCTGGATTTTCACTGTTTTCCAGTGGAACTCTGGAAACACAGCCTATTTCAGGATACAAATGGGTTTTGTCACTTTGCTTTACACCTCAGCCAGATGTTTGTAAACAAAATAGTGGGGTTTCAGACCACCCTTGGAGAGTGCTGCAGTGGCTGGAAAGGGGAGGTCAGCTCCTTCTTTGGAAAACGGAGCAGTTACCAAGCCAAAATCAAGCCATAAACTTTCCTGATTAGCAATAGCTGCAATCCATTTCACACCCTTGTTTTTAGGAACAATCATCTTGATATTATGACATTCCATACTATACTATTTCATTATCATACTAAAACAATAATCACATTAGCAGGGTTCCTGTCTCCTTTCCTCACATCAAGCACTACACACAGATATTCCTTTTAATTGCTTCCAGAGAAACATCTGGTCCTGCCAATGCCGTTGTAACAGACCATAGTGCATCTCTGGGTATACTTGACCAGTACACTTGACTGGGGTAGGCAACACACCACTTCAGCCTGAACCACTTCAGAAACAGTCTGAATTCACAAACAATTGTAAAAGACCTTCTTTGATACTAGAAAAAGGACTTTCAGGTCCAGAGAAGGGCAATGGAGCTGCTGAAGCATCTGGAGCCACAAATCTGATGAGGAACGACTGAGGGACCTGGTGGGGTTTAGTCTGGAGAAGAGAAGGCTCAAGGGGGACCTTATGATGCTCTACAACTACCTGACAGGAGGTTGTAGTGAGGTGGGATCAGTCTTTTCTCCCAAGTAACAAGAAACAGAACAAGAAGAAACAGCCTCAAGCTGTGCCAGGGGAAGTTTAGGTTGGCTATTAGGAACAATAATAGCCAACTTTACTTTTTTTTCTCTGTTAGTCTCTTTAACAGAGGCCAGCCTAACCACTATAACAGAAATCAGATTAATTTTTGGTGTTGGAAACTCTTGTTTGCTAAAGCTGAACGTTTTTCAAGCCTAGCTAGCTAAAGTTTCACTGGCTGTTGACTGCACTGGCTCTGTAGAAGCATCAGTTACAGTTCTGTCCTCCCATCATTTCCGAGTCTGATACTTTCTCTTTAGGGACTCAAAGACTCAGTCTCTGCATTACTATATTCTGAAAGATACAGCATGCTTTCTGTGGTTGCTCAGCCTGCAAAAAGGAAGGCTCTGGGGAGACCTTATTGAGGCCTTTCAATACCTTAAAGGTGTCTACAAAAGAGCTGCTGAGGGAGGCTTTACAAGGTCCTGTAGAGACAGGACAGGGGGGAATGGCTTTAACCTGCCAGAGGGAAGACTGAGACTGGACAGAAGGAAGAAGTTCTTCCCTGCAAGGGTGGTGAGGCACTGGCTCACGTTGCTCAAAGAAGCTGTGGCTGCCCCATCCTTGGCAGTGTTCAAGGCCAGGTTGGATGGGGCTTGGAGCAACCTGGTCTGTGGCAGGTGGTTGGAGCTGGATGAGCTTTAAGGTCCCTTTCAACCTAAACTAGTCTCAGATTCTAATAACTGTAATGTAAGAGCCTCAGTGATAATCTGCTGGCTTCAAGGGAAGTCTGTGTGCTGGCTTTAGCAAGACCTGGAACAGCTGTAGTTTAGCTTTTGGACATGTAAGAATGTAAGAAAAGCAACACTGGAACAGCCCAAATATTCATCTCCAAGAGCAATCATCAGAAAAGAGCCTAAGTACAAAACAGCATCCCAATTGTTGTTGCAGCACTACCTGCAGAAGTGGTACCTCACGTATAGAACAGTCCCCAGCAGGTATTTCAGATGAATTCAGCAAGTCCTTTCCTGAATTCATACACGTTTCAGCATGCACCGTATCTTCTGCCAAGGAGTCGTGTAGCCTAATTGTGGATTTCATTAAATTCAGTTCATGTTGAATCTACCAGGTACTAATTTATTTTGACACTTGATTTTGATTCATGTTCTTCAATGGATAAACCACACATTCTCTATTTTCTCCATTTTACTTTCTGTTTTATAAACCTTTACTTTATTCTTCTCTAACCACAACCTTCTTCATCTCCTAGGCTGAAGAGTCCTGTCTGTGTATCTAGTCCGTGTTGTAACTAGCTGAATCATTCAACTGCTTGAAAGGAATTAAAAACAAAACTCCAGGTTGTTTTTTACTGCATCATTGGCTTTCCAGTATATGTAGCCTCATTATGAATGAATTTAAGTCAGAGTAGAGACAAAATAAAACCCAAGCTGGTAACTTCCTAAAAAGAATAAACAGACTTGAACAAAGCATAAATGAATTTAAACATTTCTCCACTAGAATTCTGAGCTAATCTATTTATTTTTTTTTAATACAGAGGAAAAATGAAGCGGGAAGTGTATCTGTCTTCATCATTTCAATATCCACCAGGGATATGGAGCTATGATTGTCATTTGCAGTTTGACAACCACAGGAAACTCTGCCTGTAAAGAACCACGTTCAAAGGAGGAATTTAATATGACAATTTCATCTTGCACTGATACAATTCAGGCTCCATGCATATCAACTTCGCAGTTGTTGCAAGTCAGACATCCGTTAAAGATGTCTTCAGAAGAGCAGAAGCTATGACACATCTGCGTCTGTCGGAAATCATGTAAGTTTGCCAGTTTAGAGTCAATAACAGAAAGTTAATGAAGCAAGAAACTAAATTGTGTTCCAGGAAAATGCAGCATGTGATAGACTAAGCTGACATATGCCAAGTAGGAAGGTAAGCCCAGTACCCCTTGGGGTGGTCAAGAGCAGAAGCAAATGTCTCACATATGAATTACCAGATCAGGTGGAAAAAGGTACATATGTAAAGCAGGTTACAACAAAGGGAAAAAAAAAAAATCCCAGAGAAGACATTAACTCCCTGGTGATGGAACCTACACAAAACTTACCATGCCAGCTACCTGCTGGAGATGACTGTGCAGCTGGCAGACTAATTGCTAAGTGCTGATATGAAATCACAGAAATGTGTTTTACTTGCCTTTACTGGCTTTATGATTGCACAGACTACATTTATGCATTTATGATTTAACCTTTTGTGACTAAAGTGCGTCTTACAGAGCTAAATTAACAGTCTCCTAACAGGCTTTCTCAGTGTTTTACTCATAACCTGCATTAACTCCTAGCTCTGCCTGGGAAATTTCAAGCATACTTATCCCTAAATTGACTTCTCAAACATGGTTTCAGCCACTTCGAAACAGCAGCAAGGCCTAAGTTTGCAATGCAACATTGCTATCATTTTCTACACTGACACAAAGGTGATCAATGCTATACTCAGTCATTAACATGTGTGGAAAGCCTCTTATTGAGAAACAAACCTAATATAACAGGAGCACTAACCAGTGACTGTCGGAACAGGAAACACTTCTTCGGGTCAATACCACAGGCAAGGATGGCAGCAGTGGTGTCCAGTATGTTCTGGCGCAGGACAGCTGGTTCCTTGGGCATGGTGAGAGAGTGCATGTCCATAATGCTATATAGCACTGAGCTGCACTCTTCCTGCAGATTCACCCAGTTCTGAATGGCTCCAAGGTAGTTACCCAGATGAGGCGTCCCAGTTGGCTGGATACCAGAGAAAATCCGATCCACGATCATATTCTGTTAGCAAACAATTCATAAAATTAACAAGTGAATTTTAGGGACAGACTCTTTTACATTTGATAGTCATTAATAAAGCCTCACTTACACCTGTCTCTACTCCCATCAGTGTATTCATTTATAAATTACCTCAGGATTAACTAAAAGTAACTGCAGTGTCAGTCCTAATACTCCATCGTACTGCAGAGAGACTGACAACCAGTGTTGATTTTAAGCAGTCAGACTGCATATACAAACTGACATAGCTATAAATAAGGTCAGTGAAAACTAGATCTCAGAAGACAAGTCATAGATTCTTTCATCCTTTTTTGATCTTTTTGATCCTCATCTTTCATCCTTCTATGATTCTATGATTTGGAACCGAAGCTGTATGTTTCTCTTTAGAACATTATCCACTCTGATACAGAAACTCGGGATCACAGCCTAGAGAAATGGAAACATTTTTGTGGTAAACATATGCAATATCCCAGTAGGCTGCCAGCCTAACTCCCACCAACACTCAAGTCTTATTTTTCTAACTGCAAAGACCATTTTGAGCAGTTCCTGAAAGAAACCGAGTCCTTGTCCCAGAGGTCAAAGAATAATGAAGAGATTATCAAAATTCTGAAACTACCCATCTTGGCAGCAGTAGAGTTTCTGAAAGGGCTTTACAAAGAAATACTGCTATAGCTCAAGGTCACACCTGGAATACTGTAGATGCACCAGTATCAGTAACATGTCAACATCTGATGAGATTTCACAGAGAAGCAGCAAAAAAAGTCACGAAGAAGCTAAGGTTGGGAATAAAGATTTAAAAACTTGAAAAATGTACAGCTTGGCTAAGTAACAGTTACCATCTTGGAAAGTTTGTTTTCCTGCATCCCAGCCCTCCATTTGACCATTTTCTCAGAGCCCCAAGCTGTCAGCACATGATCGATTACCTCCACGACCTTCCCAAAGAATTCCACTATATCCAGAAGTAACTCAGCAATGTTCCATGTGAAAATGCTTGCTACATGCCAAGCTGTAAGAACATGTAAGACTTACAAATGAGGGTCCCACCAACCTCAGCACGGAGCTCTAGTCACAAAGCTGCTCAATACAAACCCTCAGTCTCTTGTACAGCAGGAACATCAACTTCATTATGCCTCTGGTTACATGATCATTTTCCTGCTATATTTTATAAGCCACACTGATATCAAAGTAGAGCGATTAATGTAGTCTGTTTTCATTGCTGTGAACCTCCTACATACTACTAAAAACCCACAAAAAATGGCAGCAGGAGTCAAGGCCAAGTACCATTATCTTTAACTATTAAAAAAAAAATAAAACCCCCAAACTTCAAATTGACTTAATTTTGACTCAGACTCCAGAAAAAACAAATAAGAATTTCCAAGTAGATAAGACTTTGTATTCTTAAACATGATCTACAGTTCAGCCATTTCCTTCAAAATGTGCTGGATAATTCTCATTGCTTTCAAAGTAAGGCTGGTTTTCAGCTAAGCCAATTTTCTTATCCAATGTTGAAGTGTTTGTGCTGACAGGTAAGAGCAGGTCTGGGCTAGCAGCGATGCTGACTTTTCCTGCTCACATAAATACCTACACTTTCCAGTGCAGGCGGTAACCCCCCTCACCTCATCCTAAGTATCTTCTTGACTTCTAGTATATTCTTGAGTCATTTTCTAAGATCTCTTCTAGAACCTCCAGCACGGGAGCTGCAAACTAGTCACTGCAATGAAAAGCACACGATTTCCTCCAACAGCAATTCTAACTTCAAGTGGTTGTGCCCCAGTCCTTAACCATCCGTGCCTTTTTTCTGCATTACACAAACATGGAATTATGCTACTCCTTTTTTTTTGCCATTTGATCACCTGTTTTCGCAGGAAACTACAGCAGAGCATTTGTAACCACTTGCGGAACCCACTCACCTCCCGCTAGGCTACTACCTGGCCCAAGGGCTGCAACCAGCTTCTTGTTGGCACTGAGAAGGGTCTCAACGTCCATAAATCTTGTAGAAACTCAGGGAACTTTGGATGCACTGGGCTTCAGAGCTGTACGTATGTTACTAAGGGCATGATCACTTGTTAGGCAATGCAATCACTTGCTAGGCAATGCAACTTTACAGGCATAACATTTGTCTTTTGCTTCCTATGTTCCTGCTCTTCACCAAGAGAATAAGAACCCAAGAAGAAACCAAGGCTATAAACAGATGATGACTACGATGGTGTTCTGCCCTACAGGGATCCCAGAACAGCTGGTTAGTTGTCAGAGCACATTTCCTCATCTCATCCGTCTTCTAGCACTCAGTTCAAATCGCGATATTCCTTCACACATTTCTAATTCTCCCCAGTGCTGCCTACTATGTAGCACCCATTTAGATGTCTAATCACACTCTGCCACACAGGCTGTAAATTCTTACATCATTAATCTCCATTTTCTTATCAGTTTCATCCCTCCTGTGTTCATGTATTCTTTTCTTCCTGCACTTGCATTTTTCACCCCCTGCTTCCAAGAAGAACTCTTGCATGGAATATCAAGACAGTAAGGAGGCACAGAGAATGCCATATGGTAAGGAAGTTATTGCTACCATTACTCCAGTGACTTTATGTAAAAATGTTTCCTACCTGCACTGTTAGAACAGCTTAGAAACTTCCTAATCTTCTAGTAATCCACTATGGATGTGCATTAAATAAAGTGTGTTGAGATGACTATGTTAAAAGCATAGTGAAGAAACTTGTACCATCTTTCAACTGCCTAGACAAACCTAGACAAGGACAGCATCACCTGAAATATCTTCTGATGTTATTGCTTCTTTTCCCTGGGACACTGAAGCTAATGCTACTTCAGTGCAGAAGCAGCTCTACCCCCTGGGATAAATGCATGTCGTAACCCTCTGTGCAGTCAGCACAGATCAGCTCATGTGCCAATACCCTGACCCAAAAAGAGCTGGCACCCTGAGCCTGTGGACTCCACAAACCTTGTCAGTCCTCAAGTCACAAAGACTCCATTCCCTTGCAGCCACAGTCCCTGCTTCATATACTTCCTATACCATGCTCCTTCTCTGCCTTTTCCCCTGCTCAGATCACTGCTCAGTTTAGAGATTATGTCACTATGAACAGACTGGATGTACTGGCAAAATTATGTTCCCTAATTTGAGTATAATATACTCAAATATTGGTACAGATACAATAAGAACATTTAAATAGGCAGTTTGAGAATGTTTTTCACCAAGAAAACACAAGACATCAGAATTTCAACATAAACTGTACATACAAATTCTGTACTAACTCCAAAAATATGAAGGGTAACAATAAGCAGATTAAACAGATTAAAGATAGGTTCATTGTAGTACTACATAAGCATCTGGTGCCACACTACATGTTGGAAAGAAAACACCCAAGCACAACGTAAAATGGACAGTTTCATATAAAGAGAGAACAAAGTTCCCTGTCTATCCAGTAAGGAGAATACCTCTGAAAGCAAGCATGGCATCTTTAATGTGCTTGTATGCTCAACTGGTAAATAACTACTTCGAAAAGGTTTGTTCAGTATATGGGCAATAAGTAACAAGTCCAACATGAGCAACAAACAGTAGCAGTATTATACTGAGTCTAAACTCAGCAATTACTTAACCTGAAGTCTGGAATTTGCAGAAACAAGCAAATCCAGTAACGAAAACTGAGCTAGGCTGGACCTGGATAAAGCATACCAAATAAGTTACAAAGAACAAACCCTCACTGGCTCCCATCTGGGGGACCGACCAGTTGACTACAAGTCTTTCATCTTTAACTCCTTTGATTCCATTTAACAACATAAAGCACGAGATGTGACAGCAAATGGGGTGGTATGAAATATTCCATTGTGTTAGCAGAAGTCTATATTAAAAAAAGCCCCCACAAAAAAAAAACAACAACCCTTAAATGAATTTTGGACTTCTAGCACTAAAAATATACAGAGAACATTGCTCCTTTGGAGAGAGTTTATGTTCCCTGTTTGTTCACTCTGTGAGAAGCAGCGGGTGGCATAGCAGCATGGCAGGGGAGTTTTGCTGGTACCATGAAATCATGGGGCTGGAATGCACTTCAGTGGAGCTCTTCGGTCAGGGGATGGGAGCTGTGTGCTCTCAAATACTAGAGTTGGAAAAGGATAAAAACAAAAGGAGTGAAGGCTTCCCAGTGGAGCAGAGTGAAAGCCACAAGACATGCAGCTCCAGCCCACAGGCACTCACTCATTCAGACATCTGTAGTAAGCACAGTGTGAGCCTGTTGTTCGTGTGTTTAACTCTGTGTGGTGTGTGCACCTACACCAGTAGTGCTGCATGTTAATCTTCACTCCTCGTAAGAGCATAGTATCTTACAGATGTTTTGACATCTATTATTTTCCTCTCAATGAGACTTCTGCAAGGCAATTCCAGACACCACAGTGCATTTCACCTCAGCATTTTTAAATGAAGCTTGGCCCAAACCCCATTAAGATTCAGGTGTTCTCTTCCCTAAACTCCTTTTTCATGATGAGATAAACTTCTGCTCTTTATAATGAAAAACTGTCAATACCCAAATGCTCTCAAATGATGAGGAATAAGCATTACATTCTTGTCCCAGAGTAGGATGGCTAAAGGTAAGCTGAAGTATGGGCACATTTATTTTCAATGCAAAACAGTATACTAGAAAAAACCCAGAGCTTCCAAAATCCAATGCTGCTCTCTTGGACCAAAGCTGAACTCTTCTCAGTATGTCATGCTTGTAGTAAGGAGACCTGTAACTGTTAAGTCCTCAATTCAGCAGTCAAAGCCACACGCATTCCCTGCTCATGAGACAAATGTGCCAGAACTGGAGAACACATCAAACGTGCTGGAGTTAAGGAAAAGATCCATGCATATCATTTCATGTCACTTGTCAGTTCTTAGTATCCTGACTATACCTTTCATGTTTAGCTTTATGAATTCTGTGAGGACTGAATACAAGGATTTACCTGTTGAATACACATATTTGCCTTGAATTTCAACAGAAAACTGCTTCTCAAATTTGTAGTAAGATCAGTCATAATATAGTTTTTCCACTTCACAAAGGAGTTTAAAAAAAAATCAAGTGAAAGCGTTCACAGGATCTGTTTTCAAAGCCTCTCTTCTTTGTAACTCTGCAGAAATATTGCCATCCTACACTTAATGACAGCAGGCAACCCACAACTATAAAGAAACCTTCTGCCTACATTTTTATCACTTTGTGGGTTTTAAACCCAGAAAAAGCTAGCACCCATTCAAGGAGGTATGACAAAGCTGAATGTGACAATTCTCAGGATTGCTTTCTCCTTTTAGTTTGGTATAGGAAAACATTTACACAATTATATAAAAGTATACATCAAAATTTGGCTGGTCAGAGTCCAGGTTAGACCTACTATTTAACACAACAGACCATAGGGTGATGACATTAATCCTGCCCTAGAAGTACAGAGGCACTACCTCTCAGCTTCCCAAACTATTCAAGTGATGGATGAGATGGAGTCTTCTGTTTTCAAGACTACAACTAGCGAGACATACAGATAGAAAAATCAAATCCCAAAGAGTCTTTTGCCAATTGTACCCTGTGAATAACTGAAGGGAAGGACAGAACTTCAGACTAATTCATTTCTTTGGACTTTGTTCATAAATCTATCCCAGCAAGCAAACTGTTTGGAGACAGGGTTATGCCTCTAGCTATAACGTACCTAATAAACATTTTCATCTTTGAATTAAAACAAAGAGACTTGCTCAGAAGCTCACCTTTGGGCTGAAACACAAGCAGGAGATATCAAACTGCACACTGTTAGCGAACATTATGACAGTGTTACAAGAGCAGCTGCAGCAGGACACCCCTGCCTGCATCACCCACCCACCCACCCACCCACCCACCCACCCCCCCCCCCCCAACCCACAGTGGTGGTTACTCTTCACATGTTATAGCATTTAGCCACTCTGCTTTACATTAACAGCTATTTAGTTGGGGCAGAACAGGTGAAAAGCCAAGTGAGATCCAGCAGCATCAGAGCTAATTCTAAACACAGGTGGTGGGCACGATGGAGAGAACAGGAAGTCGACGGGAGAATCACTGCTGACATCCAGGACAAGGAAGATTGATGGCTTCCCTCTCTAGTTTTCCCCACTGTGTAGGCACGCAGAGGGTGGGGGAAAGGGACGAAGAAGCTGCTGTGCTGGCGACATACCACACCACCCAGCCTCCACAGCACCAGTGCTGATTAATGACACTGGAACGACTCAGGAAACAGCAAAGGATCATTCACAGACTCTGTTGCTCTTGTCAGACTTTTATCCGTGGCGGTTCATTTCGCCCCAGTTGTTCCAAACTGAAGCGAGGTCAGATTTGCCAGAGGCAAAGCGAATGGCAAAGTGAAAGGGAAGAAAGAGCAGCACTAAGCAAACACAGAGATGAGTAAAGCACACAAATGAGAAAAGCTGACATTTGAAACGTGAAGATCCTCCCAACAGGAATCAAAAAGGGAAAACCCAACCAAACCCTACACCTGTGCCTCAACCTCAGAGACAAAAGAACGTCTTTGGCTGACAAAAGTCCCCAACTACTGCATCTTTGCCATCTGTCTACAAGGCTTTTTATTTCCCTCATTAATACTTTGCAACTTCAAAGCTCTTGTTGCTGAAATGATATGCTCGTCTGCTAACACTGGCTTAGCAAAACCTGTCTTAAGACAGTTATTAAACAGCAAAGTGAAGAGAAACTAGAGGAGTCTGATTTTACTAGCTAAAGCATAAATTTTTAAGCCTAATTTGGGCAATTTAAGTGTTAATGTTATTAGAGATAGAAAAAAACAAATGAAAGGGAAACTCAGAAGCAGTCTATGTACTACAGACTTTGCTTCAGTTACTGCTTTTTAAGTAATTTCTTGTTGACAAACTTGCTGTAGAAACCTTTAAAACATGTTTACCTTTATCTGGTAATTCAATACATCAAATTCAGCTCGTACAAGTGCTATTTCATCAGGCTTAATTCTTAAAATTAGGGATTAAAGATCTTAAATTAAATTAGAAAGAAACATATTTAGACCACAGCAGGTTTTTCACACAACTTCTGAGAAAGGATTAACTCATTGCCCAGAAACTGAACTAAATTAAGATTCAAACAGCGGTGCCTGGTGCCCCTTTCTTGAATGTCAAATGCGTTTATATTTAAACCAATGTAGGATTTTAATATTTATATTTAAAATGAGAAACACATTTAAAGGAGGAACATTTACAGTGCATACTAACCCCACCTTATAAATTTAACTCTGCCCTCTAGGGCTAGCAAAAGAACACTCTATAACTGTATTCGGGTTAGGCTGCCCTCTCATGCTGCCTTGTTAAAGATGACTAAGCAAATCGAACCTTTAATGTGGTATGCTGCGTCCCACAAATGGATTCTCTCATTTGCCTTTATGAGCTCCACACACCATTCAGCGTGGCAGCAACAGCTGTACTGACAGACACAACGATCAGCAGCAGCAGTTCACACCGCCACGCAAGACAAGGTACCTCTGGACCCAAGGCAAGTGCAGACCCTTCCCTCCCCGCCGTGTGAAATGGGTTATACAAACCCCGGCTAAAGGACTCTGAAGCAGTCAGCAGTCTACAGAACATAAGAGCTGGCTCAATCACTCTGCAGAGGTCCCAGGACAAGAAGTGATGATAACATTTGACAAGCGGGCCAGGTCTGTGCAGGGATGGTGAAGGAATCAAGCACCGGGTCTGTGTGCAGCCCAGCAGCTGTCACGAATCTTATTCTACACCACAATATCTTTCTTAGCAAGGACACAACCTGTCAGGCTCTCTCTTTTTGTGCTGGGCTCCCTACACTTCTTCGTATCAACTGGAAGGCCAGCACGTGATGGCTCTTGTTCAGAGCTCAGTCATTCCACGGAGGCTCAGTTATAGAGCAGGTCCAGTGCATGCTGACACATGCATTACTTCTGCACCTCCTGAGTTTCAAAGACATACATAGAGCTGCAATTAATGGTCTCAGGTAGTCCAAGACAGGCAGCAGCCTATTAGCCTTAACCTTGCATTAATTATTCTCAAACCATTCGCTGGTATTTCTTAAGCTAAGGCAATAAAGCTTCTCCAATCAAACTACCTAAGCACTGCCACTGAGTGCAGGCCTTAGCAGCCCATTTCACCCAGTAAAAGGGCAAAGGATTTAATAACACTATGTTCTTGCAGCTACCACACAAGTAAGGTGTGAAGAGATAAACTAAATCAGTGCCTCACTGACAGGAGGTTGCAGCAGGAGCTAAGCGTCCTGAACTATCAGCAGGCACATCCTGCACAGCCAGGCAAGGCATGAAGGTCAGGCCAGTTCAGTACGTGCTGCCTCCAAGTCCATTAGATGACGCACACAGTGCTTGAAACAGAGTATTTGATAGTTACAGTACTGTAGGCACTGCGTGGAGAAGGCGGCACAAGCGAAGAGGAAGCAGCAAGCAAACATTTCAAACCTGAGGGCACAAATGCCTTCTGGAAACACTTCTCTCCAGGTCTAACGACCGCTGATCCAGCCGCAGTCCTGGCACAGCAGCAGCAGGGCAAGGGATGGAGCACAGACACTCCTGAGGGAACTCACCTATGTGGAGTTATTCTGTACCAGTTAGCTCAACTCTAACTCCTGGGAAAATACACTGAGCTTTGAAGGAATTAGAGCTCTTAACAGCAGCCAGATGTATTTCTCAAGAACTAGTGATACCAGATCACTGTGATGCCCTTCTATAGCACAAGGAGAAGTAGTACTAAAGGTTCTATCCTGATTTTCATTAAGTTCCAATATTATCTATTTCCACCAAGATAGAGAAATAGCACTTAGAACATGGTATTATATGCTGGAGGTGCAACTGGAGAGAAAAACCCCAAACCAAACCAGAACTTACTGATGGCTTACAGTGACTGTGGCAAAATATACAATTTGCAGGGTTCTGTCCTGGGTCCAGTATTATTTGATATTTTAATATCTGCATTAGTAAACTGGATAATGAAATAAAGAGCATTCATTAAATCTGCAGCTGATTCCACAAAGGTGGAAGTATGATAAGGCCTCAAAATGATCTTGACAAAGCAAAGAAATGGTCTGAGAAAACAGGATGCTATTTGCCAGGCAAAAATTACATGGATCTATACAGAAAGGACAACTCAAGTGCACAAACACAGTAAGGAATAGAGCTGTCCAGGCAACAACTGCACAAGAGGATCTGGGCTTTGTAACATTTTAGAAGGTGGGCACAAATCAAGACGATGTTACTGCAAACCCACCACATTTATAAATTACAGAAAAAAAGAAAAGGAATATAAGAATAGCATTAAAATCCAGAAGACACAAACCAGTTTGCTCATCTTAGTATGAGGATGGCCTCAAGGATGAGGATGTTCTCAACTAGGACAGATTTTAGGGCTGCAATTCAAAACAGTGCTAGAAAGAGGCCATAGAAGTACAGTCAAGTTCAATGAGAGGCCTCAGAGATACGACTCCAGGGGAAAGCTTGAAAGAACTGAGGTTTAGTCCAGTGGACAGCACACTGGGGAGAAACAAGGTTTTTAACACGCCTTAAATACATAGTCTTCCACATAGGGCTTTGGGGATCATGGTTAACAGAGTAAGAAACAATGAGTTTAAGCTGCAGTAAGAAAGATTCAGATCAGAGGTAAAGAAAAGTTTCCAACAGTAAGAGAAACATTTCAGAAGAGTGCTTAGAGAGGCTTTTTGTTAAATACATATATATGCATATATAAATATATACACACACGAGATGTGATAAAGATGTAGGGGCATTTCATTTTTACTTAGGGCCAGGGAAAGCACCAGATCACCTCCACCTGGGTCTCTTCTAGTCCATGAGCCTGTGATCATATGCTCAAAGTGAGATGACCAAAGAGGATGGAAGAGAAGTCAGAATTTTATTTAGATAGGCTACATCTAATGCCAAGATTCAAGCTTTTCTACCTGCATTTAACTGAATTTCATAGTTGAGGCCTTTTAACAGCTGAACACTGACATTCCATGTTGTTGAGAGATGTAAAATACAGGTTAACATTTAATACTGGTAAACTGGGACATACCCACATTTAGAAATACACACTGCTTCAGTAGAACAAAAACATGTGAAGAATTAGCATTTTGCCACAAGGTACAGGTGTCACTGTCAAAATGTACAGAAAAGAATACTGTGTTTCTAAATGATAAGTAATTTCAGATATGAAATGTTGGTGTGATTTTAGATTAGTAGAAGAAACCATTTTAAGTAGCAAAACCATCACAATCCTAAAGCAAAACAAAAACTAAAGAATGCCCCCATAACTAAACACTTCCAGAGAAATCAGAGAAGTTTTATGGTTTTGATCCCAGTAGTACCCAGATCTCTTAAGGACATCTTGCTCTTGCTCCTTCTCTGACCTCTAGCTGAAAGGGAGTTTACTGTATTTTTTCATGGCTTTATTCAAATGAGGAGTCTGCCTGCTATCAGGATTGCCCTATGGGATACAAAGACTATCAACTTACAGTGAGAAGGATGTGCTTTAAAGCTTTTTTTTTTGTTTGTTTGGAATTACTACATTTCTTCAGAATATTGTCCTAGAAACTCAAAGAATAGTTGACTTCCTCTCCATTATTTTATTTGGCAATTTCCTGTAGCAAGGAGAAAGTTGGCTTCATTTCACATGGGGCCAAAATGAACATAGTTGTTCAAAAACCTTCACCCTGTGGTCACTGCCTGGAATTCATCTCAGGTGAAAAGTCAAGTCATAAACCACCTGATGGCTGTTGACAGGCCTGAGGATGTGGCAATAAGTTCCCTACTGGTGCACACATTCACAAAGACAATGCTACAGCTGGTCCTCTTTGTCTATGTTGAAGAGAATTCTGTCATAGAATCATACAATAGTTTGGGATAAAAGAGACCTTTGAAGGTCATCTAGTCCAACCCCCCTACAATGAGCAGGGACATCTTCAACTAGATCAGCTTACCCAGTGTCCTGGGTTCAGCAGTAGCAGTCATTTTTTCCCCTTCTTGGTAGCTGGTGCAGTGCAGTGTTTTGACTTTCAGCTCAGGAACAGAGCTGATAACAAGTATATTTTGGTTTGGCCAAGGACTTTGTGAGCCTCATGCTCTGCCAGGGAGGAGGGGAAGCCAGGAGGAAGCAGAGACAGGACACCTGACCCAAACTGACCAAAGAGGTATTCCATACCACAGCACGTCATGCCCAGGAGGTAACTGGGAGTTACCCGGAAGGGCTGGGGGACTGCAGGGTTGGAGGAGGTATCGGTCAGAGCTTGGTCGGGCTGGGGGGGTGAGTTATCGGTTGGCTGGTGGTGAGATGATGTATTCTCTTCCCTTGTTATTTCCTTTATCATTATTATCATTGGTGGTAGCAGTAGTGATTTGTGTTATACCTTAGTTACTAAACTGTTCTTATCTCAACCCGTGGGAGTTGCATTCTTTTCGATTCTCCTCTCCGTCCCTCCGAGAGCAGGGGGAGGGCAAGAAAGGGGGGGGAAGTGAGCGAACGAATTACCTGACTGGGTTTAAACCACGACAGTTCTTTTTGGCGCCCAACGTGGGGCACGAAGGGTTGAGATAACGACAGATCTGACTGGATTAATAGTCACTCGTCACAATGCTGATTTATTGGCTCTCAGAGTTGTTCTTGTTGATCTCACAGCTTCAGAATGTTGTAACTTACTTAGAGCCGGTATTTGCTGTGTTAGTGTTTATCAAGTATGGGGCCTGGGCTAAGGTTCTTGTCTCACTGTGCTTTATGGCAATGGCTTGTAATACGGGCGGGCTCCAGCAGCAGGGCGGGACGGACGTGGCCGTGGACTTGTACCTGGCCGTCCGGCTGCTCTTCACCGTCCTGGCCCTCGCCCTACTCTCCATCTTCGTGAGGCTGTGGGGAGCTGAGGGGGAGCGGCCCCGGGAGCCGGCGGCAGCCGAACCGGCCCGGGAGAGCGGCCCCGGGGACCAAGCGGCGGCGGGAGCGGGGCCGGAGGCCGCGAGGGGACGGCGGCCGGTGGGGGAGGCCGGAGCGGTCGAGGAGCGGAAGGAAGCGGCTGCCGAGCAGCGGGAGAAGGCGGCGGAGGAGCCGAGCCCCGCGGAAGAGCCGAGCCCCGCGGCCGAGCCGAGCCCCGCGGCCGAACCGAGCCCCGCGGAGGAGCCGAGCCCCGCGACAGCCGAGAGCATTTCCCGGAAGCCGTCCCCCGAGCCCCAGGAGGATGCCGGAGACCGCGCAGCATTTCCCAGCAAGGCAGAGGAGGAAGAGCTGGACTCAGGAAAAGAGAAGCTGGCGGTGGGAGAGCCGGCAAGCACAGCAGCTGCACCAGCCCCAGTGACAAGTACAGCAGCTACACCAGCCCCAGTGACAAGCACAGCAGCATCAACTGAGAGTTCTGAAGGTTTTGAATGGCCTTTGGGTATCCTTGGGACCTGCCTGCTGATTGTGATGGGGATCAGCATGTTGGCACACACACAGACTGTGTTTTACCCACAACCATTTTGTCTGATCTCAAAAGTTAAGCAGAGTCGGGTTTGGGTCTTGTCTGGGGTTAGACGACAATACAGGGGGACCAAGAGGTTTTCCCCAAGGCTGCACAGCCATGAGTGGCAGGGTGTGTGGGACAGTATGGGCAAGTATCTAGTCCACTGGGCCCCTCCAGTGCTTTGGAAGCATTGGAGATGGAAGGCAGCTGTATGGAGTCCCCAGCAACAAGCTGCAGAAACTGCTGAAGGGGACAGTGAATTATTTTGAGCCTGGTGGGCCCATGGCACTTCAGGCCATCAGGGCAGAGATGCAAAAGAGATGGACTCATGATCGAGGGGTGGACTTAGCAATGGACACTATTGCCCAGGTTATTCACGAGTGTGAACACTGCACACAGTCTCTCCTGCTCTGGAAGACTTACAAGAGATGGAGCCTGACATCATGGACCAGATGGACACAGCAGCTTTATAGGGACTGGTCCATGCACTAAGATAAGAGTGATGGTATATTGAAAACGTGGGATCTGAACATGACGTGAATGGTATGGAATAAGGGGTGGATTATGTCCTGGGTTCAGCAGTAGCAGTCATTTTTTCCCCTTCTTGGTAGCTGGTGCAGTGCAGTGTTTTGACTTTCAGCTCAGGAACAGAGCTGATAACAAGTATATTTTGGTTTGGCCAAGGACTTTGTGAGCCTCATGCTCTGCCAGGGAGGAGGGGAAGCCAGGAGGAAGCAGAGACAGGACACCTGACCCAAACTGACCAAAGAGGTATTCCATACCACAGCACGTCATGCCCAGGAGGTAACTGGGAGTTACCCGGAAGGGCTGGGGGACTGCAGGGTTGGAGGAGGTATCGGTCAGAGCTTGGTCGGGCTGGGGGGGTGAGTTATCGGTTGGCTGGTGGTGAGATGATGTATTCTCTTCCCTTGTTATTTCCTTTATCATTATTATCATTGGTGGTAGCAGTAGTGATTTGTGTTATACCTTAGTTACTAAACTGTTCTTATCTCAACCCGTGGGAGTTGCATTCTTTTCGATTCTCCTCTCCGTCCCTCCGAGAGCAGGGGGAGGGCAAGAAAGGGGGGGGAAGTGAGCGAACGAATTACCTGACTGGGTTTAAACCACGACACCCAGAACCACATCCAGCCTGGCATTGAATGTCTGCAGGGATGGGGCATCCACCACCTCTCTGGGCAACCTGTGCCAGTGTTTTACCACCCTCATTGTAAATATTTTTTTTCCTCACATCCAGCCTGAATCTCCCCTCATTTAGTTTAAAACCATCACCCCATATCCTGTCACAACAGGCCCTACTAAAAAGTCTCTCCCCATCTTTCTTACTTCTCACCCTTTTAAGATCTGACAAGTTCTCACAGGACTCTCACAGGAGAGTTACTCCAGCCTCTGGTCACTTTTGTGGCTTCCTCTGGACCCTCTCCAACAGATCCATGTCTTTCCTGTACAAAGGACCCCTGAGCTGGACACAGTGCTACAAGTGGGCTATCACCAGAGTAGAGGGGCAGAATCACCTCCCTTGACCTGCTGGCCATGTTGCTCTGGATGCAGCCCAGGATATACTGGGCTGGAAGTGTACAGTGCAAGCTCATGTCCAGCTCTTCATTCACCAGTACGCCCAAGCCCTTCTCCTCAGGGCTGCTCTCAATCCCTTCATCCCCTAGCCTGTATTGATACCAGGGGTTGCCCTGACCCATGTGCAGGACCCTGCACTTGGCCCAGTTGAACCTCATAAGGTTCTCATGAGCCCCCCTCTCAAGCCTATACAAGTCCCTCTGGATGGAATCCTGTCCCTCGGCAATGTCAACTGCACCACTCAGCTTGGTGTCATCTGCAAACTTGCTGACAGCACACTCAAGCAATTTAAATATTTTAGACCTAAGAATCATACTTGTATCAGGGACTTCTAGAGAATATTACAAATGTTTTCTCAAGGCAGACAGTCCTCACAGACTACATTTAAACTGGTTTTATCAGTGCAGGTTGGTTCTGAAATCACCAAATTGTGCTATTTCCACACAAAGGACAAACAACAGCTGAAAAATAGATGAAGGGCACAGACGTATTCATTTCTGCTCACATCCTGCCTTCAAAGAGAATGATGCCAAGGCATGTTCCTGGGTCCAGGAGCACAGAAGCTCATCTGGATGCCCTAGTTTAGATAAAAGCACTGACCCCCAAAAGTCAATACTAGCTATATTCTCTCCCTAAGGAATTTAATCTGAGGTTGAGTTAAAATCAGGATCAGTATAGTGTCTGTATTGCCATTGAACAAGCAGACTGAATTTATAACTGATGAAGTTTTCTATATACAGAGCAGATTCTTTGCTTATATAAGAGGAAGTTCTTGTAGGACTGATATCTAGGCACTAGTACAATAAACCTCTGCTTAAACAAGCCTGTCCCTCGGTCACTAATGTCTAAGGAATGTAAAGCAAAAAGCAGTACAGGGGAGGATTTATAGCAGTACAGTTAATGCTTATCATGTTTGAGACCTAAATCATGTAGAAGTTTATAGCATATTACCTGCAATATTAGAATGGGCACAGCACATGCCAGCCAAGTCACAGCAACTGCTTCTTACACACCTTGAGTCCAGAAATGGCAAATGAAACCTCCCTAGCTGGTGTGTGAGGCTTGCTGCTCTCTTATAAAGATGAGATCTCTCTTGCTAACTTAACCTGTATTACTCAGACTGGCCCACAGCAAACCAGGCAAATGACTAACTCCCAGTTTGGATGCACCCTTTGGAGTATGTCAGTGTAAAAGAAGCTGCAGGTATCCCAGAGATGTGTAATCCTCTGAGTACTGGTGAGTATTCTACTTGAGACTTACAATCAGTGTTGCATGGCCAGCTGTAACAATGTCCCTCTGAAGGGAGTGACTGAACCTTTGGCTGTTCTGACCTGGCTTAATGCTTGATGAACATGCAAAGTTCTAACATTACTTCCATTCTGCAGTGATCTTAAATGTGGACATCTTACAGAAAAGAAAAACCCCAAAACAACAAACCAGAACAAAATGAAACAAAAAAAAAAAACAAACCAAAACAAACAACCCAAAACACAACCCCCAAAACCTTAGTGGAAATGTATGAAGAGCAGAATGTGCACTCATTCCTGCTGACAGAAACTGCACATGCTAATCTGTTGCCAGCAGAGATGCAAAATGAGATTCAATCAGGAATTCAGGGTGCTGGACCCTTCCTTCCCCTTATATAAGCAACAAAGAGGCTTTGAAATGTTTGACATGGTTTTGTTCTTCCATGCAAACGGAAAGCACCCTATGGATTCCTATTAGGTAAAGTCTTCCCATGTCTTGGCAAGTATGTGATTTCAAGAAAAATATTTGCAAATGGATAACTCAATTGAAGCAGAAGTCAAAGACCACCTTTGAAAGAAACTTTGATGTGGCTGTAAGAATGCGGCTATATCTCTCTAGGAATGATAGCAGAAAGTGGTTCTGTCATCAAAAGTTTGTACCTCCCCATATTTCTTTGTGGCTGTTAATGTAAAAAAGTAATGCTGGTGAGCAGGGAAGTGAATGCCCATGAGACCTAGGATTAAGGCAGAATTCCTGAGAAGCCCTGCTCTTGCTGTTGGATAAGCTTAAAACATGCCATTTAGCAATCTCACTGCTAAAGGACAGGGTTATTAGAGCATCTTCAAGTGTGAAAGAAAGTGACAGTAGTTGCCACGTGAATCTTTGGCATCAGGAAGCTTGGAGTCTTTTATTGACATAGAAATGTTGCTCTGTCTTTTCCAAAGCACAGCTAATGTGGTGGATTCCAGTCAGAGCCATGCACCTGGTGAAGGAAAGAAGATGGTGAGCCTAGGGCGCTGTGAAGAAATTGGCAACAATGCTTTTGAATGCTGGCCAATGACCTTCCAACTGAGATTAACATTTCAGCATCCAGATTGTGATGAGGACACTATGAAGACCAAGGTACAGTATTTGATTGTCACCGAGTCTATGTGACCAGAAACGACAGTGCTGGGATTCAAAGCCACGTATACATGAACAACTGGCTGATGCACTTGTAAAGAAGATCACTCACTACTGGTGCTGCCAGGAAAAAGTGGCGGGTCATAGTAGTAGGGGATTCTACTTTGTAAGGCACAGAGGCACCCATCTGTTGGCCTGACCCAGTCTCAAGGGAGGTGTGTTGCCTACCAGGGGCTCGGATCAGGGATGTTGCAGAGAGGTTGCCTGGTCTAGTAAGTCCCACTGACTACTACCCACTTCTAGTGGTCCATGGGGGTGCTAGTGATATAGATAGCAGTGGTCTGGAAAACATTAAGAAGGACTACAGAGCCCTGGGAGATGTGGTTAGGGGCTCTGGAGCTCAGATAGTCTTTTCATCAATTCTCCAGGATAAAGGGGAAGACCTTAAAAAAGACTAGGCAGATCTGCCAGGTTAATAAATGGTTAGAACAGTGGTGTCATAGTCAGGGGGTTGGGTATTTAGAACATGGGACTAGATCTGGAAGGCCAGGTCTACTAGAGGCTGGTGGAGCTGGTCTGTGGGGTTTTGGTAGGAGGCTTGCCAGGCTGGTCAAGAAAGCTTTAAACTAGATGTGTTGAGGGAGGGAGGCATCATTCCATCCCAACACTCCCAGTCAGTTGCCAGCACCTATAATAAATGCTCTGAGCAATGTAGAGATATTTCAGTCTCTCCAGCCAATGAGCTGGCTTCATTTGGAGCTCGGCTCAGATGCCTCTATACAAACACCTGTAGTATGGGGAACAAACAAGAGGAATTAGAGATGTGTACACATCTACAGGGATATGATATAACGTGTAACACAGAAACATGGTAGGATGGCTCCTATGACTGGAGTGGGAGGTTACAGGCTCTTTTAGAAAAGATAGGCCCAGCAGGCGGGGAGGGGGAGTTGCTATTTATGTTAGGGATAGGCTGGAGAGTATGGAACTCTGTCTGGGGACAGGGGATCAGTTAACAGAGAGTTTGTGGGTCAGGGTTAAAGGGAAAACAGCTATGGGGGACATTATTGGGGGGATCTTGTTACAGACCACGTGATCAAGAGGACTCTGTGGATGAAGTGTTCTATAGACAGATAGGAACAGCCTCACACTCGCAGGCCCTTGTCCTCATGGGGGACTTCAACCACCCTGGTATCTGTCGAAAGGACAGTATGGCCCGGCACAAGCAATCCAGGAGGTTCCTCGATTGTGTGGAAGACAACTTCCTTCTGCAAGTAATAGAGGAGCTGACAAGGAGAGGTGCCATGCTTGACCTCGTGCTCACCAACAGGGAAGGGCTCATTGGAAATGTGATGCACCAGGGCAGCCTCGGTTGTAGCAATCATGAGATTGTTGAATTCGAGATCCTCAGGACAGTGAGAAAAGCATGCAGCAAGCTCACTGCCCTGGACCTCAAGAGAGGACACTTTGGCTTCTCCAGGAACCTGCTTAGTAAGGTTCCATGGGATATAGCCCTAGAGGGCAGGGGGGCCCAAGACTGTTGGTTGGTATTCAAGGATCACCTGCTACAAGCTCAGGACTGTTGCATCCCAACTAGAAGGAAGTGCAGCAGGAGGGCCAGGAGACCTCCATGGATGGACAAGGAGCTGCTGAGGAAAACTTTGAAGGAAAAAAGAGGCTTATAAAAGGTGGAAGTGAGGACAGGCAGCCTGGGAAGAATACAGGGATGTTGTCCAGGAAGCTAGGCACCAGGTTAGGAAAGCTAAGGCCCAGTTAGAATTCACCTTGGCTAGGGATGTGAAAGATAGCAGGAAAGGATTCTATAGTTACACTGCAAATGAAAGACACATTAGGGACAATGTGGGCCCTCTTCGGAAGCTATCAGGAGAACTAGCTTCCCTGGATTTGGAGAAGGCTGAGGTTCTGAATGACTTCTTTGACTCGGTCTTCACTGGCAAAGACTCTGACCAAACCACCCAAGTCTTGGAAGGCAGATGCAGGGACTGTGAGAATGAAGACCCTAGGCCTACTGTAGGAAAAGGATCTGGTTCGAGACCACCTTGAGAACCTGAATATGCACAAGTCCATGGGACCTGATGAAATCCATCTGCGGGTCCTGAAGGAGCTGGTGAATGAAGTTGCTAAGCCGCTGGCCATCATATTTGAAAAAAACATGGCAGTCAGGTGAAGTTCCTGACAACTGGAAAAAGGGAAATATAACCCCCATTTTCAAGAAGGGGAAAATGGATGCCCCAGGGAATTACAGACCAGTCAGTCTCACCTCTGTGCCTGGCAAAATCTTGGAGGAGATTCTCCTGGAAGGCATGCTAAGGCACGTGAAAAACAACAAGGTGCTTGGTGACAGCCAGCATGGCTCCACTAAGGGGTAGTCCTGCCTGACCGATTTGGTGGCCTTCTATGATGGGGCTACGGAACTGATGGACAGGGGTAGAGCAGCTGACATCATCTACCTGGACTTGTGCAAAGCATTCGACACTGTCCCACACGACATCCTTGTCTCTAAATTGGAGAGACATCAATTTGATGGATGGACCACTTGGTGGATAAAGAACTGGCTGGCTGGCCCCATGCAAAGAGTTGCGGTCAATGGCTCAATGTCCAGCTGGAGACCCGTAACGAGTAGTGTCCCTCAGGGATCGGTGTTGGGACCGGTCTTGTTCAACATCTTTGTTGGTGACATGGACAGTGGGATTGAGTGCACCCTCAGCAAGTTTGCTGATGACACCAAGCTGTGTGGTTCAGCTGATATGCTGGAGGGAAGGAATGCCATCCAGAGGGACCTCAACACGCTTGTGAGGTGGGCTGATGCCAACCTCATGAAGTTCAACCATGACAAGTGCAAGGTCCTACAGCTGGGTCGGAGCAGTCCCAGGCACAGCTACAGGTTGGGCAAAGAAGAGATTCAGAGCAGCCCTGTGGAGAAGGACTTGGGGGTGTTGGTTGATGAGAAAGTTAACATGAGCCAGAAGTGTGCACTTGCAGCCCAGAAAGGCAACCGTATCCTGGGCTGCATCAAAAGGAGCATGACCAGCAGGTCGAAGAAGGTGATTCTGCCCCTCTACTCTGCTCTTGTGACACCTCCCCTGGAGTATTGTGTGCAGTTCTGGTGTCCTCAACATAAAAAGGACATGGAACTGTTGGACCAAGTCCAGAGGAGGGCCACGAGGATGATTAGGGGACTGGAGCACCTCCCATATGAAAACAGGCTGAGAAAGTTGGGGCTGTTCAGCCTGGAGAAGAGAAGGCTGCGTGGAGACCTCATAGCAGCTTTCCAGTATCTGAAGGAGGGCAATAGGGATGCTGGGGAGGGACTATTTGTTAAGGACTGTAGTGACCAGACAAGGGATAATGGGTTAAAACTTAAACAGGGGAAGTTTAGATTGGCTATAAGGAGGAAGCTCTTAACTGTAAGGGTGGTGAGGCACTGGAATGGGCTGCCCAAGGATTTGCGAATGCTCCATCCCTGGCAGTGTTCAAGGCCAGCTTGGACAAAGCCTTGGGTGAGATGGTTTAGTGTGAGGTGTCCCTGCCCAAGGCAGGGGGGCTGGAACTAGATGATCTTAAGGTCCTTTCCAACCCTAACTATTCTATGATTCTGTGATACTCTACCCGTCAGAGTGGAAGTACATATAGAATTTCCTATCACTTCCACTTCTGAATACTTCTAGGAATTAGAAGTTATACAGGAGCTCTGAGCCTCAAAAATGGAAACTCAGCATTACCCAACCCTGAGATCATAAATAGCGACACCCACCTAGAGTAGGTGAACTAGACAGGCTTACCCCACTTCGAATATCAACAAACAGCACGTAATCCATGTTGTAATGTGCACGTTAAGGCTGCAAACCCCTTATTTATAAAAAAGTTAACTCAAACAAAAGTTACTAGTCTATACAGTTCTGAAAGTGCCATCTAAATACAAATGAAGTATAGTAGGGGGTTATTTGCCTGTTTATGAACATCACCATCCTGCTAATTGTTCATAACATAGATTCATAGAGTGCTTTGGGTTGGAAAGGACCTTAAGATCATCCAGTTCCAACCCCACTGCCATGGGCAGAAATGCCTCACACTAGACCATGTCGCCCAAGGCTCTGTCCAGCCTGGCCTTGAGCACCACCAGGGATGGAGCATTCACCACTTCTTTGGGCAACCTGCGCCAGCACCTCACCACCCTCACAGTAAAGAACTTCTTCCTTATATCTAATCTGAAGTTCCGCTGTTTAAGATTAAACCCATCATCCCTTCTCCTGTCACTGCAGTCCCTGATGAGGAATCCATCCCCAGCATCCTTGTAGCCCCCTTCAGATACTGGAAGGCTGCTCCGAGGTCTCCACACAGCTTCTCTTCTGCAGGCTGAATGGCCCCAGCTTTTTCAGCCTGTCTCCGTATGGGAAGTGCTCCAGTCCGCTGATCATCCTTGTGGCCTCCTCTGGACTTGCTCCAACAGCTCCACGTCCTTCTTACATTGAGGACACCAGAAGTGTACGCACTGCTTGACCTATGTGCAACACCATGAAAACTGAGAAAACCCCTAGTAGTGCTCCCTCCACGCAACACTCATTCTTCAGTCAGATACCATGCAGATATTACCAAAGCAATGGGGTAATCTTCACCTTAGCATGATTTCTGCCAGCTCCAAGAAGTGTAATTCAAAGAACTCCAAGTTAACAGTAAAAGCAGACATTTCATTTCTGGTAGCAGTCATCACATTTCAGCAGAAGAATGAAGGAAATGGAAAGAATATATACTTCATTGTTCATTTGTATGTCTACATAGGTACAAACATGTATCTATTTCCTTTCCCTGGTGGTGAGAACTTCAGCCTGCTTTCAAGGTGGCTATCTCCATGAGCAAAAATGTGTTTAACCTGCCCAGTGGATACACAGATTTCCCTGATACAACAGAAAGCATCAAATCTTCTCTGTGAGTTGTCTGAGCTGGGGACTCCAAGAATGCCGTTGTTACAGACACGGCTCAAATAACCAAAAGGAAAACAATTTCAATTCATTGCTTACAATCTCAGCAGAGCTCAAAAAAGATCTGTTCTCTAATCTATGACTTAACTGACTTCATGGTAAGGGGGTTTCTTCACTTCAGCTTCTGATCCTCTTGTAATTTGAGTCAACTCCACAAAGTGTTCATCTAACCTAGAGTCCCATGAAAACCACAACTTGTGTCATGGAAAAAGGAACTGTTAATGTCTAGAATAGCACTTGCTGTATTGGTAAATGGAAATTCTAGCTGCCAATGAAACAGTGTGAAACAAGACCCTCAGTCTGCGGTGCAGAGACAGAGGTGATCCACTACAGACTGTGTAATTCACAATATGCTTGCCCAACATATGTACTGGAGAGATTTACACAGACCTTCAACATTCAGAACTGCCAGAGTTGCATCTTTCACTAAACTCACTGTACAAAAACAAGTTAATAAAAACAGAAGTCTCTCAAGAGAAAAAACAGGCTCAGCCAAGAGACTGAAAGCAAGGGCCAGAGGCGGAAAGAATGGTGGGACTCTACCCAAGCCCTGCCAAGATGCCAGAAGAAAGGGCTGTTTCCTGCTAAAACAATCTATGTTTGGCAGACTTTATTGTTAGAAGTCCATTAAGGAAATGAATAGGACCCCTTCACACCTCGAAGATCCTTCATTTCTGTCTACAGTGAGTGCTCTCTCCTGTGCAGCTACAGCAGTGTCCAGAATCCACCAGAGACAAGGCATTAAGCAAGGCAGATGAGCAGTTTCTCTACCAGTTGAAGGTCTAATAAATCTGCGTGGAAAGCTGATTTCTATCAAACCCAGTGAAGACCCAAGAAACATATTCAAAGTGCATACTAACTTCCCTTTAGCTCTGAAAATGATACATAACTAACAGGTTCATTCTGGCCTAGAGAACTTTTGAATGCTTTACTGAAAGATCAGATCTAGTTTCCCTAGAGGATTAAACATAAAACAATTAGTGATTAAAATAATAACAAATGACTGGTTAGGAAAGAATCAGAGAATCATAGACTTGCATTCCAACCTGGATATGAGACACAAGAGCTTTAACCCAAAGGCTGGAACTTTTTCTAACTGCAGTTGGTTCTGAGAGAAGTTGGATAACTAAATAACTTTTAGTATTTGTGCCCAACCACAACAGTAGCAAAAAAAGTTATAATTCAGGAAAACAGGAAATAAAAATCTAAAAAAGCTACCAATTTTTACACATGAATCCACAACAGAGGTCACCTGTATTTGGAAAGCACTTCTCAAGTCACTCAGATCTTCCTAAAGGTCCCGTAGTTTACAGCATGGTGACCCACCCCATACTGTGCACCAGGAAACAGCCATCTAACAGATTATTTGCATTTCCAGCTTTTTTTTCCCTCAGTCAAAAGCACTTTACTACTTCCAAACTTTATGTTGACTAGAAAAAAAAAAAAGAAAAAAAAAGATATGCTACAACGGGGACAGTCACAAACCCAAACCCAAGGTAGGCACTGCAAAACCTGTCTGCTCATTCGTCAATCTCAATAGACAATAGCCTGGACCTGCTGCAGTAACCAGTGTATGTGTGCAAGCTTGTTACAGGCTTCTGGAGATGCATTTCATTACTGGGTAACAAAAGTGACACCAACAAGTACAAGATGGGAACACTTTTAAATTGTTTGCATTTCATTCATAATACATCTGAATGATGATAAAAACTGAGCTCTCCCTCCCACTGGAGTTTTACCTACAATCTTTGAAACTGTAGATAAGGATTAGGGCCTGGTAATTTCAGGTTTTTTTCCTTTCTCCAGAACTCATACAGTAACTATAGCTCAAAATTATCAAGACTAAATTTGCATTCTGGGCAAAAAAAACCCACTTTAATAGTCTACTCTAAAACAACCCTTTTGCCTTTCTCACAGTCAGCTTCATTAAAATGTATGAAACATGCCCAGTCATTAATATGAGCAGCACAATAACAACGGGAGTGACTAGGTGCTTGAATACAGAAAGAACAAGACTTATACAAAAAATGAACCAAATTTCATCTGAAGATCTCTTCTTCAAGTACTGACAATACTGACCAGGATCAGGGAGGTTCACAGAGGCCCAGAAAAGGATCAGAAAACCAAAAAAGGGCAAATGCCATTCCTGTCTCCAAAAACACAGGAAAAGAGAAGCAGAAGGGTGGTAGTCTGCTTAGCATCAATTCTCAGTGAACAAAAATCATCTTCTGCAATTCCCTAGAAGATAACTAGAGAAAAAAAACAGCAAACATGGAGTTGTTAAGAGCAAAAGATGCCAGATTAGTCTAAATTTGGCCTTGAGATCCATTAGGCTGTCACAGGAGAGGAAGAAGTAGTAAACACATCTTGATGCTAGCACTATCTTTGGTCACAAACCATAAAGCAAGCTAGAGAAACTACATACAGGGATCTGTTCTGAGGCAGTTTTCCAGGTAATAACTCAGGTAAAGAAACAGGAACATTCCTAAACAAACTGATAAGATTACCATCAGATTACTGTCAGATTACAGTGTTGGCTAAGATTCCTTGGATTTGAAAATCTTGTGCTCAAAGTGGTCGTGACTAAACATTCACCAGAGCTGTTTTCTGTGCCACACTGACCAACAGGTAGAAGCAGCATCCTTGGGACTGGGGGACTCAAACCAGTCTTCTCTTTGTATGACCTGAATGGTGCCTTCTAGAGTTACTGTCCTGAGTTTCATTAAACCAAATCCAACTTTGAATGCCAGAAAAAAACCCACCAAACACTAGCACCAAAGAGGAAAGTATTTTGTGTTTAAAAAACACCAAGTCTCATGGCTGGAAGATGCAGTTCTGCATTACATGAAGCTGCAAGAGAATCCACATCCAGATGCATCACTCCTGTGAAAGGTGATAAAGGATGAAGCTTGTAGGGCAGCAAAACATATAGGTTAGCAACAACAATAGAGCCATGTGTGAAGGTCAGGGAGGGCCTTACCTATCAAAGAGCAGAGATCAGGGTAGGAGAAAAGCCAGCAAAATGGTTTTATTTTAAAAGATGTTTGCAGGAAGAAAAGTAATATAGGTATTAGAATATTCTTACGATAACTGTAATACTGATAACTACTTTGCTACTAGGAAAAAAAAATGGTGCCAAAACCTCCTGACTTTTCCTTGAAGGAAGCCTGGAAAGCCATCTAGTCATGCATGAGACTCTATAATCAAAACCAAGAATTCATCATTCTTCTACTTCACAAGGGTAACAGTGAAGGTAGTAAACTACCTTCTGCTATGTCTCAAGCATGCTGTGTAGCAGGAACTACACAGATCAGAGAGTCTGAAGGGATATGTGCAATGCTGACTAGGCTTCTCTCTGAACAAATCAGAAGTCCGTTATGGGGTAGAGAGGAGAAAAAGGGATACCCTGTCCAAAGCTTGAGTTCACAACAGTACAGAAATACTCCACAGTTTAGTCACTGGCATTGGTACTACTGCTGACAGGTAAGTTTTTCTTCTGTAACCACCTAAGCACAAACAGTCCCTATCTTTACTTCATTAATTTACGATTTTGCTGTTAACATCAGCAGATGTGATAGCTAGTAATCAACGTCTGAACTGGAGAAAAGAAAGCCTACATAGGCTAGGATTTGACTACTGGACACTTCTGATCTTAAATTATTTGGCTTTGCAACAGTAAGACTCCAGAGAGATTATCAGTTGAAGATACTGATGTAATTCAATGGCTGACACAACGTGAGTCCTGATTTAGTAAGATTTAACTGAGCAGCAAATTCTAGAGCTTTGTTGACAGGACTAAACCTAATTCCTATTTTATCAGGTTATGCACCACTGAATCACCTTGGATTAAATTTTCCTACTGACAGGTTATGCCATAGTTGGATTTCTCAGCATGTTATCAGTAATTTCCTGGAGTACCTGTTAGTTGCAATTTTAAGAGTGTCTTATCAAAGAAAAAGACTTGACAAAATGACTTCATATAACCCTAGTTTAGATACCACTTAAGAAGAGTAAATCAAAGAGTTTAAAATAAGCTCTTAAAACTCAAGATGCCCATAATATAATTAATCTCTGCAACAAAATGTCACTTCTTTCTTAACCACATATATTACCCCTACATATTCTAGTTGTGTACTAGAAATACATACAACAAAAAGTATAGAGGAACTTTTCCACAGCATGATAAAGCCAGCATAAGGATGAACTGTGCACTACAATGAAACAAAGCTGAAACCACAGAAATTACTCCTTAAAATAGCTATGTCTGCATTAGCAAAAGCTTAAACATTAGAACTATAAGGGTGCCAGTAGCTATATACTGCTGAAGCTTGAAGACAAACGTATTTCCAGCTTGAAATCTAAATATTCCTCATTAGCACACAGCAAATACATGATCTGTTCCAAACTGTCTGCCATAATAGTAAAAATACTCTGAAGTCCAGTCTGGCAACAGAAACAGCATAAATCAGGAAGCCTTTATTTTTTTTTCAATTCTTTTGAAGAAGCACTGAAGTACCACTTCAATTCCAGTGCAGTTCTTTCCAGACATAAGAAGGCACTTAAAGTGAGAGAGAAAAGCGACAAAAGCCCACAGCATACTGGACTTGCAAATTTACAGAGAAGCAACTCAGATCACTGCCGTTATCTGGGGGCAGGCAGTATGAAGTCACATCACCAACACTAACTTTGTGCTTCTTGGGTTTTAAATGAAAACATTTGAAGAATAGCAGGAAGCAAACCCATTCTCAGACCTATCACATCTAAAGGACATCAGGGAACAGTAACCAGGTGACAAAGCACCTGAGAAGTGATCTTGATCTGATGGGCGACTCAGAGGTGACAAAGAAGTTCATACCAGAGCAAACATTAAGTTGTAACAGAATCAAGTTCACTCAGAGCAGATTTTTCTATTATGTAAGATAAACTGGAATCCTTTGCTAAAAGAATGAAGGCAGGGGAGGCCACCTGCCAGGATACTAATGGATCTCAAAGAGCCACCATGAGTAACTGGAAAGATAAGCATACACAAGCCCTTTCAATATTTTTCAAGGCATTTTGTAGTTCTTGTCTAAAACTAAAGACTTGTTTGAGGCATCTTTGCAACAGCTGCATTTTGTTTGATTTGGCAAACAAAATATAGGGACAATGTGACTGCTCAAATACTAAGTGTTAAGAACCTAGTAAGATTTAGGTGAAATGAAATCATAACACCTAAAAGAATGGGAACACCCAAAACCTGACTGAGTTTGCCATAGTAAGACTGTTTAGGCCTTCTATATAGTTAAAATTCAAAGCGGTCTTACACACAACTGAACTCTGAAGAAAAAAAATATAAGTGGAAACCTTACCTCTGCCTCATAGTAACATCTAGCAGGAAGCATACAGTTACTAAGTAAAAGACTGGTTGGGAAAGTTTTATATGGGATAACAGGTTCTTCCTCTTTTCCTCTCACTCCACCTCCTCAATAGAAAGAGCAGAATCCAGGTCATTTGCATGCTGTTAGCTGGCTTGAGAAGTGACTGAAATATGCCTTAATTTCTTATGTTTAACCTTAAAAATCCTAGCTCTGAAATAACTCAAGCATTTCTGGAACTTGTAGTTTACTCACCACTATACACACCAACCTTTTGTGTATGAGTGCTGTGCTTTAGCTTGAAATTCTCAGAATAACAGCTCCCTGGTTACCAGAATTCAGTTGCTGCAAGGTTACACTTAGCAGGGATTACAGCAAGAAACCAAAAGCCGCTTTTGATCTCCTTATTCTGTTTCTCCTTAAAGGCAACATGAGACACATCTATCCTGACCCAAATTCTGGACAGCATTCCATTACAGAAACATAGTATACCATTCAGGATCTGGATGATACATGAATGCAAGCACAACCTTAATAACAAAGAATTGTCCAGCTAAGAGAAACAAACATTCACTAAAATGACTCAACATGTAGTATTATTGTCATCAGCTTAATAATTCTTTGACTAGTTTTAAAAGCAAGACCACAAGCTACATAAAAACTCAGACTGGTAAGGCAAATCATTCACAGGTAGAAAAGTTTCTATGAAGAAGGCTGCCTATAAACTCACACTCACTGAACATATTCCTACCCAAACTGGCAGACTCAGGGTATCTCCCCATACATAAGTATCATGCCAAATATGACCAATGCAATCATTTGCTCCTCTACTTCAAATTTGTCGTGAAACAGGGGAAGACAGGCAAGCTCCTGCTCCTTACAATGCAAATCCCATATGCATTAATCAAGTTTAACTACTACTACACCCCATCAAAGCTGTGCAAGTAGCAAGGTGTAGGGTTGACACACACGCTCTAATGTTCAGACACCCATGCTGCTGGAGAAGACGGGTGGTTGTGGCCTGTAGGTACATTTAAAGCCGGAAAATGATGCTCTAAGAAAAAAAGTACGGACCAACTCTGAACCTCAAATAACGTCCCGCGGTACCTCAGCGCCTAACTACCGCGAGGGCACGGGCACGGCGAGCCCCCACACCTCACTCACTGGCTCAGGCCTCTCTCCCTCCCTCCCTCCTTCATTCCCACGACCCAAGCTCCGCGTGCCCTGCAGAGCAGCAGCCCATACGGCTGAGAAGCTCCAGAGACAACCGTCTGGGATGCAGAAAGGACGGGGCCAAATGAAGGGCAGTGTGAAAGCGGAGAGAAGAGCACCCCCTCCGCCTTGCCCGACCCCGCGCCGCCACCGCCCCGACCTCCTCACCGCGCATGCGCGGAGCCAGCCCGCTGCACGGGGGGCGGGTTGCTGGTAGGGCCGGGCGGGGCTGGAGCGCAGGGCTCAGCCGAAGCCGGGGAGTCCGGGAAGGGACCCCACGGGACGTGCCCGGTGCCCTAGGCCGGTTACCTGGCCGAGGGTCCCGCGGTGCAGGGCCCGGATCAGGCCACTCGGTGTCGCCATGGCAAAGGCGGGAAGGGTGTTGGGGGTGGGTGGGGGGGGAAGAAAACAGGGCAGGAGCCCGGAAGGCTCCGCGCATGCGCTGCTCTGCGGGCGCCCCGCGGGCTGGGATGCGAGTGCGCATGCGCAATGCCGGCAGCGGAAGGCTGAACGGTCGGGTGGCGTCCCAGCGCCGCGGAGGGTGGTTAGCGCAGGCGTGGTCGTTGCAGCGGCGGCCGGGAGTGGGGCTGTGTGTTGGTAGTGGCATGTCTCGGATGTCTCCTTACGGGACCTGCCTCATTGCCCTTGACACTGCCCTTGTCAGCAGTTTGTCCCTTCCGACCCTGTATAACCTCCGAGATCTCACCGACCCGTGCTCCCCTCGCGCATCCAAAGTGTGCCCGCGGCAGCGTTTTCACCAAGAGATCTGCAGGCTGGCCCTTGTATGGAGGTGCCCACCTCTGCGGGCCTCACTCGTCTTTAATCAGCAAACTAGCTAAAGTCAGTACCCACAGAAAACCCTGAAATCTCCTCTTTGAATCTACCCTGCTTTGCCCCGAATACCAAGAGCAGCTGTCTTCATCTTCCACCCCTGACATGGCATGTCCCCAGATCCAGTCTTTGTGCTCACGCAGCTTCCAGTGCGTCATAGAATCACAGAATGGTTTGGGTTGGAAAGGACCTTAAGATCATCAAGTTCCAAGCCTCCTGCCATAGGCAGGGACACCTCACACTGGACCATGTGGTCCAAGGCTCTGTCCAGCCTGGCCTTGAACACTGCCAGGGATGGAGCACCACTTCTCTGGGCAACCTGTGCCAGCACCTCAGCACCCTCACCGTAAAGAGCCCCTTCTGTATATCTAACCTAAGTCTCCTCTGTTTAGCTTGAATGCATCATCCCTTGTCCTATTGCTGCAGTCTGTGATGAAGAGTCCCTCTCCAGCATCATTGTAACCCCATTTGGACACTGGAAGCTGCTCTGAGGTCTCCACACAGCTTCTGTTCTCCAAACTGAACAGCCCCAACTTTCTCAGCCTGTCTTCACATGGGAGGTGCTCCAGTTCCTGATCATTTTTGTGGTGTCCTCTGGACTTCTCCAACAGCTCCATGTCCTCTTGGTTCCTACAGAACCAAAACAAATGAGTAACACTGAAGCTATAAATGAGGTCTAACATGCTTCTGAAGACTGTTGCAGATCAACTCTTGGTGCTGGCTCTTTTGGGAAGGGTGCCAGGTTTCTTCCTGGTTAATTTCTACCCACTTCAATTCCCACACAAAATGCTTATTACCCATGTTCAGGTGATGGGGAAACAAAGTAGCAATATGGAAAGAAGGTGCACTTGTAGATCTGTTAGCAGTGGCACTATGCACCGTATGGGTGATTATTTCCAGTAGCCAACTCGGTACTGAGCAAGAGTAGTCCAAACCTTGACACTGAGAATATTACCACAGAATGTTCCTAACTGTAAATTCCTGAAGTAATTTTAATAGCTGAAAATGCTGTAAGTTTCCATAACTATTTACTTTCACTTTGATGCATTAGTTATAACATTTTTAAAATGTTAAAAGTCTGTCTGTACCATGCTTACTACACTGGAGCCTAATCTTCATTTCGCTCCCCAGACACTACTGTAATACAAAGTGTAAAAATTCTACTTTGCATAGTCAATAATAACTTTATTTTGAAGTCAGAAATTGTACCTGCAATTTTTTCATCATTTGCATCATTGCTATAGATATTATGATTTGAGCTAAAAACTTCAGTGTGCAGTGTTCATCTTTGCCTGATGTTTTTACTCAGTGCTATGTTTCAGCAAAAATGTCAGCCAATTTTGAGAACATAACTAGGCAAAAATCATGTGGAGCTGGTGGAATTGTAGGAAACATCAGGGGAGAAGATGAAAAATGGAAAAATCCAGGTGATTTTTTTTGTGATTTTCTGGTCCTAAGGCTGCAAGATATTAGGCAAGAGCCCGTGACTGCTCCACTAAGCTAAGACTGAAGGCATGCTTTGAGTGGTCCATCAGGCAACAACCCTGATGGTGGGAGGGATGCACAGAAGCTTAACCTCTGCCTCACAACTAGAACTGTTCTCTGCTGGAGACTAATTAGAGCAGGTAGAGCTGTCTTTAACACAGTGAAGAGGACAATTCTGGAGAGACAAATGGACTATAAACTGAAGCTTCCAAAAGTTGTAAAGAAAACTGAGATAATGTAATGATTAAATGTTAAGACAATCTTTCAGCTGTTAAGAATTTAAAACCAAACTCTTTTCCAGAATGTAAGTACCAAAGAGAAAGCTTTTGGCATCTACTGACAAATATATATATATATGCTGACAAATAAAAATATAATGTTATAAATTAGTAAGTCGGACATTGGTTTGAGACAAAAATGATGAAGAAAAAAAAGCTATGTGAGATTCAGTGGTAAAAGACTAAGGAATTAAGGTATAATTAATACTAGTTTAACAGTATTAGTGTTAATTTTCAAGGTTATTAGAATTTGAGTTAGTAAATGGAACAGTAAAAGATGATGCTTCTTAGACTTTTGTAATACCTTTGGCTTAGTACCACAGAGCATTCTGATTAACCACACCAGAGAAGCACACGTTAAGTGCCGAAGGGCTGATTAGCTGACAGCTCTCCAAAAGTACTTGCTAAATTTGAATGAGGAGACATTTAGTAGAGTTCTATGGTGACTCGAACTTTGCCCTAATCAGTATTCTTACCAGTAATATGGAAATAGATCCTGAATAATTTATGTTGAAATACGCCCTTGACACAAATATTGTCAGACTTGTAAATAACACTAAACACATGGGGATCACTCAGACTGTTCTGATAATAGGAGTGTTTTAAAACAGAGCATGTTTTAAAATCAAACTGAAACTAAAATAAAAACTTTAATTCAAGTTGGTTGGTTAGGGTTTTTTTTTTAAACCAGAACTGAGCCTGAGTTATTACTTTGAAGTCTTTGTTGAACCGAAACTCAAGCTGAACAACAACAAAAAATTCAATGCAATATTCACAATAGCTCTTTAACACAAGTAGAGCCCACTCATATGACAGAAATCTAGCAGGAGCAGAAGGATAAGCAGGGGATATTCTTGGTGCAGGCAGAGAGAGAGAGTGGTGTCAATGGACAAGGTAGGTGAGCAGAGGAAGAAGTTGGCTTAAAATCCTGGATAAGAAAATACTGCTTGTGTCCTGAGAGATGGCCTCGTGAGATGAGGAGGAAGATTCACTGCTCATACTTACTGTCTTCTGAAATCTGCTGCTGCCAAAAGTCTTCTGACTTTTCTCATGTATGATTCCTAAACACTTCCCCTACCCATATTACCCCAATGCACATTGTGAATCTGTGCAAAGCTGTTTAGATGTGCAGAATCTCTACTGAGCAGAATCTCTACCAGTAAAAGATGAGCATGGATTAGAACTCAGTCAAAATATCACTGTGCAATTCTTGCTTTTAATACAGCCAAACTGACTTGATTTAGAGACAAGAGTTCTAGATCCTTATCTTTCAGGTGAGCGTGTTCCCCCTGGAACACAGTGATTCTGCAAAACATCTAGAGTTTGTGTTGGACAAGCAGCTCTATTGCTAGTGCAGTGCTGTAGCTGAAATGGTCATTTAAGTGATTTTTAGTACTGGGGTACCAGTCAGTGAATATGAAGTCCACTTTGGGTTTCCATGCTTCAAAATATAGAAAAGATTCATTGAAAAATCAAGGGAAAAAATACTGAAAAGAAAAAATACTGAAAAAATCAAGGAAAAAACTGCAGGCGATAGCCATAAATGTATTGAAGAAAAAATGTAGGCATCTGCTCAAATAAGTGATTAGTGAAAAGGAGCAGAACAGAAATTCTGTGATACAGTTTTTTTTTTCCTATGGGTAGAAAAACCTCTACAGCTGGGCTACGGCCCCCACAACTTTTTGAAGCTTTGAAGAGGCAGTGCTTTACACAAGACCCAGCCTTGGTTGATCTACAATGTGAATGGGGTACTGGGAATTAGTTAGGGATGAATAGAGAGTTTTTATGCACAATTTCCTTGTCTTATTTAATGTAGAAATTAGAAGTCATTTGGTTGTTGGCAGCAGATTGCAAAAAGGAAGACTGGTTAAAGAAGATGACTAAATTTTGAAAACCTGGCTTTATCCCTTGCCAATGTCAAAAGTCATGGGCACTAAATCAGTTTTTGTTCCTCTCCTGAAAAATGAGCAGAAATTCTGTGCACTCCTAGATAAAAACTAATCTTTTTCTACTGTACTTTTAATATGCCACATGCTAAAAACATAAACCAGGTTAAATATTAGAACGTCTGTTAATTTAACACGCAATTTTTATGTTTAATGCTTCGTATAGTTGGGCTTTAGCTCCCATCTTCAAAACAGAGTAACAGCTGTTCAAGTCAGCATTGTCAAAATGATTTCACTAATACTCTTGAATAATTCACGTTCTCTAATAAAAGTAACAAAGAGTAATGTAGAAGAAATTAATACATTTCTACTTAATAGAAGGATTGTGACAGAAAATCCTATGGTATGAAAATTTTAGGACACCATTTGGAATAAAAAATATTTAAAAACCTGAACAATAATCAATGAAACAAGAGCCTTGCAGAAAAAAAATAGTGTGCTATCATATAGCTAGAGACAGAATGCTAGTACATACAGAGAAGAAGAGCGAGAAATGAATTAAAATCACATCACAGAGTTGATGCTGCCATTTCTCGATTTCTGAATGCTTGATCATATTTTTTAATGTAGCTCGGAGGAGGGGTATTTATAATGTCTTTATTTGCTACGGTATTTCTCAGGTACAGTTTAAAATAGGATCCCTTTGTGCTGCGCATTGCTCAAGCATACACCGAGTGACATTCCTGGCTCCAAAGAGCTCATAGTCTAAACGGGCAAAATGGGCACAGACCAAACAGTGTGTGACACACAGTGAGCTAAATGAATTTGCCATGGAAATATTGTGACTTCTGTTGTTTTTTAAATGAAGGATGTCATTAGCAAGGTACTACCTGAATGAAAGACCAAGGAAAGGCGATTTAGGTAAACTGCAGTTGGTAGAGAAGGGAGATTAGATAGGGTAGGGGCTAAAGAAGAGAATAGGAGGAGTTGGAGCAGGCAACCGAAAAGCAGAGGGAAGAGTCCAGTCAAACCCTTCACATTGTCATACATAAAAGTACTTCACTTGAGACATATAAGCTGACATAGTTTAAAAGCACAGCTTTGAAATTCTCAGGAGCCTAGGTGTTAGTAGCAAGACTGGCTGAAGAGGGTGAATCAATTACTCTTACCTGTTTCATTTTACATTTTACACATGCTATGGAAGAATCTTTGACCCATTTTATACATCTGTCTGTTCAATGAAGCTTTGGCGGGATAGTATTGAAATCACTGATGATCTGGCAGAAAGCATGAAGAAGTGTTGTGTTATCTTTTGTATGCTGAAACCGTTGATAGTATCATAGCATTGCAGAGAGCTATATCCTGTGAAGTTCATGGAAAAACATTCTACTGGTAGCCACTGAGAAAGAAAAACACCTAGAATCTTCTGAAATCTGTAAACCTTTTCTCCCTGTAATGTACTGTGGAAAAAAGAAATCTTTCCTAGATGTTCTTTTGTATTATCATCAGTTATGGTGGCTGTGTTCTTTACATTCATTTTGAATCTGTGTTTCCTGTCATGAGCAGATTAAAAACAGAAGAGAGCAGAGTGAAAGTTTTCTATTGCAAACATCTGTGTCTGAAAAAGGATTGTATTTCCATGTCCTGGAACATCAAGGGGAAAAGCTTGCCCTCCCCAGACACACACCTTTGGTTTGCATCAATAAGGAGTTTATAGACAAGGTTGCTTTACTACAGTAAATAGAAAACCCAATTCTGCTATTATTTCCGGTGCTTAATCCAGCCTGGGTGTCTGAGGAGACCTTCGATCATTGTTCGCAGCAGAGAGCTATCTTATTCTAGATCTCAAAAATGCTTCACATATTTTTGGGTGTAACCTAAGCAGTGCTTTTAATGACTCCTGTCTTTTGTAACTGAAGCTCAGTTTTATATGCAAATACTGCTGTCTAGATAAGTGTTCTTAGAGACTGCCAGTAGAAATGGTGAATGGACATACTTACCCTCTGTGAGTTAAATTAAATCCACCAGCAGAAAAAATGGCTAAGTCAATGGACTTCACAAAGAAAAAAAGTAGTGCTGGCTTGTCATCCATATCTGTCTGGAAAAGGGGAGAAAATATAGTATAAGAAGCACTGGGGGCCAGATACACAGTACTTTCTTATATTTTCTGGTATTCTTACAGGAATTTAGCTTGGAAAGAAGGAAATTTATTGGTTTAGGTGCTACCCTGAGACCTTCATACCTGCTACATAAATGCCTCACAAATCTGGGAAATTGTTTATAAAATCATCATCTGAACTGGTTCTTGGGCATTAAAGAGACTTTTGCTGGTGTGCAATACTGATTTTTCCTTTCTGAAGTGGAAGCACATTTTCAAGTAATAGTCCAGGGATTAGAGTTTTACTTTGGGAAACATTGTTAGTGAGGATGGTCTTCTCTCTCCTAGTCATTTCCCCCATCTGCCAAACCTTCTTCAGGTATACCTGGCTGATGGTGACATCTCAATACCTGTGAATAGGAATTCACACAGTCTGAACCTCTGCTTTGTAATTCTGGTGGTTCAGTTTAGTAAGAGAATCTCAGCTGCCTTTTTACAATGACATCTCTCTTTCTCTATAGGATATATTACAGTGTGAACATTTGCCTATGACTTACCTGTCTGTCCAAGGTGCTCAGAAGAGATTCTGCAAGGAATAATGAAGTGTATCCCTCAACTTGCATACTGGAATAAGGATCTTAAAGATGTGAGAGTAGGGTACAGAGATACCTGCCTGCCTATTTCATCTTTAGATCAGTGGTCATTACACAGCAGACACTTTTGAAAAGTTATTTATGTAAAAACTATGGTTTATTTTTATATGTTGTTCCAGTTCCTAAAAATATGCCCTATTTACAATCTAAATTAAGTCTTACTTCACTTTCCAACATTCCAGTATCCTTATTACCTTTTAAGCTAAGCAAAATTTTGCTTCTCCTCTTGTTATCAGAGTGGGTTGTGTTATGTTGTTGTGGTGTTGGTTTTTTCATTCTCTTTAAGAAATGGCATGCACTGATACTTTTCAAAACCATCATGAAATAGGCTTTACACATTTGAAATTACAGTTGTGGCTCCTTCATCTTTTCAGTTTTTCAAGCTCTTCTGGTGAGGGCAAGCACCAAAATGTGCCACATACTATTGCAATTCTCAGTGCAGTTTGTCTGCTTCTACTCAACAAAAGAAGTGTTGCTAAAGAAGTTTGCAGGTGATACACAGATTGATAGAACAGTAAATAACCTTTATATAGCTGAGAAGTGTGAGCTGCAGTACTGCACTGAGAGTTCGGGTTCCTTCTATTTGATCTCTGTCTCTAAATTTCCAACTGTTGGTTTCCACAGTCCCCCAGCTTGTAAGAGTGACGCAGGGTTTTTATTTCCAGGTGTGTGACCTTCCCTAGTTACGTGTGTTCAGATACATGCTTGAATGAGTTCCCCTCCTACCAAACAACTCTGCTGTGTAGAACTGCCTCTTACTCAATCCTGTTTATCATTCCACCAAGCTGCCCATCATCTGCAGAGTTACTAGCAGTGCTTTCATGTTTTCTTCCATTCATCTTTTAAATACTAATTGCTAAAATGGGATCAGGGGCTTAACACCTCTTGATTCAACATCCATTGAATGCATAGTTCAATATTCACATCACTGATTATTTCACTGTTCATTAAAAAAAAATAAGACTGGCAGGAAATACCAAAATCAACACTTTACAGTAATGCAGATCTGGCACAGCTGAACGTGTTTCTAGATACCAGGAAGACTGAAGTACATAAAATGCAGATCTGCACTTTAGAGATAACTATCTCTAAAAAAGTCATTTCCATGTGCTAATGTAACATCAAATGACACTCCCAGAGAAAGAGTTTCAATGTTTTTTTCTTTTACCATTTATGCACAAGTTCACGGTATGAATAGGCTCTGAATACTGTGTTTCCATCTGGGGAACACAGAACACCTCTGTGTTTATGGGATACTTTAACTGGGTTTGCAGCTGCTTTGTTTCACCAGAGCAATGAAAGGCTGCTCAGACTCTAGCACTCTTTGCTTTTTGCATCCTTTGCCTTCTGCACTCCAAATGCCAATGCCTGCTGATTTGCAACCTCCTACCACTAGTTATTCTTTATACACAACCTCCTTGTTTGCATTCCCTTAGCCTGGCTTCATCAGGTGAACGTATGAAATCCCCCAGGCTGAGAGCATCAGATTGGTTGGGGGTGACAGCTCTGCCACCTGCTTTTCTTAGGCCAGCATCTCAGATAGCCAGGCTGACTGAGGGGTCGCATAGCCATGAGCTCTTGCTGGGCTCACCAAGCAGCATCTCTCCATGTCGCCAGCTCTTATGGCCTCTTGATGATGGTGACAGCAACTGCTCAGCTCTTCACAGCTGAGCCCTCTGCCTCAGCTCCTCGCCTTTTCTTCATCTCATGGCAGAAGTGACTCTGTCCCTTCGAGCAGCAAAAAATAGTTTGCTTACAAGCCTGGAGCCAAACATCTACATGTGTCTACTTCCCTCTCCATCACTTCTCCAGGGAGGGTGCTTTTGGTTTCCCGGAAAAGTGCGAAAAATGAGCACGCTGCCTTCAACCTCCCTCTCAGCTTGTCTGTGAAGAGGATCTGGCACAATAGGTGCTTTCCTCCCACGTGCTTCCTGTGAATGGCCATACTTGCTGAGCTTTTATTTTTTAACTAAAAGTTGTTCTGTTGTTTTTGTTTTTCCCCCATGCAGAATTGTTCCCTTTTGGACTGGCCACCATCATCCATTGTTCTCCATGAAACAGAAACTGCCGTTGCCCTCAGGGGAGATGGTGGCTGCCTATACTGTGAGGCATCATAAAATGCAGACCCCATTGGGAACAATGGGGAAAAGCCTTCTCAACGTGGCCACCAGCTGAGGCTTGCCACCACTCTTGGCCCATCCAGAGCACAGCCATGTTGAGGGGAGGTGGTGGTCTACTGAGCAGCCTTTGGGCCCTGCCTGAGGGGAAAACACGATTCCATGCAATAGGAAAAATACCCAGACAAAACCAGCTTAATTACAAGAAGCAAGTGAAATAAAGTCTTCATGCAAGGTTACAATGAATTCGTCTTATGTGGGAGCGGAGCTTTTAGCCATGTTTGTAGGGGAGACTGAAGTCCTTTTTTACTGCTCTCTCCCACTGATGTCTTGACTCCCCCTTAAGTACTAAGAGAACAAAAATCTTATTTGACAGTTTTAATAGGAAATGATTTTTGTCACAGAATAATAAGCACTTCATCTATGAAGATGTAATATTTTTCCACCCTCCTTTTTCACTGGGCAGCCTCCTGCCTCATATACTCTTGGGTCACTGCAGACTGTATTCTTTTTACCAAGACAGGAGACAGAGAGGTCTAATAATGGGTGGTCTGTGTGTTAAAATGGCTGATTTTTAATGTCTAAGCAAATTAATATATTCAAATACATCTTTGAAACTACCAGAAGATGTCTGGTAATGAAATCATGCGTATTGTATTTTTGAGAAGGGTGTACTGTAAAGAGAGTTAAGAATAATCTATGTAGCATGCCTGAGTTTGAAAATTCTAACTCAAGAGTCTTCAGGTGCCTCTAAAACATGCATTCAGTGATAGAAAATATTTCAAAGATGATGAAATTTGAGGGCATACATCATAATTTCGCACAAGTCGTGGTGTAAGAGGGTTGTGATTACTTTCCAAAGTGAGCATTGTCATTCAAGGAAATAAATGGAAAATAAATAAATGAAAAAAAAAAAGGAAATAAAGATCTTACTTAATAGGAGTCAAACTGTTCAAGCAATTAAAATCACAGTTAGCATGTTCACCCAAGTCAAACTGTAATCTGTTAAAATCCCATGTACATAAGTCTTCAGAGCTGCCATGGGCAGGGACACCTCCCACTAAACCATGTCACCCAAGGCTCTATCCAACCTGGCCTTGAACACCGCCAGGGATGGAGCATTCACAACTTCCCTGGGCAACCCAAAACCATATAATTATGCCTACGGCCATTTCAGTGGCTTTGTATTTAAATTGATAAAGTTGATCTTTAAAGATTCAGTTATGTGCTCTTTCTTCTCCAAAGTAACTACTTCGGAAGTAGCAGGTCATCTAGAGTGATGAAGCTGCATTCTCAAGTGTGACACTGAGCTGCTGGCATTACGCTCCTAATAATGTCTGGGAGCTGAGAGGCAGCTTTTTGGGTTTCTTATAATCCATAAATGCCACTCGGGGTACTAGGTGTGCTCGCTGACTTCCATGCTGCCAGAAGAAGGAACACCCCGTGTTTAGTAATAACAGAAACAATGGAGGCTACTGCCCAAAGTAAACACTGCATGCAGGGTTAGAGGATCGATTAGAGTGAATGAAACAGTGGAAAGCAGGATGAAATAGGCAGGGAGCAAACCCAAAAATCATGGTTCAAGAAATGAAGTGAATACACAATGGCCTTGAAAGCAAGCCAGGAGAATGAGCTTTTCGAGCAGAGCCTTGACTGCAAGCAGAACTGGGATCCTGAGCAAAGCAATGGGTTCTTGTTCAATCTTACTGTATTTCAAGAAGTGGGACTTTGTTTTGTAGTAAAGCAGGATTACTTCAAAGGAATACCTGGCTCTTGTAATCAATTTCTCATTCTAATGGAAACAGCCTGTGATGTCGTGCATATGGGCTGACTGCTCAGTCCGTGATGGAGTTAGACAATGCAGAGAGAGCAAACAATGAGGAAAAACAATGAGTGAGGAGGACAGAGGGAGGTTTTAGAAAAAGATATGGTAAAATGGAAGAAAAATCCCAATTTACAGGGCATTAATCTAAGGCACAGAGAGTTAGAAGAACGTAGTCAGGCTGTTTTCTTCCACATGATAGTCAGCTGGGAGATGCTGGTGGCTCTGGCAAAAACAATCACTAATGTGTACTTATGTTTGAATTGCTAATAAAGAAGAAGGCCCTGTCCCTCCTGCCCCATTGCTGTTTGAGAAAGGCAGCCCTCTCTGACCGGCAAGCAGGCACCACAGTGGAGGGTTAAAACATACGAAGCTGCTGCCCATTTGGAACACACTCCGTCTCCTTTCACATCTGCAGAGCATTTAGCTGCTTGCATCTGGTTGTGTTTGCGCAAATATAATTCCATATTCACTAATAATTCCCGAGGCTAAAGGCCCCTCTCCTGTAACCTTGTTAATATTCTCACAAGGCCTGGTGTGAACGCCTCACAGCACTTGGATTAGAATTCAGTCTGGTGGGTTTTTCTCCCCCACCCCGTCTCTTACTCTTTCTCTCTCTCGTACTTTTCTGGCCTCCAGTTTCCTGGCCACCCACATGACGAGACACTCTCCCTCCCGCTCTCTCCCCATTCTCAGTTTCAAGGAATTTCCTTTTGTCAAAGGCAAAGTGTGATTGACATATTTTCCCCCTCTTAAGTGCAGTCTTCTTAATACTTGATTTAACTATGTCCTTATGGGGCTCGTATAATCATTACCTAGGTGAGAAAGAGACCCCCTGCTCTCTCTCTACCATCTGATCTTGGGCTTCAAGTGCCAAACTGCTGACTACTTAGTGCTTTTTACATGGTTTTATTCCCTTCTTAAAAACGTTTTTATTAATTTGGTGGTGATGAGAGCTTCCAGATTTACAACACTGGAAGCTGAAGTCGTTTGTCCACAAAACAGGTACCACTGAAGCAGCAGAACTGCCGGCTCCCCTATCAATGTGCCTTGGGATCCCCTTTCAAAGCACCTCACCCCAGCCAGAAGGTCCTCTGGCCTTTCTGGGGAGAAGGCAATTCAATTGTGCTAAGTGCTAAGACTGATAAAAAAACTGAAGCAGAGCTCACCCTGACCATCAGTTGTCACAGGAGTTGGGCATATAAGAATTTTGCTCATTCACTTCTGCTCACTACTTTCTTTAGCACAAGGAACAGTGTTTTCCTGTTGTCCTGCAGCATATTTTCCATGCGAACTGCATATCATGGGCCCTGGCCAGCTGCCCACCCCAGGTAGAGACCAAGGTGTGCATGGTGGTGGGAGCAAGAGGCTGAAGAAGAGTGGCTGGGAGGACTGGGAAGGTGGATGGGCTGCTGCAAGGAGAAAGAGAGGAAGGCAAGTCCCCAAGCTGATAGCCTGAAGTCTTTAATGACCTTCTGTTTAATCGGCATTGGGCACCCTGCTGTGCTACTCTAGCTTTGTCCACATCATATATATTGGGCCAGGAAAGTAAAACTCTACATTATGATGGCTGTGGGTTGGCTGTAGGAATTCAGCTGAAGCGGTTGGTCAGACTGAGCCAAACGTTTTCAACACAAGGATTATTAACAAGCTTTTGACTAAATATTTGCAACATCTAAACACACCTTTTAATCAATATGAGAGTAAACCAGAGTTTTGTTTTCCATTTAACAGGAAGTCCTGGAAACTGTTACAGCCAACAGTATAGCCAACAATATAGCTAACAGTACCATAACTGATTGTTGTAGCCAACAATATAGCCAATAACCTAAAGAAATGTTTATGATTAAGTACGTTCAAAATTTAGGCCATGTTATTATAATACCTAGTTTTCAGTTCTATGTGAACTTTGCTGCATCTGAAATAGCTAGGGTGAAATTTGCCATGTCAGGGATTAATCTCTTTACCTTGCATCCTTCTTTTCCCCTTTCTTTGAAAAAGGGAGTTAAAAATAGTTGAGTTTTAAGAAAAAGAAAGTTAGGGAGACTTTATTCTAATGTATATGCTAAAAACCCCTGAAAGGGACACCGGTAAGAATTAGTATTCCCTACCTAATTTGGATGAAAGACTTGTCTTTTGATCAGCAGTTGGGGCGGAGGATCCCTCTGATGTCAGAAATGTATAACTTGCCTGTTTCCGTGCAAACTTTCCCACATTTACTCATGTTCTGAGCCTCAGAAAGTCCCACTTCGCACCAAGACATTAGAAATGTCTGTTCTCTGAAGGATTTCTGCCTGTTCACAAATCCAGTAGTGAATGGCAACCTTCTAACCCACTGCAGCAGTGGGTTGCATGGTGTGGCTTGTCGCAGAGCACAGCAGATCAACAGTGATGCTGCCTCCCATGTGGTTTCAGTGTTTGACTGACAGAGTATGGGAGAGAAGAAGAAAACTTGCTGACAAGATAAGACTGCAGAAGATAGGGAACTGGGACCAAAGTACTAGGAACAAAGACACTGGGACAAAGAGCTACTGGGGTCAATATCCTGAAGTTCTGGGCAACAGTGGGGGGCTTACAGGTAGGACTGGAAACATGACAGGGGAGAGGCATGGACCTCAGGTGTTTGTCTCAGGAAACTGAACAGGAATTTTCACCCATTTGAACTACAAAAATTAAATAGAAACACCCCCCCTCTCCCCCCAAAAATGAACGATTCAGGCTTTAGGGCAGAGTTTGGATGATGTGCAGTAGATATGACATGAATCACTTACTGAACGGTGAGTGTAAAAAAAGACCTCAAATGTACAGGATCTTCTCCAGAGATTCAATGGGAAACTGTTATGTATTTATGTAATTAAAGACAGTGAGATGGCTCATAGATAGGGCTGAAAAAAGGTCAGGCTTATTGCTGAGGATTCTTAACATCCATATGTTTGACTTTGCAACATTAATAGTTTCTTAACATAGCATTATTTATACAGTAATACCTGGGATAGCATATAGGCCAGGACCCATACTGCTGTAAAGTGAGTTAGATTCTGTATCTCATCAATGCCTCAAATTAAATTAACACTCTTTACCTTAGCTCTGGCTCCAAGGCACAAGGATTCAAAAGAAGGCTTTGCAAAGCCAGCTCCTGTGTATTGTGGAATGAAGTGGGAGCAAATGGTAATGATATAAAAGAAATCCATTCATTTTTGTCTTCCTTTCTTCACACAAACATGTGCAGCTGTGCCCCATATCTGCTGAAAATAGTCATCAACACAATATGGCAATGAATATTTTCAACCATTCTTTTAAGAAAGCTTTTATCTTTTTTTTTGGCCTCACAATGTCTCCAGGCAATCTATCTCCATTGTCAGGGCCTTGCTTAGGGAAGTATTGTTTCAAGAAGCACAGCCCAGAACTCTTTTTCTGGTATGTGCCAGGGAAGGAGTTAACTTGTAGATGGCTTCAGCAGCTTGTCAGATCCCAGTCCTCAGCCTGTCCATTGACATCAAGTACCTGTGAAGCCCATGGCAAAGGATGCCTCACCTCCTTGACTGGCCACAACAAATATGAAAGGGCAGTTTACTAGCAAATTGATAAACAAACATTTTTGTCCTTTCATCCCCCCAAGCAAATAGCAAGCATGAGGGGTGCTGGGCCATTTGTTATTAAATCAGTAGTTGAACAACTACACTGGGAACATTGACTGATAGCGAGGACAAACAGCTCTATTAAGATGCAGAATAAGGTAGCAAAAGAATCCCAAACCAAAACACTTTCAGCTAGGAACAGGGGAAGACTGGGATACGGCAACTGGTGTTTCTGTTCAGACACAAGTGATTCTTTACTATGAGGGTGGTGAGGCACTGGCACAGGTTTCCCAGAGAAGCTGTGGCTGCCCCATCCCTGGGAATATTCAAGGCCAGGCTGGACGAGGCTTGGAGCACCCTGGTCTAGTGGAAGGTGTCCTTGCCCGTGACAAGGATTTGGAATTGGATGAGCTTTAAGGTCCCTTCCAACTAAACCATTCTGTGATTCTATGAGGACTTCCCTTCTGCATCCAATTTTGAGCTGCCTGCAGACATGTAAGGTGCTGATTTGGGCTGAGATGTCAGACCAAGAGCCTCCTTTAGGCTTTCCAGAGGCAGCTCCTGTTCCCATGGGTGCTTTGGACAGAGAATAGCATTGTTCTGGGAGCTGCAGTTGCACTGAGAGAATTTATACACAATGACAAATCCCTCCTGTCCTGACCCTTCCTGACTCCTGGACAGGGGTATCTGTAAAGAGCCATTTATTCTGCAGTGAAGGGGTAATCTCATAATAACCAGGGAGTTCCTCCAAGTTCCTGGGAGTACCGGGTGAATGTTGCAAGTGCTGCTGGCTGAAACGCTGCAAACACAAATACAATGGAAGCTCTGAAGAAGGCAGAGCAGCTCAGCACCCACAGTCCATGTTTATTTTCTCCAGAGATGAAGGGGGGACTGCAGGTCAGCAGGAATTGTGCATTCTGACTGGTATTTATTGACTCAGAAGTCCTTGCTGACAGACAGACAGACAGACAGGCAGGGAAGGGTTCCATTACAGTGACGTCGTTTCTTTCCTTCTTCACCCCTGAGGCTTTTGCTGCTGACACTCTTTACACATTGCTGTGGCTTCTCCAGCTGGTGCTGGGGCAAATGGCAGCTGCCTTTCACCTCGCTGATGCTGGAAGCCTGGGTGTCCCTAGGGAACGTGACTGTCAGGCTTTCAGTGACATGCTGCAGCACATCTATCAGAGATGTAACAACAACAGAGAGCTTCATGTTAAGCCTTCCCTCTGAGACCTGGGTTAAGACTGGAGGTCTGGGTCAGATGCTGAAGGTGAACTCTGGGTGGCTACTGGGGGTCAGTGTACAGGGTCTGTGTGAAAAGGAAATGTATCCCTGCACTGTGCTCAGCCCCGTTTCTACCTTCTATTCCCTGATGCAGTCACTGCTAATTAGTCTTTGATTTCCCTACTCAAATATTGTGCTTTAGGAGAGATTTGAGTCCTTTCTGTGAGTGATGCTATGACACTCTGAGCAGCCTCTGTTCAAGCCAGGGCTCATGACTTCAATACTTTTGATTTCTAATATGGTTCTTTTTGGATTTAGAATCACAGAATCATGGAATGATTTGGGTTGGAAGGGAACATAAAGCTTATCCAGTTCCTGCCACAGGTAGGGACACCTTCCACTAGACCAGGTTGCTCAAGGCTAGATGCTTATGTCTGTTGCTGGCTGTACAGTCACCTATGCTTTTAGCCACATAGGGTAGCCTTTCTTAATGAGCCCTCACTGGCAATGCAAGGTACTGTATCTTTTATCCTTTGTCAGAACAGAGAAGCAAAATGTCCATGTTTAAATAGGATAAATTCTTTCTCTTGTCCCCACACCTCTCCACTGTTTTTTAAGATGAATTATCTCACTTTGAGTCCAATAAACCAAAGGTGGCAATTTCTAAAGGGTGCAGCAGGCTGGGGTACAGGATATCTGGAATGTTTGCAGCAAAGCAGTATCAGATGGATCATATCATAGGTTCTTTACTCACTTTAAAAACATCATGTTTGCAGCATGGGTAAATGAATCACTTGCTTAGTGAAAGTTACATTAGGGATGAGAAGAAGTGCAATATGAAGGTGACTTTTTAGATTCAGCCTTTATGAATATGCCATCTCTGAGAATACAAATGTATATGAATGAGAACCCAAGCGTCAGATAATTCAGTGCACTTCTTGATTGCCAGCGCAAGATTCCGTGCGGCAGTGCATGTTTTATTTTAACAGTCTTAAATGATGAGGTATCTTCCACATTTGGATTCGGGCTGTTTTTTTAGTAATGTGATTCATGCAGCGAGGCGTGGCTGCAACACTTTCTGTTCTGCGACAGAATGCTTCTTACATCACCTATCGTATATGGAATTCTTTTCAGGCTCTCCCTCATTAAAAACGGATGCTTAGATCTCCTGCCTCTCTAATGTACAGGCGCAGATCTAGGCATATTTTCACTTTGAAAAGATTTCCTCTCCTTTTCATTAATGACAGCTGTACAGTTGCCTAAGGACTGAGGAGATTTCCCTCTACAGTGCTGGATGTTTACTGTCTTGGTCATCTCTTTGTGGACAGCCACAATGGTTTTGTTCCCCTGGTGAAGTCCTTTAAGCATAACCTGTTTTCCCTAATGTGGCTTTCCCAGTAAATAGGAATAAAGAGGATGAGGGGTTCAGTATGTGTACAGATGCCAGTGATGGGATGGTATTACAAGGGAGGGAGTAACTTAACCATTGAGTCTTTCCTGAGGGCTGACTTACACAACGGGGATTCCCCAAGCTAATTCCTGTTACAATAAGAGCACATACATAGAAACAAAGCAAACCTTATTTTAAAAGCAAACTTGATGTTTACCAGTCTGTTACATGATTGGCTCACTGTACCTTTCTTTTCTCAATCTTTAATCCACTACTTTTCTCAGCTTTTCCCATGCGGTCCATTGTCCTTATATCAGTAGATGCACAGTACAAGGGGTGTTCTTATTAGATTGGAATAGGTTCCCTGCCACTGAAATGTACTGTGCATGGGCCAGATTCCTGTGTGAGAACATCTTGGACATGACAACCATGCACAGGGAAGATGCTGACATCAAAGAGTGAAGGTTACCCATTTAACAGGAGCAGGCAGAGATGCAAACATGTCCTGGATTTTGAGGTGAAACATTTTTGATCCTGTGCAAATGTCTTTAAATCAGTTACGTTTGATCTCTAACTCAGATCCTATTTAATCCCTTCGAAGGACACTCCATTGTGTTTTCTTTCTTCTATCCTGTCTCGGTCAAAGTGCCACCATAGCTCATTCAGCCACCATGTCAACCTTTGATCATAATTTTGCTCAGCACTTCTTCAGAGCCTGTGATTGTGTGTCTGTTTGTGCTAGCTGTATTCTAGAAACAGCTGCTTTTGCTGTTTATTCACCTTTACCTGTAGCTAGATCTTAATTTCTCCTTTCAAACCTCAGTAAACTGCACTCAGCTTAGCTATCTCTGTTGCTGCAGGAGAAACAGACTGTAGTTTTGCCATCTACCAGTGAATCCTCACCGATGAAGAATGCTGACCACAGAGACAACCTACCCATGTGATTTTCCGCAGTCACTATGAGACAGTAATATGAGGTATTATGATATGTATACAATGTGATGCACCTAACTGATTCTCCACATAAATATATACTCACAATTTTGTAGTTTTATAAGTTTAGATACCTTAACTGATCCTGGATATCCACAGATACTGGATGCTATGTATGTACAGAAAGAAACTAAGGTTTAGTTATAACTGGAAACTAAGTAAATTTTCCCTGGTGGGATCAAGTTTGTCTTTCAATGATGCCAGAGCACTCTTGTATATATTAACACACATTAGCTAAGCATATTAGCTATATTTCAACAAATTGAAATGGAACCAGACAGTAGCTGGTTTCCTTTGGGCTTGCACATACTTGTTATGTATTTAGGTCCTGCTCTGGACAAACAGAGCTCAGTGCAGTAACATATTTCTTTTTGCTAGCTTTGTACTTCACCTGATGGATTCTGGAGGACCATGAGCTTCCTTTCTTTAAGACATTTCAAGAATGGCCAAACTGTCTCTTGAAAAATAAATATTTCCTGACACTTGGTAAGTCCAGTCCATTTCTTCCCATACTCTTCTGAAGGTCCTCAAGGCATATGTATGGAGATTATAGGCTTTGTGGGTTGTTCTCATGCACAGTGCCACCAAGTAATCTATGCAGTCCCCATTACCAAAGAGACATGTAAGTGACATGATGGCATGTGATAGGACACATCAGGACATGATGCATATCTGGGAACTTAACACAAAGACTCAAACTGACCTCAGCAGAAAGGGGTGAGTCAGTGCTTTCCCAGGGCATAATGCACTCCAGCCATACCTTGTGCCTCCTTCAGCACATTGCCCGTGCCCTTGTGCCAGATTCTTCAAGCAGGCAGGATGGCCCAGGTATCCTCTGAGTCGTAGGGATTTCTGGATCGTTAGTTCTGCCACTCTTCCAGTGCTGGTACAGAGGCCACAGTGCAACACAGACTTAGTTTTTGTACATGGATTCCCCCCACTTTAAGCTATGCTGGTTCAGCACAATCAGCACAAAAAAAATTAGTAGGAGTTAAAAGATACTTTTCTAAATAAAAGGAAAAAAACCCTCAATCCTTAAGAGATGCATCTGAGTTGAAGATAGAAATACAGATATGAAGAATGAAGAAATAATGTTGCAGCCTGCTCATTTTATTGAGCGTTAGTGCATTTTGACATACATGGGGATAGGGGAAAAAAATTGTTAATTAAATCTTGTTATCTAAAATAAGTAAGGCTGCACCCACCTAATGCTGGACAGAAATGCAGTTTTTGTCACAGGATCTTGAGCATGCGTGTTTAAATTGGAAAAACCAAAGCTTTTAGGCTCAGGTTTTGCAACATAGTTCAGTTGCATTATAAATTGGGAATGATGAAATCTGAAGTGGCAGATGATTGTTATTGATGCTTTTCTTTAAAGGCTTTACTGTGTACCCTTTATTCTAGCTTTCCTTTTGTGTGTATCTTGTGTGTCCCTACTTTATTTCCATGTCTGTCATCTGAACCTAACATGCCTGCTATTAACATGCAGTGTTAGTACTATAGACTCAATTTTCAGCAGGGCAGCACAAAACCGAAAGCAGATGCCTTTGGCTTCCACTGGAATTCGGCACCTCTGAAAATCAGGCACTCATGTTTTTCAGTTGAAGGAGCAGATCCCTTTCTAGAAAATAACGCTTTGCATTTACAATTGAAAGAACATCCAATCTCGGTAGGTTTTCAAGTACCGTGTGTGCTGCGCGGTGTTTGCACAGCAGTCTGGCAGCCATTGCTAGGGAGCATTAAGCAACAAGATCTTGTAGTGAACAGTGGAATGATTTTTTATTTAGAGATTACATAACTCTAACAAAATGGAAACCAGCCCCTGCGCTTCACTGCAGCCCAGAACTTTCTCTTCCCAGATGGAGGATGACCTTTAATTGTGTCAGTTCCACCCCACATCCTCAGAAAACAAGGGCAGCTGCTTCACACATGAAGGGAAGCAGGGACTGAAGCAGCCATGTTGATCAAGGATAGATCATGACTGAGGTAACTTTACAATAGCTGCATGAATGAGACCCCATCCGTCAGTCACCTCTGTGAGAGTCTCCAGGCAAAAATAATTGATCTTAAATGTCACAAATGGACCAGCTCCCACCTGGCTCTGTCCCTTTAGTGGCCGCTGTGGTAGCAATAGTGACACATACAGAAAAGCTGCCTTGGGTCACGGTTAACCCATGGGGGATCACTCAGGGTGTGATGCTAGCAGTGCAAAGAGGGACACTGCACTGGAGATGCTCACTTAGCAGCAGTGGTATGGCAGGATTGGTGGAGAGCTGATGGTGCCCATGGGGTCAGTCTGCTGAAGGAGGAATTGCCATGTTGACTTCTTGCAACTGGGACTCCTGGCAAAGACAGAGAGAATAGAAACCCACTGATACTTCTGCCATGAGTTAATCAGTACTCCCATACATGCTCTATTGATAATTGTCCTAAAAACTCCAACACCACTTGTGATCCTCTATCTTTCACTCCTTTTCTTCCAGCCACTCTCCTAAATCTGCAGGTTTTTGAATCTCTTTCCCTGTTCCTTTAATGTCTTCATGGTGCTGAGGGGGTGGGTAGGCAGGAGGTGCTGGGACCCCTTCTGTGGAGCAGCTGTGGTTGCTTCCTGAGGATGTGTGAGAGTTGGGAGAGATTGCGAGGCATGACTTTTTGCTGTATGCTGAAAGGCTTTCTCCATCAACCTGAAGAAGGACCTGAGAAGTGGTGAAAAGGTATAGAGTTGTCATCCCCAAAACAAAAGCGATTGCACAGTTGGGAATTAACTGGGCAGTGTCTGGGTCCTCTGATGAACTGAGACAATTCCATTACCCACAACTTGCCGTAAATCAGCAAGTCCTCTGCTCTGAAATAAGCATTCAGTGTTTGAGCTGCTATTCCTTAAAGTTCGCGGCTCTCGATCAGAGAAATGACTTCAGTGGTTGGCATGGAGTCACAGCAGTAAAGACGTTATCAACTCTCTTGACAAAGTTGTCACTGAATGCAGTCACATGCTAAAATACAGTTTGAAAATAGGAATTCACTTTGACTGTTTATGTTAACTTTCTGTGAACAGTCAAGCGGATTACTTTTATTGACAAGAAAATCTGTAAAAAGTCAATGTCAGAGGTACATATGTGTGCATTTAAGTAAACTAGTTTTAAGTTCTCATGCATAGGCATTCAGTTTTGAAGTGCTTACACATTCCCCCAGCCAAAGGAATGGAAACAATACAATGTGATTTATCTGACCAATCAAACCTAACCCAGACAGCTGCAGCGCAGGCTCTCCTGCTGGCTGCTGTTTCCTTGTGGCAGAAGAAGAGAGCAGACGCCTTGGATGACTGTATTTCTGTTGTGAGCTGGTCACTTGGCTCTTCTTGCTGATGACTCAGAAGCTAGAAAAAGCACAACCTGCCTCGAAGGGTCCAACGTGAAAAGCACAGGAGGCCACTAAACCTGGAGCTCACTGAGCAGCTGCCTGTTGGTGGTATTCACCAAATAGGCCTTTGGTTTCTGTGTTTAGATATGAATATGTTGATAGGCAGCAATGTGCATGTTGTACTGAATATGAAATCCACCCCCCCTCCCAATTGAGTCAAAATCATTAAAAGGAGTGTTGACAAGTTCTAGGCAACAAGTAGCATATTAGGACAAAATGGTGCAAAATCTGCCGACACTTGGTGTCACAGTGTTGTTCTCATGTAACATGGGGACACATGACATCCTCACTGAAATAACAGCTTCAAGCTATACCTGGGTAAAGCTCCTGTGTGAAGATTCCTGTGAAAATTCAGAAATGAAATACAGAGACCTCATTAAAAAGACAAAAAACACCACTAAGAGCCAACACCTAGATCACACAACGATATGCCAGAATGGCAGCAAAGTTGCTGCCAAGCCTGAAGATGTCTAAATTCCCCACAGGGCTATACCCTTGCCAGCAAAGCTCTGTGTGATCTTGAAGGTCTGCTGCCGAGTGCTTAAATCTTGACTGTATTAGATAGCACAGCATGTAACCTGAAAAACCTCAAGAAGAAAATCAGTGTGGTGTGAGTGGGAATTCCCTCGCGCACCCTTCAGGTTTCTGTGATACAAGGAAAATCCATGCCTGGAATTCAGGTAGCTTGTCCTGCCACCTCCTGTGCTGGTGATCCCACCTGGCAGCGCAGGTTAGTTCATAGCTCCCTTGCCACCTCTTACTTGTCTTTCATGGAATCACAGAATGGTTGGGTTGGAAGGGACACCTTCCACTAGAGCAGGTTGCTCCAAGCCCTGACCAGCCTGGCTTTGAACACTGCCAGGGATGGGGCAGCCACAGTTTCTCTTAAGCAACCTGTGCCAGTGCCTCACTGCCCTCACAGGGAAGAACTGTATCTAATCCTTGTATCTAATCTAGATCTGTCAGTTTAAAGCCATTTCCCCTTGTCCTGTCACTAAATGCCCTTGTAAAAAGTCCCTCTCCAGATTTCTTGTAGGCCATGGATGTTTCCTTCACCTTCCTGTATTCCAGGGAGTGTCTGCAGAGGATTCAGGAGAAAACGTAACCTGAGAATAGATCTTCAGTATTTTCAAGGGGCACATCCAGGTGTGGATTTGGAACAAAATTGGTCCTCAAGTCGTATACTTAATCAGCTCTGGTAGCGTGACCTGCTTGCTGTCTAAAGTGTCTTTTCAAACAAAGATCTACCTTTAAAACCAAACAATTTAGAAATGGTAAAAAGTGTGTTTTTCCCCTCTTTAAACCAGACATCAGACCCAGATCACCGTGAATGCGGTGATTTTCGGTCTGTCACTCCACCCTCCTCCGGTTTCAGCAAAACCCGAGTGCAGCCCGACGAGCCCGTGGTGGGAAGAGATCATTCCCCGGGGCACAGCTGCGTGTGTAAGCCCCCGCACGGGGATCGGGTCCCGTTTGCTCCCGGCCGCCCCCTGGTGGCGCGATGCGGCCCGGCCTGGCCCTGTCGCGACGGTGATTGCGGGCGGGCGGGCGGCTGTGTCCTCACGGGGAGCTTCTGGTGGCAGCGGCGGACATGTGCAGCGCACGTTTGGTTTGTATCTTGTTCGGGGCGGGCGTGTGAGCGGCACGGTGGATCCCACACGTTTTCTCAATCTGGACCCCAAGCAGGTAGGATTGACAGCTGGAGAAAACCATCTATTCCAAGCGCTAAATAGGTTATCCGCCATCCGTAAGAAAGAAAAGCAGTGAGCTTTAGAACCGTGCCTCCCAGCCATGCCCTTGGTTTTGACTTTGCCACTGGCAAGGCTGAGTGCCTGACCCCTGCTAACGTGCGGTGCCTTTAATAAGGAGAGGGAGGGAAGTAATTTTATACTCAGCGTGTGAGTGATTCATGTTCTCAGAGGGGATAAAAATGTTATTAGAAAATTCTCCTGCCAAATGTGTGGCAAACGAAACCAATTTATTAATGCTGTGGAGGCAATGTGTGAAATTGGGATAAGAGGTGAGGTGCGGTCTCACCCCTGTGCTTACCGTGGCAGAATGCGCTGCGAGACAAAGGGCTCCTGTCCTCAGGGGATGCTGCTGTTGTGACCACAAGCACTAGCAGCAAGCAAAACGTTTCAGCTCAGATGCACTTCAAAGTGTTGTTGGGGGTTGGGGTGAGAGATATAGAGTCTGAAAGAGCAGATCCTGATCATGAGCCATCAAACTGCTGCTTGAAACCTGTATAACATTGTCAGGACACCTCTGAAAATGCTTTTATTCTTTCCATAGTTCAAGGCTTCCTCTTCATTTAGGGTTATTATTTACTCTATTATGTGTTAAGCAGTCTCAGTGTGCTCTGTGTTGAACAAGACACAAAACAAAACCAGTCCCAGACCCCAGAATACTCCCAGTTTGAAACAAGGTCCATGCAAGTAAAGCATGGTTTTGGAACCAAACAAGAGGTCCAGACATGGCCCATGCTTTTATACTAATGTATTTTACATACGATATTGGTGAAGGTGACCATATGTTCCTGAAGTACCTACAAAGCAGGTGCTGTCCCATTGAGAAAAGCAAGGTGAAAGAAGTTTATATTGAAGTGACTCCTGAAAGGTCAAGAGTCATTTGCCTGGTGCCCTAAAATGAAGAAGTCTGTCTCCATCCCATTAACTTTTGCTTTCCTGACAATGCTGTGTTTGCTGCAACTGAGTAAGACTCAGTTGGAGCATGAAACAGCATGAATGGAGAATTAAGCAGGATGAGCAAGTCTCAGCTCTGTATCTTTAAACCTCATATGCAAATAGCATCATCTGCTTGTTTTCAGCACCTGGAAGACATCAGCATCCGGGCAAAGAACGGTCAGGCAGAGCATGTCAGGATAGAGGAAATCTGAGGGGGAATTTCCGCCTTGAAAATCTCATCCTCTCCAGAACAGGATGTGTGCTTCATCAAATGGTATCTGACTTCAAATTATCATGAAAGTAGACATGCTCAGTTCTTCTGGATTCCTTTCTCTTCCTGAACAGCCTCCAAAACACATACTAATAACTCCATTTCTTAGTTGCAGGTATCTAGAAACATGGGCCTTGTTCAATCAGACCTTGATTTCACTGTGGCGATCATCATTTCCAAGGTGTTTTGTTGCCTTATTCTATACTCAGAAACAAGGCTGAGGATTGTTCTGATAAATTTCTGGGGAGCTATAACCCTCCTATTAGCTCGGTTGGCCCATCCAAGTCCAATCTTTCCACTCACCTTTCATTCAAGAAAGCACTTCTCATATTATCTCCAGACTGGCAGTAAGGCAGAAGAGGTGAAGTCAAGCTTTGAGCAAAGAAGATAAATGTATTCACAATATTCCCAAACAAGAAATGTGAAAACTGTCTCTTGTTCTTTCATGAGGAATCATAGAATCATAGAATGGTTTGGGTTGGAAAGGGCTAGGGATCATTTTAAGATCATCCAGTTCCACACCTTGCCATGGGCAGGGATGCCTCACACTAGGCCATGTCACCCAAGGGTCCAACCTGGCCTTGAATGCTGCCAGGGATGGAGCATTCATCACTTCCTTGGGCAAACTGTGCCAGTGTTGATGAAAGATTATAAGGAATACTATTTAGCTACTATAGTCAAGCACACACACAGTATGAATGAATGCATATCTTTTTCATTAACTTCATGGACTTAATGGACTTGACGTCTAAATAAAGTTGGGCAGATTTATCTGGTCTCAAAACTATGGTGTATTTTTTTTCTTCTAATTATGGTTGGTTTTTGTTGTTGTTGCTGTTTTTTATTTTTTTTTCTTTTCAGTCTAGTTTCTATTAATGAACCTTGTACTGGTAATTTTATTCAGATATGGGATTTTTTCAAGCTTCCCTCACCTGCCATTGTACCACTTTCTACCTGCCATTGAACCAGCAAACTAATTCCACCAGATCTTAACATTATTTGTATTTTGTCTATAGCAGGGATAAATGAATCAATTTCTAACATAATATTATCATTTATTAGAGTAAGTCAGAGAGCACAGCAGCTCAGCTACAGCTGAGTGATCCAGAAGCTGAATTAATTGTTGGGGTTAGTAGAAAGTGCCCACAGTCATCTGTCAGGCAGGTTTCTCCTTCTAGCTGTGTTTATGCTTGGAATCAAAAGGTGAAGTTTGCACAATCAGTGTCCCAGTCCCTGTACTCCACATTGTCAGATTGCAGCATTCACCTTTCTTGCCATTGCACACAAATCCTTTGAAGAGTGCGGTAACTGTAGCTGATTGTCAGAATGTAATATTCTTAAGTAGAGTCCAAGGTATCTAACATGTAAAAAGCCATAAATAAATAAAGGGTACCATTGATTAACAGAAAAAAACTATTCAAACTCTCTCTATATGTCAAAGTTCCCAGCTTCATGAGAGTCGTGTCATACTCCTAATCCAAGTGCCACTGTGTTTTCGCCTTCACAAGATAGTCATTGTTGCAAGTTTCTGGTTCCCATGTCTCTGAACTTTGTGGATGAGCTTCTACATACTCTACATTTTAGGAACATCTTTGAGAGTCAAAGCTCAATTCCAGCATTTGTCCACCTTCTTTATGGCGGTGACCTTAGAAATACCTGGCTGTGGGCTCCTTCAGGTGTTACAGCCAAGGAAAACTCTTAGGCACTTATTACACTTTGAAATACATCCAAGTATATGCTTGCCTGGACAATGGATGTACTTAGTATTTTCTGACTGATCAGCCATTTCTGTATATTCTTTGAGCCCTTCAACAACATAAAGAACCCAGTACATTTGATCGATGAACTTTCTCGAAGGGTCTTCGAAGCAGGTAGAATCTGTAGACAACCTAGGCAAAGGATACTGGTTCCTAGGTTAAGGCAAGATGGACACATGGAACTGCATCTCAGAAGATAAAATCTGAGATGAATAGGCTGTTCAAACCATTCTCCAACAACCTGTTAGCCATATTCCCACCGTATTTTTTCTGCTCTCTTGCTAACATGAAACTATCAGTACAATCCATTCAGCCATCAAGGAAGCCAGGAAATTTTCCCTGTTGGTAGAGGAAGAAAAGTCTTCTTTGTGGCATCCCTGGAAAGCACTGTGTTACATCTCATGAGATCTAAGAATTTACAGTCTGTTGCTAGTTCTGGAAATGCATTCCCTCAATAGAATCACAGAATTAGAATGGGTTGGGTTGGAAAGGACCTTAAGAACATCCAGTTCCAACCCCCTGCCATGGGCAGGGACACTTCACACTAAACCATGTCACCCAAGGCCTTGTCCAACCTGGCCTTGAACACTGCCAGGGATGGAGCATTTACCACTTCTCTGGACGACCTGTGCCAGCACCTCACCACCCTCACAATAACGAGCTTCTTCCTTATATCTAACCTGAACTTCCCCTATTTGGTTTAAACCCATTACCGCTTGTCCTATTACTACAGTCCCTGATGAAGAGTCCCTCTCTGGCATCCGTGTAGGCCACCTTCAGGTACTGGAAGAATAAAAGCTGTTGTTTTCTCAGTTCCAGTTTGCAGACCTATTATATGAATTGGCTAACGCGCTGCTAAAGTCTATCACGAGTGAATGATTACAGACGACTATAGTCTGAATAGGAGTAAAGACAATAGAAGACAAATAATTTAATGAATTCTGCAATAAGGGAACATGATTGGTATCTTGTAGTAGTTTAATTTTGGTGTCTAATAATGACACCAAAGAACTGAGGCTCTTCCACTAATAGGCTTCAAAAGTGGCTTCTTGAATGAATTCTCTGGGGTTAGTGAAGAGCTTAAGCTTACCTTGCCATCTCCCCATCAGCAAGGAAGCACTGATAAGGGGGTCTCCTCAACAGTTAGTCATTGTTATGATGAGTATCTGGAGTTAGTATCTCTGAAATATTGTCACTTGTGTCAGCTCTAGGTGAAACTGGCTAACCTGTTCAAGCAACACTGTAAGAATGAAAAGAATAGAAAGGAAATTATAAGCAAGCTAACATCAGAATCTTCCATCTTCCTCTGCAACAGCCCAATTGTCCTTGTAAGCCTTGCTTCCTCAGGCAGCAGTTTTAGTTCAACCTCTGAGCGGCAAAAGCACCCAACAGTCTTTTCTGCCACAGTTTGATAATTCACTGATGAAAAGGACAAATAACCAGTTTCTGATGTCACCTGTGCTGGTGTGGCAATCCTCTGGAGCTCTGCTGAAGTCACTGGAGTTACTCTGTATTTGCACTGGTATGAGCAGATCAAAACATAGCCTCATTTGAAACTTCCTTTTTAGGGAAGCATAAGAATTTCCATTTTGTATTACAATACTGAATTGGGAGTTGTTTATTATTATACTGTTATTATCCTATGGCCTAAGTGTTAGTGGGAAGAGTCATTTCTCAATGTGATTTTGTATTTCCTGGATCTTTGGATGTCTCAGCCACGGTGCTTTAGCCAATAACAGTGCAGATGTGACTGAGCTGTAACAGCCTGATGGTATTGCTTTACCACATAAACTGTGATTTTCAGTTGTGTAGCCTATCGTTTGCATTTGTTGTTGTTTGCAGCTGTGTGACAGCAGAGCTCTTCACAGTGTGCCAGAACTGTTTTCATCTTGGACGTTAACATTTTCACAACAGGACTGGGTGATTTTCGCTGGAGCTAGTTTGCTTTCGTAGGTACATGCATTCATGTACATACCCTATTGTGCCTTCTCCACTGTTCTGCAAGTCCATTTAATGCTGATCTTTGAATCACAGAATAGTTTGGGTTGGAAGGGACCTCCAAAGGTCACCTAGCGATCACCTAGCATTGTGTTTTGAAAGAAGCTGAAGGAATTATGAAGACAGGCTGAGAAAGCTGGGGCTGTTCAGCCTGGAGAAGAGAAGGCTGCGTGGAGACCTCATAGCAGCCTTCCAGTAACTGAAGGAGGCCTATAGGGATGCTGGGGAGGGACTCTTCATTAGGGACTGTAGTGATAGGACAAGGGGTAACGGGTTAAAACTTAAACAGGGGAAGTTCAGGTTAGATATAAGGAAGAAGTTCTTTACAGTAAGGGTGGTGAGGCACTGGAATGGGCTGCCCAAGGATTTGTGAATGGTCCATCCCTGACGGTGTTCAAGGCCAGGCTGGACGGGGCCTTGGGTGAGATGGTTTAGTGTGAGGTGTCCCTGCCCATGGCAGGGGGGTTGGAACTTGATGATCTTAAGGTCCTTTCCAGCCCTCACTATTCTATGATTCTATGACTCTATAATTAGATTTTACATGGGTAAAACTGAAACCAACGATTTTGATCAGGGAAATGTGTCTGCAACAAAGAGTCCTTTGCACTGTTAGATTAATATAAATACAACTCTTAGTGACTGCCATCTCTCCTAGCACTGGACTGGATGACATTGGAATTGATATGCTACAACTGAGTGGAAGGAAAGAATGCAAGATAATAGGAATAACATGTTGCTGTCTTGGTAGGATGCTGAGCATTGTAAATCAGTGTGGACTTCAGCCAGAAACAGTCTTCAGCCCCTGCTGAGAGTGTCAGCAGCACAGAGTTCCCCAAGTTTATGTCCCTTTGCACAAAAGTTGTGCAAATTTGAGCCCTTCCTCTCTGGTTCAATAAATTCTGAAATAGAGAAATCTTGATTCTCCATTTCTGGAACTGCTGATTTAAATCTCTGGGGATTTGGTTGGGGTATTTTTGGGGTTTTGGTTTTTTCTTGTTGTTTTTTTTTTTCCCCGTGTATGTTTCCTCTTAAAATGTCTTCAGTTGGATGAAATAAAATTGTTTTTCTACAGTGTATTGGCAGAAACAGTAGAACATCAGTCATAGAATCCCAAGGTATTTTCAGCCACTGCTAAAAGCATGTTCAGATACGCTGAAAATGGACAGTAAGAGCTGATGCTGGACTTAACAACAGCTAGTAACACACTGTCTTCAGATGAAATGCATCACCCTACATAAGGTTAAATAAGGTATTTAGAAGGCAGTTTCTTTATGTTTTTGCTTCTGTTTTGAAAGAGCATGCCCTTTGTGGTGAACTCTTCGGGTGAAATTCCACAGTCCCCATCTGGAGTGTCAATAGAAGTGGAAATCCTTAGGTGGTGAAAAGTGCTGTATCTGTAGCTGGCAAAAAGTCAGGTGAATAAACATAATTTCCATGACAAACATAACCCATAGTCAATGAATATCATGACTGAGCAGAATGTGGTCAATTTATGTGATACCATACTGGGATCTCTCCTAGACTCCTTCTTACCTGTTAGGTTTCTTCCTTTTAGGTTCATGTCCAGTTTCCCTCTCTTTCAGGATGTAAATGTTACAGCCTGCAGAATCCTTGTTTAGCTGTCACACAAAAGATGTTCCTGAGATTGTAGGAGGTGCAACTTAAATATATGGTCTGAAAAAGAACTGGCTTGATCTATTAAATCCCATAGGTAGTGAGCTGTCAAAGTGTTCTTATTGTGCAGTTCTGCATGAGGCTGACACAGCATACCTACCCCTACTCTGCTGGAATAAAGTAGTTTTTTTCCCCTATTTTGAGTTAATGGAATCCTATGCTCTAGTAGGACAAAGAAAGAGTGTAGCCCTGGTGTGATGAAGTCTCTTGGTTGGGAAGCAGTAACTCAGAAAGGAAAGTCCAGCTTGTGAATGACTGTACGACCTTTTGGTGCAGTGCTATGGCTGAGTGACCCCAGTGAGTGATGGCTGGGTAGTCGCTGAGTGTATAAACAGACAACACTGGATAAAGAGATCAGATTTCCTCTGCAAACAGCACTGGTGATATGTATCTGACACTAGATGTGTGCCCGGTTCTGCTGTCTACACTTCAAAAAGGTGATGAAAAAATGGCAAGGGTTTAGAAACAATTGCAAATATGACTGCAAAGGGAGTCTTCATAATGAGAGAGCAGCTCAAGTGGAAGTTAGGTGAAAGCTCAATGGTGGTGGTAGGTAACTGTGTGGACAGGAGATTTTGATCAAACAGCTTAGGCGAAGGCACAAATGACAGAGACTGAGAGTTTACGTATTGAGAGATAGACAAATCCACACTGAAAATCAAGTTCAGACAGTTATCACGGGGCCAAAGAATTGCCTGAAAAAACTCATCAGCAAATGCAGCGTATTTTTCATTACTAGAAGTGACCAGGTAAATTTACGTTATGGCTGTCTGTGTGCCCAGGAGACGTTCTCCAGCTTAGCAAGAGGTTTTCAGGTTTTATAGAAGATTTCCGTGCCTCTTACCGCACTGGAAGTCAAGATAACCTCACAGTTTTTTCCTGTAGCCATAAAATCTATGTGCCTACCTGCTTATCTGCTTGTTTAGCATGTGGGATTGCTTATTCTTCTTTGGGGGGGGGGGGGGAGTTGAGCACAATCCTGAAAGCTGAGACATTTTTCTACTAAGAATCTACAGGAAGAGTGAATTAAAGTCACTGGGCTCACTATTCAGATTCTCGCCATAAACAAAGAAGCTTGCCTATGCTGATTTCAGTTTTGTTCTTGCCTGAAAACGGCGCATTTGGCAAATAACTGGGATCTTGCTGCTGCTGCTGCTTGTGTCTTCACCTCACTCCTCAGTTTCTTCGGGCCAACTGCAGCTGTTGTGTGGGTGCTGAGCAGCTCGGAAAATAATTATTTGGAACTCAACAGAGTATTGTGTGTGAGCAATGAATTTATTGCCAAGAATATGCATAAAATAAATTACTGCCATGAGCTGTTTAGAAATCCTTACTCTTTTTTTTAGCTATGGCATCTCCTTATGCAGCTTGGCCACTGCTGGCAGGCTGGAGCTCTGGCAGGGACTGGGTGTACCTGGGCAGGAGACTGTGACTTGGAATGTGACAGCAGGAGGCTGAAAGAGGGAATCAAAGGGGCTGGCTGAAAGGCTGAAGCTAGGTTTTGCTCTGGTGTGGGGCCAAGGTGATTTGTGAGGCAGGCAGCTGTGAACAACAGGATGAGGAGAGAAGGACCAAGGTGAGAAAGAAGTAGGACAGAGATGCATAGTAGGATGGCTTAAAAGGACCAAATTGGAAGGAAGTGTCTTCATTCATTTACAGGATCTGGGTTGAGAAGTGAGAATCATGAATTCCTGCTTTAATCACTTCCCTGCGAATAATACTGTGAGAGGGCTTACTCTCTATCAGGTGTTTGACAACACATTTTAGAGCATGTTGGTTGAATCTCTTGCTCCTGTTGATGAAGCATACATGTGCCAGTAGTGTGCCACGCTTTTGTGGTTCTAGGTTTTCAGTGTGAAGGTGAAACTTTGAAAGAAAAGATGTCATATGGTTTTGTAATTAATGGTAGAACCATAGTGTGCATCCACACTATGTAGGCAGCATAAAAGAAGGCACACTAATTATTTCTGACCTCACATTATCTGTCATTGCAATGGCTACTTGTTTTTTAGTAGTGTTTTTATAACAACATCTTTCAGTTTGTTGGCTAGTATGGTTCAGCTTGGCAGATAACCCGAGTCTCTAATCTAGTAGGTGGTGACTGCTTTCTGCAAGACTTCTGCCTGAGCATGCTGGTGTTGCAACTCAGCCTCTGCTGAAATCCTCAGTCTGCCTTCATTTTCTCATACTCTTATCATTCTCTTTCTATGGCTTCCCTGAATCCCATCTGTCCAAACCAACGCATGCCGAATTCTGCTGCCCATCTGTTCGCCTACACAGAGAAGCGTGACCACATCCCCACAGCCTCAACCAATTTCATTCACTTCCTGCTGTCTTTGGATTCCAGATAAAGCTTTTTTTTTTAAGAAACCTTCCCCTAATCTGTCCACTTACTGATGCTGGTGTGTGTGCTTTTATTTAGAAGGAGGCTTTATCACAATTGGCTGTGTTGCCCTCCTAAAAATGACTGTGTAAGTTTGTGAATTGAGACCATGGGAAGGGCATGCATTTCTTTGTGTCTGTTCCCATTATGCATTCGGTCCTGGTGTCTCCACATTTCAGTTATCGCCTGGTTTCATCAGGAAGTTCTTGCATCAAGAATTTGCATTTGTCCATTTCTATGTTAGCAGTAGCATCAAATGCCCCACTCATCAATATGTCCCTGTTATGCTTGATGTTATATGAACACATGAAAATACAGCCTCTTCCCCAAATTGCTTGCAATATGCTAGCACGACATGCCTCATATCCCTGCAGCAAGCAGCTCTCATTTTATTCCCTGGTATAGATGCCTTCAAAATCAACATAATCTGGAGGCAATGGATGATTTTACCTAGGCCATCAAACCTGTGTTTGTTGCTGATAACTATGGTTCACTATTCAAGCATACCCAGGCAAAATGGTCTGGATTCAGAAGCCTTTGTATCCCAGCTCTTACTTTTCCGTACACATTATTCTATAACATAAGTCCCTGATCTATGGACATTTGTTTTATAGCCCTATGTAAAGTACCATGTGTTTTACAGAACAGAACAATAGTGACAGCCACATATTCAGTCAATGTGGTTTGGGATTTCGATGTCTTTCCTCCCTCTCTTTGTTTCTCTTCTTTAGGTCACTGTATTGATTTCAGAACTGGCATATCTCAGCAAGTTACATGTAATGGGTCTCTGCTTTACCTGGGAGCTCCTGGAGTCCTGTGCCAAGAGTCTGTCACAAATTAAAGACACGCAGTTTATAGAGAAGATAAACCCAGCAAAGTGGTAAAATTTAGCTTCTTTTTTTGCAGTCACAACATCCAAGCAATGAGTAAACCCACCAGAATACCTGTCTGGCAACATACACCACTGTTGTGCCGATCTGTAAGCCAAAGTTGGACAGTGAAAGCAGGACACCATTGCCTGGGAAACCAAATAAATAGAAGCACACAGCCATCCATCACTGCCATCTGGAAAAGATTGGGCTGAACGTCTTCCTGTCAGGATCTGCTACAGTATTTATTTGTATAGCTGAGCTTTGACTTTGGGGATTTCAGCAAAATATTCCTGTCAGCAGTGATCCAAAGGGAAGATCTGGGCCTGATTGTCAGCCTGGTGTTAATTCCTCTGGTCAATTTTGCAAAATTATAATTGTAACTAATAGTTGCATTTCTTTTTTTCACATGTAGAGACTTCACATGTGTGGAAACAACATGCAAGAGATGATCTCATTTTGGCATTATGTGCACGTGTTACCAAAGCACCGTGAATGATCATGAGTTGGTGACATGTACAGGTGTAAATGATTCATGATGGATGAGTTTGCTCCTCCAGTGTGTGTCTAAACCTGGTAAGAAGAAACAAGTTTTTTGCTTAACACAAATAGTTTACTGGTTCTCCTAACATCAGAAGATAAATAAAAGCTGAAAGATGAAGTTATTTTAAACATTCAAAATGGGAACATCTGAATGTACTAATGTGCAAGGAGCTTGTGAATCAGATATAAGTAGTTCTGAGGTTAAGGCTGAGCTAATGGATGTATATTGCAATGCAACAAACCAACCTTGAAATTTAATAAAGAGATACTTAAAACTGAAGGACAGCATGAGGCGTACAAGATACACAGAACAGATGAGGGTAAAGAAGCACTTTTTGGTTGCAACACTGCAATGAAACATACATTCAGGTATTTAAGTGGGGACACAAGAATAGGAAACAATGTAAACGTGCATTTGCTTCTAACCACCAAGGCAGAAGACAGTAAGAATAAAATGTTCTCAGACCAGCAAATGCCACAAAATGCCAAGTTTAGGGAGGAGCATAAACTTTATGTATGCTAATAAGTGTCAGAAATTCCCTTTAGTCAAAGAAGGACTAAACAGTTTCCTAAACTGAACGGGAAAAGTAAGTTTATTGTTCAGAAGGGAGGGTGTCTAGTCAGTGAAGACACTGTCTGGTATCTGTTTTGCCATCTGAGAGAGCCAGAGAGGATGGGAGAGGCAGAGAGTAGTTTGGCACCAGGATTCAGGAGGTTCTGCTGAGAGAGGACATGGAGCAAATTACTGAATTCACCAATGGAGTGAAGAAGTAAAAGAAAGTTAAAAAAAAAAAAGTAACAAAAAAAATAGAGGGGATAAAAGAAGATTAGAAAATATAGGACCAAACCCTCAATCCAATGTTCATCGGATTTAATTTAGTTAAGTTAGCTCCATTTGACTTCCATGGGAATTTATAGGAATAAAACCACAGTAAAGCAGAACTGGGGCATTGCAATTTTGATTCTAACAGATGAAAGAACAAGCACTGAAAAAAACTGGGTTCCTCAGTGGAAGAGTAATGGCAGCCATGTGCCTATGTATTGTCCTTTTCTGAATGGACGTAGTGAGCCTGACAGTAAATTAGTTCTTCCCATCAGTGTCTTCAATTTTACACCCTCGTGCTACTGTTAAATGTGTGAGAGCAGGGAAATCCAGAGCTTTTACGCAGATGGCCTTGCCTTCAGTATATCCCTGAGGATTCCTGTGCTCTGGGAGAAGAACCATTTTCCTTCCTGGGACAGCTGTGTCCTTCTCACAGCCCTCCTAAAAAGAACCATGAAGACATCCTCACAGAGTTTGCCTTTCCCCCGAGCCTTCTCTTGCAGACCCATTGTAATTCCATCACAAAGAGCTAGCATTCCTTCATGCAAAAAACATTTTCAGAGAACAAAAAGCAGGCAGCATATGTAATGAGGGGATGTTCTGAGACAGGAGGTTTGAAACGCAACTGATCTGTAAATGAAAATGTTGGGATAAAGAACGTCAAAGCAAGACCTGGTAATGTTGGGATAAAAACGGTCAAAGGGAGAGGAGAAGATTGGCAAAGGAAGAAGAATGGGTTAATGCCTAACCTAGATTCTTTAATTTTTCAAAGGGACAGGAAGGAAGAAGGACAAACCACTCAGGGAACATTAGCTGTTGAACTAGGTCTCAAAGTATAGCCCTTGGAAGGGTGGTTTCAGGTAATGGGCAACTTTTAATGTAATTTTTTATTTCTTGCATTATGGATGGCATTTTCTAGACGGGAAATGAAAACGCAGTGTGCTTATTCCGTGGGACGAAAGGCAGAGATTTAATGAGCACATTCCGAGAAAGAACCAGTAAGAGCCATGAACAGAATTCAGGAGTCAACACTCTTTAGTGGGCAAAGCTGAAGTGAACATATCTGAGAGTAAGAGCCACCATTAAGGTAAAAAAAAACTCTTGCTGCAGAAGACCTTGGTCTGGTCAAAACAAAGTGCTGATGATTTGCAGGAGACTGATTTGTAATAGATTTGATCCAGAGTACATGCAGACAAGGATTTTCCTAACCTTCCAGCTCTGTGCTAAAACTGTCATTCTTTCCAGCTGAGTGACAGTGTGTGCTGCCACAGTTTGCAAGAGCAATAATACATAGATGAAGAAATGAATTAAGTAATAAACGAAGGTGGAATTATACGCTTCCAGGCGTAAAAGGCATATAATTTCCATATTATTTTACAGGAATTGTTATGAAACCACCAGACTTGAAAGCAATGGCATGAGAGCAGTAGATGAAATTTCCCCAGTGACTGGCTTGCTTTCCGTGGAGATGGGACTTTGGCATTCTATGAATAAAATGTAGAAACTCTTGTCTTTATTGAAGCTTAACAGAACAACAACAAATGAAAGCAAGTAGGAGAATGGAAAATGAGAAGAAATAACATTAAAAATTCCCACAGCTGCTGGACTATGGCTTTATGTTGTTGGGATAATAACTCAGGGACTTTTATCTATTGTGGTGATACATGTGCTACCAATGCTTAGATATTTAGATGGATGGATGTTACAGAAATGCTAAAAACATCACACCTGCTTTCTATATTCACTGTCCTTCTTACTGGGAGGACTCAGTCTAAAGATGTCAGACAGCACTGCATCTGCATTCCTTGGATATACTCCATCGGAGGAGGCAGCAGGTTTATTTCTCCTTAGCTCTCTGGAGATATCATGATGCACAGTTATAACTTTGTGGTTGTATTGTTAGCATGTCCCTCCTCACTTCAGCTCTTGTCTCTTCCTGGGCAATGATGCCTTCTTTGACTGTTTTACTGGCATGTAGTAGCTAGCTCACAGTGTCCTGCAACACAGAACGCATCATTAGGTCTTCTGAGTGCAGATGTCTTTTCATTTTGTTATATTATAGTCTGTCTCAGATTTGGAAAAGGGGAGCATTGGGATTGTCCTAAAATCTGACTGAACTCCCACTGTGCCTTTTCACCTCTTTTCATGCTGCTAATTCGTAATATTTACCTGTGTGTCTTGTGATAGATAACACTTTATTTGCTTTGCAGAAGGGATTGTGTATCTCATCCTTTGCCCATAAAAGCAGAGTGGTTTATTTTTTACAAGTCTATAGAAAGACAATAAAAATATTAAAATCTATTATTTTTAAGTATATTTCATGACTTTTAAGTGAGTCACATAATTTTCTTGCATTTGAGTCTCTGAACTCTGTGTTTGGCAATGCTTTAGTGTGAAACTAAAGGGTAAATTTTGCTGTTGGTTCCTAGAGGTGCAAAACTATACTATGTAGTGCTCAGATCAGTTGACTTGAGCTCTGCTAACAAACATAATTTCATTTTATTTCTCTAAGCTGCCTCCAAATATGCTGTATGCATTGGTTCTACGAGGGAGGGATTTCTGTCATTTTAGAAGAAAGATACACAGGAAGTCTCTGGTGAAAAGCAAGGGGGAAAAAAAGAAAGTTGCTGCTTGAACACAGGCTAGATTTTGCTTTGATGGAGCCGCAAAGAATTTGAGCACATATGAAGAACGTCTTCTGAAAGTTTTTAGAACCTAAGTAAGGCGTACCTCACCCCTTCAAGCATTAACGCAGAGCAAGCCCTCATGTCCCATTTGGTACATTAGTGCATCAAGCACCTTCAATTTATGACTCTGATATGTCTCAGATACCTTCTGTTCAATTATCTCCTTCAAACTAGGCAGCTGTCCTTATTCTAGGACATCTTTAAATACAGGAAGACGAGAAAGGCAGAAGACAAAAACTACAGCTTCTATCATTCTACTGACAATGATTTTAAAGTGATAGAAAATGAAGGGGGAAGCAGGAGGCTGAGTGAAAGCAAATGTAGACCCCATCATCAAAAAGAGGAGCAAGATTGATGCTAGTGAATGCTGTGGCTGTCTCAGATGGCATGCAGGCTACCAGCTGGACTGTTAGCTGTGGTACACATACATTGGTTGTTTTAAAACAAATATTTGTGATAACTTCTTGCAAACATTTTTCTCATTTCTTGAGTCATACTCCATGAACTGGGGCTTCTAGGCCAGGAATTGTTTAAGAGTCAGGAGTAGAGCTGGTAGATATTTTTTACCTGAAAACAATTTTTTGGATGAAAAATGGCCTCTTTTGTGAAACCCTCTGTATTTAATGAAAAACAGAAAGCAAATATGTTCTTCGACTCAAAGTTAAGAGTAAATATCATCCCAAGGCAGTGTGAGCTCCACATGAAGGGGGAAATCAAAGAGTAGGAAAGCACACACACTCCCTAGAGCTTCTTTCACTCAGAACCTGTCATTTCCTCCATAGGGGTGCTTAATTTAAACTGGTACAGGATGCGAATCTTGAATACAGAGGGCAAAAACAGTTACAGGATGAAGACCAGAGCTGTTGAATGCCTTATCGGAGAACATCAGCTAAGGGCTGAACATAGTTGTCTTCAGATCTAGCGAACATGGCCTACCTGTTTGAATGACTTGCCCATCCAATGATACCTTCTAGGTACTTTTTGTCTCAGTGTTATTCATAGTCTTCCAGTGATTCTGGAATGTTTATGGTCTGACATGGGCTCCCAAACACAGTGAGCTGTGACTGAAGCATTTTGCTATATATAAATATACTATAATAAATATAATAAATGATAATATAATAAATAGAATTACGTTCAGGTTGTCATAGTTTCTTGATGTGCTTAGTCTCTATTTAGATCTAGTAGTAAACTATATTCTTCTCTATCATTTAAGTATTTGTGTAGTAAATAGTTTCGGAGTCATATGTCATTGAACCTCTCTGTGTGTAAGCATCTGTGAGCTCTCCATGACTGAATTTAATCCCCAACATCATGCTGTGTAGGGGGTGTCAGCCTTGCATTGTACAAAGGAGTTTGTTTATTTACTAGCTTGGTGCTTTGTTTCTTAAAAACATAGTATAAGAGAGACTAATACTGTGATTGATTGCATTTCACTGATGTGCTCTTATAAGCTGACACCTTAGTTACATTACTTGTCAAGGTGAAGCATTTCAGACAGTCCCCAGAGGCGCAGATACACTGAACAGGACCTCTGGAGACTTTGGAGTTTTCCTAGGGGAAGCTTATCCTAGAAACGGTCCCTTTTCAGAGGAGCAATGAACTGAGGCCATGGATCACCTAGGAATTTAGCTGGCAGCTCTGACAGCTGTGAAATTGTCCTATCAGCAGTGTCATCGAAGGGAGTGCCACGCAGAACCTGAAAGGGAGCTAAATGACTAGGTATTCCCTATTAATTTCCTCATACTTGCTCCTGAACTGGGTCATTTCTTCCTTAATGTTGCATCGTGTTGGAATAAACTTTGTACTTTTCCCTTAAAACAGGGTCAGACATCACTGGGAGCTCTGTGCGAAGGAGAAGTTAACGTGAGGAGCATGCGCTCCCTTAGAGGCTGTCCTACACCCACTGCAGGTGTAGGATTCCTCACTGTTCTGCTGGAATGTTCTCCACTGAATTGCAAGGAAAAAGACATGCTGTGTTTGGGAAGGGAAGTCTCCCTTGCTGAGCAGTATCCACAGCTCCTTGACAAGCAATAGGAGTCTTAGAAAAGGGTTAGTAACTTGCCACAAACTTAATTTTCACTTGACTTCTAGTCTAATTGCACCTCTGATGTCCAAGGTTGTTTCACCTGCATCAAGGTGATTGTTAGACAGCCACTGGATGCATAGGGCTTTATAATGGATATGCTAAGACACATCTCTGCTTGTGCTTCATGGTAAGTTTAGTTCAATATAGATTGAGGGTCACACTCTTTATTTTTAATTTCCTTCTATTTATGCTGACATTTTGGAAAAAAAAATGCATTTTGTTGATTTATAATTTTTTTTGGAAGAGAGATTCTTATACAATGCCACTTCTGGTAAATGCAAATAAAAAGGAGCATACACACAATTGTGGGGTTTGATATTTTTGACCAACATTCCTTAGTAGTTCTTTTTTGTAACGTTTCCTTCCACACTGTGAGATATTGACCTCTTACTCCCAGACCTGAGGAAAGACATTCTGAGTTTTAGGGCTTTACCAAGAATCAGTGGAACCCTGAGGAGTCAAGGATGCTGCTGAGCCTCAGCCTGTCTGAAGTGTGGATGAGCCCTCAACCTCAGATGGAAGAAGGAACATTTGCAACTAAATGACAAAGCTCACTGGTAGCAGCCGAATGGGAATAGTTGCTGAAGCTGCAAATTGATTTTGTTTTCAGTTCAAAGCCTCTCCGATTTGCCCATCACCATCAGAAATTCTCACCTATGGGACTCACATTTTCCAGTCTGACCACTGGCCAGGTGTTTTAAGATGTGTGAGCAAAAGGGAAGTAGTAATTCCTGAGCATGAGGAGCAGTGCAAAGCCCATGCTTGCTGACTCTAGAAAGAGCAACGGAACTGCTCTAGTGATCATACAGCTGCAGACAGAGACTTCCAGTTAGCAGAGAAAACTTCTTGCCCAAAGGCAAAAGTTTGTGAGTGTCCTGATGAAAATTGGTTTGCTTTTGTCTGAATAAGAAGCACTCAGAAATCACACTTGATTTGGGCTCAGCTCATTTTAAACAGCTCTTGTGGTACTTCTAATAACAAACACCCACTGGAGCCTTTACTGTGTTCATTGTGTTTTCTATATATAAATTATTCTCATGAACTGTTTGGCATATGCAGTAGTGGAGGGCACTGTGCATGTGTATTTGAAGTAGGGGAAATAATACGGCAGAAGTAGGCAGATTTCATTGGTGCTGTAGCACTATAAGCACTGTTGTAATAATTGCTTTGGCATTCTTGAGGATCAAAATGCCATGGAAATACAAGTTATAATGTAGTTATATAAAATTAGAGCAGCAGTAAAAATGAGAGTGGGCTAGCGGCAGGAGAGGGTACATGAGAAAACAATTCCTAAAGTGAAACACGGATTAAAGGTTCATTTAAGCAGGTTGCTATGTAACTCTGGACTGACCACAAGCATGTTAAGGCAGCATTCAGCTCCTCTGTAAAACATTTGCTGGTCCACAGGAAGAGTTTGTTGCATTAAGTAATTTATGGGGTGCTAAGAAGTTCCTTAAGCTATTATTAAAAACATACAAAATCTTCCCTGGTTAGGACTCTAGTAACTCAGACTTCTAACTAAGCAGAACTGATAGGGCAGGCCTTTTGATGTTTAATGAGTTCTGAAGCAGATGTGAGATGTGATAGACAGGGGAGCTGGAGTGATTTAGTGCTCATGGAACAAAATGATGAGATCCCCTCCTGAAAAAGAAAATGTAGCTAAAAAGGACAGGGTTTTTTTCTTACCCCCCCCCCCCCAACCCTTCCTTCTCGGTGCATGTGTTTCTGATTTCCTCACCCCGTGCCTCTCAGTGCTGGCTCGTTTCCATTTAAACACACACAGAACACTGAAAACTAATTAGCCCTGGATGCAGCCACAGGAAGTTCGCCTGCCAAGTCCCCTTTCCCCCACAATTCCTCAACTTTCTCAGCTTGCCTCAGGCCAAGGGCCTTGCACTGGGCCTCTCTGTGTAGGTTGCCAGGTCTAATTTTACAATTTCCCTTCACCTTATCAAGTGTGCCCCAGGCCCAACAAGGGGGAAAGGATCAGAGCCAATGTTGTGTTGTGGGCCTTTCTCCCCCACACCCAGTCCCCACCCACCTCTTTTCTTTTCTGCATCAATTTTGGGAGTCTTGGTCGTATCTAGTTTCAGTGTTGACTTGTTAATCTGACCTTTGCTAATGCTTTTTAAAGGAACCAAAGAGAACTTCACCATCTTGTAAAACTTGAAAGTCCCTCCTCTCCAAGACTTTGCTTCAAGGTTAACAAATTTTCCCGAGAGCCAGAAGACTGCAGGTGTCAACCATTTTCAGGCATCTCATTTCAAAGCAGAGCCCACCACAATCCCAATGTGAGAAGCCAGAGACTGATTAGAAGAAAGCAGCATGCTGGATGCCAGCCTGCAGTGGGTGCAACCATGGCATGTGAAGCTCAAGTGGGAAATACCAGCATGGCTGCAAAGTTATGGAGGTCTAGAAGCATACTGGGGTTTTCCTCTTGACTGTTGCTGTATGACACTTAGCAAAAGTCACTTCAGCTCTTTTGACATCCCTTTCTAAGCCTGATGATACAGGACATACCTCTACAGAGAGTATTTTGAGCTTTGTCATTAAAGTACATGACAGCTGTTATCAAATCTCAGCACAAAGGGGTGAAGAAGGAAAAACATCAGGCAACTGAACTCCCTTCTTCCTTCTTCTGTGGTAGACATAAATGGGAACTGATGGCCTTGTTGGACTGTTGCCCATCCAGTCTAGTGTCCAGATCCCACGTGATCTAGACCAAAGTCGTTAGAAGATCTGAAGAGGCTTGAGGATCCTGTGGTACGGTGGGTGAGAAAAGGGAAGAGGCTTAATTTGACCTTGTTGTCCAGTGACATTGAGATTTCCAGGAGTTAGGAAGTGCCATAAGCCCTCAAATACAAAACGTTTGCTATTGTTGCCTGTGACAACTATGAATGTTCTCGAAAACCACATTAAATATCCGGTCCTTTTTTATTGCTGTTAGGTTTTGGGCTGTGCCAGTTTCCCGGAGGAATGAGTTCCACAGTGTAATTGCATGCTGTGTGAACAGCGGCCTTTTTCCACGGCTGTGCTCAGTGCGATCTGGAGAAACTCATGCTGCATCTGGTGGTGCTGCACCTGCCCTGTAGACAGAGAACTCCAGCTTGGTTTGGTGGGAGAAGGGGGTCATCTGGGAACCAGCTCTACATTAACTCAGTTTGGAAATAACCTGAAGGGCAATATTAAATACAGTGCTAGGAAGGGCTGCTGTAGGAAAGGAATAAGATCCTATTTTTGTTTCATTCCTCCCGGATGCAAGACCTAAGAAAAAGTTTGAGTTTTGTAGTGAAGTTACATTTTAAACACATTTACCATCTTACCTTTGATTTTTACTGTGAGGGTGCTGAGGCGCTGGCACAGGTCACCCAGAGAAGTGGTAAATGCTCCATCCCTGGCAGCGTTCAAGGCCAGGTTGGACAGAGCCTTGGGTGACATGGTCTAGTGTGAGGCATCCCTGCCCATGGCAGGGGGTTGGAACTGGATGATCTTAAGGTCCTTTCCAACCCAAACCATTCTATGATTCTGTGAGTCTATGATTCTATGATTCCACTTGCAAGAAAATAGCCTCTTAGTTTTTTGATCTTTGCCTGAGTGTCATAACTGTAAGATTATCACATTGCTATTGGTTGCTCTGAAGACATCTGTGAATCCCAGTGAGAACTAAACTGCAAGACGCGTGCATCTTAATGGAACAAGATGAGGACCAAGACAGTTTTTATGCAAACATCCATATTTTTTAGCAGGAACAGAGCAATGCAGAAAATGGTGTGTTTGATAAAAAAAGATTTCTGACTCTTGTTTTAAAGTTTTCTGGGAGATATTACCAGATGAGTGACCTACAGTTCTGAAACCACGGCACACATGTTGTGTCTATGCACTGAGAGTGCATGCCACTAGTTCAGCTCACTTCTCAGAACTCTTCCCTTGTCCCAAAGAGCAAAAGGTGGAAAACGAAAGTCTAACATAAGAAGTTGTCCTCTTGTCATACCTGTGAAGTCAAAGAAGAGCTGATGTTTTACTAGAGTCCTATGAGCCAATGTGTCTGGTCTTGGACCTATGACATGTATGTGATTGCAAGGAGAGCTAGCTAAAAGAATTTCCATCCAAGCTTTACTTTGTAAGAAAACAACAGGAGAGTTTTAAGATGTTCACATGTTTGTCTTAAAACCTAACCCCCGAATGTTAGAGTGCTATTTCTGAGTCCTTTGGGGCAATGATTTGTCAGTTGGTCAAAAATGTGTGTGTTTTTCTGGTTTGTTTTTTTTTTTCTCTCTCAGTTCTAGGCTTTTAAAAAGGAGATGTTGGAAATACTATGCTCTCCCAGCACAGACTTAATGAGGCAGGCCTAAGACAGCAGCAGTCCTGACTTCAAACTCCAAGTCACCGGATGCGTCTGTTGCTACGTCGTTACTTAAAGCCTCAGCAGCATGGTGGGGTAAGCTCAAATCTGTGAAATGTGGCTTGTCTTTCTGTACCTACAGATACTGGTTTATATCCAGACAACTGGAAGAGCACAGAATGTTATTCTGGCACCTCCCTGCCTAGTAAGAGGGTACAACTGGGTATGTCCATATCTCAGTCTTCGCTTTGCTAATTCTTGGGTCCCTGAAGCCTGCTTCAGGGGGAAGAACACCTTTGTTTTCTGTATTTGCTCCTTAAATAACCAATTATACCCTTAAGAAACTAGCCTAATCCCAGTTCTAAGTGTGGCATATTCTTTGCTGGAGAAGGGAATAAATAGATCAGAATTCATAAGATCCTGTTCAAAATCAAGATTTAATACAAATAACTACAGCAAGAACATTTTTTTGTCACAATTAGCCTTCTACTACTAATCATCCATTTTGATGCATTTATATTCATTTCTAAGAGGGTCTTATGTGAGGCTTGTCTGACATGCTAAAATGCTTAATTTTGGTTTCTCCCGTCAAGTCTCTTTTAGAAATGTTCACATTTCTAAAGTTATTCTTGTGAAAGTCTCTGTCCACTTGTGATGCAAGTGGAGCCATTGGTGATGCCTGAGTATGGTGCACAGCTACAACCGAGTGCTCATGGCTGGGTTTGAGGGGTCAGGATTACTGTATCTGGGTGTCATGACAGAAAGATCACATTTTGAACTGTGTGAGGAGCTGGTCTCTCACCACTGAATTTGTGATCATCAGTAATCTCCCTCCTGTTAAACAGGCCTGATTACACAAGATCTTAATGAACTTTCTTCAGGATCCTCCTTATTTAAAACAGAAGAGGGTTATCTGTGAAGCCCTTTCTTAGGAAAATGCATTTGTGCATTATATACACAGAGACTTAGCAGAATGAAATTTCTGTTACACTTTGCTGTGAAAAAAACAGTACTTGGGAATGTTCTAGATCAGGATTCCAAGCTTAATGCAATACCCTCACCTGCTGCTGTTGTGTCTCGGAAGATAAATGGATCAGGAGGAAATGACAGCCAAGTTAGACTGTGATCCCCAGTGCTCTGTCCATTACTTTTGGTGATGTCTTCAGGCTATAGCCCTTAGATTGTAGTTGCTGAGTATGATTTTGGCATTTACAGCTAGCAGCCTTCTCAACTTTGACTCGCATGCCTTATCCCGTTCCTTTCCTCCGCTCCATTTCTGTGCTATCTCCTCTAAGTGTCCTCAGGCTTTGATCTGCATTCTATTTCATGTATACCCTACTCTTCTAATACAGGGAAAGGCAAAATTCGTATTCCCCAAACATATCAAGTCTCCCAAAGAAGACCAAGCAAATGAGGTAATAATGAGCATAAACCACTTTCAAATTACTGCAGTTTGATGTATATTCTTTTTTTTCACCCTCTTGTTTTATTTATACACTAGAGCTGGTTGAGAAGTGTTTAATTTTGCTTTATTTGGGCATTTTCCCAGGGAATTCAGATTCTTTCAGAAAAAAAACAGCATGCCCCCAGAAATGAAGATTTGCAAGGTAAATGCACTCATTTACATGGTTTACTTGATGCCTCTCTTCTCCCTAGTCATCAGACTTTTGTCTCACACAGCATCTCTCCCACCATCAGTCTTTCCTGGTGCACCATTGTGGCGGAGCATGCAGAATTTACTTGGGGCATCCTACTAGAGAGGCACAGTGACATGAGTTACCCAAACAACAACTCTTCATAGATGCAAGCTAAGATTTCTCAATAGAAACGTCATTAATGCTGCTGGTACTGCTCTGCAGTACTGACTATGAGGCTGCTTAGGCAGCTTTTCTGATCAATCTGCCCTCTGTTTGGAGCACTATAAGGCAAAGATATCCTATAGGCAGCTTTGTGGCAAAGGAGTTAGGGGAAATGACACTGAAGTTATATTCAATATGTTTTGAAAAGGGCTAATGGTTCTGATACCTGTTATCCAGTGGGCATTTTACGTAAATGAATACTTGGTACACTTCTGGTGATTATCAGTCACAAACAGTTGCATGGGGCAGAATATGGAAGATGGGAACCAGCGAGAGGGAAATATTTAAGCTGCTATATGAAAAGCAAATAAATAAAAATAATATTGCTTGTAAAAGTGAAATAACAAATGACCCCTACTCTGTCAGTGGGGAAAAAAGTGACCTCTCCAGTGCAGCTGACAGAATCATAGAATGGTTTGGGGTGAAAAGGGCCTTAAGATCATCCAGTTCCAAACCCCTGCCATGGGCAGGGACACCGCACATTAGACCATGTCGCCCAAGGCTCTGTCCAGCCTGGCCTTGAACACTGCCAGGGATGGAGCACCACTTCTCTGGGCAACCTGTGCCAGCGCCTCAGCACCCTCACAGTAAAGAACTTCTTCCTTATATCTAACCTGAACTTCCTGTGTTTCAGTTTGAACCCATCACCCCTTATCGTATCACTACAGTCCTTGATGAAGAGTCCCTCTCCAGCATCCTTGTAATCCCCTTCAGATGCTGCTCCAAGGTCTCCATGCAACTTCTCTTCTCCAGGCTGAACAGCCCCAACTTTTTCAGCCTGTCTTCATATGCAAGTCTCAGATGCCACTGTCATCTTGGGTTTCTATCTCTAAGAAGCTATCTGTCTCTCTTTAAAATATATCCATGCATATAAACATGGCTTTTTATTTTTGAAACACATGAAATACTTTAGATCAAACTAGAAAATAACTCCCAAATGCCCACGTTTCCTTGGACTCTTATGAGAACATATGGGGAAGATAACACGTACTTTTCTTACAAAGAAAATGAAAATGTCATTGTTTTCCCCAAATAAATTTGAAAAATTGATTTTGGAAAACTACATCTTTGAGATCAACCCCTCCCATCTCAATACATCATATGAGAAGCCAGTCACCTCTGCAGAAACAGTTATTGCTTTCCATCATGTTGCATTGTTTAAAAGATGAGACAGCATGCTCTGCAGACTGCAGAACTTCCTCTCCTCTCCTCTGCTCTCCCCTCTACTTTAATTGCATTTCTGTTCTTAGCATTACATAACTTTAAAGGCATGTTATATATTGTCCTGCGTCATAGATCATGTCTATGATTTATACAGCATTTTCACTTTGACATAAAGAAAAAGCAAAACATGGGAAATTAAAATAAAAGAAGCCAACTTGCCCATTTAAAAGACATTTTGCCTTTATTTTGCAGAGGCCGAATTGATGTGTTTTGCATAGCAGGATTATTCTGCAAAGTTGGTTTGGAAAGGTTTGATTAAAAACCCTGAGACTTTTTACAGGCAGGAAACATACTTATGGATTTTTTCTCCCACGTCTATGGTTTCATGTACTTGTTTTTGTTGTATTATTTTAAATTCAAGATGAAATCACGGCTGATTCCCACCCAGAGTGAGGTAACCATGTTAACAACAGTGGGGAACACCACACTGACAACACAGACAGATGTGAGAATAACCAGCTGAATTCCCTGAGTTTTACAAACAAGAGCAATAAAGAGGGGTATGACAGGTACAGACATTTGGTCTTTTCTCGAGTTGCTCCAGCAAGTTTAAAGTTCAACTACTGTGGGATCATTATCCCAACACCTATTACTCCTTGTTATAAAATCCATATAATTGTTAGGGAGTGTTTTTCTTGATTAGCAACCTTGAAGTCTAACGTTCATTTTTACCTTGGTTTTGCTTATGAAATAACTATGCAAAGTGTCGTGTGTATCATTCAGTGCATCAATATATTAACACTTGTCTTATAGTTGGATCTCTGAGTCTTATGTGGCTCATCCGAAAGTGACTTTAATTTTTAACTGTAGTAATGAATTAAAATAAATATTTTGGTAACATTTACTTGGAGCATCCACTTCCCAGCAGAGTGGAAGTTCTGGAAGGCTTTACCCAGAAAGGTAAACTTTTTTGACATCTTCACCTAAACCACGATATCTCAACACTCTGAATCATGTTTTCCTTTGATATTTTTGAACCATATTTCATTATTAAAATAAGCTTGTGTATTGCATTACAAGCTCTGTAGTTTAAGTTCCTGTTCTTTCTTCAGGGTTGGATTCTCTGGCTGGACAACACCTTTCCATGATGTACCCACAATCTAGTTATTCACAGGACAAGCTTCCTCAGGAAAGGAGCAACATGGCAAGTGCATATGAAGGTGAGATGGAAGGTTTCAGTAATGTAAAAAACATGAGAAAGCAATGGCAGCTTTTCTGGTGGCACAGAGCTGGGGACATCATCAGTACAGAAAAGGTCATGATTCACACAAGAAGAAGCAGATGGCTGTGAATATTGGTGCACAGAAAGGGGAAGAACAAGATAAGAACAGAGGTTTTTACTTGATGGCAGGTTGGCTGCGAGTTGCCAGTATGATATGGCTGTGGAGAAAACAAATGTCATCCTACACTATCTTGAGGCAGACATTTTTAACAGAGGTTGACTTCTAATTTCATGATACCAGAGTTCCATTGGAACAGAGTTTATGCCTGGTAAAGGCTAAACTGGAAGTAAAATTGTACAGGGTGCTTGCTGAGTGTCTGTGAATAGGAAGCTTTGTCTTTTTTAACTCAGCTATGAGAAGACCAGGAAGAAGATACTGAAGTTCTCTATGTGTAATCCAGGGCTAAGCAGACAGGGTACGGAAGAGCAATATAAGCTGAATGGCCGTCCTGGCTTGAGAACAGATGGCTCTGTGCAAATGTGCTGTGGATTGGGAGAGTGGGGAAAAGCATCAGTAGGAATAATGGGAACTGGAAGCTGAACAAACTTTAAGACAGGGCTGGTAAATACTTTGAAAGGATTACATGATGTGATTGCTGGCCTTGGTGACTCGGGAGGTTCATTATATCCCTGTGTTCCACTTCCTTTCAGCCAACTTAGTCCTTCCCTGGAAACCAGCCCTTGGGGAAAAAAAAGGGCTAAAAGAGAGGTCCTGGGATGAGCTGTCTGCCCACAGATCAATTGCATGGCTTGTGCCAGTGGCCTCTTTGCGCAGTTTAAACAATGAAGATTGTGCCTGTTGTGTCTTAGTGCGCTTCTTCAAGCTGTCACACAGTATCTGCCACAGGTTTGCCAGGAGATGGGTAGAAAACTTCAATTTCATGTGGTCCATATGGTTGCTGTCTAGCAGATGACATCACCTAAATGCCCATAGTCCTGGCTCTTCCCTCAAAAGGCGGAGTGATTAGGGAAAAAATCAACCAAACCTCCTCCCCTTGCCCCTAAAAAGAAGTGCAAAAGTCCTGATGAATGGAATCAACTCAGGAGCAGCAACTCATCTTCAGGCTTTGTAATTTGTTACGGATACCTAATTGTAGCATTGTTTTTCGCGGTTTTGTTTGGGTGGGAAGCCTGCAATTCCTGTTAATGCTTTGTAACGAACTTTGTGACATGTGGTAATGCTAGGGAGAATAAAGACCAGGAAACATATGTGGCTGACAGGCAGGGCCAGTTGTTTTCCTTCTGCCAAGTAGGCTGCCTTCATATGTGTTTCTGGCAGCAAGCTGTATGACACCTCAGGTTCCCTCCCGTATCTTTCCAAGAGTAACAGAGGTTTTCTTCCTTGCAAAGGGAAAATGAAATCATGACAAAAAGCAATAAAAGCCATCATCCCAAGGCATCCAAAGGAGTTTAAGACAGGAGTTTTGGGAGGGTTTCTAGTGCAGAATTATTTTGTTGCAGATTATTACCGGGAGCTATAGTTCACATGTTTTATCTTGAAATGTTCTATTTCTTTAAGGTGTGACCTTCAGTATGCCAAAAGCATCACTGGATGATCTTACCACATTTTGTATAGCCTAGGTCTGTCTTTCAAACCGTGAGAGCTGCTTCTGAGGCATTTTGAGAACACAGTTTGCTAACTGAAGTTTTGTGTTGAATTTACCATTTCATAGTGTCTGCATAGGTGCGTTCTGGAGCAGCAATGGTAGTTCCCTTGCTGTGCAGAAGAAGCTGGCAGCAAAGTGAGTGATGTTGTACTGGAGTTCTCCTGCACTACAAATGCTGAGAAGATGAGTGTCCCAAGCCCACCCAAGTGATCAGGCCGTCTACTTTGTAATATATGTGTTATTCCAGCAATGCCATAAACTGTGTTTCCCTTCTCTCCAATCAAGAGAACTCTTGTTATTTTATCCTCTCTGAGAAAATGGCTTTCTACTTCTTTCTCTTTCCTTAGGAAAGTCTTCACCTCCCCAGTCTCTCAACATCTCTTTGGTTGTTCTCTCTGTACTTTACAGTCCCCTGTGGTCCTTACAATCCTACTACACCACACAACTGACAGCTCCTCCTTGCATGCAGTGCCTTCACAAGTATTTGTAACTCCTTCCTCTTTATTCTCTGTGGTCTCCCCACACATCCCTATTTTCCTTATGTCTCGTTCTCCTCCTACATGCTTTATGATCTCTTTGCCAGTGCAGAGTCATTCCCAGTAACATCTTTACTGCTCATTTAATAATCTCTAATGGCTGAAGTGTCACGAGTGGCAGGACTTGCCTAAATAGGTGATAAATCAATGATGAGACCCTAATCTTCTTTAAAAAAACCCAATCCCATTTGTCTTTTTTTTTCCCCAGCTTTGCCAACACTACAAACCAGCCTGTCTTACATTTCATATGTATGATCTCATGTCAGAGCAGACGTTTTCTGGAAAATTTGAGACAAATTGGATGAGGCATTTTTGGATTCATATAGAAATTGAAGCATTCTTTTAAACAGATTTTTTTCCCCCTTTTTCCACACATTTTTTTTCTTTTTTTGGCTTGTCATGATTCAAAAGCAACACGGGCTGGAAAATTCCAGATGTGCCAATACCATGGGTTTTCTCCATAGACTCTAGGTTTTCAGGTTCTTCTAGGGGTCCAGAGAGGAAAATGAGTAAAAGGAGCAGTCCTTTTCTGTTGGATGTATTCTCCCTTCCCTACCTGAAGGAGCTGCAATGGGCACTGAAGGACAACCTCCTGTGGACTTGCCCACTGCATCTCAAATGCAGAAACAGGGAAGAGCCAACCAAACTGAGCTGAGTCCATATGTGTTCATTGTCAACCTGTTTTATGGTTACTGATTGCTGGTTGTTGAAGGTGTCACACCAGCACTTTATCAATACGTGTTTTTTTCAGCTTGAATTCTGAGTTGATAACATTGAATTTGATTTGGACTAATACAAATCAATTTTTTTCTCCCAGCAAAGTAGACAATTTTTTCAAGAGGCCTTTTTTTTTGTTCAGTGTAAAAGCAGATAATTAATTTCAATTTTGTGCATTGTTTTTAATCTTCAGAAAATTACCTTTAGGCACATTTCAAAACAATATTTTGTGGAAAAATCAAAGTATTTATAAAGAAAATGTTGGAATTGTTTTTTTTTCTGTCCTTCGAAAAGTTTTCTGTAGACTTCAAATTCCAAAATTCTTTATGAATTTTGGAATCTTTTTGATTAACCCCAAATAATTTTATTTTTTTTTTCTGGGAAAATATGTTAATTATTTACACCAATATCTTTTGGAGCTCTTATTAATATTTTTTTTCCTGTGATGATCTCATGAATGGCTGGTGTCTATGACTGGTTTGGTAAAAGTTCATTAAGTATGCTGAAAAACCACCTACGGATGCCTAAGAACTTTGCTTGCTGATTTTTATGAGGCTGAGGAATCCCACCCCAGCCAGCTATGACATATTTAAGTTCTTTTGTAGCTTCTCTTCTTGGATACAGCATATGTTGGATTCTCAGTGGCTGTGATGGAATTAACCATTGGTGAAGGAGTGGTAAGCCCTGAAGAGGTGACTGGAAGCTCTGTATATCCAGTTTTCCTCCATGATAATGGACGAATCCAAAGATTCAGGCTTCTCGGGTGCTCTCTCCCTGTGCACAAGTAAGCTATGAGTGTGGTTTTTGCTCCTTGCATGATCTGTTGCTATCAGAAGCAGAGGAAATTGTGCTTTTAGAGGGTACTCAGTATGTTAAAAAATAAAGCATAAAATAATAGTACAAAATGTGAGTTTATCGTGGGAGTGAGTAAAGCAGAGAGGAAACTCTGCCTTTTCTTGGTCCCCTTTTCATCCTTTTCTGTCATACAAAAACTGAGAATTCATGAGTAGCATGGATATAACCTGCTATATATGGCTAGAGCTTTGTAAGGGGTTAAGGTAGAAGCAAGGCTAGCATGACTTTTTTATGCTGGGCAAGTTGGCAGTGATGGGCAGAGTGATGCAGTGCTGTTGGGAGAACAGTGTGACTGCAAGGGCAGAATAGGACCACAGCAGCCAGCACAGATTTCATGTCACACCCTGGTATTTAAATTGGGTTCTGTGCTGGCCTTTGGTGCAAGATTAATTTTATTATAGAAAGGGGTGACATTTCTTCCACAGAAAACCCAGCACTCTAGCCATCTAAATTAAATTAATATCAAAAAATATTATTCATATCTGAGGAATGAAAAATAATGGTGAAAGACTAGAGTTTAATATGAGTAGATTTAATGGGAAATTCAGCAAGGGAACTTAAAAAATCTAAACCCACAAAAAGTTCAAGATTGGAACAAACTTTAGTCTGCTTTCATCTCAATGCACATCTTCCATTTATAATAATGAAAAAACTCCACATAGATTTGCAGTCCTTCTGTTCATTGACAAGATGAGCCATCAGTGTGCACTGTATGTGATTTAAGGATGTCTTACGCACCCTTCCAGGACGAATGGACATCGATGCAAACAGAATCTATCTTCCGGCTCTTGTATCTATGGCAAAGTCTTGACCTTTATGCTTCACATAAGGAACAAAGATTCCCAGCTTCCCATTTAAATTCTCCATTCCGTGTACTGAAAATATTAAAACAATTTAATCTCTTTACAATCCCCAGTGGTGTCCTTTAAATCAGCTTTTCACTGGGAATTGACTACATACTTTCTGTAACTTAAACTGAAATTGGGGAGTTGTAAGCTGCCAGCAAAATATGAAGGTATGCTACATTTGCCCAGATATATAAGATATGATGAGATTTAATATGTATTAAATTTAACAGGTGCTCTGATCTGCATAGATACACACTATTCAAAGGCATACTCCAGAGAACTCTGCATTCCCTGCTAGCCCTGCATTTCTGTCCTTTCCAACATATTTTTATCTGTAATCTTACCTCCCATTTCTTACAATTCAGATTCATTTTATTTAAACAACATTATCTGTATTTTTATCAAGTTCCTAAATTACAGACCCCATATGCAACCTTCGCTCCAGCTTCCCAGAGGTGTTAGTTGGGGTAATTGCAAACTGTTTAGATAAGCTGTAGACTTTGACAGAAATGGAACAAAACTTGGACGTCACATTTCTCACCTAGTCAGAAAAGCTGTTTCTCTCACATGCTTACTGTTTGAATCTTTAGGTGGAGAAATTAGTAGGTAGGGGGTGAATGGGGAGAAAGAAGAATGGTTTTATTTTTGCAAAAGGTCCTTTAGACTATGGAGAACCATCCATTGCTACCTTGAAGCTGGGATGTAAATTCAAGCATGTAAAAGTGCTGTTGGGATGAGTTCAGAGGAGAGCCATGGAGGTGCTTCGTAGGAGAGGGCTGGCGCATCTCTGCTCTAGGGACAGGCTGAGGGAGCTGGGCTGTTCAGCATGGTGAAGAGAAGGCCACAGGGAGAATTTAGAGCAGCTCCCAGCACCTAAAGGGATTACAAGAAACCTGGAGAGGGGCTTTGGATGAAAGCCTGTAGGGACAGAACAAGGGGAATGACTTTAACCTGCCAGAGGAGAGATTGAGATGAGCTCTTAGGCAGAAGCTCTTCCCTGTGAGGGTGCTGAGGCGCTGGCACAGGGTGCCCAGAGAAGCTGTGGCTGCCCCATCCCTGGCAGTGTTCAAGGCCAGGTTGGACACAGGGGCTTGGAGCAACCTGCTCTAGTGGAAGGTGCCCCTGCTGTGGCAGGCAGCTGGAACTGGATGAGCTTTAACGTCCCTTAAACCCAAACCAGTCTGGGATTCTATGATTCTATGAAATATGAGTGATCACCATTTACACGTTTCACATGGTCTTGAACATTGACAATAAATGTAAGGGAATAAGATGTTGAATTATTGGGAGATAGGGCCTCTTCTGAGCTTGCCAGCAAAGCTCAAAAGTGCACATTGATTTAAAAATTATATGTCTTGCTGGGAAGAAGTGCCCACACTTTGATTTTGCTGGTTCTGCAGGTTCTGTCTCCCAGATAGCGACTCCCAGTTCTTTTAATGTCTAACCCACTCAGACGTTAATAAAGACACCACTCCTTACCCCCATATTCACAGTCATGTTGTATGTTTTCTGAACATAAAACACACACCCTCAGTCACTCAGAACTTCCACATCCATCAGTCCTTTTGTAGATCAAGGAAGCCACAGTGAGCTTTCGAACCCAGTTTACAGTGGGTATCTGCCAGTTGGTGAGATGTAGGTTCTCTGACATTTTGTTTTCCTTCTTCTGTCAAAGGAGGATGTTGAAACATCACTTACTGAGAAAGCTTTGTGAGAGGAAAAAGTCATCATCTCAGAGGGCTAAAATAGAACCATATTTTGCTCTCTGTCTGGATCAGTATTTCCATTGATGATGCCCTGTACGCAGAAAGAAGGAGGCTGCTCAGCACAAAAAAGGAGATGCTTTTAGACCTAAAGAAGCTGCATGTGGCTAAAAGCTGAAAAACAGCTTATTAAAAACAGAAGAGGTAAAACAAAGACTAAACCCCTGTAAACACAAGGCGTTGATGATGTTTCCAGAGATTTTAAAGCCCAGAGCAACCACTTGTACAGTACTTCTGGTCTAAGCTTTTCCATAAGATAGGCCAAATAATTGCACTTGGTGGTTCCATCAGTAGAACAGTATCTTCTGCTTTATCTCTGAGTTAGCTTTCAGAAATACATTCCATTATTTATTTGAAAGTCTCAACTGATGAAGAGTTGCTTGAATAAGTGACTTTAATGGTTATTTTGATAGACAAGAATGTATTTCTTATTTATACTCTGAAATTCTCTTCCTTCAGTTTCTAGGCCCTGGATTTCCTTTTGTTTTTACCTGTCTTTTGCTGGAAATCTTTTCTGCATGAATAGACACCTGTGACAGCCAGAGTTGCACAAGCCCGATCCCATTTAAAATTTATGAAGCTTTTCACTGGAAAAATGAGTCTTCTATAAAGTTTTCTGTTAGTCTGTTTGAATAAAGCATCAACCTCCATATTTATAGCGGAGGTGCTGAATCTTCCAAGGGCTTACTTTAAGTGTTGAGCCAGAACAATACCATCTAGATTTTAAGAATCAATAGGACATGTACCTTAAGGTACACATTGTATGATAGGTTACAACTCTGGTACAAGAGGCCCAGTGTTTGAAAGCTAAATCTGGTCAGATTGAGACTGGATGTGAATCATACACATTGCTGTGGAGTTAGTTAACTACTGAAGCAACTTATTTATGGGCAACCTGGTCTAGCGTAAGGTGTCCCTGCCCGTGGCAGGGGGGTTGGAACTGGATGATCTTAAGGTCGTTTTCAACCTAACAATTCTATGATTCTATGACATGGTGGATTTTCCAGTACTTGAAGACTTTAAATCAAGCCTTTGAGTGTATGGAAAGGGTGAATATCAGGACCGGTGCAGAGGGAAATGCTTTGGATAGTTTGTTTGCCTTTACATTCTAGTAAAACCTACAAGTGAAAAGGATAAGAGGAAACCTCATTTGTTGGGACCACACAGTACATGCAGATTGAATAAACTTGTTGTGATTCTGAAGTTTAGAGTGGAAGAAAAAGTGAGGGTGGGGATAAAATACAGAGCAAAATCTTGCTAGGAATTGTTTTGGTTTTTTTTATGGGTTATGTCTAGGCAGCAATGGGTACCTAGTGTATAAAACAAAGAAAGTAAAGGAAAACATGCTGTAAGCAGCTGTATCCAGTGTGGTGGGCATCTCTGCAATGTGCAGAATTGAAAGCTGTATTCTGTGATATAGCTTGATTCTGTCAGGTGGTTGCATCAGTTTTGAGCTTGAGGAACAGTGTGGGCTCAGCAGGGTATAGCACCCACAGTCCTAAAGCCTGGCAATTATTCATAGGTTCTTACAGACTTTCCATCTGAGCCTCATTTTGCAGCAGAATTTCCACCCGTTGTCAATGTACAGCTGAATGGTGTCTCCCAGCCCATCGCTGCAGGTATGTGATGGTCCCACTATGGCCAACCAGAAGACAAAACAGGAACAGAAGGTGATTGTGTGTAACTACCCTCAATGCCATCTTCTGTTGCAAATCACTGGTAATAACAGCTGAAACCAGAAGGAAGCCCCAGTTTGCATGGTCAGCACTGAAAGCTGATGTGCACTGTGCTGACACATTAACATTGCACATCTGTCACATATCTCTAAATTCTTCACGTTTTTACAAAGTGATGAAATTTCAATGCTGCAAATCATGTGTCTTCCCATCCAACACCTATTAGTTAATTTAAAAATGTTCAGAATAATTGGGAGCTGCACAGAAAATGCAAGCAAATTTGAGTGAGGAGCTGGGATTACTAGAAAAATAGATATCTCTAGACTGAGGGCCTTACTGAGTCCCACAGTGGATATATTACTTTCCTCCTATTTCCTAATATTTCCTACTATGACTATTGAACAACACTTGGTGCTTCAAGACTTACCAGTAATTACCTGAATGAAGAATGGAAAAGTTGCATGCTTAAGGATCTTGAGAACATCTCCAGCATATTGAGGGAAAGGTGGGTCGCTGTTGTCTACTTTGAGCCTGGGCAATGCAACCACACAGTCTGATTGTACTCTGCAAGCAGAATTCCATCGCTGGGGCCGGCTTCACGCAGAGCTGTCTTGGGAGGTGAAGCAGCTCCAAGGGATGCATGGCTGCTGGCTCTTCTTGGACACTGCTGTAGCCACCTTCTGTGAAGGGTATTAAAACCCAGATGGACGCAGTGATTAACTGCTTCTCGGTTCCCCTCTTGATAAAATTACACGAACTTCAATAGAAAAGGAACTGGGAGGGTATACTTTAATGCTGCAAATACTTTGACATCATATTAGAGTGAATGCTTCAGCAAGACCTTCCCAAGGTGGAAGAAGAGGTTTAGGGAGAGGTTTAAGAGAAGGTTAAAGGAGAAGTTTATAAACTAAGCAATACGATTCCTCCAGAACATGAAATATAATGAAAGTGAGTGCACCACTTCTGAATTAAAAGTCAATAAAAACATACCTCCACAAGAAGCTCCAGTAAGGAGAAAGTTCTGTAGTTGCTATTCTAACTATCAGGACTGGCAGCACATATATATGTAGCAAGTCACCCTGTAAATCTGAAGGTGAATCCCTTGTCTGAGGAGTTAAGGTATCCAGTTAAGAAACGTCACTGCATTACCATTAATGATTAAAGATTTGATGGCTGTCTTTTGGACTTGCTTCCAACAGAGATATGCCAGAGAAATGTTTGCTAGCCAGTATTTTCCCAGTGACTGCCTGACAACAGATGTTAAAGTAGGAGTAAAAATTACAGTATTATTTTAGGTTGATCTAGAATATATTGATAATATTACCTAGCACAGAGACTGCCAACAAGCAGGGGGGTTGTTGGAAGAGTTGCAAAAAAAAATGGTAGGCTTCTACAGGATTTAAGATCAAAGTCATAAAACAAAAGGGTTTAGACTTTTTTTTCAGTGACATTAGTAGCCTCTGCTTGAGTTATAGCCTATCCTTTGCAAATCTTTGCAGTTTTGATGTAAAGCATTGTTATAATGGAAAATGCCTCATGTCTCTCAGCAGGTGATTTCAGTGTTGAATTAGAAATGCTTTCTAATCCAGATTTGTAACTCTTATAGTCTTTTCTTGCTAAGATGAAGAGCTCTTTCTTATCAGGTATCTCTTCCTCACATTGGTATTTGTGGGTAAGGTTTGAATCCCTTCTCAAGTGTCTTTTGGATAAGCTAGGTTTGTCTTTCTTCCTCACTATACAGATTTTCCTGGCCTCATATTAGTTATTAAACTATTTTCTGAATCCCTTCCAATTTCTACCATTCTCTTGTGGGTGTGGACACCAGAACTGTGGAACCACCATGCCAATCACAATAATACTTTAACTGTGGGCATTAACTGTTTCATTGCCTGTTTGTGTGCAGAAATTAGAAAGATGGGAGACAGATGGTTATGTAGGCAGCTCCTGATAGCAATGCAGAAGAACCTGAGCTCCAGTCCTCCAAGATGCCACTGGGAAAAGCCATTCTGTTGTAACAGAGAGAAGGAACTTAGAGAGACCAGCTTCCCTAAGCCAAGGCTACCCGTAGTCAGAAGCCTTGGAGAGAAAATGGTTTTGCCCATGTTGTTGATACATCCTTATCTAGCAGTGTGTAGACAGATTTTCTCAGGCAGTTGATACAGAGAGAACCAGATTTACTCTTTGGCCATGAACCAGGTTCCTGGTTCAAGAACTTTCCTGACAGTTTTCCATGTGGGATATTACTCTGATTCATGTTTGGGCTGTAGCAATAATTCAGTCCTTCCATACAGTAATTTTATGCTTTTCTAGTTTGTTTTCTTGGAAGATCTCAAAAATGTCATAAATATTCATAGATTTACATTCACAGCAATTCAAGGAAAAAAGTAAATATGATGGGCCTTAATAAGATTATTCTGTGTCTTGTTTTAATGCTGCATGTGAAATCAGTTGCAGAGAGTTAAATAGAGCCAGTTTCTCATGCAAGCTACAGAGTCAATCATATCTCTCTACTTGATATTAGAATTATTGCAGTCTGCATTAAAAATTATCTCCTCCTTTATCTGTGTAAGTAACCAACCCTGTTGCTTCATGATTCCCTTGCTATACTCCACAGATAACTAGCTATGTGTTGGAAAAGAGCCTTCGAGTATGTGACACAGCCTGTTGGGATATTCTTGAAGACAAGGTGTTGAACATGGCTCATTTTTTTTCAGGAGCTGGGTATTTTCCTCTTAGAATTCAAAAGAAGAAGGAAATGTGAGGGTAACTGCCCCGAAAGCAAAATGGAATATTCCTGCTTTGTGCATTCCTTCTTTTGGACTGTGTCCCCTTGGCTTGCAGGGAAAACCGAAAGAAGAGGGTAGGAAGTTGTTTTTCGGTGTGCTTGTCTCAGCTGTGGTCCTTTGTGCTATGAGAAAACTCTCAAGCAGCTCCAGCAAGTATCTTCTTTCTGCTCCCTTCCACATCCTCCTTTATTCCTAGGTCCCCCTCCCCCTTCCTCACTTTCTTTCATGTGGATCAAGGCCTGGAAAATGACAAGCTTCTTGATTAATAGATACAGAAAGTCTTCTTATGTAATTTATTTGCTTTCTGCACCTGACTAGAATCACTAGGTTTATCTGGAAAGGAAAATATATCGTCCTTCCTGACTCCGAGTGGCAGCAGAGAGAGCTGAGCATGTGATCTCAAGCTGCGCATGGAAAGCAAACAAAACGCCATTTCTGTATTTTGTAAGCATCTCAGGTCATAAAAGTGTCAGCACGCTATATTTCTTGCTGGGATCCTCTCTGTTTTATTATCTGAGCCCTTTCCATTGTGTTGAATGTGCAAGGAGAGTCTCCAAAGCAGGCAACATCTGTTTCCCTGTCATGTTTTTGATTATCAGCTCCATATTCCTTGCAAGTCTGCTCACATATTCCAATCAAACTCAATGGGGGCTTCAACAGTGAGGACACTTCCTTATCTCCCTTCCCCCAGACTCTCCATCCATCATTCTCACATGCTGGCCCACTAAATGCTGATGCAAGACGCCTGTTCTTTACACTCGGGTAACACACTCATGACCTCTCCAATTTGTTTTGTTTGCCTAAGTCTAATTGCTGTGAGCATACCTGCCGCTTAGTCCTGGGCAGGGGAGAGGGGAGAGGAAGGAGGCAGGTGGGACATCTGACTGGTTTTTGGTTTGGTACCTGTGGAGAGCATTTGCTAATGTAGTTTTAGATTTGTTTCCCAGTTCTCTTCCCTCAAGAGGAAGTTTCTTCCCCTCTTTCTTAGCTCCCAATGGCTAAATCAACCTTTCTGTCCTTTGCCAAGAGGTCTGTTTTACCATTTATGCAGGAATTTCAACCCGCAGATGGGGATTCTGCCAATAAGAATCAATTAAAACAATTGTCTGTTGCCTATGGTATTGCAGTTGCAGGATATCGGGCGCACTGAGATCTGGGAATGCAGAGATGTAAGTTACATTGAGCTGCAAGTTGTTTACCCAGTGATGTTTTACATGTATTTTCACAGGATTTTTTTGCATCCTTGTGCAGAATGGCAGTGAACAGTTGTAGGGTGATGCAACTGGCACTGCATTTGAGATACAGAGGTGGCAGTCCGTACAAGTGAATTGTGTTTATAATTGTATTTAGTAGGTAACACACTCATCCATCCACATTGTGAATCCACATGGCAGAACTTTCCAGACTCAGACAGAAGTGCTTGCTGACATGCATATTCAGGCTTAAAGCCTGAATGGAAGAAATGCATATACGCTCCAGATCCTATACTGCTAGCAGTCTTGAGGCTACTGATGGATCTCTCGGGTTCCAGGCTTGATTGCACACCCAAGGTTAAACCACTTGACAGATTTAGGGTCATAAAGGAATTTTTCTGTAGATCACATTGGTCAGCACAATCTGCCCTGTTGTGCCATGCATCTCCTAGACGCCCCTTGCGTCTTAGGCTTCCTAAATGTAGAAATAGCCATTGAAAGGATTTGCTTGCTGGGCATCTGTTTGACCAGGTCTGACACAATTTCTGGTGTGGGGAGGAGGGACACTGGGTGGTGCTGGTGTTTGAAGAGCTTTGCATCCCATAGTACCTGCTGAGCTGCTTCAAAACACATGTCCTAGAGAGACAGAGTAAGAATTCCTGAGAAGAAGGGGGTAAAGTGGGTAACCCGCACAGTAAAGTGTGTGACTGGGATGGATTAGAAGGGGATACAGGGTATGAGCAGCCTGATTGGGAATTGTGAGCTGGGGCAGAGATATAAAAATAAGTGATCAAGACGAAAAGTAGGCAACAGAACATTGGGGCTGGAGTAAGGGGTTGGTTTGGAGGTGGTGGTGAGAGGAGATTCACTGAATGCTGTATTGGAAAAATAGATAGGGCAGGTGAGAAGTGAAAGAGTTTGAATGACATCCAAATGCCCATAAAGAGCAGAAGAGGAGGAGAAGCAGCGATTGCAAATAGCAGAAGCTTGCTGTCGGGGATCCAGGCACAACACACACAATAGCACAACAGAGGTTACTCATCCACAGCCTTTTGCTTATATTTCATTATTTAATTATATTATAAGGCTTTTTTTTTACTTTTTTTTTTATGTGAATCCTGCTTTTCCTACCTCCCTCGATGGCCAGCAATGTATTTACATCATCTACTATTGCTTGAGTTTCTACACTCTATATAGAATTTTTGGTATAATGTTTGTATTTACTGCATACTATGTGATTGGAGCTAACTAACATTATTTCCTAGGCTGATGTTTTTATCTCCACTGCATAAAAGTCTGTATGGCCTCATTAGTTTCATTGGCATAAATTGTCATACTGTTTTGATTAGCTCACTTGGCAATTTCTATTATTAGACCGTTCTATCAAATAGAATATTTTAATAAAAGCATAATAATAAACCTTATCCTTTGCTAAAATACACAGCAGAGAGTTTGCATTAATTAAATGAAATATTTCAGCTTGAAAGCAAACCAGCACCTACGAAAGCACCTGAAGAAAACATTTTCAGTTATCTTGAGTTAAGATTTGTGGTAGTTTTCCTGTCCTACCCTGTCCCTGGGGCAAAACCTGAGCCTGAGGACCACACTGGGCCACTTTGGTGAGCATGGCCATCCAGTACACGCTTTCTGATTGGCTAGCTGGAAGCAATGTGTGTTCTGATTGGCCAGTCATGTGTATTCTGATTGACTGGCCAGAAGTTGCAAGTATTCTCATTGGCTACCTGACTGTCCTGGCTGCCCTGGTGGGGCTGCAAAGTTGTTCTGGAACCATTCGTTTGCTCTTCTGCGTGCATGGGACAAGGTGGGACACAGGCAGATGCGAACCCAGGCCACTGGTTCCACAGCACTGACAGGTCACACTCTGCTCATGGTGAATTATGGTCACGAGCATCTGATAAAGCCACAGGAAAGGAAAAATGGCATAGAAAATTCTTGGATTGGATATCTGGGCACCCAAAAGCCTTTGAAAGGACACTGAACTTCTGATGTGGGAGATGAGAAGGGGAGATAGCTGCTTGTGGTACTTTAAAAAGGTTGTTCAGCTAAACATTCAACAAAGAGGTTCTTGAACATGAATTAGAGTTAGAATTGTGAAAGCAATTGCCACTGTAGAAGAAAACGCCTATCAAGACAGCAGCAAAATTGAATGACACTGTAGAGAATTATGGATCCTGCTACTGTGAATGAATGACTTCAGTTTTGTTCATGGATATTTCACATGTGCTAACCAGGAAAGAGAATCCAATAAAGGGCAATGTATTATGTATTAAAACAAGGGGATCCTATTGCAGATTGACCCAGGGCCTAGCTCTGCAATGGGTAAAAAAGCAAGAGCCAAGGAGCATTGGACTTCCAAGCACACTTTGGCCACAACTTGCTGTCTGGTCCCTTATGCAATGTAAAGGAGTTACAGAGTTCTGCCCTGTCTAGATCTCATCTACTTGGCTTTCCCAGTTTGCTCCCCCACGCTTTGCCAACTCTTCTGCCCTTTGCTGTATTTAGAAGCCTCTGTCTTGCCTCTGCCTTCCATGCCATTCCTTCACAATGCTTCCCCCCACTCAGGAACATTGGGAGCTTCCCATACACTCTGTGATCCCTTCTTTAAACAGAAGGTCCCTTCACCTCACCTTCCACTACAGGTTTCTACATCAATGCTCCACCAAGGGGCAGTTGCAGTGATTTAACAGGGAGATGAGAGAGCACCAGTTCTGCTACCCAGGCCTGGCCATTCTTTAGTATGCAGGGTAGATACTAGGGTAGATGTAGGCTATAATTTTTTGGCAGGCAAGTTCCCATTCCGTTTGCAAATGCAGTTTTTACGCTGTATGCATGATTGACAAAAGCAGGCGCAATACTGGAGAACCGGACGAAAGCAATTATAATGTTATTAAAAACAAAGAAAGTGTCCCGCATGTCTTATTTCTATTCCCTTTAAAAACATTTACTCATGAGCCCTGTATGCCAGTTGCGTGTGGTGTAGCACCACAACCTCTGCAATTTTTCGGTCCAGAAGCACCAGAAATATGGATTCAGTCTGGAAGAGAAGCTATAGCCATGCTTTGCAGTTGGGGATGTGCCACCTTATGACTTGTGGTACCTTATGAAGAGCCCCTTATGAAGAACTTTGTTTGCCATGATCCCACAGTGTGTGCATCATTTGAATGCCTAAACCCAGCGCTGTCCTTGAGCCCTCATCCTGTGCATCTGATCTCACCTGCCAAGGGATATGTAAGCAGCAGGATCTATGTCATGGAAGTGTGAACAGAAAGTAGACTTTGTCAGACAGAAGCTTTTAAAGTAGATTTTAGTAGTGTGTGAGATGAATGGGAAAAGGGAGAACAGCAGGTGGAGCAGGTCCAAGCTGAGATCTTTGGAACAGAACCAGCTTCAAATGTGCCTTACACGGTCCCATGAGCACCTACCTTCCTGTCCTGCACTGCAGCAAGCCAGCCACACTGCCTCCTGTTTTATCCCTTCTCCAGGTCTCTAATGCAGACATGTCACCTTCACCTTCTTCCTGTCCCTGCTGTGGCTGGCTTCCACTTGCCTGAGGTTAGTGAGATGAATCACAGCAGCCTTCAAGCAGTTTTAGCTTTTAGGAAGCACTGGCAGGCAGATTGGGAAGTGCTGATATTGCTTTGCTGCTAAGGCACCACAGTGCTAAGCTGCTTTGCCTTGCCTTATTTTAAGGGCTGTGTCAATCATGTTGTAACTCTAGACTTGGGCCTTCAGTTTTAATAGCACAATTTAAAATGCTTTGTCCATAACAGGCAAGCTGAAAACTGCCTGAAAACCAGCTTGCAGTCAATAGCTCTCCAGAACTCTGCAGAACTTTGTACACGGAGTGATAATTTTAATGTTTTCTAGTTTTTCATAATGGAAAAGAGGGTAAGAATCAACTTCCTTGTGTCTGCAGGCAGGAGGGCACTAACTCAGGCTAACGTGAATAGAGCAAAACTGGAAAAGCCAAAGAATCAGAATGTAGGTCACTGGGTGACAAAATCGAATCCTTCTTGGGGAAAAAGTATAAACTAAAACATATGGGGAAATGATGTAAAGCACATTATTCACCAAGGGAGCCGTGGAAATAGGTAGGCTGAAGAGCCTGAGAGCAGACAGTAAATTAGCCATGAGTTTGCAGTGTGCCAGTGGTGCGGTTTGGGATGCACGCACAAAGGCACCACATCAGAGAACATGATAATAAACCCCCCCTCTACAGGCCTGGTGTGACCACACCTGAAAGTTTCAGGGACTTTGAAGGCAGTGGAGCTGTGCCAGTGAACACCAGCTGAGCATCTGCCTGTTGGGTTTGGTTATAGCTGCATCATTACTAGAGAGTTATTGACAAATGGGCAGAATCCAGTGGAAAGAAACAAAAATGATGACTGAGCTGGTAAGGCTGACACCTGTAAGCACGTGTATACACAGATACATGCAATATATATATGTATATGTAGAGAGAAATTATTAGGTAAACTGTAGATGAAAAATGTTCAGACATTGGGAAAACTCCATTTATTCAAATTCCAAACAGCTGGCTGGTTTGATTGCAGCTGTAATGCCCTTTAGTACATGGTCCCCAAGGACCTTTTGTGGAATGGTTGGTCTTTGACTGCAGACATTTGCACAAGAAAAAAGGTGCGTTTGTGAACAAACATGGGTATCCATTGTTAAATAGAGGGTCCCTTCCTGGATTCATCATACTGGTTATTCTGTATTTAGGCATTTCAGCAAGAGACCAGGTTTTTTTAGATCTGATAAGGACCCATAGTTGTTATGAACTTCAGTGACAAGTGTTCTCTCTCCATGTCTAACCTCAGTTATACAGATATTAAATATAGATGTATACATCTTAGTGTAAGGGTCTAGATTTGGATTCCTTAGAAGACAACAGCTGAAGTTGCCATGAAGATTCAGACTTTTTCCATTTCGTTATCTAAAGATACACTGACCCTGACAGCTAGTAAAGGGTATTTGTTGTAATGTCCCTTGAAAGGAATTCCCGAAGATGAAAGTTTCCTGTCATTCTGTATAAGACTATCCAGGCCTTGATCCAGAGTTCTGGAAGTCAGTGAAAATCTTTCCATTGACTTCAAAGTGTTTTGGACCATTCCTAGATACCACCACAAATTTCACTTCATTCTTTTTTTCCAATTGGATTGTCTGAAATTGTGCAGCGTGTGATTGAATCCCTCTGTCCCTTGCATAGCATGCATGCCAGTTCCCTTTAACACCTTCTGAGAAGCTTATGATGTGAAATGACATGTTAAGTTGCTGTCGGCATCTTCTTTCCAATCTGGACCCCAGCTGTTTGAGGTCCTAAAGGACAATGTGAAAGCAACAACTGATGTATCTAAAGAACCTCTAAACACCTAACTTCAGCTAAGCACCTCTAGACATACGGCCATGAAGTTAATCTAGTTTTGGATACATGAGCCTCAGAGCAGACAAATGATTTCAAGTTTACTTACTCATTAACCCTGATAAAAGTTGACATTTTTCATGCTGCAGTGATTAGTGGTGATTGGGGTTGGTATTGGGACTGGTCCTGTTCGATATCTTTGTCAGTGACATGGACAGTGGAATTGATGCACCCTCAGCAAGTTTGCTGATGACATCAATTTGTCTGGTGTGGCCAACACACTGGAGGGAAGGGATGGTATCCAGAGGGACCTGGACATGCCTGAGCACGGACATGCCAGTGCAAACCTCATGATGCTCAACAAGGCCAAGTGTAAGGTCCTGCCCCTGGGTTGGGGCAATCCCAGGCACAGCTGCAGGTTAGGCAGAGAAGTGATTCAGAGCAGCCCTGTGGAGAAGGACTTGGGGGTGTTGGTTGATGAGAAGCTCAGCCTGAGCCAGCTTCAGCACGCGCTTGAGCCCAGAAGGCCAACCTGTCAGGGAGTTAGAACTGGATGAGCTGTAAGGTCCCTTCCAAACCAAACCATTCTGTGATTCTATGCCTCCCTGATCATACTGCAGAAGAGTCTCAGTGCTGAATTGCCTAAACAGAGAATCTGACCTCTTAACCATCAGAGACCCAGATGATCCACACTGCATACACAGGTGAATGTGAGTATAATCAGGGAGGCTTTTATTCTCAGAAAATGACAAAACTTCTGAAGTATTCACTCAAAAAAGTGTGTTCAAGATAGATAAACTTCATATGGTGCAAACTTGGTTTCTGTCATGTTCTATTGCCACCATATGATTCCATGGGTTAAAAAAGGGTAGTGGAATTCTGTAGTGAAATAAATACATAGAAGAGGAGACCATTTATCCTTCTCATGCCAGATGACTGCGGAGTGGAAAAAAAACAATGTTGAACAAGGCAGAGGAGAGGTCAGTGTATTCCCCATCATAGAGGCAAAGTAATAGTATGCCCTATTAATAAACCTGCACAGAACCAAACAAGAATGCCCTGTGTGTAGAAAGACACTCTAAATACCACAACAACTGACAGAGAGGAAATGAGAAGATGGGGAGGGCACATCTGGCAAATCAAACAGTAACTCTCCATATCAAACAGGCACGGATGTCAGACACTACCCTGCACTTTTTTAAGCTCTTAGAAGGTGCCCTGACCATGTCAGACAGGCCTGCTTTTGTGCTTCTCTGTCAGTTCCAGACACCTATAGGCAGGTGGATTATTAGCTATGTCACAGCTTCACACTACCTTTCTTGAATGAATCTGTATTTCCTAGAGCAGTGCTTGATCCCTGCCGGGAGCCACAGTTTCCAACTTCATTGTGAGAATGAGTGCCCATCCTTTTAATGTGAAGTCCTCTCTGAAAGGTCATGGGAACTGTAAAATAATGATGGATTAGTCTGACATGGCCTGTGGTGAGCAGGAACACCGTTCATGACTAAGGGCTTGGAGGTGGCCATCAGATAAAATCATGTCTAATCTTTTTCAGAGCAGAACAGAGGAGAAGGGGACAGACAGCAGCGGAATGCACTTAGGAGAAATAGATACACACATGAAAGAAAAGGGCCTTGATATTTAAAATATTTATGGTCTTAAAAGGCATGAAAACTGATACTAGCCATTAACTAATAGATGTTCTGCCTTTGTGATGCAGCTTACATCCCTAACCAAAACCACATCTCTGCTCTGACTTTGTCTGAAGCCAGGTGCACAGATGATTAAATTTTGGGCCAGCTACAAGGAGAGTGTCTCCATCCTGTCCTCTCCTCTAAGCACACACCATCTGTATGATACTTACTCATCTCCTTTTGCTGGGCTGACATACTGAGCCCATATTCTTCCAGCATCAGTTGTCCTCATACTGTCAAGCTGTGCGAATGTAAAGTAAGCTGTGCTTAAGGGTGTAAAAGACTCTGTGAGTAGGCTTGTGCTGTATTAAGCTGTATTAGCTCCTGTGCTGTAACCTTTATGTTGTTTATATATGTTTTCACAAAATAGATTTGGGCCCTTAGCTGTCCACTGTTGTGAATGTGCCCTTTACTTCTGTGTTCACTTTATCTAAAAGCTGTGTCCCTGTGCACCTCCTCTGAGTGAATCAGAAGAGGGAAGAGGCTGGCTTTCTACCTCAGGGTATATGGATTCCTTGCAATCAGTGGAGGGGGGATTGCTTAAAGCATTTTTAGTTTATTTTCTGAACAGAATTCTTAAGCCCCTGTTCCTGTGTCGTAGGCCTGCTTGTAGCAGGAAATGATAAACCCAGACCCTGGCTCTTTGAGGAAAGGATAGGTGGAGAAAAGGACTTCAAATACATGTATGTTTCTCATAAAAAGAGAAGACTGCTACATGCGGTGTGCTGCGGAGGCACAGGCTCCATTCTTTTTCTTCTTTTTCTTCTTTTTCTTTTTTTTTTTGTTGCTCTTCCTCTGGTCTAAGCCACAAAGCCCAACAAGTTCAAATATATGCAATACATTTGACCCAAGTACATGCAAATGTTACTTGGATCCAATGCTGTCACCCAGGTTTCCTGTTCTACCAGATGCTAAGCAGCACAAGGTAGAATCATAGAATGGTTTGGGTTAGAAAAGACCTTAAGATCATCCAGTTCCAGCCCCCTGCCATGGGCAGGGACACCTCACACTTGACCAGGTTGCTCCAAGCAATTTGCAATTTGCAGGACATTTGAGCACATTTGCATGACATTGTCTCTTGATAAAAATAAAAGTCCCAAGTGAAAGAGCATCCTTGGAAGTGAATTGCTAAAGGTCAGCTAGCCTGCTGGTGCCTGAGGAGAGCATGGAAATCACAACCTATGGTTCAGAGGCTTTTCCTAGTCACAGAGTGCTTGCTTTTCTCAGCCATTTAATAAAGTTTGTCAAGGAGAACCATAGCTCAAGTAAAACTACAAACATATAATATGATAGATAAACACACGTTGATGTTTAGCAGACAGATACAGGTGTAATGGAAAAGTGGAATAGCAGACCATAGAAGGGCTCCTTACAGAAATAGCAAGTTCCATATCAAGATAGGGTTTAATGAGCTCTTACAGTAAATAGGGCAAAAAATGTAGGTGTAACAAACATATTCAGTCTTACCTGGTTGTTAAATTTGATATAAACATGTTCAATGTCCACTCTGCCACGTATAAAACACAGCCCAAACATAGGACATTAAGAACAAAAATGGATCTTGTTTTTAACTAAAATTTACCCTAAATTAAGGATGGAGTACATCCTTATTTCTTCTCTGAGAAAGGCTGTATATCCTCTTCTCTCCAGCATGGAACTTGGGGAAAAATGTGGAAACACTGCAAATGAATTAGGAATAATGAGATACAATAATTTTATGGTGACATTATTAGTGAGATGATTTACTATACTTGAGATTATAATGCTTTCACTGGGGAAAGAGTTGGCTTTGCTGGAGGAAAAGTAAGCAGGAGAGCAATGCAGTAGCCAACAAGTAAGCAACATTCCCAATGAACCTCCAAACTAACAGGGCAACAGCCAAATCTCAGGCTTCAAAAGCGACACAGCTGGAAAAGATATTGAACAGTTAAAAAGCCCTCAGAGAAGAGGAAGAAAGAAAAGATGAATGCACAAGACTGTCAGCGGGTTCTGTCTGCAAGCAGATATGTTGGTCTGCTGGCTTAAAACCTGTTTTCTCTGTAAGGGATTTTGCTCTAAAGAAATAATCCTTTTCATCAGGATAGCTGATCGCAGGGTAGTTACTGCCCCTGCTTCTGGAAGGAGCAGGACTGGAGGTGCTGGAGGGAATCTAGTCCCAGCAAAGAAGTTCTCGTGTCCTTCAGAGCAGCTTGAGGATCCCTTTCACAGCCACTGACATGTGTCCCAAGCAGCCCTGTCACACAACCCTTGTGGAGGCTCCAGACCTGCATGGAAATGCATTGAGAGAGGCTGGTGTTAAGGCTGCTGCTGTAGACCTTCCTGGCTGATAGGAGCCCGCAGAAGGGACAAGCAGGAAATCAGTGTAAAACGGAGGAATGATGCTACATTTGGAAAACAAAAATTCCTGTCAGACAACCTCATCCTAAGTGTCACTGTCTAAAGGAGATTTTCTTTCAATAGGCTGAGGAGGCTGATGAGAAATTGATTCCTAGAGCAAGCGCATGTGTTATTTTCTGGATCTACCTCTCTTTGGTAAAGAAATTCAATAACAAAAAAAAAGGCAAACAGAATACAAAGCTTTTCCCCTCCACTGTCCCTCAGCTAGCATAGGACTGCGTCTTCCCCTGTAACAGGAAAATAAAAGATAAGAGCAGCGCCGAAGAGCTGAAAAAAGCTGGAAATTTCATTCACAGACAAATTATCTGCATTGCATTTAATATTCCCAACGAGGAAATGAAAAGAAATTCATTCTGTCCCTGCTCTCCACAAGTTCACCAGAAGGAATGAGATCCCTTAATGAAGGAAGACTGACTGCTTATTTTTTACTTTTTTTCCCAAGCTTTCGTTTACCCTAAAATAAAATCATGAGAAATAACTGGTGAATGTAAAAAAAACCCCAAAACCAAACCACCCTGGAAACGCTGCAGTCATTCCAATTTCTCATTGTAGCAGATACTACATTCTAAAGAATTCTTTAATAATCTAGTAAGAGAGTCGGCCAAATGGAGCAATTCATTCCCTGTTTAAATGGAGCAAATCAATTCAACCAACCAAACTACATCCAAGGAATTCTTTCTGTTCTGTCAGGGTTGATAGCTTAACACTGGGGGATAGTATGAAAGAATACATATTTGACAGCCAGTTTTCTTTTTGCATAAACACTATGCATAAATTTGAAGAAAAGAGGAAGGTTTGGATGAAAAGGAGACAGATGGCAAAGTAGAAGGGAGCTTAGGACTGGGTCTGCATTGGTGACACCTTGGCATGATCAGATGAATGAGAAACAGAGGCTGAACAGCAGAACTGAGCCTAATGCAGGCGTCACAAAGAAGTGCGGTTGTGCCTGGGCACAACTGTTGAAGTATTTGTCATTATTTAAAGAACTAGATGTGAACTAGTCACTGGTTTTGCAGCTGAAGTTTATAAAAACTGTTTATCTCTCAGTTTATTTAAAAATGCAGAGCAAGGAAGTTTTCTATACAGCAGAGCAAATTGTATACGGTTCAACAAGGCAAAGAGCTGGGTTCTGCATTAGGGCCACAACAACCCCATGCAACGCTCCACGCTTGTGGAAGAGCGGCTGGAAACTGCTCATGGAAAAGGACCTGGGGGTGCTGATTGATGGAGCTGAACATGAGCAGCTTGTGCGCAGGCAGCCAAGAAGCCAACAGCATCCTGCCTGTATCAGCACCACTGTGGCAGCAGGGCCAGGGCAGTGACTGTCCCCTTGTACTTGGGTGAGGCTGCACTCGAATCCTGTGCTCAGTTCTGGGCCCCTCACTACAAGAGAGACATTGAGGTGCTGGAGCGGGGCCAGAGAAGGCCAATGGAGCTGGTGAACAGTCTGGAGCACAAGTGTGATGGGGAACAGCTGAGGGACCTGGGGGTGTTTAGTCTGGAGAAGAGAAGGCTCAGGGGAAACTTACTGCTCTCTACAACTGCCTGACAGGAGGTTTCAGGGAGCTGGGGTCCATCTCTGCTCCCAGGTAACAAGCGATGGAACAAGAGGAAACAGCCTCAAGATGCACATGGGGAGGTTTAGACTGGAGAGTAGGAATAATTCCCCAGGGGTGGTCAGGCATTGGAACAGGCTGCCCAGGGCAGTGCTGGAGTCACCAGACTTGGAGGTATTTAAAAGATGTGAAGATGTGGCACTTAGGGGCATGTTTTAGTGGTGGACTTGGCAGTGTTGGGTTAATGGTTGCACTTGGTGATCATAAAGGTCTTTTCTAACCTAGATGATTGTAGGTTTCCATGATTCTGTGTAAGAAAGAGGTAAGTGAACACTGCTCTCCTGGTTTTGATCAAGGATTCTTGTAGCCTGGTAGCTTCTCTGCAACAACGAACATAGCAGACGCCTTTACAAGTGTAAGAACAGGTAAGGCTTCAATGACACTCTCCTAACCATCAAACGAATTTAGTTTTTTTCTCTAATATCCTTTGATGTAATGCACTTCCAAACATTTGCTTTTAAATGTTTAGAAGTCATATCTCCTTGAAACCATGTATGTTTTTCACGTCCATGACATCCTTAGGCAAAGTACTCCACAGTTTTATTACTTAACAGTATCTTTGTACCACCTACTAATGTTGTTACCTGACTGCTTACACTCTGCTTCAGGTCATTTATAAATAAGTTGAACACAGACCCCTGTGCAACTCTCCTGGTGCCATCTGTCTGTTCTGAAAATGTTTATCCCTATTCTCTCTTTCCTTGATTTCAATTAGTTGTTTTTCAGCATTTTTCTTCTTATACTTTGGCTGCTTCGGGTACTCAGCAGCCTTTGGCGAGGGACTTCTCAAGGCAGGTTCTGTCCGCAGGGCCATCGTCACACATGTGCCGCTGATCCTTTCAGGGACACCCAAGGAAGCCTTTTACACGGGACTTTCCTTTACACAAGCAAATTTTACTCTTTTGAAATATATCCTATTTCTTCACGTATTAATAAATTCTCTAGTGAGTTATGATTTGTCAAGAGCAGAATTTACCCTCTCACGCATGCACCACCTGGTCTCCTGGAGCTGCACTGCTCACTTTTTTAGGCTTAAAAAATAGCACAAAGCATAAGACCTTTGTTTCCCTGGATCCTCCCACCATGACCTGTTTTAAAGATTGGCTTCATATGTGTCACCTTCCAGTCTTCAAGTTCCAAGAAGGTTTCAAGTATGAGGTTGCGCACAGTGATTAGTAATTCAGTGTTTCCATTCTTTATTTCTTCTAGGTGCCATCTGGCTTAAGCAATTTGTTAATTTTCACTGTATCTCTTTGAAACACAATTACTTTGATTCCAGACATATCCTCTGCATTTTCCCTGTATGAAGATTTACCCCATTTCTTTTCCAGTGAACAACAATGCAGGATGGCTTCATTGTCTCTAAGTTTTGCCTTATCACTAGCTGGCCATGCACAGCCCCTTGCAGGTTATTCACTCCTGACTTTTTTTGATGAAGTACTTGTTTTGATTTCTATAGCTGGTTCTCCCCAAACCCGTTTTTATCCTTTCTAATTCATAGAATCATAGAATCATAGAATCGTTAGGGTTGGAAAGGACCTTAAGATCATCTAGTTCCAACCCCCCTGCCGTGGGCAGGGACACCTTACGCTAAATCATATCACCCAAGGCCTCGTCCAACCTGGCCTTGAACACTGCCAGGGATGGAGCACCCACAACCTCCCTCAGCAACCTATTCCAGTGCCTCACCACCCTAACAGGAAAGAATTTCCTTCTTATATCCAACCTAAACTTCCCCTGTTTAAGTTTTAACCCGTTACCCCTTGTCCTGTCACTACAGTCTCTAATGAAGAGTCTCTCTCCAGCATCCCTGGAGATTAGGATTTTGCTTTTAATCTGTCTGACTACACTATTCATTTCACTTTATTGGTTTGGATACAATAGGCATCTTCTTGAAAAATGCCTTCTTACTGCTAATAAACTTGCTTATTTGGCTGTTTGTGTGTGCTGGCCTCCTTTAATCCATTCTCCGGCCTTTCTCAATAGGTCATACACAGTGGTATTATGCTTCCAGTCGGGTGTTCTTCAGAAGTTTCCATGCTGCTTGTTAGGATTTCTCTTTGCTGACCTTTCTAGCTTCTTTTTAACAAGCTTCTTCATTTCTGCATAGCTTTTCTTGAAGCTGAGGACAATGGCAGTGGCGTATTTGGCTCCTGTAGAGCTGGTGAAGCAGCTCTACAGTAATTGTCACAGAGTGGAGCTTCCACTGGAAGGGCTAGAGCCATAAAGCCAAGCACTGCCTTTGCTCCTGTGGGCTCTCTAATCAGCTGCTTAATGGACTAATTGCTGACAGACTCCAAAAATGTCATATTTGTTTCATGTCCTTGCATGACATTTGTCAATCTACAGGAGGGCAGTTGATGTCTCCCACTACCATTTTTCCTGCTTCTCTGATCTCTTTCAGCTTATCAAATTCAAGGCACTTTGCTCTCCTGGGACAGTAACATTATCTGAAGAACATAGTCGTAACCATATTCTTCCTATTTAGGTCTGGAATTTCAACCTCTACAGACTTTATCATACTTGTTGAGTTGGTGAGCTTGTAAAGTTGATTTGATGCTCAACTTTAAGTAAGGTAGAGCGCTGATCTGCCTCTGATACAGTTTATCTTTACTATGTACTTTATGGCTTAGTGTTCCAATGGCTTTCTCTATTTCCCCAGCTTTCCAATATGTTTGGTATATCCATGTCTGCATTTTGGATCAGACATTCTTGTTCCTTATCTTATTTTTTAGCTATCAAACATTGTGTAGAAATCATGGTGAGCCTGGGCTTATCCACACCTTTCAGCTTCCCCCGACTACCTGTGCTTTCCAGAATGTTAGGGAATATTTTCATTTCAAAATGATTGTCTAGGGCCTTCATTTTGCTTAAGAAAGTCTGAGAATGTTTTAAATCCAATTGTTGCAAGATCAAACAATATCATGGAAGAGAGGTATGTTAGATGTGTTAGATATGTTTGGATGATGGAGAAGGAATCTTCATCAGGGACTGTAGCAATAGGACAAGGGTTGAATGGGTTTAAACTGAAACTGGGAAAGTTCAGGTCAGATATAAGGAAGAAGTTCTTCCATGTGAGGGTGGTGAGGCCCTGGCACAAGTTGTCCAAAGAAGCTGTGGCTGCCCCATCCCTGGCAGTGTTCAAGGCCAGGTTGGACAGAGCCTTGGGCGACATGGTCTAACGTGAGGCATCTCTGCCCATGGCAGGGGATTGCAACTAGGTGATCTTAAGGTCCTTTCCAACCCTAACTATTTTGTGATCCTGTTTTCAAATCAGTGAAATTCCTGCTAGGATACTAGGAGGGCAGTCTGAAAGCCAGAACTATGAGCTGTCATCTTTGAGGAATCATGGAGTACAGTGATAAAGGGGTTGTCCCTCACAATTGTTTTCAATAATGAGAGGGCAGGAGAAGCAATAGTTAAGCCTCCAGAAGTTAACTACAAGGTGAGTTGCAACCAATCCTACCAAAATCATACCAAACCAGTCTAATACACTTCTGTGATGGAACTTGTGGAGAGGGGAGAACAGCAAAATGATGCAGCTTAACTTTCATAAGGCTTTGAACATTGTCTCTCACAAGCTTCTCAGAAAAAGCTAAGGAAATATTGGCTATGTACAATTTTTAGCAGGTGAGTGCAGTATTGGTTGAAAAGTATGTTCAGAGAGTAGTCCTTTATAGTTCACTATTAGCCTGGAAGAATATGTGGATTGAGGTCTGTTTTGCTAACTTTGTAATTAATCATATGGATGACAGATGAGAGAATACATTTATTATATTTCCATATTATATTGAACTGGGAGGGCTTGAAATTATTTTAGATGACCTTGACAGACCGGAGAATTAGACTGGAAAAGCTAGGATGTAGTTTTATTAGGAAAACAACATCTTCTGCCTTTTGCTATCAATCATTAGCTAAGTATGAGCTGGAAAGCAGCATTGCAGGGAGGAATCTGGAGGCTGCAGTGTGTCCCAAGATGAAAACTACATTCCTCCCAGTGGAAAGTTGCCATAGAGCAATGTGCAAACAGGGTCATGGTGCCTCAACTGAGCGAATTCCCTGCTCTCAGTGTCAGCCAGAGAACTGCCTCTGAAGTGGGATCAGGGCAGCCCTCTGAGCCCATGCTGTGACCTCAAAAGAGCAGGTCCTCTGCTTTCATGAGAGGTCTGGATCTGTACTGGAAGTCTAGGTGTTAGCCATTACAGACAAGTCAGCTTCCAAGGCACCAGTACAGTTTTACTGTCAGGCATCAGTTCTGGGATTCCAGAGTCCTAGGCTCAGCTTAAACACTAATTCAGTCATAAGGCTTAGAGGAGCCCCTCAGTTATAGTTTTCAGTCTATGTTCTCATTCAGATGGAGAGTCATGAAAATCTCCTTTATTTTCTGCCCCTCCATGACCACGAAACCTGAAGGCTGAGGTGGATTTTTCATGATAGAGACTGTTCTTGACGTTGTTGCTCAAAGGCCTCTTTTATATCATATATTCCATCAGGTTCTCTCTGTCTCTGTTTCTCTGAGCAGACATCCTGGATGTATTAGGGTGTCTCTGTTGTGTATTTGGAATGGAGGGGTTTTTTTGACATCTATTTCCTCTGAACACTTTTAGCAAAAACTGAGAGTTCTTTGCTAGGTGACTGATGTCTGGGGTTTGAGACTTCCATTATCCTTAGCCTGACATTTATCCTTTTGGGAAAAGAGATAAGGCTACTCCTTTGAAAAAGATGAGCAAAAGTGTTTGGCTCCTTTCTTTATCTCAGGATGGAATGGCACATCTGAGGAAATGAGTAAGGAACATCCTACTAAGTAATGAATACAAAAACAATCTCCTACCATTACAGCTGTAGAAACAGGAACGTATTAGCCTATTCTTTCTGCTTTGTTCCAGGTAAGGGCAGGAAAGGATTCTGCAGGAGGATCATGTCCTGTTTCTGGTGCTTTAATTCTGGAAGGATGTGGAACAGCTGGAGAGTCAGGGGACAGAACTGGGGATGACCAGAAGTCTAGAAAACATGGCTCAAGAGGAAAGGCTGGAGGAATTTGCATAGTTTGGTTTAGAAAAGAGACAATCGAGGGGGTGGCCATGCAATGATCTTTAAATATTTTAAAGACAGACATAAAGAGAAGAGGAGTGAATCTTTTTCTGTGTCCGCTATGGGAAGGTAACAGCTTAAGTTATGGAAAGGGAGATCCAGGTGAAACATCTGTAAATGTTCCTTGTGTTGAGGGCAGTAAATCAATGAAACTGGTTTTCTTTGGAGGTCATGGCATCTCCACAAATGGACGTGGGCACAAGTGTGGCTGATTCTGATTTCAGGAAGAGGAGTGGACTTCCTGATGGCTTCTCCTCTGAGCCCTACTTTTCTGTTCCTCTATGGCAGCTAAGCAATGGCAGATAAAGACTTAGCCCTCACTGATTCCCAAGTGGTGGTCATACAGCAGCAACACTGCTACTGCAGGTGGCAGTTACCAGGACTTTGCCCAGTTTATAAAGTGGAAGTGGGACAACGAGACCATAATGTTCTACATCTTAGAGGGTGCAGGTTCCAGGTACCTCTTGTTTCTGTTTCTATTCTGCACTATGGATTTGAGTGAGCTGCTTCTTTTACTGACAGGGTACTATGGTCTTTAAAAACAAGGCAGAGAAGGAAGAGAAAGCCTAGACAGCTGTGCCAGCCTAGCTGGCCTAGTAGGCCAGGTAAGGTTATGGTCAAAATAAACTGTAGCTGAACCTACATAAGGGTATGTTATGATTAATGTCATATCCAGCTGCCTCTGACCCCATGACTTTAACAGGAACAGTTGCACATGAAAATCAAGGGGAAAACTCAAAGCTGAGTCATGACTGAGCTCCTCTGCTGCTCCGCCTTGTGTGAGCTCAGTGTCTTTGGAGGCAGCTTTGGCAGCAGCTAGTGAGAACCAATCTGTGTTCTGGGAAGCACAGCATCTGTGCTTCTTCTTCCCTAACTTTTACTCACTTCATGCCCTTACCCCTATTTTGCACCTTGTACTTGTGCAGTTATTTGCTTGACAGTGATCATTGCTACATATCTGAGATGAGCAATGACGTATGACTCTGGAACTTCTCTTTTGCACAGTTGTGTGCTCAGCCTGTGACCCTGCTACCCTCCCTCCCTCCTACCTGCAGCCTATGACTCCTCACACAACACTAACTGGGTCTCATGCATCAAATCCTGATGTGATCTTTCTTCCCAAACTGTTGGCTTGATTCCAGCTGAACCAATTCTGGACATATTAGCAAAGTAATGTCTGTTTTACAGCCAAGGGTGCAGAGCACAGAGGTGAGTACCAGTGAGGTGATCATGTCCAGAGCAGCTCTGAATGCTCAGAGACTGGAAGCAGGGATGCTGTGCCAATGCATTGTTACCAGCAATGAACTGGCTGTGGTCTAGCAGCCTCAGTGTTTCTTTCCAGACCCAATCGCTTTTGCATCCATCAGTCTCACTGTGTTCTGTTGTTACTGGTTTAGCAGATCTTTGCTTGGTGCTCTGTGAGGCATGGTAGTTAAACTTCATCTGCTTCTGACCCTTTTTCTAATGCCGATGCAGATGTCAATCTGAGATTCAGCAACTTTGTTGGAAGGCTTGTAGTTAGGTGACATTGGCATGTCAGGTAAGCCAGAAGGAAAGGCTCGGAAATGGACATTTTAACACATGTGACAGTACACAAGAGATGTGAGACTTTACTTTATATGATTGGACTTGCAAAGACACAGTACAGAGCTCCACTGCATGGTTCTGAGGAGTCATCTGCTGGCAGGAAACACTTGTCCTTTTTGAGACTCTAACACTGGAGATACACGAGATCCATTTTCCCAAAGGGCTCTGTAGCTATTTGCTGTTCCACAGAGTAATACTGCGAATAAACCAAGCTCTCTTCTGGGTTTTGGAGACAGAGGTGGTTAAATATCTGGTAGTGTCCTAGGGCTCTTTCTGCCCACTGTGTCACAGGCTGTCCCCTTCTGCTTTTCCCCAAACCTCTCTCCTTCTCTTGATTGTTCTATCCCCCTGAAGTGCTGTCATCCTGCCGTGTCCCTGCCTGTTTTACTCCAATCTCTCTGTCTCTGACCTTATCACCTCTGCATATCCCACCGTGCCTGTCCCTAGGTCCTGTCCAGCAGCTCCTCTTTAGAGCCATTATTTTTCAATTCCTTCTCCCCTCTTCCTTAAGGATGAAACCAAACACCAGTGGCATGGGGGGGGGGTGAGGGTGGGAGAATGCAGGGTGGCCTGCTCTCTGCCCTGTGCTCCTATCTGGGCCTTTCAGAGTTGCTCTGACTGTGGGCAGAAGCATGCTCTGTGCTAGTTAAGTCTTCAGTAAAGATAACATCTGGATTTCAGACAAGCTCTGCTGAGCATGTGCAAGCAGAGAGCAGTGATTTACAGCTAGGTCAGATCTGCCTGGATTTTCATATGGCCAGCAAGTACAGGCTGATGCCCCCAGGGATCAGCCCCCGCTCGTTTCAAAACCCTGCATGAAGCACTGAACTGCAGGGAAACCACTGTAAGACATTTCCAGCATGGGCCAACCACCATAGTTTTCAATAACCTCATTCTTGGATGTTGCTGACTGGCTTTCAGTGAAACGTTCCCAAAAAACTTCAGCCCAAAATTGAGGATGGAAAATTTCAGCCTAGAATGATTAAAATATGACAAAATTAAAAGCAACTGAAAATTGGATCTTATAATCTAAAGTGTTAGGCAATGTTAAATACAAGATCTGTTGCCATCTCCACCTATGATGAATGGCTATTTAAGTATTTAATTTTGGGAAAGCTTTCTTGCATGACTGATGTGCAAGAAAAAAACATTTTCCTTCTAAACATGGGGCATGGGCCCAAGACAGACATCTGATAAGGAAAAACAATGGTTGCTGTACTCAAACTGTTACATGACCCGAGTTATTTACATTGCTTAGAGTTTACCAGATTCTTCACTGAAGCATTGTAAAGTCCCAGGCTGAACCCATGACATCGGTGCACCAGTGAGGTAAATGTCAGTTTGACTCATGGTGGTTTGGTTTGCCATCTGTGAGAAGGCAGTCAAAATATAACCCACTGCAGTAATGAGCACTGTGATTCTAAGAGGAACTGGAGCACAGATTTACACAGGATCTTTGTGTTTGGGCTCATGAGCCTTTGACTATTCTTGTATTGAAAAATAAGCAACTGCAAAAGCCCAGCTATGCTGATCTGTGCAAAAATCAAGCTGTTGGCTGTGCTTGATGCTACCTGCAAGGCTGGAGCAGATGTGTGAGTATATCCTATATTGTTTTCTTCACTCTTCAAAAGGAGGCAGCAAGGCTTCCTGTGAAGTTTGTAGAAAGTATTTTTAAGTCTTATTGTACTCTAATGAAAAGTTGACCACTTTCTTTTCAAGTATATAGCAGGAGCTCCAGTAAAAGTTATTGTCTCTGTGGCAAATTCTGATTTCCTTAGAACTTTAGTGCTTCACAGCTAAATCCGTATTACCAGTATCCAAGAAAATACTCCTTACATAATGCCAAGAAGTCATTTCTACATTGAATTGAGTCCGTGGCTGAAGGGAGAGAATATAGCTAGATGCAAAGTACAGTCTCTCAAAAGCCACAGCACAAAAGTAGAGATTTTCCCCCTCTCCTGATCCAAAATACAGTAGTCACAGTCTATTTTTAATTCATGTAAAATTATGATAACCATGAAACCATAAACTTTATGGTTTGGTGAGGAGGCTCCAATTTGAATCCCTCAAGTAAAGGAGTGCTGAGAGCAGCATAATGAGATATACAACAGGAGACCCTGCAGATAACTTGTAGGCTGAGATGAAGATCAGGCCAGACCAGATGTAGCTGCATTTATTGCTAGGCTCTACACCAGAAAATGTTAAGAATAAAACACAGGGAATGAAGATTTCCAAACATATTAGCAGGCACTCTTGGGACGTGATCATATCAGTTTTAAGGCCAAAGTGGCTGTCAGGCCATCAAGTACTGATTTTTTTATTGCGTTGTTACTAACATCACGGATGGATATATACGACCCAAAGCTGACATCTAGTGGACGGAGAATGAGAGCAGGATTTTCCTTCCCCTCGCAGGGATGCCAGACTTCGCTCTCCTCTTCAGAGGTGACCCGAAGGCTGTCTGCAGCACGGGCAGCAAAGCGAACCAAGGAGTTCATGAGCACTCCAGCTATGTGTCACCTTGTCTTCTGAGTGACACCGGTATCCATAGCTAGATGCCAGAATCAGGCTTCACAATGCTGATGGAGAGCACGAGCCCTGAAGGCTGAAGTCTGAAGAGTTTCAAAAGCAATTGTATGGATGGTCGTGCCTGGCACAGTTTGGGCAGAGCCTCATGAATACACCCAACAGAAGAATACGTGTCAGTGACCTAGGATTTCTGCAGTCCTGGATCAGATCAGCCTCTTGGACACAAGGTCCTGAGGCTGAAGCTCTGTTCAGCTTCCAGTTCTTCCCCAGTCCTTTGGCTCACTCACTTGCCCAGCTTGGATGGGGAGAGCAACAATCCTGGTAAGAGTTTGGGAATGTTTTCAGGAGTTTCTGCCTCACCCTCTGCAGCTGGTATCATATGTTTATGAGAAAAATATGTTCATTGTCTGTTAGTAAAAATCAAAGTTTCAAGCTCTCATGGAAAATTTGAAAACATGAACCCTAAAAACTAAGAAAAACAAAAGTCAAATAAAACTGTCCAGTGTTTGATTTTCATATCTTGCAAATTTAAGTCAATGTCATAAATCTGTTGTCACCTCAGTCCCGGTTTGTAATGCTTAGCAGGAGAAAAGGGGGGAAGCTAAGAGAAGTCTCACCCGCTCCAAGCACAGGAAAGGGAGAGGATGGGTGGTCCTGATGGGAGAGGACTGGTTGGGGAGCCAAAGGAGGGAATCTGCAAGCTCAGTGGGAGAGAAACTGGATCATGAGAGCACTCGTAGTCCTTTAAAAATGGCAGAAGACAAGAGGGTACCTCATTTGCTCGTATACTATAGGAAGAAAAACGCCTCCTCCACAAATGGTGGTAAAGATTCAAGGCTCTGCAGCTGTGGGCTGTAGCAACTCACACTGCCTGTGGATCATCATTTTGGTGGGATTTGTAACACATTCAGCAGCAAGTTACCAACAGTGTAGAAATGCAGTCAAACCCACTGAAATCCTGCTGCTTCCCTCAAGGAACACACAGGCTTCAGCCACTGCTAAGGAGCACAGCTCCAGCGCTGCTGACAAGTCGATGCATGTTTTTGGAAGGAATTTTTAATCACCTGATAGCAAAACAAAGCCAGTGTTATACAAACAGTACAAAGTTGACTGCAGGGTTGAGCTTTAATCTCTGGTGGTTGCTTATTGACTCCGTTAAAAACAGCAGCTACTCAGTGAAAAGAGCTCTTCTACATCCTGTTTGCAGGTGAATTTGAAGGAGAGGATCTTACCACCTGCAGCTCTCTCTGAAACCCAAAGTAAGTCTGAGCTTAAATCTGAATTGGGAGATGATGAGGTCTGGGCCTGGGTTCTTTAAATTTCCCATTTATTTGCCATGAGAGGACTTGGTTTATCTTTTTCTTATTGCCAGCTTTGACCTTCCTAGCAGTTGGAACAGCAGAAGTCGTGATATGTGGTTTATGGTATATCATGATGCATGATATACAAAAACTTGTGCTGTCAGCACTGCTTGATGTCTTGAAGGCATACAGAGAGGGTTTGGGATATTTTTATCACCTACTACCTAATGCCTGTCGGAGGAGACAAAACGCTACGGAAGAGAGTCACATTTCTTCATCTTCCAGAGGGCCCCTCAGTTTGGGTTCTTTCCTAGCTGAGAATTAAGAACCCTGATTTTCAAGCATGTACAAAGAGACCTCAGTCAGTGAGACATACCCATGTCTGCAGTTTGACAGGTTGGATCTGTGTACATAACATCTGTGTATGTAACATGTGTTCTGTGCCAGAAGTGCGCAACGCTGGACACATGGAACAGGTTCTGGTTCCCTTGCAACCCCTGCTAATCAGAGGTGGGAGGCTAATCCTGAAATCTTGGATATTTACTTCTTCCTGGACATTTTTAAGAGGTTCGACCAAACCACACTGGTTTAAACCATCATGTTTTCAGACACTCTGCGCAATGCCCATTTTAATCCGAGCTGTGGAAGTCATTGCAACAAGCGATTTAGCAAATTGATTTTGTCTGTGCTTTGTACATGTTGCCTCACACACGGGCATGGTTGGCCAAAACATTAATTTGCATAGTTTTTAGCCCTGCTTCATTCAAACGCATCGGGGTGCAGGCACTTATTTCGGTTTATTTGGACATTTGGGTCACCCAATGCCACTTCTGTTCCCTGAGAGGCTGAGGACTTTAGACCCATGTTTCATGTTGTGGAATTTGCTTTTTGACAGTGTTTTCTCCTAGTCTGCCCAAATTCTGTATGCTCCTTTTTCAGTATGTATCAGTGCTGCAGTATGTAATACAAACACCCAGAAGGTATTTGCTACAATAGAGAAATGAAGATCTGTAGAAAATGCTTTGTTTTTCCACAGCACTGGCCTTGACAATGACTTGCACTCAGAGTCTGGGCATACTTTTACAATGTGCTCATGCTGGAGCAGGCTAGATGCAGACACTGTATTTACTTGCTTTCAGATTTCATGAGCTTGAATTTAGTCACTGTGCTCTATAACCAGTTGTTCAGTAAGGGAGGCATCCTAAGGGGTAATCCAGCAAAGGATATTCTGGGACAACCTTTGAGGAGAATTAGTGGAACAAATAGCCCAGCTAGTTTTAAGATGGGATTTCTGACAGAATTATAGAATTGCTGTGTCTTAAAATAGCAGAGGACCTAACATAGAGAGAATAAAGAGGGTCACAAAGATTCAAGCTTCTTCCTAGTCTTATGGCTACCTCTGCAAGTTTTCCTCATACTAGGGGAGAGGAAGCATGGCTAGATAGACTGAGACAACCTCTCAGCAACTTTTCTATGAGACAAATGGGTCCGAGGTTTGCATTAAGTGACATTAGAGCCCCTGGAAGAGAGAAGGAGAGATGAAGAATCTAACTTCTGCTCCATGTTACTCTTTTCTTGAAGGTTTCCAGAGCTTCTCTTGGCAATGGCTATGGTGTGTCTTTCAGACTTTGAAGTTTATGCTAAAAAGCATCTACCCAAGATTGCTTGGGATTTTTTTGCAGCTGGAGCAGATGACTGTAGCACCCGAGATGAAAACATCCTGGCGTATAAAAGGTAATGTGAGGAGGAAATGTTGTACTAGAAGCTTTAAAATTATGTTCTTTTGTGCAAGTGTTAGGGCTTCACAAGTAAAACACCTAACACCTTGTGGTTTCAGGGTGGCCCTGAAGCAAAATGCACTTACCGGAATGACATACAGAATATACTCTGACACTAGGCTGAAAATGACAGATTGTATGAGGTGTAAAAGATGCTGAGGTTCAGACAAACAAACAGTAGGGTATGGTATGGTATGGTATGGTATGGTATGGTATGGTATGGTATGGTATGGAATGGTGTGTGTGGTGTGGTTGTGGTGTGGCGTGATGTGGCATGGCATGGGACAGCATGGCAGGACAGGAAAGAGGATGAATAGGTGTAATAGAATTAGGTGTAATCAGGAGCATCCCCTAAACAGCAGGAAGCCTACCTGTAAGTAGGATGGAACTTAGGGAATGTGCTGCAGAGAGTGAGAGCAAGCACATTGTACAGTGATGACAGACGTATGAACAGTGGGGTGGAAGGCCTGAGTCTTGGCTGTGACCTGGGCTGGGCTGCAAGTCAAAGGAATCTGTGAGATGGACAGTGGGAGAACAAGACCCAGTGAGCTGAGGTGGGAAATGCAAAAATGATGTGATGTGGTCGGTAAGCAGGAGTGTGAGGTTAAAGAAAAGTGCGGGTGGCTGAAGGCTGAACTACTGGCTGAATTGATGTCTAAAAGCAAAGAGAAATGACAAAGAGCCCTGGTTATATGATGTTTTCTTTGTTGGCTCAGGTCCCTGCATTGCAACAGGTAAATGAAGACCTGGTTTCCATGAAACTTCAGAAATGCCACTGAACAGCCATTATCCTGAAGGGTGGGTTTTTTTTGCATTACAGAATTCGTTTCCGGCCACGTATGCTGCGGGATGTATCCATGATGGACATTAGGACTAAGCTCCTGGGGACTGAAATCAGCTTTCCTGTAGGGATCGCCCCTACTGGCTTCCATCAGCTAGCATGGCCTGATGGAGAGAAAAGCACAGCCAGAGGTACTCTTCTGCTTCATTGTCATGTAGCAAAAATGGGTTTCTGGAAAAAGTCTCAAGAAGCTGTTAGGATGACCTGAAGTGTGTCTGAACAGACTCTCCAGGCTTGAAGGGGCAAACTCCTTTTCCACTTTCTGACACCCCTTTTCATGGGTAGCCCACTTGGGTCTGGTGACACAGAGTGCATGGGAAGCTGTTTAGACATTGCTTTTATGCTCCAGCTACCACTGTTGTGAGATCCACCCTGCTGAGGCTGCTGCAAACTTAAGGCAGAAGCAGTGGACACATTTCTGACTTACATGAAGAGCCATAAGAGGTTCTTAGTCCTGGGGGCTCTAGATAGCATGTAAACATGGTGGTTGGGACTCAGCCTGTAAATTCCTTGTCATTGGTTAAGAGCAGTGTCTGCACTGGAGAAAAGGATAACCTCTCTTCCCAATTCCCGTGGCAGATTTGGAGGCTGACCCCTAGAAATGTTGGCTTGTTTTTTTTTCCTGTATGTGTTTCCATCTCCAGTGAGTGCCTTTGACATGCATTCCTACAAGGACACAGTCATAAAGATAAAGCTGATGCTTTTAAAATAAACAGTTGCAAAATGAAAGCACCACTTGGCAACTTACATCCCTTATCACTTTCTCAACCATGATCCTACAACAGTGCGTAGTAAAATGGCCATTTTTAACCCTGGGGGCATAACTGCCAATTAGTCTCTGTAAGCAGGACATAATTTTGTACCTGATATCTGGCAAGACTGTTCAAATAATTTTGGTTCTGATTGTTCTCCAATGCTTTCCAAAGCGGCCGCAGCGATGAATACCTGTTACATCGCCAGCACGTACTCCACCTGTACGTTGGAAGAGATAGCTGCGGCTGCCCCCGGTGGCATCCGATGGTTCCAGCTCTACATCCACCGCAACAGGGGAGTTTCCCAGCAGCTGGTCCAACAGGCAGAGGCCTTGGGCTTCCAGGGCCTTGTCCTCACCGCAGATCTGCCCTACACGGGCAAAAGACGTGATGATATCCGCAATGGTTTCCGCCTTCCTCCCCACATGAAACTGAAGAACTTGGAAGGAGCCTTTGAGGTTTGTAAAATGAGCCTGTCCTTTCATTCACTGTGCTTATGTGTACCACATGAGACAAAAAAGCCCCACCAGATAACTGCTGTTTTGGCGTCTGCTGTATCCAGGATGTATCTTCTCCCTTTCTGGTTCTCCAGTGTCCTGGCTTGACCTCCTGCCAGCCTGGCTTCAGGCTCCAAAATCCCAGTCCAGCTGCCTTAGAAACACTGATCTCCATCCCCACTGTAATTATTCTCTTCTGGAGACATGTGCTTTCTGGAGCTGGTGAACATATCTGTTAGCAAGTTTAATTAATCTGTTTCATGGCAGGGAAAGACTCTAAGGGGCCTCTGTATTGCTACAGTTCATGAGGTTTCCTTCTGTCCTATGGCTGTAGGGGGATGACTGTTCTGAGTATGGACTGCCACCCAACAGCTTGGATCCTTCAGTAACCTGGAATGATATCTACTGGTTGCGGAGCCTGACCCGCCTGCCCATCATCATCAAAGGCATCTTGACAAAAGAAGATGCAGAGCTGGCAGTGAGACATGGGGTTCAGGGAATTATTGTGTCCAATCATGGTGGAAGGCAACTGGATGGAGGACCTGCCACTGTAAGTGAGAGAACAGATGTCCCATGAGTGTTTACTGTACGTGCATTTGTGCTAATGTGGATATCTCTACACTTGTCTTTGTCTTTATGCTTTTGGTGGTGGACTTGTGTGTTCATTGTGTGGCTATGGATGTGTGCAGATGTGCTTTAGCTTTAAACTGGTAAGATGCATGCTTTGGCATGTGCTACCACTGAAGTGTTTTCTCAGCTTCTTGGGAGGGTCCTGTGAGCAGCACTGAACCCACGCAGCTGCAGATAAACTAATGGTCTAAGTTAGTAATAGTTTTCTGCCTATGTCTTCAGTAGCCGGTGCAGTGAATAAATACTCTTTGTGCACTGCAGCAAAAATAAAATGAAGCTTTGGAACCAAAAATGTACAAATGAGAGCAGAATGTATTCTTGTTATTCACATCTGCCAAAACACGCACAAACAATGCAGCTAGATTGAGGGAGACGTCTGCTTGCGTATTTACAGACTCAAGTTTAAATGGGAATTTGTTGACTTTCATGAGCCAGAAAAAGAATAACTTATCTGAAGAAAGTCATCTGTACAAAGAAATCATGGGTTGTTTGGACATATGCATGCTTCGCTGGTTTAATTTGCCTTCTGTCACTCTTCTCAGTTGTTCTTATTTTACATTGCATAGTTTCTTACGGACTTTCTCTTCTTTATTTTCCTCTGTCAATTCTCTTTTATTCTATGTCAAGACTGACAATAATGAATTAAGAATGTATTAATCTAAATGCTAAGGACATAATAATGGAAATGGCATACACATTGAAGTGCTCTTCTATCTTTGAAGTTTCTTTACATATATGGACAAACCAGTACATATGTAGCTCAGCTGTGCTGCTTCTCTGGTACCAACCTTGGCAGCAGAAGCTATTGTCCCTTCTCCTGCTGAGCTGCTCCTGGAAAATTTCAGCCTGAAAGTTTTCAATCTGAAATCCTAAAAACAATAGGACTGTTTGGAAAAATCTACCCAGTAATCATAGTTATAGCTGCTCTGACTAACAAAGATGAAAAGAAGGCAGAAGAGTATCAAACACTGCAGAAAAGGGTTTGCTGTGAAGTAGAGTTATTTATGTCTAGTGCAATGTTCTGTCACTGGTTACACTGCCTTTGGGACCAGAGATACCATTTCTGTGTGGTACTGCCCTGTACTACCAGCCTGGCATTGCACTGTGCTCTACCAAAAAGGATCCTTAGAGAATCAGGAGACAGCCTGGAGGAAGTGTTACATTGACCATACCACATAACAAATGAAATCCTTCATAGATGACTTAGGGGTTTGAGGAGGCTTTTGACATGTGGTTACCAGGATTAGAATGAAATGTAAGCAGCAGGGTGAAGTTTGACATCAGTTTCTTTTACAGACATTTGCATCATTCATCATTGTCTCAAATGAAAGTAAGATATTAAAGAACATTATTTCCCTAGAAATTTATTTTCTAAATCTTTCAGGAAGAAACTGAAAAAAAAGTTGTTTTTTTCACTTATCAGAAGTGCTAGCAAAGAATATCAGTATAAACAAAGCACTGGAAAATGAAACTCACTATCTGGCAAAGAGGGCAGGGAACTGCACTTTATTCTACAGCTTTTGGTGCTGAGCTATTTGTGATGCACATTTAATTTCCAGCAGGTATGCTATCCAGCATTCCTCTTTGGAATATCTCCTCTTTCTCTTGGAATTAAAAGCTGGCCTCAAAATGAGAGTGGCTGCTTCTTTGCAGATTGATGCTCTGGTTGAGGTTGTGGATGCAGTACAAGGCAAAATCGAAGTCTATTTAGATGGTGGAATACGAAAAGGAAGTGATGTATTAAAAGCACTGGCACTGGGAGCAAAATGCGTCTTTATTGGAAGACCAGCTTTATGGGGTTTGGCTTACAAGGTAAGGAGCTTTGATTTGGTATGTCTGCTTCTCATACTCTCCAACACCCTGTTGTTATAAAGATAGTTTTCAGCAATGAAGGACCTACTCTTGTTTTGCTGAATTTTAAGTGGAAACATGCCAAATTTTTAATCAAACCCACACATTTTCTGTCCTTTAAAAATACCACTGAATTTTACAGTTTCACATGTGATTTTTGAAGCTGATAATACTGTTTTGTGGGACTTTCTTGGGGTTGTAGTTTGGTGCTAAAATACTGTAGGCCTTAGGACCATCAGTGCTTCGGAAAATTAGAGGCAGGCTTATTTGCTACATAGATCAGTCTGACAATTTTATTTGCTGTCAGCTTACTTGGTAACAATCTATGGTTTCGATACAGCAGTTTCACAGCCATGTTGAGAATTCTTCAGACATCCATCCAGAACTCCATCCCACTGATGTCTGTAACATTTTGAACAAGACTGAGCACAACTGTGTCCTGTAGGTGCCTGAGCCACTACTCAAGCTTTGCTCTTCCTGACATCATCTTTCTATGATCCAGAGTCACAAATTAGGCCTCTGATGCAGATGGTTAACATAATATAATTAATATTAAAATGTAATTATACCAGTTGTTTGCTTTGCTACTTTTTTCATTTTTAGCTCCTGGATTGGAGCTTTCATCTAAAGAAAAGAAATACTTATTTTTATGGTCTAGAAATAGTTCTTATCTTTTAAATGAGACTCCGGTCCAGTGCTGTGATTGCTGTGGGTTCCAGTAGCTAGGCTTTGAGAAAGAAATCACCTATATCTTCTGAGAAACGTGGGTAAGTTGGCAGCACTGTTCTGTTGCCAGCAGAGAAAAAGGGCCTGACATGAAAAGGGTGTTGCTGTGAGTTGCCTGCTTTTTTCTACAGTGCATACAGGAAGGAGATGATGGGTTTTTGAGCTCAGCCATAGAGAAGACTATCCTAAACATTGCAACACATCCTATCTCAGTGGCATTACCCTAGAGCGCAAGAGAGGAAGGGCATGAGCAAGCACTGACATTGGCTGCTCCCAAAGCATTCGTTATTGCAAGAAATTAAGGAAAAAAAATTAAGGAAAAAAAAAGACAAAAGAAAGAATCCTCCAGTAGTAAGATCAAAATCATAGGTACATTTTATAGGATTTTGAGCTTCTTGGTGTCACTTGCTCAGAGGAAAACACACAGTGTACTCTTTTTAAAGATTCAGTCTGGTGTTTGAGTAAACTGAAGTTTTTTAAGCTGTTCCATATTTAAAACTCTCATTACTGTCAGCATTAGAAGTCTTGACATTTTAAAACAAGCCCATTGGTGGGGGTTAACTAAAACCTAAGAAAAAAACACCAAACAAAAAAAAAAAGCTAGAAAATGTCAGCAGTGAAAACCAGCTTTGTTTTCTTTCCTTGCTCATAGAATCTTAGAATCACAGAATGGTTTGGGTTGGAAAGAACCTTAAGATCATCCAGTTCCAACCCCCCTGCCATGAGAGGAAAAGCATCTAAATTAATCTGGGAGGAACTGAGCACATCCATCATACCATTTTAATCATTCATCTGTATGAGAGACTGGAATTGGCATGGATTGAAAGGACTGTCCCAGCTCTCACAGAGCAAGCATCCTGCTGTATTGCTCTGTGCCAGGGCTCCTTTTGCTCCTTTTACCCTGATTGCTTTCTCTGTTGGAGCAGGGTGAAGAGGGGCTTCAAGATGTGCTGCGGATTTTGCAGGACGAGTTTCGTTTGTCAATGGCCTTAGCTGGTAAGCATTTGGCAGGTTGCTTGTAATTGCTGATACAGAGGTTTCTGCAGGCCAGCCATCTCAAATCTGATGGATGGGTCACTAAAAGGGAATCCACATGAACTGTGCTGGTTCTAGTTGCTATATTTAAGATGATTCTTTGCTTCCTATGAAACCATTTGGCAATTCAGGTGCTCTAGCAATGAAGCTTGCAAGGAGAAAGTTCAAGCAGCTTTCTTACCCCAACCAAAGAGATGCAAAACTGTTACTAGAATTGAGCAAAACGTGGAATTTCTGTTCTGCTGGTAATTGCAGCATGTGTTTTTCAGTATTTAATTTAACGTTTACCAGGGTAAAATGCAACCAATTTCCTTTCTGCATGAAAAGTTCAGGAAAAATGGATGCAATTTTTTCTCTGTGTATTAGAGAACACAGTCTGTTGGTGCAGGTTCTAATCTCTACATCATGCATCCCTTAAAATCCCCTGTGTCTCTTCAAGCTTTTACTGTTTCTCCTCATTCTGCATTTCTCACTTTCTGCTCCTACCTGTAGCTGTGACATTTGACCCCCTCACTGAACAGCAAATTTACACAGCCCAGTGTAAACTCCAGTTTCATACATGAACAAGTACAATGTGCAGATCCAGTGCAGAAGTATCCAGACATCAGCAAAGGATCTTATTCCACTTCAGATCATGTTTTAAAGGTTTTCATGTTCTAGCAACCCTGAACTCAAGTGGATAGAAATGTTGACTGGGAGACTGGAACTGAAATCCCATTGAGCATTTCTTAACAGGCTGGGTTTTGGGGGTTACTTTTTCAACTATAAAGATTCCTACAAGTTTGGGTTTTTTGCAGATTCTTTCATCCTTCTTTAGATGCAAAAGGGCACCAAACTCTGCAAGTGTAGCAGGCTGGGACCTTCTTGGCAGTGCTGTGAAATTCCACCCAGATTTGACCAACTGAAATAGCAAATCTCTACCTCTGGCCGCTTGACACAGAACAATCCCTGTGTCTCCTCTGTTTACCTTTCACTTCTGGATGGATCAGATGGCTTCCTGCTCAGCTTGTTATAAGGAACCTTTTTATTTCACGTTTCATACTGTTGTTGTGCAGGAAGCCCAATGCCTAACCTTAAGGCTGAAGATGCCATTGAGGAGTAGGGCTCTGCTGAGGGAGCTATTGAAGTACTAATCCATCCCCAAGACTGGAGTGGGGGCCTTCCAAGTTCCACCCACAGACCTTCCTCTTTCACCAGGATGTTTCCTTTCTCTATTTCAGGCTGTGCCAGCATCTCAGAGATTGGTCGACACCTAGTTCAGTTCCCAAAGCTGTGAAGGGCCTCCTGCAATGCCCATCAAACAAAGGTGCTTCACACTGGGGTCCCAACCAGATTGAAGAGAGAAAAAGGAGGTGCAGACATCAGATGTGTAAAAACTATCAGATATGGCCTGCAGGAGGAGACAGGGAAAGGCTCCCTGTTGCAAAGGCTAGCCTCTGCTTTTACTGAGATCAACGAGTTCTTCAACACCTTGAGTAATTGTTACTTGCTTTAATACATTTTCTTTAAACCAGATGTTTTGTGGCATTACCTGTATTGGGCCTTACTCCCAAGCTCTGTTGCAACAGCCAGACATGGAAAACTATGTCCCTTGATATAGAATATCCTCCTAGTCCCTTCTCCCCTTTCAGATCAGCATGTATTTTGATGCCTGTACACATGGTTAATTCTGCATGCCCCGGGAGGAAGAGGCAGGGAAGATTTTGCTGGCCAGGACTGTGTGAGTGTGATGCTGCAGGGATCACTACCATGGGGAACTGCTACAGAGCTGTGCATGTGCATCCTGGGGCAAATAATAAAGCTGTCTTCAGGTGAGGTTCTGAGGGCAAGCCATGCCCTGTGGCAGAGTACCACTTCTGGGGCAAAGAGGCAGCTCACAGTGGGGCAGACACCCCAGTGTCCACTTCCCTGCCATGTGCTCTAGGAGCCACGTTATCAAGAAGTGACCTTCTGTAGAAGCCCTGCTTTCAATTTGCCTTAATGAGGCAGAAGATTGAGCCCTGTTGGCTCACTCTGTTTAGACCTGAATTTCTCAAAGAGATAACAGTGTCTGTAGTGATCTTTCAGAGGCCTTCACATTGAGGCCTTCCCTCTGCTCCAGTAATAACAATCCTTGCTGGCAGACTGACAGCCCAGCAGATAAGACTCAGGAATCATGCTACATTGCACACATTGATGGATTTCAAGGATGTACAAGAGACTGAGTCAGCTGGGTGTGCTCAGTCCTGAGAAGGCTAAAGGCGAGGAGAGGGGGTATCACATCGCTGTCTTTTACTACTGAGTCAGAGGAAACAGGAAAGATGCAGCCCAACTTCTTGGATGTGTGCAGTAAAAGGGTGAAAGGTAATGGGCACAAGTTGCAATGAGGAAAATTCCAGCTAGAAATTAGTGGGAAAAAAATCAGCATGATGGTGGTCAGACACTGCAACAGAGGGCTTATTAAATACCCATCTCTAGTGATAATCAGAGCTTGACTGGGCAGGGGCCTGAGCAATCTCATCTGATCTGAGGCTGCTTTGAGAAGAGGTTGGGTCAGAGACCTCCAGAGCCTCCTTTCAATCTAAATTGCTAGGGGACATCAAAGAATTATAAAATCAGAGCCACCCATCAGATCTGTACCCTGCTGTACTGGTGTGTTGCCATGGCCAGCTACCATGGAGCTGCAGAGGCAGCACCTTTCCCTCTGTGGAAAAGGCTGCAAAAAGCATTTTCTAAGGGAAAAATAAAGCTATTTGGTGAGTGAACTTAAAAGAAGAGCTCACAGGGTTTGACCAGGCTGAGAGTATATTGAACAAAGCCATCCTACAGCTCTTCCAAGACTCTGAAAGTTTTCTATGGTCTGGATTAAACCGACATGTACCAGTCTCATGCCCCCCATCCTGCTTTCTGTATTTGGTTACTGTGAATGTCCTTAACACAAATTCAAGTAAGGTCAAATCTTTCAAAAGAATTTTGCCCAAAGAGATCATAAACATGTAGTTTAAGGGCTAATCAAACCCTGCTGCCTCCCAGCATCTCTGCAGGACATAGCAGGGCCAGGGAATCAGTCTATTTATCTAAAAAGTAGATCCAAATATAAGCATTTTGCTTTGCATATGGTGCAAATATCTACAGCCTTTAAATACATAATTCACTCATCAATTTCAGCTGAGGAACCACAGCTCTGCCTAATGATAAAGGGAAAATGAGACTAAATGGTTTTAGTTGATTGCCCAATTGATGTGTTCTCTAATATAGCAAAGGATCCTACAAGGTTTTCAGATCTTGAAGATCATATAAGAAAAGTTTACAATCACTTTCTCGCTTCTAGTGGAAGAATTTTGGTATTACTGAAATGGGAAGTATTTTCTTGGCCAGGTTTGAATATACAGAAACACCGAGGTCTCTTAAGGTGGTTATCTTCATACCTTGGTTAAAATATCTCAAAACTGTTCCCCACTCTACGAAGTTGTGTTTATTCAGAGTTTGATTCAGCACAGCTGTCCAAAAGTTAATCATTTAAGTCTTGTTGCCTCTTGTCAATGTGTAACCAGAAGAGAGAAGAAAGTGTTTCCAGGAGGGAACAGTGTCTCCCACCATGAAGGGCAGAAGCTTTGCTTGACCAAATTGACATCTCAAAGTACAACCTCTTTCCTAGAGCTGCAGGCATGTAGGCATCTTTAGCTTGTAGGTATATCAAGGTTCCTGGTGTTCAGGAGTCTGGTGGACTCCGGACTTGTTGCTCATTGACACTGTTTTGGGGTGTACAGCATCCGCCGCTATGTCCTTCAGGGAACACCAGAGCCAGTCTTGTTTGTGGCACAGAAGAGCTGTCACACCACCCTGCATCCCCACATGGCAAAGTCAACAAGAAACAGAGGGTGGAAATGCTGTCTTTAGGTGAGGCCACAGGAAGCACCAGCAGGTCTGCTCTGGAACTGAGAAAACTGCTGCTGTCTGATCCCTGACATCCACAAGCAGCAGCAGTTCAAATGGAGGCTGCTATGTAGCAACGTATGAAATTCCCTCAAACTGAGCCAGGCACCTGGCCCAGTAGTGCCTGAGAGGACAAAAGCACACCAGCACTAAATCACCCTACCGTCCCCGATGTAGCACTCATAGAATCATAGAAAAGTTAGGGTTGGAAAGGACCTCAGGATCATCCAGTTCCAACCCCCTGCCATGGGCAGGGACACCTCATGGTGTCACCCATGGCTCTGTCCAGCCTGGCCTTGAACACTGCCAGGGATGGAGCATTCACAACTTCTCTGGGCAATCTGTGCCAGCACCTCACCACCCTCACAGTAAAGAACTTTTTCCTTATATCTAACCCGAACTTCCCCTGTTCCAGTTTGAACCCATCATCCCTTGTCCTGTCACTACAGTCCCTGATAAGGAGTCCCTCTCCAGCATCCTTGTAGCCCCCTTCAGATACTGTAGGGCTGCTCTGAGGTCTCCACGCATATTCTCATATGAAACACTACTCCTGCTAAACTTGGCCATTCTAATAAGCAAGCTTGGTGTAAGAGACTATTTTCTATCCTAAGAGGCTATGTTGTATTGCCTGTTTTCATAATGCCTCTTTAAGGCATTTCATTCCCTTTCTACCAGTAAAAAGGAAGCCCTGTTTCAGAGAACACTGGTTGTAGCAGCAGGCTTTGGTCAGTTATTTTCCCTTGCAAAATGCATGCACTGCACACAATTATTTTGCAGCAGCTTCTGATAAGAACATACGGTGTCAAGGTTCTCACTGAGGGAAGCCAAGGAAAGAAGCACTGATAACAAATTGTTTAAAGCTTTGTGGGGGCAAGGAAAGGATTCTCAAGGACTCTGTGATTGAAACAGTTGCCACAACTCTGCCTTCTGTGTCAGCTAGAATGCTTCTCTCCTCCTACAGAAATGGTTTGGCTTTCTTCTGTCACTTGTGGGCCCAGTTTTGCTCTAAAAAAGTAAGAATGTGGGGGTGCTGCCTCTATAGTTTTTAATGAGGGAACAAAATTCATGACAGAATTAAAGAAAGGGGAGTTTAGCAGTTATTCACGTGAGTGCAAGCAAAGCATTTTTAGAGATCCATTCCAGCTGTGCCTGGAATCAGTGATCCCCTTCCCAGTGGTTTCAGCCTCAGTTGCTGCGTTGCTGGGCTTCTTTGTAACTCCCTTCCTGCTTAAGCAGCTACGGGTTTATCATCCTGCTTCAGCAGGGATGTCTGCCTGACCCTGTGTGAGAGGGAGAGGAAATACATCCCCAGGCAGCATGTCCTGACAGTGCACAAAGACCCAGGAAGGCACTGAAGGAGCTTCAGGCTAAGACCTAAGCCCTGCCCTGGTCTCACACTAGAAAACAGAGATTTCCTAGAACTGGAGTGAAACCCTAAGGAGAAACTCCAGAGCATTTTCCCTATGTTTTGGAGATGTAAAAGGTAACAACACAGCTGGCTGGAACAGCCCAACCAGCCCCAGCCTTACTTTAACCAGGTACCCTCACACCAGACATTGCAGAGGGGAATGTTTTTCTCCTGTAATTTTAGCGGTACATCAGACCTTTTCATGACTTTGAATGCTTCAAGTGTCCTGAACAAGTACAAAGTCTCAGAGGTTAGCTTTCGATCTTGTGTAAAGTAAGAAACCCATGCTATAATGAGGGAGCCCAGTATCCAAAAAAGTACAGCAGCAGATTCCACTTCTCAAACCATTATAAACAGCTACTCCTGTTATTTATATTTGATTGTAATGCCCTCTACCCTCATATTAACACTGTGTTACACAAGCAAGTCCAGATACAGGGAATTATCAGCATGAGGTTTACCCTCCAAGGACCCAGGCACACAAGACCTTGCTGCATCCTTCCTCTTTGAGAGGGGGAGGTGGAAACACCACATTCACTTGTACGTGAGAGGGAGGGGAAGCAAAATGACCAAGGGGTTGCTCTGTGGTATATAAATACAGGCAGGTCTCCCCCAGAGGCTTTTGAGCTCTAGAGGTGGAACCAAGGGCTGAAGCAGACTTTAGTGGGGTTTGCTTGGCATTGAAGTTGATTTGGGACATTTTCAGATTTGTTTCTTTAATTTGTAATAGTTTGTGAAGTTTTTTCTTTGCATGGAGAAGTGTGTAGGCTGCTTCTGAGCAGGAATAGCGAGCAAAAGTAAGACATGATTTAAGAATTGCTGTTTAATGCAGGCATGAGGGTTTGTTTTCCAGGAGTCTCTCTTTCTGGTAACAGCCTTTGATCTGTAAAGCCTCCAGAGGTTGATGTCGTGTGTTCATTTCCTCAGGCAGGAGGAGAACCAAGCCGGTAGAAGCTCAAGACGCAGCCAGTTTGCCTCCGAGGAGCAGCCCAGAGCAATGTCCCTGGCTGGGGTAAGCTGCCTGGTGACAGGAGCAGGAGGATTTCTTGGCCAGAGGATTGTGCGCTTGCTGCTGGAAGAAGAGGAGGCGCTGGCTGAGATCCGACTGCTGGACAAAGCCTTTAGTGAGGAAGTCCTTGGGGAATTTGGAAGTAAGTCCCCTCTCTTAAGGGCTGTGTGTTGCGGGTGTATGCGCTGTTGTCTCGTGTGGATTGCCTGGAAGCCTTTACCTCTCATCCAAACCAGTTTTTGCAGGTAGAGGTTTTATTTCAAGGAAGTCTTGCTTTATCCCTTCCTCTCGCACCAGCAAAGAAATCAGGCATAAAACATCTTTCAGAAACAGACATTTATAGACCGTTTGGTGCTTGAGCATTGAGTGTTTTTGCACTGCTAATCCAGTACTGCTCCAAAGGAGACGGAAAGTAGAGGAGAAGGAATATGGGTCTTTTCCCCAGGACTTTTGCTGAAAGTTCCTGCTCTGGGAATCTTCCTCCTGGCTTTTTGCTCAGTTTCAGACGTTCATTCGCCTTTATCACTGTATTCAAAACAGAAAGGCAGACTAGCAGTAGACCAGCCAGTAGCTTGCTTAGGCCAAAGAAGCCAATAAATTGCTTTACCCTTTACAAATGAAAATAGGATGCAATTTGTATTTTCACCTATGAATACACAAAGTAGAGCATTTGAATGAACCATCCAATTAGCCAGGGAGGTGAAGGTCTCTCACGAGGAGTGCCTTTTCCCACCATCTACCCCATGGCTGTTAGGACCTCTATAAAACAGCACTAAGAAACTTAAGCTAAGTCCCACATCCATTGCTGTTTGCTTGAACTTTAAACAACACATAGAAAAGAGAAAGACAGTTCAGGGCAAATAGTCTGACTGGACTGGCCGCTGAGTCAGACACTGCTCACAACAGGACACTGAATCTTACTGAATAATCATTGCATTTCCAAGCAAAAACTATCCCACAGGAAGCAGGGAGCATTGCTTATGGCTCAGAGGGCACAGAAACCATTGGTGAAGTAGAAGCAGCTTTCCCAGTGGGTACTTTCTCATAATCACTGTAGGCAGCAATGGAGACCTGAGATGAATTCATTTGGTATCTCCCCTACACATATGCTTGTTCTGATCCCTGGGCAATGGTTTGTGCAGATGGAAATCAAGTTTCTCTCTGCTGTTCATCTCAGTCTGAAACCACTCTCTGTCCATCATTTCTTCTTTCCTCCCCCTGCTTCCACGATCACCTGCAGCTTTCCTCTTCCCCAGAGCAAAACAAGATCAATCTGCTGATTCCTGACAACTAGCTGATGCTGGTAAAGTAAACTAGGCCTATACTGTACTTAGCATGACAACTTCTGCTGGCTAAAGTGGAATGGAGGAGCAGCTTTCCTACCTCATATCACACACAACTTAAATTGATAGCTCAAACAAGGCACAAAGCAGCTAAACAGCAGATTTCTGGTGACTGATACCAACTATGCCTCTAATGAGCTTTAAAAGGGATGTATCTCTTTTAAATTTTTCCTGAAAGCTTTGATCTGCATGTACAGAAACTCCACTTTTCTAACTCCTGCCCAGGCACAGTGGCCACTCTGAAGGGGCCACATGTGAGCATTTACATTGTGAACTATGTATGTCAGTCCTTTGGATTATTGCAACCTGCAAAGCCTTACTCATGGAGGACATCAACCTAAGGGCTGTACAAAGATCAACATTTATTAGAGCAAATCTAACTGCCAGGTGCTTAACAAAAAGCCTAGCCCCATAATCTGACTCTTTTGCATCCATGCAAGTAGAGGTCAGTGTAAAGCTTCTGGAAACAGAGCCCTAGGAAATGAATGCACTCTGTAAAACAAAAGAACATAAGAGAGCATGTGGCAGTGACTGGGTGACCGTGCTGGGCAGTAAATCTAGGTTTAGGAACAGTTTTGTAAATGTTTCACAGATTTTACGTATCAGACCAACTGTGATGAGAAAAAAAGGACCCTTGAGCCTATTGCCTCAGAATAATAGTTAAATTAATACAGGATTACATTCTAGCATGCTACAGAGATCATGGGATAAAACCATTGTAAAAGCTACTCCGCTCAGTTCCAGATTCCAGCAGCTGTCTCTCTCCTCCATTAAAGACACGGGATGAAATCCTGCCTGCTCTGGAGCTGGTGACACAGCACTAGCATGATTTCAGTCAGGGCTGAGGCTAAAAGCTGCATAAATGAATCAGGTTTTACAGCGGGCATTTGATTGTGCTGGGGGAAGACAGAGGATGCTGCTTTGCTGCAGCCACTTCCTCGCTCATGCCTGGGGAGCCCTCCAGTGCAGCACAGCAGGGGCTGGCCAGAGAGCTTGCTGTAATGGCACCACCTCCTGTAGGACATGATGAGAAAGTCCTCAGCCAGGCCAGAGATGGGCCAGGAGAGCAGCATGGCCTCCAGGAGGTCATCCTCTGCTGCCTCGGTTTTGTCAATGCAGTTCTGGGGCTGGCTGTATTAAAGGATGCTTCTGCACAGCAAAACTTGCAGAAGGGATGGCTCTGAGAGCTAGAGCTCCACCAGGATCACACACACTGGGTCCTGGGAGGGCTTCCAAAGCAGGAGTTAAAGCAAGCCAGGGTTGAGGTAGCTCAGGACAGCCTTGGGAGTTCAGGTTCGGACCAGAAAGATGTGCATGCTAAACATGACCCCCCAGCACAGACACCGAAATGAAGCCAGAGCTGGATGTAGAAGAGGCACAGTAAATCTTGGCCAAGATACCTAAAAAAGATGCGTCAGAACTGAAAGTAATGTATTAAAGGAGCTGCAATATGGGCAAGGTCAAGGGGCAGAAAATAGGTGTGAACACAGCTCTGTTCACACATGCGTAGGAGGAGAGAGATCATTCATCACCTTGAAGACAGGAGAATGCAGTGCCTGGCTCTTTGGTATATTTGGATTATCACTTCTATAAAGAGGCAGTGACCAGAACAGGCACAAGTGAAGCTATCCCTGCTGTGAACTTTAGAACAGTCACACCTGAAGGAAGCTCCAGGCCCTTGGTAGCAGTGGGAAAGGGTTTTCTTTTAAACAACAAAAGAGAAAGAACCATGGTGAATATTGGCTCCAAAAATGTGGTAGGTAATTCAACGTAGACTTCTAAAGCACTATAGTTAGCACTGCACAATATAGCACTGGAAAATGCCTTCTGTTTTGCTAGCCTTAAAATATCCACTCCCTTCAGAGCTCTTCTGAGGATGCTTGCAAGGTCTTTTGCTTTGTTTTCTGCTGCCCTTGCAGAGTTCCAGGGTAAGACTGAGGTGAAAATCCTGGAAGGAGACATCCGGGATGTGACGTTCCTGCACCGTGCCTGTCAGGGCATCTCCCTTGTCATCCACACGGCTTCCATCATTGACACCTTGGGCCTCGTAGAGAAGCAGCTGCTCTGGGAAGTCAATGTGACAGGTAAGTGAATGGAGCAGCTTTCCCAAACCCATGTCTACTGTGTCTTGATCATCATCTGCTCAGGAAAGGGAGCACCCGGCCTGGTTTTCTGAGCCAGATTACCCATGTACATCTTGCACACCATACCTGTGAGTGAAAAGCATGCCTTTGTGCAGCCCTATGGAGATACAGACCTCTCCACACCCAGTGTGCACTGGTCTTCCATTCAGGATTATTTACTCTAGTCAGCACTCACATATGCCCATCCTGACATCTGCACAGATCTGCCTTCAGTGGGGATAGCCACAATACCATGCTCAGTGGACCCTTCTGGAAGCAATTAACCTTCTGAAATCCCAGTGCATATCCGAGAAAACAGTTCTTATTCTCCCTCCCCATGAAGCATCCTGCCTGTGTACACTTATCAGTTGCTACAAACACTGCAGGCTTTGGCTGCAATTACAGCAACCTTGTGTTGCTAACATCCCACCCCCTGTGGCTCTCTGCGTCCTACCCTTTCTCTTCCTCGCCTTTACCGTTATGTCTGTGTGTGCATGAATGCAGTTCAGAGAAGCAGGTGCTCTCCCACCTTGATCTTATCATTAAATATCCCCCACCAAACTCAAAGCAGTGTGAGGAAGGGATTTCAGTAACTTCTCAGCCAGTGATGGGACCTACCTTTCTACTAAGGAGCCCCTGTTCCTCCTCAGCTCAGAAGAAGGGGGAAGCTTTTGTCTAGGCAATGTGGCATCAACTGCCAAAAAAATTTATATGTCTTAAAAGAACAACTTCATCTCACTCCCTGTGATCCCAAATCCCTCTGTGCCTTTCGATGAACTGGTGCTGCCTAACTTGCATGCACGCTGACTTCCCTGGCTGCACTGCTTCAGTTCCTTGGTGAAGATCTGAGGACAATGTTCTTACTTCTGTGAGTAGTTTTCCTGGTTCTTTGTTCCTCTCTGCCATTGATACAGGGCTTCTTCACAGAAAAATAAGCAACATAATTCTACATCCACCACATAACAAATACTGGCTAAGCACCAGCGTTCATAGCAAGGGGGTGTTCTTTGTAGTTGAGTTGTCTCTTAAAGGCACCTTGGAAACAGCAGCTTGGCATTCTGGCTGTTTTCACCCGGTACATTCAGCTTCCAGACCCTTTCATTTCTGCTCAGTCAAAGCCTCAAACTGTCAGTCACCACAAATTAGAGCCCAGCAGGCAGCTTCTTAGCTCCCTGCCAGGAGGGAAGAGCAGAAAGGTGAGTTCCTGTAAACCTGTGCATTGGGTACTATGACAAATACATATACTGGGGTGGTAGTTCAGAAAGAGGACTTGTGAATGTCTTTCTTTATGAACATATTTCTGCTACTATCTGGCTTTCACAGCAGAAAGTGTTGCCTAAACCTAATGGGGGAAACAAAAACCACAACCTAAACCTAGACAAATATTAAAATGTCCCTAAAGCAGAAAGCTCTCTAGCTCTGAGCTAGAGTCAGAGCTGTTTGAGTGTGCTCCATCATTTCTTTTGGCAGGTTTAGGCTTCAGCACAAAGTATCTAGGTTTACATAAACCCGTCAGATCTCCCCAGATAGAGTGTACCTGTGGATGAAGTAAAGCCCACTGGGCCAGTGAGGGTTAGCTGATAACACTTGCTAGAACGAAAGCACACACCAGACCTGCTCCTAGAGACAACTGACCCTAAGATCAGTCAGTAAACGCTGCTGTCCTCTTCCCTCTTTGCCTCCATTTCCATTCTGATGTTCTGCCTTTCTGACCAGCCAAGACACTATGTACTACATAGACTTGCAGCAAAAATGTTTTGGTTCTCCTAGAAAACAAAACTTTTGTAACACAAATGTGTCAAGAAATCAGCTGTCAATGTTCACAACCCAGAACAGAAGCAAACAAGCACAACTCGTTGTGATGCAGGGCTTTCCTCTGCCTCACACACCACACACGTGTGAGGCCTCAGTGCAAAAATAGCTTTGTAGAAGGGGAGTATATTTTTAGGTTGGAAGGGAATTAAGAAAATCATTGAATATAATCCAAATAAAAGTACCCTGTGTGAATCAGAACCTCAGCCAGAAGGGCTTCGCTTCAAGCAACACTTGGAGACCTGCTCCATGGCAGATCTACTTCATTATGTGTGAATATGTGGAAGATGCTCAAATTCCCATTACTGTAAGAACCTTTTCATTTTCCACATACAACTTTGGGCTGCAAATAAAACACATTTTATTTGGGTGAATTTGATCTTGAACAGATACCAACTGTCAAGATAATTTTATGTTTGCTTCATTTGATTTTATCTAGCTCTTCTGCACTTTATTACTTGCCCTCACGTTTGAAACAGCATTGATGGCAAGAATTGAGCTATTAGTTTTTAAAATAATATATTTTGTTAATTAATGTTCCAGATGAGCCTGGCTCGTGTGCCACCTAAACATAGTTCCTTGCATGGTTCCTTCATATTTTATTCCTGGCAGTGTAACCTTTTTTTCTTTGCCCTTCTTTGGTGTTTCTTAAACTTCTTTCTTTTTCTCTTTTGAGCTTAGAAAATGGAATTTTGGTGCCCTGACAGTACTCAGTTCAATAATTCTTTGCATTTTCCACTCATTAATGGGTCCATGTTTTGCTGCCAATATTCCTTGCTCCTCTGAACCTCTTTTATTCATTATATTCTCTTTAGCAACGCTAGCCTGCTCTGCATCGTTCTGCCTTGAGTTGTGACAGACTGAGCCGACTTGTTAGATCATTCCTATGCCTCACTGCTAGTGTTTGATTTTATCCCCTAGATGTTAGGCCATGCACTTGTGATATCATATCAGTCATTTGGGTTTAATGTTCCTTTGCCAAAGACATTTTGAGACGTCTTCGCATCTTCTGGTCAGAAGTCACTGGCCCTTTTACACCTAATTTCTCTTACACCATGCACAACAAATGAGGCAACTTGTGCCTCAAAGCTCAGATGTAGAAGAGTCTACTTGCAATTAAATCAGCAGACATTTATTCAAGTATTTATATCCCCTTGAATGTGCTTTCCTAGCTTAACCCTCTCGGCTATTTGAAAGACCCTGAGCTTGCCAGTTTACCTCTACTCCCCTCGATGAAAGCATTGTGATAGGATTTTAAAAGTAAGAAATCCTGTACTACTGCAAATAAAAACCAGAATATGCTGAAAAACGAGGCATACGTACACAAGCATCAATTTGCTCACTGCACTTTTTGTTCTTTTATTGCATGGTGTTGTGCATTGTTCATAAGATCTCCCTCTTCAAGCCCTGCATTAAACAGTGTATAGACTTGCACTGGGCAAAGCTGATTTTGGAGACTACTTCTGAAGGTTCTCTGCCTTAAGCCAAGTCAATCCAACCAATCTCCAGCTGCAGAGAGGGGCGATCTAGCCAAGCTCAGGCCATAGATGCAGTTTCTGACCTAAACCCCCCACTTTTTTCAGCTTGGGGGGCTCTAGACTGACTTGCATGTTTCTCTTTTGAAGGTACACAGCTACTGCTGGAGGCATGTGTCCGCTGTAACATCCAGCACTTCATATATACTAGTACTATAGAAGTGACAGGCCCCAACTGCAAAGGTGACCCAATTTTTAATGGTGATGAAGATACAGCTTATGAGAGTGTGTCAAAATTTCCTTATGCTCAGAGTAAGAGACTGGCAGAAGATTCTGTGCTGAAAGCAGATGGCCAGGTGCTTAAAGGCGGTGGCACACTGATGACCTGTGCCCTGAGATCCATGTACATCTTTGGAGAAGGATGCCCATTTCTTCTAGGTCATCTGGATAAGTGTCTGTTGAACAGAAACGTCTACCTGCGCTTCTCCAGGAAGGAGGCTCTGGTGAACCCCGTGTATGTGGGAAACATTGCCTGGGCACACGTGCAGGCAGCCAGAGCCCTGCAAGACCCGCAGAAAGCCAAGCACATCAGGGGGCAGTTCTACTACATCTCGGATGACACTCCTCATATAAGCTATGCAGATCTGAATTACGAGCTTACCAAGGACCTAGGGTTTGGGATTGAGCCCCAGCTCCCCATGCCTCTGACAATGCTGTATTACTTCTCTCTGCTACTGGAGATCGTGAGCTTCTTGCTTCGGCCCTTTGTCAGATACATCCCCTCCACCAACCGTCACCTGGTCACTCTACTGAACACCCCATTCACCTTCTCTTACAGAAAAGCACGGAATGATTTTGGCTATGTGCCCCGCTACACGTGGGAAGAGGCAAAGCAGAGCACTGGTCAGTGGATTGCTTCCATCGTCCCCCAGAGAAGGCTGTACTTGAAAAGCAAGGCTGCCTAAGTCTTAGGAGGAGCTGAGACCTGGCTAAACACGTAGGGCCTTGAGCCAGAGGAGAGCTGAGTGAACAGCAGCAGCAGCAGATAACTAAGTGTTTAAATGGAGACTTTGTGTATCAGCCCCCTCATCCCCCCCCCCAACCCATGGCAAATAGAAGTGAATCTTTCATTTGTTTGTTGAGTACAGGCTGACTAGGGTGACCTTACTGCACAGGCCATATCCATTCCAACATCATGTGCAGCAGTAAGACATCGCTTTAGTACAACTACACACAATCCACGGTGTGAACACATCAGCCCTTCTTTTCACACCACGCCACCTTTAAGGCTTTTGTAAAGCACTATTTACCCTAGAACTATGACTACACTTTACAAATGTATACTACTTAGCTATACCCTGTGCACTCACCTCTTGCCAGCCTCACCAAACACAGAGTAGGTAGAAGCCACCTGATTGCAAAAGCTGTTACAAATCTTGCTTGCTTTTTCAAGAGCGTTGTCCGGTTTCATGTGCCATTCACCTGACAGTCAAACTTGAGAGCAAATCTGGACCCTGTAAGCATTGCAAGGCCTAAAGTACAAAGTAAATGAGACGTAGGTTTAGTTAGTATGGTGTATGGAAAGAGAGAAGGGAGAGATTTGGTCAGATGAGGGCTTCCTCATCCATTCTCATTTTCCTAGTTACCAATTCCAATATTGCAACAGATCTGGCTGCCCAGAAGAGCAACAGCTTCAACAAGATGAAGAGGAGAAAAGTACTGCATGGCAACACCTTGGTTTCTGAAGGGTTTCGGCTGCAGAGTCATGGCAATTGTGAACGATGAAGAAAAATTAACAGTGCTGAAAGCAGAAAATCACACTATTTCTGGGTTTCAGCTGGGAACAAAGGCTACCTTCAGCTGATAGCTGCATGGGTGCTGTCCCTGTGCTCTTCTGATGGCCACATGAGTTTCTGCAGAATGTGTGACTTGACTTTCAGACCAAAAATGTAGAACCTGTCTGAATAAATAGATGTGATCCTCTGTTTGCTTCTTAAACATAGAGCTCACTTGTTGAGAACGGCTCTGAAAGATGGGAATTTCTCTGTTCTGTTCAGGATGGTGTCACAGAAACATTTTATCTGACTCAGTACTAATGTAAATAAATCACATCTCCAGAGGTGTTGGCAGCTTAAAGTCTGTGTTCAATTATTCAGTGCCCTGGACATTGGATACTCCCAGTGCAAACATCGCCATTTTCTTTACTAACATGTTGGGTGACGTATGTGAGATCTGAAGCAGAAGAACACCAGCCACCAGGACTTCTGCTCATACTTTGGGGAGCCAGAAATAAGTTTTCCAGGCTCCCACTGATGGCTGTGTAAACACTTAGCAAACTACTACTTTGAATGCCATCCTTTCACAGAGAACCACGTCAACATCTCTACCCTGCTCCACCGAGCAAACAGCATGCTGAACACCTTCATCAGAGTTCCTCCCTTATCAGTGAGCACACGAATCTATCCCATCCTGAAAGAGACCCATCCCCAGCCCCTTTGCCCTCTGCCCTCACACCACCAGAAGTCAAACCTCCAGGGTCTAGCCCCCTTGCACTAACCCTATGTCCTACTGCCCTCTGATGGGAGCTCTCTTCCTCTCCTGCTCCCTCCATCAGTGCTTTTCCTCTCCCTTCATGTTCTTATTCTGTCTAGACCTCCCTGGTGATAAATCTGCTTAGCTACAGCCCCTCTGTTCATGTCTTCTTCCCTTGAGCCTCACCATTCACATTCTTTTCCCTTCCAGTCCCCTACATTGTTGGCTTTTTTCTCACCAAATGGCTCCTTTCCATTCCCCTCTGTACATACTCGGTTCCCCTTGGGTTCCCTCCATTTCTGTTTCCATTTCCAGCCCCATCTGGGCCCTTTGTTTGCAGTCTTTGTCCCTCCAGTCACCACCATTCATACTCCGCTCCCTTCCCGTTTCCTGCTTTCACTCTGTTCTTAGGAAGAAGGCTCTGAGCTGGCCATAAGCCTCTGAAAGATTCCCAAGTATGTAAAATCCACAGACCTCTGAGTGCTGCTCGTAAAGCTACTGATCAGCTCCATATACTTACATATACACGGTTATCTCCGCTGCCTCCAGGGTGGAATAAGGGTCTTTCTCTTTTGTGTAAGAAAGACAAAATACTGCGGAATGAGGTTATCAAACCCTGCTTAGAAAAGCACAAAGAAGGTGTTTAACCCAGTAACACCCACTGTTTTTCTAGGCTAGTGATATTTCATTCTACAGTCCAGTGTAATGATGGGTGCAGCCACGGCTGCTCTGTCATCGAAGTAGGAGTAGAAAGGACAATTCGGGCACATGGAAATAGAGCAGGAAAGGAGTGGAGAGAACAAGAGAAGAACAGCGGCTGTTTAATAGGGGAAAGCACTTAATACATCAGAGAGCTGGCATATTACAACATGAACCAGAAAACTGGGACATCTTTGCCCAGGTTTAACAGAGCTCCTAAAATGCCTACATACGCTGCCAGAGCAAATATAAACCAACTCTTCTTCTGCAGTTCAGTGACTCCTTTCATGAATACAGGCTCCCACTGCCAGAGCTTACTTTGTCATTTCTGCCTTCTCAGTAGGACGGTGGGACATCTTCATCTCTCCAAGGGCCATGCTCCCAACAATCAGATTTCTAAGTATCGAATTCCTCTTTTGCTGAACTTCCTCCCTGTTTCTTGCTATCATCACATCCCTTCCTTCAGTCTCCACGACAAGCTATTCCTGCGTACAGGAAGCTTATTCCCACTTCTGTCCCTATCCTGTCACCCTCCTCACACCTCATCAGCAACCCACACTTACTGTGACAGGGGACCTTGCTTCTCCTTAGTGGTTTCTTCCTTCATTCAATCACACTATAGAACTTATAACTGATATTTTTTTAAGGGAAGGCACCATTGCTCATAGGTGAAGCTTACAGGGGTTGTCTTGGTTTGGAAGCACTTCCTGCAGAGGACACATGGAAGGTTTTTCTCCTGTATCCAGAGTGCTTGTCTCCTAGAGCATCTTTTGGGTGGAGAAGGATACCATGGAAGCCCTCAAGGGCATGAATGCTGTCATCCTGTCTCTCCCCAGGGAGGTCCCTCTGGTGCATTTCTGACACGGGCTGGCTCTCATATGCCTCTGCCTTGCTACACTTCTGAAAAGCATTATCTTCAAATGCCTCTGGCAATGTCTCATGGTATTTCATGTTCTAGGGATCATCTGCCAGGGGACCATCATCTTCATCCCTACTCATCAACTTCATGAAAGAGAAGCTAATATGAAAGCTCAGCAAAATAGCAAGATAACAAAAAGGACTTGGAGACTGTGAGCCTTCACTACACTTGTTTAAGGTTGGACTTGGAGGGCAACACCCCTCCCTCATCCAGGGATTCAGGATTGCTGCCATCCTTAATCCCTGACAACTATTGATGACCTGGCTCTGACTCTAAACTCAAAACCAAACTGAATTTCTTGGCTTTACGTTATGGAGATACTGAATTAATTTGGTGTATTCCTCGCCTTTGGAGATATTCCTGGGTGAGATCTTTTCCTACAGCCTCCTTGAAAATGGCCATGCACAGCTCCTTCTCTCTTTCCATCTGGAGACCACCAATGAATGGATCCTGAATGAGGCTGCAGAGGAACAGTAACCACCTCCCACACCATCATATCCTTCCAGTGCTGGAAGGATATTCTCCACTCTATAGGCTATCCCATGTAATCACCTCTTAGCCTGATCACTCCTCCATCCCTCATCCCATCTCCTGGTGAACTTGAGTGCTTGAGGAGCACCAGCCTCCTTGGCACTGCCCTTGCCTCCAGCACCACCAAGGCAGGGAAGGTGTTTGGGAGAAGCCTTGACCTCAGGCTCAGGTCAGCACCCGGTTGTATAAAGGCAGTTACAATACATCTGCCTTTGCGAGTCTTCATATGTGTGCCTCAGTTTTTGCCAAAGATGACATGATTCAAGGAGTTTTAAGGTCTCAATACACAGGAGAGTTCCCCTAGCTTGTTGACCAGCTGGTTAACACTCCAAAGCCATGGTCTCACCCATAACCTTTCTCAAGGACTTTCTCCTTCAGCCTGGTTTTAAGATCTTTCTGTAGAAGTGATGCTGTAGCACTTTCTCCTCAGATTAATTACTAAGTGATGCTCTTCAGAAAGTCATCCAAGCCTCTTAAAAATCATTGCAACAGCTCTCAAGGCTAAAGGGACAATTGCATGGTGAGCTCTTACTGCCTGAATAATGTAGTCTGGAGACTTTCACCCCCTTATGTCCAATGAGCCTAGTAACTTGGCCCCAGCTGAAACGTATCATGCACAAAAGCATCCAGACCCCATCTCTAGGTGTCAAGGGAAGAAGAATGTATCACTTTGCTTGGTGATTAGGCCTTTTCACTGTTAAAAGTTTATAGCTTATTTTCTTTTATAAATTTATGGCTTTGTATTTATAAATACAGATTTATAGCTTACAGTCTAGATTGGTCAAGGTTCAGTTTCTGGCTTTTGATTCTTGCTATGCTTGCTCCACTAGGATAAAAAGCTTTTGGAAGGCTGATGTTCGGCCCAGTGAAGGTATTTACATACTCTGTAATCACCTCATCCCTTCATTTTTATTTCTTTTTAGAAAAACTACCAGAATGGAGCATCTTCAGTTTCTCATCACAAGCTGTTTTCTTTCTCAAATACTCTTGCACCTCATGTTTTTCAATGTGATGATTTCATTGGAAGCTAGATGTACATTTTTATACTAATCCCACGTGCAACTTTAGGTATTTAAGGTTTGTATTAAACTGGACCAAAAGCACACTGGATTTTTACATGCACTTGGGCTTTCTACATGCTCTACTAGTAAATGCTGATGACATAAGAAATGGTTCATACACACCAGAAGACATGAAAACCATTTGATGCTGAGCACAGCAAGGTAAGTTTTACCTTGGAAAAAGTTGTTGAGGTGGATTTTTCCTCAGCCCTCCGAAATTTACTAGTTATATATTTACAGAGGGAAAACCTTTACTTTTACAATGATCTCATTTACTTGGAACACTCTGTTCATGGTGTGCTATAAATAAGGGAAGGGAAATAAGAAAATGTCACCACGGGAGCTTAATCACCCTTTGTCATAAGCGTTGTGATAGGCTGCAAAGTGACCAGGTCCCACTGCAGGACACAGACCCCAGTGGGTACCTGGACGCACTGTCAGTGTCTCCCTGCTGGGGCAGGGAAGCAGGAAGATGTGTTCTGAAAGCTGTGCTGGACATCAGGGCCCAGGCTGCTGGGGGCAGAGGCATCAAGGGCAAAGCTTCCTGCTGTAGTGGAAAGACTGGTGGGAAGTGGCCACTGGGGAGGTGTGGGTGACATCCCAGTGTGAGGACCAGGCCCACACGCTTCACAAGGAATGTCATGGACCGACTGCTGGGTGGGTGAATTGCTTCTTACGTGTTCCCTTCCTGCAGCTCTTGGACTAGGACACACTGGTCAGAGTGAGATCTGAGCCTAGTGCTTACTCCTCGGTGGCATCCTCTTATTGGAAAGGTAGGAATTTATGATCAGCTAGGGGGTAGGAGTGATGCTCGTTTCGTGCAGTTCAGCTCTGCTGGCGCTGTCGGTCTATGCCTCTTACTACCACAAGATGGTATCTTAAGGGATAGTTTCCCCTCACTCTGTGAAGCTCAATTGAACATTCTGGCTGCTGAGTTTGTGTTCACAGAACCTGCACTTTTATCACAGACAGCACAGTGCAAGCTTGCTGGGGCAGGCTGCCTGCTACCAAGTACAGTAGATTCCGACAAACAGAGCCAAAGGATTAAGACTGATATATCATGTCCAGCATCCATGCAAGTGTTCATCCTCCCTCCACTCCCGCTCACAATCTTGGGTGCTTTGCAACCCCACTTACAAACCAAAATTTCACAGGGTAGCTTGAAAAAGATGCTTGATGTGATGGATCTATTTCAAGAAAAGATCTCTTGTTCTTCCTCTAAAGACTGCTCAAGTGGGAGTGATGTCATGTGTAGCTGTGATGCTAAGTTTCTCCCTTCCCTCGTCCCTCCAAGCACTCCTGCAGCGAGTGGTGGAAAAACTATAAGTGATAAAGGTCATGTGTATGAATCCCATTCATTAGTCACTTTGGAGTGGAAAAATAAACCTACCTGTATAAGGACCAGTGCGATAACCCTACAATAATTGTGGGGCCCACATTTATATCACAGCACATTGTACTGGGACATCACGTTATTCAGTGTTGTGTTTTGTACTCGGTTGCTGTGAGCCATCTCACTAAAACCAGGATGTTGCCAATTGCATTTGGAGCAGAGCAGTAAATAGGAGAAATTGCCTGCTCTGTCTGGAGAATGGAAATGTGTCTGTATCAGAGTGAGGTTAAAAAACATTTGGTTTCCAAACAGCAAGCTGACCTTCCTTTAGTATCTGTAGCAGGGCTCAGGGCAAGCTTAATGCAGCAGTGCCCACCCTTGATCATTTCCTGAGGCTGCAGACTCTACCAGAGATGTGACAACTTTTCTTTTTCTTTTCTTTCTAGAAGCGTTTCTCATCATTCTGAAAGAAAAGGGAAGGGAAGAACTCCAAAATATTAAACTATGAGTGACCCAAAGGCTCAAGGTAAAAAACCCAAAACAACCAAAGGCATGGAAAAAGATCCTGAAAGGTGTTATTTAGAAGCACTCTCAGGATTCTTGCAGCCGGACTCTGTTTGAAAAATAGGTGTTGTCTGTCAAGCAGCTAAAAACTCAACTACAGCCTTTCCTCAGCAGGAACCAGTTGCAATCTCACAGTACCCACAAAGGTTACCGAGCCCTCCCATAATGTATGTTTGCCCCCAACCAGGAATAAGGCTCCTCATGGTCACAGTTCATGTCCCACATCACAAACTTGCCACTGTCCTTTGCGTTGATCAGTTCAGAACATGATGCTGTGTCCCCTGCGCTCGGCTGGGTCTGCTGAGCCTTGCTGGTTCCTGAACCAGGGCACTTGGCACATCCTGGTCAGGCAGCTGCAGTAGGTGTTACACACACAGAGGAGGTTCAGTGTCTGGGAGGCAGATGATGAGTGCCTGACATTTGAACCTCATGTTCTCCATTTTGGAAGTCAGTCTGATACCATGACCGAAAACAAATCATAGCTTTCAAATTTTGGGCAGACTAGCCTGGATGTATCTTGAGCACATCAGTCAACAGAGGGGTGAGCAAAGTGGTACCAGCACTGGAGTACAGCCGTATCAGTGGCCTTTTACTGACAGCTGAAGCTGGCAGAGAGGTTTCTACTGCAGGCATAAAATACGGATGTGGGCAGAGCATTTTTCTGATGCAGCTGACAAGCATCTGGCACTGAACATAACCTGCTCAGAGGGAGCATCTCCAGGGCTATGCACCGTGCTCTGCAAAGGAGTTGATGTTTTCCTCATAGACTTCTGCTTTATTAAGAAAGAGCAGGAGCAGGAACTGGAGGAAATCAGAGGTAATACACAGAAAGGTTTACTCAGACTGCACACCTGGAAAAGCAGCATTATTAAAGTTAATAAAGAAATCGATGGAATGATGTCTCCTGAATGTGGCAGTAAATTTTCCCCTGTTGTCACTGAACTCATCGAAGTCTGCTTCAGAGGAAAGCCATTAATCCACAAGCTGATGACTGGTGGCTATGCAAAGATTTGTGGGAGTTTTTTCCTGGGGGAAATTTCCACTTCAGTTGAAATATATCTAAATAGAACCTGAAAAGCTAACTTTGCTGTGGTACAAGTCGGATTACAGCGTCTGAGGTTACAGAGGCTTGGCATAAGGCTTTAGCAGACTATAGCATTAGGTTGATAGGAATGGTTGTTCAAGTAACACTGGTTCTAAGATTTGATCATACTTACACCAATAATGTATGGGTTCTTTGAAATGATTTGCTTGGCTGAAGTTTAAACATTTGTAAGTGTGTCAATACAGATCTAAGGACACTTGCAAAAATCCCAGTGACCTGTCAGGGAAATCCCTTGATGTAAATATAAATGAGTGTAGAAATAACCCATAAAGCACCTCAAGTAATAACGGGATATGAATCCAAATAAAGGACAAGATGAACCCATATGCAAGTATGGGTAAAATAGAATGTAAGAGCATGCAACAGATGGCATCTTCAGAGATTTTGTCTCTGAGGGTACTGATGATCTTTACTTACTTTGCTGTGCAAGAATCGTTGCACAAAGGACTATCTGTGGTCTGTACCACTCTTCTATTTTAGTATATTCCTTGTTCCTCATTTCTTGTTCAATAACAAATCTTCAGATAAAAGAGACTGGTGTTGTATGTTGTTAGCGCTGTGTTTCAACACACTGCAATCTCTTTCTAATTCAGCCACAGCAAGTCTGGTGGTGAAAGTTCATCAGATAACCACTTTAAAAAACCTCATAGCAAGTATTTTGGTGATTTTCTATTCATTTATATTCTATTCTACTCAACCAGCATAGCAAACGTGAACCAATTACTCCCATCCATGTAGATAAGGAAGGTTTTTTTTCTGATCCAATGGCATTTTACGCTTGACCTTTACTAGAAAGAGGTAACAGCACAAAGGAAGGGGATTTTGTAAATGTGGGACAGGAAGGGACCTCCTGTATCTTTGATCCAGGTACCTGAAAATGTAGGCAAGCACACAACCTCATCCGCATGTGAACCGGTACCAACAGAGGAATAGCTCCTTCCCAAAGCCCCCAGAATGCCTATGGCTTTGCAAGGAGAGAAGCCAGCTCCCAGAGCTACAAGATGAAAGCTAAAAATAGCCCATTAAGGATTAATTTTAGGATTTTAAAATAAAGCTAATTAACATGCAGAGGAAAGGCGCATGGTCTCCAGGAAGGAGCACACACGGAGTGTATGAGGGAAGGAAGGGGGGAGGGTGCCGTGCAGGCAGAGCACCAAAGGAGAAATAAGAGGATATTCGAGGATATTCGCTATGTATCCTTGGATAGAGGACATGCAAAAAGAGGTGTGTTTCAGAAAAGACAGAAGTAGAGGGATGAAGCGCTTAACTTGAAGAGGCAGGGATAATGCAGTGCAACCACAAAGGATCCCATTTGAAGAGCAGTGAGGATAGCCTTTGGCACTGGCCAAAATGTTGTATAGAAGGAGAGAGAGCTTGGTAGTACTAGACCAAGTGTGTCAGTGCTCAGTGGCTGAAACAGAATGTCACTGATAGACACAGCAAACATGCTTTGTTACAAGAAGTGACTTTCAGCAAGGTGGCTGTGTTCAGTGGATGCAAAGACACTGCATTGCCAGTGGCACTGTGGTAAGACACTGGGTGCATCATGAACACGCAGCGTTTGTGTAGAAAGCTGAAGGCATAACTGGATCTGGAGATGGATGACGCACCAGGAGGGCAGGCATGTACCTTGTGTTACGTGCTGCACTGTTACAGCGCTTCATAAGCAATTTTCTCTTATGAAGTAACTCTGAAGGAGCTCATGCATCCTGAGGCAGAAGCACCCTGGGAAGTCTGAGCATCACCAGAAGGGTGATAGATGAGGCCCTTAGTGATGTGGGATAGTGGTGGACTTGGCAGTGCTGGGGAACAGTTGGACTTGATGATCTTAAAGGTCTTTTCCAACCAAGATGATTCTTTGATCAGATATAAAGCACCAAAACAGGACAGGATGGCAGTCATGGCACACCATGGAAACAAGGCACTGCATATGAGCAGTATGGCTGATGTCAGGCAGTAAGCATTATCTACTGCTAATGCAAAGCAGAAAGCAAATCAGGTTATTCACTTGCTGCACTGCAAAATGGAGAGATATATCAGCAAAAGGTGCAAGGGGGAAAACAGGCTCATGCAAAGTCATTTCCTCATAGCAATTTCCCTGTGAACAATATTAAACAACTACAAACTTCTTCCTTTTCGCAGAAGGCAGAGGAATGGATGGACAGAATTAACTGCCCAATTCACCATTGGGCTACTTAATATCAAGAAAAGCTGGGGGTTTAACCAGGTATCTTATGAGAATTAAGTTCATTTAGTAACATCTTTTCTGCCTGCCCCATTTAGAATCTTTGTACTTTTTAGCCACTTCCACAGAAATGTAACAGAAGGGCAGATTTGTTTGTGGGAATTGGTGGCTTTCACAACAGCATATAGAAACAACCTCAACTCGCTATTGAGAGAAATGTGAGCAGTACAGCAACCTGTTCAAGGCAAACCAGGGTATATGGGTTTAATTTTGCAACAGGGAGACCTGATACGTGTTTGACAAAGTCCCTAGGAGAGCTGCAGGGGAAGGAAAAGCTGCAGCACCATCAAGCCTATGAAATCAGGTCAACTTCACAGCCCAGTGCTGCAGGAGGTTGCTATTGGAGGCAAAGGACACAAATGGCACCTTTTTCACTTAAAGACATTCTTTATTCAATCTTTTTTATATACAATATTATTTTTAATCTGTAAAAAGTACATATGCAGGATTCCAGGTCAGAGGCAGAAGGTTTCCACATCAGAAGGCAGACTTTTGCCCTTTCATTATTTTGGAGGAAAAATAATCTGTCCATTTTAGACAAAGCAAGAATAAAGGCAGAATTCAAATCCAACCTCCACCAAGCGATTAGGATTAAAGGCAACAATTCACCATAACAAGTCAGGCTGTCTTCTTTGACTTTGATGGTTCCCAACTTCCCTGGGCAATTCCAGAGCAGTTTGTTAGAAGGGGCTGACAGCCAAAGCAGCTAGTGCTTATCATCTCTACTACAGTTGTATGCACATAACCTGCAAAAGAGCTTGGGTTTCCTCTTTGGATTGCAACTCAAACTCTTGAGTCAGAAGACTGTTTCTCAACATACAAGGAGTGGAAAAGGGATGTCTTATCAGGGTGAACAGATCTCCAAACTACAGTGTGGATCAAGAGCTCGCTCTCGTATTGCTCTGGTAACAAGAAGCCTGTTTCTTATTTGTCCCCTTAAAAACATGGACATAAAAGCCCAGCAGGGCTTTGCTTACATGTAAATTAGCATAGGGTAGACCATTAACCTTCAAGGATGGTAGTACAAGGAGTTTGTAGTCCTGCTTTTCAGAACTCAGACACTCAACATTCAAATCTTGTAAAACACTGGGTGGGAATACGTCAGTGATTGGGAGGTAGAAGACAGTGACCCACAGATTTGAATTAGCGGGATAAAGAAGCCTCAGAGCTGCGACTGGCCCAGGGAACTACCGTTTGTTCCCTTTATTCCAGGGTACTTACTATTTTTCATACTTTTCTTAAACATTCCATTTTTAAGGACTACATTGTGCAGCAAAATGAACACCCCACATATTGAGGGTTATTTGTTTTGCTACGAGGACAAAGCTAAGAAGCTGACTTCTTGACTGCAGGACACACAGCTCCAGGGTGGTCAGTGGAAGCTGCAGAAATCTGGCTCCTTTGAAAACTCAAGCTCAAGTCTTAGGAAAAAGTTTACTGTGGATCCTGACAACAGGCAAGCTTAAGGCTTGGATTAGGAAAAGAACTGAACATCCTCGTTTTGACTGCATGCAAACAGGAAATAGACAATTCTGGGATTTCCAGGCTCTTGCCCAAATCCAGTGTGCCAAAACCGTACATTATTTTCTGTTCTTTATTTCATCCTGTAAGGGGAGAGAGTATTGTAGAAATTGGTAAAATGGGACCGCTACCTAAAGAAAAGGAGGATTGTTTTGTTAGAGAATACAGTGCAAGACTTGGAAACAACTAGGACTAAAAGAGTCATTTTGTGCTTAAATTTACACTCGATCTTCATGAAAGTCAGACAGCAGCAACAGAATGAAATGGCAATGTTCTACTGTACCTTCTGTACCCAGAGGGGAAACAGCCTGAGCTTTGGGTTGTAACACCATTCTGTGCATCAGAACCTACTTCTCTGTGAAGGACTCAGGACAAGAACAAGTCAGACATTTCAATATCCACACTGCTTGGTTATTACGCACACAACTCGCCCAGAACCCGTTACCTCCACACTCAGCTTGCTCTAGGGAAATCTCAGGATGAGATTCATGAATGACACAGTAATTAGTCCTTAAAACTCATTATTTTTGATAGACTGTGCACATCAGTAGCTTCTGGAGGAAAAGGGTAGTTTGTGTTTTAAAAAGTGACAGACATTGTCACAAAAAGTGACAGTCATTGGGGTAACCGGAAAATGGGAAACAAGTGTTCTTTATTTGGTACCTGCTGCTAGTCTGTGCAAAGAAGAAATAGCAGTGCTGTATGTCTGCTTTGAGAAAAATACCATCCCAGAACATGAAAGGGCTGAGGTCTTCAATGCAAGCATGCTTGTGACGATGAGTTAAACCCACTGGGATTTATGGAGGAACTAATTTGAAGGGTTGCTCTTTAATTCATGACAGGGGCTAGAGGAGCAGCAATAAGAAGTTTGCTGCTTCTGGGACTCCAGAATTCTCTCCTTGCCCTTCCTCTGAACAGACTGGCAGCCATTCTACATGTGCATTCATCAGGAGATATATGGGAACGGGTGTTATGGGGTGGAAAGTGCCTTTTTTTGGTATTTATTTTTTTAAACAGAAGAATCTGCTTTTCCTCTTTCTCTTTTGTACCTGGAGAAATTGAGGGGAACAAGGAAATCAAGTGCAGTTTTAAACCAGTAATGGGAAAAAACTCAATTTGAAAACACAACCTATCTGAACTTTGGGAAATGGAAAATAACCAGCTCTTCAGTAAGCCACTGAATACCAATTAGAAAAATAAGTTAATGTGGGACTGGTAAGAAGAATCCATTTATTAAGTGACTTCTGATTTTAGATAAACAATTACTTGATTCAGTATTATTTACTATATCAATTCCTTTCTTGGTTCTTCAATTATTTTTAAGCTACTGCTTCAGCTTAGAATAACTAAGCAACTGGTATTAAGGTAAAAACACGGAGACTGGAGTTTTTTCCAAGCGCTGTGTCTTCCTCCTCTGAAAATAAAGGAACCGTCTGGAAAAAAGCATCTGATAGTATTTTTTTCTTAGATCATGATTTCTGTGTCTAAGTTAGTGTCAGAGACGAGTGAAGGAAAATTTTATGGGGGACATTCTACTATAATGTACAGTCAGATATGATAGAAAAGCTTTTCTATATAAAACTTCATATAAAAACATCTTTTGAAGGGAAAAATAGCACTCACTCCCTTCCTATCTGATGCTGTGCTGCTGTAGCTCACTGAAGAGTTCTACTATTCACCTCAGTATGAAAACACAATCCAGATCTTTTAAAGACTCAACCTGTGCGCTAAATAGGAGGGAAAGGAGCACCTCACAGCTCCTTTTCAGCAAAGGGGTCAGTCACCATGGCAAAAGGATTTGAGAGCTATAAAGGGGAATAGAAAGAACAATTTGAGCTGTAAGGATTCTGGAAAAACAGTTAAAAAGAAAAAAAAAAAGATATTGAGATGTACCTGAAGAGACTAAAATTTCTTTTAGTAACTAAGTGAAATCTGAAGCAGACTCCATGTAAGTGATGCACAGCACAGCCCAGGAGCTCTTGATAAAAAAAAGCCCCGTGCAGGTAGCAGCATCTCATTTCTCATAAACTAATGGCAAAAGAGACTTTAGTTTCTTTTTCTACCCCTGTGTCAGAGATGTTTCCAAAGAAGATCACGCTGCTTTGGTAGCAGAGTTTTCTAAATTAAATCAAAGGCAGCTCTGGGCTTCTGTCATACACAAACCTGCAAAGAAGGTTCTGTCAATGGTATCCAACTGAGGAAATTTAACTCTTAGGAAAAATCTAGATTGTTTAGCAAAATATAAACCAACAAACTCCTGCTGCTTAGCTCAAGGGGAGAGAGCATTTTTAAGTGCCATCTATTGTATCCACCTATAGAAATCATGAGAGACAGTTTTTCTCATTTTGTCATCTCTGGTTTTTTAGCTAAAAGAACTAAGACTAATCAGAGAATGTTTTTTCCCATGTGACATGATTTCTGAGGAAGGGAAGCTCAGGTTCCTTCCTACCCCTGCAACTCACTCCAGATTCTGACTGTAGCTTGCCAAATGAACAAAGCCCATGTTGCTGACAGAGAGCTACAAAGCAAATGCTTACTAAATGGGTTTTTTTGGTTGCAAGCATACAACACAGATCTTTCAGCATTATTCTGAAAAGGGGAAAATGAGGAGGCAATAGTTTTTATAGTTTAAAGTTTAGTTTTAATAGCTTTGTGGCCCTGAGAATGGCTGCCAGTCTGGACAAACAGATGCTCCTTAGGGAATTCAGAGAGGTACAGAAAGCAATTCAAATCCTGCTGCTGCTGCTGGTGCAGTGATGTTGCTTTTGTTGTTGCTTTGTTCATGCCATCCTCAAACAAATAAAAAAATAAAAAAAGAAAAAGAAAATCTAGGTATTTGGAAGCCACCTGATCTGAAGAGGTGACTGGTGTGTGTTCCTTGTTCAGAACAGCAGCAGCAGCAAGTTCCTCTCCCTAGATGGGAAAACCTCTTCTTCCTTATGCTGCTGTGCTTCTATTAAACAACAGATTCCATGTCTTGCTAAGGTTCAAAGCGCGTGAAGTCTCTGTCCTGCAAATACCACACTAATGTGTTTTGGTCATGTATAAAACAGAACTTTTAACTTATCTATATGTTGAAGAGCTTCATTTCTCACGCTGGTACGTGCTTGACTCAGAGGTCTAGTTTTATCAAGCGTCTGTCTCCTCTCCTGCTTAAAAGTCTCAAGTGGTCCATGTAAACAAAACAGAGCTGAAAACAGTCTCTCTTTCTCCTCATAGAGCTGTTTTTATCGATATGTAGGGTTTCCTGATAGTGTGGTGTTGGCTAAATGTAAAACAGGCAGAGGATGAGCTTCTGTGTTAAAAACCCAGTTGTCTAATGGTAGAAGGTCATCATTGGAGAACAGCAGATACAAATACCTAGACATTAAGAGAGAAAGGAAGAACAGTGGGTGTTAAAGCAGAGCAACAGACAAGCAGGGGCAACACAGCAGCTTCAGGCCCCACCAGTCAGCAGCTAAAGCTATAAACAAGTTACTTGCTTTCAGTCTTTGTATAGCACCTACACAACCTTCTTCATTATAATGATCTGAAGAGTCATTTTCAGCATGATCAAGCCCTTCAATGAAAAGTTGTTATAAAGGCAGCATTTTAATCTTTCCAAGTAACTTCTGTTTTTCAAGACTCCTTTTGAAGGCTTGCAATGTAAAACAAACATCAAGACACCAAGCAAAAGGATTTGGGGGACAGGGGAACAGAGATTAAGTTGGCAAAAAAGTCTTCTTAATAGAGTAAACCCACCTGGAAATGATTTAATCCAAATCAAAGATTTCAAAGAAGCACAAGAGAAGCCAGGTATCTGACTTGCCAATGCCATGCTGGAAGATGGTTCAACTTCTGGTGGGAGGAAATGGGCCAATATATTGTGCAGAGGGGATTCATAAACATCGTACATTATAAAGCAATGCAGAGTAAATGAAGCAGGGGCCAAGATTAAGGTTTCTGGACATACATGGATGAAGAGTATTTCTTGGTTCTTTTTTCTTAATACACCCTTTTGATGTGGCTGTGCTAAACTTTGTAGAAGATATTGGTGGAAGAGATCTTTGTCAAGGCTTCCAAACTCAACTGCTAAAATTCAAACAACATTTATTTGTCCTGTTGCAGAAAACCCGACTGTGCAAGTGTAATATCATGGGTGCACAGGATTTCTCAGCTCCTGCTGTAGCTTGCTTTCCTGCTGTCCAGAAAATGACAGGTCTTGCAGCATGTGACCAGGAAAGGGTATCATTCCCATTAGTGGACTCGGTCACGTTCAGAATGTGCACACATATGGTTCTGACTTCATTCTGCTGAGGCTGCTCTTACTTTGCTCTCTCTCAATCAGGGGCTCATAATATCTACTGGCTGCAGCCATGTGTCACTACCTGATCATTTTCCCATGGCCTTTATTTAACAGTTGTATCTGCAGAACAACTCAGTGAGTGAAGCTCTACTTCTCCTTCTCTTCCTCCCCAGTTAACTGCTTAGAGATGAAAATTTCTATTTGAGATGATTCAGTTTTGTCCTGCATGTCTAGTCTCTTTCTCTACATTTTTCATTTGCCTTTAGAGTGTCATTCCCATAAAACTTTGTTTCGTTTCACAAATAGGATATGATCCAAACCAAAAGTCAATAAATATTTCTGAGTTCTTTCCTAGACCTGTCTTCTTCTACAATGCTTTCACTGCAGTACATCTGAGCGATGCATCAGTGAACTTTCAGATACCCTTGTGATTATTTAAGATGCAGACAGGATTCTGGTGATACTTCAAAGGTCAGCCTTGTCACCACAGAAGTCCCTTAGGAGCAGATTTCATTCTCCAATTTAGCTTTTATAGGCAGATCTATCACATCAGATCAGCTCCTGGGGAGGTACTGCTTCTCTGACTGAACCCATTTGAAACTGCTGCCTCTCTCTGTGGGAGTACAGCTTTTTGTCACCAGAAAATGAAAGAGTAAGTGAAATAAAATTAGCCAACAGAGGAAGCAGCAGTGGCTTTCTTTTTTATAACGATAACATGGGGTAACAAAGGATTCTGACCATGGTGAGCAATTTGGTAAGGAGACAAGAACAGAATAGCCAGACTCTCCCTTTACACATGATGAACTCAGAGCCCCATCTTGCCAGTGAAACATGTGGTTGCCTGAAGCAGACACCCATACTGCTGCTTTCAGGACCTGCTTTCTCCCGGCTGCATTTTGAGCTCCCAATACCCAAAATCAATCTTCACGTACATCAGCTACAGCTAAAGCCTGAACATTTGAGATTGCCAATACTGTAAACTCTGTACAGAAACCCTGTTTATTCTGCAAGCCTGCATGACATGCAAGACTGCCAAGTGGTTACAACTGTTTCTTTGTCATATAACTGTGTTGTAAAGACAGAAAGGGCACCTTAATGCATCTTTGCTGCTGACAAAGGGATATATCATCCCTTCCATCACACATTGGCATAAAGTGGTATAGATAGATAAGCAGAGGCAACAACTCCTAATAGCAGTTCTGGCTTCATTCACACTGACAGCAGTGGCTTCTGGCTATGGATTTACCCAACTAAAACATTCTCCTAGGTATTACACAAGGAGGAAAAAAAAAAGGGTAGGGAATATAGCCATCTCAGACACTTTTCTTCCAGAAGCAGTCCATTCACAAGGTTTCAGGAAGGTAATTCAGGAATCCTGGTAGATTTCAATGCCAGAACAATATAACTAAATTCACTGATGTAACTTAGGTATCAGGAAAATTGTCACGCATTAGAAGGCACTGCTTTACAGGCAAAACCCCAGAGTGATCACAACCATGTGACAAGAGTGCTCTTGATGGCTGGTTTGTGTCAGTGATGGAGGAGATGAGTACACGCTAGCTCAGGTTTAATAAAATCCCCCTAACATATGCCTATCTTTATGCTAGTTTTTTTATGCTGTATCATGTCTGTAAGTCAGAGGTTACGACAGCATTTCTTGTTATTAAAGAAAAACATGGTGGAAGACCAATGACTTTGAACATTTTTACCTTGGATCAAATATGCAATAGAGTGCATTAGCTTATGGAGGGTGGACTACAGGTGCCCTACTGATTTGACTAAAATGAAAAATATGCATGTAAGTATGTAAGAGATTATAAAATAGGCCTGAAACTCTTGCTTACACTAAAAAGCATTCTAGAAAAATTATGGGATACAGTCATTCAAGGGCATGAAGGACTTTTGTTCTATGCATTTACTCCTTTACAGTGACACACAGAGGAGAAACATGTTCTACAGTATCAGAGCATAGCACATACTTGTATGTGACATGTCAAGTCAGTGTATCTGTCTTTAAAACTAAAGCTCTCCCAGTATAAGTGTCTTGTGTTTGGGAAATTTCATTTCCTGCTGGTAGAAGGGCTATCTGGGACCTAAAGTTGGGAAAAAAAGAAAGCCCAATGCATAAACCACCCCAACAAGACAAGGGATTATTTCCTGAGCCACTACATTCTTCTTGAATCCTGTGGCTAGCTTTTAGAGTCAGAGGCAAGAGTGGAGAGAACTTACTTCAAAGTTTCAGCAAGGAAAAAGCTCTGCTGTACATCATCATATGTAGGAGATGAGGAATAAACATCCTTGACACCAGAAAAGCCACCACTGACTCGGCAATACTTGTCAATTGCCTGCAAAGAGGAAAGGAAAAGGAGAATTTAATTGTAGAGCAAAATCTGGAAACATGAAAGGCTCAGGCTTGATCAATGAAAGGTCCATCCACCAAATTCATGTCTCTCAGTTTAAAGACAAGGATGCTGTGCAGGACCGTATCGAATGCTTTGCACAAGTCCAGGCTGACGACATCAGCTGCTCTGCCCCTATCCATCAGGTCTGTAGCCCCATCATAGAAGGCCACCAAATTGGTCAGGCATGATTTGCCCTTAGTGAAGCCACGTTGGCTGTCACCAACCATACTGTACTCATCTTTAGGGACTGTTGATCTCATCTTATAAACTCCTGTAGCTGCTGTTCTCTCCCCACATTTCCATCTCTTACAAGTGCTCTTCTCCAGTTCCCCTTTATACAGTGGAAACTCTAGTCAGCTTGTGAGCTGGACTGCAGGAGAGCTCTTTAATCTTTAAAGCATAAAGCTTAAATCCATAAACATTGGGCAATGGATCCATGATTCACAAATCGCCCAGCTAGTCAGCTGCAAGGCAGTACTGCAAAAAGCACAATGGAAGAGGAGGAGACTGGAAAGAAGGCGTTAGTAGCTCAGAGGACCCCTCGCCTACACTTTCATTATTCCACTCACATGCACGACCTTACAGCACACAAGGATATCAGCCATTAAAACCAGCTCCAAAGAAACAACTCTGAAATGATTCACAGGTTATTTGTGCTTCCCTGCTGCTCTGGCAGTGCTTCCTCAGCAGACGCCAACTCTTTTAATAGATTCATGCAGGGACAGAAAAGGCACAGTGATGAAGGAAAATATTTGGTTCAGGATGTCTGTCATTACCAACTACCGAACACGGCTACATGTAGTTCAGTAATCTATGATTCTGCCTGTTAGCCTGTATGAAGTTTGTTTTGCATGGCGCTTTAGGCCTAGATTTTAATTAATTCTGGTTTTTGCCAGTTATACTCAAGAGAAGCTGAGGGGAATCAAGGCAGGGGAACAAATAAGTTTTGAGTGATGTCCCTTTTCAGGCAGAGAAAACAACTTCAATCAAACTTAACTCTTCAACGTCCTTACTACAACCTCTGCATACTAGAAATACTGGGAAACAAAGGAGAATTTTCTACTGAATACAGACACAAAGAATGCTGGCACATGCCATTACTGAAATCAGGAGAAAAAGTGAAAAGACAGCTGAGGAAGGCACCTAGGGCAGTGAGTCACAGCACATCAGGTACTACAGCTAACCTCCTGCTAGTATGCAGGAGGTTACTTACTTTCCACGCTCACCCTGTGGAAATGTGAGGTTGTTCATAGATCAAAGAATAATCCAGACTGTACAGAGTTCTTTCAAAATTCTGAAGATTTAAAAATCTTCCTTAAAAGGAAGCAATAGACACTGGCAAAAGGATGTTACTGGAATGGCTGTGGCTCTAGAGCCTGAGCTTACACCAAGAAAGGTACAGTGTTCCCTGGTGAGCTGGAATCCTCACTGTAATTCCTTATCTCCAGTGGAGCTTTCTCCAAGTTCAGATGGCAATGCTCCCTTTCTGTTGTGACTTGAGCCTGAAATGAAAGTGTTTGGATGGATTCTTTTCAGATGTGGTTACTGGTGCAGTCCAGGCTACACTGAGACTATTCCCATGCTGGGATTTGGCTTGACCAGGTTTTTCTCTACAGTCTGGACAGAAAGGCGTACGTGACACACCTAGCCCAACAGCATCACATGCATGATGATCTCTTTGACTGCAGGCTTGTGCACAGCACAATTGATGCTGGATATCACATGGTAGAAAACAAGAAAAAAAAAAAAAAAGGAAGGAAAAGGAGAAAAAGTAATTGCTTGGCTGACTTCTGCAGAACTAATGCATACGCTGCTTGTGGAACCATTTGCATGTTCCTTCCCACAAGTCCTACTGCTGCTAGGCAGTTGTCATATGAATAAACAAGAGCCAAAGTGTTTTGCTTTCTAGGCAGGAAATGAAGGCCTCCTCTTGTCACTATCCCCACGTTTATAATAACTGCAGAATGTGACCTTGCCTCTGCTCTGAGCATAGCAAGAAGGGGGGAAAGCTCCAATGGTTATAATCCTGCCAGCATTTCTAGCATGCAGTGTCTGACCTTGAAGGTGCTCCTCTGGTCAGTGACTCGGCAACCCTGACACCGCATGCCACAGCTCAGACGGGAGAAACTTGCAACGATGGTGGCAAAATTAACAGAAGGAACAAATGGCCCCCTTGTTAGGACACTGTCTCCTTCCCCCTCAAGAATTACATCCCCAGATGAGCATAGGAAACACAACTTGTTTATTCTGGAAAGTGTAGGTAACAGATAGCACTGAGATCTCACTCCGTGCTGTACAGGTCTCATACTTGGATGACTAAGTGAAAGACTGGTGAAGCTAGCAGGCTAGGAACCTGAAGAAAGGAAATGTGTGGTTTATATTGATTCCCTCCCTCTTACAATTACAAAGTAGCCTTATATCTTCAGAAATTTCTCTTTGGGGAGACAGCCTCTGGCTAGACTGGTGCTCAGGATAGGTTGAGGCTTTATCCTAGTTTATGAGAGATCCAGACACTGCAGGTAGTAGTAAAGAACTGCAGAGGAAACGTTCTCTGAAAGATTGCTATACAGGTGTTCATTTACCAATGCATAAACAGGCTGTCCTTGATTCAGAGGTGTACAGCACTTAAGGACACTGGCTGAAAAGCCTGGTGCTGTAGACAAGCTACTTAAAAAAGCACTTAAAATTTGCAGTGTTCTGCCTTCTCACAGATCTCAGAGTACTTAATGCAGAGGCATCTGATTTGCCACCTAGATACTCTTCCACTCAAGAGCTGAAGACCACTCTGCTTGATAAAACGATGCTAATGTTACTGCACCCTAGAATACAGAGAAGTCCTAGATGACTGGGAGGGTACCAAGGTAATGCTACGATTATGTGGCATTGGCAGTCTGAATAATTTTGGGATACCAGACCTGATGTTAGTTCCAAACAACTACAGAAACACATGTAAAAAATATAGGAGAATAAGAGTACAACTGGCACAAATCAGCACGATTCTACAGGAAACTATCCTGCTCGCAGGCTTGCTCTCATTCTTTGAGGTCTACAAAATTGACAGATAAAGGGAACTGCAGAGCCATAATAAACTTGACAAGGTTTTAAAGCAACTGACATGGTACCAAGAGATGTTAAGACAAAGCAGCACTATACCCTAGCAATATCACTATCTTAATTTAAAACTGACTGACAGTGCTCTAAGAACACACTGGCAATATAAAATCATCACCAAACAGAGCTGCTTCTCACAGATATCCACGAGGAGAGGTCTGAAGTTTTATCAACCACTACAACACTACTGCTGGCAAAAACGACATAGGTAAATAACAGCAGACAGTGTAATTTGTACTTAGCAACTGGAGCCCAAACAAAGTGCGTTTCGTATAATCAGGCACACAGCCCTAAATCTAGACAGAAAGGCGTCCAGATTTAGAACCAGATTAGTCTGGAAAGTCAAGACATGGAGACACTTCGAAGAATTCAGTGGCCACGTAAAACGATTCAGTCTGAGCTCCTAATGGATATTTTCACACGAGGATGATGAACTGGCGTGGGTGCAGACATGAGGAGAAAATGCGTCACAGTGAGAGACAACACAATTTGTTTACCATCTTAAGTAGACTCAGTAGCAAGCTTATTACAATCTAGGAAAACTCTTTGGAAAGAAAACATGAAGGAATAAAAGACATTTCAATATGGATATGAAGTCATAGGAAAATCCAGTGACTGACAGCTGAAACTAGACAAATTCAAATATGAAATAAAGCATGTATTTTTAACAGCAATTAAATAATATATAATAATAAGCAAATTAATTAATGGAACCATCTATGAGAACAAGTGGATTTTCTAGTTCTCTTTATTGAAATCAGGAGTAGAACAGAATATGAGACAGTGAACTCTTGCCAAATACATGTATCTCAGCTCAAAAATGGCACAAAGTTATATTTCACAGGCTATGACATACAGGGAGGCCAGATGATCTATGCTATTTAGAAATAAAATAGGAGGTGCCTCTAGATCAGACCCCAGCGCTCTCAGCTCCTCTGAGGGTGTTTTTGTGGTTGCATGTGTGGTGGTTCTTGACTACGCCAACAATATGCTTATAAAAACTGTGCTACTTTCTCACCAGCTCTGGTACTCATAGCTTCCAACCCATGAACTCTGAACCTGTGTTTCTTTCACCTCCAATCTATGCCTGGCTCTTTTCTCTCTTCTTGGCTTCACTAAGTAGAGAGCTATAGGTCTTTCCACTCCATCTTGCTGTTAATCCCCAATTTGCCTGAAGTTAGCCTGAACTTGAGATCTTCTATATTATTTTCACTGTAAGCAGAAACTCTGACTGAACTCTGCAGCCTCCATGGTGCAATGCAAGTCCCCATCAAACAGCTGAACCCTTCATTCACACAACTTAGATTAGTAATTGGCTTTACATACCTAATGCAAAGTGGCGGCTCTTATTGCTTTCAAATAATTAGCCTAAAAAGAAATTTAGTAATTTTCTGTATTTAACCTGAATATCTTGCATGCATATTTCTGTAATCCTTTAGCCAGCCCCCCCAGCATACCATCATCCGATTTGGCTGGCCCAATATAAGATGGATGTTGTCTCTAGTACAGTAGTACTGTCTCTAGCTAAGTACAGTATTAGGGAGAATTAGCCAGAAAGAGACAGAGAGCCTTGATTCCCTTGACTGAGGGAATATAAGATTCAGCTTCCTGGTTCCTCCCCACAGTCACTGTATTTGGAGCGATGTGACTAAACAGGCCTTGGTCGAAGCACATCTGTACTAAAATGCTCAAGTTTTGTCCAAAAATCTAGATTATAAGGCTAAAAAGACGCTGCCAGTTGTGAAAGAGATAAAGAAAGTACAGTACAAAGCTCTGCATACACACACAATCCAGCCCTCTGTGCAAATCCCCATTGGTAAGAGGCAGAGAGAGCTCTCGGCTGGGAATGTTAACAAAAGCTCAATCATGCAGTATACTTAAAAGCCAGGTGGTTCTGCAATGTATCCCAGATCATCTCTGAAGAGTTCTTAAATTGGCAGAAGCAGACATCTAACATTTCAGTGAGTTAACCCAAACCCATTTGGGTGGGGATGTATTCATCCATTCAAACCAGCAAACAAGGGACACCACCAAGAACTCAGGCATCAAACAACAAGTTAGACCATGTTCAGTGTAGAAAAATAAGACCATTTAGAACTCAGAAACAAAACTCTGTTTCCACAACAGTTTAAAAGAACAACTAGACTTCTGATGAGGAAACTATCATTCACCACAAGAAGTCTGTAATACAGATTTCAAAGTATGCTTCAGTGGTTGAGGCAAAAGGAAAGCAAACACAGTGTTGTACAAGAGCAGCAAGCCAACTGCTCTGTGTGGCATACCAGATTCTTCTCTGTTTATAAAAGGAGGAATAAGCACAACCAGTGCTGTGCGTGGTAGGGAAAAAGGAAAAGCGGTGAGTAGGTGTGAGGAGTAAACACAGGAACTTATTATCTAAATGCAGGTAACAGAAAACCCTGGGGAACAAAAAGCTTCCCAAGCTTCTGTGTTAGGATGATGGTGGGGAAAGAAACTCTGTAATTGTGGGAGGGAGGGGTATGCAAAACCATATCTGAAGAGATCAAAAATATTTCATGGCTATGTTAGATAAAGAAACTTTTTTATCGAGGAAGCAAGTAAGAAAAGGCCCTCTGTAAGGACAGAGGTAGTTCCACACATGGGTTGCTTGCTTTACACAGCTTCAATACAGCTTGACAGAAGGATAAAACAAAATCGTACCTTCACACAGAGAAAACTGCAGGCCTGGGAGGAGGGAGGGAGGGTTTGGTTTGCAAGCATGAAGGCAAATGGAGAAAAGTGAACAAAATACAATTCAAAGACATGCTTTGCAGTGTCCTTAAGAGACAGGTCTTGGCCTGAAAAATTACATTTGTGAATTCTTTAACATAGTACAAAGGACCCCATCTCTGCTTGGATCATCCAGCCACAGCTATTGGCAAGCCTTTGTGGTACCCACACCAGCAAGGAGCAGGTTACTAGATCTGTTTGTTTGTCATATTACAGACATGCATAGTTTGGGCAGGAGGGACGATCTGACTCCATGTTTGATGCTTTGGAGAGGGAGGCAATGCATTCTCTAACACAAATGTGACAAATGTTGAACCTCTCTCCAGAGTAACGTAATGTTAGTTATATCAAAACAGCCTATAAAGAAAAACCTAACGCAGACTAGGACACAATGTTAAAATACTTGAACTCTCTATGTGGTTGTGACTGCACTGAGGAAAGGACAGAGATGAGCTCAGCTAAATACCCTAATTTGTTAACTGTCTTTCACCTGATGAATACAAGCTTCTCAACAGAGCTTTTCCTCAAAGTACTTTTTTGGGTTTCTTGCCTCTGGAACAAAGTTGGTTTTAACCTGCAGAATAAAGTTTCTCCAGGCACTTAGTTCATCTCTTCCTTTGCTCTCCCACATGGCCTTTGGCTGTAGTCAAAATATTTCATTAGTGTCATTATATCTCTAATGTTTACTCTCATCTCTGAAACTGGCTTTGACCTGTGTTTTCACAGATGGCTGGAGCTGTAGCAGGGAAGTACAGGAGCTGTACTAATCCACAGATCTTGAAGATGACCAGAAAACTGCTTGGCCAGCAAATCGGTTTAGCACAAGCCCAGCACAGACCAGCAGGTGGAAGCAGTGAGAAAGATGAGACCAAACAGGCTCACAAGTTGAATCCTCGGAAGCATTTAAAAAGCAAACTCTTTGGGGGATTACAAACAATTTTTGCAATTAGAATATTACGTTGTTATGTGAAAACGCTTCCTAGTTATTCATATAGCACATAACCAATGAGTGGCAGATGAAGGAGTTATCCAAGTACAAAGGAAGGCCATGAGCACAGATCTGTGTCTAACAATGAATCTAGGCTTCTGCAGATCAGTATTAGCATTTCCAATGAGAAAGACTCAGAAACATTTTTGCACTTAGGAAAAACATTCAACAACCACATTTAAACCCAGGAAATCAGATAAAAAACCGTCTCTAAAGTACCTTAGCAACAATTTTGAAGTTCTGCTTATATGCCATTACTTACTGACTTATGATCTACTTCTTACAATGCTGTAATTTTTGTTATAATTAAGTAAATCTAAAATGACTGGCATTCTTTTTTTCCTTCCAGTCAGACAACTAAGAAAAGAAAAAAGCCATGATACCAACCCACATATACATATGTACATGCCATGTAGTCTACAAGCCATCTGAGAACAGTCCTGCCACTGTGATAGCTGACAAAGAAGAAACTGTAAGAATAGCTTAGTTTTTAATCTGAGTGAGAACACATGCTTAGCAAAGTTATTTATAATACACTTTCATTTCCCAAGATAAATTACTTCTCCCAGCGGGCTGTGGACTACAGATAACAGTAGAAGTCATAACCAGTAGATTCTATTTCCATGCCTAAACCTCATCAGCTGTATAATGCTGAATGCATCTCTCGTTTGTGCATCTGGTTCAGCAATTGAAAAACAGGAATAACTGTGCACACCCCCATATGTATCCTGGTTTATGGGAACTTGTGAAAATCAATTACCATTTGAAGCGTTTCAGTACCATGAGATTAAAGTGGCTACAGAAGAAAAATACATGGAATTAAATTATGGACAGATAATTAATACAGTTACCTGTGTTGCCTCCCAGCCCCACTGCCTGTACTTGGGATCGTGGGTAAACCTCCACATATACCAGTAGGTCTCAATCACCTCTGGTCTTAGGATGTAATACTTCTCATTCTGCCGCACAGCCACTGCCTCTACGCCACCATCAAATTTGAATGCTTCTGGACCCAGCTTTAATGCTGCAAAGGACAGAAGAAAAGAAAAAAATGATTCAATGATTCCTTACCACTCTGTGCAGGAAGGGTGGGTAGGAGACTGCTAAATCCCAAGCATGTGAGGAAAACAGAAATGAGCTTGTCTTTAAGCAGTCTCCTAAGTATTTCCTATTGTTGAGGCCTATAATTTGTTATGAATAATTTATCCAATTCCTGGGAGAAAAGTACCTATCTTCACAGTAATCCTCTTGAAACCTAATGAAACACTAAGAATTTAAATTCGTCATTAACACATTCAATTCTAGGATAAAATTAAAGTGACTGACACCACTTCTTACCAACAAAAGGAAAAAAAGTCAGCAGAGCTTTGATGTCCTTTGATCCCACCCAGCTCAGCAGGAAAACAACAAAACCAGGTACCACCATCTCAATTAACCTGCATCTTTAACCAAACTCTCTTGGTTTATGCTAGTGATGTGCTAACTGATGTGCTTCATAATGTGATCCTCAAGTAAATGGTTTACAACTAGCCAATGAAAACTTAGCCATGCCTTAACATAAATCTCTGAACTAAGAGATTCACTATTTCAGCCCTTAAAGAAGCTCTAACAGCCCTGTGCCAGCATCTGGAAGCCTACTCAATTAAGGAGGCACCTGTAGAGAAACTGTCTATAATATGAAGATGCAATTACATACATTTCTTATTATACAGCTACACATTATTCCTCAAAAATGCATCCTTATCTACAGCTGTACTCCACTCTTTACTTCAGCAGAGTTTATAAGGTGCTGAACTTTGAAGCTGCACTCAAACTTTAAATTTTATCAAAGCCATTAATCGTGTCATTCGTATGGGCTAGAGGCTCCAGTTAACCTTGGTCTCATTGAGTCAGAGAGGGGAACCTTAGAATACTACAATGAAAAATCTGAGCACCCCCAGTGTGTGCCCCAGCAGAAAATCTCCAACAAAGAGTTCCCTATTCTTTTTGTTTCAAGGGAGTACAGCTCCAGATGCCAATACGGAAAAAGAACTACTCTTCACACTTCAGCTACACGCATGGCAAAGGAAAACTCCATCAAGAAATGGTTACAGTACTTCTTTAAAAATTGGCCATTTTACCAGCTTCAGTAAAAAAAAAAAAAAAAAAAAAGTACAAATTTTACTGCAATATCAATGAGATGAGATACAGAGTTTTACCTACCCAAAATTAAGAAGGTAAGAATGGCCATCCTGGACCAGATGGAAGCTCTGTCTGGTCTAGTATCATTTCTCCAACTATGGCTAAAATCAGATACGGATGGGGAAGAGAAAGAACGGGCCAAGTATATGAGAGACCTTTTTCACCTTCTGTATCAGTCTGCACTTTTTTTGAGCTCAAGGCTTCTCCCAGACTAAACATACTTTTGAATGTGGTGCGTAATTTTTGACAGATTTATTTTCCAATATTTATCTGGTGTTTCACAGAATGGTTTGGATTGGAAAGGACCTTAAGATCATCCAGCTCCACCCCTCTGCCATGGGCAGGGACACCTTCCAGTAGACCAGGTTGCTCAAAGTCCCATCCACCTGGCCTTGAACACTGCCAGGGATAGGGCAGCCACAGCTTCTCTGGGCAAGCCGTGTCTCCTTGAACCTGTGTACGCCTTAAGCATCCAAACACACCTCTGCTAAGGCATTCCACATGTCTAATATCTCTTTGGTGTAGAACCACGTTTTTTGTTCTTTTCTACTTTCAGCTTGGTACCTGCTAGAGTTATTTAATAGTCTGTAGGTCTCGCCTTGGAGAAGAGAGTGAACAACTGATTCCCATCCACTCTCTCCAGTCCCTGGTGATGTTGCAGATCTGTTGCATCCTACCTAAAATGTGCCTTTTCCACACTGAAGAATACTACCTAATTCAATTGTTCTTTGAATGGAAACTGTGCCATATCTTTGGTTTTCCTCCTAGCCTTTCTTTCTGCAATTCTTCCAATGTTACTATATCATTTGTGAAATGAGAGGACCAGCCTGAATACAGCACTAAAAGTGTGGACAAGGTTAATATAATGACATAATGACATTTTCTATTTTGCTCTTTCTCACTTTGTTTTTCCTGACTGCTACTAAGCTGGCATTTTTGTAATCTCAAGAGCAATTTTCTGAGTTGTAATGGCCAGTTCAGAGCTCATCATTTTGTATGTGAGGTTAGGAAGCAGTTTTTTTTGCAGGTGCCTCACTCTACATTTAACTGCATAGGAATTAATTTAGTTATTTATTATAGAATTGCTCAACCTCATAAAATCTCTGTGCATTTTTTCTGCTTTCTTTCATCCTTGCTATCCTGAATAGGTTTTTGAATTATTATCAGTATCTTTGTCATACTGCTCCTGCCCTTTTCCTAATTATTTATATGTGTGTATATAGAATCATAGAACCAACCAGGTTGGAAAATACCTTTAAGATCAAGTCCAACTGTTCCCCAGCACTGCCACCACTTAACCATGTCACTAAGCATCTATGGCCATGAAACAGTCCACACTAAAGCAGGTACATCTTGAAACATCTATGGCTATAGTTATGTCTGATCTGCAGCAGTTACACCTCTGAAGGGACTGTGGCTCAAGGATAAATCCACACTGGTGAAGGTACACCTTGAAGCATCTGTGGCTGTGGGTAAGTCCATGTTGTGGCAATATGCATATATTTTTATTTATATAGACATATATGCACGTATTAAAATGTAAAATGTAAATATACTATACATATATAGACATCTATGGACACGTGTATAAATATATATCAGAGTACCACTGGTTAACTACCATTTATCCATGGCTAGACCTGACTATTTACCTCTACCCTATTTGTTATACTACAACCATTTATTTTCTCCATGCAGGTACTTGCTGTTTATGCAGTGGCTGCTTAATATCCCTAAAGGGCCTTGTGAAAAAGCCTTTTGGAAATATGGCAAACCATGCAGGTGTATTAGTCTTATCCACCAAAGAAGCAGGATTTCAGGCAATTCTTGTGATGCATAACCTTGTGACACCTTCATTTGCTTTGTAGCCTGATGGTGCATTAGATCTTTACTTATTTACTCAGATCTACTTCTAACGTTATTGGGCACTACAAGAAATTCAACCATCCAAGGATGGGTGACCCCTATATATTGTGACAATCTCACTGAAGTTTTACCTGAAACCAAGGATGAAAAATTAATCACAGCACTTCTACCAATAGCTGACTAAAGTAAAGAAGCTACTGTGAACATAGTACCTTTCAGGAGAGTATTCTTCTAAGCAAACAACTACCTAAGGCCATTTTACAATGCTATAGTGGTCACACTTTAACAAAGGTATTTTAGCATTAATGGGGCTGATAGGTTGGGCAGGGAGAGCAGATGAGAACATCTCACATTATAGTGCAAAACTACAAAGCTAATTAGTACCATTTTAAAAGATATTTTAACTGATGTAACACTTCAATGAGAGCTGTATTTAGAACTGCTAAAAATAAAGGGCAAATGCTCAGACTTCTGGATAAATATCTATATATCTCCTTGTAGAAATAATGTTGAAAACAGTGTAATTTTTTTGCATGATCTTTTAAGACTAGAGTCAATCTAGCAATAATTTTCCTGAAAGTAACAATAATAATAACTACTATTATTGTATAATATTATAATAATAGTTTCTAAGGCTTACTTCATATAAAATTGCAGGATGAGAAACTCCAAGATCCTTTTTTATTGAGACTTTCTGAACCATTCCAACAACATACATTGTTACTTTATACTTCTCAATTATCTTGTGTCTTCCATCTTTCCCTGTTTAGCTGCTTACTGAAAGTCTTGGGACAGAGACAACATCTATTAATACCCTTACCATGTCTCATCTGAAATCTCAAGTCACCTGGCTTATTCTGCATTGGAATACATGAACATACATGAACCAGCTAAAGCTGTACCCAGATTTGAGGACAGTTCTTGAAGAAATTTTAAAGACATGCAAAAATCTTCATCCTAAAATAATCTGTCTGTAGTACGTAAAGCACCGACTGACTGTCAGCTAATGGCTGGGAAAATTCTCATGTGTAAGGGATGATATCTTTTACTAAAAACACCGTGTGCTATAAACCAGTACATGCTGCTATCTATATAAATAATTTTGCTAATTAATCTAACCTTTACAATACCTATGAAAGCTCATTATTCACACTGACTTGTTAATGGTCCTTCTGTTCTTTCAGTTTCATTGGATATCTTTTTCTTTTTTCACCATTCACGGATTTTGCATCAGCAGTTACATTATGCCTTTGCCATGTTTCTTAGTGCTGCATGGAAATTTAAGCTGTTTCATAATGTAGTAATTTTATACTAAAATATTATAACACCAGGCATGTACTGCAGTTTATTATAAGCAACCCTGGGAAGACACAGGAAAGGACAGCTCTGGTTCATCTGAAGAAAAGAGCTCTCTAGCCTCAGCACGTTGCTGACTCCTCAGGGGACAATGAATAGGGAAAGAGTTCTTCCAAGTCTAGGAGAAAGGGATCAGGCTCTCCCCTTTGCTGAAACATAAAGGTATCATTTGAATCAGGATGACTCTCTACCCTCTGAAAGAGAGTGTTTTTCTGCAGCCAGATAGCTCTGCACTGAAGTGTACAATTCTGTCTCAAATCCTGCTGTTAAAGCATAATGAAGTTGATATTTTGCACGTAACGATTCTTTATTTGCTTTGAAAAATCAGTCCAGGGAGAAAAAAAACCCCACATTCCTGAGATTGCAGGATTGAACAAAAGAAAACTAGGGCACTGCAAACGTATAGCTGTCTGTACAGGCTGCTTCCTGCATGTGTGTGTCCTTATTCAGTCATTAAATATGCAACCCTAACTTCTACCCCTCACCATCTTTTGACTTATTTAGGGTACAGAAGAAACACCTGAAGGAATAAAATTAGGAGGGCACAAAAAACCTGTAAATTTGGTGGTGCTTACTTTTAAGTGTCAAACGAAACATTTAAATTAAGCTTTTCAGAATGCAACAACCGTTACGGTGTCCTACCTTTTCCCTTAAGCATTCTCCTACTTTTTTCCTTCCTTCTTTTTTTTTTTTAATTAATGCTGTTGCTACCCAGGTAAGAGCATCACTCATGGGATTGAATTCTTTAAAATGACAGGCAATTATACAGTGATATTACATAATCCTGTGAATAACACATGAATTCTCATTTTAAAACTGATTTTTAGTTACCGTTACTTCTACTAGGAAGTTATTCCAGAAGCTCACTTCTCTGATGGCTACACAAAGCTATTTACAATTTCCAACCTACATTTATTCATGGCAAGCTTACAAATCTTGCTCTTGGTACAACTGTGTAGTTCATATCTTAAAATAACTCTTTCTTTTCACTCTTTACCCCTTGAGATGACAACGGGTTTATCTCCTTCTTTGGCATTATTTTTTGAGGCTGAGCAGGCCAAGCTGTCATATTTTTCGACTGCAAAACAAAAGCTCTGTTGCTCTAATAATTCTGTTGGTTTGCATTTGTTCTGCTTGAAGTTCAAATTTGTATAGCACATTCTGGATGACAAACGATACATGTCCTCTAAGGCAGTGTTAATATTCCCTAATCTCTGTTGAAAATTCCTCACCTGATACAGACAAGGACTGCACTGATCAGGTTCCTCTAAACTCCCAGTTTAGAGAAAGAGTTCCTGCCTTTTTTTAGTAGTGAACTTACTTCTGACAGTCCAGCCCTCAAGATCTTTTTGTTTGCTACTGTGAGACTCTTCTGTTTTAATTGTGTCTTATGCTCTTATGGTCACTGTAATTCCAGTCAGCACACTCCAACTTCATGCAGAGGTCACGATTAAAAAATGCAAAATAAACCTCTTCCAAAAGATGGAACTTGGGAACCTTCCAGATCAACAGTGAAGCCTGTTATTGCCTCCCCACTACTCAGGTCTTTGGCTGTCTCACAGTTTGCATAATAGTCATCATTCTCTCTAGTTTAATTGTACTTACCCAGAATGTAATATTACTAAAACTAGTAAAAGCTGTATTTACAAATTTTTAACTCTACATAACAGTAAGAACAGCACATATGAAATGAAAAATTGCTCTATATATCTGGGAGGACAAGAGTCCACACACAGTCCTTCCTCCCTGCACTCATATAACCTATCTTAGCTGACTGATCCAAAAAATAGGGATAAACATGCAGGAAGGAACCACATGCAATCTGTTTTTACATTTACTCACCATGATGTAGATCACAATTAAATACGTGGATGTTCAAAATTTATACTGGTATAGAAACTACTGCATGTTAGATAAGGCATAGGTCCATAACACATCTTAAAAAATAATTACAACAATTCATGTATTTTAACTAGTATTTTAATTCTGTATTATAACTATAGATAGTTATATATAATTGTATATAACTATATATATAACTCTGTATTTTAACTATTTTAACAATCAATAACTAGATTAGGAATAGACCTTACTTGTCCTGTCATATGACTCGTGACATGTATGTGCAATTTCAGCTCCAAGTTGCAAATAATGTCCAGCTTTATCATCTCTGGAACCATCTGCTCCAAGGGCAAACATTCCCCCTGCAAAACAGGTCAAGTGGCCCATCTTTCTTTCAAGGTGCCCATTCTTCCACTCCCCAATGAAGGTCAGTCCTCCATTGGACTTTCTGATGAGATGCTTTTCTATGGCCTACAAGAAGATTAAGAGAACTTTCAAATACTGTTTCATATGCACTGTTTTATGTAACTAAACTCTCTTTCAAAGAATAAAGTACTGTTTTTAAACCAACAACAACAAAATCTTCTTTCAAATTCACTTCTTAGCACTTCAGGAGCAAACAGCTATAAGAACATTTTTTCAAGGCACACAAGAAATACCCTAACTGCTAAAAGATGCTAATGAGATCAAACACAGGAAAATAACAACACAGCTAAAACTGCACTTTTAGCTGAGAATTCAGCATGTATTTTATGGCTCAAACAGTGATCGTCTACCCGTTAACTCTGAGAAGTACCTATATGTTCTGCTGTACAGTCTGTGTGTACTCATAAGATACACCCGCATTGGAATGTTTTGGTCAGCAATATATGTACAGGTAGCACCTGTACTTTCAGTCAGTCTTTAATAGGAAGTGACAGGAATGATCCAGCCACCTTTTTGCTCCTTCTCCGTGGCAGCTTTCTGATTACATGTGGTCAAAGGATGGGTGAGGGTTAGAGTAACTGCTGAAAAAAAAATAAATATCATTTTATCGGTGAGGCAACTGCTGCCTTCTTTGTGCATTTGTACCTATATTATTGCCTGTGGCTTGTAAATGGTATTCTTCTCGTAGCAGCAAGGAGAATAGCTTATGTAACATTCCAAAGTTTGCAAGCTATGTGAAACAACATATCTACTTAAGCCTCTTCCAGGGAGGGTCACAATCCCCGCCAATCTACTGAAACACTATCCTAAGCATTAGACAGGTTTTTTTTTTTACCTAGAATCTTGTTACAATTGAGATCTATAATAGTAAAGACAATTATCTTTTTACCATGGAGACATTATTCCTATCTTCTTTCCAGAAATCTCCTTAGTACTTCCACACATAACCATCTGATGGGTTCACAACTTCCTTCAAAGCACATGGCTGGTAAGAGTACTCCAAGGATGATTGGAGTTGAAGGATTACAGTGCCTTTAAAAAGGCATTTTCCACTCTCGTTGCCATCCACAAGATCTATTACAGGAGTGAACTACTATCCCTCTTCATTAACTTTCTGGTACCTACAACAAATTACACCCCAAATGCCCACAACCGTTTGCACTGAAGCTTGATATACTGAGAACATCCAGGCAGAGGATCCTGCATGTAACTGAAGTGGCTTTTGTGGATGTGGAGGTCATGTCTGCTGCACACCCTTGTCTCCTTGTTATCTACACAGTGACAACTATGCAGTTTGCTACAATAAAGATTCAAGCAATAAGTATATAGATTAATCAGCTTGCAACCTGTAATTCAGGTTCAAAAGCAGAGAGTGAAATAGCTTTTCCCTCAAAATAAAAAACACGAGATTGTTTTGCTTACAATAACATGGACAAATGAAAAGTTTCAAGGTCTTTCTGTGACTGTAGTAGGTATAATTCAGTGATACAGGACTGATAGAGCAGCTGTACTGAACCCATCAGTATCTGGGTGGATACGGAAGGACATGGAAGTCCTTCAACCAGGTGCACGGTGCAGAGAGAACACAGAAGTAACTGACAGAGCAGAACCCAGTCCATCTCTGCCAGCTGCCAGAGTGGTTGTCCAACAATCATGCACATTGGCAGCGGGTACCATGGCTTTCCACAGAGCCCTGGGAGGAGCAGTAAGGGACTCTGGAGCAGAAGGAGCTTCCTCATCAGTCCTGCTGGTCACTGGGAAGGGGGTTGAAAAGGCCGGTCGAATCAGGCCATTCAACAATGGTTACAAGACTGGTACCACAGACAGGGTTTCAACTACTTAGACCACGGGACCTGCTTTGAGAAACATGGGGTTTTAAATTAAAGTTGCTGGGGCAGGGGAATCTCAATCAATCCTGCTCCTACCAGTTTGATGGCATTGCCAGTAAGAGATGCCCAGAGCTTGCAGAGGGGTCACGGATCAGCAGGAGGGCACCAGAACATCAGCACAAAGGAATTCCAGCCACTCCAATGAGTAAACTGGCAGCCATATATCAGATTAGGAAGGCTGAAGACCTGACAATTAAATCTGGCCAGGGATGTCAAGGACAACAAAGAAAGCTTCTATAAGTACAACGGGGATAAAAAAGAACATGAGGGAAAATGTGAGCCCTCTCCAGAAGAAAATGGGAGACGTGGCTACCCTGGACGTGGAGAAGGCTGAGGTACCCAATGACGTTTTTGCCTCAGCCCTCACCTGCAAGTGCTCCAGCCACATCACCCAAGTTGCAGAAGGCAAAGGCAGGACTGGGAAAATGAACTGCCTGCTGTAGGAGAAGATCAGTTTCAAGATCATCTAAGGAACCTGAAGGTGCACAAGTATATGGGACCTGATGAGATGTATCTGCAGGTCCAGAGGGAACTGGCTAAGCCACTATCCATCATACCTGAGAAGCTGTGGCAGTCTGGGGAACTTCCTACTGACTGGAAAGGGTGAAACGTTTTTCAAAATGTTAAAAAGGAAGACCTGTGGAACTTCAGGCCCGTCAGTCTCACCAGGATCATGGAGCAGATCCTCCTGGAAACTATGCTAAGGCACATGGAAAATAAGGGTGATTATTGACAGCCAACATAGCTTCACTAAGGGCAAATTGTGCCTGACCAGTCTGGTGGCCTTCTATGATGGGGCTGCAGCATTGGTGAGTAAGGGAAGAGTGACTGGTTTCATCTACCTGGGCTTGTACAAGGCATGAACACATTGTTCCACAATGCACAGATCAGTATGGTTCATAGAGATTCTAATGGGTAGGTTTGACTGAGGGAAAGCTGAACAGGAAACCATCGAGTGGTTTGCACTGCAGGTCATATCACAAATGAAGCGGGAACAGCTCAGCTCTTTCTCCCTTCTCTCCACAGTGTGTTTTACCTGGTCCCAGATTGCTTTGCTGTGTTTCCATTCAGAGAGAGAGATCTGCCCATACATAATGTTTGCAAGACTGGGCTTGCAATGGAGAAGATGAAACAATCACAATGATGTTATACACCAACTGCTATATATTTGTAAACCAACGGGACCCAAAACTGTATTTTAGACTATTAAAAGCACTCAACTAATGTTTTGAACCACTAATGTTGACTTTAACAAAGCCTGGAAAGCAAAGAAAATTCAAAAGGACTGGGAAATAGCTGGTGCTTTAACAGTATTTTAAAAGGCTAATGGAACAATCATATAGAATGAATGCTTGTTTGACAAGTGCATACTGATATCAGGAATAGTAGGAATTTCGGGAATTTCCTTGGTATTGTACAAAGTATTAGTCCTAAATGAATTCAAGGCAGCACATATGAAGTGGATTAAAAGTTGGTGTGCTAGAACAGTTCAAAGTGAAACCAACAACTGTGAAAAGTCCTCATCCCATGAAGATTCTGCAAAAACACTTCTATACAATGCTAGGTAGCATTTCTACCAACAATCTGCAAGAAACAAATGCTAAAAGAAATGTGCAGATGACACAAAAATTGACGGAGCTATAGATAGTAATAAAGGAAAAGTCAGTCCTGTAAAATCATTCAGAACAGGGAACAAAGTGGGTTTTGCCTGAACTATTGTGTTTTAGTAAGAATCACACATCAAGGAATCATGAATGGAAATCACAGTAGCAGGAAAGCAGTAAATCAAAATGACTATAACCAACTTCAGAGCAAAACCAAGTGGAAAGCAGATGACACTGAGGCAAAGGTTAAGAGTGCAAACACAGCTCTTGGCTGGATGAAGAGGCGAATATGGAGAAGAAATCGGGTGTCGAACCATTACATTCTTGTCTCCATACTGAGGATACTGGAAAGTACTTTGAAAAAAAGCTTAAGAAATAATTCAAAATCTGCTTTATATTGTGAGACTCAAGAAAATAATGCATCTCTTTTATGAGAGAATGTGTGTCACACCTTGGTTAGCCACCAGCTACATAATGCAGATGACCCTGGAAAACGATGTAGGGGAGGAAAAAGGTCAAGTATCTGGAAGTCAAATGAATCAAATTCAGGTCAAGAATAAGATATATTACAGCTTCAAAGCAATTTTAGACTAGAACTTTCATTATATATCTTTTAAAACGTGAATTTTTAGGTGTTTTTTGCTTTAGGAGCTTGCGTTGAAGAAACGCAGCATACACAGATCATGGAACAAGTTAGGCACCAAGCACACACGTGCACTTGGACAAGACTACGCAGTCCCTGTTGCTATTAGTACCACAGCCAACTTGATTAAAACCAGCTTAGTTACTCACATGTCTTAACTGTAGCACCAGCATGTTGGCACAAGCAAGCCTGATGAAAGAAGATGCCTGTGTATGGGGAAATTATAAGAAAGTAAGAGCTGGGCAGCATAAAGCTCAGAGCCATCACTAAAAGGCCACAGCCCCAAATCCCACTGAACTATCCTGCAGTGCTGCTGTGCTTGGGGAAGCACTACTTCATCTGTGAGAGGGAGCAAGATCACATCACAAAAGAACCACAGAGCAAGGAATGGGTATGAACTACATTTTACAACATAAACATGGAATAAAACCTCTACACGCTTTGTAAAATAAGGAATAAAACACTTCAGAACTTCAAGCCCTAGAGTGATTCTGAGCACTGGAAAGAAGTGACTTGGTTGTTCTGCAGACATCTTAGGGTTGTTTGATCTCTTTCTAATAAACTATAGCTTGGGCATTTAGATTATACAATTTTGGACAAGCTGATTATTTTTAGCACAACAATCTGCATCAGATGCATTCCGCAATAACACTTCTTAAACTACTGAGAGTGAAAGCTAGTATTATTCACCACTTGATTTCTTAAAGCTTACATAATCAAAACCAGTCCTGGGGGTGCTTTGGTTGGGGTGTTTTGGGTTGTTTTGTGTTTTTTTTTTTAAAGTATTAAAGAAGGTTTTGCAGTTCAACTGGATGGGAAAACTCCACGAATTATAATCACCTCAATGGCATCGTCGTACATTTTTCTTGCCTCTGTGTCCATCTTGTCTGACATAAGCCAGGCTTTCAATAAATATTCATAAAAACTGTCTCCCAGCCCGCCCACGGATGTGTGATCTGCAAGAGAAAAAAAAAAAGGAGTTGAATTTGTTATATAATAACATCTTAAATCTATTCGAAATAGAAATTTACGGTGTTAAGGTCTACTGTTGTAGCGCTACCAATATTTCAAGCCTGCTTAGCAGGACAAAGTGGCACGGTATCCCCTTTCCTCTCCAAACTTACTTGCTAGGTATGGAACCTGCTTTATGTGTTCGCTGCCATTCTGCACACGCTATCCCTCACATCAAAAATTAATTTAACCTCTGTTTTTCCTTCATTCCATAGAACTTGACTGTTTTGCTGCTGCGGTTTAAAATCTTTTATATATATAAAAAAGTATATGCACACCCCCCCCCCCCCCCCCCCGTCAGATCTCTGTATCCAGGATTCAATTAGGTCATGTGGCTGGCTAGGAACAGCCATGAACTACACCAAATCCTATCTTTCCAGGAGCTTTTTATTTCCAACAAGGTATTTACTTTCACAAGCAAAGACATTGCCATTTTGTGCTGACAGAATAGCTCACACATGTAGGTAGTTCTTACACAGAGAGGGGTAGGTGAGGACTACCTACATTCCTCTCTGGAGGAACTATCATGCATTCCCACAAAAAGCCTACTGATGGGGTGAGTCAGCCTCAGAGCTCCTGTGCCAACCACGGTAAGTACTCCCTCGGTACACCCTTCATTCAAAAAGCAATACACTCAACAGCATGAGAGTGACTCCAACCAGAACAGCACATAACCTTTTCTTTCCAAAGTTACAGCCCACAAAACACTGGCACCAGAACAGTCTTAGTCTGCTCAACCTAGGCAAAGGAAACATTTAAGACCAACTCTGTCACAATCCCAGAAATTCACTGCCCTAAACACAGCTGTTATGCTCATGCAAGTTCCCTTTTATTGGGTGAAACAAAGACACGATACTTCCTTTTCCAAAGTACCTCCAAAAAGTATCATTCACAGCCTTTCTGGGATGAAGGTGTACAACAGATGTCTGGAGCTCTCTTTCTGTGCCTTTTCTGACCAAGCACTGTCCTGTCCCTGTATGCCTGCTTGTCTCTGAAGATGTGAATAGCAGGTTAGAGCTGGTAGATGCTCCTAGACTCTTTACTCACCAATGAGTTTCTAAACAAAGGAAGGACCAAATGGAAAGCCTGTAGCCTTTCCACTTGGCTTCAGGTTGTGAATTTGCAGCAAATGACTTCATGCTCATCTATCTAAGTATCTTCTAGACAGCCTTTTCACACCCAGCTACTCAGTGATTTAGCTGCAATGAGTTTTTATAAGCTTTCTAGCTCTGAGCTGTAAGAGAACACGCAGGTCATGAGTCACTTTCTTCCACAAAGGCAAGGGCTAGACATGACTCCTCTAATGCACAATTACATTCACAGGTAGACACAAGAACTAAGGGAAAAATAAACAAACCACGCCAAGACTTCAAAGTTACAACTGGTGTCAGCACTGCTCAGGGACAGTTTAAAACAACTCCTGTTAAGCTGCTGCCTCCTCCCCAGCTCAACTCTGTCACTGGAGTCAGCACTGCTCCTCTGCCAGGTTTCTTTCTCAGATGCACACAGTCCCCAGACAGGACAAGGTTGCTGAACCCTCAAGCAGGGCTTATCTTGTGGCAGCTCCAGCTGGGCTCAGGCCAGGAATGAGCAGGAAGATGAGTGCAAAAGCTTTATTTCCTATCAGAGAAATCCATGTTCCAGGTGAGTTTCCAAAGTCAGTTATCAGAAACACACCCCATTTCATGTCTACTTCCTTCAGGCAGTCATTTGAGAACTGTCTGTCCCTCCTGTCAGCAGCTCTTCTCTTCCTCCACATTGCTTCTCACCTTAGACGGCAGTACAGAGAACGCAGGAATCAGTAGCATCAGCACACAAAGGACTCAGAACCATCTTCTAGACAGCCTTTTTTGCATCTTCTTGATGCATTCAGAGAACAGAGCTGCAAGAGCATCTCAGACAGAGATCTTCCTCCTACTCAGGAAGTGAGAAGCTAATATGGTAAGGCTAAGGGCTTCTGAGAGCCTTGCCGCTCACAGCAGCAGTGCCTTCTTTATTCCCATTTTGCATACCTGATTCCAGCTCTCAACTACTGCTTTGCAAGAATCCTCTCTTGAGGTTTAAGCACAGCAAGGTTTCCAGCTTCTACAGCTGATTTAACTGCACTCTGCAAGGCCTCCTTCAGGTCTTGTGATAGCATGAGAAGGTGTTGCTGAAGGAGGATTTGCTGCACTCTGCGTAAGGACTGTAACTAGAAATGACTGAAAATTAAAGCAGTCTTTTTGTGACAGATTGCAGGACTTTGACAACTTGCTCTCACCTGCAGTGGACATGTTAAAGACATAGCAAATACATAGCTGCTGAAATCCGTAGATCTGGGTCGTCACGTATCATTCTCTCCTATAAACAAGGCCCCTACCCAAACTTATCACCAGAAGGTCCATGGTGCTTATCACTCTTCTGCTTATTGAACTACAGCTCAGATGGATTCAGAGATTTAACTCAGCTTAACTCAAAATGTTTTGCTCACAAAAGTTTTTCAATCAGTGCTAACCTTGTATGACAATCCAGAGTACTAAGAAGGAACACCTCGTGATTTGAATAACTGAGTTTACAATAGCATCTTGGAACTGGGTACTCTTCAGTAGACAGCTGTGAAGGTAATCATATTTAAAATGTTGTATTTTGCAAATTAAAAAAATGGATTTCATTTTTATTATATATTTGATCTATAGGAATTATTTGCTTATTTCTATGTAATTTATAGGTTTTTACTAGAAGTGTTTCACAGTGAAATCCTGAAGCAAAATACTTTCCAGATTAAGATAAATATAGCAAAGAGAACAGAGTATGGGGGCATATCAAATACGGCAGATGCCACATGTTCTCTTCAATGACATGTACACGTTCTTATAACACTCATTCCTTCCAATCAAGACAAATTAAGATATATTTTTCATTCCCCACTTTTTCAAACGTAGGCCCAGGTGACTGAGCAAACATAAAAGGATTCCAGTCAAGGATTCCTTGGGAAGTCATACTTTAAACTGGAATGCACAGTAGCCGCATTGGCAAAGAATACCTTCATCTATTGCCATCAAAAGTAATCCCCAAAAGCCCTGTTTTTTCACACATTTGAAAGTATGCTTTGTGCAAATCTGTGCTGTTAGTCTGTAGTCTGTCTGTCGGTTGAAGGCTTCCTCCTCGCCAGAAAGAGCCAAACAAAATCTTAATAGAAAAACAATGATATTTAACATTCACAGCATCATTTTTGCTCAGCTACTTTAACAGCTTTGTATCCTGTTCAATATTGCCATATTCCATAAACAGCATGCAATTGGGAAAAAAATCAATTTCATAGCAATATTTATTTTAATGAGGTTTTAATTTATTGATTAAAAGATCAATATTTAATCAAGTTTTAGTCATATATCGTGTCTCAGCTAATATTCGAAAAATCATGTCCACCTCTTTCCCACAGACTGAATGGAGGATCGTGTCTTCAATTCTCACACCATCAGTTATCTAATATTTCTAAAGCTAGTTTCACTCCAAATGATCTTAGCATACTGCTGAAACAGTCTCCTCTTAGAAGGACTCAGCAAACCACAGAATTACAGAGCAGGTCAGAAAGGAGTGTACATACTCTATAACTGAAATGACAATGAATCCCAGTTCAAGATAGGAGGGAGAGTCCCTGGTGATTTGTCCTTTGTCAGTGAAATTGTTTCTTTACAAATCCAGGGAGACAAATCAACTTGTTTTTCCACAGCTAGTTGTTCAGGGAACAGGCTGCAGGGCTCCCCCTTCGCAATTACAACTGAAGCACTGTGATGGATCTGGCTGCTCTTCCTCTCCAAGACTCATTTTTGGGGACGGCAGTAGATAATAGGGACAGTAGGCATTCACATAGCTCATTCTCATGTTACAAACATGTGCTGCTTCCTTTTGTTTAGAGGGAAAGTTCAGTTCAGTAAGCAACACAGTATTTTCCACAACAACTGAAAGCCCCCTAAAGATAACATTAATAACAAAACTTGCTCTAACGAAGGTCTACCTGCTCTCTAGAGCAAACTTAAGATGGGTAAATTATTTTTAAGCAGATGGCTTTAAGTAGTTAACAGCAGCTTAATGAGGCAAATGAAAAACAGTTCACGATTTGCTAAACCCTCTCTGCTTTGTGCCTTAATTGTTCAATTGTCGTTTCTTGGCAATGAGCAGGAATAAAGAAAGAAGCCAGGCATTGTTTTAAAAGCAGCACATCATGCCAGAACTGTTGCTGCAGTGACAACACCTGAGGGTGAGGCTTCCTGTTACCCATGAGCAGATGGGTAGTGAGCTGCTGTCCCTTCTTGACCCGAGGGCACATCCTCCTGCCCTTCCACTGTGCCCATAAAGGTTATGCATCATTTACTGCAGATGGAAGGAAAAGATGCAATAAAATGCTGAGCAGAAATATGTTTAGTGTGCATGGGCTGCTGTGCTGAAAAGCAGTATGGTGAGATAACATAGCAGCACATAAGCACAAGCAGGTGGAGATGAGGGTCAACTATACCCATACTATTTTTAATTCATGAATTTGTAACTAAAATACTGAATTAGTATTTTTAAGTACAGACAGCTAGAAAACGACCAAGCAAAGAATTAGAAATTTGGCAATATGTAAAAGAAACTCAAGTCTTAGAACTGGAGTTGTTAGTTATGGCCCTAAAGTAAAGGAAAACTAACTTAAACCTGCCTCGTGTTAAACCAAATAGACTGAAAACACCAAGATGAACCAACTACTGATTGATTTAAATCATTTAATAGTACAGAACTACTTTGCAACAAGATAACAAAGGGGTAAAAAGGGAGGCTGTTTTCCCTTAAGGGTTACAAACACATAATCTTTGTCAAAGTGCTACTGTAATATATTAGAGAAGGAGTTAAGAGTGGAAAAGATAAATGACTTGGAGGGGGCAGTGAAGTGATTAAGCTAATACTACTTTCATTAAGAAATCCACACGCTCCATGACCATTGGTTGTCCTGGGTATCAACTGACCTTACACTGCAGGAGCCCTCTTTCTCTGTATTGGAAACTCTTAACTGTTTTTCGGTTTGTCTTTAGAGTAGCTCTGATTAAATTTCAGTTCAATCTTTACTTCATGTAGCTGGGCTTAGTGCCCCTGAGTTGCTCCAAATAGGTGCAAGCTCCCTTTCTAATCCTTTAATCCAGAAAGCCGGGGGCCTGGAAATTGCAGCAGCTGCAATTCACAGTGGAAATTCAACCTAAGGATGCCATAAACCATAGTGGATGGCTTAAAAGTGCAAACACTTGTAGATTAACTGTAGCAGAGGCAGCCCTGATAGAAGCAGGTGAAGGTACAATTTCTAGTCAGCTATGAATCATTTATCACTAACGAACATGTTACCAGCATGAGCATTTTTCTAAAAACATGCAGGTTGTCACATAACAGAACTACATTAAAAGAAGAGTTAAGCTTGCAAAGCCAAGCATTATTAAGTTAGGAGACAGCTGAACAGACACTGCTTCTTGTTCTACTGCCTGGTGCCACAGAAAATTCTAGGAACAAGAAGAACCCAACTCTGCTCCTCCCAGCCTGGGGATGTGCGATGGTGCCCTCTCAGCACACACCACTCTACAGAACGTAGCAGCTCAACTCTGAATACTCCATATGGAGACAGTAGATGTATTTTTTAAAGACTTGGAAAAATACGGAGAGTTTTCTCCTCAAGCAGTCCTAAAACAAATAATTCCCATAGTATTTTATATCCAAAACATGATGGTTCTTGAGGTTCTTAAAATAAAACAAGCTTTAATCTGGGTAGAATCACATTCCACCTCTAGCTTCACTGAGGTATGGCTGAAGCATTTTTCTCAAAACTGTTTCATAAACCCCAACAAAACAGCTTGAGGCAGACAGAATATTCCAGTTGGAAGAGTTGAAGTTTGGCAGCTACAAAAAACTGAAAACACAATCACTTAATGGAAAGTGTTGAGCAATCTTAATTGTAAGTGCTACCAGTTCCTTTAAAAATAAAACTAAGCAAAACGGCCTCCTAGAACTGCAGTGATTATCAAACAAAAGATTAACATTCTCAAGCTCGACCAATTCAAGTGTGTGCAAAGACAACAGAAATAATTTTAAACAGACCAGCAAGTACAACTATCTGAACTAAAACATAAGCTTTCTCCTTGGAGCTGCTGAATCTCTTCTCCGCCCAGCCTGTAGCTGTGCCTGGGATTGCACCGATGCAAGGTGCAGGACCTTGTGCTTGGCTTGGTTGAACTTCATGAGGTTGGCAATGGCCACCTCTCAAGCTTGTCCAGGTCCCTCTGGATCCCATCCCTTCCCTCCAGTGTATCAATCAAACCACACAGCTTGGTGTCATCACAAACTTGCTGTGAGTGCTTCAATCCCACTGTCCATGTCACCGACAAAGATGTTAAACAGGACTGGTCTCAACACTGAGCCCTGAAGGACACCACTCATTACCGGTCTTCAGCTGGACACTGCAACTCTCTGCATGTGACCATCCAGCCATTCAAACACATGAAGTCCATATGCAAAAATCAAAACCACATTACACCTTTACATTGGTGCTTTTACTGAAAAGTGGCCTTTTATCACTTAAAGTTGTCTTTCCAGATTACTACACTCACCAAAAGAACCACCTGAATGAAGTATGCCTGCCCCTCTGCCAAGTCTGGAGCCAGTGCAAATCCCACCTGTGCTGCCAGCTTTCACTAACCTGCTGGAATTTGCAGTGGATTCATGGGAAGTCATACACATGTTTACCTAATGCCTTTTTTTCACCTGACAAGGTGGCTGTAAAAAACAGCTAAGGGATGATAACACCTACTACAAACAATACGCCTGTAGGTATGTGTTCACAACGCAAAAGAGTCCCTTTTGAGTAAGAGTTTCTACCTAGGGGGATTGTCAAGCTCTTAGGGTCATTACATCATTACAACCTTCGGTTTATTCACCTTAGTCTTCCTATGAAATCTCAACTCTCCTCTTGCAGAGTAAAACCAAGAAGCTGGGAGAGAGGAAAAAACCTTTATTAGATTAAGTCTAGCCCAACAGTCATCTATGCAAAATTAACTGGCAAAACCACAGTCAACAACTTTGCCCTCTCCTTTCAAGCTGTATCAAGACCATAGCAGTTTACATACTTACATATGTACGTGTGTATATATATGACACATGAATGCTGACAGTCAAAAAAGATTCAAAGAAGCAATGAAAGACACTCCCTGTTTTTGATGTACTTACAGATTACACCACATGCAGTATAAATCCAGGCTACTCTGCATGTTTTCTTTCTCCTAGACTTGTGTCTATGTATGTATTATTTTTCTTCTTATGACAGATGCCTGAAATTGAACATACAGCTAGCTGAAGTTTTGGTCACTCTGTAGGTGCAAGGAAATTGTGCTAATTGTAAGACTTACTCTGTCGATGTTCTGTGATTGAGACTGAGCTACCACACCCTACATTTTGACTGCATTCATCACCATCTCTCTCTTACTTTTGACTATACAGGCCAAGAAGTTCCACAGTGTGATCTGCAATCAAAAGTCAGCTATGACTTCACATAGATCTCCAAGATGAGATGGTATTTTAGCTTGCTGCTAAAGGTGCTAAAGCACCAGGATAGTCCAGCTTCCAGTGCAACTTCATGATTAAAAGAAACTATCATGAAGCTATCTTCAATGTCTACTGAACAAAATGATAGATCCTGTCCCCTCAATGTCACCAAAATGGAAATAATTCTTATGTGACCACCAGAAGGTAAATCTCCACAAGTAACTCAGAATATGGAGTCTTACACATTGATGACAGAATGAAAAGAAACGGACTGTTATGTGTCATCTGAATCTATTCATGGTTGAGAGACCAATGCCAATATAAACACCTAGGTGCACAGCCTCCAACAAGTGATACAGAATGAATAAAATAAAAATGAGTAACTGTAATCAGGCTGTAACATGTTTGTAACTGCACTTTGATAGGCTTCCCTTTGATAAGAAATGAGTAAGTCAAGAATGGGTCAGAAATACAGCTTAGGTAGATAGAGATCCAAGTACCAATATTAGTTATTAAAGAAGTAACAAGATTTCACAGGAGCTCAAACTTTAAAAGCTCACAGAGCACATCAAAGGATGCCAATCATTTTAAGTTGGCTGTCTTCAAAGCCAACAAATTAAACTCTCAAGAATATCAGACAGTACCCTAAGACATGGGCTCTGTGCGAGGAGAATAAATGTTAAAGGAATTGCTGGAGAGATTTAAAATTCTAGGTATTGACACACTCCCCACCAAGATCATGCTCTGAAAGTACGGTTTTGTGGTACAGCAAAAGAAAATATTCACCACTTGCCACAGAAATGTGTGCAAGCACTTTCAAAACCTAGCCATATCCAAATCCTTTCTTTAGGAAGTTTTTACAGACACTACATTTCAAATCCTTACCTCATATACATGTTTAACCTTCCAGTAACTCTAGAATCTTTAACACACTAAAAAAAGCTTTTAATTGTTCAGCTTTTGCAGCATCTTGCTCAACAGACCAGGAAAATGTCTTAACCTTGTAGAGTTATAAAAGCACATTCTCTGTAACGCACAGCTCTGCTGTATTTCATTAAAACAAAGTTTTAACAGATTAACTTGCTCTTGGCTTCTAATGAATAAACAAATTTGAATGCAGCCTTTTCTTGGAACACAGTTAATTACATTTGTACAGGGTTGTAAAGCAAAAGGGCAAGGGGAATTCCCCAGTAGAGATGACACAGTTTATTTTCTATTCAAAACACATGCACGTTCCTAAATACAGAACACGACAGAATATTTTGGAGAGAAAAATTAAGGACATCCGCCAAGACAGTGAAGAAAATGAAACAGCAGAAAGCCACCCCCACCTCCTCATTTGCAACTGGTACTTGCCTGCCCACTGCTGGAAGTCATGCTGAAGTTGTGTCTGTTATGTACTCAACTGAAAGCAGATTCAAAGCAAAAAACCCCCACCTCAATAACTGCTATTGATACAGGGTTAACCAATGTACAGGGGGGTTGTACAGGGGGGTTAGAGGAATCTCCTTGCTTAAACGAAAGTATTGTCTGTACCTATCATGCCTACTAAGCAGAACAAAGGCACTAACCATTGATAAGGAAAAGCAGACACCTGGTTCTATTGACAAGGAAAAGCAGAGGCCTGATTCTACTGATAAGCAGCTATTGATAAGGAAAAGCAGACGCCTGAAGGGGAAGATGCAGATGGTTTATGGCTGGGACACCGACCAAACCCTAAAGCCACACGTGAAGACTAAAAGGTGAAAAGTTCAAGAAGAGGAAGACTCATTTACTTCATCTTGAAGACCCCTACCCACAGGAGGAAGACTCAGTTACTTCATCTTGAGACCCCTGCCCATGACCAGAGGGGGCACTGCGCAGGAGCAAAGGACCTTCTAACGCATTACAATACGAAGCAGGGATAGGACACGAATATGTATAGGCGTATTGTGCAACCTCATGAATATATATAACTTTAGAGAATAAATGTAGAGGGAAACAACACTGAAGTACGCATGACTTTGAGGAATTATCCCCATGCGTCTCAGCTGAATAAAAAGCATACCTACTTTACAACTTTAACGAGTTGTGGAGTCAATCCGCGCATCACTTGCACCTACCTCCAAACTAACCACCACATAGACCACATAGCTTGAGTTCTACAACTGATGTTCCAAGCAGAACTTTACTTGCTCTACCAAATAAATGATGAAGTTGATGCGCGGATTGACTCCACAACTCGTTAAAAGTTGTAAAGTAGGTATGCTTTTATTCAGCGCTGAGACGCACGGGGATAATTCCTCAAAGTCATGCGTACCTCAGTGTTGTTTCCCTCTACATTTATCCTCTAAAGTTATATATATTCATAAGGTTGCACAATACGCCTATACATATTCATATCCTATCCCCGCTTCGTATTATAATGAGCCAGAAGGTCCTCTGCGCCTGTGCAGTGCCCCCTCTGGTCATGGGCAGGGGTCTCAAGATGAAGTAAATGAGTCTTCCTCTTCTTGCATTTTTCACCTTTTTTAGTATTTACGTGTGGCCTTAGAGTTTGGTCAGTGTCCCAGGCGTAAATCCTCTACTTCTCCCCTTTATCAGTAGAGTTTGATCAGTGTCCCAGCCGTAAATCCTCTGCTTCTCCCCTTTATCAGTAGATTCAGGTGTCTGCTTATTAACAGGACCGGAGTTCTCTGTTCTGCTTAGCAGGCATTTACAACAGATAGTCCTTTTGTTTAAACAAATTCCTCTAACCCCCTTGTACAACCCCCGTACAACCCCCCTGTACTACCCCCCTGTACATTGGTCAACCCTCTGTATCAAAGTCAGGTCAGGAACTACCTCTACAACAGACAAATTGATTATTTCAATCCTGCCCCAGTTCTATTTAAGAGAAAGAAAATCTTTCCTTATGCCAAAGGGGAAAAATCACCCAAAAATGAAAGCGCTGGAAACTATCAGCCACAAGTCCAAATTGAAGGTAGTTATCTCAAGAGTTCTGTAAAGTACTTGGAAAATATAGGCTTACCTGGCACTATTCCCTTTCGCTTCCTTCTAGGTTATGGATGTTTTGCCAGAATTTGACTTTAAATTTCACAACTTGATTTTTAGCTACTCTTGGCAATGCTGGTTTCTTAAATGTTGTCTAGAGCAAACAATGTAAGGAGGGAGGGAGAAAATGCAAAGTACCTTAATAGATAAAGAACACCAGCAGTTTCAGTGGGCAAAGAGAGGAATTTTCCAACATTAGCATCTTTCTCACCATCCAGAACTAGACCATCAACCTCTTAATTTAGGCTACAATAACATTTTTATCTGAAATATGTATCTGCAATATTTCTTTAATCTTTTGAAAGACCACTTCATTCTTCAGTCTTTTTCACTTCACCTAATCTCCCGGAGGTAGATGTAAAGACTGAAAGGTTTTCTTGCTCCATTTTAACAATGAAAGTCCCAGTTAGAAATTTGCATAGTGGTTTATTTATCAACATCTGCAGCACCTTTGAAAGTTTGTATTCAAGAGATCCACTCTTTCTATATGTCAGATAGAGCTCCCACTGCCAGGACAGCATTCTTCAGCTCACATGCTTACTGTTCTCAGAATTAGCATTCTCCCAATGCAGGGATATGCGGAATGTGAGAGCAAAGATAAAGAATTATTCTGGGCAGGGAGTATTCAGTATAAAAGAAATAATAAATGACAAGGAAACTGGTAAATTAAACACACAGCCATTAACAAGCAGGTGGTAACAGACAATAACACAGACCAGAACTCTTCAGCTACTGATTGATGGGCCATTAAAGGAAATGCTCTGGCACAGGCTCAGAGAGCCAATCTGAACTTTGTCACTGATAAGAAGGGGGAAACGATTGTCATGAGCATTATGAGGTATTTCAGGGGCCTAGAAAGGATTATGCAAAATGTATTTATGGAACAGCAGAACAGGGCTGTGGCTTTAGTTAAAACTTACTATGGGCTATTTAGGGCCAAAGGAAGGCAAAGGGAATGATCAAGGTCAATTACAGAAGAATGACCAAAGGAAAAATGGAGAGAAGATGATTTAAAAGTACTTCATCACATGTAAATAGGCTGGGGATTACCACACTTGTCTGCCTGCACCCTTGACCCTTCAGGAGCACAGTCTGCCTCATCTTCTTATTAAGTCCTTTATGTTCTTGCATGTAATTCCACTCACTATCTTATCAGTAGCTGGAGGAGAGGCCACAGGTAGCAGAGCCTGCAGACCTAAGTGCCAGAACCTGGAGAACGTGGCATGCAGCGGAGGTCTGGGTGTCAGTAACTGGAGGGACTGGGATTGCATGCTGCAAGGTTGGAACATCAGCAACTGGAGAACGGGGCCTTAGGTGGGTCACAGGGGCCAACAGGTTAGGGTGGCAGTGGCTGGAGAGAAGACAGTGGGGCAGAGGGCCCTAGGTTTGTGTTCTAACAACTGGAAAGACCCATGTGTGTTTGTTTTCCCAGTGAATTTAATCCTGAGTGCACGTGTGTATGTGGAATTCACATCAGCAAACTTGAAGGTGAGCAGGAGGAGACCTGCATCTGAAAAGCCTGATGGTTGCATAGCCCTGGTCCAGGGTTCAAGCACAGGTATTAAGTAGACCAAGAGCCTCTGCTAATACTTGAAAGATCTGTGTGACTGCACTTGTGAAGGGAGTGCAAGTGCGTGCATTTAGCTGACTGAACATCAGGAGAAGGAGCAAGACCTGGCCACCTTTACGTATGTGTTATGTGAATTGTGGCAGTACTACGTGTGGGTGCTACAAAGGCAGTGTTGTCAGTGGCAGTCTGCGTGGACAGCCACATTAGTGTCCTCTTAGGTGTATGTGTGTACCTCTAGGATATATCCTCAGCCCCTCTACTGGCCAACCTGCAAATGGGAAAAGCAGCAGCCACATCCATTGGACTGGAATGGAGAGACCTGTACCTCTCTGGACTTTAACAGCTGGGAAGGAGGAATATGCAGATCTTGGATTGCTGGATGCAGTGGTTTTCTTCACATCTTTAACAAAGTGCATTTAGATCAAATGTATTTAAAATTTTCCTTTAAATATTGCCAAATAAAGACAGACATATGGTGCTATGTATTTGATAAAATGTCGTGTCACAAATGAAAGTAGATACGGTGTATTCCTCATGGTTTGTCTATTACATGCAAGAGTTTAAATTAAGCAGTTCAGTTAATTACCCAGCCCAGCCCAAGAGCATTAGCCTAACCCCAGCTGTACAGGCAGGCATAAAAAATGATGAATATTCACCCAGTATGTGCACTTACTTAATGACAGTGACTGAAAACTGGTTTTGTTGGTTTTGCTATATGGTGGAAATGGCACCATTCTAACATAAGTGTAACTCTAATCCAATTCAATTAAATTAACAGAATCTTTCTGTAAAAAGTATTTTAAAATTAAAAGTGCTTGGTTTGGTTTCATTTAAGCACCAAAAAGGTGCTAAGGCAGTGTGTGCAACAAGGCAGGCTGAACATGCGCGTGAATCCCCTTATTTGTCTTCAGAGGACTAGTACATGACTGACAGCATTTAAATTTAGTGCATTAAATACATCACAGGGTTGGTGAGTCTTTGTAAAAGTGCTGACAGAGTGCCCCTCATTGGGCTTTTAACTTAATCCACTTGCAAATTTGACGAAAGGGTCGTGCTTTCAGTAAGGAGACACGAACAAAGCACTGTAGAAAGACCAACTCTGAATGCTCACCACATCAACATTCAGTGATTGTAATTTCGGTATCTGCTGTTACATTCCTAATACCAATGCTCAGCACATGCACCATAAATTCACATACCAGCTTACTTTACAGTAACTAGTTTACATGCTCACATATCACTAAAACAATAAAGAATGGATTATTTCTTGCTCATTTACTTGCACATGGAAGCCGTACATAGACTAGAAACCAGTAAAACTGACAACTTCCAACCCAGGTAACTCCCAGGTGCAGGTAGTGAGATTTGAAGGCAGAGTTATTTGAGTTCCATTTCGGTAACTTACAAGAGATGTTGGAACCTGATGAAATGCAAGAATTTATTCTCAGTATTGGAAAATGGAAAGAAGTAATGCCCAATCTACAGACACGTGCAAACATGAGTGGCACGTCCTGACTTGGCAATAACATGCAGATTGGCATTTTCTCTGCTATTGCTGTTTTAACTGATATTCTAGTCTAAGCTGTTTGCAAATGCAAATTAGATTTAAATTTTCTCGACATATTTCATTAAAAATAAATATTTTTTTCTTCAGTACAAATTCATTTCCATCATTCTGAAATCTCTTGCTTTAATCAAAATTCTAGTTGTTCTATCTGCTTAGCAGGCTTCTCTAGAACGCACTGCCATTGGTTTTGAAAATAATCTAAATTCAAAGTTCTGAGCTTGTACCAAACCAACTACCTACCAAGTCGAACAGAAAGCTAGCAAAGTTAACTGTAGGTTAATGTGAGAGGGTAGAAAATGCCTCTTGCCAACTATTTTCCTTTCAGGCTTACAGAAATGAAAACCCCAAGGCAGAAGTATTTTAAATCACTTGTTCCTACTGCACCATCACCTTAGTCCATAAGTAAAAACTGCATCTGTCAACATTCCTGTGGGCATTATAGCTCTGCCTTCTAGCAAAAGCCACAGTGAGCTGATAAATCCTGAACTAAACCACCCTTTCTGTGATGCCACTTATGCTGTAATAATATCTGCACATTACAAGCTTAAACACAAATATTTAGCCTACACATAAAATCATTTTCCTCCTCAGTACAATGAACTCCATTCCTGCTACACAGCTGTAAGGGTCCAGTTATGTATAGCTGCATTACAATGCATGTCCACTGAAAACTATGGAGATTTAGCGATGACCAGTATGCCATTCACCCAGCAGATTTTACGATTGGGTTCTATGCCATTCAAATAGAAAGAAATGATGGGCTAGAATGGTAGTCCCTGCGAAGCGCTCCTGCTGCAGCCCCCAACCCTGCCTGCTGCTGCTTCAGGAGGTAATCTGTCACCAGAATCCTTCTTCAAGTGCTATGTCAAATGTGCTAAACTCACAGAGAAATATACATTCATAAAAACATACGCATTAAAAAGACATGGCTATAGATAGTCACACTAGATGACTTTACTCATCCCTGCAACTTGTTAAGAACCTGGAAGCACTGGTCACATCCTTCTTGATGAACCCATACTAGCTAACTGACTGGTAACTACTTTACTGATTATACCTTTTCAGGTAAAGGGTCTAACCAGAATCAGAAGCACTGACTGGATTGATCTTTGTAAGCACCAGCAGAAGCAGCAGAAAAATGAACAAACAGAACAGTGTATGTCTCAGGTCACTGTCACCAAACATCATTCCCCAGCAGTGAAACTGCAGAACATGCTGTTTCTATCATGATCAAAAGGCCTGCACTCTGATAAATCAAACCACAGGAGAAATAACTCATCAGCCTTGGCATTCTAACATCAAAAGGACGGTGACATGGCTGCAGCATATCACATACAACACACTAACCCAAACCCAGAACAGACCATGTTTAAGCATACAGTTAAATGAGCAAAAGCACACAAGACATAACAACATGGCCTAATATCTTTGGAGGCTAAAGACAGAAATATTTTGAGGCACAGAAAAAAACCCATAACAACTGCTGACACCCAAAAGGCCTGAAAGATCTGTTCAAAAGCTAGTTCACCATCATGATTCAAGAACCCTGCATAGGTAAAGACAACTGGATAGCTAGTGTCTCTTTTTCTTTGAGTCCAGATAACTTGAACATGTCTTGGTACTTGTGAGTATGAGTGAATTAAACTTACAGGAAAATCATAGCAGGTAAAAACGAGCTTGCTGAACGACCCAACAAACCCCCTAATCGCTAAATTCCAAGAAATAAGTTTGTGACTCATGAGCAGCACAGAAAAGTTAAAGGCTCTGTAATAAAGTGGTATTTCTTTTTATCCTAACAACTTAACTCTCAGCCTGTAACCCTAAACTTTCGTCCTGAACCTATTATCTTTCAAAATGCACTTAATGGGTATGTTTGAGCTCCATCAAACTTCTGCAAAGTTACAGTTCTCACTGCATGTTTATTCTCAGAGACCAAGATTCTTTTCTTCCCCAGAGCTGGTAATTCTGAGCATTATGATGTTGTGATATGCCACATTAGACTACTTCTGACAAAAATAGCAGGAGCAATTGGTTAGGAACAGAAAAAGAGGAATAGAAAAAAATATTTCAGAACAACAACATAAAATTGTGTTTTCTATAAATAGCAGGTGAATATTTGTGTTTGTTCACTTTTTTGTTCCTGAATCCATTGTTAAACCTAAATTTGTCTGAAGAATTTTTCTCCTCAATCCATGTGTCTGTCTCAAAGGGTGTCACTACTCATGCAAAGATATTAGACGCTTTGCAGAGAATTTTGGCTGTAACAATGGGATTAGACAACGCTCTTCAGTCACTGCAGTGGCAGCTGCATTCACTTCCCTCATACACCAGACTCAAAGTCAGAAGGAAATGCTTAGTTTGCAAGCCAGAACATGATCTGCTGGGTATTTACAGCCAACCACTGAAATCCCTGAAACCTGTCAATGATGTCAAACAGGACAGAAATAGATAGTCTTGCCTATTTTTCCTAAACGAACTTGAATTCGTAAAAGAAACAGGAACAAAAACCTTGAAGAGAAAGATTCTCTTCTAACACAACCACTACGAAAACACTACACTACTCAATTTTTCTTGGAAGAAACACTTAAAGAAATCATGTTTGTGTGTCTGTCTTTGTGTTTCTCTAACATAGTCAGAATCAGCAACAAAAAAACAATTCTTTCTTTTCACTCAAAAGCATTTTTTTTCTTTATATGAGACACACACTGATACCAGCAGGACCTATAAGGAAAGTCATCATGCCACGTCACATGGCACTAAGTATAACTATGTTTGTAAATGTCAGTCCTTAACACCAGGTGAAGGAGCTCAAACTTCACCACCACAAACATACATTACTTCTAGACTGCCTTACAGTAATCCATTTTGCAGATGGTTTGCAGAACAAAACCAGGAACAAAGTCAAAACGAGGAAACTCTTTCCAGCCTCATTTTTTATTACTGAAGATTTTATTGACTGATAAAAGTAAGGGCAGGCATCAGATTTAGTACGAAGCTGCTTTCAGAAAGTGTCATGAAAACCAAGCTGTATGACTTCAGAGAGAGTGACAGGCAAAAATTAGTTCTGGGAAGTTTCAAGTCTAAGTAGTCCTTCTACGCTGCCTGTTCTCAAGCAGTGCTGTTCTTACCCTTACAGAATCAGTTTTCTGTTCTCCAACTCAGCAACGCAGTAAGAAGCAGAGCCTGAATTCAGAATGAATAAAATGAGAATACTCACGCTGACCCCATCGGCCTGTTCTTGGATTCAAATAATTTGGATAAAGTCCGTTAGGACGATCCATTTTTTGAAGTAACTTCCGAATGTGCATGACCTAAATGAAATCAAGAATCATGATCACTACTAACAACATTCATCTGCACTCTGGACACAGTGAAATCTCATACGTTTTCTTTTTCTTTTTTTTTGGTAGTAAATTTTCTCAATCTGAACCCCTAAGCTTTGAGGGCTCCCTGCAGATTCGTATGTTGTTTGTAAAGGACTGCTCACATAAACAGGTTTAAAATCTACAATTTTTAAATGTATGCTGAAACAAATAAGAAAATTTGTCATAAATTTATACTTGAAAAAGATGTTTATTTGTTAATAGAAATACCTGCATGCAAAAATTTACCTTCAAGCAAGAATGCAAATAGAATTCAGTACCAGAAGTACATCCCCTTTAACACAATTTATCATGAAACAGTGTAAAAGACACTTGTATGATAAAAACCCTGAACTTGAGACCCACCTTGTTGTAGTATACAGGGTCCCCTGTCAAATAGCTGAGGTGGACAAATTCCATGTGCAGAGTACCAAACTCAGCGAGGATGCTGCTGCCGGCAGAGGCCCAGCCCCAGTTTCTACCTACACCACTGGATTCCAACAAATATGCATAGAAAAAAGGAGAAAACAACAAAAGAATCAGAGTTACAGCACTAGTACCAACCACCACAGCACATTAAACAAGTAACAGCAAAATATTAACCCGTACTTAAGATTACAAGAGTTGTGGTTTGATTGATCAGTTGCTTCACTGGTTGTGTCTTTGTGGAAAAAAGATACCATAACCTCATCACCAAAAGTCCTGTGATTAAAAGATATAATATTTTGATGCCACAGAAATATAATGTCTTAACACTGAGCCCAATTTCAATCGCTTATTCATTAGCTATTTTTAAGAACAAGAATCAAAAGCAATTATCAGATGAGTATACTTGCAAAGGTGGCAGCATTTGCTTCCTTGTTCTGCCAAACATCTGCTCCGTTCCCTTTACTTATGCGAGTTGTGCTTCAAGCTAGTATTAGACACTCTAGTAGGATGGGAGTGGGTCCTATCTGTATCTACATAAGCCAGTAGGCTTACAATAGGCAGAACATTGTGATTTCTTCAGGCTGACATAAAGAATCAACAGAAAGCATCATATACCTCGAATCTTTTTCGCTGTAAGAGGTACCATCTTGGTAAGTCATAACTCCTAAACCATCTCTGGTTTAACTTAATTTGGGAGTTTTCAACACCTTTCAGGATTAGGTCTTTTAATTTTCCCAGAGATGACTTCTACTTTTTCTCATAAAAATTTCAGTTATCAGTAAGACTACAATCAATTAGGAATGACTTCTTGTTTTTTCAATTACAAATTAGAAAGAGGAAATGTAAAGGAAAAATGTTGGTTATGGAGCAGTAATTGTAGCTCTGACCCCACCTTTTTATAATACAGTAACTAGAGTGTAGAGAGACAAAACCATAGCTTGTCTCAGTATTTTTTTGGTACAGGTCTGGTAACAAGAGAAAATGAAGTGTTTCATTATGAACGCAAAAAGCTAAAAAAGCCACAGGACAATAAATCTCCAACTATTTCTTTAAGGTCTTGTCTTCTATTGCACATGAGCCTCATGATAAATGTTCTCATATATGCCTGCTACTGTCACTGCCCTCTGGCATGCCAGCACTGCTGTCATGTCTGATGCTGGCTGGTTCTATACATTATCAAGAGACTGATGCAGTAAATGCACAAACAATACCATCAAACAGGAAGTTTCTGCCACTCCAATCTTTTCCCTTTCACCAACAACAAATTCTACTCCCTGGTCCAGCCTTTCTGATGTCCTCTGTATGCTTAGCCTCCACGTTTTCCTGGTAAGTACCCATGCATCTAGTGCTTACAGCTTCCTAAACCTCACCATCTGTGTTGCTTGAGCCTGTGAAGGAGATGTCTTTGCTGTCTGAGGAGGATGGCCACTGGGGCCTTTCAATCATACTGGAATCACGGTGCAGTGCTTGCTAAACAAAGGAAAAAGAAAACCCTAACTTATGCGCAGAGGAATTTCAAGCCCTATGAAACTGCAGGAAGAACACAAGACTGAGTAAACTATAATTCTGTGCAGAAAGTACATAAGGAAATTTAACCCAACAATAATTAATTGCACAGAGATCCAATAAATGGCCTCAGAGGGGGAAATGCAGCACAGGCAAAGCAGAGAAAACCAGGGGAGGGTGGTGACGCCCTGCACCAACAGAAAGGCAAACCACAGCTCCATGGTCTGCACCCGAGGAATGACAGCAAAGGGAGAAATGTTTCCTGATCTTCAAAAGGCATGTAAGGCTAATGCTCTCAAAGTCATCTCAAACCTCAGCACAGCCTAACAAATCAAACAAATATCTCTCCTAAAAGGAAAACAATTCAGAACAATTCAAAGCTCTCTGCTATTTGCCATCATGAATTGCTTAGGAGTATACATACAATCTAGACATGCATCTCAACTCAGCTACTGTTTAAGTACATAAGAAAGATGTTAAAAACACCTTGCATCAAAAACACTCTCAAAATCTAAGGGAAATCCCAGGACTGAACAAGAAATACAGGGCAAATTAACCAAGGCAATTCTCTTCCACAGGGCAATGCAAGACCATCTAAGTTCACTGTCAGTCCCAAACAGCCATCTAAAGAAACCTCTCCTCCACTCATCATTGTGGATTTCAGCACAGTAGCCTTTATAGCTTAGCTGAACTGTGAGATGGATGAATATCTGCAGCATCCCATTGTTTTCTCAAACACTGTGAGTCTTTTAAAGGTAACATACAGCTCACACAGTACATAAAACCCAGGAAGTTCAACCACGGCCTGCAAACTATTGTTTTTTTTTCTATGGGTTCTTTAAAGAACCAATGATTGAGCTCTAAGGCAACATGTGGAATAACACACTGGGTATGTTCCAATGCCGTGTTGAACTCTTATTGCAGAATCAGGAGGAAAAAACCCACATGGTCACAGTTTGTTGCAGTTAAGGAGACAGTATGCTCTGAACTATTCTAAAGTGCCCGGAATGCCAATTTGTCTTGCAGCATCTTCTACAGTCCCACTACTAAGAAAAACTGACATATGCCATTACTCATTGTAAGTTGGGAAGAAGAAGGAAAATACTTCCCCACAAAAGAAAAGTCATTACCTTTTCAGATTCACCATTGCCCATGGTATACCCGTAGGTGTATTGAAGGCTGGAAGAAGTTTTCCTGCCAGTTGCACTGCTTTGATCTTGAAAACCTAAGATAGTAGGACCAATTGCAAAGAGTTAGAAAGCCTGGTTTACCTCCAAGAACTAAAAAGCCTGAAATCTCCTTGCCCCACCCACCTCTTTGTATTAAAAAGCTTTACATTGTAAAAAAAACATGGTAAATTACATTTTTTTTTCAGTTGTTCACTTTATAAATTTTCTTAAGATTTGAACGTGGAAAGAAAACTTGTCATTTTCATTTCTTTCCTTCCATATTCACCAGCAACAGTGCTTAGGTTTGAATTAAAGAAGGATATAAATTCTCCTCCCACTTCCCTCCACCAGTATTAGGAATTTCAAGTGTTTTCTAAAGGAGTCTTTAAACCATACTTTATATTTTGTAGCTAAAAATCAAGAGAAGAGAAAACTCTCCCACCTCCCACACAAGTATTTTAACTTTTACAAACTTCCAATCTCTCTTTAACGAGAAACATACATATAGTGCAGACAGAGTTTCTATTGTTTTACGAACATTGTGCAAAACCATATATACACAGCTCCCTGCAGCTTTTCCTTCATTGATAATGCATCCAAAAATGATTATAGGCTTCATCTTCATCTCAAGTCTGAACACTCAAAGAAATTACTGATGGGACGAAACATCTTTCATTTCCAGTGTTGTTTCTACCTACTTTTGGGCCATAAGTCCGTAATAGCCTCATTCATAGCCTAATATTTATTAGTTAAATGAACAATTGAGAGAAAGTTCCTTCTAAGCCTATAGGAAGCACCTTTTTCAAAGAATGCATTATTTAGTAGATCCCCATGACATAAAACTGGTTTTACCAGCTAGTTGCTAGCATACATTTTCAGTATTCATTCCATTTCTGCAGAAGTATCTTCTTTCTTTGGAGATAACGTTATTCATCAGTTTGAAGCACTGTATGAACATATAACTTAAAGAGCTACCATGCCCCCAAATGACTTATGCACCATAGACATTGTGCGCTTGCAGCCCAGAAAGCCAACCATATCCTGGGCTGCATCAAAAGAAGCGTGACCAGCAGGTCGAAGGAGGTGATCCTGCCCCTCTACTCTGCTCTTGTGAGACCTCCCCTGGAGTATTGTGTGCAGTTCTGGTGTGGTGTCCTCAACATCAAAAGGACATGGAACTGTTGGAACAAGTCCAGAGGAAAGACACGAGGATGATCAGGGGACTGGAGCACCTCCTGTATGAAGACAGGCTGAGGAAATAGGGGCTGTTCAGCCTGGGGAAGAGAAGGCTGCATGGAGACCGCAGAGCAGCCTTCCAGTATCTGATGGGAGCCTAGAGTGATGCTGGGGAGGGACTCGTCAATAGGGACTGTAGGGACAGGACAAGGGGTAACGGGTTCAAACTTAAACAGGGAAGTTTAGATTGGATATAAGGAGGAAATTCTTTCCTGTTAGGGTGGTGAGGCACTGGAATAGGCTGCCCAGGGAGGCTGTGAATGCTCCATCCCTGGCAGTGTTCAAGGCCAGGCTGGATGAAGCCTTGGGTGAGATGGTTTAGTGTGAGGTGTCCCTGCCCATGGCAGGGGAGTTGGAACTAGATGATCTTAAGGTCCTTTCCAACCCTAACTATTCTATGATCCTATGACATACTATAGAAACATCATCTCTCTGGTGACAAGCAACAGGGCACAAGAAAATAGAATGAAGCTGTATCAGAGGAGGTTCAATTGGACATAGGAAAAGGTTCTTCACTGAGAGGGTGGTCACAGCACCAAGACTGTCAGAGTTCAAGGAGTGTCTGGAAGATGCTCTGAGTGAAATGGTTTAGTTTTAGGTAGTCCGGTGAGGAGCAGAGTTGGACTCGATGATCCCTATGGGTCGCTTCCAACTTGACATGTTCTGTGATTCTATTATTATCAACTACCTGAGCAATATTCCGTAAGCAAGAAGAATAAAAGCTTTAAGAAGGACTATAAGAATAGATTTATAAAAACGATTTCTCCCTTTTCTAAAGTCTATGGAGGAAAACAGAAGAGATAGTCACTGAAGAAGCAAGCTGAAAAGTTACTGAAAAAAAGCAATCAAGAACATCCTCATATTTCATATGAAGGTGGGAAAAGATCAATATCTTAATATTTGAAGAGATGACTAGTGAGACATGAAATAAACCAGAAAAGACTATTAAAGTTGACATCTAATTGTATTTGATGCAGTGGAGTATGGAGAGATGGAGGTGGATCTGAAAGCAGTGAGCCAGGAAAAAGAAGTTCTACAGAGGTACTGTAAATGAATTGTAAGATGGGATATGTCTAAACTGAAAAAGAGGACACCTCAGAATATAGTTTGATAGAACTGTGTAAGAGAGGCAGTATGGCTTGAATGATTTTTAGGAAAGATACTGACAAAAGACAATCTCTGAGAAAATATGCATAAATTTAGCAGTAAAATCAAGATAACACGTTCACCTTGAATACAGGACCAAGTCAAAATAGGAAGGCATAATATAAGTAAGAAGTATAATATAGCTAGAGTCTATGGTAACTGGGGAGAAAGAAACCCTGAAGAGAACTAAAAGCTCTATCTTGGCTCAGTTCTATATAAATTACCTGACGTGCATACATAAATACACGTCAAAAATTCATGCTGAACTTTTAGATTTGCAAGTACTAGATGGGTCGAGACCAGACAGAACAACTATAGAGAGTCAGCCAAAGGGAGTTCTTCTATAGTTCAGACAAGCTTCAACACCTAGTCCAGAACAGAATGTTGACTCCCAGTTAATGGCCTCTAGTTCGGAAAGACATCTGTATAGCTTCGGCTTTTGGATCCTGCACCCTCTGGAAGTGCTACACATTACTGCATTATTCATTAATAAAAGATACTGAAGCATTAGGGTAAGAATATTCAATGGGAGAACATCCCTAGAAAATTCATTGCTAGAATAATATTCTTAATCAGTAACTATCTACTGCTTTCCGGCTTTTAATCAATTTGAAATGTACTATGATATTTGGGAAACAAGTTATAGCATTAGAAGCAGTTTTTAGTAAGAGTGTATGAAACAAAGTTTGAGCTAATCTAAATGCGCAGGAAACTAGACAAGGTCAGTTAAAGCAAAGGAATCAATATGCCACTTCAGCATGTGAGCAAACCAGAGTATCAGCGGCAACTGCTACTTCACATAACCACGTTCAGACAACCTGCAAAAACTTGCTGTGCCCTCCTGGCACCTTTGTTGCCTTGAAGACGCCATGCAGCATCAGAAGTTAAAACCCTACCTGTCTATATCCCTCCCATACAAGACTGAATGCAAAGAAACACTTAAAAAATTGTCCGAAGACATATCTTTTTATTACTGCCACCTCAGTCCCATCTCACTGCTGTTTCTGGATAACAAAACCACCCAGTGCCTAACCCACTATTAATAAATGCAGACTGGAGTGAGAACTGGGAGACAGTTGCATATGTTTTTATCAGAGCAAAGTGACCAGAAGAGCATATTTGGAGAGATGTAAAGAAAGAAATGCGTCCAGTAGCAGCGGATGAGATGCCCTTTATGGGAGACTGCAGATGTGATGAGAGTGCTCCGCTGAGCTCATTACAGGGACTTCTTTTACTGAGTTTCAGACTTCCCGTAAGAGCTTTAGCTTTTAAATAACACGGTGGCATCAGGCAAAGAGGTTGCTGAGCGCACAGGAAAGATTTTTACCCTTTTTTGGTTTTAATAGGTTGAACAGATAGATTCTATTTCACCCCTATCAGTTTCCTGTTGGCAGGCAATGCATTTCAAGAAATATATTGGCAGGAAGAAGAGAGAACAACAAAATGAATGGATGCCTGGAAAATAGATCTCATTAGGAAACAGTAAAAGAATCAGGGTTATTTAGTTCAGAGAAAAGACGTTCAAGAGAGGACAAGATAATGACTTTTTGGTACATAAAAGGCTAATACAATGAAAAAGAAAGGATTTTGTTTGTTTTTCTATGGACATGAAGAATATAAAATAACACCAAAATGAAGCAAGGAAAAGTAAATCAGTTATTAGAAAAAAAAGTTGGTGATAAGGATAACTAATACTGGAGCATGACTCTGCTGCAGAGTCATCCATACAGCTTGTAAAAACACACTACAACGCATGCAATTATAAAGACCGATGTGATTTGACTCTGCCCAGGAATGGAAAACTAAGATCTACACAGCTTCCTTACTGCTCTTCCAGCTATACTGTTCTAATGGGTTTACCTAGCAAGGTTTTGGTAGCGGGGGGCTACAGGGGTGGCTTCTGGGAGAAGCAGATGGAAGGTTCCCTTTTGTCACACAGAGCCAGTGCCAGCTGGCTCCAAGATAGACCCATCACTGGCCAAGGCTGAGCCCATCACTGACAGTGGTAGCACCTTTGGGGTAACGTGTTCAAGAAGGGGAAAAGACCTGTGCAACTACAGATAGAGAGGGGAGTGAAAACAGAGAATCAGCTCTGCAGGCACCAAGGTCAGTGAGGGAGAAGAGGAGAAGGTGGCTCCAGGCGATGAAGCAGAGGACCCTCTGATGCTCCCTGCAGTGCAGACCATGGTGAGACAGGCTCTGCCCCTGTAGCTCATGGAGGTCCACAGTGGAGCAGATAACTCCCTGCAGCCCATGGAGGTCCATGTGGACCAGATATCCTCCTGCAGCCCACGGAGGTCCATGGTGGAGCAACTATCCTCCTGAATTCCATGGATGACCCCAAACCAGAGCAGAGGAATGCCCGAAGGAGGCTGTAAACTGTGGGAAGCCAGTGCTGAAACAGCTCCTGGAAGGACCTGTGTCCCCACGAAGGGAGGAGCCCATGCTGGAAGAGGTTTGCTGCAGGACTTGTGACCCTGCAGGTGACCCATGCTGGAGCAGACTGTCCCTGAAGGATGCACCCCATGGAAGGGACCCACACTGGAGCAGCCTGGTCCTGAAGAATACACCTGTGGGAAGGACTCACGCTGGAGCAGTTCATGGAGCACTCTCTCCTATGGGAAGGACCCCACACTGAAGGAGGGGAAGAGTGTGAGGAGTCCTTCCCTGCGGAGGAAGAGGGTCAGAGACAATCTGTGATGAACTGACCACAACCTCCATTCCTAGTCTGCTGCACCACTGTGTCAGAGGAGGTAGAGAAAATCAGGAGTAAAGTTAATCCCAGGAAGAAGAGAAGGGTGGGGGAAGATGTTTTAAGATTTTTGTTTTCTTATTTGAGCTGATTTGCCTGGTAATAATTGAAACTGGTTTCCCAAGTGGAGTTTGTTTTGCCCGTGACAGTAACTGGTGAGTGATGGCCCTTGTCCTTATGTTGACCCACAAGCCTTTTGTTGTATTCTGTTTTCCTGCCCTCTGTCCAACCAAGGAGTGGGAGTCATAAAGAGCTTTGGTGGGCACCTGGTGTCCAGCCAGAATCAACCACCACCAGTGAATCAAATGGCTTGTTCCATGCATGTAAGAGGAAAGTGTTTTGTCTCTCTTGGGATCTACTACCTACTCCGTAGACCCACACAGCACCTTTGTAACTGGTACATAAATCATAGAGACCACCCACCCGCCAGTTTCTTTGCTATGTGCTCCAGAGTACAGGACACTGTAAGAGAGAAGGCACGTCACAGAAACTGCTCTCCAAGAAGTGCTGTTCCTGCAGGCTAAATCCATCTGTCTTCAAACGTGCATTCCCACTTGCATTAACAACAGAATTTAGCATGTGGAGGTAACAGATCAGAGTTTTCTTAAAGTAAAGACCCTCTAACAGCTCTAGCAAGACATCCTAGTTTGGGGATGCAAGCCTGCTGTTCTAGGTAAACATGCGTACTAATCCCAGGGGAGCTGTTCTGTCCAGTCTCAACGTACAGACATTGGTTTCAGAAGCCACCACAGACTTGGAGATGTATTTCCATTTCACACACCAAAATCTAATACACTAAATCTATCAGTTTACATGGTCTTAGGTAGGCTAATGCTTCTTTCTGCAAATGCTGTAACGCAATGGAAGAATTTTTCCCACATCAAATACAAATCAAGCTGTTTACAGGTAAAATGGAAGAGAGTTAAAATTATCAGAAGCAGCAAATCCTAAATCTTAAATTGGGCGAATCCTTCATTAAGATGAAACCGTCAGTCAGCATCTACAGCAGACCAGTTGTGAGGGCCTGAATCACTTTCATTCACTAAATTGATGCTGCCACCCACCCCACAATATGAAAGCTTGGTTCTGAGTCTATTAATCCAAGTAAGGCAAAAACATTTAGCAGAAAAGGCCTTAAAGATGAGTCTTCAAAAGCCTTATTGATGTAACCAGTGACTGCTGAGATGCATGGCTGCATCTCTAAGAAGACTAGATTATGCTTAATACTGCTGTTAGGTGTTCCCTTCCAGCACTGTGAATGGCAAACAGCCTTGACTGGCCTCTGTTTCTGACTCTAAGGGGGGATTATAGATGTTTTATACAAATAATGAATCTCTTTCTTTCATGTGCATAGACCAGTCTTTGAGTCATTTTTCTTACACAGTAATAAACGCCAGACTTCTGCTTGATCCGAGTTATTAACTAGCGAGTATGTGTGGTTATGCAATGTAGCTGGTTCTGTAAGTTTGGTAACTTTTGATCCTCAAGAAACCATCAGACAAAACAGACATACTGCACAAGTTCACAAACACTCCCGTGTTCTACAGTGCTCCCAGGGCATTCCCTACTACAAAGCATGGACCACCCTGCTACCATGAAATGAAGAAATTACTCCCTCTTTACATATTTGCTTCTAATAAATTTAATGGATTTAATTACAAAGGCATCTTGTGAGATAAAGGAGATGCAATTTAGATTCTGGTAACATTTCAGCTATCATAGTATGACTTGAGAGTGGGAGAGCACTTTGGACATATTTTATAGATGTTTGTGAGTGATGATTGAAGAACTGGTCCCAAAGAATGTAAATCCATGTTCTTGTGAGATTTAGTAAGGCAGCTACAAACTACACCACCTATAACGCCAAAACAATGTAGAATTACATAAATACAACAGCACCTCTTTGACATTGTAGGTCTCTTGAGTCACAGCAGGTGTTCAAGTAAGGTGTATTTGTAGATACTGTAAAGACAATGTCATAGCTAAAGTACTTTTTCTGTTTTTGGTGAGCTGTAATGACTACCAAAGTACTTGAATACTTAGCATTTCTAAAAGACTGAAAATCTTTAAACAAGAGAAGACATATCCTGAAAATGGATCATCTGAGAATTTAGATTCATGACAGAAAAAAAGTAATATGAAAATTAAAAATCAAACTCCATCTCATCAGTCTAGGATTAGAGCTAATAAAAAAAGAGGAATCGACTTGAATCTGGACTATGGTGTCAACTTAAAATGGTTCTGGTGTCAATTTGCTCTGCTTTCTTTACTTCCTTCCTTCAGATATCTGTACATATTGACAAGGTCCCTCCCCAGCCTTTTCTCCTCCAGGCTGAAAAGTCCCAGCTCTCTCAGCCTTTCCTCAGATGAAAGATGCTCCAGTCCTTTAACCATCTTTCTGGCCCTTCACTTGACTCTCTCCAGTATGTTGATGTCTCTCTTCTACTGGGGAGCTCAGAACAGAACACAGCACTCCAGGTGGGTCTGCACCAGCGCTGAACAAAAGGAAAGGATCACCTCCCTTGACCCGACACTCCTAATGCAGCTCAGGATATTCACTCTCTTTGCAGCAAGGACATGTTGCTGGCTCATGGTCAACTTGGTTTGTGAAGCTACTTTGCAGATGGTTAACCTCCAGCATATATTTGTGCATGGGATTGTTCCTCCCCAGATGCAGGAGTTTGCAATTGACTTCATTGAAGTGCATAAGGTTCCTGTCAGCCCATATTTCCAACCTGCTGAGATTCCTTTGAGTGGGCCCCAGTTTGTTGTCATCAGCAAACTTGCCAAGGGTGCACTCTGACGCATTAATGAAGATACTGAACAGGACTGGACCCAGTATTGATACCAGAGGTACACCACTAGTTACTGGACTCCAAATATATTTTGCACCACTCATCGTTACCCTCTGGGCTTGGCCATTCAGCCAATTTTCAATCCACCTCACTATCGGCTCACCCAGCCCACACTTCACCAGCCTCATTTTGAGGATCTCATGGGAGACAGTGCTGAAAGCCTTACTAAAGTCTAAGGAGACAATATCCACTGCCCTGTCTTCACCTCCCAGGCCAGTCATTTCATCATAGGTTATCAGGGTTGACTGAGCATGACTTCTCTTTTGGGAATCCATGGTAGCTCCTCCCAATCACTTTGTCACTCATAGTCCAGGGAACAGAGTAGTTTTTCTAGAGTAGTTGTTCCATGACCTTCCCAGAGACTGAAGTAAGGCTGACTGGCCTGTAGTTCCCTGGGTCCTCCTTCTTGCCCTTTTTGAAAGTAGGAGTGATCTAAGGGTGATGCCATTCATCTTGTGTATTAGGTTTGGTACCCAATGACACCAATTTAAACCTTAGCCTTTTAATGTACAATTCTGTAAGGCATGCAGCTGTTTACGCAGAAGATGTAGAAAGGCAGACAGAAAGAAACTGGGCTCGATGCCTTAATTCTAACAGTCTCCAAAGTTTTTAAACACTGCCAAATTCACTCTGATGGAAGTACAGGACCAGTTACTTCTATTCATGCAACTGTTGCTGCAGAGTCCTCCCATGCTAGCAGAATTCTGGTCAAGAACAACAGGATAAAGCAGACATTACTTCATACATCAATACTGCACAGCTAGCTGATTTACTTGTTTCACAAGACAATAAAATGCTTCATGAAACATTCTTTCTTTCAAAATAAAAAAGAAATAACACCAAAATTAAAAAAAAACAAACCAAAAACATCAGAAAGTCAACATTTAAACACTGAAGAACATTTATGACTGCCTCCTGCACCCATTCTGATCCAGACCTCTCTTCCCTTTAAAGGTTTCCAAAGTCAAACCAGGTATTTTTTTCCACTAAAAGAAAAAAAACATTGTGAAGCGCTTTTCTGAAACTTCTTTAGTTTTCAAAACATGCAGACTAGGCTGATGGTTTCTTTAGCCAGTGAGATCACAATCAGATTTCTACAAAGAGAATCATGCTGGGTACCTCCCTGAAAGATCCGCTTTGAATGACAATTTGAACAAACGGTAGGAAGGCAAGAAAGGCTGTTCAGTTTCAGATGATGCATGAAATTAGGCGATATAACAGTTGCTTCCGATCTAAAAATAATGGCTACGCAAGTCCTGATGTCTGTTAGTATGTCTGTCTGAAATTCAGAGACTCAACTTGTAAAATAGATTTAATGCCATGTATCAGAATTATTCTGACTTCAAAGAAAAAGGCCGCAGCTGTGCACATTCTCCTTCTGAAACAAAAAGCTCAGTAAAACCCACACAGGTCCATTCATACACCCAAGTTGCCAGCTCTCCTCTTTCCTAGAGACTCTAGACTTCTGAGATGAAAACAAAGGTTACCTTCTTAGTGTGAGGACACCTCACACCAGACCATGTCACCCAAGGCTCTGTCCAGCCTGGCCTTGAACACTGACAGGGATGGAGCATTCACCACTTCTTTGGGCAACTTGTGCCAGTGCCTCACCACGCTCACAGTAAAGAACTTCATCCTTATATCTAACCTGAACTTCCCTGTTTCAGTTTGAACCCACCACCCCTTGTCCTGTCAGTACAGTCCCTGATGAAGAGTTCCTCTCCAGCATCCTTGTAGCCCCCTTTAGGTACTGGAAGCTGCTCTGAGGTCTCCCTGCAGCTTCTCTTCTCTATGCCCAGCTTTCTCAGCCTGTCTTCATACGGGAGGTGCTCCAGCCCCTGACCATCCTCGCGGCCTCCTCTGGACTTGCCCGAACACTTGAACTGCATCAGTTACATGCAGATAAGACAGATTACCTGGTTGAATATAACCTTTCCTATTTATATTTTACAAATTAGCAAATGTATGTTCAAATGCTGCTTCTTAGATATAAGATAATAAATACTATGGTAGCTTTCTACCACCAGCAGAGAAAGAATTGCAAACAGAATTCTTAAGTGATGTTATCTTTATCTTTTACTTAAAGTTTTCCCAAGCTGCTTTCCTGGACAACAGACATGAAGAATCTAGTTCCTGTTGACTGAAACATCTTAGGATCCAATGAAATATTCATTGTTTTCACACTACTGATTATTTTTTTAAATCCACATGAGAAAGTTTGAGCATGTATTAACTTATCAGAAATATTTGGAATTTTTGCTCTAGAAGACCTAACTATAAAAATTTGGCATATACTGGCCACCCAGCTAATCACGTTTTAACTCCCTAGCACTGGCTATTAACATCTCAATTAAACCGTATCATTTTGTTCACTTTAATAGTCGTGTCAGCTTCCTTGGCATGGGTTTCTTGCATATCTGAGTAGAAAAGTTAAACATTCTCCATTTTTAAAAGGACTTCAAATCGGAGGCACTTTACACCAGTCAGTCAACACCACAGATCCCTTACAATTCAGAATAAATGTAATGAAAAACTGGCATATAAATGCCTCCTCAAGCTGATCGTTCCCAGATGAGACATATTGCACTGGTTCCCCTCCTGCCTAACTAAGTCAAAACCCACGGCATTCTCAAGTTTATTTGCTCTTCTATTATTATTACTATTATTAGAAAGCCGCTTCCAGCCAAGGCAATTTTTATGCTTGCTCTTTTCAGCTTTTCATATCTCTAACTTTTTCACTGTGAGTTTACCCGCACAAGCAGTATTAACCTGCCAGATTAGTTACATTTGTAAGTAAATCGTTTCAGGACTAGAAGCAACCATCTTGATTTTGCACAACATCCCAATCATACAATCAACCTTTAAGATCAAGTCCACCCATTAGCCCAGGACTGCCAAGACTACCACTGAACCATCACTCATGCCTAAACGCACTCTAAGGGTGGAAGAGGGCTTTTAAAAGAGACTCATTTCAGACAATTTCTTCTTGTTGTGGGAGCTGTGGCAGCACAGGAAACCAAGACGTGAGAGCACAGACAATATCTGGCATCTGGCTCACATGTTTTCCTGCTAGTTGCTGGCAGCAAGAAAGATTGATTTTAAAGTGTGGAAAGAAGGAATGCAGAAAGAAAGGAGAGAAAAAATGAATCTGAATGGCCATCAGGAAACCAAACAAAAGCGCCATCAAGGGACAGAAGATCAGAATGGAGCTTTGCCAGCAGGGAAACAGAAGCAGTAAAAGATAGGGTTTCCAGTCTCCCACCTCACAGAAAGGGAAGTGTCAGGGAAGTTGTTAAGAGAGCATGAATAGGAGCTGAAGGGAGGAAAGAAAAGACATGAGGAGGAAGGACAGGGAATGAATGGCAGGCCAAAGCAGACAAAGCATAACAAGGAACCATGGAGGAAATGCCAAGAGTGTAGTTGTAAGGAATGGGAGTATGAGAAACATTTTGTGGAATCTGATAGGGGAAGAATGCTTTTCATCTCTGTAACATATTCTTGGGACCTAGAATTGACCCCAATATATCAGCCTTTCACATGCCTTCATAGCCAAACACAACCAAGCAAATCAAATGGTAAGAATGAATCTCTCTAATGAGTGATATTTGGTATTTTGGTACTACCTATTGCTCTACTGAGTTAAGTAACAGACTGCATTATGTGCCTGAAGGTCCCAACCTAACCGATGCTCTAGTCCATCTATGGTTTTTAAGAAGGAAAATCTGCATTAGAAAATGGTTCTGAAGACAAGTAATTAAGCTGTTTGTGCTATACTTACAAGCCTTAGGAGAATCATTTTTGTGCAATAAAAATTATCTACCTTCTCTGATTATTAATCACTCTTGACGCTGGCTTTCTTTGTGGTAATACCCTCTCCTAAAACGTTCTTCACTCATGTCAAATCTCTCCTTAATTCCCCACATATTTTTCTCTGCCATGTCATCTTTTTTTACACTCTATCAATTTCTACTTTCTTTCTCAGTTATTCCTGTCTCCTGTTTCTCTTGAATGTGCTGCCAAGCTCTTCATTTTAAATTAATCTTGATTTTCCCTTTAGACATTGCCAGAAATCACTTAGTCCCCTTTAGACTGTATTTGCCTACCCAAAACCAGTTAAACAGAGATGAAATTACACATTGTTTCACATGACGTGCACTCATTACACACAGAGCCTCCCTCCTCTCATTGGTATGATGAGGGGTTGGAATTGGATGATATTAAGGTCCTTTCCAACCCTATTTTATGACTTGATGTGACAGATCACAATGCAAAAATCAATCTAGAAAAAGAAATTATTTAAAAAAAAAAAATCACATAGCTTTCACTTCTTCAAAATCAGATCCTTTACAGACCATCAGACACAGAATACGTTGCCTTACACTGCACTGATGAAATGCGTAAATAGTGGTTTGTGTGTTGTTTGGTTTGGTTTTGTTTTTAATGAACAGGTTTGTTTTCAGAGATTTACAGACATATTAATTTATCTACAGTTAATTTATATATTAGGACCAAGCTCTGATAGAAAATTAGTTAGCAGGTAAAAGCAATGAGCAATGACTAAGTAAGCACTAAATCTTCAGAGCTGCATAAATTCTGCAAAGCACTTGAAAAAGCAGACATTTCTTTTGAGAAATGAGGAGAAAAACACCCTGATCTCCTACAGCAGAATTTAGAGGTCTCAGGGCCAGAAATAACATACAAAGATTATTTTATGCCATGCAAACATAAATCAAAGGCTCAACAGAGCAACAGTGTGATCATCTGTATAAAGTATAATTATCAAGCTACCTTGATAATTACTTCAGTAAGTAGTATTTAAGCAAAGCACTGCTTCCAGAGACAGATCTGGACCAAGTCTTATACCACAGACTGATTATTCATGTGTCCAGGAGGTGTAACTGTCAGTCCTCTACCTTTTCATTATTTTCCTACCTCTTCTGCTGTTTTTGCATCCTTTTAAGAACATGATTACCACGAAGTCTCAAGCAAGAACAAGTTCCTCGTTGTAGTCGGAACTCCTATTTATAAATCCAAATGCTCATAGGTCTTTTGCCACAAGATTTCATTCCAAAATACAAACTGCCCTCCTTGCCTTTTCCAAGTTCCACATACTCTTCATAGCTACAGATACTCAAGACATATTCCCTGGTCCTGTTCCCATGTTGGTCTAGACAACATGGGTTGTTTGATCTTCTTGTAAGTTATAGCCTGCATCTATGCCATTAGTAACATTAAAATGGATTTAATCTACACACACCAAGTTGAACAATTGATTACATTTCTCTGGAGTTTTCTATTTATTTGTCATCTCAGAATGAGAAATCTACAGTCAGCTATAAATTCTTCTGAGAATATTTATTGTCAAGTCAGTGTGAAATCAGACAAACTGTCTCACAGATACCTAGGTCACCTTAAAGGGCCTTTTCTGAACCTGGACATATGCAGTTAGGTTCTTTTTGCTTAGGCATTTATCTGCAATTTTGTATTTTGAATTTTAAAGATGAATGTTAAAAGGCTTGAGAATTTCTTGGTCATTTCTTTAAAGATTTGTTTGCGGATTATCCAATTCATAACTGATAACACAATCCTACTGCAGACAGCAGCTTCTTGTCTCCTAAGAGACTAGAAGAGTGCACCCACTTTCTCCTGTGATGACTGCACATGTCATTAGAGGCAATGTGATTTGTGTTAATATTTTTGCTAGGTTTTAATAATTTTCCTTCAGAGTCATTGTAGCATTCACGGCATCTATTTTTCTCTCACACTATCTGTTCTTGTCTCTAAAGCTCCTTTTAAAAAGGAAAACGTAATAGTTAGCACTGAATGAAAACAAGATTGAAAAGGCAGCACCAGCCAAAAACACCTGGTTTTAAAGTGGTATCATGTCCAGAGTCATACTGTTGTTTTGTTTTAAAGTGAAAAGATACCCTACTGAAAGAGCAGCATTTTCAGTTGACAAAAGAGAATGCCATGCTCCCTCTCTGGATCAGCTCAAGCATGAAAATCCTTCGTGCAGACACTTAGGAGGAAAGAACATAGGAAAACTCATTGGGTAGAAAGTCACGTATCAGTGTGTCAACAGTAATGCCAATAAATGAATGTCTGGATACTGTGCTTGCTGTGACTGGTGCCCATCAGCATCAGTATGACCGGTTTAACTACTGAAGAGGGAGCCAAAAAATAATAGACATGGTCATCAGGAGATAGGTGGCATACAAGTAGTTGCAAAAGACCTTGTCTTTCTCAGCTTTTGTAGCCCTCTACATGAACACAACCAAAGAGTAAGCTTTAAGAGTGGCTACCACTGCACAGTTTATGTATTTTCTAATTCTAACAGCTTGTCCTTTATTTGCACCAGTTTAAAGCATGTTATACTAAAAGGCCATGCTTTTCCAATCAGACTTTAAGTAGAGGGAACTAAACTGCAATGAAGTCAGTTTTACCCTCTTTTTCTTCTCCTACTACAGCCTAGTAAACACATTACAAGGTTTACTATCTGCATTGCAGCAAGCAGGGGCACTGCCCAATATGTGACAATGCTTTAACACTCCAGAGAAAAAAGGATTTCTTTTTTCAGGCTGTGTCCTGTTAGGGACCAGGGAGCGGTCATGACTACTTATGAATAAGCAGCTCAGCTTCTGGCAACAAATTGAAATCCAATCTTCATTGGCTAGCACATACACAATACTGTTATCTCTTCTGAGAGTTTTAAACCTTTGAAGAAAAACCTAATTCAGAAAAGCCCCTTCATAGGTACAGTCAAAACCTCTGTGAAACCAGTTCACAAAATACATTGCCTTACTTACCAAAAACCTATACTTTAAATAGATAGGTCAGTTGTTGGGGACATCTGTTGGCACAATACACTATATTATAATTGTACTATATAATTTTACTAGGGAGTCTCCTGAAGAGATGGTGCCTGCCAGTTTGCTGAAAAGGATTCGTTTGATTATCTGTTAATAGAGTACCAGGCACTTACCACCATCTCTTGCTCTGTTTTAAATGAGATTTCAGGCTTGATTTATCCACATATTTTATTATTACTTTGTCCAGAAAGATGTGTCATTTTAATGGTGCTTATAAAGATGATAAAGGCAATCAAAAGGAAAGCAACTGCTTCATATCTAAGGCTGGCAAAGGTAAACACAGTAAATATTCTTGTATATATATGTTTATGAAATTGCAAATACCATCAATAACTTTGTTCAACAAACAAACAAAACAGTAATCTACCCCTTTTACTGTATTAATAAATCAGCAGCAGACAAGAACACTTCATCATAATGGTGTAAGTGTCCTCCTGCCACTATCACACAACATAATACTCACTTTGTTTTCTTACTTGAGACCATTACTCAAGCACAGCTACGTATGCCACACAACTGACCCTCTACCCATCTTCTGTCATTCCACGTGTTACTGCTAGCAGGAGTATTTTATTTGCCACTACCAGTCACACCAGGAGCTTTAATGATTTGTGAAGCTCCATTTAATGGAAAAAAGCAAGCAGTCAACAGGTAGCTTATGCACTCTCTCCACAGACAAATGCTGTTCATACTAGATGAGATGCTTAGTTACTCTAAAGGCAAGACAGGGTCACTCCTTGAACACCTTACAAATCTCTTTACGGACTATTAACAAATGAGCTCAAGGCAAAGCATGTAAGTGTCCCTTACTAATCCTAATTGTCGATCACTTGCTTTACAAACCACAACATACGCAATAACTGGAACCAAACCCTGACACCTGCTGCAAACAGCTGCAGTGAAACTTTGTGAGGAGGAACCCGGAAGCCATGGGCTCAACACAGTTTTTACCAGATGCCAGTCGAGAGAGTTACACCTGGATTTTCATAATCCACTGCTCACTGCAGCATTCCTTTGTCTGGTTCATCTGGCTTCAGGAAATGTTCTGAATCTTCAGAGTTTTAAGGACTCTAATCTGTCAGTGAGGGTCCCAGACACTCAGGGTGCTAACTGCTGAGTAAAGGTGAAATCATACTTCTGTTCATTAAAGCACCCCAACTCCAGAGAACACCTCCAGTATTTTTATCCTTAAGTCTATCCAATTACTGATGTCTGGGATTAGCATGACAACAGGTACTTTCACAAGAATACTGCAAACCTTCATGAATGAACATTTACAGCACACATGCCCAACAGTTTTACAGAAAAGAGTAAGAACAGAATGCTCATCCTGGGTGCATAAACATAGGTGTTAGCCACCTGCCAAGACTCCTGCACAGAAGCTCCTCTCCTGCGATTTTCCCCCTGGCTGGGTTTGCATTTCATGACAGAGCAATACCTCCTAAGCACCCTGAGACCTACTGACCATCTTGGATCTGGAACAGAGGAGTGGCTGTAGCACTGTACTAGTCAGCACACACACTGCTTTGGGGAAAACGCATACTCAGAACAACCACCTTAAAAGATTCATTCTACAGCCCGTAATACAATTAGAAATACCCACAGAGCAGGCCTATTACTGCTTCCTAGTCTCTTCTCACTGGGGCTGCTTCCTTAAGAGCAGAGACAGCCAGATTTATTTATGAGGCTGGTTCCAGCCCCCTAGGAAATTCACCTTCTCAGCCGTTATATTGTCTTCCTTCCTTGGTGAGGATGATGGTGATGCCAGGGGCCTCATCACTAGAACTGCCTCAGAGAAAAAGGGCACTGAAACGTCTTCTAATGCTCCAAGGAACAAATAAATGGTACTCAAGGATAATACTCAAGGGAGATGCCACAGTATCCAGAAACAGCAGACATTCCTTTGATTGGGATCACTGTGAAGATACTACCATTCCTGTAGATTTCCTCAAAAATTTGGACTTTACTTCTTTATTCTTTGAGAAGTTGAACAGACATTTGGCATGTAATGTAATATAAGTATCACATTCACTCTAGCAGTGGGTACAGGCACTGCTGGAGGCTATTGGGCAGGAGCCAAAGAGAAGCAACCGCAATTCATCAAATGCAACTGTAAAGGAATCAGATTTTGAACACACCGCAGTCAACTCTCGTATCTTTATGTTTTTGCAAATATCACTGTTGTTCTTTACCTTGCTTATGCTTTAGTGCTCCTATGGTCATTTCATTATCTGTTTAATTTGTGAACATTCAACAATGTGTTTAATTACAGGATTATTCTGCACGTATGCACCACCTGGGCTCTACAGCTGTTTGTCTTCTTCCTTGAACAAACTCCCATTTAGAGAGCAGAAAGTTCAGTTATAGTGCCTTCACAAAAGCTTGGAAGTGAAGAAACCACTCCTAGCAGGGTTCAGCAACTCACTGTTGCCTTTTGGATGGTCTTCAGAAATGAGTAACAATGGGCTTGGATCCTGCAAGATCCTTTAAGAATCCCTACCTGCCTTGAGGAGCTCAAAGAACTTCACATAGCCAATATTAAGAACTGCACCTTGTTTCTGCTGGCATTGTTGGTCTGCAATGTCTTCCTTATATTTATTGCTCCTTCACTAATCAGGTGTGGGGACAGCACAATGGAAATTATAGCTCTTAGACCATTCGATTCAGCACACCAGAAGAAAATACCACTTCTGCTTAAGATTCCAGTGTGGTACCCTACCTCAGGATCTGACTGAACTTTTACTGTCCTAGGCTTTGAGGACATTGTAATTCCTGGTCTCCTGGTAGCCTACCCTAGCAGATCAAACATGCAGGCATACTTATCATGGATCAGTTTTGTAACTTCTACTGCAGCTTCTAAGCTATGGTGTTGGCAAGCTTTGTTGTTTCAGCATTAGCACAGAAAGATCAGCCAGCTCTTTTCTACTTGGTGCCATTCATTCTCACTGCTTGCCTGGTTGTTGCTTTTTTGCACCAGAAGCTGAGAGCATTATGGACAGGCAGCGATTTTATACATCAGGCCTCCTGTTCTCCTCAGAAATCAGTATCAACTAGCCTGATGCCCAGAGAGACCCAGATCCACAAACAGGATGAAGAAGGGGAAGAACATGTAAATCAATCATATGCCAAATAAAGACCAGTTAGATAATTTGTGTTGAAAAGAATAATTTACCAATACCAACATACATAGTAAAGAGAAAACCTCATGTTACTGAGTGAAAAAGCAAGCACCAAGCATGATCTTGAACAAAATCTTTAATCAGAGAACTGCACAGACACCATGGAAGAATTCCAGAGCTGCATCCTGAGAAACCAGCTATTAAATATAGCTGATTTCCAGGTAACAGAGAAACCTCCCAAGGAAGAGACTTTAAAATTAGACTGTATGAACAGCTCCAACCTAATAATAAAAGTGTAACCTGCATTTCACAAAAAGAAAAAAGATGCTATTGCAAAGTGCTTTATGTCACTCTGACCTCTGTGCATCCACGATACTCTTCCATTATACATTTCTACATTTCTACTCTGGTGCTATTATGTGCAATAAAGTGATATCAAGCTATTTTATTAGTGTTGGATAAGAAGTTGAAGATAACCACAAAGTACACTGAGCATTCTTATACAGCAAGTCTAGGGAACTGGAATAAGCATAAAGGAACCTGCTGTTCTAAGTACAATGCTAAATAATGCCTTGATAGGCATCAAGAACCATAAAACCCGTGGATTCATAAGATAAAAATTGTATTGTGTTAGGATGATGAATGACAGAAAACAAACCCCTTAATGCAGCCACACACACACAAGTTGTTTTTTTGTTTTGGGTTTGGGTCTTTTTTTAACTCACGTAAGGCTTATATTCATCCTAAACTACTGTACTCAATTTTATTCCAAACTAGGCATATAGAACATTTCATTTCTACTTATTTCTGTTACATTATCAACTCCAGAACAGTTCCCCCCAGGCATAATGAAGACCACGTCTAGTTCCTATAGAAGTTAAAGGACTGCTGCAGGGATTACTGAGAAACAGTCTGGCTCAATTTAGGTAAGAAATCATTATATATTTTAGCACCAGTATGTGAATTTGCCCTGTTAACTCCATCTGCCAGATGGGAAAGAGGAAGTAGGGTGGTACCTGTGAACTCAGAAGGTGAAAACCTTGTAGTTCACACACCTTAATTACAAGATCATGCTTCCTTTTTGAGAAAAATGCAAAATGTAAATATTATATCCATTCTAGCATAGCCTGGGGCAGAGAAAACGGGTGCCTGGTTCCACAGTATGGGCCCCAGCCACCTTCTATTAAGCCACAGTCTTAAACCTCATACCTCCAAAAACATTTAAGTAGCTCCTGATTGAGTATATGAATTCTGCATTTCCTATTTGGAGATTTAAGTACTTAGAGATTATGTCCCTTAACATGCAACTTAGCAAGGAATAATGATGACTGATATTGTGTTGGTTGCTCAGTGGAAACTGTGAAGAAGCCTCTGGCATATAGCAAAATACAAGAGAGCCTCCCTGGACGTGCAGCACTCCCAAAGAGATCTCCTGCTTTTTTCTCCTGATATTTTATCAAGTCCCTTCTTGCTTGCTTTGTTTTGACAGTATAATTAAAAAAAAAAAATTCCAGTACACCCCACCAACATTAGGGTCCCCAGTACAAGCTGTATCCAGCGCTAGGGTCCCCAGTACAAGAAAGGAATGCACATGTTAGAACAAGTCCGGAGGAAGGCCATGAAAACAATCAGAGCTGGAATACCCCTCCTGGGAGGAAAGGCTGAGAGAACTGGGGTTGTTCAGCATGGAGAAGAGAAACTTCAGGGGAAACCTTATAGTGGCCTTTCAAACTGTAACATGGGCTTAAAGGAAGACTGAGAGTGACTTTCTACCACAGCCTGTTGTGACAAGAGAAGGAGCAATGGTTTTAACACTCAAAGAAAGTATGTTTAGACTGGATATAAAGAAGTAATCCTTTTACTATGAGGGTGGTGAGGAGCTGGCACAGGTTGCTCAGAGAAGTTGTGGATGCCCTATCAGGTCAGATGGGGTTTTGAGCACCCTGACCTAGAGAAAGATGTTTCTGCCCATGGCCAAGGCTTGGACTAGATATAAAGCTCAAAGCTATAAAAGACACAAACCCAGAAACCAGCCTAAGAATTTCAAAAGCAAGGACAGATTAGGACCTCGCTCCAATACAGCAGCAGAGGCAAAGGCAGCACACTCTTAGATCTGATAATAGACACCATGCTAGACACCAGATGGCCTGTCCACAACAAGCCATGAAAAACTTACTGTACAGAAGATTTAAACAAGGGCCTCCCAGACTGCAGACCTACTTGCCTGGCCATCAGATAAACCCTAGTGATGTGTCAACTTCAGAAGACTGAAACAGAGTGCATGGGAACATTTTCCACTGTGTCAAGTTTCACAGACATATCTTGATTTTCTTCTATTCAAAAGGCATTCTGACATGAAAAGTTCAGAATAATTATAGTTACATTAAGATATACTTCATTATTCTCTCAACCACTGCAGTAAAAGGGAACTTTTACTTAAAGAAGGGACAGCAATACCCATGATCTTAATAGGAAAGACTCAAAATGTTACCGTCAAATATGATCAGCATCATAAAACCCAGGATCACAGTTCATGCTCATCTAAGAAATGTCAGTAACACGACAGCTAAAAATATAGCATGGAGACCACAGAGTCATGACACTAGACACCCTAAATAGTTTTTAAAAGCTAACATGTTTCTAATAAAAGTGTTAAATAGAACAATTTTATCTAAATTGATAGCCAGCTGTACTTAAAAACTATGATCATTATGACCCGTAAACAGATAAAATCCTATCAAGCACAATTACCTGCTTTATACAAAGGGCAAAAGCCACACTGACTGTCAAATTCTCCAAATGTGGCCACTAAAAAGTGCTTAAACTTTCACGGCTGATGCAGAGTCCTGGACACTTTCTTTAATGGTTGTCACTATAGCATCTTTAACAGCACTAAGGGATAGGAGTCAAAAGAAAATAAGAACCGCTTTTATAACTGTCACCAAACAGCAGTTACTGCTGCTGCAGACCTAAGCAGAATTTACATAAAAAGGGGAAAACTTATTCCAAGCAGCCTGTTCATTCATCAGGGACTGCAGTGATAGGGCAAGGGGAAATGGGTTTAAACTAAAACAGGGGAAGTTCAGGTTAGATTTAAGGAAGAAGTTCTGTACTATGAGGGTGGTGAGGCACTGGCACAGGTTGCCCAGAGAAGCTGCAGCTGGCCCCATCCCTGGCAGTGTTCAAGGCCAGGCTGGCCAGACCCTTGGGCAACATGGTCTAGTGTGAGGCATCCCTGCCCATGGAAGGGGGCTGGAACTGGATGATCTTAAGGTCGTTTCCAACCCATGTGCACATTCACAACCTGATTAGGCAAAACATCCATACTGGTAGCTACTGCATGTCAGAATGCACACCCCAATCCTGAGCTAAGGAACACCTTCCCACAGTGGAAACTCTAAAGAGTTCTCACAGAGGCAGGTGTGTCTCTCCTGGGCTCAATTACCAAAAAAGCCTCAAGTTCCCTTGTCTTACCCACACTGACAAATCGCAGACAAACCATCCAACTTGGCAACTGTTGTCCCTCAGGTACCAGAAGCAGTTCTATCTGCCGTGCTATTTTGAAAGCAATGCAGCTTGAACACTCTTTTTAGGAGTATTTTTAGGAGTATTTTGGAAAAAAACATAACACATAGAAACACTTGACAGGAACAATCTTCTACAACTCATGAAGCATTTGAAGTTCATTGGAAAGACTTGATGCCATAAAAATACTTTTAAAAACAAAAGTCAGCCCAGTGACTGCATTTAGGAAAGACAGAGGGTAAAAGCTTTCCAAGAAGGAAAGAAAGAAATGTGTTGATGAAAATTCTTTAAGCAAAGGAGCTTGTCTGACTCTAAAAAGCAGTTAGACAACTGAATGGAAAAGGAATACACAGCTTTACAAATGCAGGCAAAACGTGTTTTGTTTTACAGTGTTTGGCTGAACTCATCTGCGTACTGGGTCAAAAGTGTTCTTCTTAAGGGTCTTGTGCACAGGTTTGGTATTGATGTACACAAACAATCCAGCTACTGACCTATGAACTTTGCTCTTTCTCTGAGGTTCTTCTTATTTACAGTAGATGACTGCAAGGAGCATGTTCCAGTTCAAGTAAGTTATCCAGAGACAGGATCAATGTTCCTACCTGAAAAGATGATGTGGCACTGCTCTACTCAATGCCTGAAAGCTTCAGTGATCACACAGTACTTCCTAATGTGTGATCAGAGCTCTAAGCAACAGAAATACAGATTTCTGAAAAGAAAGTATCCTTCAACATGCTGCTGGGCTCACTTACACTGCACTAGGAACTACCATGACTACTCCTAGCAGTTCCAGCTTAGCTACTTAAGCTGCTCCCCTGCAGAAGTTGAAAAACACATACAGGTCTGACCACTCTTGTGAGACTTCTTTGCTAAAGAAACACACAAACTTTTCCCCTTTCTTATGTCTGGGAGCATAAGAAAGCTATGTTCTGAGGGCCTTCAAAAGGAAACTAGCAGGTTAATAATGCTGCCCTTGACAAAATTTAGAAGCTGCCTCAAGTTAATATCTGGGTTGATCATTCAGTGATATTTACGCCGCCTTTTGTTAGGACAGAAGTGTAAAGTAACAGGACTTGAATCTCACCACTATTCTGAAATGAGCGATAGCTGCTACAATGACTGCCTCCTTGAAGAGGTGCAACAGCTTAAAAGGCTGAGGAATAGGATCACTCCATGAAGGTAAAACCCTTACTGAGCTATGAGCAAGCTCCAGAGAAAGACCTAAACCTGGCAGACTCTGGAGGCAGAGAAAGGCTCACTGTCATCAATGCAAGGTCAGCTCTTCAGTTGCTACAAAGGAGGGAGAAGGGCAAAATTACGTGCTTCTCCTTCCCTTTGGGCCTCCTGTAACAGACCACACTAATCACTAGCAGAAAGGACTGCTAGCAGTTGATCCCACTGCAGGTGGGGGGCTTGAAGAGTGTTGACAGTAAAGAAGGTGAAGCAGGTAGGACTTGATGAAAAATAAACTAGCGATTTCTTTTAACATATACAGTGGGTTTTTTGCTTTGCCACTAAGCTGTTCTTTCAAAGAGAAAACACTCCTATTACAGAAAATTCACAGATCCCAGAATGATGCCAAAGATATAAAGAGCCAACATATATGGGGTTTTCTCCTGGTTATTTTTAGAGCTGTGGGCTTAAAATCCCTTGAATTTGCTGATACGTATAAGGTGCTCTCCTAAAAAAGTTGCAAAGACACATACTCTTACTGTGAGGGTGGTGAGGCGCTGGCACAGGGTGCCCAGAGAAGCTGTGGCTGCCCCATCCCTAGCAGTGTTCAAGGCCAGGTTGGATGGGGTTTGGAGCAACCATGGCAGGGGACTGGAACTAGAGGATATTTTACATCCCTTTCAACATAAACCACTATGATTCTATGATACAACCACCTGAAAGTGCATTAAACCTTAAGCTATGAAGTATGTCTGGAAGCCTGACATTTTAGGCTTTAGAAGGGCCATGAAAAATAAAAGATAAACCCAAACAAATCAAAGACATAGGTAACGTATCAAAAGACATCAAAAAACCTATGACTTAACCTATAGCATGGATCGAGCTCCAGCCTTTAACATTAAAGTATGTGAAGAGGTCACAGTAATGTTACTGCTGGACCAAAGAAGTCCATAGTTGCAGGTCTTTGGGTATAGGCAACCTTCAATCTAAGCATGTCTTTGAATAAGTGCTCAGAAGTAGAAGTATCCAATCTTTTTTAATACAAGTTTCAAAAGTGAGATAAAATTGGCTTGATGTTTCTCAGTTTGTCCCTGAGAAAATGGTAAGATTGTAAGCTCTTTTGTGAAGTAAACCTACAGCCTTGCACGACAAGTGACAAAACTGTTATTTCTACCTTCCTGGAATTACAGAATATCAAACCGAGTTATTGGCATAAGAAGCTAGCGACTTGACATTTCAGGTTTACTTGAGTGGATATATCTTTTGAAAACATCTTGATAAAAGAAGCATTTCAAAGCTCTAATAAAATGGTCTTAAACTGGCCGAAACCAGCACAGAAACAAGCTTCAAAGTTCCCATACTCTAAGAATTTGGTTACTTTAGACAACTTACTGCTGTAAAATTAGTTTGCAAACTACTGAGAAGCCAAGAGTCTAAAACATTCTTCCTATGCAACATTTGCTAGAATACATTAAATTTGACAGATACATTCAAGTCTTCTTACCTCTTGTCCTGAAAGGTAGTATGCTGCTAGAAGACCGCCAATGAAGCGAATATTGACCTCAAAAACAGATACTTCAGAATTCTAGAACAGAAAGAAAGAGTCAACATTTAACCAACTCCCTAATCAGCAATGGGAAAATAACCCTCAAAGCAGAGGCTGCGTTTATATTTCAGTATCTAGATTCATACTGAACTTTCCATGCACATCTTCAGGACACCAAATGATAATTCTAGTTACAACTTCAACTGATTTTTAAAAATCAGACTAGTTTTTCTCCTGCTTTCTAACCTTATCATCACCACAAAGTGCAATTAAAGTTGTTTGGGAATAGTGGGAAGGAAGAAAAGACCTGCGTATTTCCATAATACAGCATCTTTTCTCTTACATTTAAGCATACCACTGCCATCCCTGGAGATGTTCAAGGCCAGGCTGGATGCGGTTCTGGGCAACTTGATCTAGCTGAAGATGGCCCTCCTCACTGCAGTGGGTTTGGGCTAGATGAGATTTGAAGGTATCTTCTGACCCAAACTGTTCTATGATTCTCTAACACCAAATTTTCTGGGTTTACAGGATAAAGCTAAATAATAATTAGGTAATTCCTGTAATGCACTTTCTTAACCTGAATTATGAGTGTACAATCTTAAATTTAGAGCTCTATTTTAACATAGCCTCTGTCTAGGAATAGCATTTACGTATTTAATGATATGACACATAGTACTGCAACACCACCGAGAAACTCAAGAGAATAAACCATTTTACTGCCTTCCTCCACATTAATATCATTGGGCTAAATTCACCAGTATCTTGTGACTCATTTGAACCACTGAAAATTTAAGAGGAACTAGCTTGTTCTTACATCTTTCTGCCTCCCTCTGTACCCCATTCACTCCTTTGTCTGCATACACCCTATCTGCCTCCTTCATAAACTTCTAATTCAAGCCATTAAACACAGAAATGCAGTTATCTTAGAAGATTTTGAGATAAGGGAGACTTCTCCTCTCATCCAGAAAAGTCACTACAATATACACTGTACAAGTTGACCCATCTGTTAGCACACAGTTCGAATTTATGGGCATCTCTTTCCCTTCACACTATTTCTATGGCACCTGAAGTTGTACTGTGCATTTTGCTTGTATCCAAAATAAATGTGCTTTGCACGTTATGTATTTCAGAAAGATTCTATGAATACTCTAAAAGGTTCCTCAAATAGCACTGATGATTAGAAGTCCAAAGTTTGAAATACTCCCAAATATAGATTTTTAGTAAAAAAAACCAGTTTTATTCACATATAGGTGACACAAGAAAAGTATCAACAGTGCAGCATATTATTCCATTTAATACCTATGAAGGTCATGAATCACAGAAGCAATAGTACAGTGTAGAGTGAAAAATGATTTATTTTTCCTAGTAAAAGAATTCAAGAGCAACAAACATATATTTATTTATAAACTTCAAGCCATGTAAGGAAATTACTCAAATCTGATGTATACAAGTCATTAACACAGAGAAGTGTTCTCTGATACATAGAAAGCTGTCATTGAACTTTAGATTCTTGGAATACACAGTCTGATTCTAAACCTACTTTGAGGACAACCTTCCTGGTCTAGTGAAGGGTGTCCCTGCCCATGGCAGGTGTTTGGAACTAGATGGTCTTTAAAGGTCTCTTCCAACCCAAACCAGTTTGGGAAACTATGATTTTATGGGAATTTCTGCAATTTATATTGATACAACCTTACATCAGACAAAAGTTATGGAAGTAATTTAGGTTACCCTCATAACAGTACCATTATGTCTATGTTCTCTGATACATAAGATCTTCAGTTTTAGACTAAATAATTATCTGGCATTAACTGCAAAAAGCAGAGTAGAATTTCTTTAATGTTTGCCAGAGAGTCAATGCATAAAACAAAAAGAAAACACGCAAATAAATAATTTCTGAAACATAAGATATAGCATAAACCCAACAGGAAGCATCTGCTCAATTCTGACTGTATCCCTACATTTCATTTTGTGCACTATTGGAATGTCCAGTAATTGTCCAGGAAAAGTACAAGGATTGAAATACAAATTGCACTGCAATCAGGTGAAAGTCCCTGAATCAGTAACAGGAACTGAGAAGGATAAAATAGAGCCATTTTTTCCATTTTAACACTTCCCAACTCCACACACACAAAAAATTGCTGTATGATCAACTGGGAATTTTTTTTGATAGATTCAGAACAGGCAAACTATGATGATCCAGATGGCATTCTTCATGTTAAAACATCTTAAGGACACGAAAGAAGAAGAGATTTTACTGTTAGGCAGTTTATACACTATGGTTTGGGAGGAAATTGTCTTTTAAAGCTCAGTTACTTCCAACTACTATGACCTAGTAAAGCCTCATTTCTGCCTTCATTTGTGACACCTTGTTGGCTCTCACTGACCACTTCCCCCTCCCTTCCACTTTCCAATTATAGGTTGGCCTTTGGAAATACAATATATAGCTATATCTTTGCTTACAATTTAAAGTGTGAAAGGGTTGGGATGTTGCAAACAGAGAACTTCCCTAAGCTTACACTGATACTTTGAATCCCAAGTTTTTTAAGTTCCAGCTGAAAGACCTCTTCTGTCTCCCCCTGAAGTGGAACACTGTGAAAAAGACCAGGGAAGTATTAAGGACAGCTCTACTTACCACACTGAAATCAAGGTTTTTGTCAATCCACTCTTGTCCTTCTCTGAATTCATCGTGAAGCCCCATGATATAAAGAGTATCCAATGCATCTACTATGGTAGCACCCATTTGTGAGTTTCCTGCACACAAAAAGAAGGATTCCTATTACAAGTGATTATTTTATTACTTTTCATAAACTTCACAAGCATGAGAAAATAACCCAAGTGGTAGTAAAGCAAAGTTACAACAAAGATGACAGCACAAAGAACAATCAAAACAAGCAAGGAATTAGCAGCTACATAGGAGGATAACACTTCTCTTTCAAAACATCAAGTCCTCTGGCACAGTTTGGCTTCTGGGGACAAAAAGACAACTAAAGACAGAAAAAAAACCCCAAACCTTCTCATCTGCTTTCCTAACCTGACCGTAAGCAACTACTTTGCCACAAAAAAAAAGGACAGAAAGACATCCAGCTTCAAAAAGCTATCAGGAATTCTAGGACAAAAGTGTTAAAAAAAAAAAAGGCAAGCACATACAAGATAAAGCAACCAGTACTTGCAGTAATGCCTTGCACTTCCCAACACTGACTACTGAAACAGTAATTATAGAAGCTACCTAGTCACTAAAGCATGGGCTGATGAGCACGGACACCCAGAGCTGGCTTGACTGATAAAGCCAAAGCTCCAAAATGTTCGCACCATTGCCTGCAAAGGACCCACACTATGAGATGCTGATGGATTCCTCCACTGCCACCATTTAAAGTGTAGCATTTAAAGCCAAATAAAAATCAATGGTGCTTTACTCTAAAATACTGTTCAATTGAAACACCAGCAATTTCCAGAGGATTGATGAGTGACTCATCAGTTTGTGCAAAAGAGACAAAATGAGGAGGTGGTGAGCTACTGCCTGCTTTGGCCTTGACCTCCCTAGTCCATCTCAGCCTAAGCTGTTGCCTTTAGTAGGCAGAGGTCTTCGTTTCTGAGGAAAGCAAAAAATACAATTTTTTGCATTTATTTTCATGGTATGTATGAAACTCCCTATGCACTAAAAGTAGCCAAATTTTACTGTTCATACCAGTATTCTATAAAACAGTACAATAACTTCATGATTAGCAATTTAATGACAGTAGTCTCCTAGCAAGTCAAACCAATTTTTTTTTTTAATGTGCTTTTCATCCATAGCGAAATCTCTATAGTGCAGTGTTCCTGCTTGTTGTTTCTATTCATTCATTTCTGGGTTTTACATGTTTAGAGCTATTTTTTTCTCCTCAAGCATAACAATAACTGAAGCCATCACCCCCACTGTATTTCTTTTCACACACCTAAATGACACTTACATGCAAGCTTAACTTCATTTTCAGGGATTTCTTTCCCTGAATAGTAAAAATTAAGCAGCCTCTGTAACAAAGTAATCACCAACTAATGTCTTCAGAAACAGCCATGCATATGTTTTAAATTAAACTAGATATGGAAAGCCTAAAGTCATGGTGTTTGTTAAGAATATTCAAGTATAGAACAGGATACACTACCTTTCACAAGATTAAACACACATTCTTCCACAAATTGGCCACCAGGCATACCTATAACTCTCAGGAAATGAATTCAGCATGGTGGGGTAAGTACTGTAAGGTTGAATGCCTTCGTCCAAATGACAAATTCTACTGCTTGTGCTGAAGCGGAGGTTGCTTTGAGCAGAGCTACAGCATGCATTTAACTGCACCTTTTCATAAGTATTAATGTGACAGTTATTTAATTAAGCACTTTAAATACACAAATCAGACCATGACACAATGACTAACCTCAGTATTAGCCAACAAGGCATTTTTGACCTGGAGCTGGAGTGTGTTATACTGCTATGGCACTCAAAGCAATTTCTGTCCCTTTATTTGAGTCACACTGATACTAGTAATTTCCAAATACACAAGGTGTTTCAACAAATAGGGATAATCCTGAAAGTTCCTCTTGTAATAGTTTCAAAAAATAAAAACTTTTTGAATTAAACACACTTATAAACACATTGGTAAACTCTTATATTTGACATCTAGCATGGGGTGTAGAGAATATGCTGCATGGCATGGACTGGTGTGTCATTGCCCCTTCAGTCCAGTAGAGCAAAACAGACTTGCTCAGCATTTTTTGTCCCTAAGAGTCAATTAAAGGCATAGATACATATTCTAAGATTTTGTCTGGGCTACACTCCAACATTTTTTTCAGGCTCTCCTGGATGATGCCTTTTTGCCCCTCTCTCTCATCTTCTATGTCCATCTTTCCTAGACCCACAAACATTCAACAAAACACGTGCGTGTGAACAAAGCCCCTTCTACTCACTCACACTTCTTACGCGAGCAGCGATGGGTGCCTGTTTCTGAAATGCAGATCAGTATGGTTTTAGTTTCTAGACTCCATGCAAGAGCTCAACTATTTCCTACCATGGTCTCCTATGGATTGCATTTATATCATAACCTACAATAAATTATTATTTTTTCTTAGTTCTTACTCATAAGTAGACTATTTCAAAAAAATTTGCTTTGGTTTTCCTTTTTAACTGCACACCAGCCCGTCTTCCTTGAGGAAGACTCAGAGCAAATCTTTGGGTTTTAAACCTTTTTGGCTGAACACATTTCCAAAGGGCCAAGAGATGACAAGCCAGTATTTTGCAACAGACTGTCTACCCAGTCTTCTTCCTTTAGTGTCAATCAGGCAGCACAAAGCAAGCTAATTCCCTCCTCTGGACACTGAGGGAGAAGAATCCAAAATGCAGAGTTCATACCCAGAAGTCTTGTGCTTACAAGAATAGAGGACATAAGGCAACAGTAGTCAATGCACCTAACACCTTGGCTGGCCTATGTTACAAGATAGGTATAATTTACAGCCGTTTGCAGGCTACACAAGGTAGGGTTAGAGAGTAAAATTAATGAGTTGCTCTCAGCTTCACTCTTGGAAGACAATGTAAAGAGGATGTCAGGTTTAATTTGTTTCTAAATAACGGCTTCCATGAAATCCACCTGTATCTGCTGAGATCCACGACTTAACCAGAACAGGAAGCGATGTTGTCATTGCTGTCTCACTCCATCTTAAAAATGCACTGCACTGATAGCAAAAACTAAAGCAGGAAGAAACAGCAAGTGTTCAGTGACCACTGGCCTGCATTAGAGTCACATGTGATGCTACAGGGAAAATAGGCTACAACGGATAGGCAGCTGTACTTCCCCCTCCTGATGTTGGTACAAACCATTCAGTCTAAAGTCACAAAGAGAAATCATTTTCCATTCACAATAGAGTATGGGTTTTTCCCTTTCCTAACCATACTAAGATTCACTAATTTTGCCTTAAAAGAGAAGAGGAAAGTCTTCCTGGACTTAAACTGCAGAAAGTGTCATTTATAAGTCATGAAGTAATTCTGAACAATGAGATAATACTATTCACTGCTTACTACCACCTCAACCAGTCTGATGTATTATTGCTGTGAATACAGAAAGAGCAGATGTCTCATTGGGGTGAAAAAGGCTATAAAACAATTAAATTATAACAGAAAATAACACTTCTCCTAGCAGAAGGCACACCTCCCAGGGTCTGCCTCTGTTCAATACAAAGGCTCAGTTGGTCACGTTGAATAAGGTAATAACTGATTCCAAAAGGGCTCAGTTTTACAAATGTCAGATTAGGAAGTTTCCTCTTTATATAATTATAGTTCTAGTTGATTGAGCTCCAAATTTAATGAAGTTTGCCTAACGAATGCAACGCTCATTCTTCTAAATAAAACAGAACATCCATCATGAGCTAATGGAAGGCATTTAGCAGCGAAATAGCTGAACTATTAACAAAATCGTGCACACTTTCATTAAGCAAAAGTATTATTCCAAAGGACTGCAAAATAGTAATTCAGATTTATATTTAGGTAGACTTCAGTTTCCTGGGATTAGACCAATAATACACTCACTTGACAGCACATAAATCTACAGTCTGAAATATCTAACAAATCATATGATTAAGTGTAAATAGCAGGGACATTGAAAGAAAAATTGTTTTCCTATCTAAAATTCTTTCAATATGCTAACATACTAGATGAAGAATTGGTTTATTTATACCATTTTAAAGTCTCACAAGAGACTATCAAAGTACAGGGAGACAATTCATTGTGATGTGTTCCATGACTAAAGGAATATGAAGAAAATAAATAGCCCATTTCCATTGTACCGTAAGTATAGAGATTGAAATAGTCTGATACTTATTATATGGAAGCAGAAGAGGCTATGAGCACTGAGGTGCTATAGAAAATAGGTGAACTAGCACAGATCAATTATGACCAGAGAAGACCATGAAAATCTGAGACACAGACACATTATGCAAATAAGGAACTAGACGACAAATTAAAATTCTACACCAGCAAACTGAGGTCATGCATTCTGAGGAATCATCAAATAGGTGTTTCACAGAAATTTCCATATTTGACACACTGAATTACATAATGGTTTGGGTTGGAAAGGACCTTAAGATCGTCCAGTTCCAATCCTCTGCCATGGACAGGGATGCTTCACACTAGACCATGTCACCCAAGGCTCTGTCTAACCTGGCCTTGAACACTGCCAGGGATGGGGCAGCCACAGCTTCTCTGGGCAACCCATTCCAGTGCCTCACCACCCTCACAGTAAAGAACTTCTTCCTCATATCTAACCTCAACTTCCCCTGTTTTAGTTTAAACCCATTTCCCCTTGTCCTATTGCTGCAGTCTCTGATGAAGAGCTCCCCCCTCTTCAGCATCCTTACAAGCCCCCTTGAGATACTGGAAGCTGCTCTGAGGTCTCTGAGCAGCTTCTCTTCTCCAGGCTGAACAGCCCCAACTTTCTCAGCATGTCTTCATGCATATCCCATATCTCTTCCTTTCTTCAACAGGTATACACCACAGACAAGTTCATTACTTCTTCCAAAAAAGCATTTCCATGGAGGCTTTCTTTAGCCTGAATTGAAGGCTGAGCACGTGTGCTGGGTCTGGTTAGGATATAGTTATTTTTCTTCACAGCAGAACATATGGTGTCGTGTTTTGGATTCATGACTAAACCAGTGTTGATAACACACCAGAGTTTTGGCAGAGCAGGGGACAGTCTGGCACGCAGCCATTCGTCAAGGACCATTTGGGTTTTCATACTGCTTGTGGTAGGTGGCGAGTGAGTGCCTTTGCATTACTTTCCCCCTCTCACCCCTTTCCTTCACTTAGCAAAGTACCTTTTCCTCAATGTGTAGGCTTTCTTGCTTTTGCTTTTCGTATTCTCTCCCCTCTCTCACTGGGGAGAAAATTCTCCTTCTTTCCCTTTCACCATCTGTCTGTACTTGAAAACTCTTGTGTTACAAGTGTGTTAGTGTCTTACAACACAATTGGCATCTACCCAAAGATGAGTTAGAGGAATAACAAACCCAAACGAAATTCAGCCTGTTCAAATGGATCTCTAATTACCAAAATGCACACTAGGTCACAGCAGGGATACTACAAAGTCAAGGCAACCAGCCTGAAGTGGAAAGTTACCATGAGGCCACTCTGCCTCCAAGGGAAGTCATATACAATAGGTTTAATAGGTGCATGTAGCCATTCTTACCCTTCTCCCTTATGCAGTGACCAAAAAGGAAATATTCTATTACTAAGCAGAAAAGACAGCAGATTAAAGATCCTGAAGTGGTATGGTCATCAGTTTGTTTACAATCAAGGTAGGGTTTGACTATTTCCTCAACCAGTGACAAAAATCACAGAGGAATCTAAGAGACCGTTATTCTAGTTTATAAGGACAGCCTATGGATACACCAGCAGCTATGTTTTGAAGAAAGCTAAGGGAATTGGTGAGACTGCTTGAGTTAAAACAAGAAGTTGGGTGTAGTAAAAGCATTTGGACTGATACAGAGGCAACTGCCTCTATATCATACAAATAGTAAGAAGCCTGTTGCAATCCTTGCTATGGAAATAAGTTATTTTATACTCTAGAAAGCCAGCTTCTCTTCATAAGCATTAGAAAGCTGGACTCCATAGTTAGTTATGCATAGAGACTAGAGATCTGCATGTAAGGAAATCACTTTCACTCTTAAAACAGCACAGCCAATGGGATGATCATACTGATGGACAGAACCATAAGATACAAACAGACCTTGTGTACAAGAAATAGTATTATCTCAGCCACTCTTTCTCTTTTTCAGGACCCTGGACTGACATCATTTACACAAAGCAGAACCTACTCCTACTGGTTCAAAACACCTTTGATTACTGGGCTCATTAACTGGAGGTGGAAAGAAGATTCCTCTGCAAAAGGAATCTAAGAGGAACAAAGTGCCAAGTGATAAACTTAATTCCTAAGCTGAATTTCTGCTCTGTTCTGAACCAGACAGTGATCCAGCACTACTGCCAGAGCAACCCAACAATGGATGAGCCCAAGCATAGAGCAGCTCCTCCCCTGTTTCACCACCATGATTCAAGAAACTGAATAGGAGATGTAAAGCCTCATGAAAGTAGCATACCCTGGCACACTCTGAACCTAAAAAGATCAGTTATTTTTCACACAGGTGTTTTAATCCTTAGCAACAGAGTGAAAATGCTTCCTTGATAAACTCAGCCTCCCATTAAGTACAGAGTTATTACACTCTTAAAGAAATAAATATTCTTGTTATTGATATTCCTGCCTGCCCAGCTTCAGAATGCCTGAAAAATGCAGACTGGGCAAGACTGTACTGATGTAGGAAAAATATTGCAATTGCTACTCAAAAAGATTCACAGAATTCAAGTTTTCAGACTGTAGCAACAGGATTTCTTAATGTGATAAGACAATTACAGATGTGGTAGGAAAATATGCAACATGAAAATTAAATGCAAACAATTATCAACCCAGTTTTCTGCATATCCAATGAAGCTCTGGCAATAAAACTGCCAGTACTGCAGCATACCACTTGTAAAGTGTCTTAATGACTCAAAGAACAAGGTAACATTTAAGAAAATGAATTTTTGAACAAGAGTTTAATTACACTGTGAAAACAAGTGCCTCAAAATTAGTCAATGAAACTATGCATTGCGTATAAAACCGCACTGTATTTCAGCTCGGCTATAAAATGCAATGAATAGGCCTTTAAGTATCCATGAAGAAACCAATCGCCTTTAACATTTTAGACTAATTAAAAAAGCAGAACAAAAACCTAAGCATGTTGATTGCCGAGTTCTGTTAAATTACTGATAATAGACAATATGAAAAGGAGTTCTTAATCTTTTGTACCAGACAGTATTTTAGCATGTAAATGACATTAAATAATCAACTGCAATGCTTGCCTTAATTTTATAAATGAGGAAGTAATGGAAGTGAAGCACCAAAGTGTATGCCAGTCTCTGTTAAAGAAGCGGATCTGCAGGTAGATGTTATTAACAACAAACTGCTGCTTAAACAGCTACATCCTTAAGACCCAAAAAACTCTTAGTATTTATACTACAGTAAACCTTCCCCTTCTCTGTTCCTCACTTGACTGCTTCACTTTGCTCTCCAACTAAATCTTACACAGAAGGGCTTAACATACTAATTCCAGACAGTTTCGATTTTATACATTTCCACTCAGTTGTCTTCTCCGTATTTTTCTTATTTTGGTTTTAAGCACAACCACAAAACTGAATTATAGTAGATAGGAGGACTGTGTGCAAGCCATAATTGCAATTAATGCTGAAACTATGATCCGAGTTAGTGGTTAATACGTAATATTAACTGAAAGGCTACAATGTCATGAGAGAAAGATTAGAATAACCTTCAGAGTAGGAAAGGAATGAGTGAGAGGAGATGGCATTAAATTGAGTACAAAGGAGGGAACAGAAGCGTATCAGAAGGGAGGCAAGAATAACAAGTGAGAACTACATGGTGATGGCAATTGGCTACACCCATGAAGCAATCAAAACTAGCCAAATACACATATCTGGAGCTACTCCATTTTGCGAAATCTGGAAGTGGAAGACTGATGGGAAGAGTATCTGTGAATGATGGCTCAAAGGTATGTAGAACCTAAATACAGGCAGCAGTCAGCTAAACCCAGCAGCATGCAAAGCAAGGTTAATATTTGACAGTAAATATGAGAGCGAGATGTTATCTGGACTCAAGCAGAGTTATGTGGCCTGAGTGCAGGAATCTTATGTATGAAGCAAGCTGAGTACTGATTTTCCAAGACAGTAAAGATACAATTTCTTACAGATAACTGTAAGCTAAACTACTTTGTCAGCTAGGCAGTAGGAAAAGCATCACAAACCCCACACCTCTAACAGCCATGTCACATAAGCTTTTCTATCTTTAGATAACAGCTTGGGATACTTCCACACATTTTGGTCCGAACCACATTCTAAATTTTCTTTAAGACAGCTGAAAGGGAGCCGATTCCAGTGTGGAAGCCATAAAACTTCATTAGAATGGTGCAAAATTTGAGCGAAAATATTGGTGTGTTAGGCACAAGCACGGCGCTGCACTCATGTGGTTGAACTGTTTCTGAATTACAGCTGCCTCATACATCTGCTGGCTTCATCTGATAGGAAAGACTACTTGCATCTGCCTCCCACTTGCACACATGCCCATGGAGTTGTCCTTAGTATATTTAGGTTTGGAACTCAGTATGCTAATCCTTCTTTAGCTGTCATGCCTGTTTACTTAATATTTTAACACAGTCCAAAACAGACAGCACAGCCTTAGTTTCATTTCCTTATCAAAACCCCTGTTCTTAATTCCAAATGATAGGAAACAATTTTGAACTTGGAAAAAGCATTCCACAACCTAAATAATTCCCAAATTGAAACAAACACAAGTCTAAAGATTCCCAATGGGAAACAAATACTTTTGTTTTTAAACTCAGAGCAAACCATCCGGTTTGTAAGAGAAAAACAGGAAAGGATGCCTTTAGAGAGAATACAAATTCTCAAATGGAGCCTGAGCCTTGAACTCTGACTTAATTTCTTCATTGCCATTTGACATAGATATTTACCTCACTATAAGACAGGTTACAGAAATGAGGTGTGTTTAATAATGCCACAAGATCAAACACCAGTTCAGAAATACATAAGAAAGCCACTGAGCACAACTGACCTAAATGTGTTGTACATGAGATAATATAAACTGGATGAGAAGAATTCAGTGGGAACATTGCATTATTAAAAAGAACAGAAGGCAACAGCTGCTTATGGTGAATTTTCCTGATATGCATAGGCACACTTATAACAGTTTGATGGATAGCAGTACCATGCAAACAATATTCTTAGCTAACACAGTTGTCTTTGTCTATGGCACCAGTACTGTAAAACAGAGGAAACAGACAGCCACATTGCATTCTGCCTGCACACATTTGCAAGTTTTAGAGAACAACCATATTATGAATAACCATGACATCTATGTCAGTGAAATAATAGCTTGCTAGTTTACAAAACACTATTAGCAGCAGCAGAGGACAGCTTGAAATAGGATCAACTGAAGAAAAGTCAGGAATTTTGTAAAAGGAAGTCATATCTTAGCACCAATATTACAGTCTTTTTAAGAAGTGAACTTGCATATGGACTGAGAACACATACAGAAGGTATGTGAGAATATACCTTAACAAAGGTTCTTGAGAAAACTAACTTGCCACAGGGTAAGAGAAAAATCACATTCTCAGACAAATAACTGCTTAAAAGACAGGAAACAGGATAAGCGGAGGCAGCCAATTCTCATTGTAAGGGAAGACCACCAGCGGCATCCTGCAGAGATGAATTGTTGGGCACATGCTTATTTGGAAACATTTATAAACCATATTTATAAATAATTCAGATGAGAACTTTGAAAAGGAATGCTACTGCAGAAAAAACAGCTTAGTGTGAGTTTCTAGACACCATAAGGACCCTGAAAGATGCAAAATACAATTACAAAAGAACCTGTGAACAAAACAAGAAACAGAACAAAGTTTTAGTCATCCTCTCAAAGAAAAAAAGAGAAAAAAATCAAACTTGAAAAGATACAAAGAAAGGTGATAATGTATAAAGTATGAAAACATAGATGTATGAGAAATTACTTAACAGACCAAGACTCTCCATGTAAGACAGGCAATCAGGTGAGGGCATAGGCAGTTCTAACTCATGAATGGCAAGGAAGAGATATATAATGGGTCTATTTTTTTTTCCAGTACCAAAACTAGTCACCTTGGGCAGCGAGCAGACATCAAAACTAACAAGTTGACTACATAATACGGAATCAACCTATGGAACCACTCGTAATGGGATACGGCAGGTGCTCTAAAATTCAGACTCAAAACCAGACTGGACAAAATAATGGAAAAATAAACTATAGGAGTAAATAAAACTTGCTGCCTCTGACCACAGAAGCACTAACACTGCACAAATTTCTGTAAACCTGAAAAGTGCCCTGAAAAACGCTCACTTAACTGCAGGCTTTTCCTACTCTAATATTTCTTCCTTAGATACCTGCCGTGAGCAACAAGTAATGATCATGTTTCATCCTTTGTCCAACCCTAAAGAACTTTTCTCGAGTTATCAGAACATTGTTCTAACTCCAAATTTGGCCAGTAGCTCCTGAGAGTTCTTGCCTAAAATCTTATCTTCCCAAACTTTGTGTCATTGGCCAAAAAAAAATACATGTTCAATGTACATATAATAGTCGACATGGTCTCAGTGCAGTCACACACCACTGATTTTGCAGAGGACACAGCTGTATAGGCCTGTCCTAAGGCTGGTTTCATCTACTTTAAAGCTGAACAGAACCTGAAGTACAGAAACAGGGCTGATTAAATTACCTCACTTCATTAGTTAGCATGAAAGGATTTTCTTTCCCCTTTCATTTGCCCCAGAAAAAAGGCAATAATGGCTAGAACACTTCGGCACACACAGTTTAGATGAAAACTACTGTTCAGCAAGTGAGTTGGGTTGTTGGGGTGGGTTTTTTTTCCCCATCAAAATAAGAAGTCAAGAACATATTTGTTTGCATTCCTTTTTTGTTGTCATTTATCCTCTTCATGGATTCAGAGACTGAACCCATGCACAGAAAGAGGATGTTGAGCAGAAGTTGTTTCTCCTGTCTCTTTATTAGGATTTTACAATGAGAAGACACAAGAAGTTTTTAGCTGTATTTTCAAGAGCCTGTCCCTCAGTCTTTAGGGTACATCATCTGGTTTCATCCCAGTGAGGGTGTTTGCCTCCATCATGTTTCCAAATTTATTGGCAGGTCATTGGCAACTAAAAAACCCCAGAAAAACAAAAGACCCACAAAGCCTGACAACCCTGACACTCAATTATGTGTGCTTCAAAAGGAAATGAAGCTAATCAGATGACAACTTCTCTGCTGTTGATGACATTGTCAGAGCAGCTTGGGCAGCCCAATAACTGTTACAATGACAGATGACAAAAGTATCTAATAAAAAATTCCCAAGGTCATTAATAATATGTCACAGCAATTTCTTGTAGTGCTTACAAAATAATGGCCTACCTCTTTTTTTCCTAGACCACAGTCTGGATAAAGAAATGCCATTAATCTCCCAAGCTATACTGTACTTGCAAAAGGTATTGGGAAAACAGAATCTGTTGCTCGACTCAGTTCCTTCTCGCAACAGCCTCCCACCCCTGCAGCCTGACAAATGCATTTTCCCCACAGGGCTTGGGAGTAATGCTGCTCCTGCTCCCCAGCACAGTGGAGAAATACACTGTCAGATCTCCATTGCTAAGCAACACAAAGTTCTGCAGCAAGAGCTTCCCACACTGCAGCAGTGGGCAGTTGGCAGCCGGCTCATCAACTTTCTCCTGTGTCCTGGGGGTTTAAAAGCAGCACTGGTAGCAAAAGGCTGAGCCAGGCTGAGCAGCAAGACAAGCAATAGGATGCACTGAACAACATGGTAGGAACCAAGTAGTGTATTTTCAAGTTAAAAACCAACTCGGCTCACTAGCTACCCCAGCTGAATTATTGAGTTGCTCCCTTGAACACATCTTTCCTGTTAATCAACATACACCTTAAAAGTTCATCTTTCCATACGTGTAAAGCAGCAGCACATCACATTGACATAGAACGTAACAGTCAAAAATCCCTCATAACAGAACGAACAACTTTATTTGGTCATACGTTCAGGAAGAGATATGGCACTGCACTGCAGCCTTAAGGCTCTACTACATAATACAAATGCAACCACAATGTGACTTCATTGACAGTTCTCTCTTCTTAGAAGACATGATCCCAAGACAGAGCTGGAAGACATCTCAGCTTAAACTGACCATTTGCATGCTACGCGAGATGGGAGAACAGGAGAGGCATGACAGCACTAGAGATGTATGAGAAAGTGACAAAATACAAAAGAATAATTTCATTAAATCTTTGGTGCATGAGAACAGGCATGTCTTATGTATGCAAGTATCTACATCATTCAACTGAAGATCTCTTCACACCCTTCAAAACGTATCTAGACATGTATCTGTTTGTGTATGTATACATTATCAGATCATCTTATGCAACTCATCTCTAGACAGAATACATCCAAATGCGAGGTTTAGAAATGCACTGCTAGTAATATGGGAAGTCTACAGTTTAAGCAAAAGTGTATATCACCACTTTGTCATGCACTTATTACCTGACAAACTGCACATCTTGACTTTATTCTTAGACAGTTAACATTAAAAGAAAAAAAACACCCAACCAACCAAAACAAAAACACAGCACAAATTCCAGAACTCTCATTTCAGAAAGCATCAGGTAAGATGACAGCCCCAAAAATTACTAGTTTTGTTGAGGACAATGTTCTGAGTTGCCCAAGGATTGTGGTCTCTATTTTTTGTTCCTTAAAGTCATTCAGGTTCTCAAATTAACACTGTTTAAGAGAAATAAAATATTGAAGACTGATACCAACCCACTAGTACAAGCTGTGCTATTTAACTTACAAGAAACCATCCTCAAACCTTGTGCTACAGTACTTAGTTTGTAAGATATTGAAGTAAAAGATGTTCACCTAAGGGTCACCAAACAAGTGCAGGGACAAATCATCTTTCTGTTTCAGATGGCTACTCTGATCCTCCAAAGCAAGTCTATTCAGATCTCATTACAGAAAGAGAATCCAACAATAGTATTGACTACCCTGATTCTTGCTAAACCCAGAAAATCTTCTGGAGTAAGCACAGTGTTTGCCATGCTTGCTCATTATCTTACACGCATCAGATTCCATCAGCCTTTTCTCTTCACCCTTCCTTTTCTAATGAGAACTTGACCCAGATGCTCTACAACCCCACCTCTGCAATAATACCCCGAGGCTGTCATCAAATTATTCTAGCAATTTAAGCAGCCCAACAAAGAAGTTAACCTGGTTTTTGGTTGGTTGGGTTTTCTGTATGGGGTTTTGGTGGGGTTGGATTTTTAGCTTAGCTGCTACAGCCAACAGCAGACCTGCAAATAAAATTTTAACTTGAAAGAAAAATTAGAGCTCTCTGTTATACTTCCTACTTGCCTTTTGTATTCTATGTATAGGGAAGGAAGAAATAAATAATCTTGGGATTACCAACACTTTCAAAAAGAGGCAACTTTCACAAAAAATAGGAGCAAATTCCCTGTTTCACCAACACAGAACCTACAAAGGTTTGTGTTATAGGTCATCTAAAGAAATGTAACTATCTTTAAAAGCCCACCAATTTCCAGTCATACTTTCTCAAAGCAGCACCATGCTATTTATGCTGTGATCCAGCAGTTGAAGGGTACATTATGATTTAACTACTGACTGCAGTTTGCTAGGCAACATGCTTAGCAGGCTTGACTTCACAAATTACAGTCACCTAGTCCGACATCTCAAAAAGACTGGTGAGAGTTTCTAGTTGTAGGTTAACTAAAGCAAACCCAGCAGGTTTTATTAGCTACATGAAACTAGTCATTGGGGTGGCCACTGGCATGCTGCAGTGTGGCACAGAGCAGCTTGCTTTAATGTTTACCCCCCTTCCTTATTTTTTTAGGGACTTAAAACTAAGATTTCTGACAGCAAAGCAGGCCACATTCTCTCCCCTTCTTTGATTCCAGTCTGAGCCCTGCTAGATCTTGCAATGTTTGGAACACTGATGTTCCTCTTGGCATAGACATAGATATACACTGTTCTAGAGGGAAAGAAAAGTCCTACAGGGAAGATTAATGGCTTATTTGCCTTCTAAATTGAATCTTGTTTACCTCACTTGAGAGTTATCAGTAAACCCTATTTCCTAAAGATTAATGCAGAGGGTTCCAGTGTCAACAGACGATACCATCTCCATGCTGAAACTAGCAGACGTGCTGTGAATTGCAATGGAAGTACAACAGACTGCAGTAATAGCAGAAAATAGTTTGGGGCAAATCATCTTTGAGGTGAATAATAAAAACAGGTTTTGCTGAGCAGCTTCTTATTAAAAATAGCATCAGATTTAAAAAAGAATTATGTAAGGCTTCTATAAAGGCAAATACCACTAGGAGTGGTGTCATTATGGGCAACAGAAATTGTATTGTTATTGAAAGTACTTTACCAACCTAAACATTCCTCATTAGAAAGGCCAATTTTCACCCCCACCTCCTTCTCACCAACCACCCACCAAAATCAACAATAGCTGATTCTATTTCTAGACCTGGTATATACTGAAGACTATGTATTTCAGGAAAGCTTTACATATGAAATAGCCTTGAACAGAGCAATCATGACATGACTGGCTAAAAATGAAATGGTACAAAATAGCATCTGGATTTTAAGAGGACAAACACCTGGGGAATTTGCAGCTAGAGTCAGCTAGGATGAGAGAATCACAGAAGTTAAATGTGGAGGAAGACTGCAATTTCTTTCAGGCAGCAATGCCAAAATTCCAAGAGAAAACATTCCAAAGAGGGGATAAAAAAAAAAAAATAAATTAGAAATCCTCCAGACTCATTAGGAGACACATGAGAAGCAATCAGAGGAGGAATGGAAAGAAAAGGCTAGAGTTATATTGTAATTCAAAATTGCTTCAAAATATTGTGCTAGTCACAATAAAAACAAACATTGGAAAAATGTTTTCCTGCCATATAAAGAGAAAACCCTAACTTCATAGAGAGTCCAGGTTACAAATTAAGGCTGATCTAAAATTATACTTGGCACATAAAGCAACAGAGTTACTTGTAAATTCAACAGCAAAGACTACATGATCATAGAGGCGAACACTGTCAGACCTATAATATAAAAGAAAGCCATAAATTAAAGATAGCTTACAATTAAGTCACAAGGATCTTCAGAAGAGATTTTTCTAATAGAAATGAAATCAGTGCCAATGTGAAAGGCAGCAAAGAGAAAATACTTAAGAATTATTACATAATACTTGCTGGGAATCTAAAATCTCCTTGTGACCATCATGGCAGAAGCCTGTAACTCCAGTACCCCTTCAGCCTCACACTCTCTCCTTATGCTATACTCAGTGCTGACTGCATCTTCGACTCTCAATTTCACTCTTCAAACTCCTTGTCCAGTACAGATGCTTTATTTTCTCCTGAGCACGCTAACTTAATCATTATCTTCCCCCTGACCCAGTCATTGTCTTTATAAAGAAATATAAAGAAGTTTAACAATATCAGCTTTCACATCATACTGAAGTGTAAGAAACCAGGTTCCGGTACCTGACCAAATGCAGTCAATACCAGGATCTAAGGGCTTTGCTTGCAGTAAAGGTGAACAGTCCTTACCACAGGTAGGGTTAGTAGAGCAGCTAAGATTATTCTCCTATGGATTTAAATAGGCTTCTGCACACCAGAGGGCTGGAGGGAAGGGCAGGTTTTCAAAACGTTATTTGAGGGCAGGTTTTCAAAACGTGCCCTTATCATCAAAATTCTATATTTTGAATGCCTTCCCCCCCCCCACCCTTCATTCCAGTCTACAGGTTCAGGAACAAGTCACACATCAAGTAACAATGTCACCACCACTTTATCAAGATCTTGTTTTAAAAGCTGCTTTAAATTTCACGTAGGTCCTAGCAGTGCTTTGGCATCTTGCAGAAGCATTTTGTCTTGAGCCACATTCTCATGGAATTAAACACAAAGACCTAGGTAAGATGAGGTTGTTAAAAAAAAAATCATTTATATTCATAAACGGACAGACACAGTTTAGCTTTGGCAACAATATGAACATATTAAACCCCAAAAGAGAGTTTAGTGAAGTAATTCACTGAAGCATCCCTGAAATAAGCAATACACTTCTACCATGCACACTTCAAAGGATTTATATTAAAAATAGAATTTGTTAAGAAGTCTGGGTTGACTTCCAAAGAGGGTGGCGTGGACAGAAATGTTAAAACCAAAAAGCAAACTACCAAACAAAATAAAATCCCCAAACTCCCCACCAAACCAGAAAACAGCCTACCAAATATGTTGGTGGAATGTCCTTTCCGGGCAATTGGTTTGAGCTCATTATGTCCCCATCCATACTGCCTATAATTGTCCCAGGCATGCTTCATCATCTAAGAGATGGGGGGGAAAAAACAAAAAGGATTTGATTACATTATAAAATTACTTTGTACAAATACAGTATTTTACTCCTTGAGACTTTATCTTTCACAGTTATCCCAGCACACTGATAATTACTTTGCTGCTATTTCCATCTGTTACAGAAATCAGATTATACAGCATGAATAAATTTGGAAACAACGTCTATTTGACTCAAGCTACAGAACCTAATGCTCTGCATTAGGTACTTTTCTTGTTCTTTCTTTCTTTTCCTTAAATATACACACAAACATTTAAGAATTCAGGCATCAGGAACTGGTGGAAAGTACTGGCAGAAAGTACTGGCTAACATCTAAGACACTAACCAAAAGGAAAAAATAGCTACCAATATCTGAAGCATATGAGGGAGTTATTTACACTGGTGCATCCAAGTATAACCACATAATTTTGCAAAAGGCATAATACATTTTTTTTATTAGCAACACTTACTTGACAAAGATACACTGTCTTACAGCCTCTACCAAAAGAAATGCAAGAAGCTTTGTTCTTCAGAAAGCATAATGAACAAAGCAGTATAAAGCTGTCAATATTTACTCCACAAAACATTCTCAACTCTTTGTAACAGATGTTTCCATCACCTAGCAAGCAAGTTAAATCTAAGAAATAAAAGGTCTTCGCGACCCACGAGCACTAGTTGTGCACATAGGCTGCTAAGAAGTGCTTTTATGGATTTGCTAAAGCTTTTCAAAGTTCTTGCTTGCTGGTTACAGCAGAATTTCAGTGGCTACCAAATTGCAAAGCAAATACAATTAAAATAAAAATAAAATTATTGGTTACCTAAACAGATCAAAGCAAGTAACAGAAAGACTCCAAAAGACACTGCCCCAGACACAAGAACAGTTGGGAATAAACCAGTTCTAAAACAGCAGCCATGTGGCTGTATCCACAATGTTCAACATATTTTTTACATTACTGCTTCAAAATGGTATTAAAACATTGTTAGTATCGACAAAAACCCCAAGAATATGTATAGGACTTAAATCACAATTTCCACAAGCTTAAGAAATAATCTCTTAAGATGAGAAACTATGCTAATGTAACTAACAGACCAACACTAACCCTCTTAAGAAGCTGATTATATCAGGGCAAGTACAGTTTTCTTCAATTTACAAGACTGTAGCTTCCTTATTTTAATCACAGGGTCACCGTGCTCATAGAAAACTGGAGGGAATAAGGAAGTGCTAGCTAAAAAGTCCAGTGCAGCCAGCTGCCTTAGCCGCACTCCCTCACATAGACACAGTTCTCTCACTGAGTTCAGGATATAGTGGAAGTCAGCATCAAACTGCACCTAAACTGCATGCTGAGACATGCCCCGTCTCCCTGCAGCTATCAAGAGATCCCTGCCCAACCTACACAGCTGTAATTCCTTTGACCATAAACCCCCTCTAAATTTCCCATGGCTCAGTTAACTCATGCCAGACAATAAATGTGAACCACAGCAAAGGTATACGCACAGGCCTAGCAGCTGGGGAGCACTCCTGTGTTAAACCGACATCAACCTAGGCACAGATGTCCCTCTCAAGATGCCAGAGGTCCCACTCCTACTGCTTGTCAAAGTCAGCTCACGTGTTGCTTTCTGTATTTGCACTAAAAGATTCTGACACCTGATTAGGCAATAAAACGGTATTGTTTCTTTTAGTGTCATCAACCTGCAATGTAAGAAAAAGAGGATGCAAATATTATACTAAAAAAGGAAAGAAAAGCCATTTCATTAGCATTCACAAATTCCTTACTGTTTACAAAGCATGTATCAAAGTGACCAGTTAATAGCTATTAGAACTTCGAGATGACTCAGGTAAAATGATCCTCTCTTGACAGGTAACAAAACTAGAGTGTGACAAATGCAATAAAAGCCTGATCACAGGCAGAAGTTCCTCCAAGATCTCTTGCTAACCTTATCCAGAATCAACCTACACATTTTTATATCATATTGTTTATCAATTTAAGATCATAGAATCAAGAATCACAGCCTCATTCGGCAGGAAAGGACCTCAGGATGTCTTCCATTTAACCTTCTACGCAAAGCAGGATCAGCTATGGGATCAGACTGGGCTACTCAAGGTTTTACCCAGTCAGAATGGGACACTCAAGACCTCCATGAAGTGTTCTGCTCTAACTCACAGTTTGCCAGTCCACTTTTAAGTCTTAAAAACTCCACTTGGGAAAACACAGACCTACAGTTTTAGAAGGCATTAGATGGTGAAACTAAAGAATTACTGACTTCTGTTCTCTATATGAGTTTGGTAACGGATGTCTACACAACAAGGTGCCCATGACATGGCAGATCTAACCAACTTGCTTCCACAAAAGGGAAACCAGGCTTCTGAGACCTCTGGATGTGTCAGATATTTCATGAAGAATAACCAAATGACATTTTATCTCTTTAAAAATCTCAAAGTGTTGGCAAACTCCAGTATAAACCAAAACTAGTTAAGTCCAAAATAAGAACAACAACTTGTTTCCTCATGGGAGAATGTTAACTGTGGAATATTTTACTGTCCCAGTTTGCTTCTGGGAGGAAGGTACACATTTTATTACAGACTATTTAGTTCTGAGAAAACCCAAGAAAAGTATGGAAATGACAAAGGGCTAAAACAGACTAAATCACAGTCTGTTTCTATATCATTATGAGAAAATTTATCCTAAGGTAAAATTCCATTAAGAGAGAAACTGTAAAGGAGTCAATTCCACCAGATTCATGAATGCAGAAGTAACTTAAGAACACACTGCTGAGACCAGAAACTGCTGAACATAAGAGACTGACCCAGGTGACTGCATCATCTAAGGTTCTAAGATAGGAAATCGCTTTTTGAGATTAAGCTACTTTGATAAACACAGACAAATGTTCTGTCCTGTCCCATCTGTCTCCCCCAAGCGGTGTACAAAGAACATGGTGTTATAACTCTTCAAGAATATTTTGACTTCATTATACTAACTTGTCAACTGATTTTTTTCCAGATGAACACTGGATATTACTCTGGGACAGAGCTCATCAGCACCAAGTAAGCAAACTTTAGGGCATCATGTTAGCAAATGACTGCACGCTACATGCAAGTGAGAAACCCCACAGCTCTTGTGTTTGTAAGGATGACCTGCCAAGAGATCTTATAACAACATGGAGATTTCTGTTACTGCTGGAGCTGGTAGCACGATACACTATAGGTACAGCATCTATACTACTGAGAGCAGTTGTGCACACAGAAGCTTTTGAGAGATAAAATATGATAAATGCACCTGCCAGTTAAAAATTGAACAGAGGATGCCACTTTAGGTCAGGAAGTACAAGCAATGTGAACTACTGATCTGAAAAAACAGGATTCTCTCTGTGAATGTGCCAGGTAGCGTTTGCATAGTGAAGGGTGGAAATGCTGAAGAAGAGCTGCAGGTATAGATAGGCTTTTCCTCAAAAAAAAAAGACAACTGGTCTTTAAGAGGAGACAGACAGGCCTTCGAAACTGACTGGAACATCAGCATTAATGATAATAGAAAGAAAGCAAAAATACTTGCAAAAAACCACCCCCAACCCTTAAAGAACCCATGCAGAGGCATCTTAAGCTCAGCAGATTGGGAATAACAAGCTGGTTCAAGCATGGATCAATAATTATGAAAAAGGCAAGGCAGAGATTTCTGTAACTGAAATTTCCATACCTAACAGCAGTCTGTCAAAGTGAGTGCTTGGAGCTTGATGGCATATCATATAAAGATCTTCCAATCTGTCCACCAGAGAACAAATAGTTTTAGTGATGAACTTTTTATTGACGCTTTTCATGCCAGATTTTGCTTTTGAAAGCAAAATACAGGATAGGTCCAGTGAATAACGGCCTTGAAAATGTTTATTGGGATGTACCACATACAACAGCCAGCAAGATGTTGTTGCATGTGCAACTTGATAGTTCAACAAAAAGATGAATTTGGACTCTGCTGAAAGCAAACCAGAATGGCAAGAAGCAGGGCATGTCAAATGAAACCACTTTTGTAGGTACACAATTATCTAGGTGCTTTCACTAACTTCAGAACACGTTCATAGGATCTGATGATCTGTAGTCACTAGGAAATCAGTTTTTTTATAGAGACAGAGCAGTAATGATACCTTTGACAAAATCATAATCACAACACTAAAAGGAGGTGACAGCAATTGGAAAGAGACTTTAGTAAGGGAGTTCTATCACTACAACAGCATGTTAGTAATTCAAACCAAAGACTGGTTCAAAAGCCCCTTTCCACTCCTCAAAAAAGGGCAGACACATAGCAAACAGAAAATAAGAGTCCTGAAAAATAAGCAAAGGAAACAATTTACTGGCAAATTGCAATATATACTGGTTGTGCCTAGAAACAAGAAGCTTACCCTCTTCCTGCCTTCCATCAGGAATGTGCATAAGAGACAGCAAATAGAGTTTGCTTCCAAAGGAATGTCTTCTGGTCAAGGGTAGGATTTCAAGAGATTTATATTAGCCACCTTCAAATTCCGTTTTAAAATTAACCCAGGACTTCCTAGACAATATCACTGCTCAACTGGCAGATTAAAAATTAATAACCACTTTCCTACTGTTTGCAGAGAATATTTTTTGGACATTAAAGAATGACCTTTTCCTTGTATAGGTACTCACATTTCTGAAGAAACCTAGAAAAATCATACAGGTTATATTATTCTTTTGGGAGCCACAAATCTCTACCTAAAGAGAAATTATTTCAGGCATCAGTCTATAACTCCTTCATGCATTTCTGAACACTGCAATGAAAAAGTCTATTGGAACATGTTCCTAACAGGCACAGAAAGCTGAGGGTTTTTTTTTACTGATGAACCTGGTAACAAATCAATTGCTAAAATAAAATTGGTTACCAAATGTGTACAAAATGGGAAGCTTGTCCTTTTTTGTTGGCAGGAAATACTTCAAGTCTAAGATGCCTGATGGAACTCTCAGGCCGGTGGGAACTGGAACAGTAGATGTAAAGAGCTAAAACTTGGAGAGCTTACAGCAGTGAACCAACTGCTCAAGTTTGTACAAGAAAGCCAAGTGCTTTTTCCAACTTTGCATGTTCTCACCGTTTCAAGAGATACAGGTACTCATGGTTTTGACTGATCCTGTGGTGCTCAGAAAGCTCCCAGATCATCTTTGTAAAGAACCAGAACTGCATATCAGCCAGCAGAAAGCAGCTCCTTTCTTCCAGTCCTGCCTTCTTCCAGTCCCTGCCTTCTTAGGCATCAATCTAAACATCATCAGCAGCTTATCTGTGTACCTCTGCCAGTTTTACTGTGTCCTTTCTGAAGCTGAGAGACTAGAACTACATGAAAGCATGCAAGATGCAGAAGAACCTTAGTTTCACACGCTACAGCAAGAACCTTGCCTGTTTTCTTCTCTTTTCCTAAAATACTGAATATTTGAATTTTTGTCTGCTATTAAGCACTACAGTGACATTTCCAAAGAGCTATTATAAACACAAGCTCTCATTCTCAAGTGGTAATAAGTCACCTCACAGCTTTTCACATTAAGCATAACATTGGAATTTCCTCCCTCTCCAGCCCAAATATGTATCATTTTACATTCAGCTGAGAAATAAAAGGGGAGATAATAATTCAGTCCCATGAGATTTTTCTGCAGTTCTCCTGTTTTTTTCTCCAAATCTACATGTTGGCAGCAAAAGTTGACCATACCACTATTTATCCACTTACAAACTCTACATAATCAATTTGTCTGATATAGAGCATGGATCCCCAACACACATCCTCTGTGGTCTCCAGCACCATTTAACTGTACTCTGCAGTTCCTGCCTTCTAGGCAATTTCTCCAGGCAGGGATGCAATCCTCCACCTCATGGCTGCTTAGTTCAGCTGTTGTTAGTGATGAACCTTGCCAAATATGCTTTTAAAAGTTATATATATAACCATATCTCCCCTTGTCTACATGCTTGATGACTCTTTCAGGGCTCTTCTAAAGTTTTGTGCATCATGACATCATTAAAAACATCTTGCGTATCTCTGTGCTCAACAACCCTATTCCCTGTTCCAGTTTCTGTTAATCTGCAGCTCATTCATCAGGCATAGGGATCTGTAGTTCTTTGATCTCCCCTTGAACCCCTTTAAAAAAACTGATGTCTTGTTAGTCTGGTAACAAAGCAGAAAGTAAGAATAGGTGCTATGAGTGCAAATCAAGAATTCACATCTCAGAGCAAACTAAGAGTAAACTGTCTCAAGTTTCAGGTATTACAGTATTGTCTATGTCTTAAAGGAACACACCATATGAGGTTACTCATCAGCTACAAGTAGCTCCTTGTGTATCAATGACATTATTACTATCAGCAACTCTGAGATGTAACATCATCGAAAAAAATATGTTAAAGGACACGCTGCCATATATTCCATGGAATTGTGGGAAAATGGAGGGTACTGCAGCAGAAATTATTTAACTATAACTAACAAGTAGATTTTTTTTATTGTATTTAAGACAATGTTCTTGCTTTCCCATCAAGATTTCCACAGCTGCAAAAAAAACATTGTCACTTGTGTAATAGATCTTGTATAATTTAATATACAGTGCTCTTCCATCTAGCCATAATTCATTATTTTTGCTACTAACATTTCTGTAGCAAGGTCAAATCAGATATCACAGCACCTATTGGATTTACCCAGTTCTGAAGAGAAGTCATTTACCTGGGGTTTTGCTCATTTTTCTTTATTTTATCAGGGAAGTGAAACAGAAGCACAGAATAGGTAGTGCAGGAAAGGACTTTAAAGATCATCTAAGTTCCAACTCCCTTGAAGTATTTCCTTGTATTCTTGACTTTATTTTACAATTATGAATTTTAAATATTGCAAATGTGCTAGTTCATTGCTGAAAGACAGCTTCTTCTCACAATAGTCTGGAAAAAAGGTATATTTAATAAGGAAGACCTTCCTGAATTTATAACATGCTTCCAAGAATGCACAAGTGCTGGAGAATTCAGTAATTCCTACAACTTGAGTAAACTGGCTCGTATTTTAAATATCCCCAAATACAAACCTGCATTCCTCATTAGCAGCACATTTTAAGTTAGTAACCAAAGCAATCTATCCGAATGTGCAGCTGGAATACTGCCCCATCCACAATAGGAGGTTTATTTTCATTCTTCAGTTCAAACAAAATAAATATGCTAAGCTACGAAGTTTCTCATAGACAAAAATTGAAGATTTATAAATGTAAAGTGAGTTCTTTATACAATCATGCCAACATGCTAGCTCACAACTTTCTGCAGATCTATTCCTAACTTTCCTGGACTGGCTAGAGTGGTAACTGTACAATTTTCATTCTATTGTATCCATTGAAAATTAACTTTCCAACAGGCTTGATCAAAGGGAGTCCATCCTTACGTTACAGACATTTTACTCGTGGTAAAAATAAGAAAAATAAGCATTAAAGAAAGTGTAAGGAAACTTACTTAAAGCCAACTTGGCAGCTGTGAACATGGTGAATTACATTTGAGAATCCAGAACATAGAGAATTCAAAGAGTGCAAATAAAACCACCTAATAAACAACGTGTGCATATATGTATAGATACGTATACCTATGTATCTGTATGTATAGAACCAAACACTTATATACACACACACACACTTAGACACAAAATATGTGTATGTATATTTTATACAAACAAACACAACAGGGTATGTTATCTTAAATACTGAAAAATACAGGTCATACTACTTATTGAGCTTCATTTCTATTGGGATCAGTGCCAGGAGCAGTGAGCTACAAAACAGAGTGTAAAACTCTTAACACAATAGACATGTATTACTAAAAGTTGATGTCCTAACCAACTAGCAATCCAAGTAAGTTAGATCAAGTAAATGTAAAGAGTATAAAGTGTTAGCAATAACAAAATTGTTCTGGATTGGTCTGGGATACTGCAAAAGGTCCTCCAGTCGCAGAAGGCAGCCTACTTGGGTAGGTCAGAAACACTGCAATTACTACAACATAAATGAATAGTAACTATGAAAAGAGGAACTACACAGCACAAAAAGACCTCTACATGATTAAGTATTTCTTCTGCACAGCCCTTTTCTCAGTAAGCACACAAAACGTAACACAGGTAAAAGGACACTTACTGGTTTTAACCTGATTTCTGAAGAGAATAAGGCTTATGAAATCTTGCTGTCTGAACATATATCTTTTGCCATATACATCTGCAGTAGCATTTGAATTTGAATCTATTCTCTCATTAAACCTGACTACAGAGTTGGAGGAATCGGATACCTGGGACTTCTATGGGATCTACGGGGAGGGGAGAAAAAAATACCTATGGCCAGATAAGGTAGACAGACACAGATTCATGAGTCAGTACCCCAGAGAAGGTTGTTATAATCCAACCCTTTATTCACTGAGAAGGGCAGCATTTAACATGCAGACATATTAGCTACTCCTCCCAGTTCTGCCTTCAGCAAACTTGCTGAGGGTATATTCTGTTTATTAACAAAGATATTGAATAAGACTGGACCCAGTATCAACCCCCGGGGATACACCACTAGTTACCAGCCTCCAAATAGACTTCAAGTAATTAATCACCACCCTCTGGGCCCAGCCATTCACCAGTTTTCAACCCACCATACTGTCTGCTTATCCAACTCATACTTCATCAGCTACTATGTGAGGATTTTATGGGAGTTACAGAAAGTAACATAGTTACAGAAGCCTTACCAAAGTCTAGGAAGACAATATCCACTGCTCACCATTCCTTTATTGAGCCTGTCATTTAACTGTACAAGCTCATGAAAAGGGCTAACCATGATTTCACCTTTGCCAATCCATGCTGGCTACTCCCAATCACCTTCTTTTTTATGGGCCTGAGAGTTATTTCCAGGATTAGCTGCCCTATAGCCTTCCCACGGATTGAGGTAAAACTGCCCAACCTTTATTTCCCTGTATCCTCCTTCTTGTCCTTCTTGAAGACAGGAAGGATATTGGCTTTCCTCCAGTCTTCAGCCACTTCTCCCAGTCACTATGATCATCCAAAGATTACAAAGGTCTCACAGTGACATCAGCCAGCTCCCTCAGCACTCCTGGGTACACCCCATAATGCCTGCAGACTTCTGTACCTACAGTTTGCTTACGTATTTCTTCAGTCAATTCTCTTCCATTAGGGGTACATGTCTTTCTTGCTCCAGATTTCCCAGGGGTCACCAGGGCCTAGGATTCCTGAAGGCCAGTCTTATCAATTCAGACTGAGGCAAAAGAGAACCTCAGCTTCTTCCATATCTGCTGTCACCAGGTCCTTTGCCTCATTCAGTGGCAGGCCCACATGTTCTTTAATCTTCCTTTTGTCACCTGTGTACTTATAAAAGCCCTTTACCTTGCCTTTGACATCCCTTGCCAGGTTCACTTGTAATTAGACTTTGGCTTTCCTTAACCCCCTCTCTGCAAGCTTAGACAGTGTCTCTGTATTCCTCCCAGGCAAACTGTCCCTGTTTCCACCTTCTTTATGTTTCCTTTACATATTTGAGTTTTAAGAGAGTTCCTGGCAGTTTTACCAGAATTCCTGCTCATTGGGATGGACCAGTTTTAAGCTTGGTGGAAGTGATCCTTCAATATTAACCAGCTTTCCTAGGCCCCTCTTCCCTCCAGGGCGTTATTCCAAGGAATTATACAAAGCCTATCTTTGAAAAGGCCAAAGCCCACTCTCCTGAAGTTAAGGATTGTGAGCTTACTTTTTGCCCTTCTCCCTACTTTCAGGATTCTGAACTCCACTATCTCATCATCCCTGCAGCCAAGGCTGCCTTTGAACTCTTTGAACTTAACATTCCCAACAAGCCCCTCCTTCCTTGTGAGCCTGAGGTTTAGCAGAGCACCTCTCCTCACTGGCTGTAATATCATTTGGAGGACTAAGCTGTTACAAATGCATGCCAGAATACTCTTGGATTGCTTATGGCTTGCTGTATCTCCAGCAGATACCAAGTTGAAGCTCCCACATAAAGACCAGGGCCTGCAAACATGATGCTGCTCCAATCTGTCTGTACAGCACCCCATCTACTTGTTATTCCTGGTCAGGCAGTCTACAACAGACACACACTACCATGTCACCCATAAAAGCCTGCTTTTTAATATTTACCCATAAGATCTCGCTTGGCTCACCATCCATCCACAGACAGAGCTCCAAGCAGTCCTCTCACATAAAAGAGAACTTTACAGCAGGCTAGGGAAACTAGAGAGTAGAGTGTCCTCCAGTGCAACCTTCCAGTCATGCAAGTCATCCCACCACATCTCCATCCATCTCCACATCTCCCAGCAAGATCCCAGCTCTGCAACTGCGCACAGATCCCTGACTCATCATGCTTATTCCCCATGCCTCATCCATTATTGCATATGCATTTCAAAGAGGTACCCTAGCATTACCCAGATTTCCAGAAATGGTTCTGGGGATTTCTTCATAATGGTCCCTAGTAGGCACTTCCCTTGCTCATATGCAAATACTAGGTGACCCTGCTTAATCCCGATTTTGCTGACATTGTGATCCCTGTCTGTCAAATCACTGCAGGCCCTTTGCTCATCCACCCTGTCAGTCACTTCCCCACAATGCTGCTAATTACTCTCTCCCTCCCCATCATTCCTGGTTCAAAGACCTCCTTACAAGGTCAGCCATCCTGCTGGCAAAGATGCCTTTGTCCTGCCTTAGTGAGGTGGATCCTCTCTCCCAGACAGAAAACAGCATCCCATGGCAGCAGAGCCCAAGGCCCTAGTAACACCACTGACTCAATAACCAACTGCTGATGTGCACTGCCAGTATCCTCTTCCTCACACCCTTTCCCCTTACTGGCTAGACCAAGGAAACCACTACCCAGGCCCCCAGGTCCCTCACAATCATGCCCAGAAATCTGTAGTGAGTACATATGCAAAACTTCACCCACTTCTAGTGACACATGTGGGTGCTAGGGATATAGATAGTAGTAGCCTGGGGAACATAAAGAAGGACTACAGAGCCCTGGGAGAGGTGGTTAGGGGCTCTAGAGCTCAGAGAGTCTTTTTGTCAATTCTCAGGATACAGGGGAGGACCTAAAAAAAAGCTAGGAGGATTGGCCAGGTTAATAAATTGTTAAAAGGGTGGTGTCATCATCAGGGGGGTGGGTGTCTTGAACACGGGACCCAAGTTTGTAGGCCAGGTCTACTGGGGGCTGGTGGAGCTGGTTGATAAAAAAGGGAAAGAGCAGTTTTGGTAGGAGGCTTGCCAGATTGGTCAAGGAGGCTTTGAACTAGATGTGCTGGGGGAGGGGAGCATCATTCCATCCCAACACACCCAGTCAGTTGCCAGCACCTACAATAAATGCTCTGAGCAATGTAGATATATTCCAGCCACCCCAGCCAATGAGCCGGTTTCATTTAGAGCTCGGCTCAGATGCCTTTATACAAAGGCCCGTAGCGTGGGGAACAAACAAGAGGAATTAGAGATGTGTGCACATCTACGGGGGTATGATATAATAGGCATCACAGAAACATGGTGGGATGGCTCCTATGACTGCAGTGTTGGAATGGAAGGTTATAGGCTCTTTAGGAAGGACAGGCCTAGCAGGTGGGGAGGGGGAGTTGCCCTTTATGTTAGGGATAGGCTGGAGAGTATGGAACTCTGTCTGGGGACAGGGGATTAGTTAACAGAGAGTTTGTGGGTCAGGGTTAAAGGGAAAACAGCTATGGGGGACATTATTGGGAGGATCTGTTACAGACCACCTGATCAAGAAGAACCTGCGGATGAAGCACTCTATAGACAGATAGGAACAGCCTCACGCTCACAGGCCCTTGTTCTCATGGGTGACTTCAACCACCCTGACATCTGTTGGAAGGACGGTACGGCCCGGCACAAGCAATCCAGGAGGTTCCTTGATTGTGTGGAAGACAACTTCCTTCTGCAAGTAATAGAGGAGCTGACAAGGAGAGGTGCCATGCTTGACCTCGTGCTCACCAACAGGGAAGGGCTCGTTGGAAATGTGATGCTCCAGGGCAGCCTTGGATGCAGCGATCACAAGATGGTCGAATTTGAGATCCTCAGGAAAGTGAGAAGAGCATGCAGCAAGCTCACTGCCCTGGACTTCAAAAGAGCAGACTTTGGCCTCTTCAGAAGCCTGCTTAGTAAGGTTCCATGGGACATAGCCCTAGAGGGCAGGGGGCCACAAGATTAGTGGTTGATATTCAAGGATCACCTGCTGCAAGCTCAGGAGTGTTGCAACCCAACTAGAAGGAAGTGCAGCAGGAGGGCCAGCAGACCTCCTTGGATGGATAAGGAGCTCCTGAGGAAAATTCAAATGAAAAAAGAGGCTTATAAAAGGTGGAAGCAAGGAGGGGCGGCCTGGGAAGAGTACAGGGATGTTGTTCGGGAAGCTAGGGACCAGGTTAGGAAAGCTAAGGCCCAGTTAGAATTAAACTTGGGTAGGGATGTTAAGGAAACAGGAAGGGATTCTATAGGTACGCAGTGAATAAAAGACAGACTAGGGACAACGTAGGCCACCTCTGGAAGCTCTCGGGAGAACTGGCTACACAGGATTTGGAGAAGGCTGAGGTTCTGAATGACTTCTTTGCCTCGGTCTTCACTGGCAGAAGCTCTAATCGCACCACCCAGATCTTGGAAGGCAGATGCAGGGACTGTGAGAATTAAGACCTTGCGCCCACTGTAGGAGAGGATCCGGTTTGAGACCATCTTAAAAGCCTGAAAACAAGTCAATGGGACCTGATGAAATCCATCCACGGGTCCTGAAGGAGCTGGTGGATGAAGTTGCTAAGCCACTGGCAATCATACTGGAAAAATCATGGCAGTCAGGTGAAGTTCCCGACAACTGGAAAAAGGGAAATATAACCCCCATTTTCAAGAAGGGGAAAACGGATGCCCCGGGGAATTACAGACCAGTCAGTCTCACCTCTGTGCCTGGCAAAATCTTGGAGGAGATTCTCCTGGAAGGCATGCTAAGGCACATGAAAAACAACAAGGTGCTTGGTGACAGCCAGCATGGCTTCACTAAGGGGAAGTCATGCCTGACTGATTTGGTGGCCTTCTATGATGGGGAACAGAACTGATGGACAGGGGTAGAGCAGTTGATGCCATCTGCCTGGACTTGTGCAAAGCGTTCAACACTGTCCCACACGACATCCTTGTCTCTAAATTGGAGAGACATCAATTTGATGGATGGACCACTCCGTGGATAAAGAACTGGCTGGATGGCCGCACGCAAAGAGTTGTGGTCAATGGCTCCATGTCTGGCTGGAGACCAGTAACGAGTGGTGTCCCTCAGGGATCAGTGTTGGGACCGGTCTTGGGACCGGTCTTGTTTAAGATCTTGGTTGCTGACAGGGACAGTGGGATTGAGCGCGCCCTCAGCAAGTTTGCCGATGACACCAAGCTGTGTGGTTCGGCTGATATGCTGGAGGGAAGGAATGCCATCCAGAGGGACCTCAACACGCTTGTGAGGTGGGCTGATGCCAAGCTCATGAGGTTTAACCATGCCAAGTGCAAGGTCCTACACCTGGGTCAGAGCAATCCCAGGCACAGCTACAGGTTGGGCAAAGAAGAGATTCAGAGCAGCCCTGTGGAGAAGGACTTGGGGGTGCTGGTCGATGAGAAAATGAACATGAGCCGGCAGTGGGCACTTGCAGCCCAGAAAGCCAAGCGTATCCTGGGCTGCATTAAAAGAAGCGTGACCAGCAGGTCGAAGGAGGTGATCCTGCCCCTCTACTCTGCTCTTGTGAGACCTCACTTGGAGCATTGTGTGCAGTTCTGGTGTCCTCAACATCAAAAGGACATGGAACTGTTGGAACAAGTCCAGAGAAGGGCCACGAGGATGATCAGGGGACTGGAGCACCTCCTGTATGAAGACAGGCTGAGAAAGTTGGGGCTGTTCAGCCTGGAGAAGAGAAGGCTGCGTGGAGACCTCATAGGAGCCTTCCAGTATCTGAAGGGGGCCTAGAGGGATGCTGGGGAGGGACTCTTCATTAAGGACTGTAGTGACCAGACAAGGGGTAATGGGTTCAAACTTAAACAGGGGAAGTTCAGATTGGATATAAGGAGGAAATTCTTTCCTGTTAGGGTGGTGAGGCACTGGAATGGGTTGCCCAGGCAGGTTGTGAATGCTCCATCCCTGGCAGTGTTCAAGGCCAGGTTGGACAAAGCCTTGGGTGAAATGGTTTAGTGTGAGGTGTCCCTGCCCACGGCAGGGGGGTTGGAACTAGATGATCTAGATGATTATATTGATGAATTACACAATACTGTGAATGAGCTACAATTGAGAACAATGTAATACTAGATATAAACGTCAGAACCAAAAGACAAAAAACAGGACATGCAGATTCTGCTCCTGGTTTATTCTATAAGCATAAGATGCTTATAAACACCCCTCTTTGTGTTCAGTAAACATTCTTCTTATAGAAAGCTTTCAAACACTTCACAAAGCTCTCAAGTAGCGTTACAATTTTTCTTTTTTTAACTTCTATAAGCACTTTAAAAAATAATCATAATATGCATTTTTAAAATATTCAGGTGCTGCAAAACTGCTTCTTATACAGAGGTCTGTTAAAAAGGGACTTTTCCAAGTTGGGCTTTGGAAAGAAAAAAATAGCAACAAATTTTCTGTAAAAATGTACAGAAACTGGTTTCCTGTTTGAATATTTTCCAGTTTTCTCCCGACTGTAAAGGCCCATGTGCATGTTACAAACTATCCCCAACAGTCAACCCAATCCTGTGTAGTTTTCCCACCGCTTGATATTAGTCAAAGTAGGCTGTAAAAATTAATTTTTTTTTCCTCTCCAATTTAAACAGCCTAAAACAAGTTCCTCAACTTCATCAGAACACTTAGAAGCCAACCAAGGCATGAGCCAAATGCCTTCTCAGGACCACCTGCAGTTCTGAAGCCATTTATGCAGCCTTCAAAGAGCTAGAAGTTTCCCTGTACTACTTTTCTGGTCTCAATCCAAAATCACTATGTCTTGCATGTCAGAAATGTTACATATGGTAGGTGTAGACCTATGTTAGAGATACTGTCTCCCAGAACTTGTTCTGCCTTTGCTAAGTCTATCTTATCTACAAAAACTATTTATATTATTCTATACTGGTTACAAAATACAGTGACAGAAGACCTCAGTGATGGTCATAACATATTTTAAAATGCACTTTGCATCTCTGGAATTCCTGTAGCCTTCTGTGATATACCTGATATTGTCAAAAACAGATTTTGGGCAAAATATTCTTCATATGACACTGTAGATGTATATTTTCTCAGACATGCTCTATTCATTGCAACACAGCAGATGCCAAAATCCAAAAGCAGAGCCAGAGGCCAAACAAAAATGACAATGTATGAACAATAGGTTCTTCAGCATTATCATTTGTCCATTCTCACTAGCACACCTTCCACTCCTGTATTCTGCACCTTCACACATCTAGCTGTAGATTTGAGAAGCTGCTGCCCTGCATCAAAAAAGATTAATAATTCTTGAGATCCCTTGGTAGGTAGGTACAGTACTACCAAGACTGACTCAATGAAGGCAATTCACACAACAAAGACAAATTTCCATTGTGCTAGTGTGATCCTGGACTGTTCAAGCATTGCGGTCACACTACTGAAGACTCATCAGTACAAATGTAGAATTATCTTAACTGAAGTACCCACCTAATGTACAGTCCCATAAAAATCTGGTGTACGTAAAGCTACACGTTAGAAGTCACAATAGGAGCCATCAACGAGTTACACAATAAAAAACCCAGCTTATCAAAATGACTCACATGTAGGCCAAAAAAAGTAAGCCTTTTACAGCATGAGATTTGTGGCAACTGCAGCTAAGGATCACCAGAACTACTACCTGGTTATCCTTACTCACAGACTACCCTGGATTCCTTACTCACAAATTGCTATACTCTCAGGTTTAGATCAGCAAGAGCTATTAAACTTCATAGTTATGTTGCCAAGAAAATTGCCATTCTGTATTAACCAGTAGCTCCCCATCTCCTCTCAGTCTACATTCTGACCAATCCACATCAGAAATGCAAATGCTAATTCTCAACCCTACCTCCAAATCCAGGCTTGATCTCTAGGAAATTTGGTTGATTATTTCTTCCGAACCTGAACTCAGTACTTTCACATTACTTGGTCAATTCAATTTTATTGCACCCATTAAATCTATCAGTGCCACACTCAAATGTACGTACATACAGTAATCTGCAGCTAAAATTAAGAAGTGTGGACAACTACATGACCATACCATTCACTGCTCACCTTCACCCTACACAAGACAGTTTGAAAAGCAAGATCCTCTATATATTCTCACAGGACGCAGTTTCGAAAAGCAGCAGAGCCTTTTGAAATCCACAGTTCAATGCCATACTTTGGAGAAAAGCCCTAACCAAGCAGGGTCAAGGGGGTCCAATATCACATACAACTTCTCAGTCAGAAGTGCTTTTGCTAAACAGAATAAGCATGCCTTCTGGGAAGGATTTGCTACTCGAGAGATTCAAGTAGTGATACAGCTCTATGATGCATCACTCTTATCGTAGGCAGTTGTTTGTTATTTGGTAAGGATGGATTTCATCTAGTCATCATTAATAGTCAAAATAAAATACCAATTTGGGTGATCTACCCACAGCATGGCACTCTCTCCAGCTGCAACTTCTCCCTATTACAAGGACAGGTATGAATGACCTATTTTTGTTTAATTTTATGAGCTAATATAGATTACAATAAAAGATCAAGCTGCTGGAACTGCCAAGTACTGTGGTCCTGGGTGTTCTCTAGTGACAGACCCCAGGCTTGTCTATCTCTAGCCTGAACCCAATTTTTTAGGCGTAAAACTAATAAGATTGCAGGGACAAAAAAAACCAAAACAACAAAACAATCAAACAAAAAAACCTGCTGTACAATGTTCCTGCCATCCCTGTTAGAAGTACAAACTCAGAAAATGCCTGGCACTAATAACAGGAAATTGGCATTGCCAGTACAAAAGAGGACAATGAGTCTCACTGCCAACCAGGAGTGGAAGAGTGAGACCAGAAACAGCAATTCCACCAGATAATCTGCCACAGAACCAAAAGCCTAAGCCAGCATCTTAGTTTGAATGTTTTACAGGTAAATGAGGCAATCTACTTAAATGAAATCCCAGGTTTTAGACCCATTTAAATCTTATTTTGAAAAGCATGTCATAACTCAGTAATTTGCAAATTTAGGAGCAGGTCTTTATTTTCCCTTATATTTTCAATCCACTTTTTCAACATTTTAAAGTATCTTGTGCCGCACTAACATATCTCTTCCTTTGACTGCAATCTGATAAAGTCAGTCTCTGCTTTAAAGATGTAGTTGTTGCTGTTTTGTGTGTTAATGACAAACCCACTTTGAACCCATACCAATAAGTTTAATAAACCCTTAAAATAACTTTTAAGTTGTTCTCCAGTGAAATATTAACACCCCAACATGCAACTAAACACATGCAATAATGCTGATGTTCATTAATACTTTATGTGCACTTTTAGCTTATTGTTTATTTAAAAAGATTTTGTAGTCCCATTTTTAATATAAATCGTAACAGCAACTGAACAGTGTATAAATAACTGCTATCAGATACAAGAACAGCTAGAACCACAGCATCATCATCTTTACCTCTTTAATTTTGTTCCTCTTCTCTCGGATATCCGGGTCTGCTGGTTCTCCACTGTTTATCCCTATAAGATTTGGTAAAGGAACGGGGGGCAGTGGCTTGCTGTCTTTCTTTTTCAACTCTTGCACTACTTTGTTCTTTTCTGTCTGAATCTCAGCTTGAATCTCATCACGTGATTTCTTCAATTTCTCCTTAGCTTCTTCCAGTGCCTTTTCATGATCTGCTCGGATCTTATTTCTCAGACGTTCCTCTTCTTCTCTAGAGACACAAATATTAGTCAGCATCTCATTAATAAAAACCACACTGCTTATAAACAAAACGCAGCTTCAAAACAGAACCCACATCCAAGCCGCTTTACTCCAAGTAATTCTAATGACTCAGACAAGTTTACTTTATTATGCTTGTTCAGAATCCTCCAGTCCTTTTGCCATGAACTCCAGAAGAACAGGGCACACACCAGCAACGTTATTGTGGAAAAATGTATCATTGGGTTTTATCTGCGAGCACCTTTGCTTGCCTACTCAAGAATTTAGAGAGAAAAAGCCCTACATCCTGTAATTCAACTACAGATGTGTGCAGAGGCACACCTAGCAATCATTCAGTTTAAGAAAGAAGATCAGAAGGGCTCTCCCTAGTCTTGTGCACAATAAATACATTGTACACAACTTTTCAAGATCTGCAGTAACCACCATTTAAAAGAAAAGATTCACAGCCACTCCTTTTACTACCAGTAAGTTGGGAGCTGCAAGAGCTGCAAACTCCACCGCAGCATGTTTTATCTTGAATTCAGAATTCATTGTTCCAATCAGTGCGCCCATAAACCTCACACATTAAACAGAGAGTTAATTATAAAGCTATTTAGGAACATAAGAGCTTTCAGTAAAGCATGGTTTTGAAACTCACTGTCAACAAAACCAACATCATCTTGGTTCTAAAAGCACAATCTTCTATCACGATCTTTAATGACCAGTAAAGATTTCGAGATTCACATGCAAAATGAAGTTTACTGTTTTAGAGCCTGGGTTAAACAAGAGACAAAAATGGCTCATTCCAGTCTCAAAATATTTCAAGGCATCAGGAAGCTACACATCAGACTCTCAATATAACATAACCTTTTCAAGCTTCTTTAAAATATCAAGTTGCTTAGTGACTAATGTAAGCCAGAATAGTTGTAAGGATTTAAAACAAGCACTAGTTAAAAACAAACAATCAAAAAACCAAAAAAAATACAACAAAACAACAAAACCACCCACACTCCCTCCCAGTTCCTCCCCCAGGCAAAAATACCTTTTCCTCAAAAAGCATTAGGGAGGAGACGGTGGATAATGGAAAGAAAGGCAGTCAAGCAGCAAGCCATGTAATAAATATCAAGCTTAGCCTAACTGGTTTTAGGAGGAATCACTTGACCCACATTGCATGGGGTTTTTTTCCAGTATACTGAAAACATACCAATGAAGAGAAACCACCATTTGATATGTGAGAATTAGAGAAGTTCAGTTGGAAGGGACCTCCAGCGATCATCCAGACCAACTGCAATTAAAAGCCAATCCAAAAGTTTACAGAAAAAAAAAACAAACAACCCAAGATTGATAACTGTTAACCAAACATTGCGAAATATTTTTAACAAATTTTGTAGGGAAAATATCCCAATTTATATTATATAATATAATCCTCATTTTGTTGTCAAAGTCTGTGGTGAACTGCTAATGCTTCCAGAGACTGAAATCAATATTAAGAAGCTTGCTGGGCTGCTGCGTTGGATTGTTTGGGGACACGGACAGATTTTACTGAGCTTTGCAAGTATAGCAGAACTGGGTTTATTAATCTCACAGATCAAGATCATATAACGCCATTTACAAGCACTGCTTCACCTTTACAAAAAGAAGGTCAAAGAACAAAGCTAATAATGAATAGCTTGCAGAGAGTTATGATACTATTGTATCAGAGCAATCCCACCAGACTGATTCATTTTGTGCAAGGTTTATGACTTACAGTCTTCTGCCAAGGGAGAGCTGATTTTAAGTCAAAATGCAATAAATCAAGCTTTCAGTTCCAAATATTCACAGTTCAAACCCCCAGTGCACCAACCCTGACTGCTATCTCATGGACATGCAGTATATTTTTAAGGTAAAATTTATACACTCCTTTCCCCATTCTTTAGCTTGGGCTCAAAAGCTCCGAGACTTTTAGGCCCACATTTTATTCTCAAGTTGACAAAACTGGTATCACTTGTCATCATTCAGAAAATAACTTCCCAGTTTACAGGTCAATGTGCTTAGCATGCAGGGGGAAAGCCACAGTACTGCAACATAAATGGTCTCAGCAAAATGCGCTGTTACACAGAATGTTTTATTAGCCCTTCCATCTTTCTGAAGTGCTATTAGGTTTGAATTTTAAGAGTTTATAGCAGCATTATTACCTTTCAATATTTCCGTACTAGAAATACAATGCAACTTTTTAACAGACGGACTGACTGAAAGCCTTTGAGACTGAAGTTCCTCAGCCACTTTTCTCAACATGGTGCACAGCACATCCACATTTCTCCCAGACAAAAACAAAGGACTGTGCTCCTCAACTTTGACTATCAAATCCAAACTCATTAATATTGTTGAGCGGTAGCAGCGCTTCTCTCCCTCAACTGTAGAGCAAAGAAACAACTATCTCTTCTAAAGAGAGATAATACGAGTAATATTTAAGGTAACTTTTACTCCTACTATGACTCACAGGAGAAAATAAGCTTCCTTGTATTTTTGCAGAAGTTACACTCGCTGTGGCAGTAAAGTGCTCAATTCTGTAACAAAAGCAGCTGAAATTTCCTATCAAGCAAAAGACTTGAAACCATGAAATGTGTAGTCTGGAAAGCTTTTCAACACTAGCAGAGGGCTTTGCGTAAGATGCAGCTAAAGAGAATGAGAATGAGGTTGCCAGAACGAGACACATCATTCCCAGAATCAAGAGGCAGCAGGCTGTGCAGGAGCCAAAGAGATGGCTTACAGAGGATGAGAAATACAAAGCATTGCTGAACATTTAAGAATCAGAAATATTTCAGTGTGGGGATAATGTATTTTGGAGGTATGGTTCTTATTTTCAAAACAGTTCCTGCAAGCGTCAGCCTTTACCTTCTGACCAGATCTACCATTTTGTTAATAAATATTGAAATTCTTCCTCCAAAAGAAAGAATTTTTAGAAAAACAGGATAACAGCCTATCTCAGACCTTAAGAAAAAGATGTTCAAGGTATAGGTACATCCACATCAACTGAATTTGGAGATGATGCTTTACAATGAGCATGCTTTACTCATAAATTGAAAAGGGCTTGGTAAAACCCCTGGTTCACATGCATGTCCCCAGAAATATGAAAGAGATTCATTACATATGTGTAGTTATAGTGAGTCTGACTCACTAAAGTGATCTGCTTTGCACACCTTCAAGATCAAGTGCAATGAATATTTTGCCTTTACCTTTTCTTTATATTTTCAGTCCCAGGTGCTACATACAACAGTAATAATAAAAGCTCTATCACTCTGCCATCTTCATCTATTTCTAGATTCAAACTGCATGAAACAGCCATAAATCGGAAAACAAGTTTTCAACTCATGTCTATTTACACTGCAGGATCCGCTATAGAAACATAAAAAAGCTGCCGATTTCTACAGCACTATAATACAATTAGAGTCATTAAGGAGATTTGAATGACAGCCTACTTGCCTTCAGTCACTCAGCAGAACTAAGTATTTCAAGAAAATACACCGAGACTCAATAGAGATGAAAAACTCTAGCACTAACTGTATGAGCAGCTCCAAGTCTTCCAGGAAGTGACATTTTGAGACAAACATGAGAAAACAGTAAGATGAAGAGAAAGGTCAACAGGTATTTGAGGAAGTTTACAGGAGATTGTCCAAGAGCTTCTGCAGAAATATCCTCTGTGCAATTACCAGAGACAGACAGCATGAACTACAGGAGATGTCATATTCTACATTCCAGCTGAAGACATATTTTATCAAATATATTCAGGTATAAAGAATCATAGAATGGTTTCGGTTGGAAAGGACCTTAAGATCATCTCATTCCAACCCCCTGCCACGGAAAGGGACACCTCACACTAAACCATGTCACCCAACACTGTGTCTTTGAGCAGACAGGGATGGAGCATTCACAACTTCCCTGAGCAACCCATTCCAGTGCCTCACCGCCCTTACAGTAAAGAATTTCTTCCTTATATCCGATCTAAACTTCCCCTCTTTAAGTTTGAACCCATCACCCCTTGTCCTATCACTGAAGTACCTAATGAAGAGTCCCTCTTCAGCATCCTTGTAGGCCCCCTTCAGATACTGAAAGGCTGCTCTGAGGTCTCCATGCAGCTTCTCTTCCACCTTCTGGGCTTAGCACGAGCAAGGGCTGAGGGTGCCAGCTCCCTGGTGGAAAAGCAGCACTTTACCTCTGGCAGGAAGGGCATTCCTGGTGAAAATGACTGCCTGCAAGTATGGAAAGGTGGGATCTTGTTACACAGCGATGACAGAGCACGGTTCTGCCCGGACGCTGCCAAAAGGATTGCCTTCCTCGTAGGGCTTGCCTGAAGCCCCACGGTAGGACAACACCATCCGCTCTTGCCTCCATGGGAAGAGCGCTGCCCTTGAGGCGGTCTCGGCAGCTCCACATCCCACCTCTTCCACCAGCCTATCCACCCCACAAGATGGCGGGTGCCACTGTCGCCTCAGCGCTGCCACCCGCCACTCATGTTTCTTCAGAGTTCTTAAGCAACAAAAACTAAGAAAGTAGTTCTGAAATACAGAATAAAATACAGACTATTGAAAATACAGAATAAAAAGAATTAGAAGATTGAAAATGCGTGAGCAGCGGACATCCCCCCAAGTCATAACCAACCACCAACAAGCTGTCCATCTAGCATAAGAAAGAGTCAGCAACAGTTTAATGCATGTAGATAGCACCACATTCAAATACTCAAGAGTGAAAGAAAGGCAACCTCAGAAAGGATCCATCTAAAAATGTAAGATTGGAAAGAATCCCAGCATAAGCACATATACCCCAATGTGTCAAACAGTTTCCCTATTCAACTACCCACCCCAACCCTGCCTCTAGGCTACATAAGCAAACTCTTATGATATAGAGTATTTTGAGTAAATCTTCAAAACCCCTTACCTAACAGAAAGCTGCTGCTTCCTTCTGGTGCCCCCCCTTCCCCCCCCACTTTACTCTGAAGTCTCAAGACAGAAAGGTTCAAGTACCATGAAACAACAGCAGTAGCTACTTTAAAACAAGCAGTATTGTTAAACAAATCTGCGATTAGACTCTCTTTTGCCAGCAGGAACCATAAATAGACTTAAATGAGAATCCAAAACTAGAAACACGTTCAAGATTTTTTAAAAGAAACCCTGTAAATAACCATTGCAGCTGCTTACGCAGAAGAACTATGCATATAACATTCCAAAGCTGTCTAAATGCCATTCAAAGAAGACCACAAATGATAATGCTTGATAACCAAATCACTAACCAAAACTTCATGTGCTTTAATCATGCACGCAGTAGCGAGCCTTATGAACTTAAAGGCTACTAAAGCCTCACTTGTCAGGACAATGATTTTTAACGTGTCTCCTATCTGCCGTGACACAGCAGGCTCTTCAGAAATAAATAGCAAGAAAAGTAAAACAACCCAAAACGCTTTCAGATTACTTCGTGAGATTTGAGATCAAAAAAGGAAACAAAAATTAGCATGGAGGCAAGAAAACTAGCCACCAGTAATTGCTCTCTCATATGAAAAAGCAGAACACTTGGTCACCAGAGTGAAAGGACCCCCAGTGTATTATTTGGATTTTCAGCAGATAGACAAGAACTGTTAAAGCACATAAATGTTTGTGTAAGTCTGTCATCTAGAAATAAAGCCCTTTGTGGAAATTCTGAACTTTTTTCTCAAATTTAAACTTCAACCAGAGGCTACTTTTAGAGACAGAATGAAATAAAGGTAGGCACTAATACTAAAAAAAAAAAACCCAACCAAACAACCCAACCAACAAAAAACTCAACACCCCAAAAAATGTAGAGTCAGTGCCTAAAAACCATTTCACATGTCAACTACAAAAGTTGCTTTTCCCTCCAATCTTGCAGCATACACGATTTTGTAACATCCACACATCACAATCCCATCATATTCTCCTAGTATATAGAGTATATAACACAAGGACACTGGAGAAATATGTAATGCCCCTCACTGCCCAGAAAATAAACCTGAATTGCAAATTCCTCGAGTGGCTTCTTTCAGACAAAGGTGACAGGAGAATTTGTTTCTAGGAAGTGGTTACATTTGCATATGACATCAGTATGGCTCCTTAAATACAAGGAACATGAGACAGAGTCCTCATTCAAGTCCTCTTACTCCTCTCCAACCAGTATCGGAAATTTTCCTCTTGCTGTCACACTTTCCCTTGATCTTCACATTCCTATCTCCTGCCTTCCTTTACCATTACTTGTACCAGCTTAAGCTCCACTAGCTTGCTTCCTTGGTCTTCTACAAAGGCATGGCTTCCAGTTTGGATGCCAGCCCTCCTCGCTTCCCATCATTAAACTTCTTTAGACCATGCTACAGAGGAGAGAATTAACTTGCTGACACAGGCACTCTGTTTTACTCCTAAATGCACCCTCTTAAATTTCATATAGACCTCCTCCAAACTAAACTTCCTTCCACTTCTGTGCAATAATGATGTCCCTAATTGATCTCTTCTGCAGCAAAATCTTAGACCAAGAATCCTAGCCTTCAGCCACCTTCATCACTGCTCTCAAACTCTCATCTCTATGATGGAAATTCACAGATCACAGAATCATAAAATATCAGATTAGAAGGGGCCTCAAGAATCATCTGGTCCAATGTTCCTAGGCAAAGCATGACCTAGACTAGATGTCCCAGCACTGTCCAGCCGAATTTTAGTGTCCAGTGCTGGGAAATCCACCCCTTCCCTGGGGAGTTTATTCCAATGGCTGATTGCTCTCATTGTGAAAAATTTTCCTCTTGTGCCCAGTTGCTATCTCCCCAGGAGTAACCCATGTCCATTTCCCCATGTGACTCCACATCTCCATCTTTTTTGTATCCACTCTTTAAATACTGGAACATGGAAGTAAGGTCACCCCGAGTCTTCTTTTCCCAAGGCTGAACAAACAAACACAGCTCTCTCAGCCTTTCCTCATCTGGCAGGCTTCCTAGTCCTTTAGTCACCTTTGTGGCCCTTTTCTGGACCATCTCAGTCTGTCCACATCTTTTTTGTAGAGCAAGGACCAAAGCTGAACTCAATATTCCAGGTGTGGCCTGACAAGTGCTGTTTCACATCTGCTCTCTTGTCTAAACCAAAACCTCAGTCTCTTGACATTTCTTTGTAGCTGCACGTCAACCTTCAAGCCAAATGAACTGTGACTTACTGTTAATCTTCCTCCCACATCTTTTGTTCAGCAGTGGAAAATTCTCCATTGCCAAGATTGCCAGTGTCTGGGCATTGTTCCCATTTCCTAAAACCTGACTACACCTAACTTTTCCTACTCCGTTTCCATTTATATTTAATGCAGGGTTTTTTTTAACCCATACAGCTAAAGGCCCTGAGATCTTATTCTGTTCACCCAACAACTCTGTTAGGATGACAGTCCACAGAACTACTTGCATCTTTACATTTCCTTTCTGCATTTTTTCCTGCAAAGTTTGTAATTCATTACATGTATTTTTTAGGCACAACAGAAAGAAAACATAGCCACTTCTGGATGCATAAACTCATGGTTTTCCATGCTGATCACTGAAGGCCAATGCTGATTGATACTTCTTGGGTCTGTGTCTACCCAACTGCTTTCCTTTGTCTTGTAATTGAGGCAGGATCTTTGGAAGCAACTCTGGAAGAAGGACAAACAAAACCCTTGGGGAATACATTTAGCAAGAATTTCAGAAGCAGAGATTGAATGGGCACACAGAAAGTGCAAAAGGGTATGGAGAGTTGAAGCACATCCCTTATGCATGAAGAGCAAGTCCTCTGAGAAACTGAAAGCAGAAAAAATCCTTACTATTGCTAGGTATCTTTTATAAGGTTTTTTGAACATAGGGAGAATCTTCATAAATTATAAAGGTAATAACACCCAATTAAATACTTCATTAGTAAAGTACACTAACACATAAGACACCCCTCACTTTCTTTCATAATGATAATAAAAAGTACAAAACATACCTTTCAGTTAAGAATAAAACAGTACAGATTCCATTACCCTATGTGGAATATTCCAGACTGGTTTGGGTTGGAAGGGATCTTAAAGATCACCCAGTTCGAACCCCCTGCCACAGGCAGGAATATGTATAACTTTTGAATTAAAAAAAAACCAAACAAATAATAATACATGCAGGCAAGAGGTCATCCTTTGGGAATTATTTGCTTCCTATGTTATGAATGTTAATATGATGAGAATTGAAGAACTGGGAAAATTTATCTTGAGATTCTGTCAAATGCTATGACCATAATCAAAGGTTCCTCACCCACCTTCAGCAGCCATGTAATCCCAAACATCAACACAGAAAAAGAAGAAGGGAGCCAAGCTCAAGTCAGTGGCTTTCCTGGGTCCTGAAAGCACTGTTATAGCTGGTAAAGTCAGCTTAAGTTTTACTATTGAAGAAAAGTAGATGTTTATACATATATAAAATAGAAGCCAGGCATCTGTCAGCACTAAGAAGTGTCACTAGACAAGCATTTTCAGCTTATATGAGATTTCTTAGTTTTGTAGTTACATAATATTAGTCAAAAAGGACTTTTTAGAAGAATCAGATCGACTATCTCAGAAAGAAATAGGATAATGTTTTTAAGACTACAACAGCAGTGAATGCAGCTTTCATTAGTGAGGAACAAATAAATGCTATAAATTACATCTAACACTTTACAGAAGTTTTCAACTACATGCAATCGAACTCATTCAGTTTTTAGTGTCTTAATGTCATTTGGGTACAAAAAACACTTTTTAGGAAAAGTGACAAATGCATAAAGTTCAACAACATAGATTTTTCAATCACTACAGCTCTGTCAAATACATCTCATTTAGATCCTTTCTGCTTCTATGCTATAAAAGAGTACAGTTACATTTGCCTCAAGGAATTAACAAAATCAAAACCAGGTATTATTTCATAATTTTTGCTGATTAAAGAAACGTCATTTAACAGCTACAGCTAATACTGTTGTGCAGAATATTAAGCCTCTGCAGAACAAGGTCTTAAATCTGATTCTCAAAGCATTTACCATGCTAAATTAGAGAGAAAAATATTAATCCATTCTAAAAAAGGACACTGAAAAGCTAAAAATCTTAGTAAAAGTTCATGATGTTTAGGATCTCTTCATGCTTATCAAGAAAGCTGAATAAGAATGTTGCCACCTGCCCTGTGTAAAAGGATTTCAAATAGCTTCCTGTCTCCCAGCAGCAAACTGACTACAGCATCAGATCTTCCTTTCCAGTGAGTATCCCCCCAAGACCGATTTAGGTTTATGATCATTTTTTGAAGTAATAAAGGCAGAAGAACTTTACAAGCAGCAAGACTAGAAAATACATATAGAGTACGACAATAGGAATTAGCATTAGTCAGGAGAATTGGGTAGGATAAAACTCCCCATATGGAAATGAAGAGTTTATTTTGATGCAGGATTCCAACAGTACCAAAAACCAGCAAGACAATTTTAACTGAAAACTGGAGAAGCCTACTACAATTAGCCATGTCAAAATACAGAATTTTCTACTATCAACCACTCTTAAGTTGCTGGAAACACTGATATTGTACAAGTTTAGACACATATACAGAAATGTACATTCAAGTCAAGTCCGAGGATGGACAAACACCTTGCATACTGTATTATTCACTGATATAAAAAACATTTTGATCAAGACAGAATAATACATTAGCTGGTCCTGTGATACTGAGAAAGCAATGAACTGGGTTCTCATGCCAGAGCAATTTGTCATCTCTGCTTCCTATTAAAGGAGGGACTTCTACAAATAAGCACATTTATATATAGGACAATGCAATCCTGCTGATGCTGATGGCATGAATCAGATACTGAAGCATGTGCTCAAACAGAAATGCAAAAACCAGAGCACTTCCACTATACAGCAAACTCTTCAATATTATTTTATGGCTAGTCTACTACTACTGCCAAACCCTAAGTTTCCAATAGGAAGGAAAATACACAACTACTACAACCAAAACACCACACAAACCCAGCAACACAAGCCAGAAAGGAAAAAATTATTTGGCCTACATTGCAAAAATTGCTGCAGTCTGAAGCACTCCTGTATTTTCCATACCACTCAAAGCTCCTATCTTTCTCAGAGTCCATCATGCTACCATTTTTACAGAAGTTTTTGACTTTTTTCATAGAATAAAGGAAAATAAACTAGTTGTAAACACTAATTTTTTTACAATGATAAAACAAACTTGCTTTGATAGCAACTTTTCCCAGAAAAATCACAATCCTACTTAAGCTGCCCAATATTAAAGCCAGACTTAAGAGACTAATTTTAGACTCAAACACTTGAAAACCAAGAATGTTACTGGTTTCTGCTACACCGTAATTCTCACCCTTCTGAACACACGAAAAGCCACATTCAAGTTGTATGTGCAAATGAAGAACTATCACTTCCTACAGTACTTAACATTTTAACATTCTCTGGAGTGAAAAGGATTGTTTTTTTTTTAAATATATAGTTCTTACATAATTTTTTACCCCAAGAAAATGAGTCATGGGTCCATTTGTGCACAACATCAGAAACTGTTTCAGTGTATGCTCTAAAGAAGTTTGCATTCCATCTTCAGCACTACTTCTGGGAGCAGATGGGAGCAGAAACCAGAAGGAAGCAACAACAAATGAACACCAATCATAAACCTGCATTACACACAGCACCCCTGCTCTCCCTTTTTTTTCTGATCTTTGCCCCCAGAATTACAAATCCCCCTCTTCGCATTCCCAGAGGAGAAAAAAAAAAGTTTCTGGAGATATGCAGGAAATCTTCAGGAGTGACTGAAAGGACCCTAATAGCCTCCAGAAACTGAAAAAGATAGGAGTAATAGCCAGCCAAAAAATTCCTTTTACTTCTGCACACCTAAATGGCAAAGAAAAGGAATTTCTTAGCACATCTATGGATTATAGCATGCTCTTGATCAGGTAGTCTAACCTAATAACAAATCACATGGTATAGTCTGACTAGCAAGCTATGAAGAGTTTCCTAACATTTCACCCAAGATACAGGAACATCAACATATGAGAGAACATTTAAGCAAAAGAGAAACAGGATTTTACCTGTTTAACTTCACAAGATATAGCTTGAAAACTTTCCTCCAGCAGATATCAAAGGCTTGCTGAAATCACTATGCAAGAACATCACAGAGAAAACTGCATTAATGCCTTGCAATAGAAGCGCTAAATATATACGTATTAAACATTTAATATACCAGTATAGCCTCACTCTTCATATGTGGTAGACATGACACTTCTGTGACATTCCACATAGACATTATAAGCTTGTTCTAGAATGAAGGACAAGAGGGGACATAGTTGAAAAGAATTTGCCCAAAAAACCCACACTAAACGTGCAAGCCCAGCAAGAACAGTAATAGAAAGAAGGTAACTCCTGGTCTACTCTTGTAGACCAAGTGAACCATAAAACAGAACAAGAAAACTTTTCAAGCAACACAGTTAACAAGCAAACACCTCTATTAACCCAATTTATATCATGAGCTTGACTTTATTTTGTTAAAAACAGGGCTTGAAAGTTTTCTTTAGATTCAAATAATAATGATCAGGAAAAAATAAAGTTAAATACCAACTGCAAGTGGTAATACTGAGCTGAGTTTTAAAAGGGTCACGTAAGTAACCTTAACGGAGCTAGAAACACTAAAGAAAAAAAAAAAGGGTGCCAGAAAACATTTGCTCTATAGAAGTGTGTTTGAGGGTAGGGTCTGTTTTTTTGAGGAAACTAAGAAGCAGAAATCACTAAAAAAATATGACAATCATTTTAACATCCTGGTGATTCAAAATAGTAAGTCTGGTGCTTGACATCCATACGAGGCTTCACCAATTGAGCTAATAGCAGGAGGCTGTCAGCCTCTATCAGTTACTATGTAGGTCAACAACAGAGGAAGAAAAAAAAACAAAAACAAACCTTGACAGAGTGGAAAAAAGAGACTCCAGCTATAGTTCCACATTATATTTAAGCTGATTAATACCTAGCTACGGCCAAGTGAAAGCTCCCACTCCAGCCTGCACCAGCTCTGTCACTTGTCAGTGGCTGGTGACCTGATTGAGTGTCTTACCACAGCAAGCTATCTGAGGACTGGTAACACTCCCTTGGTGTTTGTTTGTTCTGCAGTTGGCTTTTTTGCATAGTTATCTCCCTGACTTAGCTGATGGTGAGGTCAGATGACAGCCAAAGCTAACACTGGTAAAGAAGCAGGAGCACTCTTCCCTCTACAGTTGAGTCCACACAGTCTTCCCTTAACAGAGTCTGCCAGAGACCAATGTGTAAATGGTAGCTTTAAAGTGAATTGTATAACAAAAAATGAAACTAACTGTAGAGCGCCAAGGTCAAAGCCAACAGTAGAATAGCAGAACTAAGAACTACTGGCCAAAATCACAGTGAAATAAATGGACTGAGCAGACAACGCACACAGCACCTTGAGCAGAGATCACCAACAGAAGCACAGGCCATGGCAGGTTAAGCTTTGGGAAGTTCCTCTGACAAACTCAGAGGAGACCCATCTGTAGACGCGACTTCCAGTCAGAGAGGAGATGACACTGTCTTCACTGTACACCCGAGATACAGAAGTCCACCTGTGTGTACTGGTAAGAGAATATACCTAGATGTGTAAGAGTTGCTCACCATCAGCATGGGTCCCCTTTCCTGATCACCAGTCAGATAGTGCACAGGAACACAGCTTCCCTGGCATTGCTGCAACAAGTCACTGATGCCTAAAAAATGAATGGTTCTGTAGAAACAAGACAACCACCATGTGAAGGATGCTGTATGTCCACACACACTGCTGATTTATTAGGCTGAAGATTGGTTGTATATGAGTGCAGCATTAATAACAATAACAATAATAGTTCGAATACTGGTTTACAGAATAAAGGATGACTCTATATTTCTTGTGTGGGTCACCATCTCTGTGGCAAATCACTCGGTTTCAGGGCTTTAGTCACCCTACAAAAGCAAGCTCTCTTACTCCTTATGCCAGTACTCTGGAGATCAGGCAACAAGCCAGTCAGCCAGCAGTAAGCTGAGCCTGCTGAACAATCACTGACCATTTCAGGCCAAATCAGGTCTCCTAACTGGCTGACTGCCCAAAGGCTGCTGTTGGGGCAAGGATATAAGCAAAATTAAGTGGCTGGGGACACAGCAGAACAGAGCATGAGCTTCTAGTGTTATAGACCTGCACGTTCAGGGATGTTAAATTAGAGCCCAAGCTATAAGGAGCATGTTTTCTGCACAGACTCACATGGCCATTAACTAGTTATTCCCTCCTTTAACATCACCCCTATCCCCTCACTCAGCCACGTGATTTCCTCTTCTCTAGTCTATCCCAATGATATTGCTTCCTCCATTAAGTAAAAAATCACTCCCTACCACCCTAGATTTTATTTATGCCTTAGTGAGCACCAAATTGCTTCAAATATCTCCTTTCCCCAAGGCCACTGATTAGCTTTTGATATCTCACTCAGCCAATACCCACCTCCTCTTATGCCTCACAACAACATCAATCTTGTTCTTAGGGAAAAAGGGAAGAAAGCAAAAGGCACTCTTTTCACAGTCATCCAACCCCTTTTAATTTGCTCTGAGTGCAGTTCCCATCTTCAGCTTTCAAAGAATGAAATTAATTGCTTCTCCTCACCACTACCAAGGCTCTCTGCCTCCCCTGGCTTAAATTCCCCATCCAGGTTCCTGTTCCTTATCAGGTACTTCTTTCCTTTTGCCCACCTCCTACACTGGAAAAAAGAGAATTATATTAACTGAAGCAATGTCCTCTTCCTGATGTCTGTGCTCAAAAGGGGCAACTCAGTAAGCATGGTAGCTCCCTCCTTTTATACCACAAGTCTTCTCAGCAGCCTGATATCCTGCAGTAAACCCCAGTCTCTCACCACCTGAAGAAAAACAGCTGGACAAAATTAGCTAGTTAAAGCAACAAGCATTGTATTAGTCTGATCTTAGTCTAGAAGCTCTCAATTGTTCACATATAAAATAAGTCAACAGCAAAAATACACATAAAGAGATAAAGGCCATCACAAAGCGAAAGTAGCAAATATCAGATAATGTAGACTCAGAGATGGCAAACTTTCAGGTAAGCAGATGGTACTAGACTTCTCTGCACAGGAAACCCTCTGGCAGGGCCTACAGAGCTGTAAGGAAGCGACTACCCTCACACAGATGTTCTGTTGACACATGCTACCACATTTCCCTAATGCTATTTTACTCCCCCAGCCAGAGCTGCTTTGCACATCCCAGAAGCAATACTGCTTAAAATACCATCTTGGAAATTCACACGTACTCTCAGATTCATATTCCCATTCCACCTATAACTGTTACCATATAGCTATATGGCAAAACCTGATACCTGCCTATCAATGCATTTAAAAACAGTAGTTAACACTCATGGTACCATAAGCCATGCACTAAAATGCATGGCAAAGGGCTTGAAAATGAAGAGGGGTAAAACCCTGGGATCTACCATATGATACCGATACAATCTCTTCACTATAGGGAAACAATACTACTAGGGGTGTGCAGCTTAGTCCAAACACAGATCTACAGCAATTTCTCTTGACTTGCTCCTCTCACTACCAAGAAACAGTTATGCACAACCCTCCTGTCTAATACAGCATCAGTGCTAGTCAGCTTTACTATGGCACAGGAGCAGCATTTGATTTGTCTGAAAGACACAGATGAGCACCTTATATTGCAGGATCAGCAGGACCACAATAGCCAGCAGTGCTCCTGTCCTTCCATGTGGTAGCAGTTTAAAACATAGGCCTGCTTCACAAAAGCTGGAAGAATTACAGGGCAATAGCAGGGGGAAAAACTAATTTGAACTCAGTCTCAGAATAAAAATCGCTTTCAGAAGTTATTTTGTGATGTGCCATGAGATAATCCCTGGCAGGGCAGGAGCTGCAGTCATTGCTCTGTTAAGCACAGTCCTTACTTATTTCAGGGGAAAAAAACAAATACATATAGCACTTATACTGTGATTCAAAAGGATTTCATACAAGAGGACGTGGATTGCAGTGTGGATATATTTTTAACAGTAATATTAATTAAAACAGAAATACTCTATAAAAGTCTTCTCTCATACAGCACCACTAGGACTGGCAACAAGTAATGAGCAGCAAAGCTTTATATCTCACTGCTTGGCAAAATCAGCCAAAATAGTAACTAAAGATAGCACAACAAAATACCTGGAAATCATGGCATGTGGTCTAACCTGCACTGTACAACAGAGCAAAACTGTATCTCTTTATTCCCAGAGTTCTTTAATCTTGTCGATAAAGCAGAGGATGAAAGACAACAGTGTGACAAATTATTTAGCCTTCCTTTTAAGGTAGGTGCTTTTAAGAAGTTTCCACATTAAATAACTCACCCTGCTCATAAACTACACAGTTTTGCTTCAAGAGGCAGATAATTTGGTGGTCAGGGCTTTTTTTCCCTTTTAAAAAAGGCCAGGAAAAAAAAAGCAATACTGGATTAGTAACTTCACCCAAAACACGTAACAATGCAAGGCTCACACTGCTCAGTACATTTATGAACATGGAAAGCAGATTTTTGCACATCAGAAGAGAATATAGCTGCTGTCAAAGAACCACAGAAAGGGTGAAGTGGGAAGGGACCTCTGGAGGTCATCTGGTCCAACCCCCCTGCTCAAGCAGGGCCACCTAAAACCAGTTGCTCAGGACCATGTCCATACAGCTTCTGAGTATCTACAAGGATGCAGCTATCATTGCCATAAATTGCGCAGTGGACTTTCCTCGTATATAAGCAAGCTGCAGAGAACATGAGTGATACTCCACTGTGAAAGACACCTTCCCAACTGCAACTTCTTTCCCACTGGGAAAACAATACTGTTGATAGCCAGCTAGGTTAGAAAAATTCAGCACCTAGTCTAAGGAATGACTGATCCACAAACAAGGTAAGAACGTTAGCATCATGATGGAAAACACAACAGAATGCAAGAAAAAGTATAAAAGAGGAAATTGTGATGTGTAAACTGCTCTTAGACATTGCAATGAAGTCAGCTAAAGATGACTTGGCATTCTTCAGGAACTGCTAAGCGAATCTTTTTTCATATACATCTGCAATAAAAATATTGTCAGGGTACAAGTGAAACAAAATATAGCAAATAAGTAAAGTTTCAGTATTACATACATCTAAGACTCTAGTATAGTAGAGCATCTAGTATATACATCCAGAACTATCATGGATGTTTTTCATAAACCTATAATAAAACGAACACATTAAAGTAAAGCAACGCAATGTTGATTAATAGCTATGAATGCCATTTCCAGTATCGGTGAAATACTTTAATATTAAAGTCCTTTACAGATTACATATTCAGGCTTTAAGACGTATGCAACAACAGATGAGCTGGAGACAAACTACTCTTGACATGACCAGAAAAAACATGAAATGCAGCAGCCCAAAACCTGCATCTAAAATAATAGAAGAGGTGGGGATATAAAATGTCTCAGCAATCTGATCTCTGAATTTTCTTCAACAGAACCTCAGATTTTTCAGATAGCTTTATGAGCAGCATATAGTAAACAATATTATCTGCCTCTGTTAATTTACTTAATACAATCACATATACACCCAACATGTAAAGTCAAATTTCTTCCTTGTCTACCACCACTGTTGTCAACTTTCTGAATTCCCAGCAATAAAATGCAGCCCAGGGACAGCTGTAGTCATATGTTTGATTCCTCTAAGATTAAATTAAAATCTGTTTCATTAGCTCAAATTATTATGGTAACTTCCTTACCTCTTCATGAAAAAGAGGCAACTTCCTTAACAAATATGTTATAACAGTACATAATTAATAAAGAGTCAAACAAGATGTCATTGTTCACCGGACTAATGGAAACTCTGGAACTAGAAACCAACGCACAACTTTTTCCTTCACTGCCTGTAGGCAACAAAATCACGTTTATTTTGAGAAGTTCAGAACTAATACTTTCAAACACATTGGTCCAGAGTAAACAAGCATGCAGCCCCAAGATAAACCAGGGGCTCCAACTCTTTATGACGCAAAGTCCAATGCGAGCTCAGGCTCAGCTCCAAAGCCAAACTGTTACGTTACAAGAGGATAATCTCGTAAGCCACAAAAGGCAAGAAAAAAAAGAGTAAAATTGCTGAGATATTAATTCATGAGCAAATCAAAAAGGCATAAAATCTGAGAAAAAAAGCAGTTGAGTTGTAATATGCTAACTCAGTAAGATCAAGAATCAATCCACTCCAAGAATCAAATGTTTTCCTACCTTTTACCTTTCAGGCCACCAAGGACTCACTAAACTGGTAAACACATTAATCCACAGTAAATAGCCTAACTGGCTAGGCTCTGCACAAGCCAGCAAGTAATTGCTGTGGTTTTCCTGCTTGAAGAACCTCCCTGTATGCTAGAGGATGCCAAACACATACCCACAGCAATTTTATATAGAAAGACTCTATTTCTGAAGATTAATGCTGTGGCAAAAGGTCACATCCTTGCAGCTGTTGTCATGCATAGAAGTTAATATTAGTTGGAAGTTTTTTCCAAACCTAAAGTAAAGGTACCACAAAATCAGGCACACAGACTAGGAAAAGGAAGCTTAACTCCCTCCCCTATAAACATTATGACACCTTCAGTTATTACAATTTTAGATTCCAGAGAGAAGGGATGGAAGAAGAAATAAAGAACACAAAACATGGTATTTAAGACAGCTGTCAAAACCTAAAATAGCTTTCCTTCTTGAGGACTGAAGTTTCATGGAGGCTTCTATTTACTCTCACTTCTTAAAATTCAATCAATCATTCTTAATGGGTTAAAAGAAGATGAAGCAATATGAGCCACCCACCAGCACAATGTGTCTTGGGACCACACCTAACCTTTGTGGGAGAAAGGTTGAGGCAACAGTTATCAGTGATCTGAAGAACAGCATGACATAAAGGAACAAAAGAAAAACTTCGAGGTTACACTTCCGTCCAACTCCTCCTATACTTTCCTTCCCCATCAGCTTTCTAGTCTCCACACAGAAGAGAAGATGGTGATGCCGATTTAGATGTCACAATTGGACAGCACTTGCCACCTTTACAGCTCTGCTTTATTTCAACTGCTGAGCACTGAACTGAAAACTGTAGGGTCAAATTGCTATAAATAACTAACCAATTTTACAAAAAGGAGAGCTAGAGAAGAAACTGAAAATAAAACATAAAACCAAAACCCATCCACCAGAAATGGCTTTGAACACTTTGATGTAAATATAAAGCTTTCTAATTTGCAAAGGGCATTCTATTTTAAGCATTACTGAACCCACCTGAAAGGTGGTGAGGCAAGGTTATGGTTGACACAGTTTAAGGCAACTTTTCAAGGCAGCCTGGAAGAACTCTATTTGGTCTGCAGAGGTTCCAGAATTTCTTCTTAGTAACAGAAGTCAGATAGAAAAATGAATGTGTGAAGTATGAAATTTAAGGGATATTTTAATTGTTTTATACTTTCACATGTTCTATAGTTACTAGAACACTACACAATATTACTCGGTTTGCTTTTTTCTGAAAGTTCCATACTATGAACCCTTGAAGGTTCAAAACAAACCTGCTAAGGAACCAAAGAAGAGTAAGTAAATGCAACTTACTCAAAAACTATACATGCAACTTCGGAGATAAAGCTTCTTGTTGGTTTGTTAACTTGTTACTGAATGAAAGGAAGTTCCACAGATATTTCCTTGAGACTTCTTTCCTTTTAAACTCAAAAGGCATTTGAAATTCTCCCAGGATCACAACCAGCAAATTCTAGACCATGAAAAGTGTTGAAAAAACTGTTGGAGCAAGTCCAGAGGAGGCCATGAGGATGATCGGGGGGCTGGAGCACCTGCTGGAGCACAGGCTGAGAACACTGGGGCTGTTGAGCCTGGAGAAGAGACATTAGAGCAGCCTTTCCAGTATCTGAAGGGGGCCTACAAGGATGCTGGAGTGGGACTCTTCATTAGGGACTGCAGTGACAGGACAAGGGGTCATAGGTTCTCACTGAAACAGGGGAAGTTCAGGTTAGATATAAGGAAGAAGTTCTTCACTGTGAGGGTGGTGAGGCTGCCCAAGGAAGTTGTGAATGTTCCATCCCTGTCAGTATTCAAGGCCAGACTGGACAGAGCCTCAGGTGACATGGTCTAGTGTGAGGTGTCCTTATCCATGGCAGGGGGTTAGAACTAGATTATCTTAAGGTCCTTCCATACCCAAACTGTTCTACGATTCTACTAAACTGCAATCTCATGCTCCGGATTGACCAGGTGACTTGTATCACCATCTAAACCTCCCCGTCCAAACGAAAGGTTGCATTTACTTTGCAGCGCCTGAAGTTTCTCCTGCAAGTGCTCCTGCAGGTTACATTACCACTAGAAACGTCACATATTTCATTGAGCATAACGATTCAGGCATCTTGCCAAATTGACATGAATATGTCAAGCCTCATTTTTCTTTGTAATAGCAGTAGACTGGATGATCTAGTCCCACTGTAGTGCGACAGCCAGATGCTACTCTGAGAAAAAAAATATATCTAAAGAGGGGAGTGGGGGTATCAAGCAAACAGCAATAGCATATCCAGCTGAACAAAATTAGTGCTCAAGTGATTTATAGAAACCAAAATAAACCTATCAAAAACTACAGATGCATAAAAAAAAAAGCCCAGAGAAAACAAAGACCTGGGTTTCATATGTAGTGGTAGTAACATGATCTCAAAAATTCTGCTGTTTCACAACACTATACAAGAACAAAGTCACCATTAGGCATCTGACTTCATTAGTCAATAAACTGTTCCCATTGCCTACTCTGGCCAGCTAGCCGCTGTCAAACGTTGCAATGCTAGCACAGGACTGAGTAAAAGCCAGCCAGAAAGATTCTAGGTTCTTTCCCATCCCTGTTTTTTTGTTGTTCTTTTTTACATTAAGTAACACCAAGAACGACGAGTTGATGGGAAGTTTTTTTGTTTGGTTTTAGGTAGCATTTTTTGGTGAGTTGTGGTGGCAATTTTATAAAAACAGCTTCCTTTGGTTACCAATACAACTTTGAATGACTACGAATGATTCCCAAGTGTTGTGCTCACCAACATTACTACAAGAAAAAGCTAAACCAATTTCATAACAAGTTGTTCACAAAAATTTCCAGTAGAATATCAGTTACCTCACTGGTTTTAAAGTTTCATCTGCAAGCACTGGAATGACAGTAGGGGCAACTGATTATCCACTTCACTGAACAGTTTATAGATGTCCTATATACAGATACCTTGTTATCCTTCCACAGGTGTCAGTCCAGTGAGAAAGTCTGCAAATATTGTATAAAACAAACATTTCTCAGTTATCAGGGTGACAGTTATAGTAGTGCAGTTAAGCTCCCTTTCATCATCTGGGATGTGAACTAGTAATTAATTTCACATAGAAATAGGCATGTATAACGTTCATACTCTATGAACTGCACTGACTTGAACCAGTTTAACAAGTGTAATAATTCATTGATCCAACTTGACAGTTTTGAAGTACATACATCAGTTTTAACAGTCCAGAGTAACAATTGGTTAAAATAATGTACAAGATACAGTGCTAAAACTAAAGTCAAACATATATTTTAATTCTTAGCACTGTTTTCCATTTGTTTTGATTTTTTTCCTTTTTACTGGAAAATAGCTGTTTCACAGACCCATCAATACTTTAATTGCCATGGATTCCACTGTTTCTAGAAGGTGGAATTAGTTACAAAAGTAGAAAGCTGAATTCCTTGAATATGCTTTATAACATCAGAAATCCATGATGCAGAAGAACTCACCTGCCCCTCTGCAGTATTGTCTTCTCCAGAACACTGTGTATTTCAATTGAGAATTCAATACATGTGTTACTCTAACTTGGAGAACACTCTCAACTCAAATAGAAGCCTACAGCAGCAGAACAGATGCCTTTTGGAACTAAAGATGTGTGATTACAGCACTGGGAAAACAGACACATGCTTGCATCATCTGTGATTATTAAGTTTAGAATTAAACAGTCTTTAGTGTTTCCAAGATAAACCTGATTAACAAGAGATTTAAAAGGTCACTAAAACATGGTTCTTAGTCAAACTAATTCACACTTCTATGTTTTCAGGACTGAATTCTCTTTTTCTTTGGGGGGTGGAGGAAAAGGAGAATATTGTATCTTACGCAGAAAAATAACTCCCTTCTTCTCTGAAAAGCATCTTTCCCACTACTTGTGCCATCTCAAATAATCCCAGAGTCACAGAATTTTCTTGAAGGTTTTTTTTTAAAGCATAGGGCAAATTTTATTTCATAAAAGTAATGAAAACAAGCAGGAAGTATATGGACCAGAAAGTCAGCTACGGATTATGATTTTATTTATATACACATCAGAAAGGATGCAAGTGTTCTGAAGCAAAAGCCGATCCCCTAACTTGAACAGGGAAAATAGTAAACAGCACTTAAAATGCAACACATTTGTAATGATGGCACCGCATCCAGAAAAATCAGCTGAGAAGACAGTGCATGCTGAAAGCTATTCTTACCAGCCAACAAACGTAAACCACAAGCACAAACCAGTGTATTCAGCACAAGTTTACTGATCTGGCAGGATATTCAGAGCAAGAACATGGCAGGTATGATCTTCCCCATCACACCAAAGGATTTAAGGGATATGCCACTCACATGGACAAGATGTTTTTCTTACCCTTTGTGAGCACATTCAGTTTGATCCAACAAAAAAGAAAAGGGATTAGTTTGATCTACCACTGGAAGTCACCTGCTCATAAGTGGCCTGACTGTACACTCAGAACACGTCAGCAGGTCCACAGAAAAATGATAAGAAAATTACTGGGAGACAGAAACTACTTAATACAGCTTGCCTGTGCAAACTTCAAATGCCTTGCTGGCCTACAAACAGTGCTAAACCTCAGCAGAAATGAATGTCATCTTACAAAAGCCTTCTAAGTTACTACCAGCACACATTAAATGTGAAAATTGCCATTTCTACATGCTGGTGTTAATAGACACAAAGTAATCTCATTTAAGAGCTCTTTAAATCTTTATACAGCAAGAAAATACTTTCATCTTATGAGCTCCCTCAAAGCTGTGATTTTGCTCATGCCATACTGATTATACATAACTTTAAGCCAAATGAAAACCTTCAACTTGCTCTCTCAAAAAGAATCACACAAAATAGCTACCTGCTACTGCAAGCCTCAACAGCAGAAAGGAGTTGGGGAAGCATTTACAAAATCCTCTGGTGGTTTAAGAGGTGACTAACAAGTAAATAAAACATAAAACATGAACAAAACAAATGCCAAATGACATACATAAGGTGATCCAGTTAATGGGTTTGCATCATATTAAAAAACAATAAATAAAGGCAGCAAGAGAGTCATACATATGATTCAACATTTGGACAAATAAATCCCATGATTCAACACTTATGCAAAGTTAGCAGAACTAACGCAGCCCCATACTTCATATGTTAACAGCCTTTAGCTTTCTGTGCCAATGAGCCCTACCACCTCAGTAATCCACCCATTACTATTGGCATCCCATAAAACCCAGCAGTTCCCTGCCACATCATAAATTAATGATCACCCTTCTCCGGCAATCAGTGAAGAACAGAGGACACATGCTGTAGCTGGTTCAGAGCAGCTCTTCTGCAGATCGACCAAGCAGCAGACTAAGTATCTTGGGCTCATAGCTGTGATCCCTCCTTCAGCATTGTCCCTAATTAAGGTCTTTCTCTTTCACCCAGCACTGAGATATGCACAAGATACAGAAACATACTTATTTTGACATATTACCCTTTACTGCTGATAGATGTTATGGGGGAGAAAGAAGGAATACAGAACAGAACAGGGTCAGTGAGTGCTACAAGCGAACATAAGGCACAGCCACAAACTTTGCTGGCTTAGGAGACAAGGCCGAAGTTACCTTTAAAAAGCAGCCTCTTAGAAAATAAGGTTAACAAATAGCCTAGAACTTATCTTCTCCATTTTTTTTTCAAGTTCTGTTTTAAAAACACCAGTGTACCTGGTTGGGCTACCAGGTACCACACAATGGAAGTTACCAGGCATTTTTGAGAATACCAGTTATTTCCGAGTTCTTCAAACACTAAATAATGGCACAGAACCTCCATATCTTTGAGAGATTAGATGAAGATACATAATTTGCTCTGTGGAGGACACTAGATCAGACAACATAAAGACAAAAGGAACCAAAGGTTACAAATTTTATAAGCAAACATATGACAAGAACTTAGCAGTTCTCAAAGCTTTTCCCAATATTTGCTCCTGATGAATGTGTGCACTCTCAATGCATTAGGTTAATAAAGTAAAATCTATTTGTTGAATTTGAAGACAAACAGCAGAATTCATATTGATTAAATAAAAGGTAAAGACACTATAAATGCAGGTATTTTGGAAAAGTTAGAATCATACAGAACATCTGGAGCCCTCAGACTTTTTATTTCAAGGTTTCGGGCAGCAAGGGAAAAGTGCTTAAACCATGACAACCCCCTTACTACCCTGCTGGCCTCACACACTCCTCTCTCCGAACTGTTAACTTGCAACAAAACTCTCAATGTTAGTAACAAAGTGATCATGTAGTTACTGAATCAGGAGAGATGACAGTCCCCACTAGCGCTTGCAACTGGAAATGGAGGGGAAACAACAAATCTCACATGTTGTATCCAAACATATACCCTCAAGTTCCTACTTTGATAGCCTGAATAACTACTGTGAGAAACAGCTGCCTATCCATCCACCCAGACTCAACACTCAACCATACTTAAAGTGGACTTTACAGGCATCTTAGGGAAGAACATAAGAAGCGTTACAAAACTTTTCCTCTTTGCCCATATTCAGTCTCAGTTCAACTGTTATGAAAACACATACATACACACATTATATCACTAACTTGCAATTAGTTTTACATACATTCAGAAAGCAAAAACCCCTTAACTCAGAACTAGCTGAGTAGGATCAATATGTTTGTATTTACTAGAGGAAATTGAGAAGATCAGAAGATGTGGGAACTCTTACAGCGCAATATGCCCACAACTAGCCATAATGCTTACTATTGCCTACACTGCTACCATCATTAAGCAACCCACATTTATGCTAAAGTTCTTTTGAGATTTTAATCTACAAAACTCCAAATGAACCAAAGTGCTACTGCCTCCCACCCACCAGAAGCTGGACTAAATCCAGCCAGCAGACTTCCTGCAGTTTTCCCACGCCTGATTGTTTTCCAGCATGTAGACAAAGCGTAGATCATGCAGAAAAACAAGTTAAAACTTTTCCTTATTATTTTTAACTGGAAAGGATAAGAAATGGAGAGCACCAGCTCTCAACTCCTCTCTTTCATAATACAGGAAATACTTTGACAAACTGGAGTGCAACAAGATAACTTGAAACAAGCAGTATTCTACATATGATGTAGGCTGTTCAGCAGATGGGGGGAGGAAGGAGGACATCTAGACAGATGGTCTAGAATTTGCATTTTGCAATTTGAAGATGGAGGCATTTCTCAGCCTACAACACAACACACTCATTTCAGCAGAATCTTAGAAATAATATAAGAGGGTACCTCTCCCACAGTCCAATACAACTCTGGGAGAGATTCAAATTGAGTTTAAGGGTATAACGTGGGGACTCCTGAAGAAATAGAGAGCAAACAAACTCCCATTAATCTTCAAGGACCAGCATAATTTTTCAAGCCCCTTCTCAAAAAGAATGGAGAGCTCCAGAACAGAGAATGGCATGTGGCTATTAAAAACTCCAACTGAGAAAAGTCTTCAGATAGAGATGGGCAGTGCTCTTGAAATAGCTTCAACAGTTGAAGACCAGCACCAAATAGCTACATCTTCTTTGCCCTAGACATACCAGATATTTCTGAACCCTGACTTGGCGCATACTACACCTGCCCATTTCAGCTCCATACGTGCCCATTTCAGTTCACCATGAGGACCTGCATCTTATGCATGTTGACCCTAAAAACCTCTTGCTTCCACGTCAGGCACCTTAGCTTAAACTCAGTGCCCGGAGACAGACTGTGAAGTCTACTTTGACGACAGGCTCAATTTCATGCAATGAAAAATTGGACAGAGTAGGAGCTGGGGCCCAGCCACTAAAGTGGCTCCTGATTTTTCAGCAGAAAAGACCTAGGTTCTTAGAATCACAAATAGCAAGTAGTCTTAATAGTCTCAGAATAGCAAATAGTCTTAATTACACTAATGAGCTGTGCCTCAAGTAAAGGTGGGAAAGGAAGGGCAGAGTTTTATGCACTTTTATACTTGATGGCATGGCAGAGGATAACAGGAGACACTGATCCCACTGAGTAAGAGGTTAAATTATCTCTGCTTCCCATTTCTACTATGGCTAATTAAGTCATAGACCAGAGAAGATAAAGGTATTCAAAAGAAGCATATAAAGCCTTTCATGTTTCTTTGAAATAAATAAATACAGGATTTAAAAGAAGAAATTAAAACTGAAAGCTCTTGAGAATCATTTTTGTTACTTTCACCTCACCTCTTAAGAGTAGAAACAGCAGCTGCTACTGCTGTAGAGACAAACATGTATTAAGCAACAGAGGTAAGAGCACTTTTAGACTACTGCCATAGCGCTGCTGACCCAAAACTGGACGTTATCAAACTGCTTGGCAGTTATCTCTGCATAACACAGGAGCCAATATTCCTTAACTTCACAGAAACAAAGTCAATGGCATGATTCACACTGATATATACATACTCACACACAGAGGACAAGGCAGTCGAGGTGGCCAGTTGTATTAGCAGCACCTGCTATCAATGTGATGAGATGAGGGTTAGTCTGGGGGCTGTTTTTAAGCTTAAGCAGGAGATATAACTTAAAGGAATACAGAGGAATTTAGCAGCTGAAGATACAGCTCTGCAAATTCTTAAGGACTGAATTGGTGGCACAACAGTAGTCCAAGTGCTGTTAAAAAGTGGCATTGCAGCTTTGAGCTCATAAAATTATGTTGCCTCTAAGATTAATGTACTTTTACCACAGGAATGATCTTAACTTTTGACAAGTAATATAAAGAGCAGCTGCTTGACATATCATTAAAGAAGCCAGTCTTCTCAATTTTCATTTTGCAGATAATCTTACTCCTTAAATAAGATCTGATGAACTGAGAAGATTACAGAGCATCTACATCCTCGCTCGTTTACACTAGATGCCAAGAAACCGTAAGAATATATTGTTCTCCTTCCAAAGCTATCTTTCAGACCTGGCACGGAAGAATAAAACATAGAGAGAGCTGGAAAATAACTGGGCAGTGAGAAACACCTGAAATGTTTCTGTGCAGCAGGGGAGATGCAGATGTTTTGAGAAGTAACAGTTATCTGAAACAGCGTAACAAATTTTGAGTGATGCATAAATTTGCCTGGCAAGATGCGTCTCCGAAACTGTGCTGCTCTCATTCCAGAATCTCCGAAATATCCTATTTGAAATGAAGAGAAATTCATCTTCTGGAAGTGCAATAGATTTTTAAAAAGCATGTATATGCACGCATCTTCACAAGTCCTGGACTAGTCTCTTCCACTTTCTCCCCAGAGGCAAAATTTTGTGGTACACCTCCCCAACATTACTAACCCATTCCCCATTATCCTGCAAGCGTAAATGAAGAGCTTACCCATGAAAGAAACAGCTAAAAATGAGTATTAACTTGCACTGCTGCCCATTCATTTCCCAAAATATAAACTGCAGTTTTATTCCAGATTTTAACCACCTTCTTACAAGAAAGCTGTTTTTCTTTGGATGATGGACAAGGACACTGTAATCCTTGAAAGATTACTTTAAACTATCAGGAAGAGAATGGGATCTCCCTGCCTTTTGATGCCTGGAAGGTGAGAAGTAAAGAAGGACAAGAACAGTAAAAAACAACAGCTTAATGGCAGATGCAAAGTTAATGTTGCCAAGAGCTAACAATAATTATAAAAATACTCAAGAATGCCAAGGGGGCCTAGGAAAAGAGGTGGGAAAGCAATGTGAGGAATACAGAAAACATCCAGTGAGAAACACTGCTTGTGCACCGAACAGTAAATCACAGCTGCATGACAATCCTCTACCTGTATCATTGCTATATTTTGCTAGAAGATAGAAACACGAATATGCTCCAATAGCCTACTAAGCTCAAAATTTGAGGGGTAGGAGAAAATAAGCATTAAATTATTATAGCCTATATACCAAGGGAGCAGCACAATAATGGTATGTGGGTTTAAATAATCTGATAGAGGTCAAAACCAGCATTCACAGAAGAAAACACTTTCCTCCAGTCACTAAATCAATACCTGTCATTTCATGATCAAGTGTATACTTCATATGAATGACCTTCAATCCAATTTCTTCTGAAGTCCACAATTCTTGTAAATACAGTTCGTCAATCCAACACCACGGTACAGATCTTAGACCACATTTTTCTTTGTATTCACAGTACGTTAATTTCTCTTGATCTTACGTACTGTATCTCCTCAGTGCCATTCAAAAAACAACACTTAAATTGACACTTGACTTTGCTCCTTGATAGTAATCTGAATATTTTTCCCTTCTCAAACTGAGGTAACAACCTAGAATTCACTACTGAAGACCCTATACTTTCTCAAAATACTGTCTGTTAATGTCCCTACAACCCAGGAGTAGGAACTCAACAATGAAAATGGCAATTCGTATTTTCCTTTATGGAAAACAGTCACTGAATCATCTCAAAGCTAGCAAATGGCCTGTTGATAAGACTATGTGGTAATAAGCCAAAAAAGCTGCTTCAGAAACAAAGCACAACACCTGGGTTCACATTGATTAACATGACATTCACACAAGTGTCTTATAAGCAGGTTAAACAAGCAGGCTTTTTTTAGTAGTTAAGACTTCCCTGGAGTAACCCAGTGGTCTGCAGGGCTCAAACAACAGGAATAGTATCTATTTTTGCTCAAATTAAAAAAAACAAAAAACAAAAAACTGTACATGAGAGGGGCAATTTTAGGTGGTGGGGTAGGGGAAGGTACACACGTTCATAGTTAATGGAGGGACCACAGGAGAGTTAACTGATGACAGGATAACCACTTTGTTTAAGAGCAGATCCCAAACAAGCAAAACATATTTAGCTCCAACAGCTGCAAGTTACTGGTTATCCATATGACAGAAAAATAGCATGCATATCACTACTAAAGCTGTAGCCACAGTAATTATACTTAAAGAGGAAACCCGAAAAGGACACATGTAAGTGGGTTAATCAAGAGCATCACTCCAGAACTATCAGTATCAGTAAACTTCGTTTTCTGTGGCCCATCTACTGAGCAACACAAGGTAGAACAGTCACAGCTGGAGTTCTGAACATTTCTGAACTCTTCCTTCTTTTGTTGCACCTGTCTTCTACTTTAGAACCTGATTTTGAGTGCATGTACCACAGTGATGGGGGGGGGAAGCTAAGAATTCAGATCATCAAAAAAAAAAGTGAAAGATGAGAACTTCAAGAGCACATTAGAGAGTCCCTAAACCTATGTTTTGTGCAACATTTAACCGCACAAGCAATTAATGCCATAGACAAAAGAAGTTCTTGTTAAACATTAAGCATCCACACCCCTTCAGTTAGGGAGAAAGAGCTCATAAGTATCACAAGGCATCCAACAGCAAAGATGCCTTAAGAAAAAACACCACAGTATTCAGGTAGTCTTTATAACTCATAACAGATGAGCAGAGAGGCACTTACACCCTCTCCTTTTAATCTAGCACAGATAACCTTTAAATTATTAAGTCAACAGGATATGTTTTAAACTGTTCTCAAAGGAAATGCCATCAGCATAAGCCACCTTTCTTTAAATTTCACTGTATTACTAATTTGAGTATGAAGAGCTTATATTTTATCACCCATAATGATCACATTCTCACATCTTGGACAGTGAAGAGAGATCAGTCAGCTTCACTATGACCCATGCACTATGGCTGGATTTAAGCGTTTAAAGTAAGTTAATATAAAGAGCAGCTGCTTGACACATCATTAAAGAAGCAAGTCTGCTCAATTTTTATTTTACAGATAACCTTGTTTTTTTTTCTTTAAATAATCTGATAAATTGAGGAGACTGCAGGGCATCTACATCCTCACTCATTTACATTGGAAGGAGACATAATGTATAAAACAGATTTAAAAAATGAGAGTTGAAGGCTTAACTTCACACAACTTTGCCTTTAACATTTAGAGGCTTTGTGCTGCACAAAGCTTTAGGCAGCCCAAAAAGCTATCAGCAGCGTGACATTTACCCTTCTTACTCTTCATTACCTTCAATTTCTTCACACTGGCAAACACAGTTATGGAAACTCAGACACCGGCGTCTCCAACTGTCTGGATATAGCGTTATAACAGTGATTTTAAGGGACAGAAAAGGGGACCGAGCCATCTACACTAGTTCTGTGTCCTGCACATCACAAGCTGACAGCCTCAGGGTCACAGCATGAAGTCTGTCACATCAAAGTTCTTGCTACACTATTCAGCAACAAGCAGCTGGTTTTAAGTAAGCACATAACATCTATAGAAAAGATGCGGCGGTTTTTCAGTCATATATACTGCCTCCACAAATGCCATAACTTAACCGCCTTCTTCCCACGACTGACCCTGGGAATTGGCTAGGGTGAGAAAACAAGCCAGTATTTTATCCTCCCAGCCCTCTTTAGCCGGGAGGTTAAATTCACAGTGGTAAAGAAAACACGAAACCACAGCTACATATGGCAGCTGGAGGACACAAAGCTAGAGCCCAGAAGTTGACACTCGTTAGGACGACAGAAGCACGTCAGAGAAAGGAGCGACAGGGATACGGGAAGGACTTTTTTCAAGGGATCTCCCTTCCACCTGGTTCCGCTCCCAAGGGGAACCCGCTCTGTCTCCACCGGCAAGCCAGGCTCTTACCTGTGCCGGTGCTCGTCGTGCTCTTGCCCGTGAATGAGGAAGCCGCCGAGGTTCTTGCCCCCTTTGCTGGTGTCCACGTGAGGAATGAGCACATCCTCCAAGCCCAGGTCAAAGCGCTTGTGCTTCGAGGAGTCGGGGAGGAAGAAGAAAGCCCCGAAGCACAGGGTGATGAAGGCACTAAGAATCAGGAGCAGGATAAATTTTTCGGAGAGTCTCAAGGTAGCCCTGTGGTGCGGGAAGGCGGAGGCGCCCAGGTTCAGAGGGGGCAGCCTCCGCCCGGAGAGCGGCAGCAAGGCGGGAGTGGTCATCCTTCCGCTAGCGACCACCCCGCGGGGTACGGCTCATCCCTTAGCCTCTGCGGAGCGCCCCGGCGGCGCGGGCCCGGCTCGGCTCGGCCGCCTCCCGGCCCGGCGCGGGAGCTGCGGGCGGCTTCACCATCCTCTCCGAGGGCGCCGGGCCGCGCACTCCCTCGCCTGCCTAACCAGCGAGCGGGGGAACGAAGGGGAGGAGACGGGGACCGGAGGAAAGAGAGGCCGGGCCGCCCCAACCGCTCCCCCCGCCTCCCGAGGAGCTCGGGCTGGGGCGCGGCCGCCCCACTACCTGCGTGTCCCTCCTCCCCTCCCTCCCTCCCTCGCCCCGGGCCCGGTAGGGCCCGAGCGGGCGGCTTCGGTCAGCGGCGCTCCTCGAGCTCCGCAGCCGTTCGACTGCGGGACGGCAGTGGCGAACAGCAGCAGGCTGCCGGAGGCCCGGCCTGGCGCGCGGCGTCCCCACGCCCGCGTCCCCTGAGCCGGGCCGGGCGGAGGCTCATCCCCACCGCGCCGCCCCGCTGCGAACGCCGCCAGTAACGGCCACCGCAATTCCACTCCGGACCCTCTGCCCGCACTTACGGCGCAGGCGCGCCGGTGGCGGCTGCGCAGGCGCCGTGCAGAAAGCGAGGTCTCCGGGAAGCCGGTGCCAAGGGAGCCATGCCTCTTCGGTGGGAGGAGGGACCAGGGGCGGGTCTGGCAGGCTGTGCGGGCGGGGCTGGGGCTCGGGCAGGGACGGGGTGCTGGAGGAAGGGAACCGCCGGGTCTGGCCTTCCTTTTCGTCCCGTCCCTATCCTTCCGTTCCCCTACGGTTCGCTGTTGCCCCCTGCGGGAAGCGGTGTCTCGCCGCACCGCTGCGGCCTGGCCGGTGTCGCTTTTGGCCGCGCTCTCAGCCGGGTCTTCGACCCCTGTGAGGGAACCCAAGTCTGGGAGCAAAACTCGAGGTGTTCCTTGGAAAACATCGCGCCCACCTCGCGTAGCGCGGGTCCGCGTAATCGTCCCGGGGACTTCGCAAGATAGGGCCCAATGAGGGAGTGATGTTTGTCTCTGACAGGAGAGACACGTCGCAAGGGAGCAGCACGGAGCTCTGGTGTGAGCATGTACCCTGATACCCCACGGAGGCATCAGGCTGTGCCTTCCCCGGTGTGGTTGTTTTGGTATACCTGAGGGGAGTCAGAGCACACTGCCAGGGGCAATGCCCTGGGACAGCTGAGGTACTACAGCAGAGTCAGCTTTAGTGACCTCAACCGTGGGAGCTCCCCAGCACCTCAAGCCGCTTTGAACCTGTGGGATGATGATGTTAACGCGGAAGTGCCATAAGAAGGGGTGTAGATGGAGTTGCAGGCAGAAAATACCTCCCATACAAAGACAGCTTAAGAATGTTGGGGCTGTTCAACCTGGAGAAAACCTGCGTGGAGACATCAGAGCAGCCTCCCAATATCTGAAGGGGGCCTGCAAGGGTGCCGAAGAGGGAATCTTCATCAGGGACTGTAGTGATAGGACAAGGGGTGATGGGTTCAAACTGAAACAGGGGAACTTCAGGTTAGATATAAGGAAGAAATTCTTCCCTGTGAGGGTGGTGAGGTGCTGGCAGAGTTTGCCCAGAGAAGCTGTGGCTGCTCCACCCTTGGCAGTGTTCAAGGCCAGGTTGGACAGAGCATTGGGCAACATGGTTTATTGTGAGGTGTCCCTGCCCATGACAGGGAGGTTGGAACTGGATGATCTTAAGGTCCCTTACAACCCAAACCATTCTATAATTCTATGAAAACGTATCTGAATTACCCCTTACAAATATTAAATGTGATCTTTTTACCCTGCTCAGTCATGGTTGATGCCTGCACACATGCACAAGGCAGAGTTCCTCAGTCTGTAAGTGTTTCATGCAAAAGCGAAAGGAAAGGTTTAGTAAAGGCCTGGTCAAGGTAGCTGCAGGAACCAGGTTCAGAGGAGTTAAAAGAACAAAAGCAGATCATAAGTTTGGGAGACAAGTTACACCTGCAACTCTTCTCAGAGTAGGGTGTTTTTCACCTGTTAAAGATACTACTGGAGCCTTGAGTACTCCTAGATTATGGAGAGCAGAGTGTTTAGCAAACCTGGCAAACAAGACTGAATCCCAGCCAAGGAAACATAAAGGCAGGGGAAAGGACAGGTCAGTTCAGCCTGCTGAGCATGGAGAAGACTTCCAAGGGGCAAGACAGTGTTCCCAGACTGTGGCAGGAGTAATAGGATGAGAACTGAATTCAAGCAGCAGGCAGCAGCTCCCTGTGATGAATGTCCCAGCCACATTCCAGAAGGGTGAGGAATCCAGTCTACAGGTGTGAATACATGAAGAAAGTGGAAGAGAAGGCATCGAGGCATGTGTCTTGCAGGCAGACAGCTGCCACAGAGAAAAAAGTGGCTGCCATTAATGCTGCCAATGCCCATGAGTGGGGTGCCCTTGATCGCAGTCCCAGCAGCTGCTGGTATCTGACCAGAGCAGGTTTGGTAACGGTAATACCAGGCCTTTAGGTCTGTTATCAGTCTTACACATTCCTTTAAGTGTTTTGAATCTGAGGGGAATTATGCTGGCCTGTGAAAAAAACATCTCAAGTCCAGCTGGACATGCTGAATTAATGAAGGTTAGTGCTCCGCTTCTGGTCTGAGTATGGTGTACTATGGAAATTAAGCCCTCAAGAGAGGCTAATTTGGGAGGATTCCAAGGAAGGAAAGCAGCTGAGCTAGCAAAGCACTCTGATGGTCAATGTAGTGGCACAGGTCTGGGTGGGGCAAAAAATTCCAGATTAATAAACCGTTAGAGTCAGTCAGGTTATCTGAAGTAAACTGATCAAGGTGAAGGAAACTGTATTCTATAAGAGATAAACTTTCTCTTTGATCACATGCTACATACGGTACTCATATCCAAGCTATGAATCACACCTTGCTGGATCTTTTTGCTGAACATACCAGAGAAAATAGCCTTTCCCATCTGTCCAGCCAGCTGAACTCTTTCATCAGCTTAGGTTTTTGCTTCCTCTTCCCTGTTTTATTACAAATAGGGCCATGATAATGCTATGCAGCAGGTAGCTGGACCCTGCCCTGCTCACTGGTCTTGCACTAGTAAAAATCAGAATAAAGTGAGAAACTCTGCCATAAGGTAATAGAAACCAAAAAGCCAGTGTGAAGCAAAGATACCAAAGAGAGGATGTATATGAAACTGTATTATCAATGATGCTACAGTGCACTCAAACCAGTACAGCAACTAAACCTAACATTTCATGTTGTTACTCAGGACCAACAGGCTTCAACTGGTCTGTTGGCCATTTCAGCTGTCTTATAGTTTTGATCTGGTAAAGTAAAATATCTTCAAATATGTTCAAGTCTTCACTTGTTAAATTGCTTTCACACAATGAAAAAAAAAAAGAAAAAAAGATCAGTCCATGAAGACTTTTGTTCTTCAGTCTTTTTGCCCTTTGCTTCACTCTTCTCTGCCAGCTGCTAGTTTTTCTTTTGCTTTAAAAGACTGAGCAGAAGCTTCCAATTTCTTTATAAAAATGTATCTTTGTGTTTAGCTCATTGCAAGGAAGTGACATTTCTGTAGGTTTTGTAGTTTATGATGACCTTTCCAAATTCTAAAGCATCCGTATCTAAACCATGATGAAGTTTTGTATTTCTTCAGTTTTGTGCTTGTTTTGACTTCCCTACTCTTTACCAAAGTCCAAGACTAATTTTTCATCCTTTGGTTCTGTCATACTGGGTAATATGCATATCCCTGTAAGTCTGCCAGTGATTTTCCACACTGCAGTGTTGTTGCTCTGTAGCTGAACCACATTAAATATAGAACTATATTGAATTAGTTGTTTCTGTGGGCCTGTGCTACACTATATAGATTCTGCATCTATTAGTGCTTTCTCAGAGATGCCCCGAACATTCTCAGAAGTGTCCTGTGATGAAACCTAAGGGTTTTCACAAGAATCAGGAACTTTCTGTATTTCCTGCCTTGTCTTTGATTAACTACTAATGTAAATGGGAGCTCGAGGTGCAGAAGTGCTTGATCATCAGCACTAAAGTCACTGTATTTCTACAAACCAACATTTTGAAAGTTATTAGGGTAGTTCACATCTTTCAAAGGTAGACAAAGTAAGTCCTGTTGAAGTACAGTTCCATATCCATCTATTGTTTCCCTCTTCTTGAAATGACTGCAGTGCTCCCTTCTAGCATCACAATCTGGGCACCAGGTCAATTGCAATCATTATTTGTAAAGCCTTTTCTTCAATTTTCTCCTAAACACTTTCCAGTCTTTCCTCTGGCTCCCAGGTTCCATGGAAAGTCTGATGCAACTCAAAACACCATTAACATCTCTTGAAGCTAATGGTGACTGCAGTGCCATGAGAATACTCTTTGTGAAATCTAGTTTCTCATTGCTCCTGTGATTGTCTCCATGTTTCTTATCCTATCTCTCCAATCATTACTTCTTTGGAAAACACTCCACCCCAGCCAAGCTTTGTCACAAGACTTCAGTCTTTGGCCCATTTCCCTGCTCTGTATACCTCTTCCCTGTTTTGCTGAATGTAGGTAAACATATATTTTAATATCATTTCTATGTGGACAACTCAAAAGTCAACTTCTCTAGATCCCATTTTGTTCCAAATAATCCTTAAATTTAGATCTTTATGAGGAAAACTAGCCTTGCTCATCCTCAGTGCAGCTATAGCAAGATGATCCTATGCATGGTCTCACACTCTTTACTCTCCTTACATCTGCACATCCAGTTCTGACATCACACCTTGTTGAGTTTCTTCTGTATATCATATCAAAGATATGTACTTTCCTAGCCATTACTTCAGCCAAACTATTCCACATAGGCATTGTCCTGCTTCCTTGTCTGTGGGTTCTCACAAAGGCAGTCTTGCACCTTTCAAGTCTATTCAAAGTGATTCTGGACAGATAACCTTTTGGGTGCAATTGCCCTTGCTGTGTCACTTCAAACTTTGCATCATCCCAACCTTTCCTGATGTGCCTTCCCCCTGCCCTAGCATTTCTGATTCATCACTAAGACACCACCTCCTCCTACATCCAGTTGGCCTATAATACCAGCCTCCAGCACCTATTTATTAATATTTGAAGTACTTCCATGCTTTCTTGTGTGCTTCCCTAAGGCCTGAAAGGACTTGCACATCAAAAAGGAATTTGGGAACCATGAAAGAGTATTAGACTATACCAGTAAATTTGCACATATGAAAACTGAACTTACTCATGGCAGCTTCTGTACAGAGACACAAAACAGGCATAAATATCAGATTGTAAAAGAAAATGTGAGATCTATGAGTGTGTAGTAGGATCAGCAGCAGCACTGTCATTCTTTAGCTGAGAAAGTGAAAACAAGTTTTCTGAAGATGCTCAGAAATAAAGGCTAAGAGCTTCATGACTTTACGACCTAGAGATCAAATAGTTGCCTATAGCGTATGCTGGGAGGACCATACTGAAATCACTGGAATCTGTTAAATGTATGGAAGAGATTGTGTAACAAGTTAAATATATCATCTGCATGGTGGTCTGGGTTTGCATATGATGAGACTTGATGACTGAGGTTGTTCCTGGAAATAAAAACCAATTCAGATGGACACAGATCTCATACATTTGATATTTTGCATCCAAGGACAATCTGCTTTAAAAGAAAAACAGGATTTATGCCCCATTTGTGCAATACTAAAAACAGAATTGCTGAGACATCTTTATGATAATGGAGATGAGAAATTTCTAAGTAAATAAATTATAGCTTCCCATTGCCAAACATTTATTACAGAAATGAGTCGAGATAAAGATGTTCAACATTATAAAAAACAAGTCAGAGTCCTCTTAGAAACGTCATTTAAAAACGTGTCACCCATTGCCACAGGATGGACAGCACGTAACAGTGGCACATCGATCAATGTTTGAAAGGCTCATGTTTTCCTTAAACTTCCAGTCTGGTAACCACTACAGGAAATCAAGCAAATCACCTCCATATTTCATAGTGAAGACTTCTTCCATTCTGGAGAGGGCAAATTAAACTTTGGCTAGAAGAGACATTTGCTTCCTTACAGCTATGTTTTGGAATATCTGCATGTCCGTGTTCCTCTACACAGATCTTCATGCCTGTCTCAGTGAGCCTCCCTGCAGACATATGGGTCCAACTTCACTGATTACTTTGCAGAACTGAGGGTTAGAAATTACAAAGCCACATGCTTTATAATTGCAAACTCACTAACTTTTCCCAGTCGTGTTCAGTGATCTTCTCCTTCGCAGCAGGGTCTGTCTGTCACCATTTCACTAACTCCATGTTTTGTCGAGATCCAGTTTTATTCTTTGCTTTCAAGTGATTTTATTCTGTATCTGTATATTGAAAGATATTAAAAAATAGGGGTTTTATTATAAGAAAATCAGTCACAAATACGTAGAAAACTGAACAGCGCTTGCATATATTGCCATTTGGCATTTTATCATTGCATTGTTGATAGTTCTGTATTATCTTCATTCCACGCTAGAAGAGCATTTGAAAGATGTTTCTCTTTAGAAAGAGAAAAAAAACAAAAAACGCAAGAAAGAAAGGTGGACATTCAAGTCTAAACAGCCTTAGAACTACAACAAGCTGATAAGCCAGTCCTTTGGAAGCATAATCTTCAGGTAAAATATTTTCATTCAACTCACACTGCTGAATTAGACTTGGTCCATGCACAGTCAGTGAAGAATTCTGCTGTTAAAGGAGAATATACCACTTGATGTGGTATATTCACAGATGTGGTATATGACAGAGCCAGCTCTCATATTAGCAGCTCCTTTCATTAGCCCAGCCATATGTCTGGAGGGAAGAAAAGCTCCGCACAAACAGAAGCTCTCCCATGCTCTACCTATATTCCCATTATACCCAGGATCTTGTAGGCTAGCTCAAGCTTGAGGATGGAGTTAAAAGCATCAAGGCAAATTGACCAGACACAGTAGCTGCCATTTAGCATAATACGCCATGGACTGTATGACATTCATGTACCAATGCTCCCTTGTTCCAAATGAATCAAAAAAGCCAGATCACAGGCACATTAGCTACCGTGGGCAAATTCCTGACCTTGTTGCATGGATGCTATGCTCAGCCAATAAATTCCTGGCATTCTGTTGTCTAGCCTGTGTTTACCTAGTTAACTGCAGACTGACATGTGCAGTAGGGAAAGCTGCATTGCTGTGTCCTAAGCATTGTGTTAATACTTGTCGCCTTGTGAAGCCACCAGGGTGCCTATCAGGACTGGCAACAGTAAGACAAGAATTTCCGTTCCACATCTGTGCAGGTTGGAAGCCAAGCCAGCAGAACTGCTTTCCATGGAAGATAATATTCATCACCCAAATACAAGACCTTCTCTTGATTTATCAGTCTTCCCATTACGCTTTTCAGTGATCTTCTCCCTCACTTGTCTAATACTTTCTCCCTCTCCCCCATCATTCCCTCCAAGACGTCTAAAGCCACCCAGCCCTCAGCTCACCACTGTTCTTCCTTCCCACAGTCTCTGAGCTGAGTTTGTGCTTGGGCCTGTAATTACACATACCCAAACATCAGGCTAGCACTGCAAGGCTTCCCTGCAGATGCTGCAATGGAAATTTATCCAGTAAAGGCCCTACGTGGTGTCTCCGAAGTGCCTTTAGTTAGTAGCTAGGACATGCCTTACACACCTTCTAATACCCTCCCCTGTCCCACTGCATGAGGCTTTCTAGACACAAATCCCAGCAGATCCCTACCTGTATTCCAGCTCTGCCATGAGAGGCTGAGTATTTTTCCGCGCTGGTCAGGGTTTTTTCAGATGTACTTAGGCATGTGTGAGTAGTAAGGCCGAGCTTTTTAGATGATGCTGCATTTATTAAATTTAAATTATGAATCAAAGTCATGCATACACAATGAACCCAGCATTTGCTGGAACTGCTGGTCAGGCTTAACTGACTGAATAGCAGGCAGGTAATTGAGTCCAGTGCATCCTCATGGCATTGGCTCTACTTGATGGGTGTGCAGCAACTGTGTGAGGTGCGTGTTTGAAACCATTGTGACTTCTAGGCATACAGCTGTCCAGCTGGAGCAGCTATGCAGGAAACTTGCAGCCACCTGGATCTACTAGATACACTTAAAATCCTCCAGTTCCACCAAGGCTGAAATTCTGGATTACCAATACAGAACTTCTCTGGGGAAATCGCAGCATGTTACAACATGTGAGGGAGAAAGGTTCTTCATCTGCTGCCTTTACTGATCGAGGTGACCTGTGTTTTCACTGCTTATGGATATGCCAACAGAGATTAGACTGGGAACTTCTGCTCTACTGTATATATGATTATATATCTGTTTTCACCATCATTATAGAGTCTCTTCCCTTCCAGAAAAACACGCTCATGTGCACACCCTCTGACAGCTAAGAACACCAAGCCCTCTCCCCTCAGGAAGAATGAAGCCAGCTTCATCCCTTCTCTCTCAAGCATGAATAAAAATCTGCTAACCTTACCTGAACACCTTCAGAGTTTTACAGCTAGTCCTTTCATGCCTCAGAAAGCCTATCCAGCCTCCCTTTAAATTGGAAATTCCCTTCTGCAATGGAAGTTTCATTTTCCATCTGATAGTAAAATAACCGCTGGCAGGTTAATGGAGTCCTTAAAGTGAAAATCACAAGGCCTAGTAAATATAGAAAAAAAGAATAAAGCAGTGGAAAATTATGCTGGATCCTCCACTTGGGTCACAACAGCCCTATGTGATGCTACAGGCTTGGGGAAGAGTGGCTGGAAAGCTGCTTGGTGGAAAAGGACCTGGGGTGTTGGTTGGCAGCTGGCTTAATATGAGCCAACAGTGTGCCCAGGTGGCCAAAGCAGCCAACAGCATCCTGCCTGTAACAGCACGAGTGTGGCAGCAGGGCCAGGGAAGTGCTTGTCCCCTGCACTGGGCACTGGTGAGGCCGCAGCTCGAATCCCGTGTTCAGTTCTGGGCCCTTCACTACGAGACATTGAGGTGCTGGAGCAGGTCCAGAGAAGGGCAATGGAGCTCGTGAAGGGTCTGGAATCCAAGTGTGATGAGGAATGGCTGAGGGACCTAGATGGGTTTAGTCTGGAGAAGAGAAGGCTCGGAGGGACCTTATCGCTTTCTACAGTTACCTAAAAGGAGGTTGCAGTGAGGTGGGTTTGGTCCCTTCTCCCAAGAAGCAAGAGACAGGATGAGAGGAATCGGTCTCAAGCTGTGCCAGAGGAGATTTAGACTGGAGATTAGGAGAAATTTCTTCACCAAAAGAGTAGTCAGGCATTGGAAAAGGCTGCCCAGGGCAGTGGTGGAGTCACTATCCCTGGAGGTATTTAAAAGACATGTAGATGTTTGGGGTTTTTTTCCAACCTAAATAATTCAATGTTTCTAAGATGTTGGATGAAAATTACTAATGTCAGTAAATAAAAAAACATCATAAAACCAGAATTGCAAAGTCTCTGAGTGGCACTGTCAGAATAACCTGGCAAATTTAAAATTAGGAGAGATGCTGACAAAATCTTGCAAAAGTTCAGATTCAACCAGCACTTTCTGTTGTACCTGAAAATCATTAGGACTAGTAAAAAGGACGACAGCTGAAGTAATCCCTCTGTTCTGGGGAGTACTGGTTGCATTTTTTGTAGGCAGATAAAGGGGAACATTGTTCTGAAATGCTAACGCAAAAGTAGGAAGAACATTATGTCCATATGAAGAAATGCTACCTATTTTCTTAGTAGGAGTTAGAAAAAAAAAGGGATTAGTTTCCCCCCCACGCTGAAGAGTTCTGCTGTTTGTTGTGGGGTTGTTTTGTTGGTTGGTAGAGTTGGTTTGTGGGGGTTTTTTGGTGGTTAGGTTTGGGTTTTTTTCTAATTCAGGACTATTCATTAATGATAAGAAAAGCTGTGATTCATTAAAGGAATACCTGAAAGACCACTGAAGTAAAATCCCAAACGCCTTTAAAAGGCACAGATTACATGATACTAAGCAACTCAGTTTAAACAAGTTCAGTAAGGATTAGAGAAAATAAAATAGAAAAGGAAATAAACATGCCAAACAATGTCAGCAAAACAGCAGCTGGCAGAAAAGCTGGCATAGAAAATGTTTGAATGCAAAGGAAAAGCCCAGCAGTTGTAGTAATGAACCCAACTAGTTCATGAAGACATACTGTAGTGATAGTAAAAGGGCAATGGGTTCAAACTTCAACAGGGGAAGTTTAGGTTAGCTATGAGGAAGAAGTTCTTTACTGTGAGGGTGGGGAGGCACTGGAATGGGTTGCCCAGAGAAGCTGTGGCTGCCCCATCCCTGGCATTATTCAAGGCCAGGTTGGACAGTCTTGGGTGACATGGTCTAGTGTGAGGCATCCCTGCCCATGGCAGGCAGTTGGAACTGGATGATCTTAAGATCCTTTCCAATCCAAACCAGTCTATGATTCTATGATTAAAGTCTTCTAGCATCTGTTTTATATATATAGCTATTATATATTTAATATATATAATATATATTATTTATATGTATATACTATTTTATATATATAGTTATTCATTTATATAGATAGCTATTCATTTTTGTTCAAATGTTACTTCATATACAGTTGGTGACAGCACATAAATCTTAGATGTTCTCTGTCAGCAACTGCAACTTTATATACCTCACAGACATTGTTTAACAATTAAAATGTATTAGGAAACTAATTTGTTGCACTTTAAAAATAATTTTAAGGTACACAGGTACATAATAGTCTTGGCATGGATCCTAGGAAGCAAAGGAATGAAAAGTTAGGGCAAGCAACCTATTTTCACCTTCCACACCTCTCCCAAAGGCATATGCATTGTGAAAGTTACCCTCCAAATCCACAGCTCAGCCTCTCATCTTCACTTGCCTGTTGATCCTCATTACCTGTTTCACCAGCCCACTCTGCCTCCAGGACACAGCATCAAATAGCAACACAGCCAGTCACACACATAATTCTTTACTCCCACTTCCCTTTCTGCCATCTCCTTCTTAGAAATGTGCTGGCACCTCTGCACTCTGTACTCCCTGACACGAGGCATGGTTAATGATAGCTCTTAAAAAACTACAAATGCCTTTTATGTCAGTATGGCCAACAACTAGCATTTCATATGCTAGCAGCTTCATCAGTCTTCAGGCAACAACCAGTGGTACATTGCCCACAGGTCAGAATAAATGTTCCACTGTGGGACTTCTTTATCATCACTAAAAGAGAAATGCACCTAAGAAGAAAGCACCCAAGATTCATTCTGAAAAATCCTTCCAAAATACCCCTTAGTCTGCTTTTGCTCAGTGCTTCAGGACACAAGTTGCAGGAAGCAGAGAAGTATGTGCCTACATTGACCTTTTTTGGGGCAGAAAGAAAAAAAAAAAAGAAAAAAGGTTGAAAAGTTGAGATTAAACAAAAGATATATCAGGAACAATATAGTTTCATCAAATCAATAATGCTCGTTTTGGTTAGGCTGCGTAAGGGTTTGAATTCTAATCCCTGGTTTGTAATTACTCATAATTGTCTTCTGACAAAAATTTCCCATGCCTGGTTTATCCAGTTGCTGAATTTTCTTCTGTTAAGTTTAAGCAAAACCAGCATTGTCCTCTTTCATCAGGAAATCAGGGGGAATTCCTGCTTTGTTACACTCTTATCTCCAAAGTGTCTCAAACTTGAACGAGTTGAAAATAAAGTTGTGACTTAATTAAGGGATGAGACTTTGAAAATGTCTTGCTAAACGTATGCAGTCAGGGCATTTGTGCTGCAGCCAGGGAGCGTTAAAGATGGCTTTCCCAGCCAAGAAAAAACACCTCATGTTTAGATCAGATCCTCTGTCCTGATTTACACAGGTTTCTCTAAGCTTGTCCGTGAGCATGGACTATCAGCCTAAGTCTTCCACTCTTTTGCCAAGAAAGGGGACGTTTTCTTTCACAAACATCTAGGGGAAGCTGCGGACCATTTTATGTATGGTTTTGAGCTAGAGCTCACACAGTGGGAGACCTCGGGCTCTTCACAGTTACTCACATCACACTTGGAGCTGCACCACAACATGGTTCTGTTGAGCCCAAACCCACCTACTGGCATGTGCTTAGTCACAGCGTGGCTGCCAAAAAGCAGATTGAAAGGAACCCACACCATACACCACCTGAGGAGCCCACTGCCCGCTGATACTCACTTCCAAGTAATAAAACACAATTGCCCAGCCACAGGTTCTGCATTGCAAATAGATACTGGGAGCTGTCATTTAGCCAGTTAATCCAGTTAATGTGGGCTCTCTTCTCATTGCTCTGTGCAAATTTTTTGATCAGTGTAATGGAGGTACTAAATCAACTGCCCTATAAACAGCCATATATACTGTATCCACATTGTTGTCTTTCTCAGTGTAATTTGCTGTCTTCCCAGCACAACTTTCATCTGACTAATTTCCCTTAAAATATGCTGACTGACATTAATTATAATCCTCCCCTTCAGGCCTTTCTCAGCTAATCCCTTAACCACTTTTCCTTATTTTACCGTGACTGAATCAGGCTAACTAACTTATAATTAGTGGCATAATTCTCATTCTCTTTGGATATGGACACAGTTTTATCACTGAGACTTGATTTTCTGGTGTTCTTCCATCATTCCAAGATCTGTTACAAATTATCAGAGATGCAGAAGTCCAGTTGGCCAATTCTTTTGTGATTTAGGAACAAACAGTTTGGTCTGCAGATTTAACAATGTTAGCAGCCACTGCTTAACTTCAGTAATTTCTGGGTCAGAAACTAGTTCATCGGTCTGATCCGACATGTATATATCGCACTGCTTTCTTCCAAATATAGTAAAGAAAATAGTGTTGTGTCTTTTCTACACCGTTAGAAGCAATTTTATCTGCTTCATCTAGCTATGGGCAATTATTTCTGGTGGTTTATGTTCAGGTTTTTTTTTTTTAATACTACTTTTCTTAAATGACTTAATATTGTCCTTTCACCTTCCAGCCAGAGACCTTCTTCTTTGGAAGTCTTATCTTCCCATATCAATTTTCCAGGACTTGTAGCTCCTCGTTCATTGTTCCTACAACCTATTTCCATTTTTTCTATTGTTATAAATTATTTATTTCTAATCATGGCTTTCACATAGCAACTGAAAATGGTACAAGCAATATTCTTTTCTTTGACAGGGAGTTTTGGATAGTTAATAAACCCTCCTCAAAAGCCACCATCTTCCATTTACATTGTTCTGCCCAGATATATTTCCTGAACTGATTCTGCCCATGACTTTCTTGAGAATTAAAGCTTTTGAGGCTGTCTGTGTTTGGGACTTTCCTGTGCTTGGCCATGCTACATATAATCGGGCCATGAACAATGCTTTCTTGGCAGCCACCAGCTTCTAATCCAGCAACTTTCATCTTTATTCCTTGTAGAGAAATCCAAAACATTTCCCTTATGCTGGTAAGGCTTTTAAGTTATGTAAGTGACATTTTACAGACTTTTTGGAACAAAGTGGTTAGGTCACCATCCCTTTGAATGCAAAAGACAACATTAGATCTCATTTTAAAAGATGGTCTTTGATCTACTTCTGAGAAAACATTATCCAGCCTCCTCACAGGGAGGGTCAGCCTAGGTGAACAGGGAGGTCCCTTCTGGCCACAAAGAACCAGAAATTCTGTTTCTCTCTGAATTCTGAAGAATTGCCTGAACAAAACCAAGAAACTCTCTTGAGGCTTGATTGATAACTGCAAATCTTCCAGTTTTTAATTTCCCCGTAACAGTGCGGGTTGAATTCTGTCCATTAGAGAAACCTGCTTAGGTTTCTCATCAGTGCAATTGCTAGTTTTCTAACCCTTCAAAGCTAAAAGGTTGGCCCTTTTCATATTCCTCTTATTCTCTCCTTCCACCCTCCTACCTCAGTTGTGTTTTCCTAGACAGTGCTAGTTGGTACACTGTTCTCTGGGCATTCGTGAATCTTGACTTCTGATTTCTCTCCTCTTGCAGGTGCACAGCAGTAACATAAGAAGCAGAAGACACAATTGAGAACATGAGAAATTCCAATTATACATCAGAATTTTATGGTTTGGTTTGGTTTGGTTTGAGGTTGGTTTTTTTTTACCCTGAAAGTGGTCAGATAGTGGAAGAGGTTCTCCACAGAGGTTACAGGATTCCTTCCCAGGAGGTTGTTCAAGACCCAACTGACATGGCCCTGAGCAACCTGCGCTAATTAAACTGGCTTTGAGCAGGAATGTTCTCCTAGGTGATCCCCAGAGATCCATTCCAATCTAAATTATTCATGGTTCTACAGTCTACAGTCTTACCCTAAACCAAGGTAATTTTATCTTCCCTTTATAGTTCTACCTCTAAGATTCCTTTTTTTCCTCTTTATCCTTCTTAATCACATTATAACCAGAGGAGTTAACATTCATATCGTTAATGTTTGAGCAGGTCGATATCATTGATGATGTCAGTGACATTAAAATGTCTTTTTATTAAGGCTGTTCTATTTCTTCAGGTCTTTTCCTCACCAGACTGCAACCCAACGCTTCATAAAAACAAAGTCTTTCAAAACATGTCTTATTTCAAATGTTAGTATGCCACAGTAACGAAGTACTCTAATGCTGCTCATGTCTTTTTGTAGGATAAAAATAGTACATAGCTGAAATAATGCATTAAAGGAGGTGTTTGAATGGTACTGCACACAGGCAGATACATCTGTCTCAGTTAAGAGGTTTTGATGATACCATTCTTGCACAATACTGGTTTTGGTCCATTGCTCCTTCAGGCCTATATAAACAAATGCACTGGGCAAGGCAGGTATGATGTGTGTGGGGATTTCTGAGCTTTGAAGCACTTGCTTTTGCAATATAAATGCAAATCTAGTAAGTATTAAAAAAACATAGTTTGCGGATTATATAATCCTTTTTTTGCACATTGTGATGGACTAAATATTTCAGAATATTGCTAATAAACTCCACAGCTTTTCACTAGAATTTGCCAGAACTGCAATGAGATAACAAAAGTACATTAAATAACCTTGAAGAAAATTTGAAAATACTTTGGCTGTTAGATGCAATGCACTTTCAAGGTGAAGTATTCTGAGGTCTAGAAGTTACAGTGTTTTGAAGAGTAGATCCTAATGATGAACAATATATAATAGGAACTGCACTGTGGACCGAATAGATTTTTAAGGGGCCATAACTATACAAACAGTCCGTCAAGCCTCTGAAGTTATATATCATTAGAAATTACTAGATTTTTTTTCCTGGTTCATGTAATATACTGTTAACTGTTAATATAGTACACACTCACACAAAGGTATGTATAGTCATCTAATGTAATGATCTTGACAGGTAAAGTAAGAAGTGTATAATGGACTGTGAAGAACATGAATACACACCAAGAGATAGAGGCAAATATTTAGCAGCAGAGTGACTATAGCTTTTGTAACCTTACTTCATTGCTGAAAGGAAGATAAACCCTATGCCTAAGAGCCTCTTATAAGGATGATTACCTATTAATAAACAAACAAACTTAAAATGCATTCATATCCTAAGAAAACAGTGTTTCCCACTAAGCTAAATAAAATCAAGCAAGATAATGCTCAAATTAACATTGCAACTGGAATAAAGTGAATTAATATATTTTTAAGATACGGTATGAAGTCAACAACTGCATTTCAGATGAACACAAGTGGGATTCAGATTGTGAAATTACCTGTCTGAGCCTTAAAAATCCATAATAGTGGTAATATGACAAGCTTCTTTCAGTATCTTTGAGGCAGCTGGTAGACTTTCCAAAATTGCTGTTTATTGAGCAACTTCTGCAATTTTCCATTATTCAACCTAATTGCTCTCGTTTCATTCAAAATGGCTTAAAACCCTGTTTCCCGTTTTGGCAAGCTAATATTCTCCAAACACCGTTTCCAACCCTCACAATGCAATATGATTGAAGACAGCAATTTCTACGTGTTTGGCTGTGTACAAGCTACCGTGAACGCATGCTTAATCACAGATTCTAAAGGTTTCAAAAATAACTCACCAGTAGGCAAGCTATCTATACACTAGTTTGCAGAGTCTTGAGCTGTTGTCTGCTTTGGATTAGCCTCAGGACAGCAGTAGTGTGCATCTTGCTAGTCCAAGAGGAAATTACCTGTGCTATTTACTCTTATGGATGGGATCATTCTTTCTCTGTAACTCCCTAAATGCACTGAAGGATGTCCCATCTTGCGTCTCTGAAATATGCTGTTTCCTCTCCTTTTGCTGTCCACTTTGAATTCAGGGGATTATCCTCAATTTAGCCCCATGTCAAACCCTGAAAACTGAACTCTTGTGCTGGCAGCTGCATACTGTCACCCTCTTTTACAACAAAGATAGAAGGGTCTCAACATAGGAAGCTTGCAGGATGAGAAAGAGATTAATTACTGCACAGCTCTTTTATCAAATCCCACATAGGATAGAAGTGAGTTGATGAAGATGATGTCTGTTTCTATCATTTCCTCTGCCTGCTCAGTTTCATTGATGACCTAATTCACCAATGTGTTCTCTGACTTCATTGATGCTCCCAGTGAGCCTGTCAGTATTTTGTACTCTCTCAATGATTCTTCAATCATTCTTGTTCCTATCAGCAGTAAGTGTCAGGGAAGTAAAGTAATTTTGTTCACCCTAGCTAGAGGAAGGTCACCCCAGCAAAAGAATTGTCTTTAGTTCCAATAATGAGAAATTCAGTTAAGCAAATACTTTCCTATGCTATGCTCAGCGTTAGCAGAGCATAGCATAGGAAAGTATGGAAAGAGAGGTTTAAATACCCAAGTTTCTTTTAAAAGGGGTTTATTATTTCACTGCTGCCTCCAAGTGATGGCTTCAAAGAGAAACTAGTAATTCTCAATACCTGTAAGAAAACCCACACAAAAGTGACTGTAAATTGTCATCTTAACATCTTATGTGATTATTTCTGTTTTTCAGCAACAAGTTTAAGTTACATGTAAAATCAAACCCTTTAAGAGCAAAATCTTTTGTTTCACATGCCAATTCTCTTTTGATAACATCTCCAGCCAGTGCACTTGCACTGCAGAACAGACCACAGTCATGTTCTTTCATTTGCAGACATTTTTCTATTTCATATGTTTAGTTGGAGGACTCGCCATAATTCTTCCAGTTAGCATAATATAGAAAAACAGTGAGTCTATAGGGTGCATGGGCAGGAGCACTTCACTACCTCAGCATATATACAGGGTTAAGTGTAATTTCATTGCCTGAATTCAAATTTTATGTATTTAATTCCTTTGTATCACATCAAAGAATCACATTTTGTTTAAACAAGTTGCTGAACGAGAAGCAATGAGAAAGAAATCCTCTCCGAGTGCACTTGATACTTTAAACTTCATTTCACAAAACTCGGGCATTGTATGTTAAAGAAACCTTGCTCCCTGTTTAACTGGAACATCCTGTAGGACACAGCCAATTAAACAACCTTGAGGGCTGAAGTTTAGATGTAGTTCCCCTGCCCCATAACAGCAACTACTTTCTCTGAATCTGAATCTGAATCTAAACAGGGTGTGCCTCAGCACTAATGCAGTTCTCATTCCTGAACAGCTGTTAGGACTTGCTGAAATGGGCCCTGGGATAAGTAGAGTTTTAAATCTCTGTTTTCCCAGGCACTGCTGGACATTCCTGTTTTCCTAGGAACTACAGTAGGTACCTTCTATGAGATTTCCTTTAATCTCCAGAAGTTTTTGCCATGCTCTGAGGTGAGAAGATGTGGGATGTTATTTTCAGCAGGCATTGGTAATCCCCAGAGACCACAGACCTAACCAGAGGAGCTGCCCCTGGCCATGAGAGGAAGGAAAAAGTCTGCCTGGTTAGGGCTAAATCCACCAAAGTTTCTCAGTACCTAAGATGGCTCCTGGGCTGGATTGAAGTCATCCAAACACAGACTGACAAACATGAAGCCCCTTTTCGGCTGTACTTACCCAAGTTTTATTGGTGTCCAGGGTTTCAGGTTTCCTAGAGACAAAATCTGAGATGTTCAGAGAGTGTTTACTAATTCAGGCCCTAGCGAGACCCAGTCCTAGCCAAGGCTCAGGAGAAAGCCTTATCTCTCTTTCGTCTTGTTTGATGGACTTGACACAGTCAGTTGTCTCAGAACACATTTATTGAATCAGTCTGCAGAAAACTGGATTGTGGGTGCTTTGAAGTGTGGTTACAAGGATGATGTCTCTCTCTGCCTATTAGATTGGGACTATTTTTACAGCTGGTTAGAGCCCTCATTCAGAGGTGGAGAGGGTGCAGGACAATTCCCAGTCTTACCTGTGAGATGTCTCTCATGTTATGGAACACCTCTGTAGACAGCTTCTGAAACTGAAGTAGAAAGAGGAAATGCTGCTTTACCACTCTCACAGAAGATGTCATTCCTGGTCTTCTTTCCTCAGTCCCAAGCCACTGCCAGTGCATTTGGCATAGTAATATTTAACAAAATACTCTTAATACAGTCCTGGGAGCAACAAAATTAATCCAGAGCTCCCATGTCCCAAACGAAGCACTGGAAAATGGAGGTCATTCTGCTCCTTAGAGTTCTCTGACCCAGAGACCTGGTAATTCTTTTGTGTAAAATTGAACTGATTTGAAAGGTTTTGGTTCTACTCCAGGGCAGTCTTCAGCCTTGTACATGAAGTAGTCCCGCAGTGTGAATAAATCAGAATTTTCTCATGTGAACCATGAACCTGGGCCTCCTGTGTCCTGATTGAGTGGCCTGGTTCCTAAACAAAAGAAAGAGGATTTGCTTGCACTCTTCTGGTGGAGTGATGCATGCTGCTTTTTAAAAGGAGGTGATGAAGATGATTATTAGCAGAAGCAGCTTTTTCTGTTAATGTGCATTTATATAGTACTGTATTTGTACTTTGAGTTAAATTCTTCATGTTTTATTTTTCCTGTAATTTTCATTTTAATTACATTATTCAATAATTTGTCACGTTAAATCTCTTTCCAGAACGTCTCTTCCAGTTTTACTGCAGTTCACCATTTGAAATGTCACATGAATCTGTTTTTTTTCTAAAAATTAGTTTTCACATATAAAGCTTTATTTATGGGTTTCCAAGAAAAAGTAGCAAAAGTAGTTACCATATGTCAGTACAGTACCCCATAAAGGGTAAAATTTTTTTTCTATGAAAACATCACGTTCTTTGTTCTTTATGTAATTTTTTTTCTCCACTTCAATCTAGTATTTTAATATTTGTGAATCCTGAGGGAAAGTAGTTACCTATTAGCACAGAATAAGAAAGCCAGATTCTCCCATAGACACATGTATGTGGCTCCTTCATCAGTGTGCTGGTTGCCAGCATCTCCATTCTGCAGAACTGCATTCTCTCCATGAATTGTGCAAACTCTGTGTTTAGCATCTTCTGTTTTCTGGATGTGGGCATGAAAAGCAGTCTTGCTGTAGCCAGGAGAGTCTAAGTGAAGCAAAATTGGTAGAGATGATGTTTGCTATTGGAGCAACTCATGTAACAGGAAAAAGAAAGCAGGATGTAAGGCCTTTTTCAAGCCTTTTCAAGCTCTTCCTCTTTTTTCCACCAATATTTGGATCTAATAAAATATACTTCTCTGTTTACAGAAGTTGTCTTACTAATTCATAGCGAAGAATGTGTTACCACCTTTCCTAGATATTGAAATTTGCCCTGTATGACCCATTTGGGAAATACTCTATGGCAGAGTTGTTTTCATTTTTCGGCATGAGCTGTGACTCAGGCAGTATAAAAAATACAGTTTGGCTTCCCAATCTTTTTGTACCCCCAGGCCACTTAGCAGAGGCTTTGTCCTTAGTGGTACCCAAAGACTCCAGAGGGACTATGCTGAAACGATTTCATAATCATACTTCCAGAGTCTCAGAATATCTCCTAACAGTACCTTGAGTACTTCCCTGTTGTTTACTGCAACACACCTTTTTCTGGAGCTCATCTTGCTTTTAATCAGTTGAGCATCATTTCTGCATCAGCATTTAATATACTGGTGCTAATGGAGAGTGTCCTAGCACCCCTTTTGGCTTTAACAGAAAACTGAGGACCTCCATAGGGCTGAGGGGGTTCTCTCACTGTAAACTGAGTTGTTCTTCCTGCTTATAGGTGCCATCACCCCAGATCTGGGCTGCTCATGATTTCTCACCTGTCTCCCAGGTGGGTACTTCAGCCTCAGGCAATGGATAACACAGTTCCTCTGGAAGCTTTCTGGGGTTCCTAAGGAAGGCAGCACTTAATCACTTTCATTACCTCCTTCTCAGTGAAACCAAATACCAGCTTACTGAGAAAACCTCTCCACAGCCTCACATGATTCAGTACCCCAGATTTCTTGCCTTTGACCATTTTATCCCATGCTTTTCAGACTCTGACGAGCATCTACAAAATGTCTGCCTACTATAAGTAAAATCTGCTTCTAACACTAATCTGGCAAGTAGTACCTGTGTCAACTTGGTACATCTGCTGAGCATGGGGGATGCAGGCTGAGCTGCTCACAGCGTTCGCACCCGTGCTGTGGGTGGCAGGCAGATGTCCACATACGCTTCAGTTAATCTCTTGCGTATCATCTTACCGTAACGTGTTTTGCAGTATCAGAAACAGCTCCAGATTGGCAAATCATTTTAACCTGCATCCCTGCTGCACATTGGGAATTTCAGCAAGGCTCTGTGAAGTTCATAGCATCTTATCCTTGCTGCTACATATCTCCAGGGAAAACCTCTTCAGAGCTGGAATCTAGGCTCCAAGGAAACATCTTTCCAGATACCTCTCAGCTTTTGGGGCTGTGCTGCATTAGCAATACAATGTTCAGTGTGACCTATTTCAACAAAGAATGCGGTTCTATGTACACTAACGTGGAGATCTATTTCAATCCTTACTTGGTGTCTTCACATTGTTTCTGCAATTTCAAGGGTTTTTCCTTCAGCAACAGACAAAAAAAAGATGACTGAACTGTTGACGAATATTCACTCTTAAGCCTGAGTCTGAATAATTGCTTACCTTTTCTTCATGATCTACTGTAAAGTATTTTTTTTATCACTAACCCTCTTCGTGTTCTCACTAACCTCTTCTAAAAAACCTTCTGATCTACTGCTAACTCTTAATGCAATTCTACAAAATCCCTGCCTCTCTGTGGTCTTCTGATGTAATTTTCATGTGTTCAATTAAAGCCTGATCTAGTTTCTCTTTCCTTGCCTAGACACTGTCTCTGTCTTGCTCCAAACTTTATAAATTCTCTTCCAATGTAACCACATTGGGTTCCTATTTAATATGCCACTCAGCAAGTTTTTTAGAGAGAATCACAAACAATACATTGCAAGCTGAGCTTTCAGCATCAGATATCTCTTATAATCAATAACAGTACAGGTAAAGCTAACCAATAAATGCGTAGCAAAGCTTTCACCATGAGCAAGGAAGCAAATCCCACCCACTGTACCACAAGTCACTCAGCCTCTTACAAAGGACACTATCTCCTCATCTAACTGCAATCAGCCTGGCTGGCTGTTGTTTGAACAGGTGAAAACTGAACTCAGCAAATTCATGTGACTTTGAGTATAAATGGTGATACTCTGCAGGCAGAAAGACAAAGAAGATGTAGCATTTCCAATCTGATTATTTCCAGTACAATGTTTAGGTCTTATCCACCCTTACTTTTGATGACATCTTAGAGTGGGGGGAAGATACTCCATCATCTCTGAAAATTCTAGGCACCTCCTGTTTTTCTTGTTAACTACAAGGCTAAGTTGTAAGCAAGTAAAAAACCTGAAGCCTGTAAAAGCTCCTTGGTTTGAGATTGCTGAACTTGTTTGGAAAACACTTAAATTAGATCCAATTAGGTTTTAATCAGCCTAGTTGAAGAAATTATTCTTTTGGCTGCTTTCACAGGAAACTTGAGTTAAATGCAAATTATAGTTCTCTGATTGCTAGAGACTGGAGAAAAATACTTCCCCTTTTTCACTCTTAACAGCCTACTTCTCTATTTTTAATCAGAGCTGTTGAGTAGTCTGTCCTGGGCAAAGAAAGTCATGTATAGAAAGTGATTTGGAATTCATCTCTAATAATGTTTAATGAGCAATAGATACAGGATGGATTTTTGTTCCCATACAGCCCTTTTTGAATGCCATGTATAAACTGTGATTCAGTAAAAAAAGGCTTAGGTGTGAATAATGTTTGATCTACATCTGGCAAGTACAACTGCAGTCATTAAGCTGAGCTTTTGTGAGGCTCACTGCATGCTCATAAGCCAACTTAAATCTTAATGGCTAAGAAAGTTGCAAGTTTTACTAAGCTGGCAGAATCAAAATGAGGTTACAGGAGAAATCAAATTCCATGTAAATGAGTTAGCAGTACAGAAAAATGAAGTTACCAATCTATCACAGAATTATACATACGAATAGTCAAACACGTAAGCACAACTTAGTCATACAGAAAAATCAATTAGAACATGGCAAGCTTGGCAGCTGTGGTAAAGGTATGGCCTTAATTCTCTCTGATTTCCCATAAATGTTATGGAATAGGTCCTGATACCACTGTTCTCCTATAACAATCCATTCAGCTGTATTTTCATTGTGTCATCAAATCTTAAATTAACTTGGTGACTCTCAGCAGCAGAGTATTGGGGAAGGATAGACAGTTTTGTGTAATTGTGTTGAGAAACTTCCGTCCTCGCCGAGAAATCTATTTCCCATTCTATTAATATAAGACCTATTTAAGCAAACAAAAGTGAATGGAATTTGCCAGCCATGAAATGTAAACTTTATTCAAAAAGGGTTATTTCCTTCAGGCAAAATCCACGCAAAAGTTTTCTTGAAGACTGGGGCTCTACAGTAGCTCAGGGACACTGCGATTAACACTGGCACTTGTGGGAGAATTCAATGTACTTTGAAAGAAGGGGAATTTTAAGTTAAAAAGAGGAAGCGTCTTTTGACCACAGGGTGCTTGCTTTAAGCAGCACACACGTATTTGTGATAGGAAAGGGTTGATTTTTCTGTGTTTTGGGCATTCTGCTTATGGTGGAGGACAGGCACTGAGGACAGAGGAAAGAATGAACATTTCTGTTGTCAAGATCCGTATTAGAGTATTTTGCTGCCTCTGAGACGGGAAGCCTGGAGAAAGAAATAAGGTACTGCTTATTTGTTATACTTTAGAATTGTGATACTGCTTTATATTGAATGAGTTTGTTTCTTTATTTATCTAATAATAATCTGAGCAGTTTCAGAGGTAAGCGTTTGTCATGCTCCTATAAACGAGTAGGAGCATACGTTTGTAAAAATGTGGTTGCTTTTAGTAAAGTGACTCCACAGCTGATCTCTATTGCATTTGAGTCACAGCTGCTAATTGTACCAGCTCCACACACATCCCTTATTCCCTGGAGCAAGCTGACCAATCTATACCAGAAAGAGCCAGAGCCCATTCTGTAGTAGCAGCGACACGATTATTTCCTGAATTACTGGAGCAGGACATTTATAATCAGAAACTGGGCAAAAGGACCAAAGTGAACCTGCAGGGCATTTTCTTATTATGCACGTTATAAGGATGGTGCTCTTAATTTACACCAGTAAATAGGAGAATCAGGTCCTTCCTTCCAACTGTTGTAATGGTTGTGGTTGAAGGGAGGGACTGAAAACTAGGAGGCAAAACCTTTTCCTTAGCTTTGTAAATCAACGTGCCATGAGAAGTACTATGAGAAACCCAGTATGTGTCCCCAGAGTGATTTTTGCACTGAACTGAGAGCAGGAGGCTTATTTAACGGCACTTCTGAATATCGCATCTTCATTTAATAATTGAGATTAATTTATTGCAAGAAAAAGAAGCTCCTGCTCAGTGATCCTCCTGTTTAAGAAGCAGTATGACGTTTGTGGCACATGCCCACCTGATTTTGAAAGACACTTACTGAAAAAAAAGGTTATAATACCTGGGGACTGAAAATAAAAGATATTGTATAGCTGCTAATCCTTATTAGGATTGTTTGGGTATAAGTTAGGAATCAACTACAGATTCATCGTTTTGTGTACAGTACATATCTTGCCGTCAGAGGTGTCCTTGATACTGCCATTTGAGGTTATGCCTGTACTGCATTGTGTAGCCATGCTGCCATTTCCAGGCAAAGTGTCCTGTGCAGAAGTAGGAGGCTCAAAAGAGGGACAGCCTGGGAGTGGGCATTTGGATTCCCTCCTCTGTACAATGACTCTTGAGGAAACTCCACCAACTTACAGGTCTGTTAATGAACTGACATAGAATCATAGAGTCATTGAATAGTTAGGGTTGGAAAGGATCTTGAGATCATCCGGTTCCATCACCTGTCTGGAGCAGGGGTGCGCTCCTCTATTTCTCTGCAAAGTCAAACAAGGCAGAGTGGCCTGGTGAGAACTGAATCTGGCAATTGCTACTCCCCTACTGGCAAGTTTGTTTGACTAATCTTGAGGCAAGTGCAAGCACTGGGAAAGGAGGAAAAATGTCATCTGATGTGGTTAACTGTGATGCAGAAGCAGTTCAACCAACTTGCCAATTCTGTGGCCAAGTGTAGCTTAGAGTGTCGAACAAATACGTCAATCTACCCTGTCCTTTAGGTGGAACTCAGAATAAACACCACAGCTAATCCCAACAAATGTCTCATTCTGGCTGATAACTTTCTTCCCTTCTAAATGTCCCCGCAGTTTCACTTGTGTGGAGTACATGTTCGTGTCCTGGGCTTTGCTGTGGTGGCACTGTGCATCGTTAGGCAGTCGCTGTGCTCTCTTTCAGAGGTACCTGCTCTTCACTTGTGGATGAAGAATTCTGCTAGCAGAGGGAGTGGAATGCTCCATGATCTTTCAACCAAAGGTATTATTTAAGTAATTGGTGTTGTTTAATTGTTATTAAAAGACAGTTCTGGATGTTAGAACAAAGTGATACCAGAATCACAGAGAAAATCATAGTTCTTCTGAAGATCTTAGAGATAATAAAAGGATGTTATTGAAAGAGGCGATAGTGAGAAGGAATACAAAAGGCAAAAATCAGGGAGATAGAAGGTTTTTTTAATATAATAACAACATAATTAAACAACAACCCCAGAATTTTTAAATGTAGCTTAGAGTAAAAGATTGCTCTAAAAGACTGAGCAATAGAAAAGTTTAGCAATTGATTAATATAGTTCTGCTTTCTACCTGGATAAACACATAGGAATCACAAATTGCCTGGCAATGGTATGCTTTTAAAATGTGTCCATTGTTGGATAGTTATGTGGTTGTACAGCTTTGTGTTTGGGTTCAGGGCATCCTAGAATTCTCTGACCTTGCCATGTTAAGGGAATTTCTTTGGGTTGTGATTTCTTTTGATAAAGTCGGTTCAAATCAGCCTGCGTTTACAACATGGGAGAAGGATGCTGAATGCATCTTCTGGATGTCTCTAGGCTAGCTTTTGGGTCAGCAGTGGAAAGTCTTAGTCACACATGTCCTGTCTCCAGGAGACTCATGGAGCTACTCAGTGTTGAACAGGGTAGGAATTCTAGAAAAATTCCCTACACTAGAGGAGTCAAAAGAGTCGGTTTCTACTTCAGTATCTGGTTTTGTTTTGAGCTCATCATGAAACGTGGGGGAGGAGAGTCTTCCCATAGAAGATGTAAGATGTAAGGAGATGTACCTGATGTAAGAAAAAGAACTAATGCCATGTAAGAACATGTAAGAAAGGAATGTTTTGAAAGGTACTGAAGAAATTTAGGAGTCAAAGAGCACAGATTTGAAAGTGTCTTTCAAAAAATAGTTACTACATCCAAAACTGAAAACAGGAAAAAAGAGAGCAAATGAAAACCCAGGCAAGCATACCAGGCACAAAGCCCTTGTTTACTCCAAGACATTCATGCTTCTGTGTACACTGGGTTTTCATATGCTGAATTGGGAGGAGCAAGAGACAGAAAGCACAAGCCAATCTCAACATAAGTCACACTGGGCTTTCTGGCACTTGCCCTCAAAAGCAAAGGGAGTGAAGTAGTCTCTTTTTCATGAACATCAATCTTACAGTTCCTCAGTGGAGGCATCCCCCTATACTCAGCCAAGTGGGAACTACTTCTTGACTTTTCTGAGGCTGATTTGGGCAAAACAAAAGCAGTCACAAATAGGGTCAGTAAAGTGCATATACTCATATGGTTTCTTCTCCTTATGGTGATTTTGCTGCAGATAGTGACTAGAGGGTTGAGTGTGACTGCATACTGACAGAATTTCAACTAATACACTTCTCCATTTTTCATCTCTGACATCCACATGTGACTTGTAATTGTGAGTCATGGGGACATCTCCAGGAATGAGGAGGCTGACAAAGCCTCAAAAGGCAAGAAAGACACGCCACATAGTGCTAGCCTTATTTAGCAAGGGGAAATGACTGCCTCCCAATGGACTCACGTAATTCAGGATAACAGAGATAATTTGTAAGCCCCAGGTCTTTGAACCACTCCTATCTCATCAGTTATCACTGGCACTGTGAGAAAGTGCTGCTTCCACAGCTGGATGTACCCAGAAAAACTACACATACACACACACATACACATACACATACACATACACATACACATACACATACACATGCTCTGAAGTGGAGCAGAATGCTCATGCACTGGGCCATGGCCACTCTGAGGGCAGTTTGGTCTACACGTTTTGCCAGCAGCAGGCCATACCCCGAAGCAAAGTCTCTCTTTTTCCTCTTGTCCCCTTTGGCTGCTAAACAGGTCTGGAATACAACCAGTCTTTCAATGGCCTGCAGATATAAAAAAGAGAATTGAGCACGGAATGTGTATTGAATATGCCAACACAGAAACTGTGTAATCCACCTTCTTCCCCTCAGTCCTCTGCACACTGGCTCAAAGAATGTGCATTTGCTGGTTAAAGGCATCTTATAAAAAAGGGGGAAGAGAAGCTACTTGCCATACTGGAGTTTTAGTGACCCGATTCATGATTCAGCAGCTCTCACATAAGAGTTCAAGTAAGACAAGCCGCTTGCCACACTCAGTGACCTCTCTCTGAAGGGAACATGGGTGTACACCCCTCTGCAGACCCACAGGATCCTTCTTCATGCAGCATGCCTTCTCCTTGAAAACAACAGCCAGGAAACCATGTAGGAACCTTGAGGCTTCTGTCCTCACTGCTCCAAATCCAACCCATAAAGCAGGGCAAGCAGTGTTATCTGGTATTTTTCCCTGGGTTTTATTTCTCTCTAACTCTTTCTTTCAGTTCCAGTTTTGGTCTTTGCTGCTGTGAGACAGTGATTGCAAGACATGCCTAGCTATAGCAGTACCTTCCCTGCTTAGTTTCCAGTTGCTAAATCATTTTAATTTCTCTTCTAACACATATGCACTAGATAAAAAAATAAATAAGGGCTATCCTTTTTTTTTTACTTGAAGCAAAACTTCTTATTCACTGGAGGAAAAGCTGACTGCTGAGCAGGGGTTTCTGTAGTTTCCAGTGGCGGTTTGGCACAGGCGGTTTTATTTAGGCAGTCACTTGTGTGGTTTAATTCAGCGGGGCCCAGCCGAGAAGGAAAACCTCTTGACAAAAGTTCAGCATGTGAACTTTACCACAGGCAGCTTGAGCAGAAAGAGAATGATCTCCTACAACAATGGATTCCGCACAGGCCCTCCATCCTCTTTTGCTGGTAGATGGATCACTAAGAAAACTACCGGTGTCCCCCGAGACATTTGGGCTTCTTTCTCACCTTTCCTAAGAAAAGGCAGGATGAATCTGGTCTGGAAAAAATATTCACAGCTCTGTACATTATAGTACACAAAACCCATGGCAGCCAACTGAGGAACTATTGAACAGAAGAGACTCGGGCTCCTAGGGAACTGGGGTAAAGACTGCAGCAAACCAGCCATCCTGGGTTCAGTGTAACAGTTATTTATCTCCTCTCCCATAGCTGGTGCAGGGCTGTGTTTTTGACTTCAGCCTGAGAACAACACTGATAACACACTGATATCTTTAGTGGTTGCTAAGTAATGCTTACCCTGATCAAGGACTTTTCAGTCCCTCATGCTCTGCCAGTGAGATGGGGCACAAGAAGCCGAGAGGAAGCAAAGACAGGATGCCTGATCCAACTTAGCCAAATGGGTATTCCATACCACAGCACATCATGCCCAGTATAGAAACTAGTTACCCAGAAGGTCCAGATCACTGCTTGTGTAGGGCTGTGTATAGGTCGGCACGTGGTGAGCAATTGAGCTGTGCATCACTTGTGTTTATTGTTTTCTTTTCCTCTTCCACTTTTAGTTTTATATTCTCTCCCCTTGTTGTTTCACTTATCACTATTATTATTGGTGGTAGCAGTAGTAGTTTTGTGTTATACCTTAGTTGTTGGACTGTTCTTATCTCAACCCATGGGGTTTACATTCTTTCCATTCTCCTCCCCCTCCCTCCAGAGGGAGTGAGGGAAGAAGGTGGGGAGTGAGCAAGTGGCTGCATGGTCCTGAGTTACCAGTGAGTCTTAAACCATGACAGTGCTTTTTGGCACCCAGCATGGGGCATGAAGGGTTGAGATAACAACAGATCTGACCAGAGTGTGTCTGATCATATCTGTGATAAGCATTCACTGTTTCAGATTAATAGTCACTCATCACAATGTTGATTTATTTGCTCTCAGAGCTGTTGCGCTTGGTCTCAAGAGTTTCAGCATGTTGTACCTTACTTACAGCCAGTATTTACTGTTTTAGTGTTTATCACCTGGGGGGCCTGGGCTAAAGCTCTTGTTTCGCTGTACTTCATGGGAATGACTTGTAATGCAAGAGAATAGTTGATGCGGGCTGGCATGCATTGTCAACGTGATCACCTCTATACTTTGGGAGGCATGTAACGGGAATTGTTGACAATTACACCTCTTTCTTTTTCCCCCTTGGAAGGCCAGCCTGTGGAGGATACATCCTTCCCCCTTTTGACAAAAAGCAATCAGGAAGCTGTACTACTGTCGTGGTTTAAACCCAGTCAGGTAATTCGTTCACTCACTTCCCCCCCTTTTTCTTGCCCTCCCCCTGCTCCCGGAGGGACGGAGAGGAGAATCGAAAAGAATGCAACTCCCACGGGTTGAGATAAGAACAGTTTAGTAACTAAGGTATAACACAAATCACTACTGCTACCACCAATGATAATAATGATAAAGGAAATAACAAGGGAAGAGAATACATCATCTCACCACCAGCCGACCGATAACTCGCCCCCCAGGCCCAACCAAGCTCCGACCGATACCTCCTCCAACCCTGCAGTCCCCCAGCCCTTCCGGCTAACTCCCAGTTACATCCTGGGCATGACGTGCTGTGGTATGGAATACTTCCCCGGCTAGCCCGGGTCAGGCGCCCCGTCTCTGCTTCCTCACAGCCTCCCCTCCTCCCTGGCAGAGCATGAGCCTCACAGAGTCCTTGGTCAGGGTAAACATCACTTAGCAACAACCGAGAACATCGGCTTCACCAACACTGTTCTCAAACTGGAAGTCAAAACACAGCACTGTACCAGTTAACACAAAGGAAAAACATGACTGCTACTGCTGAACCCAGGACAACTACTAGTGAAGACAGAAGACAGCAATGTCACTGGTTTTAAACAGTGTGAGAGCTAAAGAGTTTTTACATCTGCTCCAGCAAAAGAGGATTCTTTGAAGCTGTTTAAAGGAGGAGAGTGAAGGACCTTAACAGTGGTGGTGTGGAGGCTTCTCCCAGATATATGGAAAAGACACAGGAAGAGCACAAATGTGCTACTAAAATGCAAACCAGCCACCACAGGCCAGTTAGATCCAGGTGCTGCTGTCACCCCAATGCATGGGAATGGCTTGTGGCTGTTTCCCAGGCTTATAGGCCCTTTACACCACATAGAATCATTTTTGTTTATGGGCTGTAGGGTTTTTTTCTTTTTATTTTAAAAAGATCCAGTTTCTTAACCACAAATTAAATGCTGTTTAGACTCAATTCTTTAAACCATACAGGATTTCTCTCAGTTATATTTTACTGATGTGAAGGATAGGTTCCTGTTACAATACTGAAGGTTAAACACTTCAGCACTCCCGGTAGCTGTCATCATCACGCTGTCTCTCTCACCGCCTCCTTCTATGTCACCCTCTCCTCCCCCTTTACTTTCAATTCCCCCTTCTTCCCCACACTGCCAGGACAAGCATGTTCCCCATTCCTCTTTCCTCTGCATGAGGTCTTTTGGGTATTCGTCCTGCCCTTTGCACCTCGGGGGCTCTCTATTCCTCCCATGGCATACCCTGTCTGCAGCAGTCCTGCACCACATCACCTTCTCTGTAAACCAGAGCTCTGTCATGGCATGTTTCTTGTTGCTAAAGGCTATGAAGCACACAGAAGTCTTTGCACCAGTATACAGGAAAAGGTGAGATTAACTTTCTCAATAGCCTCTCTTGCTAAAACTTCTTCCCGTTTTACCACTTCTTTGGGAGTACTGGAGAAGGTACTGGAATGTTTTCATATTTCATATTTCCTCATATCTCTTCATCAGGGACTGTAGCCATAGGACAAATGGTGAGGATTTCAAACTTAAACAGGGGAAGTTCAGGTTAGATATAAAGAAGAAGTTCTTTACTGTGAGGGTGGTGAGGTGCCGGAACAGGCTGCCCAGAGAAGTGGTAAATGCTCCATCCCTGGCAGTGTTCAAGGCCAGGTTGGATGAAGCCTTGGGTGACATGATTTATTGTGAGGTCTCCAAGCCCATGGCAGAGGGGTGGAACTGGATGATCTTAAGGTCCTTCTCAACCCAAACCATTCTGTGATTTTATGATTCTATGTTTCTGTGATTTCATATTCCTTTCATTCTTCCTTTTTACAGCATCATGGAGGTCTTCATACTCTTCCTTTATGCTATGATACTTCTCCCAGGTAAAAGGCACATTTTTAATTGTAAAAACTCTTTTGATTATTTGTGTCCTGCTATGTGGTACTTTCTCATCCACTAAAAAGCTCATTCCTTAGCAGTATTTAATGATTTCTGCTGCACAACCAAGGTCATATAGCCTATGTAATGTGTATTTAAATTGTGTGCAGGGACTCTATAAAATATATAGCAAGTACTTTCTCTCTTCAACTTTGTATCTTTACATTACACTTGCTTTACATTGCTCTTTAAATTTTTGATTTAAATCTTTCAAACGTGCGCATATCACCCCAGTACATTATAAAGGAAAGCAGTATTAAACTGAAACCTCAAAGTTTGATGTGGGACTACTGGAGTTCTAGACAGCTGCAGAGATCATTTTGCAGTCTGGTGCTGTTGAAGAGCAGTCAAATTTTGCACCAGGAGAAAGGCTATAAATCTTCTCCTCCTTTTGAACACAGCAGAGGTGTTTGTATCTTTTGGGACAGAGGAGACTTCATTTCCCATTCCAAGAAAAGATAGTCTTCCTGGCCCATCACCACCCATAACAGTGGTTACATGCACTGAGGAAAGTAAGGGAAAAATCATCCCTTAGGTACTACAGTTCGTCCTTTCCTTGCATGAAGGCATAACTGTGTTTATTGACTATTTCTATTCACAAGATCAGCAACAGAGCAATTAAATCTGACATTTAATTTGTCATCAAAATCTAGATTAATTACAGAAGAGTTAAATCTGACATTTAATGTGTCATTAAACTTTAGATTAATTCTTCATGAGACTGAAAGTGTTCACCTGTTTCTGACCTACTGGTCATATATTCCCTAGACACCAGCATTTACCACACACTGTGCACTTCACATTGTCTTCAAAACTGCAGTGCTGTGTTCTTTTATTAGGAGAACAAACTCAACTTTTTAAAAAGAAGTTATGCATCTCTCTCCTTTATGGCAGCATTTCATTATCCTTGGGATGCTGTACTCAGGGTGCAAGAATGGTTTGGACCTTTTGCCTGCAGATAAGTATAGATGCTTGCAGCCTCTGTGTAGTAGGCCTTCCTTGGAGAGTAAAATATAGAAAGGAAAACAAGAAACAGTTTTATGACCTGAAGTCCACAAGACTAAGTGAGTCAGTTTGAAGAACTACATGTCTTGTCATACCTAGTGGGAGCATTTGTGTGTAAATGCTGGCAGTTTACTGCTGCTGTCATTAAGTCTTGCCTGTGTGAGTGCAAATACTTGGTGTTCTTCTGTAGCTGATGGAAATCTTCTTTGTCGAAGGTACCACTGGCACCGTGCATCAGGTGAAGTCATTTCTCAACCACACTGCATACCTATCCTGCTATTTTCCAAACTCTCAAAAAAGTGACATAAAGAATTTAATAGTTTTTTGGCAAAAAGGCCACGAAGTGGTGCATGAAGTGTACTACGGCCAAGAAAAACATGATAATATTAGTCCTGAATATAAAAATCGCACCAAGATGGATATGGACAAATGGACCTTGCAGCTGTTAAATGCAGGGATTGTGGATGAGGGACTGTATACGTGTATCATACAGCAGAGAGTTAAAGGAATTTCAAGTGTCATACATCAGTCTGAGTGCTTACTGCACATCATTGGTAAGTAAGCTCTTCTAATTGTCATCTGGTCTAGGGATTGGTGGGTTTTTGGGGGGAGGGGGCCTCTGTCACTTTGTTCAGTCCAGAAATATCTGGTATTGCCCCCAACTCACCGAAGATGTACCTGCACTGGAGCTGGATTTCTAAATCATAGAATCATAGAATAGTTTGGTTTGAAAGGACCTCAAGATCATCTAGTTACAAGCCCCTTGCCAGGGGCAGGGATGCCTCACCCTAGACCATGTCACCCAAGGTTGTCCAGCCTGGCCTTGAACACTGCCAGGGATGGAGCATTTACCACTTCTTGGGCAGCTTCTGCCAGTGCCTCACCACCCTCTCAGTAAACAGCTTCTTCCTCATGTTCAACCTGAACTTCCCCTGTTTAAGTTTGAAATCCTCAGCTCTAAATGAAATGTTCTCAGGTGAAAGGAATCAGAAGAAGTAGAAAATGAGGTAATAATTTGCTCAATATTTTATATTCCTGAATCCCACCCTTTCATAGTTGTAGTGAAAACCATTCTGCCTTCTTCCTCTTGCCTCCTGGAAGTTTTATGGCTTTTAGGACTCTGGAAAATACAGTTCTTCATTTGCATCTGATGCACTACCTTCTATTAAAAGTAGCAGTAGTTATCATCGTTGGTGGTAAATTACAGTTGGAACATAAGATTTCTGTGAACACACAGCTATTTTATGATCATATAAATCACAGAGAAAATAAGAAAAGAGCAATTTACGTGGAGGAGTAGAAATTCATATGTTCAGTTAGAAGAAGACTGAAAATACTCTGAGGAAAAAATGCATGCATTGATGAGATTAAACTTGATTTCTTCTGTGTTATCAGACGAAAAGGCGGCAGATCTTTTAACAGGAGAATGGAAGGGAGAAAGCAATCTTTTCCCAATATCTTCCAGTATTTTTAGTAATTCCTAAGATATTTTCCTATGGTTTTTCTATTTTAAATTGTTCTGTTAGTAACCTTAGTCCCTACGCCTGTGTTCTCTCTTCCACTGTGATCGTGCATTAATAACAACTTCTTCTAACTTCCACTGGTGTTTTCAGGCCTCAGGATACTGTTTCAAAAGAGAACAGGCCATGTGTAACTGCAGCCAAAACCAGAGTATCAGGATGTCTGAGCCTATTTAGCTTTGTGCTACCAGCAAGAGTTCTCTCAATCCACAGATAGAAAACCTAGATTGTTAATTTTGATCCTCCCAGAATCTACTTGACAAGTATTTTCAGCAAAGTTTTATAACTCAGAAACTCACAATGTGCACTCAGGATCAAGGCTTCCAATTTGAGGGAATCTGAGCATCAACTGCTCAGTTAATTCAAGCAGTTCGTTGTAGCTTAGCCAGCATCTGAGCAACATGTTACAGAAGTCTCACAGTTAGGCACTGAAACTCTCCTAGACCTTTCAAGGAAGACTGTTTTAAACTGTGTACTGCTGTTTTCCTTCCAAATGACTCTGTTCAATAAGCTCCCAAAGGAAGAAGCAGCATAAAATCATATTTAATAAAATTAGAAGGAAAATACGAATGTTGAAATGTACTTGTGCTAACTTACTGTTTCTTAAGTAGAGTCTCGTATAGAAGGCTTTTTGTAGTGTGAGGTGTTACACTTAAAATGGGTGTTAGAAAGACTGAGTGCTGTACAAGAATGACAGGACAGTTATCCAAAGTTATCTCTCTTGATCACTTGGTTACCTAGCCCTTTCAGAAATACAGAAGTACCTTCTGATACGGTTTACATGTGTTATTTATATATATTATATTAGGCAAATATACAGATAGATATATGTATAATAAGTATATATGTATAAATCATCCCACAGCCAGGATGATTTATATAAGAGCACGAACACGTATCTTTCTCCAGAAGGTATGGTGGGCTTCACAATGGAAAGCTTTGGCACTTGAAAAAAGCAAGGTAGGGACCATGGGGACAAGCAACTTAACTGGAAATTCTGCTGCTATAGCATGTCTCTAGTGATTCTTTTGGACGGATCAATAAGGGAAGTAGGTGAGACTAGGGAAGCTTTTTCAAACTATGTGCTAGGAATAAAACTGATGTCAAGAGAGACATAAAATTTGTGTCCTCATTTTAAAAGGGATGTTAGAAAACCTACAAGCATAAAAAAAGCTCTGCTAGAGTTATCTGAAGGCTGGAAAATTACAGTCCAACTGGAGACATTAAAAGATCAATCTGATTACACAGAAATCTGAGAGGAGACTGGGTTTTCGGAGTGTGGGAACCTGAAATGCACATAAAACACGGGATATTGAAGAAAAAGCTAATTTGCTTAGTGAAGATATAAAAACAATCAGCAGCTAAAAGTAAGGGAAATTGTCACTTTAGAAAATAGAACAAAACCAGTTAAGCTGATTAAGCCATTGAGAAGAATATTAAGGGCTTGATGGATCTGTTGTCTCTTGAGGTATTTAAATCTAAGCCCATAGTGGTTTTGGAAGATATGTTATCTTTAAATACAAAAGACTTCCTGAAACAGGCTTCTCTGTTAACAATCCAAAACTCACAAATACATTGCCCATACCCTGCATGCAACCAACGGCACTTTTCAGTAAATTGAGGTTCCCAGAAGCCATAAACCAAAAGTGCTTTGATCAGGGTACATTCCTCTGCTTCTACTTGTTTACTGTCAATAGGATTGAAACTCTTAAATCACTGGGATGATTTGGCAAATTTCATAGGCATGGAATACATTCCTGCTCTCCCTATAAAATGCCAAGAAGAGAATAAATACTGTAGACCAGAAGCTGGAGTGAGCAGTCAGCTATGCAACTCAGATCTTGAGGAGAAAGAGGAAGTCTGAGCTTTCCTGAGGGACAGTTTAACTAAATTTAACTAAATAAAGAAGGTGGGGGGTTTTCCATTTTGAATTCACAGCCATGGATTTTCTTGGAATTTAAGTGAGTAAGCTAAATCCTGCTCCATATGTGTTGGTATAGAGCAAATAAAGTAGCATTATATTTCTTTATTCATCCATACTAACAATTCACTAGGGCAAGGGTTGGAGCCTGGATCCAACACATTTGAGCAAGTGTGCAAAAGAGGTCTCTTAGGGTCTCTTAGGCTCATATTTTTCTAAGAATCCTTTTCCCCTTCTCCAGTATCTCTCCATATTGTCTTTAGTCCTGTTGCCAGTAACGTATTGAAGTATTCTCAATGAGTCTTGAGTCTGTTTCTTGGGTTCTGGTTTTGTGGTTGATTGATTTTAACTTGCTATATGCCAATGTGCAGTCAGTATTATGTCTGCATTCTCTCCTTTTCCTTTATAGTTTGCTATTTCCACTGTGACCTTTTAACGAAAGGAATCCTGGTTTGGGAATATTTGGTAGATTATTTAATAAAGAGTACTTCCATTTAGCATTCATATTCATAGACCCATTGTCTGGCTGATCAGACTTATGTCCTTGAAACATTCTGCAGACAAGGAGAAGCAAGTTCAGACACACACCAGAACAAACCCTTCTTGGGACTCCAATTGTTTTCCTAAGAAAATTGCTTAGACTTGCTCCTGCCTAAAAATCTTAAATAACTGGAAGGAACTGTCATGAGATGCAGTATGTCTGACTCATGATGCTTTCTCTTTGGTCTATTTCAGCCAACTATAGTCAACCTGAGATAGCATGGCTGCACAAAGGGGAACTAAAGCCCAATGAATATTTGAAGCTTTGCTGTTCTTCCAGTGGAGGTTATCCAGAGCCCAAGCAAATGACTTGGTTAATTTCACATGAAAACAGAACACACAGGCTTATGAATTACATGGATATCTCACAGGATGCTGTAACAAAGCTGTACAATGTTACTACCAATCTGAATACCACTGTTCCTACAAACACCCTTACTAATATCAGCTGCTTGCTTCACCTTGGAGAGGAGCTGGGGAGCCTTGTCTCAGTGCCACTAGGCATAGGTGAGTGCCCATTTGCCTTTTCCACTTTTTTCATGGGTTGGAAAAGGGCACATTGTAGTAGAGCTAATAACAACAGCATAGTCAAGTCAGAGAATAAACACTAAGTAGCAGTAGGAGTTGATTACAAGGGTTGTATGTTCTCTATCCAGTTCACCAACACCCACAGCCACCAAATTCCCTCTTCTTTCCATATGGGAAGTCTTATTACAGCAAGAATTGGGCACAGAGAAGGAAGGTTACTGCTGCACAATCCGGAACACAGTCCTGTTTGTCACCTCCATAGATGCTGCTGTAATAAGCAACAAAGCAAGCTGGATGTCTCCATTAGGTGTCAACCAGTCTCCAGAGGTGACAGCTGTTGAGAGATGTTGCCACTTCACAGGATTAGAGAACTGCTCAGATTGGAAGAGGCATCTGGAGATTATCCAGGTCAAGTGCTCTGCCCAAAGCAGGGTTAATAGGTAGTGCAGGGCCTTATTCAGTTGAGTTTAAAATATCTCCCAGGATAACTTCTCTCAGCAAACTGTTCCAGTGTTTGATCACCCTGACAGTAAAAATGTGGGTTTTTTTTTCCCTGATGTTTAAGTACTTGAACTGAATCACTCCTTAGAGAGAGATAGAAGGCTAAACAGAAATGTCCCTTGGATCAGATTTGGCTCAAAATCTGCCAAAGAGACTGTGCTGAGTTTTAGCGTAAAGGCCATGAAATTTTTGCCTAGTCTTAGAAGCATTCCTGGCGGTTTTCATAATTTTTGGCAGGACAAAATATGCATTCCAAAATTGCTATCTGGGGATTTTTTTTCTCTAAGATTGTCTCTTTTTTTTTTTCACACACTGCTTGCAAGAAGAAGCTGGGGACCTGAATTCCAATAAGGCTTTTCTGCTGGATCATCTCAGGGTTCCACATGGCTGATCCTCTTTAAAATAAAGCTGATTTTATTTGTCTCCTAGGAAAGGAAAACACCCTTTGACATATTTTTATTTGCAAACTACAGCACAAACACATCAAAATAAAGACAATTCCCACTTTGGTCATAAGTTCATTTGGCTTGCACATGTTTCCTTTAGACAGCATTGAAGATGGAGAGCCGTGCTTCAACTGACAGGAACAGGGAGCCAAGAGGGAATGGCAGAATTGCAGGAAAGCCTGCTAGGGTAGTATAGGCATGCACCTTACTACTGCAAATGTAGTAGATAAAAGAAGTAAATAAAAGAAGCTTGCCACTTGTTCTGAAAAAGTTCCAGGGTGCTGTTTTCTTCATATAAATCTAGCTACAGGGTTAAGTCATCAGTGCTCGATGTGACAAACTGCCTCTGATGGCCTGACATTCTAGCATTTTTAAATAGCATTAAAATACAATACAGAAGTCTTCTGAGGTTTGCACCGCTCTACATGAGTGTTAACATGGCTATATTAGCTATATTAGCTAATATACCTATTAACTATATTAACTCTACAGCTATAGTGCTGCATCCTCCTCTTCCCTACTGAATTCTTCTCTCCTCTCTGGCCCTATGAAAGTAGTCACTTGATAAGCAGTGATGGTGGGTAAGAAACCAGGAACTCCACATAAAAATAAGCTCTGTTTGGCAATAACTGAAGCTCTACCTGTTCCTAACCTTAGCAACCAAAATCTCAAAAGCACAATAACCAGAAATAGAGGGAAACTCCCTTGATTCTCTGCTACTTTCACATCCTTTATGGCATTTCATTAGGCTTTGACCATCATTTACACAAATACCCAGTAGTAACATATCCCAGGTCCTTCAAACTTGCACAGTAGCACAGAGCAGCATTAGCACAGTAGTTGCCTCGTAGGCTCTTGTATTAAGTTGCTGATCTCTCACCTGTTACCCAAATATCATAAAGAGTACTTTGCCTTACTGTTGTTGAAGTGGCCGCTAAGACCTGAGAGTTTCCCTAGTTATTGGAAATGGAAAGAAAACATTGGAGAATGATTTATTTGCAATATTAAAGCACTGTAAAAGCAAAGGATGCTGAGGGCCTTTCCCTACATTTCTAATTCACATAACTTTGGGATAGAGTGTTTCAGTTAATAGTCACCAAATTAAATCTTTGTTGTGTGTATCTCCTATGTTTTCTTATTCAGAGATAATTCAAGAGGAAGAAATAGAGCAAGTGAAGATACATTTCTTTGGCCCACTTATAGCTGTGATTGTACTGGTCACAATTCTTCTAGGTTTTGTGATCTTGAGGAACAGAAATATCTCATCCAGCAACCAGAGTAAGTTATTACTTCTCATTCAGTTCTACTGTCCCTCAAGTCACAGACTTTGCTCTTTGCAATTATCCCTTGACCTACAATCAAGATGCTGACAGAAAGTTAGATTTCATGCTGGATTTAAGCTAAACATTCTTGGGCAATTCAGTTCCTGCAACAACTTAGTCCATCCAGCAGCAAGTCAAAATATCTTTCTCCTGTCTTGTCCTGGGATCCACTTCTCTCTCCACTTTGTGCTCTGTGAGACTGCCAGGTACCAGCTTACCATTTTCTGCAGTTTCATCCCTTTCTTTTTCCTGGGGTTTGGGTTTTGGTTTGGTGGTTTTCTTTTTTTTGGTTTGTTTTTTTTTGGTGGATGTGGCTCATAAAATCATTGAACTGTAGAAACATTTCTTGTCCATCACCATTTATAAGAAAGGTGGTGCTGGGTGAGAGATGAGATGACATTTCTGTCAAGTGCAAGTATCTCTGTCAACGCAGAGCTGAAGGGTCAAGGCATTGCTCCACCACAGGCAGCCCAACTCTGGGCCGCAATAATCATCTTGTACTAGGAACAGAATTTGAACTTTGCATTGCATTTTTCTGTTTTGTTTCAAGACTGGGTCTCAGCTGTCCAGGGTTTGTTCTGCACTTAAAGTATCCTTTTGCTGATGTTAGAGTCTACTCTTTCTTTCTTATAGCAAGAGGGAAATGCGTTCCTCACAGTCCTGTTTCCTTACACAGCCAAGTCTTGAGCCCTACCTCATTCTTCCTCCAAATCCTAAGATAATTAAGACATTTACTATGAACTCTCTTTCCGCTCCAATTTCTCACGTTTCTGTAAATCACATATTCATCTATTTTAGGTGTCAGTCTAGCAGTCTAGAAGCTATCAAGCTTGAAACTGCAGCCATCAGCCAGACTGCTGACTGGAAACCATCTCTGCACATAGCAAGGCCTGAGGTCCTGTGTTCTTACATGGTGTGCCAGAAAAAGAATCCTCCCCAGATATCCTACAGAGCAACATGCAACATTTTTGCCTGATGGTTGAAATACACTGTCCAGTGATCTCTGCTTTTATTTTTGTTCCAGAATGTAGTAAATACGATGCTCTGCCTGTCTGCATGACTACCTTTTGGCTGTATCTTCCATTACATCCTGTGACATTGTAAAACCCTGAGAGTCAATGAAGAAAGCAGAGCTGTGTGGGTTTCAGAAGATTCAGAAATAATAGAAAGTGTTAGGCCACAATCTGTGAATCACAGCCATCACTGGAAACATGATCAGAGGCAGGTTATTAATTATGAACCATAAATGCTTTTGGGATAGCCAGTGTGACTTTGTACCAGTAACTTTCTTGTAAAGCTCCACCACAGAAAGAGGAAATCCCCACCCTCTGAGATAAGCTGCACAATTCCTATGAGGCCTCTGAAACTAGACATCACCTGAAGGAAAGACTCGCTTTAAACATAATTGCTGGTTATCCTTTTTTTAGTGTCTTCCAAGCTTAATAAGCCCAGACAGTTAGTTCCTGGACTTTCTGAAATTGTGACTGGATCCTGTACTATTTCTGGTGGATGCAGGGATAGAAAATGAAAGCACGAGGTACCATTCATATGTGTAGAAATCTACATATGCAAAATTAAGCTAATCATATAATGAAAAAATATAAGTAGATTTTCTTCCAATTTGTTTGACTGTGTTCTCCTTTTCTGAAGCTTGCTTCAACCGCTGAGGATAGAGCAATCCATACACTGTGGTATGCCCAGCTATCGGAAGTAGTTTTAACTGTCAGAAAAGATTCTCCGTTTCACTCAGAATGTGCCAGTTCTCCAATCTTGAACAATCTCTGCACTTTACATTCTTCAACAGCATTGATATCTTCCAAGAGGAAGAATGCAGCAGAACTGAGATAGAATTCTGCTGAGGTCTTCATTATGTTTGTATGGCCTGATATTTTCAGCAGGAGCAGGGACATTACCATCACATTGCAAGACAAGTTCCAATGTGTTGAAATTTTCAGTCTAGGGACTTAGAATTTCCATGGTTTCTGCTGGGTACAAATACTTTTTTCTGTCAAATGATGTGAGTTGCTAGATTCCACCTAAATTTTTACTCCACTTTCAAGTGTGTGAGAGAATTTGCATGCCCTTTTGTGTCAGCTAAACCATTTGGGAGTCAGTTTATTAAGCTATTACACTAACATCCCAAATATTGACATTCAGATTAATATCATTCAAATTTTATTAAAAGTTAAAGTTTTTATTTTTATGTAAAAGTTTATATTTGTTAGTAAACTTATTTAATGACTTAATAAAATACATGTCTTTTTCTGTGTTGGTGTTTTATTCTCCTTCCACTAAAGCATGAAGGAAATACCCACATTTGCTGTTCTCAGGGAGGAAAAACTCCCAGGATTATTTCTTGGAAGCAAATGAATAAAAGAGGAATTGCTGCAATGACCAAGAATGGCACAGCTGAAGGTTTCATTCATGGAGCTGGATATATGTACGTGATATATCCGTGTATTCATACCTCCTTGATTTATTGACATCTTCACCTCAAAGATTAGATTAATTGCAGTCTGAAAACTGGGCCTTTTGATTCTATGCTGCAGATTGTCAAATGCATCTCCAGTGGGTCACACAATCTTTAACAGGATTAACATTTGGTTCGTTAAATAAAGCATGTGTTGAACCATTAGGTGTACTAAGTCAGGCAGATGCTCACTAGATTTGTGTTGTCTCTCCTGCCTTTTTTAACACATGCTGTAATTCAGTTGATCTTTCTCAACATTTTCCCTTCCCACCTAAGTCATCCACCTCAAATCCTCACTAACATTGAGGTTCAAAACAATAGCTAAAACCTGCTTTGCTCCTACCCAAAAAAGCTTTGTGGGTCTTTTGTCTTCTGTATGCCTAGATTAACAAATGCACACATACACTCTCGAGCTCACAGTCTCGGAACTCCCTTACCAGTCCCTAAATTCTGATGTGCTGGTCAGCTTTCTGCAATGAGGGGAAAAGCCCTTCACCATGTTTTCCCATAGGAGAAAACCAATCAATCAGCAGCTTCTCCACAATGGAGAAGGTATCTGGAAATCTATGCTAGGACTCAAAAGTCCTACTCTAGAAAAATTCACTTAGCAAAAAAAAAAAAGAATTATGAGAGCTTGGAATTCAACAGGTTTTGCAACGTGTCATAGTACCTCTGAGGGGGCTTTTCACCCCAGTACACTGTCCACTATCACTATCAGCAGTTGTAACTAGTGACAAAAAGCCACACACATGGTTTCTTCATGTTTTCTTCTGACAACTCCCTTCCATCCTTAATTTGTTCCCCATCAGTGAAGTTGTTGGTTTTCTCCCTTGCCATCCCTCTGCTTTAGGCTACCAACCTCCTTCTTTTACCTGCTCAATTTCTCTGCCTCCTCTTTCCTTGCGCTTAAAACCAACTGTATTCCCCACCTGCAGCTAAAGGCAGTTCAGGGGGAAAGAAGCAGAAGGGCTTCAGGGAAATCGTAGTTTGTGTCTCTCTGTTCAAATGCATTAATCCTCTGCAACAAGCAGGCGTAACGAGCACAGTAGCAAGGCACAAGAAAAACATAGCCACTTTGTTCGCATTTCTGTCCTCCATATGAATTCATTCAGGTTTCCAGGTTATCTCCTCACCCACTTTGTAGTCTTTTCTTTGACAGCATGCTTTCAGACATTTAGTGACTCCATAAACATGGCAAGCAAACAAATGAGTGCACGCTCGCTACATACCACAGCATGGAACAGCTTCACTTAAAAACACCATTCCTTTATTTCTAGGCAGAACATCGTGAATACCAGAAAATGCTAACAAAGAAATGGAAATGGTGTGTTAAACCAGTAAACAATGCCCTAAAGCATACCTGTCATCAGACTTGTGATAAATTGCTTTAGGTTCACTGAAAACCCACAGAATAGTTGATGTTGGAATGGACCTGTGGAGATTATCCAGTTCAACCCCCCTGCTCAGGCCTGGAGCAAGTTGCAGAGGTTCAAGTCCAGACAGCTTCTGAGCATCTCTGAGGAGGGAGACTCCACGACCTGTCAGGGCAACATGCTGCAGGGCTCGGTCACCCCTTTCAATAAGAAAGGGGTGACCGAGCCTCTGTTCCTTGTGTTCAGAGGGCAGCTTCTGGGTTTCAGTTTGTGCCCATCGACTCTGGTACTGTCAGTGGGCACAAACAGCACCTTTTTCACACTGCCCCTTCAGGCATGTATACACACTGAGATCTCCCTGGGGCTTCTCTTCTCCAGGCTAAACAGTCCCGGTTTCCTCAGGCCTTCCTCAGATGAAAAAGACTCCAGTCCCTTAATAATCTCTGGGATAACCTTAATTATCTCTGGGATAATGGCTGCACTCTCTCCAGTATGTCAATCACTCTCTTGTACTGGAGAGCCCAGAGCTGGACGCAGGACTCCAGGTGGGGCTTCGCTAGTGCTGAGCAGAGGGGAGGGATCACCTTCCTCAGCCTGCTGGCAATGCTTTCCCTGATGCAGCCCGGATACTGTTGGCTGTCTTTGCCACGAGGGCGCACTACTGCCCTACCTTCAACTTGTCCACTGGGCCATCCATGTCCTTTTCCGTAATGCTGCTTTCCGGACGGTTTGCCCCAGCCTGTACTGGTGCACGGGATTATTCCACAACAGTCCACAGTCTCTTCTGAGGGGATTGTCATTTAAGGGGCCATCTAATGGGAAATGTCCCTTAGGGGACTTTTTGCTCTCCAGGTGAATTATTTGCTCCTGAGGGTTACATTTGACCACAGAAATTGGCAATTTTATTAAAGAAATCTAGTCCTTGCGTATATTACCTCTTAGGTTTTGGTTTCAGATTCTAGTTCTGCCTCTTTTCCAAACTCAGATGGAAAAGAAAGGAGAAAGAAAAGAAAAAGATATGAAGTACTTACCCACACTGGAATCTGGGCTGCCATTATTCATACCTGGTCTCACTTTGTTCCTCCATCTTCTGCACTAGAAGGGCCATAATGCTGGGGCAGGCAAGGGTCTAAAGCATATTTTCTGATCTCAGGATGAGCTACCAGAAGGTACAATTAGGCAGGAAAGCTGGGGGAGATGATGTGGACTGAGAAAATGTAAGGAAAAGAGTGACACACCAGGCTAGCGGCCCCAGGAAGGGCAGGTGCATCAAGTGCAGTCCAGGCACAAGCCCCTGCATCACAGACCCCAGGAAACAAAACATTCTAGCAGCTCTCTGCCTGTTGCCTACTGGGAAAAGCTACTCTCCAGATAACAGCAAGGGCAGCTTCCGCACACAAGTCCTGAAACCTGGAATATTCCCACAGCCCCTGGCTTGCCGTACCTCCTAACGTACTTGTGAGTTGTATGGCAGGTGTAAGTAAAGGTCAGATTTTCCTACACTTGGTATGTGTTTGATGTCAAGACCTGCACACCTTTTGTCCACTGCTTTTTTTAATACAATTCTTAAAACAAAAAATCAGGAGAATCATAAAAATGATGCCTAGCCACCCCTTCCTAATAAGCAGTGCTTATTATTTCAGAAGAACATAGACCTAGGAAAAGAATGGAAAGATGAGGGGAAAACAGCCCAAATTGCAGTTACATACATCCATGCACAGATGATGAACCGTGTACATTGCCCACCCTCTACAGAAGAAGAGAAGTTCAATAAAAAGCATAACTAGTTTGTTTCAGAATAATTTTCTAAAGCTTTCCTCAGCCTAGTTCTATTCCTGTTAGCAAGAGAAACTGCTCCCTGTCCAGATTGTTCAAAACTGAGGAGCTTTCTTCCACTTCAACAACTTTCTTTTACACCCTTTTTCATCTTCACCCTCTCTCTCATGCAAGTATTACAGAATCCATAATCTGAGAGACTTTTCTCAAGGTACACCATGAAAACAGCCTTTCAGTTTGCCAGAATTACAGTCTGTTTCACAGCTGAGAGGACTAATGCAAACCTTACAGGTATGGAAAAGGGACTATGACACAGAAGCAGAGATCTTACTTCTTTACTTGCACTGGTAAATGCACTACTGTATCCAGAACCATAAGTCATATTTTTAAAAGATGCTCAGCCTGGCCTCAACCCTGACTACATTTGGAGTTGGAAGGTGGACCAAAGACCTCCTGAATCATAGAATCAACTGGGCTGGAAAAAGACCTTTAAGATCGTGAAGTCCAACCATTCCCCTGTACTGCCAAGGCCACCACTGACCTGTGTCACTGAAGGCCTCGTCTACACAGTGTGTGAACACTTCAAAGGAGTGTGACTCCAGCACTGCCCTAGGAAGCCTGTTCCAATGCCTGAGCATCCTTCGGGGAAGGAATTGTTCCTCAGCTCCATCTAAAACTTTCCTGGTGTAGCTTGAGGATGTTTCCTCTTATCCTGTCACTTGTTCCTTGTGAGAAGGGACCAACCACACCTCACTCCATCCTCCTGTCAGGCAGTTGTAGAGAGCGATAAGGTCCCCCCTGAGCCTTCTCTTCTCCAGACTAAACACCCCCAGGTCCCTCAGCTGTTCCCCATCACACTTGTGCTCCAGACCCTCCACCAGCTCCATTGCCCTTCTCTGGCCCCACTACAGAACCTCAATGCTGCTCTTGTAGTGAGGGGCCCAGAACTGAACACAGGATTCAAGGTGCAGCCTCCCCAGTGCCCAGTGCAGGGGAAAATCACTGCCCTGGCCCTGCTGCCACACTATTGTTGATACAGGCAGGATGATCTTGGCCTTCTTGGATACACCAAAGTGTAGTCAGGCATTGGAACAGGCTGCCCAGGGTGGTGGTGGAGTCACCGTTCCTTGAAATGTTCACAAACCGTGTAGCTGAGTCCTTCAGTGGCATGGGTTAGTGGTGGCCTTTTCAGTGCTGAGGAATGGTTGGACTTGATGCTCTTTTCCAACCCAGCTGATTCTATGATTCTATGATTAAGGAGGTCTCTGGTCTGCCCTCCAGCTCCAAATGGGGTCGGGGCTGAAGCCAGGCTGAGCTTCTCAGGGGTTTGTCCACTCAGGTCTTGGAAACCCCAAGGATGAGAAGTGCAAAGCCTCATGGGGGACTTGGTCTGCTGCTTGACTGTCCTTGCAAAGAAAAAGCTTTGCCTTACCCCCAGCCTGAACCACTCTTCTTTCACTTTCTGGCTGTCATCTGTCATCCTCCCACCATGCACCATTGTGAACAGCCTGGCTCCATCCTCTCAGTAGCCTCCATGTAGGTGTTGGAATTTGGCATCTCTCCTCCAGGCCAGACAAAGAGACCTCCTTCAGGCTCTTCTCAAGTGCTCCAGCCGCATGACCACCTGCGTGGTCTTCCACCAGACTTGCTCCAATTTATCCGCATCTTTTTCACACTGGGACACGCTATTCTAGATGTGGTCTAAGAAGTGCCAAGTAAAAAGGGGGAGCATTGCTCGCTTTACTCTATTGACATCAGCAATAGCGTCAATACAGGCCCGGATACCACCAGGCTTATTTGCTGCCAGAGCATTCTTCTGTCACGAGCTACATGGACAGAGGCATCCCACCAGCATCTTCCCCTCTACTGAAATCTGAAAAACTGATTCCTGTCTACTCTTTTTGCCTTTTTCCCAGCAGCAGCTAAAGCTCTTGGAGATGAGGTATTGAGAGTCCATGTATTTGCTCCACCACTCTTTTCCTGCCATTTCCCCTCTTTTTCTCAGGCCTGGCTCATGACCAATCCCACAAGTCTCAACAAATTCTTTGCAATTCGTTCCACTCACATTTGGGGATCTTTTCCTGTCAAAGTAGAAGGTACTCCGAAGATACAGAAAAAAAAGGACATGTATTTATGTGAACAGAACTGTAAAGCAGTTCAGGCAAAAAAAAAGAAGCCATGGACTTCTATGTCTTCAAGACTGAAGTTTAGAAAAGAGGGGAAATGAATTATAGTATATGTTTGAAAGTGAAAAGATATTCAGCAACTGATTGCAACAAGGAGAATGGAATTCATATAGACAATTGGGAATCTGGATGACAACACATCAGAGAGGGACAGAGACTCTCCAAGGGGAGAAGTTCCTTTTTTATTAAACTTATAAACCATGAAAGTTGCAGTTGATAGACGGCAGTTTTTCTCTTGGGGAAAATGTTAATAATTTAAAATATAGTCTCACACTTAAAAGGGAAATTATGAAAAAAAAAAAAGGATTTGTAAAAACTGAAAAAAGATCCTGTCCAAGCATTCAATTCCAATCATGTCAGTCCTGTACAATGCGAACAAAATAAGGATCAGAATGAGAATATATGAAATATCAAAATAATCCTTGCTGAGTTTCAACTATTTGCCCAACTTTTTAAAGACAATTTTAGTGAACTGTTTTCAGCATTCTCAAGAGGAATAAACAAATCTGTTGAAATTTTGTGTTTAATACCGAAAAGCTTCTCTGCACTGAATTTTCCCTAGTGGCTGATTTCAGCCGACATAAAGAGGAACACTGGGAGACTGGGATTTACCAGGAATAAAGAGGCCTGATGGTTTTGGTTAGATGGAATCCACAATCTAGTATGTGCCATTAGACATGTATTAATTTAAGTACAATGTTTTTTAAGCTACATAGAATAGTACAATTCCATTGTGTATTCTCTTCTCCATGGGCTGTATATCCTGACTCTTTTATTGGTGTGAATAAGTAATGTTTCAAAAATAAATAACAATAGGAAGATACTGGAATTAAGTAATACTGCTAAGAGCAAGGTCAGACAAGAAAAGGCCCTCTAAAAAGAGTCTACATGTAGCACAACTGTGAAAGACAAGAAGTGTATTACTAAATCCTTTCAGTTTGCGCTAGCACTCCATACAATAGAACATCAGCCACCTGAGACATGAAAATCCATTTTCTTACATGCCTCTGACAATTTCCAAGCATTCAGGTAGTAGGCACCTGTAGAAGAAGGCTCCAACATCACTTTTGTTACACACCCATAATGGCATGACTCCCACTGCACAATGTAGAGTAGCCCTGACAGAAGTGTGAAGCTGGGTGGGGGTGTCATAGTAATATTTTGTAAAGCGTGATTTTGTCTCATTCCCTGGTGACCTCAACATCTTAAGGAAGGGCAGTGTTACCTTCTCCTTATGACACTACCTAAGGCAGAAAGTGACGAAGAGTTTAAGCTTTGTCAGAATGAAGAAAGTATTCCTGTGGTTATGGACTTTTAGCAGCCAGCTTTTGCTTTCCCGGAGCATTTGAGGAGGTAAACTGAAGAGCACATGGGACTTCAAGTCTTTTAGACATTACAATCATTATTTATTGGGTTTATATTGAAATGTTACTTACCTATTACTGATGTGCTCTAAGATACTTTGTGTTTGTGTGCATTCCTACTCTGGCTATACAAGCAATATTAACGAAGTTTTTGCCTGGGCAGTAAAAGTACCCTAAAACCCCATTCCTTTTTCTTTCCTTTCTCCCTCTTGTATGTGCAGGAAAGGAAAGAAAGAATAACAGGGAATGGCCACCCTTTTGGTCCCAGCAGCAGCTCTTCATGTTCCAAGAATACAAGATATTCTGGAGGAAAGCCATCAATGTCACTTGGGCCGTTGCAGTTGATACCTTAACTGTAGCAAGAGCCTCTCTTTTCTACCTTTCACTGTACATGTCTGAGCAATTTGAAGTAAAATAATAGCGTCTGTGCTTACCTTGCCAGCCCCTAAGTCTGACTCAGACACAGCAGTCATTGGACCCTCCCTGGATTTTGCTCTGCTAATATGAGAAGAAAAAATTGCCTGAAAGCCAGATTGCACAAGAAGCTTTTAAACCAAACCCAAGATGCTTCATCCAGAGAAGAAAATTTCCTGATTCGAGTGCACTCCTTACATAATCTCTAATACATATGTCAGCCAATACAGTATATTGGATAGCAAGCAATTGCGATGGGTCTTTGCCTTCCTAGTTCTTCCAGGTGATGGAAATACAATCAAAATGCTTTTCATGTGAAAAGGTGAAGACAACAGCAGATTACCACAGGCTTAAATGATTTCTCCACAAAGATTCTTTGTGAAAAAAATGGAGATCTTCTGTAGCTCCTGATGAAAAGTTTCTGAGCATTGCTCAGGTAAATCTAGACCTTGGCACATTAGGACCTTCACAGTAGCTCAGGGGGAGAAAATCAGAGAAATTGCTTAGTATATTATGGCAGTAATGCTACTGAGCACATACTCAGAATTCGGTGGGAAGATCCACTGCTTTTATATAGAGCTGGTAGTGTCAGGAAGAAGTGAGTTAGATTTTACACTGTATAGAATGTAGATTGTTCTGACATGTTTGTCCAGTGGTCTTTCCCCAGTAATTAACTGAAGAGGAACAAGCTTACTCTCTTCCTCATTCTGAGAGTTGGAAGCAGCTGATGTGATTAGTAGCTGAGTGATAAAGTCACTCTTAACTGGCCCTAGAACCAGGCCTGCATGAACTATGCTGGGAACTAGTAGAAATAGAACAGCTTCATCCCTTCCTTATCTTTCTGGTAAGTGCGCACAGACCAGCATCAAAAGGAGAATTTATCTGTGTGAGTCTGCATATTTGAAGATATGGGTGTTTGGTGCTTCTTTAGATGGGAAAGGGTAAAGATGTTTGCCTGAAGCTCCGTTCTGTTCAGAAACTTCTGCAGTGGAGTGACAGGTGAAAGTGCTTTCAGTGAAAGAGAAATGTGGTTGCCCTGTTAAGCCATCCAGCCTGATTTATAATTAAACAACTGGTGCGATGTATCATAAGGAAAAAAATATTAAGATGAATATTGGGGGGAGAATTTTCTTTTTTTTTCTTTTTTTTTTCATTAAGTAAGATTTCTTGATTCACAGACCAAAGGAGGAATCTGCCACCTTTAAGTCATAGAAAAAGAATTGCAGGGTCCTCTACAATGTCCCTGGTGAGCGTAAAACACAAGTCGCTGGTGTTATGGGCCCTTACCCTTAATGATTTCCCTCCTGCAGCTTAACTCCCACATAGAGAACTAAGACCTGGCCCACAGCTTTCCCCTATTGGTTTTCCTGCTATGGAAATGACACTGAAATGGAGTCTTGGCCATAAGGAAATGTGCCTGGGAGATTAAGTTACCTTCAGTGAGGGAGCCGTGTGAAGGCCTAATTCTGTATGTGTCATATTCATTCTATGTTACAATCAGCTGCAACCTGATTTATCATCTGGCAAAAATGAAACCTTTCAGCAACAGGGAAAACCTGGAACTGAAACGAAGTAGCTAAACAGCTCCAAAGAAGAGCTGAGGAAACACCTAGAAACTAACTTTAAGGGAAGACACATATGAAGGTCCCAGTGTCTTTGTAACAGTGAGGTGTAAGTCAGGGCAGACATGGAAATTGGCATTAGAGCTATCTAGACATTTGGGTACTCGATTCGTCAGCATCACTATAACGTACAAGAAATTCCCAAGGGATGTAGACAAGTACTGTCACACTGTGCCAGCCATGGGAGAACCAAAGCACAGAGTTAAGCATTTTGGCTGAAGCCATACAGGAAAGCTTTGATAGAGAAAAGTACAGAATCTGATCTCCTGAGGATCACTCCACTCTGATTCACAAGACCGTTCTTCCTTGTTGAGTGAGCTGCTTGACAGCAGATCTCAGTCACTGCAAGCCACTTTTCCAACAGCAAATACACATCCTGGGCTTTGCTTGAACCAAGTTAAAAGAATGTAGATGTTTCTGAATGGTAACTGGGTAACAACCAGGTTTAGAATCTGGGCATGCTTCAACCTGCAAGGAAAAAAGAGCACAGTGGAGGAAATAAGTCAGAAGCTTGAAAGTAGCAGTTTGACAAATCTGGATTAAAGGAAGTATTGCTTTATTGGTTTAAGTATCCTATATTCTTATTGGAATATATGCTTTTATGCTATCTAAAGCAAATATCCCTGCTTGTCATCCATCAAAACAAGTATACTTAATCTCTCATTAATAACTCTATTTCTTAAATCAGCCATTGGCATTTCCATGGCTCCTGAATCCTAGACGCGTGCAATCAGTACACAGCAGTGTTAATAGATTTTCCATAGCAATCCTTCTGTAGTAGCTCACTTCCCAGGCACCTAAAGAAGCATGTTGCATCAATAGTACAGTGCAGATATAGCTAACAGGAAACACCAGGAAGCTGTCAGTAGACAGGAGGGACCACCTTACTAACTTGATCAGACCCTCTTGAACTTTACCATGACGGAGAATATATAGAAATAGACTGATTGCCTTGCAAATAATTTCTTGTCTCATGTGCAGCTATCAAGAACATGCTTTCTTATGCATGCATATCCATGTGGCTAATTGATGTCTCTGGTAATTCCAGTCCCTGTAAAAAAAAACAACAAAACTTCATGTTACCATCTCTTCATCTTACATGATCAGGTCTCCTCCTCAGGATACCTGCATCAGCACTTTTTTTCTGTGCTGATCTTGCTGACCTGTACCTTTTTGACAGCTCTTAATACAAAGCTAGTTACCACAAGGTGATGCATATGAGGAGTTTTGCATTGCTTTTAAACACAGTCTTTGTTGCAACTGGTTATGGATTTTCTAAAGTAATGTTGTTCATTAGGAAAAGCCACCTCGTTGAAACCAACCCTGCTAGGGAGAAAGATCAGCTTTGCATAAACTGACTCCATTAAATCTGAGGAATAAATTATGCAGTTATGAGATCTGAATTTAATGTTTTCAAAATGAAGCCTTCTTTTTCAACTGGAAAATCTTTTTGTTTCCAATATTTGTGTTTTAAAAGGTTTAAAATATTCAGAAGCTCAGATGGAAAAAGTGGTTTTCAAAATCAGCATAACAACATTTCAAACATTTCAACAACATCTCTAACCTTCCCCCCCCCCGAATTTCTATTCACTGTATTTGATAAGCTTAGGGGTGTTGTGCCACCTTAAGAAGAGCTAATTCGAAATCAGACCTTCACAGAAACAAAAAATTGCTCGAGACTCCTCTGTAAACTTTCATTATTTTTTTTCACATCACTGGTGCCTATTCAGATATTGCAAATCAGGCACTCTTCTAAAGTGGTTCTTACTGGGGTCTTTGCCAAGAACTTTGCCTATTTTCCAAGCATCTGCTTGTGTTCAGCATGTTCATTTAAAATCACAGCCGTTGGCAAAATTACTGCATTCCATCATGCCCCTTCCTGTAGATCACTACAGGACACTAGGTGTTATTCAGACTTTCGTAGTTCAGGTCCAGGCTCTGAAATACTGCAAGAACAATCGTCTATCTGTACAATACTGTGCAATTTCTACTTTCATTCTTGGCTGATGAGGGAAAGTGAAGAGATATGTAAGCACTTAAAAGTATAAATCAAATCTGAATTTTGAGTACTGATGTTTAATACCTTGGACAAAACACACCTGGCATTGCTGTTGTCAAGCTCTGTATCCAGCAAACAACTTCTTTTTTACTGATGGTGCTAGTCCTGGGTCCCATGTGGAGATTTGATACTCAGGGTTCAGGGAGCCAATCGGAACCTACAAGAAGGCTAAGATTTAAACAAAAGTATTGCTGCACTATATGCTGTATATAACTGCATGTGTTTCAATATGTGTGCTCTTATAAAAGTGGACAGAGTAGAGATATATACACAAAATTGTTGCAGATGTCATTGTCGTGGTTTAAACAGTCATTCATTCATTAGAACATGGGACTGAGCGTTGAGTATCTCATCTCTAAAACAGGAATAATAATACTTCCTTGCCTAGGTAGGCATCAGTCTCTCCTTTGGTAAATCACACTACAAAGTCACATTTTGGTAGTCTTTTAGCTATAGGAAGGGTTAGTCATTTAATAACTACACCACTAACAAAGTGTTTGGCCCTCTTAAAAATTAAATCTTTGATGCTGTAAAAACAAGGTCCACAGAGTAAGGAACAGTGTCTGCTGTTGCCGGCCATTACTTTCTCATTGCATGACTTGACTTTGCACCTCAACTTTATTCACATTAGTGTCCCCCATTGTTAGATAAGGTAATGGTCCCCCAAGCTACAAAAACACTTCAGCATCCCTAGACAAAAGGTACTGTGGAAGCTCAAAAGAACTGTTTACATGAGTTAAAAAATAACTTTCAACCTTTGATCTTGAAGATCTATTTCACCATATGCTCAAAAGCCTGACTGCTTCAGCTGCACCTTTTTCCTGCGGATGCACTCTTTGACTTCACAGCCCTTATGCTTTTAGCTTGATGGCATCCAAGATGTTTCTTAGCAATCATATTCTGCCAGCAACACACATTCTTTGCTCCTCAGGATCTGGGAAATTTGCTGCATTCCTCTCTTTTTTCCACACTGCTCTTTGGAGAAGTTAACCTCTGAAGAAACCCAGGCAAATAAACAGAAATCCCTCAAGCATAAGGGATCTGCAGCATGTTGAAAATGCATAGGGGTGGAAAAACAACTCTGTAGTTGTCAGCTGAAACTGATCCAAACAATCTGATCGAAGATGATAACTCGACTTTGTTTTGTGCAAAAAGACCTTTGTTTATACAACAAGGGGAAACCATTAGCAATATTAAAGTAGCTGGCTTGGAATAAGAAATATAATGGCTAGAAGAAAGGAACAGCACCCTGAAGAAGAAATTCAATTTTTATAGGGCTTCTGGTGACAAAGGAGGAGATGGTATGGAATGTGGAAGGTTTACTTCAGGGCAAATATTTTTTAACTGACACTTTGCCTCTAATAGTTGATTTACAGAATCTTTTGGGGCTATGAAATGGGTAGGAATAGGAACAGAGGTGGCCATGAGCACCTTACACAACGCACCTGTATGGTGATTATGTTGAAAGGTTTTAAAACCAAAAACCAAGGAGGCTGCTTGCCCATTCCAAAGGGCCACAAAAAGGATGAAAACGTGAGAGAGATGGGAGACAAGACAGCAGCTTCACATTGAAAGTACTCAAGTACTTTCAAGTATTTGTAGATGAAAAGTAGGACAAGTAGATGAAAAGGCAGATTCTTTCCCTGCTCTGCCTTTCTTGTCTAGCACTCAACTAATAATCACATCACTCAGCACTGTCTCCCTGATGACTTGATGTCATATCCTAATGCATTCAGCTCTACTCTCCACCTCTCTCTCCTGGGTCCAAGTCTTCCTAAGCATGTAAGAACACCATCCTCAGTTGTACTAAGAGTAAAAGAACAGTCCCCATGTGGTTTAATTCTCTTCCAGGTTCTAGAAATCCACCAGTTCAAGTCGTCCCCAAAAGCCAGAACAGTCCTGGCTGGAACATTCTTTCATGAGATTGTCAAACCCCATTTTGAGCATATTTCTACTTTTGGCCTCCATCACATCCCTTGTCACTGAACTCCGCTATTTATGAGGAAAAGACATTTTATCCTTTTGTTTGTTTGACAATTCCCCATATTGTATTATGAGAAATGGCAAATTTCTTTTTCACTTTTTCCAAAGCATTCATGATTTTGCAGACCTGTACCATAACCATAACCTACCTCAGCTGTATCATCTCCAGACTGAACAGCCTATTTTAGTCTCTCCCTGTACATAAGCTATTTTAGTGCACTGATTATTCTTACTCCTTTACTTTATGCTTCTCTTTGTTCCAGTATATTCTCTTTTTGGTGGGAAAGCCCAGAACTGAGGACAGCATTAAAGATGTGGATATGTCAGGCTTTTAGTCTTCCCATGGCATTTCCTAGTCTACTTGGATTCAACAAGAAGCTGAAAGGCAAACAACCAACTGGTAGCTGAACTGCAACCAGTTACAATCAGTGTAAGATGCCTTGTGCCTTACAAGTTGATAGGTGATGATTTTATTTCAAACTCCAAACAAAATAAATTGGATTCTGGGAAAGTTAAAAAATTAATAACTGTAATACTTTGTGAGGTTGGAAGGTGCTGCTTAGAAAAGCAAACAATGCAAAGTAAGTGTAATGACTAAAAGAGAAGGCAAATGGTGAAAGCAGTATGACAGTTACTGATGGAGGACTATGTAATGATCATCATAAAGTAAAAGGTAGAATACTAACATTAAGACTCTGAAATACTACCTGAGATATCATCTGTGAGTACTGCCATTCAGTCATGCCAGATTGGAAAACTGTGAAGTGACGACACTGATTGCCAAGCCTTTGTTATAACAAGTTCTGTTTAAAGTGCTTCCTCTAGTTTCAGAGTTTACAGTGTGTAGTGAGTTCAGTAACTAGATTTATAACCGTACTTACATCAGTCTTCCCCCAGATTTCTAGAAATATGAGGTGAGCACTGAGAGGCAAATCTTAAAAATCATTGAAACTCGATTACACTAAAAGTAAGGACCTTTCAATCTGAGGAGTGACTTTAGCTTACAAAAGCATTTTGAGAACTCCTAAGCAAGGCTTAGCCATTTGGAAGAATCTTCCTTGAACTAATCAATGTTTTATGGGTTATTTCTCAGAACAGTTTCAGGAACATTCAAGGAATAGAAACATTCTTTCTGGCCACTTTTTTACAGCTGTTTCTCCTGATTCAGGCAGGTTCCCTTTCTGTTCCCATCTGGCCTCCTTAGTTGTGATGATCTGAATGATTGTGAGGCTGTATGGGGAAACGGGAACAGATAAAAAACATGCATTTTAAATTTTGATTCTTTAATCAGAACAATTCCCCAGTTTCCTGTCCATGTCCACAGTCAGCCACACACAACAAAGAGGGGTAAAGGAGTTTTTGGGACCAAAGAAACAAGTAGGAATTTCTTAGCTTTGTGGCTCTGCTAGGAGGATTTTCTTGGAGCTGTAGCTTCAGGTATAGACAGGGGATGTGTATCTTGTTAGGCTCTTTCTTTCTTGTAGAAATCCAGAACTATTGGTGTTAGGACAATATGTCCATTTTTTTTTATTTCAATAGGGACTTCGTCACTGCATCAGCTTCCAGGCAGATGAGAGGATGTGGTGTTGGAATCAGTTAGATAAACTGGCCAGTCACTGACAGATAATGAGGCAAACAAGATCATACCGGAATCTGTTACAGACAATTAGACCAAGTCACAGCTGGTAAGGTGGACTAAAAGCCTAAGTAATAAATCACTGCCCAGCAGCGAAGAAAGAGAGACAGACTGTTTGTTTGCAGAGTTACTTATTCCTGTAAGTATCTGTAACTATCTGTGCAATAATGAATACAGATATTAGTATGTGAATTGATACCTATTTGCAAAGGAGAGACAATACTTAACTAAGTGTGTCTTTGGACCAATGAACTTTTCAGAAGCAAAGTACTTCCTTAATGGAGACATTTTGCCATAGAAACTATGAAGACTGATGTAGAAAAAGCAGGTAGTAGGACATATAGCTAATCATGGTAACATTTATTCCCTTGCCCTTCAAACGTGATGTCAATATTGACAAACAGCTGAGTTTTTAAAAGCCATCCAGGAAATTCTCATTTTCTATAAAAGCCTAAAGAGTCACTCTACCCAAGAAATATGTTCTGAGGCATGGTAAGGGTGGAGAAGTATATGGCAAAAAGTATGTGCAATATAATAGCCACACTTTAAATTGCTTTTCATGGTTTTTAAAAGAAACAGAATGTACTTGCTGATGTATATGATGGGTATCATAATATCCCATTAGCAGCTATGACACGGAAGACCAGGAATTAATTACTTCCTTTCTTTAATGACTAGGTTTATTTAGTTATGGCTGAACAGTACATGTGACCATTTCACAGGAAAGCAAAGGTGGTTAATGAGAGCTTCATTAAGACTGATGATCAAACAATACTGTAACAAAGGCATAAATGCAGAGGCTGAAGGGGGGTGCAGAGGGGTGTTATAAAGACAGGAGAAAGCACTGTGAACATTAGTCTGACCTTTTCTGTAACAGAGACTGCTGGATTTGGAATTAATGGCCTGACTATTAAAAAAACCCACAACAAACAGTTTTGAATTGAACAGATTTATATTGCAGGAGATTGTACCATAAATTGTTTGTAATTGTTCTGACAACTCTGTCAGAAATATTACAAAACTTACTCGATGTCGAGTCTAAATTTGCAGAAATTGAAAACCACTGTCTCTTGCCCTGCTAAGTGTCTGTAAATGCAGGCACATGACTGTTTGTCCATTGCTACCCATCTCTTTTTGCCTAGCTTGGAACACCAAGCAGGTATGGTTATCTACTTTTTGCTTTACTACCATAAAACTGTATTTGGCTTTGAAATTGAAGAGCTCTCTATTACCACTTTCCCCCTGCCGTGTTGATACTTGATGGCTGTAATAAACTCACTATTTCACCTTCTTTTTCATAAACTAAACAAATCTGTCTCTTCAAATTTTCACTGAGGCATTTTTTTCCAAATCTTTAATAATTCTTATGTCTTTTTTTCTTGCTCATCTTATTTCAAGGCCATCTGTATTAAAGTGAGAACACTTGCACTTGACACACCATGCCGTCTGCTGCCTTGGTGCAAATCAGGGGCAGAAGATTCATAAATGAATCACAGTTTATAAATGAATACTTTTCTGTGCAGCGTTGTTCAGGTGAACCTGACGTTCACCTACGTCTTCAAGCTTTCATAGCGATCGAGGACTATGCCCTTAATGAATACACGCATGAATGTCAGTGTGTGTGGATTTCTCATCGTGAATGACCCAACATCAGCTAAAGAGATTAGATCGTTCTGAATGACTGAGTAGAAGTACTGAGATAAGACTGATGTCATTTTGTGTGAATCTAAAAAGATACTGATGACACTGAGAACTACATTCATCCTGGATTTAAGATGGGGGAGAGTTTCCTTCTATGTTTTAAGGTCCTGGCTGAAGTATCTTGGTTAGCAGTGAAAATTGCCCCATGCTGGCTCTCTGCTCCATAGGGACAGGCACCTCCAGCAGGCTGTTCAGATCTCTTGATAGGACCATATACTTTCACTCACCTTCTGTTATTTTTTTATATAGTAAGTATCCTAAAGGATCTGCATTACAGATCATGCTTGCACTGCCAGTTCTTCATCTTTCTATTGTTATTAGAGAACAATAGGAGACAGCAACTAATTTGTAGAAAGGCAGGTCCTTGTGATTTATATGGAGGAGTGCATTAGTATTCAGCCTTTCCTACACTACAAACTTTCACTTACCAAGATTGTAGGGAAAAGTAGCTATTAACCTTCATCATCATGAATAATTAACCACAACAGCAGCCGAACTGAAGATTCATCTCTCAGTTAATGCTTGGTCCAGACAGATGATACCAAACACAAACCCCACACCACACCCAGGCTGTCTGTCAGAATCTGCTCCAACCTGCAACCGCATGAAGCAGAGTTGACTCTTTAAAGAAATCACATTTTAAAGTTCTTTTGAGCGTGTGAGCTAATGAAGATCAGGCTGTTCTTAGAAGGCTGTTTATTATTCAAAGTGTATATTCTCTGCGAATGCTGCAATTCTGGGACAGATCGTATGTACAACTCAAAATTGGAACAGAAATTACAAGAGAAGGAAGTTGGGAGAATAACCCAGAAAAGCAATCTTATGTGAATATGGCTAGAAATCTGGCTAAAATGCAGCACTTCTGTGATATGCTCTCTTAATAGAAGTGCAGCAGAGATCAGAGAGGACAGGAGCTAAGGAGCTGTGGGAAACAAAAGGGAAGATCACAAGGCTTCCTAAGAATAAATGAACAGTTAAGTTCAGTTTTGACCTTGGCATTTTTTAATACCTACATACAGATCCTCCAAAAGCACTTCAAAATATAGGGGAAGAAACATTCTTTAAGCTATCCATCCATAGCGTCAAAGTCTCATTTCAATGTAGCTCTTTATTTGTTTTTAATCTTATGCTATAACTTTTGCTTGGGTTGTTAGTACTGAAGGGATGTTCGGAAGTCTCCTTCGAGGTCAGATTTGATGATTCTCCATCCCAGCACTTCACTTGCGCTAATTGCAGACTGACACAGGGAATAACATTTACACACCTGCATATGTACTCATCACTAGTGCCTCAGAGTGATGCGCTTTAGTCTGAGTAAGGGGAAAAAAATACAGGGCAGTGTGCACAAGATTTTTTCTGTAGCTCTCCTGAACCAAACTTTGGAAATATAGGGAAGAAATAAAGGTGAGAAAATGAGGAAAGACAGTGAGAGAAATAATAATAGTCCAGAGGAGGGCCATGGGGATGATCAGGGGACTGGAGCACCTCCCATACAAAGACAGGCTGAGAAAGCTGGGGCTGTTCAGCCTGGAGAAGAGAAGGCTGCGTGGAGACCTCAGAGCAGCCTTCCAGTATCTGAAGGGGGCCTATAGGGATGCTGGGGAGGGACTCTTCATTAGGGACTGCAGTGACAGGACAAGGGGTAACGGGTTCAAACTTAAACAGGGGAAGTTTAGATTGGATATAAGAAGGAAATTCTTTCCTGTTAGGGTGGTGAGGCACCGGAATGGGTTGCCCAGGCAGGTTGTGAATGCTCCATCCCTGGCAGTGTTCAAGGCCAGGTTGGACGAAGCCTTGGGTGACATGATTTAGTGTGAGGTGTCCCTGCCCATGGCAGGGGGTTGGAACTTGATGATCTTAAGATCCTTTCCAACCCTAACTATTGTATGATTCTATGATAATACCAGAAGGAAATGGGGCTGGGGGATGGGGAAGGGAAAAAGAAAAATCAAACCAAAACAAAGCAAAACTGACTGAGGAAAGAAGATCAGAGAATACAGGAGGAGCCTGACTTGAAAAAGCAGACGGCCAGACACTAGTAAACTTTGCCTTCATTTCAGTTATTGTGCTACCACTGGAAAGTTTCATATTCAGTGGCCTGTTTTTTTCAGGCTAGTTTTCCCTTTGCATTGGTGAGCAGATTGTTCACCACACTCATTTAACAGGCTCTAGAGCTGCAATGTGGAAAGCAGTTCCTGCCTCTCAGAATAACTGTTTAAGCTAGCAGCATTCTGGTGAAGATATCCCTACATCCATTTTGACTGTGTCACTTGTAGAAAGTTTTCTTTGCCGTCACAAAATGTAGACATGAAGCTGTTCTTGTATCCATGGCTAGCTCCTGAAGCACAAGATGACTGTCACGAGAGAAAACAGCCAGCTCACCAAGCTGCATCAAGTAGGCCAAATGTGACCTATAGATCAAACAAATGCAAGGACTGAATAACAAAGAAACGAGCTACAAGAGTTATAAATAACACTTCTAACAGAAAATTCGTTGCTGAAAAATTATAGCAAAATAGGTTTTTAATAAGAGTGTGCTCAGCTGTGATTGATAGAGGGACAATGCTCTCTGTGTGCTTCTGCTTTGATATTCAGCAAATACCTTGGAGCTTTGGTTTTAGCTTTTCATACTCCCCAAAGCAGGATATTCCAGGGCTGCTCAACAAATAACTGCTCAAATGATATCGCTTAGGCTGCTTGTATCTGCCAGAGTAGCCCTGCCCAACTGCGCATATCCTTTTCAGAAAGCTAAAGAGAGAGAAGAAACTCTTAAGGATAACCAAATAAGAAGTGCCTGTGCCTGAAAAGGGAATACAAGAACAAAAAGGATGAAGAGGGAAATGAGCAAAGAAAAGGAAAAGAAAAGGTAGGAATGGACATCACCAGCTATTTCCAGATCTGTACACAAAGAACAGAGACCCAAGAAAGTAGAACATTTCAAAATGAGTTTGGAGGTGGTCCTGGAAAATATACATGCAGAACAATTCTGCAATGGCAGCAGGGGGGATGGACTGGATGTGAACTTAGTGGTCTTTTCCATCTCCAGTTTCTATGAAAACAGTCACCATTCTTTAGCAATATGATAAATATTTTAAAAATCATAGATACAAACTACATAAAACATATTAAATAACAAGTTCAGCCAATTTAATCATGACTTTTCAACTTTTCAAACCAAGACAGCAGGGAGGAAGAAGGAACAGGCTTGAGATTTTTAGTCCTCTTTGTTTAAGACTAATTCACATAGGACACACCTTCATGAGACTTGTTCAATAACATTTGTGGAGCTGGGCTGGAATTGTTGTTGGATTGCCCTCAGTCCACAGGGCTGCTGGTTTTATCCAATGCACACTGGGTGCTGTCTCTCTCTAGCAGCTTTTAATTCAGATTTTACCTTGTTTATGTTTCACTCCTAGCTTGACCAGTAGATTTCATTTTGGGTAGTGTAATAGCAGTCTAGTCCTTTCGGCATTTAAATACTAAAAACTGATTCCTTTCTTCATTCCTGCAATGACCAAAACAACATCAGCTGCCCTGCAAGAGAAAACCTGCTCCTCTGCAAGTGATCCATGTGTTGCAGATACACAGACTTCATGGTCCTCAGCAGGGGAAGAAGAATTTTTGGCTTGAAAAACATAGAACTCATTATCTGAGCACGTGGTGTATCCATAAAGTCTAGCTGCAGTGAGGGGACTTGTGTTCCGTGGGGCAGCCACTAGACAGTGATATAGCCACATCTACACAACCAAAGCATGTCAGCTTCACACCCTTGTAATAGCCCCAGCCTTTCTCTAGCATTTCCTTCACAGCCTAGCAGCTCAAATTTTCTCTGAATCCCAGTTGAAACTCAGCTTGCATACATCCCTTCTGAGCAATCATCATTCATTCTCAGCAGAGAGGAAGGCTTGAATAAAATCTTTTCTCTTATACAAGCCAAAGATAAGGAACCTTCTGGGGTAAAGGGAGCCAGGGATATGCCCTGCCTGTGATTCTCAGCTTGTCCAATGGAAAGAAAACCTCGCCTTCTGGGCTACCAATCTTCAAACCACCAGTCTAGCAATAAAAGTAGCTGAGGCAAATATAGCCATTCTCCCTCTCGCATACTTCCCTAAACTTCTGTAATAGAACAAAACAATAAAGCCTGCTTTAGGCTTTATCAGTATAATTCTATTCAGCACATTCAGCCATCAGTAACCTACCTCAAATTTGGGCTTCAGCTTCCCAGGCAACTGGTTCAAGCCACTTCCATGCACACCCGTTGCATTAAGCATACCTCTGGCAAGCACCAGCTCCATCCTCTGAAAGCTTTGTCAGAACAAACATCAGACTTTCCAGTTATCCCATCTGACTTTGCACCTTGTCATCCAGCCTTTACACCTTCTTCCTCACCCTTTCTTCTTCTCCTGCCGCATGCATACCCTGGATGAAAGACTCAGATAAGCTGGAAGAGGCCAACTTACGGGAGCAGCAAGTCTGTCCTAGCACCAATCCACCCTCCTACTCAGGGCCAGGTGAATCATGTGGCTGTCCAAGACCTTTTAGAGAGCTGCCTGACTGCTGCACTTGAGAGCTACGCGAGTTCGGTTTGGGACGTCACTTACATCTTTGCCCAGATTGTGGACAGAGTTGTCCCTCTGCAGAGTTACTGCAGGAAAATGCTTTTGTGAAGAACACCCAGAGGAGACCAGCTTGTATGCAAAGAGCAACCTTCAATACTCTGCTTTATAAGCTGACAGCTGCCCTGTTCACACCAACGCATTACCTCGCCACTCCCCATGCCTTTGTGAGACTCCATGGCATCTGCACATTCCCTACTCTGGCTGCTCAATAGGAAAGCAACTTGGTGCAGAGAAAGTCATCCTCATAGACAGTGTAAGATGGGAGTGCAGTGCCATCCGACAGAGCAGTTATTCCTGACCAAGGATCATCAGAGGCATCATCAAAAGTATCAGCAGCCTAACATAACTTGTCCAACTGTACCCTATAGGACAGTCCATGATATCCTATTTGCCTTAATTCTGCACAGTAAGATGTGTAATATACATAAAATCTCAGCAGGTCCAAGTGACTACAGATGCCACTCCAATCCATGGTCTCCCCCAGGACTCCTTCCAAGGATCTGCCCACCTCTCTTCCAGCCTGCTTTTGCCTCTGAGTTGCTAATATGCTGGGCATCTGACAATATACAGTAGAAACCATACCAGCCCTGCAATCAAAGAAAACCCTTGCAAGAGGAAAGTAGCTGGTTTTGAGGGTCCTTCTGAATTCTCTCCTTATTCTGCGAGGCACCCCTTGCTCCTCCCTGAAGAATCTCCCTACTGTTACCAAAGGCGTCTTTCCATCACAGGGCACCTGCTGCAGCTTGACAGACTGGCTTGACAATACAGCCTTTGATCCCCTGCAATCAACCCCTGAAGGAGAGACACAGTGTAGTAGAGGTGACCACACTATGCTGGAAACCAGAGAAGTCTCTTGTCACCTCAGCTTCTCTCTCCTTTACCCTTAGGTCTGGTGTTCCAGCTTAGCACTTCCTGGCTTTTCTTTCTTTAACTGCTTGTGGTGTTTCCAGGAAATAGTCAAAGGTGGTTTTGATTTGTCATTTAAAGGTAACAAACAGCTGCATGTTCTCAGTAGTTCTGTGTATTCCTTTTCTCACGTGTGGATCTGAAGTAGTAGTGATCCTCAGTATTTGTTGGTTTCATTCTTTCACAGGCAGTGTACCAGTGAGCTACTAATGCTGTTTAGTATTACAATAAATAGGGAAAGAAATAATAAAAATAATATATTTGGCTTTTACTTGTTATTTTTAATGCTGTACTTTAAGCATATGTTGCACATGGCAAAGGCAGAAAGAAGCTGGGACATAAGGACGAGCTCCCAAATCAAGCTGCTACTGAAGCTGGCTTGGATCCAGTCTCTACTAAAAACGGCCCTTAATCTGCAACGAGAGTGATAAAGTCAAAGCTGCAATCAACTGTCATTAGCAGAGGATTCAAAATATTAGCATTTCCCCAGTGCAAGGAATTTAGTCTTTCTTTTCCCTCCCACCTATTTCAAAATAAAATGAGGCCATGTGCAACAAAAGGAAGGATAGCATAGGTTTAAAGTAATTCTTCCTCTGGGATGCTCTGTGGCCAACTGTTTACTCTGTTTCCATGCCAAGTGAGAGATGTGGGTTCAAATCTGCTTAGATACAGGAAGAGGTGAACTTTCTACATCCTGGCTGAGCTCTCCAAACATCAGCATTTGAGGTTGCCCTGGCAAAGTGCATTCTGGCATGGTCTGAACGCCATAGGTGAGACAGAGGAAGAATGCCTATTGTGTTGCCCAGGCTTAGATGCAGGGATGTAACTTTACTACCTCGACTTGTCTAGCTGCAGGGAGCAATGAGTTGCCCAGCACGAGTACAGAAGGTCCACATGGGCTTGATAATCCTGCCTCTCCACTGTCCCATTTTTTATCAGTGGAAACAGTTTTTGCTCTGTTGCTACTTACCATGGTGAAAGAAGCAATCACAAAGCGACAACAATGAAGCGGTAACAATGAAGCTACAATTAATATCAAGAGAAATAAAAAATTAAAACCTTCTATTACATTGTTTCCTGTTTGATACAGCCACCGAGCCACACAAAACCTATGGTATAAATTGCATGGTTGGCTAAGTGGGGATAGCACAGCAATAGCTGATTTACAGACTTTGTGGAAGAAGTTTGGGAAGGTACCACAATCTGACATCCGACCTGGATCATTTCCCATTTTAAAGGTTTTGTTTTCTTCCATCATTTCTGGCTCTGCCCGAAAACTATAGCTAGATGTTAAAATAGCCACCTTTCTCTTCCAGTTTCTGCACAACCAGAGAGCAACCTTGAAAAAGTTTATTTTTGCTGTCATGCCACGTTGTTGTCCTAAAAACCCTGGCTCCATATATTTGGTGTACCAAGAAATATCTACTCTTTCTCCAAACAAGAGTTTATTTTGACTTCGGATTCGAAACATTAACACTTCTGACAGCTGCAGGAAAGTGTTTGGTTTGCTTGGGTCCCTAAATGAATGTTTAGTTTAACCTTAATAGGGAATTCTCTGAATTTGTAGACCTTTTATCTGGAACCATCTCCAATTAAGCATGATGAAGAATTAACGAAGCTATTCACTCACCTCTGGAATCAGTAATTCCTTTCTTTTTTTAATCTGAAAAGTGTTTGCAGTCATTTCATTATGGTTGTGCAATTGTACTGAAAAACTATCGTAAGGATGATATTTTATTTCTTAAACGTTTAATGTACTGCAGTAGAAGCAGGAAAAAAAAATACAGTAGTTTACCAAAGTTAACTGCATTTTAATACAGGAAATGCTACTTGAGGACCTAAGTGGGCTGAAGTCCCTTGGTAGTTCTGCAATAATAGATGGACTAGGCATTTACTCAAGTTAGGTCTGATGGATCTCCTTCAGAAATAAAGGTGTCTGACACTTCTTCAAGGTAAAAAGTACAATACACTTTTAATACATTCTAAGTGTCACTCTCACCAGTACATTGCAACTCTAACAAGATTTTTGTTGTGATTATTCAGGAAAATTAAAAGTGGACTCTCAGGACAGACCCAGACTTTTTGAGCTAGGATGTAGAATGGCATCAGAATCCAAATATGGGATTATGTGCTACTTTTCCTTAAAAAAAAAAAAAAAAGCAACAAAACACCCCAAAACCCAAAAGTATTTTATGTGGTTAAGAGATTTCAGATATAAACTGTGTAGTGATCCCAAAAGACAGCATTGCTCTCAACCAAAGCTGGCAGATCTTTGGACATGAAAAGCAGCGTAGCAACACAAGTGCTGGCGAATAATGATGAAAACATTTCGTTCTCTGCATTTCAATTCTTAAGATGGAAATAAACCATCTGATGAGTATAGCAAACCTGGAGCGTGCATGGCCGCGCAACCACACAATGCTTTAACTGTACAGAGTAGGCTGCTGCTTCTGCTTGAAGAGATGCAGGTCTTGGTATCTGTACTGCATGAGGTTCAGGTACCAGAGAAGCGGGCAGCCGGACTTTTTCCGTTTGAACTGGAAAAAGCCCCCAGTCATGAAAACAAAACTGAGCGAGCAATGGGGTGCTTTTGTGTCCCCACAGCGGTGTTCTGCTGCAGGGTAAGGACTCGGGTGCCAACCTGCCGAGTGCCCTGCATGGGGAAGCGCTGGCCCTGCGGCCGTACCCCAGTGCCGTGCGGCGGCCCTCGCACGTCCATCAGCGCAGCAGCGGAGCCGCTCGTCGAGAGGTGTCCGAGCTCGCTGCCCGCTCGGGCCGGTGCGCGCTATGCCCCGGCCGGGGACGCCGTGCCCGGGAGCAGCGCGGAGCTACCTGCGGGCGCAGAGCGGGGCGGCGCGGAGCGGGACGCCCCGGGCGGGGTCCCCACGGTCGCCGCCGCTGCCGCCCGCCCCGCCTTGCGTGGCCCGTGGGAGCGGGTCCGGGTGCCGGAGGCGGCGGGGAGGGCTGGGACGGGGCCCTGGCCAGGGGTTTCTCTCTCCCCCACCCCCTCCTCCCCTCGCCGCCGGTTCCCGTGAGGCTGCAAGTGCCGCCGCGGCAGCTGGGGGGCCGGCGGGGGATGCTGCCGCCGCCCTGCCCAGCGCCGGAGTGAGGGCAGGAGCTGGTGGCGGCAGGAGCAGCCCCGGCGGCGGGACGAGGTGAGCGGGGCAGGTGGGTGCGGGAGCGGGGCCTGGGCCGGGGCGGGCAGTGCTGCTCCCGCTGGGGACAGCCCCACCGCGCTGGGGGCGCCCGGGAAAGGGACGGGGCGCAGCCTGCGGGGTTTGCACGGGTGACGGGGCGGGGTGGGGGGAGAGAGCCCGCAGTTGCAGCGCCGGGGTCTGGCTTTCGGGGTGCAGACAGCCGGAGGAGCAGAGCCCCCGGAGAGGCGGGCTGGGGAGCGAGGCGAGGGCGGGAGGGGAGCCAGGGGCATTTCAGGCTGAGCCCGGCCGGTCATGCCAGATGCAGACGTAATTCCACGGAGGGACCCCTCCGCCTCCCCTCCCCAAATCCTGGGCAGGGTGGCTTCTGAAACGTGTAGGATCAGGCAAAAGTCGAAGTTTCCGTAGAGCTCTGACTTGTTTTCTCTGGCTGAAGTTATCTAGAAATAATATTGAGGGGAAGAACGGTCATTCATAACAAAACTTTGAAGAGCATCAGGTTGTTTTACTGAAATCACACGCGCTGGGAAAAAAAAATCACCTCAGGTGGTGCTGATAGAAAACGGCTAATAGCAGTATCGTGCATACCTATTTGTAACATAATTAGGAGATTTGGAGGCTCTTAGCACTACTCCAAACGAATTTCACCATATTTCTGGAGAATCATGCTTTCGTATGTTTGGTTGAAATGTTTGCCTTTTTACTGATGATTTTCCTACTCGAAACGGGTGGTCCATGTTGCACAGCCCTCCTGCTCAGTGTCACGCTCTGCCCCCCAAAACCTTCTCTGTGCGTCTTTCTTTGCAGACCTGGTGCAAACTAGAACTAACTCTGGGCTGGAGTCAGAGAAGTAGGGGAGGTAACAGACCACTAACCCCATGTCTCCCAACCATGCCCGGTGCAGTGCTCTTGTTCCATCATACATGTGCGGAAGAGTGGCTTTGCAGGCTCTTCCCGATTTTCCTTTACCAGTAGTGTCTCTGTCACAGTCAGAACTTCTTTGTCTCCTACTCGAGTTTCACTACCTGGTGTAAATGCAAAGAGGATGTGCTGGGAGGGGCAAAGTCAGGGGAGGATTACTGAGGTATTGCTACGGCTATTTCCCAGGCAGTGAGTGCAGAGTCCCTGAAAGCGTTTATGCTAATTGCGGACTTTAACTCCTGTTCTGGATTTAGGCTGGGGCTGGGCAGCTGTGGGCTCTTTTCAGTTAATGTCCTCCCCTCCTCGCCTCACCATGCTGAAGGACTAAGCTCTTCTTTGTATGAGAAATGTGAATTCCAGCCCTGGGGACAGGATCCGGTTCTGTTCCCTGTGCATTCACTGGGGTCCTGTCGTTGATCCCGGTGTTGCAAAGTCTGGATCCAGACATGTCTTCTGATTATGAGAGAGGAAGAAAATTAGTAGGATGATTATTAGGAATATTTTTTGCTGAATTTTACTGAGTGAAGGTGAAGGGAGCTGATGGCTGTTCAGATGAAACACTATTTCAATAACTAGCTTACATCTAATGAATGTGTTTGAAGTTCTTGAAAAGTAGATAGTTTTAAAGCAGATTGATTATGGCAGGTTGATGATGGGAAGGCATCCCAAAGTGATTTCCTTTATTCTAGGACATGACATGGCTGATGTTTGGAGTGATCTATAAAATTATTAGGGTGATCCCAACTCTATGCTCAAGTGTGTGTCAGTCTCATCACAGTATTTGACACAAGACAGTCCTACCCATAACCTCTCAAAGAGGCAGGTGATGGAGTGGGTGACATGCAGGCAAAATTTTGACATCATTCTCAAAGTAGCACTAGAGCAGCACAGAGAAGGCTGTACAGTTACCTAATGTGCTAAACTTTATGGCTTAATGAAAGAATTCCGATCCCAGGTCTGTCAGTCTGACATCCTTTGCACCATCCTCAATGCTTTCTTGATATTTGGTAAGCTTGTTAGAATTATCATCTCAAATACAAGCAAAAATGTCAAGTGAAACAGGGGCAGCTTTTCAGTCCACTCCTATTCCATCTGCATGTCTGTTGCAAACTGTTGCATTTACTGTTGGTTGCAAACAACCTCTTCTGCATAAATTGATAGAGTTTTTCAGTCACTTATTAACTGCAAGAGTGTGAAATGCCTTACCTGCACTAATCTGTGCCAACGATTGCAAGAACATTATTGACACTGAGGTAGACTGAGGGGGGCATTGACAGAGTGGTGGCAGCTTTATTACCAAAATCTTCTCTGCTGGTGTATCAGGAGTAGTTTTTATTCAGCTGAGAAAGTTAGGACAGACGAACCACTCAGCTCACAAAATATGAGAGATTGTAATCTCTTCATGCACACATGAAGGCAATGCAATCTGGAGGCTTCGTTGTAAAGACAATTCTAGAACCTGTTCTGGGCTTGGACACTGACCTTGGGCAAACCATTTCCTTTCAGTTTTCCAGTTTCAGAAGTGGGGATGAGAACTATGCCTCACAGGGTCTTGTGGAAATGGCTTGTTTAGAAACAGAGGTTTATAAAGCACACTGGAATTTCCATGCAAAAAGCTCTGTGTTGTTCTAAGGTATGGTTACCATGTGGGAACACACAAAGGTGCAGAAGTTTCTGAACCTTTTGCCCTCCATTTCCAGGAGGGTTCCACTGACTGTTGTGGGGCACAGGGTCCGGCAGCCACTTCTGTGTTCTGCAGTCTTCAGGGGGACCTTATAACTAGATCCCCTGTACCTGAAACTAGCTTTACTGATCTATCCATTTTGGAGTTGGAGGGAAAACTTCATACTACTGAACTTGATAATAATTTCCATTTACTAAGAGTTTGGAGCACATGGAGCTAGCATATTAAACTGTCTCTGACTGCAGTGCCTGGCACTGGAACAGAGGCTAGCTGGTGCCAGATACTTTGGTGGACAAGATACTGACCACCTGCAAGAATGTCTGATATGGGTATGACAGTTAGTAACCAGGTTCTGGTTTTTGGCTGTCAAAAAATGGAGGGGCAGGGGCATGAAACACAGCTGTGACGTTGCAGATAGAGATATGCAATATGCTCTTGTCCAGAAAGCATATGCAATATGCTCTCTTATCTTGTTGCAGGTAGAGATATGCAATATGCTCTTGTCCAGAAAGCATATGCAATATGCTCTCTTATCTTGTTGCAGGTAGAGATATGCAATATGCTCTTGTCCAAAATTACTCTGACCACCCACGAGAATGTCTGGTATGGGTATGGCAGTTAGTGCCCGGGTTCTGATTTTCGGTTGTTGAAAAATGGAGGGGCAGGGGCATGAAACACAGCTGTGACGTTGCAGATAGAGATATGCAATATGCTGTTGTCCAGAAAGTGAGGGCTGTAGTGCTGTGTCCTAAGTGTGGAGGTACATTTAAACCATCGCACATCAGGACTTGTCAGTGTACTCGTGGTTATTGGTGGCACTTTGCATGCTAAGAGTGACCATTCCAACACATTGCACAGGGAATGGGAATTTGTGATGCCACATACAAAGAGAAGAAGACAGAAAAGAAAGAAGGATGGGGAAAGAAAAAGAGACAGGAACAAGGGTGGCAATTATCCCAGCAAAGGAAACATTTTCCAGTAAGCAGTTCTAAATGTGATATAAAAAAAATAACAACTGAAAGTTTTATTTTACTACATGGAGCCCAAATTCTTCCTTTGATCTCTGTACAAGCTTCCTTTTGGCATCTGTGGGAGATCAGTGGAGAGAGGGGAGTGTGTAGTCTTGAATTTATGATGCAGCTCATAGACAGTCATAAAATGGAATTCAGTCCTCTCAAAAAATGAATACATAGCCATGAGTCAACCAGAAAGGAGCACTCACGGTCCTAAAATAAATGCTGAAAATCAGTGTCTTCACAGACATCTCACAACCAAAACAGTATGTAAGTTATCTGAATACTCTGTTCATTGCAGCTCAACTGTTGGCATGTATTTAAAACAAAACCAACCGAAACAACTCAGTGTCCATGCTACTGTCTACAGGAATTCCTGAAGCCACTTGATTTGTGTAATAGTTCACACAACTACACTATTCAGTATCTACAAACAGTTCTCTCAGTTTAACAAGTTAAGAACACAGTAAATAACTCTAATGAGTACCAATAAGTGCAGCACTTCCTTAAATTATGGGATCAGATTAGTAAATTTTGGTAATTAAACTTACTACTTGAAAATAGCTTTAAAAGATAGATAACAGATATAGCAATGTTTCTGAGCAAACCAAATACACAAGAATTCATAGAGCTTAAGATGGTTGATTTCGACATTTTTTGCAGCTGTTTGTCATAAGTAATCCACGTATAGGTCTATTTATCTGCAGAAAGCACACTTCAACTGGAAAGAGTTTGACATCTGATGTTTCTGTTTGCCTATTGTGCTATTGCTGTACTTGGACACTTAATATCTTCAATTAAACTGTTGGAAAACTAGGGGCTTTGGGGTTTTTACATACATCTTGCCAGAAACAGAACATTTAGGAGCAACTGTAGATCATCCGTGCTGTAAGAAGCTCTGTCTGCTCCCTGCTGTCAGTCAGGAAGTCCTTCCAGCACTATGACACTGCTCAGAGCAGTCCGCTGGGTTTTGCAAGTAGCAAAGCTGCTAACCATTACTTGTCTCCACTTAGGAGGACATCTTATAAACCAGAACAGTGGTTCACAGTATCCTCTTGCAAACAGAAGGGAGAGCTGGTCCCTTCCATAAAGTGCTGAAGTTGTCTCATGCAGATTAGGTTAAGGAGATGAAAGACAGTTCATGTTTCCATTTCCTGTCATCATCTCCTCAAGGCAGAGTTTAAGAGATTTAAGTCCTTTTTCATCTAACCTGTGTTTTCTGCTTTCTGTTCTCTGTGCTTTATTTTTGTCTTGTAACATTAATCTCTTTGAAAAGTGGACGTTTATTTCCCATTCCTCTTTTTCTACCCTCTGGCTCACAAATGGCCTGGCACCATTTTCTAAACATTTGCTTGTGAAGTTTCTTTGTTTGAGAACTGCCTGTGCTGAAGGAGTGCCACTGAAGACAAACTGTTGGAGGAATGTAATATGGGGAGGTTTCCTCTATCCCCATTACTCCTGGCTCCTCTAGTACCAAATGGAAGCATCAGGAGGGGATAGGAGGAGACTGATTTTTTTCAGTGAATGCACAACAGATCCGTGTCTCCTACACCAACTGTTAGTGTCAAAGCATCCAGCAAACTCAGGAGCTCTCCAAGAGCATCTGCTCATGGCTGTGGTCCCATGGTCCATTGCACAAAACTTTTCCACAGAGGCAAGGCAAAAAGGGAAGTTGAGGCCTGGTGGTGATGGGTTCATCAGTGAATTTACAGATTAGTGACTGAGGTAGCAGGTGGGTTGTTCATCCAGTCTTGTACTTAAATCCTTTTTCAAGAAGTCTGAGCTGATCTACAGCTTGCAGATGGTTTTGGTGGCACCCCTTTTCCCAGAAAGGCTCAGGTACCTTTAAAATACCCAGTGAGTACCATTTCAGGTGCACAGCAGTATGGCACATAGCCTGCAGCAGCTGTGCTCCAGAAGGGCAAGGATCTTTTGCAAGTTAAATCAGCACGTCTTCAGGTGCAGTTCTCTGATATTCTAGTGAGACATGGTATTAAATGTCTAAACTAGTGCCTCAGTAGTTGGTACTTGTGGCAGGGGTTGGATCCTTATTCCCATCTTTTGCCACCTTTCACCTCACTGCTGTGCAGTGCAGTGCACGTTTCTGCTCAGCTCTGTGGTGCCACTTGAAACCAAGCTGGAGGAAGCCATGACTGAATAGGTGCTCATGTAACATACTCAGTCTGCTATGGTAGCTACTTTCAAGATGGCCTATTTAGCTGTATGTGTTTTCCAAACATGTAATCATTGGTTCTTATTAGGACCTTTTGACGAACCCTGAGCAAGTCAGCTGTCCTGCCACAGTAAGCCCTGCAACAGCAAGCCAGTCTTCAGGTATCTGTCTTTGTTAGAATGTTAGAATGTTTTACCTTTAGCCTTTGAGGAGCGATTGAACTAAGCGGTACCCAGTCTACACCAAGCCGTACGCTCTGCACCATGCAGCGTTACAGCTGTTCAGATGCCATTCTCACTACGCAAGTGTTTTGTAAGTATTTTGAATCGTGGAGGTGGCTCCTTCCAGGTGACTTTGTACCGGAAAGACAACAGTTTGCTCAAAGGACTACTAATGTACAGCACATTGAAGTCCCACGGGTGTTCTATGTCTTCTGCAGAGCCATATATTTTGCAAGACTGTCATATTCTTGCACAAATTATAAAATGTCAAACCCTGCTGATGAGTTTCCTCAATTCAGTGGCCTTCAGCCTCGGGAAAATAAACAGATTTATAAACTGAGCTCTAATCCTAAATCTTCTGCTGCCTGTGTTTATTATTTCAGGGAGCCTGTTTGCAGTCCTTATCTTACCTTAGGGAGGCAACTGTAATTCTCCTGGTTTATGTATTAGAGATTGAAGGGGCTGAACAGAGCTAGCGAATGACAAATCTGGTTTCTAAACAGCAGAAATAGGTTCCATCTGTTGTGCCACAATGTCATTTAAATACATTACTCCATATGATACCCTTGTCCAAAGCATTGCAATAAGGATACAAATAGTAATAACAACAGTGGTGTGTGAAGGTATATCTGAATGAATAAGCATGAATTCTTGATATGATTTAGACTTTCATCTTTAAAAACACATCAATAGCAGATTATGCTTCTTTTACTTCCCAGGATGGTCTTAGGTTGAGGAATTGCAGCAGCTAGCTAAGGTACGATTACTGCTGCTTCCATTTCTCAGGAAGCAGTGTTTGCATAGTTAATGATTTCTGATGTGTCATGTCCATTTTCATGGACATTTGCATACATAAACCTTTGAAAGCAGCCTCCGTCAGAAAGATTTGCTTAATCTTAAGGAGATTCTCTATGAAGTAATGCAGCACAGCATCAGTGCACTGGTTTGCAGAGATGAGATCTCAGCCCGCTAGGCTAGCTGGATGGCACTTCTGAGGGTGGAAAGATCTGTCCCTCAAGTGGATGATGAATATCTGAATGAGTCCAGGTGAGCAAGATGGAGAGAAGTGCAGTGATTCTCCTTGGCTAGATTTCCTGTGAGCAGTGACAAAGCTGAAGATACTCGGCTAGGGGCCTGGATCTAACCTTTTTTCTGTACTTGTCAAACTGGAATTACTCCAGCTGAAGTAGGACATGTTGTATCATCAGCACCAGGCAATGTAGCTGTCAACGCAGTGTGATGAGAAGCCTTGCAGTGGTAGCACTGAAACCAGCAGTAGTGAGAGGGTCTGGAGCAGATGTGGGGATGTCACAAGAGGCAGTGGTGGGTGGGAGCTGAGGCTGGCACTGTCCTCTCTTGCAGACCTGCCTAAGTGAGAAGAACACCATGCCTTCCATGGCTGTGAGAGTGAGGGTCAGTAAGGTAAAACAAGGGCCTGCAAGACTGAGCTCTCCCCATTTGTTGTGGTGTTGTATGAGGATGGTGTGCTTTCCCTATATAATGCTTGGTTCCTTGCTCCCCTCATAAACTATTCCTTGCTTTCTACATCAACATGTTATTTGTAGCAATAGACTTATTGCCTGTTAATGCCACTGAGTCATAGCACTTAATTCCCATAATTCTAGGTGAGGACTATTGCTGATTATAGCTGCATTTGACATTTTTGTAGACCCTTTAGGTTGGTGGCAGTGCCTAGCAAACGACACTAAAGATGCCAAAGACATCCTGCGAGAAGAGACTATTGACAAAGATTACTATTGAGGAACAAATTATTTTAATGCCACTATATCAAAATAATATAAATAACTTATTTTGAAATGACTTCTTTTTCCTGAAAGTGTTATACTTTCACCAAAATATCTTTCCTATAAGCAATGTCATGATAGTGTTTGCAATTGCTAGAGTGAAATCTTATTCTAGGCGGTGATTCGTAGTAGTCTCATTTTCTTATTCAGTACATCTGTTGCCATATTTATCAGGGTGATGGCTGCAGTTACTAAAGACTGAAACAAATCTTGGCACTGTGGTTTATTAACATTGCAAGACCAGTGGAGCTGACGCAATGGTTTGTATCCTTTCTCTTCATGTGCATTGCATAATTACTGACTTGTAATTGAGAATTATTGACAGTTGTGCCAACAAACAAAAAGGTGTACAGAAGAGTGTAGCTGAGGGCACACTGAGTGCACAGTTTGTTCTGATGACTTTCTGTTGCCATTAGCAATTTGCTAACTGGTAGGTAAGACTGAAGGGATAGCCATTAAAATCAACGACATCTTGTAAATTATAAAGAATATACTTGCACACAACATATGTGGAGTATTGGTTTTATAGGCACTTTTTGAAACAGCCCTACATTATATGGCCTTGTTTGAAAGCTCTGCCTGTAGTAAATCAGAGCATGTTGAAATAGTTGTCTCAGAAATAACAAAAGTTGGCTTGATTGAGCCAGGGTTTGAACATACAATTCCGGACAGTAAAAACAGTTGACGACAGCTTGGCATTCAGATATTGTCTACCATCCAAAGATCTAAAAAGGTTTTTAAAAATGTCTAATTACAACATAATGGGTTACCGTTTTTTATCAAGGATTATCAAAATAGAAAAAATACACTGCTATAATTTCAGATTCATATTTCAGTTGTTGGGTACTTACATTCCTATTATGCTCATGTTTTTTGATCTAAATATGGGGTTTAGATGGCAACTTGAATTCGCTTTTGAAAAGTATCTCATTTCCAGACCAGGATGAAAAGTGAGAATTTTTTATGAGCATATAAAACATTTAAAAGCCTGAATATTTTGTTTCTCCCTGGGATTTGTGCTTTTAAATTTCTTTTGCCTCTGATAATGTTCTCTGATTCAGGCTGTAGTTGCCGCCTGACACATCCATGTCAGTTACACTAATATTATGCCACCTTCTTCAGAAGCATAGCAACCACAAAAATTCTTCAGGAAACATTGCAGGAGCAATAACTAGGAAGTTCTAATTCTTAATTAAGCATGTAACATGGCAGTGCTGGCATGTACCTAACAATGCACATTTCCTCCTAAATGAAGGATTTTAGGTGAGCAAGAGTTCACATCCTGCTGGAAGAGGGATTATGAGATATATACCTCTTAATTAAGGGAATACAGTTTCACTGGAACAGTGGCGTTAAATAACTCGCAGATCTCATTTTTTCTTTTATATGCTGTGGACTGATAGAAATTGAAGATGAACACAGTGATAAAGGGATCTCTCTGCTTTGCCTGTACACTTTGCCCAGTTTAAATCGAAGTGCTATCGTATTAACTTTATGGCATTGTTTCATCCAAAAAGTACATGGAGTATAGTTTTTCTCTTTCCTCAGTACCTGCCAGCCCCCTTGATGTTTCTTATAGTTGGGGAAAATACCTGTGGCAATTAAAGTTCACCTTCTCCCAGTGGCCCTCAGTCATCAAAACCCCCGCTGGAGCCACAGGCAAGTGGGCGATGTACAGTGCGGTCATGTACATCGTGGCATGTAGGGCTGGGGCTGGCTTCACTGTTTATTACTCGACTTGGGCAACTGCAAAGGTGGCATAAAGCTGTTTTTATTTCACCTTCTCTGGGCTTATGCCAAGAAAGAATCTAGGCATGACTTGTACAGCAACATTTACGTATGTGTAATTGTTCACTGCAGCACGTAGCCCCTTCTCAGTCAGATGTTTAAGCTATGGGTTGTAACAGATGCCTAGATTCATTGCTTGCCGCTATCTTTATTTTTTATTAATAAAGTAATAAAATCTTTATCTGCATGGACTGTGTAAATCTGAAGGAGGCAAACAATAAATCCCTCTTCCACTGCTTATTTAATTTGTACAGCCCACTGCAGTCCTGACATCTGTTTAACACAGCGCATGTTAATAGGTACAACCTAAATGGTTTGGAGTAATAATTACGTATAAAAATGTACAGATGTCCTCACTTCAAACAAAACCCATAACTGTAATAAAATGACAACCCTTATCCCTTTACTCACTATGCCTCTATTTTTCCTAAATGCTTGAAGAAACAGGAAGGATCTTGTGGCTCCTTTGCAGGTTGCCAACTGAGCTGTCCTTGTTGCACTATCTTCTTGGACCACTTTTTCAGACATATTCTGCCTGTTTCAAGACTCTGCATCGATACATATAAAGTTACAGTAACAGCTCCTGATACGGTATTGTTCTAGGAATATATTGCATAACTGTGTAAATAAGCATTGCATGATAATGCGCATCTCAGCTAGTTGAGAAATCAAAAAGTCACTGTCATTTATTCTATACTGTGATGAAAAATGAAAAAATGGTTGAATAGAGCAGTACAGATTGGAGCTCATGTCGTGGAGCTGAGCCAGTTAATTCTTCAGCTCAGTGCCACCACGACTGAAGTTATTTCAGCTTATTTAAACAAAATAGCTGTGATTTGAGGAAAAGCTCCTGCTCCCTGGTTACAGGATGATTTAATCATGAATAAGTAATCAGTTAAAATTGATAGCAGGTTCTGAAATTTGAATTAACTTTACACAGCTTTTAATGTTCAGAAATTTCTATCAGGAATTAATTTCCTTTGCAGTTCTTCATGTATTGTTTGCTATTCCATAGTCTTAAACTATTAGTTTAGAAATTAGAAAGCACATATGCAACTACTGGACCCTTTTAAGGTCATCTGATACCAAGAGAAAGAAGCTTTCTCAAATGTTATTTTTCTGAACAACTATCCTGCACCTTTGTTCAAATCTGTGTCCTCTTTTAATCCATCTCCAGACTTCTGGTACTGTGCATTTTTCACACACTGAACCAGGATTTCCTCTTGTCACACCTTCCCCACGTTGCTAGGATTGATTCAGTCCTCTTGCTGCGTGGTCTGGCCAGTGGCAGAGCACGTTCGAAGGCTGGTGCTTTGCAGGCAAGAGTTGTGTTCTTCAGCCTAAGTTAACAGCCCTGCCTCTGGACCCTGACCAGGGGTCTGAGCAGTCTAGAGTGCAGGTACATTCACAGACAAAACAGCAGGTTCTTGTGGTTCTGTGTGAATAGAGTAGAGTCTGAGAATGTTTTGGATTATACAGCTCTAGAGGAAATGAGGATAGTGTTTGATAGAATAAGTGAAATGATGTAAATCAAATCATGGAAGAGTATTAAAGTTGTATTAGGAAAGTTGTTGGTTTTTCTTCAAATACGCAATGCAGTTTTGGGTCAAAAAGAGGAAGACCCATTTCATGGTTGAATGATCATAACCTAATGTGCAAGTGGCTTACTTCCTAGGTAGGATGGCCCAGTTCTAGCCTTTCAGCCAGATCAGGGCCAAGTAGACCTAGCTGGATTCCAGCAGGTGTGTATGGCAGACAAGCACCCATCTTACCAATGGCACTGGCCTCACTGATCGCTGACCAATGTTTCTTACATTTCTAGCTTAAAACTGGGAAAGTTCTTGCAGTTCTTCCGATGTGGAATAGAAAAGATGACCTAAGTTCTCTCAGCATTCGCTGCATGGGGGAAATTTCTTTTACATAGCTTCATTATAGGGATGGCTGACGTGTGGTTTTGTAACTCCAAGTGGCACTTATATAGTAAACAACTACTCCTTAGACAGGTGTAAACCAAACTCCTGATGTTTTTCAGCACCACCTAGGTTCTCAACAGTTAGATTTTTTAATCAATACCTAAATATATGATTAGTAGCCTACTGGGCTTTCCCAATGCCCCTAATCACCCAGCTCTTTCTAGGCTTCAGTTCCCAGGTCTGAGGACCCAAGTCTGGAGCGTTCATTGAGATGGCAAGTGACAGTGGTATGTCATTAAACCGTAGTCCAATACGTTTTCTCTCACTAAATCTCCATTTCTTACTTTCAGTTGTTAATTTCTTCATTTCCTATTGTTAGCAATCATTGTAGCTGTCTTTATTCAGAAATTTGTTTTGCTGGAGGTATATCAGAAATAGGTCTTTATTTATAGGCATACATATTTATAGGCCTATATAAGACGCTCTGGCTTAGGGAAAGCTAAACTAACTACAATGATTCATGCATTTCAACATGTGTCAAATGCATTAACAGCAAATGATGCTGCCTGCCTCAAGGCCTGAACTTTTTAAGGTTAAGAGCTGTGTAAACCATGCTGGATCGGAACCCATGTTCCAACTGCAAATGAGACATCATTTTTCCCCCCTAAAACCTGTGTTGTTTTAAAGCTGCAGGTAAAGACTAACCTGGTTATTTTTACTGGGATGACATGATATAAACTTCATCCAATATGGCTATATCCCAGAAGACAGCATAGCTGACAGTCTGACTAGCAGGGCTAAAGCCAGGAAGAACAGGCTGGCAGACAGAGACACACTGCTGGGTTTATGTTACTCTAAACACATAAATATATTAAAGACCTGAATATAAATCAAAGTTTATAAATTCAGAAATATTAGTCACCCAAATATGCAAATAAGAACAGTGATGGTGTCTGATTCATAGTTCTTGATAGAAGATATGATGACAAACACATATGACAAGGACAACTGAGCTAAAAAAAGGAAAAAGAGCAACTAAACTTTCTGGATTTCAGCAGTGTTCCTCTGTTTTGTCTCCTACGTGCGGTTTGAGCATTATCTCTTCCTGATGGTCTTCATGTACGCACAATAATGTGTTTGGGGACATTTACCCAGCCCTTCAGTCAGGATAGATACAGAAAATCAGTATAGGTTTTTAAAAGCATTCTGGATATGTATACGTCAGTCAGTGGAAAATTTAAGCAGCAGAGAGAATTTATAGGCCTAAGAACATAGTAGGCTTGGAAAAATGCCTATTTTAAAAAAGAAAGTAGTGATGAATAGTCATAACAGTAAAGATATTCATTGCTAATGATGAGACTTATTGGTAGAAAGATGAAGTCCTTGGGGCTTGAACAACTTCTAACTGTTGGAGATGACAGTGGGACCTGGGGTGGGAGGTGCATTATCCCAGCTCAGTGTATCTTGTTCTGAAATACCCAGGGTGGATTTCTGCTGGAGAGAGAACCCGGGCAAGTTCTGCAGAGGTGTGGATCTATATATTTCTGTGTCTGTACATAAATGTTGGTGCTTTTACCGGAATGCTGATAATCAAAATATCTGTTAAAATATTCCCTCCTTACTAAGCTCTCTCTAAAAGAAATGATAGAAATTTTCTTTTGTCTCTCCAGAAAGCCCTTTGTAGCCTTCCTCTAAACTCCGAAGACACTTATTGTCCCCTGATACTGATACGCCAGACAGAGCTATTAGTGCTGAGCATCCAGACAGAGAAATTGAATTTACAGGCTCAATATTTTAAGGCTTCAAAGAGCTGAAGGGGTGGAGAGATGCTGGCATGAAATGGTATACTTTTCCTGATTTCACTTTTGGGAAATCAAATAAACATTTGCAAATAAAATAATTAAAGCATTTTTCTAAAATTAGGTGTATAAGCATTAGCTGTTCATTATATTCTCCCACTTGCAAATTATAGTGAGGAGCCATTTGTCTTCCAAGACTGTGGTAGCAAGGCTTAATTCTATGTTTATTAGGAAGTCTTGGATCCTTGGAGAGAAGCTGTAAGAGGAGTATGCAGTATCAGGATCCTAATTTTATGGATAACAATATCTGTTATTTTCTTTTGCTGAGGAACAATGACTCAGTCTCAACACTCTTCATCCTCCACAGAAGAGGCCAAAGCTAATTGTTACTGGCTGGGGGAGCAGAGATTCCTTTTGCTGCATTCAGCATAATAAGTAAATGAAGCTGTCAAGAAGTAAGGCATAACCAGTGAGCACTTGAAGTCTTAACTGATGTACTTGTTTACAGGAGTGCCTGCTACTACTGTTTTCTTAGCGATGTTTTTGTTGCAAATGGGTTGAGCTCAGAAGGAGGTTACAAATGCTAATGATAGTTTTGTGCTCTCCGATTCCTTGCAGAAAGGCCATGGAGGGGGTGCTTTGTTTGATTTGAAATGATTTCCTTCAGCTTTGGAAATAGCAAGAGACAAGAGTATGCTGTCTTCTGGAGGTTTAGGAGCAGCGTGCCTTGGTATTTTATCATTTAAAAAGCTGATTGTGCTGAGGCTTTAGCAAGGCTCTTTCCAGTGTTATTGCATAAAACAACAAACAAACAAAAGGGCTGGACAATTTGATTAAAATTTGCTGCTCCTGGTCTAAATGTTTGTTGCCTTGACTTTTTCACTGCCTATGTGGTATTTTCATAGAGTTTTCTAGCTTACAGAAATCCAGATTAGCTCGTGCGTGTTTCCGTGGTACACCTTAGGTTTGTCTTTTCATTAGTCTGAAGGTAAATAATATGGCCATTATTTTCCACGGATAGATTTATTTTAAGAGTGTTCACTTTGTATCATACTAGCTCTTTTGGCTGTCTAACGATCTGGTAGACTTGGTCTTACCGAGGGTGCATTTTGAGTACTGAATCTGTACAGTCAAAAAGAGGAGAAAACAAGATATCACTTTAGAGAGGAGCCTCAGGAGGGTTTGAGAATGAGTTTTCAGGTGCAGTGTTTGTACTTCCCCTTGTAAGTATGGGCAGCTCTCATAAAAGTAAGGTATCAATGAAATGACCTCTTGCTCATCTGTATTTATTCTCCTTTTGAGGTTTACTCTTTGCTCTATTCAGTTTGTAAGTCAAAACAAAGTATCACACCACTGCTAACGCTGCAGGTTTTAGCCTGCTATCTGAACATCAAGCCAGGCTTGTTCTGCTTCACTACAGTAGCACCCACAGGAAAAGGACTCTGGATCTGGAACTTATCAGTGTTTTTTGTTTATGCTTAAGACAACTGTACATGTGACCTAGACTTCAACTTTTACTGTGCTGACACTATAGGAAACACTTCCCTTGTCAGTAAGTTGATATGTCAACAGCAGAAGGAGTTGCAAGAGTTACAACTAGCGGCTACTTTTTTGGCTATTTTTCTGGTCGATTTTTTTAGATACTGTAAGAGAACTGCCTAAAGAACTGCAGCTCGACAGCTCTGCTCAGGGAGTTAATGCCTCTACAACCAAAGTTCAGATGACCTCCAGCAGAACTCAGTGTCATATCCTTCTTATCCTATGACAGTTACACATCTGTAGCACATTCTATACACGTTGGCTTGCCTTATGCCACCGGCTTGTGTTATGCCCTGAGGAGCTTGCAGTAAAACTGTCATGGGACCTGCAACTTCATAGATACCTTTCCTTTACCCAAATACTATGCATGTCTTTTGCCCCACGTTTACTGAGAAGAAACAAGCCTCTGAGTCATGCAGTGATTGCATCCCCTGAAGAAACATGTCTGATTTTTTAAGATCTTGTAAATCTATCAAATCTCTGGGTTTAAGTTTGTTATTTACATCTCCCTGTGCAAGTCTAGGGAGATAAGAAGAGAAAACAGTGAGTTAGCTGTGCTTGGGATTCTCGCCAGTCTTTGTGGGATGGAAAATTCCTTCCTAATTCCATATCTGACTTTAAATTTGACCCTCAGCATGTGAGCAAGATAGACCAACACACACACTTCAGGAAAAGAAAAAAGATCCTTTCTGTTCTAGCAGGACACTGGTGCAACTTTTTCAGGGTCCCAGTCTAGCCGCTGCCAATCAGTGAAGCTTTGTCTTCCCTCCAGCATCCCAGCGCCTGCGAGTAAATTGGGCATCAGAAAGGGAACTGTCCTCTCCCTCCTGCAGGCTGTCAGCAGCAGCCTTGAAACATGAGATTTAGCCGTTAGAGTTCATTTCAATACAGAGCTACCAGAAAGATGGGTATGTTGAGCACAAAGCAGGAAAACGCTGGTCCCCAGGGAGAGTTGTAATTTTGTATAGTCCAACATTAGTGACCACTGATACATCAAAACTGTCGTCTTCACTGCTAGCTTTGTGTTCTTCTCCGTCTTTAAGTTTCAGTTTGCTGTCTAAAGGACTGATTAAACAATACTGAATAGGTTCAGAATGAGATTGATCTCTGGGTGATGTCTTTAGAAATTACTCCGCTCACTGATATCAGGCCTTTAACAAAACTGTTGAACTCTATCCATAAACTACTTTTGGATCTTTCTGTTACTGGAACTTTTTACATTTGTACAGTCGTATGCCTTGAAGAAGTCCATGTTTTACCCCGTACGGTTGCCTTTATCAAGTCAGCTTTTCACAAAAATAACAGTGGGGATTTTTTTCACAACATGGTGCACATTAATTGTGTTTTATCCTTGTTGGTTTTTAGGAAAAATGCTGTCTGAACTCATTTCCTCATTGTATCCATATTGATGTTGGGGTAAGGTGTCTCTAATTTCCCGGGCCTTCCTTCTTTAGTAGCTATTTAATACCTAGATACTTGCAGTTCTCTGATCCTTTGGAATTTTCCCATTTTTCCATGAGTTGTTCAGTATCAACACTAGTGGTTCGGAGAACTCCTCATTGAGTTTATGTAAGACTCCAGGCCTGTTGATTCGAAAACATTTAATTTTAGCAGACCTCGTCTCACATCTCCTTTTATTACCTACAGTGAATTTTGTTGTGCTGACGTAATATGGGATGATACATTCTCCAGCTTCATTCCAAGGACAAAACAATGTGAGAAGGACAAAATGTTTATTGGATATTTCCGCCTTTTTTGGATTGTCAGTTGCAGTTTTATCACCCGCATCCAGCAATGGGCTCATGGCCAGGCTCAAGCACACTGATACTCATAAAAATATCTTTTTTGTCTCTTTACCTCTGTTAACTATTAGTACTTCCTTGATTTTATTAACTGCCTTCATAAGTTCCCTGCATATTGTATCTTAAAATGGTTATTAACTTTTACTTTCCTCTTTCTTCCATGCTACAAATAAGTGATTTTTAGTGTGTTTTATTGCCATTTTTTTCCCAGACAGCTTCTGGTTTAGTATAAATATTTTTATGCTTGTAAGTGCTTATTTGGACTGTGATCGGGTAGGCTTAACACTTCAGTTTACATTTCCCATTTGATTTTACTTTATCAGTCAATTGAATTGATTATTGTTCTAAGCTTAGAGTTTGGCCTGTTGAAAGCTCCAAGCCTACATTGTGGAACCAGTCCTCTCTTTCTGGTCGATGACACGTTCTGCTTGCACATTGTAATTGTAACGATATCACCCAGTATTGGTACCTGGGAAATCGCAAGGTTCAAGGAAAGCACTTAAAACTTCTAGTCCATCGCAAACAAGTCGGTGGCTGAGCTGTTTGAACTTCACAGGGAAAATTCTATGTTACCAGTAGAACCCAAGGAAACTTGACCATCGTTTTGTTGCTGGCCACTTGACAGGTATAGCACATACCCTTTGCAAAAGCACGTTCCCATGACCCAGTTTATTTTAACATAGATACAGATTATTTCAAGTTAGCAAAGGAACTGTAATAAGAAGTGGGCAGGAAATGTGAGCAAAAAGTCATTAAGAGCAATTCCGATGAGATTTCCAAAGGAAGCATGAAGGGTTGCCTGAAAATCCTTAATTTTTTTTCCCCTTCTGCTGGCTGCTCATGCTTGCTCCATGCTGTTTGCCACCCCTGCTATTGTGCTAGTGGAAGCGTTTATAGAGCTGTGCTGTAAATAAGAGCACCAAAACCCAATCAGACTTTGTAACCAATGATGTGTTCTGATATATAGCAGCATTCCCTGGAAGTTTTGTCAAACAAATATCTATTCTTGGCAGTTTTAATACCAGACTGAATAAAGCACAAGACAGTATATTTTGTCCCTGTCCCCAAAGCAGAGAGCTAAGCTAGATACAGGTTATTCTTTACACAGTGGCACAGTGAGTTGGGGCAACCCCTGGTATCAATACAGGCTGGGGGATGAAAGGATTGAGAGCAGCCCTGAGGAGAAGGGCCTGGGGGTACTGGTGGATTTAGAGCTGGATAGGAGCCGGCAGTGTGTGCTTGCAGCCCAGTGTATCCTGCGCTGTACCCAGAGGAGTGTGGCCAGCAGGTCAGGGGAGGTGATGCTGTCGCTCTGCTCTGCTCTGGTGAGACCCCACCTGGAGCACTGTGTCCAGCTCTGGAGTCCTCAGTACAGGAAAGACATGGAGGAAAGCCTGTGAGGAAAGGCTGAGAGAGTTGGGCTTGTTCAGCCTGGAGGAGACTCCAGGGAGACCTTATTGCAGCCTTTCAATTCTTAAAAGGGTAAGAAATAAGAAAGATGGGAGAGACTTTTTAGCAAGGCCTGTTGTGACAAGATGAGGGGGGGATGGTTTAAAACTACAAGAGGGAGATTCAGGCTGGATGTGAGGAAAAAATTCTTTACATGGATGTGAAGAAAAAATTCTTTGCACTGAGGGTGGTAAAACACTGGCACAGGTTGCCCAGAGAGGTGGTGGATGCCCCATCCCTGGAGACATTCAAGGCCAGGCTGGATGTGGTTCTGGGTAACCTGATCTAGTTGAAGATGTCCCTGCTCATTGCAGTGGGTTGGACTAGATGAGCTTTGAGGGTCCCTTCCAACCCAAATTATCCTAAGTGTAGCTGACATGCTCACTTCTGTAACTTCAGTGCTGTATGAACAATCTTGGCTGCATCTTAAGGAGGTTTTACTCTGAGATATTACAGGGCTCCCCCTTAGAGAGAAAAGGGATAAAAAAGTCAAGTTAAATACCTGGGATCTTGTTGGGGATGATGAAAGCACATGAATAAAGGACAATCAGAAAGGAAGGCTGCTTCTTCCACTATGAAGTACAGTTTGGTTTTATCTTTTGGTGAAGGGGAATCTAGTTCATCCACTGGTCTTGCACTCATGTCCTTGCTAGAGGACAGCAATACTAGCCCTAAATGAAGAGGGTCTTCACCTTTTGACATTTAAAAATGGACTGTCTTGCCTCCCTCCAGTTCTTTTTCTGGCATCTCCCAAGGGAAGCCCTTTTGGGGGGCGGGGGGGGTTATAGGCTGCAGGAAAGATTACAGGAGTAGTTCAAGGGAGGGCAGGATTCTTTTCTTTCAGTAGGGAGCAAAATTCCTCCCAGAAGAGGGGAACACATGGCTAAGAAATGGTGAATGAACATTTGGCTAATATTGCAAGTTCCTTCCATTCCTGCACCCGGAATAGTGACTCTCATTACTCACCTTTTCTCCCTTTTGCCTTTCCCCTCCCACGTAGAAAACGAAAGTGCCCATTAACTGTGCCTCTGAGAAGCATGTAGGGATGGAGTGAAGCCCTGTGGACAGGGGGCTGACTCCCATGGAAAACGTTACAGGAGGTGAAACGCACATCCAAGTCTGCCCCTCTCTCATGTTCTTTCCTTTGCCACTTTAACCCTGACAGCAGCACAAGCAGTCAGCAAAATGCCCCATTATAAACAAATATACACACGAAATAGCTAGTCAAGGTAGAACATGTGGGTTTGTTGGGGTTTTTTGGGGGGGCTTGGTGTTCTTTTTTTTTTTTCTATTTTTTTCTTTTTCCACTTGCTTAAATAAGCACAGCAGAGCTGATTTTTTGTCACGCTCCTGCTCCTGCATTTTTCCAGCCCAATTAGGCCATTACCAGGGCTAAATGAGGCATGGAGCCTCCAAAAGTCACACCGTCGTCCCGGAGATGAAATACGTATCGCTGCAGAGTTGGCAGGCAGGCGAGGTGCTGGGGCTCACCGGAGTGTGACCCCACGTGTTTTTCTGTTCCAGAAAGATCACCTTCAGAGTGGAGCAGGGGGAAGTCAATGCAAACATATTGATTTTCATAGTGCTGTGTTCATGAGGGGTTGCCACACCATGGGCAGTTAAGGTGGCTGCGTGTCTTAGGGATGCTCGGAGGAAGTAAGTGGCCACAGTGTCTTGTGAACATGGCCAAAAGGGCTGTGAAGGCCACTAAAGCTGCCGTGTATCTTCCAGTGGTTTTGGTGGTAGTTTTTCCCTTCCTGGTCCAGGGCTCCCTCCCTCCTGCATCCTGTCCCAGCTCTGCAGTGCTCCCAGGCAATCCAGCTCTGCTGGGGGACAGCCAGTCCTCCAGCGACCAAGCTTTCTTTCCAGCTGAGGGCCTTCAAATCATTCCTAGCTTGTGCAATAAAGCAGGGTGCTCCTCAGCTCGTTCCATGACACAAATACCAGGTTTGCTTCTATTCCCAAGCTGCTGGGAACTCTTAGTGCTGGATGCAGAAATGATGCAAAGGAGGTGGTCACCTGTCCTGCCCTGAAGCTCTAGTAGCCCTTACCAATCATTCTTAAATTATGAAGTGGAAAAATGATGTTGGAAGGGGGAAAAATGCCAGGCTTCATGTAGAAAGACAGAGAACACAAAGTCTAGCTATTAGACTCATCAAAGACAAACTTGGGATCTCTTTCTTTATTTCGGAGAGGAGCTCTGCCAAGCAGGATGGCAATTCTCTGACACACTGTTTTAAGCAGATAAGATTTTTTTGTGCTGAAAGAAAATGAGCATGTGAACTTTTATGAATTTTATGTTTGTACAATGAAAAGAATGGATGAAGTCATTTGCTCTGGAAATAGGTTATGTTAGAAGCTGAATAGCTTTCCTTGTCCCTACCTTCATGTCAGTTCTGCTGTCCTTTCTTACACTGAGCAATAACTTAGTTACCAGCTAAATCACATGAAACCTGTTGCAGAATATGGTAGTAGAATCAGATGCATTACTTGAGGTGTCCCTGCCCATGGCAGGGGGGTTGGAACTAGATGATCTTAAAGTCTTTTCCAACCCTAACTATTCTATGATTCACCAGCTAAGTAAATCTGGAAGTGAGAAAGATACAATTCCTTACCCTTTTATTGTGGATTAAAAGTGTGTTAATAGATTTGTTGAGATAAATGCAGCCAGATGAAGCCCACGCTTAAGCATTATTTGTCATGTTCTTCTGGATGTAGCTGCAGCAGTTTGAGGAGTTATTCTTACATCAGCATGGTCTTCGTCTGGGCAGTCTCCCCAGGAAGAACCATGCTTCAGTGTGGAATTCTAGCTAATTTGGTCAATTGCATCCTCAAAGCAGTTTGAGCTAAACGCCAGAATTTGCAGGGAAAAGCTAAGGTGAAGGATTAAGATCTATTTTGATGACTCTTTCAAGCTCCTGATGACCTCCAATAGTGAGTGGTGCAATAAATAATCACAGGCGAGCTAGGGGTATTTTAGGTGTTTGTGTCAGCTGAGCAGAGTGACAGGGAATTTCCAATAGGGGAATATTGCTCAGGGATATTAATCAGCTGCTAACTAGTGGAGCTAGAAATACTCCTTTTAAGACAGTGATGCTGTAATTGTCTAGCACACTTGGCATTTTTGAAACCAGTATCATTGGGTACTTCTGGAGGCAGTTTCTTACACTAGATGGACTTTCTGAGTTGAGTCTGGATGGCAATTTCCATCATCCTCCTATGTTACAGGGCAGAAAACGTGCCTCTGTAGGGTTCAAGATGAATCCTCTAAACAATCTAAATGGCATTATTGAAAGCAAGTTTACGCTTGTCTTCCCCATCTGTTACAGATGGCCATGGAAAGTTTGCTTCATACAAACTTGCAAATAATACAGTGCATCTCTAAGAAGGGCAGGTGGAGCGATAGGGGAAAGCTGCTTTGGTATTGCTACTTGCCAGTACTGGCAGTGTGTCATGGGTCTGTGGAGTCATCTTACTGATACCTTCAGCAGGGAAGTGCAGCCCCACAGGCCAAGCCAGCATTTCTTAGGTGAATAATGTAAATAGTCCTAACTGATAAACAAGTCCTTGCATATCTCATTGATCTTCCAGTGCATTGCACAGGCAGGTAAGGGTCACTGTTCCTGTTCAGGGGTCAGTGTAGCATACAGTATTGTATTCCACCCTGTGCTCCATCCCCCATGAGACATGCTAATACAAGCCAGCTCTGCAAGGAAGAGTCAGCAAAACCTGCCTTCTCACACTGTAGGACTAGAGTGGGACATGTGCCTGTTCAGGCTAGTTACTCACCTCCCCTCACACATGAATTTCTACACTTGATTTTCTTCCCTGCCTTCCACTGGTATATATTTAGTGATTTTATGGGTTCAACAGAACTTCTGTCCTTGCTAGAGTCCAACATGTCTAGTGAGCTTTCGGAGATTCCTTTTACATTGAACATATTTTTGTTTTTCTGGGGACTCTATTCACTCCTGCCTTCTTTAACAGAAGGAGGTTATACATAGTATACAGGCAAAAGAAATACAAAAAATAGGAAAGAGTGCTTGGGTATTAGAATAAAAGAAGGGGAGGAAGGAGGGCTGGAGAAGGAACAATAATTATGCCGTTCAGAAAATCATAAAGAAGAGAAAACAAGCAGTGGGAAAATAGGAAGCAAAGACATCCTGGGAGAGTACAGAACTAGAAATGTAAGGGAAAGGGTAGAAAAAAAGACCAAAAAAGATTCATAAAGATTTATTAATAAATCATGTTGGACTTAATGTAAAAATAAACCATCCAACACAAAGAAAGTGTTTATTTGTTTTTGATAAGAGCATAAATGAGAATGGAACAGCCAGCCAGGGGCTACTTTAGTCTCTGATTCAGCAAACCACCAAAGTACATGCTAAGCTTTTAGAATCTACTAAATTTCATTAAAGTCAAGTCTCACTAAAGCTAAGCACATACTTTAGTGTTTTTTCTGAACTAGATTTATGTTGAAATTGGCTCGGAATTACAGTTGTCCTTATTGTTTGGTTCCCTGAGGATTCTGCAGGCGAAAAAAAGGGATCAAATAAAACATTTTCTTCAGACAAAGGTTGTTTTTTTTTAAAAAGTAAAATTAAAGGAAATTACAAAGCAAATTATGGTTTTCCCTTGTAAGCAATTGACAAAGTTGAATTAGAAAAAATGTTCAACTCTCAAATCTGTAATTTTTTTTATATTTTTATTTTCTAGAGAAATGCCTGAATCAGCCTTGATTCAGCTGATCCTCAGCTTGACATCCATTGACATGGATGAAGCATAGTTGTGATACATTTCTGAACTCATTTCTGGACACTATAAGACAGATAAGGTGGCACAAGGCTGCCGAGCCAGGCAGAAGAAAGAAGCAGGTATCATGTCGAGGATCCTTCTCCATGCCAGCTCTGGTAGAACATGACTTTCAACAAGACCATACCAAGTGGTTATCAGAAATCTGTTCTCCTAGTTTATTTAAAAGCTGCACTTTACAGGCAGATTGACTTTTTTAGTGGCTTGCACCTAATACTAATGTATCACAGAAGGTTTTGGAAAGAAGAATTTTGCTGATACAAACCAGATTCTTCTTCTCATGTTTATTTACATGATCTGACCTTATTTGCTCCTGCTATTCTCTAAAAGAATGATCAAAAGCTGGTTTGATTAATGCAGAGAAATACAGAAAGTTAATTATGCTTTTTCTTATTCTAGTGTTCTTACTCTGTTATTTCATGTTCCCTGATCTTTTGGCTCGCTCACCAGTAGATCTTACTCTGGCCAGTCAGAAAGTGTGACATCCCTTTTGAATAACACTGCACTAAATTGTGTGATTTTAATTACTTGCAAACAGCTGACTGCTTTGGCATCTCCTGAACCACTTCCTCATTCTTTCCTGCCTCACAATGTAGCACAGAATGAAAACAGTTCAAAATGGCTTTATCGTGGTGACCAGTCTTTCTAACATCTTAGGTTCTAAACATACAAGACAAAAATTAAAGACAAATGTCTTGGCAGTGTTCAGGGCCAGGCTGGACAGAGACTCGGGTGACATGTTTAGTGCATGGTGTCCCTGCCCATGGCAGGGGGTTGCAACTAGATGATCGTAAGGTCCTTTCCAACCCAAACCGTTCTACGATTCTATCATTCTAAGATGCAGCATATACCTACATAAGATGTAGGTATAGAGCATCCAGGAGGTGATAACAGGGATAGTTCCTTCTTACTCTTTCCAAGACAGACTAGAGCAGCGCAATTTCATAAATTATGTTCTTGGATTGGTATTTATTGATATTAAAGAATTGAGCTGAAGCCTTTTTTCATTTGCTTTTAGAGAAATGCATCTCAAAATAAAAAAAAAAAAGAAAGTCCTGATGCAAAAGACCGTAAGACAACCATGTTGTCTTACGGGCATGCCTAGCAAGGGAGAAGGACTGTTAGAGAGGGGACTGAGCCCTCTTGTCAACCCCAGAGATGTTTCTTGTGAGAGAGGAAGAAGATAGACCAGGAACTAGGAAAGGAGGAGAAACTTCCCAGATACATAAGCAGGGTTGTTCTGTAGAGCAGGGGTGGACTTTACTTCTGAGGGCTATGAACACAACACCCATTAACACTTCTGGATCCCCAGAAAAGCTATTAATCCTGCAAATTAGGAATTAAGAGCAATTCAGTTGGGTGACACTTGCTGGCAAAACTTCTTTATTGGATGTAGGAGGAAAGGTTTGCTTGAGATGCAGGGATGTATATATAATATGCAGGAATGTAAGGTACCTTGAAAGGCATACAGGTTGAATCATAGAATCATAGAATAGTTAGGGTTGGAAAGGACCTTAAGATCATCAAGTTCCAAACCCCCTGACATGGGCAGGGACACCTCACACTAAACCATCTCACCCAAGGCCTCGTCCAACCTGGTCTTGAGCACTGCCAGGGATGGAGCATTCACAACCTCCCTGGGCGTGCTGTTTCACCTGCACGCAGAAGTCTGAACTATTCCAATTTTGCAAACAACAGCCCAGTGCCATATGCACCATCCCACAAGGATGCAGTGTCTTAATTCTGCAGAGCATTCCCAGGATTTCTTTCTCCATCTAGTCACTTCCCAAAAATCTGGAGTGGGGTAAAGTAGCTGTCACTGAAATGCATGTTCATTAGTGTGGTTGGTGGAACTTTCTTTAGAAAACACCAATTTCATAAAAAATGGTACCTTAGAAATATATTTCACCTCCTGTTTTACTGCAACTTTTAAGGCTCCTCGTCTCCCCTGTACTTGAAGACAAAAATCATTGAAACTACTGAGAAGCCTTAGACTGATCTTATATCTAAGATATCTTTTCACTTTAATCAACTGATATGACGGTAGGCTTTTAACAGGAGGGGTAGGAAACAACCAAGTTAGTAAACCATGACACAGCAAGAGAAGGTCAGAGTCTAGAACATAGAGAGGCAAAACAGGACAGCTTTAAGATGAAGACAGATGGATTCCCTGGTTCTTATGTTCTCTAAATCTGAGATTTCTCAGGGGTCTGGTGCAGTTCACAGTGTAAGTTAGGGTAGTTAATAACTGGTGGGTTTATGGCAACTTCCCAAAAGGCTGCAGGTGGGCTGCTGTGGCTCTGGAACTCCTTAGGATTTGGTAGTCACTCCAAGCCCTGTTCTGCTATGGCTCCCGTGCAGTGCTGTAGCTCTTCAGCATTTCTTGCCAGTTCATTAAGTAATCTGATGAATTTGTAACGTGTTGTTTCTTGTCTAGTCATTTCACAGTGAGTGCTGGGGTGCAGCAGAGTGTTTTGCTTGGTAGGATGATACCTTGATAACCTCATGCATTCCAGTACTGCCTGTTATGTGTACACACATACACTTTTGCTTCATTTGTAGTGAAGAAATCATAGGAGTGAAAAGATGAGAAGTTACAGAATGGTCTTAATCCATTCCAGTATTTGCTTCATAACTTTGTGATATGTCTTGTAGAAATGAGCTTTAGCTCTTAGTGCATGAAACTCTTACCCTTCAGAGGAATAAGTGCAGTCAGACCTATAAGGCCCTTAGAGCTGCTTCTCAGGCTAGCTTCATAGCCATGCCTGTGTGGAAATGGCTCCAAAAGCATAGATCACCCTCCACATAGATTTTCACCAAGTACTCATGACTCAGAAAACACTTCGAGCTCTGTGTTGGCTAACACATCCCTGTGTCTGCTAATGGTGTTCACTGAGTGCATTCAATGAGTCTCTAAGGTATTTTCTATTACCGCCTCTATTTCTGTTTTTTGCTTACCACCATCAGCAAATACAGAATTATTTCCACAAAGGGATATAAGTTCCCAGGACCCAAATTAAACTGATCAGGGATTTTGAACATGATACTGATGCAAGTTACTTGAGAAGTGTTAAGTGAATCCCAGAGAACAGTCACGGTTGGAAGGAGCTTGCTATAAAGCCATGCAACCTCAGCTACATTGCTCGGCATTTGATCGTGTGCCCTTTATGAGCCAGTGATGAAGTGGGAGGGAGACCAAAGGCCTCATAACCACATATTAAATCCACACACATGGTAAATACTGCCTTTGGGCAGGTTTTGATTTTTACCTGGTTGTGCAAGAGACAGGAGCTGATGCTCTTCTTGACTTCTGTTCCTAACACCAAATTTGTATGAGACCTATTGAAACAAAGTGTTCTGGTTTCCTCTTTCAATATCTGCAGTTCCCCAGAGGCTCGGACAGGACTCTGAGGCTCTTACCAGTTTAGGCTTCCTTGTTCTCAAGCATCTGTGTTGAACAGAATATCAGCAGTGATGTCCTAGGCATATTTCTGCCACTTCGGTATTTCTTTGTGCGAAGCATGGGTCAGGGTGTGCTCCACACTCTTTCATAGTAGGCTCTTTATTACTTAGACACTCTACATGAACTTGGGAGTAAGGAAAAACTAATTTTATGACTGCTACATGAAATAATGTTATAGGTATGGATATTCTAGAGATTTAAACAGTAACTCACTGACAAACAACGATGTTGGGCTTATTAGTTTAGCAGAATTAAATGTGATGCAATTGCCTGGTTTACTGTATTTTTTAGAGTGTTTTATTTATCTTGTAGAATTGATAATGTTACTCTATGAGAAGTGCTTCGGTTTTTCATGGCCAACTTTGGCCACGCCTGAACTCTTCCTTGTCTTTTGAGGGCAGGTGTGTTGATCATGGCTTCAGGCTTCCTATGATCTTACTGTATGCCTTTCATCAATAATTTCAAGGTACAGCAGGATATCTGTGGAGGAATTCCTGTCACTTCAGCAGGATACGACTCTCCGTTAGAGTGAGGCTTAGGGAATCCCAGGTTTAAAAGCCACCAAAATCCCTGATGAATTATTCTGGCACCTGCATTATACAAGGTATAGCTCTCCAGATAGTCATTATTTTATCACATGCGCAGGTTCTGAATAAGCTATACTGGATCTTCTGGAAAGATACAGAAACATTGAAACTCGAACAAGAAAAAGCTGAAGAGGGGGTGCTCAAAGCAGCATCTTCTGACAAAGCAGCATTCCATTAGGAAACAGTGATTTGTCAAAAGTAAGCAGGTCTGTGGAAGGCTCCCAGTGGCAGTGCTTTGCTGAGGTGCACCTGGAGTTCTCACATGTCCATCAGGCCCCAGGGGGTGGGTGAGCAGCTTGGTTCCTCCAAACTACCCAATTTAGATGTGAGAAAACATGTGCCCTGGTAGGAGCAGAGGAGCATGGGAATCGGCTGGTCTGGGTGACTGGCAGGGCTTCCTTCTCAAAAGGTTTTAGAGAAAATATGCTGGGAAAAGCACTACCATTGCCGAGCCCTTGTTAGGCTAAGGTACAGGCTGCATGACCGCTCGAGATCCTTTCCAACCCAACTATTACATGAACTTGAGAAGCTGCTGTTTAAAGCAGTGGTTAGTTACTGTTCCATTAAGAAGTACTTCATAAGTAATATATGCTATGAGTCTGCCATTCATCTTTTCATCCACAGTATGAAGATTCATTGAACATTTCTAGCTTTTCTGCATGGTTAGATCTAACAATTAAAACATTCACCATCCCTGGAAGTGTTCACACACCCTGTAAATGAGGCCCTCAGTGCCATGGGTTAGTGGTGGCCTTGGCAGTGCTGGAGAACAAGTGGACTTGATCTTAAAGGTCTTTTCCAACCGTGTTGATTCTATGATTCTAACTAGCATGGTACCAATTGCTGCAAGCCTTGACAGTACCTCCTCTGCCATGACAGTAGTGGTCTGATGTCTCCCCCTGTTCCTGGAACCACTTCAACTTCCTCTACCAAAGCTTAGGTGAGATAGCTGCTACCTTACTTCCAAGACAGTTCAAAATCAGAATGTCTGATAGCTATAAAACAGAGTGGGAAAAAAAGTATTAAAGAATATTTTGAAAAAGGGGAGAGGATTAAAAATAGGGCCATATAAAAAAAAAATATAATATTTATTGTTTTATATGTTTCTTGCAAATGAATTCTAATGGAATTGTATTTGCTGAATATATGTACAGGGAAAAGGTGTTCTGCATTGAAGAGCTCATAATAAAAGAATTTTTGTGCTAATAGTAAATAATGTTTTAAATGTAAAAATACTTGCAAAGGAAACAAATAGCAATGGATTCCAAGCTGCCTTCTTAATTCAGATGCTTGTTAATTTATTCTTTTCAATTTATTAGCTGATAACTCTGAGAGCCCAGCAATTTGTTCTCTTAGTAATATAATTTCCAGCTATATTTTGCTAAGTTTCATGTCTTCAGGCGTGCATTAACAGGTAATTCAATCTTTGGGTGCATAATGCTTTCCTTTAATAAGGAAGAGGCTCATAATCTTAATCCAATTAAAGAAAAGAGAACTGAAGGAAGATTTGACACAATGAAAGATGATATTAGAGGATATTACCTTGGGGTACTGACATCAAGCTAATAAACAGTCATCAGGAAATCAGTATCTTCAAATATTTTCAACGTCAGGCATTGAGAACACTTGAAAGCAGCTGGGAGACCTGTATCTCCTATTAAATGAGTTTGAGATACTTGGTTTCATGGCTATAATTGGTATTAGGTACAGAGACTTGTAAATTTTGACACTGAGATTTACAAGGAGCTGGGCAAACAGTTTTGTTTTTTTCTGGCTATCACTTTGTGCCAGAACATCTTTGGACATTGATCCCTCAGTTTGCTGCCTCAGGGACGTTTTATACATCTACATCCTACCTCCCATCTTCTTCACAGACAGCACCTCTGATATTATCTCACTTCTGTGTCCTGTGCCTGAGATTAGGTTGTTCCAAAGTATTCAGGGGATATCAAGTTGCACCATGAATCAATAACTTTGTTTTCATTGTCTAATCCCTTGTCACGCTCTTAAATGACATCTTGGAATACTGGGTGCTGTAAACACTGCTTTAAAATGAACCCTATTTTACCAGTTTAGATCTTCCAACTTTGTCTACTGTGAGAAAAAGAGAAATAAGAATGCGAATTTACTCTTTCTACACTTAAAACTTCAGCCACGTACTGTCTGGTAGCAAAGAGTGCTTCCTAAATATTCCGTTACATCAGCTCAAACCCTTCCATAGCATCCCAGAAAGCTAAATTACATTGCCTGTCTGTTCATGATGAAAACAGTTTCCTTTTTCATAAGCAAAGAACCCTGAAGCTAAAAGAAAGTGTTATTAAAGGAAAAGCAGAAAATCTGTAATAAATCAGCAGGCTGTGGTCTCAAGCTTACCCTCTGTCCACAGCAGATGGGGAAGTCACTGATCCCATCCCACCTTGGCTGAGTCTTATGTTTGGTTTCAGGGTCAGGAGAGCCCATGCTGGCCTCCTCCATCCCTGCCCCTGAAGGAGCATGCAGTCAGGTCTCAGCCAGCCAGGAGGAAGAGAGGGGAGATGATGCCCTAGGCTAAATAGCATTAGTCAGACCATCACATCTCTTTGTAGCTTCCCCTTTAGAAATTATTCTCCCTGCTTCAAACATCTCTTTTGTAAGTCCTGAGACCCCACCTGCACTGGCTCTCACCTCAGTATAGCTGAATCAGCTTCTTACCTGCTGCTTCTTTGTTTTACAACTAGTGAAGGAATTAAAATCCAGACCCCTCTTCCTCTTGTTTCCCCTTCCTAGGGCTCCTCCCTGCTCTCCTGGAAGGCTACATTGCTGACTGGGGTGACCCCCCCAGCCTGCCCCTGAGCGCAGCAGGGTTTGCCCATTCTTTACCAGATGTGATTAGCATCATTTTAGTCATACTATCCTCAAACCTAAACAAGAATGCTGTGGCCATGATGACAGCTCCCTGGCATCCCCTCAATCTCTCACAGATGCAGGCAGAAGGCTCCCCCTAGAAAGTGGCCTCTGGTCAAAGTTCTAGGTTGCTTTTCTTTGCCCACAAGTGTCAGCCATGAGCTCTTGCCTGTCACAACAGGCTCCATGTACTATTTATAATCTCAGATCTTTTCTGCTCTTCCCTTTCCTTTGTATCCTCTTTTAATTCAAACAGTGCAAACCTCTCTAACCACAAAATCACTCCTGGACACATAACTTTTTTGCTGGCTTTCTGATCTGCTTTCATTTGTACTCTACGCTACACTGGGAAAGGTGTTTCTGAGCCAGAAGTAGCTGCAGGCATATTTAGATTGACTTTAATAATACTGCCGCATTACTTCATAGTTTTTAATCTCACTTTGCTGCCCAGAAGAGCATTTTACTTATTTTTGACTGATATTTCTTACTGAACTGTCCAGAAGAGAACCCAATTTTAGCCTGTGTTATTGATTTTCTTGTGACTGCTCATTCTGGAACATGCACAGAAGATAATCAAAATAAGTGTAAAAATACATTGTTCATCTCATAGTTGCTTCTAAGAACAGAAACTCCCAGCATAACTTTTCGTGCCTGTGCCAGACAGAAATGGTGGTTAAGCAGGATGTGTATCTACTCAGATACATCAATGAAGCAGGCAAAGAGGCAAGTGCAATCAGTTGCACCAAAGGCAGAGCACACTTCTCCACGGGGATGCAACACGGGGACTGACTGGACCAGAGCTCATGTGTTGGACCTCACTTGTCACCCCAGTCCCTCACAGGATATTTGCAGTCCCCAGAACAATTCATGAGGGCCCTACCCACCTTTGGATGTGGTTGAAGAGCAGACTGAAAAGTAGGTGAAGCAGTTCAGCTGAAGAGCAGGCCACTTTTTTCTCAGGGCCCCCATGCTATCAGTTCACCCAGTGCTAGGAGGGTGCCCCTGGAAAGAGGGCTGCAAGGAGCAGGCTGACAATAGTAGAACAGTTTGAATACGTGTTTCCTTGCTGCCTCATCTGAGTAGTGCTTAGCAAACAAGACAAGCAGGGTAGCAGCTGGGATGCTCTGGCTGTGGTTCTCCATGTGGGTGGAAATTTTCCAAAGTGGTCCTCACACTGGGGCAGGGAAGGGACTGTGAGCAGATGTAGAAAGCATGCATGGCATACTTGACCTTCCCTTCTGCAGTATGTCTGATGCACTCCTGAAGCACTGAGCTTGCTGCACATTCACCATTCTGTCTGGCTGTATGCACAGGAAGGCTAGCTATGTGTCAAGACAGAGGGCCATGGTGCAAAACGCTCTCCTGCAGCTGGTATTCCATGTTTGTCCTCCAGGCACAAGCCCGGAGCACCCATTCATATTTCCATGGGGCATCAGATGGCAGGAGGGCTTTGTGGACCAGGACAGAATGGAAAGTGTTTGCAGCTGACTGCAATGCTTGTTTGCCTTCCAGTAATTTGTCTCATAGGATCTGGCAGAGTTAGCCTCAGCCAGGTGGACAGAGAGAGCATCCGTCTGAAAAATGTCTGATATGCTTTTTCATCTTTTCTGAATTCATAAGTGGTGGGAGGAGGATGACGTTACCATACCTGAAATGTGACAGAGTGTTTCCTTCCTCATTCTGCTGGGCACCGAAGAAGCAAAAACTACCATTCATCTGCCAAGAAAAATGGGAACCCAAAAGCTTGGGGACACTTACTTGTGTCTGTTAACAACTAATCCTGTCTCCAGTTAAAGTTCGCTCATCCTGCTGTCAAAGGGCCACATGCCAATACCAGTGGCTCCTTCGTGAAGAGTACCAATCAGATGTTAAAACAACACAAGAGTGGTAGACAAGAGCAGTGTGACATAATTCCAGTTGCTTGCCAAGGAACATCCTGAAGTGTTCGACTGCCAGGGTCAGCAGTAACTGGACATTTCATGTCCATGTTTTAGATTTTGAGAATGGTGTTGGAATCTCCAGTCAGGAGGAAGGATCTAGCAGTCAAGTTTGTAAGAAATGGGAGTTTCTGACTTTGGATTGAGTCACTTGGATGCTGTGAAACATGAAATACATATTTTTTCATGTGAAAACTGAATGTTCCTACAAAATCTCTCCATGTGACTCCTCATTTCCTGGTAGAAATTTGTTTACTTAGATATGTTTTGATCTCTAGCTGCAGATTTGATTGCCCTTGCCAATAAATTGAGCTTATTCAAGACAAGACCAAAGAACAGAGTGGACCTACCCCACAGAAGTGCAACATCTACCCAGGTGTCTAAGTGTGTTGACCACAAAGGCATGAGAATGATGTGAGCTTTGTCTCTTCTCCCATTGACTGCTGCATCTGGACTTCCATTTTAATAAAAATGTATACAATATTTACAAATGCTTGGTGTTTATACAGCATGTGTAATCATTAAGGATAGCTACTAGAAGAACCTTCATGATCACAGTGTTTCCCAGCAGTATCTCCTTTTTTGACCTAGGTACAGATCAGGTCCCTCTAGGTATGTTTAGTACGTAAGTCGTCATCTTCATAAGCAGATTCCCAGCACTTGAAAACTCTTGATGTCTGGCTTCAGAAATGCACTGTCCTCAGGATTAGCAGCATATGCCTGACTTCTATTCAAAATTTGACTAACTCCAGATTTGTACTACTCGCTTTAAGACCTATTCCAAAAAGGCTAAAGAGCTGTGTATTGTGATTTTTGTGTGCTACTTCCTCCCCCATAGCCATATCCATTTTCATAAGCCATAATTAAGTTAGTTCTTCATTTGGCAGGCCTCTAGATATGCTGCAGAGAAAATATACTGAGCACAGAGAAGCTGTAATATTTCTCATCCCAGGATGTAGGCTTTAAAGCTGTACAGCTAAGCTTGCAATGACATGATCACCGAGGCTTTCAAACCTTCACGATTCCTTGCAGAGAATTATCTGGATTTCAAAGGCTTCCCTGGAAGTCATCTTCACTTTCAATGAGAAGGAAGTCTTTCTTGTGTCCTTGTTTCATTTTTAGTGAGGATAAGTTCAAACCAGAGTTAAGAACAGCCAAGGGAAAGGAGGGGTGGACCAACATCAACAGATTATTATAGTTATTTGCTTATGAGAAAGGTTTGATTCTCACTGCATTTGATGTGTCCTTATTTCTCACTTGCCAATCCAAGTCTCTCACTGTGTGCTGTCTTTATGGACGTCCAGTCACACGTTTTACAGGGTCTCCTGTGACCAGATTCACACAGAGAACCATAGAATCGGGCATCTCACACTTGTTTAAGGAGGTGTGGCTGGCATCACTAGGGTGCCTGCTTTGCTCTGTCAGGGTTGGTATGTGTCCCAGGCAGGTTGAGTGGGGGCAGACTCAGGGGCATACTGAGAGGTTGATTTGGCAAAGCAGAGCCACCATGGCAGCATGGGGCCCCGGTGTGTAACTGGGATCACTTTTCATGTCTTTCTTTTGCAGTTCTCAGAGATGGGTTCTCCATAATGCTTTGGTTATGAAGAAAGAAGGACCACTGAATTGCTGTTTTGCAATGGAGAAGACAGAGGGAGAAACATCAGCACTGCGGCTGCCACCTTGTTGCTTATCTCCCTGCAGACATGTGTCCCATATCCTCTCTGTGCTATATTAAGGAAAGGAAAAGCTTAGACATTACAACATCTGCTTTCTTACATCATCTTTTCCAATTTTGCATCCTATAACTCCCTGGTGAAAAGAGGAACAATGACTTTATATAGCTGCTGCTTGATTCTTTTGCTATTTACCTGGAACACTGCTGCCTATGGGCCAAACCAAAGGGCACAGAAGAAGGGAGACATTATTCTCGGAGGACTGTTCCCCATTCATTTTGGAGTGGCTGCTAAAGACCAGGATCTAAAATCAAGACCGGAATCAGTGGAGTGCATAAGGTAAGCCAGAAAAAAATCTGCTGAGGAAGTCTTGATCTTTCTCATTTTCAGGTGACATGCTATATCTTGTACGGATACACTCTGTGATCTGATGCTTGTAGGGACAATGGGAAGGTGTGGTGTAAATAAGGTCAGGTAAATAAGGTGTGTAAGGTCAGGAAGTGAATATGTTAAACAGTAACATAAACAATATTTGGACAGTGAAGGGGGGCAATCTTTGTATAACTCAAAGCTACCAAAACATGAATTTACTGATCTATTTGGCCATTCACAGTAGATACTTGAATAGGATCTGGAAAGCAGCTTTCCTAGTAGAAGGATGAAAAATAACCCATAGTGCCCTCAAGTTCATTTGGTTACAGTCATGCACAGCAAAATAGCTTAGAAATACTTTTTTCCCCCAGTTCTGCCTCTCATCTTCTAAGATTTTACGAACTGTTCACTTGCCTAAAAACTGAATAGGTGAAAATGAGATAGGTCACTGCATTTTAAAAATTCCCACTGAGCACATAGGCGTCTCTTTAGGACCTTTACAAAGTCCCAGACTTGAACTCTTTACGCAGGCTTTCCTCACCTGACATCCTTTCCTTCTATGCAGACAGTGGATGTAGGTTTTGTCTTCAGCCTTTGGCAGTTACCCCTGGAGGAAGAAATGCACATGAAAACAATTTCTCTTATTGAAGTGTAGCCATTTTTGGGATGAACCATAAGGAATTTTTAACCTTACAACCTGACACATAATACACATCACAAATGGAAAGTGTGGCAGAAACTGATTGCAACTGAAATGTTATCTAAACAAAATACAAGAAATTGATGTGGAATTTTGTCATGTCCATGCATGGGGAAACACTTCAGTGTTATGGGACCTCTTCCATAATCATACGTGAAAAATTGTGTATCTGGAATTCTTTGGACTGCTCATCCTAGACTGGTGATGTAGTGCAGTTTTGTTGCAGATGGCAGTGAAAAATGGCTGACAGCATGCCTGCTATGCTTACAGATTTCAGGTGCGGTTTCCCACTGAGGCACTGAGCAAGACACGTCCATCTAGGTTAGGAGATTGTCCCCAGACGCTTTCATACACAGCACACAGAAAGAAGTGCAGTTAAGCAGGGGTTCTTTTGGCTTCTTCTGTGCATGCATAGGAAAGACATGAACTAAACAGATGAGGAATGTCTACTTCATGGAGCAAGAAGCTCTGTCAGATTTCCATAATTTTTTATGACGTATTTTGAGAGTGGAATGCTGAAAAGCAATAGATGTTTTCATCTTCATTGTCTTCTTCACCTACACCAGGTGGCAAGCAGGACAGTGCAGGTATTTGCAAACTGAACAAAGCTTTCATTTCTGTCAGTGCTGAGTCAGCCTCAGTGACTGTCTTGACATGGTCCCATTAGTAGAATGGATCACAGGACAATGTTCCCCCACGAGTAGTAGAAATGTGCGGTTGCCAAATGAGATAGCACTGCCAGCAACAAATGAATGCTGAAAAGCCAGACCAGCTGTTTTAAGGACACAGTAGGAGATCCTCCTGGGCAGCATTTGATCTGCTCAAAGATATCTTCTACCTGAAATTTGCCTGGGTAAAAATCTGTGTGCCCACTATCCCTGCACCAAGATGCTTCAGGTGCAAAAAAAAAGAGGAGTTAGCTGAAGAAGCAGGTGTTTGTGGCACTTTACTGCACTCCTTCAAGGAACTGAGTAAACTGTGAGTTGACAGCATAATGCAAATGGAAAAAGAATTCTCAATGAAGGCCAGAGGTCTAGCTGCAGAAGTAGTAGCAATTACGATAGGAACAAGGATAGGATGGTTGGACTAGAGAAGACTGGAAGTTCGTTGGTTGCAGATGTCTTTACCAGAAAATGCCCACTTCCAAGAAAGGTTTAATTCAGAAGAAATTGGGTTGAGAAGACTTCTTGTGACTGGTCATCATATTTTGAGGATGAAGATAATTATTCCATGGGACAGTTTATGTGTATTCCTTGTTACTGCTACAGTTAAATTGAGAGCAGATAATTTTCCTGAAAGGACTTTCAATTTTCAGCAGCGTTTAAGTCAGAGATTTCCTCTGGTTGGACTTGTACAGAGATCTCTCAACACAACCATGGTGGTCCTTTATGGTTTTGGGCTCTGTGGTTCGGTGGTAGCCTGTGGAAGGTTTGCGTGTGCTGACTCTAGGAGTCCTATACATTCTTCAAGTCATGAGCTAAAGGCTTTCATACCGCATTTGAGTTTCTGCAGTTCTAGACAATTGCTTGGTCTGGAGTGATTGAAATCATATTTTCAGGGAGGGGAAGGGGGGCAGGGAGAGGCTCCAGTTTCTTCCCAAAGTAAAATCTCCCCAGTCTTCTAGTGTCAAAAATTTCTGCGGGGTGGCAAATCTGCTAGAGAAGCTTGAATGTGGCTGTACCTGGCAAACCCAAATATGCTATATCTGTCCCATACCTTTGACTGCTCTTGTTGCCCTTCTCTGAGCTTTCTCCAGCACTGTTGTATTTTCAAGGCTGAGGCCAATCAGTTTTGACCTGTCCCCTTTTCAGATATCTGTCTACATAGGAATGTGTCTCATGTCACATACGAAAATTAGACCCAGGTCACTGTAGGAGTATGGCCATGCTCCATCTTTCCTCATACTCTCCTCCATTGGGCAACAGCAAAGTCATCAGACCGTATGAAAAGCTCCTTGCTTTGAAATCAAGAAAAGGGACCTAAGGGTCCCACTGAAACCCTGTGAGTGGTTGCCCCAGTCTCTTCTGGAGTTCAGTATCAAACAATTTAAGGTAATGGGGCTTTTCCTTTCTTTTGAGGATTTTTCAACCTGATCTGCACTGTTTGAACCTTTTTTCCATACATTTATCTGTGTATGCTCCCAAACAGGGCTTCTCAAAATGGGTAAGACAGTTACTGTACCCTTTTTCACTTTTCAAACTCCTCATGCTTTTTCTCCCCAGCTCAGCATATGTACTGGCCTGAACCTACTGTGCATATCTTGCACTTGATTATATATACACAGCTCAGCAGCAAAAGAAAAGAGTACAGTAATAGTCTGTTCTCCATTCTTTTGGGCAGAAAATGCATCTTCATGCTTTAAGCAGAGTTGTAGAGTCCAAAGCAAAAAATGACTCTCGATTTTGCCACACCAAATGTCAGATAGGAGTACAGAAAGTGAGCAATTTTGTTTCCTGTTTATTGCTTAAGCAATCAAGTATCCCACTTTTAATATAAATACACCTTCTGTCTATGTATGCCTCAGGTGCTGTTGCAGCAGCTTTCCATGTAACATTCTCTGATGCTCATCTGATGTGTGCAGGGGAGACAGTGGCTGAGCACAGCACAAGCAATCCCTGACCCCTATTCCCTGTCAGCACCTGCAAAGGCCTATTCATAACCTGATTTCTCTGTCCTTTCTTGTTTTCGGGTAAATTAGCAGTAGTGGTAGTGGTGGTATCATTGGTATTATTGTTAGCATTATTTCACTGATGGGCCATACCCATGTGTTCCTCTTGCTGTCATGAATTGCAATGAAGAATGCATCTTCCTGAGGTGTGATACAGTGTGGCCAATACGGTGTCACTAGATCATGGGGTTTAGCGTGTATTACCAGTATTCTGATGAGCAATCAGGCCAAGGTCCCACACTGTGGACAGCTTTCAGCTGTGGTGAGACATCATCCCCATGCCATAGTGCAGGGCTTCACAGAGTACAGGTCTGGGACACGTTAGCTCACTGAGTCTGTCCATCTGAGAGAGCAGTTTTAATTCTACCCTTTGCAGATGTATTTGCCAATCTCGCAGCAGCACTCAATACATAATAGGATATTTAACGTTTCCTTTCTGAGACCAAATGATTTCCTTTTCTGCTTTGCATTCCACACACCTTCTGAGCTTTTAATTTTTAATTTTCTTTGGTCTGCACAGGACCCATAGTCCTAGCTTGGAAGAGTGGTAAGCAACTCATTATACCTACCGACCGCAGGAATCCAGCAAGTGACTGAAGGTCTCCCCTTTGCATAGCTTAGTAATAGCAGTGGTAGTAGCAGCAATAACATGTAATTAATGTACTGGAAATCTAGAGAGAACAGAGAAATTAGTATGTGCATACAACCACTAGAGAAAGAGGAGTACTGGCATGAGCCGAGAGGCATATGCAGGCGCTGCCACCATTCTTGAATAAAATTACCTGTCGGATATGGGAGGGTAAGGGAAAGCTGTATTTAGAGCTTTCACATTACTTTCTCCTTCTTTTCCTTCCTATCCTATTGCTTTTAGTTTAGTGCTTTGCAAGTGTTGACAAATGAAGATCATGAATTCACATGAGACTGTGAATTATTCCTTTATGGAGACCAACAGGGACCAGGACTAATTTCCATGTGGGATCCAGAGAGTAAGAACTGTTCAAACCAAACCAGACAAACAAGCAAGCAAACGGGATGAAACTATGGTGATCTTAAACCATGCAGCGGGCTTGTGTCCTTTAATTTACATACCCTTGTAACATTGACTGAGACACTTAAGCCAGCCTGAGCATCCCTTGACAGACACATTCATAACAGCTAGAAAGAAACCTGTGGGCATCAGTGACATCTTGAGAAAATGCTATCTAGCAATCCGAGCTGCTGCAAAGATAATCTGTCCCTTGCAGATATGACAATTAAAATGAGGGTTTGTGTAGGAATTGTTTCCGATTTCTCTTTCCCTGTTTGTGCTCCTGCCTGGGAATAAAAAGATCAGTGGGTTGCATGCTCTGACAGGTGGGAGAACAGACGTAAGAAGGAAAACCTTTAAAGAAATGAGAGTAAATAAAAATGCCTATCTACACCTTTGGGCACTGAATTATTTACATTAATCTCTCATTTAGAGCTTAATGGCCATTTTCATAATACCACATCTCAGAAATGTTAAAATATAAGACTATTGCCAACATACCTTAAAGTAATACGACAGAAATTAAGTTTTGGAGGCAGCTTCTTTTCCACTAAGAAAATATCAGTGGCTGTTCAAATATTCTGGAAATCTAATGCAAAGTTTGCTTCTGTTAGCAAATCCTTTCCAGTTTTCTTCATGGAAATTACGAGCTATATTTCTGAATGGTTGACAGAGCATTCCATCGACTAGTCATGCTACCTTCTCTGAAGCTGTATCAGGTATTAGAGAAGATAGAGCAAGATGTGTTTTTCTCCATCTCATCAGATCCTCTTCTTCCAATCTGCTCTTATCTGCAGAGGTACAGCTGAAGAGAACTGCATGTCTCCTGCCCAGGTTAGTTTGAGGTAGATTACCAAGAGCATCTCAGAGGCATTTTTGAGTCTAGCTCCCAGAAAACACCCCTTGCCCTCCTTTCCCCTTCAAAATCAAACCAGTCCTAACTCAAGGCTGTGCTGAAGTACTGGTCTTATGCTGTAAATAAATATTCATCAGGAGCGTTTGTCACGAAGGAAAATAAAATCAGTTGTGTATCATGGGCCTTAGTCTGCATTTACTTAATTCAGTGGCAAATACTTTGTTTGAAGGCAAAGGGGAGACAGTCCAGTTCTCATTGCTTTTGAAGATATCACCTGAAAATACCACCTTGTGGCATTTTAAAAAGTTAATCCAAATTGCTGTCAAGCAGGCAAAATGATTTTGTGTCATATTCCACCTGTATCATTTACTGTGAGGCTTAAATTTACTTTTACACATACTCAAATATGTAAAGCTTTTCACAGTAGCGAAGTGGTACCTTTGAACTTTCCAGCTCCTCAGCAGTCTTCCCTTTAAATACTGAAAATGCTTTCAGATTTTTCTCTTTTACATGAGGAGCCTGGATATAGGGTTTTTTTTTTTCTCTTCAAATCCTATTTTCACTCTAATTAAAAATACCTGTAAACACATTTAACTTTTTAAAGAGAAGTGTCACAAAACCCCTCCTTGCTGCCATTCATCCCATGCGCATTACTGACCACGTGAGGCAACATGGTGTACCCAGCATGTCTTTTTTCTGTACACTACACTCACTTCATTCACTCTGAGACTTTCCCTTTTGCTTCTGAGCTCTCCCACTGCATCTCACTCCTCAGTGGTTTGGAACTAGGAGAAAAAATCACCTAAATGACCAAGTTACTCCTCACAGTGACCCACACTCCCATGTTCTAAAGGGTGTCCTTAGAAAGAGTGATCTTGAGAAAGCTGTCCCGTGGGTCTTAAGTTCTAAGCAAAGATTTTTGTTGGCCTCAGACACTTTGTACTGAAACTGTGCTGTCTGGATATTGAGGTACAACCTCAGAGCAGAACCTCATTTGGAAATTGGCCAAAGATGTCTGGAGCAGGTGACAGAAGTTGAATAAAAGAAGTTTTTATGACTTAAGGGTAAACCTGAGATGTGGTATCTTTAGAAATTCTGAGCCCAGATGAATCAGCTAAAACTCCTGGAATGGAAGTAATGCGGCTACTTTCATCCTGTTTGAAGAAGTCAGACACAGCTGGCATCAGCTGGAAGTGATTCATGTAATCCAGCAATATAAAAAAACATAAAAATCGAATTACGTATCTAAGAGATGGAAAGTTTGCGATTTCAGAAAGTTTATCTTCAGAAATTGTCACGTTGGCAAAAGAAACATCTCTCAAAGCATTTCAAAATGGCACTCAAGTGAAACCTGCAATTTACCATTTCATATAGAATCTGTTCTTGGGCAGGCTATTTCCCCAGGCTCTTCCAGTTCTGGGAAGAGCCTGTCAGTTTCCCAACAGATCTCAAGCATAACAGCTTTGACACTTTCCTGTTTTCAGCTGCAACTCAACACAAAACTGTAGACTAACCGCTGGCCTGAATGCACCCATAGTGCGTTACGAGGAAAGGTAGGTTTCAGTTCACAAAAGATTCTGCCGTTCCAGCTGAATTGCCCTAAAACAGGGCAGCTTCACAGGCACACACCTGGTTGCTTGTGCAGGAAGAAACACAGTAAGTAAAACTTGAGAAAAACATGTATTGAAGCTTCCTTCTTCCTGCTGCTTTCCACAAAGCTTCTCTCTCTCATGGATGAGTAGTCACTCACCCTGCACCAGCTTCTTTCACTGCCAGTCCTTGTGATGCTCTGAACAAGGACTCCCAGGTCCTGCAGCACACTTGCCACCAGTCTGCAGCTCTGGGTTAGCTCCATGCACTGCTGAGAGGCAGTCAGAAAACTCAGCTTCTCCATTTTCTCCATTGGAGAAGGCTTCAAAAAAGACAGGTGTTTTATAGGTCATCTCTTAGGGCATCTTCTGAGCTCATGTCTAAAGCAAATGTATGAGAGCACTCTAATAGTGAGAAAAGTCATTCCTTCAATGAAAGCACTGAAGTAACTAATTAACAACTTAGCAAGTTACACCTGGATTTCCATTTATAGCATGTCTGTGTTCTCAGTATAAATGGGTTGACTGTGCTCTCTCTTCACAATATGAAGTGTGTGATGTGAGGCCCAATTTCCGTGAGCAGAGCTCCAGTGGCATGCCAGTGCCGTGTCTCAGCTTGCTTTGCCTGCCTAAAGCCATGAGGAGCTGACACACTGAGTACCCCTGAGCCCAAGTGCCTGGCAGCATCACGCTCAGCACAGGCTTAGCACACACTGCCATCTGCATTCAGAAACATGTCAGAGGAGCCTGGAAAGAAACCTGGTAGGTGTAGCTTTGTATCAGAGCATTTGCTTAGATATCACCAGACCCAGGTTAGGGTCCTGAGCAGAAGGGACAGGCTAGAGCCAACCCTCAGACAATGTTCTTGTTCAACTTTCACAGACTTTAGTGGACTTAGAAATCCCATCCACATGACCTCTGAAGTGAGCTCCCAAACTGAAAAGTCAAAAACCACACAAAACTTTGCGGCATATGCACGCTCTTCTGTAACCACTAGAGACAAAATCAAAACCTTCCAAATCTAGTAGGATGCAAGAAATGGCAAAAATGGCTTTTGTGTCTTTTGTCTCAGTCCTGGTCTCCTCTGCTTCTCTCCTTCTCACTCTATTTCATGTTATTTTTGCTCCCCCAGGTATAATTTCCGAGGCTTCCGCTGGCTTCAGGCTATGATCTTTGCCATAGAAGAAATAAACAGTAGTCCGACTCTCCTTCCCAACATGACCCTGGGATACAGGATATTTGACACTTGCAATACAGTCTCTAAAGCCCTGGAGGCCACACTGAGTTTTGTGGCCCAGAACAAAATAGACTCCTTGAACCTGGACGAATTCTGCAACTGCTCGGAACATATCCCTTCCACCATTGCAGTCGTGGGGGCAACCGGCTCCGGCATCTCTACCGCTGTGGCCAATCTGCTGGGACTCTTTTATATACCTCAGGTATGCATTCACCTCTCTTGTTTAGGTTACAGAAGTGGCCTACACCTCTGTTCTGCAGAGACTAAACAAAGGTTGTTTCATCTTTGCCATTTCCCATAGAACCTCAAGGAGAAAAACAATACAAAATGTGGGGGGTTCTTACAGTGGAAATACATCTTGCTAGCTATTTGCAGTCCCCAAAACACAAAGGTTAGCAAGCAGCCAATAACAACATTGAGCCAAAATAGCCTAGGAGGACTAGAGTCCTTTGGAGTAGTTTAGTCTGTGAACATGGGTATTTTAGGTCAGTCGCTGGCAGTTGCCAGCCTTGACAGGTTAGTTGTCATGTTACTTCACCATGGGCACTGTCTAGTCATGCCCACAGAGCCCCCGTAAGGCAGAACTCAGTCGCTGCCAGCTACTCATAGGTATCTCAGCATCTTTGGTTATTCAGGTATTTGCTTGTGCTGATCAGTACTGTGAAGGTTTCTTCTGGGCTAACATGCCTTTGTTTTGCCCTAGGGCCTCCAAAAAAACGGTTTGTGAAATGTATATGCCCCTTCTTGTATATACCCACATGTATATGCCCCTTCTTGTCCTGGGGTCATCTATATGGTGGTGTAGTTATATCAGATCCCATGTCACAGCATCCTTCCTGCTGTATGCTGCCTCTGCTGAGGCCAGTGCTAGTATCCATGGTCCCATCCTTTTATTTAACAAGCTTGTTGCTCTGTCAAGACCATAAGTGTGAGGCCAGCATATTATAGCTTACTGTTGTTGCTCTTCCAAAGACAACTGTGGAAAAAATGCTTTGCCTTATCCATTTATGTGTTGCCTTGCATAATCTAATACTTCCAGTTCCTCTTCAAAAATGAAGACAGGTGCCAGAGCTCACATCTTATAACAAGATTGTGTCACACAATACTGTCTATCCCGAGATGATACATCTTTACTTCAGTCAGGGCTCCAATTCTCATCTGCACGACAAATGAAGAAGGAAGAATTCCTGACAGCCTGGTGCACAGTAATATCTCTTGTCTACTTAATCTTATCAGTCTGACTCCCAAGCAGGAGGCTGAAAAAATGCACATTTGGTCTTTGAGCAGAGTAAAAGAATGGTTTAAGCCAAGATCAGTATGTGCTACCTAGGTATTTCCAGGCATAGGGTTGGAAAGTGGCTACATTATTACATTATCTGTAATAAATACCATAATGGCATATAAGGGGCATTGTTAATTTACACATCACATTATCAGGTAGACAAGGGCAGCCGAGAAGGGCTGGTAGGTTGAACTGAGCATAAGAGATGTCTGCAGTTCTCAGATTTTCCCTTTGAAGGGTGTTTGTGCTACAAGCAGGAGCTGTATTTAGAGGTTGCAGAAAGGGGTAGGTGTCAGGAGGTTCAGCTCTGGAACAAAATCTCAGCCAGGTGGTTAAGCATGACAACTGAAAGCAGGCTTTTAAACTGCGAGTTGTTGGGCAGCATTAGAATACACATTATCACTGCCATTTATAGCAAGGCCATTAGTAAATCCATCCTTAATAGACCGTGTGTTTCAGTACAAGTTGGAGGTATATTTTACAATTAATGTAGAGCTCATTACTCATTCCGTTGACATAGAAACTGAAAACGTTAGGACTTCTGTTTCTCAGTATCTCCCCTCAGTGTACCCTTACAGCACATGCAGGAGTGTGGTACCTTGCCTCTACCTCATGGCAATAGGTTCTAGGAGATGAGAGTAGCACTGAGCAGGAGCCTGTTCAGGGGAGAGTGTAGCTTTGTGAAAGGAGTATTCCTGTGGCCCTTGAAACTGCAAGGACACCTCCTTTTCTGCCTTCTTGCAGAAACATTAAATGCCAGCATTTAAGGAGGAGATGAGGTTTTCTGTAAATTTCCGCTTTGTACAAAATGAACTGCTTGTAGAAGACCTTTACAAATGAGAGTCAGTCTTAAAGAGTTCAGATGCCAATCTCAAAATGCAAAGATAAGTGAGATTTAAAAGTTCTCCACATCTTTAAACTATTCTTTTCTGGGTTTTGTGGCTTTCTTCCTATTTGTAGAAAATCCAAATTCTATGTTAAAAGCATATGGCCCTTGTTCTGATTAGGAAAAGAAAAAATGATTTTTAAATAGCTTTAGAAAAGGAAATAAAGTCCCATTTTAACTGTAAAAAGTGGTGGTTTATGGAGGATGGAATGCCTGTTGGCTTCTTTGCTGATTCTGGCCAGCAGTCTGGAAATACTGCTAAGGTAGTATTGACCACATTGACCATAACACTCTGCAGGGTCAGGGTGACAGATATACAACACATTCTTCTTACTTCAGCTAGCAGAGATTGTATATAACATGCATAGAGTGCCGGATGAAGCCTGTTTAAGGATGGAGACAGAGGCAAGGAGAGACAGACAGAGCAGGTTCAGGATGGCAATACCAGCCTGCTGTCTCATGTCACATTCATGCCAGAGGAAGCCTGCATTTTGTCTGAATTATCTGTATTGCTCTCATTTATCTAAAAGATGCATTCTTCTTGTATGTGAATTTGGAAGAAAGTGCAGTGAGGTGGCTCACCTCTTTGCTACTCCTCCAATCTATAGTCACTGACTCTCTCCTTCAGGTCCTTGATCCTATAGGTGGACATGAGCTTGCTCCAGCATCTCGGTCTGAGCAGCTACATCTGTATGTGTGCCTCTGTAAGATAGTCGGCTACAGCACAGACTCTCAGAGTGGATCTTGTGCGCCTGCAGGCTAAGAGTACATGGCTGCCAGTGTGGTGCTCAGCTATCTCTTCATCCCATCCAAGGTTACACAGGTTGACAGTGATGCTAGATAAATGTAGGCAATTTATTCCCAGGCAGTTCTCTTCATGGTGTGTTTTCCTTGTTTACTGTGCCCTCACAGGTCAGCTATGCCTCATCCAGTCGTCTCCTGAGCAATAAGAACCAGTTCAAGTCCTTCCTCCGCACAATCCCCAATGATGAGCATCAGGCCACAGCAATGGCAGACATCATTGAGTACTTTCGCTGGAACTGGGTGGGCACAATTGCAGCTGATGATGACTATGGCAGACCAGGGATTGAAAAGTTTCGGGAGGAGGCGGAGGAGAGGGATATCTGCATTGATTTTAGCGAGCTCATCTCCCAGTACTCAGATGAGGAGGAAATCCAGCAGGTGGTGGAGGTCATCCAGAACTCCACAGCCAGGGTGATCGTTGTTTTCTCCAGTGGCCCAGACCTGGAGCCTCTCATCAAAGAGATTGTCAGGCGAAACATCACCGGCAAGATCTGGCTGGCAAGTGAGGCCTGGGCCAGCTCTTCCCTGATAGCCATGCCGGAGTTCTTCCGTGTCATTGGCAGCACCATCGGGTTTGCACTGAAGGCAGGACAGATTCCAGGTTTTCGTGAGTTCCTGCAAAAGGTACATCCCAAGAAGTCCACCAACAATGGCTTTGCCAAGGAGTTTTGGGAGGAGACATTTAACTGCTATCTGCCTGATGGCTCCAAAAATTCTCCATCTTCAACTTCCTTCCACAAGAGCCATGAAGAGGGACTGGGAGCTGGAAATGGAACAGCTGCCTTCCGACCTCCATGCACAGGGGATGAAAACATCACCAGTGTGGAGACACCGTACATGGACTACACACACTTGCGGATATCCTATAATGTGTATTTGGCAGTATATTCTATTGCCCACGCCTTGCAGGATATATATACCTGTACCCCTGGGAAAGGACTCTTCACGAATGGATCCTGTGCAGACATTAAGAAGGTTGAGGCATGGCAGGTAAGTCTTTCATTTGCGTGCCTGTGCCATACACTTGCAGAAAAAAAGACAAGCTGTCCCAGATGCCTTTCATAGTCCTCAGACACAGCATAAGGCTCCTGGGACATAGGATATCACTGTGTGTAAATTAGGCAGATACTCCCACCACACAAGGAAGGTAAGGTAGGTTGTGTTAGGTTTGCCTGCAACAAAAGGGACTTAATCTAAGTTAAATCTTCTTGCATTTCCTATGGTCCAAAAGTGCACCCAGAGACAATTACCACAGCCTGCCTGATGCAAGGTAACTTGATCATATATTGAGCCTTACATAAACAAGAGGGCCTGGAGAGAGCATCTAAACAAGGAAAACAGTTTTTAGAGTTCATTTTCTTCTGCAAGCTGTATATTTTACAATCCCACAGCAATTTTCTATACAGGCTGTATTTTTTTCCCACAGTTTTAAGCTTATATAGGATCAAAATAAAGCAGGTTAAATAATGAAGGAAAATAATGTGTGCCTACTGGGCAAATAATAGATAGATGCTTTGATTTGGCAGTGATACTTATGAACTGATAAAATGATACTAACAACTTAGTCACATTTTTCCATTCATTCAATGTGTGCTGCCCACCAGAAGATGGATAGTATTCTGGCATCCTTTATGAATACTCTGTACCTTAGCATATGTTTGATTGTGTTATCTGATGTGATATTCAGTATGTGTTTTTAGTATCTGCTGCATTCTTACATCAGATAATTAGTTTGTAAGGCTATCAAATGAAGATATGCCAGACTGGTACAAAATCCCATTTGCCCCATTCTGGTCATCACAGAAGACTTAGGCCCAAATATGCATGAAATCAGAACATTATGGGTGAATATTGACGGATGTGAATCACATCCCCATGTGCATGAATAATTTCCTCTGTTTGGGATAATCTAACCAAAACTAAGGCTATCTCTGCCATAAACTTTGCAGGTATTGGGTGAACATTTGCAGTGGGAACTGCAGTTTGGTTCCTGTCTAGTCTCACTCAACTCAAAACATCAGTCAGGGCTTTGTCTTGGCATTTATGGGAAACCTGCATTGCTCTAGGTACCCATTTTGGGTTTACCAAAGCCACTTTAGTCAGAGTTGATGAGTTCAGGGTTTCAGCATGATTTAGGGGAAATCGGTGATTGCTGGCTCTTTCTGAGGTTTGTGTCTTTCACAGCTATTTTGCTTCTCAGGAGCACTCTGGCAGAAGTGGGCAAATCACAGGCAGGTTTAGCTTTCACTATGCTGGTAAAAATGATCCAGAATAAACGTATCTGTAATTTGTTCCTTTATGCCTTGTCAGCTTGGAAAGTAAAGCAGGATATTCATACCGCAGCTAAGTAAGGTAATGTGGTGTTTGTTGAGGATTCCACAAACAGGAAGAATGTCCTTTAATTTCAGTGTTGCTTGTCTGGTGCTGAAGGATGGCTGTACCAACGTGTAAAGCATCCTGGTCATCTAGGCTTTTGGGTATGCATACTTGCCTTAAAGAATGGAATCAGCATCAAGAAAGAGTATGTGGGGGATAACACGACTGGGCAGGAGCAGTGGGTGCTACAAAGGAATAGGCTATACCTGAAATGACTACCATTACATGGTGCTGGCTGTCAAGCAGATTCAATATTTGTGCGTTTTTTTCACTTCATTTAAAAATCAAACACATGAATAGCAGGTAAATGCCAAATCTGTGTGCACACCTACTTCATATCAGGCATTGCGGCTCATTACCCTCAGGAAGCTTTCCCCAGCCATGAGGTTAATGAATTCACCTCACAAACGAGCATCCTACAGTGTATGACAACCAGAAAGAAGAAAATCTCTCTGCTGAAGTCAGTCTCACTTTCAGTAGTGCTTCTGCTGGTGGTCAACACCAGCTCCCTCTTCTCACAATCAGCTGGATAGAAGGTGACTTGGGAGAGCAAGGGCAGTGTTAGGGAGCAGAGAGAGAGAGACTAGAGGCAGCAGCCACTAATACTGTCTGCAATTACTGACCAGGTGGCGTGGGGGACAGATAAAGCAAACCTGGTGAACTCATGGCTGGAATATCCTGATCCTGTACTGAGCAGCCCTTGCCAGCAGGGTTGGTGGCTGGGAAAGACAAATGGTGCGGTCCACAATTTAATTAGGTACCATTTAGTTTTGTTGCCTTTCAGTGGTGTTATCCCATTAACATACGTGACTTGTTATTTATTCATTGCCTGCTAATTGTTAATTTTATGTCCTTGTAACACAAACCATTTGGAGGAGCTGCTTTATATAATTTGTGGAGGATACTTGTGTGGGTCTGTATAGAAAAATACCATTTTTACCTAAGTGATCAGTTCATTTGAACTGGACAGCAGGAAGCCTAGCACAGGGTTACTGTGAGTTTGTTAAATTGAGTATTGTTCTTCTATTAAGAATTTGCCATTTACAGTTTAAGAAATCTCTAAGTATGTTTCAGCATGGGATTTTTCTGTGTCTTCCAAGCTGAAGTATCAAATACTAATAACTTTCTTCTCTACTTATTTACCACTCCTTGTTTAAGAAGCTGCTTGCTCATTTCACCACTAAAAGTTGTGAGGCGCTGGCACAGGGTGCCCAGAGAAGCTGTGGCTGCCCCATCCCTGGCAGCATTCAAGGCCAGGTTGAACAGGGCTTGGAGCAAGCTGGTCTAATGGAAGATGTCCATGCCGATGGCACTGGGTTGGGAACAGATGATCTTAAGCTCTTTTCCAACCCAAACCAGGCTGGGCTTCTGTGCTTTTACCCCCCCCCCGAGTGGGTGGTTTGTGATGACAGATCCTATCCACAGACCCAAAGGCATTGCTTTGTTTGCCTGTGAAGCTGGCAGTGGGCTTCCCCACCAGACATGGGACTGGTAATCCTGAGCTCACAGGCTACCACAGCGCATGTGGAGATGCGGGCACAGGCAGAGCTGGTGAATAGGCAGGGAAGGTTTCAGACAGGAGCCGTGTGGCTCACTCCATGTGCAGAGCTGCCCACAAGGTTCCATCCTCTATCCCAAAAATGGGAAAACCGGTACTTCTGTACTCTACAGAAAACGCAGACTTTAATAGGATGTGTGTGCTGCCCTTATTGCGAGCAACGCGTGTGCCTTAAAACATGACAGCTTTAAGAACCTACCCTGCTGCAGAACAGAAAGTAATCCAGGTTCACACCTTTGCAAGAGGCTTTCAAAGGGCAGATAAGTATTATCTGCACGTGCCTTTGCTGTGTCCTGCAAAGTATTGGTCAAGGTTAGATTAATTACTTCTTCTTGCAGTGTTTTGTTCAGGAAACCACAAGGTGAGGAGCACTCTAGAAGGAAATGTATCACCAAATTTGTCACATTTGGAAAAGGCAAAATTTTAAAGCACCGAGGTTTAAAGCGCAGGACAGCAAATAGTAAAACAGAAAGAATCCTCTTAAAAGACTCCATCACCTCTGATTGTCAGATGCCCGTTCTCTTCTGGTGGTGGGCTGTGAATGCTTTTAAGCAACTGTATTGGGTAGAGTTAATTCTATGTGTTGCTCTGGTTCATGAACTGGCCTCCCCAAATACACACTTTCCCTTAAGGTACATAAAAGCAGTGGGAAGGTGAGGCAAGAGCTAGGACACGGACTCAAGACTTCTGCACTGATGCTGCCTCTTTCTCAAAATTCCCTGCATCCTTGGCCTATTTTTCCACACCAGCTCAAACAGCTTTTGAAGCCCTTTTTTTTCTTAGTATCTTCCTTGATCAGATTTCCCAGTGCCTTCAAATTCCTTCATTTTCTTGGTCTTTGTTCATGTGGCTATTTCCATAGTCACTTCTGACAGCACGTCCATCTGGTCTTTTTCAGTTCCTGTCTGTGCAAAGACTTATAACCCTTTGAGGCATTTGCAGGAGCCTCTCGGGTGTCTCCCTCTTATTTCAAACACTGGGTAGACCTGCAGAAAAAAAATAGGGGAAAGCTGTAGGGAATCCTAATCTGGAGCAAATCACAGAATCACAGAATGGTCGGGGTTGGAAATATTTACTAGTTCATATTCTTTCTGTGTGAAAGGAGGAAAACCCTGCCTTTTCTTCAGACACAGTGTTTCTGCCCATTCATTTGGCTGTGTGACAATTGCCAGCAAGCAGCTGATGGGCCTTTTTTTCTGACTCACATTAAGAGTATGGCGACTAAATGGGGAAGAGAGGCTCCTGTGGATTTGAGAAGGCAAAAGTTGTGCAGTCACAGGGTCACAGAGCAGAGCATCCTTAGGTGGATTCCCAGAAGAGTTGCAGCTTGTGGTTATGCTGCAAGCTGTGAACTTTGGCAGGTTCATGAGTGAAAAATGAGGTAGCTCTTCTAGGCATCAAGGCAAAGCATGCTGCACAGGCTGAAAAATGAGCTGTCCTAATGATTACCAGGTTAAAGATGTGCTCCTGTAAATTATGCTGAGCCTAGAGATCTGATTGACCTCAGCCTTTGTGAAAAGCTGCCATATGCTGTTCAACAAAATCAAAGCAAACACAAATTGGCTTCACCTAGCAACACCTAAAGTTTATTGCACCCATGCACCTTCCAGCCAAGAGTTCCTTCCTCTGCACTGGTGATCTCTGTTACAAAAAGGTAAAAATGGATTGGTACCTTCTTCAATTTTACATTTAGGTATGTCTGTCTGGCTGGAAATTGATTCTGCAAGGCTTTAAAGGAGTGAAAGATGCCTTAGATGACACACGTCTCTCCAGACCTTTGAGCCTAATGGGTTATCTAATCAATGTTGTGTCTGTTGAACTACATGGGCCTGTCTGAACAATTAAAATGGTGCATGGAAAGCAGGTGCTTTGTGGTATAGAGAATGAAACACTCTCAGAAGAGGTATTAACTGAGGCTGATGTGAAAATTAGTCGCAAGTGCTGAATATCAACTGCAAAACCTCACCTAGTCTGCCTTACAAATGCACTGGAGATATATTTGTTAAGAGAAAGTAAGCATTTTCCCTGCTCATTGCAAGGGGGTTGGACTAGATGACCTTTGAAGGTCCGTTCCAACTCAAGCTACTCTATGATTCTATGATTTGACGAGGGTGCCTTTGTCACAGGAGTCTGAATTGAGAGGCAGACAGCTTGAACCACACGAAGAAATGTGTGGGTCAATAGAACAAACACAGCCATTTCCCCACAAGGTCAATAACAGATGATCATTTATTCATCAGTTTGGAAATAACAACTTGCTGTCAGTGAAGAACATGGCTTGTGAGCTCTTCATGTAAACAGACAATAAATGGAGTATTATTCAAATGTCTGGGTAATGAAAAAACCAACACTTAACTGGACCTTACTAAGGGCAGGAGAGGGAGGGTGTCAGGCCTGTAATGTCTCCAGTAGAGAATACACAGGGAAGCCATCACCCTTCTTGCTAGGAGAAGGGTGAGTGAGCTGCATACAGCAAATACACAGCCTCTATGTGTGGTTATTAATTACTTCATAAGGCACGGCTGAGATTCTTCTGAATCAGGGTAGTACATGCTGCCTGATGACAAAAAAGCCCACAGGATTCCTGCCCACCCCCAAATATGTTGAATTTTTTATAAAAGTAATTTTTAATATACTCACTTATGTGCTGTATTTGAAAGGAAGCATTTTCTAATATTTATGAAACTTATTTGTACCTTTGTCGTGGGGGAAAGAAGTCAGTTTTGCAGCCTGTATTGGACCTGGGAATTTTAGGGAAGGCTCCATGAGATGTTCATATAATGTCTCTGTCTGTAGTGACTTTGGATATTTAGCATTTGAATTACCAAGACATTAGTATCTTTTACTATGACACAGTATGTCTTTCTTACACAAAAGGATGTAAAGTTTCTTCTAAGAATTACTTTTCTGATGCTACTGACAAATGGATCTGATGACAAAGTGCTCCTTGAAAGTCCCCTGAAAGGCACTCAGAAAGTGAGGTGAGGAAACAAATGGATTTATAGAAAATTCAGTTTCATGTTATAACCATTCCTCTGACTTGGCTGATTTCCATTTATCCCAAGGTAGTGTTGAAGCTAAGTTCAAAGGCATGATAATCATAGCATAGTTTATTATTTCTTTTCTTCATGGGCGGTCAGTCATCTGCACAGATGCTTTATTGACCAGCCACATAGTTTTAATCCCAAAGTGCACTTTCGTGCACTACGAAGGACTGGTGTTGCTCCACACAGAGGGCCAAGTTTGGAGGGAGGAGAACAAATTGCCTTTCCTGACATACATAGGACCCTTTTGCCTTGTAGAATTAAGAGTGATCTCCCTGCTGGACCAGAAGCAACACCTTGCTTAGAAAGAATTGTTACCTCTGTTTCTAGGAGGAATTACGTTAAGGTTATTTAGGAACTGTAGAAATTAAAGCCTTGACATGAGATTTTTTTGTTGGCCAAGACCTATATTGATAAAGGAAATAGGAAAAAACCCAGTTTTAAGATAGTAGCCAAGTGTATCATGTGTCCAAACACAGTAACAGTGAATCCACTGGGACTTTAGTTGGCCATTGATGGGACCCATGTCTGTGTTTGCAAGAGGTGCCCGTTCTAAATGCCTGAAATAGTTGCATGAGTTCAGTCAACTCAATGTGACTATAGGAAACTTTAGGACTCTATTTTTATTTACCTTTTTAATGGATAGCAGTTCTTACATAGACTATAATAACCATTGAGCTTAGGTTTGATGAATGGCCATCGTTTCATTAAAAGAAATGACACCAAGTACGCAGTGTTAGTTGGTTCTCATTCTAACAGAGAGGCAGCTTACCCAGGCATTGAAATAATTCATCCTATAGTTCCAAATAGAAATGAATTTACAGTGAAAAGCTATGACTTCCTTCTCTCTTAGAGAAAGGCACGATATCAGCAAATAAATATCGGCAGTGTTCGCTGCAAGATGCAGTTTCAGACCTTATTGGGACATTGATCCATAAAGGGCTGTTACAAGAAAGCAACATCAAATGGGTGCGGAGAGACTCGTATACAGATTCATTCTCTGAAAAGCTGGGTAGAGGTAGCATTAAACAACTCCCAGAAAAGACATTTCCATCAGTTTTTGATTATACAAGATATTATATGTGAATTATACTACTTGAAAACACTGAGCCATTGGCTCTATTATTAGCTTTAATAATCGGACAATTAATTCTGTATAATTTAGCATTAAATTTAGACTTAAATGAACAGAAAGAGCCCTATCTCAAGTTTTTCTGTAATTCACCATAGCAGTTATTGAGCAGTATTCACCATTAGTACACACAGCGCCCTGGGCCATTGCACCCAATGGATTTCTCCATATTATATTTGTTACAATGGAATTTGAAAAACAGTGACATTATAGCATCAAGACTAGAGTAGTTGGCCATAATGGTTCTTTCATACCATGGCTGTAGGTAAAGACAGTAGCAAACGGAGTACAAAATACCATCTAACAGCACTGACAGTTAGCTCTTCCTGTACCTGTAGTGTTGCCTTTGTCTGCCCACAGACCATCTCTCTCCACAAAACCTTAATAAAACCTGAAGAATGTTCAATTGGATCCACTTCCCAAATGATCATGCAGTTTGAAAACCTTTGTGTAATAAAAAATGTGAATTTATGCCATGTTCAGGAACATAATCTTGATCCAGATAAGGGATGCTTCAGATTGGTTGTAAAGCCTAAGTATTTAACTTCTGAAGGGCCATGTTTGCCAGTCAAACCTGTGTTTAGCAAGACTTATTTTCCCCAAAGTCATACTGACTAGTAGACCTCTTTTACTAGTATGATCCATGCCAGGTCCCACCTCTTGTCACGGATTGTGTCTTATTTCTAGTTGGGATTTAACTGACCTTTAGTTCCATTGGTCATTACTTGGCCTTGCTTTATTAGACTTAACAGTCCAGATGAAGTACTCATAATTTTTCTCCATATGGTATTTATGCAACTGGATCAAATTATTCCTTGGTCTTATCTTGATAATTTAAACAGAATGGGGTTTTTAGTCATGAAATACGTTTTCTGCTTTATTTCTGTATCTTGTCCACTTACCCTTTTTGGCACATGTTCAGTATTGCTTTAACAGCCTCAGCACAGCCAGACAGTGGAAAAAAGATCCCACCTTTACATACTCTTCTTACTTTCTTATTTATATGTGCACAAGTTACATTAGACTTGCTTTTGCCACAGCATGCACGGAAGGGTTACATTAAGCTGCCAGTAATACTTCGCAGGACATGGTAACCTTTCTGTGCCTGTGGCTTGAATTTCTTATGCCTTGATGTATAAGTGTAAAATTCACTGCATAAAACACAGATGTTTGAGAGTGATCTGGGGGAGATGCTTTGTCTGATCATTATTTACCTTTACCTTAATCCATATATTTTCTGCATATTTTCCCAGCAACACCTTTGTATTTCCTACGAGAGTATTGTTGATGAACATACTGGGTAACAGTGAGGCTTTACTGAGACTGGAGGAATTCTCTTGCTCTAGGAAACTTTAGGCTTCATTGTTTTACAGGCACTCACAGCATAGCATGAGACAAAGGAAGCACCAAGCACCTCTGCTGAGCAAGTGAGGTATTTCCAACACAGCTCATTCAAGTTCCTTCCTCTCCCAGTTTCTGCGAGTTTCTGTGGAGGGCCTGCTTCTCTCTCACAAAGCAAAAACAAATGTATGCATGGTTACCCATGTCAGCACCACTGCTGCCCTGCCTTGAGCAGAGGGCACTGGTTAGTTGAAGAGGGAGAGAGATCCATCTCTCAGCTGACTAGGGATCTCATACCCCTGATGGAAGCAGAACCAAACCGATTATCAGTTAGAATATGCTTATCAGCACATACTGTCATGGCAGCTTGATGTCCTGAACTTCTCTAGAGACCTGAATAGTCACTTGGCTTCGCAGGGATGGGGGTCTGCCTCTGTGAGAATATCACCTCTTTCCCACAAATAACTACACAAGTCATAAGCAGTTAAGTAATTCCACACTTCATTTCCCTTCAAATGGAAGTCAAGCTGTCTATCATGACCACCTCTGGACCTCTCTAATCTCCCTTTAATTTTGTTCTTTTCTGATCAAGTGACTAGAATTTACTGCATTTTCCAGGGGAAACTGTACTATTGATGTACATACTGGCACTATATTTTCACTGTCATTTTCTTTCTTACTTTCATATCCTACTATTTTGTTAGCTCTTTCAACTGCATAATGCACAGTGTTTTTACTGAACTGCCTACAATCAACAGGTCTTTGTCTTGAGTGGTTAATTAATTTAGTTTCCAATAAAAGTAATCAATAGCTTAAATTACTACTTCCAACATATTGCACATTGTATTAGTTGTACCCATCTATCCTTCGGTCATGCTGTCCGTTCATGTACCTAGCTTTACCAGGATGTTGCTCAGTTCTTAGCAAAGCATAACAACTTTGAATGTTCTTGAGTTATTCTCAGCCTTTGTATTCTTGTGTCTTGAACTAAGCTCTTTCTTTCACCCTGTTTTTCAAGTCACTGGCTGACCTAGCATTTCATCAGAGCTGGGATGTCCACCCCATCTTGCCAGAATTCTTTTGCAGTATTGTCAATGAATCTCTGACTATCTATGTCGACCTCTTGATACCAGCCCTTCTTCCAGAGTTCATCTCCCTTTGTTCATCTGCACTGTTACCAACCTGAGAGTTTCACTCCTGGAGTACAGTGCAGTCCTCGTACAGTAGGTGAAGACTAGTGTTATTATTTCCAGACTTCTGGAAACAGGTATTACTGGCTCTAGGGGCTAAGTCCAGCACCTTTCTGCCTGCTCAGGTCCCTTGCATCAGAACTGGTATAGTGTGATGACAGCATTGCCTTTGAGAGAGCCTAAGAGTTGGCCCTACATAAAAAAACAGGCAGAACAAGATAACCCAAAGTAGAGAATGTAGCAGAAATTAAACATTTATATAGACAGTAAAAATTAGAGCTTTGCTAGCACGTAAATAAAGATTGACATATAGATAGATGGAAACAAGGAAGAAAGAAAAAAAAAAACAAACTATTGGTTCAGGGCACATTTCTCTTAAAGCATTTTACAAGTGACTCTTTCAGAATTGCCATGGGCATATTTTCTCCTGATACTTGGCCACTGGCAGAAACCAAATCCTGTATGCCATGACTACTGGGCTAACATGATAGCTGAGCTCTCAAGTCCTTACACCTCTTTCAGCATCATGAAGGTGTCTTCTCCAGGTGCTTGATTAGGAATCCAGAACAAGAGTGGAGAACGGGCCCTCAGCAATTCAGAATGAAAAGGAGGATGTGGCATCTTCAGTGTAGTTGCCAGATTCTCATCTTCACACTGAGCCATGAAGCGGAATTGTTCACTGCTTTCAGCATGGGCACTCTGTCAAAGCAAAGAGAAAAACATTTGGTAGCCATTGGTCAGGACCTGTTTTACAGGCCTGGATATAGCTAGGTGGGCAGAAATTAAAACTCAGTGTGGGAAAAGCATCAAGAGAAGGGGAATCCTTTGTCTTTTATGGGGACAGACACCTATAATGTGCCCAGGGTCACTTCCCTTGCAGGACCATTTGGCCTAATGAGGAAACCCATTAGAAAGAAACTGCAGAAGAAAGCACAAATGATATTAAACCCTTGTCGGTATCTGGGCATCCCCCAACATTTGTCTCCACACATCTCCTCCTCCAGGATCTTTCCCCACTTCCAGTGTTTCTCTTCCAGATATGATCTTGGCTTCTTTCTAGCGCTGAGCCCTCGGTTTTGGTTGCAATGGGCCTCTTAACTGGTGGTTCTGTCTCACATCTTCTTACTAATTGGAGGGTCTGGGACATGCTGCTTTTGGTTAGTCCAGCTGCTATCAAAATGTACAGCTAGTACATACTGCTTGCAGCTACCTTGTGCTCCAGAGTGTAATAGTTCAGGTTACACACAGCACACACACAATTATCTGCTGCCTGACAATGTTCACAATTTAAGTGGGTTTTTTTGCCTGCCACTGGCCCTAATACTAGTGACATAAAGTGTCTACTGCAGATCACAAAGAGGTGAAGAAAAGCTAAGGGAGCTGGCAAGGCAAAACAAAGGTATTGAGTGGTGTTTATTGAAAGTGAGACAGCGTCCTTCAAATAGCTGAGTTATGTCCAGTGAGTAAAACAGGAAAGATCATAAACTCTGGCAGGTTAAATGTGAAAATAAAATAAGGCAGGCCAAAAAACAAATGAGGAACAGACTGTAAATGGGAAAAAGCTCATAAATCCTTATTTAAACACTTCAGCAGTAAGACTGTCTGTTGAGCCATAGATTATCACTGCAAAAGACAAGGTGAGGCCGTGACAGAAGAAAAGTGTGCTTTTTATAGATGAACTTGAGAAAGTTCCTGCATTTGTTCATTCATGAGGGACTTGCAGAGGTTCTGTCTGAAGTGACTGTTGAAGAAGCCATGGGACACAAGAGTGAAATGAACCTTAATACTTCAGTGCAAGTGAATGATGCTCACCTGAGAGCTCTGCCAGAGCTCACGGATGAAGTAGCTCACAGATGAAGCAGCTGAAGTGCTGGCTATGGTGCTCAACCTGTCACTTGAAACAGTCTTAGGTCCTGAGGCCTAGAAAGTTGACACATGTAACATCAATTTCGTAAAAGGGTCCTGGAGGAGATCCAAGGAACTAGCAGAGCCTGATGAGCCCATTATTAGAAACATTAGTAAAGAAAATAATACATATATATATATCAGGAAGGAAAAACAGAATATACTGAGGACTTGATGACTTTTGCAAAGAGAAACTGTGCCTTTCCTGAAGCTGTTTGAAGGCATTGGGATGTATATGGATAAGGGAGCTCATGGAGAATGCTGAGGCTTCTAAAAGGTTTCTGGTAGCCTGTTATCAAATTCAGTCCTCACATGGATGAATAGTTGGTTGAAAGTCAGCAGAGGATAAAAACAAGTGGTGAGTTCTAACTAATCACAGATGTGATCTTCAAGCTTGAACAGGTCCTTGGGTGAACTCCTCAGGTCTTAAGTAGTAATTAAAGAAGCAAAGGTACTGTTAAGAACAGTCACACTGGAAAAGGGACAGGGAGGTAAACAGAGTGTCCTGGGGCCACTTTATTAACCCTTGGTGCATCTCACTTCAATATCATGTTCAGGTCTCAGAACGGATGAAAGAGAAACTTCCAAACTGGGAAAGTTTGGAGATGGGTCCATGGAACAGCTTGTGTACAAGAAGCAGCTAAGTCAGATAGGTAGGTCTCATCAGCCTGGGAAAGAGGTCGCTGAAGCCTCTTACAAAGGCTTCTAAAATCCTGAGAGACATGGAAAACATGACTAGCAAATGACAAGTCTTTTCCAACATAAGCATGAAGGTCATCAAAAGACATTTGTAGCTACTCTGTTCCAACAGGCAAGAAAAGGTGCTTTTCTCATCAAATGTAAGGTCTCCTTGCTGTCGGAGGCTGTGGATTTGAAAAGTTTGCACTTGTCTTGGTAGAAAAATCCACCACAGGTTACCAGGTACAAAGACCTTTAGCCTAGGAAGTAACTGAGCTGCAAAATGTGAGAGTATTCAGGGGAATTATCACATCCCCTTCTACTCTTGTGTTGGTATTTGCTGTTGGCCACAGTCAGAAGCAGGTCCCGGGAGATGGGCTGCCAGTCTGCCCTAATACAGCTGTATTTATGATCCTCCCATAAGAGTGAAAAGCACATGACCCAGAATATCAAGCCTGGATAAAGCATGGGGTGCTATGATGCTGGGAATGGCCTTACCAGGAATAATGGGAGGGTGAACTACAGGGCAGCTTGCAAGTCCTTTCTGATAATAGGTGTTTTAATGAAAAATCACTGCAATTCAACCTGAAGCCTGTGACAGAAGAGGGAAAAAAAAAGAAGGAAAAATTCCATCTGAAGACAGCAGCTTGCACAACGCTGTCCCTGCAGGCTTCCACCAGATACTGATGGTGCATTCAAGGCATGAGGTCAACACTTCTTTCATAAACTTTTGGTTCCAGAATATGACACATGCATCTCTGACACATGCTCTTGCCCTCACGGAAACAGGGTCTTTTAAGTCTTTGTGCATTGAGCCCTGGGTGTTTATGTTTCTATTTTTAGTTACAAAACACAGTGACACATTCTTAACTGTAAAGCCTTTAGCTAATTATTGATAGACTGCTGCCTGTAAAAGAGTGCTGTAGTTACTCAGAGTCTACAACTTCCTCTTTTAAAGTTTAGTGCTTCTGTATTCCTTGGCTGTTTAAACTGTATTTTCATCCTGCTAAAAGCACAACTTGTGTAGTACACAGATATCATCCCGGGATTTTCTTACCATCTAAACAAGGAGCATGTCCTAGTAGTTGTTCAGTTACCATTTCACAAGCTGCTCTTCAGAAATTTAGACTTGAAGGCAAGCTTTGGTATTTCCTGGAAAGAGAAGCGAGGTTTTGTTACTCCTGTTATTCTGTTGCCCCTCCATTTGGTATTTTAAATAGGACGTGTGTCTTTCCTGCATGAACTGATACACCGGGCTCTGCTGCTCCCTAGCTATGGCTGCATAGCTGAGGCTGCTATTCTGTGCCTGAGGAAAAACAACATTAAATGCAGATCAGTGCTTTTATATGAATATTTACCTGCCAGACAGAGATATCAGCCCATACATGAAATGGTTTGTAACCTGAATCTTCAGGTGTAGGTGGGGAAACATGCTGCTAAACTAATCCTACAAAACCCTGCCAGGATCTAGGGGTATATATCACTTTCCAAGCAGCCTGATGTTAGGAATAAGAAAAGACTATAGGAAAAAGCAAAGGAATAGACTATTGAGATGAATGCTGTGAAAAAAAAAAAAAGTAGTGCATCTAGGGAACCCAGAACTTTCCACTGTTGATCTTGCTGACTATAAAACCAGCCAGCCTCCTTCCAGGAGAGGCAAAACTCAAACTGGAGAATCTTCAATATGGCGCTTGTAAGATTGTCTCCTAATGTGTGTAGTAGCTGTAATCAAAAGAAGTGCAAAGCCTGCACCTCCTGTCTATACAGGTAACAGTCAACCCAGAAGTGATACCCAGTCAGCATATCCTAGTGTTGTTCTGCAGAGTGCTACAGTGCTGCATGAGAGCGCAGTACGGAGTTAGAGTAAGGAGAAACATGGTATTCAGCTCAACGATTCAAACCTGATCTGGATGTCACAGCTGCAGGTGTCACTCTGTGTTAGGTGTGTCATGGTTTAAGCCCAGCCAGTAATTCAGTACCATGCAGTCTCTCTCTCACTCCCCCCCCTTCCTCCCCACCCGCTCCCAGAGGGATGGGGAGGAGAATCGGAAGACTGCAACTCCCACAGGTCGAGATAAGAACAGTCCAGTAACTAAGGTATAACACAAATCACTACTGCTACCATCAATAATAATAAGGGAAATAACAAGAGAAGAGAATACAACCCTCACCACCTGCCAACTGATACCCAGCCCGACCTGAGCAGTGATCTCCTTCCAGGTAACTGCCCCCAGTTCTACATCCTGGACATGATGTGCTGTGGTATGGAATACCCCTTTGGTCAGTTTGGGTCAGGTGTCCTGTCTCTGCTTCCTCCCGGCTTCCCCTCCTCCCTCACAGAGCATGAGGCTCAGAAAGTCCTTGGTCAGACTAAACATGACTTAGCAACAACTAAAAACATCAGTGTTATCAGTGCTGTTCCCAGGCTGAATGTCAAAAACACAGCACTGCACCAGCTACTAAGAAGGAGAAAAATGACTGCTACTGATAAACCCAGGACAAGGTGCTAGAGGAAAGTCCTGTTTGGGACTTTACACTGATGATGAACAAGGTTCCTGCTAGCATGTCCAAGATTGCAGCCCCAGTAAAATGAAGCTAAAGCGAGTTGATGCAGTACAGACATCACTGGGGATCTGCAGACCTTGTATCGCTTGTTCTGAGCATAGAGCTGCTTCTGCTCTGTTCTCACTGTTCCCTGATGGAACTGGGCAAGTAGCATCTTCTTGACTGCCACTCAGGGAGGAGGGGGAAGAAAGGAGAGCTATGTCTTCGTTCCTTCCCCACAGCAGGCAGGAATGCCCTGGCTCTCCACTGCAAAGTGCCAGACCAGAGCACCTTCTTTTGCCATGTCTATCAGAGGGTGAGGTCTTCAAGGGACAGGTCCTGGCTTTTAAGTGAGACCACTTCAGCTGCACACCTTACGGAGCAGCTGGTCTACAGAGGAGGGCAGCGGGATGAGAAAGACAGAAAAAAATCCTGCCTCCACCATCTCATCCATTATCCAAAGACTGGATACTGGAGCAACATTTTGATATACTTCCATCAGCACCACACAAAGCTGAAAAGGCACTGCCAGCCGCATCCTGCCTTGTAATACTGTGATTTTTCCAGACCCTGTCAGGCTGACATTGATATAGGCAGTGAGAGGAGGGTATGTCAGTAGCTCTGGAGATTTTAGCCTGAGATAGGAGGATCCCAAAAGAAAACAGAGAAAAATGAGACAATTTAGCAAAACTGATGGGAATTAATGAAGTGATCCTGTTCCCCTGTCCCTGTGCTTCCAGGTGGAAAGACTTTATCAAAACAATATTGTCTGTTCCATATCTGTGGCGTGAGGAGGGCTCTGCCTGCCTAGACAAATTAATTTCATTGTGTTTTTTCTTGTATGTCGCCACCCAAGATTGTAAGTTTGGGCACTCACAGGTAAGAGAGAGAAGACTGGGCTTACAGGCTGCCACAAATGCTAGAATCACAGCAGCAACTATACCTCAGTGATCTAGGGACAGCTGACAGCCCCCAGAGTCACCTCAGCTTTCCATAGATGACCTCTACAGAGAAGCTAAGAATCACAGAATCCTAGAATATTTAGAGTTGGAAAGGACCTTAAGATCATCTAGTTCCAACCCCCTGCCATGGCTGTTAAATGATGACTGGGGGGGGGGAAGAGGGAGGGCTGGAAATCTGAAAGTGCATAAACCAGCAACTAACTTCTGAAGATATATGGATGAACTGTATTGCAGTAGCCAGTACAGGCTTTCCTTCATGCCGCAGTTTCTTTGGTCTACCTGTCAGGCTATCTAGATCATGAATTTTGCAGCTGCAGCTGTCCCTGCGGTTAACTGTGCCTGTCTGCAGCATATGACAGTTTAAAGCATGAGGTGAAACCTACAGGAGTCAACACATGGGGACAGGCAGAATGTGATTACTTGAAACTCCGCAACCAAGAGTCAGGATCAAAGAAAAAGGGGTATGAATTCTCCGGCTTGATTTGTTGGTTTTTTACTGCAGTGCATTGAGCTTGGAGTATTTCAGTGAAAAGTCAATTTTGAATTGTTTCTCAAGCATTCCCATTTTGAGTGTTGGATTATTCAGAGATGTGCGATGCTAACTGAGAGCATTTATGCAGAGAGGTTACAAGAGCAAGGTGAGAAGGATGCATGGGTGACTGAAACACTTCAGTGGCTGCTGTCACTTCTCTGCCCCTGACGAAGAGCTGCCTGATGGGTTTGCAGAGGTGTGTCAAAAGGGACTGAAGAGGAATGCTAAATGGCTGATGGGGTAACAACTGGTGTTACAGATGGGTGCCAACCACCCTGAGGGCCATGATACCTTGTGCTGACTACAAGGTTCGTACAGGCTCTCTCTGTGTGTGATGTCTATGAGAGAAAGCCTGCTACTACTGTAATTAATTAATTTTTAAGAGATTAAGAACTATAGTAAAGTAATTATTTCCAGTTCTGTCCCCATAGCAGATGTGTGCTGTGGTAAAGTTGTGACAGGCAAACATTCATGATGTTTCTTCATCTCTCTCTAGGTGCTCAAGCATCTGCGACACTTAAATTTCACCAATAACATGGGGGAGCAAGTGGATTTTGATGAATTTGGGGACCTGGTAGGGAATTACTCAATAATCAATTGGCACCTCTCTCCGGAAGATGGTTCAGTCGTCTTTGAAGAGGTTGGGCACTACAATGTTTATGCCAAGAAAGGGGAGAGGCTCTTTATCAATGAAAACAAGATCCTGTGGAGTGGATTCTCTAAAGAGGTAGGTGCTTAAATCCTCGCAGCACCATTTCCCAAGTCTCTGCAGACTGAAATTTGAACTAACCCTGCACACTTCTCATATTATGGCTCTGTGTCTCATTAAAAAGATCCGTTCATCTTACTGGTCTCTGCCATAGCCTCTCACACCCTGATTACACACTTCTGGAAATAACAGGCACCTGCTTCTCCCCTCCTATACATTTGATGAGCCTGGGTATTAAGGCCTGTCAATCTGCCCAGGTTCACTTGGACATGGTGCTCAAATAGAGATGCTAGTGCCTGCTACTGGTTTTAATCTACCAGAAGGTGCTTCTGCAGTCTCAAGAGTACATGATGTAGCCCTTGATTTTAGTCAGGCCTAAGTCCTTCTCCACTTATGTTAGAACTTTTCAGCATAACCATTGTCGCTAGCAGCCAGGGTTGTGTTCTCTCGTGTGACGGGAAGGTGTTGGAGAGATCCCTGGGTAAGAGCCCCCTCCAGCCTAGACAGAAACCCTGGTTTCCAGAGGGGATGGTAAGCAGGCATCTGGCTTGTGGCCTGGGAGGGGACACAGGGAGCTTAGAAATGTCACTGTGAGGCCTGGCTGCAATGTTTAGATGCATTAAATCAGTACCTGGTTACTGAACAAGGCAATTCACTTCCAGGTGATTATTCACATTGGCTGACAGATAGGTAACTGCTTCTGCAGTAGCTACACTTGTGTAATGCAACTACACTATCCATTAAGCCTTACTTACTCCAGCTCGCCCAGTTTCACTTACGGCTTAAATCCAGAACTCTCTGAAGAAGGCATGGGTCAGGCAGAGCACATTACAGAAATACTGAGCTCAGGTTTTTCTAAGCCCAGCTGGAGTCTTTGAGACAAGCTACAAGCAGCATATTAAAAACCTGATGTCCTAACCCCTCCTTCTGATCACTGCAAATGCCACTGGCATCTTTTCCAACAGCTAAGATGTTACTGGTTTTTACTTAAACCGAGTAATTGTGTTCTGTTGGTCTGAATTCCTCCAACAGCACCATATTTACATCCATTCTCTGTCCTAAATTGTTAAAAGTTAGACTGGATGTTGCCAAGCGTCCTGTAAATCGTGTGCCAGTGGAGGGGTTTGTGATCCCTGTGTCTGCTGCAGCTTATTTTTTCAGTTTATAGAGTTTGAATTTCTTCCAGGTAAAAGGCTTTGCTCAAAGTGAGTAGTCAGTACTTCACTTGCTGAAGTTTTCTGTGCCTCTGCCATCCTCGGAAAAAGATTAAATGTAGTTAATTCTAACACAGGAACTTCAGTGCTGGCCTGACTTGCAAAAGGACAAGTTAAAGAGTAGGTAAGACAGATTCATTTTAGCAGAACTTGATGAAATTCCCCACAGAATACTTAAGAAGGAAGCCAAAGCAATCTCAAAAGTACTAGCAATTTATCTTTGGGCAATGTGGAGGATGGGTGATGTCTCAAAGGATTAGAGGAGGGTGATTGTAAGGATTGTAATCTCAAGATTGTAATTTCAAAGGATTACAGGAGGGTACCTATTTTTAAAAGCAGAGATAGGAGAGCCAAGGGAATTACACACAATTGAGCTGGGTTTCAGTAACCTCAAAGACTAGATAAAAAAAAACTATTAAACAGTTTATAAGCACAGGACAATAAACTGATAAGAAAAAGTAAAATGGATTTGTCAAGATGAAATCATGCCAAATCAATTTAATGTTCCTCCTTGGAAGCTCAGTCAGCTTGGTAGATAATGGGGAAGCAGTGCATGACTTCAGTCAGGCCTTTGATTCAGCCCTGTTCAAAATCAGTAGTGACTGTCTAGACTGGTGTAGTCATCTTGGTGGACGCACTGCCTGCTGGAAGACTGTCCCAAGGAACAGGTCTTAACAGCAAAGAGTGCTTCAAGTGGGGAGCTTCAGGTATTTGCCCTGGATGTGTATCTGTCCAATGAATTATGCAGTCCTGATTAACAGCTTAGAAACAGTGTTCCCAGACTGTGCTGCACCTGTACTTCAGAGTGATAGGCAACAGTGACCACTCTCAGCTGCAGGGCTGAGTGGCTATCAAAACAGGCATCTCCACATACGAGTTGCCACTATCAAGGCAACTTACTTGCAGTACTCATGTACCCTGTGACTGAGGTCAGTGTCTGCATACAGGAAATACCCAAACCATATCCCAGACTCACCACCTAAGTGCATCCACACAGTAGGTTCCTGGAGATCAGCACTTGAGCAAACTAGCAGTACTTATAAAAAGATGAATGGAGGCTTCCAACCGGAGCAGCCCTTAAGTATGTATGGAACATAGTACTTTGCTGGCAGTGGAAATTGTGGGTTTACCTTCCCTGAGCTAGGAAACTCATCTGTGCTACCTCTTTCCTTAATTTAGTTGGGAAAAAGATGAGTCCACCCTCCTGTTGTGCTCCTCAGTAAAGAAGGCCCAGCCTTCTGCTTACTATGCTGAACTCATTGTCAGTGTGCATTAGGCATGCAGGGAGCATACCCATGCAACCACTTGCTGCAGGGATATGACCATGCCCAGGTGGACTCACACACAGCATAAGTGCACAGCCAGCAGGTGACACAGCTCATCATTTGCAACAGCAGAAACCTGGAAGCCTTTGGATTTGCATATGGCTGCCAGTTTGCATCTTTAGATGCTCAATGTTCCAAAAACAAGGCCTTTCTTTCATATGGAAACGCCTCTGGTTTAGTTAATTTACCTGTTTTGTTTCTGGGTTGGAGAGGGTCTTCAGGAGAACAAGAGGAACTGGCTTTCATGAAACTGTTTTAATTCCCATAAATTTGTTAGCACTCAATATGCAATATATGGGATATATTTGCAAGGTTGACCCAAATGCTTGCCAGTAGAGACTGATTGTCTTTTAACCCTCTAATGACCATTTTCTGGTATTTGTGTCATGGGTCACATATGAGTTCAGAGTGCCCACAACACAGAAGAGATTACAAAGATCTGCTGATCTACCATCCCTTGATGTGGTCTTTCAAAGAAACACCACTGCAGTGAGCTGGGGGAGAACTACTGTGCAAAATGTCTGTTGTGTGGAGCAAAGAGGTGAGCCTCTGAGGTTCTCCATCCAGCATGCTAGTCAAGCAATAACACCATTGGAGGAAGCCAAGGGTCCCGCTGTAGAAAAGCTGCACATGGGGCACTGACACTGTTAACCCTCCTTGGGCTCTTTTCTTGCAGGTGCCTTTCTCTAACTGCAGCAGAGACTGCCTCCCAGGCACAAGGAAGGGCATCATTGAGGGAGAGCCCACCTGCTGCTTTGAATGCGTGGACTGCCCTGACGGGGAGTACAGTGATGAAACAGGTAATACCCCCGGAGTGGTGCTGGGCTTGCAGAGGACCACAGGACCCCCTGGGCATCACCTGCGGTTGTGCTGAGAGCACTTCCCTGCAGTGCTGAGCTGGGGGCTGCCTTGCCAGGGGGCTGCACAGAACGTCTGCAGGGGCTTCTGAAAAGCTTCCAGGAGTTGAGTCCTGTGGCCCCCAGATCCTGTCTTCCACTAAACCTGCTTGTTCCTGCTGTGCTCAGTTACAAAAGTTAAGGCAGAGAAGTTGAGAAAAAGACTTGCATATAGGAAGCCTCTCAGGCAGCCACAAGTAAATTCCATTGCACTGTAGCAGTAGCTTTTATTCCTCAAAAAAAAACCCGAAGGAAGGAGACACTTCCTACTCTAATCCTAAATTCCATAGTTATCTGTCCGCCTCCATCTTTTCCTCATGTTAGCATGGTTTTATTTCATGCTTTATGAAGAAATAAAGTCAGTTCCATCCCAGACTTCACAAGCAGAGAGGATTATTTCCCTTTATGGAATCATCAACCACAGTTTCTGTTGATCACTGGCACTGCAAGAGACCAAAATCTTGGGGTCTTACCAAACACCCATGGACATCTTATTTGTTGGTTTCAGTGGGAGCTTGGATCAAGGCACTCAGGTTCTGCAGTGGAGGGAAAAAGTAGCCTCAGTTTTAGAACTGACTGAAAAATTCTGTATTTCCAACACCATTAGTGCTTCCTCAGTGCTGGGCAATGAAGGCAAATAAATCCTTTCAGAACAGTAGTTCCCTCCACACTGAAGAGCACTTGGGATCTCAACACACCCCTTCCAGCAGCACTGGTCCCAGTGCACACTTGCAGACCTTGGCCAAGATGAAAACTTCAGTAAGCTGCTTGCAACCCTTAGAGCAAGCATTCTTCCTTGGGAGAATCTAATTTGTACCCTGTCACACAGGAATTCTGTGTTTTTAGCATGAACATATACTACTACAGGATGCTTGGGAGAAGCATTTTCAGATTAAATGGAAGTAGTTCTGGTCATGTGTAATAGGGGTCTTTTGGTGTTTTCCTCATGGTTTTGGGAGCTAGCACTTGGTGCACTGGTGAAATCTGTGGGGCTGAGGGGGCAACTGCTTTCTGACAGTTTCCTGCTTCAATTTCAGCTGACAGTAATGTTCTTTATTTCCTGTGATTGCCAGTCTTATAGGCATAGAGAGCGGTTTTACAACCAGTCTCACCCAGCTGAGACAGTAATGCTATCAAAGGAGACAATCTGTTGTGTCCTCTTGCAGCTGCTTGCTCCCACCCTTTGTCTGGGAGCAGCGCTGGTTCTCTGCAACTTCTCTAGTCTTCCTGAAAACCAGCTCTTGGCAGGCTGAATTTCCAGCTAGAATGAGAAGCTGTGTGACCTCTAGTGCTAACACAAAGTAAAAGGCCGGAATGAGCAGCCTTGGGGGAGGAGAAAGATCTGGTTTACTCCCTTCTGTGGCAGCATGGTCTCTGGGTCACCTCAAGACAACAGTGAAAGCACATCTTTAGGATGCAGTGCTAGATAGCTGCCCCTGTCTCTTGGTAGAGGTGGATGGAATCGCTCCTATGTGAAGTTAGCTCAGCCTTGCCTGCAGTTTGCAGAAGATTTCAGGTAAAAGACACAAGAAAAATCAAAGTGTTGGCTCAATGGATGTAAATGAAATGACAGTTTTTCACATCAACAGCTTAGGTGAGGCAATCAGTCCTTAGGAAAGCAGTATCAGGTTACAGATGCTCCTTCCAACCAAGCCTGCAGGAGAGAGCTTGAAATCCTCTGTCCCTATTAGCTGGGTATTCCTGTCTTTCTCATTAGCACCATGCTCTGTTCTGGAAGCTATGCTCTGAGTCTCTGTTTGTGCTCAGGTGCAAAGCTCAGAGGGAGGCTGCTGGTGAAGGAGTTTTCTGAATGTTTGTTCCCAGAGCTCACTGCAGCCCATTGCTATCCTGCTGGAATCCTAAAGGCTGAGGTAGCTTGTGACTTCCAACTCACTGCTCTCAACGCCTTTCCACTGCCATCAAAGGGGTCATGACTGCCTCCGCTGGAGGCCAAGAGCCATTTGGATCAAAGGAGAAGACCAGAAGCAGCAGGTCCTTGCCTTCTGATCATGGCAGTCATTGGAGACATATGTTGCCATCCCAGCAGGCACAAATAGTTTCATGCAGAGGAAAGAGATGGAGGCATCAATTTTCCCTCTGAAAGTACCAGTGGGACACTTTGCTGGGTGTGGGGAGAGTGATATCTTTAAGACACATCTTCCCCTGATGCTCCAACATGAAATGAGCGTGCTGGGAGTCAAGGGCATTCCCTGCCTGCAGGAAAGAGCAATTTAAACACTTCTAAGACCTGCCTCTGTAGAATATGAAACAGGATCTCAAAGCACTAAAGGAGGCAGGCACGTTTTTAATTTTCTCTCTAATAGAGACATGCAGATGTTTCACATGATGGTAAAAGTGTGAGAGATATGAAGACAGAGAGAAGTAGATGATAAAAATGAAGGAACAGGAAGAAAGAGGAACAGTGCCTGTGTTACAGTAGTTGCAAAGTTTTGCCCAGAAACAGATTCCAAAACCACAAGGGGAGGGGCAGGACTTTCCAGCTTAAAGCTGGAACTAAGCATGCCTTGTGATCTCCTGCCCATGGGAGGCTGGTTGTTTCAGTGTAAAACACTCTGAAACACCAACATACGATTCTGTGAATCTGCAGACACCTGAAGGGAACACCCCATGTATTTAAGATGAAGGCTGGTATGTAGCCGCAATACATGTCAACCCACATTTCAGCCTCTCAGTGTGCCAAACCTTCCCTCTCCCTGTCACTTCTTTTTCAGATGCAAGTGCCTGTGACAAGTGCCCTGAGGATTACTGGTCCAATGAGAACCACACATCCTGCATCCCCAAGCAGATAGAATTTCTGTCCTGGACTGAGCCCTTTGGGATCGCTCTGACTCTCTTTGCTGTGCTGGGAATTTTCCTGACCTCTTTTGTCCTGGGAGTCTTCACCAAATTTCGCAACACACCCATTGTCAAGGCCACAAACCGGGAGCTGTCCTACCTCCTCCTCTTCTCCTTGCTCTGCTGCTTCTCCAGCTCATTATTCTTCATTGGTGAGCCCCAGAACTGGACTTGCCGTCTGCGGCAACCAGCTTTTGGCATCAGCTTTGTCCTCTGCATCTCCTGCATCCTGGTGAAAACCAACCGTGTCCTGCTCGTCTTTGAGGCGAAGATCCCCACGAGCCTCCACCGAAAGTGGTGGGGCCTCAACCTCCAGTTCCTCCTGGTGTTCCTGTGCACGTTTGTACAGATTGTCATCTGTGTGATTTGGCTGTACACGGCCCCACCATCCAGTTATCGAAACCATGAACTGGAGGATGAGATTATCTTCATCACCTGCCACGAAGGCTCCCTAATGGCCCTTGGCTTCCTCATTGGCTATACTTGTCTCCTGGCAGCTATCTGCTTCTTCTTCGCCTTCAAGTCTCGAAAGCTGCCTGAGAATTTTAATGAAGCCAAGTTCATCACCTTCAGCATGCTGATATTCTTCATTGTGTGGATCTCCTTCATTCCTGCATATGCCAGCACATACGGCAAGTTCGTCTCTGCTGTAGAGGTGATCGCAATATTGGCTGCCAGCTTTGGCCTTCTGGCCTGCATCTTCTTCAACAAAGTCTACATCATCCTCTTCAAGCCCTCCCGCAACACGATCGAGGAGGTGCGCTGCAGCACAGCTGCCCATGCTTTCAAGGTGGCTGCCAGGGCCACGCTGAGAAGGAGCAATGTGTCACGCAAACGCTCCAACAGCCTGGGGGGCTCCACCGGGTCCACTCCTTCCTCCTCCATCAGCAGCAAGAGCAACCACGAAGACCCCTTTCCTCTACCAGCCTCCGCTGAGCGGCAGCGCCAGCAGCAGCGTGGCTGCAAGCAGAAAGTCAGCTTTGGGAGCGGCACGGTCACCCTGTCACTGAGCTTCGAGGAGCCGCAGAAGAATGCCATGGCCAACAGGAATGCCAAGCGCAGGAACTCCCTGGAGGCTCAGAACAGTGATGAAAGCCTGATGCGGCACCGGGCCCTGCTTCCCCTGCAGAATAATGAGCCCCTCAGCGCTGAGCCCAGCTTCCAGGCAGCTTCCAGCCCAGAGAGCAGCTCGCAGGAGTCAGTGGTGGGTGACACCAAAGAAGAGGTACCAAGCCCTGAGGTGGAGCCTTCCCTGCCATCAGCTAATTCCCGAAATTTTATAGGCACTGGAGGTGGCTCTGTAACAGAGAACACGGTACATTCCTAACAAAAGAAGAGCATGAAAAGCACAACAGCCCCCAAGAGGAACTTGCTCACCTCTTGCTTCTGAATGGGAAAGACAACAAAGACACATTCCTGTGACACAGCCCCACCAAACCTTACTGTTAGCACTGGCAGGGTAACACACGTGCCTCCAGAGGAAGGACTGTGTCTGGGGAGCCTTGGACTGGATTTGCTTTTGCTTTATTGAAACCAGGACATCTCAGAAGGACAAGTGAAGATCGCCTCTGGTGGGGCTTAAGCAGAAGTCTGCATGCTGCCTTGCCTCCATAAGCTTTTCCTGCCAGACTGCAACTCAGCTGACTATGGGAGGCACTAGGCAATTCCATTATACTCTGCTTTTACATTTATGTATAATATTCCTCTTTCCCACTATGTATGATATTCCCTCTTTATCCAGTATATGTGATCTGTAACCATGTGCATCAGGACTCCCAGCTCTACCAAAAGCAAGGTACACGGTTTCACTTGGGGAAAGCACGGTCGTGGGGAAAATAAAAAAGCCCCCAACATCCTGCATGCTGTGTACAGCCAAGGGTGTGAACATGTAAAGTATTTAATGTGACAGAGCGCCCTGCTATTTATATTTAGTAATGTCCCAGTCTCTCCCTTCTGCCCAGCAGGAAATACTGGACAATACTCTTCATAGACTCCATTGCACTAGCCCAAGCTACTAGGTTCCTACTGGTTTCCTTCAGCTGAGGTAGTTTTACCTCCAGCCTGCCTGCTTTAATGGAGGGGGAGAACAGCTTATAAATCCCTCCCAGAGAATGTTGTGAGAGCACAACGAGATGTATCCATGATCGATTATGTCGCTAGTAGTTGTACGCTTAACAAAGTGTTGCTGCTGTAATATTCCACATGGCATACATGGCTAACCCTTTCGCACCATAGTCAGTGTTGTGCTTTGCCATATTAATCTGCCTTGCACCTACACAGAGCATTGAGCTAATTGTGATGATACTGGTGGGCCTGATAGAAAGCAAATGAAACAAGTGAAATTGAGTTAGGTGTGGAGAAATAGCCTCCAAGTGTGGTAATATGATTGCAGGAATGGATGACCATCTAAGTGTGTGTGCTGGTACACAACTGGAAGAGGAAGATGTACAGGCCTGGGCTCTGAGACACGCACAAAGACAAATGGATAAATCAGATATGTTTTCGCTCCTATAGACCACCTATTAGGTTATTTCCCTCCTGATCCATCTTGAATAGAGGGCACTTAGCACAAGAAGGGTGGACTGCACCTAAATTGAAACTATAAGGACTTCAGAAGACAGCATAGCAGAACTTCATTACTCTTGTCCCACTCCCCCCAAAAGCAGACGTAAGTGCTTTTGGTTTTGCAAGGCATGCCTGGTTCTTCTCCATCCATGCTGGAAAGGTTGAAGTAAGAGAGTCATTAGAAGAGAAATTTGGTGCAGTCTGATGAGAGAAAAAGCACCCCTCAACAGCCTAGCAGGAGGGGGTGGGTTACACTGCAGAATTGATTTCCCTGTTCCCAGATCCCATGTGCAAGAACAACTGTCTGACATGAAGATGTCAGCACCCTCCCTCATCAAGCGTGAAGGTAGTCTTAACCAGTATGGAAAGGTCTGCAGCCTAGTGTGAGCAGAGATGAAAGGACTATGTGAACGCGTTAGGGAAAATACCACAATTCTCTTGTTACTGTTTGTGCTTGGTTGTTCTTTTGCCAGGGCAGGAAATAAAACAGGCGACATTACTGCATAAAAACTTTGTTTTGCCACCTCCACTTGTTGCTGACTAAGAACAGGGGTTTTGGTTTAGGAGAGTAAAATGGAAGTCCAGAAGCCCAAGAAGCATGCTATTCAGACAACTTATTTTAGCCCGTTTGGTGATCTGTTGCATCCCCCTCAGAGTGGGCTCAAAAATTAATTGCATCACATAAGAACCAATCTGACTTCAACTGTAAGGCCTGCAAATCACAAGTATTTGAGTTTCAAGAGCTCTGTTTCAAACTCAAAAAGAAAGAGTAGTTTGAAAACACAAATCCTTGTGGCCAGTTTTGGAAACCACATTCCACCCCTGGACCCACTGAAAGTTGCTTAAAAAAACGGTCCCTTCTTACCATGGCTTCTAGGCTTAGTTTGGATTACGGAACCGAGATCCTTGGTCTCCTCAGTGTGACTGCACGAATGGAGATAGGCACTAGGTGGCAGAAAGGGCTAAAAAAAGTACTTCGGCTACGGCCCACACTTCCCAAAATGTCAGTAAGCAAACAGTTTTAGTGCTAGTGAATCCTTCCTACGGGCCAAACCCAAACTGAAGCGAAACTGAAGCGAAACTGACAGCACTGAAAGCAGAGAAGAGTTTAATGAATGAAATGAAAATGACACAAGACACAAATCAAAGACTGCACAAACACATGCAACATGAGAAACTAAAAGTCACCCTCCGCTGCTTTGGTTGGAGAACAATATTCACTGGCTAGGCACACAGTAGATAATGTTGACATTTGGGTGGTTTCCATTCTTTGGGTAGTTTTCATTCTTTAGATGTTTTTTACTTCTTTACATCTACTTAGAAGGAATTTATAGCCGGGCACACAATGAGGCTCTAACAACTGCCATAATATTACAACAACAGACCAACCATGCTCAGTTTGCTGGGGAACCCCCATCTACCTCCAGTGCACACCCACCTGGAGTTCTAAGCCTCAAGCCCCACACACTGTGTGAGAGCCGCTCCTGCAGCCTGTAAAGTGACACACTAGATGCAAAGAAAGTTAAACAGAAAAGGACCCTCTCCGTGAAGGGGTTTGAAACCAGACTCCTTTTCCCCTGCACAGAGGTGGGTGTATGTTCTCCTACAGCATGCAATTTGCTCAGACACCCACCCAAACGGCGGTCACTCAAAAACCAGTGTCACACAAGACAATACTGATGTCGGGTAACACCTTTCTGTTGAAAGCTCAAGCCTGAGAACCTCCACTGGCATGTCTCACTAGAAGCTGCCCAAGTGAATGGTTGCCCCATCCCCACCCCAACACCTACCATGGCTCAAAAAACCTACTGGAAAGCATGTGCCACTGTGGTGTTTCCTGAACCAACCAGCAGCAAAGCAACAACAGAGTGTATCTGTTCTGTGGTGGGATTTCTATTGGCAAACCTGGCTGATAGGCAAGGAAATGTCCCAGTGAAGAGCCCCATCCTTCATCCCCACTCCGCTCACAAACCTGGCAGAGCTCTGCCTTCCCAAAGCCCCAGCAGGATGTTTATTTGCCCTCCACAGAGGAGAGAGATGGTACCAGAGGAAAGAAATCCTGCTTCCTCATTCTGTTTCATGCTTCTCACCATGTCATCCGTACCAGTGCAGGAGGTCCACCCAGCATGCAATACCTCCTGCTATGAAATTTAGGGTTGTATTTACGAATTTTTCCAAGGGCTGCTGGGAAGCGGGGGGGGGGTGGGTGTCTCAAAACTTGGATAATTCAACATGGCCTTCAGTTTGCTGGCTGAGGAACAGCAAAATCAGCCTGGGAGAGGGAACAACATGGTGAACAAGGAAGTCCCGGACGTGGCACTTGCCATGGTAAAGCGAAAGGTGGCAGCCGCTGGAAAACGTGACACACTGGGAAAGACAACAGCCACAGTGGAGGCGAGGACAACCAACCCTCGTGTGGAGCTGTCACAGCGGTGTCACCGGTGGGGCCGTCCTGCGGGCGCTTTTATTGCGGTTCGCTTCCTGCTTTCCCCCTCTTTCACCCTCCTGCCCAGCCACTGAAGCCTGGTCCCGCTGTGCTGCACCACAACCACCCCAGCCCGCCTGCCCCCTGCTGCCACAGCACTCACTCAGCTCGGCTCGGCTCGGCGGACCACCCGCCTCCGGACCCGCCCGGTGCAGCCTCCGATCCCGCCCCGCCACCAGGCCCGGCCCCCCGCCGGTGAGGAAGGGGTCGAAGCGGAGCGGAGCCGGCGTCCACCATGTTGTGCGGCGGCGCCTCGGCGGTCCGGCCCGCCACCGGCGAGACGCAGCAGATCGTGGACGAGGTGAGGGGCTCGGGTAAGCCCCGGGCCCCGGCAGGGCCTGGCGGCGGGTGTCCCGGGGTTGCTCCCAGCGGGCCTGTTGGCGGTCGGAGCCAACGGCTTGGGCTGCCGTCGGGCTGGGCCTCCCCGGCGGGGGACGCACGAACCGGCGGTAGGTTTGAATGCGCCGACGGGCTCCGACCCCGTGCAGGGGATGGCGGGGCCCGGGTGCGCAGCCGAGCGCGGAGACGCCTTTGCTCCCGTCAGGGTAAAAGCAGGAAGGCTGCCAAGCGGCGGGGATGTGTGCGCAGTCACTGCCTCTCTGCAGCCCGCCCTCCGCCTGCTTGGCCGAGCGTGGCTTCATTCAGAGCAGGTTCAGTTTGTGAGGATTTAGAGAGGAGCCCCACGCAGCGTTTAAGTGCTCGGGGAGAGCTGGGGTGAGCCCAGCTCCATTCCTGGCTGTGCAGGTGATGTGTTGCCTACCAGCGTCAGTGCAGGGGCACCGGGCAGCTCTAGCGTGTGCCTGTTCTTGAGCTTGAGGAAGGACCTCAGATGGTTTTTACAAGGTCTAAACATTGTAACCACGTTCGTGCGTTGGGTTTTGGTTGCTTGTTTGTTTGGGGGGCTTTTGGAGGGTATCAGGGGATAAGCAAAATAACTTTGCTGCTTCTGCTATTTCCTAACACAGAATTAAGCTCTAATCACTGCCAGCTCCAAATCCTGATATTACGTACAGTAACTTAAGTACTGCCCGTGTTTTTACTCTGAAAATGCCAATGTACAACTTAAGTTCTTTCAAAGCACGTGGTGGTGGTTCAGTCCCGAGAAACCCAAGTTCCTTCTGCTTTTTGGTTTTAGGTAGGGTGTGTCAAGCCAGTGAAGAAAGATGAAGGACGAGCTCCAGCTTCTTATGTGCTTTGTCATTGTTTATTCCAGCCTGGGTTTATTCCCCAGGCTGCAGCTGTACAGAGTGCCCAAAGGCACAAAAGTCATTGAAATTAACATTTAGCTTGTAGAATCTGATGATTTTGCATTTAAAAATGAGAGATGTGCATCTCCTAAGCACCAGCCTGGGTTTGTAGTAATGACTACATTACTGAGAGTTGCTGAGAGAGTCACAATTACTGTTTTGACCTGACAGGGCCTACATGTCGTGTTAATGGTAATGCAAATATGCAATTAGCATTGCACATGGGCTGAACACTAGGTTTGAAATCCTGATTTTTCTGTTCTGTGGCAGGCTGCAAGGGGTTGGTAATCCAAAACTAAGATGAGGAGTACAAAAACAACACCCAGTTGGCTTCAGAAGTGAACATAATTAACAAAAATCTGTTATTTTCATTTAAATCACACAAACACTTCAGAGTTTGTCCAGCTTGTTTTGACTGCCAGTTTAAATTACTGAAATACACGTGGGAAAACCCAAAATGTCACAGACTGTGAAGGAAACATTAGTTCTGTTAAATAAAGGTAGATATCTCAAATTGTTTTGTTTGCTTAAAATCAGATCTTTGTGGAGATTTGTTACAGCCTGACAGTTCACTTGCCATAAATACATTTCCAGTTCTTGCCTCCATTATATTGTTTCATAAGAATTCTGGTGATGACCAGATGTGGCCCTGGCAGGTACTGCTGCTCACCTAGAGCAGGTACAGCATGAGACAGAGCAGGACATCTTCCTTCTGATGGTGTCTGGTTTAGGAGTCCCATAGGCACTGCATCTACACTGCAGGGATTTCCACCCAAGCCTGTTCAGCCTTTGGCTTGCCACTGGCAGCTGTGGCAGAGGTTATTCAGGGTGATTTTGAGCCATCTGCATTTTAGTAACTGCTCCAAGACTAAGCAAAAGGGACACGCTGAACAGCAAAGAGCCTTTGGGGTATGATCGTTTTCAGCCCTGTCATTGAACCACAGATTGTTTGGGTGGGAAGGGACTGCATCTTCTGCCTGAGTGCAGGGTCAGCAGCCTCGGGCTCCTTGGGACTTTGTTCAGTCAGGTCTGAGGATGGAAACTGCACAGTTTCTCTGGGCAATGTGCTGTAGTGCAGGAGTGTCCCCAGGGGAAAAGCTTTCCTTATACCCAGTCTGAACTTCCAGTTTCAATTTATGACCATTGTGTCCCATTATTCTGCCATCACCCCTCAGTGATCTGACTCCTTGTAGGTACTGGAAAGCCTCAGTGCCTTCTCCAGGCTGAGCAAGCTCATTTTCTTCTCACAGCAAGAGTGCTCCCGACATCTGAGCTCACTACAGTTTATTGACATCTTTCTTGTATTGCAGACCCAAAACTGGACACAATATTCCAAATGTTCTCCAACAAGTGCCAGTAATTTCCTGCCTCTCTCTTCCAGCTAGGTTCCTGCTGATGCAGCCTGTTACTGTGTTACTGGGGCACAGTGCTGGCTCATATTTAGTGCATTGTCCACCAGGACCCCCAGACCCAGACTGGGATCATGAACTAGCAGGGCGGGCTGATACCAGATCTTGCAGAGTATTTCCCTCTGGGCTCTCCCTCTCCCTACTGAATCAGGATGCTCACTAGTAACATGCTGTGGTGAGTCACTGCCATAAGCTTGCAGCCACGTCTGGCTCTGAGCTGTCTGTGGTCATGGAGCCCAGTGGTCAGCTTCCTGGTGGAAATACAAAACATGCTGAGCCAGAGTGATTATGAGACTATGAAACCAACCTTGTACAGTGCCTAGGATTGCTAAAGGAGCACAGGGCAGGATAGGGCCAGTGGGATACCGATGTCTGCCCTCTCCCCTGCTTGAGATTTGTAATAGTAGCTCTGGTGATGGCAACTGAAACCACTTGCTCCTTCTTCTGACTCAGGGGAAAGGAAAAGTGGAGGACTGAGTCAGTGTGCTTTCTGGGCCTGTACCCTTCCTTGCATCTTAGAATGCAAGCTTGTTGGGTGCACTTTTTTTGCCATATGGCAAAAAACATGTACAAAAGCATCCAAACACAATTATCCTACTTTTGATGTACTGTTCATAGCCTGGAAGAAGTGTAGAGACCTCTGAGAGAAGAGGTGCAGTATGGTCACGGCTCGCAGGGACAGGATGGTCGCTGCTGAGCTGTCTTGGAAAGGCACCAGAACCTGGTCCTGTGCCTTCTCAGTGCTGGGAGAGGTGGGAGAACGTACCCTGTAGCAGGAATTGTTTCTGTTCCTACTTCGCCAAGAGTAGTGACAAAACTGACACTTGTTTTCTCCCAAGGAAGCAGGTGGGATTCAGGCAGGAGAGCAAATGTATTTATTCCCCTTGAATTTAGGAAGAAGGGGAAGTACACCATATGACTGGAAAGAGAAGATCTGCTCACTGCTTGGTACAGTTGCACTCAGAGTGGAGGGAAGGCTACATAATGATGCAGTGCAGGAGCTAAGGCCTGGGTAGAACTGCACTAGCAGCAAGGACTTCCAAGACTAACTGATCTCACCCTTGTAAACAAAGCCTGAAATCATCTGGTTTCCTGACCAGGAATTTCACCATCTAGCCATGATATTCTAGAGAGTCAAGCATGGGAGAGAAAAACTGCAACTCTTACGAGTTCATGCCTCCCTCTGGGGTGTTGGACAAGTTATTCTGACTTCTTGAGCACTGGTTTTACACTCTGAAAACTCAGTTGATCACTCAGAAGGCTTTATGGTTCTGTTATTTTTAGGAAAATATTTGCAATTTTGAAATGTTACAGATTCCAGCAAATATGGAAGAACTATCAAGTAAGAGTTGTAAAAGCCTAGGCTTGGGTAGTTGGCTTTCAAAGCTTGATTTGTGGATGGATGTCTGTTCTGTGATGCCAGGTCAGTAAGAACTTGTTCTGAATTTGAAAAGGGAGCTAATGCTGAAGTGTCCCTTTTTCATCTTGTAAGAATGATGTATATTGAAATCTTCTCTTTAAAAAGATAGAGTCCAATGCATTTAGATACTGAATCACTTTACATTTGTTGTTAGATGTACAGGACAGAAAGAGAAGCTGAGATATCAACAGAGGAAATAATTTGTCAAATAAATCTGGAACACCCTCACAGTTCTCTGTTGGAGACTCCAGACTTGGTGACTGAATCACACCGCTGTCGTGGCTTTGCTTCTGTCTACATTTCTGGTCCTGCTTTAACACAAAACTTAACATTATTAATTTTGATTTTTTAATAACTAAGAAAAGCAGGAATTCTCTGTGTGGGAATTCAGCAGCAGTGACCTGAAGGGTGCTAGAGCACACTGATAGTGTAGGCTTTAGGTCCTAAATACTTGCATCAGTCTTAAATAACCTATTGTTTCCTTAAGGTGAAATCTCAGCTAGAAGAAAAAGAAGGGAAAACCTTTGATGTCTTCACTGCTGTGGAGTTTAAAACTCAGGTGGTTGCTGGAACAAACTACTTCATCAAGGTAAAGGATGCTGAGCTATGAGGTTTTATTTTCTTTTTTAATTAACACGTATAGTATTTGGAATAGTGGGGTTTGTTTTTTTGTTCTGGTTTGGGTTTTTACTTTTGTAGAGACGGATGCTTATGATTTGGCCTGAATAAGAAAAAACTGTCCATTTAAAAATACCCCAGTGTTAAAAAAACAAAACTAAAAATCCCACCACCACCCAGCCTGTATTAAATGGAGATAAAAAAAACTTCTCTGTTTTCATAATTACTTTTACTTTTTAGTTATTTTCTGAAGTTTGGTTTGGGGGATAATTACATGTGTGCGATGTTCAGCACTAACATTGCATTAAGTGACATCCAGATGTGCAAAGACACAAAAAAGCATCCAGCCTGCTCTGACTTTGCCTGTAGTGCTACCACACATAAAACCAAACACTTGTTGTGCCAGATAAGATGAGAGCATTTTGCATGTATTCAATGCAGTAATCAGTTCTCTGCAACTCCTGTCTGATTCCCTCCCTGTATGTTCCCTATCTCTGGCATAGGGAGGATTAACAGGCAAAGAAGAATTAGGTGGTGTTTCCACAGTCATGACTCCCATTCTGGTTTAAAACAAGACCTTACCTTCTGAGGTGATGGGTTTTCTTACTACTCTGCTTCTGCATCCTCGAAACACACCAGTCTACACCATCCCTCCCACTGAAGGCTGCTGTTACTCCATGGAGTAGCTCACTGGTTTGCATGCTTTGCAGGTCCATGTTGGCAACGATGAGTTCATGCATCTGCGGGTGTTCAAAAGCCTTCCTCATGAGAATAAGCCGCTGAGTCTCCACAGTTACCAGAGCAGCAAGACTAAGCATGATGAACTGTCTTTTTTCTAGCAAGCTTATCTTGTTTTATTACGGTTTCTTGTGTGCATTTTCTATAGGCTGCAAAATATTGATTCCTGTGCCAACAAAGGAGAAAAGAAAGTATCTTCTTTTTTTAACTTAATGCTGGGAAAAAATTCCATGGTTTTTATGCCATTCCCTTCCTCTGCAGCATTTAAATTTGAGTCACACAGCTCTTCTTTCACCTTCACTAATGCAAACCCAAGTGGCTGCACTGACTTCAGTGCAACTTAACTGGAATACTGTGGCTGAGTTCCATTTGTGGAATTCCTTGGTCTGGAAGTTGGAAGGCGAGTGACACTAGCACTCGTGTATTTGCAGCAGGGAGCAAGAGGAAAGCCTGAACTTTTTCTGTGCTATTCTGCAGCTGTGAATATATGTGTAGATTCAGATTGTACTATATGTTTTATTGGGAATGACCCGAGGAGAGACTTGAGCTGAAGCAATTTTGAAAGTAAGAGGAGGAGTGTATCTTTTGTAACAAACATTCCCTTGGTAATCATGTTTATGCTCTTGCAGCAGTGGAATATAACGTCCAGTAGAGGGTGTATGAGTTTCAAAGAACCCAAAAATCTTGCTTATTTTCTCCTAAAGTCCTGGAAAGGAGCTTAAGCTGGACAAGCATTTCTGCACTAATAACAATAAATATTTCTCCTGACTTGACATGGCATATTTGACTGGTATTTCACTGTTCTCTTTACTGGTTTTCAGTATTGGTTATTATCTTGCTCAGATTTTTTTCCCATATTTTCATGTGGGAAATGCATTTTTTTTCATATTTCAGATAACCTTATGTTTCTTCTATGTCCTAATTAGGAATATCTTAATCTGGTGAGAGACATGACAGGTAACAAAGACTTCTGCAATAGAAGTCACACTTAAGGAAAATGGGCTCAGTGGAGCAGGGACCTGCTGACAGAGGACACAGAAGAGACTGGGGGACTCAGCGCTGCCCCTGTCTCGGCTTTTTCTGGTAGGACTTTCTTTCAGGAACTTGAGGTGCCTAAGAGGAGCAGAAAAGTCTGGAGAACAGAAGAATTCCCTTAGCAGAGCTGGATCAGGCTAGGGAAATATTTAAACTGGCTGGATTTAGGCAATGCCATGGGGTAGGATGGGATTCATCCATGGATGCCACACTCAATACTTTTTGAAAAGTCATGGGCATGAAGGGAGCTTCCCAAGGACTGGAAGAAAGAAAATGATGCTCCTATGTTCAAGGAGCATCTGGAGAACTACGGGCTCATCAGCCTCACCTCAGTCCCTGGAAAAGTAGTGGAGCGAATAATGCTGGAATTCATTTCCACAATTATTAAGGACAAAAAGATGACTGGAAATAGTCCAGTCCAGTCCAGACTGGAAATATCCATCCTAGCCCACTAGGATGAGATAAATGTCTTGGTAGAGAAGGGCTGTGGATGTTATTTACCTTGATTGTTCAGTATGCCTTTGGATACTGTCTTCCATAGCATCCTCATAAGGAAACTAAGGACATGCTAGGTAAGTGGACTGCAAACTAGCTGAATGGCTGTGCTCCAGAAGTTCAGGAACACCTAGTCTGGCTACATGTCAGTCCCTAGTGGTGCACCATAGAGGCTGATATTGGAACCAGTGCTGTTTAACATCTTCATCAATGACCTGGACAATGGGACCGAGTGCACTCTCAACGTGTTTGCAGATGATACAAAACCCAAAGGAGTGGCTGATACACCTGATGTCTGTGCAGCTGTTCAGAGGGATCTCAACAGGATGCAGAGGTGAGCAGACAGGCATCTTGCAACTGTCAGCAAAGGGAGGTGCACATTCCTGCACCTGGAAAGGAAAAAGCAGGCTGGCTGGAAAGCAGTACTGCAGAAAAGGAGATGGGATTTGTCCCATCAGACACCTTGCAGCAAAGGTGACCAGTGGTACACATGGGCTGCATTCGGAAGGGCACTGCCAGCAGATGGAGAGGCCATTCTCCCCCTTGTACTGATGAGGCCACACCTGGAATGCTGTCTCCTGTTCTGGGCTCCCCAGTACAAGGCAGACTGGGCATCACCTACACATGGTGAGCTCCAGAACAGTGCCACCAACATTGCAATCCACCTTTGCTTTGCCACTTAAAACTCCATCTGCGTACTGCCTCTCTGGGTAGTGCTCTCAGGGTCCCCAGAAATCAGGTCCCCCAAGTACGAATATCCAGACCCTGTTCCTAAGCCTGAGGTGCCAGGACAGAAAGCTGGTGCTGGGCATCTCCTATGCTCAGCTTCTGCAGCTGCGTTTAATCCAAAATCTTTGCTTTCTTCAACAGTATGACACCCCCAGAGGAGTGTGCTTTTGCATTCAAAGATCTGCAATCTTTCTTATCCTCTTTATTCCCTTTTAGCACTGACTAGTTATTTCATGTTGCTCAAATGTTATTTCAGCCTGCTGTGCAGCTTTGTGTCTCTCAATCAGGTCAGAGCTGCAGGGCTGTCTGAACTGAGAGCGCTGCTTCCTGGGCTGTCGCTGGAACTGTCCGTCTCTCTCCCCCAGGCTTCCTGGTACGTGTTTCAGCTCTTTTCTGTATATAACACTACCTGGACTTATATAACTTGTAAAAATAGAAAGCCAAGTCCCCCTCCTCTTGTTCAGATGATTAAGACTGAAGTCCACTAGTGAAAACATAAATATGCTCACTCTCTAGATCTACAGGCACATTCACAGGTCCTTCAAATATCATTACATGCTCTCAGCCTGTCCAATATCACACATGGATCTTGGCTTTCTGCCTGAGAGATATTCATCTCCTACTCACTAGCTAGTCCAGCTTGATTCTTGTTAGCCAGCTGATGCACATACTCACACACTTGTGTCATAGGCATCCTCAGCACAAATCCTCTGGCAGTCTAATATTCCTACCTGGATCCTGAGCCTCCTACTTCCCAGCTAGTCCAGCTTGAAGTCTGCTAGCAAAGTACACCATTATGACTCATTTTGAACGAAAAACATCTTGGTCTGATAAACTTAGATGCTCTCATATTCCACATACCCTTACAAGTATGACTTCCCATACTTAAAATTCACAAGTGATAAAAGCCTTCAGACACAGAGAGCAAGATGAGTCTTAGGAGGACAAAAGGAGACACTTGTAGAGCTGGTGACCGAGGAAAAGACGACAAAGCTCAACAGAATAATTCAATTAGATTTAGACGTGTGCAGGATCCATGCCTCTTAAGTATGGTCTAGCAGACCCCATGCCCTGTAGCAGCTACATGTCAACACCATCTGTTGCATGTCACTGTCTGTATTATAGCAGAGGTTTTAATGCAAGTCCATGGCTTTCCTGTCAAAGCACCACATGCTGCCCTGTCCCACACAGTATTCAAAGCTTTATGAAGACATTCTTAGACCCATCATAACCACCTAGTGTGACAGGTCTCACAGGTCTCTGAAACTCCCTTGTATTTCTGACTGTGGTCAGGCTAGTGCAGTTTCTTCTGAATGGACACCAGTAGTGTCTCACATTCTTTCAACAAAAAAGGCAACCAGCAATTTAAAAAATCCACTATCATTTCTTGTTGCTTTTGTGATGAAAATTCATTTTATGCTGAAGCAGATTTTCAGTAAAATTTTATGTGACAGCACAAAACAGTTTTGTGAAAACTGGAAGATTTTAAACAGCTGATAGTGCAACAAAGGATAGAAGCTGACTGCATCTACCTGCACACAATACTCCAGGGGAGGTCTCACAAGAGCAGAGTAGAGGGCAGGATCACCTCCTTCGACCTGCTGGTCACGCTCCTTTTGATGCAGCCCAGGATACGGTTGCTTTCTGGGCTGCAAGCTCCCACTGCTGGCCCATGTTCATTTTCTCATCGACCAGCACCCCCAAGTCCTTCTCCACAGGGCTGCTCTGAATCTCTTCTCTGCCCAACCTGTAGCTGTGCCTGGAATTGCTCCGCCCCAGGTGCAGGACCTTGCACTTGGCCTGGTTAAACCTCATGAGGTTGGCATCAGCCCACCTCACAAGCGTGTTGAGGTCCCTCTGGATGGCATTCCTTCCCTCCAGGGTATCAACCAAACCACACAGCTTGGTGTCATCGGCAAACTTGCTGTGCCTTAGCATGCCTTCCAGGAGAATCTTCTCCAAGATTTTGCCAGGCACAGAGGTGGGACTGACTGGTCTGTAATTCCCCGGGGCATCCATTTTCCCCTTCTTGAAAATGGGGGTTATATTTCCCTTTTTCCAGTCGTCGGGAACTTCACCTGACTGCAGTGATTTTTCAAATAGATGGCCAGTGGCTTAGCAACTTCATCCACCAGCTCCTTCAGGACCTGCGGATGGATTTCATCAGGTCCCATGGACTTGTGCGCGTTCAGGTTTTTAAGATGGCCTCGAACCAGATCCTCTCCTACAGTGGGCCCAAGGTCTTCATTCTCACAGTCCCTGCATCTACCTGGTTTTGTTGGGGTTTTTGGTTTTTTTTTGTCACTAATTCCCAGCTTCCCGGGTTAATGGCCTCCTTTTTTCCTTCATGAACTAGAGGGGAAGCTTGAGGCCCCTGCACAGCTTGGGTCTCGAGCAAGCAGCCCTGCTTCCTCTCAGCTACCCTGACATCTTGCAGCCTATTAATAGCATCCCGCAGCTCAGCCACCTGCGGCAGGAGGACCCCCACCAGGGAGCACCAAGTGCAGCCCTGCCCATTGTGCACCTTTCCCTCACAAGACCGACTGGTGCAGGCACTCTCTACACCCCGAGCTCTGCGCTGCAGCCTCCCCTCTCGTCTGCTCTGTCTGGGTGCCTCCGCTGGCCACTGCCGGGGCAGCGAGAGCAGAGCTCCCAGACCGGGCCCTGCTCATACGACGAGTGTTCACCATCCCGCTCCAACTACCGTGCCGCGCTCCTGGTCGCTCGCGCTCCCTGGGCAGGTTTTTAACCACTCAGGGCTGGTGTCGCTCCTCCTGGTTCCCGCTGTGAGTCCCTGCTCGCCTCAGCTGAGCTGCCGGCTCCTGGGCAGGTCCTGGTGAGCACTTGAGGCTCCCTCGGTGGCTCCTGCCGCTCGGAGTTGAGGCTCCTGGACGCTGATTGAAGGCGTCCTCTCTCGAGCTACTCACCTCAGCAATTCAACTTATGAGCAGGCTTTCTATGTACTTTGTGTGGTGCTTTGTACTGACCACGTAGACCTCTGATACGTTTACACGTCTTAATGATTGTCTTCGAAGCGTATGTAGTAATTTAATGATGTTTACAACAGAAAACCAATGCAGTTCTGTGTAGTAGGGAATGATTGAATTTCTGATGAAACTGTAGGCTTTTGTAGTGTTTGTGTATTTTTCCGGTTGGCAGTTACGAGTTGTATTCTTTCTGCAGTAAGGCTTGTACACTTGATTGTAGAGAGGGGCAATAGGATGGTAGATACCATTGTTTAAGAAGAAAACCCTAAATATTGCTACCTTATCCATTATAAAATCAGGTGTTTTGTGGCCTAAGCCTGAAATTTAGATTTTTTTACTGGAATAAATTCCAGGGCAGGCTAAAAGTAGGTGAAGAAGCATGTGTTTATTTAATTAACATCCTTAGTTAACATGCCGAGAAGGTCTCCACCGTCTCCTCCCTCCTGTGAGATGCCGAGCCTCAGGAAGAGCGGGCTGGACGTGGCGTGGGCCTGCGCTCTGCCCTGCCAGGCCCTTTGTCCTCTTTGCTCCCACTTCTGTTCCGCAGGGCCGGAGCTCTCCTGCTGGCTGCCCCTGCCAGCGGCCGCTCTCCTCTTCCTGCGCAGCCACAAGAGCCCCAACAGCATGAGCAGGGCGTCGGCAGCGAGCCAAAACCGCAGCGCTCCCAGAGAGCGCGGAGCGCGGCTCCTGCCTCTTCTGCTCAAGCTGATGCTGCATGCGCGTCAGCCGCTCCCTCTGCTGCTCCTGCTCCGCTTCCTGCTGCCGCAGGTTGATTCTAGTGATGACGTCTGACCGCTCGCTAACCCTCAGTGCGTAGCTGAGGATGCTCAGCACGGTCAGGATGCGGGCGACACTCAGAGCCATGGTCTGCAGGAGGAAGGAGAGAAGGGGTAAAGGCAAAGGCCTCAGCAGGGCTGGTCGGGAGGGAGATGGTGGCTGGCACAGCGGGGCAGGAGATGCAGGGGCCCAGCAACGGCTGTGACAGGGCACGAGGGAGCTGGCAGGCAGCAAGGGGAAGGCTGCTGAGCGCTGCACCGTGGGGACACGTCCTCACAGCCCGTCCTCGTGCCCTCCTCGTGGCTGCCAGCCCTGAAGGCAGCATTATCCCCGCCCAAGGAGCTCCCTGCGGTGCCTGCACCCTCGCCCCAGCCTTTGAGAGCCCTCCATGGCCCAGCACTTGTGCCCCGGCCCTCATCCAGCCCTGCCTTCCCCCCGCCGGCCCCACTCACCGCTCTCCCGAGCTGTACTGAAGGGCCAGTGCCGCTGCTGCTGGCACCTTACGGCACCCCTCTGTGCCGTCATAGGCGCCACAGCCCCACAGCAACGCCCCACCCTGACGGCCATGCCCAAAGCGTGCCTCTCCGGCCCCTACAGTGGGGAAATACCACCCCACCCCACCCCAGCACCCCATGGCAGGACAGAGCTCCCAGGGCCCATAAACCTCCCCGGAAAGAGCAGCTGGGGTGGCACAAGGACGTCCCTGGACTGCACAGGGAGCTCCACGCCCAACTGGGCCCTGCAGTCGGCCTTCACTTTTTATAAGCCTTCCACTTTTTATAAGGCTGAGAAAGTTGGGGCTCTTCAGCCTGGGGAAGAGAAGGCTGCGTGAAGACCTCATAGCAGCCTTCCAGTATCTGAAGGGGGCCTATAGGGATGCTGGGGAGGGACTCTTCATTAGGGACTGCAGTGACAGGACAAGGGGTAACGGGTTCAAACTTAAACAGGGGAAGTTTAGATTGGATATAAGGAGGAAATTCTTTACTGTATGGGTGGTGAGGCACTGGAATGGGTTGCCCAGGGAGGTTGTGAATGCTCCATCCCTGGCAGTGTTCAAGGTCAGGTTGGATGAAGCCTTGGGTGAGATGGTTTAGTGTGAGGTGTCCCTGCCCATGGCAGGGGGGTTGGAACTAGATGATCTTAAGGTCCTTTCCAACCCTAGCTATTCTATGATTCTATGTAAACTGCAGGAGTTCAAGCAGAGCACGCTTAAGTAAGAAGCAGCCTCCGAATACACAACTGGAATCCTGTAGCACTGTCCATGCACACCATCCAAACCTGATGTCATGCCCAAGAGGTAGGAGCCTGTGGCCAAACTCACCTCTCAAGCTGTCTCGTCTGTATTGGTCACTCCAGGGCTCTCGCTCCTTAAATACCCCATGGTCACTGTGGGGCCCACATCACAATGGCTTTGTAACAGCAGGAGCACGTACCCACGCACACAGCTTTGTGATGACAGCACCAACACGTTCATGGCGACTGGGTACACAGGGGTGCTCCAGCAGTCACCACAGGAGGACCAGTCTCCGCCCAGCTGGCTCAGGAATGCCCTGCACATGCTGCTCTTTCATAGCACCTTTTGGTCGGAGGTGGAGCATGCAAGGGGTCACAGCTCAACTTGGGCAATGGAACAGGGCGTCACATCCACCTCCGAGAAGTGGTGACCGAGATTCACATATCAGAGAATCACAGAATCCCAGACTGGTTTAGGTTAAAAGGGACCTTAAAGCTCATCCAGTTCCAACCCCCTGCCATGGGCAGGGATGCCTTCTACTAGACCAGGGTGCTCCAAGCCCCATCCAACCTGGCCTTGAACACTGCCAGGCATGGGGCAGCCACAGCTTCTCTGGGCAACATGTGTAGGCACCTCAGCACCCTCACAAGGAAAAGCCTCTGCCTCAGAGCTCTGATCAATCCACATTTGTGTAGATCTATTTGTTGGTAAAAGTGTCAGTAACGACAACTGAAACATGAAGTCTTCCTTTCAAGTGGGACACTCCATCATTTGTAATTAAACCACAGAGAAAACAGAAACACAACACCCCTTGCAGTTAAAAAAATAATTTATTGCAGATATCTGCAATGCTGCTGTCTGAGCAGGGGATTAAAGAACATCCTGGAGGTGAAATAAATCACACCCAGTTCCAGTGAACAACAATAGAGCTAAAAACATCTTATCACAGAAGTTACTTATTTCTATTTATTACCTGCATGTGTAAACTGAAAGTACTGCACTGCAGGAGATCCAGTTTCACCTTTGAAATTAGCCTATTAAACATTTCTAGTACAAACATTTCATCACTTGTCTTCATTACAAAGCACAGCCTTTCAAACCTCCACATCAACTATCACTATAAACACAGTAGCTGAAAAGTGAAAAAAAATATTTGGAAGACCTATTTAAACCCAAATTCTAACCCAACACAAACACTGTCATTGCAGAAACCAGCTGAATTAAAAGAGAATTGCTAAAACAGGCAAATTCTGCACTAATGTATAAGATTGGCTTTTATCACCTGACAGGTAGAAAACACAGAGAATGTAACCGATGACCTGTGAAAACTGGAGTGACTCATCCCCTCCAGAGCTCAGCTAAAAGCCAGTTCTGATCCCATCACCGTGGCACTTGTCCACTTTTATCTAAGTCCATTCTTCATTAATGTGGTGACCAAGGGAGTCAGATCCTCAAATCGAGAACAGTGGGGACAGGTGCCATGAGGTGTTCCACACAGTGGTGGGTGTTCAGCCACCATGGAAGTGATCACATTCAATATGATACAGCATCACGCAGTTTAATTCACTGGCTATTCTCACCCAAAGTCAAATCTCCTTCAGGTACGAACCAGACTTCCCCATCCTCCCACATTACCCACCAAGGGCACCATGTATAGGAGATGCCCAGCACCCGCTTTCCATCCTGGTCCCTTAAGCTTAGGAGTAGGGTATGGACATGGAATCTCTTGTGACATAGCAGATCCTGTGTTAAAGACAGAAGCAGCTTTATCCTAATTATTACTACTAATGTGAACAGACCTAAACATGAACATACGCACTGCTGCTACATGCAGTGTTATGCCACCAACATGGCTATCCACCCTTGCTTACCCACCTAAAACTCCATCTGCTTAATGCCTCTCTGGGCAGCTCGCTCCAGTTTTGTGGACTGGATTTACAAATCTACAGGTTGTAAATCAGGGAGAACACTCCCTGCTCTCCTCCCAGTTCTCCTTTCCCAGTACACCTTGTCCATATCCAAGTCTGCACTGAGCTCTAGTGCCTGCTGCAAGGAATTTAAGGTGACCAGAGAGAAGGAGAGGAGTCGTCTGTAAGCTGACTCAAACCCAGAGCAGAAACCAGTGAGAGCTGCAAATGAACAGGAGCTGGGCCTGAAAGAAACAGGGACCTGAACCAACACGCAAACCAACACAAACCCAAATCAAAACCCAAACTCAAATCAAACAAGCAACATCAAAACAATCAAAACAACACCCAAACCAACCAAACCCAACCCAAAAATCCAAAATCAAAACGGGGCCCAAGCCCCCAACCTGTTGCCATGTCCGCACTGGAGCAGCACACTCCTCGCACTGTCACCGGGCAGGCAGCAGCATCGGCCTCAGCACAGGCAGCCCGGCTGCTTCTGGGGCTCCGCACAGCCCCCCGTGTGGCTGGGGCTCCTCTGTTCATCCACGTGTCCGCCCCTGTGCAGGGACAAACAGAGCACAGTGAGCTCCTGGTAGCACAGCGCCGCACAAATTGCCCCAGAGCTGCTCCCAGGCCAACCCTGGCAGCTCTGCCCGGCCCCGCAACTTGGCCCCGCACCCCCGAGGCAGCCGGGGAGGGAGAAGCGCAGCCAGGATGTCCCTGTTCTCCCCGAAAGGGCGGGCGAGAGCCAGGAGCTGGCTGAAAACCCTCCTGACCCATGCGGCAGCAGCGGCACAGACCGACCCCAGCAGCTCCAGGCTGGGGCCGACACCCACCAGCATCGGTGGTCGGGGCCGGACCCCGACAGCGCCCACTCCCACCTCCCCATACGCCCTCACCACCTCGGGGCCGTGCTCCTCCCCGCAGTGGAAACCAGTCTTCCCCAGCAGCCTCTCCCACAGTCACCGGTCCCAGCTCTCCCTGGCTGCAGCAGAGCCAGCGCCAGGCTGCAGGGGTCTGTTCTCCTGGTAGTTGCTCTAGGAAAGAGCTGGGGAGCAGAAACCAGACACGGTCTGCACCTGGAGGAGGGAGCCCGCAGCCAGAGCGGGGAAGCAGAGGCAGCTGCGGACAAACCCAGCAGCAGAAGGCAGGCGGAGGCAGTTGAGTGCCTTTGGCTGCTCACAGGCATTAAGGCACTAATGAGCTGCAACTCCCCTCCTGCTCTATGGAGACCCCCCAGGAATCTCAGTCACTCATTCAGGCTGGGGGTTCTGATGCCAAGATCATGCTCCGGTGTGCGGGAATGTCCCCCCTGGGCAGCCCAAACCATCCTGGCCTGTTCGAGGCTGGAAACGCGCTGGTTGCAGCCCAGAGAACGTGTCTCATTGAGGGATGTGTCAAATCCAGCAGCACTCACATCACACATGGACATTAAAACACAAAAATGCCCCCCCCAAAAAAAGCATTAACTGCACCACAGGGGACCCCGGACACGGCTCCCCTCACCCTGCCAGTTCCGAGGACACAGTACCTACCCCAAGCGCACCGTGTGGGACAGGGACGGGCGTCACATCCCCGTGTGCAGCTCAGGGACCCCTGAATTCAGACCCTGCCAACGAGCGGCTGCAAGCGTCTGTGCTGCCGGTACCCGCCCCGGGACTGGGCTCCCCGACCCCCTCCGCGGGGCTCCCGCCCCTCCTTACCCCAGGGCTATCGGGACCGCACCACCTCCCTCCCGACCCTGCCCTCTCAGACCCGCCGGGCCCATGCACCTCCCAGGAGCCGCGGGGTTCGCCAGGGGCACGGCGCGACCCCGAGCCGGGGCCCGGGCGCTCGCAGCAGAACCCCTCTTTCCGCCAGGGACCCATCGGACCATGCCATACTTGCTGTCGCCGCCTGGCGGCTGCGAATGGTACCGCACGCTGGGACCAGTTGTGGCCTCGGAGAGAGCTCGGCACGGACGCAACCGACCAGTGCGGGAGCGGTGCGGTGGCCAAAACTCGTTTCCTGTTAACTTCTTATCTAATAAAAGATAGAGAAAGGGCAGTTAAGCCACACAGGAGAAAGCAGAGCACAAAGTGCCACCTTATACCCGCTGGATGTCCTTTCAGTACTTTCCTAGAGCTGTTGGTTCTGTGTCCTGGTATTTATTTCTGAGATCCAAGAACAGTGACAAGTGGGATCCCAAAACGAGATCCTGCCTCAGAATGATCCTGTCTCTGCCACGTGGGCTACACACTGTGGATTTCTTTGCAGTTTCTCACCTCCAAAGGGCACATTCTTCCAATCCCTCAGCAGCATCTCTGTGAATTCGGACCTTTCCTGAATGTGTGGGATGTGACTGGCACAGACTATTCCAGGTGAAGGCTTTCTAGTTCTCAGGGCAACCTGTAAACTCACCACCTCCATCAGAAACACTTCACGTTATGCTGTCATGTTGTGCCACCGAGTTACTCACTAGCTCTTGATTTCCTTGGGGGAATAAACCCAGAGTTTCCTTCCTCCCTGGTACTTCCGATGGGTGAGCTCCCAGCATTTAGAGCCAGAAGTCCTTGCTGCGACATAAATCCTGGCCTCATGCTCAGGATGGAGTTTGATACTGGTTTTACTCTCTGGCCTGCCCAGGCTGTCATTAGCCTCTCAGCCAGTCCTCGCATTGTGTGTCATGATGGCACACATGCCCATGACACTGTGCTGGAGCAGTGCAGAGAGCAGGCAAACTGCAACTCACACACACACGCACATGTTACTGAAGAGAAACCCAAAAAGCACTCACCCTGAGGTGGATATATGTTGGGAAGGATTGCTCCAGGATACAGAGCAGAAGGGACTGTTGTCCTCGAGGGATCACAAGCATCTACAGTAACGTCCCATGCAACAGCAATGTCAAAGGACCTGCAAGAACAAAACCAAGTCTGTAGCTGCAAGCATAATTCACCTCCTGCACAGCAACTTCCTCTCTAACCGCTAGAAGACTTTCACATTAGGAGAAGAAATCAGAGCACAAGACAGCCCTGCAATGCATCAACACTTTGTGAGCCATTCTGAGGGGGAAAAAACAAATATTCACCCCATCACACCCACAAGCAACTCACCCAGGATGCGAATCCGCTCCTGCTCTGCTGGCTGCAGGCTCTGTACCCACAGCAGCAGCACCTCACACACAAACAGCACTTGCAGCTCCACAAGGACATTTCCATTCCTTCCCAGCAGAAGAAGCAGCTTTGGAAGGAGGTGTTTTGCTTTCCAGATTATTTTCTATGGGACTAAGCCAGGGTGGATTGCCCTGTTGGTGGCACTGTTCTGGAGGTCACCATGTGTAGGTGTTACGGTGACTTATTTGACTAGAGAAATCAAGGCAGGTTTAACGTAGACTGCTTGAACTTGTTTTGGTGACTGACAAAATGTCAGATTCACCCTGATGAAAATGTCATAGTGGTGATGTGAAAATCAGTGTTACTATCACTTGAGGAAGTGCATTTGTGACTGGTTCCCCATTTTGTAGCCAAGAGGAGCCAAGAAATGCTGCCTCCCACAGAGACAAGACACTGGAACAATTGTGCATAGTCTTTAGGAAAAGCAGTGTTTCCTTACTCCTGCAATGTTCAGAGCTTTCTGGGAGCCAGGAACTGAAACTGGTTGAGGTGGTACCAGCAGGATGACTGGCATCCATTCGCCTTGGTGAGAAAAAGCAGCACTCTGCTCTCGCTGAGTTTATGTTGTTTGGCTTGATAAGCACTGGCTGGGAACTCACTCCAGGGAAGATGCTGAACCATAAGACAACCAAAACAGTTTTGTCAGAAGGAAATAAAGGACAGGCAGCCTGGCACTTGACTTCTCATGGTTTGTTAAAGATGGAGTTTCTTTCATCGTACTTACTCATACTCTAATCCAGACAAAGGCATTGCCTTGCATCTCTGCTAAGAAAATGGTGGTGTGTACCAGTTAATGCTGTCAGAAATGTGCAAGCTTTACCTATGTGGAAAAACAATGAAGTTACTGGAAGGAAACTTGTTTAGAACTAAAGAGAAAAAGGCCAAATCTAAACCAGGAAGTAATGAAAAAGAGGATTAAAAGGTTTAAACTGAAAACAGAAAGTGAAAATGAAAAAGACAAACTGATAATTAAGCTACAAGCCCTAGAAAAGACTAAATTGAACTCCTGTAGTTAAGCCAAGAAAGAAGGTGAAGGTAGCAAGGAAGAGTGGCATTCTGAAGACAGATCTAAGGGGGTTTTATCTGAGCCTCTGGTGGTGTCTGTGAAGTAATCAGGACGTCAGCCTCTTCACAGCCCTTAGGGGCATCACCCTTCACTCATTCTGAAAATCTGAGGTTCCTGTTAGCTGCCCTTTTCAACTGTTCCTCCTGCCATGTGATAGCCCATCACATTAGGTCTCACTCTGTGACCACTAGTCCTTATCCGCATCATTGGTCAAGTTCTTAGCAAGATAATGCCATGAACCTAAGATGGCAGGACTCAACACAAAAGAACATGACCTCATATTGCTGTAGGGCAGGAGAACTTGCCGTGGAATCGGAAGCACCACACAGTTGCATATCAGTACCTAAAACCATAAAAGAGTGGAAAAAAATACAGTGGAATAGCAAGGACTTACAAATGTCGGGATGGGGAAGAGAAAGGTGGAGCTGGACCACTGTGAGACCAAGCAGTGAGAAAGTCCACCCTGTTCATGTGAAAGGAGTGTATACATGACACCAGGTAATGCTAATAGGGGCTGCAATCCTCTTCACGTCTACCTTGAAAGCTTTTTCCAAATGAGCTGCGGACCAGAGCAAGCACCTGGAGAGTACAACTCTAAATGTTATTGGAAGTTAGTTTCAGGATCATTTGGACAACTTTGTGGACCTAATGAAAAGTTTGGGATTTTTCACTACAAGGTTATAGCCTACAGCCAGAGGGGCTCATCTGGAAAGGAACAGAATAGCTGCATTTGCAATAGTCCTTGAAGGAGCTCAGCAGTGCTCAGCCCCTCTTGGGCCTGGGATCACAGCACCCTGGGCCTTGCTGAAAACCACTGGTGCTGACATATAAAAATCACGTATTTACTGCCTCCTTTTGTTCCCTGTGCAATGGTAAATGAGGCATTGTCCCACCTCAGTTCTTCCTTAGAGAGGCAGAGACTCAGACATCCCATCTGGGGACATCTTTATTTCTTTCTTAATTTGATCTGATGCAACTGCAGCTCTTTGGAGGAATGGCAGAAAAGAAAAGCTCATTCTCTGACAAGGATTTCCACAGGAGACACCATCCCAAGTTGACGCTACACACACTCCATCCCCAATGTGCTAAGGCTACAGCTCACTTCCTCCTTCACCCATCTCATGTTTGATCACCTAGGTTAATACTTTGCACTTATGTCCCTATGAACCCAGTAGTCATTTTCAGGATAGCAAGGCAAGTAACTATTGTTTTCCCAGAGAAGCTTATTGAAGAAAGGAAACTCTGGCAAGTAGCATCCCAGACTGAATAAACAGACTCCAGATGAAATGGAGCTCATTTAAACAGAGGAGCTGTGGCAGACAGTCGGTATATGTGTGTTCAGAGAAAGCAGGTGGGCTGCAGAATCTGTTCTAGCACTCAACTCTTGAGGTTATTTCAACCTATGTTTCAAGCAGATGAGTTGGAGGTGAAAGAAAAGAGCAATCTGCCACTAATGGTGAGCAGAACCTATATTTTAGAAACCATATATGCTTGTTGAACTGGATAGCAAGGGAGCAGATGCTCTATCACAGTCATCCAGCTCTTGCCTTTCGCTTTCTTTAGCATCATTTCTACTTGGTCTCACACTCTGCTTTTTAGGACTGGAAGATGGAGGGAAGAGAAGGAGAGGACAGGAAGGAGGAAAAACAAGATCAGTACACCAAGACTGTTTGACAACAAAACAGGTTGTTATAATTGCATGAAAATGTGAAAGATTTGAAGCAGCAGAGATGCAGTGAAATCTAGACCTTCTTTGCAGAAAGCACTTATCGTGACAAAGTTTCTCATTTCATCGGCCGGAAACTCCCTTGCTTCGGTTCAAGCCTGTCACTTTCTCATCCTCCCACTGGATGCAGTGCTCTAGATGCTGTCTAAGAAGTACTGAGTACAGGGGGATAATAACTTCCACCAGTTTACTGGCTAGGCTCCTATTAATGCAGCCCAGGATGCTGCTGGCCACCTTTGCTGCCAGGGCAGACTTGATTCATGTTCAGCTTGCTGCCTGCCTACAAAGACCTCCATTTCTTTTTGAGCAGAGTTGCTCTCCAGTCAGTCCCCAGCATGTGTCATTGCAAGAGGGTCAGGGTCTTCCTTCTGAGATGCAGGACTTCCTATTTGTTCATGTCAAATATCATAGGGATCCTGTCAGCCCATTCCACCAGGCCTACCTAGATCCCTGTTGTCGAGCGTTGTTGTAAGTGAACTTGTTTAATGAGAACTCCATCACCTCCTCCAGGCTGTGTCTTTCAGTCATAAATATGTGGGGGCTGCAAGTCTCCATCTGATGGGCCCAAGGAGAAGTGTCCTAGAGAATAAGAAACCAAAACTGTGATATCCACAGAGCTGGAAAAGGGCAGGCCAAAAAGGGCCTGTATGCCAAGAGAGAAGGGAGAATGTGCAAGAAACAGTGTCAGCAGTCTATTGTTCTGTGCCATGGGTGACCTATCCTTTAAATGCTAAAGAATCATTAATTAAAATGTCTGAATTATTTTAGCAGGAGGTGAGGTTTTGCTGGTCTATGGAGTAACAAACATAAAGATACAGGTTGGCAGTACAGTAGCCTGATGAAAAAGCACCTCTTTATACTCTTCAAACCTGTCATTCAGCCATAGTTATTAGGAACATGTAGGGAGTTCCTCAAACTGGTATAATCGTTAGCAATAAGCCACCAGGGGAAAGATATCTCGGCCGTGATATCAAAAAGAATGTTTTTTGTGGATGCCTTCTCTCAACACCTTCTTCTAGGATAAATAATGTTCCTTCTCATATGCAACCCATGTGCAAGACTTCCAAAGGTTTTAACACTGAAGCTAATAAAAAATAAGATTCGGTAAGGTTAGCATTTGAAAAAATCCAGTTGTTGAAAAATGACAGCTTTGTACAAATAAGATCCCGCACTACTTATGTCTACATCCAGAGATGTATGCATGTTAGTATGGTACCGACACTGCGCTAGGAGGGGCTGATTTACAGCAGGGCTAACTAACTCAGGTGCAGCCTTATGCTGGCACCTTACATCTATTTGGCTCTGCAGCAGTTTTTTTACACCATGTTGCACTGCCATGTAGAAGCAAACTCATTGGCACCACTGAGGCCAGAGTGGCAAATTGTGCATGCTCACTAGCCTGCAGGACTCCCCTGAGTGAGTTATAAGAGTGCCCCTGTTGGTATCTTAGCAGGGGAACTCTTGGACGTGTCTAGCCTGTAAAGCCCGTAAAGCGTCCTGTAGGTAACCTGTCCTCATAAAGATGGTAAAAAGCATTAATATTTCACAGGTAGGACCAACCACAGGACAAGATCAGGCTTGTTTAGCTCACCACTAAATGTAAAACTTAGGCTCAAGGTCAGATGTTGTCTGCCAGGAAACGAAATGGCAAGCAGGCATACCTGATTTTGTTCCTCAGACAGCCAATACTTCCCAGCCTAATAGGTGAATACATGATGCATGATAAATGAAACAATAGTACCTCAAATACATTCTTGGCAACAAGGTCAGATTTGACAACTTGAATGATACCACCAGTTACAAAACAAAATGACATGAAGTTGGAATGAAACTGTTTTTCTACAATGTGTTTGCAACTATTGATAAATGAGAGGGATCTCAAGACAGAAGAGCTGGTCTTGAGAGCAGCAATTCACACCAAAGTTTCCTGTTTGTCTTAAAAGAACCCAGGTTTCCTAGGTATCCCACTTTTCAAGGAAGAGAGATTGCGGAGGAGCATGATCATATTAGGTAAAGTGTACATTATATATTACATATTTTATATTGCATATTCTATATTATAAAGTGAATAGCTATATCAGGCATTATCTATCGGATCTATATCATATACCTGTATCATATGTTATCTACCTGTTATCTGTTGTGAACTGTGGTAGTGGGTTGAAGATGAGTGTAGGTTTTGGCTGGCCCCCTTCCTCCAGCCTCTCCCCACACAGTGGAGAGGAAACTAAGCAGGCTGAAATGGGGTATTTCTGCAGGACATGTGGCCCATATATTTGCAAGCTGCATAAGGTTGTTTTTGCTGGAGTTGCTAGAAGAATGAAAGGTGAAGGCTAACGGTACATGTGCAGTGTGAACATGCCAGTGGTGATCAGGAGGCCTGAGAAGGCTCGCGGTGTGGGTAGAGAAGACATCACAGCCTGGGACACAATCCTGAATCTAAAAATTGCAATGTAAATGTATATAGAGAGAAATAAACGCATAACCATCTGTATATCCAGTGTAGAAGGGCTCAGATATAAGGGTACAGAAGGCCATGAGAACATCCTGCCTCCGTTTATGTTCAGCAACTTGACCAAACAATATCCTAGTAGTCCTTCTACAATATCCTATCAGTCCTTCTACCTAGGGAGAAATGCACACACCCATGCACTGAAGGGCCATGGGGATGATCAGGGCACTGGAGCACCTCCCGCATGAAGACAGGCTGATAAAGTTGGGGCTGTTCAGCCTGGAGAAGAGAAGGCTGCGTGGAGACCTCATAGCAGCCTTCCAGTATCTGAAGGGGGCCTATAGGGGTGCTGGGGAGGGACTCTTCATTAGGGACTGTAGTGACAGAACAAGGGGTAACGGGTTCAAACTTAAACAGGGGAAGTTTAGATTGGATATAAGGAGGAAATTCTTTCCTGTTAGGGTGGTGAGGCACTGGAATGGGTTGCCCAGGGAGGCTGTGAATGCTCCATCCCTGGCAGTGTTCAAGACCAGGTTGGACGAGGCCTTGGGTGATGTGGTTTAGTGTGAGGTGTCCCTGCCCATGGCAGGGGGTTGGAACTGGATGATCTTAAGGTCCTTTCCAACCCTAACTATTCTATGATTCTATGATTTCTCCTGGAAAACCCTTCTCTGCTCCAGCTTCTTTTTTTTTCCAGGATCTGGAAATGAGAGATCTCCGATCTCATTCTGCAAGGGTTAGCACATCACAGGCACCAGCACAGCAGCTGTTCTCTTGATTTGCAGGTAGGTGTTGTCCTCAAGGTCAAGTGATAGCGAAAATGGGGGGGAAATGTGAAGAACATCCACACTGGAATTAAATTAAATGCCTGTCAAATTATCTGCTTTCTGAAGCTAATGATGTCCTTTTATTGAAAGCATGGAAGGGGATGGCCAGAGCTTGAAAAACATCCAATCCTGCTGGCATGCCCGTGGGAACTGCAGTGTTCTCATGAGCCTATCCCCTGCAGGGCAGGCTCTCCACAAGTAGGTAGCCAAAACCTATGTCTCATTGTGAACCATAACCTGAAACGTCTTTGGTATTTATATTACAATATAGCTGAGCAAGAAGGGAGCCAGAAGTTAGGAGGAAAGAGCTAGAAGCAAGTGGGACTGTTGTTCACCAACAACTACTGCCACTTGACTCCACAGGTCCCCACAGGCATGATGAAGGAGCTCTTTTCTCTTAAAGAGGGAAGCTGTGTCCCTCTTCCAGCAGAGGGGTGAGAATACAGGTATCTTCCTTCTATTTAAGCAACAAGAATAGTAAATGAAAATGGTAGACTAATATTTGGTACACATCTGCCTGGTCTCCTTCCCAGAACAGCTGCTGGCCCTTAGAGCTTTTGTTTTGATCTCACTGCAACTGTAATTTCTTTCATGTAGAGTCCTGTGGTGACATCTGACTGGCATGAACAAGGTAGACGTGGCTGGATTCCATTTCTCTGTGTTTGTACAGATCTTCAGGCAGTCAGATATTTCAACACTGAATTACAGTGGATTGCATTGTGAATTAGGTTTTGTCAAAGAAACTAGAACCCATTTGTAAAATCCTTTCATGTCTCTGTAGTCTGACATGTAGAAATACAAAGCTTTGAGAGACAAAAAGCTCATGCAATGGCTTGTAAAGGTAAATTTCATCATCTGGAACTAGGTTTGTTTCATTTTTTCTTTTTCTGAAACGCTTAGAAATGTACTGAATGATTCACAACCCACATGAATCATTCAGTACGACAGTAAGTTTTCATTCATGACTAAACAACGTCATGAAAATGCAAAGACGGCCTCTTGACAGATGTTTTCTTTGCAACTGCTTTCACAGCCTCATCAATCTTTGCTCTTTCGATGTTATTTTCCTATGAGGGACCACAATAAGTCAGTTCTCATTCTACAAATGAGACCTGCAAATAGATGATAGGCAAGTGAGGGAATTTGTACAACTTGACTTTCATTTAGAGTACTGTCATTTACTATGGGAAGTTTTAGACTGAACTATGTATCACATAGATTACCATTTTTGTTGTCCTTGAAGTTTACCCTATTATACTGGCTGCAAAGTAATAGAAAATTTCCCCAAACTAAACTTGTTCATGTATTAAGGTGATAAAGAAGTTCCATCCTGTTCTTTATGACACTTTATCTTGATTGATCTTCACCTGAACAGTACAGATAAGTTTCATATGGAACAGCTGGGTACATCTTCCTTCACCCTGAGCCACACAAACTCAGAAGTGAGATGAGAATAACAAAGGTCACAGTAAACCATAACAAAACCCTTCATCATATCTTAGCAGAGCTCAAGATACTTAGAGCAATGTTTTCTCTACCTCTCCTCCTTCAAACCTGCAGAAATAATAACTGATCTTACACTAATGATGTTTGGAAGCCACAATGGCCACAAATGGCCCCGGGGAGGATGTGACAAACATAAAAGAAATCCTTCTCTTTTGTTTTATTATCTTTTTAACTTTTCCCTCAATTTAGGGTTTTGCACAGCACTGTTGTAGTGACATCCAAACAAACTTCAGATGAGCTCACCTTACTCTCAGTACCAGTCTAAACATACGGCAGCAGAAACCCTATTCAAGTTAGACCATACAGAATTTTGTGGACACTACCTGCTAGCTAACGAAATACCATTGTGTAAACCTTTGTACTACACTCCATGTGTAAGAAATCCTCAGTGTGTCATAGAATCATAGAATAGTTTGGCTTGGAAAGGACCTTAAGATCATGAAGTTCCAACCCCCCTGCCATGGGCAGGGACACCTCACACTAGACCATGTCACCCAAGGCTCTGTCCAACCTGGCTTTGAACACTGCCAGGGATGGAGCATTCACAACTTCCCTGGGCAACCTGTGCCAGTGCCTCACCACTCTAACAGGGAAGAGCTTCTGCCTAATACCTAACCTGAACTTCCCCTCTTTAAGTTTAAACCCATTCCCCCTTATCCTGTCGCTACAGTCCCTGATAAAAATTCCCTCCCCAGCATTCTCCTAACTCCCTTTAGCTGGGGAATCTCCACCCTTGGAGTTGTTCAGAAATCATCTGGAGAAGGCCCTGAGTAATCCGATCATGTTCAGAGGTAGCTCTGCTGTGAACAAGGGCTTGGAGTCTTGGACTAGAGAGGTCCCTTCTAGCCTAAATCTTTCTGCCAGTAATTCTAATCAAGATTAAAAAGCCTTATTGTTCTGTGGCAAATTTGATCCTTTGTTCAGTTAGTATAAAAAAGTTTCATCATAATTTCAAGTCATACATACAATAACTTGGGGATTACTGGTTCGACCCTTAAAAAGTCAATTTCCCTCCCAATTCCTCCACAGGCTCACTTGCTATCTTATCAGATATAATCCACAGGCTCCATTTAGGGGTTAGAGTCCAACACCAACTTCACTTTCTCTTCCTCCTACTGAAAAACCTTCAGGAATCCTATGCTAGATTTTTTGACCTGACACTCTCACATTTCTTTATATTCTGTCACTTGAACCAAAAACCAGCTCTGCAATAGCAGATGCAAAGTTTCCACCACATCCCCATCCATATCCCACTTTAAAGCTTTCCTTTTCTGTGACATCTGTGAGGAGCTCACAGGATTTAGTGCTCCAGTGCTGATACCAGTCTACAGCTCTGTTATGTGCCTCACTTAACTGCCCATATTTAGTTCTTGACCTCAGAGAGTGTTGTGGGATTGCACTCCTATCTAGTGCAGGGGTAGCTGTGTCTATGAAATGCCAAAGAGGGGTTTATAGAGTTAAAGGAACATTTAGGTTGAAGGGAGCTCTAAGGTTTTCTACTTTAAGCCCCTGCTCGTGGCAAGATAGTGAAATCCATATAAGAGCTCTAAAAACATCACAGCTGCTTCCAGCAATAATTCTAGTGTTTCTTTCCAGCAGGAAAACAAAGGACAGATTCCTTCCTTCCTCTTTCTGTGCTTGAAGACTACACTCAACTCTTCTTATTAACTCCTTTAGGCTAAACAGACTTAACTTTCTCAACCATTACTTATGTTTTTAAAAAACCCTGTCTTTGCTGTGGCCTTCTTCAGACATATCTATCCTCTTTGACAGCAAAAATAATGTGAAAACAGGAATTGCCAAGGGAAGAGAAGGTGCATTAACCTGGCATTTGGTAGCTCAAGAGGGAGAGAAACGAAGAACAACAATGGCCAAATGTTTTCCATGTGTTGGAAAGGCATTTGCATTGAAAAGGGAGACCAGTGATGTCTGGGAGCAAATTTCTTGTAAGATCAAATGCTTGAAAGAATACTAGAACAAATAATTATGTCTAAATGGGATTGGGAGAATTCATTATACATTTTTAGTCACAAGCTTTCACTACGGAAGTTGGTACCTAAAACTAGAGAATAGAGAGATGATGAAAGTGTTGGCTATAAAACTAGAGGAGAGAAACCATTGTTGAAGTGGCAGGTTTGTTACTGTAGAACTATGAAGGAGTTTTCTGCAATGGGCTGAGGTAATGGGAAATATTGGGAAAGTGGCTAAAACTGTGTTGGTGGGTGGGAAAAAGGAGAACAATGGCTGTGGGAAGCCACGGAGAGCTGATGGAGACAGCAAGCCTCACCACAGATAACACAGCTTCAGCTGGGCATCGCATAATGATCCTCAGCTCCATGGGGTGCCACTTCAAGAGAGGAATGGCAACCAGGCAGCCTCACAGCTGCCTCTGCAGGGCAGGGACTGTAACAGAGACAGTAGCTTGGGAACTAAGTATTGTTTATCTACCATTTTGGACTTTTCTCTTCTTCCTTTGATGATAACATGGGTCACTAAGCCAAGTGCTTCATGCAAGCAAGGGAAATTGGCTACCTGACGTGTAGACTTGTTTATGTGACAGAAATCTCTCCCTCCCTCTGCCCCTCCGTTCTTCACTAAATGTTTTCAACGCTTGCTTAGACACAGCAAGTGATAGTAGTTCTAGAACCTTTTGCAAGTAGCTTAAACCTTTCTGAAAAGAAATACAGCCTGTTTCTGATACCCCTGAGGAAAAATAAATCCCTTTAACTGGGTTTTGACAGGTTAATAGTAAGTAATACATTTGGTCATTTTTATCTTCTACTTAAGGAGAAATAAGCCCAGAGCACCAATTCAAGTCCAGTTTCCACTCCCATTAAAAGCCAAAAGATTAACTGAATGCTCATACGTTACATCCAAAACTGATACATTACAGGAAACTTCAGGTCATACTGCCAGAAACTAGAAAATTACATCAGCGAGTATGTTCTTGCATCTTTATTTGTTCCCATTGTACATATGAAACCATTCCATAATCTTACTCTTTTCTTTTTTCCCCACAATGCTTCGATACATTTTGGTGCTGTTCATTCTGTGCCTAATAAGCAGTTATAAAAGCATTATTTTTGTATCTTTTAATACCACAACCATAAGCCATCCGACTTTAGCTGTAACGATTCTAAAGCGTTACCAGAGGCATACTTGGGTCTACACAGCCCTACACGTCAGTATAGGGTGGACTTCCTCCTCAGTCATCCATAGATAGCATAAACATTTAAATGTTCATTTTGCTGATGCTTAGAGCTTTCGAGGCTCTCTTTGCTGATATACAGCATTTTTAAGTGTATTACTTAGTAAAATGGAACTGCTGTAGAGGCAGATAGAGTAATAATGAAACTGAAATAAGCTGACTTGAAATGAGGGCAAAGTTCACAGTATTGCTAAACTTACACATTCTAGAGTCATAGAATCACAGAATGGTTTGGACTGGTTGTTGTTCAATGCCAGCATATAAATCCATCCTATTCTAGGCCGGTTTAGTTACTCTTCCTCCCACTGGTGTGCTCCTTCTCCCTTTTCTTACCAGATGGTGGGCACCATGGTTCAGGAAGAGCCTTCCCCTTTCCAGGAGCATTGAACTGTAGGGTGAGCTTGCAAAACCATGCTGTAAGGTGTGATTTGCTGGTACAGCAAAGCTGATTTCAATACAGCTGCTGCTAGAAAGTGAGGTCCTGTTTTTCTCCTCCAAACCCCAGAATGCAAATTTCAATTGCTCTGCTTTCAGATGTGTTTTTGTGCTAGCTTAGTTCTGAGACCTGGCATACCATGAGCTCAGCCAAGCACCAGTGACAGAGACGAAGGAGGAGGATTTGGCTGCAGCTTGTGTACAAGCTGCCTGTTGTGGTGGGGCTGAACTCTCCCTTCCCAGTAACATCCTGCCTGACAAAGCAGGGGTCCTTTGAAGCATCCTACAGCAGGGAACTTTATAACAGTCACCTTGAAAGAAGATTATGTTTAATGACAATCTAGAGCAGCACCAGCTCTGTACCTGTAAGCACAATTACATACTTTCTTTCTGTGAGCTGTGGCATATGAAAAGCTTGCTTGTACACCCTGCCTCCTTGGTTCCTCTCAGAAGATTGTACACAGTGTGTGGCCAGTCTGCCCATACCCAAGGTGTATTTGAGACCTACTGCTGCTGAGGTTGTGGGCATTTGATTTGTTTGCCCCAATAATCACTAGATCTCCCCTGAGTCCTCGTAGAATCCATGTAGATTCAGCCCAGCTATGAGGAGAGGGCACTGTGCTAAAGACCTCCAGAGGTCCCATCCACTTCTGTCCTGTGAAGCTGAACAGTCGCTCAGTCACATTCACTGCCAGTACAGCTGGTTCATTATTTCACACAGTCATTACTATTCATCATACTGTTGCTTGGTTTTAAAATCTGGAGATGGCTAAGGCAAAATAAGCCTTGACAGGATGTCTCTTCTTGCTGCTGGGGGTATTGGCAGGATCTGGATTATACCTGAACTAGTGCAAATTCCACTGTTTCCTCCCACTGCAGTGCAGCTCAGCAGCGTGCTGGCCAATTGATGTCTGAAAATAGAGCTCAGAGTAAACCTGCAATATGCAAATAAGCAAAACTGTCACTACTGCAGCTCTGCCAGAGCCTCCTTTGCCCTGCTTTACCAGACCTGCATCCCTGTGGCTGCTCACATGGCTATGTAGGTGAGAAGAGGGTTCTGCACCCAGCCAGCAACATCTCGCCACAGTGCAGCTGCCCAGATGGGTTTACCTCTGCGTTGCCAGCTGCCCCCCACAGGGCATTTGTCACCATGCATGAGTCAATATAGAGATAAAGTACTGGCCACTTTTCTTGTTCAGCAATGTCCAGGGCCAGCTGGATGGCTTTCACCTTGGCAAACTGATTCGATTCACCCTCTCCTTCAGCAGTTTCTGCAACTTGTCGTAGGGGATTCCATACATCTCTGATGCTTCCAAAGCACTGGAGCAGCCCACTAGCTTAGACACTTGCCCATACTATCCCACACACCCTGCCACTCATGACTGTCCAGCCTTGGGGAAAATCTTTCTGTGGTCCTCCTATATCATCGTCTAACCCTAGACAAGATCCGAACCCACACTGCTTAGCTTTTGAGATCAGATAAAACGGGGCATTCTCAGGGTGGGATGGGCATGAATGGGTAAAACACATGCTGCATGTGTGCCAACATGCTGATCCCCAACACAAGTAGCAGGCAGGTCTCAAGGGCAAAGTACAGAGGTGGTGACCACGGAAATGCAAGCCAGTTCAGCTGAAACTCTGAGACCAAGTACGGCAACAATAAATCAACATCGTGATGAGTGACTATTAATCCAAAACAGTGAATGCTTATCACAAATACAATTAGACACACTCTGATCAGATCTATACTTATCTCAACCCTTTCAGCTCCAGGTTGGGTGCCAAAAAGAACTGTCACAGCCTCTAATAATAACTATGCTGCAAGCACACATATTCGAATCGTTAAACACAGTCTGGTTATAGACTTCATTGGTTCGCATGTATTTACAGCAGAATTAGCTGCTCTGATTGCTAAGTAAGCCAGAAAAGTATTGATTGGAAAGGGCCCTGCACCTACAGCGCTCATTATAGTACTTGCAGTTTGATGTAGACTTTTCAGTTGCCCCCAGGTGATGTTTTGCGAATCATTCCTTTTTCTCTTCCTCTGTCTCATTCTGCTTGGGGTCTTCAGGGTCAGCTCCTGCATCTGAGGCGTCAGGTTCTTCAACTTGTCCATCCAGTTCAAGGTATGGCTTGACAAACTTTGCAGGCAGCCACCACAGACCTGTAGGCAGGAGGACAAGCATATCCCCCACCCTCCAGGTTATCAGTTCCACAGGCCCTTCACATTTCTGTGGGCCCAAAGGATCACAATACCACACTTTAGCATGTTCAGAAGGCAGACTGTCAGAGCCAGAATGTTGTTGTGCTGCAGTGACAGGAGTATTCATGGAAGACTGAGTGCAACTTAAAAAATTCAATGTATAGATGGCATTGTCTAATTGCTCTTGAGGGGCCATATTCCCCCTTTTTTGTTTCTGTAGCATGGATCTCAGAACAGCATCAGTTCTTTCCACAGTCCCCTGGCCTGTAGGGGAGTGAGGAATACCAGTGACTTGCATGACACCCCATTGTTGTAAAAACCACGATAAAGCTAATGAAGTATATGCAGGGCCGTTATCCATTTTCAACTGTGAAGGAACTCCTGAGGTAGCATTAAATGTTGGATAACGCCACGGGCCTTCTCTCCTTTATGGGCAGTGGCTGAAATCCTATGTGAAAATGTGTCAACAGACAAATGAACATATTTAGAGGCACCAAAGGAAGCGATGTGTGTAACATCTGTTTGCCAAACCTCATTCGCCTTAAGCCACGAGGATTTACACCCACGGCAAATGAGAATTGAGCTGTTGACTGACAGTCAGGGCAAGACCTGACAATTTGCTTTGCTTGAGAAGAAGACAAGTTAAACTGTTTCTTTAAAGCAGAGGCATCCTGATGAAAAAAGGAATGTCAAGCAGCTGCAGAAGTAAACTGCAGTGTGAACAGTCAAGGAGTCTGCTGTGTCATTACACGCAGTTAAAGGGCCAGGCAGGCTGGAATGCGATCTAACATGTCTGATAAAACCAGAGTAATTCTTAGTTTCCAAATAATGTTTTTGCTTCAGCAAAATGTCAAAAACTGCACGGTTATCAATTTAACACACTAAAAGGAAGACGTGGTAACAACTGAGCAGCATATCCTGAGTCACAAACAATATTTAAGGATTCTGTAGGAAATAACTGTAGCCCATGAAAGACTGCAGCAATTTCAACAAGCTGCACAGAGCCATCCACATGTATAACAGAGGATTGCCAGGAATCATTTTCAAACCAAACAACAGCAGCTTTGCCAGTTTTTCCAGAGCCATCAACAAAAATGGGTTTAGCATCCTGAATGGGTTGTGTTTGAGCTATAAATCACCCCTGTACACCAAAATCTGAAAAAGCTTTTAACAATTTACGTTTTTGAATACCTTAAAAATTTTCCTTTAAAGCCTGGTAACGCTATTCAGAAAGACAAAGACTGAGAAAAAAGGAACTGAAAGTCTGTGACAGTTAATTCTGGAGGGTTATTGCCTGTTACATGTTGAAACCTCGTGTGGCCTTTGGCAATTAAGCCAACAATCACATCTAACAGTTCTGTCACAGTCTTTCTCTGAGTATATGGTAAGAAAACCCATTCCAAAAAGTAAACAGTTACTGTCGATTTGACTTATAACTCCTAGTGGCCTTCATTGCATATTAACAACAAGCAGAGAAATCAGCAAGCGTAAATGCACTCTATTTGCCTGCAGCATCTCAATTTAACATTCGAAGCGTCGATAGCTTTTGGGGTAAGTTGATGAGAATTCAAGTCTTAGTCCCCTCGTAGTAAATCAAAGAGTGGTTCAAGGTTGGCATTAGTAATACTCAACATAGGACTGCACCCAATTGATAGTACCTAAGAGCTTCTGTAAATCATTCAAATTTGTGATTTTTTTTGCCAGTTTTAGGTTCTGAGGTTTTACTGTTCTTTCAGTCAGCACCCAGCCCAAGTACTTCCAGCGTGGCATTCTTCATATTTTTTCCTGGGCAATTTGTAGTCCAAAACAACAGAAGTTTTCTGTTAAATGATTGACAGTTGTTTCTAAATATTGTTCCATTTCTGCACAGACCAAAATGTCATCCATATAATGATAAATTATCTGTTCAGGATACAGCTGTGGAAACCATTAGCTGACAGATTGTTGGACTGTTCATCATTCCTTGTGGCAAAACAGGCCATTGACATCTTTGCATAGGAGCAGCACAGTTGACTGAAAGCACAGAAAGAGCAAACTTATCACAACCTCCAGGATGCAAAAAAAAACATCCTTAAAATCAATAATGCAAAGAAACCCATGGGTCGCATTACATTATTAACTGCACTCAGATCCTTGCAAGAGTCGCCACTTCGCTGATTTCTTTGGGATTACAAAAATGGGTGTGTTCCAGGGACTAGTAGATGGAACGATATGTCCTGCTTTCAGTTGCTCTTCAACCAATAAATGTGTTTGTTCCAATTTTTCCCCTTTTAAAGGCCACTGATCAACCCAAACTGTTTTTTCTGTTAACCGTGAGAGCCTGAGCAGGGGCTTCAGATCAGCAGCCGTTAGGATAAATTTGTCCTGTCTGTGGTAAGTAACAAATTCCACTGTGTTTGCAAATCTCACCCCCACAGATTCGTAGAAACTGGCAGTATATATGGTTGAAAATGAGCCACGGCACCATCCAGTGCAATAACTTTGAGAACTCAACTACTTTTAAAAGGAGATTGTATACCTCCTATTCCAGCTACTGATACTAAAGTCTTTCCAAAGGGCCAATCAGTTGGCCATTGAGATTGTGAAATAATCAAAACATCTGCCCCAATGTCTATTAACCCACTAAAGACTCTGCAAATTCAATAAAGGTTGTTTCTGAGTAATCCCCTGGCTCCAATAAACCTCAGCTTTTCCAGAATTTCCAAAGCCAGAGGTATTTATTCCTTGTGTTAATTTCTACTTTTGGCACCCAGTATGGAATCAAAACAACTTGTGCTCATTTTTGACTTTTTGGAATTTTACAACTGCCATTTAAGGCAGATGCTAAAATTTTTATTTCTCCTGTATAATCCAAACCTATTACCCCTGGATGAACTTTTACTCCTTGGAGAATTGTATTTGAGCAGCCTAACAAAAGACCCATAAATCCTTTTGGTAAAGGTCCCCAAATATCGGTAGCTATAGCTTTAACAGTGTCACAATCTAACCTGATGTCGGTGCTTGCTGCCAAACCCAACCCCGCGCTGCCTGTTGTGGCAGCTGCAAGATCGGAGATGGAGTGATTGCTGCAAAAAAACCCGGTTGTTTTGAGGGGGATCGGGTTTTGCCGTGCCCCGCTTGGAGTTTCCCGAGAAAGGATTTCATCCTTATCAAATTTCCATTTACACTGATTGCTCCAGCGATATCCTTTCTTGCATCTGGGACAGAGTTCAGATGGCGTTTTCCCTTTCTGCTTTCGTTTCTTTTGGGGACACATTTTACCAATATGTCCTTCCTTTCCACAGTTACAACATTTTTACTGACACATATTAAGTTTCGATAATGCAGCAGCCAATACAGAAGCCTTTATGGGTCTCCATACCAACATCCTGACATGTTTTAATAAACTCAGCAATGTCTGTAAATTTTTCCCTGACTGGGGCTAAACCAGCTTTGCAACCTCCATTTGTATTTTCATATGCTAGCTGAAATAGAAGCGCACAAGCAGCCTCAGGATTATCAATTTGCCTTTGCATAGCATTGTTTAATTGCTCTTTAAAAGACACATAGGGTTCCCGAGACCCTTGGTGAACAGTTGCAAAAGAAGACATTTTCTGCCTCGATTCAGGCTTGAACAGCCATACGGGCAGCTTGGTGGAATACCAGAGGGTTTAGATTAACTTGATTGTGAGGGTGCAGCCATTGCCTGTTAACATGTCAGCATCTATTGGTATTCCCCTTTGAACATTATCTAATACCTGTAAAGCCACTAAGTTATTATATTCCAATCTCCACACTGAGTATTGAGCAGGTGTCAAAATCATTCACATTAAAGTGTTCCAATCCCATGGCACCATAGAACCTGAACTAGCCATCATTTCTAGCAGACCTAATGTATAAGGACTTTGAATTCTGTTTTCCATCACTGATCTTTTCAATTCCTTAAACACTGTATACAGCATATTTTCATGTACCAGTTGTTGTTGCCCCTGCCCACCTGTTCTATAAAATACAGGAAAAGCAAAAGCACCATCCTCTATGGCTTTCCCCATGCATTTTTGTATAAATATTTTAGTAGCCTTCTGGTTAACTAACAGCTGGTCAAATAATTCTTCATCGAGATCAGTCAAGAGAGGTGCAGTAGGCTGAGGAGCATGAGGAATATTCAATGTGAATACCTTTAATGGTGTCAGAGGTGGGTATAAATTTTGCTCCTTTTCTGAATCTATGGAGCCAGGATCAAAAGGATCATCAGACTCCTCAGAGAAGAAATGTTCATCCTTCTGTCCTTCCTCTTTCAAATTGTCAGTATTTTGATAATTTGTTTTACCATGTTTCTGAATTATAGCCTCGGCAGCTTGTAAATTAGATAACGCAGAACAGACAAAACGCCATGTCACTATTAAATCAGCAGGAACCTCCATACCAAGGCAATTTTGAGTCTGCAAAGGTTCTCCCACTCTCTCCCATATCCGAGTATGAAATGACCCTGTTGCTGGAAACCAGTTGCAATTTTCTTCCACCCATAACAAATGATTCTTTACTCGCTTCTCAGCCAAACGATATCCAGAGGAGTTTAGAATTTGCTGTAAAATTTTTAAATATAATTTCTGTTCAGCTGATCCTACTTGTCCCATTTTTCTAATGCAATCCCGTAATTCACCATTCAGTGGGTATTACTGACCTGTAACAGGCAAATGTCAGTACCAGAAATTCCCCATCGCATCACGCAGACACCGCAATGTCAAGCAGTCTACTTATCGTATACAGAGGGCACTATTTGCAGCATCTCTAAAGAAATAGGCTAAACACACACACACACCCACACACCCCATGCTTCCACAACTAGTTCCACATTATTCACTCCAGCATAGTAATATATAGCATACAAATATGGGTCTGAGCTATGGAGCCAAACAGAAACCACATCAATTACAGTGACTGTTTTCAGTCGCTATAAATTCCATTCTATAAACAATGACTTCCCAGGAGGTTTTCCAGCCTGACCTTGCACTCATAGAATCATAGAATAGTTAGGGTTTGAAAGGACCTTAAGACCACCTAGTTCCAACCCCCTGCCATGGGCAGGGACACCTCACACTAAACTGTCTCACCCAAGGCTTCATCCAACCTGGCCTTGAACACTGCCAGGGACAGAGCATTCACAACCTCCCTGGGCAACCCATTCCAGTGCCTCACCACCCTTACAGGAAAGAACTTCTTCCTTATATCCAATCTAAACTTCCCCTGTTTAAGTTTTAACCCGTTACCCCTTGTCCTATCACTACAGTCCCTAGTGAAGAGTCCCTCTCCAGCATCCCTATAGGCCCCCTTCAGATACTGGAAGCTGCTATGAGGTCTCCACGCAGCCTTCTCTTCTCCAGGCTGAACAGCCCCAACTTTCTCAGCCTGTCTTCATACACACTCCTTGGCTTGACCAATGTGCACTATCAGCAATTATTCTTTTTCTTTAATTATCCACACAGAAGGTACAGGACGGCTTGCAGTTCCCACAGTAAACTGCAACAAGCAGAACAGTTCTACAGGCCATGTGTCAAAAACATTTTGATGGATTTGTTACTGTATTTCAGCTGACTTCTGGAGAACAGAGACATGAATCAGAGCTCCAGGGTTTAACATGATGCTTGCTACTCAACAGGCTTTGGAACCAGAACAGTGAGATAGCTGGGTTGGGAAAATCAAAACCAAAACAGAATAGCTAATGACTTTTGAGGATCATATCAGCCACTTCTCAGTTCTGTTGAAAGGGGTGTGCCACAGAAAATACATGGACTCAGTCAGAGATCAATATGATCAGACAAAAGCCGTTTATTACAAAGCCTTAACCCCTTAAATACTTTTTCTTACATGCACTTCCAGTGATTTGGCATATTATGATTGGATACATGTCTTGAAGACCCTTTGCAACTAACATACAATTGGTTAAGCACAGGTGTGGGAACTTGACCTCGAAAGCTTGCCAACAGTGCACAGTTCTCATTAACTCAGTGAATTCCAGCTTCTTCTGATCTTGCTTGTTCAGGCTTCCTCGGGCCTCTCATGGCCTTGCTGTATCTTTCAGGATTACTCAGAATTTATGTACCTATTATCCATTCTCCTGTGAGAACACTGCCTCCACATCTCCCCCTTTTTGTTTTATATATGGTTTGGATGACTCTACTTGAGCAGGGGATTTGGGCTAGATCATATCTCCAATACATGCCGACTACAGGTTGCTGGGCCTGCCCCTTTTTTCTGCTGTATGGCTCTCTGATAGCAGGGGAGGCCATCCTTCACATCAAGATCTGGCATGGCATGTGTCCCCACTGCTCCACACCTGCTGGGTTGCAGCCAACAGCTGAGCTGAAGGTTCTTCTTGGTGGCAAACACAGAGGCCAACCCAGTCTTGCCCTTGATTGTGGTAGCAGGCATTTTGTCAGCCTCAGTCCTTGCACCTTGTTGTCAATGCAGAGTTTCACCTGCTTCATCCAGTAACAAGTCGCTACTACAGCAAGGCACACACAGATTTACATTAGCAGAGTAACTATTGCAGGGTGCAGCAGCATGTTGAAGATGCTGATGGCAGCGAGGGACTAGCCAAAGAAATTTCTTACCAGTGGAATTCTCCTCCCCTCTTAATTTGTTCCATTACCTGCTTTATAACGCTACCATTGTATTAAAATCTTTCTAGCTTTTGCCTTAGCATTTTCTAGCAGCTACTGCAAATTTCCATACTCTAACATCTCTTTTACAAGTGACAAATCTATACAATACAAGGTGCAGTTTCTTATTAGCAACCAGCTAGTAAATACAGGTGGTTTTATACACAAAATCACAACCTCTAATAATAGCTACTTTACAAGCACACATATTCAGGATGCTACTTTTCAGTTGCCCCCAAGTGATGTTTTGCAGTCATTTGTTCTTTCTCTTCCTCTATCTCATTCTGCTTGGGGTATTCATGGTCAGCTCCTGTAGCTGAGGTATTGGGTTTTTCCATTCATCTTGTCAAGCTCATGGCAAGGCTTCACAAACTTTGCAGGCAGTCGCCATGGACCTCGGACCTGTAGTCAGGTGGACACAAATATACCCCCTCTCCAAGTTATCAGTTCTTGAGAAGTAGACAGGTTAAACTGCACAGTTAGGAGTTTGCTGCATCAGGGGTGTTTCGCAACACTCCGTGCAAGACATAAATGTAGGCAAGTGAGCCAGTAGCAATCACAGCAGCACCAGGCTGAACGAAGGAAGTGCCACCAATTCCCCCTGTCCAAGAAGCCAACATCAAGGTGAGATGCATGCCTTTTACATTAAAACTTTCAATGGTTTCTTGGGCAGCTACTGTGAAATGCAGCTGAAGAGAAAAAGGTTTAAGTGTTGGGACGAGAGCTGCAGCACGTATGCGGGACTCCGATGTCTGTATTTGCAGAAACTTAACACATCTTTGAGATGATGAGAAAATACAGGATAAAAATACCTTGCAAAGGGAGAGGGTGGAGAAAAACATTGCTACAAAATTCCAAGGGATGAAAGTGAGAATATTTTACCAATGAATCTTGGGCACAAGGATCCTGTTGGATGATGATGATGAATATTATTATTTTTTCTACAGGCAGAAGGTCATTAGCCCAGTGCTCAATGAATCAATAAATTAAAGTGTGGGTAACCACAGCCTCCATAAATTATAATTGTGAAAAAATGTTTAAATGTTTTCAATCACACAGTAAGATTTATTTTTTTTTAAGAGAGATTATTTTTTTGGTTTTAATGTTGATTTTGTTGCTCAGGTCTTAAAATTTTAATATGACTTCTAATCTTACTGGGGAAGATCTGATCTTCTTCCATCTCTTCCTAGAACCAACTACAGTAACTGTTTCTTTCTCTCAGATATATTTGTCCTGAAACTTAAACCTTTGCTTCAATGACTGTGACATGATTTAGAAAGGGAGCTGTTACCTTAACTGGCCACTCATTTCTGTTCCTGCAGCTGTTACTAATAAATACTGTGGCTCCTTATCTGATTCCAGACAAATCTGTGTGTAATTAGACATGAGTATTTGTAATAATGCTACAGAGAGGCATTTATAACCTGAAATGTAGTCTGACTCACAGAGCTGATGCTTTGAACTTGGTTGCTTCTCAACTTATGTCAACAAAATGAATCTCTTGATTTCAATAGAGTTTCACATGAAAAGAACAAAATTATTTCAGTGAGTCTAAAATTCAGTTCTGGCCTTAGAAAAATAGATTTTTTTTTTCCTGTTTACGGCACAAAATGCACTTTCATTTAGAAAGTAATTGAATATCTCATTAATTCTTTATTTGTGATATTATGTGGATTATGAAATCTAGTCCAAACAATGAGCACCGATTGCTAAAAAAGTTCTCAAATGCAGTGTCAATTATCAACTGAAGGATTTAGCACCAGTTCTAAATTTTATTTCATTGTTGTTTGGGATACAGAGATAAGATGTTGAACTAAATGCTTAGATGTCCCTTGCACATACACATAAACCAATGTACGCAACTAAACAAAACTGGACAGTTTTGGTGTACCTATCATGTTTTATTTCTTAGTGCAAATTCAGATCTCTGCCATGCCCTCACACTTTTCAGCTGCTGCTAAATTTATCCTCTAGAAATGTTTTACTTTTCCATTTCTGCCCCTTTCTCCTCCAGCATTTTGTGTCTGATGCAACAAGGCTTCTTACAAGCATTATTTGTTTCCAATTTCCCTTTTCTGCAGGTTGTCATCCAGCTCCTGAAGCAAGAAATCTGAGCTATTATAGAAGTCCTACTGGACAAGGAGGAAGATGGGGAAAATCACCATTTATGAGCATGCCCACTTCCAGGGTTATTCCAAAGAATTCACCAGTGACATTGCCAATCTAAAAGATGTAGATTGGAATGATTGTATCTCTTCAGTGAGAGTAATTGGCCAGCCTTGGGTGGCTTATGAGCACGCCAATTATACAGGCCAGTTAGTGGTATTTGAGGAGGGAGAACATAATTTTGTTGGGCATAAGATGAATGATAAGATCACTTCTCTGCAGATGATCACTGAAAATCTGCACAATCCCCAGATCACTCTCTATGAGCATGTCAATTATCAAGGGAAGCGCAGGGTGATAACAGAACCAACCAATCTAAGTAGGGGACATGATAATAACATCATGTCTTCTCACAAAGTGCAGAGAGGTGTCTGGCTGCTGTGTGAACACAGCGATGGGAGTGGTTTTCGTTACATTGCACGAGAACAGGAACACCTTCCAAGTTATGGGATCATCGATTTCAACGACAAGCTTTCATTCCTACGTCCCCTGCTCCCCGGCAGGAGCTATTAGACTGCAAATCCTGCAGTGCTAAGGGAAGCAGCAGCACCAGCAAGAAATCCGAGACCTAGACCTCTGTCTATGTTTGTATTGCTGGTTGTAGAGCTTTCACGCCCTGTGTCACAGAAACACTGAATGGGAAAGCTCTCTTTTCGCATCGCACTGCTGATCTGTGTTTCTCAACCCTGCTTTGCATTGCTCTCCCTCCCCATAATCCCAGTGAATGCAAAAGCTATTGTATTTTGTCCAATTACAGAGACTCAAAGACAAGAGACATCCAGGAGTGTGCAACCTATTGCATCTGCAGCTGGTATTCTGATGTCCTCCACTACTTAATGTAAAAGCATTACATGTTGCTTCTGTTGCTAGATGCATAAATAAAATATGAGCATAGAACCAGCATCACTTACATTGTAGTTTGCTTTACAATGCTCTTTACCAAAGCCCAGCATTCTGTCCAACCTGGCCTTGAACACAGCCAGGGATGGGGCAGCCACAGCTTTTCTGGGCAACCTGTGACCACCACCCTCACAGTAAAGAGCTTCCTTGTATATACCTGATCCCCCCCCGTTTCAGTTTGAACCCATCACCCCTTGTCCTATCACTACAGTCCCCAATGAAAAGTCCCTCTCCAGCATCCTTGTAAGCCCCCTTCAGATACTAGAAGCTGCTCTGAGGTCACCGTGCAGCTTCTCTTCTTCAGTCTGAACAGCCCCAACTTTCTCAACCTGTCCTCATACAGGAGGTGCTCCAGCGCCCTTACTCTAGTGGCCTCCTCTGGACTTGTTCCAACAGCTCCATATCCTTCTTAGGATGAGGACACCAGAATTGCACACAGAGCTGAAAGTGAAGTCTCATGAGACCAGAGTAGAGGGGCAGGATCACCTCCTTCAAGCTACTGGTCACACTCCTTTTCTCATGGACCAGTACCGCCAAGTCCTTCTCCCAGGGCTGCTCTGAATCACTTCTGTGCCTGGGATTTCTCCAGCCCAGGGGCAGGACCTTGCACTTCGCATTGTTGAACTTCATGAGATTGGCACTGGCCACTTCTCAAGTGTGTCAAGGTCACACTTCAACTAAGACAACTTCAAACTATTTGCATTTGGAATAAGAACTGTGCAAAGCTTTCTTGCAGCTGTGGGTTCACTAGCTAGTTCAAGAGATGTTTTGCCATACACACATTTACCTGAAGAGCACAGAGTTGCAGTTCTGCATTAAGGCTGTCTAATGGCAGCTGCCCTCTGAGATACCAGCTGTGATGCAGCTCTGCATTGCAATGTTTATCTAGCTCTGTGATGGGCTCCTGTCTGCCATGATTTTCTTGTATTTATAGCTAAAAATGAAATGCAGAACACACTGTGCTATCACCTGCTGGGCTTTGCTCTCATTTTGAAATAAGCACTGCAGGCTGTGCTGAGATGGCAGCCACTTGCGTTCCTCAGCTAGGCTTATGTAGTAGATGCAATGGTGATAAGCTCAGGCTCCCTGTGTTTTAGGACACTTCTTACTGTTTTGCAGCCCTTTTCAGGTTTCCTTGCTCTGTTCAAAGACTTTCTTTTAATGGGATTGCAAAATTCAGTTCCAAGAACATGGAGCATTCTCCCTACTCTAGGCCAAAATAACTTGAAAACACTGACCTCTCCAGATAGAGCCAGCTGTGCCCAAAGGAAACAGTGTATTGGAAGGGGGAAAGCAAACATTAACATGTCCTAATGTTGTCTGTAGCACTGGTATCAGTGGGTATGTGGTATGCAGTGTTCTCAACCTCCTCAGTAAGATGAATCAGACCATGCAGAGCTTTGTATTGTCACCACTAGACTTCATCCAGAAGGCCCAAGAGCAGTGTTTTGCTCAATATACAACAGAGCAAGTTCAGGCACATTTGCATAATGGCACAACATAAAACTTGGACTCAAGGTCAGATCTTGTCTACCCAGAAACAGGGTGATGATTAGACTTTAACCACTTATTTTGTAATAATGCCAGGTTACATTGCTGATTAGAAAATAGGTTCTTGGGAAAACTTTCCCGGGGCTGTCTTGGCTCTCTTTTCCACACTGACTTGGCTCTCAGCTCATGGCTGGGCTTGATGCATTGATAGATCATGCCTCTTGACTGATAGAGCACCAGATGCACCACAGACCCTCAGAGACGTCCTAGCTTCACAGCAACACATTTGGCTGGGAAAGCCTTTCCAGCTCCCCACACTCACATGGTTGGAAAATTTATCTGACATTTAATTCCTCTTATATCAGCAGTTTGTGCTCCTAACCCTTTCAGTGGCTTGGCCCAAGCATGACAGTCACTGGCCTGCCCTCGACTCAACACTAGGTGTCACTTTTGCTTCAGAAATTCACCAGAGAAACTGAAAAGTTTACAGAAGAAAAACCTACCCATCGGATTCGCAGTGGGTTTCTGTACCTACAGCTTGTCCTAAAGACATGGACAGTTAGACTTTTTCAATTTCACGTATCTCATGCCAGGCATCCAAAACCATCTGAAAATACAGACTAGCAGGGGTTGGATTAGGGGCCTCCAAACATTCCTCCTGCCTTACCTGTGAATCAAAACCATTCACTACCCACTATGTGCTCCCACTGTACAACATCCCTTCCCCATGTGTCTTACTCCTCCACTCCAAAATGTACGTCTCACAGAAGCAACAGAAGATGTGGATGTGGCTGGAAATGCAAACTAGGATCAAGGTACTTACAGAGCCCCAGTGCAAACCTGGTTTGGAGGCTGCCAGAGACAAGGTTGTAGCAGGCAGGCAAAAGGTGAGAACTGGCACCAAAATAGACACCATCAGCCAGCTGCTGCTCCCTGAACCAACAGCTCATTTCCAAAGATGATTCTTAACAGGACATGGTCTGCACAAAAGCAGCTCAGTCTTCACTCGGCTCTAGGACACTAAACAGAAACTAGTGTGTAGATGAAGATCTGGCCTCAGCAAAAGTAGGACAGATGCTGTGAGATCTACTTTAAACACAGAAGGGAGGAAAGAAAGTGAGAACAACTGACATGGAAAGCGGACAAATGGTGACAGCCCACTCTAGCTGCAGGGACAGGAGGGGATGTGTGACTGGGAAGAACACCAACCACAAAGTCAAGAAATCAAACCAAATGGCAATGGGAATTGAGGCAACTAGGAAGCCAAGGAGAGGAGAAGCCTTAACAGCACTTGAGGATGAGAAAAAGGGAAAACCAAGCAGTGATAATGGGAGGGTGATAGACAAACGTGGTGCAGCAAAGAAGCAAAGGAAATCATTGGTGAGAGGGACAGCAGAGAACAAGGGAAGGGACAGCAGGTGAAAAACAGCACAGGCATTGTTGTTTTGTTCTGCTGAGCAGAGAACCTAACAAAAGGACAGATCAGTAAAAATGAAAAGGCGTATCTCTGACCTGCAGTGCACGCGAGCAGAACACAGAAACAGTGGCGCTCTTCCTTTTAGACAGCATAAGCAGCAAACCATTTTGCATGCATTGCAGCAATTCCAGAACAGTGCACGTAGGTTTCAGTCCACACGGCTGGATAGGAGATACAGAGGAAGCTGGAGCTCTGAAAACACACAGCAAGAACTAGTCTCTGCACACAGCTTCTGCTCCTGGTTGTCAGGGTAGCAAGAGAAAAACAAGGCTGTGAAGTAGAGGCATGAAGAAACAAGTGCCTGGTGGGAAAAGAAGAGTAAGTGCTCCCTGCCTAAGTCCTGGGTCTTAACCAGCACAGCGGTCAGGGTTCTAAAAGAGGTGATAAAATGTACCACAACCTCCCTCATTGCAGATGGCTAGAAAATGAAAACAAACAAAAAGCTTAGGCTTCAGTGACCCCTAAGCCTAAGCAAGAAAAACAGAGTTTATGGTACAGGGAAGCTCTTGTGCTGACTCACAGAACTGAAGTCTGAGGCTACAGCAAAATGAGGTCCTTTAAGCTTCACGGGCATATGAGCTAACAATAAAACAAAACCTGAGTCAAAAGGAAAGACAGAAACTGAGAGACTCTGATCTATCTTTTGAAAACCAGTGGGTTTATACCCTAGAGAGCTGTACTACCCATTGCATGCAGCTCCAACAGAGGCACAGAAAAAGATGTCATTTAGGCAATTTTAATTCTCCCTCCTTTATTATACAAAATACTTTACAATTAAAAAACATTTTCCCCCAATAGAATCATATACAGATATTTATAATTAACAAGATTCAGTTACACACAAGATGGGGAACTTCTGCACAAAGGAAAACAATGACATGATAAAGTGAAAATCAAGACTAAACACTTTCCCCAACATATTCTGGGCAGAGAGATTACATTTTAGACTTCTATTCCTATCACATTCCTCCAGGTCTGAACTCTGGGACTTCCTCTTACCCTCAACAGGGTAAGGGCCTCCACTTGAGTCTGCAGCATAAGTACAATACTCCGCTCTTAAAAAGGTTCAATGAAGACATTGAGAAACTATCATCTGGCTGTACCATGAAGTTATCAGCACCCAGAAAAGGGCACCGCTGCCCACAGTTTTCCCTAGCAACCCACATATATACACACGCAAGCACATAGATGGGGAATCATGCTCAAAACCCAGAAATCTGCACCCTTTCACCAACTGGCAATCCCACCCCACCAAAGCAAACTGCACTTGAGACATATCCAGCAGGTAGTCTCTGCAGAATGGCTATTGTAAGGGCTCATAGCAAAGCTGGGCATTACTGCAAATGCAGTCTGGAAAAAGGGCTGGATGTCACAATCTTCCCCACTTTGATCACCTACCTACCAGCAGTGTCAGTCGGTCATGGAGGTGATAACATGAACCACTCAGAGATGCACAGGCCGCAACAGACAGGTAGGCGAAGTTGCACGCTTCAGCAAGATGTTCTTTCAAAAACAGTTGTCAGTGATCTGCCCCACCAGGGCAAGGAGATGTGTGAACCCTAGTAAACGTTTTCTCTCTAAGGAAGGTCACTACTGGGCTAGGCCAACCCTGCAGTCACAGGGGAACCTATCCCAGAGTCACTGCTGGAGGCCAAATGCCTGCAGCAGTGTGGGAAGGTCATGGGCATCAGCTGCCCCATACAGGTCACTCTGCCCCAGCATGGAAAGGGCCATGCGGAGTGTGCTCCAGATGTTGTCAGACATTGCGCCTTGCTGCCCCCGCGGACCTCGGCTCTTCTGCTGCATGTGCAAAGCCTCTAAGAAGTGCTCCACAGCCTCGCTGTCAACATGAGAACATACACATGCTTACTGGAGAAGATGGTACATCTCACACACCCTCCCCCATTTGCTCCTCAACTACTTCCCCTCCAAAACAAGTCTCCTCCTCTTCACCAAATCCTGCCCTGCTCCAGCACCAGAAATCCCCCTTTCCCTCTTAACAGTGACTGAAGTCCAGATGGTCCCTACTCCAACTGCATCCGTATGATGCTTTGTTCTCAGGGCAGTTACACACTCACTCTACTCTCCTGTGCGAAGGGAAGGCTGCAAGCAGTATAGCACTGCCCTTGCAACCTATCACAGTCTCTCCCATGAACACAAGCACACTTAAGGGTCACAGCAGATCTGCCTATCCTGTGCTCACCGGTGGGCACCTAAGTTGATGCAACTGATACCCAAGTTGTAGCGAGAGCGGATGTATCCTGGCTGGAGCTCCAGTGCCCGACGATATGCAGCCACAGCTTCCTCACTCCGATTCCCATTGGCCAGGGTGGCACCCAGCTTGTTCCATAGAAGATGGTCCTGGAGAAGGGGGTAGAGAGAAAGGGCTGAGAAGCTGGATATTTTTAATTGCCAAACCAACCCTCCCTTCCCTCTGTGTCTTACACCTCCACTCCAAAATGTACCTCTCACACAAGCAGCACCTCCACCCATAAACCTCCAGGTATCTCCAGTGTCTACACTCCACCCTTTCTTACATTGGGGCGCACACTGAGTGCGGCACTGAAGCAATCCACAGCCTTCTCATATTCACCACTAAGGTTGAAAAGGACACCCAGGCCACACTGAACATCAGGATCCACAGTTGAGGGGTTGCTGCGCACAGCTGCTAAGAACAGCTCCTTCACCTCCATGAACAGCGAGCTGGAAAAGCACAGAACAAGGATATTGGTGTACTGTGGAGAGAGTTGGCCTTGGGTTGCTCCCTCTGCTCCAGCCTGGAACAGTCCCAGCCCTCCAAGAAGCCTTTGAATTTGTAACCCTAACTCACTCAGACAGCAGGGAACCTAAGACACGCTTGGAAGGCCCCAGGTTTGTCCCCGAGACACTCTCCTCCGGTTCCTTCTCCAGCAGGTGGGCATAGTCTGGTTTATGGCGTAGCCAGTCCCTTAGGGTCTCACATGCCTGCTTCTGCAAGGACTCATTGGTGAAGCTGACTGCTAAAGCCATAAGTGCTGTGAGGTTCCCAGGCTGCAGTTCCAAGCACCTGCAGTTCAAAGAAAAGCGAATACAGTATTAAATCTGTCTGGGAGACACCCAGACACAGGAGGTAACACCAGACAGAGCACACACCATGCTAGCCATATGGTCCTTGAAGCACTAGACAAGGAGCCATGCTCAGAAGCTCTTTTGCAACACTCACTGTCTGAGGGCACTGATTGCCAAAAGCTCCTGCTCATTCTCTGCTTGGGTGGTTCCTAGATACTGCCAGGCCTGGAGAAGATAAGGATATACAGAGTCAGACTTCTTCACATCCAGAGAAAAAGGTCAGCTGATAAACCACAAATACAGAAATTTAAATCCACCATATTATGCCACACGTTTTTAAAGTGAGACCAAATATATGCAAGTATACATATTAGCTGCAGACTCAAGTTTCAATACACAAACAGAAACAGACTTTATGGCACATGGGTTCTCAAGGCCAATAAAACTGGCATTGTTACAGTGAAAAAAGAAAAAAAAATAAAGGAAGTGAAGATCTATCATAAAGCAACTGTTGGCAGTTTTAAACTTTTAAGTCACAGAACATCCACTTTTAACTTCTAACTGCGGCCAAACTGAAGAGGAAGGAGGGAAAAGCAGATCTCTTATTTCCTAAGAACAAAATGGCAAAGCAGCAGTGCTAATAAATGAGACCTTCAGGGTAGGCAGCTGTATATACTTGTGCATTAGCAAGTGGTAATCTTAGGGAGTTGACCATCAGACCTGAAAAGTAGAAGCACTGTTATTTTACTGACTCTTCAATCATTGCGACATCAGTACATGAAAGCCACTTCCATCTCCAGGCAGCTTAAATAGGGAATATTTAATTAAGGCACTAACTCCAAATTACCTGTTCATTTTAAATCGATATCATCACCCCTTGCTCAAAAATAGGCCAGATAGTTGGTGGGTTTGTCAACATGAAGTACTCACTTTTTGATACAAAATGCAGTATCCACTGTCTCAAGGAAATAAATTGGTTCATTAACAAAGACCCAGACACACTGCTCAAGCAAGAAGCAATCTAATGCCTCAGATCACAGATTCATAGAATCATAGAATAGTTAGGGTCAGATGACCTTAAGACAATCCAGTTTCAAACCCCCTGCCATGGGCAGGGATGCTTCACACTAGACCATATCACCCAAGGCTTTGTCCAGCCTGGACTTGAACACTGCCAGGGATGAAGCATTTGCCACTTCTTTGGGCAGGGTGTTCCAGTGTCTCAGCTGATGAGTGATAACTCTATAGTGTTCTCCCTGAAGAAGAGCTGAGCTTCAAAGTGAAGTCATGATTTGGACCAATCTTGACACTTCCTTCAGAGCAATTGCTCAATTTAATTGTCTATTTCAATTGTCTATTTAACCACTGTACTGTATTTGTGAAGTCCTAACTTCTGTACTTTCTGCAGGCACAACAGAATTCAGAAATGTTTTCACTGCAGCCAGAATTGTCCCAAGATTTCTTCCCCTAAGGTTTCAACTACCTCTCCATTATGCTCAGTCTGCAGCCCACTCTATCCTAAGAGAATGCCCATTCTAAGGGAGAATTAGCAATACTTTTTGATCACTTTAGAGTTTAAGTAGATCTTCAAAACCTCCGATTACTTTTCACCTACTCCCAATACCCTAGAAAGTTAGATGCCTATATGCCCAGAAGCCAAAAACCTCTGTTCCAAGAGGATTAAGCCTCAGGATTAACATATTAGGTATTTCCAGCCATGTACAGTTTACAGAGCTAACTGTATATATAAGCTAACAGTATATATGAGCTAACACATGTAGAGTTAGCATACACACATACACACACACACACACACACATATACGAATCAGACACACAATTCAGCATTCCTGGGTCCTTGAGGCAGGCACTCCATTTCCCAATCAATTCTGCAGAAGCCAAAGTGCTTTACAGAAATAAGTATTCACCAAATTAGGAGCTGGAAATTTGTCTTCAGTATAAAAAAAATCACTCTTTGGCCCAGAGCTTCAAATGAAAACTGTGAAGACGCCCAAGCCACCTCTCAAGCCTTTGGGGTTACGCCTTCTCCTGGCAATTAGATGAAGACCCAGACTAGGAGTCCTGGCTAACAAGCTGCTAGTCTTGAAAGCAGTTATCTGCCATAAGCATCTCCAAGCTTGCAATGCCAATAAAGACTACCATAGAAGCAAGAGATAAGAACTCCTTGTCTTGGCTCCATGCACAGCCTCATGTGCTCCCAAGATTTTACACAGCTTTGGGACAGAGCCTTTGTACTTTTTGTAACTGACCTTAGTCATAAACCTTCTTCCCACAGACCTCCTGGGGATTCACATACATCAGCTCCAAAACCAAAGGCACAGAAAAAAAAAAAAAAGTGATGCTTTCATACCCCCTTCACAGCTCTTAACACTGAAGTAAGTTTTCTACACACACCCTGACACCTCAAAAGGAAAGGATCTAAGTAGCAGAACACCTAGCCAAGGCCTGTTAGCTCTGCTCTCACTCACCTCCATATGATCTGGCTTCTGTTGCACTGCAGCCTCAAAGAGCAAGACAGCATTGGGGAGGTCACCTTCCTCCAAACGCTTCCGCCCCTCTTCAAATGCATCTGGGTGATCTCTCATGGGATTATCTTCCTCAAACTGGTACCCCTAGCAGGGGAAACAGGGTATAATGCTTGGAGACAGGCTTAGAGGAGAAAAGCATTCTCTGCAGTACAGCATAATCTAGTCTTGTTGCACTAGAAACACTCAAAGCTGCTGAGCAGCCAGTACCCCATCCTCTGCTAATTTGCAAGCACATCAGAGAACAATGGGTCTTCTTTCTGCCTCCTCTGTACTGAAAGATACCCAAAACCAGACTTGGAATAAACTGCAACAGAGACTAAACATCTGGTATGGGGCCTATCAGCCTGGGGGCGGGTGGTGCCTGGCAACAACTGCACTCATTGCAAAAGATCTCAGCATTAACTGGTATTTTATGTTGGGTAAGAACTGCATCTGCAGACAAGCGGAAGTGAAATCAGTATTTATTCAGTACCTAGCTGATCCAAGATGAGGGCGTAAATTAGAGCTAAGGATCAGGAAAAGAAATCCTAGCAGCGTTTGGGGATCTGTGGAGCTTATCTGCAAGGTAGACATACTGCCAGTCTGCTCAAAGCTGTCCATCACAGTGCTAGGGATTAGAAACCCTGTTCTTTATTACCTTGTCATATGATGAGGAGCTGATGTCTTCATAATCAGAGAGCCAAGGGTGAACCTCTGCGTCTCTCTTGGCCATCTCCTCCCATTCTGCCTGGAGTTTGTCCCAGAAATCCACATCTGACTGAGAGGAGAACAGAACGTGACTAGAGTACCTCAACCATAAACTGAGCTCTACAAGCACACCAGAGAACACCCTCTTAATTGTTCCTAGCCCATCTCACAGCATGCAAAGGAGAGAGGTAACCCTATCATCAGCTCCCAGTTGATATTTCAGCCCTCCTCCACCAGCATTACCTCCACAGCAGTCTTTGCCTGCTCGAACTCCGTATCAAGAGTTGACATGGTCCCAGATCGTGCAAATTGATCCACCCAGGCATCAGATGTCCCCTGGAAGTTTGGAAACAGAAACACACCTTTCTTTTTAGACTCTGGCAACCTCAAGGCACATCCCAAAACTGCAGGAAGGTCTATGGTGACCTTTCCTCTCCATCAGCAAGAACTGATGGCCTGTAAAGTAGAGCGTTCACATGAATATTCCCTTCCTCCCAGGTGCTATAGGAGATGAGAAAACTCACACCACCCAAATACCTTCCCAGCTTCTGGCTAGACTCTACGAAGAAGAGCCCAACAGCCCCTCCCCTTGCCTCCCACAGCCTAATCATCAGTAGAGCATTGCTAAGAGTTGGACTTGCTCCCAGACTGTGCACTGTGGCAAAGAGCTTTCTTCCTTCAGAGCACGTAGAGCTGGGGCTCCTACCTGCTGCTGTATAAACTCAGTTGCCCATTGCTCTGCCTGATCTTGGTCTCTGTGGGTCACCTGATTAGCTTCGATCGATACCCTCCCATCTCCGATCTGGCGGACAAACTTTAGGAACTGCGGCAGAGAAATGAAACAAGTGTGGAGCTGGGCAGATGCTCTACCAATAAGCCCTCTGCCCACACACACCCCCCTTCACTAAGAGGACTTCTCTCTGCAAAGTGAGCACAAACAGCTCAAAAAGACGGGGAGGACAGGACTTCACCAGAGCCATGTTGTAGAGATGGATAATATCTAAAGTGGATTGTAGGGTTCAGCTTCTAGGAATCAGGGAAAAAAATGGGAACACAGGAGAGCAGGAGGCTTTATTCCCTTACTGGTTTTCCCCTCCTCAATTTCCAACACTCCTAGTCACATTAAGTATCTGTCAGCCCTGGTCAGGGAACTTCTTACCTCAGAATTCTTGAGTTTTGGATCATCCACTTTAGAGAGGAAATCACTAACTGTTTTCTTAAGATCATCCTCAGGCTGGTATTCCTCATACCTGTGTTCAGAGGCAGTAAAAGAGACAGTCTGACACCGAGCAACAGTGAACTCCTTCACTAACAGTGGTCTACACAATGGGCCAGACAACAGCATTGAGGGATAAAATCCCTCCTCAGAGGGTCTCCAAAGTGATTCAGTACACTTACCTGTCTGTAAAAAACTCAAAATTACTACTAGGCTAACTGTGCAAGTGACCAACAGCAGCAGAATTAAACAATTGCAGTGACAGCACAGCTCTCCACAACAATCTGGATTCCTTGGCAAGTTCACATGCTACCAGAAATTGCAAGTTTTAGCACTACCAAGGTCATATATCTAGGAACAAAGAAAGTAGGTCATGTCCATAGAACAGTGTCTTGGAAAAACATCAGCTCTGCAGAGGACTCATAGGAAGCACACAACTCAATACGTTGCCTGGCTTACAGCAGGACAGGACTAGTTCCAGGTGTTACTACTACACTGTCTTGGTGAAGTCTTTGGAACTGGCAGCAATAAGTCAGGAATGTCCATATTTCCAGAAATATGTTTGTCAGATAGGGAGAATAAAGTGGTGAAAGTTTAAAATTATAAGAGTCCAGTACTTGGGATCTCCAAATCAAAAGCATCTGTTGTGGAAAATTCTGATTGATTAGCAGTTTCCAAAATCACTTTAAGAAGCTTTGCATTAGCTATGAGATTAAGTTATTCTACATAAGCACAGTATCTTCCTGGAACCAGAAAACAGAACAGCTAGGATCTCTTAAAAACTTCCATCTCCAAGCACTGTTTCTTCCTTCCTCTGAAACCAAAGGCCTGAGAACTTCAATCTAGGTTAAATCACTCAAAAGCATTCACAGCAGATTTCTACCACCTATCTTCACCCACCCAAGTACCCAGCAACAATAGTTACTCTTGAGAAGACAGACTCACCATTTATCTGCCAAAGACTGGTCTTCTGATTCCCCAAGCCACAGCTTCTCCTCTGACTGCTCTAGGTATTCTTCTGCCCACTTAGCAGGAGACACAGAGAGTGGATCTACATAGGACATCAGGAAGAATGGGGAGAAGAGCAACACAGGCAGACCATCACTCAGACGAACTTGAGATTTTGCACTCTGCTCTTCACCCAGTTAGCTAATGTGCAGAGAACAACTCTTCAAATAAAGTTTTTGCTTGTTCCTTCTAACTTTTTTTATTCTGAGCTAAATCTAAATCAAGCCTTAGGTTCAAACTACGTGTTAATACAGATGCCACCACGGTGCCAACAACCTTACGATTTTCTACTTAAGTTTCACAAATCATTTGTCTGCTTCATGTGAGATACTGTGTAGGTATTCTATTCCCAGAAGTATAAAGAGGGAAGGTCAAAGAATTGGCATACATGGCCCTCTACAGTGGCCACTCCTCAAAAAGAGAATAGCATCTATTTATATCGTAACTTCCAGATTAGCTTGTGGATGGTAACAGGACCCTATAACAGCCTCATCTCTATATACAATGCCGGATGGCTTTTTTGGATAAACTGCTGGCTTGCTTGAAACAGGAAGCTTAACCTTTGGGACAGAAATACTCATTTTGCATATTTCCAAAGTGCAAAATCCCTCTACTTCCATGAAACTGATACAAAGTATTTGGCCAAAGCACACTAAGCAATATTTACGTTTGTAACAAAGGCAAATTTAGCCTTAAGAGAGGGAATTAGAGAATATGTAAGCGAGAAGTGGAACCAGACCGTCTGCAGAATTTCCATCAGCTGAACCCTCACAATTTTTATAGAAGCATTTTGAATAGCCTGCTTCTCCTAAGTTCTTCAAGTAACCCAAGCTAAAAATAAAAGACCCTTACACCCGAATAAAAGCCTCTACACCACACTGTTCACAACTCAGCTAAGCTATCACAAAGCAGGTGGGTTTCCCCTCCTTCTCACCCCCCCTTCAAAGCTGCTATAGTAAACACTGACTGCTGGGCCCAAAGCATTACTCCAATTTCACATCCAGTAATTCTCCACTATATGCTAGCACGTGACTGGGCAACATCTTAACAGTAATTCCAAATAGGAGCATTTACCTGTCACTTCAGCAATGAACTCCTGTGACCAGTCAGCCTCATTATAATCTGAAGAGACATCACCAGCACTATCTGCTGCAGCCAAGAATTCCTGGGTCCAGTTTTCAGACAGTGCCAGAGCTGCCACACCTGGAGCTACAAGAAGAAAAAAAAACAAGTGAGGACTGGGGCACATCATTTGAGTGTTCCCTCATCATCTCTCATCTTGCCCTTTCTCTTTGTTAAGAATAAAATCACAGAAAGATTCTACTTGGAAGCAGGCTCTGGGGGTTGCTAGTGTTTTCACAGTAGGTTAACACTAAAGGCAAGGATTAGGTTGCTCAGGGCATTCATCAGCTAACTTCTGTATTTGTCAAAAGCTAGCAATTACCCAGCCTCCTAGGCACCTGCTCCAGTACTGAACCACCCTCCGAGAGAAGAAATGCTTTCTTACAGCTAGTCAGGTCCCCCTTCCACAAGCTATGTCCATTGCCCCTTGTCCTTCCACTGTTTAACACTGCAAAGATTCTGGCTGCAGCTGCTGAAGACAGCAGTTAGACACTCCAACTTCCCTGCCCTAAGGAGACCCCTCTTTCCTATGCTGAACAAACCAAATTTCATCAGGCTTTCCACTTACACTATGTTTCCTAATCCCTGAACACTATCCACTGGCCTTGCCTCAGTACATTAGCATACTGGGAAGCCCAAATCTGTGTGATCAAGTGCTGATTAGATGGGTACCACCCTGCTAAGAGCTTAACCATAACACCATGATCTTCTCCAGCTCTTCACCTACTCTAGGTCCCCTCACCTCGCTGAGGGGCCTGTCGGAAGCTTGACTGCTCAATCTCTTGCATCTCAGCCAACAGGTCATCCATCTTAAAGGTCTGGGGTGCACGGGACAGTAAAGGGGCATTCTGCTCCTGCAGGAACTCTCCAACCAGCTGCCAAAGACAGAGACAGATTACAAACATAGAAAACAAACAGGCAGAATATGGAGCATGAGAAAAAAGAATGGGCTTGTCAGAAGGAAAGATTAATATCAGGTAAGGGGAAAAATAACAAACAGTATTGATGAAAAAAGCAGTAAGGAGATGGATCAGTCTGTTCTTACCTCATCTTCAGTGGCCACTCCCAGCGGTTTGGGTGCCTACAGGGAATAGTGGGCAATTATCCCAATGGCTTTGTCCTCATACCCTTCTCCCCAAACACCTTATAACCCGATTAGTTTACATCTTCCTCAGCATTAGGCTATCAGCATTTTCTTGCATTAGCTGCATGTTTATGTGGAAGCTAAATGAGCTGGAATACATTGAGTGACACTGTCCAAACCCTCTCCCACCACCTTCAGTGTCAGGGCCTGTAAGACACACACCTCACCACAGCCATCAACATGCTCCTAGCACACATAGATAATTCCCACAAACGGCCCCTCACCCCACAACCCTACAGGACAAATCGCATGACTCCATGGTCTGTTTACCTAGAAAAAAAGCAACACTGCACCTATGTGCACCAAAAATCCCGGTACCGCTCACGCCACAGCCCTATTCCGCCAGCACATCCCTATACCCTGTGGGCTGACACAGACACTGGCCCCACATCCAGCCCCAGCTCAGCAAGCAGAGTGAAAGGCAACACTCACGGCTGCAGCAGCTCCTGGAGCCCCAGGGGGCCAGGCCAGCGGGCCCTGAAGTCCTTCCTGTCGCAAGGCTTTGTCCTGGGTGAAGTGGCCGGCCAGCTTCATGAGGGGGTTGGAGCCCCCGCACTCCGGTTCCACCAGCTCCCTCATGGCCATGGCGCCAGGCAGGGAGGAAGGGAGGGTCGGTGCCGAACCCCACTGTGCCTGCACCTAGCCCCGGGGCGGCACAGACACCGGGTGAACGCCAGGCGCAGCGGCAGGCTGCCGGGGACACTCACCGCCTGCCCCGGACCCCGAACCGGCGGCCACCTGCTTGCCCGCCCGCCCGCCCTTCCCTTCGGGTCCAGGAGCCTGCGGAGACAGCCCGACCACAACCCCCACCTGCGCGGGCGGGGAGGTGCCGAGCTTGGGCCAGAGTCCGCATGGGCAGAAGTCGGACTCAGGCGCATACCGCCACGGCACCAGAGAACCCGCGGGCTGCCAGCGCGGCCCGGGTGGGCACAGCTGCCGTTGCCGCCAAGAGCCTCCCGCCATCGGCTGTCGCGGGGAGCGGGGACCCGCTTCCCAGCTCCCTCCGCCCTGCCCCAACCACCGCCCGCCGCCGGGCCGGGCCGGCAGAAGACACCCGCTCGCCAGGACAGCAAGGCCGCGCCGCGCCCCCAACAACAAACCCCACCCGCCCCTGGCGCCGACCTCCCGGACCCCCGGCCCGGCACTGCCCGCCCCACGCGGGCGGCGGGGAGAGCACGGTGCGGGTCGATGAGGTCCCCCCGCCCGGCACCGTACCTGGGACTACCAGGGCCCGCGGGACTCACGGGGTGGGGCGGGGCCAGTTCTTAAAGGGCCAGGCACCCCACGAGCACCGCACCAGAGTGCCTTAAAGGGCCAGACGCCCGCGCCCTGCCAGGGCTTAGAGGGTTGATTGTTGCTGTTCTGTCCCGCAGCGTGACGGTACAGCTGGAGCTGCGGCCGGGGGCAGGAGGGAAGTGTGGAGCCTCTCCGTGTCGCTGGGCGCCGTTCCCAAGGTGGCTGCTAGGTGCGGCCCGCCCTTCTCCTGCAGCTCCTGGGCCAGCTCCCAGCACTTGTAGCGGAGAGGAGGGCACACTAGCGCGGGCTCTGCAGTCCCTCCTGCCCACCGCTGGAGCAAAGCGGTGTGTGTATGGCGTGCACGTACACTGCACAAGTGTGTGTAACGTTACAGTATATCGTTAAAGCCATGTTGGAGTCAACGGATACGCTCAGGAGATGCAGAGCAGCAGTTCTGTCACGGTGTTGGTGTCCTGTTGGTTTTTGCACTGACAGCCCACCCTACAGGCAGCTACAGGGCTCTGGCTCAAGCAATGTCGTTGTTAAGACACGGAGAGAACAGGACTTTCTCGTAATATCTGAACAGCACACGTTCATCTGGCTGACGGACTGTTCTTTTGTCATATGCTCCGGGATCACAACGATGTTTGCAGCTGCCGGTAACAGGTTAAAAGCACCTGCGTTTAGCTGAAAAGTATGTGATGGCTTCAGATAAGCTCTAGAAGTAATACTGGCTAGCCAGTAGTTCCTCAGATCTTTTTGTTTGTTTGAATAGCCAACATATTTGGCCTTTTGCAGTCTTCTGAACGTTTCCATTCTCTAGACATCAAAAAGGTAACTGCCAGTGCACCTGATGTGGCTTCAGCCAATTCACCAACCATCATGGGATGAATCAAGCCTAACCGCATTGCCTTTGCCTAATCACTTACAAATCTATAATGACTTTTCGTGCACTTGTCATTGGTGCTATTTAACTACCATCCCAGTGAAGACAAGTGAGAAATACTTGCAACTACCCGGCATCTTTGGTCCATTTTCCATTTCAGAAGGCCAGTCCTTTTACTGGTCTTCCCCTCATTGCCCATGTAGTGACAGGCATTAGTGATGGGCTGATTGTTCTTTTCCCCTCCACCACAGATAAGGCAATCATTCATTTCCTGTTTGAAGTATCTTTGTACTTGAAGTTGCATGTTTCCCTCAATTCCTTCCTCACTAGACTACATACTGCAAGCCTTTTCAATCCTCCTGCTTGGATGGCGTAGAGAGGTTGTTCCCCTCAGTGGGTTCACTCCCCCATATTTGCCTGTTTTGTAGCAGCGTGTACTGGATACTCAGTTCTGTGTCAGCCAGTGCTGTCACTCACAATAGCACATTTGATCAGACAGCTTATTTCATGTGACCTACTGGTTATCCTTCTAGCCATACAAACCGGTATGATGTGTGCCTGGTTGGCAACAGCATGTTGATGTCCATTCTGTTGGTTTTTTTTTTCCGAGGAAGATGATATTCTGTGAGCTCTGATACCACATGAAACTTTGCATTTGCAAAAGCAGCAGAGGATCTTTTCGTCCTGAATATTCCCCACCTTTGACATACTGGTCCTCTGCCCTTTGAAATCACGGGAGAATTTGCTCTGAGTGTCTTTTTGTCTGAAACACTGGCCTGTTCTCATACAAAACCAAGTATCAGAGGAAACATCTGTGCTCCCACTGAGTGAGAATGAGAGTCAGGAAAGACTGGGCTTTGCCTGCGTGCACCCTAAAGTCTGCACGGAGGGAAACGCGAGCACAGAAACACGGAGCGCGGAGGAGGGAGCCCTGGGTCAAGCCCCAAGGCACGGCCTGGGCCCGGAGCTCACTGCACGGCCACTTCCCCTCGCACGGCTGCCGCCGCCCCGCCTCTGCCGGGCCAGGCCCCGCTACCTGCCAGCGGCCGATGCGCGGGGCGACGCGGGTCTCCCTGCAAAGCGCCAGGCCATGCTGCAGCACAGCACCCTGCTCCACCTGATCGCTGGAGGGTGAGTGGACGCGACGGCTTCTGCCCGGGATACGCGGCCGGGATGGCCCGAGGCTGCCGTAGGCGCGGAGCCTCGCTGGGCCCGCGGTTCGTCCTCCTTCCCATGGGGCGGCTCGGGCCCCGCGGCCATGGCGTCCTCTCCCCCGGGTTGCGCCGGGCCCGTCCTCTGCTCCCGCCTGCTGCCAGGCCGGGGTCTCTCTGCAGCCGCAGCCGCCGCGCAGCGGGGGGCTCCCCGCGTCCTGCCTGCCCTCGGGAGCGAGGCCTGCGGCGGCCCTCACCACCACCACACACTGGCGGGCCTCGGGGCACGGACGCGGACTGCGGGCCCGCGGTTGCAAAGAGGCGGGGAGGGAGGAGAGAAGGACCCCGGAGCCCTCTGCCTTCCCCCATGCTGACAGTGCCTGTGCCCCGCGGGCCTCACCCGCGCTGCCTTTGCTGTGCCCCGTTCGAATGCAGGCGCATCGGTGTGGCTCTGACACCTCCGCGCCGGGTGAGTGTATGGCTCTGCAGTGTGGGGAGAACGGGAGTCCCCCTGTGAGTCAAGAGGGCTGTTTCACCCAGCCTGAGCTCCTCGGTGCTGAGCGGGGGACCGTGGGGCACCGCAGGGCCTCTTGAGGGAGACGAATGGTGGAGCATCCTTGTCCTTAGGAGGGCACCAACCCTCCACCACCGCGTGGCTGAGATTCCTGCATGTCTTCTTTGGCTTTAAATAGTGCGTGTGATTTTGGAGTCAGGCGTTGGAAGCGTGAGGCCTCTGAATTCGCGGCGTGCCCTTGAGCATGTCCCTTGTGCGGCGTTTCACCCTTCCTCTCTTTAAGAAACGTTTAAGCCTCAAAACAGTGAGCTTTATGTTTATGATGTCCTGAAGCAGAAGATACTGAGGTCCTCTACACTTTGCTGAGTAACTGTAGAGACCCCTTGCCTAGACAGCCACCTGATCCCTTTCCATATTCCACCATCCTGTTGAATCCTGTGTGACAGTAAGCTTTATGGTATAGCATGTGCAATAAAGCACCTCATTTAATTGCTCTTAATGACTAAGTTTCCAGTTTTCTGCACTAATGTAGTTGTCATGCCATGTCAATCTTGTATGTACTTGCCCAATCTGTTCCCAGAGTTACTTTGTATATGTTATTCTCTTTTATTAATTAATCCTTTGAACTACATTGTCACTGCATTGTAGCCTTTCATAATGTTGGGGTTTTTTTCCGTATTTCTTACCTTTCCAGTTCAACTTTTCCTCATCCTTATTTCCACATTGGTTCCTGAAATAACAGAGAGTTCAGTTTCTAGAGTATGGCTAATGACAGGAGCAATGCTAGTGGGAGCTTTGTAAGTCTGTATCCTGTCCTCACCTGTTAAGCAATAATTCTTGAATTACAATTGACAAAAACACAAGATAGGAATAAGACTAATAAGAAGTTCAGGTTATTGCTGCAGTATATAGTTAATATTACTGTGCTACCTAATGAAACTGATTTCACTGATGAAAGAACAGTTGTTCGCTTTATATTCTAGTGTGAGAACTGGGGACCATCAAATGAAACTTACAAAAGGTTTGTTCCAAACTAATGCGAGAACACAGCTCTTAACACAGGGTGCAGTTAAACTGCGGGGCTCCTGGCCATGGAATATTAAAGGGTACAAACTTTATTGTCCAGGAATCATCTTAAAAAGATTAATGAAAAAGAATGTGCTGAGTACTGTTAAATGCAATGCAACTTCCCTGGCTGAGGAAATCCCTAAGGTGAAAATTGCGGGAAGCTGGGAGATTTCTCCTACTCTTCCATAGGTGATCTTTATTCACCTGTATCCTAGGCAAAATCCGGTTTAACTGTAGATTTGTCTGACTTAGCATTGCTGTCCTTAAATGAAGATCTTCAATCTGTCTCAGTTTTTGGCTAGCCCGAGTGAGGGCTAAAACGGGAATTGCCAATAAACCCTGTGGCTCCTGTACATGTTCTCAAACCCTTCTCAGATAATTGAAAGACATGCTAATGGTGTTTTTTTTGTATTTCAACGAATCCTCATTTTTTTCTTCCACTTCAAACTTCCTGGTTTTCCTTCTAAAAACATGAAAGCAAAATCTAGAGGCAAGTACTGTTTTCTAAGGTACAATGACCTGCCTTCTTCATTTAGCTCTTTTTGCCCTGCTTTATGCTGGGAGTACATGTTATACTGGTTGTCAGACACTGCTTTTCATCATATTTTGCAAGAATTGCTTTTGTTCCTGCTTCTAGAGCAATGACTTCAGGGGTTTGGCTTTATTAAGCAGGCCTGTTTAAGCCCAGCAGGAGGTCCCTTGGTGACTGCTCAGTTCCATTCAGTGGTTTTTCATGATTTGCCACTATTTTGTCATTGCAGCTTTGCTCAGTACTGTGACAACCTTCGTCACCCATGGATTTTATCAAGAGTAAAATGTTAACTCCTGCCTGTTGATGGAGAAGTTGGAAATGGTTAGGTCTAGGCTAGAAGTGATTTTCCTAGACCCTTGATGGACTCCTGCTGTTTGATTCTTCACTGACATCTGGTTTCAGGGCAGGGAAAGATTTTAATCCATTCAGCATCTGTGCTGCAACCAGAGTGTTAAGGCCCTCAGTGTGTGCTTGTGAGATACCACAGTTTTGCAAAACTTAAGTATATAATATCTTTGTAGTTGCTTTTTTTGAATCCAGCTTTTGCTTGGAAAGTTCCATAAAAAGACTCAGACACAACAATATACCCCCTCCTACCCCTCAACATGAATGAATGCAAAGTATCTCTTAAGTCTGTAGTGATCTGATTCTGTAATTCTCTTCTGGCAATAATCCCAGGGCATACAACTGTATAACCTTAGCAGAGCAAACTATTACAAATGCACTTTTTCTTCAGTCCTGGTGGACATAAGAACTCTTCTGTATATTTACCCGGTACCTGGGAAATGCTTAAATTTCTTAAACATTGAAATCTGTAGGTATGAAGTCTCCTCAGTCTGCTGTTTTGAATATACACGGTCATCATAGAAGCCTTCCAGTATCTGAAGGGGGCCTATAAGGATGCTGGAGAGGGACTCTTCATTAGGGACTGTTAAAAAGGGGAAGTTTAGATTGGATATAAGGAAGAAGTTCTTTACTGTAAGGGTGGTGAGGCAGTGGAATGGGTTGCCCAGGGAGGTTGTGAATCCTCCATCCCTGGTGGTGTTCAAGGCCAGATTGGACAAAGCCTTGGGTGAGATGGTTTAGTGCGAGGTGTCCCTGTCCATGGCAGGGGCGTTGGAACTGGATGATCTTTAGGTCCTTTCCAACCCTGTCTGTCAACACCTTCAGCATGGCTGTTCCATGCAAATTAATCTCAAAACAGTATTTCAGGTACTGAGCATCCTCTAGAAGAACAGTTGTCAGTCAAAGGATCAGAAGGGGCAGAAGCGGAGAACCAAATATATCAGTTCCAACTTGTTCCTGGGTGGTAGAAGGGGAAAAGCAGATGTGCATCCTTTCAGCATTACTGAGGTGTGACTAGACTGATGGTGGTGGTTCCTGAGTTCCAAAAATAGCTTACGTCTGCTGAAGGTTGCTGAAGGTCAGGGTCATCTTTCCTTAAGCAGGTCAGGCTGGGGGAAGCCTGGCTGTTAGCAGCAAATGCATGTCTTGTTTATAGGGCCTTCCACGTGTAGGGCTGAATTGGCTATGTGTTGAAAACATAGGCAGGCTGTGGGGTGGGAGAGTATTGTGCTGCCACTCTCTGAGGCAGTGCAGCTGCGGGGAGATGAGAGGCACAGTGCCTGGTCATCTCAGCAGAAGGCATTGCCGTGAGTTTGGGCAGCAGAAATGTTTGCTCTGGGAAAGTCTGAATACAAAGATCAGCAGCTTTGAGTGAGGGACTGCTGAGTCCCTGTGGACTTGGGACTGTTTATCTCAAATACTGCGTGAGGTTTCAGGTGAGGCTGCCAGGAGATGTCCCCAGCTGAGCCGTTATGATGTTAATCAGTGTCAGAGCAGGAGGGCAGGCTGGGGGAGAGGTCAGCTCTCCTCTCCTAGAGAGCTGAAGGTTGTGGGCAAGCAGGGTCAAAAATACTGCCCTGTTACTGCACAGGGATCATTCTTAAATTTGTTATTATGTCTTTGTATGCCTTATGTCTTTGTATGCCCTAGATGTGGTGGCACAGCTGGAGCCATCCTGACCTGTCCCTTGGAAGTGGTGAAGACACGACTACAGTCATCCCAACTGGTACTGCGGCCTCTGTGCCTCTCAGAGATACACCTGCCAGGGATGAGTGTGAGGCTGATGAACCCCACCCCATCTCCTGGAGTGCTGAAGCTGCTGAGGTGAGTAAGATGGGACAGTGTGCATGTTAGCACCAGGGAGGTGAAGGTTTAGCCATTGGGTGACGGGAGAGGGAGCGTGATCAAGAGGGGGAGATGGATTTTCAGCTGAGGCTCTGGAAATTGCAAGTACAGTAAGAGGTTTGGTCAGAGCACAGATACATCTGCTTCTCACAGTTGATCGGTGCTTTGCATCTGCAGGGGAGCTGTTGGGACAGAAATTTCTCAGTTAGTGGTTTGATCAGACCCAGAGTGATGGTGTCAGCAAGAACAGGGAGAAATGACTAAGGGAGAGAGAAATCAGGTAGAGGGAAAATGAGAGTAGAGCAGGAAAAGGATAACACAGGAGGGGAGGAGAAGATGCTACAAGAAGTATTGAAGAACAAAGAAGGAAGAGGAACAGGAGAGCCCATAGCTTAGTTATTCTGCTGATGTGTCTGCTCGTTTCCTTCTGTAGGGCCATTATTGAGAAGGAAGGTGTGCGATCCCTGTTCCGAGGTCTGGGTCCCAACCTTGTTGGGGTTGCTCCTTCCCGGTGAGTACTGCTCCCTGAGGATAGCTCATGCTGTACACATTTTAGAGGACCTCCGTGACAGCTATTGCTCCACATTCAGGAAGCAGTCTGGGCCTTGTGCTCATTGGGTCACAGGACCGCTTCACACAGACGTTTTCTGAACCTTCCAATCATAGTTTTAAGATAAGATGATTTCTGTAGTAGTATTCTAGTATAAATGGTATCTGATGTCACATTAGACAAACCTTTGCTAGGAGTAAATAGAGTTGGAGTGAGACCCCCACACAGCAGTGCTGTCTCTGCTTCTCATAGGTGAGCTGTAACCTCTTCTGCATTTCTTTTCAACTAGGGCTATATATTTTGCTGCCTATTCTCATGTTAAGGAGAAGCTCAATGCTGTCCTTGTACCAGAGTCCAAGAAAGTACACATGCTATCAGCAGCTTGTGCAGGTAAGCCTCTTCAGTCTCAAAGCAGAGTCAAGGGGTCCTTCTGCCTGTAAGTGTAAACAGGTTTCATTCCTTCCTCACTGCTGCTCCCATGAGTCCTGCTCTCTCTTCTGAAGTTTTCTCCCTCCACATCTGGAGCAGTGAGTTCCTTGGCTAACCAAAATGCTTTCTCAATCTTTGTTCTTCTTAGGCTCATCTCTTCAAGTCATGGAGCTGGTCTTTACCCCTTCAGCTGCTATCAGGAAAAGAGCTCCATTCAGCTGTGAGAGGGAGAAGGCAGTCTGTAATTTGCAGTCTGTAATTTAGACCACTCATATTATTTCTCTTGATATATGCTATTTCTCTAACAAAATCTTCCACTCTTGCAAGTTTAGTCAGTTGTTTCCTGCCTCTTTGTAACACAAGGACCTGTAGCAGGGTTATGTTTGAGGGAGAAGAGCTAATTACCAACAGACAAAGGCTGGAATGGGGAAGGCAGAGAAAAGAACAGTCTCCCCTGAATGTCTCTTCTCCCATGGGAGCTCAAGGTCGTTCTGAAGTTGCAAATGCCTGCAACTTGCCAAGCAGAATTCAGAGAGATGATAGTGCAGCACCTCCTCACAAACTGTCAGCGTGATCCTGGTGCTCATGGCTTTTCCCCTCTTCTGTTCTGCAGGCATTACTTCTGCCACACTCACCAATCCTATCTGGTTAGTGAAAACCAGGATGCAGCTGGAAGCCAGGTAAGGCAGGCTAGCAATGCAGAGCCGCTCCATGTCAAATCAGGACTGTTTTTTGGAGGGAGGGTTGCATAGGGTTCTGTGACTTGCCATGAGGACGTAGGTCTTCAAGGTGTGCTGGGGAAGAGTCATACAGTTGTGTTCACACCAGCATTTGACGTCAGTGGAGCAGTATGCTGTTCTAACCCTCCCTCATCTTTACAGGGTGAAGGGGGAGACGGCCAGCAACGCTCTTCAGTGTGCCATGCATGTGTACCGCACTGAAGGCCTTCGTGGGTTTTACCGTGGTATCACTGCTTCCTATGTTGGAGTGTCAGAGACCATTATCCACTTTGTCATCTATGAAGCACTGAAGCAGCAGCTGAGAAACAGCCATCATTCCCTTTCCCCACCACTCACACTTTCACCAAAAAGCCATGATTTCTTTGGATTAATGGGAGCTGCTGCTGTCTCCAAAACATGTGCTTCATGCATTGCATATCCACATGGTGAGTGGGTCCACTCCCCTGGCTTCTCTTCCCCTCTATGGGAGATGCCATGCCCATAGGATCAATCTGCTAATATCACTTCCCTTTTTTTGTCTCTCCAGAGGTCATTCGGACACGGTTGCGAGAAGAAGGGTCACGATACCGTTCCTTCATACAGACTCTGCAGCTTGTGGTCCATGAAGAGGGACCTTTGGCTTTATACCGAGGGCTCCTGGCTCACTTGGTCCGTCAGATCCCAAACACAGCTATCATGATGGCTACCTATGAACTCATCGTACATTTGGCCTCTTCCACCTTGTAAGCACACTGTAGCAGCTGGTTGAGGCTGCTGTAGGCACCTCATGATTCTGAGAATTGGTCTTTTTCAGTGGTCTGAGAGGTGCTTTTCATCACATATCAGAACTGGGTCGGGCATAGCATTCTCAGGACAAAAGCCTTTTCTTGTGCAGAGTGTTTGGCTCTGATGTGTACAGTGTAGCCTTTCTTCTTTCTGGAGACTTGAATTGCTCCAGTGCTTCAGGATTGACATCCTGGTTTGACAGTGCCTGCTGTAAGCTCCCTGTATGAAACAAGGGCACAACACTTACTGGGAAGGATACAAAAGAGAAGGCATAAGAGTACCTTAGTCTCAGCATGTTCACTTCTTTTGGACCCAGTGGGCACAGTCAGACATGACAGGGTAGAGCTCAGACATCTGAGAACTGCAGCAGGTTGAGATCTTTAGCTGAGACTTTTCATACCCTTAGAGGGGCTCTTTCACCTCCTGTGCTACCTTCCTGCCTCTAAGGAGGATTTCTCAATCTCGGTTATGTCCTATTGCAGAATTATCTTTTGGGTCCTTCACATGTCGCAGCCACTGCCCGAGGTGTGTCAGGTAACTGACAGCCTCTTTTGTCTTGCAGTCTGAATAATCAGACCAAGTAGATCAAGGGAAGAAGCACAACCTGCTAAAAAGCACTACCTTCACAACTCATGCTAATGGGCTCATAGCCATGTTTTGCCAATACCTGTTGTGTCCCATCCCCTCCATTCCCAAAAGAGAGAGTACACATTCCCTTGGAAGTGCTGGTTCTGTTCTGCTACAAGTTGGAACCTTGGTATGAAAAATACTCTTTAATGTAGAAAGAAAGTGGATTGGGTGGAAAAAAAAAATCTGGATGAAGCTGAGGATTTGGCCTGTTTCTGTTCATGGTGCACTAAGTGTATGGAGAGAGCCTTACTTTTTCTTTTCTGTAATCAAGAATTCAGTTTGCTGCGTGTGTTAACACGTGCCTGTGCCAGGCTGGGCTGCCTTCTGTTCCTCTGCGGGGTCCTAGCCCCATGTCCTGGGGAAGGCTACATTGTGTTTACACAGAGTATTTTGACTCTCAGGGTCAGGGGTGATGTGTGTTTCTTGTTCCAACACATACAGTCAAAAAGGTAACCCTTCCCTGAGAAAGGCAGTCATTTCAGTAAATAAATGCTCTGGACAATCTCCAGTCTTACATTTGAGGCTCCACTGCCTGTTTCTTTCCCTGCTTGTAGTGAAAAACTGCAGAAGCCCTGAACATTTTATTTGAAATCCATTTATTTTTAAAATCCACTTTGTTTCCTCATCCTTCTTCCGTTCATTCATTTACTTCAGTAGTATTGACAACTTTACAAAGCGACACAAGCTGCAGTGTTGGGTTTGTGGTTGGTTGACTGGGTTTGGTTTGGTTTTTTGCATGAAACGAGAATAAACCTCAAACGACAACATTGAAAAAATATACAATATATATATATATAATATCTGGGGAGGGGTTGTGAGAAACCCCCCTCTGAACCCTATGGCTGGCTCCTTCCATCTTGGCGTCCTTTCCAAGCCCCTCCTTCCTCAGTACAGTTTGAACTGTGCCAGTCATGTGCAAGTGCCCTAGTACATGGTTCTAGAGAGCCAGCTGGAGGGTCAGTAATGTGGGGAATGTCCACAATGGGAATGGCAGAAGTGGGGGAAGATGGGAGGCAGAAATGACAAATGAGGGAGGGAGTGCATGTGTACACGGTGCGGGAAGGAAGAAGTTAAAAGTAAGACACCTCCTTCCAGCCATATGTTAGGGGGATCCATTGGACTGGTGGTTTAAAGCTTCTAGTAGCGGCGAGAGCCGTCGCTTCTGCCCATGATGTGTCGGTCACCCACGTCGTTGCTGTCCGGCGAGTCTGGTGTCTCCGAGTCGGTGCTGTCATCTTCATCATCCATGCCCTCACCAGCCCTGCCTTCGCCACTGCCTCCTGCCCTCTCCTGGCAGCTCTGGTAGGACTGGGGAGGTGAGACATGGGGTAAGGGGAAGTATCTGGCAAACCAGCTGCAGGCCCAGCCCCAGCCCTTGCAGCTGCTCCTCACCTCCATGGGGTTGACAATGATGGTCAGGGCTGAGTCATCCCAGAACATGTCGCCCTCTTTGCTGCCGCTGTTTGTGTGTCCCCCTTCAGCAGCCCCAGGGACCTCTTGCCCCGCTCCTCGCCGATGCAGGGAGTGGATGCGCAGGATGCCAAGGATCACCATGAGTGCCAGGAAGCCCACGCACACCACAATGATGACAGTGGCAGCACTAGGGACCACTTTGGAGAAAGAAAATGAGAAGCCATGGTTAGACTGTCATAGAAACATGTTTCCAACCTGGCCTGCAGGAATCAGGGTTCCTGGGCAGAGCTTGGAGGTTTGGGGTCTGGGCAGGACCCAAAATCCTGACTCTTCTGCTCCCCTGGTCGCAGGCAGTTTCTGCCTTCAGCTGCTCTATGTTTGCTTGAGGCCAGCATGGTCTTCCAGGTTGCCTAGGTCCAGATGCCCTCTGATGTCCTGGCCTGCAGACTCTGCACATTACCCTTTAGCTCTAGGCTAGTAGGCCCAGCCTCTTCTCTCCAGATAACCCTGTTACCTGTAAAATCCATCCAGGCTCTCTGTGGCTTTGTTCTGGGTAGTTCTGTGCAGCACGGACAACTTGGCTGCTGCAATAGGGCAGAGCTGGGACAGGGAGAGGCAAGGGCTGGATTTTGATGCTCTCCCAGCACATGCATAGGCTGTCCCTGCAGTGGCTCAGTGCCAGCCACAGGACTGGACCAGGATCAGAGGCTGTAGGAAGCTGCAGCAAAATCTAGCACCAAAGGTGCTTTTCATATTCCCCACAACAGGGAACCAAAACCAACACAGGGTCCTCTGTACCAGCCCTAGAGCTGGTCTGCAGTCACGCTTTTTGCACAGGGCTGCCAGCAAAAACAACTCGTATCTCTAGTCTAGCTTTCCAGCTTCTCTTTCCTCTGCTCTGGGGGCAAGTATCCTCCTCTTGTCTCTGGTGCCATCTATATTTTTCTGCCTTCCTCACCACCACCTAGTCCCATCTCTTTTTCTAGAGAGGTGTCAATCCTTGTTTTTCTCTTGCTGTTGAAGCTTCTTTCTGAAATCACATTACCCAATGTCATTTGTCAATGACATTACCCAATGTCATACAGTTGTTCTTTTTAGACCTTCTCAGGTGTAGATTTCAAACTGCTTCTACATCAAGAAAGCACACACCAAAAGAAGGATTGTTGCACCAAGCTCTAAACCACCATTTGACTGCAGTCCATTTGCTAATGACAAGTGTCACAGTATAATGAGAACTCAGTAACATGGGTATAGAGAGCCTGAAAGGAATCCTCTACTGTAAGTTCTACTACAATGACAGAAAATTAGCATCCTGACCCAATGAATGAACCCCAAAGATAACATTACATACTTGGGTTGTTATGGGTGCTTGCCAAACTGTGCCCAGATAGCTCTGGGGGTAAATGATGGCCTCGGTGCACAAACTGCTGGGAATTCAGAATATGGTTAGGATGAGCAGCTTGGTTCATGTTGTGGAGGACATTCACCTGCAGAAAGACCAGAGTGAGAGAGACTCAGCTCTGTGTTCATGATGCATTCTACACTGTGCTCATTCCTGTTCACCATGTTCGCTCCATGCATGCACAAGTACCTACGTGTGCATGTACTGATCATGTACCTCAACAGTAAACTCATTGCTGGAGTAGCGTCCATTCATCTCAGTGCAGGACAGGTGAAACTTCCTTTCATAAAGAGCAGCACCATGGTTGATGTGGTACGAGACCTGGCGTAGGATTTCCTCATAAACTGCGATGCTCTCCACACCTGAGACAAGAAGAGAGGATTGGTGTGGTGTGAGAAAGCTCCTGCTTCAAAATCATCTGGCGTCATAACCCTGTAGCAACTAGGAGCTATAGAGGAATCCAAGGCAATGATGGGTTCATTATTTTTAGGAAGGGAGCAGAGATGGAGCTGGGCTGCAAAGGACCCGATGAAATCCCTGCCTGCATTGCTAATACAAGTGGAAGGGAAGGAAGGATCAAAAGCAATAGTCCTGTTAAGTTCTGGAGAGTACAACAGGGTTATACCAATCCACAATGAGTGGGATGTGCTGTCCCCCCAGTCATGTCAAGCAAAGTGATGCTGGCACATGAGAACACCAAGCCCCAAGGAGTAAGTCAGGAGGAGTGATACAGATTTGGGTGAGAACTCGGGCACCATGCCCTGTACTGGAGGAGGAGGAGCCAAAAAAATGGCCTGGGACTTCCAAAAGCCAGTTCAACAAATGGTTACACCTCAGAGTCTCACAGAGTACACCAACATATCTCTAGCATCAGGTTAAGTGCTTCTCCCACTGATACCTGACAGTGAGAAAGACATAGACAGCTGTGGCCAAGGACAGGACATACCTGTGATGGTCAGGTAGGCAGAGGTGTTAACAAGCTCCAGGCCCCGCTGCTGCAGCAGTGCCCCATCCAGGAGCAGATACTCCCTCTCTGGGTCCAAGTCATCTCCTACCAATGAGATCTCGCAGCCATCCAGGTTGTGCACAATCTCATCTGACATTCGTGTGTCTGTCACTGAGATGCAAATGGAAAGAAGACAGGGCCAGAAAGGCAGCCAGCCATCAGTGAAGGCAGGAGTTACTCAGAGTGGTACCCATTTACTTAAAAGTGCTCACATCATATGTAATGGCTTCTCTTTCTCCTACTAGCACTGACCTTGAATAAAACCAGTGTCAGTCCAATTACTTGTTGTAGGAGTCCCCCTGGTTCTAATGACATTATTTATGCACATAATAAAGTCACTTAATTTTGGAACAACACACTATTATCAGACTGGTTCATGATAACACATCTTGGCTGTAAAGACTCTGTTGACAATGACAATGTGCAAATTAGGAACAGCTCTATCACACATTAGCAGACCCTAAGTGCTTTCGAAAGCTTTCCCCTGTCTCACTTGCTAACTGCTGATTACCACGGTTGGGATTTTCTTCAAAGAGGCAACCACATTCACCTTTTGAATGTGAGGTGAACCTGACTTCACCGCTTTCAGCAGGGCTAAGACCAACCTGCTCTAAGTCAAGAAACTTATCATCGCATGAGGGAAGGCAAAGCTTCTCAAGAGAAAGCTATGAGGAAAAAAAAACCATTACCAGATATGAAAGAAGTGAAAGGACATGTAGAGCGTAGAGTGCAGAGAAATAATCTGAGGATGATGGGGAGAAATTGAGGGGCAGGATGTTACAGGGTGTGAGAAAACTGACTGGGGAATTCACAGGAATAAGTGATGCAGGAAAAGGTGGGAGGGGGTGAGAGATAAGGAAAGCAGGAAAGAATTAGGCAGGAGGAGACTGGATAAATGTAGGAGTGGAGAGGGTAACAGGCAGGACATTCATTCAGTGCTGGATTCAATAAAGGGAAATGTAGGTAAAATGTAAAAGGGATTAGGAATTAGCAGCCTGGGAAAGAAGAGAGTACGGCAAAGGAACTGTGTGCATAGAAAAAGTACGGGGAGGAGCAGAAAGGGATAAGAACCGATTAGCCTACATATTGGCACACAATGTGCCTTGCTCCTGTATTTGTAAACTCCCTCTTGCAGTTTTAATGAGGGGCTCTGCTTTCTCTGCAAGACAGCAGCTCTTGTAGGGCTTTCCAGTTTGTCAATTACACCTCGCCCTGTACTCCACTCACCGGTACCGTGCCAGTTCTCATCCTTCTTGGCCTCCACCTGATGAGAAATAGAGCAGCTGATCTGCAGGTTAGGGAACAGGGGGACCCCATCAGGAGCCTCAAAGTCTGATGCAGGATGAGCGGAGTGGGCATTGCCACTCAACAGGATCTGGGGGGCATCAGGCTGTAGCACCACAACGTAACCTTCCACATCAGGAATGGAGACACAGGACTCTTCGCTGAAACACCTGAAGGAGAATGGTAAAAAGCATCAGTTGGCCCAAAGTTGTAAAAGAAAACCTCCTGCCTATTACTGCCAGAGAAGGGAATATTCTTTTTCTGGTAGTCTTCCTAAAAGCTTCCCTATAGCCTGCTGTGTAAGACAGAGAGATGTGTGGTAGGACTAGCATCACTGGGTTTCAGGTGACTTGGTCATACCCACACACCACAGAAAATTAAAACCAGCCCACATCCTTGGAACACCATGAGTGCAGAATGTAAAGTGAATGTAGAAGTTCTGCCACCTGCATATCCATTTGGATATTGCATAGGTCAATATTTATTTTCAGGAAGACTTTTACCCATTTTGAGACCATCAAATAGAATTAAAATACAAGGTGAGAGAGTATAATTTTAGTCAAAAGAGAGGTAGCCCTCTTGTTGCACTTCGCTGGAGGCACTGCTTTGTCCACTCACTTGACAGTAGTGGTGAGTCTGAGCGGCCGGACTCCAGGGGTAGCAAAGCGCAGTGAGTTCATGTAAGCCACATGCTGGATTGCATGGTTGAAGGTTTCCACATCATCACCCTCCAAGGTGAGCAGGGACTGAGAGGGGTTCACATGAACCTACAGGTGGAAGAGAAGGAAATACTCAGGGTTCTTCAGCAAACACCATGAACCCAGGCTAAGAAAGACACAGAGGAGAAAGGTGGGCAGTTGTCTGAGGTGGGGGAGCAGGCAAAGTCCTGGGAAGCAAGGCTGGGGAGGAGAGTGGAGGAGACCCATGCAAGCTGGGCAGATGGGCATACCTTCATCCCTTTGCCCAGACTGTCGAAGTCACTGTAATCAAGACCCTCACGGCAGGCATACAGGCATTCAATAACCTCCCGGCTCTCCAAGCTACCAGGGCGCACAGTGAAGCCAGCCAAGTAACCATGGAAGTAGTGGTGTATCGACAGAGGATCTCCTGGGGGAAACATGGGAGGTGAAGGTTGTGAGAGACATGGCAAGGAGAGAGCAAAAGCCACAAAAACAACAGTGGGGGGGACATATGGATGTTCAGGGAAGTAGAGAAAGACAGAGGAGTGTACAGAACATGGAAAAACAAAGACAAGAAGACGGGAGATGCTGAAGGAAGGAGATGACAAAATTCCAGATGGGGGAAAATGGGAAAACCAGACCAACAGACAGACCACGGCAGTGCCCGGTGGGTAGCATAGAGAGGTTTCTGCCAAACTGCTGAATGCCAGATGGAAACAATTCCTTGTTCCCTTCTCACACTGCTTCCTGTGAGGGCTTTTAAAAGAAGCTACACGTTCCATAGATAGGGATGAGGTGACATCTCCTGATGTCTCTAATGGCTATCGCATTCTTCAGAGACCAACTTTAATAATCAGGCATGAGGACTCTATCCACATGAAAAGCGTACTCCATTTCTCAAAGCAGGCTGTAGTTCTCCTTTTCATGCTCCACAGATATCAAGGTATCAAGGACCAATCTGCCAAATGAGGGCTTTCCTCCCAGGATGGTGGGAGGTGGCAGGACAGGACTGGGAGAGCTGTGTGAGGAAAGCACCATGCAAGAAGTGACAGCCATGCACAGTGAAGAAGGAAAGAGAACCGTCTTCTTTCTTCTCCCTACCTTGTATAGTATCAGTGGAGTTCTCGCTTCCTTTGATTTTCTCTTTGTTTTTCTCCTCTGCAAAAGGAGAACATTCAAACAAGCAATAAGGCATTGGAACAGGGTAGTTACAAGGTCAGGCAAATATCTATACAAGTGCTTGTACTGGCCAGTCCAAAGGAACAGCTCTGGAGTCATGTGCCAAGCAGTGCATCCTTCAACCCTAGAGACAGCACATTGCAGATGAAAGAGACCAAGTCCCTGTCATGAAGGGGATGGTGATTCTGTAGGATGAGTAACTTGGAAAGTATAAGGGGTTTTTCTTGGGGGGAGGGTTCTAGTTTGGTGGTTTGTTTGTTGTTTTTTTCTTTTTTCTCCTTTCTCAATGATATCTATTTTGGGAATTAACTGATTCCTTTTTAGGGATCATGGTCTTAGCCATGCTTGCAACAAGCCATGCATTCAACATCCTTTTGAAATTCAGATGGTTCCAGGAGGGTGTCCCAAGATGATTCATGTTTGCTGGGTATAAAAGGCCAATGGAGAGCACAGAGCTGTGGGAAGATCCATGATCAGGAAAAGCAGTACTACAGTAAAGATTTGATCTTACTAGAGTGAAGGCAAGCAGCAGGCAAATTCCTTTAGTTCTGTCCTGCTTCAGTCTTGAAGGAGAACTGAAAAGACCTGGGAAATGCAGTCTTATATCTCCACAGAATGGGTTTTAATCTGGTAGTGGCTTAACTATGTTCCTAACCTGATGTTTGATCTCCACAGGAGATCTTTCTCCTCTACAGAATGATTAGTGATTTCTTCATATAGGCCCTCAAGACACAGAAATCCCCATCGATACAACCAGCAGTATAAATAGTACTGCCTGCTCCCTGGTGAAAAGCTTTGACAGAAACAGCAGTACAGACAGTTTCAACCCTCCCCTGCCTGAAAGCTGGTTACCCATTGCATGTTCTACTGCTGTTGCCCAGGAAGCTGCCAAGGACACTTTTCCTTGAGCAATTACTACCATGGCCTGCTGGCTTGGTCCGTAAAGGAAGGAGACACACCAGCTTCGGTGCCAAGAAGGCAAGATAGCTGCAATGTGCTTTGTACCACTTAACATTGGGTGGCGTCTCTTTCACCTCTTCTGGCTCCCCCTCCACTCCCTTGTTTCGTGTACGGGAAGAGCACGGTTCAAGGAGCAGGCACTCACCAGTCCAGCAGGCTCCAATCATGAGTGAGGGCTCCTGCCGGGGTGGGTGAATGAGGCCATTGTCGTGGATGAGGGCAGGGTCGTAAGACACGCCATCCACATAAAGTGTGACAGTGGGGAACTCCAGGTTGAGGGCATAATGGTGCCATTCGTCATCGCAGACCTACGGCAGACAGCAGAAGGGATCAGCAAAGGGCAGAAATAGAAGAGACATGAGGAAAAGGCAAATGCTCCCTCACCTGCTCAAGCTTCCAGAGGAATTTCACAGGCCTTGCGCTTTCCAGCAATGGCCAGTAGAGGAAAGCAATCCGGCAGCCGTGCACAGCCAGAGAGTAATGCGAGTAGCCGTCCTCTGCCAGGGACAAGCACAGGGAGTTAGATACCACAGGAGATTTCTCCCTTCAGGCATAATCCCTCCTAACGAGTCAGAGGCAGTGGGCGGAAGCGTCACCACCCCAGGAGAAGTGTCTCACCGCTGTGCACTGTACTGCAGATCACTGTCTCCTCTTCCCGCCTGCCTTTGCTAGGCACCACGGCATGCTTCATCCATACGGACAGGGTGAAGTGGTCACTCAGCCCCTCATGGGCATTCAGCCCATTCACCACAGGCACCTGGGCAGCCTGGCTGCCATTGAACCAGTAGATGAGGCTGCTGTCCTGGCTGTAGTGCACCGAGAGTCGCGCAGTCCAGTTCGCTGTGGGGCTAGGCACAGGCAGCAGGTCAATCTCTCCTGAGGCAGCGCCTACCAAGAAGGGAAGGAGTTAGGAATGTCAGCATGAGAGAATAAGAAGTCTGAGAATTAGGGGACAGATAAAGAGGGCACCCTGAGGTTTTGTTGTAGCATCCTAGACCACAGGGAGAGGAGGAGTTGCCTATAGGCCTTTGGTGACTTTTCCCTCGTCTGTGCTGGGGGAGTCACACAGACTCTGTGTACTGGGGCAACACACAGAACCCGTGGCTTCCCAGCAAGGAGAGCACAGGGAGCCCCTTGTAAATATAGGCAAGGGTGCTCACTGCCCCTAAAGTCCTCCCAGTCCCGCTGATCACAGCAGATGTGAGGAATGTCCCCCAGCACCTCTCCTGTGTAAGGCACAGAGCTAGGACCATGAAGCCCATGGTGCTGTGCCATAGCTGCCCTCCGCCCAGGAAAGAATCAACTCACCACAGAGTTTGCGTAGTGACTTCTCAGAGTAGTTATCCCGGTCACAGCCCTTGGCCACATGGTTTGTCTGCAGCTCCACTGTGGCCTGGATGTTCCACAGGGGCTCATCACAGGTCTCCAGGTGAATGGTGGGGAAGAGCGCAAGGCTGCCTGCACCAGGAGTGTACTCAATCCTCTTGTTCCAGCCTAATGAAGAAGAGTGAAAGAGGGGGGTTATGTCCTGCCAAGGACCTGAGGACAGAATATTTGGCACACACACAAGTGGCATCTATGGGCTAGCCTAGAAACAGAGATTTTTCGGCCCTTTCCATATTGAAATGACAACTCCATGCAGCTGGCACTAATGCAAGGGAAGACTTCCTAGAAGCACAGAGTCCAAATCTGTCATCTTCTACAGCTAGCATCAGTGTAGCATCAATCCTTGGATTGTCAGCCTCTCTTACCAGGTAAAGCAGATATTTAGCTGTGTTGATTTCTCCTTAATTCTATTGACTAGGGTGAACCTGTAGGCACACACCACCTCCAGAAAAGCCAAATATCCTCAAGACGAGCAGCCTTTGAATACAATCTACTTTGAATACAGTGTATGAGCTTTATCATATTATACATATATTATATATTATCAAATACATAGTAGTAGTAATCCAAGGAATGATTTTCCAAAGTTGGAATTGCCTTTCAGTGGCTTTGCAACAGACTGATATGTGCTGCATCCCATTAGATGGGACTGACGGGTTGGTGCCAGAACTGAATTTATCTGTGTCTATACAAACATCTGCAATGAGTAGGACTGAGTCATAGTTCAGCAAAAGCACAGGGAAGACATAACTGTGTTTGGAAGTTTCATACCCTGCCAGCTGGGCTTGCAGGTGGGTTTCACCTGGATTTCCACTTCAGCATCATCAGAAGCCCGCTTCTTTCCACAGTCATAGGCTGTCACTGTGAATTTGTAGACACGATCTCCACTGTACTGCAGCTTCTCCGTGTTCTCAATGTTTCCTGGTTAGCAAAATAAAGAGGTCAAGGGAGAGGAATTTCAGTCTCCTTGAAGATATTCCTTCTAGAAATCACTCCTATTTATGATTAACCACAAAAACAACCAAAGAAGGGTTGAGCCTCCCCCTCCAGTGCTACTCTGTAAGAGCTATAGCATCCCACAAAATGGCTGCTGCATCTCTGCACCAGGAGAGATAGATCAGCAGTGCTAGAACATTCATATAGCACAGCTCTGCCATCAAATGGGACTGGCAGAAAGGGAGCAAAGCAGGAAAGGGGGAGTGACATGCTCATGGTAGGTGTGGATTCTTACCGTCATTGTCAATCAGAAAGGGAATATTGGGGGTCAGGATCTCATAGTAGCAGATCTGGCTGTATTGTGGAGAGCAATCTCCATCAATGGCCTCCACACGCAAGATGCGGTCATACAGCTTTCCTTCAGTCACTGCCACACGGTACAGCTTTTCCACAAAGACAGGAGCAAACTCATTCACATCATTTACTCGAACGTGCACCGTGGCCCTGATACAGAGAGACACCAGTAAGAACAGGCTGGCTGATTAGGAGCCACATACCCCCTACATTTCAGTATAAAACACTCCCCTAAAAGTGCACCAGTCTGATTTCCAGCCATCAAAAGCAAGGACGAGGAAAGAGACCTTGGTTTCAACACAACAATGTCAGCACACAGGAGCTTGGACAATGGTTTACCACCCCAGAGGAAGAGCAAAAAGGTATGATAATGTAATCTGGACCTCCTGCCAATATGCAGCAATATACTGTCAAGCAGCCCTCACTTCTAGTGGTATTCAGTCATGTGACTCAGTCAGTGAGCATTTCTATTTGGGTCTTATTTGCATGTTGAATTATAGTATTAAGGCTAGAGAAAAATACTTCTGGCTAAAGGAAGCACTTCCACAGCCATTTCCATCTGTGTTTCTGTGATAGATCACATTTTGTAACATGCAGCAACGATTGCATGGACTTACTTGTGTGATTTCTTGGTATTTGCTCCATCAGGTCCCTCTCCACAGTCATAAGCCTGGATGGTGAACGTGTGCTCCTTATGTGCTTCACAATCCACTGGTTCCTTGGCCCGTATCAGCCCCTCACCTGTAGCTTTGTCCAAGATCACAGCTTCAAAAGGTACCCCTGCCCCATGGATCCTGAAGCCACAGATTTCACCTGGTACCCACAAAGGCAGAGAGGAAGGGAAGAAAGAAAAGGACTAAGGAGAGCATCTTATGTCTCCTTGCTTTCCTGTCTCATCTTTTCTTCCTTTCTAACTTATGCTCTTGTTTCTTCCTCTTTATCACATCTCATTTTGAGCAATTTCTGGTTCCCTAAGTTCCTCCTGCCATCTCTTACAGCCATTAATGATACAGATTGCCCTCTACTGGACACTACCCCCACGGCAAGGAATCTTGACCAGCATCCAGAAATTACTAGCGGTTACAAGGCTCAAGCTACATTTACCAGTGCTACACACCCACGTATTGAAGGAGCACCTTATTTCTCCTCTGCATCCCTCACAGAGGCAAAACAGACCATATATTGCAGATAGGCAGCCAAAGCATGAAGATCCGTGATGTCTCATCCACCCACACAGGCAGAATGTGCACAGTACTGCAGGGAACTGCAGATAGGGTCACATCAAAGTTCAGCTCACAGGGACCACTTCTCCTCTCCCAGAGCTGAGGGACGATGCGTGAGGAAGCTCCAGGCACGGCCTAAGCAAGGACCAGGAATACAACCCTCATAAAAGCCCTGTCTGTAGTTTGAGGGATCTGTGCTTACTGTGAGGGGATGTAGCACTGCCAACGAAGTGTGCCCTACCAGCTTCCTCCAGTGCTCACAGCACTGTGCATGTGATCCTTGGAAATAGCAGAACTGCGTCAAAAAGTAGCTGGCTCCACCCTCACTTTCTCTCCCTAAGGGAAACAGCTCACAGCATCAAATCAAGCCCAAATTGCCTCCAGACTTCACTGGGGACATCCTCCGGAACAAGGTTTGGAGGGTTCACTTCCTGCAGAGAGCTAGAATCCAGCACAGGGATGAATGGCATTCTGTCTCTGCCTCTTCCTAAGTCTCTCCCTGCCTCCCACCCTTCCCAGAGCTGTTACCCACCTACCTGCATAGCGCAGTGGAGCATCTTTGTCCAGTGCAAACAGTGGTGGGTTGAGCAGGACTGTGTTGTCATTCTCCATGATGATGCCCTGATACTCAGCTTCAATCCAGGGTTTGTGCTTGTTTGCTGGGGCAGATTTGGGAGTGGGGATGGAGCACAGGAATGTATTAGCCACCAATGACAGATTCAGTGGGACAAGAGCAGAATATCATCCAGTGGCAGGTAACAATCACCCCTCCCCACCTTCTCTGGAAATAAAGTCTAAAATAATAGGCTGGGAGGAAGAAGTTCTCTTTCTTTAGCTCTACTCCATATGGCTCCTGGGACTGGGAGACCTCATCAGAAGCAATGTGTACCTTCTGGCCTCCTCATTACATTCTTACCAGGAATATGTGGAGAAGCATTTGGGTGCCCAGGAAAGTTGGAATGGTTAAAAAAAAAGCCTGAAATCAAGAGGCAGAAGTAGTCTGATTCTGGAGACAGATTCTAAATGCTAAATCTTTTAGCTCAATGAAGCCGTAATTAAAGGATCTAGGATACATCTTTCCTTGGGGTGTCCCAAGGGGACAAGTCTTGCATGCAGCCATTATCACTTATGCCTGACATCCCCTGGACTAAGGCCCAGGATCCACACACACGTACCCAGGTACACTTTCAGTCAGTCATTCTATGTGAATTAATAACCTACTCTGAGACTCCCATGCTCCTTCCTTCCCCACTCCATGGCAAGCACCATATTCCCTTGGCCCTTCCTTGCTAATCCTGTTGGCTGGAGCCCAGCCAGGCTTGGCATGGAGGCAGCAGCCAGCAGGAGCCTCTGAAAAATGTCACAGGCCCAGAAATAGCAAATTAATCTTTATCACAAAGGCTCCAGGGCAGGGAAAAGGAGAAATGGGGGTGGGGGGGTGAAGGGGAGGGGAGAGAGAAAAAAAATAATTATAAATTAAAAACCCCTCCCCCATGCCCACCCCCTGCCAAATGGGCCTCTGAGATTATATTACATGGCCTAGTTACAACCCCCCAGTCCCAGATAATCCCCCACTCTCCCACCCCTCGGAGGCCAAGATTTATTACAACCAAGCAACGCCTTGAGCCCAGCATGGGTCAGAGCTGGTGGGGAGTAGGGTACAGAGCCTTTCCCCTCAAGGGCACTACTTCCAATATGGGAATTCATCCTCTGCAGCACAGTATCCTCTGGAACCACACCAGCACAGCGTGACGTGTTGACTTGAAAGGGACAGCATCCCCTACAGCCTCTGCAAATGGGGGTGATGGGATGCTGCTGGAGCTGGGCGGTGGCTGCCAGACAGCAACAGGTCAGAATGGGGGTGCTGCAGCACCCCCGGAGCGGGCAGCCCCAGCCCGGCAAGGCAGCAGGGAGCGGGGGTTGGCATTTCTCCCTCACCGTATTGATTGACGTTTATAAAGCATTGCGTAGGAAACCCAGACAAACATCCACCCTGCTCTGTAAGCAGGTGGAATCCTCCCTGTGTGCAAATACCCACATTCCAACCCACCCTTCCATTGCCCCCACTAGATTCCACTCCGTGACGGCTCTATTCCATGCGCCGCACCACCGAGGTGGGAATCTGCAGCTACAAATACCAAATGTGCCCTGTTGCTGGGGTAACAAGCCGATGGTAGAGAGAGATAAATCCTTTGCTGCATTCACCTGCAACTTGGGAATCACCAATCTGATTTCTTGGGAAATGAGTTCCTGGAGGTTACAAAACCATTTTTGGAATATTTTTAGGGTACAGACTCCCACCAGCTTCAGGAAAGCTCCTGTAAATCTAAAATAATTTGCCAAAGGTGGGTAGATGTTTCAGAGCATAGATTTACAAAGAAAAGAGAGAATCCAGAGTGGAAGGGGCCCTGCCTTGCCATTGGGCCCCTTGGCACCAGTACAAATACATGCCCCTGCCAATGCCAGCATGCACAGAGCCCCTCGTTGCACTGCCCTGCATCCTTACCTCTTCCTAAGAACAGAGGATGTCACATTCCCTGATGACCCCACCTGGCATGCTCCCCAATTCTCCCACCCTGCTCGAGTATTGACGCACTGACTCCCCTCAGATGAATTCCTCCTGCCTGTCCCTATAGCCACAGATTTAGAATCCTACACCTTTCTCCTTTGCCCTACGTGGTCAAAGAACATCTGCATTCAGAGTGTTACAGCCATAGCACGAGGGTTTGGGGCTTTTTACGTATTTAGCACATAAAATACTGTTTGATCCAAGCAACCTGCATAATTAACACATAACTGGAAAATAATTCCTGTTGGCAGATCGCAGATGGATGAACTAGAATGAGAAGATGGAGACAGGGGATGTGTCTTGGAGACCACAAAGGTCTGTGGAGAAGCAACACATTCTCTCAGCACGCTAGGGAAGGGAAGCTAAATCCACATGGCAATAACTGGAACAAAAGCAAGACAAGTGACTGGAAAAGGGCAAAACGCGAAGGGAATGCTAGAAAAACAGAAAGAAGGAGAAGAAAGGAAAGCGATGACAGGAGGCAGATGGAGAAAGTAGACAGAGAGGATGGAATGAGGGCACCCGAAGGGACACAGAGAGACGGAGCACCCGGGGACGGCGGAGATCCCACGATAACACCGTGCCATGCGAAGCCGACGGGCAGCGCGGAGCCACACCGCCACCGAGCAGCCGGTGGGGACGAGCCGCGGCCCCTCAGCCCGCCGGGGGTCCCAGCGCACCGTCCCTCCGCCGCCGCCGCCCGGGACCGTGCCCGCGGCGCTGCCGCCGCTCACCTTTGTTGGAGGCGCTGCCGGGCAGCGCGGCGTAGAGGCAGAGGAGAGGCAGGAGGACGGCGGCGCGCTGCCGGGGGAAGCCCATCGCGGCGATGGGTCCCAGCCCGCCCGGGGCTGCTGGAGAGCGGCGGGCCCGGCCCGGCCACGGCCTCGCTCCCGCGGCGGCGGCGGCGGCGCGCAGGGACGGAGCGGTACCTCCGCGAGCCCCGCTCCGCTCCACGCCCGGCCCCGCCCCGGCACTGCAGCATGACGTCACGGGCGCGGCGGGGGCCGGCGGGGGTCGGCAGCCAATGCGAGGGGCCGCCGCGCCAGGTGCGGCGGTGCGGTGCTGTGCTGTGCGGTGCGGTGCGGTGCTGTGCGGTGCGGTGCTGTGCTGTGCTGTGCTGTGCGGTGCTGTGCTGTGCGGTGCTGTGCTGTGCGGTGCTGTGCGGTGCTGTGCGGTGCTGTGCTGTGCTGTGCGGTGCTGTGCTGTGCGGTGCTGTGCGGTGCGGTGCGGTGCGGTGCGGTGCGGTGCTGTGCGGTGCTGTGCTGTGCTGTGCTGTGCTGTGCGGTGCGGTGCTGTGCGGTGCTGTGCTGTGCGGTGCGGTGCGGTGCGGTGCGGTGCTGTGCGGTGCTGTGCTGTGCGGTGCGGTGCGGTGCGGTGCGGTGCTGCGCGGTGCGGTGCTGTGTTGTGCTGTGCTGTGCGGTGCGGTGCTGTGCTGTGCGGTGCTGTGCGGTGCTGTGCTGTGCTGTGCGGTGCGGTGCGGTGCGGGCCGCTACCCCCCCCTCTCACCGCAATCCGGGCAGGGCACGGACAGGGGCGAGGGCTGGCGGAGGGGTTGGAGGGGGACTTCCCGGTTTCCCCGGGAAGCATCTCGCAGTGCTGGGAGACGCGGGAGTAGCAGGCGGGAAGGGGGGCGTGAAGATCGGAGGGGGGGAGCGGGGGAGGTACCGCGGCGAGAGGCTGCAGGCAGCATACGGACTGTACCGCCCATTCGCACCGGGCTCCGCGATGGGCTGGGGAGAGAGGGGGCCGGGACGCTGCTCTGAGGAAGCTCGCAGCTAACCCGTGTCACGGTGAGAGGAGCGGCAGGCTGCGGGGAAGAGTTGCCGCTGGTTGGTAGGCGAGAGTTTAACAGCAGCAGCCCCCAGGGAGGGCGGAGAGTGAGGAGGTGACGGCCGCTCTCACGTCCTGCCCAGCCGAGGCGGAGATGCTGGCAGCAGGGGCAGTCCCAGCCTTTTCCGCGCCCCCCGGCGAAGGGACTCTTACTGCAGCGGGGAGCCCGGGGGCCGGGCAGCCCCGCAGCCCTCCCCACACCGCGGGAGGGTAAAGCGGCCCGCCCGGCGAGCCTGCTGGCTGCCCGCTCGGTACCTGTCTCGCTCCTTGCTCTGTTTCCTCCTCGCCGTCCGCCCTGTCTTTCTGCCCCGGGATGCCGCCCAACCTCACCGGCTATTACCGCTTCGTCTCCCAGGAGAACATGGACAATTACCTGCGCGCTTTAGGTAACATCACCCTCCTCATCCCTCTCTTTTCTCTCCCTTTGCTCTCTTCTGCCCCTAAAGAAAAGAAAGTCACAAGTCATGGAAGGGGTTTAGGAACCCCCTGGTCCTTCTGTCTGTGCCCATCGCTTTCATGGTGTGGTGGGCTGAGGGAGGAGGTACCGTGGCTGTGGCTCCCTGGCTAACAGGGAGTTCTGCAGGGATGCTGCTAGATGAGGGGCCCAGGTCGTCTACAGATCTCCCCTCCCTCCCTCTCATTCCCCAGATATCAATGTGATCTTGCGAAAAGTGGTTTGCCTTTTGAAGCCCGATAAAGAGATTATCCACACGGGGGATCACATGGTCATCCGCACGATCACTTCCCTGCGAGACTATGTTATGGATTTTGACCTGGGAGTCCAGTTCGAGGAAGACCTGGGACCTGTGGATGGACGCAAGTGCCAGGTGAGAAGCCCAAGCTGTGCAGTTTAGCAGCAGACTGGGATGCACTAGAAGGTCAGGTATCTGCCCAGCTTTTGATTCATGACTCAGGTGAGAGTCCAGCCCAGAGTTGTCATGCCCATGCAGGTCCAGGAAGTTCTATGAGTACCTCACTAACACCAAACAGCCGGAAACCCAGTTCTCTGGGACCCAGAGGCTATTATCCTCTGGAGCAGAGCCCTGAAAAGAAAGAACATCAGCCTGCTTGGCAGTACTCTCTTGCACTTGGAAGCCCGAGGGTCATTCACCTCCCGCAAAGAGCATCAGTCCCAAGGAGCCACTGAAGAGACACCAGATCAGGGACTGCATTTGTAAATGTGTGAGAGGAGCTGCCGGTGTCATCACTGGGAACCTGGACTGCCAGGACCTGCTTCCCCTGGGACCATGTCTTCCCCCTATTTTCTCTTTTTCAGACAACTGTCTCCTGGGAGGGGGATCAGCTGGTGTGTGAGCAGCTGGGAGAGAAGAGGAACCGAGGATGGAGGCACTGGCTGGAGGGGGACCAGCTGCATCTGGTGAGGAGGGGTCCAGCACAGCCCTCTAAATCCCAGTGGCAGCGGACAGGGGACACGCAGAGCTGGGCTCTGAACTCCGAGGCATGCAGCTTCCTTCCAGCTCCCTTCAGACTCTAGCCCCGGCTCCTCGGGGGGCAGAGTCCACTACACACAAACATCCGGCTCCAGTTAAGGAGGCTCGGCAAAGGCAAAGGCAACGGCCCTTCCCTGCCCCGCTGCCTGACCCCTGGGGCTTTGGGAGGGGTGTGCAGAAGCATGTGGCCGGAGGGCGGGCAGGGCGGCAGCTGGCGAGGGAGGCGAGTCGGGGATCCAGCCTCAACTCCTCTTTCGCCTCCCTTTCCTAGCGCATGACCGCTGAAGACGAGGTGTGTGTCCAGGTTTTCCAGAAGGTGAAGTGAGCGCTCCGCCGAGGGATGCCCCGCATTGACAAAACAAACAAAGCCCGAGGGAGCCAAGCTCCCCCGTAGCAGCCTCCTTGTTTTCTAACGCCTCGTCTCTCGCCCAGCAGCGGCCGGGGCGGCGGCAGGGCGGGATGGGACGGGACGGGACGGGGGTCACCGCGAGGCCGGGCCTGCGGGCAGCAGGAGGCGGTGAGAGGAGGCGGCCGCGGTGGACCGGGGCGGGAGGGCGATGGGCTCCGTCTGCACGGAAGCTCCTTTCAGAATAAGAGTTTTTGGGGAGTAGTAGTGGTGCCGGGGCTGCCCCACGGCCGGGCCCCCGCAATCCCCGGCACCAGGGGAAGCAAGAGGTGGTGCCCAAATGGGAAAGGGTGGCTGAGGCTGCCCCTCCTGCAGCCGCCAACACCAGCCGCCTTCTCCTGGCCTCTGGGGTGCCACATTCTTCTCAGGATGCTGGCACCCTCAGGCAGAATGGGTTGAAAACAAAACGATCAAAGATTTTTGTGTATCATGTGAAATCGGAGGGTTGGGACAAGGGAACTGAGCTCCTCAGAAGGTTCCGAGGGTAAGAAAAGCTTAGCGTCTCCTCCTGGTATACAAGATGATGGCCAGCTCCAGTCCCAGCTCTCCTGGCGTTCCTGGCAGCCATTCCCCATGGCCATCATAGTTCCCCTGGTTCACAGATCCTCCCTACAATCGGAGACCAAGCAACAGAACAGGCAGTGAGGTCCCTTAAAAACCCAGACCAGTGCCGAGGAGGTGTCCTTTAGTGAAGACATCTGATGTGCATGAGCCCATAAGCAGTTACTTCCAAAGGATGCTTGTGTTTGTCCCCTGGAAAATGAATGAAGGGCAGGGTATGCAGAAATGTGTCACTACAGACATCACCAGGATCAAGAGGTAGGCAGATGTTGAAAATACAGGCCCTTTTCACAAGAGCCAGGTTGGACGGGGCTTGAAGCAACCTGGTATTCTGGAAGGTGTACCCAGCAAGCAATCATAGCCGTGTCATCCAGCCTGTCATTTATCTGCTTTATGCAGACGTCTACAACCCCATCATTCCTTCTATCGCAAGGAGCCTTTTTTGTATCACAAGGTTGAAAGGGCAGAGGTTTGACTGACAGTAGCTGAAGCTGATTCAACGGTTGCCCTCTTTATACTCCTCCATACAGTAAGAGTCCATCTGAGCTGTTTCTGACCCCAACACCAAGCTGGCTTCACCATATCCAGACTGATATCTTCAGGAAGTATCTGGTTGGGCCAGAACCATAGATAAGAATCATACCCCCTTGATGTGGTCCACACTCATAGTAATCATAAGGGATAGTATTCCAGCCTATTCTAGGGCTTCAGTTAGTAGCTACCACCACTGTTAATTTAATCATGCTACGGGTATGATGCCTAAGTCAGATGGTGACTTTGCACAACAGTACTATGTCGCTGAGACACGAGCCTGTGGGATGTGACAATGCATAAGGCAGGGGAAAGGGTGTGATATTGGGAGGACATTGTCTCATGGCTTCTGAGGTTGTAGAGCAGGTTTCTTTCCAATGGCCTCCTGCAACAACTGTATTCAAAGCAGGAGTCTCCATCAGAGGGTATGGGCATCTTTGGCTGTGCTGAAGATCTACAGTTTCTTTACTTTTACTCTGATACTGTCTGGATTTACTGTCCAGTCCTCTCACAACCCAGCTGAGCGAAGCAGGCAGCAAAGAGGTGCTAGTTTTGGCACATTCCCTGGTTCTACAGGTATTCTGCTCTCTAGCAAAGTAAGGCACAGACACACTCTAGAGGAAAAAAAAAAGGTATCAGGTATTTCCTGGCTCTGATGTGACACAGAGGGCTGCACAGAACATCTGCAGCGGAACGCCACCAGTGGGAGCACTGGAGCAGGACTGAGGACACAGCTGTATTATCCAGATCAGGTCTATGGGACATGTATCAGAGGAGGGCTGCTCCAGTACGGCATATCTCCAGCTAACCACCCTTGTTTCACCAACTGACGGTCTCTCCTAGCAGCCCAGACGGTGCTATCGGGGCGGGGGGAGGAAATGAAGGCACGGGAATCGTGCCATGAAAGTGCCGCAGGGAGCTCCCAGTAGTGCCCCCCTGGATAGGAGATTCCTTGTCAAGAGCTCACTGAAATGATCAGCTTCCTTACAAATGATCCTCATTCATTTCTGTGAATCCATGTTTCCCCAGGAAACACTCTGTTCATAACAGATCTCCCAAAGAGTCGTTCCCAGTGCTTGCCACCTACTTTGCAGATGTGGTTTTCGAGTAAAAGCTTTCCTTCTGGTGGTAACAGAGAGCCAGCTGAACCTGCTCCGGCACAGCAAAGCACAGCGGTGAGCCTGCCCAAGTCTGTTCATCATGCAGAAGAGATATCCGGACATCAGGAAGTACTGGGCTAATGTCCCCCACTTCATCTTAATTCTGATGTGTGGGGCCATATGGTGTTATTACAGAGGCACTAATTGCTTGTTGATGTGATCTTTTCCAGGTAATAATTCAAAGATGCTCAATAAGCAGGTTCTCTAGTACACTGCCATAAACATCCCAAAGATGATGTCTGCATTCTTTTTAACACTATTTTCATCTTCATTCAACATGTTTTGTGTAGCTATGAATTATTTCCCATGATTTCAATGCAAGAAACTTACTTATTTCTCTGAAGCCACCCATAATTCTAAAAAGAAAACACTAAAATGGTGGGTTTACGTCTTACACCGAAGTCTGAAGCTAAGGCATTTTAAACTTCCCGAAGCTGGTGGCACACAATATGTCTTGGGCACTATGTTGATAAAAGCCTGAAATGTGTTTGCAAGTTGCTGTTTTTATCTGATTTCCCCATTGAATACTGAAGGCCTTATCTGTCTACCTTGTTTCTCCTAAAAATGCTTGCAGAAGGAAGAGCAAGAAGGTTCCTTGGAAAGGGACTTGTTCTGAGAAGTCTTAATTATAGGATCCCAGACTGGTTTGTGCTGGAAGGCAGCTTAAAGCTCATCCAGTTCCAGTCCCCTGCCACAGGCAGGGACACCTTCCACTAGAGCAGGTTGCTCCAAGCCCTGTCCAACCTGGCCTTGACCACTGCCAGGGATGGGGCAGCCACAGCTTCTGTGGGCACCCTGTGCCAGCGCCTCAGCACCCTCACAGGGAAAAATTATTTCCTAATGTCTAACCCAAATCTCCCCTCTGTCAGCTTAAAGGTTTATTCATTTCCATAATACCCATCTCAAATGTCTGAGGTTTCTGGATTTCCCTGAAGAAGCTCCCGGTTCCCATCACAAAAAGCCTCTGCAGTGCTCCTCAGCAAGCCAGGACAGAGAAAACTTGACCTTAATGAATTTGTTAAGACTAAACCTCCTGGTCTCCTGCACCACAGAACTTCCCAGAAGGAGCGGAGGGGAGGGACACACTTCCCGAGCGGGTCATCTCTCCTGGGGAGCAAACTCCGAGCAGCTGCCGGTTTGGAGACCGAACCGCGGAGGGGTTTTTAGCAATTGTTCTTCCTCCTCGTCGCCCAGGAGCGGCACATCGGGACGTGAGAGCTCCGCAAGCGCCCCGCGGAGCCGGTGTGCGCGGGCAGAGCGCTGGGCAGCAGGGGGCAGCAGGTCCCGGTCTGTTCGCAGCAGGGCTCGCTCTGCCCTCCCTCCGCCTCTTCGCACCGCCCGCACCGGCTTCCCGCTGACCGCCGCGGCGGAGCTCCGGCCGGGGCCGCGGGCAGGACGAGCGGGGAGCGCGCACGGCGGGCGAGCGCATGGACGTGTGAGTGGGGGCATCTGGGGACGGGGGAAGCACGGCCGCTTCTTTGCGGGGAGGAAACGGGGGCTTGGACCCTTCCAGGAAGGAGGAGAGGGCGGTGGGACTGAGCTGGCGCTCACTGTCCCTCCATGAAAGCTTTGCTAGAACCTATGGAGGGTCGAGGAGGAAGGATCTTCCTGGCTGATGTTTTTCATAAGATCTGGGCAGTGAGCGTGTTTTGGAGGGACACTGATAGTCCCATTCCCCAGAGAGGCAGAGGGGAGATGTGCAGGATGGGAAAGAAAATGAGTCCCAACTGTTAAGAGAGATGGAGGCATGGCTAAGTAGCGGGCGGCTCAGGAGGCACTGCAGGATCGCTCCTCAGCAAACAGAGCTTGAGATCTTCAGATCCTTACCAAACGCATGGGGCAAAGATCCTAAACCAGCAACAGCCAGAAACGACCCACTGGCCCAGAGCCCCAGGGAACCAAACTTCCCATGGTTCTATGGGACCCAGCGCATGACTGCTCAGGGAATTCGGCTGTGCTCCTTCAAACTGCTTCCTGGGTTGATGAATCTTTTTGGCTGGGTGACACAATGGCTTGCTGGAGCCTGGGTAGTGCTGGTGTCTTCATTTCAGCTTGTCCTCCTTGTTCCCAAGTGACCCAAGTCAGGAGCTGGACTTGCAGCTGGGCCTCCCATGTTTGGATTCCATTAGACAGTGCACGAGTCACCTGTGAAGTCTCCCTTGATGCTGGATGACCTAATTCTGTGCAGTGTCATAGTTTTCTTGCCATGTTCACAGGCACATTCATTTTCTCCTGTGGGCCTTCCTGTTTCTTGAAGTGATCAGTTCCAGTCCATTCCCAGCAAAGCTTTTTGGGGAGATCAGATCCCCCGATTATCCCAAGCCATATCCCAACAACAACATCAGCATCTGGAATATCCACGTCCCAGAAGGATATGTGGTGAAGCTGACCTTCAGATATTTTGACCTGGAGCCATCCGAGTCCTGCTTCTATGACTATGTTAAGGTATGCGCACAGGTACCTGGACCAAGGGGTGGCTGGAGATGGGAATCTGGCGGCCACCACACACAATGGGTCTTCACTCACCAGAGCTCCTCTCATGCTTCCCACAAAGGAAAGGGAAGGAATTAAAGATAGAAATGGGTGGAGCAGGTACTGGCAGCTCATGGCTGGGTAATAGTGATGCTTGGAGCAGACTGAATCTTACAAGATTACAGTGATTTCCCCTTAACCTTGACAGATCAAAGCAGACAAGAAGGACTTGGGCCGATACTGTGGCCAGCTTGGGTCAACCACAGGCAATCACCCAGGAAGAAAAGAGTTTGTATCTAAGGGGAACAGGATGCATCTGTCATTTCATTCCGATTTCTCCAATGAAGACAATGGCACAGTGATTCCCTACAAGGGCTTCCTGGCCTATTACCAAGCTGTGGGTAAGTAGGCAAGTACCCTCAGCATGCAGAAAGAAGCCTGTGTGGCTCCAACCAGTTTTGCTCCCTGTCAGGCAAATAAAGAGAAGCTGTAAGCAAGGATGTGGATCTCTGTACTTTCAGTGTACAGCAGAGACGTTTAACACTTTCCTCCCCCTGTCCCTGCATCTCCCGTGTCTTCAGATCTTAATGAATGTGACCCTAACAATGCTGCTGAGAAAGATGAAAGGCCTCAGTGCCAGCACTTCTGCCACAACTACGTGGGTGGCTACTTCTGTTCCTGCCGGCCTGGCTACCAGCTTCAGAGTGACCACCACTCCTGCAGAGGTAAACTGAAATGCTGAAAGATCAGAGGGCTCCAGGGAAGCAACCAGGAGGGGTGGGAGAATTACCTTAGGGAGCATTGACAGGGCTGCAGAACACGCAGCTCCACAATGTGACCTCTGCTTTCTTCCTTGACACCAGTGGAGTGCAGCAGTGAGTTGTTCACAGAGGCAGCTGGCTACCTGAGCAGCCCTGAGTACCCCCAGCCCTATCCCGAAGACCTCAGGTGTAACTACAGCATCCGCCTGGAAAAGGGCTTGTCCATCATCCTGAAGTTCTTGGAACCTTTTGAGATTGATGACCACCAGCAAGTCCACTGTCCTTATGACCAGCTCAAGGTACTGGAGATTGGCAAACTCTACTTCCAACCCCCCTGCCAGTCCTGGACAGGAATTGTTTGGACACCACTATTTGAATGAGAAATAGCACGAGGAGAATGTCCCAGCATGAATCATGGAATCCCAGACTGGTTTGTGTTGGAAGGGAGCTTAAAGCTCATACAGTTCCAACCCCCTGCCATGGGCAGGGACACCTTCCACTAGACCAGCTTGCTCCAAGCCCTGTCCAGCCTGGCCTTGAACGCTGCCAGGGATGGGGCAGCCACAGCTTCTCTGGGCACCCTGTGCCAGTGCCTCAGCACCCTCACAGGGAAGAGCTTCTGCTTGAGAGCTCATCTCAGTCTCCCCTCTGTCAGGTTAAAGCCATTCCCCTTGCCCTGTCCCTACTTCCCCTTGCAAAAAGCCCCTCTCCAGGTTTCTTACAGACCCCTTATGATACTGGAAAGCTGCTTTAAGGTCTCCATGACAGGAAGGAAGGATCGATGTCTTCCCTTGTCCCTCCCTCAGTGCTAAATTGTCATTGTCCTGAGGTTAGAGTCTCTGGGTCACAGGCCCCTATGAGTGGAGCCAGAAAAGTAATCCCTCTTCCAGTTTTATCTCCCTTTGTTTTAATCTCGGGGTTTGAAAGCCTTGATAGCTCAGATTCTCATGGTAAGGGAGAAGCAGGTCTTGTGGTAGGTCAGCCCTTTGTTCTGATCTGTCACTGGCAAACTTGATCTCTATTGCAATAGGGCTGCTGGAGCATGTGTGTTTCTGTCCTTGTCATACGTGTTTTCCTCATCAGATCCAAGCACGGGGGAGAGAAATTGGTGAATTCTGTGGCAAGGAGTCACCCGGTAGCATTGAAACCAACAGCAATGAGGTGGACATACTCTTCCTCACTGATGAGTCAGGGTTCAGCCGTGGCTGGAAGATCCACTACACCTCAGAGAGTAAGGCATTCCTTCCCAGAGGCTACTACAGCCCCTCTGCAGCATTTGCTAATACTCGCATCCTTTGTCCCATTCTCCGCCAGAAATACGGTGCCCACAGCCTGTCCCGCAGGATCAGTTTACCATCATCAGAGACCTGCAGCCTCTCTATCAATTTCAGGACTATTTCATTGTCAGCTGCAAGACTGGGTATAACCTGATGAAGGTGAGATCCCTTCTCCACTCCCTTCAGCCCTATTCTGGCTTCTGCTCAGTTTGTGTAACATTTTCCCTTTCAGTAAAGCTTTCTTCGGAGATGATTTCACTCGTGGCAATCTCTTGCAATTTCAGTTTCTTCCTTGCTTCTATCCACTTTCTTCCAGAGATTTCTCCTTCCCTAGCTCCCTTCCTTATGCAGTTACTGTTTCACAAAGCCCTGGCTTAAGATGAGAGATAAAGATCCCAGGAAACATTGGCAAGCAAGAATACCTCTTTTGGAGGATGTGAAATCAGCCTTGAAGCAGAAGAGGTTACCTGCCTCCCTTGCTATCCTATTGCCAGGACTGAGTAGTGCCCAGACTTGTCACGTTTTCATGGCTGCTGGTATCTTTGCCAGTTTCAAAGAACGTGTAGCCTGTGGCAAACACAGGATAGAGAGAAGGCAGAAAAGGGAGGGGACTGGAACAGGCGGCAGAAGGCAGCCATTGGACAGCAGTGAAAAGATGGCAAGATAGAATAACACTGTAATGTTGGGAAGGGAATGTAAGGCCGTAACATCAACAGAGATGTTTTTCTCTCCCACACAGGGCAACCAAAAGCTGCTGTCCTTCACGGCTGTCTGCCAGGCTGATGGGACATGGCATCAATCCATGCCCCGCTGTGAAAGTGAGTGAGCTGAGAATGGGGATTATGCCCCCTGCTGTGGTTTTTCAGCCTCTATGACTCAATTTGTCTGTGGCCATACACTCATGGATGTGCCAGTTGAAAGGACCTGTGGGGGTCCACTGTTGCCTTGCATTATATTTTTACTCTTGCAATAACAGGAATGTTACAAACCCTTACAAACCCACATAAAATATCACCCCAAAAACTGCTATAATGTTGTAACATCTAAAAGCAAAAGCTCCAGTCCTGGGATTTTGGAACACCCTCTCTCTGCCCGCTGTACTAACTGGTCCTTCACATCCAGGCCACAATCCTAGTGGAGCCTTACAGTGTCTTAGATTCAGCTCTTGCTTTCTTTTCCTTTTCTGTAGTTGTGAACTGTGGCAACCCCCCAGCTCTGACCAACGGGGCATTCAGCTATGCTAACAAACCTGCAGACAACAGCTACCAGGCAGTGATCAGGTACCGATGCAATGAGCCGTATTACCACATGGTCACCGGACCAGGCGGTGGTAAGTCCTAATCTCATACAGACACCGAAGTCTGTGCATGAAAAGCCCACTCAGGGTTTCCAGTTAGAATTGTCTGTGCTCCCCAGGCTTACAGCTCATGCTTTCCTCCTGTGAAGGCTCACCAGGCTTTCTTTGGCTCTGCGACATAGCTCCTGAGGCTTGTTCTCTCAGCCTATTCCCAGCTTGCTTCATTCCCAGATTTAGAATCACTGAATGGTTTGGGTTGGAAAGGACGTTAAGATCATCCAGTTCCAACCCCCTGCCATGGGCAGGGACACCTCACACTAGACCATGTCACCCAAGACTCCATCCAGCCTGGCCCTGGACTCTGCCAGGGAGGGAACATTCACCTCTTCCCTGGGCAACACATTCCAGTGCCTCACCACCCTCACAGTAAAGAACTTCATCACATCCCTACTCCATGCTCTCCTTAACTTTTGCAGAAGGTCTTATTCTTTCATCCATAATCATGATTTATTCTTCTCGAGTGTATTTCATTCTTTCACTGGAATTTGAGGCATAAGTGTCTGCGAATCACCCAAACTCTGAAATCTCAGCACAGCAGTCCCAGTTGCTACAAATATGCAAAGACACTCTCATATGCTTTCTTTTTGTACTCAAGACATGATTTGATGACACGGGAGCTTTGGTTACAAAAGCAGTATAAGAAGTTCATGATCTCCTTGCCTTGTCTGTTCATTTAAGCCTTCACACACACACAAAAAAATAGGTTTTGAAGCTGAACCAGTTCCTGGATATGATTGCCTGAACATCCAGTGGTGCAGCATACATGAGAGGTGACGTGCTAGCACTGGGACCAGGAGCAAGCAGCTAAGGAGTTCTTTAAGTTGCTACTGATGCTGAATTCGACTGTTCTCGCATCTGAGTTTAACTCTTTCATAAAGAGATCGAGCTCAGTCTCATCAGAAAAGAAGCACAAGCCCAGGAGCAAGTAAATGTCAGCACCAGCTAATTCTGATAGGGAGTCATCACAGTACAGTCAGTTTAGAAAGGGAACAGCAAACAGTTTCTTGGAAGCATTTACTGCAGTGTAAGATAAAAAGAATAGAAATTATTTTTAGTCACCAGCACGACCTTTCTAAGAAAAGCGAATGTTGGAGGTAGTGGAATTTGTGTTGAGAGGTGGCATGAGAGTTAGCTGACCTGTGGTATAGCCTCAGGGATAGATACTCAGCATGTGCAGTAACTGACTCATCGTTTTGCTGTCTCTGGAACAAACCACTTTGTTCTACTCTCTGCAACCTACAGATACCAGAAACTTGAATCTAAAATGTGTGTCTACTTCTCTTCCTCCTTTGGGCTAAATAAGGTCAAATTGTGCTCTGTAAGCGTATGGACTGAGTAAAGGTAAAACTCCACTGAGATGTCTCTTCAGACTTTTATTCTACAGAAGCAGCACCTGAGCTTTATGGGTCCCCTGAAGCTGAGGTGCTTTGAAATGTACATGTTAACCCAGACAGATGGGAATAGTAGCTTCTTCTGGGAAAGGGTGCTTTGGGGTGGAAAGGCTGAGTACAATATGTGGGATACCTTGGAGAGAGAAACCTCTTCAAAATTGTCCTATCCTATCCTATCCTATCCTATCCTATCCTATCCTATCCTATCCTATCCTATTCTTCCCACTCCACTTCTGCAGACCCGAGCCTCATTCATTTCCCCCTCATCCTGCAGAGAACTTCACCTGCTCTCCTGAGGGAACCTGGGTGGATGGAGATGGCCGGGTGAGGATCCCTGCCTGCTTGCCAGGTCAGTAAAGAACTGACTTTGTCTGGTGTTTACCGATTCATGGTTACTGTCAGCACAAGCCAGGACAACGTGCAGGGAGGGGATTGAGGATAACGGTATTAGTGAGGGAGGACAGAGAAACCTATCCAGGGAAGCAAACTAAAGTGAAGTCAAACAGTGATGGTGTAGGAGAGAGAAAGAGACAAGCCAGGGTCGCAGAGGGCATCATGATCTCCTTGCATGTCTCTGCAGTGTGTGGGAAGCCAGTCCATCCTGTCACTGAAATGCAGCGCATCCTGGGCGGCAAGGCAGCAAGGAGAGGCAGCTTCCCTTGGCAGGCTCTGACTGGCATCCATGGCCGAGGAGGGGGAGCACTCCTGGGTGACCGCTGGATCCTGACCGCTGCCCACACCATCTTCCCCAAAGGGGCTATAGGGAAGAATGCCAGCCTGGATGAGCTAGCAGAGAAGGCTAACATCTTCCTTGGCCACACCAGTGTAGAAGAGCTCTACAAGATGGGTAACCACCCTGTACGCAGGATCTTTATCCATCCAGATTACAACCCTAAAGATGATCACAACTTCGATGGGGACATAGCCCTGCTGGAGCTGAAACACCCAGTAACCCTGGGCCCTACAGTTCTGCCCATCTGTCTCCCAGATGCTACCAACACCACATTCTACATGGATGGGCACATGGGCTATGTGAGTGGCTTTGGTGTGGAAAAATACTTTATCTCAAATCATTTGAAGTATGTAAGCCTACCAGCGGTTGCTCGAGAGAAGTGTCAGACTTGGCTGGACAGTAAGAAGAGTGATGTACCTATGGTTTTCTCTGAGAACATGTTCTGTGCTGGCTTCCTCACAGTCAAACAGGATACCTGCCAGGGGGATAGTGGGAGTGTCTTCACTGCGTTAGACACAGAAAGTGGTCACTGGGTGGCTACTGGTATTGTTTCTTGGGGTATTGGCTGTGCCGAAGGTTATGGCTTCTACACCAAGATCATCAACTATCTGGACTGGATCAAAGGGATAGTAAAGGAGGATAAGCTCTAGATGTTGCTGCCCTACTAGCTGAAGAATCACTGCTAGCATATAAATTTCCAGACACAGCAGATCATAGTTAAAGCTTCTGATGATTTCCCAAAGGCTTTTCAAATATGCAGACCACGTAACCTTCATCATAAACACTTCTGAAAGCCACCATGATGGATTCTTAGTGGTACCATCAAAACTTACCAAAGCTTCTATACTATTGGCAGCTTGTGGGACACCTCTGTGGATGTTCTGGTTCTTCCAAATGAAGCTTCAGTAATATCAGGAGATCTCATGAGAGCAAACATGTTATTGTTTGAAGTGCTGATATCATCAGACTACTGCAGTCTACTTTTGTACTCTATTGTGTGGGAAGGTTGCAGGAGAGCAGACTTTGTTGAAGGATGTGGTACTTTGTGCTATGTACAGTCTACCTATGTACACTGGCATCAGTGAGAGTCTATGAATATTAAAATCACTGCTGGAGAAATCATGTGTGTTATGTTTTTTCTGTCTTTAACAAGTACTAAATATTCCCCATCACCAAAAGCAACTTATGAGCTTTACCTACTGCTGAATTGTTTCCAGTTCTGCAACAGCACATGGCAGTTGTTCCCCTGTCACAAAACCACCATTAGATTACCCAGTCTGAAACACCAGGTGGCTTCAAGAGATGCAAAAATAAGTTGTCTGTGTGGTGCCATATTCAAAAGAGATGGAAGACAACAACTAGTATCATGGAGAAAAGAGCCCAGGAACCTTTACTGATGAGAATTCGAGGATTGGGGTTTCTTATACTACATGAAATAAAGCTCTTACTGCCCAAGAGCAGCTCTAAACTGATGCTGACTCAGAGAGATGACTCCTCTTGTTTTGTGGGTAGTCTCTGGAGTTGTCTTGACTAGTTTTGCTACTACAGAACAACCTACATTGTTATTGTGAGTCACTGAGAGAACTGAGAGCTCACAGAGAAACTCTGGCACTAAGGTCATAGTTGCCTTCTCTCACTGTTTTCTGTGAGATCCATCTCCAGATCTTCTCAGGTGTCAGTATCTCTTTTGCTTTTGAGATAACATACCCTGGGGAGGGACCTGTGAAACTGCACATCTGAGATAAGCTCATTCGTGATCTCCAAGATCATGATTTTTCCCATTTGTATGAGCAAGAGGAGATTCTGAGAGGCAAGGAGACCATGGAAAAACAAAGTGTCCCATTCTACAGGAGCAATGGATAAAACCTGGTCTAGGGGAGGGAAGGGAGAATGAGGCATATGCAACTAGGCACTATTCCCTGTGAAGAACAGGGAATTTCTGGGATGCCTATGAGTACAGGTGACAAGAACAACAAAATACCCAACTCTTCAGTCCCTGTACAAGTTGGATAAGCCATCTTAAAGAATATCCTGCTTTGCAGGAGCCTGGGAACCTTTCGGAGAATCAGTGAGTTGCCAAAAATTCCTTTAACTCTCCTAGGAATAGCAATCCCAGCTAAATCAGTATCTTTCCTGTCACCTATTCCTGGACCATTCAGCCATGTTTCTAGTCCTCTTTTCTGCTGTCCTGCATTGATTTCAGCACTTTGTCTTCCTCTCCTTTTGCAGAAAGGTTGAAGTTAATCAGCAAGTAACCAAGAGTCACTGCTGGCTTGAGTGGCTTTGTGCTCATAGAAGCTAAGGGAATGTCTTACCTTAGTGTGAAGGTCATGTTTTCCAGAACTGAAAATGTGTTCCTTTTGCTCAACTTGTACTTTGTTGAGGTATTTCCACTGCTGGCGTATCCATCACATACCAAAGCAGAAGGTTCCTGACATCCAGCCATAACAATCTGTAAGATTTCCAGTGGCTTTTGCTCATGATAATCCCAGAGGTTTGGGCATGTCTGTGTCATTTATGCCATGCTAAGACATACTGTGTAGTTATAAAATACTGTTACAATGGCACCACTGCCATTGTTATTCTTTCTTCCATTGACATTATTGTTGCTTTGCCAGTACACAGTCACCTCTTTGCACAAGAGGAAGAGGGGCTAAGACTGCAGCCTGGACTAGTTACCTGGGATGGACGTTTCCTTTTGCTCTTCAAAATTTGGTAGCTGAGATGAGTCCATCTACTTAGTAACAAGAAGGAATGACTATAAAACTTCATACAAGATTAAAGTTGGCACATGTAGATATAAAAGTAAAAAGCACTAAACATCCTGTGGGTCACAGGTCCTCAGGAACGTAGTATAAAATCCTTGGTCACTCCCCCAACAATGAAATAACCTATTGCTTGTTACACAAAGCTGAAGGTGCTTGAGCAGAGTGGAGGAATCTCTATGAGATTTCCCAGGAGCTGAAGGCATCCTCCTTACCACAGTATCACAGAATCAACTAGGTTGGAAAAGACCTTTACGATCATCAAGTCCAACCGTTCCCCCAAGCGCTGCCATTCCCTAGGTTCTCAGAGGAGGTTCGTAGTCCAACACACTGCTGACAGCAGGACTCGTTTCAGAGCTGCAGCGTCTTGCCTGGGCAAATGATGAAGATGTCCAGGGACAGAGATTCTTCTATGTCTTCTATATAGCACTTGTTCCAGTGCTGACCCACGCCCTGCGAAAAAGCCCTATTGGGAATTCCCGTGTTGCAATTCATGTCTATTGTCTCTTGTCCTGTCACTGTTCACCTTTCTGAAGAGTCTTGCTCTGGTACTCTCTAGCCCTCCTTTAGTTATCTGAATATAGCAGTTAGATCCCACTCTTAGCTTCCTCCTTTTCAAGCTGAACAAACCCAGTTTCCCCTGTCTTTCACCATATGACATCTGCACTAGTTCTCTGACCATCTTAGTAGAAGGATATCTGTGAGTGATATAAGACTTTCTGGAGCAGAAGACACCCATAACGCATGTCAGGTAACCTTGGCCCACAGCCTTCTCTAAACCAAGTGAGCTTTATTTCTTACCTAACACAATAATGTTTAAAAAATAAAGCCCTGAGGAGAGGTGAATGAAAGGATTTTGAAGATGTCTCATCTGCTCAGCTTGATTGAGAAGTCTGAAGCCCTCATTGCTGGTAATGATTGGTCAGTGAGATGCAACCATCTCAAAAGAACTTCATAGAGACTCTTGGGTAAAGAGGTGAGGTAGCACAAGTTACAGCTTGACAAAAGCTGGATGCATAATGCGTCAAAATGTGACTAGACACTTGATTTAGGGAGTTTCAAGGAGAATTAGGTCTAGTCTGAGAACAAAGGCAATACACTCACAATAGAACATTGCACATAAGGCAGTTTGGACATTCTTTAATGCTGTTAGCTATTCCAAACAATACAGGAAATACATAAATCAGAAATCAGGCTCCGGACTTACTCTGGGAAACAACAGTTATTCTCTCTTGTCTTCTCTGAAATCTTCCTGTCAGGCGGCGGTATGGCTACATATTCTCCAAGTGTGACAAAATGGCATAGAAAAGAATGAGAGTAAGCAGAAGGAGCCTTTTTGCCTCAAATAGCATCTTCCTCTTACACTGCTGTGAGTGGAACAAAAAGCATTTCCCTTCCCAGGCACAATGACAGCGGGAGAAAGAGATACATATCCCTGATTCTCCACTCAGCACATACAATGAGTAGGCCTGTCACCTATTGAGAGTGAGGAGGATCACAGCCAGCCTGAACATCATCATGTTTAGAAATGGTGACTGTGCTGAAAGGAGAAAGAGCTAATCCTGCCAAGTGCCTGCATTCTCATCCTTGCTCATGGTCTCTGTAATCCAGTCCAAATAACGTACTACCTTGGTGTAGAGACCAAAGGTACCACATCTTGGTCCCCAGGAGATCAGCCCGGCCACATAGTACTGTCTGTCATTAAGAGGATCTTGGACAGCATAGGCTCCACCGCTATCCCCCTTACAGCTGTCCTTGTCACCACCAGCACAGATCATGTTGTCAGTGAATCGGTACGCACTGGAATCAGCAGAGCCCTCTGGTTTCACAGATCGGCACTTATCCATGTCCACCACAGGAATCAGGGCCTTCCAAAGATAAATGGGCAGTCTTCCTCTTTCTCTTAGACCCCAGCCAGCAATGTAGCCCAGAGTCCCTTCTTGCAGCTCATACTCAGGTGATTTACCAGGAAGACAGAGGGGTGAGATGTTTGGGCCCATCTTCACGGGTTCCCTCAGCTTCAGCAGAGCAATATCATTATCAAAATCAGTCCTGGTTTCTGTGGGCTGCTTCTTCCAATCAGGATGGATGAATGAAGCCTCTGGGATCAGCTGCTTGGCCTCTCGGTACAGAGATTCTCCACCAACATTGATTACCCCAGCATACATGGTGGGCTTGTCATAACCGTCATCATAACCCTCCAGCAAATGAGCTGCAGTCATTACCCATCTCTCAGAGATGAGTACGCCACTTCCTCTTGGGTGACGAAAATACACCTGCCAGGGAAAGTTGCCCTTTTGTGCAAGGGTGCCTCCAAAAATCCTTGCTTTCTCTTCAATGGGATTACTAGGCACCCCACAGACTGAAAGGAAAAAGAGAGGAATCACATGGGAGAATCAGCAGTTCCAGTTAAGGGGTTCTTTGGTACTGTTAAAAAGCCCATAGTCCCCTCCTGCCTGTCTCCTCCAAGGAATGTTTGATTCTGAGTAACCAATGTTTATATTCAATGTCATAGAGCTCTAAACAAAGAGAAATTAAAGACAATTCAAGCAAAACTATGATCAACATTCAATTTAGTCCGAAAATACTAATTCTCATGTTCTTGCTTTGGAAAGCAGTTGTCACGCTGCCCATGTTGGGTACATCAAAGCTCACAATTTGATTGCATTCTAGGTAGCATTTTTCCTTTGCTGAATTATGCCCTGTAGGTGAAGGGATTGATTGACTTTGGATGATTTTGATACGTTTGGAGAAATATGACACTGCTCTTTAATATATATATATATATATAGTGTGTGTATGTTGTGAAATCCAGATAGTCTCAGGTTAAGATGTCAGGTTTGTCACTGATGTTTTACCATTTCAACTCTCCACTCTTTTAGCATATAAAATCTTAAGCAGTGGCTTAATGGAGACCTTATCTGTGGGTCTTATGGGTGCAGAGATGCTACATATTCTTTGAGTAAAATGTTCTACAAGGTTCTGCAGCATGTGAACACAAACAGCATAAATAAGTCTGGTGATTTTGACATAGACAGGAAACTGATTTCTTATCACATGGCCTTGTTTGCATTGAACCCTTAGTCATACAGCAAGAGACTGAGTAGGCAGCTTCCAATTTAAATGAAGCAGAGTTTGATAAAGAATTTCATGTGACCACAGAAAGATATAGGCTGGAAGGTACCTCTCTATGTCTTTAGTTCAACCTGTTCATCTCTAACTGCCCTTCCCCCGTCTTCCTAACTGCAAAGCCAGGTTGCTCAGAGGCTTTGACAGGTGACTTCTGATCATCTCCACAGGTGGTGATTAGCCAGCCCCTCTGGCAACAGTTCCAGTCACCTGGGGGAGCATTATTCCTTAAATACAGTCAGAATTACCTTGGCTGCAACTTGTGCTCATTGCTTGTCATTGTCTTTCATTGCTATGTACACTGAGAAGAGTCTGGCTTCGTATTCTTTTCTCCTCTTGGGTAGTAAATTCCCTGAGCTTTATGTTGCCATTTGTCTTTTGCACTGTGCACTATTATAGTCCAAGTCACTGGTTCAGCTGGCCCTTAAGAGGGCTGAATCATCTTCAGATGGATCTTGTAGTTTGTCAAATAGGATTTGGGGGTTTGGAGCAGTGAACAAACATCATGTACAAGTAGCCCTAGGGATGTTGCCTCCTCCAAGTGGGTAAGCTGAACAGCATGCAGAATACATAGGATTTAAAATTTTCCCTGTCAGATGCAAGTTAAGATCCAGCCATAACTACCAGCAGTCAGAAGGAGCAGAAGTATTACCCACACACTTTCCTCCTCAATGTCTCCCAAGTACGCAAAGACGGGATGGAAAGGTCCTTGACAGTGATCTTGCTTGAGCCTTTAGACATAGCAAGTGTAGCTGAATACTGAAGAGCACATTAAACCTGAAGGGTTTAGGCTATGACTTACAGTGAGAGTAGTGAAAGACCTTTCACTATAATGCTGCATCTGTAATGCCCAGTGAAGAGCTGGGCACTACCCGCAGGAGAGATTTAAAGAGAAGCTACAGCTCTCAGTGTAGCCTGGGAGGGACTGAAGACAGGCATCTTTTTGACCTGTCAGTCTTTTTGCTACCTGCAATGCAGACAGAGATCTGAAGCACTGAACTTGAGAATACACACACTTGAAGGTGCAGAAACTGGTTAAGAAACACACACTGATACTTGAAGAAGTCCTGTTATACCAGATGTCTTATTAAGTTGACCACTTTTGTTTCCAGTTTCTTTCTGCTGCCTCATCTGATCTTTCTTTGGGGCCCACAGCTTTCAGAAATATGATTTAAACAACAGAGGAAGGATCAACTGTAAGTTCAGGCTTAACAGTTGTAAAATAGAGAGATGAAAGAACAAGTGGTCTTCACATGCCACAGGAACACATACATAGGTTTTTGTAGTACCTGGGACACATTTTGGTAGCTTCAATCCCATCTCTTCGTTTATCCATTCTCCGCTGGCTGAGCACCGATACACCCCTTGGAAAACACAAGGAAAAACAGTGACATAAGGATACAGTCAAGATGAAGAGAGGGTAAGTAGCACTACTGTAGAAGATGATGAATTAACCTTCTCATTTCCAAAGCAAGCACAGCTTCATAAACATTGCTGAGATCTCCCTAGAAGTACACAACCCCGCCAGGGTGCTTTTGCCCCTGTTTTGTAGGGAATTCATTAATAGATTTCTTGAGTCCTTTACTTCTCCACCAAAACTGTGTGCTAGATGTGACAGAAATCTCTATGGTTCACACACCAGGCAAAAGGAGAGAGGACTTGCTAATGCATTTAAAGTCAACAGCCCAAGTGCAGACATTATTGGGGTGTATTAAACACAAAGGCAACACAAAAATACTGCCTGCAACTCCACACCAATGAAAATGTTTTCACAGTCTTGACCTGATGGGATATAATCCCAGCCCCACGATGATGCGAATGCTATTTCTTAGACCTTTGATCAAAGATGTTTGTGTAGCAAAGGTAATGCTTACCATCCCCTTCGCTTTTTAGGGTATAGTAAGGTGCATCACACTCATAGCGGAAAGCAGCTTTGTACAGAGGCTCATGAAGTTCAGAGACATATACAGCTTGGGCATTGTCAATAGGAGTGGGATCACCACAGTTTACAGCTGTAGAGAAGAAACAAAGATGATCAAATATAATCAAATGGGCATCCTCACCCAACAGTATGATTATTCTGTATTACGGGGAACCACTTGGCTCCTCTGGTCTTTGTTACAGCCATCAGTGCTCACTTCCTCTGTCCCTTCAACATGCTCACATCCTAGTCCTCCAGCAGTCTCCTAATCTGGAGATACAGTGGATTTGGAGCCTAAAGGCTCCATTCTGGTCTGTTTCCCATAATACAGAGACAGGTCACTTACGAACACAGCTGAAATGGGAGTTGCTCCATTCCCCATTGTCCTGACAGCTGGAGTGAAAAGTCCTGATGCTGTCTCGTTTCTAGGGAAAAGAACACATGATCCATGCAAATCACTGGCCATGAAATACATCTGACACAGGCACTCCAGTGGAAGGTCCTCAACATGCTGCAGTGTCCCAGAGGTGCTCAGGACACGTGATGGGAAATGGCATCAGGAAGATGCTGAGAGGGCCAGAGAGGACATATGCTTTTTCACATTACTTACCCTCACAATTTCATAGCCTTCTACACAGGTCACCTTCACATTGTCCTTGAAGATATATCTGTCCTTCTTTGGGTCAAGAACAGAGTTGGGGGTGACACTCTGGGGACAGCTTACAGCTTTGAAGAGATAGGTTGAAATTGGCGGTTAACTGGTTCAAGATTTACTCTCCTTCCATCTCCCAACTTCTTTCTCCCTAGTGATTATTTCCCCTAGTAAACAGGTATCCTCTGTTTACCCAATACCAGCAGCTGCGAACATGTTGACAGGTTGTACCATGAATATGACCTGAGACTAACTCAACAGCAGAGGGAATGCTTTCCCAGGTGTTTACTCACGATCCGCATAGTAGCGTATTTTCCAGCCTTTGTGCTGTACTGCGTGGTCTGACTGGAAGGTTATGTCCAGAATGTTGTTCCTAGTTTTGATTTCGGGAGGGCCTGGGAATCTGCTGCCACAATAGGGACCAAAAAGCTGTTTTCCAGAGACAAGCTGGGAAAATAACAACCAAGAAGAAATTCCAAATGTATTTAGAGAGATATTTAAATACAAATGCAATATATACATATTCAAATGTATTCCCAAGAAATTCAACTGTCAAAAAGTGACATAGCAGAAAATACAGTTAAGCAGTCACACGGTCTTCTGACTGTGAGAAGACTGAAGGGAAATTCAGACCATCCTGACTCCCTCCATAAGCCCCACACCTACTGTTAAGCTGTCGTGGCAAGTCCCTTTTGAGTCGGCTGGTTCCACATCAAAGTCCCCGCTGCGTATGGTCAACGCCACAAAGTACCCTGGCCTCAGAGCCACTTGGTACTCACACCGTGAGTTCTCTGGGTACTGGTTGGGATAGTTGGGGCTGGCGATCTCCCCTGATAGCTCAGTGAAGACATTTCCACTGCAGTTCACTAGGAGTGTGGAAGGAAAGCAGGTAGGATTCTCAATGGAAATGGTCCATGTATGTAGCTGACAAGCTTTCCCTTTTCCACTACATCTCCAGTCTTCCCCCAGCCACCAGAATTAACTATGTCACAACATTGCACCTTTCCACTTGGCTCCAAATTAATTCTTGCTGTTGACCACTTACCTCCACATGTTTTCTTATCCTCATAGAGGAAATAATCCGGTGGACAAGTACAGAAGTAACCTCCAATATAATTATTACAGTAATGACTGCAAGGTTCCTCCACAAAATCTGTGCACTCATCCAAGTCTGCAAGTGTGAAAAGATGAATCAGCCAAGATTAGCAGAGGGCTCTAAAGGCAAGAAGAGGATGAGAAAGTGAAGCAAACACTGGTGAATCACAAAGAAAATGTATCTCTAAGACAGTATTTATGCTGGCCATACTGGAAAGCGCTCCTGTCTGCAGGGATCTCTTTTAAATAAGGCATTCTCCTAAGAAAGACCATTCTGTCAGCTTTCCTATCCCTGATCCCAGCTGTTACAGAGATTCAGAGGATGCTGTTTTAACCTTACCCACTGCAACGTAGTAGGCTGCAAAACCAGTGAAACGCTCCTCATTGGAAAAGTCTGATTGGAAGCTCATAGTACACGTGTTATAAGGGATATGAAATTCCTCCACAACTGAGGAGCCAGGGACACGAGGTTTCTTCTGTCCACAAAGCACACCTTCAACCTGGCCACCAGACAGGACCTGCAGAAGAATGCAGAGAGGTGTTATCTCATTACTGGAATGTGTGTAATTACCTACACTTGAATCTTTCAGCCTACAGGTGGCTAACCAAAGGCTCCTAAACTGCATGTATTTCTCTCAACATTCAGGCAGACCTCCCAGAGCAAACTATCTCACACAGCTAGCAGGAGGAGCCAAGGATGTTGTGTCATCCACCAAGCTGGCCAAGGACAGGAGCCAGCCAGCCAAGGAACAGCTGAAAAGAGCCCTTAGCTAACCAGTTTCATGACATTTGTAAGATTCTTGAGGGTTGTTCCTTCCTACAGACTTTCCAGCTGTGAAATACCTCTCTTAATTTCTCCAATACAAATTAATGCAGGAAGTTACGTGTTAACATCCTTTCCTCAGGCCGACTTCTACAAAAAATCAACAGCATGGTTCAAAATGGCAAACCCAATCATTGATGGTCTGCAGAGCAGTCTAACAGGTAGTTGCAGAAGGACATGTTACTACACGTCCTAGCAGAGCACATCCCACTGTCCCACCTTGGTCTTTCTCCAAGGTCTCCTGGTGCTGCACCTGCTCTTATTACTCATTATCACACATAGCTATTGCAGGATAGGGTGGTCTTGTTTCTGTGTGGAAGTGCTTGATCTCCTGTGCCTTGTGGGACAATGTGGGGAATATCTAGTGGGTCTCCTAGTTTTAAGATCATAGGAAACTGTAGCACAATGACCACAGCACTTTATCTGAGTGCCCACTATTCATACACAGAGCTCTTGACTGGTTTTAACCTTCATCATTTCCAATCAATTTCTGGTTGCATTAAACCATCTATGTCCACTCATGAATTAATCTGAATAATTTCAGAATCAGAAAAGCAATGCCCTGAGAAAATGGTCTTTTTATACCTGCAGTTCACTGGCTCAGAATATGCCTTGCAATAGGGAGGTGTCAGTGATGGCTAAGAAGGCTTTTCCTATAAATACAGGAGAAATATGAGGAGGGGAACATATACAGGACACTCAGTTGGCAGACAATGCTCATGTGGTATGAGGCAAACTCAAATCAATTTAGTGACTGCTAGTGCAGATATGCTTAGTCATGTGGGATTCTTGGGAGTTCAGAACAGGAAGGATGTGTCTATCTCCTCTTCCAGCCCTAGGTTTTGTACACAGCCTTTCTGTTGTGTATTCTAACCCTCCTTCTTGTCTTTTTCTCACTTGAGGATGGGGATAGTACCTTCACAAAGTCATATTCGCAGTTCTGTGACGGTTCAAGATCCATATGTGTGAAGTAAAGGCGAATGCCATATCCTGAAGGGACCTGGATATCCCAAGATTCCTGCACATCATTGGGATACACCTGAGGATAATTGGGTGACAAGATCTCACCATACATGGAGGCTGCATCAGCCCAGGCAGGGAGACAGAAGAAGATAAGGTACCTGAGAAAAGAGGAAGATGATATTGCAGCAGTTTTCTCTGTCCATATACGCATGCAGTCCCTAGGGGAAAAACCAGTCTCTGGCTGTACACAGCATGCAGCACATCTTCTGGCTTTGGAGTTTTAATAACCAATGCTGTGGCTGCAGGGGCCCTTCTCTTTCTCCTGTAGTCTTTCACACAGAAGGAGTAAACCTCAGTCATGCTCTCTGTTCCTCTCTAGCTCTATAAGATCTGATAACGCTGCAGGTGTTGAACACAAGGGTCTCAAGTGCTATTCCTCAATTCACTGCCTTGTTCTGGAGGTTACTTGGGCTATATACATGCAGATTTGAGAATCAGTACAGTACTACAGGGAAAAACACTTGATTTAAAACATGACATTTCAAATAAAGCTGAGTTCCCCTTGGAGATTCAATAACTCACCACATCTGGAAAAAGCAGATCTTCCTTTCTTTCAGGAAATCTTTCAGGAATTGGACTTTGGAGTTATGGTCTGGGACAAAAAAACAGTGCGATTGATTAGTATTGCTTGTCCTTCTGCTTGTCTGCTAGGCAGGTCAAAGACCCTAAAACGCCAGCTTGTGGAGAATATGTCAATGTTCTTCCTCAAAAGCAAGTTTAGATCTCTCTTCATTCCTGCGTACAGCAACCCCAAGCATCAAGAAGGGACAGTAGGCTCTGTACTGACAAAATGGAGAGCTGATTTTATCTTGGTACTCCCTGGTACTCTTATTCTCCCTTTATGACTACCAGTGTCTCCAAAAACCGTGCTGGTGCACAGCAAATTAAGACAGCAAGTAACTACACACACACACTCCACTCTCACCCACCTCAAAAACTATGCCAAGATCCTGGGGCTGGGGAACAGTTCGTCCTAACTCTTCCGGCTTTCAGACAGAGATACTCAGGAGGAGTTTCCTTTCGCATTTCTAATGCTTGCAGTATTTACCTTCTCTCCCTAGTTCGTGTCTGGTTTTCTTCTCTCTTCCCTTTTCTCTTTTTCCTTCCTGTGCACTCTCCTCCAAACGAACCCAAGGCTCTAATCCGCGGTGTCACAGCACCCTCTACCTGTGGGATGCTGGGTTGAGATGCTCGGCTCGCCGGCTCCCTGCAGAAAGGGGGATTTCCAGTCAGTTGCACAATCCCGTTGGCTCAGGCTGCGCGGGGGCAGCAAACAGCTCTGGGCTGTGTTAGGCATTATCGGGAAATCAGATGACTTTGGGGAAAAGGGAGGGGAACAGAGTTTTCTGGTGCTTCCCCCCCCACCACCCCACCCCTTAAAAGCTGAGAATAACATCCAAAGGGTGTAGAAAAGGGCAAATCCACTTGAGAACTTGTCCAATGCTTTTGCATGGAAAACAACTGTTCGATCATCCTGTTCACAGACCACTTTGCCCGAGCCCACTCTGCCACTGCAGCCTGGTGGCCACAGGGCTCCTGCCGTGGGTCGTCATCTAATGCTGCAGACACCCTTTTTTATAGGGGTAAAAAAGGGAAAGATAGTGGCCTATTCAATGTTGTGCCTCTCTGAGGCTATCAGCAGGAGTAAGGGTGCATTGTTTTCCTGGGTTTTGTTATGGGAACACTCCTGTAGGTAAGAACTTCACTAAGAACTCGTAACTACCTCTTCATTTACCAAGTAAACTTCATGTAAGAGCATCTGTTCATCAGACTTAGCCCTGGAGCAAGGTAGATCTAAGAGCCTTATGGAAAGCAGTTTCAAGATTTATGCCAGGTAGGACTCTTAATCCAGCCAGTGCCCACAAGCCAAGACCAAAATACCACCATATAAGCTAAAAGATCTGTCACTAATACTCTAAAAAACTCCTCCTCCTCCTCACAAACCAGCTATGCTGGGACTGGACTATAAATGAATATGTATAACTCCATCACAAGCTCTACCCTTTACAACCAGCACAGCAAACTCCAGGGCTTGTTTCAGCCAGGAAAAAAATCACTGAAGTTTCAACAGGTCATAGGCAAAATGTGTTAGCAAAGCCCAGCTGAGTGACTTTATATTGTCAAGGGAGACAGACACCTACAGGGGAATCATTACTGACTTCATGGTAGTCAGGATAAAGGCTTTACTTGAAGAACATGCCTAGTCTGTTTTCTTTGTCAAACTGAGAATGGATAGTGAAAGAAAACGGTGTGTCACCTAGCTTCTGATGTCTCTTGGGAGCCCTGCTTGATGTTTCTAACTGGAATTTTGAGAACCAGGAAAATAGTGATCAAAGATACACAACAAATCACAGGGACACATTTTCTCTTCTAAACTGGGTAAGGTAAAGACCCTGCCAGTGACTCTGCAAGTCACAGTCATATTTTAAGGTGGGCATGGCAGAAGTAAAATGAGTGTGGGCTGATAAATGATGCATGTCATTGCATTGCAAGGGAATTCTATGTTTTCATATAAACTCAACTTGTCTGCAGCAGTGGTAAATTAATGTGTATGTGAATAGCAATAGTTCTTTGGAAGACATATACCTATTAATTAAGAAAAAGATGGCTGAATTTCGTTAAATAAGTAACCTGGACATCTATGTGCATAATGCTAACTATTCATGCAGCAGACCAGTGATATTGATGTATGTAATTACATTGGATACACACAGAGCATTTGATTGCATTTGCCTAGATGTGTATTGGGTTTACAGTCTGTAAGATGAAAGAGCTAGGCAATATATTCCACAATTCACTGAAACTATGTCAGGAATAATATTAAAATAATAATTTAAAAGAGGCAAAATCATGCCATTAAGGTTACTAAAAGATGACATTCAGTTTGCCAATGCAATATAATTCTGCTCAGAGGCACACGCATTCTGTTAAATTCCTAAATTACACAACCACATACTATTCTTCCCAAATTGCAGCAGACAAACCTCTTCTTCAGATGACTCAGAGCTGTGTAGCTGTAACCTTCCTGCCAGATGTCATGAAGAGCAGCAGTGTGCCAGTTTTCACAACATTACCATCTAAAACAGGCTCGACTGGCTTGTCTTCCCCCAGGAAGCTGGGAGGGAAAGAAAGCTTTTCCCAAGTTTTTAAGAAAAGCCATACTTTCCCATCTGGAAACACTGAGTCAGTGCATAAAACAAAGTGAGGAAATATCAAAAGAGAAAACATAACATTATCTAAGTGAAATCCATCAGGAGGGAATCAAGGATATGTAAGCAGCAAGTAAAATATCCTGCATCTACCCAGAGAAGCTGTGGCTGCCCCATCCCTGGCAGTGTTCAAGGCCAGGTTGAATGGGGCTTGGAGCAACCTACTCTAGTGGAAGGTGTCCCTGGCCATGGCAAGGGGTTGGAATTTGATGAGCTTTAAGGTCCTTTCCAACCCAAACCATTCTGTGATCCTATGATTCTGTGATATACCAAGACCTTGGCAGTGATTTACCTGTTTCCCTTTTTGCCAATAAAAGGATTTAGTGGATTTCTTCCACACCACATTTCCTGCCTCACTCACGTGATCCAGGCTGGATGTGTTGCCAGTAGTTAAATTCAGAGCCTTTGGTAAGCATGGGAATAAAAACCCTTCCTGTGCACTGGCTGAGATCTGCTTGGTCTAACCCACCAGTTTCCACCTCTGCATCCTCTACTACGGGAATCTCACCAGAAGCTGTTGTCCTCTTTTACTCTTTCCAGCACCAAGTCTGAATGCAAAGCTCCCACAAAAAACGGGGACTTGGGACCACTTGGCTCTGTGTGCACTGTACCATACAGAGAGGCCCTACTGCCTTCTGGACTCCCCTCCCCTACATCCCTCATTTAGCTTCAAGTGGCCACAACTGTTAAGCACAGACAATGCCTGCACAGGTGATGAACCATCCTTCATACAAAACAGAAACCCCAGTCAGGGGCTCTGACTGGAGGCATCCCACCGTGGAATAACTGGTGTGGGATCTCCCCATGACCTTCCTAGGGATGTCCTTCTGCACCACACACACGGCTTCACCAGCAGTGAACCAGTGCCTGAAGAGGAATGGTTCCGAGTTTCCTCAGAGTCAAACGTCCCTAGAGAGACTGAGGCTTACTCCAAACCACAGAGTTGTGACCGGCACCCGGCGGCACCGAGAAGCGGCAGCAGAGACCGGCGGGGGCCGGAGGCTGCTCCAGGCAGCAAAACGGTGTCAGCGTGCTGAGCTCCAGCTCCCTAACCCTGGCGAAGGGCACCAGCGAGGTCTGACAAACAGGTTCTGACACCCGTGTCTTTGCGCAGTGATTGCCACACAAGGTGGAGAAGGGATTATTTTCAAGCAAACCATTCTCACAGCGTATCCAACCTCCACCAAATCCCCGTTTTTCCAGTTCTCTCAGGTCTTTGCTTCCTACTGGCTCCAAGGCCTCCTATTCATCCTCCTAATGAAAAGTTTATATTCATGTTTCCCTGCTTGTTATCCCAAGCAGTCACCTTCTCCTCCTGTACTCTATCTCTTGCTCATGGTTATTTCTCTCCACATCCTCTCTGTGCTCTTCACTTGACACAGTGATTCCCAGCTGCACACTTGAGTCAGATTTTGTTTTATTCAGACTCTTGCTTTTCCGGTATCTTACTCCTCCCCTTCAGAGTTCAACCCTAAACTGCAGTGCTACCCATTCTCTTGCCCCTAGTAGCCTGCTCCTCTTCTGTGGCCATTTCAATCAGGATTGAATGGTGCCTGCCAGTGGGAAACTGTGCCCAGAAAGGCACAAGATTCATCTTTCAGGTCCTCAGCTGCAGAAGAAATGGCCCTGGAAGGAAAGTCTGACAAGGGCTCTTGAAGAACCATTTGAGGTCTGTGGGAAAGCTGCACGAACCACTTGAACACAGTCAATAAAAATGAATTTGCAGAAGCAAACAGCAGCTACATCCCCATATTGCCACACTGAGCTCATGTGAACTTCAAGTTTCACACTAATAACTCTGTAGTGCCATGAAAGCTCAGTGTATCTTCAGGACAGTAAATAAAGATTTTTAGTTACACCTCCTCCTCCCAAGCATTGCACTGCCCTGATTATTAAACAAATAGCAATACTGAAAAATAAAGGTACTCATCATGATCTGAGTCTCAAAACAAGCTACTATGTTCTGATCTAGTATTTAATCCAAATAAATGAAATATAGCAACATTTCAAGCAACTGAAAACAGAAACTTGCATTGGCAATCTCAGGAGCAGATGCTAGTTCTGAAACCCTTCTCTGACAATAGTAAATTACAGAATGAAGTAAGTCTAAACAAGTTACTCTTTGCACAAAAGGAATGTGTCAAAGGTTTGTTTCCTGAGTTATTCCAGAACACAGAGGACCGACACCAGAATTTCATCCAACCCAGCAACCTCTTTTTCTGCAGTCTTGAGTCAGAAGTGTAGACAGACTGCAGAAGGTCTACAGGAGGACACCACTTGAAAGAGACTGGGGTCCAAAGCCATTTTTGCTGCTACAAATGTGGCCTCCAGAACCCGACTCCAGGAGTCAGCATCGGTGAGGGGACAGACGTCTGCTTGGGCAGGAGATGTACCGGTGCATGAGGGAAGCTAAACCCTTGTGCAAGCCCAACAAGAGTACCAGTGGCCACAGCAAAGAGTGGTGTGGTTGGTGCCACATTGCAGTCTGACCTTCAAAGCAAGGCCACAGAATCTAAGTAATTCTCCAGGCATAATCTGAGTTTTCATAGAAAGAGGATGAGAAGGGAAGGGGAAGAATGAGGGGAGGGAAAGCCAGATGTGGAAGTTTAAGGAAGGAGGAAAGCATATGGTGATATTTCCCTTGTATATCCTCCCATTTTTGGCTATCTAAAGCATAGAGTCTCAGTGAGTCAGAAGCTGTATCTATATCTAACATGTCCTCAGTGGATCTTTCTTACATTAGCGTTCTCATTTGTGGACTTTTAATAAAATGATAACAATGATCTCGTCAGACAACCGCATAATGTAGCAGGATAGAGACTTTAAGAGCTTATAACCCCAGAAGCATTGAGTCTGTGGGATAATTTAATTATATCAAACAGGGGAGGAAGCTTGATTATGGAGTGGATTCCTTCTGTGGTGATGCTAACAGGCCTCTGTCTCCAATCTGGCCCTCCATTTTCATAAAACTTCTAAAAACATAACAGTTTGAGATGCCCCTTCCCAGTCAAACATGGCCAGGGGAGGGACAGAGAGTCAGCATGCTCACGTAGGCCTCATTTACTTAGGAAGTTTATTTTATTTTATCTACTTAGGGAATTTTTTATTTATGGCCTAAACACCATAAATACCCAATTAAACATTGAAATGAGAGATTGATATTCAGCCTGTCCTTGGACTTTGCAAAAAGCTTGGCAAACACTGACCAGTGAGGGTGAACAAATACAGTAACTTCTTTGTAAAGACCAACCTGATGGAGTCAGCTATCCATGAGAGTTTTTAAACCCCTACTAACCACTGGCCTGCCATACTTTATACATATATTCCACTGCCTTCAGGGGATTTCTGGAGGTCAAGGTTAAAGTCCCTTCTTCACACACTTCCTTACTGCATCGATTATTCTCCATGTCCATTTTCCTCACCTTCTGTGAGCCCTGGGGTCTTGTCTAAGCATCTTCTGAGTATCTCCAAGGTTGAAGATTTCCAGCCTAAATATGTGTTCCCATGGTGAACCACCCTTCAGTCCAATTGAAACTTCCTTCATGGCAGCTTGAGGCCACTGCTTCTTGCTCTTTCACTGTGGAGCTCTGAAGCGACTCTGGCTCAGTTCTTCCTCAGTCCTATGTTAAGCCACGTTTCGTTTTTCTGAGCTTTGTGAGGTTTCTGTCAAACCATTCCTTCACTCTTTTTCTTCCTTATCTAGTCTACTCTCCACACTCTCTCCCTCTTTTGTGGCACTGCCCAATGTGCGTTAAACTGCTCTTTCAGGACTATTTCCTCTTCTTCTCTGGATCTGTGCCTTCACCACTGTAGCACAGGGAAAGGAAAACAGAAGAAAAAATATGTCATCATTTAAAGTGAAACCCATGCCCACCAAGGCCTGTTCCCAGCAGGTGAGCTACACCACAATCTCATGGTCAGAGCTACACCTAAGGCTAATGCACCAGCACAGGCTGGAAGACAAAGGACAAGATCCTGGCACACCAGCCCATGATGCACTTGTGCAGCAGTGAAAGCCAACAGTATACACAGGGTTGCACGAATGACAGCACGGTGAACAGGTGGAGAGTAGAGATTATTTCCCTCTGTATGGCACAGATAAAGTTGTGTTTGATAACCCTGTGTTCATTTTGGGCTCCCCAGCACAGAAGAGCTGTGAACAGACTGGAAAGAGCCCAGTGCAGGATCACTGGAGAGGTGACCAGTGCTGATACTGAGGAATCTGGATTTGTTTTGCCTGGAAAAGAGAAAGGCAAGGGGAGGTAAGGTTTTCAACCTTGTCTACTAAGTAAATGAGGTCTAGATTGGCATATTGCCAGTTAGTCCCTCTCCCAGTCAAATTTGACAAGGAATGGGATCTAATACAGTGATTATAAAGAGGATGGAGTCAGACTTTCCCTGAGATAAGAGGCAATGGGCTAACTTGCAACAGGGAGAATTCAGAATATAATCTGGACAAAAATACTTCTCCCAAAGCATAATTCAGCACTGGCTCAGGTGTCCAGGAAGGCTGGGAGCTCTTCATCCATGAAAACATACACCAATTGCCTGGGCAATGCAGTGAGCAACTTGCCCCAGCTTTGGAGACCTGCTTGTGAGGAGGGGGTTGGATCAGAGACCTCGGAGGTCCCTTTTCATACAGACCTTCGTGAGTCCACGTTCACCCCTTCAGCTCAGTTTGGGCAATACTGCCCATTAGCATGACGTGGCAGCAAAATGGTAACACAAACAAGGGTAAGAGGATCACGTCCACCGCACCTGAATCTTTTGCCGAGGAGAACTCGAGGCACACTCATGGACATCTGCGTGAAGGGACACACCTGGGACAAGGTCCTCCAGACGGGTGAGCTACGGGAAGGCTGTGCTGGCAGAGCCGCCTGGTGCCTACAGTACCACGGGGACAGGCTGAGAGAGGGCTGCTGCTGCGAAGCCCGGCACAGGAGAGCAGCTCTTCCCCGGGTCAAGCACTCACAGTCTGTCTTCCAGGAGCCACTGGGACGGCGGGACCCAGCAGCAGTGGGGAGGTTCAGCAGCCTGCCACGGCCGAGCACCCGCGCCGAGCTTGAGGCCGAAACAAGGCCAAGAGCCGGCCCGAAGCCGGGCCGCAGCCCAGCCCTCCTCACACGACCGCTTCATGCCCGCGAGTAACCCCAGCCCTTCCCTGCCCCTTACCCCTCCCTGCCTGGCTCTCTCCTGTCCCGCCACAGCCAATGGGGAGGAGGGCTCCGCCTGGCCCCGCCCCGCGCCGGCTCGACCCGGCCCCGCCCTCGGAAGTGCTTCCTCCAATCATTGGCTGGCGGGGACAGCCCCCGCGGCACCGCCCACTCGCGGGGTAACCTTTGCCTTAGTGAGCGCAGGGCCCTGCCCCGCTGCCACCGGCTGTCCAATCGGAGGCGCCGTGGGGGCGTGGCCGGACCGGCGCAGCCAATGGGCGCGGAGGAGGCTGTGAGCGGTGCGGGGGCCGCGGTGGCTGGTGCCGCTGCCGGGTTCGAGGAGGTACCGGCCGGCGGGGCGGCCGGCAGAGAAGATGGCGGTGGCGGGGTCCGGCTGGGGCCTGGCCCAGCTGGCCGAGGCCCTGGGTTCGTCGGAGCAGGCGCTGCGCCTCATCGTGTCCATCCTGATGGGTAAGGGAGGGCAGAGGGTGCAGCGGCCGGGGCTGACGGATCTGGCGACCCGCCCGCCGTTCGACCGGGCCACCCCGCCGCTCCAGCACCGTGCCGTGCCGTGCGGCGCCACGCTGCGCGGGGTAGGGCCGGGGCCGAGGCCGAGCAGCGCCTTGCCAGCACGAAGCCCCAGCTGTGTCAGCGCCGTCGTGCCAGGCCACGTGTGCGCGGAGCCCCCCGCGGCTCCGGACCCGCCCCGGCGGAGGGTGCATGCGCCCGGGTTGTGCCGTGGCGCGGCGGGGAGTTCGGGACGTGCCTCGCAGCAGCTGTTGGTGGGAGCATCCCTGCTCTCCCGGTGGGGAGCGGGAGCGGGGCGGGCGAGCCGGTGGGTTTCCCCGCAGGAAGTCGGGGTGCGGGCCTGGCGGGCCGCCTGTGAAAGGGGTCCGCGGCGGGGGGGGGAGCCTGGCTTTGAGATCTGCGCAGCCCCTTCGCCGTGGTGCTGGCACCCGGCGTGCTGCGAAACGAGTCCGGTTTGAGTCTGTGTCGTGAGCACTGTTTTGGGCACAAGAACTTGGTTTGCAATTGTGCCGATGTTGTTGAGTGAGTGACAGGTGCTTCATGTGCATCGCATTCCGCATGGGCATGTGTCTGGAGAGGGGTGTACGCTCCACAACCCTGTCTGAGTGCAGGGACGTCTCTGCCAAGAGGCATTAGTAGCGTCTGCAGGAGCGATGCAGGAGTGGCATGTCATCATCATGTCATCACAGGGACTGCCAGGTAGGGTGAGCAAATCCTGCTAGCTAAGTGGCCAGGAGAACTGGGATGTTGTGCTGCACTCCACCTGCAATGTGAAGCGTGTTGCAAAACATACACTGCTTACACTTATCTACATGTGAGATAGTTCAGTCACGTGTGAAACACTTAAGGCAGGGCTAGAGTTACAGTGTGGGCTAGCAGCTGAAGGCAGGTTATAGCTCCCAAAACATTATTTCAAGTGTATTTATACATGCTATCTACATACATCTCTGCAGATGCCCAATGAAACTTCGGGTTTGGGAAGATTTTGGTGGTGTAGTCACCAGCAGAAAGGAAATTCAAACGTTCCTCTGAACCTGAATGTGTATTTGAAGTGGTGCAGCTGGTACGGTGTGGTCTGTCAAAATCAAGTTGCTTTGGCTAACCAGCAAGTATAATTTCTAAAAAGAGGTGTAAGAATAGTTGTGTCACTTCAAAACCGTGGTCTGGACCAGACTTATTTCTGCCTGATGTTACACATTTATGATGTGTAAGATCAAACTGAACCAAACCATTCTTCATGTCAAGGGTATAGGGGACTGAACTGTTGAACTTAACATAGAAATTAGTTAACCAAATTAGTTAAACCAAACTTCTTCTATAAAGAACATATGAAGTAGTAAAGAACATACACAGGACACACACATAAATCAGCATAAATTAATCTAGCAGCTCTCCACAGCTGAATGGGAAGAGTCCTGCTTTCCTGTCTCCTGTGTTTGTCTCTACTTTAATGCAATCTGATTGAATTTTCTTGCCTGGCAGAAACCTAAACCAGAAAAAGACGATAATTTACTTCCAGGTTAGTCAACTGAACCGGTCAAGGGAGTAGTCCAACAAGTATTGATGCAAAAAGGTGTTAGGAAGCAGACACCTACATTAGAGTGATTCTTTTGCAGAATGCACCTTAAACATACTCCCAAAGTTCTTTCTTGCTTCTTACTAACAGTAAGCTAGAACATGGCATTGTAAGGCTGTTTCCTGCTTGGTGTATTATGGGTGAGCAAAAGCACTTCGCTGAAATGAATAGCAGGTAATTATCACCTTAGTGATAAGAAGAGATGCCCAGTCCAGTCACTAGATTCTTTTCAAGTGTGAAATTCGTGTGTGTTGTTACAAGTGTTCCACATACAGTGTTGACACTAAGCCACTGAGATGGCAGTGTCCCTTCCTGAGGTAGGCCACTTCCTATTTTGCATGAAGTCTTAATGGATCTTTCTTATTTGTATTAAAAGTTTGGGGATCAGGGACTGGGAACGAACTCACACCTCTTTCTCCTCCATACCTGAAATGTGTACCAAACCAGGAGGCTAGAGCTGCACTCTTCCCTGTCCTTTCTCCATAACCCAGTATCTCTTAATTATATGCAATTGAAAGCATAACTTCAGTTAGGCTAAAGGCATGCAAAACTGCCTCCACTGTACTTTGGTACTCATGCAAGTCATGTAGATTGAACCACTGAGGCAGAGGGGATTGACTCCAGCTTTTCTGCTTAATGGATTGGTAGTAAAGCATTATATTATTACATTAAAAGGAAGGGCCAAGTACCACTCCAGAGCAACATGAGAGGAGAGTGAGAAGAGCTTCTTAATCCAGGGCTAGCAAAGAAATGTTCATTTAATTGCAGTTTAGTTTATAATCCTTGAAATCCTTGAGCCTTTTGATAATGCACCTCTTGCAGATGACCATTTGGTAGGATAGCATAAGGTATAAATGAAAGGCATTTCTAAAAGCTGGAAGTGGCATTAGGTATGGCTTTTCCTTCACTTCCTCCATTTCAGGTGTTTGTATAGATTCAGGAAGAAAATCATTTTTGTTGGCTGCAGCTAATACTGCTGAATTCTTTCAGAACAAGACCATGAGGATGAAGCACAGTACTCTGTTCCAAAGATGGATTTAAAAGTTGTTTCTTATTTCTCCCTCTGTGATGCATTTTAGTATCTCCGCTGTGCAGTTTGACTGAAACAACTGTTCTAGGGCTTCACTGTTCAGGAGATCACCAGAAACTGGTAAAAATAGCCTTCTGAGAAAGAGGCAGAATCACAAAGGACTTTGCAACTTCTTACATTGATTTCCAGAGAAAGCGAAATTGATGTTGAAAAAATAGTCTGAATGGGCTTGATTCAGAATAAGAGTGTTCACTTAGTCATGATCTGAAATAAGCAAAAGAGGTAAATGAATGCTGTTAACATTCTGCCATTAATGAAAACAAAAACAAATACAGGGGAGAAGGAGAAAGCATGAAGAAAGAGCAATCAAGAACAAAAACTAGAGTAGTCCTAAAGGGCACGTTGCTGAGTAAAATACAGGCATTTTAATCACAGCTTTGTATTTAAATCGGACACCTTTTATACATCCTGCAATTCTGAAGTGCAGAATCCAATTTGAATAGAGCCCATTACTCAGATTATACGAGATTAAACATTTACTTCAGGTTTCTTGTATGTGAAAATTTGCATAAACAATCTTTGAATAAATGAGACTGTAATTTGGCAAATACTATCAACAGCAGGAATACTTGAATTTAAATTGTCATTTAAAAAAAACCTGGTGTGTCTAGTACATTAACATCTGCTGATCCTATAAAAATGTCTTTTGAGAGACTTATTCTACCTTGCATTCTTCAGTAAGCCAGGGTCCAGTGTTCGCCCAGGGGAAACTGTCTTTAGGTCAGCATGGAAGTCACCACTGGCCTCAGCTCTGTACTTGCAGAGTTACTTTCCAGTTGCTGGAATAAATGATCTGAACCAATGCTGTCCTAGTCTCTTGGCAGAGAAGAGGAAGGAGCCCCTCCAAGTGGTGCAAAGGAGAGAAGATGGTTTCTGTGCTGCTGCTCTTCTGCTCTCACTGCTCAGTGTGTAAGCAAGGATACAGGAGGCCTCATGGCACTGTGTATTTCAGACTTTAAGTTGGTCTTATTTCTTGCATGGCTATATGGTCCCAAAGAATTAAAGATATTTATCTGGCCATACTATTACACAGTGGCATGCGAGCTGCCTGGCATGTTCTGCTGCATAATATGGAGGAGGGCCAACATACTGTTCACAGCCCTGAGCCAGAACTGACCCTGCTGATCTGCCCAAGATCTGCCAGGAAAAGCACTGGTGAAGCGTTCCCTCATCTACACACATAGCAGTGACCAGCAGAAACTAACATATTCACACTGAATAGGTGCCAGAATCCAGCTGCTTTGCTTGCAGGTGGTGGTGTCTCCCCCTCTTCTACCTGTCACCATTTATTTCTTTTCATTTTGCACATCCTTTGCTTATTCTTGCTCTTTGCATCCTGAAGATTTTCAGGCTCAGTGAAATTCTCCCTGTGGTTACGTCTAGCTGAGGACTTAGCCCAAATCAAGTCCCCAGCTACTCAGCCAAGCAAGAACCTTACTGAAGGGGAGTCAAGCAACTGATTTTAATGGGTAAGAGATGTCCCATCTTAACACGTGGTTAAACCAGCCAAACCACAAAGCACTCATGTACTGCCTTTTTTAATCTCTTACCTTCAAATGCTGCTTAAATAAATAGAGATTTCTGTAATGCTACACACTGTGTCTACATTAGCAAGTAAAATGGTACAATAGGAGCAGATCCATAGAGCAGACTCATTTGTGTGCTGTACTTGATGGGTTTGGGACATTTACTTTGGATTTGCTTCAGTCTGGTCATACGGACTGAGCACCCACTGCAGTGCATTTTCAGTTCAGTTTTGTTTGAAGAGAGCCTTGTTCACATGCTTTGAGACAGTTGTGCTATGCAAACTAAAGCACTATAAGTGGACTTTAAAAGTGCACTCCTGAGCCGAATTAAAATCCTCATATATATGCACCCAGTGTTAAGCAAGGTGTGGGAGTTTTGCAGTATTATAGACAGAAAAAGAGAATACTTTTGAAGTCAAAATATTAGGTAAAGGCTTATACTTCAACATGTCTTTTTCTGTTGTCTCTTTCTTTTTAGTTCTAGCATTCTTACAGGAAAACGGACACAATTTATCTGCTAGATGTTAACAAAGGTAGAGTTAACTGATCAGCAAAAGGAAGAAGAGGAAAAATAGTCTGATCTGCTCCCTTGAAGATGAAACAGAGCTAACACATATAAAAGGGAAAATAAAGGGAGCCGAGATGAAAAGAATGGTATTCTTACTTGCAGCTTTATCTCCAGAAAAAGAGAGGCATCTTAATCACCCATTCCAGAAGATGCAAACCTGACAGCGCTATTTTTGCTTGGAATTAGAACTTTCCTCCTCCTTAATCCAGCCTCTTGATCCTTTACTTCTTTTGCTAAAGTAGATTGTTGTATGTGTGAACAACCTGGGCACTGTGCAGTGACCCATTCCTCTCCCAGATGGCTGTGGCCAAGAAGCTGATCTTGTCCTTTGCTTCTAGCATCAGGGTTCTCTTAACCAGAGATCTCCTCTTGTTCCTGTGAAAAAGTTAAAAAAGAAGCAGGGATTTAGCAGCAGCAGCATCTCCCAACTAATTTGTACCTTTTCTATCAATTGATAATTCCCTTCTACAGGAAGTATAACTAGAGACAAAACCCAAGTCCGCATGCAGACTGCTTTTCACCTCCATAGTGCATAGAGGAGGAGAATTACTTCAGATCAGGGGGTCACCTTCTGTTTTCCCTAGAGAGCCGGTTTCCTGCCTTGGTCTGCTCTGCCTGAGGGAGCTGTGAAAGAGGAGTTGGCCAGACTGGGAGCTGCTGGGCAGGGTCCCTCTAGGAGCAGGGAACTTTAGTCCTGTTGCTTCTGAATGGCAAAAGCAAAGCAGAATGGCATCCTGCTGCTGACATACCCAAATGTGACAGCAGGCTTGGCAGGAGGCAGCGATAACCGCTCTCCTGCTTCTGCTGTGCTAACCCAGGCTGCTTCAAGAGCACTGTAGTTGGGCAGGAGCACGGCTGTTGTTACTGGTAGGACCACCTCCTTATCTAATAAATAGTTTATTAGTGTTCAAAAGGGCACAGGCCACAGCAGAATGGCCACTGATACTCAGAATCCACTGCCATTCAGGGTTAAAGTTTCTATCTGCAAATGGCTCAGTTGTAAAAGTGAGAAAACTATGTTGTGTGCAGCAAACCTGGAACTAAATTGCAGTCCAGAGTACTAGCAGGTTGCTCTGTACTGCAGAAGAATTTAGGCTGATGTTGTGACTTTGGAACTGGAACAGCACCCACGTAGTGGGTAGCATTCTAAAAACATACCTGCTCTGCACATTAGTAGCTGTCATATTTGCAGGGACTCATAATTCTTTTTCCTTCAGAGAAGCATTACCTAAGCCATGATATGATCTGCTGTGTAGAGCTGAAAAGGAGTACACGTGACAAGTGAGACAGGTCTTTGAAAGAGTAGGAATGTTAGCTGGGGATGCAAGAAAATAAATGTCTGGCTTTTAGAAATCTGAGGTATAAAATAGTATTCAGTGATAATTTAATTCTGTCTACAGAAATAGCTAGAGCCAAAACCTGGTGAAAATGGAGTATTTTGTTGGCTTGTACTGATTTTTGAGAGTGGGAAACCCTTGAAAAATGTGATTTTAAAACCATATATGTAGACGAACAGCAATAAATCGTGCTTTGCCTGTATATCTGTTCTGCTCTTTCCCCCCCCTTGATCGACAGGGTAAACATTTTCCTACAATAAACCTCAGTATTTTAAGTTTGGATCTAGACTGATGGTAATACTTTGTATTCTTTTTTACCACTTTCACAAAGGCAGTTGTTAATACAGTTAATAGCAGGAAGGAAAAGGGATGGTTTGGGTATGGCATTTTGTAGGACAATGCGGAGCCACTGTTGCAGAAGGGAAGAGCAAGCTGGATGAGCAAGAGCAAGGTTGCCAGGCTCTGCAGGCGAGGGGCCATGGTATGTGGGGCTGGCGGGCTGCTGAGACCAAGAAAGCAGCCTGTGGCGTGGAAACCAGTGTGGGACACAAAAGCAGGAAGGAACAGGAACAAGGAGGCAGGGAAAACCGAAAGAGAGGTAGCAAGAGGCTGAGGAAATGGAAGCAGCAGCTCACATCTGGTGAGCTGCTGCTGGGAGCAGCAGGTACACATCTGGGCTCAGTAGTGTGCTGCCACCCTGGATCCGCAAGGGAACCCAAACATCCCAGAATCGGGAACTCCCTCCCAAGGGATCTTGGAGGGAGGAAGAGGATCTTAAAATGTCTCCAGTCACACCTCAGCGTGTTAGTGCTGCCTGACTGCAAGACACGCATTTTACATAATGTGACAGAGTTTCTCGTTTCCTGTCACAGTAGTGACTAGATTTGGCCTTGCTTGTTGGAAATCTTCCATCCATCAAATGCTTCCTGGCAAAATGGGCATTTCATCACCTTTTATTACTGCTCCATATAAAACATGACTACCTACTGCTACTATTACTCCATGAGTGTAAGTAGCAGAGATCTATCCACTGCTACAGATTTCATCTAGGCTGATAAGTAGCATGGATGCCAATATTGTGGTATATGATTAATTTCTTTTTTGGTTGGGCTTTTTGTTGGTAGAGGAGAGTTTTTTGTTGTTTTGTTCTTAATCAAGATGAAAGCAACAAGCTTGCAAAGTAGAGCAGTAGTAAGTTACAAAATGCTAGAATTTAAATGGATTCTGCTATCCCAATTCAGCTCATGGTATACATGCCTTTAGGAGCGCTAATTGCCTGAACAGACTTCACATACTCATGAGATGGACAATGCTTCTTGTGTCAGTATCATGGAATGGTTTGGGTTGGAAGAGACCATAAAGCTCATCCAGTTCCAACCCCTTGCCATGGGCAGGGACACCTTCCACTAGAGCAGGTTGCTCCAAACCCTGTCCAACCTGGCCTGGAACACTGCCAAGGATGGAGGAGCCGCAGCTTCTGTGGGCACCCTGTGCCAGCTCCTCAGCACCCTCACAGGGAAGAGCTTCTGCCTCAGATCTCATCTCAGCTTCCCCTCTGTCAGGTTAAAGCCATTCCCCCTTGTCCTGTCCCTACAGGCGCTTGGCAAGATTCCTCTCCAGGTGCCTTTGGTGCCTTTAGGCACTGGAGCTGCTCTGAGGTCTCCCCTTAAGGAGCATTCTCTTCTCCAGGCTGAACAAGCCCAGCTCTCTCAGCCTGGCTCCAGAGCAGAGGTGTGTTACAACATAATATAGTTATTGTATCATACGTAGCAATGTTTAATGCACGTTATGTGAACCTCACCTAGACGACAAAATTGCCTTGACTCATGGGTTTCTGTATGGCACTTCTCCCCGTACTACCAGAGTGCTTCACAAATGTTTGCTTCTCACTAGAGCCACAGATGAATAATCTGGAGGCATTCCTAAAATACAGCAGGAGCCAACCAGCAGAAAATGCAAGGAAAAACTCCTTCTATGAATCTTAGCAGCTCCGTATGCAATGCTTCTGACTTTGATATTGTTAAAAAAACACTACATCCTGGTCCTAGTGGATGTTAGTTACAGCTTTGTGTGCCCAGGAGTTCACAAATCGGATGCAAATCTGAGGCTGGAGAGTTAGAAAAGAAAGAGCGTACTACTGGAGGTCACTTGAGGCACTCTGGTCAGCATCATGTAAGAGCACATTGAAGTGAGAGCAGGGATTGAATGTTAGGGTAATGTAATGGTATTAACCATAAAATATCATCCCTCCCACCTTTTTTTTTTAATCTAGCTTCTTGCCACATTCACTGTGTTTGTCACTGAATCTGGAAGTGAATCAGAGACTAAAGTGTCTGATTCATGTATTTCAGCATTATCCATCTCATGTATTGAATGAGGCCAGAAACTGTACCCCTGGAATTTCTTGCACTTCAGTGTCGACTTTGACATAATTATGTTCCTGTTGAAGTATTTTTGTCTCTATAATATACAGAGTATATGGCATCTTACCTCCCAGTATGGAAATACAAGATCAGAAATGTACAACATGACCTGTGTTCATAATGTATGAACATAAAGTACATGTTCCTATTAACATGTTGAAGAAAGCTGTAATCTGGACCATCACAAATACTTGTCTATGCTCATTTACAACACTTTCATCTTTTTTGTTTTCTCCTCAGGATATCCTTTTGCCTTGTTCCAGCGCTATTTCCTTTTCCAGAAGGATACCTACCTCATCCATCTCTATAATGTGTTCACAGGACTCTCAATTGCTTACTTCAATTTTGGTAAGATGAGTTTGGGAAGAGAGAGCTGCCTGGCCCAGGGTGTGCTGCAGTTTGGGAAGACCTGTTGTGTCATTTCTACTTCATCTCTTTCTTTCCCGTCCCACAGGGATGCAGTTCTTTCATTCCCTGCTGTGTGTCCTAATCCAGTTCCTCATACTGAGACTAATGGGTCGCACCATCACTGCCGTCTTCACAACGTTCTTCTTTCAGATGGTAAAACTCTCTTTCTTACTGCATCAGTTTGTAGAAAGGAGCCCTCTGTTCAGTTTTATACTTCCCAGTAGCAACTGTGGGTGGAAAAGTGGAGGCAGATCAAAACCAGCTGGGGGAATTAGTTTGACTAACCCAAACAATGGTCTCTTTCAGATATACCTTATGGCTGGATATTATTTCACAGCCACAGACCATTATGATATCAAATGGACAATGCCACATTGTGTCTTGACGCTCAAGTTGATTGGTGAGTGACACCTCCTTCCTATCTCTTGTACTATGCAAAAGCCATGTGTCAGGGAAGGGAGGACTGCTTGTTCAGCCCAACAAGCCCATCCCAGGCCTTCAAATAATTGTTTCTCACCTCTAGGTCTGGCCATCAATTACTATGATGGAGGAAAAGATCCGGTAAGACACCATTTCTCCTTCATTCCTTCTCCCTTCTTCTGTGTCATCCCAGTGAGCTAGAGGTCAGCAAATCAGGTTCAAAGGATGCAAGTTAGCAAGCCACATGCATTGTTTGGTAAAAGCCGTAGTTGAGAGGGGAGCCTTTGTGAGTGTCTAAGGCACTGAATTCTGGAGTGGAAAGAAATAATTTGAAACAGAGACAGTAGTGATTAGAGAGAGACAAAAGTTGTTTCAATCATGTCAGAATATTCTGCTCCCTTCCAAATACCCCAACCATCTCCTTCCTCCAAAACTGTTGCTTTAGATTCCCAGTCCCCGATGCTTTGTGTCTTGTGGGTAGTGTACTTGCAGACCATCAGCACTGGATCTCAGTTCCCATCTTCCTTGCCTTTGTTTAGCCTTACTATATCCTTGCCCTTTACCATTTGTTAGGGCCCTGTTTTTAGAGCTGATGAAGCAGTGAGGGAAGAAGCACAATGTGAGGGAGAGAGCAGAACACTTACTACAGTCCCTTAATCCTGCTTCAAGTATCTGCATTCCTCATCTCCTGTTGGGGCCTGACCAAGATTTTAGCATCCATGGAATCGCTATTGACTGCAAGAAAACGAGCTTGAGCTGAAATTTCCTAAGCTGAAGTTTCAAGTATTTAAATATAATGAATTCTTGCATCAAGAAGTAGGAATTGTAGGACAATAAGGTCTTTGGAGAATACATGCAATTGCAGTCAAGAACTGGAATAGGTCAGATAGAGTGCTTTTACAATGCTTAGCATGCTGGCAGGGATGCATGTCAATAGATCCCTTCCATGTTTTGATCTTATTTAGGAAGAGAGATCTGTGCAACTGCTGTCAACCATTGGATCTCGTTGCTATTTAGAGGGGGTGGGGATAGAGAGGGCTGGGGACAGGGATGGTTGTGAAGTACGAAGTGGAAAGTTATATATATATATGGAGGGCAAGAACTGAAACCATTGAGGAGGTAGGCTGAGAGCCTAACATCCAGAGTTAGTATGAGATCCCCTAGGATGATGTTAATGCCACTCCCTTTGGTGCAGGAGTTCCTGACCCCTGAGCAGCGGCAATTTGCTGTCCGGGGAGTTCCTACCTTGCTGGAGGTCTCGGGATTCTCCTATTTCTATGGTGCCTTCATGGTGGGGCCTCAGTTCTCCATGACAGACTATCAGAAACTGGCAAGGGGTGAGATGACTGACGTTCAAGGCCAGAGACCCAATAGGTAATACAAAGCCACTTAGCTCCTCACCTTCCTAAGATCCCAGAATGCTGAATCCTCCACATGTTCCCTGCAGCAGAGTGCCTTCTTACCTGGAGACTAAAGTACTGTGATCAAAAGTGATTTCTAAGACAAGGCAGTCTTCCAAAAGTTGCTCATAACAATCTGGTTAATGTCCTCGCATTGTTCCAGGACATGAACGTCAACCAACCATTTGACATGTTTAGTACAGACTCGGTCCCAACCTGCCAATGTTAGCATCCCAGCTTCCAAATGAAGTCATTTGCTGCAGTGGAACATGGTGACTCCCTTATCGCTATCTCCCCTAACTGCTCCACTTCTGTTCTTCAAATTATGATGGTTGCCTTCCATCGCTTTCTTTTTTGACCTTCATATTTTTCTTTCTCAGTTTTGTGCCCGCTCTGAAGCGCCTGAGTTTGGGTCTCTTGTTTCTAGTAATATATACCTTGTCAAGCCAGTACATCTCTGATGAATACCTCACCTCAGATGATTATATGGTATGTATTCATTTGGCAGTACTGGGGTGTGGAAGAATTCTGCTTCTCTTGTGGGCATTGGATCTACAAGAGTGGGTTTTTTTTCTTAGTTTTGCTTCAATTTAAGAATAAGGTAAGTCATCAACTAGTGATAAGCCTTTTCACAACTGATTTGGCTTTACTGCTTGTCCTCTGGATTCCATTTGATGCAGGACAGGAATGTGTTGAACTGAAAACAAATCTTAGATGCTACTGTTGTTCTTGAAACCTTATGCATTTTGTGACCTTCTAATGATCTTCCATTTAACCATTACATGCAAATAACTTCACTAGAGTAACTTGCAAGGCTTACCAGTCTTTGACATTCTTAGAAGACTCTTAACAAGTCATTCCTACCTCCAGATTATCAGTGGTTTTGTGTCAGTATGAATAAATGAAGATATGAATTCTGCAGTGATTATGGTAACCCCAGAATCTTCCCAAAGTACCTATTTCAGTACAGCCAAGTGTTACCAAAGGAAGGAGAATGATGTGTGAACTTGCGTAAACCCATAGCCTAGCAGCCAAGTCCATAGAGCAGTCTCAACACATGCATCAAATTAAAACAGAGTGAAGAGATCTCATCTACTCTGTCTTGTTATTGCCATTTGGCTCCATTTTTCATTTTGATTCTGTTTCACTCTCACCTCTGCAGGAGAAGCCTTTCTGGTTCCGATGTGCTTACATGTTGATCTGGGGCAAAATTATACTCTACAAATACGTAACTTGCTGGCTTGTGACGGTGAGTCTAGATGTTGTTCCAGAGACAAAAGACAAATGAACAAAGGTCACACTTTTGCAGCTAATTAGTATGCTCTTGGACTTAGCCCTAATGGAAATAGCCCAAGTATCTGGAGATCAGTGCAGGTCAGTTTGCTTGCTCTAAGTTAGCAAAGGCAAGCGAACTAAAAAGCAGGCAGTTTTTCAACCATTTGTTCCATCTGCAGTGGTGCTCTCCACTCACCACAGTGAGAGTCAGAGCCTGCCCAGCTCTGCCTTTCAAAACAAACTAAAAAAGGAGGGGGAACAATGTTTTCCTTCCTTTTGAATCTTTTTCCATAGGAAGGTGTCTGCATCCTTGTTGGTCTGGGGTACAATGGGAAGGACCAGAATGGAAAGCCTTTGTGGAATGCCTGTGCCAACATGAAGGTCTGGCTGTATGAGACAACACCCTTATTCACAGGGACCATTGCTTCTTTCAACATCAACACCAATACTTGGGTGGCCCGGTGAGCAGGACAAGATTCCCATTCTAGCCTGGTTTGGTAACATCTGCGTCAATAGAACCAAGATCCTACGCTGAGAGGGAGCATTAGGGGAAGAACCTGCCAGTTTTCCTTTCTTCCACTCTTTCTTCCATGTTTTGCTGCTGTGCCATTTGGAACAGCTTACCGGGTTAGATCTTTTCATTCAGTCTAAAAGGGCAGTTCATTAATAACAGTCAAGCAGTTGACTGCAGCAGGAGGGCAGACTGAATATAGCGAGCCCTTGCGCCTGCCTGGTCAAAGTGCCATAGAGCTGCCTCTACCAGCTGGATCCCGTATCCTTGTGATGCTCCCTTAAGCAAGGACTTGACCAGGTTTTGTTTCAGCACTTGCGGGACACACAACTGAAGTGTAAGATCTCATTTCTGGGTGCGTTGTGGGATGAACCACTTCTCCCCAGGAGCTGGGATTTCTTTAAGGCAAGGGCTGCTGTACATTTTGCCCTGGTACGGGGAGCTGCCTTGTTCTTTCTGTCACCACAGGGTGTGCAAAGGCGTACAGCCCCTGGGCCCTGCATCCTTGACATGGGGAGGGGAGGGTAGACAATAAACTAGAAGCACTTTGTTTCTTTTCCACTCTAGCTACATCTTCAAGCGTCTGAAGTTCCTGGGTAACAAACTGCTGTCACAGGCACTGGCCCTGTTCTTCCTGGCCATTTGGCACGGGCTGCACTCTGGCTACCTGGTGTGCTTCCAGATGGAGCTGCTCATAGTCATCATTGAAAGACAGGTGGGCTTTGTCTGATTGACCAGGATTGGGTGGCCTGCAGGAGACTTTCCCTGTGAGCTGGGAACTGCCACACCGAAGGCTTTACTTGGAGTAAAACCAGGAAAAATAGCTGCTCACTTTGGGATTGGTTTTCAAGCACGAGATGGTTCTGTTCTCTACAGAGAGTTCAGTAGGTGGCTTTTGCATGGGCAAGCCATGCATTTGTTGCAGAAGCTGAAAGGAAGAAAAGGGAAGAAGTTGGCATATGGGTAGAAGGCAGCTGAAGCGCTTGGCAGCTGGAAAGGTTGGAGGACATGAGCTGAATGCCTCTGCTAAATGTCCCAGTACTGAGAGAACAATACTTGAACTATTGTTTGGAGGGGGTTGAGCAGCTACTTTTTTAGACTAACTGCTCACTGAAGTCCATTTTACACAGCTGGATAGATAATATTGGCCCCAGAGTATGCATGTACAGCCACAGGACATTCAACTGACAAGAATTTTGTTGCTTTTCTCTAAATTAGATCATAAAGCTTATACAGGACAGTCCCACCCTCAGCACTTTGACCTCCATCACTGTCTTGCGGCCCATCTTCTACATGCTGCAGCAAGCTAACCACTGGCTGTTTCTGAGTTACTCTCTGGTGCCATTTTGCCTTTTCACCTGGGACAAATGGATTAAGGTATTTAGTAGCCACAAACAGACAACACGTGCAACCAACCCTTTTTCCTCCAACCTGTCTCAGATGTTCCTGGCTCAGAGCTGCTTGCTGATCCTTAACCCTGCCTTTCTCTTTCCAGGTGTACAAGTCTATTTATTTCTTCGGCCACGTGTCGCTCTTCATCTTATTACTGGTGTTGCCTTACATTCGCAGACTACTGGTGCCACGAAAAGAAAAGCTAAAAAAAGCAGAGTAACAGCCAAAAGGTAAGGCTGTCCCAGGCAGAGACATGCCCACGCTTGGGCTGGGAGATGAAGTAGGGCAGCAATGTTACAGGCCAAGGTGAAAGGCAAAGCTGAAAAATCAAGCAAACCAAATCTAGCACTTTTCTCTTTTGCAGATTGTACCACCTGTGCATTTGTAGGAGTTACTGAACACTCCGGAAGCAAAGCATCACCTGCCAAGTTTGCTGTGTTGAAGTATGACTTCTTTTCAACGTGAGGAGGGGGAAAGAGAAAGCACAGGGTCAGAGACCCAAAAGGAGGGGAATGGAGCCAACCTCCTTCCACATCCTCCACCTTCTGTATGTTGCCTTATCTCTCTGCCGCCCTCCGATGGACACTCGTGTCTCTCTGCTGATACCCGATGATTGTAAAACATTCAAGGCAGGCACTGTATTGGATTGGAGCCACCTTCTTCTGACTTTTCTACGTTTTGTCATCCAAGATAAAAATTGCTCCTGGTCTTTTTTCATATGGGCTTCAGCTCCTTTCCTGTTGGGTGCCTCGGTGGGGGAATGTGAACTGTCACACACCACCGACTACGGGGATTCTACAGGACTGAGCAACACCACCTGCACGGCAACCAGGGTGCAGCTGAGAATTTCATTTCCATGACAGATTTGGGCAGAGTTCCTGCTATAAAGGGATCGAGCCTACCCATGTATGAAACATGAAAAAGTAAAATACACGAGCACTCTTATAAAAAATGGCCTTTAATAGGAGGAAAAAGGGTGAGTAGGGCAGTCCGTTCAGTCTCATTGCTCCAGAAGCTACAAGGAGAAACTGATGCCTTTTCCCTTCAAAGAGCCCAAAGTTGCACCAGGTCCATCCCTAATTGAAAGAGCCTTTCCAGAATATGGAGTCACTGCACAGAAGTCCACCACAGCAGCAGCAGAAACTCATACTATTCCCCAAACTTCTTCAAAGGCAGTGGTAATTTTAGCACACGTCAGGGCAGCAGAGAGGGGATAGTTGCTGATGGAAACCATCTTTTCTGTATAGTCAACATCGACCTGGGGAAGAGAGAGAAAGAAAAGAAGCCACAAAGTATCAGGCTGCAAGTTTTCACTTAGTCACATCTATCTATCGCCATTGGCTGGGGAGGCACAGTATTCCTGCAGGACAGCTGCCAGCCCTCACTAGCTCCTTGGGAGGGAGAGAAGTACCAAGTGTTACAGCATTGGGTTGGGGAGGGTGGGTGGACAAGGGAGACCAAGCCAAAAAAAGAGCAGAAGTAAAACAACCCATACTCAGAACAAGAGTGAAATCTATGCTGCTAAAGGGTCTTACAGCTCCAAATAAGGGATGCATGCACTTACCGAACCATGAGCAAAAGCTCCAACAACAATGGCAACTGGCTCTGCTGTAGGAACCAGTTCACGCAGATCTGACACTTTTGGGACTGCAAAAGAGGTACCTAGCTTCAGGCAGCCCACAGGGAGATGGTCACTGACTGGGTTTTTAATCACCTGCAGAAAGCAGAAGGTTACTAGAGGTGCAGAGGTAAGATACCCTGCCGCACAGCTAACGCCACTGCTTGTACAAAGCAAGCCCAACATGAGCTGTCAGAGTGTTTACCTTCAACAGTTTCTGAGGCCCATCAGCTGCTCGAACGCTGAGCTTGTGCAGCAACTGAACTGGCAAAAGAAGAAAATGACTTAAGCTGTCTGTTGTTTTGCTGGAGGAACCCTATCCTCTGCCTAGAGCTGAAGTAGACAAAAGTCCATCTTTAGCGTTCCCTTTAAAGCATCATCTAAAGCAGTCCAAAAGAATACTAATCAGTCACTTTGCTGCTAGCTCAGTCTCCTGCAGGCGCTCCCCCCTGTGCTAAGGAACACACAGTTGGACATGGAATTCACAAAAAGACACTTTGGTTTCTTGGCTCTTTTCTCACTTTCACATGTTTAAGGTTGGTCCAACTGTGCACCTCTTCCCAACGTTCCTGCACTCCTAAGCACCTTCCCGCATTACCCTCTGGCTGGTGCGAAGTTTGCATCGCTTACCCATAAGACCACAGAACCGATCAAAAGTTCTCGGGATTCTGGTTTGGGGATTGATTTCAATTAGAACATTCTTCTGGGTATGGATGTAAACCTGCAGGAGACCAGCCCTATTCAGTGGGCTGTCCATAAGCATCAGGAGACTCTGAAGGACAAAAACACACAGTAGTGGAAACAGACAAGGCACATGGGAGATGACTTTTGGAAAAGTTCAGAGTTATGCCCCACGAGTGCAGAAAGAACTTATGCTGAAGCAGAAATAAGTTCATTTGGCTGCGTAACGCTGACCGAAAGCAATCCCATTCCCAACCACACACTAAACGCACAAGCCACAAAGCGCAGCGGGCAGGACCAAACTTGCCCCGTTCAGAGGCACACGCAGACCCGCACACCTGAAGGGCAGCCCCGGCCACCAAACCCCGGTACCTGGTGGGTGATGTCCGGCCGCACCTCCGCGGGGTCCCGGCCGTTCCGCAGCAGCAGCGCCTTGTGCTTGTCACAGTTGAGGAGCTCGAACGTCTTCCCCACCTACGGCCGACCACGGACAGGTGGGCAAAGGCTACCGCAGCCGCCTTCGGCCCGGCCAGACCCCCCCCGCCTCCCGCACCTTCACAGTCTCCAGACTCGCCCCCTCCAGCACCACCAGGAGCCGCCGCTGCCCACGGGGCCGCTTCGCCTCCAGCGAAACATCAGCGGGCACCGCTCCCTCCCCATCGTTTTCCTCCTCACGCTGCCGCCGAGGCGCTGCCATCTTGTTCACGGCCGCATGCGCGGCACCAAGCGCACCGCGCCAGCCCCGCCCTCAGGCCGCCCACCCAAGATGGCTCCGGGGGCGCGCCCCTAATGTGGCTCCGGCCGGAAGCACTTCCAGAGCGTGGAGCAGTCTCTCCGGAAGGCGGCGGCGGGACGGAACGAGGCTGTTTCCTCACCGGAGCGCCTTGTCCGACGGCAGCTTCCGGTGTCCTTCCCGGTGGGGCGCGCGGCGCGGCGCGGCCATGGCGCAGAACCTGAAGGACCTGGCGGGGCGGTTGCCGGCCGGGCCGCGCGGCGTCGGTACCGCGCTCAAGCTGCTGCTGGGCGCCGGCGCCCTGGCCTACGGCGTGCGAGAGTCCGTGTTCATCGGTGAGTCGTGCCCCACTGCCCCCGCTCCCGGCAACCCGCCTTCCGCGCTCATCCGTGCCTCTCCGCCCTCTCTCCGCAGTGGAAGGCGGCCAGCGGGCCATCTTCTTCAACCGGATCGGCGGCGTGCAGCAGGACACCATCCTCGCCGAGGGGCTGCACTTCAGGTAGGGCCCGGCTCCCCCGCCCCGAGCGCGGGCCCGCGGGCCCGGCCCCGGTGGGTGCCCGCGCCCTGACACGCCTCCCGCCCCTCGCAGGATCCCCTGGTTCCAGTATCCCATCATCTACGACATTCGGGCCCGGCCGCGGAAGATCTCCTCCCCCACCGGCTCCAAAGGTGAGAGCGGGCCCCGCGGGCAAGCACGGGGACCGGGGAGAGCGGGCAGGAGCCCGGCTGCGGCGCCGGCAGCGCTCATCTCCCCCCCATCTTCAGACTTGCAGATGGTGAACATCTCGCTGCGTGTCCTCACCCGTCCCAACGCTGCGGAGCTGCCCAGCATGTACCAGCGCCTGGGGCTGGACTACGAGGAGCGGGTCCTGCCTTCCATCGTTAACGAGGTGCTCAAGAGCGTGGTGGCCAAGTTTAATGCTTCACAGCTCATCACTCAGAGAGCCCAGGTAAACTTGCACTCAAAAGGCAAAGAAACATCTGAGCTGTGCATATGGGGAACCTTATATAAAGGATAAATGTGTTAGGTTGGTAGGTGGTGTATTTAAATGAAAAAGGCATGGAACTGTATCCCACTTGGAGTTTTGATTCCAGTACAGATGCAAACACTAAAGCTTCTGAGAGGAAAACTGGATTTGTTGGTATATGGAGTGCAGAACTGCGCTATAATGTAGTGGGGGAGGGAGAGCTGATTTACATCATAATCCACACATAAAAGTAGATCTGTCTTTAAAAAAAGCATTACCTGGCTTTTCATGGGTTTTGGAAGAGCTGTCAGAGCGCATCAGTTTTAAAGGACCTGGAAAGTGAAGTGGATGAGCAATTAAAAAAGCAGTAACTTTTCTGTAATGGATGGTACAGAAGGGCAACAAATATTTCTATTTAGAAAAAGGTTAGAGGGTAGCCTGGGGACAGGTTGCAAAATAGAAATATTTAGCTTTAAAAAAGCCTGTATCTGAAAGTTTGTGTTCTCATAATTTGATTGCCAGGGATTCTGAGAATATTCATCACCTGTCGCAGCTGAGGGAGAGAGAAGTTAATAGTCTTCCTTTAAAAGGCTTTAGAGGAGACCTTGCATGAGACTGCTAAAGAGGATAAGTTGTCAGATGAAATATGAAGCATCTCTTAACTAGTTACAAAAACAGAAGCAAAGAGGAGAACTAAGTGTCCAGGTCTTGTTGTGAGAACTGTTCTATAGCAGGGACTCCAGGGTTTTGTGCTAGGCCACATGCTGTGTGCTGAAGTGATTTGTTAACAGTTGTATAAAGAGAATGAGTGGAAAGGGGGAATGTGACAGCAAAGAAACAATGTCTGCAGGGGATTTAGGTTTATCAGAAGCAATGACAACTGTTAAGTATCTGAAACTTCTGAACAAACTGAATTGAGTGCAACCTTGTCATATGTTCATTTGTTAATGTGAAGTTATTTGTTCATTTGTTAATGTGAAGTGATGGATATTGTGGCCCATGGGTATTGACTTTACAGTTATGCACTTGGAGCTCACACAGTGAAGGTTTCTGGCAGCATTTTAGAGCTGTGCTCAGAAACAGCTGCAGCAGAAGTAAAAGCAGATACTAGGCTGGCCCAGCATGTGATACTGCAGCAGCCACTTTTATTGAAGCCAGTGTTTGGTGCAGGACTTGTCAGCCTGCCTGAGATGGATGCTGACAAGTTAAAGGTAGAACCAGTCAAAAATACCTACCAACAACACACTTCCAAAGAGACTGATACAAGTGGAGTACCCACACTGGAGGGGTCGCTACAGTAATGAAGAGAGATGTGATACATAGTTAACAAAAAATGATGTGGGTTTTTTTTCCCCTGCATCTGAATACAGATGTGAGGAGACAGTCGAACTGCCAACAGTGGCAAATGCAAGGTGGACAAGGAAATACTTGTTGCCAAAACATGAAACGTGGAAACTGTGGAACTAGATGTGGTAGGATGTGAAAGCAAAAAACAAACCCAAACCAGAAGATTTATTTTTTCAATATGAACTGTATAGTTAATAATAACTGTAAATAAGATGTGATATACTTTTGCATACATAGCTTTGGCTATGCAGCGACAGATTCAGAGATGGTGTTAATGATAAATAGCCATGGTTCAGGGTTTGTTCTAGGTAATGTCTCTCTCTGTGAATGAGCTGTGAGGAGCAGTTGTGCTTCACTTGTGGGGTGCACAGGAGGGTGAAGCAGCCTGTGTTTGTACTCTTCCTGCTGTATTTGTACTCTTCTTGCTGTATTTGTATTTGTCTTTCAGGTGTCTCTGCTCATTAGGCGAGAACTGACAGAGAGAGCCAAAGACTTCAGCCTCATCCTGGATGATGTGGCTATCACAGAGCTTAGTTTCAGTCGTGAATACACAGCAGCTGTGGAAGCTAAGCAAGTGGGTGAGTTCCATTTATGCCTGAAAAGAGTGGAGTGCTGCCTTTGCCCTTCCTCTGAACTGGTGAACAAGGAAGCAGAATTTGGGCTAAAGGAATCAGAATTTGGGCTGGCATGTCTCTGCTTCTGCATTGATACAGCTACAGAATGATCAATCCCAGCCTCTTTTATAAATGCTGTCAGAAAACTCTGGGCTATAGCCAGTGGGATAGACCATCAGAGGGACCGAGCTCCCAAGATCAGGCTTCCTCTTCAGACTGGGACTCACCACTTACTGTGGGGATTATGTGTAGAGGGTCTGGATGCTTCTGGCTTTATCTAAGAAAAAAACTAAAGGACACTCAAATGCATTTCACAGTTGCAGATCTGGCCCCAGAATGCCATCAGTGCTTCTGGAAGCAGAGGCCCCAGGCCTCAGCTCCAGGGTTCCAGTTCTGGTGAAGGGTTCCAAAGATGGAATCCATTTCCAGTGCTTTTGGCCATTCTCTTTGCAGCCCAGCAGGAGGCACAGCGTGCACAGTTTCTGGTGGAGAAGGCCAAGCAGGAGCAGAAGCAGAAGATTGTTCAAGCTGAAGGGGAAGCTACAGCTGCCAAGATGATATCCTGCTTTGGGAGATTTTGTGGGATGTGGCTTATGAGCTTGACACAGTCTGTCACATCGGGTCCATGCTTAGGAGACTGTTACAAGATGATAGCTTCAAGTAGGTCACAATTTATCATCCTCACCCCACAGCTGGCTGTAGTTTGATTTGTCTGAGCTTACAGGTCAGACCAGAGAAGGCCATGAGCCTTCTCCCTGTTGTAAGGTTTAGCTTCTATTGGCTGTGTGTGACCATAATCCATAATGTTGTTATTGATTTGAGAAGTAGAAATATGCCTGCCCGGAGGTCCGTGTTAGATGGAGATTACTTTCCACCCTAAGATGTTTCTAGGAAGAATTCCTTGAGGGTATGTGGCTTTTGTTAGGATTTTCCTTAACTTTGGCTCTGCTGTACCTGGGGGAAGCTCTCAGCAGGAATCCAGGCTACATCAAGCTACGTAAGATCCGAGCTGCTCAAAACATCTCAAAAACGGTGAGCACAGAATTCCCTTTGTCCTTTTGCAAGTCCCGAAGATGTTCGTTCAGCCCAGTGGCCACATGATGAATTTAAGGCGAATGTGACCTGCCCTGTCCTGATCTCTGTTCCTGTGCAACCCTTCTCTGCTCAAGATTTAGCTTGCAATGATCGGCAGTTAGAGGTGAGGCCAGGAGCTCACGCCCTCCGTATGACAAGGCCAGATCCACATCAGATTCCATCACCCACCCTCAGCTGCAGCCACCAAAAGCTCCTGGTTTCCTGCAGGCTGAGAAAGGGGAACAAATAAGTGTGGGATCAAAGGTCTTTCTGACAGAGAGACAGAATGAGCACTTCTTTCAGAAAGTCTGATGGCACTGGGATAAAGTCCAGAGTTGTTTTGGGGAATTGCATTGATTTAACTGAGGTCTCAAGTGAGTAAATCAAGTGCTGTATCTAGAGGGGGAGAGAAGTTCTTGACTAGTGTTGCATGTGCATTTATACTCTTTGTGCCATCTCTGCCATGGATTTCTTTTTCAGATTGCTGCCTCACAAAACCGTGTCTATCTCACAGCAGATAACTTGGTACTGAACCTACAGGATGAGGGTTTCACCAGGTAAAGGGGCCAGATGGCTGCATTTATCTGCACCCTACTTGTGAAGCTGATCCCAGAGGATACAGCTAAGCAGGGAGCTGTCTGTCTTACTTAAGAAATGACATTTTTGTTGAACTGTTATATCTAATCAATGTACTCTTTGTTTCCCCCCCTTCCCCATTACTGCATCTCCTGACACACAGAGGAAGGTGAGGCACTGTTTCTTTTGGTCCTTTTGTTTGTGTACTTGGAACAGGGGTGTTGATGTTTGCCTAGTGCCTGGGATGTTTCGCCGTGGGCCTTTGTGGCCACGGGACGTTTATTCCATGTCTACCTCAAGTCCCATTAATGATGTGAAGCCTGAAACCTTACTTGCAGGGGCAGGGAGGATATAGTGAGTAACTGGAGCTCTCTGTGTGTCCGATAGGGAACCTTGTATGGGAAAGGCAGGTAGAAATAACTGAGGAGTGTCCCTGTGTAGACAGGGCATCCTGCATGTATGGCAGAGAGGGCTGTAAGAAGGCAATTAGATGGTTGTAGGAATTCTGGTTGAGTTGGGGTAATGGTCCTACGAAAGGTGCTTTTGTTACTCACCAAAAGCTTCCCAACTCCATCGTAGAAAACCCCATTCCCTGCTTTCAGAGCTGGCAGGTGTTTGGTGGCTTTGTGTAACCTGTCCAGTGGTTACGGACAAGGCAGTGCCAGCTGAGCAGCTGAAAACTTACATTTCTTAGAATCAAAAAAGGAAGCCAGAGCTGGTTTCTTTTTGCTGGCATCTCTGATGATTCTTTAGCTCTGACCAGATTGTCTTGCTCATCTGAGAAGGCTCAGGGGGCTTTGCTGGTAGGAACAATGTGGAAGCCCATAACCTTTGGATGTGACACCCCACACTCCCAAGTCTGTAGTGTAGGTCTGGTTCAGCTTTGTTTGTGCTTTCTGGACTAACGACTCTTTTCTGTCTCCTTTCAGTGACAGTCTCCTACCCAAGCAGAAGAAATGAAAGAAACTAAAGCCTCCCAGAACCAGCGGTGCTACCCAGCAGCAGATAGGAGTGAGGAGCTTCAACCTCCCTCCACTGGCATTGTTTGCCCTCACTTTGAAGTTGTTAATCCAGTAGCCAGATCTGGTTCTCGTGCCCCTGCTCCATTTGTGGTGGTCCAGTTAAAGGATTGGGCTCTGCCTCTGGGCAGCTGTGATTCCTTCCTCACCCTACCAGTTAAATATGGGGAGGGGGGAAGAGGGGACTTACTAGGATTAACTCATGTGGATATAGTAATTCACCTCTAATCTTCATTAATCTGTAGATTTTTATAGGTAAAATCAGAATTTTTTCTTTTTTTTTTTTTTTGGCCAAGTGAGGGAGTTCTGCTGCCAAGAGCACCAGGCTTCTTTGATAGTAAATCACATTTCTCTTTCACTCTTGAATCCCAAGAGAACCTGGGCCTGAATTCAGGAAAATGTCATCCATTGGGTGCCTGTTAACTGCTGGAAGGTCTGTTTGTGTCACTGTCTGCTCAGTGATTCATTCAAACATTTGTAACAATTAAACCCCCCCCAAATTTACACTGTGTCCTGGTGTGTTTTGTGTCTGAAAAAGAGGTTATTTTGCGTAAGGGGAGGTAGAAAAAGAACTTCTACTTGGTTGAAGACAGAATTGGGAAGTTGTGGAGAAAGTAGCAAGAGACACAACCTCCTGTTCACTGAGAGATCACAGGGCGAGGAGAGAATGTGGACAATCATGTAGCTGCATGGGCACTGAAGAGCAGAAATCAGCACCTCCCTCTGCTCCCTCTCATGAGGGAAGCGTAGATAGCTGTGAGGACAATCCTCAGCTGCCTCTAACGAAACAAGCCTGGTAAACTCAGCTCTTCCTCTTAAGTCAGGCCTTTCACCATCTTTGTTGCCCTCTTTTAGACACTAATATTTTCATATCTTTATATTGTGGAGCCCAGAAGTGCACGCAGTACTCAAGGTGAGGCTGAAACACTACTGAGTATAGTGGGATCATCACCTTTGACTGATTAACTACTGTACCTAATGCATCCCAGGATAATGATTTCAGTTTTGCCTGACAGGGCACATTTTTGACTGGTAGAGCTTACCATCAACTAAAATGCCCGGATCCCTTTCTGCAGGATTGCACTCTAGCCTCTTGTTCCCCAATTTACATGTCCAGCCAGGATTACACTGTTCAGGTACAGAATCTAGCATTTGTTCTTGTTAAACTCCATGTGGAATATGTGCAGAAGCCTTTGTGTGAGTTTGTCACAGCTGACTTTCTGTGCTCAGACTTACCTGACAACTACCAACGCTCAAGCCTCAAAGCAAGGAGCCACCATAGCTGATTGCAGCTTCTGGTCAGGAGTCTGAAGGCTGCAGAAAAGTGATGAAAATCAAGCTAGAGCCGTTCTTGTAAGTTCTTGCAGAGCTGCAAGTGAAGCCAGGTGAAGCAGCTATACTCAGAGAGAGAAAAAGCTTTTGGGACTCAGCATTCAAAGAACTACAAGTTTATTTACAACCAAAGGAGAAAACATGGCAATCACATCCAATTCGGGTGTATTTACAGCATCCAATCAAATAGAAAAGGGATCATGAGAAGAGGGCCTCTTCATCAGGGGCTGTAGCAACAGGACAAGGGGTGATGGGTTTAAATTTAAATGGGAAGTTCAGGTTAGATACAAGGAAAAAGTTCTTTACTGTGAGGGTGGTGAGGCACAGGCACAGGTTGGCCAGAGAAGTGGTGAATGCTCCATCCCTGGCAGTGTTCAAGGCCAGGCTGGATGGGGCTTGGAGCAACCTGGATTCGTGGAAGGTGTCCCTGCCCATGGCAGGGGTTAAGAACTGGATGACTTTAAGGTCCTTTCCAACCCAACCCACTCAATGATTCTATAGGGCAGAGGGTTGGTATTAAGGAGAAAGGAAGTTTCCTGTTGAACTGTAGAGTTGTAGAGAGGCCAAACCCTCTATACTTTAAAAGCTGAGGCTTCAGGGAACACTACTAACAGGCTAAATTCTAACTCACAGAGATGTAGCTCCTGTAAAAAGCTTCCTTCACCCTTCTTCAAGTTCACTGGAGCTGACCCAGCAGAGGTGAGCTTGGGCCCCAGTGCTCAGCAAGGGGAAGAAGGGGCCTTATTAACGTTGCTGAAGGATGAAGGGGCAGCAGGAGACACTGCTGGCCTGCACAGGCAAGGGATGAGGAAGTCAGTCAGCTGAGCTGGAAAGCAGTCTGGTTCAGGGCTGGAAGGTGGGATGGAAAACAAGGAAAAGACCTAATTTCAGTCCAAGGGTGAGGAATGCAAGACAGCCCAGCCTGGATGTGAGCTCCAGCCCTGCACCCCTGGTTCAAACCCCCCAGGGGGCTACCTGCAACCTATTTTTTCTTCAGCGAGCCTTTCAGCTTTTTCTCCAAGGAGTGCTGCTTCTGTGCCTTCTCCTTCTTCCCCAGGTTCTCATAGACCCTTGACTCCTCTTTCTGCCTGGAAACCAGGGAAAAAGAAGGAGAAAAAGTGAGCAACAGTAAGAAACCTGCCAAGGCAGCAGGGAGACTTTTGTCAGAGGCAGGCCAAGCTGTGCCTCTGCTTTAGGTGAGCTCTTACTTGGAGGGTTTCCGTGAAGCTTTGGCATGCATGTTCCTTGCTGCAGGGGGATAGGTAATGTTCCCATACTCAGACTCTTTTGGCTTCCCTTTCTGAGACTACAGGAGAGAAATACCAAACAGAGAAGAGTGTCATCTGGGGAAAGCAGATGGGGAAAGAAGGGTTCTGGCTGTTTAACCATGCTCCATGCTAGGATCTCAGTGGAGGCTGGTGGATTGCTGAAGGCTTCAGGCTCAGTGCACTCTGCCCACTGCTGTCACAGGGGGCTGCAAATGCATCCTTGTAACAGGGGCAACCAATATCACTGGAACACCTGAGAGTGCCACATGTCAGCCAAAGAATATGAAACAGCAGCAGCTACTGGATGCTGCTAGAGGCTACAAAGAGAGATAAAAGATGCCACTTATCAGGTAGCAGGAGAAAATCCTGCAACTGCAGAACCAGCACAGGAAAGACAAAGACGAAAGGACAGGGCAAAGTCTTGTAATCAGATAATGCTTGGTGGAGGTGTTATGTAGAACATAGCTGAAATAACTGCATTAAAACTGTCTAGTAGTTCAGAAGGGGTTGGTATTCGAGCTGCTAATGTTGTGCTCTGAATTTCAAGACAGGAACAGGCACTCAGACCTGGGTGCAGCATCATAGTCTGTGTAGGTCCCAGTGCTAGCCTGGAAACAGAACACTCCATCCCAGACCTCAGCTCACAGGACAGGAAAGCAGAGTCCCCTTTCTCACCTGGATAACTTCCAGCTTTTTCTTGGTTGTCTCTATGAACTGGCAGATAGCCATATAGATGAACTTGTACTGGGCCTCTGTCTGCACCATGCCTGAGCGCTGGGCCCTCACCATCTGGATAGTCTTCTGGATGTCAATGTCACAGTCCAGCCCTAGCAGGAGATATCAGGAAAGCTTATGGACATGTCCACTGGCCCCTCTCCCAGCTCTCCACCAAAAGCAGTCTCAGTGGAGGTCAGTCAAGAAGTTTCCACCTCCCTCCATACTCTTTACTCCTGTATGGGCCTCCTATCCCTCCTTCCTGCTCAGCATTTTTCAAGTCTGGCCCTGGAGAAAGAGCCCAAGCTCAGGAAAAGCTGAAGTAAGTGGGTATGGTGCAGAGATCCAGCAGCTGCCACACAGCAAAGACAGTGCAACCTGCTTAGGGCTGTGGCAGGATCTCTTCCACTGATACCTGATGGTTTTCATCCATTTGCAGCTGGACTTAAGGGCACAGCCCTACTGGGTAGGCCAGCTCACTTCAAGATACTCTGGGGTCCTCTTACCCTTGGTGGAGATTGTTTCCACTATCATATCAATGATGATGATAGTCCCAGTGCGGCCAATCCCAGCACTGCAAGGAGAGGACAAGCAGAAGTCAGAGCAATACAGCTCCTGAAACAAAATGCAGCTGCTTCTGGGGAAGGACACAGCACTTGTAGAAGCTGTTCAGCAATGCCACAGAGTCACAGATTCAACAGGCAGAATTTGGTTTGGGGGCATCAAAGAGGACAAAGTAAGTATCAGAGCTGGCACATTCTTCATTCACAAGTCCTGGGAACAGCTGGTGGAGCAGGAGAGACTTTCTATACCTCACCCTAGAGAAGGGATGGAGAATGCTTCAAACCCTACTAACCTGCAATGCACCAGAATAGGCCCCGCATCAGGGATGCTCTCTTGCTTCTGGTTGATTTGGTCAAGGAAGCTGAGCACTCCTCCTGGATCGCTGGGTACGCCGTGGTCAGGCCAGCTCAGGTACTGGTAGTGCCAGATCTCACGCACAGCCTTACCCTGATAATAACAAGACACCCCACTGGTAAAACTGCAATCCAGTCCTATCCTTGGCCTCTGTCCCAGCAAGAGGTGGGTCTGAAGCCAGAAGGGATCTCTGTCTCCTGTGCGTTTCTTGGCCACTCCACCAGCTCAAAACAGGTGGGAACAGCCACCCAATGATGACTCAGCATCACCACCAGCAGTTCCCAGCCTTAGACAGACAGTGACTGTCAGACCCCCTGGTTCAATGGCAGCCCTCTACCAGGTATACTCACGTTGTCTTTTGGACACACACAGAGGTAACGGAGTTTGTACTCCAATGCATCATGCTCCCCAGTGTTCTCCACGAGGTAGGGACCATATTCCTTCATGCTGCCCACCTCTGGCCAGTAAGGCACACATTTGTTCTGTGTAGGCAGAGAGGGTAGGGTGAGGACGGGCACAAAGCAGGAAAGAGAGAAGATGCAGAGCAATGGCTGAAGGAGAAGAAGGGGCAGCTCTGAGACACCACAAGCCACTGCTTACCCGTCCTTTTTCTACCTCCCGTGTAGTCATCACGATAGTGCGTGTGTTCTCCTGCCACACCATTTGCCAGAAGTCATTGACTGTGGCATCCAGGCAGCCCTGGCTGGCAATGTAGGTCTTGGTGCACTCATCTGGGCCGGCCAGGTGGTTCTGAGTGTGGACAAAGGAAGATCGGAGGGCTGCAGGACCAAGAGGCCTTCCCCCATTCTGGGCATGCAGGCATCTTTCAAGAGTCTCACCTTGATATAGTTGGCATTGATATAGTCAGATCCAGGTATATTTGGGTCCCTTCCTTGGAGAATGACTCTGGAATGATCAACTGGGGATGCAGTGGGAAAACAAGCAGAGCACTGAGATGCTCCGATTCTCAGAGCCACGTGAAGCTTTGTCATTACCCCTCTCATCCATACTACCCTGTGCATGCAGCATGCCTCTTATTTTCACCTCTCCTTCTCTCACCCTGTCCTCTCAGCTCTCTACCCCTATTATGGCCCATTGGAAGCTAATGCAACCCAACGATGCAACCCTCCCTCCTTCCTTCAAAGACATGAAAAGGCTGTGACCTCTCCCATCAGCTCTTACATCCTCAGTGCACACCTTTAAACCTGCTCTGAAGGCTAGAGCAGGCTGAGACAGAGCCAGGGATGACTCAGGCAGCTCTTCACTGCCTGTGTCTGTTTTGGGATTTTTATGGTGGAAAAGCAAGACTCACAGGGCAAGATGTTCTTGTATCGGTTCTTGCTCTTGTTTTCAGGTCTCTGACCCTCGTGGCGGTCAAACAGCTGCTTGGCTTCCTGTTTTTGCAGGCTCTGAGAGTAGAAAGAACAGTCATGGCAAGGTCACAGTGTATGACAAAGGAGGTGGGCACTCACAGGAACAGTGGTGACTCTGGGACACATGGACGGGCTTGTGGGAGAGCAGAGAAGAGAAAAGGAAACCTAGACCTGGAAAGTCCAAGGCTCGAGCCCTTGCTGTCTTGGTAACTTCCAACCATGAAAAGCACATTTCTGCCTCTCTGGGTTTAGCTTAAAGGTGACCCAGAGGAACAGGTTCCAGAGACTTCTTTCAAGAGATGAATTGTCAAGAATTGACAAGACACCAGAGAAGTTTGTGTCCAGGAAGAAATCCAGGATGGAGAATAAAGGTGGTGCACAGGGACTTCCCAAAAGGCCAGAATCATGTCCCCCAGCAGTTTCTTACATCAAACTCCTCCCAGAACCCAGCCTTGGATGCCTCCTCAGATAGACTCTTCTTGTTCAGTTCCTGCACTCTATTCTCAATGTCAGCAGCATTCACCCTCGTAGCATAGTAGGGCTGGGGAAGGGAAAACACAATGGGTTGGCATGAGAGAGAAGCTGCTGGAGAGCAAAGTCTCCTCTGTGTGCTGTGGAGAAAAGGAGGAGGACACAAAGCAGAAACAAACAGCAAGTGGGTCCTTCCAAAGGATCCCTGAGAAACAGAGGAAACAGGATTTACCTGCTTCAGGTACACAAAGGAGCCAGACACCTCTTCAATTCCAGTCTTCTTGAAGTGCTCCACCAGATCTGCCAAGCTGTCAAACGTTTCAGCATCTCCAACTGTGTAGCGTCCGTTCTAAATAGAAGAAGGATGTGTAATAGCCCACTCACAACCCCATATAGAGAAAGCTGATACTGCTCAAGGGTTCAAAGCCATAGGCACTACCCTGTGCCATCCAGAAAAGCATCCTCCCTCCGGCAGGGAGGTCAAATGGCAGAGAACACTAAGTTCACAGCATGGTGAACTGCCTCCTGTTCTCAGTGGATGGAAGCCCGCAGAAGGAGTATTGCTCTCAGCTCCCATTTAAGGTCACTTGTCATTGAAATCTCCCTCCACTATCTGCACCATCCCACATGAAAGAAATAGAACTGGGGCCAGCCAGGTTGGTCACATCCTTCAGACCAAGCGTGAAGGCCTTGCAGATGCTCCTCCTCCAAGAGCTTTGAACTCTTCTGATTAATTCAGACTTAAATTGTGAATCCTCCTCTGTCTTTCACCACAGACTCCTTGTACCGGAGTTCTCAGTCACACTGAGCCCTGAGCACCCAGCCCATAGTCACCCAGACTGGGGTGAGGACACAAAGAACCTGTTTTCAGGATCCAGTCTCAGGAACACTGCTGCTAGTAACCAAGCTGTCAGAGCCCATGCTTTCGAGGACACAACCAGCAGGGATCGGCAGGGATCTTCCATTCCCTTTCTTTTTCCTCTCCCAACTGCTCACCTCACACATGATCTTGATGTGTGTGACTTTGAGCCAGGCTCCTGCAGCACTGGTTGCCCCAGCTGGTGGAGCATCAGAGCCAGGTTTAAGCTGGTCAGTGAGGACAGACAAGACAAAATCCCCAGGTTTGCTGAGGCTCTCCCGCACCAAAAAGGTCCAAGGGGTGGCTTTGGCCTGGAGAAGCGACTCAGCTGCAGAGCCTGACAGATGGCCATGGTACCATCTAGGAGAAACAAGAAGGGGGAGATGCAGGTAAGTGCTCTTGAGTTGATGAATGAAGGACAGCAGTGCTGGGGAAGGGTGAGAGAAAAGGAAGGAAAGGGGAGAGAGAGGGGAAGGAAAGAGATAGGGAAGAAAACCAGGGGAGGAGCAGGATCTTGGGACCCAGGGAGCAGAATGCTGGTACCAGAGGACAGAGTGGGAAAGCACCAACTGTGATCCAGTTGTGTGATACATGCAAGCACAGGTAAGCAACACTTGCTGGCTTGAAGACCAGCTGGGAGAGGGTAGTTTCAGCAGCCCCCAGCACTACTGGCATTCTTGCCTTACTGCTGCAAGGTGCTTTGGAAGCTCAAGCACCAAAGTCAGAAACTCTCCCATAGGATTTGGCAGTATCCAGATGGTTATGTGGAGATCAGATCCATTAAAGAGCCACCCCAGCAGCCCCTCTTTCTGAAACTCAGTCACCTCTTCAATCAAAGGATAATTCCCATTCCCTGGGCACACTACACCGCAGCAATCAGCCTAGCCATGGGATTGGACACCAGGAGCCACCTAAAGCCCATATTCTGCTCCGGGTACTTATCACTGTTGTTGATCCATGTCCTTGGTGCAAACATCCAGTCTGCAGGTCTTTCTCTCAGCACAAGTTGAGGAGCATCCCTCATTGACCAATGGGCTCTCTGCCTTGCTGCAGGAGTGTCCCCGGGTGAAGAGGGATACAAACATGGTGCAAACAGCACCACTGCTGCCAAGCTCCTTCCGCCCCCTACAAAGCTCTCAGGGCAGTGTGTGTGCCAGGTGGGATCCCATTGCACTGTGTGGTGTGGGGGGAAGTGACAGGCACCAGAAGCAGGCTGGGAGGTCAAGTCATCTCTGTGCAGATCCTCTGTTTCCTCACGCCTGTCCCAGGCTTCACAGTCTCCCTGGACCACACCAGAAGGTCTGGGGGGGCACTTCTGAGTTGACAAGTAGAGATGCAGAAGGCCACGGTAACTGCAGGTCTGTCCTGCTTCCACAAATCTTGCTTGGAAGCTGGAGCTAAAGATACAGACTACAGAAAGCCAAGAGCTGCAAGGTGCTCTGGACACTGGGAAACGCTCTGGATCATCCCACTTCTCCATTACCCATTTTCTGGTGGAGCCTCTACTGGGTCTGACACATAGAATCATAGAATGGGTTGGGCTGGAAGGAACCTTCAAGATCATCCAGTTCCAGCATGTCTCAGCCCAAGGGTCACCACAGCTCTGCTGCTCCTGCCCTGGCCCCTTCACTCCCTCCCAGTTCAGTGTCAGGGAGGGGATTGGGGCACTTCTCCTCCAGCAGGGATGGGTCCTGGGCTGGAGATAAAGCTGCTGAGTTTGGCCATTTTCCCTGGTGAGCAGCGTTTCCAAAGCAGGCATCTGATGCATCGGACTGACTTGTAATGCTCCTCCCTGCTCCTGCTCCTTGCACGTACCACAAGCATCAGTGATGCTCCGTGCATCACTGCATGCACTGCCATCTAGGCCAGGCTGATGCTCCCAGAGCTGTGTGAGCAGGTTTGATGCCCACGGAACAGCTAACAGTGGAGGTCTAGAGCAATACTGGTTTCTATGGTGAGCTACAAATTAAGCTATCTGTCCCCAAGAACTGAAACGGAGCCCAGGAGGCTCAAGTCACAGAAGCAGCTGTGGCATTCATTCACCCCAGCATCTGGCCAGAGCAACACATTCCTCTACACAACCTCTAGGAATCATTTTGACAGCAATACGTGGCAGACAGTTACTATGCCTGGGCAAGTAATTCCTGTTTGATCCTCACTTCATGCACTGCAAGGAGCAATGACATTCACTGCATGGCAGCTGTTAACTCTTGAACCTCCTCCCAAAGAAGCATTCAGCCACCATGTGCAGTGCTCAGATGCTCCCCAGGGAATGATTGACCCCTCCTGCCCATCAGAGAGGTCTCCAGGCCTCCCCTCCTCAGGTAGGAAGGGGTTAATGGCTCCCAGTTAAGCCCAACTCTTCAAAGCCACGTGATGGAAAATCACTTGGGGAGAGAGTGAGAGGAGCTTTCGTAAGAGCCTTGCGGGCAGGGAGAAGTTTCCAACCGCAGAGAGGAAGGGAGGAAACTGCAGGGCCACAACCCAACGGCCCTGAGTGGAGAGGACAGCTGGCAGACAGATGCTGGCCCCTCTGCAGACCCATCCACAGAGCAAGCGGGGGCATACACAGGCGCTTTGCCCAGGGAATCTTTGTCCTGTTTCCAGGACCCAGCCACCCCAGAGCACCGTGTGAACTGCTCCCCAGCCTGCATCAAAGAGCCTGAAGACACAGCAGCAAGAGCAAACCCACCTGATTCGATTTAGGAACTTGGTGTCAGAGGGATATGCAAAGTGGAGAGAGGAAAGAGACTAAGCAGGCTAGGAACAGCTGGGGAACATGGTCCTGCTCTCAGCTACGCAAGTCACTCAGGCCTGGAGTAACCAAGGAGGTCTGCGGCAAGGCTGAGGGCTTCCGCATAATATGTAACTCTACAGGCTGCTGCAGACCCATAGCTCACACCATAAACCTTTGCTTTTAGGAACAGTATATAAATAGCAAAGGCAACAGGAAACCAGAAGCAAAAGTAAAGCCCTCTTAGGTCTGTTGTGATGGGTCAAGTTATAGTCAGCTATTGCTGGAGATGCTGCCCCTGTGGAAACATAAGGAGGCTACAAGAAGCAGGAAATACTTTTTGCAGGGTTTGCCCTGGGGATACAGGCAGGGCAGAAAGACAGACCTGAAGCACAGAGGAGGTCTCATCACAGACACATTGGCTGCTTTCCTTTCTCCATACCTCTCCGTAGTAGGGTCAGAACAGTTAAGCGGGTATCGCAAGTCAATGATGGTTCCATCTTTGTCCTGCAGTGAGCCCTGTTGCTGCGTGTAGTACTCCACCAGTTCTGACAAGGTGGCAAACTTCTCCCCTCCATACAGGTCATAGAAATCCCCGGTGTTCTGGATGCGGATGTGAGTTACCTGATCACCAACCCTATGGGATGATGCACAGTGAGGTGGTTGCAAAAGAGGCATAAAATGTTCTGTGTTACCTTCTGCCACAGAGCCAGAGCAAATAGACCCAATGAAAGGAGGCAAAAGAGAAACTCCTGGGGCAACTCCCAGGGTCTAGAAGATCCTGGGAAGCCCAGGTCCTTTGGAAAGAACTCAAAGGAATAAGGACAGAATGAAAACGATGCCACAGGATGTGTGAGGATCGAAGCATCCTGTGTATGTAACCCTGGAAAGACAGCAGCTGTGGTCCAAGTTACTTACCGGACTGAAAGAGAAAAATCCCCCTGATTCTTCCGACTGGGTCTGGCCAGAAAGCTCCCATGGACACCTCGTCCCTTCAGTAAGGCTTCAGCTTCCAGCCCACTCAGGTCACGGTGAAACCACCTACCAGAGGAGGTGGAAACAAGACCAAGTGAATAAAAATGACTAGGCACTATTACAGAGACTTGTACAGCAAAGCATGGCCCCAGTCAGCACCCCTAGAGATACCCATGAGGATGATGGCAGCATCCCTTTCTACCTGACACCTCCCTCACACTATGAAAGGTTTCCACTGAGATACAACTTCCAGGATGATTGATCCCCCCAGTCTGTCCTACTTCCCTGGTTCCCCCTCTTTACACACACACATTTCTCAGTCCCTCTTACCTCACCATCGTGGAGAGCCGATGAAGAAGGGGACAAGCGTCTACAACCAAGGCAACTCAAAAAACACAGAGGAGAACTCTGTTTGTGCTGGTGAGAAACGGGAAGTTGGAGGTCTGCGCTGGAGCACCCAACACCACGCTGGTTCTGCGCCTCTCAGGAGCTGGCCGTGCATCTCTCCTGGTGTCTACCATCAGTCCATTCTGACCCTCTCCATCCACCTGCGTCTCGATCGGTGCCTTGATCTCTGGCCCTCTGCACAGTGCTGTGGGGCACAGGCAGGTGCGAGCCTGCGCGCAGCTTGGCACGCGCGGCTCCAGGGACAGGAAGCGCTCTGAGCCATCACCTCCCCAGCCCCAAGCTGCTTTGCACACACTTCTGCTTCTCCTTTTGTGTCTTTCCTCCCCCCATCCCCTGTTACTCTCTGGTTCCCTGTCTTCTTTCACATCAGGACTGACTCTACAAGTGCATCTTGGGTCCCGGCTGCACGTTCTCTGGTCCCCTTCTTCCCCAGAAGGCCAATGACAGGCATGAGTGCTCCCCACCTCCAAGCCCTTGCCATGGTGCCAAGCTGCCTGAGGTCACTCACATGCCTGCAAGGCTGAAGCAAGCAGTACATGGTGACATACACTGAGCAATGAGGTACCCCACTGCAGGTTACGTCTGCCCAGCTACACAGCTTGGCTCTGCTGGGCTGCCCTCATCTACCTACCTGAAACCTCCATACTCTATTTCACTGATGAACTCTCTGGGCAGTTAAATGTTCAATGTGCCCTGTACAGCCACAGGAGGAAATCTGTGCAAACACAGATGCTGAGGTGCAGGCAAGCATTTTGAGCACAGCTCTGCCTTCTCAAAACAGCCTGTTGGAGGATGTGACTGATGTGAGCAGTGCTAGCTCAAAAGGGATGGGGTGGGAGGTAGCCTTAAAGCTGCCCAGAGAAGAAGGCAGACACCAGAACAAATAGCTACTACCTACAGTGTGCCCATTCAACAGCAAGTTTGCTTAGCCTAGGACCTTCAAGATCCCAGTGTAGCATACTGAAGCCAACCTGGACAGTTGTCAAAACACAAGAAGTTGTCAAGACACAAAGAAGGAAAACTACCCATTTCCAGTTACCTAGCAGCCATTTCCAACCATAGCCCATGACTGCTCTTTTCGATAGCACTGGTTTCAAGGTCTGCAGATCTCAAGAAAGAATGGGAGTTAAGCAGTGGCCAAAGAGGGAAATCCAGCTTGCAAAGGAGCCTGGCTTTTAACTGGGGCCACTGTGGCTACCCTGTGTGGTGGTGTGGGCAGGAGGAACAGCAAGAGATGTGCTCATCTCAACCAGCAGCCTTCCCTGCACCCCACCAGAATGGGAAACTGAACAGGCTGCTAGCAAGGATTGAGACAAAGCTCGTGGCCAAGACAGGAACTAACAACAAAGGGAAGTACAGGGGAGACGAGTGGGAAGCTAAACCTTATTGCTAGAAAGGCAACCCAGTCACCTACAGGAGCTTCCTTTGAAATGCTTCTATTTTCACACACATGATGGATCGGGGTGTGGGGAGCTGCAGGGATCCAGCTGTCCTGACTTAAATCCGATAGTAAAAACAAGGAGAGTTTAAAGGCTTAGAGACCTGTGGCTCTTGGGAACAACCTCTACGCAGAAGTGTAGAAGCTGCACCTAAAAGACTGCAGCTAAGTCAGAGCCACTCTAAGCACTGACACAGGAAAGAAATATTGTTTAGTTAGGAAAGAAATGACAGAAATCCCAGAAGAGAATTCCTGATATCAAAAGATTATGTGGGATCAATATGAAGCCATGGCAGACAAAAACTAAAACCTAGACATCCCTACATCTTATGAACTGGCTGAAGGAAAAAAGTTGTCTGAGGAAAAGAACATCAGTGGGACACAGAGGAAGAGGGAAAGAACAAGGTAGCAAAGAGCCCAGATTAACAGGGTAAGAGATTTCAGCAAAGAGACTGCTCCTATGCTGCTGTTTCAGTACAGCACAGGTGGTAGAACCTCATCTTGTAAAATCTTAATGGAGCCAAGCCACAGCTAGCAAAGGAGCAAAGGAGAAGATAAATGAAATAACCAATTAAAAGATACACACATCTGGACTGCTGTAAAAGAAAGGACACTGAGAAACTGGACAGAATCCAGTATAAGGCCACTAAGGCAGTGAAGAACATGGAACTCAGCAAAGACAGAGGAAGATGGGCTTGTTCAGCTTGGAGAAAAGATGCTTGAGGAGAGATTTAACAGCTGCCTGAGACTACCTAAAAGGGGACTTGTGGGGTTTACAAAGAATAAACCAGATTCTTCTTTGTGGGACACGTTAAAAGGTCAAGAGGCACCAGGCACAGCTTGCAGCAACGGAAATTCTGATTAGATGTGGAGAAAAGCTACACACATGCTCCCCCCCCCAAGGGTGGTTCAGCAATTGCCACAGGTGCCCAGGGAAGCTGAGGAACCTCCACTCTTGAAGATGTTCAGAACTCCCCTGAACAAGGCTCTGAGCAATCCGATACAGCTTTGGGGTTAGCTCTGCTGTGAGCAGGGCATTGGAGTAGATGATCCAGAGGCCAAAGTGGTTATCAAAGGAGGAGGAGAGGAAGAGGTTATGTATAGAGTTTCCTTTCCCTCTCTATTCCCTAAACCTCCATTTGCAGCTACTTGTAGAGTCAACCCTCAAATCCATAACAAATTTAGCATCCTTCGGCAAGGAGTTCCAGGGCCCACCTACAGAAACACTCCCTCCTTTGGCTTGCTTATAACCTGCTCCCTGCCTCATTTTTATTAATGTCTGGTTATTGTAAGAAAGAAAAATCACTGACTGATTCCTGACCCCTATTCACCCCATCCAAACTGCTCATTACACTGACCTGTAACATCCATATCCTTCCTCAGCGTTTTGCTGGGCTGAAAACTCTGACTGTTCTATACCTCTGATCATTCTTGCTGTCCCTTTCTGAGATGTTTCCAAGACTGGTGTGTTGTTTTGGAGATGAGAGTGAAAGATGGCACAGAACTGCAGCGTTCCAAGATGCTGGTGAGTCACAGACAGTGGGGATTTCTGCTAATTCTTCACCACTACCAAGCATTAAGCCAGCAATTACACATGCTTATGTATGACCACAGGCTTACTCCAGAGAGGTTATGATTAGTTCACAGTTCATTGGTTTAGATGTAAATGTTGAATTCTTTTTCTGCATGAACATTGTTTTACATATGCCTATATGGGATTCCGGCTGCTCTTCTAATGCCCACTCGTTCACTATCATAAGGTCCTTCTGCAATTATTCAGTCAGCTCCCACCCTATTATCCTGAATAACTCTCTACCACCAGTCAGTTTTCTCACCTCACCAAGCTCTATTTGGGAATATACTGAATAGCAGAGACTCCCAGTTAAGCCTGTGATTCGACCACTGATGACTTCCCTTTGCTGTAAGAACCGAATGCTTATTCCCACCTTCCAGTTCTTATTTTCTACTAATTCTTCACCCATGAAAATCTTCATCTTCTTTCTTATGCCACAACTCTAGCTTTAGTTAAAGACTTGGATGAAAAAATCTTGTCAACTGATTTTTTGGAGCTCCAAGGAATCTGTCTCAACCAGACCTGCCTTATCCACAAAACTGGAGTTTTACAAAAAAGTTATCTTTCCAAAAGCAGATGCCGACTCTTTCTTTAATATCACACTCACTCACTTCTCCAGTCTACTCTCTACCCTCTTGCCCAGATACCAACTTGGTTGCTCTGTGCTTCCCTGCACCCTAGGGATCTCATTTGGAGACCTTTTTGAGCACCAGCATCACATTTGATACTTCAAATCCTCACCACTGAGATGATTTTAGTCAGGAGGTTTTGCTGTTCTGTACAGAACTGCATCCTAGCTCAGCTGTTGGCGCAGAGGGAAGGCCATCTGGGCTTGGGGATGGGCAGATGAAACACGGGACCCCAGGACCACCGTAGTTTCCCAGACTCTTACCGTAGAGTAGTAAATCCCATTTCTGTACATCATGCCACTACAGTTTCCAGAGCAGAGCAACTGGTTGGAACTGACCTGATGATTTTATGTCCTGCTGTTCTATGAAGGACTTGAGAGACTGTAGTAAATCAAGCAATAACCACCTCCTGCCCTGTCTCTGTATGGGGACACTCAGAGACACTGGCAGAAAACCTGTAGCAAATGGTGCATCACAAATCTGCTTGCTTTTTATCAAAGTGAAAGTGCTGTTTTACTTTGATAAAAAGCAAGAAACCGTAACAGCAGTAAGAATCTAAACCATTCTCAATTCCAGTCCTCCAGCTACTCCGAAGCTCCTATCAGAAGGTGAGTTCTGCCCACTTCCTACTGCCAGTATTTGTGGTTTTCTCCCCAACAAGTCCTGTTTGCTTCCCCTGAGGAGCATTCACAGCACTCACCCACAGGATGCCATCAGGATCTTGACTCACAGATCCCCTCTGCCGGAGGACTGACAGCAGCTGGTGGAGAAAATACCACAGCTCTTAACCAGGGGGTCCTACTAAAGAAAATAAAGCAGTATTGGAATGAGCAAGTCAGTATCTTGAGACAGACTTGGGGGAGAGACCACAGACCCTGACAGAGAAGGATGGAATTGCAGCCTCCCCAAGGGGCTGGATGCTCCTGCGTTGAGTGCCACAGAGCGGCCGGGGGCTGCACCACCTCCTGTGACTCACCTGTGTCCGACCCCGCAGTCCCGAACTCCGCCTGTTCCTGGGCGGACTGAGGAGAAGGCAACTCTAGGTCAGCCAAACCGCAGAGGGCTTAATTCTCACCTTTTGGAAAGCACTTCCTGGGGTGTAGTTAATGAGTAATTAGGGAGGTGGAGGAAGGCCAAGGCGGGAGAGGTAGATGGAGTCGGAAGAGACCGACTGCGCTTCCTGCCTCCTATCCACTGAGCTCACGCCCTTGCTGTCTACATTCCTGCCTGGTTTGTAACTGGAAGGCAGAACCGGAGACAGCTTTCTCACACCTGGCTCGCAGCTACCTGTTCTCTCAGGCCCGGCTTCATCACCCCCAGCCCTGCCATGATGGCCCACATCACCCTCCCCAAAGACCTCAACGCTTCCAAGGGCAACAGGCTCATGAGGCTACAAGCAGAAGCATCTGATGTCCCTCCATTTGGACCAAGTCCGATAAACCAAACACCGCCATGGAGCAAGGCTGCCCTGCTAGTTTTGTCTCTCTTCAGTTCCGTAAGACATGGGATGCGATTTGATGTTGTTTGCATTGCTCTAATCCAGGCTGCAGCCAAACTGGGCACAGTCCTCCCACACCACTCCCCCTGCTGCTTTTTTCATTAGGGCTGGTATGTCTGATAGCACATTCAGCTGTGAAACAATGCAGCCAGTGGGTAGAGGTGGTAGGAATGAGTTACCTGCACCCACCCTGCTGACGACAAGGGACTCAGAGGCAGTTGCAGCACTTGCTGAACAGCACTAGCTTATGTTTTACAGACACATTAGGTAGTGCATTTCAGATAACACATTTGCAAAGCTTGCTCCAGACAGGGCTTAGCACCGCTGAAACAGAAAATAAAGTCACTTTATTTTATATCACATCAAGTCCCAGGGCTTCACACTAAGACTTTGCTTAAATGATTACCTTTCTGCAGAATTAGGTACAACTAGGCCCCTCAAAGCACTAGCACAGGTTTTGTCAGGCATAAGGCAGGCACTTCTGTAACCACTTCTGCACCAGGGAGAGGCATCCGTGCCTCAAACACACCACTAAGTTTGTGTCCATTCATAAAACAAGGGCAACTTCGAGACATGGTTTATTCAGGAGCAGACACACAAGCAGGCACAAACCGCCCCCTTCCTGTCGGGTCAGCGCCTCCCCCGTTCGACTGCTCCAAAGCAGCCGAGCATCGCGGCCCGCCGGGGCTGGAGGAGAGGTCCCCGGGCTCAGGAGGTGGCCACTCCGCCGGTACCGGCGCCGTGCGGCGGCAGCGTCATGGGCGGCAGGCACATGGCTTTGAGCTTGCCCGACATGCCGGCGATCTCCGGGTCCTGCGACTCGTACGACTTGATCAGCCGGGCGAACTTCAGGACCCCTGCGAGAGAAGGGTTGGGAAGGACGGAGGCGGCCGCCCGTCGGCGGGCCCGGCGCTCCGGGGCACTACCCACCTTCGCCGTCGCTGCTGAAGCCGTAGGCTTTGATCACGTCCTGCTGGATCTGGGTAGCCACAGGCAGGAGGAACTGCAGCATCTTGCCCATGTCGTTACAGGCGTTGTCCCGCGCCTCCTCCATGCGCTGCGCGTTCTCGGGCGCACCGAAGGCCTTGATCACCTCGGCCAGCACCGCTGCGGAAAGCAAGCGCACACTCAACCGCCGCGCAGCGCAACAACAGCGCTCCCGGAGCCTCCTGCGGCCATCACCTACCCTTGGCCTGCTCCGCGCTCAGCGGCGCCGCCGGGACCGGCGCGGACGCCGCCATGGGGCGCTGCGGACCGGCGGCCGCTCCACCCTGACACCGCCCATGCGCGGCCCGGCCCCTCTCCGCTCTGTCATTGCACCGGTGGGGGTGGCTTCCCGCGGGCGGGAAACCTGCTGGACAAATACTAAAAGAGCTGAAATCACTGCGGAGCTCCCCGCTCAGCGCCGCAGCCCACTGGCGCCGACCCGCCCCAAGGCGAGGGTGAGGGCCGCCGGGGCCCGCTCCTCAACACGCCGTCCCTCGCACGGCTCCCCCTTCGGTCCCGCCTGGTTGCCCCGCCCCGCATCGGCGACAACGGCGAAAAGCCGGGCCCGGACTCACCGCCTTGGTCGTATGCAAATATACCGCTTCCCATTGGTGCCGAGCGGCGTAAGCTCCGCCCCCTCCGGCGGAGAGGGCGGGCGGTTGCCATGGCACCCCCTGCCGGCCACGCCTCCGCAGGCTCTTCCCCCGCCGGCCCAGGGCGGTGCTCAGCGGCTCCCCCCCCCGCTCCTCCGGCTGCCATCCCCGGTGCTCACCCCCTGCCTGCAGAGAGCGAGCTTCTGCCCCATGCACGGCTCGCTCCTGGCCCCGGTGAAAATAAATGAACACAACGCAGTCTGTTTCTGCAAGGGTTTTTTTGATCCTTTTTTTCCCCCCCCCTCTTTTTTAAGATCTTCATATAGATATTTATATATATAAATTATTAGAATGCATGTCGGGGCTTGGGAGTGCGTGGGGAACTTTGTTCGGGTGGTTTCTTTTTCTATAGCTGGGTTGTTGGTTGTTTTTTTTCTCTTCCTTTTAATGGTTAATTAAGTAAATATATATATATATGGGGACCAATCAAGAGATACAATTGTGAAATCAGACACGCACGCGGGGATGGGAGGGGGCAAGGGGATCACAAGTTGCTACATAAAACTGCCACGTCTAACAGGATGTGCATGAGTTTTAAAAGTACATCAATTAGAAGGGGTGAGGGGAAAGGGGGCAGCCATCATCTTCAAGACAGTCCCAAGGACGCAGTGTCATTGCTCTGGGCCACATTGGCTCTCCCGATGGGACTTGGGGGGGTCACGGTGGTGACTGTGGTCTGGGAAACAGCCTCCCAGTGCTTTGCACCTTGTGGGGAAGCACAGCCACCACCTCGCAAACAGTCTGCGGTGCTTTGCACCCCGGTGGCTGGGACCGGGCTCTGCATCGGATGGGATGCTGGAGAGCAGGAAGCCACCCCAGCTAATGGGGGAAAGTTCCACATTGCTTTTCCATATCGCTAAGCAGTATCTTACACCTAAAGGGGGGGGTGGGGTGTGAGGAAAAAAGGCTGTTGGGTTGAGTTCCTCCTCGCAGAAGCAGGAAAGGTGGCAGCATCATGCACATGAAGTCCTGCGATGCTCTGCGCTTCTTATTTAATGCAACTGTTCCCCCGAAACAAAGGATGGAGCTGCTGCCACCCTGAATTCATGTCAGTCTTTGTCGCTTTGAGCTCTGTGCAATGCTGATGCCGTTTCCTCCAGAGCTCTGCTGAAATCACGTACCGATCAGTTCATGTCCGTTAAGTGGCGTTTCAGTCCCTCCCCATTTTCTGTCCTCTGCTCTCTGCTCCCAGGATGCCATCCTGTACTGTTCGTCCGTCTTCTCTGGCACTCTGCTGCATGGTGGGATCAGGATGTGTCACTGCAGCTTCCCCTCCCCCAGGATTTGGTTGATTGATTGCTCCTCTTGAGAGAAAGACATGATGATGTCACGCCCGCAGTAGAAGTCCGCTTAAAGGGGTTTGTCACTTTCTTTCTTCAGGTGGCTGGAAGAAAGAAGAGGAACAAGGTGATTGAGAAAAAAGGCAATTCAGCCTCTCCTTCTGCCTTCTGTTAGTCCAGACCTCCACAACACCACTGGCTCGGATGGTTTTTAAAATCCTTGAAGAAGGAGATGCTATTGAAAAGGAACAACCACTGCACATCTCTCTCACTTGTAAAAGCCTCATCTTGGCAAAAGCATCCAACCCTCGCAAATGTTTGGTACTTTGGCAGGGGTTATCAGTTAGTGGGAACTGCGTTAGCATGGGTGCACCATGTCAGTTTATCCCCTCCCCAGAGGGGAGGAGATGAGACCCCACACAAGATTAGCCATGGAACAGCCACTTGCCAAGAATGACCTTCCTGGTGGCCAACCCACTGCTGTGCCCCTGGGGCACGGATCCCTGCTCCTGGGTGTGGGCTCAGGCTCGGTCACTCACTTCAGGGGCAATGCTCCCCTGGGCCCAAAGGTGTTCTGGTGAGGACAGCGCATCCACCCGCCCCACAGTGAGGAGAGAGCAGGTCCATGCACCTGTAGTAATCCTCCTGCGTCGGGAGCGGCACGCCGTGCAGAGGGTGATGCGCGTGGAGCCACTGCTGCTGTTCCAGAGCCAGGCGCTGCAGCTCAGCTGACTGCGCATGCATGGCCTGGAGCTGATGTGCTGCGGACATGGGCGCTGAGAGGGAGCCCGGCAGGTCCCTGTAGGGTGCAGCTGCAGCCAAAGATGAAACAGAAAATAAACAAGTTAGTGTGATGGCTCCTTCCTCATCCATGGCCCCTCAGCTCAGTCAAGACCCTACTGCGCATGCTTTTCCAGCCCTGTTCATGCGCAGGACTTGCTCACCAAATAGTGTAAGCCCGTTCTATGCCATGCCAAGGCTCTGTTTAGTAGACCTCAGTTCGGTCCTGTAATCCTCTCATAACCACCCTGACCCTTGGAGCTCTGCTGAGACTCTTTAGAGGAGACCAGCAGTCCCTGTGAGCATCCCCTACCAAAAAGCTGGTGGCGCAGCACTTCGTTCTCATGTAGAGGGTGAGGCAGGAGAGGGTTTGGGATGGTTCCAGCTGGGTATGGTATCCGGGTCAGGTGTGATCCCGAGGCGAGTGGGTCAATAAGAGGGTGAACAGAGGCTGAGGCTGGGAAGAGAAGATACCACAAGATAATTGTCCCATGCTTTCTAAGAGGCCACACACAGAAAGGTGCAACAAAACAGACATGGAGAGGGTTGGAGTGCATTAGGGATGGAATGATTTCAAGGCTAGAAACACAGTACCGTGTCCTTCTGAATGTTACTCTTTTTAGTGCACTGAATCTCATGTGAACCAGCCTGGCATAGCTCTGTCCCTACACTCCTCAGGGAGAAGTACTGCTTCATAAAGTCAATCCTGCAAGGACCTGCTCTCCAATCACGTCCATACCCAGTACTGTGCCTATCTGCCAGCCTGGCTGTCATTCATGTGCCTCCACAGACTGGGTGCTTCCATTTCCAGATCTCACCCAGCACAGAGGCTCAATGCCAGGCACTCACGTTTGCAAGTGCTTTCTAAGGCTGCGGTGTAAGGTACCACCTACATGAAAACTGCTCTTCCCAGTGTTTTGGACTCACTGCCAGAGTGCTGGTTGGAGGAGCCCAGCTCCAGAGCGTGGGGGGAAGGAGCTTGATTTGCACCTGATGCCATCTCCAAGTAGCTGCAGCTGCTTAGAGTGGGTGTCTGTCAAGTGTCTCTGCCACCAGATCCCACTGACCACTCACAGTACCCACACAGGCATGGCACGTTTCCCTATAGCACTGTAGTTTGGGCTTTGCTTCTCTGAGCTTTTCATCCCTAAACTTCCTTTTATTTTGCTTTCCTGAGGAGGGGAAAACTGAAGGGATCACCACCTCAATTCTGAAGGACATCAGTCTCCAGCTGCTTACAGTTAGTCCACCTTCTGTCCCATCCCATCCCATCACCTGCAGAAAGAGCCACAGGAGCAAACTGGAGAACCAAGATCTCATTAGTCCTAAGGATACTGATGAAACCCACTGTTTAGGAGGGTTCCCACTCCCTCTGCAGACCACAGTGTGAGGGATGCAGTCCGCAGCAGCACCAGCCCCCTGGTAGGCAGAGGGACCCTAGCACTCACATTGCATCCCCAGAGATCCAAAACTAAAGGACATAGCGCAAACAACTCTGCTTGCCTATAAGCAGCAAACTCACAGATGCCCCGACACTTGTAACAGGTATCAACATCTTTGGTGGGACGGGAGCTAGGGCAAAAGTGAATGACCATGATGTTGACCTCTTCTGGCTGAAGTGATGGATCTGGGCCCTGAAAGTCTCTGCAGCTTTTGGGCTTCCCCAGGGCCAGAGGGAGGAAGTGCAAGGAGAGCACAGTAGGAGGAAGAGTGAGGTTTTGTGCAGGGCACCCTCACCATGGTCCTCACCTGCATGTATGGCATCCTGCTGGTGGAGATGGAGGTGGGAATGGATGTGGGAATGCTGATGATGATGAGGTGTCACATTGAGCATCTGCAGCCGGGCCAGAGGGTCATTGCTGAGAGCAGCCACCCGCTCAGCATGCTGGCGCTCAGCTGCCAAGCGCTCGGCATAGGACATGTCGGGACGAAGGGTCGGGCCGGCTGCCAGCGCCAGCCTCTCCCGCTCCAAGTGGCCCAGCCCTGGGTGGAACGGAAAAGCGGGATGAAGGCCGGGAGCTGTCTGCAGACTCAGCCCTCCGTGGCGTGGGAACGGATCCATGGCAGCAGCTGGCACGGCGTGGAGCTGCTCCAACTCGGCTGGCTTGACTTCAAAGCCGGGCTTGAGACGTTCACGCAGGTCCCGGTCCCTCAGGTCTCGTTCACGGGCTTCCCGCTCCCTCAGCTCCCGCTCCCGCGTCGCTGGATCACTGCTGTAGATGGCCGGGACGTTGTACCCCAGCAGGCCCGGGTCGACTGCACCAAGCGGCACATAGAAAGGGTGGTTGCGGTTGCTGGGGGACATGACGTGGGGCCGGGCATATTCGCTGAGGGTGCGCAGAGCCGGGGTGTCAGGACCCAGGTATGGGGGAACAGTCGCTACGGCACTGCCCTGCTCAAAGGAGGGGCGGTGGGGGACCGGCCCCAGGGATGAGCACTCAACCGGCCGGCCCTCCTGGGCCATCTTCTGCAAGAGAGCAGACATCAGCGTCAGGGAGCAGCCGAGGGGGTCCTCAAGCATCGGTAATGGGACCCCCAGACTTACCACGCTCCTCTCCAGCTCCCGCTCCTTCTCCCGCTCCCGCTCCTTCTCCCGCTCCCGCTCCCGTTCCTTCTCTTCCCGCGCCTTCTGCTCAGCCTCTCGCCTCACTTTCTCCACCAAGTCTGCCCTTTTCTTGGCCAACTTGGAGCCATCGAGGGGCACGAAGTACAGATCCGTGCGGGAGCAGGAGTTGAAGCCACGGTCCAGGTGCTTGTTGAATCTAGGGGCAAGAGGCAAAGCCTGTCAGGGCAGAAGCGGCTGGAGGGCAGGAATGGGGACGGGGCAGACAAAACCAAGCCCGAAAGTGTAAGAAAGGGAAGAGCATCACGGAAAAAGCAAAAGGGTGCAGGTGTACCCCACGCTTGGGGCGCCCTCCCTTTCCCTGCCCCATATGTCCCTCCCCAGTGCAGGGACACCTCACCTGGCTGACTGGCTGGCGTGGCTGGGCACATCCACCACCTTGGGAGGCGGCGAGGGGCTGCGAGCCGGCGGCACGGGGCTCTCGGGGGGCTCGTACTCCTCTGACGGCTCCTGCTTGATCTGTGCAGCGCTGAGGGGCAGCGGGGGCGCAGGGGGGGCCGGGGCGGCCATGCTCCCCGGCAGGGCTGCTGGGGCAGAGGGGGCAGGCGAGGGGGCTTTGTAGCCCCCTGCCACGGGGGAGGAAGCCACCCGGTAGCCGGGAGGGGTGGCTGCTCGGAAAGGGGCAGCTGAGGAAGCAGGGGGGGACCCTGGCTTGTAGGGGACCGGGGGCTGGAAGGTGGGGACAGGCGAGGCCGCCCGCTTTCCATAGGGGACCACAGCCGACGGGGGCACCGGGGGTGAGACTGTCTTGTAGGGGGCTGCCGAGGGGGAGGCCATGGTAGCGATGACAGTGGAGAGGGTGGTGGCAGTAGAGGTGACCGGAGGGCCAGCCCCATGGGCAGGGGAGGGGGGTGGCGGCGGGGGGAAGGTGTAGGTGGCAGGACTCTGGCCCGGCGGGTGAGCGCACATGCTGGGATAGCTTCCCTGGGAAGAGGAGGCGGAGGAGGATGAAGAGGAAGAGGAGGAGGATGAGGAGGAGGAAGAGGGGGGTGCAGCGGCAGTGGCTGAGGGAGCCTGGCTGTAGGCAGCCTGGCTGTGGGGAGGGTAGAGGCGCAGCCCATAGGTAGCATGGGAAGGATGATGGCTGTTTGACTCCAATCCATGGGGGTAACCCCCAGGGGCCTGGGGGGGAGCTGCGGCTGCTGGGGAGACCCCCCCACCGCTCCCATGCCCGTGGTGATGCTGCTGGGGGGGCTGCTGGTGATGGGGGGGCTGGCCAGGGAAGGGGGCAGCTGGGTGGGAGCCTGCATTGCCCAAGGGGCGGCTGTAGGGGGGTGGCCCCTGGCTCCAGACGGGCTGGGAGGGCAGGGAGGGCTGGGTGTACTTGGGGGGCTGGCTGGACACAGACAGGCCACTGGGTGGGGGGAAGGAGTGCCCATAGGAAGCACTGTAACTGGGCAGGGGCTGGGCCGGGGAGGGCTGCGGGTACTGAGCTGAGGAGCTCGAGGGTGGCAGCGGTGGGGGGGCATAGGGATAGCGGGAGGGGGCTAGGGCCGGTGCCTTGTCCTGCCCCATGCCGTGGGGCGAAGGAAGGTGGGTGCTCAGGGCCTGCCCCACCATGCCCGGGGAGCTGGAGGCAGCCGCAGCATTGTTGAGCGGGCGCAGGGCTGGGGGAGGAGGCAGATTGGCAGAGACGTGGGGGAAGGAAGGGGCCGAAGCAGGGGGGGCGGCTGGAGGGTTGGCTGGGGGCGTCTTCTGGGGGGGGAGCCCCCCAACCACTGACGCCAGAGAGATGGGGGTGGTGGGTGGCGGGTTGTGCTTGGCACCGAGGGTCTGCTCGCGTCCCCCCGGTGCGGGGAGACCCCCCACGCCACCGGGAATCTTGGTCCCAACCTGGACCACATTGGCTGTAGGGTAAAGAGGAGCATGGGAGGAGGAGGATGAGGAGGAAGAAGAGGAAGAGGAGGAGGAGGAGGAGGAAGGAGGAGCAGGAGGGGCAGCGGCAGCAGAGGAGGACGTGGGTGTCTGTGGGGCTTGAGCCTGGAAGAGGCGTGAGGGCTGGCCATCCAGCTGGGAGTGGTAGCTCCCCGCCGGGGGTCCCTGGGGGTGCACCTCGCCCGGGAGCCCAAAGCTGGGCTCGGGTGGACGGGGCAGGCTGTCAGGAGCGGGAGCTACCGGCGGGCTCTGTGGGAAGAGTGGAGGGTGGTGGTAGGAGTGAGACGGCCCCTGGGACAGCACGGAGGAGGAGTCGGAGTCATTCTCCACGCTGCCAGGGCTGTAGACGCTGGGCGAGGTGCTCCTGTTATCCTGGTCAATGTCCCGAGGGTCACTGCTCATCTCATCGTTGAAGCTGTGGCCATCGAGGCTGTCAACATCAGACGGGGATGGAGGACAGGGCAACTCCTGAAGTAGGGAGAAGGAGGAGAGGGGCATTATGTGGCCTCCCAGACCATGCGTGCATGAGCCAGGTTCTTGCCACTGAGCTGGGAAAGTCAGGGCATGTGCCCAGCTTCCAGAGCATGGCAGTTCCCTGTAGGCAAGGCAAAAGAGAGAGAGAGCCTCTATCTGCTCAGTCACTGCTCCCGGTGGCAGCTCTGTATCCAGGCAGATGCCATTTAGGTTGGAGGAGATGCACAGGTAGGGAGCAGGAGACTCCTCTGCCCTGGACCTGGGACGCGCCAGCAGCCACAGATGGGAGAGCTCACCTCGGTCTTGGTTTTTTTGGGAGCATTGGTGTCCTCCCCTTCACTCTCTGAGATCTCTTCTGCTCGGCCCTGCTTGCTGCCCTTTGGGGCGCAGGATTCCTCCACCCGGCCTTTCTGCAAGGGAGAGGACAACAGGGAGGTGGACAGTCATAAGGGAACACAACCTGCAGCAAGCCAGATACAGCCACCGTGGTGCTTGTGTTGAAGACCTTAGCAGAGGAACAGTGAGGGAGGATTAGGGCAAAAATTTGCACTGAAAAGGGCTGGTGGGACTGAAGACCAGTGCTTGGGAGCTGGCAGGAAGCATAAGACGCTGAGGATGAAGGAGGGATCCCCTCCTTTCCAGAGAGTTAACCTAGCATGGATCCTTGGTGGATCCCTTCTGGTTTGCTTCCCTGGATCCCCGGATGGATCCCACACCATCTGAGCAGCGCTGGGGCACCCCAACTCAGGCACTAACTCACGCTACCTTTGTCGCTTGCCGGGACTTCTCAGCCTTGCCATCACTGCTGGAGGTGCTGACACCCCCAGGGGAAGCTCGGCCCCGTGACCTGAGCTCCTCTCGGGGCCCTGGAGTCTCTTTCTTCCGTCCACTCCGCATTGACATCTATGAGAGGGATCACTGGATCAGTCCTGCTTTGTATCTCCCTCCACCCTGCCCTGTCCCCAGCCTCGCAAAGCCCCTGAACCCCTGGCACTGCATCACACCAAGCTCACGTCCACCCGCTTTGCTGTGAGCCTCAGTCCCAAACCAAGGCTTGGCTCTGGTGTCCCACCCCCCTCTCCCATCTCACGTACTGAGTCCTTGTTCTGTCGCGTCTTCATTCTTTTGGGTGTGGGACCCCCATTCTCCTTGGCCCGGTTTGATGAAAACATAAATCTTTATCACTCCGTGACCCCCTTCGGCTGCTCCCGGGGACACAGACACTGGGAAGAGCGGTTCTTCAGGGAGAAGGTCCTGGTGAATCCTGAAAAGCAGACAAGCAGGTGAGAGGAAAGAAACACAGAGTGGTTTACTATAGAAACATGACAAAATTATTACTGTTTCCTTCATTATCACCTACAGACGCAAACATCTTTACCAAGAATGTAATAAACTCCCCCAGGAGTGGGGGAAAAGATTTGGCCACTGCCACATCTCATTTCCAATTGCTTGGAAGAATACCCACCTAGTGCAAGGCAGTCAGGGCCCCACAGTGCTCTGGAGGAAGCAGAGGGGAATGGTTAGCAGGGTGCTAACTGGCCTCTGGAATTATTTCAGTGTTTTGATTTCCTTTTTTTATTGGATCTTCAGAAAGAGAGAGGAAAAAATAATGGGAAAGTGCTTTAAAATATTCCTAATGACATGGAGTTCTGACTTCCTAAGTTCCTCTTTGCACTTGTTGTCAGTGAAGTAAGTTACACTACCCTTAGCTGGCTGTGTGCTGTCATTAGCTAGCTCTGTATAATGAGCCCCCAGCGGCCTTTGCTCAGGGGGTATTACACAGTCCTGCCCTCTCAAGAGCATACGCACATGCATATAGACACCGGCATGTTATGCAGTGTGACGATGAGGCTTGCTTAGGCTGTTCAATGCCCAAGGTACCCAAGTAGGTGTGAGAAAATGTATTGAGCTTTAATCTCACATGACACAAACAGAATCAGCTCTGTTTAGTTTGAAATGCCTGCCCATGTCTCATTCTCCTCCACATACTGGACTGTGTCTCAGTGTACCAAACAGGGTCATGCTCAGAGATGCAGGGTACATTCCTAACACTTTGCAGCAGTAGGATGAGTTCTGAGATACCTCTGAATAAATTCACAGCTTTGTGCTATGTCCAAAAGCACTGCAGGTATTTAACACCCTGTTACACCACACAGTTCCTAGTTCAGGGTATGAAAGCACCGCGACTGTATTAGCCTGGGAAATGGGCTAAAGTGACTCAGGGATGATGCTCCTGAAGCTGGTTTGCTTGGCTCCACCCAGCTTGAGATCTTCTGCACTGCACTGCACAGAGGTTAACCAAAAAGAGACTGTCCTTCCCCAGCCTGTCCTATACTCGGCCTCTGGAATGGACAATGTGTAAGACAAGGAAACGTGTCCTGTGGATGAAGCATCAGGACTAAAGCAACACATCTCCTGGGTTATATTCTCTGATCTGGAAGCATGGAGAAATTTTGTCAACAAATATCTCCAACCTGGGACTCCTAAAGGCCATCCCAGACCTGGAAACATCAGCTTCCACCTGGCCAGGGCAGGAGCAGTCTGGATGCACTCTCATTTTTCTGAGAAGGGAACTGAAACCAGGGATCAAGACAAAGGCAACAGACAGAATTCTTGTACCTCCTTTGCAGCCCTGCTGTTGGACTGTGTGACCCCAGGGTCACTGCCTTCCACTGCTTCCATCTCCCTACCTGGGAAAAGGGAGTAATGACACTGACCTGTTTCTTCTGTGGCTCCACATTTTCCCTGACCAATGCTCAGAGCAACTCATTGGAAAAGTACTTGGGAAGAGCAAGGGATTGTTTGTGTTAATTTCATTAATATTTTATTTGACCCTCATTGTGAAAGCCACAGGGGACTCATCCTGCATTAATTCCCACACACAACAATTCATTAATGGAGACCTCTTTCTTAATAGAAAACTAGCTCAGGATGGTTTAGAGCTGACTTGCCAGAGGCAGAGCACTCTCCTCATCCCTCCCAGCTGACACCTTTTGCAGCCTTCCATTTCTGTCTCACTACGGCCTTTGGTTGCTAACTCAGCCGGCTACACCGATGCTATTCTAGATAAGCATCTAGAATTAACATCTCTCACATGAAGCAAACAATGTAAGTCAGGCTATCCTAATTTAACTCAGCTTCAACACACGCCACGTTGGCAACCTTCGAGTATTAGCTCAGCTCTGAATACACAGAAGCAGCAATGGCGCATTACCAATATGTCAGTGCTCTTTATGTTCAACAGGGATGCTACCCACACCTCCCACACCAAAGAACTGGGCATCATAACACAGCACACGGGTCTCACTTCAGCTTTCCAGGAACCTTGGAATGATAATTATGGTCTTCTTCCCAGAGAAGCATCTGTGGCCAACCACATACTGAAACTTCCCTTTAAAAACAGAGATACCAACTCAGTACTTATGTCAACCAGTGAATATGCAGCACCAAACAAAGGCAGACACAAACAGGCATGATTCAGTAGGCAGAATTAACCACTGGGTCAGAAGTTTCTATCACTTAAGAGAGCAAATGCTTTGCTAAAACACGTCCCAGAACTGACACACACATTATTAGGCACTGTACAGCAACTGTTATGTCAGGGGGCAGGTGAGAGGATCACGACACTGCCTTCTAATTTTAACATCTATGAAATAAAAGCTTGCAATGTGAGCCTTGACAATTAACAAAGTCACACCTAACCCTTCCCATCACTGAAGATCCCTGTAATCGTCTCTGAAGAGTTCTTAGGGCTCTGTGATTTTGGAAAGGAAATGAGACATTTGGCAGGTTTGCTGTCAAAGGGACAACCTTTTCCTGGCCCTATGAAGCCCTTTACAGGTTTAACGGCATTATGAGGCACTGCAAACGGCTATTTGCTTTTTGCATTTTGTACAACCCAGCTTGGTTTGGCTTCACGCCCAAACCCCTCCATATTCTCTTGTAAGCTCTGGTGCAGTCTCCTCCAAGCAACACACACTCAACAGGCATCCCCACATGGGATCCAAAATGGATCCTGCTCCTCCTCTCCCCCAGCTTCAAGCAGTTCTCCTTGCCAAAGGTGGACTGTCCTGCACAGGCAGCCAGGAGCTCACAGGAGGCTCCAGATCCTCTTCTGCTGAGGGATGCAGGTTAAGTTCTCTTCTTCCCAGGCTACAGTATGAAGCAACTCTCCACAGGTAACAAAACCAGAGTCAGGTCCATCTCAAAGGAGATGCACTCAAGTTAAGCATATACCCTTGGTCTATCCAGAACACTGGGTGGATGTTTGTGCTTGGCTCAGGGCAGCCAAGTCAGACTGAAGACTGACTGATGTCTTGGACTGAGGGCCTGAGAAAATAAACCTTCCTAAATGGCAAGAGAAGCAGCAGAAATGGGAATGGAACCAAGCTGTCCACGACGGGTTTTGGGGGCTTGGCCAGCACTGTAAATGATAAATGAGTCGTGCTCCAAATCCACAGAGGGCTGAAAGGCTTTTTCACTTTGGCCAGAACTCAATGGCAGAGCAAGCGCCAGGATAGGCTGCTCCAGTCTGCCTGAGAAGGTTAAAAGCCACCTAAGGTCAACTAGATCTCCCTGGGGCCAGTGACAGGAGAAGGGAGATCTGAAGGCTGCTTCAGAGCTAGCACCACCATTGCTTCAGCAGCATGTCTTTAGCTAGCAGACATTTGACAGCTGATCTCAGTGAGGACTGAATCAGGACTTAAGAGTTACCATGGTCTCTTCCCCTTCTTTGGCATTACTCCTCTCTTGGGAACAAAAAAACCCAACACCCAAACCAAACGAGCAAACAAAAGGCCACCCAAGAAAACAAACTGAACATCTGCTTGGTTTTATGATCTGCTATTCTTGATCTCCAACCGAAATGCCCCAGCAATCCCAGGCAGATTCAGACCTGGTCCAAGCACGACGGGAGGTGCACCAAGCAGAATGCGACTCTGGCACATGACATGAGAGCCCTGAGTTAGTCAGCAATGATTTGGGGGTGGAAGGGAATAGCACCGATGTAGCCTACTCTCTCCACTGAAGCTCTGCCTGGTAGACCATGCACCAGTTGGAGGTGAAGATGTCAAAGTGTATGGCTGGATCACTCAGTCTCGAAGAAAATTAAGCAAAAGCTCTGCCACCCATCAGGACCACAAATACTGCAAGAAGGAGCAGTCTGACAGCATCTGTACTTTGAAACAAAAGGGATAGGGCCTACTGTCTGGTCCTGGGGGTGACTGGCATTACACAGCTTGCACCCAGATAGCAAAATCCTCCTATCCTCCAAAAGGGGACATCTAACCTGGCCACTGGCCATCAGTGTATTCCTATGCCAAGTCCTACACCATGCTCAGGCATCATCCAGGACAGTGCTCTCTGGGACAGACTGAAGACTATACAAAGGAACACCATCCTAATGGACAGACAGTGCTGCGCACCAGTGCTGGGGCCCACTTCATTTGTTACTAGAGACATAGCCAGTGTTATCTTCCACTAGATCGTAGTCCACAGAAAGCAAGTTTGAAGTAAGGAGTCAGTGAAACTGTTTCTCCTTCAGCCCAAGTACAAATGTTCTGAAGTTCAATTCTCTTCTTTTTCTCCAGTTGGGAACTGCTGAAATCCAAAATGAACAGCATTTGGCATGCAAAGGCAGACTTGGAAGTCAGAAGATGAAAGAACTAAAAGGAGTGTTTCTCTGCAATTCATTAGCTCTGTGTTCCCATCCTGATTTTTCTCTTCCCCCTTTTGCAACGCAATGGGTTAGCACTGGAAGGAGGAACCAGGGTGGTGAAACAAACACGGCTGCTTTCTAACACATTGCAGATGCTGGAAAGTGTTCTGAAAGTAAGATGGGGCGATAACCAATGGATCCCTCTTGATGGGTAAAGATCACTCAGAAGGGGGTGAGCAGTGGAGCAGTACAGCCAGGGGACACATACTGTGGGTGGGAGGTCAGAAGGTGGCATATATATATATATACACACATATATATACACACACACACATATACTGCCCAGGGAATGATCCCAGACATTTTTAATCCCTGTCTCCATTTCCCTCATTGTATAAAGGGAAAATTCCACAAAATGTAATGGAGTTTAACAACTGTGTAGCACCTTGAAAACATGACGTTTTATCTAAAATACTGCAAATCAGACAACCTGAATCACAGCATCTCCCAATGGCTAATGACTTAACTTCATGCTTTAACTCTGGCATCTTCTATAGGCCATGGTGGAGAAAGCAAGAGACGCAAGAGGAAGGGCACAGTGTTAGACAGCAATGACCAAACAGGTCAGGATGCATGTCAGAGTCTTTTGTCAGTCTTTTGACATGTACATATAGCATGACATTACTGTAAAAGCAAAAATGATTGTGTGAGCAAAGGGATTAGGATGTCAAAATGGTTGAATACCAAGATGGCAGCAGGCAAACACTTGGGTCTAATGTTATCTTGGGTGTGAATATTCCCAGGAGTTGCAAGCTTTTTATTACTCGGTAAATTTTGTTAAGAAGAAATGTATTTATATGACATGAAATAAAAGGCAGTTTTGAAATACAGGCATTTTTGTTTAACATCCAAGCTGAATGAAGTCTCTTGATTTAGATCTATCTGTGTATGTAAGAAAGGAGCAGGTTCACAATCCCATCGTAAGACGGTCAAAAGGTTCGAGACCACCTGAGGAACCTGAACACACAAGTCATAGAATCATAGAATAGTTAAGGTTGGAAAGGATCTTAAGATCATTGAGTTCCAACCCCTCCGCCATGGGCAGGGACACCTCACACTAGACCATGTTGCCCAAGGCTCTGTCCAACCCGGCCTTGAACACTGCCAGGGATGGAGCATTTACCACTTCTCCAGGCAACCCGTTCCAGTGTCTCACCACCCTCACAGTAAAGAACTTCTGCCTTATATCCAGCCTGACCTCCCCTCTTTTGGTTTGAACCCATCACCCCTTGTCCTATTGCTACAGTCCCTGCTGAGGAGTCCCTCTCCAGCATCCCTGTAGCCCCCTTCACATACTGGAAGCTGCTCTGAGGTCTCCACGCAGCTTCCCTTCTCCAGGCTGAACAGCCCCAACTTTCTCAGCCTGAGACCCATGAGACCCAGTGAAATGCATCCCAGAGTCCTGAGGGAATTGGCCAATGCATCTGTCATCATATTTGAAAAGTCGTGGCAGTCAGGCCAAGTCCCCGGTGACTGCAGGAAAGGGAATATGGCCCCATTGCTAAAACAGGTAACAAGGACCCTGTGAACTACAGACCAGTCAGCCTCACCTCAGTGCCTGGCATGATCATGGAGCAAATCCTGCTGGAAGACGTGTCAAAACACACGGAAGACAGGGCAGTGATTACAGACAGCCAACACAGCTTCACCAAAGGCCAAGTTTGGACTGACTAATCGAGTGGCCTTCTATGATGGAGTAACTGCATCAGAGGACAAGGGAGAATGTACTGGTGTCATCTTCTGTAAGGCCTTTGACACAACATTCTCACCACTAAATTGGAGTGATATGGGTTTGATAGATAAGGAATGGAATAGATGGCTCTGTGCATCTGAGAGTTATAGTCAACAGCCCAATGTCCAAGTAGAAACCAGTAATGAGTGGTGTCCCTCAGCAGTCTATACTGGGACCAATACTATTTAATATCAGGTCAAGGGAGGTGATTCTGCCCCTCTACTCTGTTCCTCTGAGACCTCAACTGGAGTACTGCATTCAGCTCTGGGGTCCCCAACACAAGAGGGATGTGGGTCCAGAGAAGGGCTATGAAAAAGATCAGGGGGCTGCAGCAGCTCTCCTATGAATACAGGCTGAGAGAGCTGGACTTGTTCAGCCTGGAGAAGAGAAGGCTCTGGGGAGACCTTAGGGCAGCTCCAGTGCCTAAAGAAATCTGTACAAGAAACCTGGTGAGGGGCTTTGGACAAGGTCCTGTAGGGACAGGACAAGGGGAATGTCTTTAACCCGACAGAGGGGAGATTGAGATAAGCTCTTAGGCAGAAGCTCTTCCCTGTGAGGGTGCTGAGGCAGCGGCGCAGGGTGCACAGAGAAGCTGTGGCTGCCCCATCCCTGGCAGTGTTCAAGGCCAGGTTGGATGCAGCTTGGAGCAACCTGCTCTAGCGGAAGGTGTCCCTGCCCGTGGCAGGGGGCTGGACTAAGGTGATCTTTAAAAGGTCACTTCCAACCCAAACCAGTCTGCAATTCCATGGTTCTATGTCTAAAATAATACCTCCAATGGAAAAAAAGAACTCAGACTGAGCCAAGAGCTTTGATCCTTTTCTTATACGTACTTGTTGACCTATCTGTCAGCAGCACCTGTTGACAAACTCACCTGTCACGCTACCTAGGTGCTCCTCCTTCCTAGTAAAATAATAAAGGAAAACTCAAATGTTCACATTTCAGGAAAGGATGCCAAATCAGAGCACTAAAAATAAGCCTGCAGAGTGCTGGCAGACTTGGAAGACAAAGCCAGTTTATGTTTTATGAAGTCTATATTAACATTTTGTTTTCTTAATTCTGTACAACCATGAGGAGTAAGAACATTATTTTAAGCATGAAAGTTGTAATTCTGGTACCTCCATTCAATGAAAAACAGATCTGAGAAAAAAAAAAAAAAAAAGGTCTTTTCTGACAAGCAGAGTGAAGTAAAAACAATTAGAGCTACAGCAAGGTAATAAATAATTAAAAAACCATGCATTTAACAATAGCTTAATTTACAGCATAAAAGAATATATTAGTTTTGGCAGGCATAAATGAAACTGAAGTTTGATTCACTCAATGAAGGTTGGATGTACTAAAGCAGGTCCCGTTAATCATAAAACGATTCCTGAGGGCACACTAAAGTGACTGTAAGTATGGAACAGATTTGCTTAAAAATCTCCAAAGAATCATTCCATTTCCCCAGAGGAGGCCTCGTGATCTCTTGGAGACACAGGCTCGCAGAGCCCAGTGGAGGATCACAGAATGCAACACACTGGGCTCTTCCCTTTGTGAGTGAGATGGAGGCCTGTGGGTGCACCATGCAGAAGAAAGATACTCCACTCTCCATAGTCACTGTTTTGAGAAGTGCTGCATCTTCTTTATTAGGAACACCTCAGCTCACCTCACCTGTGGAGCTGTCAGGGTTTACGGGTCTATTGTAATACCTGACACTTGTTTTTATACACATATACCCCTTCACTAAGGAACGCAAAGGAAATTACTCAAAGACATAACTTCCTAATTGCCCAGGGACTTAAAGGAAGATGTGAGGCACAGCTACAGGTCTCTGCTCCAAACTCCTGCTCACTGCTGAGCTGACCCCGTATCTAGATGGGGCTGCTGAGAGCTTTGTCCAGACAAGTCCTAAACATCTCAAAGAATAAAGCTTCCCCAGCTGACCTGGGATACCCATTCCAGTGTGGAAACACTAACAGCTGTAATTTCCTTGTTGCAACTTATGACTGTGATTCCATGTATGATAGCTCCTTGCTGTTGATACATGGAAGTTATTCACCTGAGGGCTCAGAGCCCTCAGTCCCAGACAAAGCAATCAGTATGTGGAGAAGAACCAGAGGGAAGGAAGCCCAGTAGCTAGAAGGATCAAACTCTGCAAATGGTTATGAATTAATGAAACGCTGGAAGTCCCAGGCTAGGTGGAAGAAAGCCTGATGGCATCTCACAAGGATCAATGTCCAAGAGCAAGGCCCTGCACATCTGGATCAGGGCAATCCCAAGCACAAGTACAGGCTGGGCAGAGAACAGACTGAGAGCAGCCCTGAGGAGAAGGACCTGGGGGTGTTGATCGGTGAGAAAGTGAACATGACCCAGCCTCAGTGTGTGCTTGAGCCCAGAATCCTGCCGTGTCCTGGGCTGCATCAAAAGGAGCATGACCAGCAGGTCAAGGGAGGTGGACCTGCCCCTCTACTCTGCTCTCGTCAGAGCCCACTTGGAGCAGCACTGTGTGCAGTTCTGGTGTTCTCAACATAAGAAGGACATGGAGCTGCTGGAGCAAGTGCAGAAGAGGGGCCACAAAGATGATCAGAGGGCTAGAGCATCTCTCCTATGAACACAGGCTCAGTGTTGGCCTTGTTCAGGCTGGAGAAGAGAAGGCTCTGGGGAGACCTTAAAGCAGCTCCACTGCCTAAAAAAATCTGTACAAGGAATCTGTAGAGGGACATTTTACAAGGGCCCGTAGTGACAGGACAAGGGGAATGGCTTTCATCTTAGAGAGGACAGAATTAGATTGGATCTAAGGCAGAAGCTCTTCCCTGTGAGGGTGCTGAGGCACTGGCACAGGGTGCCCAGAGAAGCTGTGGCTGCCCCATCCCTAGCTCAAGGCTAGGTTGGATAGGGCTTGGAGCAACATGCTCTAGCGGAAGGGGTCCCTGCTGATGGAACTGGATGAGCTTTAATGTCCCTTCCAACCCAGACCATTCTGTGATTCTATGATGTCGTACCTGGCAATGGCATTACATTAGGACACACTGTTAGTATCGCAGAGAATCACAATTTAAGAGATAAGAGAATACAACACTAAAGAAGCAAAACAAGGATGGATACAGCAAAAGGGCAAAGGGAAATCTATGTGGCTGATGAAAGCCAGTTAATGATGGTAATAACAAGGATGAGAACTGAGAACTGTAAAAGGACTTTCCAAGAGTGACTGTGGGCAACTGATAACGGGCAATTAAACAGCACATGAATTTTATCTAGATAAATATTATGCAGTGCACACACAGAGAAAAAAACAACTCCATCTCCATATATAAAATGATGGACCCTCACTCAAGAGTGATCCCCTTGGGATAGGAGAGGCAAATCCATGAAAATGTCACCTTTGTCTTGAGCAGCCATCAGGAAACTGAACCACATGCTAGAAATTCATGAGAAAGGAACTGGAAACAAAACAGAGAAAGTCATCATGCTCTTGCACAAACCCATGGCTTCCCCACATCTTCGAATGTGTGTGCAGTTCTGCTCCTTCCACAGGAGCTAGAAAGGGCAATGAAGAGGCATGATCGAGCAGATTAGACATCTCCATCCAGAGAAAAAGTTATTAAGTGAGTATGTGATCAAGGACTGGAAAACCAGGAAAAGCAGAGGGTAGGTAGGAAATTATTTTCCACTGTCTTTTCCAGTACAAGGACGTAGGACCATCAGATAACACTACAAGGAAACAATTTCAAAACCAACCACCAGACAGGTGTTCTTGAACTGGGTGGCTGCAGAATTCCCAGTCAAAGGACACTACAGGTGTTAGAAGATAGCATGGATTTGCCAGGAAACTCGATAATTTCATGGAAGAAAGAATAACTGGTGCTTTCTGAATGGCTAGAGACCACATCCAGCTATAGCAGTCCCTCTGCCAAAACCAGTTTGAAGCTGCAGGAGCATCAGAGGAAAACAGCACATAAGCTTGCCTTAATTTACCCTTTTTGCCAGGGATTTGGAGCAAAGGATGTGGACTAGATGGACCTAATAGAGTCATTGGCATGTCTTTAAAAAGTTCAGTCAGACGGGGTATTTCAGCTAACTGAGAAGGTTGGTATAAGAACAAATGGGTACAACAAGGCCATCAACAGTTTGAAGATGGAAATGAGAAGACCCTTGGCCATACCGTGAAGCTCAAAACCAGCCACCACTGAAGCAAAACAGAGGCAAAAGCAAATCATTAAGACAGAATTCAGTCTGTCTGCAAACAGGTATGGTGCCCAAAGAGACTGGGAGGCAGGCCTGAAGGGCAAAGGACTCCAGGAAGGCTGGACATTCTTCAAGAAGGACATCTTGAAGGTGCAGAAGCAGGCCAACCCCATGTGCTCAGACATGTGCTAGCAAGGAAGAAGACTGGCCTGGCTGAACAGAGAGCTGTGACTGGAATTTGGGGGGGGGGGGGGGGGGGGGGATGCAGAGTTTATGGCTTTTAGAAGAAGGGGCAGGCAACTCAGGAGGACTACAAGGATGTTGTGTGGTTATGCAGGGAGAAAATTAGAAGGGCTAAAGCCCAACTAGAATCTGGTTATTGCCATAGACAGACAATAGACAACAAGACAAAAAAATGATTCTATAAATGCATTAGTAACAAAGGGAGGACTATGGAGAGTCTCCATACTTCAATGTTGGAGGAAACAAAGGGATAAAGGATGAGAAAAGGCTGCAGTACTTAATGCCTTCTTTGCCTCAGTCGTTAACAGCCAGAGCAGTTGTTCTTCAAGTACCCAGCCCCCTGAGCTAGAAGACAGGAGCAAGGAACACAATGAAGCCTTCATAATCCAAGGGGAAATAGTCAACAACCTGCTACTACTTCAAACAAGTCTATGGAGTCAGGTGGGATCCAAGGGCACTGAGGGAGCTGGCACAAACGCTCACCAAGCCACTTTCCTATCATTTACCAACAGTCCTGACCAGGGAGGTCCCAGTTGACCCTAGGGTAGCAAATGTGATGCCCAGCAACAAGAGGAGCCAGAGGAGGATCTGGGGAACTCCAGGCCTGTCAGTCTGACCAGGGAAGCAGATTATGGAGCAGATCATCTTGAGCACCATCACATGGCACACACAGGACCGCCAGGTTCTCTGCTGCTCCAGTCAGCAGAGGTTTATGAAAAGCAGGTTCTGCTTGACCAACCTCATCTCCTTCTATAACAAGGTGACCCACTCAGTCGATGAGGGAAAGGCTGTGGATATTTGTTTACCTGGACTTTAGTGAGGACTTTGACAGTTTCCAACGGCATTCTCCTAGAGAAACTGGCTGCTCATGGCTTAGATGGGCATATGCTTCACTGGGTGAAAGACTGGCTGGATTACTGAGCCCAAAGAGTGGTGGTGAATGGAGTTCAATCCAGCTCGTGGCCGGTTACAAGTGGTGTTCCTACAGCTCAGTTCTGGGGCCAGTTCTGTTTATCAGTGATCTGGATGAGGGGATTGAGATCACCCTCAGGAAGTCTGCAGACCAAGCTGGGCGGAGTGTTGATGTGTTTGAGGGGGGAAAGGCTTTACAGAGGGATCTGGACAGGCTGGATGGATGGGCTGAGGCCAGTGGTATGTGGTTCAACAAGGCCAAGTGCTGGGTCCTGCATTTGGGCCACAACTTCCTGCAATGCTCCAGGCTTGGGGGAGAGTGGCTGGAACGCTGCTCATGGAAAAGGACCTGGGGGTGCTGACTGATTGAACACAAGCAGCTCGTGCCCAGGCAGCACAAGCCAACAGCATCTTGCCTGTATCAGCACCAGTGTGGCAGCAGGGCCAGGGCAGTGACTCCCTCTGTGCTGGGCACTGGTGAGGCTGCACCTCAAATCCTGTGTTCAGATCTGGGTTCCTCACTACAAGAAAGACATTGAGGTGCTGGAGCGGGGCCAGAGAAGGGCAATGGATCTGCTGCAGCGTTTAGAGAACAAATCTCATGAGGAGCTGCTGAGTTACTGGGGTTGTTCAGTCTAGAGAAAGGGAGGTAGAAAGGAGACCTTACTGCACCCTTCCTACAACTACCTGAGAGTGTAGCAATGTGGGTATTGGGCTCTGCTCCCAAGTAACAAACATTTGGGCAATTTGCACCAGGGGAGGTTTAGCCTGGATATTAGGAAAAATTTCTTCACCAAAAGGGTTATCAAGAATTGGAACAGGCTGCCCAGGGAAGTGGTGGAGTCACTTCTGGAGGGATTTGAAAGATGTGCTTTTAGGGACATAGTTTAGTGGTAGACTTGACAGTGTTAGGTTAACTGTTGGACTTGATGATCTTAAACGTCTTCTCCAGCCTAAATGAGTCTATGATTCTGTGACTTTGCAGACAGTGCCCAAGGACACTCTTGATTCTGTTTCTAGAGATTCGCGACTGACAGCAAAGCCAATGCAAGTGCCATCTGTGCAAAGGGCAAGTATCTGACCATGATGATGACAGACATCCAGAAGTAAAGAAGTGAACTGATGCCAGGAGATGGGCACAGAAACAATCATCCAGCAGACCTGACACTGATAAGCTTTGACTCACTCCCTTGCCTGGGATCCCACAGCTTTTCCTTGATTTACAGAACTGGTGAAGTGGGATGATTCTGTTCTCACCTCTGGGGCTGAGGGAAGGGAAACCCAATGGTGTGTCTATGAAGATTAACATGGAAAGAGATCACTGGAAGTCTCCACTCAAAGTCCCTGCTCATAGTAAACTGTAAAGTTAGGTGAGATTGTCACAAGCATCTCAGAAAACAGAATGTCCCCATCCTCCCTGGCAACCTATGCCAGTGCTGAACCACCCTTGGAAGGAAGGAGAGGTTTTTATCTTACATATTTCACCAAGTTCATGATGAAGTATGATTTTCATTCTAATGATTTTATGAAATCAGAACACACAATGGCTAAAACAAGGTCTTCCTGGTCATGATACAATGAAGGATTAAAAGTCACAAGTATCTAAACTTCTCCCTGACCCCAAGAGAATTCAAAGCAAGCAATTCATGCCAAAGTGCTACCACCTCCAGATAATATAACCTGCCTTACCAATCACAGACACCAGCCTCCACCTCTCATGTGGGCACCTGAGCCCAAAGACTGAGCCCAAATTATTGAGGATTTTTACATCATAGAATCAACAAGGCTGGAAAAGACCTTTAAAATCAAGAAGAGAAGACTGTAGAATGCTTTCAAGGATGAAGATCCAAGGATACCTTGTAATTAACAGCTGATAGCAAACAGAACACGAGTTCCCAGTACAAGACTTCTGAGGGGGTTACTCCTGAATGAATGAAACCACTGGTGCATAGAGAGGAATCTTCTTCAGGAGCAGGAATAGAGAGACCATTTTTACCTGGCTACATACATGACTGGTGTGACCTTTATGGGAGTAGCATGGGCAATTTCCACTCGTGTACTCCAAAAAAAATGCTGACAAATTGAAAACTACCAAAATAGAACAAAGAAGGATTTCTAGAATCTCCTCTCCCCCTTACAGAAAGAGCCTTAAAAAGCTCAGTATATTTAGCTTATCACAGAAAAGGTTAAAAGACACGTTAAACATGGCCTACGAGTACTACAAAGGGAGAAGGCTGCTGACAGCAGAGGGCTCTTTAACATGCAAGACCCAATGGATCTAGCTGAAACTAGACAAATTCCACACAGAAAATGTGCAAAATCTGAAAAGTAGGAGGAAGCAGTCACTTGGAAAACTTGCCGAGGGATCTAATGTGTACCTGGAAATCTTTAAGGGCTTTATTTATTCTATTCTAAAATAAATACCTTCAATATTTTCTGTAAAGACCACCAGGTGACACTTCCTGCCATGTGCTGTGCACGAGAGGACCACCCAGTTGTTCACACCAGGTTTTTCAATACTAAAGTCATTAGCAGTTCTACAGATAGAGAGGTTGGCCAAGAGGTGATGGAGTTTACAAGACCTGGGTGAAAATGTACTTTGAAAGCAAGGGCGCAGGAAAGCTTGTTGGATAATCACAACTGGATAAACCACTCTTTATAGTGGGTGGACCCTCCTCATGTGTCTGGCCATCTCTGAACAGTTCTGAGGGTATTCACTTCATCTACTGCACTGCCTGAAAGAAAAACAGTAGTATAACCGAAATACTACGCTGCAGATACACTTGTATCTGATACACTGTGTTATATATCTCAACATAAAATTTAAGATATAACATTGTGTATTATATACTATATAATACAGGCTATTATAGATGTTGTGATATATACACACAGGCATTAATATATATACACACAGTATATCCAATCCACTGTTCAAAGAGATGCAACCTTCACTTAAGTGATCTATAACACAGAGAGACCTTGTGGAAGAAACATCAATCAGGGTATCACCAACTGCCAGGAAGGGAGGGAAGCACAAGACTAACATTTTCCAGCTAAATTGATCTAGGGTGTCACCAGTGGAAGAGACATGAAGAAAGACTGAAAGCACCCAGCTACCCTTCCTCAGCCAAGCCCAGACAGACCATCGTTGGCTGAAATTGCTCAGAGAAGACTCCGAATTACCCTTTGGTTTGTAGGTGAAAATACTACCACAACAATCAATCAAATATTGATATTTTTACAGGAGACAATAACAAATCAGTGTTTGCTGCCACAACAAATGCAGAAAACAGCCTGTCAGAGATTTCTGCAGGAGCACTACTAGTGGAGTTCTGGAGGTAAGTCAAGGCTTCTGAAGCGACTGTTTCCTCACAAAACTGACTTGTGTCCAACTTCTTAACATATGCCAGATCCTCCCCCCAAAATGTTGGAAGCCCAAATCAGCCAACCAGACTAAGGGAGAGAGAGGAGAAGCTCAAACTACTTGAGCTGAAAGCATCCCCTTCTGTCTCATCACTCTCCACACACATCCGAGGACATGGCTTGTGGGCTCGCAATTGCCCACCACATGACTGGAAGGACAAAAGATTCTCCAGTGTTCAGCTCAGTGCGACACAAAGAGCAATGGGACATGTGCCTGGCCAACCCAGCAACACGTCTTGGGGACTGCTGCAGCTTCAGTAACAAGCAAGGCACTTAGATGGAGCAATTCATGTTCATGTTAACCCATCCGCTGTGACCAGGCTCGGGCAGTGATCACACAAATTCATTCTGCACAGAATCCAGACCACTGGTTTAACAGCATGACGTTTTCAGAGATGCTGCCACTTTTAAACACACTTGGAGCTTGTGTTGCCTTTTCCTTTGGTCTTTCAGAAATCTGTAATGCATTACTATTCTGTACTTCACGAGTAACACTCCTCAACAAGTACAGATGGAAGAGGCAGAGTGATAAACACAGGAAATACACTTCATACCTCCATAGCATCTCCTAAGGGGGGAAGAAAGAGATCAGAAAATCTACTGGAGGCAAGAAAGTAGTTTATTTGTCTGGAAGAGAATGGGAGAAAGAAACAATAGAACTGGGGCAGACACAGCCTGACAGAGGAGGAAACCAGGTCCTCAGAAAAAAAGGCAGACACCTAAAGAGGAAAAATATAAGAGTGGGTAAACATTCAGGTACATATTTAAGGAGGGGCCCAATTGAATAAATGCTCAGACCAGTTTCAGAGAGTACCTTTGCAAAGGTATTACACCTCAGATGTAGTAAATAAATAATCCTTCCCTATACACGTCTGTATTCCACAGCGACTGCTCCTCTTGACTCCACCTCCATCCCACAGGAAAACACCGATGGACATGAGGGAGCTCCAGGAGGTACCAGGGGGGTATACAAGGAGTGCCACAGGCTGAGCTTTTGGAAGAAGAAAACCTACCTGATTGATTTCAGCTACAAATAAAAACAGAATGGAATACTTCAGTTGGAAGGGACCTACAATGACCATCTAGTGCAACTGGACTAGATGCTCCTCCTCTTGAGGAAAAACACATACCAGGGTGCTTTTAGTGATGCCACTATGCTACAGAATCATAACCCCTTGCATGCCCATTATTATTTTGGAACACAAGTATGCCAACAAGAAACCTTACTGTAATTCCTTGTGCAGACAAACCTGAAGGTTTCAGAGATATCCAAGGGGTACAAAATCTAGGGGCGGAGGTAAATGCATATGAAGAAAGGTAAAGGCAGGCCACTGCAGCAGGTTAGACCTGTTAATCATCTTCATTAGGATTCACTGCACATTTCATTTTCAAATGTTTGGAGGGTTTTTATGATTTCTAGCAAGAACCATGGCACTGCACTGTTCACTTCTTGGCCATACTTGGAAAGCTTCATCATGAAACACAATTGGGAAAGCCTGGTGTGAAAGACCAGATCATTCCCAAGAACTTGGGGAAATACACTAACGACTGGTTGTGCAGTCACCTATAACAAATATAGCAATCACAAAAATAACAATTTGGTCAAGAAACAGGGGCGGGAAAGGATGAAATTCATTCCAGTGAACAATTTGACCATTTACATTTACGTGCATCCATCCATGGTCACGATGGTCGTGGAGCTCCAGTCCCTCAGGAGTGCACGTGCAGCACAACAGTGAAAGTGATGCACAACACCCTCTTAGAAGAAGACTTAGAAGAAAGGAGGTTGCAGCCTTAAACTCAAACAACTGCGGGATTCAGCTGATGTGCTGACACACTGAATCCGGTGGGAAGTCAGGGCTGAACTCTAACGCTTTAGGCATAGGCATACCCGAAGGGTGTGTAACCAAGCTCCACCATTCAGGTGGACACGAAACAAATGGCATTTCCAACTCCTTCCCCCCTGCTCTCCTGCTCCACACCACAGGATAATGGTCCGCTACTTCTTCCTCACTTTTTCTGTGCTGGAAAGCACAGCAGTTCCCATGTAATCCACCCAAGACAATCAGAGATAACAAAAACAGATCTGAGTGGCTAGCTTGGTAAGGACACGCTGCTCCTCAAGAACCACAGCACTGCAAAATAGACCCTGCAGACAAAAGGAATACAAATTCTTACAGTAGCCATCCTGGGAACTAAGTAACCGGCTGTGGAACTCCAGGCAGCCCCAGCACCAAGACGAACAGCAAGAAAGACACTGCCCATCTCAGAAGCAACTTGAGGCAACATACAATAGCCAGCAAGGCAGAACTCGATGGCAAGCAAAGGCAGTGTGCAAAAGTGATGCCACAGTGACCAAATGGCTGCCAGTTCCAACAGCACAGCGGCCACTCGACAAAATGCAACTGGCAATGCGCTGGGCAGCAGCAGCCACAGGCAGGCAGCCTGCAGAAGCCGGTGGGGCAGAACTGCCACTGCTCGCCCCAAGGCACAGCCACAGCTGGGAAATACAGATGCTGCTTCTCCAAAACCCCTCAGCAGCAGACAAGCAGCCCTACATGCTGAAGGATCTCAGCCGGTTCAAAGGGAGCTCAACCACCATCCTGATGTCGCCCAACCATTCGGGTCTGGTCTGCTGCGCGGTCTCCAGGCAGCAACCTGGCTTCCAAAGGAGTGGGCAGCGGGTCCACCGACCGAGAGTGGCATCGTGAAGGGGGTGAATCCCACCCGTGCCTGCCACGGAAACGGAGGACGAGCGAACACACAGCTCCGTGCCCCGCTTCCCCCGATGGAAAACATTCCCAAATATTCCAGCCCGCACCTGCATAAGCGGGAACAATACGAGGCTCGCCGGTAGAAGGGGGCGGTTTTGGGGGCCGGCAGCGTGCCGCCCGGTCCCGTCCGTCCTCCCCCCCACCATCTCCGGCATCGCTGCGGGTCCCTCCCCACTCAGTGCGGGGCTGCGAACTCTCAAGTCCCGCCTGGCCCCCCCGGGTCCCTTCGCCGCTGGGCACCCCCCCCCCCCCGGCCCCGCTGAACTTTCCGTTGCAGGGAAGGGGGGCTCCGCGGGCGGTGACGTCACGTAGGCGCTCAATGGGGGGTGTCCCCGCCCCGGGACCCCCGCGGCGGGCGAGGAGCCCCCTGCCCGTCCCCCATAGCCCGCTCCTCTTCCGGAGGGGGGGGGGGTGGCGCGGAGCGGAGCGGCCGCCGCCAGCTAACGAGCCCCGGGCGGGCAGCATCCCCCCTTCCCGGTAATTTACGAGCGGTCCCGTCCGCCGGGGGGGGGAGCAGGATGGGGCCGATGGGCCGCCCCCCCCTCCCCGTGCCTCCGTGACCCGCGGCGTGCCGGCGGCCTCGCCGCATCCATAACCCCGCCGGGGCAGGCACCGCCGGGGGCCCTTCCCCAGCGGCGCGGGGGTACCCCCCGCCCCCCAAACTTTGCTGTTCCCCCTCCCCACCGCTTCGCCCCCCTCCCGACAGACGGACCGGGGGGGTGGGGGAAAACACCCACCCGCGGAAGAATGCAGCGAGTAGACGAAAATGACAAGCAGGGCGGGAGCGGCTGTGAGCGGCCGAGGGACTCACCGGCGGCTCCGGAGGGGAGGTCGAATGAAGGGAGGAATGGAGGCGGCGAGGAGCGGGGGGAAGGGATTTAAACGCTGCCCCCCTCCCTTTTTCTCGCCCCCCCCCCCCCCTTCCCTTTTCCTCCCTCCTCCTTTTCCGCGCTCCCTCGTATCCTCTCGCGTCTCCGGAATAACCGGTCGGCGGCGGGGGAGGGGGGGGGGCAGCGGCTCCGGGGGTGCGGCGGGGGCCCCTCAGTCGCCCCCTCTCCCGCCTCGCACCCCGCGCTCAGGCGCCGCCGCCTCTGCCCCGCCGCCCTCCCACCGCTCCGACCGCGGCCCGCCTTAGCCACCTCCCATTTCCGAAGAGCCCAGAACCAGCCCCCCCCCCCCCGCCCCTCCGCTCTGTCACCCCCCAGCCGCGCTCGCCTCCGCCCCTCCCCGCGGGGGCCCCGCCGCACGACCCCCAACCCACCCGCGGGAGCGTGGGGTGGGGAGGAGACACGGGAGCGCGGCGAGCAGCCAGCCCGGCCCCCGCCCCGCGCCCCCGGCACAAAGGCCCAAAGAGGGGGAGAGCCCGGAGAAGCCTTTTTGGCAGGACGGACCTGGGGCGACCGAGCCCCTTTGAGGGGGGGGGGAGTGCGAGGAAGGAACCGGCGGCCAGGACCGCGCTCCCCGCGGCTGCGGGAGGGGACTCGGCGGGCGGGGGAGGCGGTGCGGGACCGGGGCCTCCCGGGGGGCGGCGGCCGCCTGCCTGGCGCTCCTCAGCTCCCGCCCCTCCCTCAGCCCTGCCGGCCGCCTCCCATCCCCCGCCCGGTTACCAGGCAACGGCACAAAGGGAGAGCCTCGCGCGGGGACCGACCGGCCGCCCCGCCCGCGCCGGGCCGCGGCATGGCCCCGGGGTCGGACCGTGGGGTCCCGGTCCCCACCACCCATCGCGAAGCGGACCCACGCCAGCGGAGGGGTCGGTGGGGGCCTCGCCCGGGCGGCGCCACATCGCACCCCCACCGCCACCCGCCGCCACTTCAAGGCGGCCGCACGGTGCGGGAGAGCGCCTGAACCCCCCGGCCCCCGGCGGCCGAGTTGGGCCCCACCGGCGGCGGACATGGCCGGTTTTGAACGGTTGCCCCCGAAGGAAGGCGGCGGGTAGAGGGAAGGGGGTGGCCGGGAGCCTATGAAGGGTCTGACCCAACCTCCTGCGGGCCGGAGGGAAGCTACAAGTGAGCAGGCGCTGCCCTTGCTGCCCAAGTTGGGTCCGTAAAGCAAGGGCTGGGGGGACATGCACAGCCCAGACTGCACCGTGCATCTGTCTGCATTAAATAGAAGGCTCCGAGTGTGTATGGGCAAGCTCTTGTATAGATTGCTGATAGACCAGTCACAAAGCGTTTCCTCGGGTGGACCTTCCAACGCAGGCTGGATGCTGCTCTCTCAGCGGGTTTTTATTCAGGAATTCCTATTGTCCGTTACATGGCTCCAAGCACTATTTACAGCATCCAAACCCGGCAGCGAATAGAGATGTATTCATCTCCTCTCACGGGTTCTTCTGTAGCGCTAATCACCCAAGCACTTCAAAAACGTTAATAACGAAGTCCCTGCAACGTGCTTGTAAGCCCATGGCTCCCAACGTGTTTGTTCTACACCCTTTTCCCCAGGGGCACTGTGGCATTTTGGGGCCTCCCTGTTTATCCTGGGCACAGCATTGCTCTCAGTGCCTCTCGTTCCCAAGCCAGCCCTGTTGGCACACAGCACCCCATTGCACAACATGAGCACGCCTCATGTCTCCAGCCTTCATTCATTCTTTCATCCACCCTTCTCCCCAACCTACCTCTTTGTCTTGACCCTCGCCAGAGCCTCCGCCTTGCCAGCAGTAATCCGCGATGCTATTGTTCCCTACGACGTTCTGGTTTCCACACGTCCAGTGGGGGACTGAAAACACCATGGATAATGTGCAAAAATGCCCACTGGTTTTGGGGTCTTCAGTAGGAAACATTTCAGAGTATCATTTTGCAGAGGTGCTCTGTGTTGGCAAGATCACACTGTTGATGCCTAGCACAGAGGTAAGCATTACACTGGGTATGAGGAGCAATTCCTTTCCAAAGGGTGCTCAGGCATTGGAACAGCTGCCCAGGGCAGTGCTGGAGTCACAGTGCCTGGAAGTGTTCACACACCGTGTGGAGGAGGCCCTCAGAGACATGGGTTAGTGGTGGCGTTGGCAGTGCTGGGCAATGGTTGGACTTGATCTTAAAGGTCTCTTCCAACCTGGTTGATTCTGTGGTTCTATGATTACCTGCTTCACAGAGTGGCTCGCTCAGCTGAGCCCCAGGAAACAAAAAGGAATATTACTATTATTGCTGTTGAGCTAGTAGTGCTTGCAGTTGTGGCTGCTTCAAACTGCTACCTTAGGAGTTGACAGCCTTACCTCCTGAGCTGATAGTGAGTATGACCCTTAGAGGCCAAAGTGATGATTCATAAATAAGGAAGATCTTGTCAAAATCCTTGTTTTCGGATGCTAAACAAAATATCCAGATCCCTGAGGTTTGCGATTTTGGGAAATGCCTTTGTGAAAGCCGGTATTGCTTCAGCCCCAGGGTCCTCAGGATCAGTGACATGTGACACCAAGTTGATTAACCACAAAGTCAACCCCCAAATGGTTTTCATGTCATCATTTCCCATAACCAGGTCTGTTGCTTGAGTTAACAAAAGTTGTCTTAAACAAATGTTAAATGAAAAACAATGAGCGACTGAAGACAAGTGCAGCTTCTCAAGGCCTGTTTTGGATCTCTGGCTGGCTGAGGACAGGCTATAGACACAGGGGTGACATAGGTGCTGTCAGCCTTCCCAAAGGCTGCACCGGCTCAGGAATCCTCATGGCCAAATGGCTACTAGGTAAACCCCCCCTGCTTTGACTCAGGGTGGCATGCATAAGTGGAAAATAAACAAGGGGAACAGAAGTGGTCGTGTGTGCTGGTGCAGAGAGGCCAAGGACTGGCTGCAGAACATGGGAAATAAACTTCTCTCACCTTTGAAATGAAGATATTGAAGACCTTGGGCAAATCAAGAGCATTATTAGTTCATGATTAGCATTATCCATATTTCAGGATGGATAAATGACTCATGGAATCTGTGAGCCAGCCAGGAGGCCTCAGCAAGCAGATACCAAGCTTGCTGGGATGCATCCAATCCTTCTTCAGAGCAGGGGGATGGGACATGCCACCTCGTGAGGTCTGTCCAGGTGCATCATCCCACTGCTTTCTAGTTCTACCAGGGGACGAGCAGTAGTGTGTGAAATGAGAGGCCTTGGCTGGGATGTAGAAATGCAGCACAAGAGAGATGCTGATAAACTGCAAAGAGTCCTGCAGAGAATCAGTGAGATAGGTAAGGTGCTCAAGCCCATGGCATACAAGGAGAGGCTGAAGGAGCTGAGTCTTCCAGCCTGGAGAAAAGGAAGGTTAAGGGGGAAGTAATTACTCTCTGCAGCTGTTTCTTGTGGGAGGGGTATAGAGAACTCAGGGTCAAGCTCTTCTGACAGATGCAGAAAGGGTTCAAAAATTTACAAGGGAAATTCTGACTAGATAAAGGGAAAACCGCCTCCCTGAAGGTAGTTCAGCACTAGCTCAGGTGCTGATAGGGGCTGGATCTAGGCCTGGGACCAGCCGTGCTGTGAGCAAGAGTTTGGAGCAGAGACCTCCAGACACCCCTTCCCATCTCAATCTTCCTGTGAAATTCTGATTCTAAAAATACAGAGCCCTGTTCCCCTTTTTGGCACACAGCACACAGTAGTCTCCTTGATGAGCCAAATGCTCTTCATTCAAGTAACATGCCCAGCACCCAGATTTTTGACCTCTTGTCAGATGTTCAGCAGAAGAGTGTCTCTGACAGCCTCCAATGCTAAAGATTTTCTCAACACCGGTTTTTGACATTTTAACATCCAATGTTAAAGATGTGCTCTCAACACTGAACACCACCCCATGGTTCTTGAGAGAGGCAAAAAGATACCAGAGAAATTCAGTAGCTCTTCAGTAAGGCTTCCCTGTGCACTTTACAACAAGCCTAATTCAGTTGCATCTCCCCTTCCAGATCCGTTATGGGTACACGCACCTATTTGGAAATGAAAGAATAATTCTGGAGGGGTGGTGGCTGGTGTTAAACGATCCCTTTAACCACTTGACATCGTTCTGAAAATGTCATCTAACCAGAGTATGACTTGAGAGTTAAAAGAAAACCAATCTAAGAAATGTTTCCCTGCACGGATACTGTCACATCCCCAGCCCATCCCTGTGCTGTTCCTCATACTGAAGCATACTGGAATGCATATTATAGGACAGCAATCTGATGGAGACATAAGCTTATGCACCAGGAGCCCTCAGGTGTGGGAACAGCAAAGTGTTTGGACATTCCTATCACAAAGAAACAATAACCAAATCTCTGCCACTGAGGTGATGAGAAAGCAGCATACATCTTATGGTGCATTAGCTAAGGATGAAGATCTGCAGTGACCAGGCAAATATATCAGGGACCCTATATTCCTTATATACATTGTGCCACTAGTGACAAACCCTTCAGCTTGAGAAAAGGCATCAAGGTGAGGCCCTGCCACAGGACAACGCGTTCTCAGCACCTCAGTGCTTTCAGGTGCCTTCCCTGACACAGGGTTGTGGCAATACTGATAGCTCTTCACTAACAAATTGTTACCACAGTGTAGGGACATATATACCGGTTCCCTGCTGTTAATGCTACGCTGTATTTAAATGGGCAACACAGACTACCTTAGGTACGTAAGTTTCTTTCCTTGCACAAGAAAAAGGCAAATGTGGGAAGGGGAGATGTTCTTGGGAACATAAAAGCTAAGAAACGTGATTTCCAAAAGGCTGCCCTGCTTGCTAAGCAACAGCCATATCACTCGCCAAAGTCCAGCCTCTAAAACAAAGGAACACAGCCGTTAGGTGTACAACTGGAAACAGGGTGTGCCCCCACCACCTGCACGCACCCAAAACGCACCTTCCTGCCCCAAACCAGCGTTGCCGTACCCAAACTCTGGGGGAGGACGCGGCTACGAGGGACCACTGCAGAGGGGCAGGCACCCCCTTGACACCCCCCTCACATCCCCATCGCTGCCGGGGGCAGCATTCCGGTTCGCGGCAGGCCCCGGCACGGGAAAATGGAGCGTTCCCGGCGCGGCTCCGGGACTACAGCTCCCAGCGGCAGCCGCGGCGTGCGGGATGCGCCGGCCCCGCCGCCGTGTGCGGGCTGCTCCCCGCGGCCCTCACCCCGCGCTGGGCGGGAGGCGCCTCTCGTGGTGTGCCCGGCAGTGCCTCCGGGCGGTGCGGGGGTTTGTTCGGCGCTGGGCATGAGGCGCAGAGCGGGTAATGCTGCGATCAGGGGCAGGTTTCGAGGCCGGGGGGAGTTCTGCTCCGAGGGGCTGAAGGGGAGGCTTGACAGAGAGCACGGGAGAGAGATGGCCTGCGGCTAGGGCACAAGCTATTCATTAGCACCGAGATTTGCTCTGTATTCACTAGTGATCCCCTAGGAACCAATCCTGTCTCTACTCTTACGTTCTCCCTCCCACTCTTTTTTGTTCTGGGCATGTGTGCCACAGCCTTTGTCTTCCCTTCTTGAACCTACTCCCTTCCCCGTGCTATTTAGTGAAGAATCAGCAGTGAAATGGCAGTGGTTTAGGGTGTCGTCTTTTGATTTTAAAGTCTGAATCAGGACAGGTTTGAGAGGGCTTGGGATTTCCCCTGTCCTTGCTCATCACAAAAGACAAGGCGGTGTAGCTTAAGCAAGGGTCTGGAAACTTACTGTAGTGACGTGGGGCAGGAGGTTTGCAGGACCTGCGTGTGCCCAAGTACATAGGGGGGCTACTGACATGAACTGGTAGCAGTGGGCAAGGTGGTTTTACCGCTTATTCCCCATCATAGCTTGGGTTGGATTTCTCACAGCAGCCTCCTGCCTTGGCTGGAGTCTGTCCACAATAACACTGCTGAGCAGGCTTGCTGGCTCTTGGCCTGCTGGGGCACAAGCTGAGCATGGGCTTCTTTTCCCAAGTACTGCTGTGTTGCCTCTGTGAAACAAGATGGAGCTGAGAGACACATTCCCTCTATCCCTCTAGTCACTGCTCTGCAAGGGGAGGAGGCTCTTCTCTCCCAGAAACTTGCAGTTCCAGGTTCCCATCACTTGAGAACAGCCTGGGGCCCACCCTGGAGGGCACAATTAAAGACCGCACAGCAGATCTTCATGCCATGTGGTTTGGTGGAGATGGTGGGGGCAATGCCCACCCTCCCCCCTGCCTTCCCCCCCGGCAGAGCAGCCTGGCTGTGGGACAAGGCTGGGAAAGGAGGTGGGAGTACCAGGGCCTTTTCTTTTTCTTGCTGGTTGCCTCTGCTTGTTTCAGTTACCTTTCTGCATGAGCCTCCCCTGCTCTGATGGCAAAATGTCCCCATTTCCCAAACACTGGCATGTAGAGAGAAACATCAGGCCAGGCCAGGCAACTCAGGTGTGAAATACATTTTAATTGAGTTTTAGGATCTGTAGTTTGTTTGTTGCTCAGCTGAGCATGGGCCGTTCAGAAGGTGAAGCAGACATTATGGGCAGAGGAGAGGGTGAAGGACTGCAAGAGGGGAGGAAATAGAGAGAAAAAGGTCACGAGAAGCAAACGAGTGCATGGATTTGTTTACGGATGTGTTTTAATATATCATCCCACAGTGCTGACCCAGAGACTGACAGCACACACACACACACACAGAGACCCAGTGAGGGACAGCAGTGCACTTCAACGCTAAGCTGCTGGCAAGCACATCCCAACACAGCACAGCACTTGGGGTGGAGAGGAGGGACACTGGGGTCCCACCAGAGCTCGGTGCAGACACAACCTGGGGCACAAGGATGCCATAGGCCAGCACACATGCACCTACACACGTGCACAACGAGAGCGAGCCACTGGTGACACTCGTTCATACACAGGCACGGGTGCAACACTTGTCCAAACACAGCAGCCAATGCACATATGTTCACTGCCCGTGCTCCGGTGTGCAGGGGAAACACACCAGGCATCTGATGTGCTCCACAGTCTAACACATGAACAGAGCGGCTCAGATGCAGCCCTGCACACAGAACCTCAACAGACACGCAATGCCTACATCCAGAAATGCTTATGACCCCAAAGCAAGCGACACGTATAGGCCTCTCTCTCATCCTTCACCTGGTACATCTAGCTGGGGACACCTGAACTCAAGGGAGTTTGAAATGAGAGGGAACCAGGTGGCAGAGTGGGGGAGAAAGAGCGAAAAAGGGAGCAGTGGAGCAAAGGAAGGTTCAGAGTCTGTGAGGTGGGAAAGAGCAGCAGGGTGGCTGTGCCCTGGGGACAGTGTTCAAAGAACACTTGGGTTGCGAAAGTTGTGTCCGGCAAAGCGTGCTTCGTCACCAAGCTCTTCCTCAATCCTGCAGGAGAAAGAGAGAACACATGTCAGGCCCTTGCTGTGAGGGAGCATTTGAAGCACCAGGATACCAGAGAGAGGCAGTGCATCAGCAAGAAGCTGACATGGGCTGGAGGAGCCAAGGAGGAGGGAAGGAGACTGCTCCAGAAATCTCCTTGGGATCCTACTGTCATCTCTGTGCCTTGTCTTCATAACATTTCCCCCACAGGCCTCATCTACCCTCAGGCTTTCAGCTTCTCCCACCCCAGTTACTCCTCCAGTCTCTCTTTTGCATTCCCACCCCCAGAGCCTCTTACCTCATGAGCTGGTTGTATTTAGCCAGACGTTCAGACCTGCAGGGAGCACCCGTCTTTATCTGCAAAGCATTCCCCAAAACAAGTGGTGTTAAGACACTGTCATAACTCGCACCAATTCCCCATGGGGAAGCAAGGGATTGTGCCTTCACACCCCTCTGCTCTCCTCCAGACTTGTGCATGGCCTGGGTCTCACCTACCTGCCCAGTGCACAGTCCTACAACCAGATCGGCAATGAACGTGTCTTCAGTCTCCCCAGATCGGTGGCTCACCATCACCCCCCAGCCGTTCTCCTGGGCCAGCTTGCAGCTACAAGGAACGAGGGATGCAGTCAGCAGCTCTCACTCCTCTAACTGCTGCCTGCATAAGGTGATGTCCAGACAGCCTCTCCTCCCACCCTCAACACCCTACACTCTGGTAGAGACAAAAAGTCTATTCATCCAATGGATAGATGACACCCTGCTGTGATTCATCACCAACCCTTTCACAGGACAACAAGGGCAGTGGGCTGGACTTACGCTTGGATGGCCTCCGTGACAGATCCAATCTGGTTGACTTTCAGTAGGAGGCAGTTGCAGGCCTTCTCTTCGACAGCTCGCTCAATGCGCTTGGGGTTTGTCACTGTCAAATCATCTCCCACTATCTGAATCCCCACATTGGCCGTGAACTTGGACCAGGCTTCCCAGTCATCTTGGTCAAAGGGATCCTCAATGGAGACCACTGAAGGGACAACAGAAGAGACATGAGTCAAAGCTGCCTCCTTTCCCACCCCAGAAACAGAGGGCATGTACCTGTTAAGCATGCCACACAAGTGCTGATTCCCTGTTACCAAGCACAGCAGCTCACCTGGATAATCACGTACAAAGCTTTGGTAGAGGTCACCCAGCTCATCTGCAGAGATATAGCGGCTTGGGTCGTCTGGCGACTTGAAGTCCAGGTCGTACTTGCCATCACGGTAGAACTCGGAGGCTGCCACGTCCATACCAATGACAATCTTGTCCGTATAGCCTGCCTTGTCAATAGCTTCCTTGAGGAGCTCCAGAGCTGGGAGGAGGAGAGTTGCAGTCAGCCCATACAGAAAGCTCTGCCTTTCAGTGAGAACCTCCCCTGGGAGGGTTCTGGGAGACACTGAAGGGTCTGACAGTGAAATAGGAGAAGTAAAGGGAGCTCAGAGCACAACAGAAGCATGCCACGGAGCTGTGGAGGCCATGTCCAAAGGGAGGAGGAAGGATTTAGAACACAGTCCCACAGCTCAGAGACAAGTTGGGGGAAGTCCTTGCAGAAGTGTGCACACACATAAAAAGTATTTATGAAAAGGCCATGACGGATCAAGACCACCACAAGTCAAAGTGGATTAGGAACCATTCCCTAACACAGGAGGTCAATGACACTGAGGCATCATATTTTGAATTGATCTTTGGGAAACGCTGTGAACTGGGTATAGGAAGCCACAGCATTGCAGACAGAGGTACCACATCTCTGCAGGGCTCTCACCTTCACTGTTTTCCAGGATGTTGGGGGCAAAGCCTCCCTCATCACCCACGTTGGTAGCATCCTTGCCATACTTCTCCTTGATGACACTCTTGAGGTTGTGATAGACTTCAGCCCCGATGCGCATGGCATCGCGGAAGCTTTCAGCTCCTACAGGCAGGATCATGAACTCCTGCATGGCCAGTTTGTTGCCTGCGTGGGAACCTCCATTGATCACGTTAAAAGCCTGGAAGAGTCCGTAAGAGAATCAGAGCTGAAGGTGCCTGTCCTGGCACCACCTAGAGGAGGCTCTCACCATGCCCATTTGTGACATCCCCCAGGGTAACAACACATCAGCTACAGCTCATCAGACCAAGGGCACGTAGGCCCGGGGTCTTCTTTCCAACAGTGGCTCACAGCAAATGGTTGGAGAGGACTTTCCCTCCTAATTCATAGATTCTTATCATAGAATGGTTTTGGTTGGAAGGGACCTTGAAAGAGCCAATCCCCTGCCACAGGCAGGGACACCTTCCATGGGCAGGGACACCTTCCACTAGAGCAGCTTGCTCCAAGCCCCGTCCATCCTGGCCTTGAACACTGCCAGGGATGGGGCAGCCACAGCTTCTCTGGGCACCCTGTGCCAGCACCTCAGCACCCTCACAGGGAAGAGCTTCTGCCTGAGAGCTCATCTCAATCTGCCCTCTGGCAGGTTAAAGCCATTCCCCCTTGTGCTGCCCCTACAGGCCCTTGTCCAAAGCACCTCACCAGGTTTCTTGTACAGATTTCTTTATGCACTGGAGCTGCTCTAAAGTCTCCCCTTAAGGAGCCTTCTCTTCTCCAGGCTGAACCAGCCCAGCTCTCTCAGCACTTCTCCAGAGCAGAGGTGCTCCAGCCCTTGCAGTATCACCGTGGCCTCCTCTGGACTCACTTGAGCAGGTCCACATCCCTCTTGTGTTGGAGCCTCCAGGAGGATTCCCTGTAAGAGATCTCCTGAGCTATATGTGTTCATCTGTGCTATGTTTATCTGTATTTGTTTATCAGCAATGCAACATCAGCCCCTCCTCCAGGACCTTTCTCCTTGACTCTGAGAAAATGTTAGCACCCACAACACCCTTTGTGATGGAATTTCACAGAGCAGCTACCCCTGTTGTGAAGACCCATATGCCCTTGTTTTTAACCATGCTCCAGAGGGTTCACATGATGCCCTCTGGTTCTTGTGCTAAGTGAGATCCTCAGTCAGCTCTCACCACAACCTCTGTCTTATCCTCCTCAGGCCCCTCTTTTCCATGTTGAAACCTGTCAAATCCCAGGCCTTGGTTTGCTTCTTTAAGTACAGTGCACTCAGCTGATGTTTCAGTCCTATATTCCTTCCTTCTCCACCTCCCAACACACTCCTTGAAGTTTCTTTTGGAGTTTCTGCAGGTGGATGTCAAGGACACAGGGCTCTTACTGGCACAGGAAGGATGAGATCAGAGTTGCCAGCCAGGTCAGCAATGTGCCGGTACAGGGGGACATCCTTCTCTGCAGCTCCTGCCTTGCACACAGCCAGCGAGACTCCCAGGATAGCATTGGCACCGAACTTGGCTGTGGAGGAAACCAAGGAGGAGTTAGGCTTCTCACCAGCAACCTCCTGCCCAGCAGTGCCCTTGCCAGCCTTGGGCTCACCACAGCTCTGACAGTGCCCCCCGCTCCAGCCCCTTGCAGCCTCCCCTGCTCTTTACTTCCCAGGCCAAAAAAAAGGGATGGATTACATTTGTTCTCTGTGCCATCCATCTCAAGCATCAGATTGTCTATCTTCTCTTGATCCACAACAGAGAGGCCCTGCAAGAAAGAAAACGGCTTCTGAGAAGGGGAGGCTGAGAAGAGCTGTTGGCTCTGGTGTGCAAGACAGGAGACGTTGATGGATAAAGCTGTGGGGTACAGGGACCTTTATAGCTTGTGGGGGAACATATACACGCATAGCTTTGGAAACTAGTGCCTTGGTATGTAGTCAAGTTAGGTCACCACGATGATGTTGCTGCAGTGCAGTGTAGATGTGCCCACACTGGAGGAGGGATCGGTCAAGGCCACGTGTTGCTGGGGACACAGGACTGCCTTGGGGATTTAGCCAGCCTTTTGGAAGCTTCCACAGAGCTTTGTGGTGCTATGACCACACAGAAGCTAGGCAGAACAACAGTACATGCTCAACCCCAAGCAAGCAATGTAGACTGGATGGAGCTGTCCCTGGGAGTGAGTATGGCCTCATCCGTGCCTTCCACCAGGCTGGGTGTTTTTCTGGAGTGGAGGTGGCTGGGCTCTCAGCCAGACCTCCCCACAGGGTGTAACGTGTGGCTTTAGCTCAGCTCTCCTCAGAGCAGGCTCCAGGTCTTCAGATGTGAAGAGACTGCAGATGTGACACCACTGCTGTGCAGCCCAGTGCTGTGCCGGACCTGGCACGCTATGGTCATTGCTCATCACACCACGAGTGCTGGCTGGGATGAACAGGGTGTGAGGCCACAGACACATGGGTGAGATTTGGTGCTTGAGGAGGAGCACATCTGAAAGAGGGGAGGGAGCTCTACAGGGAGCATTGAGGGGGCTAGTTAGGCGGTAGAGGTGCTGCAGTGGGTCATGTAGCATTAAATCCTTTCCACCCAGAGGGAAGCTTGCTGTGGACACATACAGGCATGGAGGACAGGAGGGGTGCGCTCAAGTTCACAGAGAGCATCACTATGTCTGTTAACCCAGTGAAATGAAGAGAGGCAGAAACAGAGATCAGGGGACAGAGGTGGACCAGAGTAAGCGATGGACAAGGGAGAACAAAGAGAAATCCTTACAGAGCCCACGAGAGCTGGGGCAACAGTGCTGTTGATATGATCCACGGCCTGCAGGACCCCTAAAGAAGGGAAGAGACAGAGAAAAAGAGAGAGAGAGAGAGAGTGAGGCAAAAAGAGGAGAGTGGAAAGAGGGAGGGAGAGGACCAACAGAGAGACAGAGAGGGACAGCGAGGGAAGGTTGAGGCCTGATCTTTCACTTTAGCTCTGTGCCTCTGTGGTCCCCCTGAGGGTCACATCCGCACCACCGCAGCAGTTGAGTGGAACCCCCGACAGAGCCTTGTGCACAGGCATCTCCCCACCTTTCCCGAGGAAACGTGACTTGTCGTTGTCCCGCAGCTCCAGCGCTTCATAGATCCCGGTGGACGCGCCGCTGGGGACCGCTGCTCGGAACATGCCTGGGGGAACAGCAGAACACACATGTGAGGTGAGCAGAGGGAGGGAGAACCCTCACGGACCTGCTGGTGTCCTGCTGCCCTGGGAAAGGATGAGGTAACTGCTTGTGCACAAGGATGGCCCCTCAGGGCTGGTCTCAGAGGTGGAGCACCAGGCAGCAGAAATAAAAGCACCCAGGAATTCCAGGCTGAGGAACCTGGATCTAAGGTGCCCCGTGGTCCACGTTGAACCCAGCACTATGGGTGGCAAAGGGTGGAGGTCTGGCTTCTCAGCCCTCCTCCTGGTTCCAGAGGCAGCCTGACCCGTGGCCAGCAGCTTCCTCCCCCTCAGACTAGGGCTGGGTTTCTGTAAAGAAGGGATGCCTGCTCTGGCCCCCCACTGCTCCTCATCCCTCAGCCCACCCAGCTTTGGGCCCAGCACGGCTCTTCCAGTTGAGACACATGTGCGTGTCCATGCCTGCACAGGGGACAAACCTTCCCCTGCCTCATGAGCATGGCCGTGGGTGCGTTTCCAAACTTGTACTGTGTCCCAGCACTAAAAGCATAGCTGCAGCTGGACATCACAGGGGTTTGACAAGGGAAATACATCTGTGTTAATGACACTTTCCATCCCTGATGCTAGCAGGCACATGGCTCGGTCGCACAAGCTCCACTGGGTGGGCAGCACATCCCCTGTTGTCCTCACCACGTACCTTTGTGTGTGTACAGGTCCACCTCAACAGTGGGGTTCCCACGGGAGTCCAGGATCTCACGCGCATGGATCCTCTCGACTGCCATGGCGAGCCTGTGGAGAGGACAAGACATACCCAGCTCTGAGAGACCCCCAGGATCTGGTGCTTCTAATATCTAAACAGGACACTGTCAGGGAGAAGGGAGCTCAAGGAAAACAGACCTGAGGAGCTGGAGCTAAAAGTAGGGGCTCAGGAAAATTGAGCAATTGGTACTAAACCGCCGTGGGTTTAGTGTGGAAACCTGCCCATGATCTGCCCAGGAACTGGTTATCTGTTCCAGTTCATTCTGCCCCTTCGCTGCCCGTGACACACCGGGAGCTCCCACTCCCCCTCTCCCTGCACCACTGAGCTCTGCCCGTTTATCAGGGCTCTCGACAAGAGCATTGATGAACGGCAGAGAGCGGGAGGGACGCAGAGGCAGCGCTGAGGGCAGCAGAGGGAGGGATCAGCACGTCCTGCTTCCCCTTGCCGGGAGGTGAGGACGGTCCCTGCCAGGGCAGCCCAGCGTGGCGGCTGCAGGGGCAGAGGCAGGCAGCGGGTGGCTGGGTCATGGGGACCCTCAGCCCGGTCCTTGCAGCGTGTCCCTGCCCCGGCACCCGGCTCAGCCCTCCCGCCGGGTCAGGCAGCGCTGAGGTGGAGCTGGCCAGCAGCCCGAGGAGCCATCTTGTTGAAGGCCCTCACACGGGAGAGAGGGCTCTGAAGGGAAGGGGGGGACCTGGCCCTTTGCTCTGCTCCTGAGATGGGGGATGCGCGACACTGGGAGGCACCTCTGTAGGATGGGAAGGGTGAGGAAACCTGGCTTTTTGGGACACTGAGTTAAACCTGAGGTGCAAAACAGGCTGGTGGGTGAGGATGGCTGTTTGTTCTCGCTGAAGTTTGATCCTGAAGGGGTCCAAACCCACTCGTTTTCCTCCCCCATAGCACTGCCTTATTCCCCTGCCATGGGACCATGCGATGCTGGGGAGCTGCCCCCCCCCCCCCCACAGGAGAAGGAGCAGCAGGTAGGTGTGCATCACCCCATGTCCCCAGCCCTGGCAGGCTTTCCTCCTCCAGCCCCCAGCCATGATTCACCTCAGCAGGGCCGGCCCCACGCACAACCCGGTGCAGAGGCTGTGGTGCGTGTGAGCAGCAGCGGTGCAGCCAGCACTGGGGCTCAGCACGGGGCGGTGGGGCTGCAAATAACACATCATGGCACCGAGGGGAACGGAGAAACTGGCGGGGGGAAAGCAGGAGCCGGCTCTTGAGCCCATTGCCTCAGGTGGTGGAGATGGTGCTGCGCTGAGGTTTCGGCTTCCCGTAGTGGGGAGTTTCAGTCAGCGACACCAGGGCTCTCTGAAGCCCACACAGGGCTCTCCACCATGTCCATCTGGGCTGGAATCCCCCATCAGCTGCTTTGGCAGCTCTCCTCATGCCATCTGGCACACGCTGTAGGAACTTCCTCCAGAGCCGTGCCTGTGCAGCTGCGAGCTTCCTTTGCAGCAGTGCCCTGGCCATGCCCCAACAGCTTCCACAGGAGACAGAGGAACAGGATTGCATTAACTTGCTCTTTGATAGCAAGACCTGTGCCAGATGTGGTGCCTCTCTGCTTCTGTGGTCAAGTTGCCCATGTCACATTCCTCTGCCCACATCCATCTGCCCCTGTTGAAGCCAGCTCAGAGGAAACCATATAACACGCCCAGATCCAGCCTTGCACACCCCACCCCATAACTCACTTGATCTCTTCTCCCCTCTAGTCCTTTAAATCCTTTTCTCCACTTGTGCTGCTGCCCTGTGTCCCTGCCTTTGCCCTCCTTTGAACAGTGCAAAGAACCACCCTGAAATCCCTGGCATCCGCTGCACTGTCCTAAAACGAGGTCAGAGGGGGATAAGCTAGGATAAGGGATTGGGACAGAGCCATGGCCGAGAGCCCGTAAACCACAGTGAGAAGCAGAGAGGAGCCAGGCTGAGGCTGGGGCTGGGCAGGGCATCCCAGGAGACAAGCGCTGCTGCGGTGCCATCCCGAGGGCACTGCTCCGCGGCACTGCCTGTGGCCAGGGCATCGCAGTCCCCCCTCCCCGCCAGGCAGACAAGCGTGGATGAGACCTTTCCCCCAAGCTCCCGGGGCTGCTGCGATCCCCCCCCGGGCTGGGCACTGCTCCCAGGAAGCGCGCACTGCTGCAGTGTCGTGGCTGATGCAGCTATTGCTTGCTTGACTGTCACCTCCTCTCCCTGCTGCCCCCCTCCCTCCTCTGTGTGCTGTGGGGCTGTGCAGATGCGAAAACATCCCTTCTCCTCCCCTCCGCCCTCCCTTCCTGCCTTCTTTCCTCTCCGTGAGACCCGTGTTTGTGTCAACACCTCGGGAGGCTGGGGACTGGTCTGCTCTGAGGCTGGGTCCTTTCCCCAGCAGTGCCCGAACTGAGCTTTGCCTGCTCCCCACCCGCATCTCCTGATAAAGCTCCCTCCCGCAGAGCCTGTCGACAGTGCCCTTGGGAGCAGCGCCTATCCTTGTTGACTGCCCCCCCTCCTGCAATCCCCTGGGTTCACATCTGAAACGATGCTTTCCCGGGGTGGGGAAGGAGGGAGCACCTGAAATTAAAATACGAAAGAAAAGTGAGCAGAGTGGGGGTGAGGAGGAAGAGGTGGGAGGAGCAGGGGGAGGAAGCGAGGGGAGTTCGGTTGTTAATGCCGCTCAGCGTGGACCTTCTCCGCAGGGACCCCAAAGTGCGTGTGGGGTTTGGAGGACACGGGGTGGGGGGGCAGAAACGTGCATGCGGTGAGGAGGGCGCTGGCCGTGGAGAGACACTTACCTTCCTAGGGCAGGGGTGAACGAGAGACACTGAGAAAGTACTGGTGGAAAGGAGCGAGGACGGAGCTGAGGAGGGATGCAGGACCTCAAGGGGAGATGATGTGTCCTCTAAGCCAACGGCGGCGGCAGCAGCAGGATGGAGACGCCCCTGATAGGGCCGGGACAGCAGCATGTGACCCAGAGCTGCGATGAGTCAGGATTTAGCAAAGCTTTGCAAACAGCACGTAGAGGATGGAGAGAGAAAGAGGGAGAGACAGACAGGGGATAGACGTAGACAGACGAGGGTGAGGAAGCCGGGAATGGGAGTGGGTGTGCAGGATAAACAACTCCAGTCACTCCAGGCTCATTAATTATTTTTATTCAAATCAGAAAATGTTGTAGGATTTTTGGGAGGCGTGAGTTGAACCACAGAACCTGTATCTTCACCCTTTTCCCTCTCAGGCCTACTGAGGAGAAGGCACATGAATGCAGTGACTGCAAAAGCCCACTGCAGTACTTCAGGGCAGATTCCAGGACCAGGGTGGGCAGCTCTCCTGTTTTCTTCTCCAGGGGCAAGCTGAGGTGAGGGTGGGTCTGGTACCTACAACTGCACGTGTGGGGGAAGGCATCTCCAAACCTAGACTGGCTCTGTGTACAGGTGTTAAAACCAGGGTCACTCAGTCGCATCACCCTGCTCTGATCTCTCCATTTCCTGAAGAAGGAAAGAGGGACAAGCTAAATGACTCCATGCCAGAATTCCTTTCACCATTCACTTCTGCAAGTGAGGATGGGGATGGCCAGAGGGTTGTGATGCTGTCCATCACAATCAGGTTGTGAAGCCTGGTCTCTGTTTCAGACTGTCTTTGCCCTTGGGACTGACATCTCTCAGCCTTCTCCTCACGTAATCTACAGAAGGAGAGGCTTGAGCAGCATGTCTGATCCTCTCTCCCCTTCACTTCCTCTGGCCATGCTAGTCTCACCTTTTCTTCTTCCTGCCTTCTGTGACGGATTTCTTTTGCCTCTGCTCGCTCCTCTTGCTCAACTACATCCTTGTCCAGGCGCTGCAGGTGTGGCAGCAGGGCCAGGACCTCCAGCCGGTAATCAGTCTCCTCAGAGCATGGATTGTCCAACAGCACCACTGCCTGCAGCATGGGCAGGACCTGCAGTTTTGCCACCTCCTGAAAGCTACTGATCCTGTTGTTCCTGAAGAAGAGGAAGCACAGAGAGCAGGGCAAAGAGACATGTGCAAGTAGTGGGATCCCTTTGGAACAGTAGGGTGACAAGACAGACAAAGCAAGACTTGTCAGCATGATGGACTGTAGACTTTAGATCACAGACCTGTGATCTACAATACAGATCTGCCTGCAGCTCCTCAGACTGAGGGACAAAAAGGACATCTCTGGATTTCTCTTTGCTCAGACAGTCCACTGAGTTGTGTGGTATCGCCATCACCCTGTATGGCAAATGCCAAGATGTAAATGGCACTTCACTCATGTCCAGGACACAGAGAACATGCTGAGAGGGATACAGGGGGGCTATGGCAAGGAACAGGAAGCATGAGGTGGGGTATGAGAGTGACTGAGAGGCAGATCTTTTCTGAAAAGCCCAGGAAAGGCCCTGGCTGTTACAAATCTCAACAGCCAAATGCTGAACACCAGTCAACCTATCCCCATCAGCTCTTCAACTTCCAAAGAAACCAAAAAATCCTGAAGATCTAAATAGGAATACAGCCTGATGAAGGGGTCTCTGGTCCCCATCAGATCAGAGAGGACCCACCGTAGGTTGAGGTACTGCAGACACCTCATACTACTAGAGAATCCATCCAGGGTCTCGAGCTGGTTGTCACGCAGGTGCAGAGTTGCCAGCTGCTCCAGCCCCTCAAGGCCTTCAAGGCTTGAAATGGTGTTCTGGGCCTGAGCACCAGGGAGGCAGGAAGAGAGAAGGAAAAAGAGGACATACAAGAGAGGGAACAGCAGTTATTTCTGGTCTTTAAAACTCTTTCTACCCTTCAGAATCCCTGCCACTCAGAACACAGCCTTTTCTGAAGCCAGGTTGGGTTGCTCGGGGTCTTGGCCAAATGGGTTCTAAGTATTCAGATTGAAGGACCAAAAGTTTACTGGAAAAGTGTTTCCTGTAGCATCACTTGGTGACAAAGCCACGCCAGGTGAACACGCTGCTGCCAGCACAGTACCCCCTTCCATGGCAGTGCCAAATCTGAGTCCCTAAGGCCACAGAGAGCAACAGTTTGGAGGGGAAAGAATGGACCTAAGCCTGAAACCCTAACCAAATGCGGGCAAAACTGAACTAACCCGGAATAATCTGGCCCGGGATTATCCAGCCCGGGGTAATCCGGCCCGGGATTATCCAGCCCGGGATAATCCGACCCGGGATAATCTGACCCGGGATAATCCGACCCGGGATAATCTGACCCGGGATAATCTGACCCGGGATAATCCGACCCGGGATAATCTGACCCGGGATAATCTGACCCGGGATAATCTGACCCGGGATAATCTGACCCGGGATAATCCGACCCAGATAATCCGACCCCGGATAATCCGACCCCGATAATCTGACCCTAACTGTTACCCTAATCCTAACCATAAAACCAACCCTAAACCTAATCCCATAACTCCTAACTCTAATCCTAAACACTAACTATACTTCCGTAACTCTAACACCTAACAGTAAGCCTTACCCTAACCTTAATCCATTCTAACCCTAATCCATAACCCTAAATCTCTACTTCCATAGCCAAAGAACCAGGATAAAAATCTGGTGCTTAGCCAGAGCCCTGCTGACAGGGCTGTGACAGGGAGCAGTAATCCTCACTGTCCGAATGGGACACAGCCAGCTCATAGTCTTCCTACTAGTAGGTATAACTTTATTAGTGCTTCCTTTCATCTGCAACTATGCCATACATTAACCACATTTGGTTCCACTCCTTTAAGCTGAACCCTTTGTCTTGAACCCTGCCCTTGAGGCATCAGCTATATCTACCCATGGCTCAAGTAATACTGAAATCTTTATACAGAAAGCAAAGCATCTCCTGGAGAGAAAGCTCCCTCCAGAATGATATAGTGAGCATGTGGACATGGGAGGCAAATTCAAGCCCCAAAGATTCCTGAGAAATTAGTCAGTTGTTCTTGTTTTAATAATCACATCTTGCAATTTGGCTGCTTCACATGTGCAGCTCAGAAATCCCGCAGTCATAACCTTTAAATCATGGCATCACAGACTCATAGAATCGTGGAATGGTTTGGATTGGAAGGAACTTTAAAGCTCATCCAGTTCCAACCCCCTGCCATGGGCAAAGACAACTTCCACTAGACCAGTTTGCTCCAAAGCCCCATCCAGCCTGGCCTTGAACACTGCCAGGGCTGGGGCAGCCACAGCTTCTCTGGGCACCCTGTGACAGAACCTCACCACCCTCACAGGGCAGAACTTCTGCCTAAGAGCTCATTCATTTCAGTCTCCCTTCTGTCAGGTTAAAGCCATTCCCCCTTGTCCTGTCCCTACAGGCACTTGGCAAAAGTCCCTCACCAGATTTCTTGTAGACCCTGTGCTGTGTTTGCTTCCCTTCAATCATTCACTAAAGTCACTGTTTTCACTTTGAAATGCTGCGCTGTATCTAGTGACTTATCCGATTCATCCCTCCTTTGAGCACCTCTAGTACTAAAATCTCAGCTTTCCACCAGAAAATTGCAGGCAATCTTAGCAAGCCATCTCCTCAGTGTTTTCTGACAGGGAGTCTTGATTCTAAAAGCCTTTAGAATCTGTAATTGCTTTTTAAGGGGTGGTGACTCAGGCAGGACACTCTATCTAGCCTTTGCAAGCTGTAGCACTGTGTGATGCATGGAACTAAGCTATGCCTACTTTCTTGACTCGTGTCTCTAGGAGTAAGTGTTCTCTGAAGCAATAGTTTATGATGTTAGGAAATTGCTTTTCCTGTCTTAGTTTCACTGCAGTGTTTAACCAGTTTCCTTTTGGCAGCTGAAGGCGTGAATCATCTGATTGTACTGGTTTTAAAACAGTATTTGATTAGGCCCATCAGAGAGGAGAAAGAGGCATCACTTCCCCCTGTCACCCAGAGCAAACCTGTTGCTTTCCTCACGGACCTCTGGGGGTCTCGAGGCACAAGGAATACAGGCTTGCCTAACACTGCCAGAAGAGAATACCCACAGGAGGGGAGAACCTGACACACTGAACTCTCCTTGGCTGTTTGCAGTGCTAGTACTGGTCAGTGGCTGCTCCTTCCACACTCTCTGGGCAGACAGTGAGGAGCTACCCCAAAATAAGTGATTTTGTCTCTTTAGCAATCTGAAATCTGTTCCTCTCTCAGACTGAGAAGATTGAACTGATTGCACTAGCACAAAATCTGTGCTGCTTTGAAGGGCACAGTGTCTCCCTTCCTCACATGGTCTGGAGGTTCCAGGCTCTGGAGCAGCTCTGTCTCACTCCCCAAGCTGGCTGATCCCTTACCAGATAGAGGGCCTTGAGCTTGGGAAGACTGAGCCCTGCTGTGCTCTTCAGCTTGTTTCTTCGCAACTCTAGGATTTGTAGGCTGAACAACCGGTCATGACTCAGGCCCAGGGCTGTCTGGATTTTATTTTCTGAGTGCCAGAGGAAGAAGGAAACAATGAGAGAATTAATCCCACCTGAAGAGAGTGTCCTGTGGGCACAAGAATGAGGAGAGGGGTCTTTATCACCTTTCATGCTGAGGTTGGCTAAGCGGGGGTGAGTAATGCCCTCCATGCCCTTGATGCGGTTGCGAGCAAAGCTGATGACCTGGAGGTAAGGCAGCTCCTGCATGCAGGCACTGCTCAGCAGGTTTCCATCCACCTTCAGCCAGAGCAAGTGGGTTAGGCTGCTCAGGGGAGCCAAATCCTGCAGCTTGTTCTCCGACAAATCCACGTACCGCAGGTGAACGAAGCTTTCGAGGAGGCTGATGTCTGTCAAGTCCCTGTGGGAGGAAGTATCTCTCAGTTCCCTCTGCTACTAGTTTACAGCTGCTGGAGGGAGGGCATCCTCCTCTCCCACTTCCCTGCTGTCCTGGGAAGTCTTGCTGGAGAGAAGGAAGAAAAAGGCAGGTGATAGGGACAGGCTAAAACAGTCTGTAAAGGCTGAATGGTTAAGATCAGACCTCAGTACTTGCTCCCATTGAATTGTATCTGTTAGGAGAGGGCAGAACCAGAGCAGAGAGGTTAAGCTGGGGGAGAAGGGTGTCTGTTAGGCAGCAGTGGCAACACCAAGGGATGTGTGGAAGGACTTTCCAAGTGGGAAAAAGCTGGTTAAGATATCTATGAGGCTGCTGGAAGACACACTGTTACTGAGGCCTGTTAGTTAAATCTAGGGTATACTGATAGGGCTGAGGCTCCAAATTGTCCCAAGGCCATCGTGACACTGTATTTAAGTGCACACCTTAAAGGTTAGCAGTTAACAGCAGAAATACTTAACGGCTATTTCTCAAAGTGACTGTGGGGATGTCACCATCTTTGGGTCCCCTTAGGAGACCACATTGAGGGCAGGCTCCCCTCAGTGAAGGGGGACATGGAAGTTCCCACCAGTGCACCCAGCCATGGTGGAGGCAGCCCCCAGCTCAGGGCTGAGGAGGGACAAGCTATGCTGAGGTGCAGACTGGAAGCCAGATGGCTGGAAAATACAGCCTGGAAACACTCCTGCCCCACACAGCCGATCGCCAATGGCCTCCCAGCACAACTGCTCTGTGGCTACAGAGATGCCTGGCAAGGAGGAGGCTTTCTCTCCTATGAACACAGGCTGAGAAGAGAGGCCTGGAGAAAAGAAGGCTCCTTAAGGGGAGACCTTAGAGCAGCTCCCAGTGCCTAAAGGTGCTACAAGGAACCTGTCAAGGGGCTTTGGACAAGGGCCTGTAGGGACAGGACAAGGGAGAATGGCTTTAACCTGACAGAAGGGAGACTGAGATGAGCTCTTAGGCAGTTCTTCCCTGTGAGGGTCCTGAGGCGCTGGCACAGGGTGCCCAGAGAAGCTGTGGCTGCCCCATCCCTGGCAGTGTTCAAGGCCAGGCTGGACAGGGCTTGGAGCAACCTGCTCTAGTGGAAGGTGTCACTGCCCATGGCAGGGGGCTGGAACTGGATGAGCTTTAAGGTCCTTTCCAACGCAAACCATTCCATGCCTCTCCCGGGGCAGATGTTGCACACTCACTTGCATTTGGCTTCAAATTTGACATAGGCGTGGGCCAGGCCGTTGCTGGTCTTACAGAGGAGAGAGAGACCCTCCTTCAGAACCTCCTCCGTCAGGGGACACGGAGCCGGCGCCTGGGAGAGAAGGAGAGAGCTCACCACCAACGCCGGCCTAGCCGCGGCCAGGGGGTGCTGAAGCCCCCTCCCTCACCTGCTCCTCCTCCTCTGCCGCTTCTTCTTCCTCCTCCTCCTCCTCTTCCTCCTCCAGCTCCTCGTCCTCCATGCTCCCCGGCCCCGCTCCCTGCCGCGCTGAGGCAGCTCCCTCAGGCTGCGCGGGCCGCGGCGTGCCGCTGCCATGGAAACCGGGCAGGCGGGGCCCGGACTCGCTGCCATAGCAACCGCGCTGAGCGACAGCCCCCGGGCAGGGCCTGCTGCTCCCGGCCGGGGCCTCAGCGCAGCCTCGGCCAGGGCGCTGCTTATCCCTCAGCGTTACCTCCGCCCCTAGCCCGGCCCCTGCTGCTGCCTCGGGCACCGCATGTAGGACCTGCGGAGCCTCGTTCCCTCTGAGTAACCCCCCCCCCCCCGCCGCCCAAAAAAGAGGCTTCTCGAGCCGCACGGGCAGCGTTCCGGTTAGCGCATCCCGCACCTAACGCTCGGCGTCGTGCAGCAAGGCGGGCGCTGCTGGTTTGCCCTGCGCCTGCCATCTATGCTTCCAGTGGGTTCTTTATTCACCATCCTGCTGGTAATGCTCCGCCCAGCTGACTGCTTGTGTTAGCTGGCTGCTCTGCCTGCAAGAGCTTGTCATTTTGGTATTGAGTTCCACGTGGAAAGCTCAGAGCATGGATCACCTGCATTAGAAGCACTTTCACAGAATATAGAATCATGGAATGGTTTGGGTTGGAAGGGACCTTAAAGCTCATCCAGTTCCAATCTCTGCCACGGGCAGGGGCGCCTCCCACTAGAGCAGCTTGCTCCAAGCCCCTGTGTCCAACCTGGTCTTGAACACTGCCAGGGATAGGGCATCCACAGCTTCTCTGGGCACCCTGTGCCAGTGCCTCAGCACCCTCACAGGGAAGAGCTTCTTTATAAGGTCTCCTCTCAATCTCCCCTCTGGCCGGTTAAAGCCATTCCCCTTGTCTTGTCATTTTATGCCCTTGTAAAATGTTGCTTTCCAGGATCTTTTGTGATCCTGCTCTACTCTCCCAGGTGCTCCTGGCCCTTCCTTGCTGGGTGATGTCCGCAATTATCAGAAGTGTGTCCAGAGAACTGAAGGATCCTTTCAGTGGGAAGAGACTGCTGGACGTTGTCCTGCCCACCTCAGACTGGGGCTGGTTTCAAAATTAGGCTGGGCTACACAGGGTGGTGGTCACTCATGCAGCAAATAATCTGTGTGGAAAGACATTCATTCCCCCTGGTAAATGCTTAATTAATATGTGGAGCAGAATGAGGCTCTGCATGGAACCTCCCATGACATGTCTCCTCAGATGCCAGGAAGTGCCTTTTGGGGCACAGTGTCCTGACCCGCTGTGGTGAGGCTGCTTCAGCCCTCTTCTTCAGGCTGGGGAGCTGGGGAGGGCTGAGGCTGCACTGCCAGTGGGTGCCATCAGTGCCTGTGGGGCTGTGCCCCCTGTGTCTGACAAGCAGAGCCGGGTGTTTTGTGGTTAGTACCAAAGTCCAAGGCCCTGCTCCCTTTCCCTCCAGTGCACTTTGCCTCTCTGCAGCCCATGGGCAATGTCTGTGTTAGATAAGCTGGTCCAAGCTCAGCTGGACACAACCATCAGACATGAGTCTCAGGCTCTTCCAGTGTCACCCCTCAGTGTTCCCCAGCGCTGACCTCTTCTATGCTACACTTGCCCCATCTGAATTCACTCCCTGGCCATTAACTACATGATGTAGTTTTCCACCATATCCCCTGCAAAAGAACCCTCAACACATAAAGCACTCCAGGCCCTCTTGCCTTTGCTTTCCAAGGAGCTCTTCAACAAATGAGTGCTGCAGGAAAAGCAACAACATGGTTTTCTTCCTGTCCCTTGTCATTTGATGCTGAAGAATGGACTGGTAGGAGTTGTCTATGTCTTCGTGCACATTTTACATGTTCTTGCAGCAGGATCATATGGCTCAATTGCCTTGTTTCTAGATGACCATAGAATTAAAAAAGGAAAAAGAGAAATTAAACACAGGAACCGAACTCTCTTAGAGAGAAATTTTGTTTAGTTTTATATATATATATATGTACATATATAACTAAAAGACCCCAAATCTAACTATACTGATCATTAAGGAGGTTATGTGCTAAAACCTCATTTGCACACCCAGAGGAACACAGGGAGATGATGACTGGGGGGGGACCACAAACAGCACCCTGCTGAGCTGCCCCCAGGCCCATGGAAGGAGCCATCAGCCCACCAAAGGAGTACAGGGGCACAGTTGTAAGTGGGAACCCAAATTAAGGACTCGGAGGAAGGGACATCCTGTGACCCTCCCAGGGGACCCTCAGCTCCAGAGTGCCTAAAGGGCTGGGGGGTTGCTGTGTTCAGGGCTGTGGGACACATGATGGGATACAGGGGAAGAGTGTCGGGGATTGCACAGGATTCATTAGGGTGTGTTCAGGAGAGGAGCCAAAAGCAGGAAAAAGATGGATCTAGGTGATGTGAGCAGGATCAAGTGTGGGAAAACGAATACAGGACTAAAAAGGACTGATTGCATGTAAATGGTTTGAGGTGGTTTGGCCTTGTCCATCCCGTCCATTCACTAAACTCCTTTAATAAACTTTTCCCTGGGTGAGGGATGCTTGTTGCCATGTGCAGGCATGTGGAGGGGCTGTGAGTGCCAGCGGCCCATGGGGGAGGTGAGTGTGTGGGTGGCAGCAAGGGTGCAGTTGGACCAGGCAACGAGGGGGCATGAGGGAGGCTGCAAGGGAGGAGATAGCGCCAGGGGCACTGGTTGAGTCCCAGCAGCTGCTGAAGAGGCTGGGGGGGGGGGTCCTGGGGGGGGGCCCTGGGAGTCCAGAGCACCACAGGGGAGCTGGCTACTGAGGAACCAGGGGGCTGGAGGGGCTGGGATTGAGGGGCAGCTCTGGGCAGGCTGCCTGAGCCCAGCTGCTGGAGGGAGCCATGCTGTACATGTGTGTATGTGTAGATCTATAGACACACACACATATATATGTGCATGCTCACTAGTGCACCTTCATCCTACTCAGCTGATAGAGTAGGATGAGGCCCCTGGTGCTGTGCTTGTGTGACTGAGCTCTGTGTGTCCATTCATGTACAGATGTTGGTGTATATGTGTGCTTGTGTGTGTGTGACTACTGGGAACACAACTGCAGCCTGGCTGCTGGTTGGGGCTGATGACATGGAGCTACAGCAGCCTCCCTCAGGCTGTGTCACATCAGGCACAATGCAGCAACCCCGTTCAGGATCCAACCACCACAGTTTGCAGTGAGGATCTGGCAGTATTCCCACTCCACAGAGCCGTGGCCTTGCCAGAAAGCAGACAAAACCGAAACAAACCAAGATCTTTCATTCCTGCTAATGCATGGATTACTGTCCATGAGTTTATTCCTCATTAAAGGAATGCTTTTACGCCTCTGTGTTCTCCGCACAGCAGCAAGATCGATGCGCGGCTCCCATCCTATTTTCCCTATGTCGGTCACGCCCCGGGCTCCGTGGCGCGGCGGGCACACACCGCGGAGCTGCAGCCGGTCCCGGTGAACCATCCTCCCATCTTACAGCCGGCGCAGGGCCCCACGGCCGCCTGAGGGCGCCCCAGCACCGGCCACCGCCCGCGCCGGTCCCTGCTCCTCCCCGGGAGCGGAACGCGCGGTCCCAATGAGGATGGGCAGGTGGGCCCTGGAAGGCCACACACAGCAGGAGCCGGTGTCCCTCCTCCGCGGCCCCCTCCCGCCTCTCGTCCCTCGGGTGATGCGGGAAGGGGAGGAACGTACCACATCTGCATGAACCACAGACGAGAACACGAGCTAGGAGAGCGCATCGCAGCTGTGCGCTGCCAGCCCCTCCACACGTCTGCTTCCGACCTGGAGCACTGCCTTTCAGCGCCCAAGGATGCACCACCCCACTGCGAAGCTCGTCCTTGTGAGACACTTCCTTTCTCGTTACCCTTAGCTAAAGGCCGCCTAGCTGGTGCAGCAGCTGGGAAGAAACAGCTAGTTCTGCCTTCTGGTACAGCAAGCACAACCTCATCACACGGCCTGAAAATCTTTCCCTGCACGGAGAGGGCGCTGGACTGCTCTGCATTTAACGAGCAGCAACGTCAATCACCAGTTGTCACAGGCAAAGAGCAGGCATGAGGGCATGGAAAGATCAGCCCATGAGAGTGACAGGCAAGTGCTGGAATAAAGAGATGTGGAAAAGATGCACACAAATGACTACGGACTCAAAGACGTGCTGTAACATGACAGAAGATACTCAGGGCATGCTGCAGGTGAAGCCTATAATACCAGACCAAGCCTATAATAGCAGGTCAAACCTGTGCAATGGCCACTGTGGCAATGGTGGGCCCTCAAAGAGAAGGCCACCAAACCCTCACTACCTGCCCTGGACGCAGGTACCTTCGCAAGTAGTAAGTTCTGTGAAGTTCTGTACACTCCTTGTCCCCAGCTGCTTCCAAGTAAGAGCCAGGACACACCTTTGCTTTTTCTTTTTTTCATTTATTGTTCAGTAGGGGACATGGGTGAGGTAAGACATCTCACAAGGGACTAAGCTGACAGGCTCCTTGCTGATGGAGCTGAAGGATGCAAGAGACTAGAGTTCTTTCTTTCTTCCTTCCCGCAGCACCAGTGGCCCCCTCTCCCTGCAGCACAGCAGAGAAAGGGGGAGGTACTGGCCAGGTTGACTGTGGGCTTCTATGGGTCAACAGGCAACCAAGGATTTTGCCAACAGAGAGAGGAGGCTGTCAAGACTCTGCTGAGACAGGCCCCCACTAACAGGACTCCAACATGGTGTGTGAGGGGTTAGCAGCACAGCTACAACAATGACTGTGAATGGGGGAAGCCTCAGAACAGAGACGTGTGCAATGAAGGGTCCCTTTTTGCTTCCATGTCTTGCTTTTAGCCACAAGGGACTGTTCCTCACCAGCTGCTTTAGTGCCTGGCATTGATAATATCCACAAACTCGGGCTTGAGAGACGCTCCACCAACGAGGAAGCCATCCACATCATGCTGAGAGGCCAGCTCCTTACAGTTGCTGCCAGTGACCGAACCTGAGGAGGGAGCAGTATTTTAAGGTCAGATGTGGCCAGCTCCAAAAAATGGGGGCAGGGTAAGACCTGCATTGTGCCAGCCACCTCTCGCTATGCATACAGCAAGACTGTCTCCCATTTACCCAAACAAGCTAGTAAGTGGTTCTTCATGCTCTGACAGGCTCCAGTTTCCTCACTAGCAGAGCATGCTGTACAACTGCAGCGATAAACAGAGAAACAAAGTGCTTCTTGCACTGGAGAGAGGCTTCAGAGTCATTTACCTCCATAGATGATCCTAGTTGACTGAGCAACAGCATCAGACACATGGCTTTTCAGCCATCCCCTGAGCTTCTCATGAACTTCCTGAGCCTGCAATGGAACAGAAAGGGTTGCACTGAGGGCTGGCCATTCGACACGCCATTCCCTTTCAAAGAGAATGGAGAAATTCTTTGAGACAATCTTAAGAGATCCTCTAAATCTTTATTCGTTAGAGAGGACCTTCAAGAAGCTCTCTTGAGCGGGAAGGGTCAGTGGGCCATTTATAGTCAGTCATTTCCCTTCTTCCTACCTGTTGTGGAGTTGCAGTTTTACCAGTTCCAATAGCCCAAACTGGTTCATAGGCAAGAACCACTTTACCCCAGTCCTTCACATTATCTGGAGAGGAGGGAGAAGGCATAGGTGAACACAGTACATGCTGGACAAGGCAGAACTAGAAAACTTCCTGGAGCATATAGGCCTTTCATCAACATGATCACATTAATGTTGTGTGTGAACACTGACAGCAATGTATCTGCACGCCTTACAAGGAAGGCTAGGATGGCCATTACAGCCTTCCAGTTGAGGCTGAGATGGCCATTTCCCAAGAGTCCAAAGCAGTAAAAAGTACCCATTTTCTTCCCTTACCAGCAATGGCCTTGGTCTGTTCAAAAACCACCTTCTCTGTTATGCCAGCTTCTCTCTCATCCAGCTTCTCTCCAATGCAGGCAATGACTCCAAGGCCTTCAGCTAATGCATGAGCCACCTTCTGCCCAATCAACTGGGCATGGAAAAGAAGCAAGGCAGCTAAGTCAGACCTACTCTTGTAGCCTTATTTTAACTGCTCATCCCTCCAGCTTTCACAGGCACCTCTGATCTGAACCATTTCTCCATTCCAGGGTCACTCACCTCATCAGACTCCCCAAAAACATGCCTTCGCTCTGAGTGGCCCAGGATCACCCATGCGGCTCCAATATCTTTAATCATTGCTGGGCTGGGGAGAAAGAAGACTACGTACACCTCTGGAGGAAATTCATGCCCCAGAGGCACCCTGGCTTCACCCTCCTGTGGGGGCTCACCTGATCTCTCCTGTGAAAGCGCCCTTTGGTACCTTGTAACAGTTCTGTGCTGCAACTCCAATCTTTGCATCGAGCTTCTGACGGGCGAAGTCAAGGTAAATGGAGGGGGCTCCACAAACCACCTCTGGAAGGCAAAGACGGTGCTTACCCTTGAGATGGGCGAAGGGCAGACACCCGGATCCCAGCCCCAAAAGCTCATCCCTCCCTCCCCTGCTCCTGGGAAGGCTCAGCCCGCCCTCGCTGACACGTGGGGACCTCATGCAGCAGGAGCAGCCCCGCTACGTGAGGACTCAACAGCAGGAAGCCCTGCCCAGGGAGCAGAGAAATGGTACCAGGCCCATGGCCAGGCCCTTCTGCCGGTTCACACCGGTCCCTTGGGAAGGGCCAAGCTAAGAAATCGTGCGGTAATCACGCCCCGCTGCCCAGACCCGGCAGAACCGGGGAGAGCAGCGCCGCGCTTTGTAACCGGGTGCGGCGGTGAGGCCGGGGCAAGGTCCCGCAGCCTGCCCCAGCAGCACAGCTCGGCTGAAGCACGGAGCTCCGCGGCTCCGGCTGGGAGAGGGGACCGGGAGCACCGGGGCTGGGCAAGGCCGAGGCGGGAGGCCCATGAAGACGGCAGAGGCGGCACCAGGCCCCCCGCTCCCGGGGTTTGCGGCCAGAGGCGACCCGCGAGGTGCCCGCCGGGCTGCGGTCCCGGATCCGGTTTCGCGGGTATATTTAGCCCCGCCGCCGGTTATATTTAGGCCCCCGCCGCCCTCTGACATTTGCCGGGCCGTGAGGCGCCGCGCGGGACGTGCGCTACGTGCGGCCGCGCCCTCACCGGTGTCGGCGGAGAGCTTGGCGCCGTTCAGCGTGTGGATGAGCTCGCCCAGGCTCTTCTTGTCGCCATTCATCTTCCAGTTGCCCCCCACGAAGAACTTCCTGGGCGCCATGGCGGGAGCGGGGAGCGAGCAGCGGCCGGCACCGGAGGCAGCGCGAAGGTCAACGGCGGCAGCGGCACACGGCGCTCCCGACCCGCAGTTATAGCCCGGCAGCGATTGAAGCCCCGCCCCGCCTCCGCAGACCACGCCCCCTCCGCAGGCTCCGCCCCCCCCCCCCCCCCCCCGGCTGTTTGCGGCCCCGGGTCCTAGTGCCGGTCGCGCGTTGCTCCCGGTCCCGGCGCTGCGGAGGGCAGGCAGACAGAGCGGGGATTCCGACCTTTATTTTGTCCCTCGTGTATTTTGGCATGTAAAGGGCACACAACGCGGGGGGAAGGGGGCGCTGATCGGAGCCCACCTTGCTGCCTACCCCGCGCCCTCGCCCCGGCAGGGCAGGCAGGAGGAAACCCCCCCCCATATACAAGCCACACATACACACAAGCCCCACTCTTCCCCTTCCAGACAGCAAGGAGATGGCATCATCCCATCAAGCAGCAAAGCTAGGGCTGTGCGTCACGGGGGTGGGGACAGGGAGATTTCTTACAGAAACAGATATTCCCACACACACAACCCCCCCCCGGGACCCCCTTCATTCATGTCCATGGGGATTACAGACCCCAGTCTGTTAGGGAACTCATCTCCTCCCTGTGTGTCTCCATAAGGAGGCTGCAAAGGGATGAGTGAGGAAAGAAGAGTAGGGGAGAGAAGGACCCTGCTCTCATCCTCAATGCCCCCACCCCTTCCCCCCACCACACACAGCAAGAGATGTTCTAGCTGGGAATCCGCTGATAGAAGTAGATGTAGCCCAGGTCCTTGGGGGGCTTCTCAGAAGCACAGACTTTCTGGTCATTGTAGATCACCCACCTGCAATGGCAGAAGGGGAGACTCAGGGATGGCATTCTGTGGCTGAGACAGGACTGGTGCCCCTTGCCTGCTCTCATCCCTTATCCCCCCAAGACCCCTGAAAGAAACAGAGAAGGTCAGTGATTTAAATCCCTCCTACCTGCCGTCTTTCTTGATGTGACAAACGTAGTGTCCACACATAGTTGATGTGCCCATGTGGCTGATGAAGGCAAACAGCTGATACTCTGCAAAGGAGGAGGGAAGAGAGGATGGTCAGGGAAAGGCATCTGACCCCAGACCACCACGTGCAAGGCCCTCTCTAGAGAAGAATCCTTGGAGGAAGCTCTGCTGGGTAGTAATTTAGAACTGGGTCTCCATCAAGTGTGACTGTGCATGGTCTTAAGGCCAGATGTGCAGGGAAATAGGAGATGGTAACTTCCATTTAGCCTTTCTCTCTTTCAACTGTGTATTTGGCCCACGGGCTGCAGATGGGTAGTGGCAGCTCCTGTGACACCCGCAGCTGAGCAGCTTTGGCACCGATTCTGCAAACCAGACTGGAGCCTGGTTTGTCAATGGGAGCCTGAAGAGCAGAAAAGCCTCCCAGGACAACTGGGAAAAAGCAGCACGGCTCTTTGCATCCTTCACTTGATGGCACTTCCTCTGCCTCTCTCTCACTGACTTCCAGGTACACCCTAGCCTGAAGGGTCTAGACCCTACTTTGTCATCCCTCTCCTTTTCCTCCCTGCATCCACCTTCACAACCAGATTAGTTTCCAGGACAGCTACTGCTGCTAAAACCTGTGGTACTGCATGGATTAGGGAGCATAAAGCTTTGTTGAGTTTGCCCCCAAAATCTATATTCCTACTGTTTGGAACTTACTTCCGGGCCCATCGCGCACTTTAGGACCCACAGGTACTTCAGAGATGGACTCAGCTGCTGAGCGCCCTTCTGAGATGTCCATAGCAGCTTCTGCATCAAGGTCATCAATGTGACTGAAGATCCAATCCACAGCACGCTCCAGACTGTTGTTCTGGAATAAAGACAAGACTGTGAATTTGGGAATCCCTGTTCCTGAGAATATTCTTTCACTCTGGTATCACTCAGGTTTCTCACCGTGGCTCTAAGTGCTTTCATAGCCTGGTCCCGGGAGAAGCCCATGGAGACAATAGTAGCTACACTGTCTTCTGAAGGAGGGTCTGGGCAGGCAATAGTTGACCCTGGTCCACTGGATCCAGGGAGGACTAATGGGTTAGCAAAGTCTGCAGCAGTAAACAGAACACAGCCCCGAGCAGTTAGATCTCCCCCAGAGGGATGCAGTCTGAGTCCAGACTACTTCAGTTTTCCACTGTGGTAGTGGGACAGGAAGCACAACGGCCCAGATGCAGTAAGCCTCACCATGGCCATATGGCCTCATACCTGGATCATCCATGTGTGACATGACCCAGTTCATGGCAGCCTCAACCCCAGTGTTCCCTGTGTAATACACGGCTTTGCGGCAGGCATCCATGGGAAAGCCCATCTCCACCAGCTGGATAATCACTGACTCATCCAACATAGGTGCTGTGGGAAGACAGAGATGACAGCCACCCACTCCCACCCAACCCTGCCTGCTCTGTTTTGTGCAGTGTCACACACACCTCCGAGCCACCATTTTCTGGCTTTGTTTCACACCAAGTTCCATCTCTCTGCTCTTCTCACCCTTTACTACCTTTCTGCTTCAACAGTGCAGTCTCTCCCACCGGCACCCCAGGGAACAAAAGGATTCAACTCATGAACTCAGCACTGGCTCTTCCCTAGCCTCCAAACCCTACCTCCCAGTATGGTTTGTGAAAATAAGACACCTCTAGCAGTTAAGTTCTGCATAAAGCCCAGCTCTGCCCTTTCTAAGTGCACTGGACATGCCACCACCCCATCTTGCACAGAACAGGAATCAACAAACTCCCTTGCATAATACCCTTGCATAACAGGCATGCAAGGGAGGCAGCCGGCATTCGCTGACAGAGGGACAGGAAAAGTCTGAGCAAGTGGGAAAACTGCTAGCATGGGAGACAAGGCTAGGAGAGCAAGGAAATGAGTCAGGCATTGGGGAAGAGAGGAGGAGAATCACTAACATGTCGGAGAGGAGAAGTGAGGGGAGCAGAAGGAGTCGTCGTCCTCGTTGCCATAGAACCCCAGGCTACCTTTGGGCTCATCTGGAGTCACCAGTGGGGGTGCGATGTCTGGCATTTCTTCTTCTCCATCTTGCAGTCCAGTTCCCTGCAGTGCAGAGATGTCCAGCTCCTCTGGCATTTCAATGGAGACATCTGCAAGATACAGTCTTGCTCAGCCTCCCCGTAAGGGCAGAAACAAAGAACTTGGTTTGGAGATCTAAAAGGGTAAGTCCCTGGGATACCAAATGTCACAGTCTGCAGCTCCTTTTGGGGTAGTTACTTTCCTCTTTTGCAGCAATGACCACAATACCCATACATAACTCCCAATACCTATGTGGGTTCTCCTTCTTACCAAGTTTTTTGGGCACCCAGTCCAGACCAAAAGTGAATTTCTTGATCTGGATCACCAGATAATCTGGGAAAGAGGCGAACCGTGTTGTTCTGAAAGAGACAAATAACACAGTTAAATAGGCTGTCAGCAACAACTGAGGGCACCTAGTTGATTCAAGAAATCAGTGAGTAGGGTGGAGGGATATGCATTATCTCTGCAGGTATCCTGTGCTGAGCTTAACATTCCTCAAACACGGAACTATTTCTAAAGTGGATGCTCTGACAAGATGAGGAGAAATGCAACATGTACAAAATCTTGGGGATGCAGAAAAAGTTCTCTAGCTTCTAATCACGTATTTTACCTCCTTAGATTTTAGTATTTAATTAAAAGTCTAACCCTTAAGGAATGCAGAGGAAAAAAAAGATCTTTTATTAGACCAACAGCTGCAGGAATGGACAAACTTTCAAGCACAAGAACACTTCAGATATGAAGCAGAAGCAGCTAACTGAATCTGATAGGACATTATTTAGTCAGACACTCTGAGAGAGAGGGTGTCTGGAATACACGAAACAGAGAAGAGTGTTTGTGTATGGACAAGCAGTAGTAAGAGAGACATTTGGTGATAGTTGTAACAAGCCATAAGATTAATGTAAGCAGTGATATATATTCAATGGTAATTCTTTCTGAGCATTTGAACATAACCCACTACTTAAAAGCAAACCAAAATGTTACTTCCCAATGTGACTGTGTTACTGTTTGTTTATAGGAGCTATTGCTTAAGAATAGAGTATTTGTTAGAAAGACAATTCCAGTTCTTTGAGGACTACTCTTTCATTGTAGAGGAACAGTCAGTAGCATCCCAGTAGGAAGCTGCTGGCATCTGTAATCCTCTTGCTATACCTTTGCACTGTCATATGTGCTGCAGACAGTGAGACAAATTAAAGCTGGTTCTTAACCTTGCTATTAGCATTTAAGTTGGCGTTCTTTAATATAACTAATGGATCTCTTACAGCGCTTTGCTCAGACTTTAACAGCTAAAAACTTCCTTTAAAGAACTTTTAGAGACCATGCAAGACCAGCGTTGCCATCCTGTCAGTACTGATTTTAAAGCTGAATTTGAATCAAAAATATAAGCTGCTGGTTTTCTGGTAGCCTCACAGCAACTACAATCTGATGGTAAAGACTTCACTAGCACTGCTGTTCTGCACACTGTAATCCCTTAAGGGAAATCACTCCAGCACTGACTATCTGATTCCCCTCTTTGCTTCAATGTTCTATGGGTCCAGGGTGTGGAACACTACAAAGCTTTGGTAACACTTCTTCCCTAAGCACCTAAAATAAGTCTCCCAAGATGTAGCTATTGCCAGTTCATCCCAGAGTTGCTGGTAACTCACACACACACTCACTTGAGAGCCACAGACTTGGCCTGCAAGGCTGTGCTCCAGAAATCATCCACCTGCTCTGGAGCTCCATAGGCCTCTAGGCAGGAGCTGAAAGGCACCTTAGCTCGCACCAGCTCAGGCAGTGGCTGCTTCTCTTCCTCTGCCTGCCTCTTCTTCTCCTCATATTCCAGTAGTTCATCTAGAGAATAAAGCAGAGGAGTCAAGAACCACCTCTAGCAACAGGTATAAGCTACACCCAGAGGCAGAATAGGTGTATAGATATATGCCACCAAGAACAGAGCACAAAGCAGACAATGTCTTCCAGAGCACTGTTCTGTTACTGCAGTCCTGTTTTGCTGTTGAATCACAGCTCAGCTTGTGGTGCTGGAGAGAAAGGCTCTAGAAGGACATCACGGTGTCACACCACCTCTGAAATCAGCCTGATCCCACAAAGGCAGATGAAGGATCTAGCTTCAGAAGTGGCAAAGAAGTTTGTTTCTCATTTAAGGAGTGCCATCAGAAGAGTACAATATCCATAGTATTTGCTACTGTTCTGGCCTTGGCACACTACTGACCTTTGTTGAGTGCAGCATCCATGGGCACAGGCAGCTGCATGATGTAGTCCACACGCTGGGTGTATTTCACCTTTTCTGTGGCCAGGCACTTCAGCTTCTCCTCCACCAGAAAACGGAAGACCTCATTCGGGTTCTCCGAGCTGCGGCAGTTCCTCTGAAGATTAGAGGGGCAGATGTAACATCAAACTGGCAGAAATACATATCTACAGTAGCAGCGGTCCCACAGAGGACATGCCTAAAGAGTATTAACTTCTGTACCCAGTCCACTGGAAAAGAGAGCGAAGAGTAAACTTGAGCCAATTCATCTACCCCAGGAACCCCTGCCATTCCAGCTCCTAAAGAAGAAAACTTACATTTCCAGCTGTGCCACTCCCCAAAAAGATTCCACTAAGGAATCAGCCCTGAAAACATGGCCAAGCATCTCTCCTTCTCTGCTCCCACAGGTGCTAGCTGGCCCGTTTCCCTGTGTTCTCTCCCTTCCTCTACTCCAATGGCCAGCTTCTCATGTCCACAAAGCTGGGCTTTTCCATGATTTGACAGACTCAGCTATTACCTCCACCATATTGATGAAGTGCAAAAAGAATTCCTGGGCATCCTGCTGTCGGTTAGTGGAAAATTCTGGGTGCCCCTTTCCAATGAGGGACTTAAACATACGTGGAGCAATGCCGTTCTGCACACCCTGCAAATAAAAAGTGGAAGAGGAAGGTGGTCACAATTTGCCAAGCATGCGTCCTCGCATGTAGCGCTCTACTCTTAGCCCTACTTTTCTTCAGGTGACAGGGCCCTGGAATGAGCCCCAGCACATGTCTTTCAGAAAGGGTTCTCCCTCCTTACCCATGTGACACACACAGCACCTCATGCAACACACACATTGCAAGGATGCCATACCCAAGTCTCACCTTCTGATCAGGCTGCTGTTCCCCATCTGCAGGAGCTGGCTTTGAATACTCCCCAGAAAGCAGTCCATGGCCTAGTTTGGCTCTGGAATGATGAAGTCACTGTTAGCATCAAAATGGTTCCTTCAATCCCACATACTTCAGAAGCCACATCAACTCATCAGCTTTAATGCTGCCATGGACTGTCAGTCTTGCAGAGATGAGCTTTCTCTACTGCACCATCAATATGATCTTATCTTGGCCTGCTCTCTGGTCCCATGAGACACCACTGATTTGAAAGCTACTAGGACTTGTGGGTACCACTCTCAAACACAGCAGCTGCACAACAGCTAAACTAGGCTGCAGCCTGACACTGGTAAAGTAGCAGTGTATCTGACTGACTGTGCAGGAGACAACAGGGAAGAGTGAACTTGTCTGAGACAGAAATAGCATTGCCGTGAGCAGACTGCTCACATCTTCCCAGAGGAAAGATTAAGAATGACTGCATGAAGCATTTAATGGATGGCAGCGAGTTCCTCTTATGCTCAGACTCTCCTACTATTCCCCTTCAGTCCTCCCCCATCACTGCCGCCATTTGCCTGGAACCAAACCCTACCTCCCTTTGCCCAGGAAATAATCCTGGCTGTCTCAACTTAATCCCCTCCCTAGTGAACACTTTACTCCAGGCTGTCCAAATTTAGAACTACCCCTTAGTGCTGAACTCCCAGCAATTCCACCTTCCGCTGCTCCACTCCAAGCCTCCATATACTGCTTTGCTGTTTAAGAGCAGATGTAGAACAGAATTCATGCATTTAAAATGCAATACCCTCCCAAATCTTGTATTCCTTCTTCTGTACATTCTCCTGCTATTGCTTGCACAACATCTCCTGCAGGAAGCCTCTTGAAGCATATATAAATTATTCACTAAGAATAAAGTTGCCTAAATCGATGTATTTCTTTGCTCTCAGCCAACTCATCCTGTTGCAGACAGCAAGCACCTTTCTGCTGTTACACAGATAGAACGAGTCTACCAGAAATCCCCCCGTGGTAACAGATGGTACTGCGCTCCCCACATAATACAGAGAAGAGCCTCTCAAGAACACTGAGGTGCCCTTTGCCCTCTCCATCTACGCCATTCAGCTGAACTTTCTTGGCTTAGATCCTTATTGATCACTGAAGATCAGTGTCTCTGGTGACAGCCATGGAAACAGAGAGGTGAGGCTCAGGGGAGAAACCTGCAGCAAAGCACACTGGAGCAGCGCAGAGGGGACGCAGCCAGGCAGCCTCAGCCTTCCTTCTCTCACCAAAACTCTACGTACACTTGTGTGCTGAAGTCCTGCGTGGGGTCCGATGGTGCACTTTGGAATATCTTCTCCAGCTTGTCCACATACCTGCAAAGCAAACCAGAGCAATGTAAGGGACATGGGGGTTCCTCTAGTAAAGACGCAGTTCTGAGCCTGACTACTGTAACAGAAGCTCCCAGCTCTAGGAGACCTTTGTACTTATCCCAGGCTAATGGAAAGGAGTGATGAAGCTCACTTACTTTCTCTGGAAGTCTGGGATACTGAACAGCACCTGCACCACAGAATTGAGGTAGCAACTGTTGCCCAAGTTACGGATACCAGTGTACCCAGGCCCATAGAGGGGCTTGAGCTGCACACCAGACTCCTGGATGAGCTCCCACTCCCCAATGCGCTGGTTCATGTCTATTTCCAGTTCTGTCATTGTCTTGTCTGTCTGTGGAGGGAAAGAACAGGAAAAACCCTCAAAGAAGACTCAAGGGGATATCAGAGGTATGAAAAATGCAATGCTAGAGTCACAGAGTCAAATCCATTCTGGTTTATTAAACCAGAAGAGCAGGAAGATACAAAAATTATTTTCAAATATCTGAATAGCTGATATAGAAAAGAGGAATGATTAGAAATAGATGAGAAATCTGAACCACTTTCTCTAAAAGGGGCATGGAAATCACACACTGAACAAAGCTGAATGCCCAGGAACCTCCCTACCCACAGTACTGACACAAAACCTTGAGGAAATAAGCCTGAAGGACAGGAAAGACAAAAAACACAATGAAGAAAGAGAGGCAGATGAGAGAACTCTGCCTGACAAAAAAAAAAACCCACAGGGTTTATTTACCAGGAATGGTTCTGCACAGCCACAGAAAGCTGGGATCCAACTAAGATACCTCAGAGTTGCTTTTCTTTCCCTCTGGACCTAGGGAGAACCACCCCTCTCCCACTCACCTTCTGCATCTTGAGCATGTCAATCCCAAAGTGAGCAAGGTGTTCTGCCAGGTTGGGATCCAGCACCATGTCATCCTCATCGTAGGAGTAGACGTCTATGCAGGAACACGGAGGAAAAAGAGAGACTTATAATGGCCTGTCATCTAAAATTCACTGTGGATGAAGGAACAGAGTGCTCAGAACTGTGAGCTTTGACAAATTGAGCAGTTGCGGTTTCTCTCCTTCCACAGGAGAGTAGCATAAAAGACAGGATATTGAGATTCCTTCAAAACATGGGACAAGACAAACAACTTTTGTCATTGATCAAGGTACAGAGTATGCTTGGAGTGAGCAAAGTGGGTTACTGTGCATATACTCTCTGCTCAGGCTTTGGACACGCAATTCTTTGCTAAACATCCCACCACAGAAAATAAAATGGCAACCTGGATAACCATTATAAACCCTCTGAAGTTCCAACGTGGGGCAGGAGGAAGGCAAGATTTTATCAGCTGGCTCTCTGGCCTGCCATGAGAAGCAGTTCAGAGTGGGCAAGTTCATGGTAGGATGATACTGCATGTTCCGGTTCATAACATGGGCAACACCAGCCTGATACCTGGAAATCCTCCTCAGAGACCCCAGTCTATGAAAGCTAGAGCCCTCAGAGGATCCCCCTTCTCACCAGCCCCATCAGGAGTAATTGTTCCCAGTTTCACAGCCAGTGGGTAGCCAGTTTCCCGGTAGTGCTCCACCGCATGGTTGTTGCCACCGCTGCCATCAAAATAGCGCCGACCACAGAGGATGGCTCCATCAGTCATGTTCAGCCACAGGTTCTCTCTCATGTCACATTTGCTACACTTCCAGCCACTATTGCAAAGGACAGGGAAAAAGAGATTAGGGTGAAAGGGATTGAGTTCTACCTCACTACCCACTGACCACAGTATAAGCAATCTCATTGCTCTTTTATCTCAGAATACTGAGCATCGTGAAACACCTCAGTTTGTCATTCCCTGAATTCACTATGACAAGGCACACAGAGAGACTCACAAAAGAAGTCTCATCTGCTGCTGCAATCCAGGACAGGAGAAGAAGGTGATGGGGGTGGGACACAGAGAACACAGCTAGTTTCAGTACTATGCTCACCACGGTGGGATGCGGACGTCATTCTGAAGTTGGTGCAGGGAAAAAGCGTGTTTGGAAACCCGTCGGACCTCCCCATCCCACGCCTGCACCTCCTGCTTCCGGGAGGCCGAATCTGCTGTCAGGATGGCCTCAACTGCACTGGCAATCTGGAATTAGTACAGAAGGGAAAAAAATGAAGGGCACAAGGAAAGAAGCTTCCAGTGCTGCAACACTCCATGTTTAGTCTCAGATCAGCAAGTCAGTTGTGCCAGGGCAGCATTTGGAGCCTCAGTCACACGTGAGGACGCCGTAGCACAAAGCACTGTGTAAGTGCAGAACAGTCATGCTTATTACAAGGCAAGACTTCACAGCAGCTCTGTAGGACCCCTTTTACAGGACAGCAGTTTCTTCTCTGTAATGGTACATTTCCCCCTTCTCAGAAAGAAATCACAATCCTCGATCCAAACATACCCTGTCTCTGACCATGTCTGGTAGTCCCTCCAGCCCATCACGAGGAATATCCAAATGCTCGGGGAAAATTACTATTTTTACATCTTCATCATATTCAAACTTTTCCTCTGTGATGTCAAATCCACCTTCTACACCTACATGAAAGAAAAAACACTGTGGTAACAGGTAAAACAAAATAGCTTGCAAAGCTTCTTTGCCCAGGTATGAAATAAGGCACATGACATAAGGCACCGTGACTAAGACAAAGCTCTAGATCAACAATCCACTTCTGGATCCCAAAGTTTCTGCTGGTGATATGGACTTTGCGGAAGCAAATATAAGCCTAGGAACAATAGGTTTGCTTTTCTCAGCTCTTTTTACAGATGTTTAGAAGGAAACTCCAGACCCTGACTACAACCAGAAAAAAGACTTGCTCTAGAGAGACACTGGCAAGAAAAGAGCCACAATACAGCACTGCTGCTCATCTTTCACAGTACATCCAAAATGATGAATGAAGATGTGCATGAAGAGATCATACTCTAAGCCAGCGCAAAGGTCTAGTCTACCAGCATCTTTAAGGAGTCTGGCTCTGCTTCTTGTCTCTTCCAGGAAGGACAGTTCAGAGTCCTGAACCCAAGCAAGGAGAACCAGGAGTTCATCTGGAACCAGAACGCTCAGAATTACAGAAACTGGTCCACCAGGAACAGGAATACGTGACATGAAGAACAGAGGTACTCCCCCCAACTCATTATAAAAGGGGGAATAAAACACGACCAAAAGGAGTACCTTCAAGGGGACTCAAGAAGGGCACCTCCACAAGGACACCCACCTCTGACAGACTCTTGGGGTCACTCTGCTCCAATATTGACTACAAACCCTGTAGGACTCCCACCACTGACAATGACGATGGATCCCCGGGACACCGCTGGATCCACAGTGGTGTCTCTCTCCCTGCATCCACAAAATCCTTCCTTCATTTTCTACCTTTTTTCCAACCTTTCCTACCACTATCCCCTTTATTACAATAATCCCCCTTTTTTAAAATTGTCTTTTTGTAATTTGTAATAAACAAACTGACTGATTAAGGTACTTGACCTCATTTTTGTCTTAATTTCACTCTTAGGATCACAAACTGAAACAGGGTCCGGCACTGGGGTTTTCTCCAATTGGACCCTGACACAGCCAGTAACATTTTGCTCCTAAATCTTTCTAGTACTTTAAAAAGATCTCCCATGTCAGAATTAGCAAACCACACGACCACAGGTTAGCTAAAGAAGAGGAAAAAAAATCTCTCCTGGATTTAAGACCACTGTCTCCCAAGGCTAATACTTTCTTTTACTCTCTCCCACTCCGTTCACACCACTAGCTGTTATCACAGGCAGATATTTGCTGACCCCGTGACAACATTTGTCTCAAGACCTTCATAGAATAGAGGATGTAGAAATAACTCATAATGCAAACCAGGCCTCATCTCTCCCAAAGCAGCATAATATACATAAAAGCATTGGCTAGCTGAAGAAACATAGATTCTAGTATCAGTTTTGCTAGAAGTGACCTTTGGGACTTCATTCATCTCAGTATTAAAACGGAGCATATGACAGTGTTAATATTGGTGTTTGTGCTGTGGCAGCAGTGGAGTCACTGGGCGTCTGCTACACAATGGCAGTCAGGGAAAAAGTGAGCAAAAAGACGTGCAGAGTCCAGGTTCTGGATTTCCCTCTAGTGGTCAGCTCCCAGCAAGCCAAGAACCTGTTACTGCTAAAGACGCTTCTATCCTCTGTTATGGACATCCATAATGGCTCAGAAATTACTAGCCGAGACTGCTACAGATAAGCAACATCTTCACTGACTGCCATAACAGCCTTTTCAGTCAGTGCAAGACAGCAACAGAACACCTGCCCTGTTCTGCCAAAAAACAGCTTGTTGTTAATACGCTAATCCTTCAGTATCAGCTTTGTATTTCAAAGGCTTATCAAGCTATAAATGTTAATATGCCATTTACCAGTAATTTCTTCCCCATCTATACAAACAACACTAGTTCAACAGCTGAGAAGTTTAAGAAGTAGTTTTTCAATCTGAAACTTCAACCTTATTTTTCTCAGACTTCCATGTTTTCCCAAGCTTACTTCAACCCCACACTGGACACATTCATATTAAGCAACAGCCCCACACTGGATCTACCCACACCAAGCTGTGTCAGGCATATGGAGTTAGGAGAGGATACAAAACATTTATCTACAGAAAACACAATGCAACTTTGAACCCAGAACAAAACTACCACCTCCACAACTGCTTTGCAGAAACTGCCCACCTAAGACACATTAGAGAATGCGAAGTTTGAACTCAGTCAGGGACAGTGGCTTCAACTAGCCCAGAAAAGGAAAGGCAAAAGAGATGTGCCACAAAGCCAGGCAGCTCCAGAGGACTGGTTCAAAACAAGGATGATACAGTACACAGGTGCTTCCTTACCAATAGCTAAGCGAGTTGGTTTCTTCCTTGGGGGGTCCCCAGCACTGGAGTTAGCATCTTCTTCCTTCTATTACATTAGAAGAAATAGGGAAATAGAGTTAGGGGGACAGACAAACTGTGGCAAGCCTAAAGGCTTAAAATTAAGCTACTCTGAAAATAGAAAGAGGCCACGCAGAAATAGCATGGGCAATCCACACAACAATTCGGCATAAGAGCTGAAGAACTCTTGGTGTACCTCAGTCCACCAAGAAAAATGTTAGTTACATTTGAAGAGAAAAAACTCCATCTGATTGAACACAGAGATGTAGCCCAGCTCCCAAATCCACATCAAGTTTGACTGCATGGATTTTTATTGTTTACCAGTTTACGTGTCCTTTTGAGGTGCAGGTAGACCCGCTGGCCTGTTTTCTGAAAGTGCTTTTCCACATACTGCTTCCCAAAGCCCAGGAATGTATTCATGCAGATATACAAGCCACCATCTGACTCCTGGAAGGAAGGAGAGATAAAAACTGGAAGGAGGTGGTAAGGAATGCCATTCCAACTGCTCAGATAGGTAGCTACCTCTAGGAGCACTAGTCATTAAATCATGGCTACAGCTCATTCCTTCATACCAGCCACTTAACAACTAGTCAGAAATATGGTGGCAAGCCCCAGCCTCAGCTCAGAAGGTAAGAACATGATACAACCACTACCAGCAGAACTGTGGCACTCTGAAAGCACAACTCCCAGTGCCATAGGAAAAGTTGCCAAACTACAGAGTGAGGCAGGTCAACAGATCAGTTTATTTTTGCTGCTGAGTACCTCTGAAACAGAATGGAAAACACAACACTCAATCAGCAGAGATATATATTTTTTAAATTGAAAAACCAAGGGACCCAAATGCAGAGACTGGAAAAGGGGGAAACCACAAAGAAGTTCTCAGCCTGCTCCCTTCCCAACATGAAGCAGATGGAACGGACTCAGAGCAGGGAGCACATGGACAGGCACCAGCGTGGGGCTCGGGAGGGCAAAGAGAAACAAGCTGCTGTGTGCTGTTTCCTCGAAGGAAGGACCCGTATCTTCCAGCCGCAGCCCGTTTCTTCTGGTGGGCTGGGGAACAGCCTGGATGGGCGCCTGCGGAGGAGGTCAAGGGGAAGACCTCGCCCCACGCCGCCGGGGCCTCCCCAGGTCCGCCTAGGCCAGGCGGGGATAGGGAGGGAGGAGCAGGGATGCCAGCGGGGTGGAGACGCCTGGAGAAGGGACCACTGCCATCTTAATGACACAGCATCGACTCCCCCCTCGCCTGCCGGGCCACGCCACCCTGTGAGGCCGGGGGGGGGGGAAGCAGCTCAGACCCGGACAGGGCGGGACCCCCGGTCTGCTCCACAACGACCAGAGCTGGGCCTGAGGAGCGCCCCGCCTCCCGCCGGACTGCAAGTCCCGGGAAGCCCCCTCAGCGGAGCGAGGGCCGGAGGACACCAACTCCCCGGGGTGTCGAGGCCGGGCAGCACGGGGCGAGCGACCTGCCCACGCCCGCTCCGGCCACAGAACTACAGCCCCCAGCGCGCCGCGGCAGGGAGGGGCACGTCGCGGGGCACGCCGGGCGCTGTAGTCCCCGAAGGCCCCGCGCTCCGCTCAGGCCGCGGGCCGCTCAGGCCGCCGGGGAACCACAAGTCCCATTGCGCCCCGCGCGGGCGGCACCCCGGCGGACGGGTGTGCTGGGAGCGGGCCGGAGCGGGGGGCAGCCCGGACGGGCGGGCGGTCCGGCCGCGGGCCGCGCTTACCGGCGTGTCAAAGGAGAAGGCGCACTCGTCCTTGTGGACGCGGTCGCCAGCCTTGGGCACCCGGATGGACGGCAACACCGAGAGCAGCGCCTCGCTCAGCTCCGCCATGACAGCGGCTCCCTGCGGCACCGCCCGCAGCCCCACCCTAGCCAATCACAGCACAGCACAGTCAGGCGGGCTCTGACCAATCCCGCGCAGCACGGGCGCGCCGGCAGCGAGGCTGAGGGCCGGGCCCACGGCCCAGCCCGTACGGCTCGCCCAATCGCAGCCACCCTTCTGCCGTCACGGGAGGCGGTGCCTGGCTCCTCCACCAATGGCGACGCGGAGCGGGGCGGGACCGAGGAGCTCCCCGGCGATTGACAGCGGGCGGGGCGGGACGGGGCGGGAAGGGGCTGCGGCTCCGCATGGCGTCCCTCGGGGGTGGCGCGCGGCAGAGGGCGGGGCAGAGGGCGGGGCTGGCCCCGCCTCCGTGAGAGGGCCAATGGGACGGCGCCTGCGGGCAGCGCGGGAGATTTGAACCAGGGCGGCGGTTGGGGCCTGGCAAGAGCGCTGTGCGGCGGCCGCCGCCATGGGGGTCTCCGGCAGTACCCCCGCCCGCAGCCAGCACTTGGCGCACGTCAGCGACCCGCGCTCCCCCAGCGCCGGCATCCTGCGCACCCCCATCGAGGTAGGCGCCCTCCCGCCGGCCGCCCCTGCCTCCCCCGGCGGCCCCCGACCCGACCCCTGCCCTCTCTGCAGGTGGTGAGCTCCCCTGTGTGCAGCCCTCAGCCCGGCCTCGCAGAGCTGGCGGCGAGCACCAGCCAGGACCGTGATCCGCGTTCGCCTACACCCGGTATCTTCCGCACGCCCATGAGAGCCGTGTCCAGCGGTGAGTGAGGCCGCAGCGGGAGGGCGGGAGGGTTGCCGGGCCCAGCGCATCATCCTGCTGTTCTTTCCCCGGCAGACAGCGTGGACCGCCTGGTGAAGCAGCTCAGCGAGGTCTTCGGAACCGGGGCCACGCCCCGGGAGCCGGCGCCGCCGGCAGCGGCTTATCCCGCCGAGGAGCCGGCCCGGCGGAGCCCTCCGGAAGTGGCCGCCTCGTCGGGAGAAGCAGAGGAGAGGCCGCCCTCTCCCAGCGCAGTTCCGGCTCGGCCAGCCCGCACCGCCGGCCCCGGCTTCTTCTCTGGTAATTGCTCGGTGTGGGGGAACACGGGTACGGCTCCGTGTCCCTGGGGAGCTGCATGGTCCCTAGTGTGAGCAGTTGGAGCTCTCAGCACCCCTGGTGCCCTTCTCCAGGCTGGCTTGCTTAGAGGCCTTATTCATTCTCCCCAGCTTGGCTGTCTCCCACTGCCTTAGGTAGTCTGGCCTCGGGTCTCTGCAGCTGGCAGTCCCTTGGGAACTGTTCTTTTCTCCAACTGGTTTCTGTCAGCAGCTGCAAAGATGTTTGCAGGCTAGTCAGAATCAAGAGGTAAATGTCAGCTCTTATCTCTGAAATAGCTTTGAAATTGTGGAGGTTCGTTCAGTGGGACCTTACAGTTTCTCCTTGGGAAGAGCTGGGGAGCAAGGGTGGTAATAAATACCTGAAGGCAGGGTATATGGAAGAGAGAACCAGGCTCTTCAGTAGTGCCTAGTCATAGGACCAGAGACAAGTGGAACACAGAAGACTCCTTCTGAGCATCAGGAAACGTTTTGTTTACTTTGGGATGACTGAGCTGTGGAGCAGGTTGCCTAGAGATATTTTGGAGTCTCCGTTCTTGAAGAGAGTCACAAGCCATTTGGACATGGTCCTGGGCAACTGGCTGTAGGTGTCCCTGCGGAAGCAGGGGTCTTGGACCATGTCTTCCAAGCTCCCTTCTAACATCAGCCTTTGTGTGATCCCTTTACATGGAAGTCCTTAGGTAATGGTTTCTGCACAGGCAGGAAAGATAGATCAGAAAGGTTGTGAAGCATTTAAAATACAGCCTTATCATGACAGACTGTTGTGTTTCCTTCTGTCACCAGGGAGCAAGCCTGTAAGATACAAGACCAACAACAAAATCCTAGCAACATCTGGTGGAACTGGCCGCTCTCCTCTCAGCATCCTACAAGATGATAATTCCCCCAATGCTCCTGCCCCTCGACAGGTAAAGCTTAATGGGCCCTACTGTGGGAGGGAGAATGGGCTGGGGGAAAAATCTCCAATCTGTCATTTTCTGTACTTTGTAGGGCCCCAGTTTGGAACTGTGGCCTTCTAGACCTGTAGAGCCTAGTGACTTCATGTGAGTCAGTCTTGTCCCTAGATGCCCTCTAGTCTTGTTCAATGTCTGTATCTGGCCTTGCCATGATATTGTCCATATCAGTGCATCCTTTCTCTTTAGGCTGTAGAAAGAAATCTATCACTTAAACACTGCCACAAGAGAGCCAAAGCTGAATGGCCTTAAAATGGGCTACATTTTCCACTGAGAACTAACTAACCTTCAATTAACTTGTGGTTTGTACTGTATTTTATTTCTCTAGGGTAAGAGGCACATACTGGGAGAGAGCCTTGGGGAAAAGAAGGAAGTGATGGTGGACCTGAGCAGGAGCCTTAAATCTGGAAACTGTGCTTGGAGTGACTTGAACAAAGAAAACCAACAGTGCCCTTTTGTGGAGAACTAGGCATTTCTTCTTCCAGGATCTTGCTGTAATTTGCTTCTATGTTTTGAGAGTCTTCTGGGGTGAGAAATTCTACAATAGACTGAAACTTCAGACTTGTGGTCACTTTTCTCACCTATCCCTGTTTGGGAAAGAGCACTCTTTCTTCCCTCCAAGCTTTGCACATCTTGTGTACAGTACCACCTTCAGCTCTTCTGTTGTATATCAGCTGTATTGACTTACTGCAGTGTTCTTATCTGTATTAAATAAATTTGTATTAAATCTTTGCTGACTCTACCTATGTCCTTATAGGACAGTAGGAGTTCCTTGGTTGCCCAGTGCAATGTTTCCTTTGAGGACAAAGACTCAGGAACAGCCTTGAACTCCAGGTTATATTAGCCCTGAACCTCATCTGTGTCCCTGCCTGTAGCACGCCAACATGGAGCTGTGCTGGGAAAGGTCTGACCATTAACCAGTATACTATAGAGTGAGCTGGGAAACTGCAGCTCTGTGTAAGTTACTAGTGTCACTTCTGGAGTTCTGCTGCTCCTACACTGGCCTGAAACTAATCTATACAGAGGACTATAGCCTACTGCAGGGATTTGGCTCACGATGGATTCAGAACAGGATCAGTTAATGTTATGGGTTAATATTTTGGCCTTCTGTAGATAAGTTGCTACACCTTCTTGACCTTCAGCTCTCCCTTTGGGACCCCAGGATGTTGGTGTGAGCCAACAAGTAGACTAGTGGCTGGTTGAACATGATGCCTGTCCCTGATAACAGAGCTTGTAACTACAAGGTGTGCAAGGATACATTTTCAGCTCTAGGGCAGCAATGTCGGGACTAACAGCCTCTTCTCAACTGAAAACATAGGTGAGGAATACCCACCCCTGGGCACTTTGAAGGAAGAGGAAGGCCTGGGGATGAGATGCTATCTGGATGGGGTCAGCAGACAGTATTTACAGAAAGAGGGTGATGTTTGCAGTAGCTCATTGCAGTGATGGTAAGAACACAGCCTGCTGTGCTTATGTGAACTTTCTTTATTTGCCTGGGCTATGGAGGTCTGTAACAGACTTGAAAACGGGTTGGTGGCTACTGGTTTGACAGGGTCACCACACAATGCAGGGATGAGGCAAAAAGAGAAGGAACAGCAAGAAGCAGACAATAAATAAGAATAAATATAATGATTCCCGGTATTCTATCAGGCCTGAGAGCTATCTCTCCCTCATTTATGCATAGATAAGATTTGAGCTAAGTCTTCCCCAATGGAAAATGAGCCCAATTTACACTAGCTTTTTGTCTGAGGTTGTATGATAGAATTCTCAAACCCAGTATGTCTCTGAGGTTGTCTGCAGGGATATAGGGCAGCTGCACAGACAAGCACAGGTAGAGTTGTCTGGGACAGGTGCTGGATGTGGGGCCCTCTGAAGGATGGCTGTTGATGCAGGTAGAGGTGTTTGAAGGAAGACGCAGGGTGTCTGAACTGTAATGTAAAGTCCTGAGATATAATGAACAGAGTTTTGCAGGTGTTCAAGCCTGCACAAGGCTGGAAGCTGCTGGGCCTGTTTAGAGGTGAAGAGAAGGGCCAGTGTGTGTTCCTGCTCCCCAGCTCCCCCTCCCCAAACTCTCCTTTCCCTTTCACTCTGGGAGACCCCTACAAGCGACCTGTGTCTAGAGACAAGCGGGAGTGATAGGTAGGCATTTCGTTGTGCTCAGCTGACAATGCTGTTTGCATGGGCTCTGGCTGTGGACCATGCTTCTGTTGCTCTTTCCCTCTCTGCTTCTGGCTTCAGTTCCAAATCTTGAGGAAGCTGTCCCAGGAGCCGGTGGCAACGGCCATGCCATCTGCTGTCACCCCCAAGCAGCTCACTCTGTTGTCATGGCCAGAAAGGATTCCTATGGGGGGAAAGAAGAGAGGTCAGGAAAAGGAATGGGGCCTGGGATTGATGAAAGTGATGACTGAGGACAACCTACACCCCTGTGTATAGTTACACAACGTGTTATGATCAGTATATGGCTAATAAGAACAAACATGCAGAAGAGCTTTTGTGCATGGCATGCAACCACCACCCACCCTTAGGACTGGCCAAAGAACAGTATTCTTGGGAAAGTCTGACTAGCAGAATCCTAATACAACTGCTTTCACCCTGGAGCAATGGTAGGACTAAGAAACAACGTGGCATCCTTGGTAAGTCTGAGAAATATCTATGCTATTTCTGCATAGGCTACATTGTAAGTATTCAGAGGCTAGGGGCCGCATCCGAAACAACATTGCACTTGGGAATATTCTATGCATGAGCATCCCAAAGGGGTTGGATGGAAGCTCGGGTCCATACTCAGCTCGGTGCCCTGCCATCAAGTGGTACTGTGAGTAGCTGGACCTGGCAAAAGGCAGAGGCTTGGAAAAGGTAGGAAATTCTACTGGTGCTTGTGAGCAGTTGTAGCTAATAGGAACCTTAATGCTCTTTTCCCCCTTGAAACAACATTGTTCCCATGCATGACTTACTTGCATTAAAGATAAGAGTTCTACACAAGAGAGCTGTATTAGTTATGGTGTGCTCCTTAAGTGTGAGGAAGCTTTGTGGGGTATCAGTCAGTGTAAGATGTGCTCCTTTTAGAAAAGATTAAGGCCTCTTCCTTGCCTTGGCAGGCACAGACAACCTTGCAGGGAATGAAAGGAGCACCCCCAGGAGCCACTCACCCACACGCTCTGCTTTCAGGGAGTCCCAGATGTTGCAGTTGAAGTCGTCATATCCAGCAAGCAAGAGGCGCCCGCTGCGGGAGAAGGCGACGGATGTGATCCCGCAGATGATGCTCTCATGAGAGTACACGATGAGCTCCTGGTCTGCCCGGAGGTCAAAGAGGCGGCAGGTGGCATCGTCAGAGCCCGTGCAGATGGCTTCACCGTTAGGGAAGAACTGAGGAGGGCACACACCAGGTTTTATTTAGGCTGTGCCTTACAGATTTCCTCACCTCTTCACCTCCCTGTTAACCACCATGAAGCCACAGAGGTAGGAAAACTCAGTGGGACAAAACACTGGAATGTAAAAGTTCAGTCTGCTGAATGGGGAGACCTTATCCTAAGATCTAGTAAAGCCATATCACCTTGTGAAAATAAATAACCTAGGGGCTAGAGCTGCTGCAAGACGCTATAGTCTTGAGGAAAGACACCAGTGTCTCTTTAACTCCAGCTGTTATTTTGGGGGTTAACAAGTGTCCACCCATGATTTGCCAGATGGGGTCTGACATGATTCAGAGCTACGAGAGCCTTCCTCTGATCCTCATACCCCAACCTTCTCATACACACTTCTGTGTCCTTGCTACGAGGAGCAAAGAAGGGCTTCTCAGTGGCAAGTATGGCAGAAAATTGTGTGGATGGCAGAGCAGCCATTGGAGAGGTGAGAAAAGCTGTACTAACCAAAGCCAGTGAAGGGTGGTTCGAGCAACAGACGTTGCAGGAAGCTGGCAGACTCATTTTGTTAGCCACATGGGATTAAGCTAACATGTTCCTTGTCCTGCTACCTCTAGGGCTCTGGCTTGAATCCTTTCCTCTGAGGGGGATACTTGCCCCCAAACATCTGTGCTGCTTCCTGTGAAGGTTTACTCTTCAGAAGACCTCCCCAGGAAGAGCCAGCCTCCAAACTTCAGTGAACTCAGGCTCTTCCTGCTTCAGTCTGTGTCATGGGGCCATGGAAGGTCTCCTGAGACCCTTGTTCCCTACACAACTATGACAGCTTCTTTCACCTTGTCCCAAGACCCCGTTTCAGAGCTGGTGTATTTTCCTTGCCTCCCCAGCACTGTGCAGCCAGCATACGTACACAGATGGCGTTGATATCAGACTCGTGCCCTGAGAAGGTCTGGCGGCAGGTGCCCTCTCGCACGTCCCACAGTTTGGCTGTAGCATCGCAAGCCCCAGAGATGAAGAGTTTGAAGTCTGGGGAGACGGCCAAGCTCATGCAGTCACCGGTGTGACCCAGGAACACCGTCTTCTGCTGCCCTGTCTCAATGTCCCAGAGCGCGCTGCGGGAGAAGAGAGAGGTTAGCAGAGCTGTCCCAGGCAGAACAGGGCTACAAATGGGCTAAAGAGCTGCCACTCACAGAGAGAAGGAGGGCAGCCATGGGTCTGGCTAAGCATGGGAAAATGAGGGTATCCCTGGAGTCAGCTGTATACGACAGGAGGTGTCTTCACAGCTGTTACTACTCACACCTTTGCCAAAGCAGAGTTAGACTAAGGCTGGGGGTGTGTGAGATTTGACCCTATAACCATAACTGCAACAGTTGAAGGAAATATTGAGAGAAGGTCAAGAAGACCCCACAGGCAAGCAGGTGACAAAGGTCTGCTGTATCCACACTCATAGGATGCATGGGCCATGTTTGCTGGGATCCCATGCTGCAGCCAGGCAAACAAGCTCAGTGTAACCTTGATCTCTGCTGGAAATGCTACATCCTGTCTCATCCTCAGTCAAGAGGTTCTTCCACATAAACTGATCGTGTTTTCTGTCATGACAGTCTGCTTTGTGAGAGCTGACGACATGCTCCTTACTGCTTCATCAAGTAGACCTGCATTTTGACATGTCGTCCACTGGGATAAGAAGCGTGTGTTCTGGAGGAAGAATGAATATGGCTTCCCAAGGTGCTTTTTGTGGCCTCCATGTGTAGGAGGAATTAGTCCTTAGTGGACTGCTATAGAACTAAAGTACTGCACTGGCCTCTTGGCACCAGCGATCACATCACTGGGATGCAGATGCAGAAGGTAACACTCACCATGTGGTATCTCCAGAGCTAGTCACAATGTTGTTGTCATCAAGAAATCGGCAGCAGGAGAGGTAACCTGGGAGGGAGGTGGGAACAAGCAAATATGAGAAATGGGGCAGGGCTACAGGAGTAAGGTTTGGAAGCGGAGGGCACCCAGGCTGCAGGCAGGCAGGGAGCACACACACCTGTATGGGCTGAGAGCTCCCTGCTCACTTTGACGTTGCCTTCACGAGTCTTGAGGCTGTAGATGGAGCACATGTTGTCAAGGCCTCCACAGGCCACAAAATTGCCCGAGGGAGCATAGGCACAGGTCATGACCCAGGAAGAACGCAAAGGGATGGCATGAACCTGGGAGGACAAGAAACCATGTCAGGCTTCTGGCAGCAGAGAGGGCAGGACAAGGGCATTAGCTCCAAGGGGACCCACTTCAGCATCCTGGTTTGCTGCAGCCATCTGACTCCTACCTTGTTAGTTGTGTATGTGTCCCACACGATCAGTTTCCCATCTTGTGAGGCACTGACCAGAAGTCTGTAAGAGAGAAACAAGATCCTGTTAGTAGATCTCTTCCCATCAGAGCCTTCTTGCCCTTCACACCCATGTGCTGCCCTGCATGTCTCTCACTTGGAGTCTGTGGACCAGTGCATGGCGTAGATCTTGGCCAGGTGCCCACGCAGGGTTCTTCGGGTCCGCATCTGGATGCGGCCAACAACCTCCACACCGGACACGATCTGAGGAAACAGGGGGAGAGGAAGCATTCACCTGGGACTTGCAGGAGCTGTATTCTTCCCACATCGCTGCCTCCTAACTCCATTCCCAGCTGGAGAGAGTCCCCCTTGGAGTGGTGCTGGCTGACACCACGACACCCCCATGCGCCTGGCCAGCTCTGTCCTTACCTGAGCAAGCGTTGTGTCTGCACAGGCTTTCCGGGCATCCTGGAGAAGAGACAAGAGCAGAGGGTTAGGAAAGAAGCCGTGTGATGACAGCAATGTGGAATGTAGGGGCATGGCATAGGGAATGCTACAAGAAGGAACTGCGGCTTTGCTGTGTTTTGACTGTGGCCAGCACAGGGAGATCCTGGTCTGTGACCAGAGCACCTTGGCAGCAGTCAAACATCAGAAGGGTGAGCCAAAAGCTGCTCAGCATCTGGTGCCCCAATGGGCACCCTTTCCATGGGTCCTCCCAGCTGGCAGAACAGAGGTCCTGAGGACACACTACACTCTGGCCCTGTGCAGACACAACTCTGGTAGCTACTTCTTTCTCATTATTGTAGTGTCCCTTCTTCATTCCTTTCCTTTCCCTTTCTTCCCCCAACCATACTATGATGATCTCTACCAGCACTTAAAGATCTGTGCAGAACTGCAGGGGCTCAAGTATGTAGATGGAGAAAGCTCAACCCCACATTGTGGCTGAGGAGGACAACGCGGACAGGGGGTAGACACCCTCTTAGCAGTTTCATGACTGTTGCCAACGTTACCGCAATCTGCTTCTTCAGCTGCTCAGCCTCCTGCTTCATCTGTTCCATTTCCCCCATCTTTCTGACCTAGAGGTGGCTCTTCCTTGTGCGGCAACCTTGATTCTGGGGAGAGAAATCCAGGGAGAGAGGTGTGAAATAGAAAGGGCACTGATGTGACTGCTCAGTTATGCAAATATAGGCACCTCTAATAAAAGCTGTGCAGCCATTTCTTGCCTGACTGCTTGGTAATGTGCTGTAGCTTGTCAAAGCCTTTAGCAAGACTATACTTGGCCTGATCAAAGGTCCGTTTGGTCTGGTATCCTGCTTACGAATATACTGAGAAGCTGAAGACCTCTAGAGCTTCTGACGGGGGTTCTGGAAACACTTGTGCCCTCACCTCTTTGTTTTTAATCTTTCCATCCCAAGCCCTGTCAAGTTCTGGGTCTGCCTCATTGCCTTCTTCGGGTCCGTGGCCAAGCTGTCCCCCTCAGATCCAGGAGGAGGAGCCCCATGGCTGTCTCAGATCATTTGTCCTAGGCAAAAGCATCACCAGGCTGTGCCCACCTGGGGGGTGATCTTTGACCATCAAGGGAAAAGGATCTGTAAGGACCTACATAAGTAGATAGTGGTATTTCTCCTACTTTCCTAGCCCCAGCCTTTCATTGATGTTCAAAGCTAGAGGCAGCATTAGTTGAAAATCCTCGATGGAATTTTCTTCTATTCATTTGTCCGCACAATTTTTGTGCCTATGTCAAAGTTTAGCATCCTCTGTACCCTCAGGCTCTGCAAAGAAGATCTGTTCTGTTACTCCGCAAAGGCACTAGTTCCACTTGGTGGTCCCTAGCTTTTGAGTTGGAAGAATCAGCAAATATAACTAGTCTCTATTCACCCCAGTATCACTTGGTATTTTACAGGTCTTTGTCATATCTGTCTTCATCCATCTCTTTTCCAGACTGCAGAGCACACTTAGTCATTCCTCCCATGTAAGTCACTGCATTCCACTACCTCTGTTGTTCTCTAGGCCCTTTCAGGTTGTTTACAGAGTGTAGGTGATCTGCTTTTGAAGAGAGCAGTGAACCAGAACTGCAATCCATATCCAAGATCCATGCGCACGCAGCAGCTCTGTCCTCTTTTGTGTGCACTTAAATCTTCCCCAGTGATTCCAGCATCTCCCACTCTTGTAGCCAAATTGGGTCTTTAATTGCTTCGATCTTTCTCCTGGGTAGGTGCGAGTGTCCAGAAATGCTCTACATGTTGTTCGCCATTAGAACCAGTGCTTTGCCCCAAGGCCAATCTCCTAATCCATGTGGGTCACACCACCTCCATCCCCCTCTGGCCTGCTGTGTGAAGGCCTCATTTCTTCCAGCCAACAGGGTTTTGGGTCCTGCCAGGCCAGGCTGCACTCTTGCTGAGGGCAAGCTCATGCAGGTATCTCCCAGGTCCCACCTTTGCTTGCTACTTCATAGAGCTCTCCGAGTTCCCCTCCAGAATCCCTTCCCCTAATGTCTCCGTGGCTTTGCTTTATTCCTCCAGGCAGAGTAAGTTTCTGCTTGGTCAATGCCTCCTGCAGCATGGTTTTGACTTTGGGAAATACAGGGGGATACAGGTTTCCCCTAGCTCCTGGAAGGCTCCTGGAAAGCATGATCCTACCCCAGGAGGGAAGCTATTTCAGGCTATATTTGCAGAGAAAGGCTTGCACCTGCTGTCCTCAAGCCTGAACAGAGCCATAGCACCGCTGCCTGCCCCCTGCCCATGCACTGGATGTGGCTGCTGGCCCCAATACATGGCGAGGGAGCAGAAGAGGAGCCCAGGGCTGCAGTCCGAGCCCAGAGGCACGTGCCTCAGCCACACTGAAGGATGGGGACTGACCAGCACATGAGCTGTGCCCTCTTCACTGTTGTTTTTCTCTCTCCTTTAGACAGAACAGTGATGAGGGAACAGCAAGGATGCAGGGATGCACCTGGTCGAGCGATGCTGGACATAGAAGCTCACCCCCATGCACTTACCCTTTGGGAAGGAGCTGGGCACCCCACACCACCTCTCAGCTAAGTGACAGACTGGTGAGATGCTGGAGAAGGCCTTTCAGCTTTCAGAAGGCCTTCTGGAAGGAAGCATCCTCCTTATCTTGTGGTGTTTGCCCCTCAGTTTCAGTGTACAGTCAAGCTGCAAAAACTGCATCCAGCTCTGGTCACTGCCTACCAACACACCAAGTGGCAAACCTGAACTTCCAGTCACCCTGTGAAGAACAGCCCTACCACCGTGGTTCACTCCTTCCCCTTTCTCTGTTTTCCCTCCATCAGCCCTAAGCACTGCACTGCCTTTTCTTGCTGGGGACATCTCTTCCCCCTGTCTCCTCTCAGTCTCAACTGCTTGGTCTACAAGCTCTCCAGGCTGTTACTTCACACACCTTTGGCCATCTGAGATTATTGTCCATCCACCTGCCCTAACTTGTCTTTGTGCACTTCTGGTTTTGCCCACCCAGGCCTGCATGGAGAGAGGAGCCTTGTTTTCCTTCCAACTTGTGCCCCACGTGAAGCTGGCTGCACTTTCTCCCCATGGCACATCGGAACCCCAGCCTTCTTCGCTTCTCTCCTCTTTTACCATGCTCTTCCCCTCTTTCTCAACTCTGGCACTACCATGGGAGCACCAGTTCACAGGCTCCTGCTCTGTGAAGATGCACAACGAGACAAGGTTTTTTTTTGAGCTGGTAGACAGGTAAAAGGGTAGGGGCGTGATGTTGAGGGTGGATAAAAAGGGCTAAATATAGAGAAGGTGCAGCTCAGGTTCAGGACTCTGTCCGAACCTTTAAATCCCTCTGGGGGAACACTCTAAATGAAGTTGGGAATTGTTCTCAGCCTCACAAGGACAAGGAGCCACAGATGAGCGATAATAATAGTTCCAGCTTTGCCTGTCTCCTCCAGCCATTACATCCCACTGCAGGTTGTGAAGAGTGAGTTACCTGGTCCTCAGCTGCCTCCCAGGAGCACCATGGCGGGGGAGCGAAACAGCAGCTCCTCGTGGTCATGTACGTTTAGGACAGGAAATGGGAGAACCAAATAGGGGAAGAACAGAGGAAAGAGGAATGGAGCTTGGAGTCAAGCCAAGGCATGTTCCTGCCATGACCAGTGGGACCCTAGGGATGCACATTTGTTTCGGATCCGCAGCTCAGCTCATGGTCTCTCATGGTAGCTGCCCAGGCTGGTTTTAATGGGAAAGGCTTCCAAACAGTGCATACTTGATGCTTTCTCAAAGTCAGGGCTCTTGCATGCAGATGCTAAGCAGTAGAGGAAACCAAGTCCTTAGGTACCTTTGGAAAAGCAATTCGTCACCATTTGCATTGCAAAGAGCTACTGCCAGGAGGATCTTTGCACCAGCACTGGTCCAGAGTCAGTTCAAGCCAGCCCTCTTCTGAGCTCTGCCTTGGCTGTGCTCATCCAGTTCACAGTTCTTGGCTTTAGACACCACGTTTAATTCTTCTGCTCTCTGACACGACAGTCCTTTCCCCTCCTGCCTTCCCTGACACGCTTGCTGGAGGCATCTGCTGTAGTGCTCCTGTCTGTGAGCAGCCAGACCCATCCTGAGCCCTTGGGTGTCTGCTTGTAGCAGACCAAATGCCTCTACTATGCTCTAAGAATGATAGAGACCCAGAATCATTCACCTTTTGCTGCCATACCATGACATCCCAGGACAGTGGCTGCATCCCTTGCACCATGCCATGGCTGGGGCCCAGCCTGCATCCCAGGGGCTGTCCTACTGAGCCACCTGCATCACTCTTGTGGGGATCAGGGCACAAATGATGGGTGGGGGAAAGGGGAGGTGAATCTCCTTGTTTCCTATGCTCCAGGCAGCTTTCCCCTCCCTGGGGAGGGAGTGGTCCCTCTTCAGGAGGACTGTAGTTAGAAAAGGTGCAGGAGGGAGGACTGAATATTAATAGGCAGCAGTCCTGGGTCTCTGTGTAATCCCTAGCTGGACTTTGCATGCTTGCCCTGGTGACCCTGGGCTCCTTGCAGAGCCGGATACGGAGATGATCCCTCTCACCTGCGATGGAGATCAAAGGCCAGGGTAAAATTACCCTGCTCTGCTCCTTACTTTCTGAGGGCTCCTTCTCCATCTATAAAAGCAGTTAGCTGCAAAGAGGTGTGCACAGTGGTGCACCACGAGTGCAGGACTGTGTGCCATAGTGAGTACCAGATCCCTCAGAGGAAGTGTAACCCCCCTGTTCCAGTCCAGAAACTGGTGAGATTCACCTGCCAAGGGGAGAACAAGCAACCCCATCCCGGTGCAAAACCCTTCATCATTGTAAAGACATCTGAGTGCTAACCTAAATCCCTTCCCCACCATCATCTTCCCTCCCACATCCTCTGATGGAATCAGCCCTTGTACAAAGACTCCCTACAAAACCACACCAAGAAACTCAGGCTCCCAAATGCCAGGCTCACCAAGGTGACCTCAGGCATCACAAGAAGGCAGCATCCTTACCGGGATCTGTAGAGCGAGGTTAAGTTGTGGTTCCCCCTGGATGGGACCCTCACGGCCTCTTTCCCCTGCTGAGACACGGCTCCCTGCCAGGGAGAAGCCCCTTGTCACTGTGCGGTGTCCACTCGGTCCAGCACGTCCGCACAGCGAGTCCCTTGCTCCCGCTCTGCTCCTCAGCCCCTCCAGGGACTGATCTCCCCATGGGAAGGCTGTGGACGGGAGGGGTTGGGGGAGGGCTGATTCCAGGAGCAGCGTCAGGCAAATTAAATCAGACACCAGAGACTTGGGGAAATCGGATTGGGACGTAATGCAAAGCAGGTGGGATGGGGAGGGGTGAAAAGAGAGAGTAGCACGCTGCTCCTGAAGGGAAAGAAGCCATCATGGGCGCGTTGGGCTCCTTCTGCTCATATCAGCAACTAATGAAGTGCAGATTAGCCAGAACAGGCCAGGATTAACCAGCCACTGGGGCAGGGCTTGCTGCACCTCACAGTGCACAGGAATTCCCCTTTTCCCAGGGACAGGGTGCCACCACTCATGTGCTGGGTATGTTGGGAAGAGGGATGGTGCCACCTACAGTGGCCTTGCAAAGGGAAAACCAATGGCAGCGCCAGGCTCACCCCCTCTCTGGGCAGCAAACTGGGCTCTGTATGGGGGAACCAGAACTGGGCATAAGGGTTAGGGGTGGCAGAAGATTTGGTGGCATGCCTTTTGGCAGCCACTTTAGTGGGATGCTGCGAGGGGATTATCTTGGCCTCAATCTCTTTTAATCTCTCCCACGGCTTTGGCCCAAACCCGAGATAAATACCTTTTAACGGATCTCATCTGACGTCAGGAGGCCATCAGTCTAATCACCCAAGCCAACTTTGGGCAAAGCAAGCCAGAGATGTGGATATTGGCCCCTCACCCCCAACATGTCCTCATCAAGCCAGGAACTAGCCAGCACCCCTACATGGATCATAGGGCGGTTGTGTGAGTGCACTGATGTGCTGGACCTATCGCCAGGGAAAGGGCAATTGAAACACACACATCAAACTGTCTTTTTCCTGTTACCCTGGGGAGGATGGAGGCACAGGGGTTGCTGGTGCAGGTTTCCCAAGCTTGTGTGTTAAGGAAGTGTGGGGATTCAGGCTGAGGAAAGTCTTCCCTTACCATGGAGCAGAGGCCCTGTGCCAACTGCCATGAGGGATCACCCACCCAGCTCTTACATCACTGGCCCTGGCCCTAAAGATTTATTCCAGCTGAACTTTAGGCAAGGTCTCCACGCACAAGTCTCATCAAGGCCTCATCATGTCATGACCACAGATTGATCTCTGCCTCTAACGCTTCCCAAGAAAAGGGTCACTGCTCTTTTTGATAGTCCATACCCACCACATTCAATTCCTGTTTTGCTGCAATATAATCCCATCTCAGGACACTAATCCCTGGGCTGTGACAGCAGATTGTATTTGTATCAGGGTGAAACTGCTAAACAAAGTATCTCCTTTGCTTTCAGGGGCAAGTTGGTGAATGGAGAGAAGGGAGAAAAAAAGAGAGGTCTTGCTGCAGGGAAACCTGAGTGTACACGGCTCTTCCCAAGATCACGCCTCACCCTTCCCAAGGGTTAGCCATGGCAAAGCTGACTTTCTCTTTCGTTCCCTTACTGGAAGTAGCTGTCATCTGAGCAAAGACTTTGTTTCCCTTCACTGAGGGCTCACTCTCCTTCCATCATTTGTTAAGTAAATTTCCATTAGCAATGAGTGTGCACATCTTCCTCCCAGTGAATAGACTCAAGCCCCCACAACATCTGTGTCCAGCATTTTGCTTTTATTCCATAGAGTTACAGTTCCTCACCTTCTCCTTCTCAGACCAGTTGCGAGGTTCTGGAGTGTGCAGGTGCCTAGGAAACTCAGAGGCTTCTGGTTTAAGTTCCTGAATGTGAAGACGGCCCTTGCTGAAAGACCCCAGACCCCTCCTCCCCCTCTCAGATTTGGCCCTGGATGACCAAGAAGCTGGCACTGCAAGGAGTGCGGTGAGGAGACCCTGCCTTCTGACTTCTGAGTGGCACAGGCACTGTGGTGAGGCAGTGAAGAAAGTTCCTGATGTCACCAACTTTAATAACTCTGTCCCTGCTCCCATTTTTCAGCTGCTGGGATGTCACAAAGAAGAAAGCTACATCCCTCCCCATCACTACGGCTCTAGCATGCTAATACACTGCTCCAGGCCTCTGTGGTCCTGGTGCTACCATGACCTGGTGCTAATCCTGCCCCTGGGGCCCCTTGTTACTCAGAACTCATCTCTGGCCCGCAGGTCCTTGGGATGCTGTGTCCTGTCCAAGCCAGGCCTGTGTCTCCGGCTTGTATACCTGGTTTCACTGCTGGGAACAGGAGTCTCTGAGGAGGATCTGCCACTGCCATCAGCTCCTTGACGTTCTTCTCTATCAGTCTGGTCCTGCTCCACAGCCCTCTGCTCTATCAGCTCCTCTGCCTTCACCCGTTCCTACAGCCATGGAGACAGAGATGATGTGAACCCCTCCCTGCTAGGGTCCTGCCTCACAGGGGCTGACAAAACACATCTCATCTTTGCCGCATCCATCCAACCCGCCTAGAGCACATTCTCTCTTGCAGGATCCATCAGAGACTAGTCCCTCCACCAGGTATCTTGTCAGAGGACAACCCCCAGCTGCTGCACTAGGCCCTGCCCCATGGGAAAGCCCACAAGCCATTCTCTGGGGGGATTTGATCTTGCTTGGAAGTACTTGTAACCCTTTCTCCAGCCTGGTCCTTTACCTGCTCAGCGTGCTCCTGGGAGTGTGTGTACCAGAGAGCAATGGCACAGCGCCTTCCACGGCTCACTGCCCAGACACCATGGGGGTTCTCCTTGCCAGAGCTGAAGGCTACCAGCCTCCCACACTTAGGGTGCACCTCGGCCTGCCAGAAGAGAAAGAAGAGACAATGAAGCCAGCAGCCTCCTGCTCTGGGACAAATGGCCTTTCTATGGAGGTCACGCTGCCTCTGGGAACTCGGAACAGCAGAGAGCCACCAGGTAACCACTGCCAGTCCATGAGCAAAGCAGATGTTGGGGAGGAACAGACAGAACGAAAGGGACAACACAGGTTGCAGACACCCACAGGCTGGAAGAGCCTGGACCATCTCAGTTAAGAAGGAGTTAACCTCTCTTCTGTCTTGACATTTGCCTCAATTTGCCTTAATTTGCCTTTAGCTGCTCCTATTTGAATATGCCACAGCACCAGTACTGGACTGGTTTTGGAATGGTGGGATCCAGCAACCGACTAGCTTCCTCCCACCCAGACCAAGTCACACTCTGTCCTCTCTCCCTTTTATGGCTACTCCCAGACTTACTGTGACAGTCACAGTGTCCATTTCAGTGAAGAAAAGGCCTCCACCTTGGAAGTCATCATTGAGATAGAGAATGCCACTGCAGACAAAAACAAAGAGGACATACGGGAAGATGAAGCTCATTCCTCCCAGGTGCTTCCCCATGCTCCTTGTCACAGGAGGCTGTGAATACCACAGATTCAAAAGTAGACCAGTTAGCAGAATCCAACTGAGGGTGTTAACTACAGCAGTGCCTAACTCAGGTGGTCCCTGATCTTCAAGCCACAGGAGGCTAAGAGAATATTCCAGGCAGTTATCTCTACATGCTTGTGCTGGTTTGGTTTGGTTTGAATCTTCTGCAGCATTCATCTGTAGCATCATTGTGACAATGCCCTGGACTACACAGACCTTCATTCTGACCTGGCATGATGTTGTTTATGTTTCAAGATTGGGAATAATGCAAAGCCTGGAAGAGGAGACTGATCAGCAAAGAAAGCCATGTCTTAAGAGTGAAGGAATTTTAGGGTAACATAAGAATGGTCAAGAAGAGGCTTAATGCAAGCAAAAAAAGAAAATTAAAACAAGACATTTCTTTACTAATGTTAGACAACAAAGTAGTGAGGACAGCGTGCAGCGCAGGTAAGATCACAGTTGACTAGGTGAAAGAATGGACTACAAGCTATTTGCATTCCTCCTGGCATTCAACTAAGCTGATAGAAAACATCAGAGGAAAGGAGGCTCATCACTGGGACTGGGAGAAAGAAACAGAAATTACCACTGCGGCTGCTGAAGCAAAACGTTAAGGACATAAGGACAGTGAGAGGATTACCAGCCTTGAAAGCCAGGAAGGCATAGCTCTTGTGTCATAGGGGTTTAACAAGACAGTGAAGTCAGGGTGGTAACATGACTGTGGAAAAGCAAGGAGAGCTCTTACAAGCATGAAAGGGCAGGAGGGTAAAGATAACGACTGAAGCATATAACAGGACTGTTAGCCTAACTGGAGTAGTCTGGAGGGCTTCAGACTCCATTTCTGACACGGATTATTGTGGGACAAGAGGTAAATGTAAAAAGTCTCACAATATAAAATGGGGGCACTAAAAGGAGATCGGGATGGCCACACAAGCATTGACAAAACAGCTGGTTTCCCAGGGAAATGGTTGATCTCAGCAGTTTGGACTAGAGTAAAAGTACTGAGAACAGTGCCATAGGGAAATGAGTAGAAAGGTGAAGAAGATCACATGAACGGCACAGTGAGTAGTGCACCACTGGCACCAAAAGGAGTACTGTTCACCTGGAGGAGGATTACTGGGACTCTTGGACCCCTGGGCCCAATCCTGTTCAATAATCAATGACTATAACACAAATACAGAGAAGAGATCCAGGAAGTTTGCAGCACAGGGGCATATTTCAAAAGGACACTGGAAGAGCTCAGCCCTTGTGAGTTCCTTGGTCAATTATAATTGCCTCTACAAAAGGACAGGAATACTCTTGGAAAGAACTCAGTGGCAGAGATCCCAAGAAGACGCTTTAACATTTATTCAAGGAGAAGTCAGAGAAGCCCACTCCTCAGGGAGGAGTGAGGTGACAGGACAGCTTTACCAGGGAAGGGACAGAGATCTCACCAGTTACATGACAGAGCCTGGTAACTTTACAATCTGACTATACCAGAAGGGAAATGGACTCAGTGATACTGGAATTCCCTCCAAGTCCCACATGTTTACCATAGGCTGCTCAAAGAAGATTTCTGCTCTGGGTACAGCTACCACCCAAAGAAAAGGCAAATAAGATTTCTGGATGTCCAGGGATGGGATGGGAAATAGGAAGAATCAACTGTAGTGAACTGACCGCATTTGGCTGCAGTGTGCAATAACTGTCACCATCTCTAAAACACATTTCAGGTTCTTTTACAGACGAGTAACAAAACCTGCCACAGGCTGGGAAAAACTCTCACATGGAATGGAAAAACCCAAGACAAAGTATTGACAGTGAATCTTGAGAGAGATGAACAGACGGGATAATCACTAACTGCTCAACCAAAGGAAACACAAGGCGCTTGGTTTTCCCTCTCCTGTAAGATCCAGAAAAATGTGGAAGACAGAACTTGATTAGAAGAACCAGAGTGTCATAAGGGCTAGCAGTGGACTGTAGAACTGTGGGAGACCTACAAGACAACAATCTGGTATCACGGTTCTAGTCTGTGCAGCCTTCCAGCATCATTCTGCGCTCTATTAATGCTGGCTCTAAGGAGGCAGAAAGAGCAAATCTTCCCAGCCTAGCGAAGGTGTTTCACTCCTCATTCTGAAGCCACTGATGCAGCCTTACGCCTGATGCTACAGTCCTGGCTGCCTTTGAGCCATCAACCCATCACCTGGTTTCTGTAATCTGAGCTCATCCTCAGATGGGGCTGAGAAGGCATTCTGATCTCCACATGATCTAATGCAGGTCCCTTCCTTCTCTTACCTGTAGTCCCTGTACACATAGGCAGGTGGCTCTTTCCAGCACTCTTGCCCCTCAGGATCCAAGAGACAATTATCAGCATGGACAGGGTGACTAAGATCCATGCGACCTTCCTGTTCCTCTGAAAACGGGAGTCAAAAAAGAATACAGGAATTTTCAGCTTCAATTAAAAACAAGGCAGAGAGAAAGGGGCATAGGGAGAGTAAAGGGAAGAGAGCCTCCTGAAAATAGCTGGCTGGAACTTAGGAGACTCTCCAGGAGACGGGCACTAACAGGGTGAAAGATTCTTTACCATCTACGGCTGTGCGGCACACAAGGTGCGTGAAGGAGAAATGCAGTTTCTTTCCAGGAGTAAAATAGGATTCTATGATTTTCCGTGATTTCTCACTGGCCTGCAGAAGCAATTTGGCGTCTCTCCAGTCCACGTCCCCATTTTGGGCCAGCTACAAGCGAAAAACAATGCTGTTAGAATACTTGCATGAAAAGACACTCTAAAAAATGATGGGTACACGTACACAGGACAGAAAAAGAAAGCTGTGTAAAAGTCCTGTGGTCACACATAGGAGAAAAGAACACGTTTTCGCGTGTAAATGTAAATCAGGAGTACACCTGTACAGCACAGAGATTCCCTCCTTCTACTCAGCACATGAAGCCACACCTGGAATGCAGCATCACTTTGAGTCCCTCAGTGCACAAGCGATACGAGAAAACTGGAGTGAGCCTTCAGTCAAGGGCCTTAAGATGGCAGGGGTGTTGGAGCATGTCTAAAAAGGCTGAAAGAGCTGGGTTTCTTCTGCCTAGAGAAGGCCAAAGGAGGATCTAACTACAGTCTCCTTTCACCTCTAAGGGCATTACAGAGACGATGGGGATAATCTCTTCTCTTTTTGGGCACTGAAAAGACAAGAGGCAACAAGGAAAAGCTGCAGCAAGGAAAATTTTAATTAGATATAAAGGAAAACTTAGTCTTCCCCAGTGTGGTACACACTGAAACAGGTGCCCAGAGGGGCTGGGGAATCATCACTCCTGGAGATGATCAGGACTTGCCTGCACAAAACCTTAAAGGATCTCATCTAGCTTTGGATTAACCATGCTGTGAGCAGGGGGTCCCATTAGAGATCTCCAGAAGCTCCTTCCATCTTACTCTCCAATTATCAGCTAAGCATGTCTATAAGACTGTGCAGGTACAAGGAACAATCCTGAACCCTTGTGTCGCAGGAGGGAGAGCATTTTTCAAGCCTGCCACATAAAACATGCCTAAACGTGATCATGGAGGGGAGACTGCACATGTGCTTGTGAGGAAGATAACACTCCTGTGCCTCCATCCAGACTGCACTCCAGAGAGACAAACATTTGGGTGACAAACACCGTTTCTGGACAATCAGGAAGGTGTCAGACTCACAGAGCCACTTACTTGCATGGCCCTCAGAACAGTTAAACCTTCAAATCTCTCATGTGGGGTATGAGGTGACCGTCTTGCCCGGTAGCCATCTCCTGCTTCTCCTGCTGCCTAGAAGCGTAGAGATGACGCACCTTAGGCTGCCGTCTCTCCTCCATGGAAACGCTGCAGTCCTGCATTCTGAGGAGGGCAGACTCAGGCCTCACCTTTGTCAGCCGGAGAAGGTCCTTACACTCAGACTCCGTCAACACTCTGTCAAACACAACCCTCTGGGTCCCATTCATCTGGTGGGAATCCATCGTGACAGCAATATCCTCAAAAGGCAAAGGCCCTGTTGAGAAACAAGTACAGATAGGCATGAGCAAGCTTTGGACAAGAAGCTCTCAGACACCAACCCCCCGTCTGGATAAGGAAGTGGAGAGACACTATACATTCTCTGAGAAGAGAGGGCAGTTCCCCAGAAGTGCCCATTCCTCGCAGACCTGGGCCACTTGCACCCCTCACATGCTTCAGGGGAGACAGAGCATCAGCTGGGGAAGCTGGCCTACAGCGAGTGCTTCAGGAGCCAGCAGAAACCTGGGGACTGCTGGGAGAGCAGCAGGGAAAAGTTGAGTGCACTGTGGGTCGCAGCAGCAGAACAGGTCCAGCCTACTGGGGTGAGGCTCTGGAGAAAAGAAGCAGGTAAACACCTCCATCAACCCTCCTTTCCATCACACATTTCATCCCAAAATTATCGCCAGTGAATCTACTTTCTTCAGCCCCAAAGAGAAGCAATGGGTAATAGCTGGTGATCTGATCTTTTGATCTTTGGCCTTTTTGCTCCCCCACCTCTGACCTCTGGATGGTCAAGAATTCTAAGGCACTCAGTCCCTCAGAACGATCTGCTCTCCCATGTATCATAGCAGAGAACTACTTGGGATCATTTCAAGCAAAGACTCCAGGACAGACCCCTGCAAGAGGCTGTGTGTCCACACATAAGAACAGAGGACCAAGAAGAACATGGTACTCTGCACTGCAGTCTATAGCATTTAGGCACAAAACTTTTGGACTTGTGTTTTTCAGGGAAAGACTTGCCCAAGCCAAATAGTCTGCTTCCAGTTTCCGCCCCCGTCTCCCCTTGTCCCCTTCAGAGAAATGGTGTTCAAAGTCGGGCTGGTGGAGTTGAACCAGGTTTGGTGTAGACACTCCTGCCACACTGAACAGGGATCTGCATGTCCATAGACTTGTCATGTATTCAGGCACCACTGCTCTCAGCTTCTCCAGCTGCAGTGCTCTTTGAGTTCCCATCCCAGAGACACACGCAGTGAGATTTTGCAAGATTACACATGCATCAAAGAGGGAGAAAAGAAACAGTAAGAGGACTTGCTGAGCCATTCGAGTCAGTCTGCATCTATGCTAGCATTCCAATGTCTGAGAATGGAAGAAAAGACAGCACTTAGCTGGGCTAAGTCTGGCTGACTGCATCCAAGTCCTTCCTCAAGCTCTTTTACTTACCCCTCTTATCCCTCTCTTCCACATCCAGAGTTTCCTGCTTTTGCTTCTCCTGATCCTCTCTCGGGAGCAAGGGAAAAAACAGAGACCAGGGCTGTCAGAACACAGAGCTATGCCTAACTATCCTCTGTGGTAGCATTTCACACCCTGTTCCTGTTTAGTCCATTCCTCAGTAGGTATTACTGCTCCTTGTACCATCCCCTACTACCAACACTTATATTTCTGTCCTATTCAACTTGGCAACCTTACCTGTGTTTCTCCTTCAGGTTTTCAGGAATCAGCTCATCTGGAGTCCAAAGATCCTGTAGGAACAAATGCAGATGGTTCAGTATATAACATTCTCCCACACTGGATCATGTCAAACAGCCAGTTTCTTGTCCCACTTCTCCAGTGAATACCAGACCAACGGTTCTGGCCTCCTTCTGACAACAACCACAGTGGGCTATGCATATGGTTACAGCAGCAATTTCAAACTCACTGCAGCCCTGGAGCAGTGGAAAGGCCCTAAAGACCCCCTTTGTAAGGACTCAGGGGTCCTTCTCATCAACATCTGATCTCTTCTGAAATGAACTGAAATGAATTCTGGTAACTCTATTGGTGAAATCAGGGCAGGAATATTAAGAAGACACCGATACTTACAGGGTCATTAAAAGTTCCTCCTAGATGCTCCACTGCATAATAAATCAACTTCTTCTCCATCAAAGATCTCTGCACATAATGTTGAATACTCTAAGGAAGCAAAGAGGCTGTTAAACAACCACCTCATAAAAGACAAACCCACCCCTCTATAGGGCAGAAAGCTGCCCCAACACACTTCTGTGCACTTTGAAAACCAGGTTGTGTCCTGAAGGGACCCTGCCTGGTACAGACTAGAAGTAAACTCAGGCTCCAGTTTCTTTACTCCTGGGCTTGACACACATCTGCAGTGAAACGTGTTTCCCTTTTTGTCTCCTGGACTCTGATCCTGTTGTATGGGACAGAGGAGGGCCAAGAAGTACAAACCTGGGGTTGTAACTACCTCTCTGGCTGTGATAGCTGTGTCCTCTCCCAGTTCTGTGAGATACTGGTTCATCTTTTCCAACATTGGCTCGTCCGTGGGATAGAAGAGCAAGTAGGAAGCAGCACATTCAGCAGCCAGTGCCTGGTTCCCAACTTGTGCAGGGATAGAAAAGAACAAACAGATATGTCTCTGAAAGAGTCAATGTTAGCGGCGTATGTGCATAGGCCAGCAGCAGCCAGCATCCTGCTTGGGATCGGACAGCAAGGAGGCCTTACAACAGAGTACACATGGTCCCACCTCCCTCACCCAATGGACATGATGAGGGGCCTGGAGGCTTCTTTGAAATTCAAGTTTTACCAGTTGTCTGACAGAAGCAATGAGACAGTTAGGACAATGTAGAAAGCAGCAGAGGTATCCAAGAGAAGAGCTGAGGGACATGTGAAAGTGACAGGGTGACAGAATGACCAATATAAACAAGCCATCAGTTCAGTGAGGGCAGGCAGGGCTTGATGTACAGTGAGATTGGAATTTGCCATAGTGATAATAGTATCTGGCTTGCAAAGTAAGATTAACAATATCACTTAGCAAAACAGGATTTAATAATAGGACTTTGTATAAGCAATGCATTCCTTATTAACCACATTAACCTAGAAAGAGGAACTAAAGGACTGATGAAAGGGGCCTGCCCCAGGGGGTGCCAAAGACTGGCTGATTACCAAAGAAACAAGTCAGCAGAAACGGTGGTAACAGAGTGAAAGGTGAAGGTGGCAGGGGGAGACTGTGAGCATTGACTCAGTTCAGGACCGAAAAGGCTTGCCCCCTCCACACCCTCAGGGAGCATGCACTCTCATTTACATAGCAAAAGAGGACAATTTAATGCAGAGAAGATAGAGTACTAATTAACATCATGATTTCATGATTCACCAACTTCTGACCAATGAAAAGTAATTTCTTTATCCAATCAAACATACAGAATCATAGAATAGTTAGGGTTGGAAAGGACCTTAAGCTCATCCTTGGTATAGACTCTGATGCATGCAGAATGAGGGTGTGCCTGCTCTGTGCAGCTGCCACTTAGCACCCTATTTTGTGCAAAAGAGCAGGTAAGTAAAATACCTCGACTCTGTGTTTATACTGGCATTTTGCACACGAGATAAACAATCCCACTTTTGGGACTACAGGCTGACTCAGAAGGAACACCACCGCTGAGATGAGATATATATGCATGACCTAGATAGGAAGCAGGGGCCTGGTCTGGAGCCATGTACTGAAAAAGTGTATAAAATACACAGCAGATAGTTGGTGCAAGAGAAAATAAGAGAGTGCTGGAAGAAAGAAGCGGGAACAGCCACGCAGTACAGAAGCTGCACAAGTAAAACTGAAGTGGACCACGAGGCACCTCTCCCAAGGTGGCCACAGGTTTGAGAAAGAAAAGAGAGGTTCTGGGAAGAGTCGGCTGGGGGCTAGAAGGAGGGAGAAACAGGTAGAGCTCAGGTCAATGTGCCACTTCTCCCATGACATGCTGCCCTCCAGGCCCAGAAGCAAAGGGCAAGTTTAGGGGTGCCACAGCATCACATGCTGGGTTGTGGCTCTGCTCACCTTGATCATAGGCAAACTGCAGTAAATCGAGATGAGAAGGGATGAAATCCTCTGTGGCAGAAATCCGCCCTGGCTTTGTGGCAATTTCAAGGACGCACTGCTGTCTGCACTTCAAAACCTGAATATAATGGGCTGCAAGAGAGAGGAGCAAGAAAGGCAGTAGCTCGCACTTCCTCCGGACAGGAGCACTGGGAACCCAATCCTCTGTGCATCTAATGCTACCTGCAATGGCTTCATACAAGCCAGGCTGCATCTCCTCCTCCTCCTCGTTATCCTCATCCTCCCAAGGCCCTTCACACAGGGCACGACACTCTTCCAGTGCTGACAGCGCCTCTGTGAGCGACTCCTCCAGCCTGGCCACAGCCTGCAAGTACTCATCTGCATCGTAATGCTGCACCCCAGCCTCATATGCTTCCTGCGAAAGACAGATCCAGGTCCCTCATCAGCCTGGGTGACACCAAAGCATGCCTGAGCCTTCAAGTCGCTCACAGGGTAGTACTGACATCTAGGGGCCTGCCCGATTACACACAGCCCACCACGCAGTGACAGCTCATCTTCTGGGCTTTAGCCAAATACAGTTCTCCAAGGCCCTGCAGCCTGCTGTAACTGTCGCCAAGGTCTCTGTGGCACACTTGCTATTGTCTTCACCCTGAAGAGAAGGCTTCAGGGAGACCTTCTTGCAGCCTTTCAACTGTGAAAAGGGGGCGTTTAAGAAAGACTGAGCAAGACTTTTGACCAGGGCCTGAAGGGACAGGACAAGAAGCAATGGTTTTAAACTGAAAGAGGGCAGATTTAGATTGGAAATAAGGAAGACATTTGTTATGATGAGGGTGGTGAGACACTGGAGCAGGTTGCCCAGAGAAACTGTGGCTGCCCTATCCCTGGCACTGTTCAAAGCCAGGTTGGACAGGACTTGGAGCAACCTGCTCTAGTGGAAGGTGTCCCTGCCCGTGGCAGAACACCAGACTAAGGTGATCTTTAAAGGTCCCTTCCAGCCTAAATTATTCTATGTGTGGGGCCCTGTCTCAAGGCGTGGCTCTTGCATGGGAACAGCTCAGGGTCCCAGTCTGGTCCCTGGGATGGGTAAGAGCTGTCGATGCCTGGCTCTGCACTGAACTCTCACCCAGTGTGGCGTGGCCTCCAGGTCTCGGAAGTTGTCCGACCTCACCCCTGACATCCGCCGGTACTTCTCTATGTCCTCCCGCATTTGGAGGTGCTGCGGATTAGCGACGAAGAAGGTGTGAGCGGCGGATACGGCCTGATCCAGCTTCTTGAGCTGCGGAGAGAAGGCAGCAGCGCCTGTCACACTGCCGCGGGCCCCCTCTTCACACCCACCCCTCACCCTGGATTCACCCGCAGGGTGCCCTTGCCCACCACCTCCTCTGCTCCCCACCTGGAAGAAAGCCACCTGGAGGTAGTTGTAGGGCTCCCGACGCTCGAAGTCCCGGCGGATGGTGCGGCTGGCGCGGTGGGCGGACGGCGCGGCGCCCAGCCGGCGCCCCAGGCAGTGCTGGAGGCAGTCGGCGCGCTGCAGCACCGGGCCGAACAGGGCAGCCTCCCACAGCCCGGCCCCCGGCGGCCCGCCGAGGAAAGCCGCCTCCCGGCGGCAGGCGGCGCGGCAGGCGCGGAGAGCCGCCCGCAGCCCCGCGTAGCTGTGGAGGGCGCGCTGCAGCAGCTCGGCCGCCCGCGCCCAGTCCCGGGCGAAGTACGCCCGCACGCCGTCCGCGTACAGCAGGTCATAGGGAACCAGGCGGCCCGGCGACGTGGCGGCGGCGGCCCCGGCGAGCAGGAGGCACAGGCAGAGGCGTGAGGCCATGGCCGAGACGCAGGGGAGAAGGAGGAGGAGGAAAGGGGTCCGGGGCGGGCAGGCGTCCTAGCGAGCCCCGGGCTAGGCCCACCCCAGGGGCCGGGCAGGGCGGGCCGGCGGGCGGTGCCGGGTGGAGGAGCAGGGGGAGACATCGCCCACGAGGTTGTAGTTAACGTAGGAGAAACCATGCCAGGGACGCGCTTTGACCATTCACAGACCAAGTCCCATCACACGCAGAAGTGCTCTGGAGGTGAAGGGCTGCCCATCTCCTGCTCTCCTCCGATGCAGCCAAACCCTTGCCCATGGCTGGAACTACAGCCAGCACTGGGCAGGAGAAGGGTTATCTCTCACACGCTACCTCTGTGCCTCCCTTCCAAGCGTTTTGTGCAGGACAGAACCCTGCTCCAGACTTCACCTCTCTCAGTTTTGACAGCGTGGGCAGTCGGGAGCCTTCCCCTAAAGCCTCTGTCAGCTTTCCTGTTTGGGTGGGAATTTTGGGCCATTGTTTTCCATGCAAAGTTTGCACCGGAATCAAGAGTTTGCACCGGTGAAAGAAGATATTATGGGCGAGGGTATTTTTGCAGAGAATTTCCTTTCAAGCCTGGGGTTCCCTCAGAGCAATAGCTTTTGCTGAGCAATATTAGAAAGCACAGAGGCTGCCCCTGCTTAGCTGTAGGCAGCCTGACTCCCCTGGAGAGGAAAACTTTTCACCCAGTCTCCTGTGACAACTCCTCTACGGGCTTCATTCCCTTCCCTGGGCTGCTAAGCATCTGCTGCCTTCCAGATGCACTGACAAGAGAGGGATGGAGAGGAAGGAAAGGAGCCTCGCACGTTCCACATTTCCCTTCCAGAAGCCTGTGAAGCTTCATTAAACATTAGGCCAGCTATTTTGTTTCTATGGAAACAAAATTATTACTAATATATTATTTTAAAAACAGACACACGATTGACACTCCAAATATAGAATTTTAATACCGTTCTGTGCCTGCCTCGTCTCTTCGGGCAGAGCGGATGCGAGGGTGGAATTCACAAAGGGACTGGACTGGCGAGGGTGCCAAGTGGTGATGGCAGCGGAGGGTGTGTTTATAACCTGAGAGCAGGCACAGGCTGGCTGTTCATCCGTCCACCTCACTCTTCTGCAGTCCGTGTCCCACTTCTTCTTCCCCCACCAGTGTGGGCTGCCGTGTTCCTGCCTGCTGGCGAGAAGGATGAGAATGCAAATTAGTGATCAGGTCCTGGGACAAAGGGAACACTTGAAGTTTCATTTAAAAATCGTGATGGCACTGAATGTTTTTGATGCTGTCTCTCATAGTTTGGGATCCTGGAAGGTCTGTGGCTCGCTGGCCTCAAGGGTCCTTTCACACAGTGCCTGCTCTCCATCCTGCACCTGCAAGGCTTCGCTGCAAGCCAAGGAGCAGCGCCGTGGCCGGTCGGCGTTCTCCTCCTCTCTGCTGCCAAGGGAGAGGCGGCGATCGCGGCGCAATGCGAGCGGGAGACGGGAGTGCCGTGGGCTGCAGGCTGGGGAGGGCTGCGGCGTCTCGTCAATGAATGTGGTGATCTCATCTCGGAAGAAGCAGGCGCTGGAGCCCCGGGGCACCAGGCCCCCCTCCAAAAACTGCCGTAGGGTTGTCAGCTCATCTTCTGGGGGCCGCTGGCGGTGCTGGTAGTCATGCAGCTGAGGAGGCAAGAAGATGGGGCCACCGGGTTTGCGGGGAGTGGGAATGCGAATGTCATCAGATGAAGACCACTTGTGTAGGAAGGATGGAGCAGAGCGGTGGGCGGAGAAGATGTTAGTCTCATCGTGTGACATTCTCCGAGAGAGGGGGACCTGGAAAACGGAGAAGGAGGCAGGTGATAGAAAACTTGAAGAGACAGAACAGGAAAGGAGTAGGTGAGGCTTTCTCAGAGGAGTCTAAAGGACACAAAGGTGTGGGAGACTGGCAGAGAAGGAAGCGGGTTGTGGGGCTGCCCCTGACAACTATCAGCTCACCTGCAGGTAATGCACCTTCTCCTGGGGCAACAACATGTGGTGCATGGGTAGCAGCTTGATGTCTCGGGAGTCCCGTTTCACAGCTGCTGCGCCGTTCGCATCAAACCTCACTTTGCAGATCCTGCCGTCGCCATAATCATCACACACACCATCTGTTGGCAAAGAGGAGAACAGCAGTCAACGCTTTTCGGCCAGAAGAGTCTTACCAGAGCACCCCGAAGCCATTCTAACCCTTGTCTGACTCCCGCTGCCCTGCCTGCAGCCCTCAGGGCGCCCCTGTGAGCAAGGACCTCATCCTTCTGCTTACAGCAGCACTAAAGCACGCAGAGGTTGCCCTGTTTCTTCTGTCTTGCTTTTGAATAGCTCACTGCTAGAACTTGGACCTTTGGATCAGTGAGCTGGACAAGGGCCACTTTTGTTGTGGTTTGGCAGCTGTATTCATGGTCTCTACTCTTGCATCTACTGTTGCACTAGTTTTTCCTGGATGCTAGTGAGTCCTAAGGCAGCAAGTGAGTGGCAGAACCTTCTCCAGAACAGCTTTTCTCATGGTTGCCAACCCAAAGCTATAACGTCCTAGCGACTCACACCACCACTCCTGGTGCAGTCAGGTCCTTTTCACAAGGCAAACCCCTCTTTCCTCTGAAGTCTTTTAGGGAGGGGGTTAGTGAAGAAAGGTGACTGTGGGGTGGTGAGGTGCTTACCATCATCTCCATCTTCCTCAGACATAATGGCCACACATTGCTCCCACACAGTGCGGAGATCTGCTCTGTAGCGCTCGCAGGACCAGATGAAGGAGGGGAGCAGCAGGGTCTGCACCATGGAGCACCAGAGCACAGCCAGGACCATCCAGGTTGGGGCCGTATCATAGCGCAGGCTAAAAAAGCTCACAACCTTCAAGGTGAGAGAGAGAAACAACACTGAGAAAGAAGACAGAATTGGGGATCAAGGGAGAACGATACCAGGAGTCAATCTGTAGTAGAACATAATCTGTCTGTAAAGGATTTGTTAAGTAATTACCCCATTCCTGTGCTGTTGCCCCAGGTTTGCTGGATCATATTCCAAGCTGTCAGATCTCTAATATGAGACCTGGTTTTTGCATCCCTTTTTTCCCTGTGCTCATTTATAAACTGGAGCTAAATAGGTGCTAACAAAGGACACAGCCACTGGAAAAAAGAAAGCAAAGCTGTGACTAAGCCTCTGCTCTCCTAATGGCTCCCTTTGAGAACTTCCCCAGCCCTCCAGTTTTGCTGAGAATCAACCAGCCAGACAAAACCTGAATGCTGACTATGACTATATGAGCAGAAGGAAAAAGAAAACTGCCTGCAACAGCTCTTAAAGCTGGGGTATCAGCTCTCCAGAAGCAAATGGGAGAAACAGAAATCTCATTGTTTTTACAGAGCTAGATCCCCCTGTAAGTTTGCAGAATAATTTCCTCTCCTCCTAACCGCTTGAAACTTCCACAGTGGTTTTAGCTCTGTGTGTGTACACCCCAGCCTTCAGCTTGTCTTACAAAAATACTGCTGCAGAAGGATGAGAGAATTACTGCAATCTTTAAAACCGGCCCCCAGAATAACACAGATTTGGCAACACCATGGCTGGCTGGTGGACAGAAAACTCTTTTTCTCTGAAACCTGAGAGAAATGGAAATCTAGTTAAACTGCAGAGTCTGAAGGGGAAGGGAGAACTCGCTGCTTACCAAGATAGGCACCCCAGTGAGCGTGTCATACAGGAAGACAATAGCGCTGATGAGGTTGGTCATCTGCAAAGAGGTCTTGGCTGACTCGGAGCCATCCAGTGAAGACCTCCTTTTGCCACGTACATCCTCCACTACAATGGCTGGCACATTGAAAGTGGTGTGTGCTGATGAAGAGCAGGATGATGCCTCCTCTGACCTCTGATGGCGGCACTGCCGGCGTCTTCTGTGTGCCCACAGGGTCTGGTAGAAAGTGATGCCCACGCACACCAAGCCCATGACGATTCCTCCGAGCAGAAGGAGGCTAAAGCAGACACCGAAGCCCAGCCCTATCTTGCTGACAATGAACTGGCAGCCACGGGCATAGTAGCGCTCGCCATTGTTGTGCCAGCCGATGGAGGGCAGGGTGGAGAGGATGAATGATACCATCCAGATACCCATGACGGCATGCAGAGCCTGCTTCTTGGCATTGCTCAGCCGGTAGTTGACTGGCCACCTTACCATCCACATGCGGTGGTAGGAAAGGGAGGCCACGGTGAAGCAGGTGGCCAGTGCCAGAGTGTAGTATGTGGAGACGAAGACCTTGCAGATGCTTTCGTTCCAGTCGTAGTCGGAGGACTCGCGCCGCAGCTGCACCACAGCATAGGTGGTGAGGGGTACTGCTGCCATGAGGATGTGGGTCCCAGCAAGGAAGCATAGCAGCAGCTCCAGGGGCTTGTGTTTCTGTTGCTTGGCCGTGATGCTGAGGATAATCCAAGAGTTGGCCAACAGGGCTAACATCCCACATGCCAGCCACCACAGGGAGTTGTTGTGTAAGGTAGACTCTGATTCAGAGTCCCCCATGCTGCCACCCCTGCTAGGCTGCACCTGGTCCCTGCTGCTGGGGTTCTGTAAGAGGGAGAGTGGGACTCCGCACTGGGGGAGCCACGTCCCTCCTCATCTGCTGCTGTGATGCGAGGTGTATGCACGCTGGTGGGGTTTCTCAAGGCATTGCCACCAGGTAGTAGGCAGAACAGCCGTCAACTCTGTCTCACTTTCAGTACTCCCTTTCCCTTCTATTTGATTATATTTCTTTCCCTGGTTCTAACTTTTTCCCCTGTTCTCCTTTTTCTCTCTTCCACCTTTCTCTCTCTTTCTCATGAACACTTGCCAGCGCTTCTCCCCTCACTCGCTTGGGCTCACTTTTTTTTTTCCTCCCCATCTATTTCATCCCCCTTCTCCACTCTTCCCCCAAAGAAAAAGCTCTCCTTACTTCCATGTGCCCACCAGGGACCTTCTGTCTCAGGGACCACCTTCTGCTGGGACTGGTGAAGGCCACATGCAAACAGGGACCGCTGGGGACTCCAAACAGTTTGGCAGTAGCAAGTGGCTGCTGCCCAGCGTCCCAGTGGATGAGGAGCTAGGTAGGAGTTTCAGAGATGACAGGAGGCAGGACAAAGGTCCTGTGCAAATCGTGAGGGTGGTTCATACACCATGTGTAATTCTCCTTGTCACCAAATGCCACGCTCGTGACCAGAGAGAGGTTTCTTGCCAAGGCTGTGAGAGAACTATCAACGGAGAGTGAAGGGTGAGGAACAAAATCCAGAGGGTTCCCTATCCAAGACCTGCCAGCACCCTCACTACATTGTCCTTTTTGCTGTCCTCCAGGGCTCAGCCTGCTCTTTAAGCTTCCCTGCACAGCACAGAACAGAGCTGGCAAACAATAAGGAGATGGCGGGGAGGGGAAGATCCTTTTCAAAGGTTCCCTTGGAGATTCAGGGCACGAGGTTCCCTGTAGAAGAGAGGAAAGAGAAAAAGTAATCTAACATAATTCTATCTCCTCAGATCACTCTTTCTCCTTGCCCACACAAACACCTTGTCATGATTTAGGCTGTGCAGAGAGCTCCCTGTGTCTTTCAGGGAGCAGAAAAGCCAGTTTTGCACCAGTCTTTCCATACCTCAGGCTGTACTCTGTCCCCAAGCAATTCCCTCCAATGCTGCTGAGACATGCTGTGCTCCCTGCCCTTCCTGCCTCCGGCTCCCCACGCAGAGTGTTACCCGTGCCATTTCTGCCATGCCCAATCTGCATCAATCCGTGCCATTCCAGTCCTGCTCCTGCCAGACAGATCCACCAGTCTTTGGACTTCAGCTTTTCTCCACCAGTGCTCTGGATTTAGCCTGTCATCCCATCCTGTCCCATCCATGGGTGCGTGTCACCCCGCAGTCCTGAAGCAGTCTTTTGGCCATGCACCGCACCCACCTAGAGCATTTCTGCTTGAGCAGCTCTGGTCTCCAGACACCCCATGGTTACAAATCCACTGAATGAGCCAGCTAACCTAGTGCTGAGACTACACACCTCTGCCAGTGACCCCTGGTCCTACCAGCACAGGCCCCCTTCTCCTGTCTTCATCTAGAGGGGGCATCTAAGCAGCATATTCCAGGAAGGGATAGGCCTGCTCTGTGCCTTGACCAGAGCAGATGTAAACTTCAATCTTTCTGTGCACAGACCAGTGGACTCCCAGCCTGGGCTAGTGTTCCCATTCCCACCCTCCCCTTCCCTCTGCTCCTCTGTATTTTCTCATCCTCTCTGTGACCACCTGAGGCTTTTCTTCCTTTCCTCCCTGCTTGGAGCAGTTTGCCATGACTGGATTTGTAGTGCCCTTCGTTCTGCCCCCGTTCATCTTTTTCCCCCCAGTGCCATCATCACTCTTGCAGTGAGGCCTGTGGCCTCTGGAGACAGTTATGAAGCTAGCCAGCCCAGCTAATCCCAGGGGAAGGATTTTCCTTGCGGCATCTCCTTCTGCCGCCCTTCCCACCCAGCTTGTTCTGGTGGCCCACGCTGTTCCCTCGATGAGGCAGGAACCCCCCCCGCCTCTGCTGGCTTTGGAGCCCAATTCTGCTCCGAGCTGCGGTCCTCCCGCTCCGGGCCACTGGAGAGCTCCAGAGCTGATGCAGAAAGGCCAGGTCAGGGAAACCCATCCTCGCCTGGTCCCGCTTCCCGGCCAGAGACACCCCTTCATCCCACCGCCCATCCCACCCGCAGGGCGAAGGGAGCCTCCTGGGGCTGGTGACTCAGGGGAAGGCGAGGGCGGGGGGTCCAGCGGGAAGGTGACCCACAATAACTGCACGGAAGAGTGGAGAACCCCGGGGCGCGGGGGGATGCGGCCGGCCCAGGGCTGATGTGCGGTGCTGCCCCGCCGACCCCTGCCTTTGCCCGTCACTGGCAGCCCGGCCACGGCGGCCGGAGGGGCGGCGGGGGGTCGGGCCGGGCCTCGCCTCGCCCGGCGGCGGCGGCCAGGGGAAGCGGTGCGGAGCGGCTGGGGCCGGGGCCGCGGAGCCCGTGGGGCGCCCCCCGGGGCGCGGCCGTGCCCGGCGGCGGCGCCGCCCTGTGCGCGACGGAGCGGAGCGGAGCGGGGGCCGGCGGCGGGGGCCGATCGCGGCGGCGGGGGCCGGAGGGACCCATCTTACCTCTCGCCGGAGCAAGCGCTGCCATGGCGACGGGCGCCCCGCGCGGCTGTGCGCGCCTCTGCCCGGCTGTACCGGCCCCCGGCCCCGGCCGCCGCAGCGGACGCCGCAGGCAGCAGCCGCCCCGGCCCCGCGCTCCGGCCATCCGCCAGGCGGGGCGACGGCGAGGGGAGAGGGGCGGGGAGCGCCGGCGGCAGACGGCGGCGGGAGCACCGCCGGGCCGAGCAGCCAGGGGGCGGGCCGGGCGGCCGGGAGCGGGAGCCACCGCCCCGGCATCGGCATCGGTCCCGGCCCCGCCCGGCGGCCCGGGCACCTGCGGCGCCTCCCGGGGCTGGTGTTGGCCGGGGCTCAACCGCAGGGGCTGCTGGTGCCGCTGGTGCCGGGTCCCGGCCCGCTCCCTCTCGTGTGCATCCCTCCTGCCCCACGGGGTAAGGCTGGCAGTCCCCGGGAATACGGGATGCAGGACGAGAAGGTGCCCGGCTCCTGTTCCCAAAGAAAGAGGGTGATGAAGAGGTACCCAGACCGTAAGAGTTGTCGGAGGACGCGTGCCGACAGGAGGGGAAAGGCAAAGAGCTGGTGCTAGCAGAGAGGTTTCCGAGGGGTGCTTGCAGAGAAGGGTAGCCAGGACGCCTGGTGCCCAGGGTGACTCCGTTTGTTCAGCTGCTGGGAAGGTCTTTCCCACCACCGACCGACAGTGTGGTCCCACAAACAGGGCAAGGGGACGAGAGGGAAGGTGATAGAGGGGAGTAGTGCTCAGAAGAATGGGTTGGTCATGTCAGAGGGGTAAAGCTCCCCCTCCAGGGGTGTCATCTCAGTGAGGGCAACCCTGGCTAGAAAGTCTTCACAGGACAACAGACATCTCATTTTCTTGTTACTTGCTATTGAAGGCACCACCACCATCTTCCTTGTCTTGTTTCTTTTGGAAATGAATGCCTGCCAAAATCTCTGCACGCCTTTCCCCCATTAGAACTATGGTGGGAGTCTGTATTTCTGGACAGTTAGGGTGCAGCTGCATCAGCACCTCCGTTTGGATCAGGAGAACATGAACAATTCAGATGAACCTTCCTGAAAGATGTGCAGTAAATGTGCTATGAGGACGATGAGACTTCAGCTTTGCTTTGGGCTGGGGGTAGTCTGAAGTAAACCTGCTGACATTTATAGCATGGCCACTAATTCCTCAGCAGCAGCTGTGTTCCTCTGCATACCCACTCCTGCTGCATTGCTGCGTTTGCTAAAGCGGACCTGATCCTACAGATCCGGGATCTGCTCAGCTTTATCACCCGCTCTGATAGGTCTGATTTCATGCATCATTCTAAATACTGGCTGAGGTGATCCCAAGTGCCTTGGGTACTGAGGGATTTTGTCTAAGGCTTGTATGGTCAGCAGGAGAGAGTCCTGAGTAAGAAAGCTGGAGGTGCTGCTGGTTCTCAGGCCCAGGGACAGCAGTGAAGGCAGTTCCAGTGGTATCAAAGAGATCATCTCTGAGACAAGACCTGTTTGCATTGCACTAGCTGTTGTGACTGGGGCCTGCTTTAGAGATGGTGAGTAGAATCAGGAACCACTAGAACAGATCTTGCTTTGCATCAGGTAGGTAATGAGATATTTTTTGAGGAAGGTAGGTGGCGATGATGCTGCCATGCTTTGGCTATTCTTTGGCATGCAGGAGCATGCACAATGGAACAGCCCCGAGGTGGTTCATCTCAGTGGTCAGTTCAGCAACAGCCAGAGATGTGAGAAGGGGCAGTTATGGTCCCCCATCAGCCATTTCTTTTCAATTCCCATCATTTGTGGGAGGCTTATGCCTTGAAGTGAGAAAGTCTGTATCCACAAATGTAAACATTTGTGCAGCTCCGGTTGTATCATTTCTGTGAATTACTTAATGTGATAAGTTCCACATTACCATCTTCTTCTGATTCAGAAGCGGAGTCTCCTTAGTGTGAGTTGTTATCCTGCCTGCGTGGGTGAATAAATCCTCTTGTTATCTCAGTGAACAGTGAACTAAGCTTCCGATGCTTTCTGCGCTGCCTGCCTCAGCTCTGCTCAGGTGGGGATGTCCTGCAGCCCAGCGTCGGCTACCACTGACAGAGACTGGTGAGCAGAGCTGGATGGGGATGCGTCCTCCCACCTCAAGGAGGCTTCTTGTGTTTGCAGAGGTGGCTGGGTTCTTAGTCTGAATGAAGGCACAAAACTGAAGATGTATTGTGAAGCGGAACAAACTCTGGCGGAAGAAGAACTGTTGCCCTGAGGCTGTCATACGCCTGAGCAGATGCTCGTCCATCTCTCCATCCCATCTAAATGGATTTCGAAGACTCTGTTTATTTGCCTAGGATTACCAGACACCTCATTTCACTGGTTTTGATAAGAGGTAGATTGCAGTTGTGTATGTGCTGCATATTGACAATGCACACGCAGAGAGGAGTGCCAATGTCTGGATATGGAAACCCTGAAGCCCCACAGTGCAGGGTTCTCTGTGTATCCAGGGAGTCCAGGCTAGAAGTGAGAATACCCTTTATCCCACCTCATCTCTTAGAAGGACTCACAAAGCTGGGAGCAGTTTTCCCTACAGAGCCAGGCTGGACTCTGACCAGTCTAAAGACTCAGTAGCTCACTAAAACACCCTCAGACATGCAGGCCCAAAGAAACACCAGTGTTACACTGCCAGGGTAAGAAATGTTTCCTAGAAGAGTTCATTGTATGAAGATGCGTTATTGCTGGAGAGCAGTTCAGCTGGTCCAGGGCAATGCTCTCTCTGAAGGTGCCCTGGGTTCTTAAAGAAACATCTGAAAGAGCTCTTTAACCAAGAAACAAACACCAGAATCCTTAAAGCAAAAGCATGAAGAGAACAGCCAAATTCACATCACACTGCTTTGATGGTTTGCAACCCTTACTCAGGACCTTGAGAAGTGACCATGGGAGGTTTCACACGTTTCTCACAGATCTTGGATGCGATTAAACCCGTCCTCAGAGCCCTAGCTTACACAGCCTCTTGTGAGGCTGCACTGGTGTGCTTCCAGGCAGGTTTCCTGGCGTCCTTCCTGGGATGTGGTTAATGGCTAACGAGAAGCCAGCCAAGCAGATATGTTGGCAGATTCCCTCAGCAAAGGCAGTGACTGCAATGTAGATTTATCATATCCAAACCTGAGATTCTATTTCTAGCACTGTACAGAAAGATTTAGTGAAATTTCTCGGATAATTCATCTGCAAAATGGGCAAGTGATAATAGCTCACACCAGGGGACAGACGACTAATGCTGTTCATGAGCTACACAGAAATATAAGGGTCTGCAATGTAAAAACTAGGGTTTGAATTTGTGGATGCTTGTTTACAGATGAATGTTTGTCCTTACACAGCTGGACACCTTATTAAAGATTGGTTTTCCTGTTACATACATCAGTATTTGTATATGACATTTTCCTTGAGAAAAGAAAATACCAGGGTAGGTTTGTCAGGCCCATGGTTGTTCTGATGCTGCATGCCATTTGGTGCATATCCTCCTGCTTCCCCCACTCCACTGCCCAACTGATGGAAGGCTTTGCGCGCTCTTCTCAGTATGTTACTGACCCCTTTTGCATCCCTCCTGGCCCTGTAGCATCACTGATATCCCAGTGCGCACAGTTCCAGTCTGTAAAGGACGTTCGAATGTAATTTCAGTGTTTAATTACACCACTTCCCAAAATTACCAAACACTTACTTGTTTGTTCTCATACAGGGAAAGGATAATTAGGAGCTCTTGAATCATTAATCTGGGATCCTATGATGTCTGGAAGGAGCCAAAATGATTTATTTTCTTTGGATTTGTAACCCAGGAATGCAGTTTTCATTTTACCACCCGTTCCCCCAGCTTGCCTAGGTATGCGTGAGGTTTCTCAAGACCAGAGCAATCTTTCCCTCATTCAAAAATAGGCTGGGATTTCAGGAGCACTGCTGACGTGCTGGATGCAGCTGGCCTGAGCAAGGGAAGCTCTCTGGCTCTCACTCAGGACCTACGGATGCGTATCATCAGGTCCCATGGACTTGTGCACTGTCAGGTTCCTTAGATGATCTCGAACCTGATCTTCTCCTACATTGTGTGGTTCTTTATTCTCCCAATCCCTGCCTTTGCCATCTGAGACTTGGGCAGTGTGGCTGGAGCACCTGGTAGAGCCCAAGGCAAAAGAAGTGGTTGAGTACCTCATCTTCTCTATGTCCCAGGCAAGCACGTCTCCCACTTTCTTCCAAAGAGAGCCCACATTTTCCTAGTCTTCCTTTTATCACTGACATACCTACAGAAGCTTTCCTTGTTGCCCTTGATGTCCCTGGCCAGATTTTGTTCTATCATGGCTTTACCTGATCCCTGGCTGCTTGGACAGTTTCTCTGTATTCCTCCCAGCCTACTTGCCCTTGCTTCCATCCTATGTACGCTTCCTTTTTGTGTTGGACTTTGTCCAGGAGCAAATCTTTCATCCACACAGGCCTTCTGGTGTTTTTGCCTGACTTCTTCTATGTTGGGATGTTTTGCTCCTGAGCTTGGAGGAGGTGATTCTTGGATATTGCCCAGCTTTCTTGGGTCCCTCTTCCCTGCAGGGCTTTATCCTGTGGTACTCTACTGAGCAGACCCCTGAAGATATCAAAGCCTGCTCTCCTGAAGCCCAGGGTAGCAAGCTTGTGCACCCTCCTCATTGCCCTAAGGTTCCCAAACTCTACCGCTTTGTGATCACTGCAGCCAAGGCTTCCCTTGAGCTTCACATTCCCGCCAGCCCACCCTTGTTGGTGAGACCACGATACACCATAGCACCTCTCCTCATTGGCTCCTCCATCACTTGGAGAAGGAGCCTCCTGGATTGCTTAGGCCCTGCTCTGTTGTCCCTCAAGCAGGGTGGTTGAGGTTCCCCATGAGGAACAGGGCTCATGAAAGTGAGGCTGCTCCTATATGTCTATATAGGGCCTTATCCACTCAGTCTTCCTGGTTGGGTGGCCTGTAGCAGACCCTGTCCCTGCCTTCCCTTAAATCCTGACCCATAAACTCTTGTTCACTTCCTCTTCCATCCCCAGCCAGAGCTCCACGCAGTCCAGCTTGTCACTGACACAGGTGGTGACATCCTCTCCTTGTCTTCCCTGCCTGTCCTTCCTGAAGAGCCTGTATCCTTGCATTCCAACGCTTCAGTCAGAGGAGCCATCCCCCCATGTCTCTGTGATGCCAATAAGATCACAGCCCTGCAGGATGCACATGTCTCTACCCCCTCGTGTTTATTCCCCATGCTAGGTTTGCATAGAGGCATTTCAGCTGGGTCCCTGCTGAAGCTGACTTACTGGATGGAGTGGCTGGAATTCCTCTGTGCTGCTGTTCAGGTGCCCTCCTGCTGACCTGTGACCCCTCTGCAAGCTCTGGGCATCTCCTACTGGCACTGGCATCAGACTGGTAGGAGCAGGATTGATTGAGGTTTCCCTGCCCCAGCAACTTTAGTTCAAAGCCCCTTTCACCAGCTTGGCAGGCCTATGACTGAAGATGCTGTTTCCTTTCTGGACAGATGGACCCCATCAGCCCCCATCAGCCCCAGGCTTCTCAAAGCAAGTCCCATGGTCCAATTAGCTGAAACCCTGTCTGCAGCACCAGTCCTGTAACCATTGTTGAATGGCCAGATTCGACCAGCCCTTTCAAACCCCTTCCCAGTGGATTGATGAGAAAGCTTCCTGTGCTCCAGAGTCTCTTACTGCTGCTCCCAGGGCTCTGTAATCCTGAACAGGAGGAGAGCCAAACACTTTTTCAGGGGGGATGCTGGGGAAAGATGCTGAGACACATGAAGCAAAGGCAGCCCACTGTGGTTTGGTGGTGTTGCTTGGATGTGATTACACTAAAGAGCCCTGGGGTCCCTCCGGTAAACACGTACTTGGGAATACTCTCAGAAAGGACCCTGTCCACAGCTCAGCACTCAAAAGTGTCTGGTACTCCTATTCACCTTAACCTCTGAGTGAATAGAAGCTACTCTCTCTCTGCAGCTGCATTAGGCCAACGAGCCACTCCAATGGACGATGAAAACTGTTCTTTCTCTCCCCACTGAGATAAAAGGAGATGAGAAGAGGCTGAAGTGCACAGCTTCCTCCCTTCTAGACCTCGGGAGCATGCGAACAAACACAGAGGGTCATTTGGCTCTGAAGGCTGAGGGATGCGAGTGCTTCACTGCAGAGCCCGCAGGGAGCATGAGTCACATGGGCTGCCTCAGCAGATCCAGGCTGACAGCATCCACCGAATCACTGCCTCTCCTTGCACTCAAAGGGCAGAAATAAACTGGGAAGCAGGAGGGGCTTGGGAGGTGGGGCTATAGCCGGGGTTATTTCAGCCCATGTGTTTCTAGTTCAGCAGAACCGGACATCTTCAGCTGTGTCCAAACTCCTTCCTCTGCTGGAGCAAGCAGGTCCGTGGGTCCTGACAGGGAAGCGTGCATTAGAGGTGTGTCCAAAGGATGGAAGCATGTGCTTTTGGTCTTCTGCAGCCCAGGAACATGGGGAACAGCAGTACCAGAAAGTACCCAACACTTCCTTAGGAAAAAAAAGCACTTTCCATTTTTTTTTCTAAACTTGCTTTCTGTGATGTTTCCACATAGCTGTACAGAGCTCTTGCTGCAGTTGTCATTTCGTAAGTATTGGCAGGTAAGCCTTTCTGAGCCCTGCATCAGCTCGGGACTACCCTGAGGAGCTGTCACCACATGATAAAATATGTCTGTCCTTGTGTTTGCTGCTTTGCAGACTCGTGTATCACTGTGGTTTGCATCATACAGAGGCATTATTCCATTGCATGGTGTAGACACACCCTTGTCACACCTAGTGAAGGTGTGACAATGCCCCCTGAGAAGGAGGATCAGGATACCTGCAACACAGCCTATAGAGCCCTGGGATGCCACAAGGAAGGGACCACACAAAAGTGGTCTGATAAGGACACCTGGCTTTTCATCTCTGTCTTCAGTGTCTCACAGGAGCACTGTTGCCACAGTATTACCTGTGAAGACAGTGTATTGTGTCAGAAAGGGGGTGTGCTGTTGTATTGCCTGGGCAAGATGTCACTAGAGTCCACTCTAGCTGGGGACTCACAAGGTACCTCTACATTTGCACTTACGTTTTGTGCAAGCTTGTTCTTATCTGGTCTGTACCTCCAATTCCCTACTGCTTTGAGGCCCACACTGAAGCTTTCAGTATTGCACTCAGAAGGAGCACAAAACCCATGTAGGACTTGCTCTGTGGATGACTTTTCTCTCAATCAGGGCAGTCAGTGCATCTAGGGAGCAAAGAAGGTCGTCATGTGAAAAGGTACAGACAGGAGAGCTTCCAAAAAAAGAGATTTATGAGATAGGAACATAATGTGGTTTGTGCTTGCAGGTGAGTTTCAAGTAGAGTAGGGCAGGGTCATGACTGTTGCAATCAGGAGACCTACTGAGGAAATGTGCAGCGTTGAGGAAGGTTCATCATTTTTGTTACACTCCTCCAGGTGGGAGAACTGGAAGCTGTGCATCTGTGCACACAGCTGTACACTTACAGGCATCCCAGCGGTACCACCATATCCACTGCAATTGCTACTTAGAAATGGATGGAGGGACCTTCTGCATCTATGAGAATGGGAACACAGCGTTTGGTTGCCGGGGGGGACTCAGCATGTTTCTTCCAGCCCTTGGAAAAGAGCAGGACTGGGGTTGCTGAGCTAAGGGTTGCACATCCACGTGGTGACACTCCTCACCCTGTGAGAGGCCACCCTGTGATGGAGGCCAGGTAGGGCCTGTTATCTTAGGTTTTTTTTATTAGGATGATCCTCTGACTGACAAAGTCAAGGCTTGTGTTCTTAAGTACAGATCTGGTTGGCCCAGCTGCCAGAGCCTCAGATGAGCGTCTGAACGGCTGGATGGTGGCTGCAGTGCCAGAGGAGCTTTGTGATGGATGCTCACCCAATGTGCTGCTTTGTCCACCCAGGGATCAGGCGGTACAGGATAACCCCTCTGCTATGGACATTGGTATGTGTGGAAAGTGGAGCAGATTTGGGGACTTGAGCAGTTATTTAAGTAGAAATGTCTGTACTGCAGGAGCAGGGGTTAGTTTTGGTTGTGGGGTCTATGCCAAACTCTTTATAATGATCGCTATATTGACCACCACTGACATGTGCTCATTTTCCCTCATACAGCTCCCAAAATGGACCTCTCCTTAACCCTTGATGATGCTTTGCTTAGCAGATTGATGGGCCTCAACTGGCTCCCAAAGTACACTGGCAGTTCAGGGACAGGACAGGAGCAGGAGAAGTGACTACACGCCCATAGGTATGGACCAAAGCTTTTCCAAAATTAATGTATTTTTGCATACACAAACACAAGCTATGGGAAGGAAAACAGCATTAGCACAGGTCTCCATCACTCCTGTTTGCGTGAGGATGACGGTGGAGAAGCAGGCATGACACTGGTGGTGGCCCACACCTGCTGCCACAGCTGCCTGGGGCTGCATCCCCACTGAGGGGCAGAGACGGGGTTGTGAGGGACAGGATTTCCCCCCGCTCACAGATGTCATCTCTGCCGTTGTTGGCACCTGTGTTCTCTGTCAGTAACGGCGTGATGCTCCAGTACCTCCAGCATGGGGGTACTCTGCCATGGGGAGCCCTTCCCACAGCTCTTCTGCCCGGTGCAGATGGACAGATCTGGACTGCAGGCAGTGACAGCTGTAGGAGCTCGAGGCTTTTCTGACCCACCGCTGGCAGACAGTAGAATAAGTTCTGCAAACACAGGGCTTCTGTGTACGTATTTCAACAGTACTTTTTTTCTTCCAGGACATTCTGGCATCTCTGCAACCCCCTTGTACTTCCATCCTAGATTTACTGGGCTTCTCACTCCCACTTCCCATCTCCTTGAGCCAACAAAGAATCATTTCGTTGAGAACCATGTTCAATGGCTTTCTCAGAAGCATCTGTTCCTTGTGCTCTGGAGGTTTGCTCAGTGCAAGACTGGTTTGTTCTCCTAGGAAATGACTTGGTCACCCCATTCCAAACTTACCTTCTCGATCAACATTCACAACTACTTCAGGTGGTTCCAGAAGCTATTGGTAGCCTGGACTGCCCTCCCAACAAAATTATTCCTGAATTATGCCACTGCTTCTGGTGTTTTCACCTGTGTCTTGGCTTGTTGTGGGAGAGGTGAAGACTACAGCCTGAGGAGAGGTTTGGGGGGTTCTGTAGGGCTCAGACTGCCCAGGAAAGGCAAATGAGGATGGACAGATTTCACAGAGAGCAGAGGGCTGGTGCATTAAGGAAGGCTTGTGGCAACCAGGGAGGTGGGAGATGGTGAGAATCAGGATTACACATCCTAGCAGGAAAGGGAGAAATGTGAATTTGAACAGAAAAAAGTGCCTCAGAAAACATTTGGTCCATCTTGCAAAAAAAAACCCAAACTAACCCAACCTCAAAGTAATTTATTGTAGCTCAGGCAGATAAAAGAATTGCATAAAATTGGTTCCACAAGAAGGTCAAAGTAAGTGCACGCACAAAATGCAACTCTCTGTGTGTGTGTATATATAGAGATACTATTCAATGTCTCTCATTACAGAACTGGTGACCAATTACAACCTTTAAGGGTTTCTTATCTTGTCTCTCAGCTTCTAGCCAGACCACATCCCTCTGTGGCATTAGACTGGGAAAATGATGAAGAAATAAAGAATTACATCAAAACAGGAGAAAGATGTATTAACAGAGCACTATGCGCTGGCCGGTGATTAGGTACAAGCAGAGACTTCATCAGTCCTTCTGACCCCAGTGCTGCAATATTACTTATTGAGCCAGCTGCAAGAGAAAAGTACTGTGTGAGTATCAGTACAGCACAGGTGAAAGCAGTACTGGATTCACCTGAATACCTTGCAACCAGCCCCACACTTGTTTGTGTAGTGTAGAGAATGACCCCCTGCATCTGTAGCTAGGAATTCAAATGGTTACTTGTGCATCCACATGGTTTAGATTTAGGTTTCAGTTACACTGAGTTGCTTACTTGGCAGACTTAAAGAACAACTGTATCAGCACTTGTATTGCACAGATTTATCTAGTTTTTGATGTAGCTCTATGGGCTTTGTCCTCTCCTTTTGAGGAGTGTTTTTGAACCTAACTCTCTGCATACACATCCCAGCTGTTAAGCAGTATTTACCAATAAACATTCTCACTGAATTCTCAGTGACAGTATGAAATATAGGTCAAACTGTCACAGTTTGCCACTGTCACCAGTGAAAATTAAGCAGAAGTCCAGTTCTGTATCTATACATTCACTGAACTTGCTCTTGAAATCATTTATGCTGTCCTTAGCTCTCCACTTCCAGTGGCAGAATAGCTGTCAGTGTTTCTCCCCAGCTGCTTCTGCATCCAGATACCATGTAAGCTTAAAGACCTGGGAAAGGGCAGCTTCTCTTCCAAGAAATCCTTGCTCCCACGAAAAAGGCCAGGACCTGATGGTGTGTTTTTTATCACCCAAAGCCTTTGGGAGAGAGCCTGGTTCACTGTGTTCTGTGGTTTTATCTTCTCTTTCCTCACTCCCAGGAGGTTATTGGCCATTTTCAGATTGCAGTCTAGCACTGTGCTAGCACAGCTGTGATTACATAGACTCATAGACTGGCTTGGTTTGGAAAGGACCTTAAGATCATCTAGTTCCAGCCCCCTGCCATGGGCAGGGACATCTCCCACTAGACCAAGGCACATAACCTGGAACTTGATACTAAGCAAATCTCATCTCTGAATGCAGAGCTTGGGTTGCAGCCTACACAAGTCAAGCACAGCCCTTCACTCACAGAGTAACCCATACAACCTGGTGTGCTATACTCGAGATTTAATATTCACCTCAGTATCTCTTGAATTCTGACTCTTAGCATTTAAGCAGGCTAAAAGTATTCACATCCTGTTCAGATGAAGTTGAATTTAATTTTTCATTTATCAGCAATAGATGCTTCACTACTATATTTGTATACCTGATTTGATTTTAAAATTTGGGTTTCATCCTTAAGCTTGGTTATGTGCCTTCCACCTCCACAGGTATATCCAGGCCCCAAATACACTGTGGAACCTATTGAAGAACTCAGGAGCTCCAGCTTGTGTTTGGCTAACATCTCTCAAACTTCAAGGTAATTCAAGTGAAACCTCTCTGCTCAAAAGATTTGCAGCACAGTGCTACCATGGGTTTGGGGCAGAACAGGAAATTCATGAAACATAGCTCGTGACTTCATGTAAGAGTTGAAAATGCTGACGTGCAGCTGTACTGCAGCACCAAGCAGGCTCAAGCTCCGTTTCTTCCTGCTCTACCATCCAGCCCCCCTGTCTTGAAACCAGTCTTTACGCATTCTGGGTGCTCTCATTGCCACTTACCGTTGACACTGACATGTCTTGTTTTCCAGCAAGTATTGTCTTGCTTGTGCCATCCTTTTTCTGTGTTGCTGCCAGGAGAGAAGGGATAAATAACAATTGGATATTTTTATGCTTCAAATGCTTCCCTCTGAAGTGGCAGTGAAGTACTGTCTGACATCTGCAGATTGTCTGTTTCTAACAGTTTGCTCTGAGGATTGACCCTTAACCTGTTCTGCCCCACACCCACACAGAAAACCAGAGTCCTCCTATGGTTTGATCACCTTTCACGGGGACCAGGGCACTCACCCTTCTCCGCTGCCATCTTATGCTACTGATGATGCACAGGCACGCAAGGCCAAGTGTTAATACACTGCCTCCAATACTTGCTCCAATTGTCACGTAGCTGTTCCAAACAGGAGTCTCCTCTGCGGAAGGAAGAAAGCATTCAGAAACAAAGAGAATTTTAAGATTTTTTGGGTGGAAGCAAGGACATGATGCTGATGTCCGTACCCACGGGGTAATGAAGGCTGATCTTCCTGTCATTGTCTTCTATGAGGTGACAGTTCCACAGCCCTGCAGCACTGACTTTCACCTTTACTTCATGCTGCTCCGACTTCCTGCTGTCCATCTCCGTCCCATTCACACGTTCCCAGAGCAAGTGGGCGTTGGATGCGAGTGGACCAGAGACTTGGCAAGTCAGGGTCATCTCAGCTCCTCTGGGGAGCGGCCCTGCGTGGCTTGCTGAGACTGTAAAGGAAAGAAGAGAACACATGAGTGAGGGAATAGGGAGATGGGTCCCCCCATGCTTTTGTGGCTTCTGCAAATCCTCATCTCTTGATACCCTTCTCTTTCTCTCACCTTTCATCACCACCAGGTCTATCCTGCTCTGCAAGAATCTTCCCTTGTACGCCAGTTCGCACTTGTACTGCCCAGAGTGGTTGAAATGGACTTTGGGGAGTTCCACTTTTATGGTACCTTCAGGTTTGCTTTCAGGTATCTCAAACCAAAAGTGACTGCTTTTTTGGGTCTCATGCTGCTCTCCTTGTGCTGTGACACTGAAATTAAGTAGCTCATGGGCGGTTGCACTTTCCTGTTGTTTCCAATTCAGTTGTCCTGTGAAACCTTCTTTCCATTTTATCTTCTGGAAGTTCAGGAGCCATGACAAGATGACAGTGCTGTCAACAGTTACATACTTTCTTTTGAAATTTGGATTCCGAAAACCTGAATTCAGAAAAGACAAGGAATACAGAGGCAGGGAAAGCCAAGGCTACACTTCCCTGTGGCTGCCCTTAGGCTGGAGAGAGACACGCTGTGCTCAGTTGAAGGAGTTGAAGAAAAGCCATGAGTTACCCCAAAAAGGTTAAACAGTAGTGTCTGAGAACAGGTTTAAAGAACCAAAGCTCCCAAGCTCACCAGAGTGGACAAAAACAGATCTGAAGGACAGGAGGATCCTCTCCTTACCAAGTTGGGAGAGGCAAATGGAAGCAATTGTGGAACAGGGTTCAGGGAGCAAAGCAATCCTCAAGCTGCAGTGATGGAAGCCCTGGGAAATTGACCCTGGAGCACCATTGCTTGGGATGCTGGAAAGTAAAAGCTCAGCTCATGAGCTGGAGAGAGCACTGGTTCCCGAGCATGCGTGTGAGTTGCGTTTTTGTTATCGCATACCTAATACCTTCACATCAAAGGAGATGTTTTGATTAATCAATGGAGAGTCTGAATGGATGTGACACATCCAGGTCCCGCTGTCTGTAACCTCCAGCTGCTTTAACTTCAGTATGTACTTTTGACGGGTCGTGTTTTCTGAGGGTGTTGATCTTACTGTGTTCTTGTTATGGTCAGACACCGTGATAGTGAGATCCGGTAGAGAATGGGATGAACTTTGCATTAAAGTCAGCTCAGGGACTTCATTCGCCAGGAAGCACCCATCTGAAGAAATCGTCACTGTAAAAACAAAAGGTGCAGTCAGTAAGTCTACCACTTTTCCTGTGAGAGAGGGACGTGTCACAGCAAAGAATATGGAGATTCTGTGCTCTGGAGATGGAGGAGAAATGAGCTCTGATAGCCCAGGCCAGAAGAAATGGCAGCTGGATAAAGAATTCCAGCAGAGATGTCTCTCTGGTCCATTTCCCTCCTCACCTTCCCATGGGTGAAAGCCCTTTAATCACTCACATTGAAGGACATGCAGTGAGATACTGACTACGTGAGAGTCATATTCACAGGTGTAGGTGCCAGCATCGGAGAGCCTTAAGTCCAACACCTTCAGGTGTTTACTCCTGCGGTCAATTTCTGATCGATTGGTCATGGTAGCTTTGCCTTTTGAGAAAATAAGCTTGGTTAGGAGGAGAGAGGTTTCTCAGGGATGTCCTGGGGAGAAGGGGTGATGACTTGGAAGCCTTACCTTTCAAATAGTTATCTCCATATTGCCTTATAAGAAGATTATTATTATTGTACTTCCAGGTCACCTCTGTTTTATGAGGTATGCCTCCACAGTTCAGGATCACTGTCTGTCCTGCCACTCCAATCTGTAGTTCACTTTGCTGAGCCATAACGTGGATCAGACCTGAAAGTCAATGTCCACCAAAAAAACACATACATTCACTTCCCAAAGGGTGGCTCAGTGAATATTTCCCATCTCTCCAAAAAGACGCAGATTTTTCTTCTCCCTTTCCCAGATACTAGGATGGTTATCCTCAGTTTCTAGATTTTTCACTCCTTTGTCCCATCCATCCATGCATCCATCCATGCATCCATCCATCCATCCATCCATCCATCCATCCATCCATCCATCCCTTCTCTTTCCAGCTCCATAGCTTCCCTCCCCATCACTTTGGGCTCTTTACTTGGTTAATGGTTATTCTGTTTCACATATATTCAGAAAGAGTGAAAATACCAGTGGTTGTGGTGGTTTCACCATCATTCCCAATTTTGAGATATTGACAGTTTTACTGAAACAACCTTTTTTCCACTGGAAAAGATGTAGTTGTCCTATTGATAGCAAAGGCAGAGCAGCATATGCCAGCCTTTCTTCACTCCCCAGTCAAGGCCTCAGGCAGTGCTGGCAGATTTTCTCATCCCTTTCTCCAGTTTTTGCATGGAGCCAGACTGAGAGCCCAGGAAAATGACAGGATAAAGTAAGAAAGAAAAAGGGAAGGCTGGCCTAATGTCAGGTTCCTATTCTTGGAATGAGGGTTATGTGACAGTAAAAGGAGTAGGAAGTATAATGTTGAAGAAATAGTAGTGATAGTTTCTTGGAAGAACCACTTCCTTTCCTTGCCTGCAAAGAAGACTCCTGCAGGAGACCGTAAGGAAGACATGGAGTTGCCAGAGGTATGACTGGAACTGCTGGGAAGCCCTCAGAGCTGCCTAGCCTGCAGATCACCAGGTGACCCTTGTGCTAGAGAGCCACAGAAGTGCAAAATAAAAGCTTTCTATGAGTTTAATGGAGGGGTTTCTCCAAGAACATACGTAAACCACAGCATTGCCCATACAGCCTTTTGGTAATCACACTTTGGACCACTGTGAAATTAAAATTGTTATTCATGAGAGTTGGGATCTTTTGCTTTGCTTTTGGTTCTAGGGTGCATAAAAGATTTCCAATCTTTCCTCTGCAACCAGGGGAATCACAGCTGATTATCTGAGAAGTGCAGGCTTGGGCTTCTTTCCTTTCTTGGAAAATGAGCACTAAAAAGTCCACTTAAATTTAATAACATCAGCAGTCAAGCTAAGCAAGCTGGTAGCATCACATTTGTAAGTGCAAATGTGTAATGAGAAATACATGTTTTGCCTGGACAGCTGGAGGTGGTGTGAAGGGCAGTAATTTTCACTCTGTGCTCCGTGTGCACCCTGGCTTCCATAGAAACCCTCCTCTTGCATCTGTACAAGGCAGCTCCCCAAACCTAGTGATGCTCCAGACACCCTGGTTTTGGCTGGCAGATTCAGAAGGTATGCTGGGAGCAACCTAAGTCCCAAAGTTTGAGTTGTCCATGGTGCCTCTGAAATACAAGGACATGGATGCAGGGACCCTCTGCTTCTAGAGGTCCCTCTGGCCTAATCTCCGCTGCATGGCCCCACAGAGAGCCACTGGGCAGTGTAGGGATGAGCCAGACAAGGTAAGAAGGCAGCTGTCACAGCTCCATGGTTGGAATGAGCCTGCTCTAAACCGTGTGAGGTAAGTTACATGGCAAATCACGAGGAGTATAAAAGCACCCCACAGGTTGTGAGGCTTGTGGAAAGGCTGTAAGAACTGAGGGGGAGCTGTTGCTGAGCTGAGGACTTACCCAGATGCAGAACCAAGAAGGTGGCAAGCGTGCTGCTCACCACCATGCTGCGTGATTCCATCACTGCGGGAATGCTGCTCACTGCTGCAGACTGCACGGCTGGAAATGCTGTCGCTGCTAAGGGATGCTATCCTGGAAGACCCAAATACTCTGTTAATAATGGTTGATTTTCAGACCTCAGTGCATAGGATCCATGTTCCCAGTCAGCACGCACCCATCCTTCAGCACAGCGAAATGGAAACTCATTGGTAAAATCGCTAGAGTCCTGTGTTTCAGTGAAGGATGCAGCTGCAGTGTTCCCTCTAGAGTTTGACATTAAACATAGCATGTTCCTCATCCCTAGGTTTCTGGCACTCACTGGACTGCAGGTGTTTATACTGCCAAGAATTCTGTGGGGTTTTTTTACTTCTCTATGGTGGGTTATTGCAGTGATTAAGGCTAAACACATACAGAGCTGCTTTAGCAAATGCACAGCTAGCAGGCTGAGGGAAGTAAATATTTTCCTCTATTTGGCACACCTGAGGTCTACTCTGGGATACAGGATCCAGTTTTGGGCCCCCAGTACAGGATGGATGCCAACAAACTGGACAGAGTCCAATGGAGGGCTAGTGCAGTATGGTAAGGAGATTGGACCTCCTTACCTGATGTACAGGGAGAGATGGGAAGGTGGGTTTGGTAGGGAGAAGAGATCCAAGGTGGGACCTTATTTCAGTCTCCCATTATCTAAAGGATATTACATAGAAGAAGGAGCCAGATGTGCGCAGGAGAGGAACAGGAGGCAGTACCTATAGGCTGCAGCAAGGAACTAGACATAAAGAAGAACTTCTGCCCACTGAAGATGGTTCGATATTGGAGTTCAATATTGGCCAAGAGATGTCAGGCAATCGCCACCCTTGGAGATACTCAGAAATTCCCTGGATAAGTCCCTGAGCAGCATGCTGCAGCTTTAGAGTCAACCGAGCTGTGAGCAGGAGGTTGGACAGGAGACCTCTAGAGTCCCTTGCAATCAAGTATTTCTGTGTGACTGTTGTGGTTTAAGCCCAGCCGGTAACTCAGCACCAAGCAGCCGGATGCTCACTCTCCCCTTTCCCCTCACTCTGGGCTCAATATGGAAGAGAATGGAAAGAATGTAAACCCCACGGGCTGAGATAAGAACAATCCAATAACTAAAGTATAATATAACACTACGATTACTAATAATGGTAAGGGAAATAACAAGGGGAGAGAATATAAAACTGAAAGGACAAGGGAAAACAACAATAAATACAAGTGATGCACAACTCAATTGCTCACCACCCGCCAAGAGATACCCAGCCTGACACAAGCAGTGATCTGGGCGTTCCAGGTGACTCCCCCCAGTTTCTATACTGGGCATGATGTGCTGTGCTATGGAATACCCCTTTGGCTAGTTTGGGTCAGGTGTCCTGTCTCTGCTTCCTTCCTGGCTTCTTGTGCACCTCCTCCCTGGCAGAGCATGAGACTAAAAAGTCCTGGATAGGGATAAGTGCTACTGAGCCACAGCTAAAACCTTGGTGTGCTATCAGCGTTGTTCTCAGACTAAAGACAACACAACACTGCACCAGCTGCTAGGAAGGAGAAAAGTAACTGGTACAGCTGAAACTAGGACAGTGATTTTGTGATTCTATAACTAAGGCCATCTTTAGGCTGTTATTAATATTTTTCTTTAGTTTCTTCTCTTTATTTTTTTTTGTCTATTTCTTTGTCACCTTAAATACCTCAATAACCACCAGGTCTGATGTTGTTGGAAAGACTTGTTTGAGTTCTTAGGACTATTCAACAAAAAGGTTGGGGAGAAGGGAGGAATGAGGTCTGAAAGAAGTTGCCTTGATGGTAACAAAACCTGAAGTGGGATCTGGGAGCTAACATCAAATTAGGTGAAGTATCTGACTGTAGCACAAACCAGGTGCTGGTGTCAGCTTCAGCTGGGTGGGCTGACAAGGTGAAAGGCTGCTGGTGCAAGGAGACTACTGAGCTCTCCATCCCTAAACCAAGATATATCACAAAAAGGAAGCCGAGCAGATTAACTGGCTTGGGAGCAAGCAGAAATGGAACATCTCACCTCTCCAAAAGCAAGCACTCCCCATGCCAAGAGCATGATAGACTGAATACTGGAGTTGTGACAAAAAGAAATGCAAGAATAATTTTATGCAATATTTATATATGTGATATTAAGTAGAATATATTCTGTTAGATGATAATTTAACACTGAAATTACTTTAAATGATCAGAGCACATGAAACTATCAAGGAGTAGACAAAAACATCAGCATTACATTTACATGGAGATCAGGCCAGCATGACTGACAATCTGACAGCTAGACAGACATACACACACGCACGTATGGAAACTGCAGGTGCAAGAGCAACGCAGCAGCCACGTGCACCATTAGAACACAAATAGATGGCAAAGGCACAGTCAGAGAAGATCTGTGGCTCACCTCGTGCAGAGCAAAAAACCTACCCAGGCTCAGCTAGAGCTGTTCTGTGCAGAAATAGTAAACCAAAGAGGCCAGTGCATATGATTGGAAATCACTTCTAGAAGGATGCAGTAGCAGTGATCAAGCAGCCTGCTGGGCTGTGCTACAGAATAAAGAAAAGGACAGCAACAAGGCATCTGCATGCATCTAACTTTGCAGAAACATCTATCACCAAGAACTGGCATAGGGCCCTGAGTAAGAGCCATTCCTGAGACGACAGAAGAAACCTTGTTCCCGCTGTGAACAGTCCCATCACCCATCCCAGTAGCACCAGCAGCAAAGGTCAGACCTTGCTCTAAAGTAATACCTGCACATAAACAGAGTCAGTACTGGGTTTGAAATACTTCAAAGTCATTAAACTTTATATAAAACCTGAAGGTAATGGAGCAGATAAAAGTTAATGAAATTGCTGAGTCACACCCCATCCTTTTGTTTTGGTGGAAATTTCTATTTTTCTGTCATCTTACGGCTTCAGTTCGTTCTTCACCTTCTTGCTACCTGCTTATTGAGCAAAACCACACAAGCAGAGCACCGTGGGACCCGTGAACTGCTGACTTTGCTCAGCTTGCTAGAAGCAGATTGATTTATCTTTGTTTTTCTGTTTCTTCTCATGGTTTCACATGTTCTGCATTCCTACTTCATTCACACTAATCTTTGTATTTCTGTGGCAGATACCTACAATAGGATGTCTACCACCTACATGATACGTATCAGTGGGGAAAACGAGTTGCCTTTAGTTAGCATTTCTTTTATACACGTTCTCTCTCTCCCTGTTTATCTCTACTCCTCATGCATGCCACTTCCTATTTTCCCATGTCTTTCCCTCTGTATCCACATCCCTCCAGGCCAGATCACAGGTGACGTTACTCTGGAGTTTACAGAACTTGGGGAGCAAGGCTCTGCCATGTTAACTGAGCAAGCCACTCTCATTAGTGGGTGCCTGTAGCAGACCTGCAGCGTCTTTACAGGCAGCCCGGCTGTATCTGATGCTAGTACTCATAAATTAAGTGGTGTCAGGGAATGTCCCCAGGCACTGGAACACACTCATCAGTCCTGTTAAATTGCTAAAACATTTCCTGACACATTTTTGGCCCAGGACAAGTCTCACTCTCCCCAGAAACTCTTGGGATGCATTTAGGTGAGAGCATGGGCCAGGGGCCACTCCCATTAAGTGGCTGGCCTGCAGCCAGTTCATTTTGGAGGTTAAGTGGGTTTAATAGCCCAGACCATCTCATGCCAGTTGGCATCTGTGCCAGAAACAGTCCAGGCATACTTAATTTATTAGCACGTCTATCAGTGTACGAGCAGGGCTCCCTCCCGAGTGAACACTGATTTTCATTTCATTTTAACTTCCCCCTCCTATTAGACTGGTTTAATTTCCTTCTTGACTTCTTTTAATGATCCCTGCCTCCCTGATGGACAGGAAGAGGACAGCGAGCAGCCTTGCTCCAGGGAGTGATGCCCGCAGGACCAGGTCTGGCCCTGGGGAACAGCCCCTCACTCCCTCCAGCACCAAGCCCCGGTGGCTGATGGCTGCAGGGAGCTCTCCCTCAGGCTGGCACCAGCATGACACAGGAGGAAACTGAAAAAGCACACACCAAAAACCCCAGCAACCGCTCCTGGTGCAGAGTCGGCCTCTCCTTCCCTCAGTGTGCTCCGGTGCCTCTTTCATGCCGTGCGGTTTGCTTGTTTTCTCCTGTAGCCCTTGCTTGTGGCTGTGTTTTTGATCTGACAGCAGCTTGTTCGCTCTGCCAGGCAAAGGGGGGGGCCTCCAGCCACCCATCCCCACAAGAGCTCCACACCTCGGGCTCTGCTGCTGCTCTGCACTTCCCCTTGCAGAGCCTGTGGCTGCCTCCAGCCCCTGTGCATCAGTTGCGTTCGGGGCTCAGGGTTACAGGGGCCACCGGGTTACAGGGGCCACCTCGCTTTCTCTCAGTTTAATCATCTAAAGCAAAGCTGATCTGGCTTTTTATTCACTAGCAGTTTCTTATTAATGTTATTAACGTTATTAACGTTATTATTAACTTATAATGTCTTATTATTAACGTTAACATCATACTCACTTATTAACGTTGAAGTATGTGAGCAGCAGGCAGGGTAAGAGACCAAAAGCCACAAAAATAGCCAGCAGAGGGCAAACAGAGAAGGTCATTTCCCCCTCTCCATTTCCTTCCTCCTGACCCTCCTCTTTTTGACTGCACGAACCATCTTTCATTCCACAATTCACAACTGCAGCACAAGGATGGCTTCGTAAAGCCACTGGAGGCTGTGATTAGCAAAGGCACTGAGATGCCCTCCAAAGGCAGGTTCTCCCTTGCCTTCCCAAGCCATGTGTGTGCTTGGGTTGACATTCAGGTACCATTAACTCAATTGCAAAAATAGAAACAGCAGGATCTTACCATGCAGTCTAGTTCAGGGCCTGTAGTGACAGGACAAGGGGTAACAGCTTTAACCTGCCAGAGGGGAGATTTAGGTGAGATCTAAGGTAGAAGCTCTTCCCTGTGAGGGTGCTGAGGCGCTGGCACAGGGTGCCCAGAGAAGCTGTGGATGCCCCATCCCAGGCAGTGCTCAAGACCAGGTTGGACACAGGGGCTTGGAGCAACCTGCTCTAGTGGAAGGTGTCCCTGCCCATGGCAGGGGGTTGGAACTGGATGAGCTTTAAGGTCCCTTCCAACCCAAACCATTCTATGAGTCTACAATTCTATGATGTGCAGCCCAGACAGGCGAAGGGTCTATACACATACTGATAAGGTCAGCAGAGCAAAATGATGTATTTCTGCTCATCCAGAGTAAAAATGCATCCCTCCTTAATACTTTCCTGGCTAATACAGGGTCCCTGCATGAGGCTTTGGCAGATTGGGTGGACACCATCCCTGGGCACCCAAGAACCGCAAGCAGACACAGAATAGATGCCCAGTTTAGCTGTGGGAAGCCCTGCTGTACTGCAGGCAGCTTTGGCAGCCATGTTCGTGAAGCACGGGGGAGGATAAAGGAAAAGCCTACAGATGGAGTTGATATGCACCAGGGACTTGAGAGGACTGTTGAGTTTATAGCAGAGTACATGAAGTAGTAACCTGAGCTCATGCACCATGTATAAAAATACCAGAGACGGCTGATGAAGGCTGAGTACAATACGCCACCTGAAAGCTGACAAATTCAGCCAGAAATGAAACTCCCATTTTCAGCAGTGCAGCAGCCCGTGGAAGGGGAAGGCAAAGTTCCTTTGCTTGTATCCTTAAACCGAAATGATCCTTCCTTCTCCAAGAAAACCTGCGCGCTCAGCCCTGAGCTAGTGGATCAGGCTGCATTGGCAGCCAGCGTCAGGCAAGGAGCCAGTCAGCCTGGATTAGCTAAGCAGACCCCTCCGGTCTCATCGCATACAGATGTCACGTACAGATGTCCCTGCTTAGCTGGAGACCAGCACCTTCTGGTTTTTCAGGCTTTATTTAGAATAAAGTTCCCCTTCCTGGAGGACACAAGGAGAAGGTAATAGCAAGTGGCAGCTGGTGGAGGGATGCTCCCCACTGCATTGCCAGCCCTTGGGGATATACAGTCACCAGTGACAGGCCCTCATACTGGATATTTTTCCCTATATGTGGTTTAAAAAGGTCTGATAGATCTTTAATTGGGCAAAATGCATCCTTCCGTGCTGAAACAGCAACTCATGTGGAATAGAAAGTTCATCACATTAAACAAAATGAAAACAGATTAACAGATTGGCCTCTTTTCTCAAAGAAAGCAAGAAAGCAAGTTTCCTTACCTCTTCTCCTTCCTTTATTCTTCTGTGTTTGTATCCCCTTGTGCTTTTCACCTGCCGTAACTGATCTCACCCAGCTACAGTTTAAACAAAAGAAGAATGAAGTCGATGTTCAGAAAGAAGCTCAACAGCCGTCAGCCTTGATGTCTCCTCTCCAGCTGGAGCATCAGAAAAGCCTCGCTGCTGGTCCGGGTTCTGCTCACATCCACCAGCTCCTCTAGGCAGAAGGTGACTTTCCAGATGCACACGATTTCAACTCTGGGTGTGAACAGAAATGGAGACCTTAATGAAAGCATGGGAAGAATGAGTGTGTGAAACAGAGAGAGCCTATTGGCCTATATGGCAGCTGATGGGAGGCTGTGACGGGGCTGAAACTTAAAAGCGAATGGTTGGTTCTGCTCTACTGTCAAAGAAAGCTCACAAATTAATGTGTTAGCTGAGCAGATCTGGACCCAGCCTGTGCCTCTGGTCCTTTGTAAGAGCAAGCCAACCTCCATCTCGTAGCCTGTCTCTTGCATCGCCACTAAGAGGAGGCACCTCTGAGAAATGGGCCATGGACCTGACACCAGGGGTAGCACAGGGATAAAAACAGAGGAAGAGGGGATCCCTTATTGATATGTTAGGGGCACCTGTCTGTGGAGTATGGCTGAGATTTGGGGTGTGATGACAGAAGATGTTCTTTATACCAGTGGTGGGTTGAATTTGGCTCCTCAGCAAGGCAGGGGGAGAAGATAAGATGATATATGGGTCAATGTAAAACCAGATGATGCTCGCCGGTTACCATCACTTGCAGACCAGACTCCACTTGGGGAAAGATTAATTTAATTTGTGGCCAATTAAAAGCAGAGTAGGATTGTGATAAATAAATCAATCAATAGCAGAAAAACAACCCCCTCTTTTCTTCCCATGCTCAACTTCACACCTGACTCTTCCGTCCCTCTTTCTTTCCCCACAGTGTCACAGAGGAAGAGGTAGTGGCAGTTGTGGTCAGTTCATAACCCTTGGCCTCTGCAGCTCCTTCCTGCTCATGCTGTTCCCCTGCACCACTGTGGAGTCCTTCCTGTAGTGCTTCAGTGTGGGTCCTTCCCATGGGCTACAGTTCTTCATGTTCATGTCGACATAAGAAAGACGTTTTTTACAGTGAGGACAATCATTCACCAGGACAACCTCTCCAGGGACATGGCTGAGTCCCCATCAATGGAGACTTTCAAACTGCAATGGGACAGGGTGGTAGATAATCTCATCAAGGGCCCCCTTCCCATGGAAGGCTGGACCAGGCGACCTTTCAAGGTCCTGTCCAGCCTGGGCTGTGCTATGATTTGATGGTTCTATAACTGCTCCAGTGTGGGTCCTTTGCATGGGGCGCTGTCCTTCAGGAACAGACTGCTCCCAAGTGGACTTCCATTGGCTGCAGGGGACAACCTGCATCCGCATGGTCTTCTCCATGGGCTGCAGGAGAATTTCTGCTCAGGTGACGGGATAGAGCACCTCCTCCTTCTCCTTCCTCACTGATCTTGGTGTCTGCGGGGCTGTTTATCTCATGTTTTCTCACTCCTTTCTCTCACAGCAGTTTTTTTTACCCTTTCTTAAATATGTTATCACAGAGGCAGCACCAGCATTGCTGACTGCCTCAGCTTTGGTCTGTGGTGTGTCTGCTTTCAGCTGGCCAGACATGGCTCTGCCTGAGCCTGCCCCATGTCACATGTGTCCTGCTCACGTCTCACAGAACCCACCCGTGTAGCCCCTCCACTACCGAAACCTTGCCATACAAATCCAATGCAGGGCTACTCTCAGGTAACCTGTATCACTACTGAATCTCAGCTGTTTCCCTTCTCTGTAGGGTGGAGGAGGGGGCTTTTGTGGTTTCCCACCCACATTTGGTGTCTTTCTCTCTGAATCCCAGCCTCAGCCACGGCAGCGGAAACCCACTGAGCCCCAGACATGGCTGAGATTTCATCTGTGTGCCACCCACTCTTCTCCTCCTGGCAGCGACTTGCCCCTTTGTCTGCAGGGTAGGGGGACGAGAAGTAACCAGGCTTTGGAGAAGCAGGAGCAGACAGAAACAGTGCTGAATTCATTGTGTGCACCAGGTGTGAAAAGAACAGCACCAATCAGGCCTTGAGTGCAGCAGCTGGTCCATTGGCACGTCCTTGGAGGAAGATGAAGCTGTCCCTTGACAGGAAAAGAGTCACCTTTTGTGTGAGACCAGAACTTCCCAGTGTGGGAAACAGGCTATGGGATGGGAATGGACAGGATGGGGTGGGGTGAGATGGGATGGGATAGGTGCCTGCTTTGCCAGTGTCCAGAGCCCATGAAAGCCTTGTTCTGAGACACAGCATTGCTGGAGGAGGGAGCCTGCTGCATCACATCAGTGTCTTCAAAACACCCTCACATGCCTGCAAATAGAACTGTGCGTTCTAGCTGCCAGAGAGGGGCTGCTGGGGGAAAAACAGGGCTGAGAAAAGTCAGGTTGGGATTTTAAGACCCTGGCATCTTGGGCTTGAGGCTCTGTGGCACTGAGCTGATGCTTCAGTTTGCATGGATCCTGGCTTGCATTTGTCCCCGCAAGCCTGCTGTAATGCAAAAACACTGGCTTGTTTTATAAACAGTTGGTTTATGTCACTGCAAATATCCACCAGAAACAGCATTCCCTGAAGGGGTAAAGCTTCCAAAATGCACTTGAACTTGCTGCAGAGTTGGAAGGAGGAGCAGGGCTGTGAGTCTGAGGTGACAAAAGCTGGAGGCTTGGCCCCACATGGACTCCTTCTCACCCCAGGGAAGGGATTCAGGTGGGAGCCTTATCTCTCTAGCTTTTGTGGTGAGCAGGTTCCTCTGGGACTGAGGGCCACAGAGCGCAGTGATGTGTTGTATCACTTTCATCCAAGCATCTCAAAGCGCTTTGCAAGCATTAATTAAACATCAGAATCCAGGAGGGATGCATAATATCAGCCAGCCGGTCCCGCTTCTGAATGTCAGATTTCTCATAAATATGGAACTGGTTTTTAAATTCCATTCCAGCCTGGTTCTCCCCTCGCTGGGACAGTCCCTGAACTGCACCGTGGTGAAAGCAGGGCTTACCCAGCACTACAACACTGACCCTGCAGCAGTGTGGCAAGAAGAGCCCCAGCACTGCACACCACTGCCCCAGCCAGAGGCATTGCCCACCAGGGCACACTGTCTGTCTTTGCTCTGCTCCGTCACCAGCAACATTTTGCCCAGAGAAGCTGTGGCTGCCCCATCCCTGGCAGTGCTCAAGGCCAGGTTGGACGGGGCTTGGAGCAACCTGCTCTAGTGGAAGGTGTCCCTGCCTGTGGCAGGGGGTTGGAAATGGATGAGCTTTAAGGTCCTTTCCAACCCAACCTTTCCATGATGCAAACCGGAGTTGGTGAGTAAGATATTCTCATAGACCTGCGCGGACAGAAGAGGCTCCCAGGCTGTGCTGGGGGTAAGTCTGTTGTGGTTTAAACCCAGCTGGCAACTAAATAACCCAGCTGAAACCAGGACAAGGTCACAGTCTGCAGGGACACAAGGTCTCCCCAAGGAAGGGCAAAAAAGGGGAGAAAGGGCTCTCAGAAATCAAATGCTGAGAAGAGCCTCCTATGGACTCCAGTGGAAAGCCAAGAAACCTCCAGAGATGGTCTCCTTAAAACCAAGTTCCCTGCACATCAGTGAGGGCTGGGAGCGTGCCTGTGAGCTCCAATGGGCAAAAGATACCCAGATGTATTGGAAAATTGGTTATTGCTCAGTGGTATCAGAGAGAAGGAAGGGCAAGTGTTGAACACAGCATGAAAACCTCATCTTCAGCCACCTGGATGTCAGCGGCTTCAAAGGCTGGGAGCTTTCTCTTTGCAACAGAATAGCTGATGCCTGTAGAGCTTGTTGAGGGGCATTTCTGGTCCTCAACATGCAGAGCTAGAAACAGCCAGCCATCTGGTGAGGGGACCTGGTGGTTTGCCCCAGCACAGCTATTTATGGACCTTGAAAAGGAGGAAAGGCTCCTAGGTTGTGCTTGGAGAAAATACGTTTCTGCAGGTGCTTGGAGTCTCTCTGCAGCTTAAATTGGGAAGGGAAGACTCTCTAAGCAGATATTATGAAGGTTCATTTGCTGATCACAGAGAAAAATGGGGAAATCTCCAGAGATGCTCTCCATGAGCAAGAGGTCCCCTGTGTTTTGCCAGGAGGTATGAAGTGTGATGGAGAAAGGATAGCCAGATGTGTCAGAGACTGCCTGGGGGCACTGGAGAGAGGGATCGTCCAAGAATCATGAACTGCAAAAGTGTGTCACCAAAAGTGACAGGGGCTAATGTGAGCCTAAACAAAACCAAGCTGATGTTAAAGATGTGAGAGAAACGCAACAGGTAGGAGACACGTTGATGGAGGACTTTTTAAGGACCCGTATGAGATAGGTATTGCTTACTATCTTCTTATAGCTTTAAGGTAGGTTGAGATGAGATCTTAGGCAGAAGCTCTTCCCTGTGAGGGTGCTGAGGCGCTGGCACAGGGTGCCCAGAGAAGCTGTGGCTGCCCCATCTCTGGCAGTGCTCAAGGCCAGGTTGGACAGGGCTTGAAGCAAGCTGCTCTAGTGGAAGGTGTCCCTGTCTATGGCAAGGAGTTGGAACTGGATGGGCTTTAAGCTCCCTCCCAACCCAACCCAGGCTGTGATTCTATGATTATAAATTGCTTTGGCAAAAAGAAGGGGGAAGAGTTGGTGTCAGTATTTGTTATGATGCACAACTGGAGAGTTTTCATCAGTACAGAGGATCTGAAATATCATGCTGAAAGCAGCTTGAGGCTTGGAGCATTGATGTGGGGTGTGATTCAACAGCACACGCCATCAGGGTTTGCTTCTGCGTGGTGATTATAAGTATTTTCGCTTTTACTTAGGCTGAAAGCAAAGGGAAAAGAGGCCGCGGGCGCATCCGCCGGTCATTGGAGAGCTGAGTCACGGGGCTCGCAGCGCAGGAGGAACAGATGATGGATGCTCCCGATAATGCACGCGCGAGGGCGGGGGAATTCCTGTCCTTCATGGACACTAGATGGCGGCACAAACCTGGCCCAGGGAGATGAAGGCGCTGAGCCACGGTGAGGGGAGAGGGGCGAGGGCCGACCAGCCCTAGCCGTGCCCCACTGGGCTGCCCCTCGCCATCGCCCCCGCAGCCCAGGTCGCCTCGCAACCCGCATCACCCGTTGGTGATGGGGGCACAAGGCTTTGGCAGCGGGCAAACGGGGCTTTGGGATGCGGGATACCAGGGGCTACGGGTGTGTGTGTGTATGTCCATCCGTCCTGCGCTCACCAGGGAGCAGGTTTCGAAGGGCTGAGAGTGCCTGACCGGTGGGACCCTGCTGAGCTCCTGCAGCCACTGCAGCTTGGTAGGGATCCGCTGGTGCCTCCTCCTCGACGTTCCAGGAAAACAGGGGGTGCTGACCTGGTGACCAGAAAGGAAGACACCCAGTGTTTGTAAACGAAGAGGAACCTCTATAAGAATGCAAATAAACAAGTCCTTCCAAAAGCTGCCCTTGTGCATTCACCTCCTACGCACTGAGAGTGTCCTATGTCCTCTTCCTGCAAGACCCTCTGAAACCTATCCCTTCAGGTGGAATGACATCCATGTCAGAGTACACAGCTTTTGGAGCCAGTTGCATTGAACTGGCAGTCCAGCAAGGTGGAAACCTAGGAGTAGGAGCTCTTGAGCATGATGGAGCCAACAGCTATGTAATTGCTGTCCCAGATGCCTTGAATCTCAGTGGGTGGCAGAAAATGTAGGTCCTAAACCAGCATTCCCATGAGGAGGCTGGTTTGAGGGAACCTTTGGAAGGCAAAAATGCAGGACCCCACATATTTTGGGCTTCTTCATTGCTGCATCGAAGTGTTGAGGAAATCCAAGTAGAATAGTAAGGCGTGGGAGGTTTCTTGGCAGAATTGGTTCTGATAATCTTCCTACCAGTCTGCCAGGCAGGTAAGAAATCAGAGTGCCTCCATGGCCTAGAGAATTCCAGATCTGCTTCCAATTTCTTATTATATCTTAAAGGTTGTGCCCAACATGCCAACACCACAACGAATGAGTGGTTTCTAGTTGCTTCTCGTCAGATTACACTATTCGCTGGCACTTCCTTGGCCTCTCACTTGAAATCCCTCGGAAATCTTGGACGCAGAACAGCTGGACCTAGTTCTGATTATTTTCTTTCTGACAGTATTGGGTTTTTTTTACAACAAGAGATTAATCTGGGATTAAAGATTAAAGCCTGTTCCTGAAGGCTGCACCCCATGGAAGGGACCCACACTGGAGCAGTTCATGAAGAACTGCAGCCCGTGGGAAAGACTCATGTAGAAGAAGTTAATGTAGAACGGTCTCCTGTGTGAGGGACCCCACGCTGGAGCAGGGGAAGGGTGTGAGGAGTCCTCCCTTGAGGAGTGAAAGGGGCAGAGACAACCTGTGGTGAACTGACCATAACCCCTGTTCCCCGTCCCTCCAAACTGCTGTGATGGAGTGAAGCTGAGCCTGGAAAGCAGGGAGGGATGGGGGGAAGTGTTTTAAGACTTGGTTTGATTTCTCATGATCCAACTCTGATTTTACTGGTAATAAATTACATCTATTTTCTCCAAATGGAGTCTGGTTTGCCCATGATGGCACCTGGTGAGTATCTCTCTCTGTCCCTATCTCAGCCCATGAGGCTTTCATTCTGTTTTCTCTCCCCTGTGCAGCTGAGGAGAGGAGTGATAGAGTGGCTTGTGGACACACATCCAGAATGCTGGACCATTGGCAATATTTATCTATGATTTTTCACCTGCAGCTGTATCTTCGTGGAAAAGCATCCAGTCTCTTTCCTTCGCATGACATTTGCTTTATTTGCTCTTTATTTGCTGTTCCTACTTATTGACTGCACTTGGGACAGAATTCCGGATTTGTTTGCTTTATTGTACAGACTCTTGCTCCTTCCACTTCAACTCTCCTGATTTCCCTCGTGCCATCCTGATTCAGATTTCCTTGAGGTCTGTCATTCAAAGCAGCTCAATGGCCGTGCTTGTGGCTTTTGTTGGTGCCTGTATTTTGTCAGTGATGCTCATCTGCACAAAGTGCTCTGCTGGTTACAAAAGCAAGTCTCAACATCTGTGAAGCTTCAGATGTCATTCTCAGTACTTCAGACAGAGCTGGTGGAATTTGTATTTATACTCAACCATATCTGAGGCCTCGTGGCCTTTGTAGATGATAGTGCCACACAGATTATACACCTCAGACACCGTTGTTCTATTACAAAGACAGTATTTTCAGGAACTACTACTGGTATTATGATGATTGTGCCTCCTGCATACGCAGGTCTTGCAGCATAACCAAACATAGCTGCAATGGGGCTCAAGAGAGTCTGAATTAAGGCATGAGTTTCTAGTGTTCAAGGAGGGAAGCAGCAAGAAGACCAAGTATGTAGACAACATGAAGCTGTTTGAATTTGTTAGAAGACGAGAAAATGTCAAGAGCTTTGGAGAAATGGAAGCAAGCTGTGCTCATCAGCAACAGGAAGGCAAATGGAATTCAGCATCACTGTTCCCAAAATCATGTAGCTGGAGGGAAAATGTGAACTGCATAAATATTTCTAGGCTTTGGCTTACTGTTACTGTACCAGATCAGGCAAGAGCCCCAGAGCAAAGGATCCAAAGAGAGTTGACCATGCATAGAGATAGGCCTGAGCAAGCTGTAAGGGAGAAAGTCCCCAAAATCTGGGATTTGTACCTGAAAGGCAATGAGTCAGGAGAGGATGGGGAAGGTAGAAAAAGTGGGTGTGATAAAAGGCAGTAGAATAGTGACTGGTTAAGGGATGACAGATTAGGAGTCCCTCTTCTTCCAGCCTTTGTGACAGGAGAAAGTAGATGATGAAAGCAGAAAGCTTTGAATTCAAAGCTGATAAAGAGGAACTGTTTTCACACTGTGAGTAAGCTGACCTGAGGACTGATTGCCAGAGGAGGTCAGAGACTACAAGAAAACACTAAAGTTTAAAGACAGACCAGGCACACATCTGAGCAATGAGAACATCCAGGCTGGTAACAGGCAATGCTAACGCTATTACCTACAGGAGGAGAGAGAGCATCCCATTGTGTATGAGAAGAGAGGGCAAACCACTGTCAACAGGCACTGGGAGAATATGATGTGGTCCTGCTGAATATTGGATTGCTCCTTAGCCCTGCTGGGCTTAACCCACCTTTTCTCTACCTCCAAAGCATCTGGCAGAGAGAGGAGACTGAGCTACACAGATCACCCCAACCTGAAAACAATTGCAGCATTATCATTTGCCTGGTGCCATGCTGGACTGTCCTGCCTTGTGTTGGCTCTGTTTCAGTGGTTGTGTGGAACAGTTGAAGCAGACAAGTCTACCTCACACCTCTGCTGCGTTGCTCTAGGACTCAGTGGAGAAATGGGTATCATTTTCAGCAAAAGATGTGGATAGCTGGATAGCTAAATCACTGCAGAGTCCAGACATGCTCCACAGAGTGCGCTACTTGTGACTTTCTGGGTGCTGCTCCACTACTTGTAGTATGAGGATCCCTGAGTGCATTCAATACCTGTGTGCCTGAAGGACCTGAGTACCTGTCTCCCCCAGCTCTTTGGGGAGAAAGGTGAGAGCCACAGAGCAAGAAGGCCTCTTCATGTGCCTGCTGAAATAATGAAAAGCTGGCTTGGCAGTGAAGCCCTTTACTCAAGTCAAGAGAATCTTCCATCCTAAACACTGAGAGATCAGCTTTTGTACCACCACCTCCCTAAGCAGCCACAGCTTAAGGACCCATATGGAAGAAACTACTTGTGTCACTCTCTTTACTAGTGAGGCTTCCTCTGGGGTGGCATGCAGTGACTGCAGTCCTCCATGGCTGTTTGGAGAGGAGTTGAAGAACATTCTCTACCTACATGAAACCTAAACACATTGGGGGTCTTGAGAGGTGGGGCCTGGTGGATTCATGCTTACTAAGTATATCTGTAGCAGGAGGAGAGTGACAGAGACCCATAACATCAACTGAAGATCTACCAGGAAAATGTGAGGGCTAAAGGAAGAAATGAATCAACAGTGACAGCCAGGCAGGAGAAAAACCAAAAGGCTCTGAAACACAGCAAAGAGGAGCTTTAACTTGTGATTTCTTCTTCTCTAGTGGCATTCAATTTCCCCTTCCCTACTGTGAAAATGTCAGAAATGAACAGGCAACTTCAATAACACAGAACTGAAAGAGATAGAGAAGGCAGGAAAGTCCTTAGAAGCTGCTTCCCACAGGGCACTGGTACACCCGGCACCAGCACCAGGCACAATCCTCCCCAGGCACACGCAGGGGACAGCAGGTGTTTTGGTCAGGCAGGTTTATTTTAGTTTCTAAAATGAGTTTCTAATAAAATAAAGCGTTCAAAATGTGCAACACGTGCCATTCTCTGTGGGGTCCCCTTTGCCCCTGAATGAGAGCTAGAGCAGGGCAGGGTGGGGAGAGGGAGAAGAAAGCAGGGGGGTGTGTGTGTGTGTGTGAGGTGTGTGTGTGTAGAAAGCTCCATTGGGCTGCGAGGGAGCTGGGTTCCAGCTATCTCCTGGGTCCAAGTGTCCCACCACTAAAAGGCTGTGAGAGAGGCCATGAAGGAGGGGCAAAGGGTGGGAGAGGGAGGTGTCACCGGAGTAGGCAATAGCTACCGGCTCGAATACTCCCAATAGTTCCAAAGCACCTGTGCTGCTGCAGAGATGAGTCGTGTTTTGCCCTCATACGCAGCTTCCAGCCCTTTTGCAGGTACAGATCTCCCACAGCTTCCTGCTATCTTCACGCCATCCCTAGACCCTCCTGAGAGGTCTGCATAGTGTCCATCTCTCTGCAGCATGGCACACAGAGTTTCATCCTCCCATGCAGACTGGTCCCTGCTGCCATCAGCACTCAGTTTGCTGGATGTTCTCTTTCTGGTTTTCCTCCACCTCCTTCTTCCTCGGCATAGCAATTGCAATCATCCCATCCAGTGCAGGGAAGGCAGGAGACCGTGCCTGAAAGGGAAGAAAAAGGCAATATCAAGCATGGAAGAGAGACTGAATGGCACAAGTCTGGGCTGCCATGGAAGATGTGGTCCTGCTGCTTGCAACCACGAGGCTCTTGTTCCCTCCTACAGTCAGGGAAGAGCCCCAGTCCCACTCTCTGAGACATGCAGTTTCTTCTGGGAAAGGCTGGTTCAACACTATCCTCTGTGGTGTCATAGGCATAAGGAATAACAAAGACAGGACATGCCCAAGAGAGAGCAAAAAATGTTGTGGGCAATGGTCAGGCCATTGCCAGGTTCTATGGGATGCCTGATTTTACAACACTTTTTTCAGAGAGAATAATTAAAGGTATGAAGGTTCCTGCAAAATGAGGTGAGAACAAATGGAAGACAGACTCACTTTCACATCTTGCTTTAACAAGTAACTTCCTAGACAATGGAAAAGAGGTAGATCCCAGGGCCTCCGATAACAGTAAAGTGTCTGGTGACACACAGGCAATCAATACAGCCCCTTCTGCACTGGAAGGGGATTTTCACTGTGGACCCTTTCCAAGAAGCTAAGTAGAAGGCAACTACATCACAGCTACTCTGCAAAAGTGTCCTTGGTCAGCAAAGGGAAACCCTAAAGGAAGAATTTGATGTGTAAATGATTTTCAGGGAACACGTTCTTTTTCCAGTGATGTGCTGGGGAGGGATCAGTCCTGGTCTGGTCTCTGGGATCATAAAGGCAAGGCAGAGTTTTCAGGAGACAAGATACTGGAACAAGCTGATCAAATTAAGGCAGCAGACAGCCCAGGTGTGAGGTCTGAGCCAGCGTCGAGATCAGCATCAGGGGACCAGCAGGCATTTATACAGAACAGGAGGCTGTTACATCAAAGTATCCAGATAAGGAATAAGAAAGGACACCTACAAAAGCCTGGAAATTAACCCTGCCCTATTACAGCATGGCTTGATCTCTGGGAGAATAAACAAGAGCCTTTTCAAGGCTGGGCTGTGATTGTCCTCTAGGGGGGGTTTAATCTTCCTCTGAAGTGTCTGACATCCCCCAGATGAATGCTATGGTTAGTCAGACCTACTGGTGCCCAGGATACAGCTTTTGCTTCATGTCCATGACATCTTCAGAGGCTGCCTGATTCCCATTCTTCCTCTGGCTGCTGTGCCCCTGAGACATTTTACTGCTGTCTCTAGGGCACCCAGGGTAAGGTCAAACAAGGATAAGGTCAAATAAGGGCTGATGTACAGGAAAGCTAACAGAAATGGGGTGATGGACACTTACCCTTTTTTGTAGGGCCAGAGCCATGACACAGACTGTAAGCAGGAGGAAGAAGGTGAGTGTGAGCCCAAACGTAACCTGCCCACTGAAGATGGTGGGAGGGCTGGAGACCTGGGCACCTGTAAGGAACAACCACTGTTAGGAAGGAGGGGAAGGTTGATTTTGCACTGGGGCAAGGCTGGGTCTGCAGAAAGACAGGCAAACTGGAAGAGGCTGCAGGGTACTGGAAGCAGCAACAGGAGGAACTGGTGAGAGCTAAGACAAGACAACAGCAAGATGGGATCCAAGGAGCCAAAGAGGAGGAGGGTGGACAGCACAGGGTGAAGCTGGACAGGGTGAAGCCGAGACAGGAAGGGGCACTAGGGAATTAATAGGATGAGAAGACAGGATTTTGTTATGGATCCATGGGGAGCAGTACCTGTGATCTGCAGCCCATACTCCACTGCTCCCAGTCTGCCTTCTGGGCCATACACACTGCATTCCCATGTGCCCGTATCCTTTTGTGACACATGGGGTATTTCCAAGGTAGGGCCCATCTGAAATCTGTGGCCCCGCAGGTTATGGGAGGTGGCCTTGGCCAGCTTGCTGTTAGTAGGGGCTGAGTCAAGCTGCTTCCACTGGAAACGTTCATGTCCCTGAGGGTGTGTGAGGCTGCAGATGAGCAGCAAGTGACTCCCCTCAGAAACGGGTCCTTGAATGCTTGGAGTGACTGCAGGAGAGGAGAAAGCAATACCATTAGGAAGGACTACAGGCAGGTCCACATCTCTTCCTTATCCCTCCTTCTTCTGTAACACACTTCCTTTTTTACCCCATCTGATTTATTTTGTCTTCCTCAGTCTTAAGAAGAATCAAGTTCCCCTGGAAAACCCCTGCTTTCATCAGAGTCCAGCGCAGTGCAATGCCCTGAACAGAGAACTTGTTTCCCAACCTGGGGTGGGAACTTACGAGCAGGAGCAACCCATGCTCATGCACTGATGTGCGAGGAGGTTTATCTGCAAGCAGCGTGGGACCCCTGAGGAGTTATGCACCTCCCTTTGTCTCCCCTCACCTGTAACCACTGCCAGGGTCACATCCCTGCTGATCATCCTGCTGCTGACAGAGACAGCACAGCGGTACTGTCCTGCATCACCCAGCCCCACCGCAGGGAGATGAAGGGGGAAGCTTCTGCTGCTTGAATTGTAGGAGATGCCCCGGTCTTGCAAGTGTCCTCCTGCAAGGCGGCTCCAGTGGGCTGTCACCACATTGATCCCAAAGGCACTGGGAAGGTAGCTCAAGGTGCACGGTAGATCAGCTGCAGAACCAGCTGCAGCATAGACCACAGGGTTGGCTGGGCCTTCAAAACCTGAGCCAGAGAGAGGACAAAGTGGGATGGTAGCTGGAAAGAGCTCCACAGGGAGGTGAGGACGGGGTGGGAGCTGGAAAGCTGAGGCCACTGGGTTCGGCCAGTCACATCAGACTGAGCAACCTGGGGATGCTGGAGTAGGAACGCAGAGGCTGAGCTCACCTAGAATTTGCAGGTTGTACATGGCAGAAATGATCTCATTATCGGAGTATCTGAGCTGGCAGCGCCAGGAGCCCGCATCGCTCATGGTTGGCCGGAGGATGGAGAGAGCCCCATGCGAGGAGCAGAAGGTCCTGGAGGTGGGGACCAGGCGCCCATTGTGGAACCAGCATGTCTCCACGAGGCTCGCACGGTGGCTGGAGTTGCACTGCAACAAGAGCGGCTCGTTTGCCACCACAGGGCTGGGTGGACTGAGGGTTACTGTAAGAAAAAACAAGTGGCAGAGGGGGAAGCTGAGGTCACATTAGGACTGCCCCTTCTGCCCTAGCTTTGTCCCTCAAGCAGCACTTTCTCCAGAGCTGAAAGCAGACAGCAGGAAGCTGTGCTCTTCCAGGAGGCTGCTCCCTGTTCTCTACCCTGCTCTGGCAGACATGGCATCCCCTGCCCGTCCCACCCTTACAACCTCCCCACTCCTAAACCCAATGTTCCCCAGGTTTTCCATTTCCTCCTACCTGTGATGACCTCCAGCTCCACGTGGCAGCTCTGCACCTTGGTGTTGCGCATCACCCACGCCTCGTAGAGCCCGGCATCCTCGCTCCGCACGGGGCTGATGCTCAGGGAGAAGTTGCCGTTGCGTAAGGCAGAGTCCTGGAGTGACACCCGGGGCCTCATGGGCAGCGCCGTCTTCCTGAGCCCCGAGTCCTCCACCTCCAGCACTACGTGTGGCTCCTGGTGGGTGCTGCGGGTGGGACGAGTGAGTGGCTCGTGCTGAAGGCACCAGTGAGATCAAGGAGGGGGGAGCAGGAAGGAAGGAATGTGGGGAAGGAGAACGGGGGCCAGAAGTCTCTCACACCCTCCCCAGTTCCCCCCCCCAAGGACACGGATCTGTCCTGGCCCTGGCGTACCTTCCCCCAAGCCGCTTCCACAGCACAGATGTCTTGTCAGGCAGTTGCTTCCAGCTCTTCCCCATCTTTCTGTGGCTCAGGTAGCAAGGCAGAACGGCTGAACTCCCCGCTCTGGCCCATACTTTCTGCTTCCTGCTTCCCACCTCTGCTGCTCCTGGTAGGATGTGGCCAGCTGCAACGAGATGGAGGGCTCAGCAAAGGGTGGGACTCATGGAGCAGAGAGCAGTATCTGCCTATCTTCACGGGATAGGGCACTGCCTCCCTTCCAGATCTGTCAGAGACCAAGGAACAGCCAGATTCAGCTTACTGAACTACTCTGCCCTCCCTGATACATTCAGCCCCTCTCACCATTGAAAGCCAGCAGAGTGAAGGTGAGGAACAGCACTGGGAACACGGGCCTCATGGCGGCATCCAGCAGATGCGAGGGTCTTTGTCTTCCCACTCAGGTCTGTGCTTGGTCAGGTTGGAAGCTTTAAGAGCTCAGCAAAAATGAGGCACAAGCAAAGAAGATGATGAAGTGGGAGGATGAACAAAGGGGGGCAGCTGGATGTGCTTGCTCTTCTGCTGCCTCTCTCTTTCTGATCAAAGCATTCCCCTAGATGCCCTTATATTGCAGGTGGGCAGCTGATTTCCCCATATCACTAAGAAGATGCGTCATGGCCAAGAAACCAGTACAAAGTCTGAGGCACGTGAGGGCAGAGCTGAAGCCAGTGTAAGAGAGGGACCAGAGACACTGCTCTAAGCATCTTTGAGTGGAAATTCTTTGGGTCGCTGTTGTTTTTCTTACAGGTTTCGCTTCTACATAGACAGTGGAAAAAGTGTAGAAGACACTTCCCAGCAAGTGCCCTTCATGTTTTTCTTTCATCTCTTACCTTTTTTGGTTTGATCTTTCCGCCTCTTTCAGCTTTTCACTGATTGTTTCAGGGCTTTTGAGAACACGTTCATCTTTTTTTCCTGCTGTTCTTTTATTTTTGTTGTGTTTGGGTTTTTTCCTCCCTCTCCCTCCATTTAATCCTTCAAATGTGCTAGTTTCACAAGCAGCATGAGGAAAGAGTCTGTGGTGACCTCCAACCAGAGCACATGTGACCCATCAATCCTGAGCCCAGCGGCAATATAGGACAAAGCTGAGATGGTCTGAGGGGGCAGAGAGGAGAAGCAGCCGGCAGTGAGAAGAGGGGCTGCAGGCTGTAGCACTGCGAGAGGGGTGAGGAAGGGACCCTCCTAATCCAGCAACGCTGGGGAAAACCCACCCAAGCTTGTGCTCTGAGGGTGCTCAGTCCAGCTCCCGTGCAGCTGATTGATAAGCTTTGCATAGGGCAATACATTTCCATCCATGTGCCTCAGCCTGGGGGCCCCTTTTGCCTCAGAGAACCCACCACTGTTGTGGCTCACACTTTCCAGCAACCCACTGACTCTGGCTCTTTCGGACTTAATCAGCCCTTCATGACGGGTGTCATACAACCAAGCCCCTTGGCAGCTCATGCCCTGAGGGTGGGCTGGGGGTGAGGGAAGGGACGTGACTCAGAGCAGGCACTTCTTCACTGTGGAAGGATCCTTGCTCACTCTCTAGCTTTCCTCAGCTGGTGGTGAAGGTGGAGCATAAAAGAGCAAGTGGTACACCTCATTTCAGCAGCCCCTGTTGTGGTGACAGCTCTCATCTCTTCTATTACACTCAGCTCTTCAGCCCCCAGAAGAGTTGTACTGGTGCACAGGAACCTGGTGCAACCTTTTGTGCCTCTGTGCCCCCAGGGGACTGCTCTGAAGTGGTCCTTTGTGCCCCTCTGTTACACAGCCCATGGCATTGTGTGAGAGAGGAAGAGAGAAGATGGGGGAGAACTTGTGACGGTTAACAGGAGGTGTTTTTTCCTCCTCTTCAAGAAAAACAGTTTGTGGTGGCCAGTCCAAGCAGAAAGCACCAACCTCTCTTTCCCCTGAATCAGCAGTGCGAGAGTGGTGTGAGTGTGGGTGAACGAAGACGAGAGAGAAGGGAGATGGAACCATGGTGGGAAGGCACATACAGCTCCACCGCCCAGCATCATGGGCTCCCCCTCCCCTATCTTCACTCAGGGGACACAATGAACTCACTACTCTCCCCCTCCATTCTGATCCAGTCTTCACTCTGAGCGTCAGCACCCTGACGTTATTCCCTTCTAGTCCCCAAAACCACCCTTCACCGCATCCCTGTCTAGGAAGTGCTGTCTTCTAGGAACCAGTTAAGGACAGACACTTATTCCCATCTTACTGCTGCCTCCCAGGAGGCAGTCACAAAGGACAGATGGAGAGCCCAGAGAGGTGCCAGGAGCTGCCTGGCACTGGGGGGCACTTAGGCTGAGGGGTTATTATGCTGAGTGAGCGTGTTGTGAAATGCAGGGTTTGGAGGTACCATTTTACTCAGCACAGGCTATCTTTAGCAAAGACACCTGTGACGTTCGAACGACCCATTTGAAATGCTGACTCCCTCGAATGGCATTTTCGTCATCTCCCAGAACACGACCCGCCACAGAAGTAACAGTGACCGGGGCAAGAGCAGCACCAGGGCATCTTCTCAGAGCTGCCTGCATGCGTCCCCTGGGCAGAGGGGCTGACAGGGACGTGTGGGACACCAGCAGAGCCATGGGCAAGGAGGGTCAGGCTATGACAGGAGCAGTGCAGGACAGGGATGAAGCAGCCCAGCTCACTAAATACTCCCTTGTCTGTGTTAGGCATTAGATAGCTTCAGCCAGGTTCCAGACTTAATTGCAGCAGTCACCTCGCACACAACCTTCATACATTGTTTTTCTTGTCTGTCTTGACATGTCTTGGGCGTGCAAACTACACTTACCAAGAAAAGTAGGAATAGAAAGCACTATTCTGCAGAATCATTGAGGTAATCTTGCTGAAGGAATTTTCCGTTGTTTCCAGATTTCTGTGATACCATGTCTCTCTCTGAGTGATTCCACTTTCATATTTTAGTCCTTGCAGCAGTCTGAAGTTAGTCACAATCTTCTGCTTTATGCTGACATTTTGAGGTGCTCTATAATTGATTTGCAGACTTTAACTCGTGCTATGACTTGAAGGCTGGGCTATCAGCCCATGCAGCTTGAGATCAGCTGGTCTGGGTGTTCCTGAGGTAGAGCACCCACCAAAAGGACCTTGTGTAAAAGGTCCTGATTGCTGTTTGCCCAGAGCTAAAGCAAACACAACAAGCAAAAAGTAGTTACTTACTAATAAGAGATAACAAATAACTTTTGGCGAGGGACTGCAAACAGAAACCAGGGAGACAGAAGGGAAGGTCTGGCAGGGGACATGGTGTGAGCAAAAGCACCGGGCAGGTGCCTAGGGAGGCAGTGAGGTTCCCAGGGGTCAGGCTGGGATGAGCTGCAAGACTTTTGGCACTGACTGGGAAGCTCAGGGAGCTTAAAGAGATCTAAGCTCAGAGAAAGAGGGGAAGGAGCAGAGCTGCCCTTCTCTGGGTGACTGGAACAGATACAGCGGTTCTCAAGTTAACACCTTGTGGCTGTGGAAGGGCCAAGCAGCAGAACCCTGAACCAGAAAGAGCTGACGCTCAAGACGTGGCAGGCTTTGTGTGAGAGGCACCGTGTGGAAAAGCACCCCTGAGGTAGAGGAATGAAAGCCAGTCTTCCCCCACAAAGGGCTGTGGTGGTTTCTACCGAGGCACCAACCTGGGATCCATTGTGATTATTAAACTGCTCAGCTTTAAGCCCAGGGTGGGCACCAAACACGTTTCCTTTCTCACGGGAGGAAGTAGTTGCTCCAGACTTCTGTCCCTCTGCAGTGCCTGGAAGCAGCATGCTATCTTCCCAGGGCCAGGGTACACCACACGTCAGAGTGGTCTTAGGAGAGGGACTCATTTATCTGAGGTGACAAATCCCAACAAAGGGTGAGGGGAAGAGGATCAGAAAACAGAAAGTTCACAACTTCCAGTAGATCTGGGCAAAACACAATGTGCCTCTGCAGAAGTGCTGGCAGGAGGAAGCGTGTCTGGCTGCCTGACACCTACTGGGAAGCTCTTTTGAATAGGTCTATTTTAGAGGATTTGCTGAATGGGAAGTGCCTGAGTCACCACAGGTCTGTAATGTGGAGCTGAGGAGAGGCTAGTGGTGGCCTGCTTCCCAGAACCCCATGGAAACATGTTTGGGAAATCATGGCTTTATGGAGTCTTTGGACAAATCTGCAGCCTGTTTGTTTCTTTTCAGCGTTAAAAGGTGAGTGACCTTTGGATGACAATCCTCAGCAGACAGCAGAATATCCCAGAGAAACCTGGATTAGAAAGTCAGGAACGACACTGGGGGATGCTCACTGAAGCTGGGGGCTGCATTGCAGCTAAAAAACCAAAACAAGCCAATGATTTAATCTACAGCACTGATGGGCATATTTGTCAGCTAAGCATCTTGTATCTGGCCAGCATTAGCTGCATAGAAGTGTGTTCTCTTTCACAGGGCCTCCAGATCCTTCCGGGGAGAAAGAAGGGATGCTCTTTAGATATCTACCTGCAGAGATGGTGGTGGATATCGGTACCTTGGCCAATACCTACTCAGGAGAAGTCTTTGATGCCGCAGGATGTCTTTGATGTCACAGCCTCTGTGTTTTGCAACACAGAGGGTGAGGTGGATCAACTACCAAAGTCCATGCAAGCAAACCAGGTTACATTTTGACTTGTCATTGCAGCATTCATGCCATGCTTTTAATCCAATGGAAAAATATGTGATAGGCTCCCAGACATCCCAGGGCTGCAGTGAGTTTTCTCAAGAGCAAAGATGTACCCAGGAGCCCAACACATGCAAGGGATGGGAGAAGCCTGCGAACTGTGAGGAGAAAGCTCTCAGTTCCAGTGATCTGACACAGAGCTGAAGGAGTCAGGCACTGATTCAATGTGTCGTGTGCTGCTGAGTGACTGGGGCAATAGCAGAGGGGTCCTATGAGATTCCCTTGACTCAGGTAAGGGCTGAAAGAGGGTGAGGAGCACTCTGACAGGAGCTGAACTTTGGTCTGAGAGTGGGACTCCCAGAACATGGCTCTCCCAGGGGGAGCTGGAGAGCAAGGATCTGACCCTGCAGGGTCCTTTGGGCCCTGGAGGTCTGGAAGCTCCAGTGCCAGCTGCAGAGCTGGATGACAGCGCTGGACATCAGAGGCAGTGCAGAAAGCATGTAAGCACTGCTAGAAATGGCCAGCAAACAAGACTTCTGAAAGAGGCGTCAGCACCAAGGCTGGTGGTAAGAGTGATGTCAGGAGAGGCTGGGAGAAGGATGCTGGACACCCAGAGAAACCAGGGAGCCTGGGTTACCCCAACAGATCACACACAAACTCCTAAAGAGTGGCTGCTTTCAGTTTCCAGTCTCTTGGCAGTCTTGCAGGGACACTGCAGGACTGTTTTCGCCTGGGGGAGCTCCAGAACAGATATGGGTTGTGTCTGCTGGTGTAAGACCTTCCAGCAGCTGATATGGGGGAATATTGATGGTCTCCTGGGAGCCAAGAGAGGCTGATCCACATACGCCAGGGTCAGATCCCCATTACTCCTGTTGCTGTCAACTGACAATACAGCAAGAATTCCCCCACCACCACCCCCCAAGAAATGTTGCCACAGAAGGATGTGTCTTCTGCTCAAGGGGCTCACACCTTCTCTGTGTCTCTCTTTGTCTTATTCTTGGCAGCATCATGGGTCCCTCTGACATAGAAGAGGCACCTTAACTTGTTTCAGACGCTGGGGGATGAGCATCACACAGCAAACACAGAGGTCTGACTCTAGGCTTACTTGCATGTGTCCTCAGGAACTGTGGAAAAGTAGATCTGTCCCACATGTTGTGTTTTCATGGTGCATGATGGCAGGAGAACATGAGACCATATCTTGTGGTACACTGGAGCTCTGGAAGCTAGAGGCAATTACTTATTAATAAAGAATATGTTACTTCTTTCCTAGTGAGAAAGCTAGAAATAATTAAAGTAAAGTGTAACTGAAGGAACATATAATGCTATGAGAAGTCATTTGCAGAAGAATACAAACCCTGGGAAGGTTCCTGCAGATGATGGCACAGCAAGGAAGGGGATAGCAGTGCTCCAGAATACTCCTGAGAAGAATAGTCTCTGATTTGGTGATCCCCAGCCACTTTGCTTTGAGCAAAAATCACTAGGGAGGGAGATGGTGCATTTTTAAACTGAAAGGGTTCACTGTGAATAGAAATGGATTTATTTCTCTATAGTTTAGTTTTCAGCTGGATCAATTCTCTGCTGCTCATCAGTGTTGACAAAAGAGAGGCAGCAGGAGAGACGAAAGGGAAGATGGGATTGCCCCTTTCTGCAATGCTATGCATTTATGCTGGATTAACATGACTGTGTGACAGGCTGCAATTCAGAGTGTAGTGGCAGCTGAGCTGGTTCTTTCCATTCCCTCCTCATTTGGCACCTCAAGGCAGGTAGCAGCCTGCATCATTTTGTAAGGTAGCTTCTTCTACTGGCCCACGAAGGAAAAATGCAGAGTCAAATAAACCCACTTGTTAGTCACAGCATCATTGGAAGATCCATGGGAAGGCACCTGTGGGGTCTCTACTCCATTCCTCTGCTCCCAGCAGGGTGACTCAAACTAGACTGGGTTGCTCAGGGCCTGGCCAGTCCTGCACATCTCCAATTGTGGAGGCTCTCCAGCCTCTCTGAAAACCTGTTCCACTGCCTAGGCACCCTCACAGGAGAGGCTTTTCCCTGGGTCCCATAGGAAGTTGATTTGTTGCAACCTCTGCTCCTTGCCTTGTGGCCCTTCTCTGTGGTCCTGTGAGAGGAGTCTGGCTCTATCTTCCCTCTAACCCCGCTTTGGGTAGTAGCAGGTAGCAGTTAACTCCCCTTTGTCCTCCACCCACAGCCATCTTAGAACCCATTGCTGGACTTGCTCCAGTGTGTCAGTGTCTCACAGCATTGCAGATGTGCCATGAAGATGGCATTAACCACTGCTTGCTGTGCGCCTGCTGATGAAGCCCAGCATTTGGCTAGCCTTCAGCACAGCAGAGACCCTGCTGGCTCTGGGGTATCCTCATGTCTCACCACACTGGAGGAGGACTGCTGTCATTATGGCACCTACAACAGGCTTCGCTGGTGTAAAGTTGGCTGATTTGAAGGAGGCTGGGAACAAAGAGATGGAACTCTACCTGTACGTAAATGGACTTTAAAAATGCTAAGGAAGGATTGAAACTATTGAAACTTTTGAATGTGCAGAACTTGAGGTGTTTGATCTATTTTAATCTGATCTAAAGGAAAGAGGGTTGAGCTCAGGCAGCAATTTCACTGCAAACAAAAGGGAATTCATTGTCTGCGTCACACAGGTGGAAGAATTATTGTTAGAGGATGCTGTGGAGTATAAGTGAGTTGAAATGGGGATTAGGCAATTTGTGGAGGATCAGTTCCTCGCTGGCTTTTGAATATGATGGCCTAGGTATGACTGCCAGGTCAGGATGACCTTGACCCTTGTTTACAGGAAGTTTCTATATAATGCCTTGAGTTTCAGTGCCTTTTTGTAGGGAGCTTGTATCAGCCATAGCAGAGCACAGCCATTTTTATGCTATTACATTCATAATCTATCTTTGATATTTTCTTCCCATGAAGAGAAGATGTGACATAGAGGCAAGTTCTCTACTCCAGTAGAGGAGAATAAGAATGACAAGCGGCTTGAAATCAAACCCAAAATCTGACTGGGAATGAGGTACATGTTTTTCACAGCAGGGCTCTGACATGGGAGGAACTCTTGTGGTGGCCACTTCACCACCTGCAGACTGTTGACATGAAAACTGGTCCATGGCATCCTCTTGCTCAGCCCTAGGATATGGGGCTCTCTGCAGGAATAAGGAAGACAAGCTTGGGCTGAGGCACGTAACCCACAGGGAAAGGGAAGGAATAGGCTCCTTGGTTCAGCTGAATGGAGGTGGTAGTGGTCTGTGGGTGTGTGGACTTTCCCCTGAGTTTAGCAGGGACCTGCTGTTTTTTCCCTAGCTACAAGTAGTCACAGCGCTCACTTGTTCCAGACTCAAAGGAGATAAAGGGGTTTCTCTTTGTTTCATGTGTTTTGGGGTTTGGTTTTTTTTTGTTGAGTTTTGGGGTGGGTTTTATTGTGTTTTTTTTTTTGTTGCTGTCGTTTTCTGTGTGTTGCTGATAAAGTCAAAATAAAAGCCACTCGAGAGGACTGGTTACCTCAAGAGTTCTGCGTGTCACCCGTCTGAACTGTAAGACCAGATCAGCTTGTGCAGAGGAGGAAATATGGACAAAATGGTCCAGTCATGAGCTCAGGTAAAGCTCAGAAGCCTTAATAACGAAAAGGAGGCTACAGTTCAAACCTCAACCAACCAACCAAAACCCAGCCAAAAACCCCAAACCCATCATCGACACCACCACCAAAAAACACCTCGGTGGTGACTGCCTCAGTCAGTGCAAACCAAATGTTTGGGGCGGATATGAAAACAGAGAACTCCTCCAAGTGAAGGGGAATGCTCCAGAGATGTCCTGGCAACCTTCCCAAGTGCTTAAGTGTGGAATTTTACCTTACAGATGCTCTCATGAGGAAAATGATCCAAGACATTCCCTTCCAAGTTTGCCTTCCTGTCTCAATGCCATTGGGAATGACAACCCCTGGCTACATATCACACCCCACCACCAAAGAATATTTGGGGTAACATGGCCCTTGATGGTTCATCAGACTAATAGAAACATTAGGTTTAAAAGGAGGACAGGAAGAAATGTTGAGTGTATCATCAGAACAGGGAACTATTCAAGTGACTCCCATGGCAGGCTCCGACAGGCAGCTGCCCCAGCACAGCTGAGTGGATGAGAAACTATGCTGAGGAGTGGAAAGGACAGAAAAATGCCATTGCTGTCACATAGAATTACACTGTGCCTGGCTGGTGTCTGTAAATGGCTCTCTGAGAAGCAGGCTGTCCAAGCAGTGTCCTAAACCCTGACTTTGCTGTTGGGCATCCAGTGTAGGTTCTTGATAACCAACTGGAGTTGTAGACAGAATAAAACAGGCCCCTAACTTCGTAAGTGGGTGGCAGTCAATCAAACTCCAAGGCTCTACCTGCGGGATCCAGTACCAGAGGGAATGCTACTGGGAAAGGGTCCAGAATCAGCTACAGCTGAGAAGACTGTAAGTGGCATGAATGTGCATGTGCCCTTCTAGCGGAGGTCCCCTAGACCTACCTTGGACTCTCTGGGCAAAGGACCATTTCTGCTGGAAGCCAGAGAGACACCTTTGGGTGTGCAAATCAACCTGTGGACACCCAGCCGAGACAAACATGATGCTGGTTGACCATCAGAGACCTCTCAGTTCTGGTGTCAGTTTGGTCTCTTATAACAATGGTGGTGTGATCAGCGCCATTCCTGGTTCTTCCACTCTGGAGACAGCCCACAGCATGCTCTGTGCAAGCCATCGGGGGCAGAGAAACTCGGATGGAGACCGTTCACCACCTCTCAGTCAAGCATGCAGACACGCCAAGTTTGCTGCCACCAGGGGGCCCCTGAAGGAGGAAAGCTGCGGAGCTGCGCACAGAACGCCAGCGATTCCTCTCCCAGGAATAAAGCTGTCCGTGAGGACCAAGAGAAGCAGTATAAAGTGCACCCTCCAAGCGGAAAGATGCAGAGGTTTGAGCTCCATTTTGTTGTGCTGCCTCTGTTGCTCTTTTTCAGCGCAAGCAGAGGTCTTGAAAGAAGAGACTGGGGCTTAGCCCTTGTGTCCCAAGTTATGCAGAAGGACTCGGTCCCCTTAAAGTCTTCAGCGATGAGAACACATGCAGCACTGACACGTTCTGCTCTGCAATAACTGGGACACCACAGGTGTCACCACTGTATCCCAATTCCCTGGCAGCAGTTTTCCTTCTTGGCTGCAGTCTGGGATCCCGTCTGTAGATTTTTCTCCCTTGGAAGTAAAAGCAAAAGCAGCACCGGGGAATACCAGGAACACCTATAGGAATCCTGCCACAGAAGGGAGACCTTAAGTCAGAATTTGATCTGAAAATCCTTTAAAACAGAGAAAACAGGGTGGAACAGGGTCCTAATCAGGCAAGAAATTACAGTCGGCTGTTAGCAGTGCTCTGCAAGAATGCTTATTTCTTACAGATACCCTGAAGAGGAATGTATTTTCTTTAGTGAAGAGCAAAACCTCATGGCTCATTTGAATGACCAGGTTGGCTTTCTCAAACTTCTCTACTGAATCTTCTGCAAATTTACCTTGTGGAGAACTGGCAAATTCCCAGCTGTAATCTGGGTCCATGTCAGTCATGCTGCTGTCCTGGAAGCTCAGGAGGTTTGTTGGAGCATAGACAACAGCCTTAGCTGGTTTTGAGACCAGATCGGCCATAGGAAAAAGTGCTATTTAAGAAACTGTCCTTCATGTAAGAAAACAGCAATCAGCTGGAAGTTTTCACATAGCATTTCCAGTGTGCTTATGGAGGAGCCTAACAGAGTGCTACTCAAGCTCCTACTGTTGAGTACTACTTAGTGAAGACCCTTCCGTGAGGTCATTTGGATGTGCAACAGCAGTAAAGCTGCTGCAAGATGCTTCAGGTAAGAGGCTTGGAAAATTTTCATTACACATTATGCATCCTAATTAATGTACCTCAAAAGATGGATGGAGGCCTGGCAAAGTCTAAGGTATGATTCTGCCTGAGCTGCCAGAGAGGTATTGACAGACATACATAACCGTAAGAGCTCTGAAAGCTGACTACTTTTCCTACATCTTACAGCCTTTGCTGGTTTTAGGCTCTTCCACCTTGGATGCATGAATCCTCAGTGACAATTTGGACTTAGGGACAAGATTTGCTGCAGGACATGTGGCCAAACACCCTGCTGACATGACACTGCTTCATGGAGTAAGGGATTAAATTGAGAATAAAGTACCTTGAATCCTGCTAGGATATTGGAAATGGTGAACTGAACTTCTTGAGACAATGTGTTTAAGATTTGTAGTAAAGAATGGGAACAATAAATGCCATTACAGAAAACACCAGAGGTCTAAAGTCTGTGCAGCTTCTACAGCCCTCTGATGACCAGTAGCATCAGCTAGATATCACACACAGCAACCATAGGCTCTATAAGGCACAGGGGAAACTTCTAGCAGCTTCTCACAGAAGCCACCCCATGTAGCCCCCCTGCTACCAAACCCTTGTTCAATATACATGGGGTGTGTGCTCTTCTGTCCTCTCTAATTTGCAGCAAGTCTCCCAGCCCTCTGCCATAGCCTGCACAGGTACACCCGACAGTGTGAAGCTTCTCTGCTCAGATAGCCCAGTTCTCTGAAGCCCAGCTCAGGAACCACTGCTGTGCACAGATACTTCCAGCTGGCACTCAGGCTTCCTGAACAGACTGAGATGGGAAAGCATCTTCTTTTGCGGCTGACAGAAAGTGCCTCCCACGAGAGTGAAGCTGTAGCTGATGGCACTACACTTGGTCCATAAGCCATCTTGTGTGCCCGAGACCCTTGAGCACTAACACCTTAGGTCTCTCCTAACCCCTGCGACCTTTCATGTTTTGCTAAAGCCATAAAAGCTCACCAGGAAACTGTGTTGGTTTTGCATAGCAAGGTTTTGGTAGCGGGGGTTACTGGGGTGGCTTCTGTGAGAAGCTGCTGGAAGCTTCCCCTGTGCCCGACAGAGCCAATGCCAGCTGGATCCAAGAAGGACCTGCTGCTGACCAAGGCTGAGCCCATCAGTGATGGTGCTATCTCCTCCGGGATAACATATTTAAGAAGGGGACAAGTTGCTGCATGACAGCAACTGCAGCCAGAGCAGAGGAGTGGGAATGTGTGAGAGCAACAACTCTGCAGATGCCCAGGTCAGCGCAGGAGGAGGGCAGGAGCCACTCCAACCACTTGAGCAGAGGCTCCCCTGCAACCCGTGTGTAGGCCATGGTGAGGCAGGCTGGTTGTGCCCCTGCAGCCCATCGAGGTCCATGTGGAGCAGATTCCACCTGCAGCTCACGGAGGACCCCATGCCAGAGCAGGGGGATCCTTAAAGGAGGTTGTGACCTGTGGGAAGCCGGTGCTGGAGCAGCCCCTGGCAGGACGTGTGGCCCTCTGGAGGGGACCCACGCTGGAACAGTCTGCTCCTGAAGGATGGGGTAGGGACCCACGTGGAAGGGACCCACGCTGGAACAGTCTGCTCCTGAAGGATGCACCCCGCAGAACAGACCCATGCTGGAGCAGTTTGTGAAGAACTGAAGCCTGTGGGAAGGACTTATGGAAGGAGAAGTTCATGGAGAGCTGTGTCCTGTGGGAGGGACCCCACGCTGGAGCAGGAGATGAGTGTGAGAAGTCCTCCACTGAGGAGGGAGGAGCAACAGAGACAACCTGTGGTGAACTGACCACATTCCCATTCCCCTGTGCTGCTGGTGGAGAGGAGGTAGAGAAAACCAGGAGTAAAGTTGAGCCCGACTAGAAGACTGGGGTAGAGGGAAGGTGTTTTAAGGTTTGGTTTTATTCCTTATTACCCTGTGCTGATTTGGGGGGTTGAATGAACAAATCAAAGTAATTTTCTCCAAGCCGAGTCTGTTTCGCCCATGACAGTAGCTGGTGAGTGATCTCTCCCTGCCCTTATCTCAGCCCACGAGGCTTAACGTTCTGTTTTCTCTCGCCTCTTTAGCTCAGGAGGAGAGTGAGGAGAGCTTTGGTAGGCACCTGGCTTCTAGCCAGGGTCAACCCACCACAGAAACCAACCCCAAACTCATGCACCGACGATCCACCACGCTCCAGCCCTGTCCATCTGCAATGTGTGCCCAGCATGAGCCCACACAGTTAACCGCAGGCTTCTTTCCTGCGAGAACACCCGGGCTGGAGCAGCCATGAGTGAGCCTTGAAATAAAGGAGAGTGGTGGGAGGGAAAAGTACATGGGCTTCTTAAGTATCTGGGAAGGCAAGTTGTTTCAGTTTCCCATATGGTGTCTGGGAAGTGGCTGAGCAATGCATCTCCTAAGCAGAGGGCCTGAAGAAGACCCTGATACCACAGAAAGGGGTTGGGGAAGAAGTAATGAGTCTTTGTTATGCTTTGCAAAGCTGGTCCAACAGGACCATTATGGACTTTCCTGAAGCAGGAAGGGGTTTCCTTCTAGAGCAGCAGTGGCTGGAGGGCTCACTTTTTCCAGGTTCATGATTCTGCCCATGCGATGGTTTCAATCACACCGGTCTTATTTCATTTATTGGCTTAAAACTGGTGTGAAAGACCAAAGAGGCTGGGCAGAGGGGATCATTTGCCTGAGGGGAATTGAGGAAGTGACAGCGGTAAGATGCAAAGAACATTCATTTCTGGGTTCATCACTTCAAAATATCGTCAGACTCGGCACAAACTTTCCATGGCAGGCCTCTATGTCTCCGTGTATTGCAGAAAGATGTAGGTGGGTAGGGACCTCTGGTGATCTCTAGCTGAATGAATCCCCTTGGTTGCAGCAGAGTTGACTCCAAAGCTAGGTCAGGTTGCTCTGCTTACCCAGAACTGTTAACTGGTTTTATTCACCCAACACAGAGATCAGCAGCCTCCTCTCATGCTGCCATCTGCAGACAGAGCTGTCCTCTTCAGGAAGCTGCACTTCCATGGTCCCCCAGCTTGCAACCCACCAGCACTGTCCTGGTAGGCTTGGCCACAGCCTTCTGGAGGTGCACTCACCACCCTGGGTCCAGGGCTCAACTTCCTGGTGATCCCTGCCAAGGAGCGAGGGGACCCAGCTAAGACCTAGTGGGCAGCTCTACCTGCTCTCTGCACTGGTGTATGTTTGATTGCCTAAGCCACACAGGAGAGCCACGGGAAGGACATATTGGCAGTCTAGCAGAGCTTGCAGGAGCACGACTGTGCCACCTCCACAGCTCCCAGAGCAAGCAGCCCTGGAGGAGGACAAGAAAGATGGAAATCTCTGGTGCTGCTTGGCTGGCAGGATCAGAGCTGAGAGAAGCTTGGAGCAGGTGCCATGGGAAGCAAGGAAAGGACAGCTGCCCCCAGTTGATGAGGTTAAGGGATGGTCATAGGAAGTAAATGAAATGAGCAGAGAATTCACACAGAGCCAAGAAAGGTGAATAAGGCCCCTGAATGGTATCATTACTTCTGAGGAATCACTGGTGAGGAAGGGCTTTGTTCTTACCTTAATGATGCCATAGTGACATGATTGATCTCACTGTAGAAGAAGAATGATACAAAGCATCTGCAGGCTCTGATGCAAATGAAGGTCACAGGCAGGCTTGAGACAAAGCACAGTACAAAACCCTGCAGCCTCAACTTCCGGAAATCCTTGCAACTTCTTGCTGTGATCGCCTTGTCAGCTAAAACACCATCAGATACAGCATGGATCTTTGCAGATCTAAGGAACTGGACTAACAATCAGGTGCTGCCTCACTTCCTTCCGGATAACCCGCTGGATAGAACCAGAGGTACTGGTGCTGCATCCACATAGAAAGCAGAGATGGAGTTGCCTCTCCACAACTTCTCATTGGCAATATTCACTACTCATAGTCAGGCACTGCTGCAGTGCTGGGGAAGAAGTGTGAAAACTGTCATCAGCCTCTGCAGAGATCGTACCATCCATCAAGTCCACCTTCAGTACTGAACAGTAAAAGGTGACTAGTCAGCAGGAAGCCTGGGGGAATCCTGAGCACTCGCTGCAGTGTGAAAGTATCTTGAGGAGAGACTAGAATCCATCATTTCTTCAAAGGGAGCAATAGCAGGAATACAAGATTGCAAAAGCGCAGCTAAAGGCACACTGGGCATTGATCAGTGCCGAAGGCAAGCGGCAGCAGAAGGGGGGTTGCAAGGCAATCCCAGGCTGCAGCTGCCTGCTTTTGGAGAGTTGTTCACAGGGGGAAGGCACCCTAACTGCCAAGGGGGCTGTGAGGGGCAGGATGAGGCCACAGTGACTGCAGCTGCAGCAGAGAGAGGGCATGGGTGCAACGACTGCACTGCAAAATCCCCCAGCACACGGCTCCAGCTGGAGATGGAGATGGCCCAGGGCCTGTTTGAACCAGGCTCATCCATGCTGGAGAAGCCCCCATATCCGCTCCCTGACACTGAGCTAATTTACAGCCCCTAACTGAAATGGGTCCAGACGCAAGCAAAGGCTCCACCAGCAAATGGGTGCTGGGTGAGCAGTGCGCCCATATCTTGCAGTGCAGGGAGATCACACCAGGCAGGCATACAGCCCCTGAGACATTTTCACATGGGAAGGGCCTTGGCAGCAGCAATGCCATTTTGCATCACATCTACATGTCCCTCTGCACCCTGGGGAGTAGTGCAGTCAGACAACAGCTGACACTTTGCCCCTCTGAGATAAGCAACTCTTTGCACTCCCAGTATCTGATCTGTTGCTGCAGGTGGACAAGCAGAAAGCCACTGATACTCAGACAAAAGGTGGTATTATTTACAGCTCCTGGTCTTGGCTGCTCATTTGTATGATTCCCAGAGTGAGCTTTAAAAGGCAAAATGCTAACAGAAGATTTAAAGGTCTGCAGAGATAAAAATACAAATGGTTGACCCTTCTCTCCCAGGCAGCTGGTAGGACAAAGAACTGAAGCACTCGCCTCTTAAAAAGCTTCCCTGTTGCTGCAACTGATGCTGCATGGCCCATGCCTGAAGCCAGGAGGGCTGGGAGGCCATAGGGCAGCATGCAGTGACAGCTGCACTTGGAACATCTCCAGCAGCCACAGCTGGGGGTCTCTTTCCAAGCCTCTGGAACTGAGACCCGGTTGTGGTTTCAAGAGCTTTGCCCTGGACCTCTACCTTGTGCCTAGTCTTCAGCACACAAGCACCATTCCAACACCTCACACAGATCTTAGGCTAATTCAGGCTTCCCTTCCCTACCTGCTGCTGGTCAAGCCCTCTCCTCCTTTGGCAATCCAACTTCCTCCAATGTAACTGGAACATAACCAAGCATGTATGGACACAACCAACCACGCAAGCAGTTTCAAATCTTTTTAAACACTTTTATTTACAGTGCTAGTTGAAAACAATATATATATTTATATCTATTATCCTCATGATGTCTGTGCCATAGAAAACGCTGTGGCTATATTGCCTTTAATTTACAAAAGATGGTCACAAGAAAATCTGAAGGGAAAAAAAAACCAAACCAACAACATGGAAATCAACGTTTGGTCCCCAATTGTTTCTCGTGATTTGTTTTAAAAAAGCTTCCAAATTAAAAAAGTACACAGTTCAGATGAAATTCATATATAAAAACAACACTTTTTTTTTCCTGAAAAACTCACGAGGGCCAGCTTGCTGTCATGTAAACTTGAAAAAAAAAAAGCTTAAAATAAATTGTTTCCATGTGTGGTTTAATAGAACCGTTATTTGCTTGTAATATTCTTTTTCTCTCAGGGTTCAGTGGGAAAGTAGATGAAAGGTGGCTTAGGACTGGAAAACGCACCATGAGATCTGTGCCCACAGCCCCCTGCACTCAGGGAGGATCTGACAGCAGGTCTGGGGAACAGAAGCTGTCAAAAATCTGTCACTCTAGTGACAAAAAGAGGAGGGTGCATGGAGAGAGAAGCAGAGGAGCTTGCCACGCGAGGAGCTTGGCATTCAGGCCTGGCAAGGTTACTGCACCCCAGGAAACGATCAGATCCTTGCGGGAAGAGGATCACTTGTAAGTGGGGCACAGCGGAAGGGATGTGGGGGGCTGGAATGATTTCAGCTGGGGAATGCCAAGGGTGGGCTAGGTCTTTGGGTGAGAAGGAAACTGCCGTCTTCCCTGTTAGAGAGCGTTTCTAATCTTTCCTCATCTGAGATTGTGTGAAGCCAGAGGCTAACAGACAGTGCAAGCACAGGCTGGAATGGAAGAGGAGATGGACGGAACATAGGAGATGGGAGGGGAGGACTCAAGCTGAAGACCCATTTTCTGTTTTCTGTCTCTTTGGATCCACTTCATCCTATGGAGGACACAGAGGGACATAAAGGAGTTACCACTAAACATTCACCACACCAAGGCACATAATTTCTCCACAAAATTCTTACTGCTGTTCCTCCCTCCCCATGGAAATCCATTCCCCTTTAAAGCATCCTTGAGTGTCTGACACAACTGTTAGGCTGATGATCACGGTTAAGATGTGGACAGCTCCTTTTGGAGGGATAGCTGCCAAGTTACTTTCGGGATGCGTAAGAAGCCCAGGCTCACACCACTTCAGACAGGCCCCTGAGATCTGCCATCACAAGTCCATCTTGTGGCCCGAAGCCCAGAAGTCACAGGTGACTCCTCCATCTCAAGCACCTTAGGTCTCACTCAAGCACTGTGACCACTAGTGGAAGGCCCTGGATCCTACAAGGAGTCTACAGGGGTTTATTACCCTCTTGCCACATCAGATTTATTTACCCATCTGCTGCTGAAGCAATGAGACCCGACGCCAGGGGCACCTACAAGGATTTGGTCAGCACAGCAGGTGACCTCATTCTTTCTCACTTCCAATTCTCTCACACTATCACTCACCTCTTCCTCCTCTGCAGATCGTTTTTCTGCATGACCATCCTGCTCTTGCCCATTCTCGTCTCCTTCTGAGCACAAGCAAGAGAGGAAACCACAGGTTAACTGAAGTAGCATTTACGGGGATGCAATCTCAGTCAAGAGGGCCCAGTGAAGGAATTTCCCTCCATGATCTTCCATTCTTCCAATACCAATTATTCCTACCTTCATCCTCATCACCACCTTCTTCTTCATCAACATCATCAGGATTCTCTTCCTCATCTTCTTCAGCTCCGTTTTCCTCATCCTGAATAAAATTAATTGGTCAGAGCAGGAACTGGCATTGGGACGACATTACCACATGTTCTTTTCTGCAAGTGCAGCAGCAGTCTCTGCAGCTCCAGCCACTTCAGACTCCAGCTTCAGACGTGCATTGAGTGACCTCTGACACTCAGACACAATTACTCCCATCATCCTAGCTCAAACCCTCCTCCCAACCAGCCTTCTTTACGAAACCAATCCTTCCAGACCCTTCCCACCCATGTGAACCTCGATTTCTGCAAGCTTACATCCCAACAAGCTGCTGCCATCCTATCCCAACATTTAGAACATCTCTCTGGTTACAGGATAATGACTTAGCATGTGCTCATAGTACACCCGCTTCCAGATCCCTTCTCACCTTCAATCTGTGCATTTCCTAACTGTTCCTCCTCCACCTTCTTCATCTTACACTCCCCTTGCACTTTGAGATACTTCAGTGGGTGCAGGGCCACGTCTCCTGTGCCACCTTCTCCTAACTCCCATTTGCTCTTGTTTCCATTCTCTTCTTTGATCTTTTTTCCTCCTCACTGGGCCATACTGACTACGCTAAGTCCTTTAAGGCTCATTCTCCACAATTATCCTACAGCTTGCTCTTCATTCGCCCCTCTCCCTTACGAGCTCCCTTGGGCTGCCTTTCTTAATCTGCTGTATTCCCTTCCTATTCATTACCCACACTGAGCCAGGCTAACCACCTCTTATAAAGCTCCTCAATCTATCATAACGGCCTCACCTCTACTATCTCCTTCTTCTTGTCTTTGTGGACTGTTTTCTCGTCATGTTTTTCCTTCTTTTCTTTCATTTCCTATAGGCGAGATGAAAACAAAACCCAAAACATTCCGGTGGTCCGCGGCAAGAAAATAAAGGGATACTTAAACAAAGAAGGTTTAGAAGGGGATGCAGAATAACGGTGAGAAAAAGATCTTCAATCTGCCCGCCCGGACAAAGAGGAAACCAGCACGAACGCGTCAGAGCTCCTTCCAGACCACACACATGCGGAAAAGTCCTGAAGAGTTTTAACGGCGTTTAAAAGAGCCTTGTCCATAGGACTGAGCCGTTTCCGGCTCCCTCCCCCTCAAACCCCGCGCTTTGTGTCCACACAACTTTCCGCCCACCTTGTGGCGGGGGGGGGGGTGTGTGTGTGGAGAAAGTTAAACCGTTCGTGCCGTTAACCCGTCCGTGCCGTTAAGCCGTCCGTGCTAACGGCTCTGACGCCTCCCGCTATGGCGGAACACCCGCCCCCCCCCGCCACTCTCCGAATGGAGCCGAACGGAGCCGAACGCAGCGCGCGCGTCTTCGGGCCAATGGGGGGCGGGAACGGGGCGGGGGGGCGCCTTCGCGCCCCCCCCCCGCCCCGTTCCCGCCCCCCATTGGCCAGGAGGTGCTGGGGCGGGGCAAGCGCCCCCCCACACCGTATCCCGTCGGGCCCAGGCCGGGTACCGGAGAGGGTGTAAGCGCTCACCTTAGCGCTCAGCTCCGCCGGTGTCTCCTCGACGCGTTTTTCCGACATCCTGGCTCGGGTATCGAAGGGAAGAGGCCGGTGGGAAAGGTACGAGGGAGCCCCGCGAGGAAATAGGCGGGTTCGGGAGGGAAGGCGGTCAGCGGCGGGAATGCAAAGTCCCAGCGGTGCGGCGGTGGTGGTGGTAGGCAGGCTCCTACCTCAGGGACCAAAGTATCAGGGTCTCCCGCGGTGCGGGGATACGCCGGGGAACGGGATTTATACAGCACCCGGTGACGACGAGGGAAGGAGGGACGTGGGGAGGGAGGGGAGAGGGACTGGAGGCGGAGGAGGAGGAGGGAGGGGACAGGGGAGAGGGACGGGCCTCACGGCGGGGAACGGGGCCGATAGAACAATGTGCGCTGGGCGCTTCTCAAGGGTCGGTGGCCGCCAGGCAGCGGGGATCACCGCAGACCCACGAAACGCGGCACCTCCCGGCCCATCGAGGCCAGTTGGGGGCGCAAAGCACCAAAGCCCCCCTCCACACACTCCTCTTCCCGCCAAGCCGCGGCACCAGGGTAGCCGAGCACTCTGCCCGCCGCCGCTGCAGCGCGGCAGGGGAAGCTGCCCGCACGGGCTTGGCCGGAGGGAGCCGGGCTGGGCGAGGAGCGGTGTTGCAGGGCCGTGTGGGAGGGCAGCACTGGCGACGGCAGCGCTCACGCGTCCTCTTGCCTGGAATTTTCCACTCCACTTGCTCCCCCGCCCTCTCCCTCCCGCTGGAAGCGCTCCCGGCGGCGGGGCTCCTCCCTCCCGCCCAGCGGCCCGGCCCTCCGCTGAGCACCCATCGGGGGAAGGGAGGGCGGGCGGGGGAGAGGGGTGGCAGCGGGGCTGCTTTTCCCGCGCTCGGAGAGAAAGGGGACGGGGCTTGGCGCGCGCGCGCAATTGGTGCGTGGGGAGGAAGGCTAGCGAGAGCGCCCCCAGTCCCCATATAAGGAGGTACTCATGGGTTTGGCGCCTGATTGGGTTATTCAAATGAGCCGTCTGCCTGGCAACAGGTTTCCTATTGGCTGCCAGGGCTACCCTCGTTGACGGCGTGGGGGGGCGCAGGGATGTTTGGTGCAGTGAGGAAGGGCGGGCTGCTGGCACGTGGGGCGGTGGGAGGGCGCGCGAGGGACCGTTGGTGTTCCCTAAGTCGCGGCGTGCTGCTGGGCACCCTTCGGGTAGGCTCCCGTTGTGTGGGCGCTGCAGCGGTCCCCCTCAGGGGAGCGGCCCTGGGCGGCTTGTGAGGAGAGCGACGTGTGTTGAGGCAACCGGGCAGCATGGGCCGTCGGAGTTGTGTGCATGAGGTGCTTAAACCAGGGGCCGCTAGGTGTGCTGCGCCGCGGCGGCACGGGAGCTGTTAGGGCCGGGGCACCCCCCCGTCTGTGAGCCCCCTCCCGGCGCCGCAGCCGGTCCTCTGATGCTCTTCGGCCGAGCAGCAGTCGGTGTGCAACACTGACCCCTGCAGCCTGCCGCAGCGCCCTGCCCGCCCGCCTGCCTGCCTTGGAAGCTGGGCTCTTGTCGCCCACGGCCTGCTGGAAGGGATCACCGCACAGCGCCGAGTAAGCAAAGGTCCTCTCTGCTGAGCGGCAGGTTGTGTCTTGCAGCTGCGGGGATTTGTTGCTAATAGATGTTCTTAGAGCTGCCCTTCAGACCATTGTTCATCAGCTTGAGCAGACTGGGATGACTAAAATACCTTTCCCAGAAGATTTATATTGTCCCGCTCTTAGTCACAGGCACACACGCAAAATCTGCATGTTTTTGCAAGCCTATGTACAGAATCAGGCATGCACGCAACGTGGGTTAGTGGAAGGTGTCACTGTATGTGGCAAGGGGGTTTGAACTGGATGGTCTTTAAGGTCCCTTCCAACCCCAACTATTCTGTAAGCACATATGAATACACATTTGTACACAGCTATTCTCACAGGTATAATGCAAGGTTATTAATCCATCTGGTTGGAAAATAGGCAGAAACTCAGCCTCTGTGCAAAGTCAGGATTTAGAGCTAGTGCTCTGAGTTGGATCTAATGTGTGTCAGTTTTAGCATTTAATAGAAGAAGCAGTTGGTACTTGTGGAACCAGGAGGGCAGTAAGTACATATCTCCTGAAGGAAATCATGAAAGGCATTGGACAAATTATAATCTTCGTGACGGGAAGGTAGGAGATCACCACCTTGTCATAGAATCATAGAATCAGCTAGGTTGGAAAAGACCTTTAAGGTCATCAAGTCCAACCATTCCCCCATCTCGTCTCCTCTACAGCTACAGCTGCTTGTGATCAGACTCATATATGTTCTTAGCTACACACAATAGTAGTGTAGCCCTAAATACAATAATAGTGTATGCACAATAGTGTAGCTACACACAATAGGCATAGTGCCTGCCCCAAAGAAATTGTCATGTAACCCAGACATGCAGATCTAGACTAGTATCAGATAATAAATCACCAAAATGCATGCATTAATTTCCCCCCCTTCCCCCCCCCCCCCCCCCCCCCTTTTTCATAAAGCCCCTCTGGCAGTCTTCTTGGATCTGACTGCTGTCAGCATTCAGGCCCTGGTTTAGTACAAGTATTCCTCTTTAATCCCTCTCTTCTACAAGAAAAAAGTCTCAATTTCTGGAGCTACAGCCAAAAACCTGTGAAGTGGCCAGAAATTGTTCCTCTCTGCTTCGGCTTGTCAGGAGCTGTGTGCCTCTTGCTGTTCACCAGTCTGGGGTTTTTGTCCTTTCCTCACACACTCAACTACTGAAAATGCAAAACTATACCAACAGGCATCCCTTGACAGAGACACCTTTGCATTAATGCACACACAGGCATTGACACAACATCCTGGAGAGGAGAAAGGGAGGATTGTGTTTGGTGATGTAGCTGTGCCCAAAGTTGCTGTTGGCACAGGTGGCACACCCACAGATGCAAACAGGCAAGCTCGTGCTGGTGGAAAGGGAGCAAAGGTGTTTCCAGCAGCCTGTGAGGTGGAGCAGGGTCAGCTCTGCCATTTGCATGCTACCTGTGGCCCCAGCACTTGCGGGGTGCAGTCTCACATTTCCCCTTGCATGCTCCCATCGTATTCTCTTGGCAATTTTTACCTCATCTGTTGCTTCTCAGCTTTTCCTCCTACCTGTATTCTTAGCAGCAGCCTTCCTTTGGCTCTCTCTCTGGCTTCTCTTTGTGACCTCCTTTATCCCATGTACAAAATTCATCTTGCTTCCTTCCTTTCGTTTATCACATGTTCTATTTTACCCTGCACACCTGTATCAACCATAGTTTTCCTCTTAAATAAATGAAGCTCTTCTTCGTGTCTTGTGACATGCCCATTTCTTCATCCCAGCTCTTCTTGCTCTCAGATCCAGATGGTGAGATTTCCTTGGCTTCTAGTGTGCAGCTCCTTTGCGCATGCCCTGAGGGTATCCCTTAGCTGTCTCACCTAATTCTTCCCTGTGTCTTCTGCTCCTGCATCCAACTTGTGCCACTCTGCATTTCATCTGCTGGATGGATTTGAAGCTTTTCTTGCCTCCCCTCTCCCATCTGTGTTTTCCCTTTGTTGCACGTACAAGTATACTTTTCATGCAGCCTGCAGATGCGAGTCCCTTTGCAGTATGTTCAGTAATCTTGGCCTCAAGTTGCTTTGCCTACTCAGCAGAATTTATTCCATCCTTTTCAGGGTCTTTTGTCCTTAGACAAAATGAGGGAGGTGCAAGAGTTACATGATACATCATTGCTTGGAAAGCCTGCACAAGAGCATGAATGCAATTTCCTCTGTACAGTAAGTTAGAATTGTTGCGCTGTGCTCGGTGTTTCTGCAGGTGTGTGCAGCACATGTACCTATTTATAGAATCATAGAATAGTTAGGGTTGGAAAGGACCTTAAGATCATCAAGTTCCAACCCCCCTGCCATGGGCAGGGACACCTCACACTAAACCATGTCACCCAAGGCCTCGTCCAACCTGGTCTTGAACACTGCCAAGGATGGAGCATTCACAACCTCCCTAGGCAACATATTCCAGTGCCTGACACCCCTAACAGGAAAGAATTTCCTCTTTATATCCAATCTAAACTTCCCCTGTTTTAGGTTTTAACCCGTTACCCCTTCTCCTATCACTACAGTCCTTAATGAAGAGTCCCTCCCCAGCATCCCTATAGGCCCCCTAAATTTGTGTATGGTACTTCTCTCCTGAAGTGTATGTTAAGCTTACATGTGTGTGTCTTCATACATGAGCATATGTTTGCACATGTGCCTGGGCTTTCATGTGTGCTATGTGTTTCTGCAGATGCAGGGTGCAGGCACCTGGAAGAAAATATTTATGCTTTTGGTTTTAATACCTTGCTAGTCTTGTTACTGTGTTCTGTTGGGGGAACAGGGCCTTTTTGCTGTTGAAGGCTGAACTAAACGAGCCATTTTTCTGAGCAAAAGCAAATCACAGTACTGGCTACTTCAAGAATTTTGTTTTGTGAACTAACTCATGAGTGTGGTTCCGAAACTCCTTCAAACTGCTGAACAACAAAAGAGCAGAAGGTTGTGTATTTGCATTAACTTTTCTTAGATTTACATAAATTCACATATACACAGTATCTATCCTTTCATTTACAGTGAAGCTAGCAAAATCTCAGTGTGCAGAGGGAATGTGTTTGGATGCATTTATGTATTTATTGCTGGATGCTGGAGAGGGACTCTTCATCAAGGACTGTAGTGATAGGACAAGGATGATGGGTTCAAACTGAAACAGGAGAAGTTCAGGTTAGATATAAGGAAGAAGTTCTTCCCTATGAGGGTGCTGTCGTGCTGGAACAGGTTGCTCAGAGAAGCTGTGGCTGCCCCATCCCTGACAGTCTTCAAGGCCAGTCTGGACAGAGTCTTGGATGACAGGGCTTAGTGTGAGGTGTCCCTGCCCATGGCAGGGGGTTGGAACTGGGTGATCTTAAGGTCCTTTCCAACCCAAACCGTTCTATGATTCTATGATTCAGTCCACACTGTTCACCTTTCTGTCCTGTCTCTGTTAAAAATCCAGGCAGATAATCAGTTTCGTTGTTCTTTCATGATGCTGTATCCTTAAATCAAGAGGAAATACCCAAGAATTCAACCACTGACCAACTTTGCCCTGGGAGATGGCTTCCTGAGAGACAACACATTGAAATAAGCACTGCAGCGGGCTGTGGTAGGTAACACAATGAGAGCAGGCAAGAAGAGTAGATGGGAGTGATGAGGGGTGACACCAGCCTGTTGGAAGACTGGGAAGGGGAGGGAGGTTTTCAGTCGTGATTTCTGTGAGCCTCTCTTTGCTAACACAGCACAGACGGAGGTCGTGGTTCTCACTCACAGTGTGGCAGATATGCTTAACATGAGCAGTACATTCTGAAAGCAACTGCTGCCGCACAGGACAAGCTGCAGGCACAGCACGCTGGCCCTGGCATCCCAGATGTGAACTGTCATGTGTGAGGCTCAGATCGGAGCTGTCCTTCACTCGGGTGCCCTTCAGCTGAGGTCAGAGTTAGTTGTTGGGTGGAGATTACGTAAGAGGCACAGATGAAGGGAACCAATGAGGAAATGGCTGTGGGTAGCTCTGACTTCTGATAATTAGGATTTCTTTGTCTTACAGGCGTCCACAGGGGCCCTGGAGCATTTGGATGCATTAAGAAGCTGTGTCTTCCTGGCCAAAATGATGGGTCCCTGGAAGCAGCAGGTAACATAGCACGATTTTTCAGCGTGCTGTTTATTTACCTTCACCATGTGATACTTGGTTTGCTTTTAAAATGCTTCCGCTGTGGCTGCCCTTTGGCTGACTGAGGGCGAGGGGGATGCTGGGGGAGGCTGCCTGGCAGAAGCCAGCGGTAGGCGGGAGAAGGTGGAGTTGAGGGCAGCGGCGCCATTCATCCCTCTTCCATTTTGCCCTTCACTCGCCTCCTCCGGGATGCTGAGCTCCTTCTTACTCCCCTTCCCCCCATCCTCCACGGCTTCAGCACAACCTGAGCAGCTTGAAAGGGAACAGAGAGACGTAGTTAATGGCTTTTATTCATGATGAAAACAGAAGCAGCCTAAATAGAGAATATGACAGGGGCAAGATGAGAGTTTTTGTTTTTCATTCACACACCACACCCCCCCACCCCCCCGGCATGCTTTGTTATTCTCACCTAGCAAATGGCCATCCCCTCAGTGAACATTAGGCGTAATGTGGTGACTACTGTAGAGAAATGTGCAAACAGCACAGTGGCACAGCTTCAGTGTTCCTCAGAACTGTGGGCTTGTCCCTGTTCCAGAGAAAGATTGCACTTCCAACTCCTCCTTCCAGGCTTTCACCCAACATTTGCCACCAGCACAACTCTTTGAAAGTGAAGTGCCTTCACAATTTGCTGAACTGGTGACACTACTGTTAGCACAGTCTTTGGTGAGACAGGTTCATCAAGAGTAATGGCTGCAGAAACATTTAATGAGACACACAGCCTCAGCCCGCAGTCTGATAAAGTCATCTCTTTGTGCCACAGGTCACTCACACAGGAGCAGCATGAGGGACAGAAAAAGCATCTTCAAAGCAGTACTTTTTCCACACTGTTCTGTTCCTCCCCTAGCTCTCTGTTTGGAAGGCAGCAATGCCTGACTTGGTATTTGGAAAAAACTGAGGAAGTCCTATCATCTCCAGGACATTCCAGGAGTGGAAGGATCACTGATACCTGGGTGACAGCAAGTCATTTTATCCCAGATCTGGGACACACCTTCCTCCCCCCCCCCTCCCCCCCCCCAAAAAAAAAAAAAAGATGCTTACATTCTTGTTCAAGCAACTCTTTGCCTTTCTCTGAATGCTGCCACTCGAGGTCAGCTCCACACACTGTAAGCAAACACCAGGAGAGCCTCAGAGCAAAAGGAAAACACCCCAGCCGGGGAGGGCTTTCCAGACTGGAGGTCTCTGAAAGATGTTCCAGGTTGCAAAACAGTGCAGAGAGATCGAGGAAGAACTCTGTGTGACCTTCAGGGCTCACTTACCAGTTCTGACCTGGTGACAGGGGAGCTTGGCACCTCACCTATGGACAGTCTTCCCAAGGAGCACTGCCCAAGAGGTCTGAGGTGGCACAGCCCATGCCCTGCACATAGCATCTGTCTCACCCACATGATCCTGCCCCACTGTGCCATCCACAGCTTCCATGTTGTGGATGTCAGTTGCAGCCTCTGAAGGATGCACTTACTAAATGCAGTGAGGGACATCTGAAGGGTCTTACGCATGCACATAGGCCTCCAGTGGGAGATCTTCCTGGACGCTAAGCAGTTCTGAGATCTGCTGTAGTAAGAAGTCCCCTGTGTGTTCCACCACATGGTATGTGCTACCAGGTCACGTTCCTCTGTCAGACTCCGAAATCCAAGGACGTGGCTTCTGCCACAACTCAGGAGTTTGATTTCTCAACCATGTTCCGCAGCCTCTGGCACGGGTTTAGCCTGGCCCCTGCACACATCAGGGCAGATTCAGCACTCAACCCCACTTAGGGAAGTGTGCTCTGGTCTCAAGAAGCCACAAGCCAGCCCACTCTCTTCCTTCCAATCCAGTGGAGCCGGTGGTAGCTGAAGGCAACCATCATTCCCCAGGAATGGTGACAGAGACTGTCAGCCCACTGGTGCATGGCGACTTCCTGAGCACACACTGAGTCCCTGTGCTTTGTCTGTGGCTCTGGCGGCTACTCGGGGGCAGTGACAACCCACTGCCAGTTTACCACAGCCACAGTGCTGGCAGCACCGCCACGTCCTCTGTGGTGTCCCCCTGGCTCGTGAGCATGGCAGAGGCACCCATGGCCCCGCTCCCTCTCGTTCCAGCCCTCCAAGCACTCTCCTCGCCCATTCGGCCGCCCTCCTCTTATCGAGGTGGGAGGTTGGCAAACACCCCCGGTGCCCGTCCACCACCGCCTTTGCTCGAGGAACAATAGCCCCTTGTCACTGGGGCATGTTTTCACTCGCTGCCAGCTGCAGCTCGCTCCCGGACCCACCAGGCACTGCCGGGCCGGCTGGCGCTACCGGCACCTCCCCGACGGTGAGGCGTGCTGAGGGAGCCGCCGCCCGGCCTGCGCCCGCTGAGCCCCGCAGGGCCAGGGCCAGGGCCGGGCCCGGAGCGGAGGGGCGGCGGACCGCGGGCCGCGCCGGGCGCTAGGGGGCGCTCTACAGAGCAGCCCTTCCGGCCCCATCCCCCTTCTCTCTCTGGTGATTGCGTCGCCGCCGCCGGGCCTGTGGCGCATGCGTGCTGGGAGCCGGCTGGCCGGGCGGGGCGGCGCGGCAGCGGCGAGTGCGGGCCCGGGCCGCGATGGGCGCGGAGGAGTGATCGGCCTGCGGGCGTCCTGCTGCCGCGGACGGGCTGTGCCCGCAGCTCGGCACCCACCGGCGCGCCCGCAGGCAGGGCACGGGGACGGGGCTGGGGGCGGGGCCTGGGCCCGGTGCCGGGAGGGTCGCGGCCTACGGCGCGGCGGGGGTAGCTCTGCCATCACCTGCCCGGCCCGGGGGGAAGAGGAGGCGTTGCGCGGGAGGGCCGGCTCCGGTGCTCCTCCCATCCCCGCCCTCCACCTCGGTTGTGTTCACCCTCTCTCCCCTCCGCAGAGGCCGCCTCCGATCGAGGGAAGCATGTTCAGGCTGATGAGGGATGGCGAGCCGGAGGACCCCATGTTTGCCATGTGAGTCGAACTGGGCACCCGCTGGGGTGGGGGGAAGGAGGCTGCGGCCCCGGGGTGTTGGGGGATGGGGGTGCAGGTGTGCTACCCTCCCGTCCGAGAGGTGGGCACAGGGCCTTCCGGGCGGCTGGAATGCCGCAGCGCAGCAGCTGTGGGATGGCTGCAGGGAAACAAACACGCATGACCCCTGCGAAAGGGGCAGCGCAGGGAATAACCTGGTTCGTCTTGATCTGGTTTCTGTAATACTAGAGCATGGTCTGGGAGGAAGGCGTGATTAAATAAAGTAGGCCAAAAGGCACTGCAACTGTCTGAGGGAGAGAGGGCTGGAATACCTGATCCTCTTCTTAGTGGAAGGATTATTGTGCTTTCTTACGCCAAGTAGGATTTCAGTTCAGGTAGATAATAAAATCTGCTGTTCCATCCGGTGTTTGTTGCTGTTCTGCTCCGTCATTAATGGATCTGGAGAAGAATGCTAAAGCAGTTGTCAAGTTGTAAGGAACTAAGTTAAGAGAAGACAGCCAGCAGTTTGAAGTACGAGGCTTCAAATCTAATGAAGGTCCCAAGAACGCTTCCTGGGATTCCTTTTACTGGCTGTTTTTGTTGCTGTCCGCAGTCCAGAAATTGGATGCTATTGATAAATTTTGGCAGTGAAACTAAGTTGGCAGTCTTTGCCAAAGCGGATAAGGAATAGGCTGTAACACAGTAAGAATTTGATTATGTTAAGCACTGCACTACTAGAAATGTAGTGGAATTAATATATGTAGAAAAACAAAGTCTGAGTTTTGCTTGTAAAATTGGTAATAAGCAAGAATTTTATCAGCTGTAAGCACGTTAGCAGGAAAGGAAACCTTGATGCCCCAGTTAGTCACAGAATGACTGTGTATTCTCATTGATGTGGCAGGAATGAGTCTGACTTTTATTATGGAAAGCATTTCCAGTACAGGCAGAAAAGTAGTGGTTTGTAGTAGGCACTTTTGTGATCTCAGGAGTATTCTATGCTGCTGAGGTTACTTGCACTCAAGAGGGATGAGTGCAGGCTGTAAGATCCACATGGAAATGCTATGGTATTTCCCAAACTGTGGCCACTGTATTCTGTGACCATTTGTCCTTATTCTCCTTTTTCTCTCCTTGACCTTCCAGCATGTCAATATATACAGCCTTCAAAGTGAAGGCTGCAAAGGAAACAAAACCAGTTAGGGACCCCAGTTATTTTTCCCATTCCCTCTCAAATGTGCAAAACCTGTACATGGTCTCAATGTCTTGCCAGGTATACACATAACATTGTAGGAAAATAGCAGGTAAAGGTTACCTGGGACAGAAGGAGGTTACACAGTGTCAGGCCATACAGCCCCTTCTCGAGGTTTCAGTCTTGTACTTGAGCATGTTTGTTTGCATGTATGTGGAAGGGTAAGAGGGCAGTATCTAGGGTCACATACTCTCTGGTCCAGTCAGTGTAGTCGTCTCTTTGCAACCAAGAGGGTCTTTGTGCACCTCCCTGCAAAATGAAGAACTGCAGGGTTTGGTTGTGTGACAAATCTGTTAATGTAAAGGGGTTTGATGGCACAAGAGGAAATCCATGTGAAACTATGGTGGTACGTGCAGGTCTGAGAAGTGACTTTCATTTGTTAGAGCAATGAGGTTCTGGGATGGCCTCGGCCGTACTTGGCCCTAAAGTGTTAGTGGGAGCAAAACGCCAAACTACTCTGAACAGACATTAGTTAGTGCCCGAGAGGGATTCTGTGGTGCAGTATCTTCTATTTCAAGAAATAAATGGGATCCAGAAGTCCCTTCCAGCACTAAGGATCACCATAAGCAACACTGAGTTCCTGGGGTTCTGGATCGTCAGCTTGGAAAGGAATGTACGCTTCCATAATGTGGGGCTTTGTCTTCTGTCATCCCTTCCTCACCATTGTTCTCTCCACCTCTCTGAAAGGGACCCTTTTGCCATCCACCGGCAGCACATGAACCGCATGCTCTCGGGAAGCTTCGGCTTTGGCCCACTCCTTGGCATCACTGATGGCACCACCCCTGGGGCTCGCCAGCCTGGTCGGAGGATGCAGGTAAAAGAAGTGCTGAGCACAGGACAGGATTTGTTAAACTGCCTTGTTAACTTCTGTCTTTCACCCTTACTGGGTTGGGCGCACCCCTTGCCTTCGTATGGATGGTGGGCACAGAACTGATCTCTCTAAAACTGTGGTGCTCTTCTTTTTTTTACTCCACGTTTAATGTATTAAACACAGGTGCATTCTAGATTGAACGGGAGAAGGGGAAGAAGTTGTTTCTCTGGGACATAAATATCTTTTACTTATATTATTTTAGGAGCCTTCTGTCTCGTTTGTTAAGAGATGGTACGGTTTGAACTGCTGTGAGTCTGTGGGGCACTTCCTTGATCTGTTTGTTGGACATGATCGTTTCTAGTTGTGTTTCTGAGAAGGATGAGGGTGTTCTGAGGAAAATCTGTTGTTTGGCTGTTTCAAAGTCATTCTCTGTTCTGTTTTTCTGTTGTCCTGGCAGGCAGGAGCTGTTTCACCCTTTGGGATGCTCGGCATGGTAAGTTCTCTGGTTTTTTGGGTCACATTAGAGGCTTTCCAAATTAGTGGTTCCATACTGAGATTCATCAGTGCTGTGTGCAGCTGGTGCTAAAATGTACCCATCTGTGAGCAAGACTATCCAAACTGGTAGTGAGGGTGGGAAGGTGTGAATAGACCAGAATGAGCTCTAGATTTATAGTAAACAGAATACAGAAGAGGGTATTGAACTGGAACCGGAGGCAGCTGGTCTCACGTGAATCTCTCTGATTGAGTTGCTGTGTGACTTCAGGCCTTTCTCTTGTTTCCCCTCTAATGTTTTAATCTAGTCCATGAGCTGTTTTAGAGAAGAGATTCTAACGCTGTTTGTTTCAGGAGACTGTATTTGCACCTTGACCAGAAAAGAGCCCTAAAGCTGTTAATAGCACAATATTTCATAGGGATTGGGACAGTTAATATCTGAGAAGAGCAGATAGTCTCTTAATAACCTCCTATGTCTAAAAAGAAGCTCTGGATCTGTTTGGAGGTAATGAAGGAACTGTGATGACATGAGGAAGAGACTTGGCCATCAGTAGGCAGTGTTGAACCTCCTTTGTCAGTGATGGCAGAAGAGGAAGCCTACAGAATACTTCAGGTGAACAGGACTGGAATGAGAATGGCTGTGTGTCTTTGAGGACACCATGCTTGGGGCACACTGATCTCCGTCATCTACTGAAATAATACAGTGGAAATAGGTTATTCCAGATCCAGCAACTTCAGCTGCCTCACTCTGCAGGATTGCCTCAGTGAAAGAGACTGAGCGTCCTGGCATTATTGTAGCTCAGGAAAGGATTAATAAGGGTACAAACAGATAGACTTCAAAGGGTAATAGCATTGCATGTGAGTGCTGCTCTGCTGAAAAAGAGAACAAGAGGCTACTGGAGGAAACAAAAAAATCAAGTTGAAAGTAACGTAGTAATTTTGTTTACATATTGCACAAGTAACCTGTGAGACCTGCTGGCCCAGTAGATTGCTGCAGCCTTTAGGTTTACAAGATTAAAAAGTTAGGTGTTTGTAGGGAAAAGGAGAAAACTTGTTACTATGTTAAGAAAAAATGCAACCAGTGGAAACTTCCTTGTGGTTTAAGAGTTGACGGTGATGAGGTGAAAGCATTGTTGGGGATGACTGTCCTATGGTTAAGGTCGCTGTTAGTGCACATCCTGAGATTTCTGCTCTTAGCTTTGTGGAGTGCCTGGACTCTGCATAAGGAGTCAGGCTTGAACTAAGTGAACAACCCGTGCTGTATCCAGAGATCTGGAGAGCCAGAACACTTGGACAATGCAACCTGAGGGAACAGCAACAGAAAAAAAATGGTTTTTTTTTCTTCACTACTGAAAGAAAGGGAAAAGAATAAGGTTTTCCTACTTAGGCAGCAGTTTCTTGTCCCTTGCACATAGTTTGTTGTTCTTTCCTCCTGTATCATTCCAAAGTGTCTTCATATGTTCTTGTGTGCTCTTCTTCTTTCAACAGGCAGGTGGCTTTATAGATATGTTTGGGATGATGAATGACATGATTGGAAACATGGTAAGAACCCTCCATAAATAAGTTTGTATTGGGAGGAGTACTGAGAATGCTCCTGTCATCCCCTTTAATGTCTCCCATCTTCCTGTGCTGCTTTGGTATGGGCTGTGCTCAAGCTGCCAAGGTGGCAGAGGCTCTAAGCCTTCTGTTGTGACCAGGATTTGGTGGTAGGGAGGTTGTTCCTGAGGTGTACCTTCTGAGTGCAGAGAGATGGCTGAGGAAGGAAGTGTGGGGCTAGACTCTTTTAGTAAGAAACGAGTTAATTTCAAGGTAGATGTGTTCTCCAGAAAGTTGGACCCGTGGGATTTATATTCCTCCTACTGTAATTTCTTCCTACTTTGTTGTATAGGGAGAGAATTAACTGCCATCTCTTCTTCCCTCTCATTCCTTCGTTATACCATTCCCTATTTCTTTTTTCAGGAGCATATGACAAGTGGTGCTAACTGCCAGACGTTCACCTCCTCAACTGTCATCTCATATTCCAATTTGGGTGATGGGCCCAAGGTCTACCAAGAGACCTCTGAGATGCGTTCAGCACCTGGCGGGGTAAGGAGGAGGCACGAGGCTGCTGGGTTTGCTGTGGGTGGGTGGTCTTCATTTGGTGGCTCAGTGCTGGCCACCCACAGCACTTCTGCTGTGCAGTCAGTCGCAGTTGAGGAATGCGTTGTGACTCACTGAACCATGCTGAGGGCCACTGGGAGGGAATGGGAAGTGCTGGTAGGGGAAATCCATTTTCCCTTCTTCATGATGTTGTGTCTGACATCCTGAGAGAAGTGGCAGTGCAACGTGACTGAAATAATGCCAGCAAGAATCAGTGACGTGTGGGGCTGGGAGAATGAATTAAAAGGGTGATGCCATCCGGGAATCTGCCCTCAGATCCGTGAGACCAGACGGACTGTAAGGGACTCGGACAGCGGCTTGGAGCAGATGTCGATTGGACACCACATCAGAGAGCGGGCACACATCATGCAGCGGTCCCGGAATCATCGCACGGGTGACCAGGAGGAGAGGCAGGACTACATCAACATGGACGAAAGTGAGTACTGCCTGTGTGCTCCCCCCGGCAAGCCCAGGTACCGCTTCCCCACCACGTCCTCACCTGAGCTCCACCTTTCCTTACATAGGCGATGCAGCTGCATTTGACGATGAGTGGAGGCGGGAGACATCCCGCTTCCGGGCGCAGCGGGGGCTGGATTACCGGCGGCACGAAGGCGGCAGCGGCCGTCGAGCTGAAGGGACCCGTCTTGCAATCCAGGGCCCTGAGGATTCTCCCTCCAGACAGTCCCGTCGGTATGACTGGTGAACCCAGAGCAGACCTTGTGGGGGGTGCAGTGTGGCCACCCCCAGATCTACCTACACGCTCTTGTAAGTCTTCACAGGTTTTTATCCTCTTCTGCTGCGTGGTTGCTTCTCAGCCATGTGATTATTTATGTTCGTGGCACCAGTCTTCGAAATGTTGGTTGGAAATGGGTTTTCCCACTTAATCTAGAGAGCAGTGGAACATGTGAATTTTGAGAAATGACTGTGTTGAATGGGATGGTGGAAGCTGTTTAAGTTACTTTGTCATCAGCAAGAAAATGTGGTGTCGTCCTTAACTGGTGATTGAAATGGTATGAAATGATGTAGGATTGCAATCTGTAGAGTGTTTATTCTGCCACTCTATAGAACTTAGAGACCATTTGCTGCCAATCAGGTTTGAAATAGAAGTGCCAGTGTCTGCTCTCCTGTGGTTTGAATAGGGTTCACTAGGATGTGATCAAGTGCTTGAAAAGGGACTCTCTTGGTGTCTAGACATCAGTTTTAAACATGTCTTTATATTCTGTGATGATATTTTATGCTGCTTTCTAATCACCACTTAACTCTTCTCATGCTCTGTTTCCCTTCCTCCCAGGTACAGACAGTGAAACTCTGAAGCCCCTTCAAAGCACCACTCGGACCCTATTCAAATTTAGTATTAACCTCTCTCCCACTTAAAAGATTTGAAACAAAGCAACTAATCTTCTGCATAGCTCTTCTTTGCCCCATTTGGGTGCTGCAGTGGGGCGTGGGGAATGTTATCAGTGTGCAAAGAATGCATTCATTGCCCATTGCCCTTCTGCTCTCCCTCATTTCTGTTCTTTCTGCCAGTAGTGGTGGTCATGAGGAGCTGCCACCTTTCCTCTTCCATCCTTTCCACTCTTCTGTGCTGGGTTGGGCTGGTTCTGAAGTTTGTGTTTAGTCCCCTGTGAAAGAGATAGGAGGGAATTCTGCTAGAACCCCGTGTCAGTCCCCTCACAGGGACAGAGGCTTCGATTCCTCTCCTGCTCCTTTGTGCAGCTCTGGAGAAACGGAAGGATGTGTGCATTAGAGAAGGGAGGAGCAGAACAGAAGCTGGATCAGCCTGTGGCCCCCGATGCCTCTTCAGTCAGCTCCCCCACTTTTTTAATTTGTGAAACTTGTAACTAGATGTTTACTGAATAAAGAAACAAATGTAAAGAATTCTTTGGGTCAGTCTTTACCTTCAGCCGACCTAATGGAGCCTGCTGTGGGATTGAGTAACCTTTCATATCCTTGGGACATAACTGAGAAGAAACTTGGTGTTTAATTCTAAGGCTTAATTTTCTTAGAGAAAATAGCCTTATAGCCTTCCCCTAGAGTTACAAAGTGAGATAATGCTCAAGGTGGAAATTGAAGACCCAAGGATCCACTGTTGGCAAAAATACCCTTTAACAGCTGTAGTTGTGCTTGCAATCCAAGGAGATTGGTTGGTCTTTCTTGCTGCCTGGCCATCTGTGCAGCCCAGAATTGGGCCGCTGGGGTTTTTCTATGGCCAGGGAATATTTCTGTTATTTTCTCCTTATTTCTCGGCAGCTGAGGCTGACATTGTTAGGAATGACCTTTTCTTAACTTCAATATTAGCTGAAGTGGGAGGCATTAAGAATACAGGACTAGAGGACATCGCCTGGATTCTTGGGCTGGTTTCCTGCTCCACCACACACCCCTATGGAAACCTTTCTGTCAGTTCATTTGGAGCAGAAGGCAGGGTGGGTGGCTTACACTCGGAAGCGCTGTGCTGGAATCTTGCCATATATCCCCATGTTGTACGTATGGGCACTAACAGAGGGACAGAGGACTTGCCCTGGAAAAGGGATGCAGAAACAAGCACCTGAAAGAGCAGAGTTTCCATGTGTTTCACCCTTCAAGGAAGGACAGGACAGAGCTGTAGCTGGTGGAGCTTCACTGACAAAAGGAGGGCTTGGGGAAGCTTTAGTGGCAAGCAAGTCATCTTGGGGTTGCCAGACTGAAACATTTTGAAATATAAGTGGATGTATTGTATGGATCAGTCTTTATAATGGTTTTGATCTCACTTTCTCAAAATTGGTCCTGTCCAGCAGTTGTAATATTTGCTGATTAAAACATGGATTGGGCTAACAAAGGCACTAGAGCAACCTAAAGTGAAGAGTAGCATGGGCATAAGGTAACTTCCTGAGCCAGACAAGGCTATGTGCTGATTTCAAATAAATAAAGGATTATTAAAACAACCAAAGAGCCAATATAAATTTTAGCTCACTGATAGAATTCAAGTAATGGGGGGGGGGGGAAGGGACCCCAGAATATGAAATTATTTCTAGTAGGATGCTGTTGTGAAACTAATGCTCATTAGTAACTTGACTAATGACCTGAAAGAAGGCATTAAACCAGAGGTGGTGAAGCTTTCAGAGGACCAAAGGAATAATTAAAGTGATAAATGATGGAAGAAGATGAAATGCACAGAGCAGTCCATAACTATTGGTGTGGTGCTTATTCATAAACAGTATTGCTGGCTGCACTGGAAGCAGCAGGACATGCATCTAGGAAAACAAATATAGTCTGTGATCTTCCAAGATGTTGGACTGTTCTCTGGAGGTTCTGGAGGAAACTTTGGAAAATCCACAGTGAATTAAGGGATTGAGAGATGACCAAGGAAATGAATGCTGCTTGCGTAATTCTTCATCTATGGAGATGGGCCATGCTAGGATGCATTAGCCTGTGTTCAGCAAAAAGGGAGGTGAAGTTTCTCCCCTGTATCACAGCAGTGAACCCATTGTGTGAAATCCGATTATACAACACTAAAAAGGACACCAAAGAATAGAAGGACTCGAGAAGGGAGAAACAAGGATGACTTGAAGCCTGGAAACACCGGCTGGTGCTACAAGATAACATGAAATCAAGACTTTGGTGCCTGAGCTCATTCCACGTGAGCATGGGCTGGTATTACCTATGTGGGAATGAGGCTTCTGACAGTAGAGGGCTCTTGAACCTAGCAGAAAACCTGCTGCTACCTAATGATGGAGCTGGAAATGAGATGCAGACCTTCACGGGAGGGCGTGATGATCAGAGCACATCTGGGTTCTCCAGCTCTCACTACTCCAAAGCTAGCTGAGATGCCTCAAAGAGAAGTTCGAGAGCAGACACATAGAGGAATGGGATGAGGTTGTTCCTGACCACTTGAGAAGCCAAGTGACGTGGTTATACCTGTCCCTTCAGGCTTTTAACATCTATGAATCATTGGGGAAAGCTGGCACCATGCTAGACTGCAGGGGAGGGTGGGAAGAGGAAGAAGAGACCTGGTGACCTGATTGGGACTTCAAAGCACATGGAAGCACAGAAGAGCTGCAGGAACTGGAGCTCTCTGCAGGCACAATGTTGTTCTGGGAAAACAAACGTGCAATTCCATGGGGCAGGACTGAAAAATCCCACTGGGAAATGCCAGTCCCATGGCACTGAATCCAGTGCTGAAGAACAACAGGATTTAATGCAGACCTCAATATAGGGTCTAGGTTAAAATCTTCTTTGATTTTACAACTTTTTTCTACCTGTCTACAAAACACTCTAAAATGCTTGGGTTGTTTTTTGTTTGTTTTGTTTTTTTTTTAAATCCCTTTCTTAAATGTAACTTTTTATTTTTCCTCCTGGGAATTTTCTTTTTTAAAGACATCAAAAAATGTCTCGGTGAGGAAACTCCACTGAGGTTATTACTAGTTCTGCTATCTCCTCACATCTACCTGGTTTGGCTGCCTGGGTTTAAGAAATCCTGAGGGTGTTTAATACAAACTTAGGGGGGGATACAAAGGAAGATAAACAAGGAGGTACAAAGGAAGGGAAATAGAATAGACATTGCCTGCCTCCAACTGCTGGTGCCTTATTGATCCGGGGTAAGGTGGAAGTAGGGGTACCAGCCTCACGGTATCCATCCCTTACTGGTAAGGGAAAAGGAGAACAAAGGTTGCAAAAAGTACATAAGAAAATAAATAAAACCCAGAGACAGTGCCAAATTGGATGTGGGTATTGCACAGGAGGATGGAGGTGGCCTTGTGGGTGTCAGGAAGAGCAAAGGGACTCTCTCAGTTGACTCTGTTAGTCTACTTTGTGCTATTAACGCTAAAGTGAGTAGCACAAAGTAAAAGGGGAAAGGCACACAGGACCCAAGATCAAGACTTTCTCAGCTGTAAACTGAAGCCACTCTGATTGTAAACAGCAGAAGACAAGAAAGACTCAGGGTCACCAGTGAATCATGTAATAACTAAGCACCTGCTGAGGCACAGAGGAGCAGACACACACAGTCCTGGAGGCATTTCTGGTAGCTGCAGATGTGCGTTGCTGTTGCTGTGCAAGATGCTGGTCAGACTTCACCTGTGGAAAAGAGCTGTGCTTAAGAAAGCTTAATTTGAAGTGCAGGTAAGAGCAAGCTTGTAGGATAGCCTGCAAGCTAGGGAGGGCTCGCAGTGCATGAGGGGACTGGTTTGGTTAGCTCAGCAAAGTGAAGTCTATACTCAAGGGAAATAAACAGCAGGGAGGAAGAACAGCTTGAGCAAAAGCTGCACTGGCACCGGCACAAGAGAACTCAAAGGGGCTGGGGCTTCACTTATGCCTTGGAACAGGAGGGTGTGAAATTGCTTTTAGCACACACACAGACACACACACACACAACTGCTAGAGTGATTCTGGATGTTCTTGTTACCTGTATGATGGTCACGGCTCCTGAATCCAGCTGATGTTTCAGTATCTATTGAACTCATTGCAACGTGAATACAATTGCACATTGCACAGGGAATTCCTACAAATGAACTCCTTTCCCTGGCAGAGCCTGCCACCAGCAGAGGAGGGAGGCACAAATCCAGACCCATTCCACTCTGCGCTGGCAGGGATGCTCCTGGAAAACTGCAGCAGTCCCAAAGAGAGACACCCAAAGGGTGGGTGGGTGTCTGAGGAACCACAAAAGAAAGCAAGTGGCATTTTCTGAGTATTGCAGCTAAGCAGTGACTGATACTAGGAAAAGGGATGAGGAAAGAAGAGCCCTGCAGATGGAGCAGGGACAGCTGTTGAGAGGATGGCAGGGAGGAAAAGGGGTCATAGAAGGAAAATGAGCAGCTATTCTAGGGCATAATCAGGAGACAAGAAGGATGTCAGTGATCTCAGCGATGCATTTGCAGCTGCTGACATGGACCGTGGGATTCTTCTGACTACCCTACAGAGCCAGGACCTCATCCCAGCAGGGCTGGTCCAGCCGTGGCAAGGGACAGGCACAACCCTCAGCAGCTGCTGTTGGCAGGGAGCCTTTGAGAGAAGGCATGGCCCCACGGGAAGCAGAGCAGGGCACACGTCCGTCTGTGTTCATTCATCCAACAGAGCAGACTGCCAGGTACCCGCCTTCCCCAGCAAACCTTCAGAGGGGAGGTGAGCCGATGCCTTTCCATGTGAAGCCCTGGGGGACCACACTGCCACATGGGCATCCCACAGAAGGGGAGCACGGCATCACCGTGACGTCTGCAGCACCCCAGCACGCACTCCTCAGCTGGCACTGGGGACCTGCGGGAGGATGCAGGCAGTGGGTATGTGTCCTGCTGCTGGGCAGAGGCAGGGCTGCCATCACCCCAGACCAGCCTGGGGAAAACCTCTGTCATGAGACACCCTCCTTCCCCAGCCAGCAGGGCCCAGCACAAAGGAGCCCTGGTAACATTTGACAGAGACTCTGGTACACACCAGCCCGTCCAGTCATCAAACATCAAACCCTCCCATGTGTCTCCTCTGGGGAGCAGGGGCAAGGGCAGCCTCAGCAACCCCAGTAACCAACACGCTGGCTCCCTGAGGGGAGCCTTGCTGAGGGCCGTTAAGAACAAAGCCCACCTCTCCCTCCAAAGGTCCCTCAGCACAAAGCACTGGAGGATGGGGAGACCTTGGGACCAGGGTGCTTGCCTACTGGGTACGCTTCCCCCACTCACCAAGTAGAGATGGGCATCGCAGCAGTGCATGGTGCCTGACACCCTCACCACAGAAGAAACTATGCCCCAGTAATGCAGTAAGAGGAAATTACCCTCATTACCCCAGCTAAGAATCCGTGGGTACCTCTTGGCACAGGATGGCCGGAGGCTGGCAAAAGTCAGACACCAGTGATGAACCCATTCAGGTTGTGTCCTGCTTCCTCCCTGTCCTCAATCCAGGTGTGCAAGCCAAATATCCAAAGAGGATGTTGCAATGAATCACTGCACAAGTCATGACACTTTCCATGCTAGGGCTGGCAGGCCTCCTGCTCTTCAAGCTGGGACCAACACTTCTCCATGCCTTTTCTTCTGCAATCCCCTAAACCTCATTCCTTGGCTTAGGTTGTCTTGTGTCCAGGTATTTCTATTCTGCTCTACTCAGGCTCTGCTTATCAGCCTTTTCTTTAGGATAAAACAGGGTTAAAACACAAAGATGTTTAAAATTAAAATGCAAACTAATAATAATAATGATGCTCAGTACTCAGCTCTCTCTTGCCATCTTCAAAGTGATTTATAAATGTTAACTAATGAATTAATCTTCACATCTCTGACTGAAATTCAGCATTACAGCTGAAGTGAGCAGGAAAACAAACTGTGGTTTTCAGATGAAGGGCAAAGGGAAACCTGTGCTCCTGCCCTCTGTTTGCCATCTGACAAAGCAATCTGCAGCAGTAGTTTCATCCTGCACTGCACACCTCTCTTTTATTTTTCAACCATACCAAAGGTCTGAAGGCATCTGATGTGCAACCTCCTGCTGCTTGCTTTTTTTCTTTTTTTCAATGGAGGTCTTAAAAGGTGTTCCCTTTGAAAAGTGAGCAAAATGGGAGAGCTGTGCAGATGCCCCTCAGTCAAGTACGTTTGATCCCAAACTCTTCTGAAATCCACAACACAACCAGCCTTGAGAGGGGCGAATAAGAAGATGGGAAGGGGGAGCAAGGCCAACGGCAGCACGTGGCAAATGCCACTACTGGAGAGTGGAGCTGAACCTCGGAGAGGAGCGCAAGCCAGATGCTGCAAAATGAGGTTATGGCAGACGGATGCAGCAGGTTCGTGCTGACTGTGGTTTAGCCGTGAAGAGCCTGGGGCTTCAGCACAGCCTAGGGCTGCTGTGGTGAGTCCCTGCAGGACCCCGTGTTGGTCCACACCGATTGCTCATGGGGTTTTGTACTCAGTGTGTGTACAGAGCTCAGGTACTGCTCTGCCTTCCCATGCACTGTGCAGGGCACTCACACAGCTGGCATGGAGATCTCAGTGCTGGCTCAGGGATGCTTCCAACTCTACTCCCAGCATTTGCAGCCCAGATTTAAACTGTGGATTCAGGGTATTTAAAAAGACCCTTCGTGCCCGATAGCCACAGTGCAATTAAAGAGAGCGAAGCCCAACAGGTCAGAGGAGAGCCACGGTGCTTGGGACAAAGAGCTGTTGTGGCTGTTCTTATTCAGCAACAGGACTCTTATGAGGCACAGACATCCTTCTCCGTTAATAGTAACTTCAACTCCCTGGTCCCTGTTATAGCCACCATTCCAGCCCAGCTCCCACTGGACCACAGCTGGTGGTTAGGACACATACTTTGTCCAGCTCCTTGGCTCCATCCCAAGCAGATTCTCCTCACTCCTTCACATCACACCTCAACAGCTTTGCAAGCAGCTCCTCTTTCAAAGGGTGTGACGTGCCAAACACTTGGCAGGTGCTTGGGGCTTGCCAGGTACCACCTCTTCTGCTGGCACTTGCCTTCCAAGGGAGTGCTAGAATCTGATGTGCATGGACCTTATTGCTTCTCACAATCACAAACACAGCAAGCACAGTGATTTTCTTCACTGAGAGAAACAGATGAAGGTGATGTGGTGCAGAGGGAGGAAGTCTCAACGTAATTTAAACAAAAGCTGGAAGTGTTGTCACAATCCCTTCCCTGCAACTTATGTACAACAGGACTCATCGAGTAGACTCTATTGCTGCCAATCAGTCAGACCGCTCTAGAAGGGTGTCCTGGGTTCAGCAGTAGCAGTCATGTTTCTCTTTCTTGGTAGCTGGTGCAGTGCTGTGTTTTGACTTTCGGCCTGGGAACAGAGCTGATAACAAGGATGTTTTGGTTTGGCCAAGGACTTTGTGAGCCTCATGCTCTGCCAGGGAGGAGGGGAAGCCGGGAGGAAGCAGAGACAGGACACCTGACCCAAACTGACCAAAGAGGTATTCCATACCACAGCACGTCATGCCCAGGATGTAACGGGGAGTTACCTGGAAGGGCTGGGAGACTGCAGGGGTGGAGGAGGTATCGGTCAGTGCTTGGTCGGGCTGGGGGGGGCAAGTTATCGGTTGGCTGGTGCTGAGGTGTTGTGTTCTCTTCCCTTGTTATTTCCTTCATCATTATTGGTGGTAGCAGCAGTGATTTGTGTTATACCTTAGTTACTAAACTGTTCTTATCTCAACCCGTGGGAGTTGCATTCTTTCAGATCCTCCTCTCCATCCCTCCAGGAGTAGGGGGAGGGAAAAAAAGGGGGGAGTGAGTGAACGAGTTGCCTGACTGGGTTCAAACCACGACAAAGGGTTAAGACAGCCCTGGCTCAGTTGCCCCCTTATGTGCTCCTGCAGCCAGATTTGCACCTCTCCACGGTATAGCTTTATGCTAGACCTCTCCCAATTGGCACTTCTCTGCAGAGGACTACAGCTAAAGCCTCGAACAGGTGAGTTGCTGTAGCTCTTAGAGACCTCAGCCAATAAGAGCAGCTACCCTGGGACAGCTTGGTATAGCCCTGCCCAGCAGAGCCAGCTGGTGAGTCCTGCCTTGTGGCTACACACACAGAAGGAAGCTGCTTCAAACCTGGATGAATTCATGGGTTCAGGTGACAGGGCTTCCCACCCAGCATCAGAGCTGTGACAGCAGCCTGGAATTAGTAAACAGCAATATTGCACAAATCAGCACTTGGGGGCGGTCGATATTGCGATGGCATCACACCCGGCTACCGCTGCAACAAGCACCATCTCACCCGCCTCCCCACAGCCTGAGCAAGGCTCCTACTGACACTGCCTCATCTCCAGCTCTCACCTGCCTGCACTGGGAGCTGACCCAGGGGGAAAACTCGGCCAGAGCAGTGAAACACAGAGTCAGGGAATCCATTTTAGCATTGGCACAAGGAAAGAGGCGGACCCAAGCAGGGGTGGGAGGCACCAGTGTACACGCTCACTGACCAGCGGCCTGACCCTTGTGTCTGACGCAGCTTCGAGCCAGTCTCAAGGATGTAGCCTCTGGATAACCTGCTGGGTTTCCTGGGCATCTCCCAGGAGCCACTTTCATTACAAGTTGTTTCAGCCAGGCTCCAGCATTGCCCAAAAGCAATCAACACCCAAACATCAATACTATTCAACCTCAGCCAGATGGCATGGACTCTGGTAGCTTTAACCCTACTGGCCAAGTCCTCACGTCACTTTTCATTTTCCCCTCAGTCTCAGCACTGTCCTCTGGGACTACCTGAAAAGCTGCATGTTCTTCTGACCATTCCTGGTGCAAATCAATCACCCAAGAAACTCTTTAAATAAAATTTATGATTCATTCCTGATTTATGGACTCTCATCCCAGCACAGCTACCCTGGCATTGCCCTTGGAAAAGGAAGTGAATGTTTTCAGGATATACCAACCAGAAACAGGACAGAGGCTTTCAATATCATGACTTAATTTTGGAACATCCAGAATCAGTATACAAGACAAAGGGACACCACTACAGGAGCAGAAGTTTGTACAGATATGTCCATAGAGCTATATTTTTATTGTTTTATATATATTTATAATATATTTATATATTTTTAAAAGAATCCCTTCAAAACCTACCCTCCCACCTAGCAAAACAAAGATTAAACAATCAAAGATGGCAGCTGCATCCTGGAGCAAAGTATCCCAGGGGTCTCAGAGCCAAAATGATTGCTGAGCACCAGCACACTCTTTCCAAGCTTCTGTGATGCCCTGTGGGTGCAACAGTGACTGACATGGTTTTATGGCTCTTTAAATTGACCTGTCAGAAGACAGGGAGAGAGAAAGAGAGAAACACATGGCCGAGGCGATGGGGGCTGGAGTGGTAGGGGAAACAGCAACACAAACAACTGGAAGCTTTGAATGTGAAATGCTGTGATGAAAAGGAGAGGTATGCTGCCTGGAAAGCCAGTAAAGAAGATAGGAAAGAGAACAAACATGCAGGAGAATTAGGTGGCAAGATGTATCTCAGAGAAGAGCTCAGAAGCATCACGCCTGGGACCTTTGTTACCCCTCCATCCCCCATCTCTCTTCCTCTCACCCTCCCAGTTGTGAAGGAAGATCCAACTAGTTTGATTTAGACCAAATCTTTGCGCTGCCCCGCAGCCTGTGGAGAGAGGAAAGAAAAATAACCAGGATGGACACTCAGGTTGATCTCCGACTTCCTTTTCTAAATGCACACAAAGAGCAAAAGGAGAACACAAGGAAGGCTTATGAACTCTGCTTCAGATCAAGAACTACATAGATTTCCCCTCAACTGAGAAGGAGAAAAGATCAGCTGGGACTACACCTCTGACCATCACTTGTCCAGAGAGCAGACCCCTGCAGTCAGCAGCCTCACTGCTCTGAAACACGGCTCCCCTCAGCTCACCTCCTGAGCACATACACACGCAGAGTGGCTCTGTTCATCTGCCCCCACTCCTCACCCTTTGGCTTTCGAAGTCTTCTTGCTGGCCTGGCGCTGGTTGGTGCCAGGGGCCGGCTCCCTGAGCTCTGTTAGGTGCTGTTCTGGGTCCTGGGATGTGGCTGCTGCAGCGGCGGCTGTTGTCACTTTAATGGTCTTCTTCAGGTTTGCCACCTGCAGCAATAGAGAAGCAAGAACCAAGGAATTTCCCAAGGTATTTAGTTTGTTTTGTTGTTGTGATTTTTTGTTTCAGTTTGTTGGGAAGTAGCTGGGGGTGAGGGAAGAGGACGGTTGGGTTGGTTTGTTTGGGTTTTTTTAAGCCAAGTTCTGGAGTTCCGAGCTGCAAGCTCAGGTCAAACAAAAGAGCTAACAGCTGCCCAGACCCCTGCACTGCAGAGGAATGTTACACCAATTCAGGACTCTTACTCAGGCATGGTGCCCCAGGCTGGTCTGGCCTAGGGAAAAGGTAATGCCTTACTTGAGCAAAGCCTGTAACAACCACAGGGTACTGGTTCCAGTTATTTTAAAGTGAGGGGCACTGGCTGCTCCCTCCTTGTCCCACTCACCTCACTCTCTATCTGCTGCTTCAGTGCCAGCTGCTGCTCTTTATGCTGGTTGGCCCGGCTAACCTGCTCCTCAATGCCCGACAAGACAACCTCACAGCCCTGGCACCTGCAGAGAAGATGTGGAACTGAAAAGGCCACGTAATTTACGGGGCACAGAAAGAGACGTGAAAGATGGCAGCTTTCAACTCTAGAGGCCAAAAAGACCAGAAGGTGTCAGCTACACCACTCAGGGAGGACACGGGAGCAAGAGTCCAATCTCATAATGTGTGTAGTGACGTTACTACCTGGGAGGGGGACAGACAACAAGGCGACACTAGCTTAGGAAATGCAGGCTCAGAAAGCCTCCTGCCAGCAGCCAGGACTGTGCAAAGGTTGCTGCAGTCTCATTACCCCTCTAGCCACAAACAGAGGAATCTGGAAAATTACTTTTGGAAAATTACTTTCCATTAGTGTGGGAAAGGCGACCAGGTAGGCCACCTACAACAGTACCCCCCAGCAACACACAGAGGACCCAGGGAAGCCACCAGCCACTCCTGCAACCATTTTTGGGTGTTAGTATTGGGGGCTTCCTCCTCACCACTCCTGCAATGTGCGGGTGATGGTGCTTAGCTCCTCCCTCCGGATGTCCCTCCCAATGCTGTAATCCACCTCCAGGCGCTGGTTCCGCTGATCCAAGCTCCCTCGCAGCACATCCGCATACACGGCCTCGATCACAAGGTCCTCCAGTTGCCGGACGTTCTTCAGCTGTAACTGCTCCAGCAGCACCGAGTAGGGGATGCACTGTGGAAACACGGTGGTAACTAGCATGAGGTCATCCAGTGGAAGGGGAAACTGGGGAAAAATAGGGCCACTACCTTGATCTTGGCAGCCAGAGTGACGACTGACAGGTGCCTTAGTTTGTTCTTCTGAGCCTCTGTCAAGGGAGGGAGGTTTGCTGCTTCAGCTATTGGCAGGGGAAAGAACAGGGTATAAGAATTTATGCCTCTTTATCCATTCCCAGTCCTTCACAGAAGGATCTGCACCATACCTGTTTCTTAAGGCATATGCACACCAATCCCCCAAGTGATGCTTCATCTTGCCAAACCATCCCCATTAATCCTCTGCTCAAAAGACCTTTTCTGAGCAGCCTTCCTCCCCTCAGCCTCAAGACATCCTCTCTACCTGTCCTGTGCCTTATTTATGTGGGTCTGCACATCCCAGAGGATCCCAGAGTCTTTCCGCTTGCCCCTCAAAAACGTCTTTGTCAAGACGTTCTTCGAAGCTCCGCACTCCGCTGGCAAACGCCAGCATTAATTACTGCCAGTGTTATTAATTACTACCCCAGTGGTCTGCACCCCAAGCCGCGGCCAGGCGTGTGCCGTAGCGCTGGAGGCACGGCCCTGGCCGCATAGGAGGCAGGTTGAGCGAGAGCCTACAAGGCCCCGTGGCTCTGGCACGGGTTCCGCACCGAAGGACCACCCCCCCCCGGGGCGGGGTGAATCGCGCTGTGCCCCCGCCGCCGCGGGGCCGGGCCGGGCCTCACCCAGGTAGTCCGCGTAGGTGCCGTAGGCGAAGATGGTCAGGAGGCGGAAGACGGGGGAGAACTCGCTGTCGGCCAACTGCGGGGACACACGGTCAGGCTCCGCCGCGCTCCGGGCCGGGCCGCGCGCAGGGCCCGGCGGGCCTGCCGCCCGGTGCGGGCCGCGCCGCGCCATGGGGCCTGCCCGGTCTCACCTCCCGGACGGCGGGCATGTCCAGCAGCTCCCCGAACACGTAGATGCCCGGGGCCTCCAGCACCTGGTGGATGAGGCTGGCGAGGGCGGCGCCGCGGGCCGCCTTGGCCAACAGCAGGAACTGCTCCTGGCTCTGCCCCGTCACCTTCCCCTCGGCCGCCATAGCGCTGTCGCCGCCCCCCGCGGGGCTCGGGCCTCGCCGCGGTCGCCCTCACGCAGGCCTCAGCCCCCGCCCCGCCACTACTGCTCTGTGGCACCGCAAGCGCAGAGAGGCCGCTTCCGGGTGCTAACGCTGCCCCGCCCCGCCTCCGACTGGCAGAGGCAGCGGCAGGACCCGCCTCCGCTGCTTCCCCATTGGCAGCCCAGAAGGACGAGTGGCGTGGTGGGCCCGGCGCTAGGACGCCCCCTTCCGGCCGGGGTGTGCGCCGCCGGCTGGAGCGGTGTGCGGCGGCCGCGTGTCCCAGCCCCGCGTTTGTGAGCCTGTCCGCACGTATTGGTGAATATCTGCTCTTTATCTGTCCTGTGCCAACATAACCGGTGAGGAAAGAGACACTAATGCATGGCACCATCTTTTGTCTGTTCCACTTGCACCACACCAGAATGAAGAGGTGCACCTTGCGTGTGTGCCTACACGGGCTTTGCTCTGCTTTCACACGGTTCAGATCTCGCTATTTTGGGCAGTGTTTTGGGAATATGTAAATGTAAAAGATCTTATGCTGCAAAGCACCGTACTTGGGTATTTAAACGATGCATTTCGTCAATCCCCGCATGCATCCCCGCCTCTACAGCATTCATTCTTATGGAAAAATTGCTTTACTACCTGCTGAATCATTAACCATCGCACTTGTCAAGAAATTCATCCCTGGTGCAGGCAGGGCATGGCCATAAAAAGATAGTTTAAACACTTCACAAGGATAGAAATGTTTATGGTGTATTTTAAGTATCTCTTCGTGGGCAAAAGACTTAGTGTAATGCGATCAAAGGCATCACCAAGGGCACGCTTCCTTCTGCTACGTGAAAGAGCTGTTTTTAGAATGATGGGACTAAAAAGTGGGGGTCATTTTGGGAAATAAAAACCCCTTCCTAGTTTTCCTTGTCTTGTGTAAATCATGCGGTAGGTGGAACTGAGTTGTGAGTGGGACTGGGAGGAGCGCAGTCACAAACACTCATTTTGATATGCAGTATTTAAACTGTTTGGCCAAGAGTTTCCAATCCAGCCCCAACCTCATGGCTTGCTCCTTTATAAATGAGCATTGCTTTTCCATGAAAGCAGAGGAGGTAACACACTGAGGGGAGCCCATACCATGCACAGGCAACATGTTTTGGGCATGTTAAAATCCTAGTGCTGCCAGGACAAGTTTGCACTCCTGCCCGTGATTGCCAGCAAGAGAATCGGTCTTCAGCTTGATCAGTTTAGCGTATAATTAAAGGCAGTTGACTTGAGCTTTGCCAGACTTCTGTAAGCGTAACATCTTGAAATAAGCATAACATCTTGAAATATTCATCTGGGTAAAGACTAAGTTTGTTAAGGTTTTACTTGCCAGTATCAACAACTCTCTTCTTGCCACTTGCTTTGACTCTAGCTCTTCTCACACAGCTGCTGTGGCTGAGTTGTGGAGAAGGCTCCTTTGGGGGTACGGTACAATTTTAGAGCTAGAAAATAGAACCCATGGCTGCCTTGGGGAGTTAAGCCATTGTGTCTCCCAGTGAGAGGTTAATCCAAGTTCATTTGAACAGCCATATATATTGTCCTTGCCCCTCTTCAGGGTCCCTTCAGTCCCTGAGGCTCCTTCAAAGCTTGGTCTCCACGCTGAGGCTGCTGACAGGAGGGAGCAGTGTGGAAAACTGAACTTCTAGTGTTAATGGTCATGCCACAAGAATTAGGCAGATGTCCCTCAAAACTAATTCCAGGCAGAAGGAGAAAAATGTCTCTGAGTGCCTGGGCCGGGGAGGCAAACAGGGGAAGGCACCCATACCCTCAGCCCTCGTCCGATAGAGCACGTTTTCATTTACATCCTCTGATGCCCCCTTAGCTTTGGGATGTTTCAGTCTCATTTGCCTCCAAAATCTAGAGCTGAGCGAAAAGGCTTCCCTGGTCAGCTTTTGTATTATCTCTTGTAGAAAAGTGCCCAAACCCACTGGTTCAGGGCACTGTCAGAAGCTGTCTGGCCTTGGGTCCTCACTGAATGAGTTGGTAAGGATCATTGCAGTTGGTGGGGTAAATGTGACTGAGACACTTTTTACCTAAGAGACACGTCTTCAGGACATGCTGAAGGTCATGGTGGCCAGGGGAGCAGGGAAAGGCTGTCAATCCCTGTTCTCGGAGCTAGCAAGGTCTGGGATTCTCCATACAGCAGGATTAGGGAAGAAGCAGGGTTTGTAATGTTGGGTCAGAGCTGTGGAGGCAGATTACAGGGCAGTATTAACAAGAGGACTACCTCCTTTCTGCTTCCCTTCTCTGTTTCTGTATTTAGGTCTGATTCACTGTAGCCTTACACCTGCTGTATTCACACCAGCTCAGAGTGCATTCAAATCGGGTTCAGATGTAACCCTCCTGATTTGTAGTGGCTTATTACTCTCTTCCCCACCCCCTCACCAGCTCCTTCCATCTCAGTTTTATCTCCCTATTGATCTGTTTCCCTCACACTCTCTGACACACTTGCTGCTTTTCATTATTAGGCAGATAAAGCCAAGCAGCCCCAGCATCCTAGCTCCATGATGCTCTCTCTGTCCCCCTTCTCCACTCCTACCCCTAGGTCCTGTGTGCTGGGTCCCCACGTTTTTGTCCGCTCTCTTTGTCCTGCATAGAGCTGAAACAAGGGCAAAGACCAGGAAGTCCCATGAATGCATCAGATCCTGAGCTTTCCAAACAAGAAGGTCATCTTCTTCCCAAAATACGCAACTCCTGTGCGAGCGCATGGTGACATCCCTCTAACTTAGCAAATTCTATGCTTCATTCCCTAGATCAGGGTGCTGGGGTTGAGTTTAAATTCCAGACTCCTGGAGCCGTTAACTCCCATGCTTTCACTTTGTTCACAAAGCAAATGCCTATCTTTATGGTCACAGGGGAACTGTGAAAGTGGTTTTCATGTAACCTAAAGAGTTGAAAGTAGGAGGCGAAGAGTGCAGATGAAAGCAAGTCTTTACATTTCATAATCTTAAGATAAATCTTGTGCCACGGGGAGGCTCTGCATGGTTATTTCTGAATGCTTGGGATTTCTAATCCTCACTGTAACCACCCCTAGCACCATCCCTCTCTTCTGATCTCTTTCTGATCTTTCCAGAAAGAAACCTCCATTCTCTTCATTCTATAGATCCACCTTCTTTCCTACGTGCTCACTGTCCCACTTTAAAGCCTGTAGAGCTGTATTGGCTCATTCTAGGCTGTTTCTCTCCTCACCACCGCAGAATCCAAATAACTTGTCAAAACACTGGTGGTATTTTTTCCCCAGTCCTTCTCTAAACATAGCGAGGGTCACATCTTCTGAGATGATTTTTCACAACTGTATGTAACGCAGACTCCAAGACAAAAACAAAAGACAAAGGAGGCTGGGGTGCACTCAGATACCGACATGGTCCAGAAGGCTTTCAACCCTGTAACTCTTACTGGGCTAATGCACAGTCATGATACCTGTTCTTAGTTACACCTAAAGGCAGCCTGGTATCAGGTGCTTCCAGAGGACTTTAAAGAGAGGGTAACTGAGTGGTAACTCTTCCTTCCTCCTGGGGGTTCTTAACTCTCACAGCCCAATGGATTTTGTGGACAAGCAGCTCTCTTCCAGACAGGCCTCCAGTTGTGAGTCAAAGACTCCAGAAGAGAGGATCTTGCACTTCACTTGGTAGTTTGTTTCTGTGATTAATCACTCTCCAGTGGCTGGCTCCTGTTATTCTCTGCCAGAATACCTGGTAGACTTTTCCCCAGGAAGGAAGCGATACTGCAAGCAAGTCATGTCTCGTTCTGCTTTTTGATACATTAAACAGGTTGACCTCTTTAAATTGCTGAGATCTCCAGCCTTCAGGTCACCTTTGATTCAAAGTTATTTTTAAAATATGGAGCATGAAGCCAGGTACCGTTTTCCAGCGTGGGACTTACCCAGACACAGAGAGAGGTTTAATCATCTCCTTCTGTCTTTGCATGGCCAGAGATCACTTCAGACCCAGTGGTACAGCCTGGCCCACTGACCTCATGTCGGGTTTTCTGCCTGTTAGGATCTCTCAGTCCTTTCCAGATCACCTCTTTTCAGGATTGGAAGTTTTTCTCTGTAGATACGGACACTTTTCCCTGTCTATGGCTGTGCAATTCGCTCTCAGATATCTTCTAGAAGTTTTATGGGAATGACAGCCTTACTGAACGTGGGAGGTCATTCTGTGCTGGTCCCATCCTCATTACTTCTAACACTCTAACAATATTTGTGACCTCAGTAAATTGTGTCAGAATGAACTGTATCTGCTCACCAAGCACTGAATAAAATGGTGAGTCATACCTGACCAAGGACTCCTTCCTGGGCATCCATGTAAGAAACACTGCCACCCAACAGTGGGCTTCCAGGGATGACCTCCTTTGTGTTTGCAGGTTGTTAAATGGAGGCAAGCAGCTCACTTAACCTCCTGCTCTGTTAATATTGCATAATGCTATTTTTTTTTCTCATGGTATGCCTTGGGATATTAATGCTTCCAGAAGCCTGGATAGATCTAAGCCGTCACCTTTTCCAAACAAACCTCTAGTCACATCAAAGACTGGCAAGAACAAAACAAGTTTATGCAGCAAGATCAGTTTCCTCCAAATCAGGCTGATTGGCATTAACTGGAGAATTTCATATTGGCTTTTTGTTGCTTTGCTGGGAAACTTTCAGGTCTTCTGTTTGCTCTTTACAAATATTGGCAGGGCACAGCTCTCTTCCAGCCTTCTGGGATGTCTCTGATATTCCAGAGCTTATTAACCAGTTGTTTGGTGAGCAACAGGGCTGAGGAAACCGGGTTCTCTATGGATTTGTTTCCCGTATGTTCTATACTTCTATATGTTCTTCCATGTGTTCTATACTCTATACAACCACACAGGTTGCCCTGCTGTTTGCAGGAAACAACACTAAAAACAGCAGCAGTGTTCTTGTTGACCTCAGGACACTTGGGTGTAAATGATCTGTACATGATGACAGAAATAACAGCCTCATCTCCTTCCATGGTATGGATGGGCAGGGAGGTACTTCATTTTCCACACAAGACATGCACTGGTCCTGGTCCAAGTCCTGGCCAAACAGAGATCATTTTTACATTTCCATCTTCTTTCCATCACCACATCACCCTCCCTTGAACACCTTCAGAGTACTACTTTATCCTTGGCATACTCTTGTATCCTCTTTCCACAGCTACCCCATGTGTCCTCCTTCAGCCCATCTGATTCCATCCCTCCCCTCAAATGTCCCTGTAATTTTATGTTAGCTTTCTTTTGAGCCCACCCCATCCAGAGCACTTCCAGTGGCCACTAAACCTATGCTTGCCCTAACCTGTGCTCCAAACCAAAAAAGCCATTCCCCTTATATCACATAAGAGTGATATGAGTGACATTAGCCCCTATGCTTGCTGTTCCTATCACCTCGATGGTTTTCCTGACTCCCCAACCCCATCCCTCAGAGTTTTCTTGGCCCCTACGACACCCTCCTCCTTGTTCTTTCTCATATCTCTGCCTCCTTTTGCTTCCTTCTGTAGTTCTGCTCTTCAGGGGGATTTTCAGTGTTTGCGTCATTTGGATTTTCACCCTTTAACTGACCTTTCCTTGCCTGAATTTTCTCGTCTATTTTGTGCTTCCCAATTATACTAAACACATTTGTCAGGATTTGAAAAGGTCAGAAAGAGCCTGTGTGGCTGATGTAGAGCCCCTTCCAGAGCTTTCTACCCTCTGCTGCTCCCAGGTGAGAAAGCAGGAGGAGAAGCGCAGGGCTCATGACGCACTGCTGCGTCCCTGGCCATGTCTGTACAGGTGGTTTCTTGGGATGAGTGTGCGAGGGCTCACTGAGCAAGCTTGGCACAGGTCACTGTACAACTCCTGGGAGGGCTAGAGATGAAAAGGCTGGAGAATGCAACAGAAGCCTGGATAATCTCTGACATAAAGCCCCATGTATGTGAAGGGGACAAAAGCCGGGGGGCTCAGCCGCGTGCACGCCTGTTGACACACAATGGCGCTGCGGCTCACAAAAACCCTGACTGTGACATCTCTTCTGTCAGTGCCGTTGTCTCACACCCTGACCTCCCAGTGACCATAAGCCTTAACACAACCTTAACCCTGTGCCGAGATGTCCAAACACACAGCATTACTCCCAAACGTGGTGAAAACCTGTTGATTCTCCCAAACACGCTCACAGAAACACGCGCAAGACTCAACTGTTCCAAAGGAACATTCATTAGCACAGGAGCTCGTGGGAGACCTGATAAAGAACAATGGACTCAGCCCCCTCAGGTGCCTGTCCAAAGTTGGTACAATATGTTCTGGGCATCCTGCTGTGCTCAGGTTTGGTACTGTCTATTTGTCATCTGTGCCCATTCCTGACACAATGGCAGGTTGCTTTACAGCTCAGCACTGTCTCTACCATTCCTCTCTTTTTTCTCAGGGTCAGTCGCAGTCTTTCCTCCTTGCTTTATGATGAAAAGTTTGATTGTTTCTGAGGATCTGAGGAAATTACTTTCTTGCTTCCTCATATTTCAGACCCTGGAGTGGAAACTGTCTTTCTGTCGTTGACTTGCTTCTCTCACCCATTGGTTGCTCAGCTGCTCCCATCTGATTTGGACTGTGCTTGCTGTTTGGTACTTGATGGTGGGATGAGATCTTCCCTGTGAGACATCCAGCCCCTCAAAGGCACATCTGCTTCTGTCTTCAATTTCGCTGTCACATCCCTACCATTTCCAGATGCATCCCATCAATCCCCGGCAGAAACACACTTGGGGACACGTTCAGACGACCTGGGTGATCCCCCAGTGGGGACACCCACCTTGAGGGGACACCCTCCCCCTCCCCCCCCCCTTGCTCCCACAGCACCCCTCTGTCCCACCCAGCTCACTCGTGGGCAGCTCGGCTCTGTCCCTGAGGATCGACCGAAATCCGCCGCCCGCCCTCCCGCCCGGGCTGCGCCCTGCCGGGGGCACTCGCCTGCCATACCCCCTACCCCATGCCCGGTACCGCTGCTCGCAAGGGGGCTGGGGCCCCGAAGCTCGGGGATGGGGGATGCGGGATGAGGGGAGGGGGGGCGGGACCGGCGCGGCGGCGGCGAGGGGCGGCCGGAGGGGTGGCATCTCCCCGAGGGGACTGCTGCGGGGCGGTGGCGGGGGTGAGCCCGGGGGGCGGCCCGGGGGAGGGGGATCCCGAGGGGCCTCCGCCCCCAAGGACGGACCCGTCCGGGGGTGGCATTCGGCGGAGCGAGCTGGAGCGGCTGGTCCCTTGGAGACACCTCTCTCCATGGCAACCTAATCGCTTCCTGTGAAGATCCCGAAATAACCGACGAGACGGGAGAGGAGCGGAGCCGAGCGGAGCCGAGCCGAGCGGAGCGGGCAGCGGCGGCGGGCGGCGGGGGGCAGGTCCGGCGGGCGCGGGGCTGCGGGAGGGCAGGGAGCGGGAGGAGCCTTCGCAGCCGGCCGCCGGGGCAGGGGGCTCCAGAGCCGGGGGGACGCGGTGCCCCAGCCTGGCCGCTGCCCTCGCCCGGCTCCCCCCGGCCGCCCCTCCGGCTGCAGCGCGGCCACGGTGCCGGACGCGCCCGTGCCAGCAGCCATGGGGTTAACGGGAGGCAGCGAGCGAGAGAGACAGAGACAGAGAGAGAGAAAGAGGGGCTGGACCAGTCCTCGGCAGCTGTTTATTTCAAGGCATCTCTCGCTCCCTCTCCCTCAGCCAGGGCTCAGCCTCACCAAACCTTCCTCCTCCTCCTCTCCTTCCTTCGTCCTGGCCATGAGAGGCACCGGCAGCAGCAGCTGTGCTCCCACAGCCCCCTGCTCCGCCACCCCGGCTGCGCCCCAGTCGTCTGCCCGCAAGGTAAGTTCATCCTCTCAGACCGGGCTTGGGGAGCGGGGTGCGGATGGGACTGCAGGCGCAGGAAGGGATGCGTGCCCGTCTCCAAGTCATCTCTCCCCGTCTCCTTCCCTGTGTCCTTTCTCCCCCGTTATCTTGTCCCTCTCCCCATCTAGGTGCTGTGTCTCTTTCTAGCCGCTGTCTCCTCTCCTCCCCAGTCCCCCGCTCTTTCAGTCTGGGGCAGGGGATGCCCGAGGGGCTGGGAGGGAGGGGACACAGCCGAGGCATCGCTGCCTCTTGCCCTCCAGCTCTGGGCTCCATCACAGACCTGTTGTGCTGGAGCACTGGAGCCTGCGCTGAGGAAGGCGACTTCAGCCAAATTGGCGCAGCTGGAGAAAGGAAACGGAGGGGTCAATCCCTCCTCCTGCCTGGCCAAGGGTGCAACATGCAAGAGAGAGCAATTCAGACGTGGAGACTCAGCATTTGAAGCACTCGGATGCCCGGGAACAGTAGGAAACTGGGAGGCAGAAGATTGGCAGACTCATGACATGTATTGCAGGCAGGCACTAGATGGCAGGGGACCGGCATCCTAGAGTGCTGCTTGGAATGGGGCCACACAGTTCCCAAATGCAGGGAGACTGAAGCTCAGAGGACCACTGATGGGCTTCACACGCCCATTCCCTAGCTACCAAAATGTCCAAAAGCACCATCACCCTTCCAGCCTTGGATTCTGCCCCAGCCCAGGATTTCTATACCCAGCCCATAAGGGCTCACCCTGGTACCCTGGCACAGGAATTCCCACCGGCAGTCACCAAACACTGCCCGAGCCGCACTGACACAGGGCGGGCAGCGTCAGTCCCTCCACGGTCCTGCCAGATCCTCCTGGGCACTGCCTCCCACCCTCCCAGCCTCAGCCACCGGGTAGTGCAGCCTGATGTGAGCTGCTGCATTCAGGCTGACAGCCCCAGATTGAGCCTGGTCTGAGAGCTGTCCCTCCTGGCCTCGTGCACAGTGGGAACTCCATCCCCAGATGGTCTTGGCATCTCCCACCCCAGGGAACCAGCATTTGGATTCATGCTCCCAGCTGAGGAAACTCCTCCGGATGCAGCAGAATTACCTCCCTGGGGCAGCTGCTCTGGGATTCCTCCCTTTCCCCATCCCTACCCAGCTGAATACAGCAGGACGTATATATAATCCCTTTTCACCAGCACTGGGGGTTCAGGCTTCCTGTTACCAAACCAGTAATGACTGCATCTCTGCCTCTTGGACCATGAACTCCGGGATGTTCATGATCACTGAGAAAAATACAGGCTTGGGGTGCCTGGGGTGCCAGACGGTGTGTTTGGGGTCTCACTGCCAGTGCCTGGGCTCGCTCTGCTCGAAGCTTGGAGACAGCTGCTAGGTTCCATGGTCCGAGATCACAGTCTCGTATCAGAGCTGTCACCGTAGCCTTTAATACTGGCTGGGAGTTAAAAAATGACAGCCAACCTAGCGTTCTTTCTCTGCGAGGAGGACTGGGTCCTCCTCAGGTTTGTTTTGATTTTGTTATCACTATTACGAGTGGGATCATTGCCGCGGGGGAGCTGGGTGAAGGAAAGGATTTGCATGAAGCTCTTGGTGCTGCAGGGTTGCTAATGGTGAGCGTTATTTCAGCCGGCAGTTAAGTTCCATAATTTTGGCCCTGCTCCTGTGAATGTTCTGTTCCTCAGGGTCATCAGCATCTTTCCCCTTCTTCCATCCCTTCCCCCTCTCCCCAAACTGGTTGGCAATTTCATTGTTCCAGTGGAATATATCTGTCTTGTGAGGTCATCGCTGCATAAGGAGAGGTGATTGATTGCTTAGGTCACTGGGGCCTGTCCCATGCTGGGCTTTGAATGCTGACTTGGAGACCTTGAACTGGACTCTGTGCTCGAAGGCGAGGTGATATGGGTTGCAGAGGGGCACGGTGATGCATTCCCGGCAGCTTGAGTCGCCGAGCAAACAGACTGCTGCATTCTGAACTAGCTGGAGCGCTCTGAGAGCAGACAGCTTCATTCCTAGAGGCACAATATCACAGCAGTCAAGCTCGAGATGTTACAAAAATACAGATAGATCATCATCTACCAGCCAAGCCAGCCGGAATCGGGTGCAACTCTTTCCCCATCCCTGGGTGGACGGAAACTCTACCCACTTCTCACTAACACAGCTTGTGTGTGCTCGGCTTCTTCGGATCACTCTTCAGTCAGAACTGCTCTCGGCTAGGCATCGACAAAGCTGGGAGATTCTCAGATTTTAAGGCCAGAGGGACCATTTTGATCATCGAGTCTGACCTACAGTAGAGCACAGGCCAGAGAATTTCACCAATTTCATTTCCTGCATCAAGCCCATAACTTCTGATGGAACTGTGCCATTCCTTTTAGAAATAGAGCCACATGAAGGCTCCAGGCAGTAGGGAATACACCACCTGCCTAGGTGAATTGTGCTAGAGTGTGACCCTCTTTATTAATAGTATTATTCCTCATTTGAATTTGTCAAACTTCAGCATTTTGTAACAGAAGGTTACAGATTGCATTTGATGTGAGGGAGCTACAGCATGGATATTGCCGGCACACGGCTGGCACCTTGGCTCTTTTATTCCTGTGACAGCTTTTATATTTGGATAGGATTTATCTTTGGGACCATGGTATACAGGAGTGCTGGGCATGGAGAAGGAGGTATTGGCAGCAAATCCTAGGGCTTCCCCGGGGCACAGTGGGATCTGAACTCTGGAGCTCAGTGTCACATTCAGGGTTTAGTCTGTGCTCTGTACTTAGAGCAGGAGTGCAGCAGGCTTTGCTCCTAGCCATTAGTTAGGGTGTAAATTCCCAGCCCCCTTGGTGAATGGGGATACATGCTCTGAGGAATGGTTACCAAGATCTGCTCTTTCATGTCCCAGCAGCAGTGGGTCTGTGCTGTGGGAGACTTACAAAGAGGGAGGAAGCACAGCTGGGTCCCTGACACTGGGCAACAGCAGCAGGATTCGTGCTTCCGTCCTGCAAATGCAATGAGAGTAGCTCCTAGTAGGTTAGCCCCAGGGATCTCCAGACTGGATCAGTAGTGGGGTCCATACGCAGTACAAGAGCAGTGTAATTCTTACTCACAGCTTTCAAGCACCAAGATTCACAAACTGAGCTCAATGAAGTGCCCTGGGGAAATAGCTTTGTCATTCACACTCTGTCATCTGTGCATCACAGGACTGGAACACTGCGATGAAGGCTCTCTACCTAGAGTGAAAATACCCAGGTACATCTTTGGACCCTGGGAGTAGCTCTGTCTGTTTTTATCACAATTAGACCTGGAAAACAGATCTGAAGGCAAGAGCCACTCCATGTGGTACTGGTACAGAAATCCAGTCTCTCTGCTCTGGCACACAAAGGCCTCTTGAATGGTTTAAGGCGCGTGGATACTGGCATTATATATCCAGGTAGTAAGAGCATTGGCACCCCCTCCTCATCTCTGAAGACCTACCAGTTTATTCAGCATCCACACCATGATCTGCATGCAGAGCTGAATGAAGGGCATTTGTTGCACTTGCCCTCCAACGCAGCAGGGTCTGTGCCCAGGACACAATCCTCACTGTCAGTGGTAACTGCAGAGTGCCCCAGACATGCTCTATCTGCTGCTTCGTCAATAAGCCTCAGAGACACCCATGCTCTGTTCGAACATGAACGCTCTGCGCACAGTGGAGTCCAGCCCTCACTGGCTGGCATTTCCACCTGAAACCTTCCTTTGCTCTCATGGCATTCGGGCCATAGGAGACACCTTTGTGCTTCTCTCAGCTCCTCCACAACCACGCCTGGGGGTGCTAGTGCAGGGGACACGCTCAGTCTCCAGCCACAATATGATTAGCAAACCAGCGTGTGTTGACTGAGACTGATGGACATTGCCTCATTCCTGCATTCACCTGGAGCCACCTTTGGGGCAGGAACACCATGAGTCACCTGCTCTGCACCGCTGGCAGCAGGATCCGTGCACAGCAGCATCTTGGATCTGAGGTTTACACCCAATAACCCAGCTGTTGCTTCGTTGCTTCTACTGCATTATGTGTCCAAGAGGAGGCCAGCGCTGTGGCTCACTCCTTCCCCTCAGCTCCAGTTACCTGCTCCACAGGGCTGAAATTTAGACCACTGGGTGTGAAAGCAAGTCAGGATTTGGCTCTGCACGGTTTCTTATTCCCAGGCTTCGGACCACGGGAATATATGGTCCAGACTGCTGTTGCTGGAGCTCACAATCTCATCTAGGAAGGTCTCCGCTATAAGACATCCCAACAAGCGAGAAGAGCACAGTGAGCTGGGCAGTCCCCACGTTTCTGCCAGTGGTGCCATCCATGTTAGGAGGAGTGCTAGTGGTTACATGTGCACCCCTAAATTACCACACTTCCCTGTACGACTGGCACTGAGGTCTACCTGCACCTGGAGGTCTCCACTCCTGACGCTGTCCAGACCCACATCTCCTGCTGCCTGATGTAAAACACCCCACAGCCCCTGATCAGCCACTATCCCCTAATGCGTCCCAGGCATAGCCCCAGGCATTCCAGGCCAACTTGAAACCTCTTGGGTGGTTTATCTGCCCTCTAGCCAGGGATTTACTCATGGAGCTCCCCAGCGCTTGGAATTCCTTCCCTTTCCAAAGTCCAAAAGAAATTCTGTCATGAATTTGTGTTGCCAGACATGATCTTCCATGGTATCATGATCATAATCCAGATGGCCAAGGCCTCACCAGCATCTGGCTTTGGAAGAAACTTGCTCCATTCTGCTGCCTCTCTGCAGAGCTGCATTTTAATAGAGTCCCCTTCAAGGCTTAGAGGTTCAGGAGCAAAGTACAAAGAAATGTTGAGAATAGCTTCTCTTTTCTCCTCATCTTCATCTCAGGATCCCTCCAGAGACTGATCTTGCCCTGGAGGGAAGGGCAGGGCACATTAGCCGACAATTCCTTTTTTTTTTCTGTGAACTTTGTTTAAATATTTAACAGAAGGAAACTAAAAATATCCCTGGTTAATGCAGCAGGAGCTAGACAGCTACTTACTCTTGGGTGCCCTTCCTCCCAGCCCCTCTCCTCAGGTGTACATCAGGGCTGTGAGTCCCCTTACCACAGAAAGCTCTTCCTCCATCAAGAGGAAGCTTCCCGTTTAGGAGGGGCTGCACTTTTAGTTCAGGTCATGGGCTGAGCGGGAGGGAATGGCAGTAACCCCTTGGGACCCCGGAGGTGCAGTGCAGCTGGCTCAGGGCTGGAGGTGCAGGCTTGGCCACTGCGCTGACTCCCTTAACCAAGCATCGCCATTTCTTCCCCATCCCAGCAGCCACAGAAGGGCATGACAGTGGGTTGTTGGCATTCATGCTTTCCCCTTCATGGTGAAGGAGCAAGCTGAGTATCCTAAACGATTTTTGTGCGTGTGTGTGCATGTGTGAAGTCTTTTTGTGGAGAGGGTCCCAGGTCAGGCATACAAGAGCTCACCAGGGAAGGGCTGGCGCTGCGCTGTGCCCAGCCAAGGGAAGGGGCAGGCAGCATGAAGGGCAGCCGTGCTGCCACCGGACTGATGCCAGAGGGTGGCGTGCAACCGGTGCAGAAATCCAGAGGGGGGACCAGCCCTTAACTCCCTGATACTGATGCTTCCTAGTGCTGCGCGGCCACAAGAGTGAAAGAGGAGGGAGAGGCGAGAAAGGGAGGGATGGGACAGCGCAGAGGGCACTAGGATAAGGAGTGCAAGAAGGTAGTTCCACGTTAGCTAAGATGTAAGTAAATACTAAATATTTGATAGGCATATTTTTGCTCTTAAATTCTTTAGTAAGGCTGGACTTTTCTCGCTGATTCACTCTCTTCCTCAGTCTTCTTGGTTTATCACTCTCGTGCTTCCCCTCTCGCTCCCTCACTCTGGCACACAATGAAGAGGCTCTTTTTTAATAAATGGATTACACGCTCTACACTATAAATAAATACAGGAATTAAGATTCCAACTTGTTCCAGCGATAAGCAAACAAAGATGCTGAATCCCCCTCTTGGCCCTCAGACAGGAGAGTCCCTGGGGAAGCTGCACATGTGCCTCTGCACGTGTGGCCCGGTGATGGCATTTTGCTTTTGTGTGCATACGGTAACGCACGTGTTTCCGTGCACTACTGGGGTCAGGGGGACTGTGCACCTCTGAGCAGGAGAGCACGAAAGCAGGAGAGGGTGCACATGTGGGTGCATGGGTGCCCAGGTGCCCTTCCCAACAGGGAGCTTGCACATGGTGGCACACACTGCCTCCAGGGAGACAGCATTTGCTGCTGGATGAGGGGACACTGACACCTCACCCTTTTGTTTCCCAGTGAAGAAGATGAGACAGGATCCTTGCTGAGCACAGACGCTGTGGCATCTGAGATGGAGCCCAGTGCCTGGTAGGTTCACAGCTTCCCACGCTCACTGGCAACACGGGAAGACAACAGGAGTGTGGGTGGTGGGATGCTCCAGGCTGCTCCGGGCTTGTCCTTTCGACAGGAGGGACATTTCAGATACGGCTCTCTTCTTCCTTGTCCCCGACCCCACAGCAGGATGCCTCCATTCTTCTGCATCCACTCGCTGCAGCTTTGGCATCTCCTCCTCCTGGTCTCTGCCGTCCCTCCTCCCGGCGTCTGGTCTCTTCGCTCTCGGGGCCCCGCAGCCCCTCGGCCTCTTTGCACCCGTCGGAGCCCCTCAGCCCCACGGCCCATTTGCATCTGGGACAGGACCTCGCTGCCGGAGAGGGATCCCCGCCTCGCCCCGCGCCAGCGCGCCCTGCCGCCGCGGGGGGGAGAGCTGCGGCACGTCGTGCGGCTGAGGCGGCAGGCGGCGGGCGCCCGCCCGGCCACCCCGTCGGGCTTTGAGGACGGGATGCCCTCCTCCCAGTACCCCTGGGCCATTGTGTGGGGCCCCACGGTGTCGGATGAGGACGGAGGGGACGCCAACTCGGCCAACCCGGGCTTCCCGCCGCTGGGGTACACCTTCGTCTCGCCACATGGGATGGCAACGGCGCAGCCCAACTCCCACTCGCTCCTGCACAACGCGGGGCTCAACCTGCGTGAGACCCCGGCCACCCTGCGGCCCTTCTTGTTTGGGCCCCGGGGGGAAGGTAAATGTGCCTTTTGCTTCTTTCGCACACACCCCCCAGCCCCGTAAGGGCAGGTGCCTGTGCTGAACCTCCCTTTGCACTGCTGCTCTCTGGGGACCGGTGGCAGTCGCTGTCACGTCCCCCTCTCCTGCTGTCTCTCGCAGGTGTGGACCCCCAGCTGTATGTCACCATCACCATCTCCATCATCATTGTCCTGGTTGCCACCGGGATCATATTCAAGTTCTGGTGAGTGGGGTTTGCACTGACGGAGGCTGCCATGATGCTGGTGTCTGCAGATGGGTGGGCAGGAGGACTGTGGGCTTAGGACACATTTGTCCCAAGGGCGCAGATCTGGTGCTTCAAGCCCTGGAGAGGTTTGGCACATGGCTGAGCTCTAACACTGAGCATGCGGGGTCCCATGAACCTCTCCATCACCAAGGGCTGGCGAGTGTCTGACAGGCACTCTTTACCTCATCCCTTGTCTCTCTCCAAAGCTGGGACCGTAACCAGAAACGCCGGCGCCACTCGGGGCAGCAGAGCGGTGGGAGGCAGCAGGAGAGCCAGCAGCCCCTCGCAGACCTCTCCCCCACCACCGTCAGTATCCTGGGGCCCTACGGTGATTCCCTGGCCCCCACACCGGAGGCGGAGGAATCCAGGCAGGGCCAGGAGAAACTGGGGGGCCATGGGAAGAGCACGGCCTTCCAGCTGAACCGGTGAGTGGCCCGTGAGCCGGGGCAGGAGGTGTTGGCAGGGGGAAGGCAGGTTGAGCAGGACAAAGGTGCCGGTTTGTTAGCGGTGGAGCAGCGTGAGTGCCTGTTGCTAATTCATTTCCGATTCCCTTTTCCCTCCAGAATCCCACTGGTGAACCTGTGATGCTCACGGGAGAAGCAGAGCTGGCTCCCCACACCTCCTGTCACAGCTGGCGAGCACAGCCTCCCACCGCCTCTGCTACCCCAGGAATAAACAACCTCCTTGTGCCACGGCCCACTACCACCACACCACCACCACCATCATTAACTAACTCCACCAGGATGTGCCTGGGCAAGTGGACAAGCTGGGCCTCCTTAGCCTCCTGCTGGGGGAAGGTTGGAGACCCTACCCCCGGCCCACTTAGGACAGGGTGATGAGAGAGCAGTGTGGTGGGAGGGAAGAAAGCTGGTGGTGGTGTGAAATCTCAGCCTCCCCGGCCCGTGTCCTAGCACAAACACTTGGATCTCCGTGACTCTCTCACCAGTGCATGCCTGGCATTGGGGGTAGGCAAGGTGGAAAGGCGTACCCCTGTCCCCATGGGCCCTAACCCCTCTGTGTGTCCCTTCCCACGTCGTGTGTTTTGAAGTGAACGTCTGGAGTTCAGTGGCTGCAGGATTGCCCGCCGGGGCTCGGTCTCCGCTCAGCCGGGACTCAGGTGGTAGCAGGGTCCTTTGTTGCCAAGGCCTTGGCCCTCCCGAGGGTCCCAAGGAGGGGTGAAGCTTGGGCAGAAGAGGCTCACACAGCACCTGGGCCCCCTCAGCAACCCACTTCCTTGGAGGAAACATTATCTTCCCTCTAGATGGAAGATATTCACATCTTTCCATTTTCTTTCTGCCTAACACTCTTGGGTTTTTTCTCTTCAGCTTTTTATCTTTCATCATCTCTCTGTCCCCATTTTTCCTCTCTCAGTTCCTCCCCCTGCCACTTCTCTTGCCAGTTAAAGTTGAAAAAGGTTCCTTTAGCTTTCCAAATGTTTTGATCTCTTGGAAGCCTCCTTGCTGTCCCCTTCCACCCTTCAGTCTGCTTCAGAAAGGTTTTCCTGAAGAGCATCAGTCTGTGGTGATGTTCTTTAGAAAATCTCAGGCGAAGCCCTCTGCCCAGCATGTTATTCAGGAAGCATCCTGTACACTGGGATATTGCTGAAGCATGGCATGAAGATGCTGCTGGGCATGAGGAACTTAAGGTTGATGGGCTGAGGTAGGGAATTGCATTCAGACACTCATGCCACAGGCAACAAGCAGCAGCCGTGACTCTCTACGCCTGGGATGACAAAGAACAATTTAGGCTTGACCTTGGGAACATTTGGAGGGTTGCCACATACTGCTGGTAGATGTCTCCTGGAATGCAAGGTGACTGGAGACCCATGAGGCAACGCCCACCAAGGGCATGAGAGAGAGGACAACCTTCATTAAGTTATGCCCCAGTTGGCTGGGGAACAAAACCAGTGGCACAGGTATTGGTGCAAACTGGTTGCCTGAGCATGTACTTCAAGGCTGTGGTGGTCTGTAAGGCCAGCAGCCACAGTCAGTTAGTTACTTGTGTGAGCAAGATCAGTGCATCTCAACCTCTTCCAGTGTGTGGACCCATGGGTGTCACTTTGAGGAGGGGTGGAATGGCAAATTTCAGCTTAATGACAATAGTTGCTCTCCCTTGGCTTTTGTGGTGACAGACTCCACAATGACAGCCACTGAACTGATGCAGATTTTGGTGAAGTTGCCCCTATACTGTACAAACACCTTCAGCTGCTGCACTGATGTGGCCAGAGACAGGAAATTCACCCACAATATAAAGGCTCTAATACAAGGTCCCTGACAAAAGTCATCTTGGAGAAAAGGAAATGGATCTTTCATCTTTTATCTCCACAGTAAAAGCCTATTCTTTGTAGGACAAAGCACAGGGAATTTCTTGAGAGGCCTGGTTCTGCCCATTTACCCAGCTGAACTGTTAGGTGATCTCCAGTCCCATCTGACTCACCATGAAGGACATTTAAATGAGAGTGTAAATTGCAATAAGCTTTGCAAAAAAACAGTGGAGATTTGGTGAAAATGACAGGTCAAATAAAATTACTGGCTTATTAAAAGCACAGAATGGCTGAAAGATGTAGGTGGAAAAGGACTCTGGAGGTCTCAAGTTTAAGCGCAGGTTGAGCCTCCACTTGTAGCAAGGGATATTATTGCTTTACTGCAGATCGATCTATTACTGAGCCTTTTCATTATTCAGGCTCCATTCAAGGCTTTGGTGGGCGATCAAGCTGCGGATGGGCAGAGAAGGGGGCAGATGGCTGTTCCTGCCCACTGTTCCCCCTCTTGCTGGCATATCAGCGTTGGGGAAGGACATCTGCATGCAGTCTGCAAGAGGCTGCACTGCTTATTGCTGGCAGTTTACAATATAATGCCTTGAACTGGTTTAAGTCATCTCCCAGGCCAGATTAATTAGATTGCTCTTTGATCAATAGTGTTTGTTGAAACAAGGCCAGAGTTTAGACTCTACCACTTCAAGGGCTGTCCTTGGACTTCCCCTTTCCACATGCTGAATGGGGAGAAGGTCTGTAGGAAAGTGCCAGGGCACTGCAGGAGGCGTAGTGAAAACATTCTCCAGCACTCAATGCAGGGAAGCCCTGTGCTCTGCTGGCCTGGCTTTTGTGAACTCTGCAAACAAATCAGATTTTGGTGGTTTGGGGTTTTTTCTCCCCCTTTAACACACCTCTGTTTTTGTATCTCCAGGGAGTGAAGCCTTTCATGGATACTGTGGTAAGGGGGAAGCTGGGGAATGCGGTAGAGAAAACTCTTACAATGACAGAAGCTTGGATATGCTAAACATCTTTTCCAAGACCACTTTTTCTAGTCAAATATATCTTTATGACAGTCATTTACTCTCTCACATAAAACAGCTTAGGTAAGGGAAACAACTTCATTGTCCTGCCCAAACGTTCATTGCTACTCTTTGTCCCTGGAACAAAACATTTGAGATACATGTGGACACACCAGCTTCTTCCAGTCAATAAATAATCTCACTGGATCTGTTTTCTCCATGACTGGAGCTTTACAAACCATCTTCCCCTATGCAGACTGGAGCCAGAGCATGCCCGCAGTGTACTCCCTGGCACAGGCTAACAGTCTGTGAGATGCACACACAGATGGATTGACGGCACCAAGTACCAAGCAAGGGCAGAGGCCAGCACGTTCTCAGTCACAGCCCATCAGGTTTCCCTGAGTTCTACCTGACTGGAGCAGAAAGATCTGGATTCATTTTTTCCAGTGGAAATATTACGGAGAAAGGTGTGTGGGAAAACTGACTGGAAATGTTCTTGGCCTCGAGCTGAGCCTGCCCAACATTTCTGTGCAATTGAAAGGGAACCTCCAGGTGGGCTGGCTGAGTTGAAGGAACTATATCTCTGCTGAGCTCCTGGAGGGTCCTGGCTTTGTTTAACACAAGGGTGCTTTCCCTTGTGAGTGCTGTGGGAAGACTTGAGGGAGAATCTCTCCCCTCTGCCCTGTATTGTTTTGGAGCAGGAACTGGAGTCTCCCCCTGTTTACCCAGCAGTGGTATGATCACAAAGCCAAATCCTGCTTGGGCTTTCCCATCTTGTTGCTTGCAACTGGTAGGCAAGGGAGCACACCTCCGGTGTGTGCTTCCACACCACTCTTCTGGTCCAGTTTCCAGGGACTCACATCCAGCCAAGTACCCCACAACTTCTGAGAGGGCTATCTACCTCTTCCTCAATGGCACCTAAGTGCCCTTGCAAATCTGGTCCTTTCATTCCCCGCTCCCTTTCCAGATAAGGAAAAATGCTTGGAAAGGAGCGGTTTGTCCATTCCCTGCAAGTTCTTAAACACAATCACCTCCAGACTGTTCTGAATTAAACTGTGGTTTTGTTTTTTCGCTCTGACAAACCACGTCTATGGCACAGCCTTAGAGCCGAGTCCTGCAGCACAAAAGCCCTGGGCCAAACTCCAGCTCCCCAGTTGCATCCCTGCTGATGTTTCACTGTAGCCCTGGCCCTACCTTGGCAAGATCATAGAGGGGGGGGCCCTTCCTACACCAACTGCTGCTCTCTACTCCTTTCTTCCTGTTGTTTTTCCTCTCCCACTGTTTTCCTGCTTCCCATGCCTGTCCTGTACCATGGTCTCCCTCCCGATTATCTCCGCTCTCCTACTGTTTCGCTCTCCTCACTCCTCTCTTGTTCTCCCTTTGCCACTCAGTCTCGTTCTGCTGCGGCTCCCATCCTCCCCTCTGTGCTCCCTCCTGCTTCCCCGCTCAGTCTCGCTCTTCCCCCTCCCCTGCCCTTGTGTGCTGTGATATATATTTTTGTAGGATTTCTCTTCTCCTCGTGGTGAAATATTCAATTCTTGTGGGATGTTAGTTTCAACATTTTTAAATAAACCTTTGCAAAATACTGAAAGCACAGTTCTTGCTGCTCTGGAAGAGGCTGCAATGGAGATGTCAGGGTGGGATGAGAGGGACTTCGCCTCAGGCAGACCCCACTGGGATGGGGGCTCATACATCTGGCACACCGCAGTCTCTTCTGGGGTGGCGGGCAGGGCCAGTTGGACCCACATCCACCTTGCCTTGGTCTTCTTTGCTGGCCAAAGAGGCTCTTTAACCCTCCTCATGCATTTCCGCAGGAGGTGGCCCCTGATGGAGGAGGCCTTGCACACCCGCTTCTCCACCCAGAGCGGCTGTTCTACCTCCGGAGCTGCTGCATCCCAGCCATGCCCTGGGGCTTCTTGTCACATGCAGATTCGTGCTGGGAGCCGGGGTGGCCGTGAGAGGTGAGACAAGCTGAGGGAAAGGGAGGGAGACGGAGCAATGCAGGCGCAGAAGCCTCCCTCACTCTGTTCCCCGCGGCTGCCTCCGCAATTTCTATTTACAGCCCTGCTGCCTCCCCTCCTGGCCACAGTGCTGCTGCTGCTGCTGCTGGTTTCCAGGGCTGCTCTGTAATTAAGCATCCTTGCCTCCTGCAACTCCTCCACTTTGCAAACCCCGGTATGATTGGTGCTGGGGTGAGTGCAGAGGGGATGCTGGAGACCAGCACCGGGCACAGCAGCCACTCCGAAGGGCCACTCCCCAGCAATGGTAGGAGGGTTTCTGGGTGCTGGGGATGGTCCCTGGTCCCTGTTGCCTCTGCACACTTGGTGTCCGAGTCCTTCAGGCATTGGAGGGATCGTCTGCCTTACTGTTGGGGGAAGAAGGGTCCCCAGACCAGGCCTGTCCTGAAGTCTGCCCACTGGAAGGACCGAGGACGACTGCCGGCAGAGGACCAGACCCCTCCGCATGGCACCCTGTGCCCTGGGCATGATCTCTGTGAGCTGAAGAGGCTAATGGCACCTCTTCTGCCCCTGTGTCAGGTGTGTGAGGATGGAATGCCTCACCCCTGTTGCTTTAGGTGGCTGGTCACCTGCTGCCCTGGCTGATCCTCTCCAGACAAGCGCATACAGCAGCTGTGGGACTGAGTAGGCTGAAGAGACTTGAGTGAGGAGGCAATAAATTCTCACTGTGCTGACATTACAGACTCATGTACTCATTGGTGCAGTGAAATGTCTTGCACTAACCTCGTGTGCTTCCAGCCAGAGCTTCAGCCCTTCTTGCTGATTTCTCTGTCATCAGATGCTTTTCCTTCAGTGCCCTCTCTGCACAGGCTGAGGCTGCAGGCTCTCAGACATTTCTTTTCTTCACCAGGGCTCTCTCCATACGTCACAGGAGAAGCAACATAAACTGCCCTTTTTTCCTTCTGGATTCCTGAAACACAGAGTCCCTGGACTAGTCCCTTCCCATCACCACTCTCTTCTACTCACTGTTGCCCACCTGCCCTTGTTGAATTCCCACCCTTCTAGTTTGGTCCCAGCCCTGACTCCTTCCCCAGCATCTTCCCTCTTTCCTGGTCTCCAGTTTTGTCTCCTTCCCTAGCATCCCCCCAGCATCCTGTTCTTCAGAAGAGAGCTAGAATGGATAGCTTCATGCTGAATGAGGGGAGCAGAGATGGGAGAAATGGATGCAACCATTTAAATAAAAGAAAATGACCTCAAAACTACAACCACATCAAGACATGAAAATCACCCAACAAATGGTCAAAAACCAGCATGAGGCATTGCTGACCACTGTGATTTCCTGAGAAAGAAAATACTTCAGAAAAAATGTTATGAAAACATCTCCCAAAGCTGGGATTCCCTCCAGCTGAGTGCCTTCTATAACCTGCAATAAATTATCCCATTATGAGAGGGAAAAAAAAACCCAACCCAGGCAACTGTCAGCTGGAAGCGCCTGTCAGTGCAGGGATTTGGCAGCAAGCTCAGCACTCATTTGCCTCCCCTGCTCAAGGAGCTTCTCCAGAGCTGGGGCTGGATGTTAGGACTCCGTGTGCTCCTCTGCCTGACTCCTCCGGTCTGTCCTGTTGGTTATTTACACTTGGTGTGCCATCGCAGTGCACCCTGCAAGAGAGGCAGACTGACATTATGGGCAATGAGGGCAGTGTGGGAAAGCACCGTTGAGCTTTGGCCATCCCTGTGCTGCTCGGGGCCATGGTGTGGACTGGGCATGGCAGCATGTACAAGCTGTGCTAACCCAAGTGTAAGCCTCAGCGCAGAGGAGATGGACAGCTTAAGTTAGAGGTATCTCCACACCCTCTAAAGGGACGTGGCTGTGTAGATGGCCATTTAATTAGGAACAATGCACAACTTGAATCTGCCATAAAGAGTTGCCCTGAAACAAGCAACCACTCATTTCAGCATCATGTAAAGGAAGTTGAGTAGTTCCCTTGGTTCACTCCTGCTTTGATCCTCAGAGGCAGAACTGAATCTTTATTGAGGGCTGCTGTGTCGCTGAGTGCACATCGCGCTCAGTGAATAATAGGCCATTCAGTGACGCACTCCACATTGATCCAAAGCCCAGCTCTATCTGGGAGTGACCAGAATACAAGCAAAACCATCTTCAGCTTTAGATCAATCCCCACAAGGGATCTGGCAGGGAAAGAAATGCCAATTTCTGCTCTGGGGCCCTGTCCTGCATCTCTGTGGCTCCTAGTTAGAGCTCCAGTGGCAGCAGAGTAGATGCTTTAGGCCAGCCCATCTAGTTTGTAGGCCAGACTTCATCAATGCCTGGACATACCACAAGGGTTTAACAAACAAGCAAGCAAGCAAGCAAGCCTGGCTGACTCATTTTCTGAATGTCAGAGGAGCATAGTTTGATGTCTACAGCATGCACTGGTCAAATCTCCATCACAGCCTGGCCCGGCTGAAGAGACAGTTGGTTCCCCAGTTAGGTTGCCTAAGGAAGGGTGCTTGGACAGGCACTGGAATTCTCTCAGGTACCATGTGAGACTTGGTAAAGTGACCCAGAGAGTAGGAGGTTTCTGTGCCCTTCCCAACCCAAGGGGCAGTCAGTGGAGGATATCCTCTGCTAGTGTCAGGGGAATCATTCAGTCTAGCCAGGTTAGTGCACTGTGAGTGCACACAGCTTTGGTTGAATGTGTTTATTAACCAAAACATGCCTGCAGTGCTTAAACACTGCTACAGTGGAGGCTTGTGCCAGTCTCATTACATTGATTCAGACCCACTTGGCAATACCAGGATAAGTTGTGAGATATTAAGCCTGAAACAGTTCTTTCTGATGCCTTTTTCTGCTTTGCCAGCTCCTTTCTTGCGTGACATACTGCATGTGAGTGAACATCACGCAAATGAAGGCTGAGGCTCTGTTTAGCATTACCTTGTGTTGGCTGAATACACAGCAGGAACTGTAAGAGGTGGTAGAGAGGTGTCATTCCTTCCTTTACAGTGAGATTTCTCTTACACCAAGCAGCCATGGTCTCCATGACAAAACTGAAGACCAAAAAGACTGTCCTGGCTAAATGGGGGTTTCTTGCAGCTACTCACACGGGCCAGCTTACTTGTAGCTAACTGCATGGTGCAGTAATTTTGAGTGCAGCAAATGAGGAAGAGACAGATTTTCCCCTGGTACCTGCAAGTTAGAGGAGGGCTGGGATGAAAGGGTGACGAAGCACAACACTGCCTCTTCCAGGGTTTTGGTGACAGTTCTTTGCTGATGCTCAGGCAGTCCTGTGGAGAGAGGCAAACTGCCTAACTAAAATACAAGTAGCTGAAGCTGTGGAGCAAAAACCTAAAGAGAGTTATGAGGGATCAGGAACATGAGGGAGGACAGGAAAAGGCAGGGTGAAGAGAGAGTGGGCAGAACCAGAAATTGTAGCTAGGATTGAAAGAAGGGACAGGAATGGGAAGTAGAGTCACAGGAAGGCATCAGGATGGAAGCTGAGAACAAAGAGGCTTTAAAAGAGCTAGGGTAAATGAAGACAAGATGGGTGAAACAGGGGTCTGGGAGCTCATGGGGACTGGAGTGATGCTGATGCCAAAGCCCTGGTTTAGCTTGAAGCACTTACCCAACTCTCCTGATCCTTCCAGCTGCCTCAGGAGCAGCAGCTGGATCCTCCCCTGCCTGCCACCTTGGGAGGGAAGGGGAAGCAGATGCAACTGTCCATGCTCATGGCTCAGCCCTCAGAGCTCAGCCTCACTACTGCAGTGCGGATCCAGCCCATGTGTCAGGCATACAGGATTGTCCTAAAATGTAAGTCAGGGGGTAAAAGTCCCTTTTTCAGGTTTAAAGGTCTCAGCCCTCCTGATGTTCACCCTGCAGGAAGATGCATTCCCACTTAAGGGACGTTGTTCCCTTTTCTTGCCAGCTTCCTTTTCTAATGTCAATTTTTTGGTCATCATTTTCCAGGAGCTGGGGTGGAGGCCACATCATCTGATATACAGAGACACCAAGAACTAAGCCACAGGGATTGCACTCTGACCACACACAGCACTGAGACCACCAAAAATGATGCTGTTGGTGTCTGCCCTTGGGCTCCCAAAGCCATTATATTGGCCTCTGACAGTTACCACTAAAGGGCAAGACCAGCCACTGGGGTGCTGCATGACGAGAGAGGAGTTCCTCAGGCTCGGAGATGAATGCACTGCAAAGCCCAGGAAGAATGACGCATGAGAAAAGTGTTTTGCAAAAATGAAGCCAAGGATGCAAATGTGAAGGAGTGACTCTGACATGATACAGTGAGCACCATCCTCTGCACCAGAAGGGCCTGGTGAAAAGTAGCTCAAGCTCATGTAATGATAATGTGAATTCAAGCATCTATCAGGATGGCAGATGAAGGAAGAGGCTGGTGTTTCACAATTTCTGAGCTGACTTTGCATCCTGGATGGCTGCTGCCATTTGTTTTCTTGCGTGGTAATTCCAGGTCATTTCCCTGCACAGTTCGCTGTGCTGATTTCACATACCCACCCAGGCTGTGCTTACCGTATTTTGTTTAAATATGTGAAATTGCAGGCGACTCCATGTGACGTCTTATGCAAATTGCTTCTTGTGTTCCTGTGCATATTTGAAGTTAATTTGAATCTGATCACAACTCTGACTCTGAAGCCATTGTTTAGGCTGAGCACTCACCAACTCTCCTGATCCTTCCAGTTATCTCTGGAGCAGCAGCCTGAGCCTCACTTGCCTGCCTCTGCCTTGAACCAGAGGCAACGTGCACTAGAAGTGATGTGGCTTAGATGAAGGTCACATTCCAGGCCTCTGCTGATGTTGCCAGTGCAGTCAGAGAGCAAGTATTTAATTGGGTGGTTGGAACACCAAACTGATGTACAAGAAGGGTCCTGGGATGATTTTTAATCCCTGAAGAGCCAGGCTAGACTCCGAACAGTGAAATGCCATCCAGCAGATCAATAGCTCACTAAAATGTCCAACAGTATCCAGGCTCAGAAAAAAGTATGGTGTTATAACTCCATGAATTAAAGTGGCTTTCTGAAGTACCTTGTTTCTTAAAGACGTGCCTTCTATGGCAGTGAATCTGCAGATATAGGCAAATGTTCTACTTACAGGTGCTCCGTGTTGTTAAAAGATCAGATTTCATTAAAAACGTCTGCTAAATGCACCAGCCATAACACAGGCAGCAGTACAATATCTACACTGATCTCTGAACACATACAAGCCATTTCAGCAACATTTTCATGCTAATTTTTTTCTTTTCTCTTCTGCCTGCTTATGAGTCAGCAGCTAGGCTTGAAACCCTTAACCTTCACTATTGAGGAAGATGTGCACGTCACTCTGGCAATGCCTTCATCTTCTACTAAAATAAAGAACAGAAAAGAGAGTCAACCACTGAGTTTGCTGTAACTCGCATTTTATCCCTGCCTTGTATAATCCACTGTAGTGGCAGTGGCAGTGAAGGATGGAAGGATTTCTGCTTTGGGCAGTTGGGTGTAAATAGATGCTTAGAGGCAGGGATGGCTGGGAGCTGTGTGCTATGTCCCAGGGCTGCTGGTGCTCAGGGCTGCTGGTGTCCAGAGCTGGCAGTGGGAGGAAGCGAGGCAGGAGGTGCTCCAAGGCAGATGCAGCTGGTTCACTGCAGCACCCAGCCTGTGGCTGGCCTGTGACCGCTGCTGACACCTTTCCTTGACAGTTGTTCCTGGGGCATCCCCTTCTTTTATCCCCTTTTGCCACCCTGTGCCAAGCTGGTCTCATCCAACTGACCGCCTTCTTTGGGAATGGGGTGAATGATGGGTACCCAGGCTGGGTACTAAGCCTCAGTTGAAGAAGATGAGTGAAGACAGTAGAGGAGCTTGCCTCAAAGCCCCAGAGTGCCCAGCTCATAAGGGCACACATTTCCCTGGGCTGCGGTGATGAGGAGCCTTCTTTTACTCATCAGAAATGCCCTCAGATCTGCAAGACACTCAGCCACCTCCTGAGGCAATCAGTTCCTGGACTGCCTGTCACTCATTGTCCCCTCTGTGCTGTGCACTGGAGGCGGCCAGGATGTGCATCCTGCACTCACTGGGTGATTGCAGCCCTGCAGCACTCACTGCAGTATCCCCAGCACAGCATCCCCACAGGCTCAGCCAGCACCATTTCCAGGTGAGCCTCAGGCACCTGGCTCGGCTTGTGCTGCTTTAAGAGCAAACTTGTCATGAAAATGTCCTGCAGTTGCATAAGGAGGGAGGACTGGCAGAGATCTCCTTGCCTGTGACAGCCCCATTGAACACTCTTGCTCAGAGACTTCCAGTCTTTCCGAAACAAGTTCAGCCTCCTAGCCTCACTGATGCTGCTGAAAGGCTGTTCCAGATCCTTGCATTGGCAGGTAGCAAGCTCCTTCTAATTTCCAACCTCAGTGTACCCATGGCCCAGCCTGTGAGAATTTATTCTTGTGCCAGCATTGTCCTCAGGCTTAAATTCAATGTCAAAAACCTTTGTTAACACAGAGTTAATGTTGCTTGGTGATAGCTCATTCCTTACCAGAACATTATGTTCATCAAAACGCAAACCTGTGGAAAAACAGGACATTTAGAGTTAAAGTACATGCCCAGGCAACCTTACTTCTGCCACAGGGACTGCCAGCTCTCCCTCTGCATTCACTGCGTCAAGTATAGAGCGTTCTGTGACGACTGGAGTCAGCATTACCTGGGACACGTTGCAGGACTGTGAGCATTGGAGCGGGTGAGCAAGGAGGGGAGAGCCAGTCTCTTGAGGGCAAGCATGTGGGCATGTCTGACTCCCATCGCTGTGATGAAAGGCAAAACATTTCTGTCTGTGGGATACCCAGGCACTTTTCAGTGCAGCACTTCCAAGGACAGAGGATGTGACATGTGATAAGGATGTCCTGGGGTAAAGATTTCACCAGGCAATTCTGCAACAGCACCAAAAGGAAGAACTGACAGGCAGGCATCAGCTCATAAAACTACATCAGTGCTCTGGGAAGAACAGCCCCAGTGTTGGCCGAGAGAGCACACCCCAACCCACTGCACTGCAAAGCACTGGAGTGGGGGCAGCAGTCTCCAGCAGAAGTTTAGTTAGTCCTGCAGATTTGGCTCTCCCACAGCTGAAGAGGATTCATGCACTCCCTGGCAGCAGCAAGCTGTTTGCCCTTTTGAGCAGTTGAAGTCATGCTGTTTCTACCATGGAGGCTGCTGTGTCTAAGGTGAAGGATGCTAGGAGGTTGCTGTGAGCTTCAGCCCCATCCTGGGCTCTCCATATTAAGAGCTGGGAATTCAGGCCAGGATTACCAACAGGGCCACAAAGATGCACACAAGAGCCAGGGCTGAACATTTTTGCAGTTTTAATACATGGTGATTGCAGAAACTTCAAGCACAGAAACCTTTATTTAATGGCCAGAGGGACTCCCTCTCTACACCTCTCCCCAATTATCCATGCTGCTGCCTTTTCCAGCTCACCTTCTTTACTGCATTAAACCATTAGTGCTTTAGAAACTCCTAATGTTTAAATAAGTTTCTTACAGTCTTTGCTGCTGGATCTGTTTTCCTAAGTGCACCTTACAGGAGGTTCAGTACAAAGTGCAGCCCACAGATCAGGTCCTGCCCTAGACAGGCTGCTCAGTGTCCTTTAGTCTAACCAGCCTTTGTGCTGGACTCTTGACCCCCGGCAGTTTTGGGATGTCAAGCAGCATTTCTTACATTTATTGCCTACTTTCCATAGTTTTCTACATGTAGGAACTGCCCTCTGCCTAGAACGTTGCCCTTGCTGACCCAGCAGCTGGCTATGCCTAATGGGAAGGAGGCACTTGGACCTGCAGAGCTCTAACTGCTGTAGTCTGACCCAGGGACTTACTGCTTCCAAAGAGGAATTGGGCAGAAAATGTGTGTCTCTGGGTCCCATTTCCCTCCAGGCAGAATACCTGGCAACTTCTGGATTCCCCAAACTCATATTTAAAGTTAGAGGTGCTTCCACCTGGAGAAAGAGTAAATAATCCAGGAGCTCAGCTTTTGGGTCTATCAAAAGGCCCCAGGAACAAGTTTGCAGCAACTGTGTACTCATCTTAAACACTGGAAACCTACCTGGAAACCAGACTGCACTGTGAAGTGTGAGTGACATAAAGATGGAGTGTACAAAATGAGAAAAGGCCAGTGCTCTGTCAAACAGACAGAACACATTTATAGATACAGGCAGCTGGACTTGCTTGCCATTGAAGCAGAAGAACCACGTCAGATCCTGATGGAATGCACCCACAGGTGCTGAGGGAGCTGGCAGATGTCATTGCAAAGCCACTGTCAATAATCTTTCATTGATCATAGCAGCTGGGAAAAGTACCTGAAGATTGGAGGAAAGCAAACATCACTCCTATCTTCAAGAAGGGCAACAAGGAGGACTTGGTGAAGTACAGGCCAGTCAGCTTCAACTTGATCCCTGGGCAGATATAGGAGCAGATAATCATGGAAACCATTTGCAAGCACATGGATGACAAGAAAACCATCAGGAGTAGTCAGCATGGATTCATCAAGGGGAAGTCATGCTTGACCAACTTGATAACATTCTATGATGAAACGACTTGCCTGGTAGACAAGGGGAGAGCTGGGGTTACTGCTTACCTCCACTTCAGTAGGGCCTTTGACACTGACTCCCATAAAATCCTCACAGACAAGCTGTTGATGTATGGGGCTGGCTAAGCAGAGAGTGAGGTGGATTGAAAACTGGCTGGGCCCAGAGAGTGGTAGTCAGCGGTGCAAAGTCAAGTTGGAGGCCAGTAACTACCCCTTGTACACCAGGGCTCAACAATACTGGATTTAGTCCTGTTCAACATCTCCATTGATGGTTGATGGGGCCAGTTTGCTGATGATACTGAACTGGGACGAGTAGCAGATCCACCAGAGAGCCATGCTGCCATCCAGTGGGACCTCAATAGGCTGGAGAAATCAGCTGTCAGGAGCCTCATGAAGGTCAACAGCAAGTGCAGAGTCCTGCATATGGGGAGGAACAAGCCCATGCACCAAATGGAAGCTGGAGAAGGACTATTCATCAGGGGCTGTAGTGATAGGACAAAGGGTGATGGGTTCAAACTGAAACAGGGGAAGTTCAGGTTAGATATAAGGAAGAAGTTCTTTACTGTGAGGGTGGCGAGGCACTGGAACAGGTTGCCCAAAGAAGTGGTGAATGCTCCATTCCTGGCAGTGTTCAAGGCCAGGTTGGACAGAGCCTTGGAGCAACCTGGTCTAGTGTGGGGTGTCCCCACCCATGGCAGGGGTTTGGAACTGGATGATCTTAACGCCCTTTCCAACCCAAACCATTCTGTGATTTTATGGTATGCTGGGGACCACCTAGCTGGGAAGCGGCTTACAGAAAAGGACCTGGGGTCCTGGTGGACACCACGTTAAACAGGAGCCAGCAGAGCAGGTTAATGGTATCCTGGGATGAATTAGACAAAGTGTTGCTAGCAGGTCAAGGGAAATGATCCTTCCTCATTACTCAGCTCTGGTGAGGCTACACCTGGAGTCTTGTGTCCAGTTCTGGGTTCCCCAGTACAAGAGAGACATTGGCATACTGGAGAGTCCAATGAAGAGCTGCTAAGACGATTAAAGTACTGGGGCACATCCCCTATGAGGAAAGGCTGAGAGAGCTGGCACTGTTCAGCCTAGAACAGAGAGGGCTCAGGGGGATCTTAACAATGTGCATGAACACCTGAAGGGAGGCTGCAAAGAGGAGGAAGCCGGGCTTTTTTCAGTGATGCCCACTCAGCCCGGTGTCCTGGGGCTGTGTACTCTGCAGCACTAATGCAGTCACGGCTCAGGAGATGGCAGTCTGAGGCTGCCCACAGTTGTGCTGTCTTGCTGTAGGGGCAGAGTGACTTCCTGCCCCGGTGGAGGTGGAATGAGGGAAGGACGGAGCTGGTATGGGGAAGAAGAACGTGATGGTGGGGAACCTGCTCTGCTTCTCATCAGGAGCTGTTCCCTCCTGCTATACAGCTACACGCCTTGCCTTTACTGGGGAAAAAGAAGCATCCACATATGTGATACAGGTTGAGAAACAGTGGAAAGCTTGCACGATGTGCTGTGACAGGGTAACACCACTGCTGCTGATCTTAGCTCTGTGGGAACTACAGAATGAGGACAATGAAATAATCCTGGGAGATAAGATGTCCATGGTGCAGCGAGAGGAAACGAGGCAGCTGGTGAGTGTTCCCTGATGATGTTGTAAGGACATGTGAAAAATTACTTCCCTGAACATTATGTTCACCTGAAACTTGGGAGCCCTGCCCAAAGGGATCTGCTCCAGAGGCTGGGAAAACTCTGAGATACAGTAAAAGGGCAAGAGCTGCTGAAATCTGTAAAGCCACCCAGAGTGCCGCAGCCCAAGCCTGTTACTCTAAAAACCAGGCAGTGTGTCTGAGACCATAATGAATTCCAGAGGGGTTCACAGTGCACAGACTTGATGCATGTCTGATGTTACAGACTGTTAAAACACTTGTAGCAGACCATCCTTCCACGCTTTTGGCACTTACCCAAGGGGCTCCTGGTAGACCCTGTTATGCCCAGAATCCCAGCACTTCATTTTATCCTAGTTGGATTTGCCTCCTGCCCCTTCACCTTCCCGCAACCCCAAGCCCCTTTCTCATTCCTGTCAGGCAGCAGTTGCATGCATAAACTCGCTTCCCCTCCAACATGTTCTTCAAACCTGAAAACAGCTCCCTCCAACGTCAATTCACCAAGAAGATCAAGTTAAGCCCATCCAACCTCACTGTCTGACAGGGTAGATGCCCTCGTGGACCTCGGGGGGATGTAGAAGATGTGATACATCTTGACTTTGAGGCTTTTGATACAGCAAAAGGCACGAAGCTCTCATAAACAAACTATGGAAAAAAACCCACAGGCAGAATGGGCAAAAGGTGCATGCAATTGCCAAAAAGAATATGCAGCTGGTTTGGGGAGATTGCGCTGTCAGAGTGGAAAGGCACTTTCCAATGGGGCCGTGGAAATCCACAGATTCATTTTCACCAGTGTAAGCTTAAGCTGTGCGGTAGGAAAAGCTTTTTAAAGCATCAAGCAATAAAACGCTGGACTAGATTGGCCAAGGGAGCCCTGTCACTGGAGGCTGTTGAGAACAGGTTCAACAGATATCTGTCAGGGATGAGTTGTGCTTACTTAATCTTGTCGCTGGGTCAGGAGGACGAATTAGAGGATTGCCCAAGGTCTTGTCCCAATTTCATGTCCCCCAATTAAATTAAGTAAGCCTCAGAAACCATTGACAAGAAGGAAGCCCCAGCAAGCTGTCCTCACTGCATCCCCCCCAAGTCAGACACTAGATCTGCATTAACCCCATCCAGGTGTATACCACATTCAGGACCTATCACTCAACACACACACACACACACAAGTGATGAAAACAGCAGGATGAAACCCTTTCAGCTCTCTGCTGTCTGCACAGGCCTGCGTGGTACATGTAGTTCAGAGGGGCTTTTGCTTGTTTCTCCAAAGAACAAAGCCTTTTCTGAGCTTCTGGGTTTCACATTTCCTTCCTCAGAGGGCTTACGGAAGTGGGCATTATCTGGGAGAAACACCAAGCAGTCACCTGCATAGAGAACTTAAGATTTGGACTATTTTCTTACCCTTGAAGGAAAAACTCTTTAGGAGATGGGGTAGGATAATGTGGGTTTGGGGGCCTGTGGGCCTGTGGTCAGCACCTCTTCTCATTGTGCTGTCCTGCTCTGCCTGCCAAAGAAGCAAAGCTAATTGCAGAAAGAGGTAAATCTGCGCCTGAAAAAGAGCCAAACTCTGAGGAAAAAGGTACTACGCAACTCAATCATGGCCGAGCTCCTTCCCTTCTCTAATGGCTCATTTTGCTGGGCAGCAGCCCTGTATATAAAATGATTTTCTAGAGAGTTCACCATTTCAGCCTTTTGCTAAGCTGAAGAAGCCAAGCCCCCTCCATGTCCACTCACACAGGGAGCAAGGGGAGGCACGCAGACAGACTCTCTTATTCTGGCTCCCCCACACTGCTTCCAGTCCTCAGCCTGCTTCCAAATATGGATGACAAATTGTATATAGCATCCTAAATAAGATTAACGTAATGATCTCTTTAAGGCTGTTGTCTTTGTGATCGCATCAGAGCTTTATAATCATCTCGTGAATGATAAATGCACCCAGATCTGTCTTTCCTTCTGTCATTTCTAGCCAGTGAATCTCTGTGTGAAAGACATGCCTGCTAGCAGGAGCGAAGAACAGGACCTCACAGTTCTCCGCTCCAAACTGTAATTCTTCTAAATGCATTTAATCAGCAAACTTCTTTTTCATGCTGCTTTTTGCTGAGCTAGAGCCATTACTGCAAACAGAATATTCCCAAGGCCAGTAACATTCCTCCATGGTGGCAGTTCCCTTCAGACTCCACACATCATCTGCCTTTCCCTGCATTTTACTCACCTAAATTTCTCCTACTAATTCCTTTCACTTCACCTGGTCCAGCTGCCTTCCAGCCTTTACTGTATTAAATGCCCTAGTGAAATCCAGCTAGATTAGATTTACTGAGTTCTTTTTTTTTCATCCAGGTAAGGGAAAGGAGGCAAAGAAAAGGATCAAGTTAAGGGCACACAGTGCTTTTGTTGATAAACCCATTCCGCATTTGATTCCATTTTCCACTTACTGCTGTAGCTTTAATTTTGTTTTCCTTCTGTAATTTGTTCTTAACCTTATGCTCTTTTGAGACTAGACTAATGGGTTTGCAGCTGCCCAAAGTACTTTGTTTTCTCTCTTCCTGAAATACAGCTCCCTTTTTCCAGCCCTGGCATGCTTACCCTGAATTTGATGGATATGCTGCAAATCTTTGCTCCCAAAACTGCAGTTTCCTCAGCCAGTTTTGAACAATCATGAATATGGAGGTGAGCTGGTGAGCTCCGTCTTCTCTGCAACTCTCCTTTAGGTAGGAGCAGACACGAATTAGATTCCCCCTTGACCTTCTCTCTTCATCAAACCCAGCTCCCCCAGCCATCTCCTGTGCATCGCGTTCTCCAGCCCTCCACTGTGCCGCCCTTCTGCTGGCTATGCTGCCGTTCTTCAACACCCATCTTATACTGAGGAGCCAGTCCTGGGTGTAATCCTCCAGATGGGGCCCTATACCTCTCAAGTGGATGGGAATAATAATTTCCCTTGATCTGCTGACGACACTTTTGCTAATGCAGTCTAGGCTGCAGGGATCTTTCACTGCTGGAAGGGCTCACTGCTGAATCATGTTCAAAATGCTTCTTGAGGCTTTTTGTGGTGATCTAATAAAATCCATTTTGGTTTAATCCTGTTGTGTCATTACTGCCACAGATAAGCTATCACCCCACTGGAGCAAGTTTTGCCTGTGCACATGTGGTGCGCTTTGGCTGTGACCGTTCAAGAGAGATCCCCCTCAGGCACTTCTGATGTGACTGTGATTTTTGCCCTGTGCTGAAGGTCCTCAGGCACAGCCCCTCCGGCTGTCTTGACACATCCACTGGTACTTTTTCCTCCTTCCAAATGATGGGATTTGTATTCGTGGCACATTGGCCAGAAGGTCAGGTAACTAATTGTGCTTACTGCAGTGGCCAAGTGAACTCTGCCTGTGGCTAAAGCTGATCAGTCCCAGGTTACCATGTTCCTGGACCCCACGTGTCCCTGGTTCCAGCACGACCTACTTCTTTCAGTGCAAAAGCATTGGATCATTGCTGCACATGCTTCCAATTCCAAAGTGTATCCCAGGTGTGTGGTTTCTGCTTTGTGCACTATAATGCTATGATTCAGGCAACCAAACATGTGCAGCACAACTCTCTGTTACCGTGTATTTCTCAAACCTTAAACAACACTAAGCAGAGAAGTTACTAAGCAAGATGCAATCTATTTCCATGCAGCGGAAAAAAAAAGGCAGGAATGACGTGCTGAAATGCTGTGTGCTGTGTGCTGCCAGGGGATTTAATCAGCCAATTGCCAAAAAGATGTCAGTTCCCTGAAAGAGTGAGGACAACACGCCTTGCTAAGAAATGTACTCACAAGATTAAAATACCAGCTTCAGGATAAACCTAATATTGTCTCACGAGCAGATGAAAATTTGGGCAAGAATGAACAGCCTCCATCCTTAAAACGTGTGTCACTACATCATCACACCTTCCAAGCTCATCTATCCCTGCCTACTGGTCAGGTACTCCCAGCAAATTCAGATGCAATTTACTGAACACATCAGGCCAGGTCTCCCAGCCCTAGGAGCCAGCCAAGCAGGATCCCACAACACAAAGTGCCACTTCTATCTTTGGAATGGCCACCGTGAACAGTGCAGTTTGCACACAGCAAACAAAAGGTGCTCGAGCACTGAGAATACAACTGCACCATGAGTGGATGGTGTGTAATCGTTAGTGAAGGTCCAGGGGTGGATGCCCTGTGTTAGGGTGGTGGGCAAGGAGAGAAAGGAAGAAATCAGATGAACAGAAAAAGAAGGGAAAAGCTGAGGTGGGAACGTGACAGTCAGATGTGACTGTGGAGGAGGCATCAAGGATGGGAGGTGGAACAGGCAGCCAGCGTGGAAGTGTGTGTTTGCCACCCTCCTGGGTCAGAGGTGCACAGAAGAGCTTGTTACAAAGGCTGCGAGAGGAACTGGTGCCATAACTTGGGGCTCAGCTGAGCTTCTCAGGAGCTCGCGCCCTCAGTAGGAAGCAGGCACCCAGTGGTGCTATTTGCATGCTCCAGCTCCCAAGAGGGAGGCCCCACTAACCTCCACATACCAGCCATCCCCTCCAGGGCTCAGTTACTTCCTGTAGTTGCTTTATGCTGCTGCTGGCTTATTTTCTTGGCACATAAGTGTAAACTTCTCTCAGACAGCCCTTTCTCAGCTCCCAGCCTGGGCTGGCAGCATCTCTGGGTGAACCCCATGGCTTGCACAGCTCCCAGCCCTGTGATGGCACGCTCTGAGCAAGTTGTATAGCTGGAGATTGTACCAAAGCTGACTATATCTAAAGAAATAAGCCAGTCTGGAAGCAGCCACTGGGTATGGGGGTCTCCACTGCATGCATCATGCTACTTGCCTGGCAACGCTTGCCCCTGTGCACAAGCATAGGGTAAGGAGGGCACCTCTTCACCCCCCTACTGGCCACACTGTTCCTCATGCCCTCAACAGCAGTGATTATAGCCGCTGCAGTCCTCTGTTAAGCACAGCTGGTAAATGTTATGAAATGTCAGAAGCCCTGAATATATACACATGGGACACAGGCACACCTCACTGGGAGAAACCAGTGGTGGCAGCCAGGATGCTCTTCCATGGTGTGCAGGAGGAGGCAGGGCAGGCAGGAGGAGGCAAAAGAAAGCTGAGAAAGAAGGTGAAGAGATCAGATGGACTCTCCAGAGACAGACACACACACGTTTTCTCTGATTTTGCCTCCTCCTAAGGAGATAAGTCAAGTGTCTCTGACAGATGTTAGTCATGCTGCCTCACGTGCTCCTGGAGGGTACTTGGCAGTGTGGGCCGGAAGGGGGAGCACAAAACTCTAGGTGCAGTAAGAAACAATCAAGCACTTAGACCTCAGCTGGCATCACCGCTTTTTCTTGTCCAGCACAGGGCACCTTGACAAGCTGTCCTGCTTACTAAGCCCAGGCCAGCCCTGTTCTTGGAATAGACTTTCATTTCTTTCTAGGGAGCACACAGAGAGGAAGGAGTGTTGAGAGGCTACAGGGGCAAAAAAGAGGCAAAAGAGACATCAGTGCCAGGCCAGAGCTCCTCTTCCAAGGCATAAGACTGAATGCATTTGCTGCGTTGCAGAACGAGGAGGGAAATGTCACCTTCAGAGGTGATCTGACAATCACAAATATAAATTACACAGAGAAAAAAAAAAACACACCACAAACACAGAGCATTTGTGCATATTCATGAGCAAGTCAAAACCCCCAAATTAACAAGGAAATTAATTTCCAAACTGATTAGGCTGCCAACTCCTTTTATTTAAATAAATCAACAATTGCCTTCATGTGACTCCTGCTGAAGAGCGCAGAGCTAATCCTGGCTCCTCCCAGGAGGAAGTTTGTGCCGCCCGGGATGACCAATACCCCAGCACCTTGTGGGGACAGGCGGGTGCTGCGGCTCTCAGCAGCCACATTTCCCTTTGCCCACTGCTTCGGATGTTGCGGTTTCACGATCACCAGAGCCGATCTAACCGCTGGCTGCTCCAGTCGTGCTCTCTCTGGTCCCACCCTCTTACTCATGCTGGCTCAGAGAAGCTGTTCCAGCTTGCCAAGTTGGCAGAAAACTCATGCAACGATTAAAAAAGGAGATTTCTCTTAAGTCAGAGCAATGAAACAGCTCAGCCAAATGCCCAGGGAGCAACACCACAGGTGAGGAAGGTAATCTAACCTGACCTAGGAGGTGGGTCCAGTGCCAAAGATAGCCCTGCTACAAATCATGGAATGAAGTAGATGGTATCTAAAAAATCTCTTTACACTTAAAGAGTCCAAGAGAGACAGAGCCAGCCTGGCTTGGGTATTTTGTAGGGTGCCTCCAATTTCGCATGGCTCGGTGATCCTGCAGAGCACCTGTCTTCTCCAGGAACAGCCTCATACCTTTTCCTGCCCCACAGCCAAGGCTCAGGGTCTGCCTGCTGCTTCAGGCACAGCAACTCTCGCTGCACAGCAACACGCCTGGTAGTGCCAGTGCACGGGAGACAGCAGGAAACTGCCAGCCAAAACTGAGGTGGGTTGAATCTGTGAAACTGAATTCTCAATGAGTGAGAACAAGGGTGAGTCGCAGCCCCCTCTGGGGTCGAGTTCTGAACGGTTACAAATGGAAGAATTAAAAATGAATTAGTATTGGGATGTATTAGTATTGAGCCACCGGCTTGCAGCTGTGGAAAGGTTACCCAGCTCCCCTCCGTGCCTGGCGCTGCTCTCCTGTTCCCTTCTGTGACTGAGCAGGTCCAGTTTGCCGCCCTGGCAGAGAATCAGCTCGCTCAAGTCCTTTCTGTTGGGTAAGCACGACAAACACGTTTAGCATTTGGCCAGGGAAGCTCCAGAGCCAGCAGGCACCAACGGGCAGGCGGGCCGGGCCCGCCCCAGGTGCTGGCAGCCAGCCTTGGGGTCAGCTCATCTGCAACAACCGAGTCGCCCTATCCCGCCGGGCCGGACCCGGAGCCTCCCTCTTGCGCTGCGCCGCCAGCGGGCCCGGCCGCTGCCACACCGGCACACCAGGCCGGCGGCCGCCACACAACTCTCGGCCGCGGGACCGGAGGAGCGAACTGAAGAGCCGCTGCCGCGGGCACGACCTCCCGCTTGCCCCAGCCCCCAGCCAGAGCGACATCCACCTGCAGGTAGGCGAGAGCGGCGGGCCGCGACTAGGAAGCGGCGGTAGGAAATTAATTATTCATGAGCAGTCATTAATATTAATGACCGCGGCCTTCCCGCGCGCTTCCGGTATCCGGAAGCGGAAACGGAGGAGGGCTGTCTGTCTGTCTGTCTATCTGTCTGCTCGCTCGCCCGCCCGCTCGTCCCGGCGGCGGGTCCGGAGCGCTCCCGGGGGAGCCGCCCCCCGGGCTGGCCCCGCCCCGAGCCGCGGTGGGTGACCGGGCGCTGCGCCCTGTCCTCGGCCGCCGCCGCCGTGTGTGCGCGGGGCCCCGCCGGGGGAGGTGGGTCTGGGCCCCCCCCTCTCTTATCCTGGCCGGTCCCCGTGGGGAGCGCCTTCCTCCGCCCATGGCCGCTCCTCTGGGGAGCGGAGGCGGCCGGCGGGTCTGGGGGCTCGGCGTTGCATCGCCCGCTGTCATGCAGGGTCCCGGGCGGCCCCGTAACCCTGGCGGTTTGTTTGCAGAGACGGCCCTGGAAGGAGGAGAAATGCAAGAGGAGGGAGAGTGAGAGGGGTAAGAAACTGACACCCGCCTCAGGGGCTCCGTCTGGCCGCGCTGCGGGGGGTGGGTTGGGGAGGCATGGGACACACGTCCAGCCTTGGGAGCCTGAAGTGGCTTGTGCTGCAGGGTGCTGGAGGGGTGAGGAGCTGAGGTGCAGGGAATATCACCTGCCAGTCCCCTGTCCTGGCAGACAGAGGCTTGCTCTGTTGGGGTGAAGGCTATGCATGTGTCAGGGAACGGCACCAAAGTTGTTCTAGCTTGGGTGTGCGGGTTCGGGGCTCAGAGCTTGTTTGGCATGTTTGGGGTACTCCTGATGTGCATCCAGATGTACTTGTTCTAAAGATGTAGCGGTGCTTGAACTTTCTGGTGCTTATGAGCTTTGTGGAAGCATTTTTGCGTTTGATCTAGCAGCCTGTGTGGCCTTCAGCATCCTAAGTATATTGCAGTGATTAAGCCTGAAAGCTCCTTGTCATTGAGCAAAGATCTTGGGCAGACACAAAATAACACTGTAAATCATTCCCGAGTGGCATACTCGGGGCGTTTTGTCAGCTGAAAACTCCATATGCAATAAAAAATACAAGCTAGGTATCTGGAGAATAATAAGAAAAAAAAAAACATTAAAAATCAATCTCTAAAAAACTGTATGTACAACCTTGGTTGTGCCTTCCAGAAACACAACCTCTACCTCACTGTATACTTGCACGTGCTTTTATCTCTCTGTTTATGATTAAAGTGATGACCTGCAAAGAAGTATAAGTCCAGCACATTAAGTATGTGATTCTGTGAAGTACTCTGAGATCTAACCTCCAGATTCCTTGTCCCTTGTGAGTTCTCTGGTTCACTCTGGTTGTTTATTTGGTGTATGTACATTTGTGGTCTGTACATAGAAAGTGTTTTTGGTTTATATCAGGAGGGTACGTTGACATCTGTCTGATACTAGACTGGTGAATAGGAAGAAGGTCCCATCTCTGGCCTGTTTGTGGAAGCTGGGATGATGAAGGCCCTGCAGTGGGAACGTGCGGTGTTACAGGGTTGAAGCTCCAGCCCATGTCTGGTAGTTATAGAGCAATTGGAAGGGTTACGTGCAGAGTTCTGGTAAAGTAAGTGTGAGCAGCGTGAAAGTGGGGGCTGCAAATAGGGGTGCATGTTCTCAAAACATCCTTTAGCCTTAAAGGCGGGGTAGGGGAGGGATGGCTGTGGGTATCGGGGCAGCCGTTTGGTGAAGGAATCTTACCTTTGCTCTCTCCCTTTGGAAGACTGGCTTTCTAGTGAGATTGCATGAAAGCTTCAACCTTTACACCATTTCTCCTTTTCCTCCACATTCTTATAACTTCACCACACTTCAGCCCTTCACACCAAAAGTTTTGAGGCCTGATATCTGCTCTAGCAGGAAGATTTTTAGATGGGGAAGTGGATCCTTAGAGACTTTAAGGAAAACAACGTAGTCATCTTCTGAGAATCAATAAGAGCCTTATTTTTGCTTGCATACTTCGTAAACTGGGCAAACAAAAGTTAGGTGTTTTGTGAAGTTCTGGTAGAGGACTAATGAACGCAGGCAGGCACTGAGTGCCCTGGCGTATGCTAATATAGATTTTAGAACCTGGAAATGGAGTTGCCTTTCATTCCTTGTACTCTTTAAGTAAGAAAGCTGTTGTGAGATTTGTGTTTGAATTGGCATCTTTGTTTCATGCCTGAAGTTTGCAATTGAATCCAAGGGAGTCTTGGAGAAGTTTATTTGGAAAATGCATCTGATTATTATATGAGAATTTATGTTTTTACAGAATCAGGTTTGCTTTGATGTTTTTGACATGGGAGTAAAGGAAGTAAGGGCTTGTTTATTTCAATAACAAAAAACCCCAAACAAACAAAACCCGTAAAACCCCCAAACCCAAACTTGACATTCCAAACAAACCCCCCTTCTTGATTCAGGAGGTGCTCGATTACCAAGAATGTGTTATCTCTTCACGTGTGCCCATCCTGTGGAAGAAAAAAAGTCATGTAATTAAGCATTACATACACAGGGCCTTGCTGTGGGCAGTGTACTTAATAATTAATTTGGCTCAGAAAAGAAAGCAGAGGAAGGAAGGTAAGAGTCTTGCCCCATCAAGTTCTGATTGAATCACAGCAGTGTAAATCCAGAGTAATTCAGGCAGGCAGCTAGCAGTCTGACTTCATGCCACCGATGCAAGGTAAATAATTCATCCTCAAGTGTGTTTATGGGTTGATTTGGAGTGAGTGAGTGAGGCAGGAATACTTGGCTTTGCTGTTGCATGAGCAATTCATAAAAACAAAATTATCAGGTAATTTGGTTCATTTAAATACTGCTTCACATAGAGGAAAATTACCTTTGCATTTTGGCTCACCCACAGCAATTCCACATGTATTTATTCTGCCCTAATAGACTTCTGGAAAGTAAATGTTTCATGCTACTCAGGGCATGCTCCTCAGCTTATCTGATGATTGAAATGGGCCCTTCAGAAACAATATTTACTCATTAATTAGACTACTGCCACATCAGAGCAGGAATAGAAGTGGGACAATTTGCAGGTAGCTGCATGAGAAACCTACAGTGGTTGCTTTCTCTAAGCAGCTTGCTCTGCCAGATGTTCTCTGAGCATAGTTTTTAATCATGCATATTGTACCTACCAGTTTTGCCATGCTTGCTCAGGAATAGGTGTGTCTTCTGCTTCAGGAAATATTCCTCTTTCTTTCATTTCTTTAGGTTTTGAATAGCGTTCTCATGAGTGCAACAAACTTTTCTGCTAATACTATTACAGAGAGGAATGTAAGGATTAGGGATTAAAGGGCTTCTTCAGCCAGGTGCTCCTAAAGAGATTATGCCTCTGTATTCAGAGGGCTAACTTTTGGTGTCTAACTGGTCCTCTGGCTGCATAAAGAGTTGAGATGAAGCAGTGAGCACTTGACTGAGGACAGAATCCTACAGAATCCTGTCCTAAAGAAGGGAATGGAAATGGGCAATAGAGAGCTGTGATGTGAAGATACCCTCTTCTCACTTGGGAAGAGGGTATCTTAGGAGCAGTGTAATCAGGTTATTTTCCCACTGCCTCGTCTCATCCAGTTGGATTATAGTGGAGGGTCTTGCCTGTCAGGGATATTAAGTGACATTTCTGGGCTTCTTTTGAGAGTGGGGCTGGGGTGGGCAACACGGTGGGCAGCTGGAAGTTAGGAGCCCTGAGTTTGACTTCTTGTTCTGCTGTGGCTGTTTGTTATCTTGGGCAAGTCTGTTTCCCTCTCTCTGCCTGTCTTTCTTCCTGTATAACATAATGCTAATGTCCCCTTGCTGCATCTGGGCCCTTAGTGTTGAGCTGGGGTGGAAGGACAGGCAAAGTCCAAACTTTTCACTGCCTGTGGGCTCGGGCTGTCTGTGACAGTGAAAAATGGTTTTCAGCTGTATTTGCCTGGTTGCAGATGCACAGACTTCATCATTGATGCCATGTACTTGGGTGGATGATAACTGGGGAAGTCTGGAGGTGTTCTGGGTTTGTAGTCAGTCCCTTTTTTTGCATGGAGGACTATTGGGCAAGAGGTGTTTGAGGTGGACCCAAGCCTGTGGGAATAGCAGACATCATTTTCCCTTGAAAATTATTTTTGGATTTGGGCAGGTAGCTCAGAAGCGGGGAGAAGTTGCTCAAGACAGGGGAGATTAAGGAACTGTCACAGCATTAGACTGAGTCAGTTCCATATTGGAGTCTCTTTGGGTTTAATGTTCTTTTTGTGTGTCTGTGTGTCTGTCCGTCCGTCTTCCTTCTCCTCCATTCCTCTTCCCTTCCCCCTTCCTCTTCCCCTCTGTGCCCAGCTAGGATGGAAGAATCTCATTTCAACTCCTCCCCGTACTTCTGGCCAGCAGTGCCCACCGTCTCGGGACAGGTAAGATCTTTGTCTTCCAGCCTCTCTTGCTGGTCTTGCTTCCTGTTAGAAGTTCTTGCATGCTATGCATTTCTGTTGCATTTCTTGCTCAGCCAGGGTATGCTGAAAGCTGTCCTTCCCACTTGTTTAGATTGAGAACACCATGTTTATTAACAAGATGAAGGAGCAGCTATTGCCCACAGAGAAGGGCTGCAGCCTGGCTCCCCCCCACTACCCTGCCTTGCTGACAGTACCCACCTCTGTGGCCCTGCCCACTGGTATCTCCATGGACTCAGACACCAAGCCGGAGCAACTGACGCCACACAGCCAAGCCCCTGTGACTCAGAACATCACCGTGGTACCAGTGCAGTCTGCTGGGCTCATGACAGCAGGTAGGGGACTCCAAGGACTCTGGCAGCATACAAAGGAGACTCTGGGATGGGGGGACAGGGTCGTGGAGAATCCTTTTTGGACTGTAGATTATTCCTAGCCTTACTGATGGTGTAGACTGCCTTGGCATGGTTTCATCATGATTCATGGTGAATCTCTAGGCACTCAGCCGCCTTCTTTATGGAAGTTTGACTTCCAGCATTGGAGACTGGGAATGTGTTGGGGAGGGTAAGCTACTCTTCCGTTTGCATTATAGTCAAAAGTAAGTGTATAAAGCTTGCTTCTGAGGGATAATGAGGTTGGACATAAATAGAGATGTAATAACTGACTTCCTCCATCTTCTTTTGTTGCAGGTCCTGGTCTGGTGATAACTTCCCCATCAGGTTCCCTAGTGACCACAGCCGCCTCTGCCCAAACCTTTCCCATCTCAGCTCCCATGATTGTCTCTGCGCTACCCCCTGGCTCCCAGGCAGCCCTCCAGGTGGTTCCTGACCTGTCCAAGAAAGGGACAACCACCCTCTCTGAAGGTGGTGGGGGTGGCGGGGGTGGGGGAGTTGCCCCCAAACCGCCTCGGGGCCGGAAGAAGAAACGATTGCAGGAGTCAGGGCTGCCAGAGATGAGCGACCCCTTTGTGCTGTCAAACGAGGATGATGAGGACCAGCACAAGGATGGCAAGACATACAGGTGGGAGCGGGTTTAAACCTTGACAGTAGCATTGCATGGGGATGGGGGTGCATTTTACCCTTCAGAAGGTTACATGGGGAAGAAGAGAGAGCTGCCTTTTCCCCATAGTGTCCCTGAGTAGAGAATCTTTCAGCTGTAGAAAGAGTTGAGGTTTTTCTCTCTAATCAGGAGTGTTTGCAAGTTGGTGGGTTGACCCAAAACTAAAGATCTCCTTAGTGGACAGCCTTGATTTTCTGACTATCCAGATGTTAACGTTACCAGGCTAGTTAATGACCAGGATGTTATGGAGGTTAAACCATATCCTTGAGGCCACAGCCAGGTAGTATGGCTGGTGTACTGCAGAATGCAGTACTGACTTGTGCAGCTGAGACCCCTAGCATCCCTGGGTGATCCTGAATGAGGACTCCAGTCTCTCCAGTGTAAAGACTGCAAACTGGAGGCACACAGAGCAGGAAGTGAACTGTGATGCTTCTGTGTGCATTGTGATCTCCTATTTCAGCATTTCCAACAGAAGAGGGGGAAAAAAGAAAGTGTATTTCTGAATTTGGTATAAGAGTGTTTGTGAGCCCTGAGGTATCAGGTAACAGGGGGGAGAGTTCTGAGCCCTGAGGTTGGGTTTCTGAGCTTGGAGGGATGTGGCTTTTGTTTACAGGTGAGTAGTGGAAGAGGGAGAGATTAACCAAGAGGGAATACTTAAACCAGAGCATGTGGAGTGTAGGTGTTTTAGGGAAGATGGGAGCCGGATGGAGCAGGCAAGTGCTAGGGATGGAATGCAATGGTATGTCTTAGTTGGGAAGCAGGAGCATGAATGGGTGATTTAGTAATGGGTGTTTAGTGTTTAGTGGGGGATGATTAAGATCAGGAAGAGGCAAAGTAGTAGCCGTTCTGTAGATGGAAACAGAAATAGAAGATGGTCTCTAGCTCTTCTCACTTCTCTGCTATGTGCCCATGATCCCGTTTCAGTTTCCCTTTTACCATCCTAGACCCTCTTTTTTTCATACAGATTTAGTTAAGTTTCTGGAATTAAATCATAACAATAGGAAGGCCCAGGACCAGTACATCCACCCCAGGCACTGCTTCATTTTTAACTATAGCATTTTTTTCAATGTTTACATTTTCAAATCAATAAGTTAAATGAGTACAAACCCAGAGCTTGTCTCACCCTTTTTATTCTCTTAGCCAATGTCCCAGTTCTTCCACTTTGAAAATATAATCAGCGTATGGTGAGGAGGGGTGGGAGTGTTAGGTAGCTTGCTATTTGTAATCCCACCATTTATTTTGGGCTTTAGCCACAATTCCACACTACTCAAGCTGCTTACAGTCTGGGTTGCTAATTAGGTTGTTAAATATGTATTTACAGGGGACACAATTGGCAGTGAACACTAGAATTAAAGCTGAACCAAAGCTTTAATTATAGCTCCTTGTTTACGTGTAAGTTTGGGGGGAGAAAAATGCCCAAGGCCAGGTGGAGTGACTCAGCAAAAACTTTATGAACATGCTTCATCTGTGTAACAGCTCATGAAAAAGGGAAAAACCGAATAAGTTTATATGTAGGAACATGTAATCAGGAAGATTTCCTGTGTTCCTGTTTAGTCTGAGTGGGGTACCTCTGCCTCTTTCTCCAGCTACCATCCTCAGCAAGTCTTTGAGCAGTGCTGAGGTGCAAGATAGCTAAACTGAGATTTATAGAAGACCACTTTTGCCCTCCTTGGGATCTCTTATTTAGCTGATGCTTTCTATGTGCAAGTTTGGAACTAAAAATGAGTGTTGAAAAAATAAAAGAAGATGCTATCTCCTCTTGGAGTTGTGGCAGAGAAAACCTTTGTGAAATACAGGAGAATTGTATCTCCATAATAGGTGTATGAATAGACTTGCAAGTTAAAACTTTGAGGACTCCTGGGTTTCTGCTATATTCTAGAGGATGATTTGGGCAGTTCCCGTTACTACAGTGCGCAGGCATATCCGAGCTAAATTAAGACTGGGTGAGGTTTATCTACTCCTGCTTCCTTCTCGGGCTGGAGGAGGAGTTGCTTGTGGTATTTATACATCTGCATTTGTATGATTTCACTGATTCTTATGATGATGCACTGAGGACAAGCTAGTCAGATGCCTGAAGGAGTTGTACTACATCGAGCAATATGAGTTGGGGGTTTTTTTAATACCCAATTGCTAAAGCCAAGATTATTTTGTCAAATTTAAGTATTTGTTGCTTGTAAATTTCTTTTTGAGCTCTGTGAACTCTCCTGTCCTGAGTGCCTGAGCAAGTGCTTGGTTGCCGTAATTCCTGACTCCTGGTGTGTTGGTGAAGACAGAGCAAGGTCTTGAATGGGCAGCACAGCAAGGCAAATTTGGAAGGAATTGGAGCACAGAGGTGATACATGTATTGTAGCCCATCCTATTCTCTACTGAATGTAGAGATTCCTGCTCCTGTGAATGGCAGCTGTTTTGCCGCTGTATTATCTCTAGAAGTGAATCAGTCTGCTTTGAAAGTGGTGCAAGAATCTTTGTGACCAGGTTTCTTGTAAGAAAAGGTGCAAAGATTTTGCCTTACCAGTGGTGGTGTCACTTGCAGATCATGGGCATCTAGCCTTAGGATTAGTCTAGCAGAGTCCTCAGTGCTTTGCTTTATGCTATTAAAAGAATGCTGTGCACCTCCAGGGGACAGCATCTAATCCAATCCTGCGAAGCGTTTTCCTTCATAAATAATGGCACTTTATCTGTGTTCTGGATTCATTGTCAGCTCTTTGTTAATCTTCCCTGACATCTTTGTAGAATTCACTTTTTCTGTGGAAAATGAGATCAGCATTAAGAGCCTTTCTGGTAAGATGCTGGCAGTGTGAAGCACATGGTTTCTCCTCAGTACTTTAAAAGATGCTGAGGAAGAGAGAGTGAGTGTAGGTCCTGGAGAGAGTGGTATTGTTCTTGGTACTGTTGTGGTGCCTGTTCCTATGCACTTTTAGAAGTTTGTGGTGTGGTGTGAACAGTGGACTTCAACGCTGATGAAGTGGTTCAGCCTTTTTGGTCCAGATCACCAGTTCTCTCTCTCTGACAAGTGGTTCTCTAAGTAGTTTATTCTTTGCAAGAGGAAGAGAGCTGTCTTTGTGCATTGCTTGGTTCCAGTATTAAGGTTGTAAAGACTAGGATGAATACCAGTTTATAGTCTGGAATAGTTTTGTGAACTGTGCTTTAGAGCCTAGGATACCAGCAGAAAGGTTGTAGGCTTGAGAAGGGCTTTGCCATCTCAGTATAACCAACAAGCTGTGTTCCCCACCCCTGGTTCTGCATTTCCCTACTTTCACTAGGTTGTGGGAACAGCAGGGGCTGCGGGAGACAGTAAGCAGCCGAGGAATATAGGAAGCTTCTGACATGAGAATAGGGTACAAAAGTGTACAGAAGTCCTAGCAAGAAGCAGAGCTGAGCTGTAAAAGGTGAAGAAGCTGGATGGAGGCCTGCTTTATGAGGAAATTAGGCACACAAGGGGAGCGGGTGGTTTTAATACAGCGGGTGGGCATGTTCTCATACGTATCTCATTTGAAGCCTGTTTTTTCTGCCCTGTACAGGATTTAGCATTGCTGTTTGCTGAACTTCCCATAGTTACGAATAGATTTGAAATCTGGTGCTATGGCTTTTGTAAGCCACATGTATCTGTGAAATGTGGTCGAATTTGGCCAAGTTGTAAGCTTGGAAAGTATCTGTTAAGTGTGTTCTTCGATGCCTTATGGCTTGGCAGTTGAAATATGCAAAGATTATATCCTCCTTGACATTTCTTGAGGCTTGTATAACTCCAGGCACTGACCAAACTATCTATCTCTACAGAAGAGATAAATACACTAAACTTTCTCAGCTTCTCTTTGAGGCTGAACTACACGTATACTTTCTCTGCAGCAATAAGCATCATCTAGACTATTGCTGAAGGGCCAAGCATGTCTTTCCTTCAGTCACAAGTGCTCCTCCTTCTGCTTCAGAACGGAGTCTTTTGTGCCCAGTGTCAACAGTAACCTCCCCCACCAATGGGCACAAAGGGAAGGTGGGAGAAGACACTGATGGGTTCAAATGTGGTAGGGATGAGACTGAGATAACCCTGGAGCTGATTGAGTCCAGAAGTCTGGAAACTGAGTAGAGCAGAGATGGGAATTGGAAGGGAGGAGGGAGAAAAGATAAGAGCCTACAAAGTAGGGAGTGGAGCAGCGGATGTGATGGGGAGCCTATTTGCAAGGGAGGGATGACACAAAGATAAGCTAGACAGGGCCAAGAGTTATTGGAGAGAGAACCAGATCTGCTAGGGGCTGAAAAGCGAGGAGATACCTAGAATTAGCAAAACAGATGGGGGCAAGAGTTTGGGATATGGACAGACAAATAGAAGTGTGGGGCAGAGGAGGCATGTTAGGTAATTAAGGGAATGAAATAAGCAAGAGCTACTGCAATAGAGGATGAAGAGAGTGGCGCATGTGGGTAAAGAGTTTGGTCCTGGGTGTCAATGCAGGAGGGAGAAGGGATTGCAACAGGCTAGAAGTCTAAGGGCAAAGGGGGAGTTGAGTTTGAAGTATCGAGCAGAAAGTTTGACCACATTCCCTCCAAAGCCTAGAAATATTAAACCCAAATTTTGCCATGTCTCTGATGTTAGCACAAGAATGTGACCTCCTCTGGCAAAGAACTTCATCCCCCTCTTAAGGCTAGCAAAAGGTGATAAACTCCCGTTGCTATTATTTATCATCCTAGCTGCAGTGGCAGAGGTCTGTGCAGTGGATCTTAAGATTGCTGATGACCAACGTGGGTGTCAGTACGATGCCACATGTTGGAATTTCTGTTTGCTTTTTTTAACAAGTAGTTCCGTGAGCAGCGGAACTAATGAAGCCTGGTTTCCAGCGGCTCTCTCCTGTGTGGATTCTCTGATGTCTAATCAAGGGTGAGCTTACTAGCCTTTCCCTCAGCAGGGGGCTCCAAAAGGGTCTCTCTTCTTTCCTCAGCTGTATGTTTTTATGGGACTTGTGGTGACTCTACCCCTTTCCCAGATTTGGTTGAAATTGGCTTTAAGGAGCACAGGTGCACGTGCACATCCATATACACACATGCAATTTGTACACATATGGTTTGCTTTGTATGTGAATGCTGTGCTTGGAGGTTAGAAAGTGTCAGAATTAAGACTGACCACATGCCTCAGAGTACAGTGAGGTAAAAGCTTGTGTTACGGTAAGTTCTCTCCCTTCTGCTGGGATATTGTAGCTGTGTGTGTGCATGCACTCTCAGGTTCATCATGGTGCCAGGCAGAAGGAATTAGCAGCAAAGGTTCTGCAGTCATGAGTTTTAATTTTAGCACATGTCAATGGAATGAGTGTGTGCAGTGGAATGAGGGAGACCCTTACAGTTTCAGCCGGGAGGGAGAACTTCAAAACTCTTGTCACACATCTGATCACACCTTCATTTGGCCCTATTGAGTCGAGGTACTTGATACCATCCTTGATGGTGTGATCATAGTTGGTGTGCACATGAAGGCCTGTCAGTCCTGCATATTTACTCAGAGAACCTGAAATGAGTGGTTTATTAAAACCCACAACCATTACCATGGGGTTGCAGAATTGAGGAGGATGATTTTGGGGAGGGCATTTACTGGACTGCTAGTCTGAAGAACTGTAGATTCCGCTTGCCTCTGCTGCAGATGTGCTGTTGTATCCTACAGCCACGTGGTTCAGGCCTGCATATAATCTTGCCTTGAAGCGTGTGCAAATATGAGTTAGGTCTAGTCTTCAGTGGATTTGCATTTGCCACAGGCTAAAAATGACCACAGGTATCCTGAAATAATTAACATTTGGTGTTCCTGAAACTCTAATCTCTCCTCAAATATTGTTGAACAGTCCTCTGTTACATCAGACCCTGTTTTGCTTCGCAGAAGCATTGCATCTCATAGCTGTAGCATAGAAATCTATAGGAGCTGTGATTTGAATATATGTAATATGAATTTTATTTTAAAGGAAAGGAAGTGGTCAGAGGTATCAGTTTGGCCACTTGGAATTAGTGGGTATGTCTGTATTTCATTCCTGCCTTTCATCAATCCCAGGGACATTGTGGGGGTAGATGAGTGCTTACGGAGCACTGATACTTCTGTGGTGGGTACAACAGATAAGTGATTCTGCTTCATGAGGTTGGAATTGCATGTGGTCGACGAGGCTTGAGGCTGTACACAGTGGAGATTAAGGAACCTGAATGCTTGCTTGTTAAATATCTGTGCAACACAGTAAGGATGCAGTTCTGTGGAAACAGTCAATAAGGCTGTATTATAATGCATCTGCATTGCGGAGCCGAATTATGGTGCCATAGGTGACCTTAATTCTGGCATTTCCAAATTTGCTAGTGCTTTCTTATGGGCTTTTTGTATTCTTTTAGGTTGAGCTTTTGCATGTTATCACTCTTCTAGGAAACACCTTATTATGTTTTATTGTTTCATTGGTCTTTTATGCTAATGGTGACCGATTTCTAAAATTGGTAGACAAGGGTTTAGGCTTGATGTTGTTCAGTGATTTGGAGGTCAACAGAAAATCACGGCTGATAATTTACAGATGGAAGCAACACTGGTGGATAGCTGTAAAAAAAAGTGGAAGCTTTATGTGGTTGCTAAACTGGAACTATTCAAGCAAAATGTATTTTAATACAGCCCAATGGAAGACTCAGCCTTTTGGATAATACTTTGTGACTTCTCCAGCAGTCAGGGATGGAGGCCTAGGTGTTAGGACACAGTGCAGTGTCAGACAGAAGTGGCCTGTTGGATGCAATTGAATGTCTTTGATATAAAGATAAGGAATGTGGGGAAACAGTATCCTGGAAAGCAATGACTGTGAAAGACTTTAGGAATGTGGTGACATCGTGTGAGCTCCCAGAGCAAGACTGTGACAGAAGAGGGTAAATGCATCTGTTAAAAGCATAGATGGAGTCATTAAAATAAGACAGGCAACTTGTGAGGCATGCTGAAATACCGTAGCATTCTGGGTCTGGTATTTTTAAGATAATTTGAACAAATGGACAAAATGCAGGAATGCCCTGAAATCTGAGAACTGGAAAAGTGCTGTATGGTGAGAGCATTTAAAAACACTTGATGCCTTGCCAGGAAAGTATGCTTTTCTGTAGCCTTAGCCAGCCACCAAGCAACTGAAGGACTGTGGAAGCAAGTTGACTAAGATCTGTGAGGATAACTGATAGATTTGACAGTATACATGCCATTAGTGTAAAATGGTAAAAGGAAGCATGTATTAACTTCTGAATAGGAGTTGATGCTGGATGGAGAAGTGTGGAAGCAGATTCATGTGCTTACATTTGGCATATTCATGCTCACTGGCTTTAGTTAGGTCTTACCCAGTTTTTCTAGCTGTGTGTAGTTCTGTCTCCTTTACCCCTGCCTCTTTGAAAATACTAGCAAGAAAAGGTCTAACTTAAGCTTTAAGCAAAATAAATCAGGGAATGTGAGGGTTAAAATAGCATTTGTCATGAACTGTGTGCATCCATTAGTATGCTCTGCTTGCATCAGTTGCTTCATTAACTCTGCATTGCAAAGGTAGTACGTTTCTTCCCTTGCTAAATGAACTGCTGACTTCTACAGCCTAAACTTACTCTTATCATCTAGTTTAAATTCAGACCTTCCTGATTTGTTTCTTTTTTTCTTCTTTAACTTGTGAGTTAAAAAAAATACAAATACAAACTTGTATTTATAGACTAAGAGAAGGAGCAGGGCCTCAATTAACTTCTAAGACTAATCTCAGTAGATACTAGGAATTTAAATTCTCAAAGCCATGTAAAAGCCTATATAGTTTTCACAACTGTGATACTGATTCATTAAGCACTTGATTGAAGAATGCTGTTAATCCACTTTGGGCAAATTTTACTATGAGTTGGTGTTTCAGATGATATTTTATCTCATAACAGCATCTGATGAATGAAGCCGAACATTCCATGAAAAGTGGAAAAAAATATGGCACTGTGGGCCACAGAATTGTAGTCTAGTAGCTATAAGCATCATTTTGTTTATGAGTCATCATGATGACTTTCATATGGGAGCAGAATTAGAATTGTACATCCACCTTTTACTGGCATTTAATGATTTTTTGAGGGTGTTTCTGTCTAACATGAACATTCCCTGAATATCTCACTTTATTTCCCTGCAGATTCCGTATAAAAAGGAAGGATTATCAACATTGGAAGGGGTTACTTTTGATCTCTGGCATATGGCTGGGTACTAAATTAACTATTTATATGAACCTCTGTGTTATTAAGACTATGTTCTCCTAGGCTGTCTGAATTTGCAGAGCCATAACTAGCAGGTGTAGAGATGTTGTATCCCACTGTCGATGGGAGCCCTGCAGTCATTTCTGTTACTTGCTCTCAGAAAGAATACAGTGAAAGTAGTGGTAGTTCAGAGGCACAGTGGGGAGAAAAGATTAAAAATGTATATTAAACAGAGGGGGGAAAAAATCAATTATTTCATATAGAGTTTTGCTCATGCTTAGCAAGGAGCACTCCCAACTTCTCCTCTTCCCAGCCAGGAGGATTTCACTGAAGTAGAATAGCGAAACGCTGCTTAGTGTCAGCTGCAACATTCTCATTATCCGTATGGATTTAACAGTTTTTGAATCCATATTTGCCCACTAGAGGGCTGATTGCATCTTCCCCTTTAATATTTGATGTTGTCTGAGGCAGAATGCGAAGCCCTTAATTAAATGGATCATTTGTTTCCTTGAAAATGCCTGATGCCACACAATACGAAACTCTCTGAAATACAGCTTTCTGCTGTATTCCAGGGCTTTTTTTAACTTATAAGGCTCATGAATTTGTTAATGCTACATAATGATTCTTGCCCTCTCAGGGCTGATGCTAATTAGATGATGGGAAAATGAGTCCTTGCAAGATTTTCTTGTTAAATGTTGTTTGAAAAACAGTACTAGAATGTCAGTAGCGGCTGAATTCAGCCAAGAGGAGTTCAGGTTTGGGGAGCTGGGGGAGGGTGTTTTTGCTAACAGGCAGATTTATCTTCCTCTTTTTGTGCAAGTGCAGGAGAGGTTTTGAACTACCTTCTTTTCCTTTTATTCTGAAAATGGAAAAAGACATTCAGTCTATTTCTCTTCATTAATTTTGGGGAGTTTCTGACCTGAAGGCAGATACCTGACAAAGTAAATAAGTAAAGGAAGGGATGCACAAGAAGTAATGGACCATAAAGTAGATGGTTTTATGGCACTACAGGTTTCATGCATGGGACTACTTAGACTTGATGACATAGAAAAGTTCATGAATTTTTCAGACCAGAATAGACTGTTTAAAATATAGTCATGTGTACAGCGCAGAAGAGATAAGCGCCCAGAGTTGTATTTAAACTACAGCAAAACATTCAGAAAGGTATTTCTCTCAGAAGGGTCGTTGGATTTTCAAACTACTGATTGTAGGGGCCAAGCGATTAAGACCATACTATAGCCTCTGAGCATTGTTCCAAAGATGCATTATTCTCATGGTTGGAAAGATCCTGTTTCCTCTTGGATTTTTTAGCTTCTAGTGTCAGTTATTGTTTCTCATTATATCTTTCTCGGCCCATAAAACAAGCCCTTAGTAATTGATATTTTTCTCCCTACATAGATTTATATGGGTATTGGCTGCGCTATCTTTCAAGCTTTTCTCCAAATCTAGATAGGCTGGGCTCAGTGAATCTTCACTGTGAAGTCGATTTTCCACATGCCAGCATTCTTCAAGTTTGCAGCATTTGCCTGAGTTTTTCAATACTTGTCGACTTAGGTGGAAGTCAGAATTAGACACATTGTTGCAGGAATAGTCACACTAGTCCTGTTTACAAGGATCCCTGCTATTCCCCTTTGGTTTAGTATGGTTAGCCATGTTAGCACAGCGTCCCACTGGGAGCTTGTTCTCAATTGAATGTTTCCTCATCAGAGGACTAATACTGTGGAACAGAGTTCAGCTGAGAGTAACTGAAGTAAGAATCTGCTGAGGAGCTTGATAAAAGTCATAGATGGGGTTATGCCATAATTGCTTGCATTAGCAGGGAACTGGACGTGGGCACTCAGATGTGTTTTTCAGTTCAGTATTCACCTCAAAGTTCTATCTAACATTGCTGCTTTCAAGGATACAATCCTCACCCTGTAAGTACGACTTGATAAGTGGAAAATGCATATGCTGTATTCAAGTCTAGCTTTAAACATGTCAGAAAGTCTGGAACAAACTGCACAAGTGTTTAAAGATAGCTCCTTATGATTCTGGTGTTCTTTTTACTCCCTGCATCTCACATAGACCTAAACAGCCAAATTACTTCTTGTTGATTCCAGAAGCGATCGTTGTGTGTGTGAGGTGGGATCTAAATAAGGATGTATTTAGCTTGCATATTCTGTTAGGGTTTGCCATTGAAAGTGGATTAAGAGAAAGATGAAGGTAGGAAACATGAGAACGACTCTTAGAGATGATAATGAATGTAAAAGAACAGTGATGGATGGTAAGAAAGTGTTATGGCAAGTGTGTTGTAGAATGCTTGCTAGGAAGGCATGGCTTCTACCTAAATGGCTTAAAATCAAGCTGTGGCTTGGAAGGGCCTGTGAAAGTTAAAGTGGGTGCTGGATAAATACTGCCTACATTACACATGCTAATCAGACTGCACACTTCCTAAAGCTTCTGGCTCAGTGTAAATAGTCACAATAGCAGATGTAATGAAGTATCTTCCTGGGAGGAGATAGATATGGGGAAGAGCAGGATAATTCTCTGTGGCTTGTAATACCTGCAGGGACTTCTGTCATTGAGCAGTTTTGTAAACACTTGAAAGCCTGAGGAAATTCCCAGACAAAAACTGAAGTCGACCTGCTGTGAAGGTTGAATTCATGTTAGCCAGACTCTCAGTTGTGGCCATGGAAGTTCCAAGTGCAGGTTCAGTTTTGTCTTGTTTAATTGGAAAGTCTGCAAATGGAAAAACGAAGTTCAGAGAAACCTTTAACTCTGCCCATTGGTTGGCACACATATGGGTGGTGGGGAGGAAGGGGATAAGAAAAAGTCCAGTAACTTGGCTACTGCTGCTATCTCTCTGTTATATTATCAACCACAAAAGCTTTTACTATCTTGAATTGTAAAACAGTGCAAGCTTCTCTTAACAGCATGGTGTAATGATGGAGGAACAGTTCTTAACAGCAGCATCCGTAGCAGATAGATGCCAACTGCTTCTTCCTGTTCAAAGAGTCTGTGTGTTACCAAATACATTTCTGATCATTATGGGAACAGATGGATCTAAACTCCTAGACAAAACATTTTGCATCACATCAGTAAGGTTGAAATTATGAAAGCCCATTAGACCAGTGAAATACCACATTTGATATCCAGAGTATCTGTGTAAGACCCACTAGGAAAGCAGCCCTGTTGTTAGTGTCAGCATTTTGTGTTCTAAATAATCACGTCTTCTCCAAAAATGGGAGCAGAGTTAAGTTGATTTGGTCATAACTGCTTTTGCAGACTTTGCAGTACATGGAGTTAATTTTTATGATGAAAATGAACCTTAACCTGGGATTTCCAGGTTTTCCAACCTTTTTTTTTGACTGAAATAAATCATAGATGAACAAAAAGTGATTTTTGTCTGGGAATTATTATTCTGTCCCCTTCAGACTGCTGTTGGAAAATTTCCAAAGTGCTGCCCTGTCTCCCTTGTAGGTCTCATAAATTAACCTCTTTGATTCTTCTAAGACCTTCACTTGTCTGGCTGCAAGGTATTGTTTGGTTTCTTCTGCCAGTTCCTAGCTTAAGTTTGTCCCCTTGGGGCTGGAGTACTTGCAGCCAAGCACAGTGTCCCGGGTGAAACCTCCCCAGAGCCACATATAGCAAGAAAACATCCCTTCACGCAGTGTGGAAGACCCCGTCCAGTTAGGGTTGATAGGTAGTGGGGCTCGCCCCCATGTGACACTGTCTCTTCCCCTCGTCCCGGTCCCAGGTGCCGGATGTGTTCGCTGACCTTCTACTCCAAGTCGGAGATGCAGATCCACTCCAAGTCCCACACGGAGACAAAGCCACACAAGTGTCCTCACTGCTCCAAGAGCTTCGCCAACAGCTCCTACCTGGCCCAGCACATTCGCATCCACTCAGGGGCCAAGCCCTACACGTGCAGCTACTGCCAGAAGGCCTTCCGCCAGCTCTCCCACCTGCAGCAGCACACACGGTAAGGGCCAGAGGAGGCTGGGGGCCCTCCACACTGCATGTTGCCGTCATCCCAGCATGCTGTGAGCACCCTCAGTGGGCGACTGCCTGGGGAGACCAAGCTTGTTTTCCACAGGCTGGTCAGGTCTCGGACACAACAAACGGGCAGTAGTGGTATCCGACATGTGAGACTTGTCACTTGCTGTGAGGGGCTGGGTACGCACAGAGGTTAACACTGCTCACCCTAAGGGGCATCTGCAACAGAGTGATGCTTTCTGATGGAGGGTAGGGCTGGTTGTGTCAAAGTGAGAGTGGGTGTAAGAGGACTGTTCCCTGTCACCCCAGCGTAGTTCTGCCAAACGTCTCAGTCCAGGCTTGCAGCCCCCCTGCTATTACAGCTGTAGGCTTCCCACACACAGCTCTGCCAATGCCCCTCAGTCCAAACTCTATAGTTCCTCTCTCTGGATCCTCCCCCGGTGCAGACAGACCATGGTCTCTTGAATCCAAGAGGAGCACGGTTTGAAACCGAGCGAGCTCATGCAGTGTTTGGAGTTCCTCCATGTAGCAGATAGAGTGGTGCTGTCCCACCCCCTTTATGCCCTCATTCCATCAGCACTAGCCAGATGGCGGTCATGTCCAACTGCTGCTGCTCCTCCTCCTCTTCGGCAGGATCCACTCCAAGCTCCACACAGCGATTGTCAAGCCGCACAAGTGTCCTCACTGCTCCAAGAGCTTCGCCAACACATCCTACCTGGCCCAGCACCTCCGCATCCACTCGGGGGCCAAGCCCTACACCTGCCGCTACTGCCAGAAGGCCTTCCGCCAGCTCTCCCACCTGCAGCAGCACACACGGTAAGGGCCAGAGGAGGCTGGGGGCCTGGCCCTGGCCCCCCCGCGCTGCCGGCATGCACCAGTGGAGCACGCGCGCCAAGCATGCGGGGGGCGGGCGGGGAACGCGGCCGGCTGCACCCTCGCAAGGAGGTGACCCCCCCCAGAGTGGACGGAGTGGAGGCTGCGCAGGAGACACTGACCACGTCAGGGCGGAGGTGGGCACATGCTGGCCCTGGGGATCCTTGGTCTTGCACCGCGGGGGGCACAGAGAGAGAGAGCCATAGAGAAGAGAGGCATTGGCCATAGGGCATCCCAGCCTGGCACCATGGGGGTTGGACTGAGTGTGTGGAAGCTTCTCCTGGCATTGCAGGGGGACAGGGACAGATGAACGCTGTAGATGATCTCAGCTTGATAATGTAAAGGGAAAAGCATTCGAGTGTCCATTCCTGAGAAGGAACAGAGCTGCTTTCTTGGCCTTGCAGAAACAAGAGAACAGACTCTTCTTGGCCATATGGGCCTCCTGAGCTTGGAGCAGGGGGTCTGGACCTCCAGACCCTTTCCTAACCTATTTTCAGGTGGCACAAAATGCCAAGCTGGCCAGGCATTCATAAGCTTTTGCTCCTCAGTCCTAGTCACTGTCTGAAATCTGCTTGACTGCCTGTCTTCTCTAACTTCTAGCTGGACACAGGAGCTGGGCAGAGCTCTCTCTGTCCAGATAGAACAGCATCTGGAGGCAACATGATCCCCTTCCCTGCTTTCCTGAGTGATTCTGGGATTTGATCATAGCAGCAGGCCCTGGCAGTCTGCTCTACGTGCCTGCTCACTGCCTCCCTTTTGTGCTCTTCCTTCTCAACAGTATCCACACAGGGGACCGGCCCTACAAATGCGCTCATCCTGGGTGTGAAAAGGCTTTCACCCAGCTTTCCAACCTGCAGGTAAGGGCTGGGCTTGTCCTGCTCACCAGTGCAGGTCGCAAGGGTAGCTGTCAAGTAGTAGGGGAGGCTACTTGCCTGTGGTAGAGTGGATGGAGAAATGGGGGCAGTCGGGAGGAGTGTAAGAATACAGAAAAGCTGTTGAAGCCCTAAGCAGGGGAGAGATTCCTGGCTTTTGTAGCACTAGTGACCCAAAGAAGTCACATCCTGTAAAATTGTAAACTTGACTTGAAGGCAGTGAGACCTTGGTAAAGTTCCCCCCATCTGTTCTGCAGAGTTTTCTAACTTAGCTGGGGGAAGATTTTTGCTAAATGTCATTCTGAATAAAATCTGGGTATCTGATTGGGTTTTCTGTTTGTTTTACAATGAAATGGAGGACATTCAGGGATTTAGGGAAGCAGAGGTGGTGTGTCTTGTTGCAGTATCCTGAAGGAGGGGAACTGTAGCATGTGCCAAATGGCAAAGAGCTGTAAACTGTGAGCAATTAAAGCAGATCCTGCCCTAAAGGGCAGTGACGGATGCTGGGAGCAAATGTGTAGTGAAGCAGAAGAGAGAAAAGGAACAGGCCGAGAAAGTGGGGGTGGAGGGGGGGGAGGGCTGAGAAGATGGGGGCTGTGGGGAGTTGGGAGACTCTGCTCTTCAAATGCCTAATATGCCTGAGAAAAAAAGGGCATCTATGGGGATGATGTGGTGGGCTGGAGGGAGAAGCTCTGTCCCCTGCGGTAGGAGCCAGGCAGGAGACCTAGGGAGCTTGGGGCCTCGCTGGAAGAGGGTATTGGAGGTAAAACCTTCTTCAGTACTAACGCTTGGTTCCTCCCCTGTGCTTGCTTTCTCTTTCTTCCACCCTGCTGCTGGTCCCCAGTCCCACAGACGGCAGCACAACAAAGACAAACCTTTCAAGTGCCACAACTGCCACCGTGCATACACGGATGCTGCCTCGTTGGAGGTGCACCTGGCTACGCACACGGTGAAACACGCCAAGGTCTACACCTGCTCCATCTGCAGCCGGGCCTACACCTCGGTGAGTGTTTGCTGCTCTGGGGAGTAGCAGGAGTGAACACACTTCCCAGGGAGTAGCTCCTCCAGATCCAGAGGGAGCAGCCGCCTGGGCTGTCATGTGCCTTCCCATTGGGTTTGGCTTTGGTGAACGCCCTCCCCTCCTGTGACCACCATTCTTCCCATTGCAGGAGACGTACCTGATGAAGCACATGCGGAAACACAACATCCCTGACCCACAGCAGCAGGTGGTTCAGGCACAAGCTCAAGCCTCTCAGCAGCAGCAGCACTTCCAGCCACAGGGTGGGGGGGCAGCAGGGGGCCCTTCTGGAGACACTAACCAACCCAACCCTCCCCCCCAGTGCTCCTTTGACCTGACTCCTTACAAGACTTCAGAGCATCACAAGGACATCTGCCTCACTGTCAGCACCAGCGCCATCCAAGTGGAGCACCTCTCCAGCTCCTAGAGAGACCTCAACCCAGGGAGCAGAAAGCCTCTTGTGCATAGCCGGCACCCAGGGGCACCGCTTGTGCAGCGGCCCTCCTCGTGCAACAGTCTCTGGCCTCTCCTCCTGCAACAGCCGTTTCTGGCCGTGTAACCCTGTTCATGGCACCCCCTTGAACAACAGCCTGTCTCAAGGGGGTGCTCCTTCTGTGCAACAGCCTGCCTGGTAGGAGGATGCTTCCTTGTGCAAGAGCCCCTTTCCTGTGCTGGGATCACTTCCTCATGCAAAAGCCCCTCCTTTCAAACCCAAAGAAAGGCCCCTGTTTTGCCTTCTCTCTCACTGTAGGATGTGTATGAAGGGGGGGTGCCTGTTGAGACATGCATGGTGAATGGGATGGAGAGAGGGTCCTTGTATGTACAGGGGCTCGGACACATGTTTTCAGCAGGCCACAGAAGAATGTGGAAGGGTTCATAGCTGGATGGCGTTCTTTGAGGATTTCCTTGAGTGTCTAAGAGAGAAATATCCATTCCTGTCCCTCCTGCTTGTGAAGGGGAGGAGGGGTTGCTCGTCCTGCCCCAAGGACTGGATGGGAGAAACCTTCTCCCCAGAGGAAGGTGAGACCAGTGTGGGGGGAGAGGTGAGGCATGTTCTCTGGGCTGGACCGTGCCTACGCTGCCCGAGGGTTGTGGAGTATTGCACTCTTTCTCCTCCCGTAGTGGAGAGCAATAGAGAGGAGTCTGTCTGCACTGGCTGCTGCCTCTCTCTCCCAGCTGTCTGAGCAGCATGGTGGCCAAGGCCCTGTAGGAATGTGGATTCCTGTTCATTGCTCTTCCTGCCCGTTATGGATGATGTCCTAGCAGCTTGTACTCCTCCTCCTCTCCCTCCTGCCTGCTTCCCCCCCCCCCCCCCCCCAAAGTCTGCAGGCATCAACAACAAACCAAAAAGCAACTGGAGGGAGGGTAAGAGACTGCCAAAATAATCATCACCCGTCTCTCTACTCCCTTTCCTGAAAGGCAGAACGACAGCAGTTCTGACTCTTGTACCCCTGTCCTGGCCCCAGTTCCCAAAGGGAAGGAGGAGGAGGAGGAATAGCCCAGTCTTTTCAAGGAGCCGGCAGGAGGCAGGGAAAGGGGCTAGCTTCTCCTGCTCACCTCCCAGCAGAGCGCTCTCCCAGGCTCCCTCTTGCCAAGACGGGCTGGACTCACATGGCAGTGGTGGCCTCTTCTGGACCCTGGTCATGGGAGAGAATCCCCAAAAGGTGGACAGTGGAGAGAAGGGGATGAAGATCCCCACAGAGAGACCAATCTAATGAGAAGGGGGAGCCAACAAGAATAAACTGAAGGCCCCTTGAATTTATATATATATATATATATATAAATATCTATTCCCCACCCCTGGCCCGCTCTGTCCTTGCTGTAACTGTTTCTATCTCTGTGTTTATAAAACGCATTATCCTGATGAATTTTTATTTTCAATCTTTGTTTGTTTTTCCCTTTCTCTTCATCTTCAATTCTTCTCCCTCCCCCCCCCCCCCTTTTTTTTTTTTGATATATAACTGATCCACATGACTACTAGTCTTGTGTGTCACTTGTTAGTTCCTTTGGATCATGGAGGCTGACTTGGAAGAGAATGAGAAAGCAAGGGAAAAAAAGCATGTGTTGTTGGGATTAAAAATCAAACGCCCACCCAAAGCCTACAGAATCCCAGACTTCTGTATGAACAACCAATAGGGGCTTTTTTTTAACCATCTGTATAGAAATAAATTGGTGTAAAAGGCTCCTGGAAGGTGCTGCTGCGAGCAGCCTGCCCCTGTGACGTGTGTTCCTTCCTCCTGCACCAGACCACTGCACGAGCATCTTGCTGCTGTGTGTCCTGAGCAGGCAGCCTGCCTTTGGGCAGCCTCACTTCACCCAAGGAAAGCGAGGAGCTTTGTGCTCTGCACCTCTGGAGCCTGTGGCAGAAATCTTTTTCTTTGCATTTAGTCACCAGGGTTGGCTACAAATGGTTGTTTTGTTAGATCAATAGGTTTGGCCAGAAGAAGCTGCCTGATTTGGCTTCTGCATTTCACAGGTGACATTTCAACCTGTTTACCCTGTACTGAGCCCCAAGAACTAATGTATATTTGAAGTATGTGTTGACAAATTGCATTAGGTTGATTCTGAGGCACTGGGACACAGAATCCCTTCCATTGGTAGCCTACTGCAGGCTTTGTGTTCTCGCTGTTGAAATATTTAAGCCCAATTTCTCCTTTGGATCTGTTTGGCTTTGGTTTCCAGTAACTAGTTCTGGATACATCCATCCCGTGGATTCAGAGAGCCTTAAAGCACAGTGGGGCTTTTCCCCCTGGTATTTAAACACTATAATGTCACTTCTCAATCCACTTTTTAGGCAAGCTAAATAGATGGAATTCCTGAAGTCTTCCGCTGTAAGGGATTTCCTCCAGCCCATGAATTATTCTTGTCTTTTCTTTCTACATCTTGTCAAATTTTTTCAGTATCTTGTAAAAATGTCCCTTTCAGAATGGGGTGTTCATGCCCCAGTGCCATGGCCAGGGCCCCCCTGCCCCTTTGCCTTAAGTCCGCAGAGGATTACGTTTTGCCCTTTTCTCGCAGCATTATATGGGAGCTCGCATTAGCTGCTTGTGTGGTGTGATCCCTGGATCATCCAAAGTCTCAGCTTTCTGTGATAGCGTTTCCCCCTTTCTACAGGTATGCTCTTGAGTTTTTATTTCTTAGATACTTAACATGAGGCTGTTAACAAAGGCCAGTCTGTGTGAATGGACCTGACTTACTGATGAACCATGTTACTCGCTGCTCTCCCAGTTTTGTCACCCACAAACTGTATCAGTTGTTTCTTACTTTCAGATCCAGGTTGAAAATGCTATATTGCGTCTGACCTACCTTAATTTGAAAAGCATCATTCAGTGCAACTTTTTATTAGCTTCTTTATGAGACTTGCAGGCTAGGCATTTCTTAATCCTCTTAGTATGTGATTATGTACAGTAAATCTTTCTGACTTATGGTGCTAGGTCAATGCCTTACAAAAATTTAAGTATGTTGCACCTATGCAGTCCCCTTTGTGAAACCAAATGTGTAGTGATGTCCCCTAAGGATGAAATTAGGGTTTGGTTTGGTTTTTTTTTCTACAAAATCTGTATTTCATAAAACCTTTGGGTCAAAGGTTTTATTTTTCATTCACTAATTCTTCATCTCAACAGCTTTTCCTTGACAAGGAGTCATTTCATTTGCCTTTTGGGAGCGCTGTCATGAATGTCTGAAGGTGCTTCTCTAATATCCCAAGTTTAATTAAAATCAGACCCAATGGGCTAGAGAGCTCGTTAGTGATCTCTTTTAGGATTCCTGTTTCTTTGCTGACTTAAAAATACACATCCCTAGTAGATGCTGTCTAATCTCCTACTTTGGTGCTAAGGTACTGGATAGAAGTTGCTGTTTTCATGTGACTGCCACATCCTGTTTCTTTCTGAATATGGAACTGGAAGTGTTTGTTGACCAGATTTCCCCTGTTAAGTGTCACTAGCGTTTTTATTTAGCATGGCTCAGTATAAAATACAGTAAGATTTGTTTATTTTTTATTTAAAAAAGAAATGAAAGAACCAAAATCCCTTTGCTATTACCAGTGGTTTTCCTAGCCACAATGCTTTCCTGAACAGTTTTCTTTATTCTAATAATGGCTTATTTCTGTCAGGTGCTGTCTTCGCCTTCTCCTTTTCCATCTGTTACGTTTCAGGCTTGGTTTGGTTTGGGGTTATCTTACATTGTTCCTTCTTCCCCACAAACTTTCTTACTGAACCCAGGATGAGCTTTTACCAAAAGTTTTCCTCTTTGATTGTGGAATTAGGGCTTTTTTGGCCACGTAATACTTTTTTTAGAGAAGAGTTTCAACTTTTTCCTGCCTTACTTCTTCTTCTCATGGGCAACTCGGTTTATAGTTTTGCTCACCTTGGAAATCAGCACAGGTTTATTACTGCTTGTGACTCTCTTTTGCATGTCCATATTCCATATGAAGAGGACAAAATTCCCAATTTCACTCAAGCTATGATGTTTTGTATGTATCACCTTGAAGTCTGAAAAATTGACTTGTTTTGGGTGCAGTGTCTTGTATTAGGAAACCTACATTTTTAAAAGTCAGAAAGGTGTTTTTTCCAACTGCTTGAATTCCCTGGGGAATGGCTCCCAAGTTAAAATTCCTTGCAGTGGCTTTTCATTTTGTAAGTTAAAGGTGCTTGAAATTGCTTTTCCTCGTCCCTGGTTTGATCTGTTGTTTTCTGATGTATGCTATCCTTCTCCTTCTTGGAATCTGCTACCTAGCATAGGTATGTATTTAAGGCTGTACCATTCATGTATTACCAGTTATTTCAAAGTTATTATTGCTTGTGTTTGTGTAGTTTGCTGATGCTCCTACAGCTTTTACTTTTGCCCAGGAAGAAACTAATGATATTTTCCTCAAGGGACATTCCCATTGAGTTTCAGAAATGCCAGTTTATTCCAGGCCTCTTATTTTTTTTTCTCATCAGTGAGGCTTTCTTACTTCTCTGTTTACCCAGAGACCTGCTGCTGGTGTAGAAGCAATTGAAGAAATCTTATTGTCATCCTTGTTACTTACTTCAGTTTGGATTAAGTCTTCCTCTTTGAATTCCCAAAGCCTTTCTAACATATTCAGAATGCTTCAGGTGGTTTAAAAAGTATAGTCTCTCCCTGCAGGATGCAAGATCTAACATCTATAGAAAATTCTTCCCTGTTGAGATGGTGCCTCAGGTTCCACAGTCTGCAGCTTCCCACTTTGTGCACTTAAGCCAACCATGGTTCAATTATTTAACTACCACTCACAAGAGTGGAAGATTCTCTAACAAGATCCTATGGTCCTTCCTCTTCAGCTCCCTGAACTCTTTGAGCCTGAATTTTCTCTGTGATGCCAATTCATTTGTTTCTTTGTGTGTGTCCGCAAGAAGACTTGACAGTGACTCTGGAGTTTGGTATTAGGTTGCATCTTGCATCTTTGCTGGAAGGTGGTAGCACTTTTTCTTCTTGTCCTTTACTGAATCCATTGTCTGTTCGTGGCTGGATTTTGCAAATTATCGTTGCTTTAAAAGGAAACATCATGTAGGCTGGAAATCATTTAGAAAAGTCACCCACAAACAGTAACTGAATCTCAGCCGTGACTAATGATAGTACTGCTGGTCTATAATTCAGTTAAATCTTAAAGAAAGATTTAAGACTTTCATAATTTAAAGCCTTATGGTCAGTCAGCCATGTCCCCTATTAGAGGTTTTTTGTTGGTTATCACTGCCACTGAAACTGTCGTTCTATTTTACTACTTTTTTTTTCTTTTTAATCCATACAGTCTTGTTATGCCTTTGTTCAGTACGTTCAGTTCAGTACATTAAAAAGACTTCTGCTATAAGAAGTTCTTCTTTTGTAATGAATTACAGACCATGATCAGGTCACTGTATTCATCTTTCCAAATGGCTTAATTAAATTGAGCTGGTTTAGGTGTCTCACAATAAGGCTTGACTCCATCATGGAGTTCTTCTGTATTGCCTTTCTTTTTCCTTTGTGAATGACCAGGCTGCGTAATGCTCAGTTACAAGTCTTGCTACATTATGCCTAGACAGTTATCCTGAGCCACCAGGCTTACATTGCCATACAAGGATGTGTAGTTCTTTGAATTAGATCTTTTTCTCTAAATTAAAGCAGCATTATGTTTCTTTTCTTAGCTGAGCGCAACCTGTATCAGTTACACTGTGACTTTGCCAAATCAGTGTTAGGTTAACTGACTTACAGCAACCTGGATGATCCCATTTACTTTTCAAATACTTTTTAAGTAAAAGTATTTGCTTGTCTTCTGGAACACATTAAGAGCTCCAGAGTTGTTTGGAAGAGAAAGCCCCTTGCTTCCATCTGCTTGCCAGATAATTCTTCTAAAGTTACTGATTGTCAGTTTCTAGCTATGCAACTTCTTGGATGTTTTATTTAATGAGTAGAACTCATTAGATTGGCAAGGTAATATTTCGTTACTTCACAGATGTGTCTACATCATCCAACTTTCTTCCCAATATAGAATATAATTATGAGATTCTGCTTGTCTTATATATTTTTATTGATTATTTTATCTTTATATCAGCTAAATGATATATATCATGTTTAGGATTTTCTTCTAATACTTTGCAGGTAATGCACCTGAAAGCTGCCCAAGTTTACTAGTGCAATTTCAGAACATAGAATGAAATTGCTCTGTACACTTCCATAACTAGCTACCTGTTCAATCGTCATTTCAGGTACAACAGATTACATTTGTGTGCATGGTTTCTTGTTTCTGTGTAGTAGTACACCAAAGTACTAGAGAGATGTAGTAACTTGGTCCAACAAACATTTCATGTAGTGTCTATGTAATGGAAAAAAAAAAACAAACTGCAAGAAAAGAAATCATGACACCAAAGAAGTAGAGTGTATGCCTAGTTTTGCTCCTGAATTAGGGTATGGTTTTGGAATGTGGACACAGCTATAATCTGGGCCCCTTGGCATCCTCTTTCATTTGTGAAGCTGATTTACCACCTTGGGGGCAAGTGCTGCAGATCAGTTGTTTGATGTTCATGAGACTTAAGTGTGGGTACATCTGGTCTTTCCTGAAGAGAAGGAAATGCAGAGCAGGGACCTCTGAACTAAGAATGTTGAAGAGTGAGAAAAGCTGAATGTGTACCACTGCAGCAGAAAGGGAACCAAACAAGACTGAAGTTGTAGGCCTCCTGCTGCATAAGGATCGCTCTCAAGTACTGGCCTTCACCTTGTGGTCCTTGGACAACATTTAAGAGGTCTGTAAGGTAACAAAAGCTGAAGGCTTAGATTTGGTATGCAGATGTTTACATTTCCAAGGGAAAATACACAGGCATCTGTAGATCAATAAAGGTTGAGAACCACTACTCTAGACTACTTCAGTAGGCTGTTAGCTTCCCTTTGCCCTGTGGGCAGTAGGCCCTCTTGTCAGCCAGGTCCTTCATCTAACTAGGAGGTATTGGCCCATTTAACATTAGGATGTAATTGAAGTAGCAAACTCTGGGGTAAAGGGGGTGGTGTGTGATAACCATATGTGGCTTTGTTACTAAGTTGTAACAACAGTTACCTAAGTGTTGGTATAGGAGGCTGGTGAGGGGAGACATAAATAGGCATGTACCTCTAGAGTGTATTCCAGTTGGGGAAGCATCTCCTTGCATAATCATCTGTGCCCATTCTAGGACTTGCACTTGGAGAGGTCTTTAACAGCTATTACACCCCTCACCAAGTAACTACCATAGGAACTAAGACACTCCATCTGTGAGGTTGCTTGTGGAACTGAGCAATGCATTTCTCCAGGAACCTCTGCCTTGGTTTTCTAAAGAAAGCAAAAATAGCAAACTTTTCTAAATTCTGAGCTCAGGAACTAGTTTTTGCTGGATTGGAAGAGTTTTTACTGCCATGAGACCACACAGGTAACAAAACTGCTTCTCCCCTTTGTTTTCCTACTACACAGTGGTAGTTAAGGAAGTTAGACACGTTTGTACACCGCTAAGGTTTACCATTTAGATTTTAGGCAAGAGTCTTTTCTTTGCCCTGACTTTATCAGCACTGGCAACAAGTCCAAAGGGAGCTTGTCTTTGTATTTCAGGGCTCTAGCATTTTGACACCTCCTAGCTTTGACTTGGAGAATAAAGCGGGATTCCCAGGTGGCCTCTTAACCAAACTGGTGATGTGTAAGAATGCCTGCTTCTTAACAGAGGCTCCACTCAGCCTGGTAAGCTTCAAGCAGGAAGCGTTTGGGGAATTATGATTTACTACTGTGACAGGGTACAGGGAACGATTTCTTTTAATGTAACATCCAGATCCTTCTCCTTAATTAAGAGTGTAAGGCAATTTATACAAGTAAAAACCAAGTGTGGTTTAACAATAACGTTCTGGTAACTGAAGCCAGCTGCTCCATACAGGAATCGAGATGAGTAAGAAATGTGTTTTGAGTCATTAAAAATATGTCATGTATAAATGGCTATAGGAATAGGACTGGAAAACAGAATCTTCAGAACATAGGGGATCCCTAAATTAACCCAATAGTTTAACAGGTACATGGTTGGTAGTTCTAAGAGCTGTGATTAATTTTTATAAGAGCACCTCAGTCTTGCATTGCAGGCTGCTGGAGGACTTAATCACAGTATATCCGTATAAGTAAGTGTTTTGGAAAACCTTTGGGAGGAAAGAAACAAGGCTGGTCACTTCTCCTCATGGCTGGAATCTAGCAGCACCCAGTCCTGAGCCGTGACTGCTGTTACACAGTCTGTTAGGGAAAACTGAAAGATGTAGGGGAGCGGGCAGGAGGAAAGTGGATGAAATGTAACATTTGCCAAAAACGCCCAGTGCCTCCTAAACTATATGGGAGGCTGAATTAATACTGACCTATTGAAACAACCATCCTGGATATTCCAGACCTGAAGGATCAAAAGAAGTCAGGTAATTTTGTCTGTGTTCCTTCATAAGGTGACCTCACCCTCCTTCCTGAAGAGCCCTGGCAGACACCATACCCTGCATGTGCACTCAGTAGTAAAAGGCAGGCTGGGGAATGACTCCTGAACAGGAGGATCTCTGACCTAGAAGTGGCTCATGATGGATGGTCATGAAAGTGGGTCTGGCACGGAGGAGCGAAGAGCACGGAGCCACGCGTTTAACTTCACTGTTTCGTCAGTTTGTCAGTTGTTAAGTTTGTGCCATAATCATTTTACAGCAAAGGCAGTCTCTGTAGCACAGCAGAAGGTTCTCGTGGCGAGTTACACGGTGAATGGAGACTAGAGTGCCGTAACAAACTAACAGCACTTCCTCCCCAGATTATCCGCCGGGAGTGCCCAGGAGACACCTCCGTAGCCTCCAAAAGACGAAGCCCGTTTCTTTTACTGCGGAGATGAAGGCAGCAGGTATTTACCTGCCCGCACCCCCGGGCCTGCTCCCCTGCCTCCCTGCAGCCGGGCCGCCCCTCCTAATCCTCCTGTCTGCAACCAGCAGCGGGGCGGCCCGGGTTGCTCCCGCAGCTCACCCCGCCTCCGTCACCGCCGGTGCTGCTGAAGCGGCGGGGGGCGGGCAGGACACACCGGCCGGGGGAAGGGGCAGCGCCGCAGGACCCGAAATGGCGGCGTGAGCGCACGGAAGCGCCCGGGCAGGCGGGCGGAAGCGGCGGCCGCAGCCGGGCACCGCTGTTTCCGGAGGGGGGGGGGGGGGGGGGGGGGGGAGCGCCGGCGTCCGGCTCCCGCCGGAAGCGCCCGTGTGTGCGGGCCCAAGATGGCGGCGGGGATGTACCTGGAGCACTACCTGGATAGTAAGAGCCGCCGGGGGCGGGGCCGGGGGCCGCGGCTGGGGCCGCCCTGGCACGAACGGACCGCGGCTCGGGGCGGGGCCCTGCGGGGTCCGATCTCTGCCCGGGGGCTGACCGCGCCCTCCCCGGAGCGCCCGCGGCCTGCTCCGAGCCTCTCTGGCGGCAGGTAGCCTGGCGCGGCCGGCCCGTCATGGGGCCTTGCGGAGAGGCCCCGCCCGCCGCGTAGAGGAGACTCGGGGCTGTTTCGAAACGGCGGCGGCGGCGGCGGCACGGACTGCCCCTCCGCCGTGGGGACGGGCTCGGCTGCGGCTCCGATGGTAGCCCAGCCCCGCTGACACCGGCGCCGAGCGTTTGGTTGTCCTCGGAGCAAGGAGCCCAGTGCTGCCTCAGCCGCCTCCTCTCGGGAGCCGCAGCCCGGCTGTCAGTGGCTTTCCCGAAATAAAGTGCCCGGCTGGTGAAATCCCGGCAAAGACAGCTTTCGTGTCTGTCGGGAGGTGGTTTAGCTCGCTTCCTGGGCTGTGGTTTTACACGTGCAGTCCTGTTTTGCTGGTCGAAGGAGAGCTCTCTAAACACTAAGGGAGTTTGTAGCGTTATCGGAGCCCTTCTTTGACGTCTTCCTGACATAAGGTGTTTAAACTTTGTCAGACTTTGGGGATAAGACTTTCGATGCCTGTTCTACCCCTGTGTTCTAAAAACAGCCGAGTAGGCTAATCACAGCAATTGTTTTTGAAGGAATGAACTAACGGTTTAAGATGTAGTAACCTGTGCTTTGAGGAATGGTGTTTTCACATTTTCCTTCTGATCTGCCCTCGGCACTAGAGATGGGGTATCATGTTGATGGAGTGCAGTGGTTAAAGTGTGGTAGTTCTGGTAACATGTTTTAATTCACCATACCTGGCGAACTTAAAGCTCTTGCTGTCTATTTGTATATGCTTACAAGCACTGGAGCTTGGTCATTCAGTTATTTTGCTGCACTGGGTTTCCTCCAGCATAGAGGTGACACAGCGTTGATGTGGAGGCAAGGGGGTTCAACCTTTGTGTCTTCAGTGCTCCTTTTGTCATTAGGAAAGGAAACCTCGTGAAGATTAAGTTAGAGAAGTTCAAGAATAATAATAGGTTTCAGTGAAAGCTGAAAGAAGCTGGAGGTGAACAGGCAAGGATCTAGGAGCTGCTAGGAAGGAGGCTGCAAAAGCTAGGAAGAAGAGGTGGATGGGAAGGCAGATTGTTAAGAGAGGAGCAAGGATGCTGTTCAAAAGCATACATTCATCTGTTGTTCTCATTCTGTTGTGGAAGAATGCAGTTGACTGAGGCTCCTCAGTAAAGATGGCCAAGAGCTGGGAGGACAGGGACTAGGCAAGAGGAGAAAGATACAGATGGATGAGAAGTAAGTGTGCAGGGAGGATGCAGGGATTTGCTATTGAGTGAGCACAAGTGTATTTGGAGTAAGAGCTGCGGTGTGAAGATAGAGGATTGAAAGACAGGGATTTGCAGATGGTAGGCAGAAATGAGAAATATACAGCACTGAGTTTGGAGGGGTACAGTAGGTACCAAGTCAGAGAGAAAGGAAGTTGTAGAGGAGCTTGCTGGCTAGTGCTCCCACCAAAGTCAGACATTTCTGGATTTTGTTGTCACTCTCAGCTACAAGTAGTGACCCCTGTGGAAACTGCTCTGTTCCCCTCTAGTAGAAGCATCCAGAGAAAATGTCAAATTTTCTCTCTCAGCTGAAACATGTGGTCCTGCAATTGAGCTAGAGATTCTTGCCCTGTTGAAGGGTGGATATTAATAAGGGGGTATGGACTGTCATTTTTAAGGTATCTTTCTTTTTCTTTTTTTTTTTTAAGTCATGTGCACAATCTAAAAGTACTTCTTTGAGAAAAAGGTTTCTTTCAGAAAAACACATCATATGAATTGTAATACTTAGAATCAAAGAACATCTCAGTATGCAGTAAGTTAGTTTGCTGATAGGCTTTCCTGGCATGGTTTTGTGATTTTTGGCTGTAGTTAATTTTCACAGTTCCAGTAATTAGTCATTGCACCTACAGAGTGTTTTACCTGCCATGTTGAAGTGTTCCGTTATTAAAAGTTTCTTCTCTGTGTAGATTGCAGTTGATGAAATCTGAACCTTCTTTCTGGTAACTTGGGGGGGGGGGTGGGTGGGAAGAAAAGAGCTACTTGTAATAACATCTTTTTCAGGTTTCTAATAACCCGTGTTTTTCTTCTCCAAGCCTGCTCTAATCTTCTGACATCCAACTTGAAGTTCTGACTCTCTGAAAATGCATACAGCCCTTTAGTAACCAGTAGTAACCAGTCTTCTTCATGATACTAACTAAAGTCAGGTTATCATTCTTCTGTTGGGTATACCCTTATCTCTGTTGCGTATTGCATTTCAGCTGGAAGCTCAGATTCAGGTAACTATCTACCATGATACTGATATGATACAGTCTTTCTGTTTCTTAGAAATATGGTCCAGCATCCTTTATCCATCACTTGTATTCCTTGCTCCTAAATGTATTACCCTGTAAGACTTGATGGAAAGTATTTGCTTGCAGTCAGGCTGTCTCTTGCTGTCGCAGCGGTGTCTTCCTTCCATTCTCGTTCTTGCAGTCTGCAACTCGCTTCCAAGTGACTAACTCTTCTTTTGTTGGATCAAGAACTGCTTCTGTGTGATTTGCATGAGTGGTGCAGCCACTGCTGATAGTTCTCTATAATGCATTCCAAAGCCTTATGTAGCAGTCTGAAGTCTTTTTAATGTATCTTTTGTTTGTTTTCTTATTCTAGCTTGTTATGCATGATACTTCCTGATACTACATAGAGTATTTGATGCAAGCTGTAGTCTTATGACTTAAAAAAGTTATTTTCATTAATGAAATGTATACTCTTACTACAAAAGGTCCAGTCAGGCAAGTTTACCACTTAGTGTGTATTGTTGCCCTTGTTTGGTTCTTTGAGGTGATCTCAGATCAGCTCTTCCGTTTCTTTTCATGCCTGTCTGACAGCATTCAGCCTCCCCCTCACTCATTCCTTCCCTTTGTTTTTTAAACATTATTTCAGTCTTTAAAAACATTCAGTTCAGTTTTAAAGCAGTTCACTGATGTTCAAAAAATTCCTGAAAATTGAAATAAACAAATAGACTAGAACCCTTGGTCAGCTCTTCTAAAAATGTCTAATATTTACATGTCCTTGGAATGGAATTCTTTTAGTATCATAGTGCTAATGCAGACACAGTTTTCAGTTGATTTTCTTTTTCCTCCCACAGAGATTCTCTTTCATATGGTTTACTGGCTGGATCTGCTCAGGGAATGAATGAGGAGTGTGTGATGAAAGAGGGCAGTTGTTTTGTAGGACCTCTTCATATCCTTGAAGAAAGGAAGGTGTATAATGAATTAAGTGGAGATTGTAGGAAGAAAAAAAGGTGGTCTTATGCTTGAGGCAGTTGAATACCCCTCTGACAAAGTGAGTTTGGGTTTGTTTATTTTGGGGGGGGGTCACGCTTTTTACAGGTTCTCCTGTAATGCTATGCTTCCCTCAAATTCTGAGTGCAAATCTGTAGTCAGAGGAGCTGATGTGCCGAATGTTCATAGCTGCAACTGAAGTCTGCTCTGAGCAGATAATTCTGAAAAGTCAGGCTATGGAGCATTTTTAGACATTTCAAGAGGTATGTTTGTAATTAGCTGGTCTTCTTGGCTCTAATCTCTTTGCCTCAGTAAATCTCTTGACCTTCATTTTATTGGGAAGGGAAGCAGGCTGCTCCACAGCAGCTTGTGAAAAAGCAGTCTAATGTCACAATAATGAGCACCTTGAAAAGCTGATTACTAGGTCAATTTTCAGCTTGGCTTTTGGGCTGTGTATGTGTGACACTGTATTGAGCAGAGAGAATAAAATAAAACTTTGAATCACTGCTCAGTCACTAGGGAATGAGAAACGCCTTGTATGAAAATCTCATGTGGTTACGTACTTAAAAACTAAATGTCACAATGCACAAGCAGCCTGACAAAGCTCGGTATGCAGCCTCACTTCATAAATTCTGAGCTCTCTCCTTTGGGCATCTAAAGTTCTTTTCCAGGAGATTTTTGTGGAATAGCCAAGTTATCAACAGTTCTCTTAGTAAAAGGTGTCTGGCATCTTCCTGGTTCTGGTACGTCTGTAGCTTTCATGTCCTTGCTGTAATTTGAAACCGGGTTTAGACCTAGGATTAAACATGCCCTTGCCTTTGCTCTAAGCTTTCAGTTGCAAAGCGTATCTGTCCTAAATGTGTTATGCTCCTAGCAGATGTTTTTGCAGCAGAAAAATATACACATTCCTTCTGTGCTGAACATCCTGATAGATGAACTCCACATCTTGTCCACTCTGATCACCTTCCTTCCTATCCTAGTGAAGCTCCCCCTTCAGTGACTATACTGAGCCAAAGGATTTGGGAAGGGGAAGAAGAGGAATGTTTCTTTCCCCCTTCTTCCCGAGTGTTTTTCTTTGAGCCAGACTTTTTCCTCAGTTTTCTTCAGTGGCTGAAGTTAAGCATGAAAAGATTTCCATCCCTTCAAATATTGTTCTCCTCCTGGTCTCTAAACCATTTTATGCCTGCTTCTGAGGGGAGAGAGCAAGATACTGAAGTGCTTTTCCTCATGCCAAGAAAGCAGCGCAGCTTTAGTAAGGGGAAAACCGGGTGCAGAGGAGTTAGAGATGTAGAAAGGAGTGGACGAAGAATAAGAAGGAAGGAAACAGTAGTTTGTGATGAGAAGCTTGAATGTGCCTGGAGACTCATTAATTTGTATTTGCTCAAACTTGAGTTACTGTGCTTTGCTCTCATACTGGGTTTAGAAATACTGTAATGGGGGCTTTGAGGGGGAGAAAGGAAGGGTGACTAATACAGATTTTCCAGATAATGAGTTTTCTTCATGTTTGGAATTTTTTTAAGGGTTGCAGAGCTTCTTTAGGCACTGTTGAAGTACACATATTAGGAAACAGTCCAAATAGTTTTCTGCAAATCTCTGTTCATATGTGAATGTGCCATGAGTGTAGGGATTGTCTCTACAGTCCACAGGACTGCTCTGCAGCCACATGTATTTTCTACCCTTGGTGCTTTCTAGGTTTATCCATCTAGTGGGTATTGGAATAAAGTAAGTATACTTAGTGACAACACACGTTTATTTTTTATGGCCTCAGAATGAAGGCACGGAGTTCTCCTCAACTGCCTGGTGTCTGAATTTATTACAAAGTGACATCTCCACTCACCTACCTATGTTCTGCTGCTGAGGACGTCTGCCCAGTTGCTCACATAGATGAGGTGGATGGAAAGGTCATGTTTGTGGGGTGCACTTTCTCCAACAGCACCTTCCCTGCTGGTTCAAGTTAACACTGTCCACAACATACGACCTGCCTGGACTGATGAGTCTGTTGCTTTATTTGCCTTGCTAAATGGGGAGTACACATTGTGCCAGTTGGGAAGTGTGTGCCAGACTGGAAGGAAGTTCAAATTTCCCTGTGGCTGCCCTGCTCTGTTACTGAATAAATGTCAGCATAAGATGTTGGTAAAGAATGATAACAAAACAATAAAAAGTGTTTCCATCTTCCTCCACCCCAAACCTCTGAGCAACTAGATTCTGCCAACATTTGGTCTAAATTAGACCTAAATGGTTGGGAGAATAGTGAGCAGAGGGCTAGTAACCTTGGTGAGTTTAAGAAGTAGAAGGATGTCGCTGGCCTGTCTACTCAGATGGCTGCTTGATATTAATTCCATTGTCTTGGAGGCCACCAGTCAGGACCTGTTCCAGGAGCAGACACTAGGACATATCTGCCTCAGTGAAGAGGATGATGGAGACAGCAGACTTAGATGAGGAGTCCTCAGCTGGTAAGTTAACATGGTTCTGTGTAGTAATTTTCTTTTGGATTTTTTCCCTTTTTTATACTGAGTAGGGAGGCATCAGGTTTCCTTTGCTCCTTCTACTTGTGTATGTCAATAGGCACATAGCGTTGCAGCAGTCCAGGGCTTGTCAATACTAGGAAACTTCTGTCAGCATAAGCACAGAACAACAGAAGCAGCATATGCCCTCTTGAAAGTCATCTTCTTTCTCCTACAAAAGACATTCCCATGTCAGTTCATTCCTTGATAACGTTAGTTAACCCTGTAAAATAGGATTATTCTTTTGGAATAGCTGCATCTGTCTGGATTTTCCTCTGTAGAGCCTCATCAAATGAGGGTATGATGTGTATTGTCATCTTAATACAAGATGAGAGGGCATGGGTGTGATGTCAGGACTTGCTGTGGGCTAGCCCTTCATTCGTTCCCAGTCCTGGCTGCATTCCAAATTCCACAGCAGTTCTTTTATCCCTTGCTTTGCCTCCTGTCATTACTCTCATCCCCTCCACAGCGTAGCATGCAGCCCTGCCTTCCTGTTCATGCCTCTATGGTTTCTCACACCATACCGCAGATATGCAAATGTCTTGTTTTAGCATAGTGAAAGATGCCTTTCACCTTCTTGAGACTTTGGATTAGTTGCATGTGTGGTGCAGCATACATGATCTGTAGAAAATTACAATTCTCTCATGCAGGGGAGAGAATTTGGTGATTCATAGCATGGCATAGCCCACGCTAAGCGAATACAGTTGTTATTGTTAATGACCAGCTCATTCAGAATTGGTTTTGTTGTTAACCAGTGCTTTTATCAGAGTTGATACAAGATGGCTTTACACGACAAAGCATACTGCATTTCCTCTGCATTTTTTCACTTGCCCAACAGCAAATCTGATGTGACCATTTTGGCAAACAGCCCTGTGATCTCTTTGGTGGTGGTCCCTGCCGTTGGAGGTCTGTGACAGGCTGGGAATGCCTGGGGTGGTGCAAGTCTCATTTGACATGTCAGTCTTCCAAGGCCTCCAAGCTGCTGAAATCAAAGGTTGATCTTTAACACAGCAAGAAAGATCCCTTTTATGAGACTTAACAACATTGCCTACTGTTTTGGCTTTGGATACTGTGGCATTAAACTAATATAATAATAAGACGACAAAAGAAGCCCTCCCTCCTCAAGAAAAGGGTCTCTGGGGGAGTATTAGGTTTCTGTGGCTGGTACGTTGACTGTCCTTGCTGACTGATATGTGTTTCTTTGGACAGATCCTGAAGGAGATGCACCTCATGGACTAGTGTGTAGTGCACTGGCCCAGAACTCAGGGTATATGACATAGCCACAGACTTCCTGGGTGTCTGTGGCTAAATCAGTCTACCATGCACCTCAGTACCCTGCTTGTAAAAAGGAGGGTAGTAGTATCCCTTACAAAGGTGTTGTGAGAATAATGTTATAGGTTAGGACAGATATATTGCAGTAGGGCTGAGCCATATGTGAATAGAGAGAAAGGTATATATTAGTGCATAAGAAGATAATTATTTTAGGACATAGGACGGAGTAGAAGCAGCAGTTTAAAAGGGTTATAGCCTCTAAAAGGAGGGATAGAGTAGTATAAAGCCATCCTGCCCCTAATGGGGAAACAAGGAAGCTCCTGAAGGTTGCTGTAAGCCGGTTGTCCTGCAGCATACTTTAGATGCTACAAAATTAGAAGTATGGAATACCATCATGTGTGCTTCCAGTGTTAGATCCCAGGCAGTTCCTTGTCTCGGGGGCTGAAGAACATTGTGGAGGTCCCTGACACAAGCAGGATTTTTTTAATTGCCTTCAGCATTGGGTGTTTAAAGTGTTTGCTGAAATCTGTACTGTTGAACACAGTAGCCTCGGCTATGTTTCAGAATGTATTTTCATGCTTTTTAATAAATCTCAACATGCATCTGAACACGGTTGGTGAACAGATGTCTCGGGAAAGGCACTGTGTGTTTGGATAGTCCTTGGTGTAATGGATCTCTCTAGGAATTTGGACATTGTCATGGTACAAACCTGCTGTCCAGCAGAGGTAACAGCCGTGCTGTGGAGGGCTGAAGCGCAGTGGAAGTTACCAGGTTGGGTGGGTTTGCTTTCTGCGTTGTGTGTGTCAGAGTTGACATCAGAGTTAAGGAGCTGAAGTTTAAGTATCAGTTGCCTACACCTGACACCCCACATGTGTTTCTATAAAGAAATAGATAAAATGATAATAATTGGAGGGGAGGGAGGGTGGTGATGGATGCTGACTTTTGGAGAGTGAGAATGTGTGGTTCTTAAGGGATGAGGCAGCGTGGTTATGGATGCCTGCAGAGGAATGAGTGAGGGAAGGAGTGATAAGGAAAGAAAAGAATAAAATAGTTAAAAAAAGAAAGGGAGTAGTGAAGGGTTAAGAATTCAGGAAAGGAAAGATGAAGGTAGGTAGAGAGACTTTAGCTTGTGTCAAAACAGGGTAAGAAAAGGAAGAAGTGGGAAGAACCTCAGTGAGAGACCTGCTCTGATGATTTTCAGGCTAATCGTGCTGTGGGAGGGATGAGTGGGGCACAGTGGGGCTGCATGTGGCTGTGTGGACCTGTACACATGGACACAGTTGCACTGATGCCAGCCCACACTTTGGGCCAAGCTGCTAGCCACTTTCTTCACTGTACATCTTCACCATCCTCCTCTTCCTCTCCTGCTTCCATTTCATGTAAAAAGAGGCCCTCGATTTTCTTTAATTTTCTGTGGGGTTGTTCCCTGTCTGGCAGAGAGTGACTGCTGCCTGCTCTAGTGATCAAGGAGGCCTCAAGGGTGCTTCTCCTTTACTGTGTTCCATTTCAGAATGTGAGAATTATTTGTGTATTTTATGATAGTATTTAGTCATTAAAAGTTCAGGTGCATCTTACAATAAGAGCACATTAATTGTAAAAGAAGAGGAGGAAGCAAAATTCCATGAGTAACAGGAATGTTTTGAAAAAGACTGAGGAAAGTGTTGCACTGGTAGGAATGAGGAAATGACAACGTAACTCTTAGGTTTGTTTTGGTTTCTTTTTAATGGGACTGTGAGGGTGGTGATGTCCAATCACTACCACAGCACAAGCCAGGCAATTCCAGCAAGTGTTTTCACTACTGTAATAGAATCCTGTGATGCAGAGCATCACTTCTGTGTAAGGGTATGTAAGGGCTTTTGAGTTAAGCTGCAGATAGCAGAAAACTTTCCCATAGTTAGACAAAACTATATACGATACAAATAGTTTGTTGCTCAGTTAAAACTTGCTTAGCTGCAGCTTAATCTTGCTGTGCTTTTTGTTCTCGCCACACTCTCCAGATCATAATTTGTAGTTGTGCACTCGGCTTCCTCCCTCTTTCAGTTGAATAGATAAAGTGTCTTTATACCAGTTCTGATTGTAAAGTCACTGTACTGTCACTTGTTTCATTTTCTCCCAGTTTACTGATGAAGCAATTACAGAACATTGGTCCAATAATAGAGTTGCAGGTGGAACATTTTGCTGCAGTTTTAGGAAATCATTTTGCTGGGTTTAGCAGAGAAGGAATTCAAATGACAGGCGTTTGTCTCATCAGTCCCTGTGGAAACCTTGCCCAACTAATGAGCCTCTGGAAGATCAGTGCTCATGCATGTTTGACTGTGTCTGTGTTCAGTGTCTGCTAGGCCAGAGACTGAGCTGGGTGAAGCCTCTCTGGCGCTGCCAAGAGCCACTGGGAGCAGGGGGCTCTGCATGGGGTAACCAGGTAACCAGGCTGGAGGCACTGGGATAGGTGGCAAGTGCTCTGAAGGATCGATGACATGGGCTGAAAAGATGAGACTAGGCATGTAGAGGCAAAGGGAAGACAGAGGCTTCCCAGATGAGGGCATGATGTGCTGATGGCAGATTGTTTACACTAATAGCTGGAAAAGCTAGAGCATAGAATCATGGAATGGTTAGGGTTGGAAAGGACCTTAAGATCATCCAACCTCCCTGGTCCCTTTCAGGTTGCTGGTACAGAAGCAAAGTCCTACCTGTGTTTGTGCTGTGAAAAGGTCCTGTGAAACGTGGCCATAACCTTATGTAGGGTGGTTCTGCTCAGACAATAGCATCCTACTGGTTTTTGTGCCAGCTTGGGTGTTCACTGTTTAAAGGTTTCTATCCTGGCTGAGGGAAAACTGACTACACCCAGTAGAATTTGTGCTTTTACCGATTTTCCTTTTTAGAAGAGAAAAAAAATTACATTAATCCTTTTCTAAAACTACAAAGTGAAGAATTTAGAAGTTGAGATCTTCCAGGATTGCTAAACTCAGTGTAAACTTGACATATTGTGTACAGTCCAAGAACAGAAACTGTTTTTCTCTAGAGAATACCTGTCTTGTCTTCTGCAGGGGGTGCTTTGGAGAGGAATGGAAAGTAGTATGCTGCAGTATGATCCATGTTTTATTTGCTGTATACACTGAGAGGTTTGGAGTTAACCAGACTGGGGATTGCAGGAAAAGAAAAGGCATGGTCTTGAGATTCCCAAACTGGATTTCATCCTTGCCATAAGTTCCGTTTTTAAGCAATGATAATCTTCAGCACTGTGTCCCTGTTGTCTTCGGAGATGTGTTTTTGAGCCATAGGGATGTGATCTGGTAGTCAGCTGCTTGCACCTTGTGTGAAGTCTGTCATGGACAAACGTGGAAGTATCATATTTGGGAATGCACAGCCTTCAGTTTGCCACTTCCTCGGTTTTTGATTTTGCTCTGTTAACTGTCCTTGAATGTAGGGGCCGATGTGTATGTGCTGTGTGATTGTGTGCTTGAGGACACCTGCTGTCTGAGCGTTGCTAAGATCTTTACATTAGAAATGGCAACAGAACTCTGTTGAAGTAATAGTTTTGTTACTTAGAAGGATTCTGTATGTAATTTCGTATGTTCCATTTGTGCAAAAAAGAAGTTAAAGGACCAGCTTCTGAGCAGAGTGAGGCTCACAGCTGGGTTTACCTCATGGGCATGTGTAGTACTTGTTAACAACCTGCCACTTGCATACAGACCTTTCAGGGAAGTGCCTCTGCTGTAGAAACATGTGGCAGGGACAGTAGAGACTGCTGCTGGGAATGATGTATGAGATGGTTTTGATGCTGGGTAGACACACTGTTGTTCACACTCCCTATATATTGGTGTGTGGGTTCAGGAAGAAGACATGCTTATGTTTCTGAAGAGCTTTTTCCCCAACCTTTCTCTATTTTATTATTTTTTTTTAATTAGGTATAAAGGTAACAGTAATCAAGCTTGGACTTGAGGTCAGTGCAGTGACACCAGATCTTGCTTTAATTAGGCATGGAAAAATGAGAATTGTTTTTGTCAGCTTTGTCAGTTGGGCATCAGGTGATGCCTAGGGCATGAGTAGCATAGTACACTGAAAATTAGCTATCAACTTCACATTGCTCATCCTGAGCCCTACGAACATTTATTATTCACAATGTATAGCATCCTTCCAGGTGTTGGACAGACCACACTGAGATTACAGTGCAGAAGGAAAAACAAGGAACATGTGACACAGGGTTAAGACTGCTGTTCACCGCTCCTTGTCCTGTCCCAGATTTGTTCTTTGGCTTTTCACAAAGTGTCTCCTGTCCCCTATATGTAAAATGGATGTGCTAAAATAGACTCACTTTTCAGTGAATTAGCATTCAGTCAACTTCAGTTGGTACATCCCTGTATAGAAATAACTAAATGGCATTATTTACCAGCTACTGTACTATTTTTTCCATTATTGAATGGAGCTCAAATGGATATATTGGGCTTTTTCAGCATGGAGAAGAGAAGGCTCCGTGTAGATCTTAGATCAGCTCCCAGTGCCTAAAGGGGCTACAGGAAACCTGGAGAGGGGGTTTGGACAAGGGCCCTCAGGTACAGGACAAGGGGAATGGCTTTAACCTGACAGAGGGGAGATTTAGGTGAGCTCTTAGGCAGAAGTTCCTCCCTGTGAGGGTGCTGAGGCGCTGGCACAGGGTGCCCAGAGAAGCTGTGGCTGCCCCATCCCTGGCAGTGTTCAATGCCAGGCTGGACGGGGCATGGAGCAACCTGGTCTAGTGGAAGGTGCCCCTGCCCATGGCAGGGGATTGGAATTGGATGAGCTTTAAGGTCCCTTCCAACCCAAACCAGTTTGGAATTCTATGATTCTATATTATAATGACTGACTTTACAAATTCTGGTTTTCTGCTTTCCTAATGTAGGCCCTTATGCTCGACAGCAGTTTTCTGTTATCGAATATTTATTATAGAACTATGCTCCTGGATTAAATATATCATGTTTTTATAATCTGTCTCCTTTAGAGTTGACAACAAAGGGAACCACACTAATGTGCACCAGGAAAGGGTCTTGGGAATCACTGGAGTAGTGTATGTGTTGTTAAGTCAGTTAGCTTTGTTCCTGCATTCGCATCATGGACAGGAACCTGACTTCTCTGTGTATCCTCCTTTCCCTGCAGGTATTGAGAACCTGCCATTTGAATTGCAGAGAAACTTCCAGCTCATGCGAGACCTGGATCAGAGGACAGAAGGTGAGGCTTGAAGATGGTTTTGTTGGTGAGACAGGAAGGATGCAGCTTGGCCAGTTTTTCCTTTCTTTGCCTTGATCAGTGAAGATCTCAGGGCAGAGGAGGAAGCCTACAGCTGCTCTGATCCTTCAGCCTCTCTTAATGGAGGGCTGTAGTGTGTGGGCATATGTGTGTACTTACGTATTTAATGGTGAACTTGTTTCAGACCTCAAGTCGGAGATCGATAAGTTGGCCACAGAGTATATCAGCAATGCACGGACTTTGTCTTCGGAGGAAAAACTGGGGCTTCTCAAGCAAATCCAGGAGGCCTATGGGAAATGCAAGGAATTTGGGGACGACAAGGTTCAGCTGGCTATGCAGACCTATGAGATGGTATGGAGGGGAGTGTCTAGTGTTTACCACGTGAAAGGCTGTGCTAAAGACCCCAGTCTTGGAAGGCCCTGATTTCTTTTCTAGGCCCTACCCCCTCTTGCTTCTCAGCTCTTTAGTGCAAGCCCCATGCCCTCTCCTCTTTGCCCTCCTGGGCTGTGTTCTATGGTAACTCGTCATCACTCTCATCTTCGCAGGTTGATAAGCACATCCGTCGGCTGGACACAGACCTCGCTCGCTTTGAAGCAGACCTGAAGGAGAAGCAGATAGAGTCGAGTGACTATGACAGTTCTTCCAGCAAGGGCAAGAAGAGTGAGTACCACCACTGGGCTGCAGATTGATACAGGAGGCAGCCAAGTGACTATGGAAGTGGTGGGGATGAAGGCAGGCACTGGAGTGGTACAGATCAAAGACTGTTACGCTGGAATCTGAAGGACAGGTAAAAAGATGGTGACTTGGGCTCTTCTTGTGTGTGAGCATATTCAAGGCCGCTAGATAAAATTAAGATGGGTGCATGGCCCAAAGCCAATACACGCTCTGAAGTGGGAGTGTATTGTAGTGGTGGAGAGGTTGTTACTATCAGGTGTCTATTTTGGTAGGGTGGCAGATGAACCACATTTGTTTCTTCTTACCAGAGGGCCGAGCCCAAAAAGAGAAGAAAGCTGCCCGTGCTCGCTCTAAAGGGAAAAACTCTGATGAGGAAGCACCAAAAGCTACCCAAAAGAAACTGAAGCTTGTCCGCACGTAAGTGTTTTAAGAGGTTTGTGGGAATGAGGAGCAGCACTACAGATCAAACCAAGAAGGCCTAGCCAACCTCCCTGCAAAGGATCTGGCACACACCCAGACTAGACAGTGTGTCCCCTGTCCGTTTTCTGGGAAGGAGGATGAAGGAGACCTTTTAATTCTTTCAGGGGAGTGTGGCATGAAGGGGAAGGCAGATCACTTCAGTGAACTTGGGTGTATGAACCATCTCTAGCAAACAAGGGCATTGTCTTGGGAGAAGTGAAGGGACACAAAGCCAGTTATTTTGCTGACCTACTTTATTCCTGTCTGCAGTAGCACAGAGTATGGGATGCCTTCAGTCACCTTTGGAAATGTGCACCCTTCGGATGTATTGGATATGCCAGTCGATCCCAATGAGCCTACTTACTGCCTCTGCCACCAGGTTTCCTATGGGGAGATGATTGGCTGCGACAACCCAGATGTAAGAGCCTGCTCTTGGTGTAAATGGAGGAGAAGGAAGTGGAGAGAGTCTTGCATGGAAAGTCTTGTCCTGCTTGGGCAGGGCATGATACATCAAGCAGTGACAAAAAGAGGGCTTACCTCAGGTGGTGTGGAAGGGTGGAGGGGTGGTTTACCAGGACTTGTTAAGTGCCTCTTCAAGTTTTCCTTGAAACGATGGGTTGTTTTCTTGCCCCCACACTTAGAAAGAGAAAAGGGGAGTTCTTGCTAACAATGTATAGGTTGGGTTTGAGTCTTCATTCCCTGATCACTGCTAGGGATTTAGGAGTCTGTGATCTAATGTTGGGAAATTGTTGTAGCCCAGAAGCAATGATTTCAAAAGAAAATGGCTTTTTGACTGACTGCTCTCTATCCCAACAGTGTTCCATTGAATGGTTTCATTTTGCCTGTGTGGGTCTGACAACAAAACCAAGAGGAAAATGGTGAGTGAGCAAGCAATATGGAGAGAGAGCACATTGGTCTTTGGGAAGGGGAGGTCCTGAGTGGCAGAAGGGGGAGGCTTTGTCAGGGACCTTGGAAAAGGTCCTTTGGGACTGTATGTTCGAGGTTCATGTCATGTCCTAAAAGCCTAAAGGCTTTTGCTTCCCTTTCTGTCAGGTTCTGCCCTCGCTGTTCCCAGGAGAGGAAGAAGAAGTAAAATCCCATGAGCCCTAAGTCCTGCTGCAGGAGCTTTCTTCCCCCTGTCAGGGCCTCGTCCCAGCTCCCCCAGCCCTTGAGGCCTTGGCTGGGGGGAGTCTTGCCCTGTTTGTGGTTTGGGCCCTCCCTGGAATGGTGTGTACCCTCACGGTGGCTTCTGTGTTCTGTATCCCTGGGTGCTTCCGAATCCCTAAGAAAAGCCCTCTCTGTGTACTATTCCAAACAGGTCTCTGAGCCTCAAAGGGAATGAATGAGGGCACCAGGGTAGCCACCAGATTCCCAGGGATTCAGGTAGCCCCTGATTTTCCTTCGCTTTCCTTCAGCCTCCTCAGAGTTCATTGCCTACTCTCTGCTTAGAGAACAAGGCTATGGGATGGGGGAAGGAAAGGAGGTAAGTCTTCAGCATTTTAGGTCTTTGATTTTCCTGGATTTTTTTCAGGAGAGAGGGAGTAACCAGGCCACTTCTTAATCTAGTGGGCTGGTTGAGAGACTGCAAACCTAATGTACTCCCTATCTTTAATCATTCCACTACTGGCATTGAGCAGCCTCTTTTGTTGGGGAGAGCAGGAGGAAGAGAGAGTGTTTAGAACTAGCTTTGTCTCTCTTATTCCTGGGGTAAAACCTGCGGGTCTGGGAAACACATAGTGTGAAGGAGGAAGAATTTCTGACCACACAGGGAGAAACGGCTTGATCTAGCCTGTCTTCCAGCTCCAAAATTCTGCCTTCCTTATTGTGCAGTGGTGCTTCTCCATTATGTTGATGATGGGAAGTTTGGGGATTCAGATCCCACTTGTATAATACAGAGTTAAATAAAGTTCATTGAAACAAATACTCCTGTTTACTTTGCTGTCACCTCCAAAATAAACTGCAGCAATTAGTCTCTTCAGTTACTCCTTCTCTCGCAGCTCTGCTTTTATTCTAAATTATGAATGTGATACAGCTTTTTCATATAATAATCCTGCAGTGTTAATAAGTGACATTCTGCCTAAGTCAGGCTTGGAAATGTCCTAATGTACTTGGAAAAGGTTACTAAGCTTTCTAGTGGCTGTGAAAAATACCTGCCTGTTCAGTCATGCCCTCACATGAGGGTAGACATTTATTCCCATTTCTGTTGGTGTTTACTTCGTCAGTTGTCTTCTCTTACTTGAGGAGAGGTGGAGATTATAGAAGGCCAACCCTCACTGTGGCTGTTGGGCAGTACAGCTGAGAAAACAAGCCAGCAGGACAAACCACGCACATCCAAGAATGTGGATAGGTTTTTCAGATATCCTGGTAACTTCCACCTTGGATCACCTTGATGCCAGAACCTCCATCTGCTGTTACCAAGATAATGTAAGGCTCCAAAACAATTAGTGAAGATGAGTCTCTCTTTGTAGGGTCTGGTGACTGTGGGGAGATGACCCATACTGAAGCTCCCCCTTTCCCGTTGTGTTGGCATGGCCTGGAGATTGATGAGCTTGAATCTCTCCTTCCTGCTTGTTTCTGCTGTTCAGGAGGGTTTAAGCTTTCCACCTGAAACATGAAGTGTTTTCCTCATAGCTAACTTGTATGAGGACTAATGGAGCATTTTTGTTCTTGCAGTCATGAAGCCGAAGTTCTTCTAGGGGTTCATTAGTAAGAGCAGTCAGAGGACTGTGTAGGTAAAGAGCAATTGCTACTCTTACCTTGTACAGCAAGCTTTGTATGCCCAAGCCTTCAGCTCAGAAGCTGGTGTTGAGTCTTCTGTTCAAGTGAGTTAGCATTCAGGCAGTCTTTGCTTTTGTGTCGAGGAGAGGTGCTCCGCTTCCCGTTTTGCACAGAAGTAAAACAGAGGTCTTACCCAGGCTACAGCTCACACAGTCTGTGGTGCTACAGTCTGGATCCCAGTCCCCAGATTGTCTTAGACCATTTTTCTGGGGCTTCCTTCCTGAAACAGACAGGAAGCATATTCTGGGAGACGTTGATTGTGTGTCTGGTGCAGTCTTTGTAACAGGAGGCACTGTGCCATCTTAAAATAGGTGAGAAGGCTGTGGGTGCTCGACTAACAGCCGTTCTACCATTGCATCCTGCCTCTGTCCAACAAAGGGGTGCTTCAACCAGCAGCATTCAGAGCACATTTACTGCAGCTGAGGGAATGCTCTGACATAGGAAGAGGAAACTTGGACTAAAAATTGAGACTTTTTAAATGGCTGACAAGTATGTATGCAAACGAAAGGATGTTGAAAACTAACCTTGGAAGAGAGGGGATAACAGCAGTAACTCTTCAATCTTTAATCACCAAAGGAAGAAAATAAAAGAATCAGAAGTCAGAAATGACGAAGTACAAAAATGAAGCCATTGGGAACAAAGCCTGTAAGCGACAAGGCTACAAACAGCAGCTTTTTTTAGAATGCCTTTTATTTGGGGTATAATTGAACATGGCACATGTCCATTACCAACTGCAGCCAGCAGAATTGTTTCTAATGAGAGGAGGGGGAAGTGTTCTGTAAATATTTATTCTGTGTTGGTGCTGGTGTCCTATGGGGATGAGGCACTTCTTAGGCAAACAGTAAGGAAGATTTTAAATAGCATCTACTGGGGCAAAGGATTTTTTTGATCAGCAGTCTTCAGTAAATGGTGCTTGTCAGCCTGTAAAAGCCACCCAAAGGCATCCATGGTCTGCTCCCTGTCAGGCTCTGGCCTGCCAAGGAAAGCCTACAAAGCTGGAAAAGAGCCAACTCTGTGCTGGTCCTTAACAATGGATGTCAAGAAGGCTGCCACTGCAGTCCAGATGTGAAACACTGAAACAACAGAGAAGTAAATTGCTTCTTTCTAAAACAAGCAGGAAATCCAGGTCAATAGCAAAATAAAAGCAGGTTAAGTAGCAAAAAAAGGTCAATCAAAAATGACTTATTTTTAAGATCACTGTAAATCGTTACCTGTATCACTGCAGTGCTATGAGATCTGAAAAAGTTTACTTCTAGACTCAAAGTGCTTAAAGAGGGGATACACTAAGTTAAAGTAATCATGAAGTCCTTTAAAGAACTGGCTAGCTTGCAGATTTCTGGAGCAGCTGTCAGTGCAACATAAACACTTTCTAAAATGGAGCTGGAGAAATTGCCCTTTAGAGTGATTGGAAATAACCTAGTTGATGAGTAAAGTCAAGTCTGGATTTCAGGAAGCTGGAGCCATGCAGGAAGACAAGAGAGAAGACTTTTGCTGGCCTCTTGAGTCCGCTTATTAATAACAATTGACCATGCACTCAGGTGACCGGTTTATCTTGTGTTTGCCCCAACTGTGGGCACCATTCCTAGGAAGCTGGGCAAGTGTGGCTCATGCTGCTGTTCAGCAAAGTATTCCTCTTTCCAGCAAGCAGATGCACTCAGCAAGCTCTGTTCCCTGGGCTCTGCCACCACCGTGTACGTTGTGTGATGTGCACCATCTGTTGCCTTCCACCAGTGGGACCACCTTCTTGTTCCAAACAGCAAGCAATTAAACTAGTACCCTAGCTCAGCAACATTCAGCCTGTCATTAAATTCTCTTAAGGTATTATTTACCCAGCTCTACGCTCAGAGCCATGTGGTAGCCAGTATCTTACTGTTTATTGAACATGTTGACTAAGGCTTCTGTGCTTCGGCAGGCTATTTGAGGCTCAATTATAGGCTGTGTTTCAGTGATGCTCACTTGATTTTGGGGGATCAATTCTTGTGAGACAATTACTGCATATAAATACATATATCTTGGAATTGGAAGGTACCCCTGGAGGTCACCTGGTTCAGCTTCCACTTCAAAGTAGGGCTGCTGTCAGTCCTAAACCAGGTCAGATATATGCTGAGTAGCATCACACTCTGTGGCAGAACAAGCTAGGGTAAGAAGCAGCTCCAGGTGAGAGGTGATGTTGCTGAAGATCTTAAGGCTTGATTCAAGAACTGGCCAAGTCAGTCCAAAGATCTCCAGATACAGCAGAGAAGAAGAGCATTCCTAAGATATAACTTGCTTATACTGGCTGAAAATAGGGCCAGGTCCTCCCATGATGTTTCTCATTGAAGATAGCAGATATACATGGTTGAGAAGTGGTGACAGCAGGATTGCTCCCCTCACACATCTACTAAGAAATGGGTGGCAGTTCCTCCAAGTCCCAGGAAGGAGGGATATGAAGCATGTGTAATTATTCTCCTAAGTGAATTTTTAGCTAAAGCACAGCAGGACACTAAAGTGACTGAGCCCAGTGAACAGTCTTTGGCAAACTGGCAACAGGAACATTAACGTTTCCTATCTCCTGGAGCAGGGCAAGGCACAGTGGCCAAGAACCAAGTGCTCATCAGTAGATTACTCAACCTAGTGTGATTATCCAAACTCCAGAACAAGCGTAAGGGGCCTGTACGAAGCAGACCTGGCTGGTTTGACAGCTCCTGAGCCGTTCTCCTTTGTATAACCAACCACAGCGCTGCTTTTTCTCTGCTGTGTGAAGCAGGAGGACAAACTGGGGGGATGCTGGCAAGCCGAGTGGCAATATCTGCAGTGCATGCAATCCCTGACTGCTCTAAAGCAGCAGCAAAAGGCAAGGCAGGCTGCAGCATTACAACAGTTAAGGACTGACAGAAGGAAACAAAATGTCCCATCTTGCTTTCCAAAGGAAAGTGAACGTTTCTTCAGTGGAGCTCACAGTTACAGTATTAGAAGAAATATAGATGCTTTTATCAAATAAAATGCATTTCATTTGTAAAAATAGCCAAGCATCTTCATTTCTGCTAATTTATGGTTCCTCTTCTGAGCACATGAAAGAAATGGGAGAGTTAGTTTAAAAATTACGGTTTTGCCCTAATCTTGAGGACAGGCAAACCCATGGCAAACACTCAACTCCTAAAGCCTAGTGTGAAAAAGTATTCAGCAAGTTGCCCACTTTGGTCTGTTTTTGCAGATGTACAATGTAATTTCAGTGCTTTGGATTGCTGCCGTTGAAGGAATAACTCATTCAACACCAGGCTGGGAGGAGAAAAGGCTGGAGTTATTGTTTTACACATCAATAGCAAACAAGAAAATAAAGTTTGACCCCATGAGATCTCCTCACTCCAAAAGCCTGAAGAATCCAGTCATTGGAAGAACCCATTCAGTTACCATGGGAAGATCTAGGTGGGAAGAGACCTCTCTGGAGCTCTGTAGACCAAGCCCCTGCTCTCACTAGGAATAGCCTTGTGCTTAGATCAGGTTGTTCTTGCACTAAACGAGTCCTTGAAAAGACCAGAGCAGTTCAGTCGAGCACTCTTTTATGAATCCACTCCATTAGAGGTTGTCTCATGAATTCAAGAAACCATTTTTAAATGCTGGTTTTGCAATCAATTAAATATTCCATTTTCTAAATGACAAGTAAAAAATTGCTTCATTCACTATTTCCTAACAAAATAAAATGTAAATTGTCTGAATTAATGCATGTTATAACTGTACAGTGCTTGAATAAATGTGAATAGATTAACATATCCAGCAAATTAAAATGAGTGCCAATTTTAATGTAAAGTCTATATTTATCAGTATATCACATAGCTCTCAGCCAGTGACAGTAAACCTACAAAAATACAGTACAAATGTGGAATGAAGACTGTTTAACCTGTGATTAAAGTCAGCAATTCGTAGCATTATGGTTTAAATCAGAACATTCTTTGACGCTTTTGTCTGTGGAGATGGAGAACTCAGCCCTTGTCTGAGGGGGTTGGTACCCCCATCCCTTCACACAGGCCCATAGCTACCAGGATGAAGGTGTTCTGAATAGGGCTCTTGAAGTAGTCTATTCTTCATGAAAGACCTAGAGCTGAACTGGAAGAGGACCTTTACTCAGTTGCTGTGCAATGACTCTCACGGCTTCTTGGCTGGGCTGTCCACTCTGCCCTAAGCACCAGGTGGCAGCTGGTCTAGAGCCCAGGCATGCTCCTGAGAAGCAGCTCTGCATCCTCCAGATGCAGCACTGGAGGACGTCTCAATCCACCTCTTGTAGGTGCTGGGGGGGGCACTGCTGTTTAGCCAGCGGCTTCATTGTCCCACGTCTCAGCCTACTACTGCCATCTTCTGCCTCTCCTTGAGGTTCCCCCACCAGGATACTTGATTTAGGGGCAGATGGCTGAACATTGGCTCTGAAGCTGGTTTTTCTTGTGACTTTATTGCTGCTGGTGGGGCCTGTGCTTTGAACACAGACGAGGCCAGGGCACAGGGGCCCGGTTTTCAGACATTGCTGCTGCTGGTGGAGTTTGTGGTGGAACGCACAGAGTGGGAAGTGCTGTGAAACAGCCGCAGTAAGAGAACGAGGCTCACTTGCAAGAGGAGCTTGTCTGCCGGAGGTGGTCCCTCACAAACCACACAGGCTCTTCCGAAGCTCAGAAGCAACACAGCAATCAGATGGCAACACGGAAAACACAACTCCAGCGAGTTGTTATCCTGCTGTTACACATTCCTGCTGCTGGCACCAGGTACACTGTGGGCCTGGGGCTTACAACTGTGTACATCAGCTCAGGAACAGCATCTGCAGGAAACTCCATTTCATGGTGGTTCTGAGAACAAGATTGCAAATCTGCTTCAGTGCAAAAGCGACACAGCTTCTACTGCGTCGTCACGGATGAAGGCTTAAAGGTGCCAAGTTAACCCTTGGGAGTCAGCAAATACTGGATTAACATCCCCGCTGTGCTGCGCATTACTGACCCCTCTCATTGCTTGATGCACCAGAAAGGAAGACTCCCCCATAGCTTGCAGCACTGATGCATCCTGTCCAAAGGACTGTTCTTCCCACAGAAATGACTTCTTTTTTTTTGTGGTGGCTTAAAACACAAGTGCCCCATAGCCAGCAGCAAACCAGGCTGAACGACACAGCACAGCAGTGCCTCCTGCACTCGCAGTCTCCAAGCCTGCTGGGTGCACGCTGCAGACCAGCTTCTCAATGCGTGTGGTGCATTGACCGTAAGAGTTCCTTGAAGGATTCAGACAACCTGAACCAAATGCAGGGCATGCCACAGCGCATGAGAAGTACTAAGTGGCCAACCTGTCCTCACATGGCTAATCACTTTCTTTGCAACTATACAGTAGCTCCCACAGGCATTGCTACTTAGAGCACCAACCAAGCATCAAGCTCTGACAGCTCCTTCATCTTCTGCCTCATGTTTGAGTTCTCAGTTTATGCCCAGGGACTCTGGTCCATTCGTTCTTGTTTCCTGTTTTCATAAGCCATAAATCTCTTTCTGGCACATGTACACACGGGCTGTGTAGCCAGCACCTGCCAAACATTAATAACACTGTGTGACATGACACACTAGAGTGCTTCCCTACATCATGTATTTCCATCAGGCACTGAGGTCAGCACTGAGCAACTCTGGGAAGCTGCGCAAGAACTCAGCCAGGGCTCTGTTGTCATGGGGGAGCAGAGGGGATTAACAGAGCTGGGCAGCTGAAGGACCTGGAGTTGTCTAACATCAGCTAATAAGCAATATATCTTAAGCTAAGCAATGGAAGACTAGGAACTGGTTATAATTTGCAAGTGCCAGCGGCATTGCCTGGTTTAATGTGAGTGGCAGGAGGTGGCTGGGAGATCTCTCCTGCTCTCTGTCTTTCTAAGAAGCTGCAAAACCATCCTAAAGCTCAATGCTGTTGATAAATGGTCAGGCTTCCAGCTTCTCAGACACGTTACCTTCCAACAGGACATCTTACAGCAAACCACAGCTTGTCTCTTGCAAGGACCAGCAAAGCCACGTGCTGTTGCCAGACACCTGTATAATGGACTGAAGTGATTTGAGCTTTCACTGTGATAGCCTGTATGGCTACTCAGGGGACAGGCAGGTGGTGTGCCAGCCTTGCAGTCACGGCCAGGGCATCCGCAGCACTCTGCTGCCATTGCATGTGTTGCAGTATACACTGCATACTGCTCCAATCTCCTGGGCTTTATGTTAGAAGTGACTCCTTCAGCAGCAGCCTGCTACACAGCGAAAACTTCCTCTGTTTTGCCTGCAGCTCCTCTTCGGTTTTGTAAGGGTGCCAATTCCCAGGCAAGCGGAGGCTGTGGGGTGATGCAGCGGCTGCACAAAGCCACTGTGCTGCCCTGCGTTCTGCTTACGGCTGCACTTCTTGTAGCTGCTGTGCCAGGCGTTTTCTTTCCAACCTCCCTGACAGCTGCTTGCCCGTGGTGGTGATGGTCGTGTCTTTCCCCCTCACATCACAAAGTGCCCAGCCATGGGAAGTGCTGCGTTGGTGGCAATCGACAGCGTGCACATGTGGGTCGCTGTGTCTGTGCCCCACGCATTGGTCTCTGCAGTAAGAACCAGCGTGGGCACATGGGTGTGGGTGTCCCTCAAACTCAGCCCTTGGGGATTCTGGGCACCTCTGCACTGGTGGTCCCAAAGCCCCTTTTGTTGGCACCATTCCCACTTTTGCCTGAGAAAGCTTTCCCATGCAGAAAGCGGTGCTCAGGGCACCCATGCTGGAGGCAAAGGGAGATCAGCGAGTGCTCCATGGGGGGTCAGAAAGTGGCACGGCTGCCCAGAAAAGATCAAGCCATCTTCCCCCTGCATCCCAAAGGAAGCCAGTGCTGGGATGCATACCTAGGGAGGCACGGGGGGTTGTCCTCAATCCCTTGCAGTTGGAAGAGGTTTTGTTGCCTTTCCCCTGCAGAAGAGCACAAAATGCTTTGGGACATAAGGTACCCCAAAGGTACAACTTTGGGGGCACTCTCAGCACAGGAGTAGCCTGGCTATGCCTCAGATGCTGTTGCAGGTTGCTGCCAGCCCCCACTGTGTCAGCGAGCAGAGGGGCAAGCTCCCTGCTTGGCTCCCATTCCCCTTGCTTGCCTTGTCCCGGTAGTGGCACAAAGGCTTGCCTTCCTCATGGGGTGCCCATCTCCCCCCAGCCGCGTGTTTCAGCCCCCCTCCACGTGCCCTTCCCCAGCCCTGCTGTGATGTCGTTCCCTTCTCATTCTGACACCACCTCCTTCTCGTTCCACCGTTGCCCCGGGCCACCAAGGAGAACCCAGTGCTGAGGCCTGGGGCAGACATGCTGAGGCTGCTGTGCCTAGTGGGTGAGTGCCCCTGCCTGCTCCCTGCCCACCTTCTTTGGGCCACCACAGAGGCAGTGCTGGAGGGAGGCTGGAAGCCCCTGCTGATGCCACCCCTCATTCCTGCCCCACTAGACCTCCCCACTGGGACCACAGGCTCTGCCTCCCCCAGGAGGGTGGCTGGAGGGACATGGGGCTGGGGCAGAGCATCCCTGCGGGCGGTGCAGGAGGCAGTGGGAAAGGACCCAGCTGAAGGCAAAGGAGAGAAGGGAAAAGATGGAGGGATGTCCCCATGGAGGGGCTCAGGCCCCTGGTGTGGTGGAGTGGGCAGCTCACAGAGGTGGGAGCAGAGCCTGCATCATTGTGGGTGCCTCCAGAGGCACGAGGCAAGTAAGGCTTTTGTAGGGGAAGAACCAAAAAAAATCCCTCAAACTAAATAAAACCAAAAGTAAAAATCTCTCTCCTCTACCCAAATCAAACTCCCCAAACTCCCAACTTCTAACATTTTAATTTTTATCCTATTTTTCTATTAAAATTTTTCCTTTTTTCTTATTTTTCTTGTTTCTTATTCTTTTTTCTTTATTTATATTTTCCTTGTAACTTTTTCTTTTTTTCTCTTCTTTCTCTTTTTTCTCTTCTTTCTCTTCTCTTCTCTTCTCTTCTCTTCTCTTCTCTTCTCTTCTCTTCTCTTCTCTTCTCTTCTCTTCTCTTCTCTTCTCTTCCTCTTCTCCCTTCCCTTCCGTTCCCTTCCCTTCCCTTCCCTTCCCTTCCCTTCCCTTCCCTTCCCTTCCCTTCCCTTCCCTTCCCTTCCCTTCCCTTCCCTTCCCTTCCCTTCCCTTCCCTTCTTCTTTTTCTTTTCTCTTCCTCTTTTCTCTTTTTCTCTTTTTTCTTTTTTTTTCTTTTAAAACATTTTCCTTTTTTCTTGTTTTTCTTTTTCCTTTATTCTTTTTTCTTTACTTTTTTCTCTTTCTCTCTCTTTTTTTTTCTTCTGTTTTTTTGTTGTTCATTCTTTTCTCGTTTTTCCCAGGGGTCCTGGTTCCCCCAGCGCCCTGCAAACAGGGGTGATGGAGCTGATACCCCATGCCCCACTCACCACCAGCAGACAGGAGCAGGCTGCTCTTTCATTTCCCCTCCCTGCTTGTCCCCATGCAGAAGGATTAAGCACAGCCTACATTTCCCCCAGGTCTGCTGGCCTTGCTCATGTCCTGTGTCGCCCCTCCGGTGAGTCCTGCTCCGGGCAGCCCTCTGTCAGACAGAGAGTACCGGCTCTTCTTCGCCCACCTGCAGCCCCCCTGGAAGGCAGAGGTGTCCTGCCAGCTGCGCCAGGTACACGGCTGCCTCAGCCCCATCATCCTGCAGCTGGACCAAGAGGAGAACCATGGCCGTGTCCCCAACGGTAGGGATATTGCTCCTCCTGGAGCAGTGCCTGCTGTTTCTATGCCCCGCAGAACGACCCGGGATTGAGGGAATGGGGATGGGGATGAGTTGCAATGGGTTGGTTTGGGGTTTCTAGCCCAAAGTCCAGTGTGGAGCAGGACACTTGCAGCACTAGAGCACCCTGGTTTTGTTCAAGGGAGTTTGGTTTTGTGGTCTCTCTGGGCACCCCTTCCAGTGCTGCACTGCTCTCCTGGAATAAAAAAAAGCTTTTTCTAATGGGCATTCCTAACCTCCCAAACAGGAATTGCAGTTTCTTCCCTCTTGTGTTGTCTGGCACCACCAAGAAGAGATTGATTTTGTCATCTTGTAGCTTTCCTTCAGGTCCTTGTGGGCTGCTGTTAAGTCACCTTCCCACCTCCTCTTCACCCAGCTGAAGAAGCACAGCTGCCCTGAACTCTCTTCACGGGTCATGGGCTGAAAGCACGGCCAATTTGTTGGCCCTTCATTGAGCTCTTTGTCTTCTCCACATCTCCATTGGTGGGGCAAAAAACTGGCCACGGTTTTCTGAAGCTTGCTGAAGCTCATCATCTCTTCCCAACCGTTCATGTTGCAACCTGACTGCCTGCTTCCAGCTTGATGTGGGGTTTAACACAGAAGCTTGGTGTACAGACTCTCATGGGCCTTTAAGAAAGCTTGAGCTGATAAGCTGCTTTTTTAAGTGTTAAACATTTCAGGAGCCAAGAAACATCCCAGTTCAGAAAGCGCCATAGCAACAGCACCCTTTAAATCTCTGCAGAGATACTTTCCCTGCACCCCTGCATCAGAGAATTTAAGTGGCATAATTATATCTGTGCAGCTGAAAAACTTGGGACTACTTCTGTTGTATTTTTCTTCAGAGGAAAAAAAAAATAGGACCAATTTTCTCATAAAAAATATGTCTTTATATTTAGCTATGAACGTCAATGAACTGAATGATCAGCCAACTGTGCTTATTTGGACTGCAGCTTGAGGGCAACTATTTCTTGTTTCTGCAGCTGTGTCAGGGGAATGGGTCCCACTCTGCATCACCAGACCCAGGGATGAGTCCTGGGCTCCTCGCTCGCTTGCGGGCACCTGCGATCTACAGTGCCATGGTACTAGGTGCACCCAGGGTTCCAGTGCACCATCTGTCCATGGCTCCTCGCCTGGTGATGCCCTTCACCCTAGCACCACTTTTTGGCATATCCAGACACGTTCCCACTACTGCTGCCTTTGGAAACTCAGGTGCCAAGAGCAGAAACACCTGGGAATTCCAGGAGATGTGACAATTTTGCAGGATGCCCTCTTTGCCTTCATCCCTCAGCCCCACACCCCCATCTGCAGACTTTATTCCCCTCCATAGTCCCCTTTTTTCCAGCCTTAGGGCTACTTTGGCGCATGTTGCGGCCGGGCTGAGCGGATGAGCAGACACAGCAGAGCACGTGCCCTCATGTGTTTTGTCTCTAGCATCCTCACAGCTAAAATGGCAGTGCCGTCTATATCCAAGTATTCATGAGCCTCTTCAGGTGTGGTGCTGAGGAAAGCAGTTACCTTGCCTTTCAAACAAGGGAAGCCTACATGAAGCCTTTTAACACTCTTTGCTGTGGAAGATGGCTCAGGAAGATGTTTTCCTGCTGAGTGCATGCAAACATCTTGGCTGGTTCCAGCTCTTTAGTGATTGTTAATTAATTGCCCCAATTACCTTCCTTTTCCCCCATGCTGGGAGCTCCTGTGAGCTGGCCACAAAGCCCAGAGGCCTCCTGACACCCAGCAGAAGCTGTAGGTGTTTGCAGCAAACCAGCAACCACATGGGCAGGAGGAGCAGAGGAAGAAGGCAGAAGATAATATTGATTAAACCAAGCAGCTACTGCTGGGAAAGGCTGCTCTTGGCAGGAAAGTCAGAGGATTGAAAGCCAGGCAAGTATTTCCATAGGGGAGATGAGATGATGAGAGAAAAGAGGGATCAGTGCTAAAGGAGGCAAGCTGCTCGTCAGGCCATGTCATCAGTGTTCAACAGACTGTGAGAGAGCTGAACCATCATGGAAATAAAGAGACCAGCAAAGAGAGCCCACGGGAAATTTCATCTGTGTCAAGTTTTCCTTCTCTTCCCAGACGCTGGAATGAAAATGTGCTTTTCTTCTTCTTCCACACCAAAATGGAACATTTCTGTATCAGCACAGGAATGGTTTCTGGCAGGATATAGCAAGCTGTAATACTCCAAGTCTGGCCTGGTGTGCACTGCTGGGAACGCTGGGAGAGCCAGGCTAACAGTGGGGTTAGCAAGTGGTTGGGCTTCCTGCCCTGCCCAACGGCAGCAATGTTCCTTTGCAAGCAGTGGCTGTGTGATGGAGTGTAACTCTGCAGCTCCCAGTCCGCACAGAAGAGCATTGCACTGGCTGAGTCCATACCTCCACATCCTGGAGAGATTCCACAGAGCATCAGCAAAGGGCACAGTGGGGATCTGGCATGTCCCCTACAATCTGGGCACTTTTCTGGGCTGGGATCCTGGTGGATACCTGAAATCCTACTTCTGCTAGTGAATCCATATGCTTAGCCCAAGAGAAGTGCATACGGTGTAAAAGATGGTGTACAAGCAACTAAGAGGAGAGCAGTGCAATTCCACTACTAACCTGCTCTGCCTCAGCCAGCACTTAACCCATTTGGTGTGTGGAACGGGCTGGCGGTGAGCAGAGAGAGCACAAGATTACCCCCTCCCCAAACCTACCAGGGTTTTCAGCTATTCTGCAATCCCTGCAGGAAGAGCTGCAGCTTTTAAGCCAGTAGTGTCAGCAGCGCTGGTCAAGACTATGGTGCATGTGTGTACAGGCACAGACTTTGCCAGTGGCATCTTGGCCCTGTGGACTTTGCTCCATCCCCTGCACAGATGGAATCAATGTCAGACTATTTTGCCCTGAAGAGGTTGTCTCCTCCGGTGATGTTAGGCCCACTCCAGCCACCTTTTTAACCCATCACATCTCTGCTTGCCTTTTTTCTATTTTTAAATCCTTCAAGGACTGATAATAGAGTCTTTATCAGGAACTGGAAACAGCAGGTTTGAGTCTCTGTAAAAGGGAAGATAACCATGTGAAAAAAAGGCAGAAGGGCAAACTGAAAAGCCGGGTAGTTTGGAGGGAAAGTACATGTGTCACCTGGGATTGGGAGCTGCAGTAGCACAAGGCTGTGGTCTCCACTTGGAGGCATAGCTTCAAGCACAAGCTGCTCTGAAAACAGCTGTCCAGGGGTCCCCACCTCTTGCTGCACCCAGCCCAATGGGACAAACAAGCCTGCATCCTGCCCTCATCCCACATCTGTCTCTCACCTCTCTCCAGGGCCAGTCTGCTCTGACTTCCAGGAATCACCGTGGTTTCAGACCTTCTGCCACTTCGCCCAGTACCGCTGCTTCACACACCAGTTCTACATCAAGGTGTGGTGCGAAATTCCGGACAGGGTGGGGAACCCCTTCCTGGGAGATGGAAGGAGTGAGGAGGAAGGGAACATAGCACAGTGGGACTCATGTTTCTGCCTCTCTCCTCTGCTCAGCGAATCCCATGCCTGAATTTGTCTCCAAAAAGCCTTCTCCCGACGGGGCAAACCCACACAGGGGGCTCCTGGACAAGGGGCGAAAGCTCCCCTGCAGAAGAAGGTATGGCTGCACCTATCCGTGCTGGGTATCCCTGCTCTCCTGCTGATATCCCATAGCTGTTTTCCCCCCTCACATCAGCTTTCTGGCTGGCTCAGTACCCCCATCCCACTCTCTCCCCAGCTCCAGGGCCAGCTTTCTTGCCTGCTGACAACCTGCTTCGCGCCAGCGTGGACACTCTCCTGAAGTACTCCTACGCGCTCTCAAATCAGAAACCAGTGCCGAGGAACCTTGCCCTGAGCACAACAAAGCTGCCGACAGCCCAGCAAGGCAGGGGGCTGACCCTGCCAGTCCCACTTACCCCTGCCCCAGTGCCTCCCTGGCTGGGATCCCCTCCGGAGCCAGAGCAAGCCTGGGAGCAGCACCTGCAGAAGGGCATCTGGCAGCTGATCCACATGGCCCTCGACTTGGAGATGTCTCAGGTGGGCAGGGAGGGCTTTTCTCTGAACTCCAGCCCCCAGCCAGACTCGGAGAGCACAACAGGCAGCCCTCAGGAGGAGGTGCAGGAAACGGCATTCCGTGGCAGGTAAGGGGAGCACCCATCTCCCTGCCTGCCAGGGTACCACATGCCACCCGGGCAGGGATGTCCTAATGCGTACCGGCACATGGTATTCACGCTCCTGCCCTCAGCTGGTGAGTGCAGGCAGGCTTTCTGGAGCAAGATGACCCATACAGAGCAAGACTGCGGCCGGGGAGCCCCCTCCTCCAGCGCAGAGTGAGCAGGGAGAGGGTGACCCAGCACTGCTAGCTCCTGACAATGCTATTGCCTCTGCATCCTAAGCAAAGTGGATATAGGCCTTTGTTGCAGGCAGGGCTTTCTCGTCTGCAGGTGTATCCCCACCCTGTGGTCATCTGCAGTGTGCAACCACCTCCTGCTCTCATCCTCCCAACTCCTGGCAATCTGGGTGACCTGCAGAAATAGCTTCCTTGGGGTAAACATATCTCACTGTGCAACGTGAAGCAGATGTTTCTGCTCTGCAGAGTGCTCTGTCCTCACCCAGGTAGAGCAAAAGCAGCCCTGGGATAGAAGTCAGAGCCAGGAGCACAGGGCCTTGCTCCTGGCTGTGCAGGACCACTACTGCTCCTTGAGCATGTCTCTGTGTTCTGGACCTGTGCATTGCTCTTCTTAAGGAGTTTCTGATTCCAGGTTCTGGCTTTGAAAGCAGCTTCATGCCCTGTGACAGCCCAGCTTACTGCAATCCTTTTACACACCCCTCTTAGATTCTCTGGTCTAGGGATGCTCTAGGAGCTTGTCAAGCATCTTGATTTCTTCTCAGGTGATCTGCTAGGATCAATTTGCCTCTGTCCTCAAGCAGCTGAGGTGAGTCCAAACAGAAAAGACCTGCAAAAGGATTATTGTTTTCATTCAAATTTACTTTTTGATCATTTAGTCCTTTGTAGCTGAGGATCACTTGCTTTGACTGAGTTGCAAAGATTACTTTCCTTGCCAAGAGGAAAAACAAAAATGCTGTGTAGGTGTACCTTTCATAGAGAAATCATGCTGTTTTCAAGTCTGTTGCTGGCTAGTGATGTTCCTGCAAGCACACGTTTTGTGCACCACTGTACATCTGTGGGGTCTATTAAACACACTGCACGCTACTACAGTTAACCAGAGCTCCCACTTCTGCATGTAAAAATGAATTGCATCCTATTGTTAAAGCTGTAACTGTCCTTGTGCAAGGCTGTAACTTCTGTCATCCTACTTCCTCATATTATTCCTATTATATTCCTAATTTACTGCTTGACGAACTTCTTCTTGTGTATGTACTCTAAGGCAAAATTCCGTTTCATTGAGGACATGTTCATTTTCCCTGCCTCTGAAATTGAGCCTTGCTCTGATTAAGTTACATTGGGATTACTGCGGGTCTGCTGTGATTGCAGATGACACTCACTATGCTGCTGCAGAGTTTCTCAAAGACCCTAAAGCTGACTGTGTGTCTGTAACCCGGCAGCCGAGCCCCATCAATCATGCTAAGCAAAGCATAAACCCAAGTGAGGATTAAAAGGCAAGATAGACCATGCCTGTCAGCTTTGCTGCTCACCACATCCTGCTTCCTCGCAAAGGGACTTCAATGCGTGACCTAAAAAAAGAGCAAAATGCTTTGAGGCATTTCCATTCCAGCAAGAGGAGCAGTGCTGGGTGGGACTGGTCGCCGTGCAGAGGTGCCATTCAGCACCTGGTTTAATGCAAGGTGCACAGGGCTGTGACAGGCACAAACCAGGGCTGCGTGTCCTCCCTAAGGTCTTATGTCCAGCAGGTCACAGATCCCTTCTTCCTCGCTCCTGCTTGTGGTGGCTGCTCTGGTAGCTCTACCAGCTTTCATAGTACCTGCTGAAGCCAGCTATGACCTTTAGAGAGAGACAGGCCAAAGGCAGTAGTATAACAAGGTGAGGAATTTGCAGCACTGTTTTGTGGTCTTTCTGCTAGCAGTGAGCCGTTATGGGAGGGAAATGTCTCTTAGTGCACTTACTTTCCATTTCTAGTCCTTATTGTGCTTTCTGCTCCACAATTAATGAGCTATTTATTTCCAAGTATTTCCTCTCCACAAAGTTACCTATATAGGATGATTCAGCCTTGCTAAAAAGAGCTCTGTGGCTCTTCCATTGTAAAGCCCATCCAGCTCTCATTTTCTGTGGCAATTTTCAGTGTCCTTTCAAAACATCCACACGCTCCAGCTCTGCGTGCACCATTCAGCAACGGGTTTTGGCAGTTGGGTGTGCAGAAGGAGTTCAACCTCCTTCCCCTGCTCTTCTGTTTGCACACAGGAATTGCATTTGCCCTTTTCCCCATGGCTTTCTGCTGGCGCGTTGTTTGTCTGCTGCGACCCCTACACCTCTCGCAGTGTCAGGGCTGTCCTGGATACAGCCCGCACCCTGTTGGTATTTGTGTGTGGATGCTCATGAGCCCAGCTTCTCCAACAAGGCTGAGCAGAGCCCTCCCAGTGGCTGCACCCTCCTCCTCCTGTTTTACCCCTCCAAGCAGTTCCTGTGTTGCTTATGTACTTCATCCCCAGCAGCTTTAAGATCAGACCATTCATTAAAAATACCATCCCCAGAAAAACACCACTCTTTAAGACTTAGCATCATCACCTGTCTGCAATTCCTTTTCTCACTTTGGTCTGGTAGTGCAGGATGGGACCCATTCCCCTCACATTTCTCAGCTGCTTCAGGAACTAGCTGTGACTTGGGGATTATGTAGTGGTATCTTTTGACCATTCAGTGAGCCCAGGGATCAGTTTAGTGTCCCACTATTGCTACTGTGCACAACTAACTGTGAAAGGGGGATCGTAACAAGGCAGGTTTGCCTCTCACCACCAGGCTAGATGAAATTCAAATGCTCCCAGGCTTCTGGGATTCTCAAAGCAGGGGTCTCTCAGTGTCTCAGGGGCAGAGGTAAAGGACTGCAATATGAACAGGTCAGCAGGAGAGATGTGTTTACATCCCCATCCTCCCAATAGCTCCTGTGTCAGGTTACTTTCTGGGTTTGATCTGTCAGGTACCTATCCAGCCTGCCTGTCTTCTTGGCATGCAGGCCAAGATCTCTTTTGTTTCTGAAAATGCTAAGAATGGCTATTTCCTTAGTGGTTTTAGTTTCCTGCAGCAGCTGCCCTAAATCAGAGGTTACAAAGTGCTAGAGAGCTGCTGTTTGCTCCTTATAATCTTTTTTGCTTGCCTCAGGTATTCACTCCATCTCACACAGCCAGCCAATATTGGAGAGGTTCAGCAGCTGAAAGTTAATGGCCCAAATCCTTGTCATCATGACGAGGGAAAGGTGGATGTTGTTACCTAGCACTCTTCAGAGATACGCTGAAGTAGGCTCTGTGTGTGTGTCACTCCGTGTCTTGAGATATTAGAGCAAGACAGGCTTTTACCTGATTTCTTCTCTTTTTGCCTTTGAGCAATTACTGATTTGGGCCCACAGATTCTTCTTAATTACATTTTTTCACATTCCCTTTGAAATTGCCTCCAAGTAACTGCTGGGCTTTTTCCAGGTTAGGCCACCAATGTGCAGAGGTACCAAGCTAGGGAGGGATTTGCATTAGAAAATTGCTTTAGACCTATGACTTTCCCTGATGCATGGTGAAACTTATGTACATCCACTGACATACTCAGCACCATGTCAATGACTACAGGGGACCAGCAGCAGTGCTGTTATACTCTGCAGGGTCCATACTGTTTGTCTATAATACCACTGTGATGGGACCCAAAGCCCCAGCACTGCCATAAGGCAGCAGCAGTGGGAGAGTGGCTGTTTACATTGAAGATCAGTGCCAGGGTGCTGGGCATCGCTAGGAGAGAAACCAGGGACAGCCCTGGGGTGTAGCTAGTGCCACGGCATTGTGGATTCCAGGTGCCCGCAAGCAAGGGAGGAGCCCAGGATCTCTCCTTGGGTCTGGTGATGTGGGGTGGACCCATTCTTCTGACACTTCTCAGCTGCTTTCAGGAACTGGCTGTCACTCGGGGATGATACAGATGCATCTCACTCATCCAGAGGTGGTAAACCAGCTGCTGATTTTGTAACCTTGAGGAGGCCAGAAAGCCTCACAACAGAGATGGAGAACAGAGATAGAGGAGGATGCGGCAGACAGGGCAACAGAATTTCTTGGTAACCTCAACCTGATGGCACAACTCAGTTTCCTGGGTGGGTGGGTGAGTGGATGTTACAGACACAATTCATGTGCATATAGGGTCAACAGCAAAGTGTCAGAAGGTAGTGAATAGGAATGCGAGAGCTGATCATACCAAATGTGGTCTACAAATCTAAAGTTTGCTGTGCAGCAGAGGCTCCTGCCCACATCTGACTTGGCATCTGTTCTGAACAAGTAGGTCATCAACACTCAGCAGATGTTTCATCGCTACTTATGGAAGCACTCTTTATAGAAAAGTTCCCTTTTATGCCTCTTTTGCCTGTAATCTATTTGTGTCTTGTTTGGGCTACACTTCTTGGACCAGTACGTGTGCTGGAGAAAGCAAAGGCTGTTAAACCCTTTTAGTGGGAGTTGCTGTTTCTTAAAAAGTACAGCACGCTGGACAGTTTTTCTTCTTTTTTTTTTAATACCTCAGTGATGAAAACACCAGAGCCGTTCATATCACTTTAATGACTGTGAATATGCCTCTCGCTTTATTGGCCCGATCATCCTGGTGTGATGAAGAAGCAATTGAATCACAATGTGTCGCTGGGATAACAAGCAAGTAGTGGAACAATAGCCATTAGTGACATATTTGTGGGTAAATTCTTTCAGAGGAGTCTGGGGAATAATATCAGGGTCATTAACTGAAATGTGTGAGTCTCATCAGGATGCCCCAGCCAGTTTACCAAATCTTGAAGGTGAAACTCCAACTGCTCCTAAGCAGTCAAGCATCTGAGTGGTGGCAGGGACTCCCTTTGGCTGTCACAGATTTATCAGCAACGTGGAGTGAGCACTTGTTCTCCTGGGTTACAACTGCTTAAAGAGAGAAACTGTCAGTGTCAGGTAATCCACACACAAACAGCAATCCTTCACAGAAGAGGAATGCTAGGTGTGCCTTGGAGGCTGTCACTGGTTCTTCTCTCAGTAATATTCAGCTCCCAGTCACAGCAAAATGCTGAGAGGGTTGAACTGAACAAGCTTAGACAGGATTTAGTGTGGGATCAGCACAGACTTTTTGGTCTAAATTTAAAACTTCCTGTTCTTCTTGGTATCCTAAATGGTCTGAATGTTTACAGAGGAAACAAAAATACCCCCTAGATTAAAAGTATCATGTGGAGCCATGGAATGGAGGAATGAACATAAAGGATCTTATAGGCTGTGTAAGGATACAGGATATGGGGGGGTTGTTTCTGTGTTTTACTGGCACATTTTAATTCTTTTCAACTTTTCCTGGAAGAATTATTGCATGTCACTGCTCTCCTCAGTTTGCATTCTATTGTCCTCTCTGCACTCAGACCTTACTTTCACAAACCTCTGACCAGTTTGGTCACACTGTGGCGCATTGCAGTAAGAGATGCACAAGCTTGGGAGATGTAGATTTCCAGGTATTCAGCTGTCCTCAGCTTTCCAGTGGATGTGGTTGACATGCTGTGGGCTGGCAGCGCAGTAATTTGTTCACATGTCTGTATCTACAGAATACCATTTGCAGGCTGTCCACAGTACAGTACAGGATGGCGTGCTGAAGTAACGTCTTTGCTTGCCTGGATGCAGGCTCAGAGCAACATCTGCTGCACTGTGATAAAACAAGCTTGACTGTAATGCCTTTTTAAAAGAAAAAACTAATATTCATATTTTCCATGACTAAGACTTTCAAGGTTCTCTTTTAGCAGAGAGAGATGCCTTCAGAGATTCTGACAGGCTCATTTGCTGCTGGTTAGTGTTTGGGTACAGCATCACTTGTTTCTGACTCACTGCAAGTACAGAGCACATGCTGTAAGCTCCTTCATCCACGGTGTATGGCAGGGTATGCACAAAAAGAGGTGCGCACTAAGGAGGTTCACAAAACTTCTTAGTAACCCTAATGCTCACTCATGTTCTCCTATGGGAGTGCACACCCAAACTCAATGCAAATGCCAAGCATCGCTATGTTCCTGTACATGCAGTGTATGACTCTCACATATCTCACATATTCTAGTCATTCCTTACATCTCCATTTCTTCACACACCACATAACTGCAAGAGCTTAACAGCGGGGAGGCTGATCTCTTTTAGCCTTCAGGCCTGGCTATTACTCTGATCATTCACCCTGGCCTTCCTGCTCCGTACAGGATGGAGAGCCCTGCCTGATGAGCCCTGAAGAAAAAACAGCATCATGTGGCCTTCTACTAAGAGAAATTTGTGATACCTTTTTGAAGTCTCCAAGCTGTGGAGAAACCACCCCATCAGTTGCTCCCATGGTAGATACCCTTTGTGACAGGAAAATGCAGCTAATTTCTGGTTTGAATGAATCTCATCCCGAATTCTAGTCACTAGAAGTCATTGCTGTTCCATCTGCTAATGAAAAGAACTTTCCAGATGATCCCCATACTGACTGACTGCCTGAATGGCCACCCACTAGCGTCTGTGCTCAGCTAAGTACAGCTTCTTTAGCTTCTCACCCTAGGTGAAAGTTTTCCAGGCCTTGGAAAATCTAATGCTAGCCTGAAGGTCTCCAGAAAGTTTAAGCTACTCTCAGGAAAACTTCTCCATACAGGTTAGCCCATGTATGGATTTTAAGAGCATTTTAACATAAGCAATTGCTGTTCTTACTTTCTGAAAGATCAGGAACTAAACCGGTTGCTTTATTTATCACTGGTTTTGTTTCCAGACACAGAAGACAAATATCAAATGAGCATTTTTACCTCTTACGCTTCATTACTGATAACTGGCACCATTTTACCATGTCTACAATTTCTACTGTTCCTAAGAAATGAGAAATGTCTTTATCCCGCTGGCATTAAATCTTCTGCTTTTAGTTTCCCATGTTGGTTTGGATGAACAGTTAATTCACTGTCACCAGTTTTTTTCCCCCTTCTGACAAATATATTGGTTCAAGCAGGAGGGAGACTTAATAAGTTACATACTCCAGACCCAAATGAAGCTCCTCCATGGTCAACACTCAGCAGACCTCTAACACCTCCTTGGTGTACACCCAGATGGACAAAAAAGGACCTTATGGGAAGGTTTCTTAAGCTGTGCTCCTTGTCCAGTCCTTCTCACATACTCCTGAACCATAGAATCATAGATTCACGGAATGGTTTGGGTTGGAAAGGACCCTAAGATCATCCAGTTGCAACCCCCTGCCATGGGCAGGGACACTTCACACTAAATTGTATCACCCAAGACTCTGTCCAACCTGGCTTTGAACACCGCCGGGGATGGAGCCTTCACAACTTCCTTGGGCAGCCCATTCCATGTGCACATATTCTGCAGATACCCGCATTTCTCTGCGCAGCTTGGCCAAGAGTCCCAGGTTTCTTTGGGAACGTTTATTTTTCTCTGCCTTGGGGTTGTTTTTCCTCCTTCAGTTTTTAACTAAAGGTCTCTCTTCAGCTCGTGACAAGAGGTGAGATTTGACTTCCTCTGTCCTTTCCTCTGTCAGCCTTTTAGCCCTGAAGACGGATGAGGCAGTGATGATCCTGTGCTATGCAATGCTGGAGGGAAACTGTCTCTCGTCAGTGGTCGCTCAGGCTTGGAAGGAGATGGAAGAAAGCGTCTTTGGGTTCGGAGATTCGGTAAAGATGTTGATGTCCACCTTGACTCTCTCTGGGTGCAGGGCTCCCTGCAGCGCTGAACACAGTCCTTGGGCAGCCAGAGCTCAGCAGCACTGTCCTTTCAGGTGCCACCTCCTGGGAGAAGCTGACCTGGTGACCAGGGAGGCAAGCTCCAAGCCAGGGATATGGGAGCTCCTCAGTCTCCCTTTTCCCCACTGACCTCCTGACTGCATCCACCCTAGGTGTGTGACAGCCTCGGGCGGCATCACATGAACCTGTGTCCTGATTGTGCTTTCTGCTCGCTGAAGAGGGAGCAATGTCAAAACATCCATACCCTGAACCGTGTTCACTGTGAGACAGGCAGCTTCTCCCCTTACATCAACCCTCAGATCTCAGCCCAGCACCAGGCTGCAAGCAACAAGGTACTGAGCATGCTGCATGTCCTGCCGGCCTCTGAGGAGGAGCCTAGGCTGGGTGATGGGGAGAGGAGGAAGAAGCATAGCTCTCTTTATCCCATTTTTGCAGACCAGCTTCCCGGAGACCTCAGACTACCATGGCATAGAGGTATTCAGAGGGCTGAGGGCAGAGTACTGGTGCAGCCGGATGGCCACTTATGGCTGTGAGGACGCTCGTGTGGCCCTCTGGCTGAAGGCAGAGTACAGTGCCTTCAAAGATGGAGGTGTCCCAAACCAGGTGGGTGCCCAGTGGATACTCCCATCCCTCTTTCTCCTCTTCTTCCTCTGGCATTCATTCACATCTCCCCCCAGATCTGTGACTCAGATGGAATTCAGCACCCTAGCTACTGCGGGTTCAAAAGCCACCAGTGTCTCCAGCAGAGCCTCAAAAACCAGAGGGTAAGAAGCAGCCTGCACTTCCCTTTACACAGCCTTCTCCATCACTGGTCCCTCCACAGCCAGCCCAAGTCCCTGCAGGACTCACAGGCACACTGCTTTTCCCTCCAGCAGGACAGAACTGTGTGTGTTTGGAGGGGGTGACAAATAGTGACCCAGCGCAGCTGGCATGTAATTGAGGCCATGGGATTTGCACAGATGCTGTAAGAGATGGCATCAGAGACAGACACTAATGTTGAGAGACAGAAGAGCTGTGGGGAGGCCCCCATCTGTCTGGGTATCCCTGTCTATCCCTGCAGGGGAATGTCTCCCTCATCTACTGGGTGCTTCCTAGGTGGTAACAAAACCCAAACACACAAGAGCAGCACAGAGCACTAGCCCATATCTCAGCTAAACACACATTTAGATAGCAGCCCCTCATCCTTCTTCCCTGCTGGTTCTCCCCTCTTTCCCCCTCGTGCCCTCATCATCCCAGCCTCCATATGCCATCCATCACGGAGATCCTCCTTTCCTGCGGGAGGGATGGGCAGTGGTATCAGTCCCATGAGCTCAGGCTGTCCTTGCAGGTGTTTCGCCGCAGCTGCCACAGGAACAAGACATACCGGGTGCTGAGTGAGAAGGAAGGAGAGGAGGAAGTGGAGCTGTGGCGCCAGAGGTTCCTCGACCTCTCCAGGGGGTGATGCATAGTAGCAGTGACATATGCAGGGAGCACAGGGCTCCATCAGGCTCTTTGGGGCTGTGGTGGGACGTAGTACCCTGGATAGGCTTGGACAGCTCTTCCCAGACCCCTTTGCTGGTTATGGCAGCTCATCATGGCCAGATCTCACCCTCCAAGCATCTGCTCTGCACCAGGGGCAGCAGCAGACCATGATGGGAGCCTCACTCAACAGCATGTCACTGTGGCACCTGCTGGAACCCCTGGAAACATTTTTCTCCAGCCAAAGGAGCAGCTGAGCATTGAGAAGGCATCAGCCCTGGGAACCTGGATTTAGAGTCTCTGGTCCAAGCATCGTTGTCTGACATCCCAACCACCTCTTGCCTCCCTCCCTCCCTGCAGGTCTATACCAGTTAGGAGATCTCCCAACAATGTATAAAGAGCCTGTTGTTTCCATAAACCTAACTCACTCCATTCTCTCTGATGCCACTGCTCTATTACACCACTCAGTGACCCCTCTGATGTCCAAGGTGGGTCCCTATGCCCCCCTGCTCTGCACCATGGTGTTTCTCACCTGCTGTAGTCCATGTATCCCCCTGAGCATGAGGACTCCATGGGAGGGCCCTTTCTCCTCCCAGCCCATGGGAAGCAGCAGAGCCAGTCCCAAATGCAGCACCAGGAAGGAGCTGACATACACCTTTGGCTTTCCATTGCAGACGGTTTATTTCTCAAGTTGAAGGGTTTATCGCGCCTGTGTTCTCCCACCCTCCCTCTGGAAAAACAATTCAAACAACAGAAACCCCAAGGGGGTGCCATGCGGGGAGCACAGGGGTGGCACCCCTGGAGCCAGGGGCTCCTCTCTGCCAGGACAGCAGAACCCCACACCTCCTCCGCTCCCCCCCAGGCTGTGTGTCTCCCCACGCCTTCCCCTGCTCCCCATGTCCCTCCCGAGGCTGTCCCTCATGGCTGCTGAGCTCATCCATGGCTGCTGAGGTCCGGTTGCATTGGCGGCCCGAGGTGCCAAAGACCCCGCACAGGGGGCCCCGGTCGCAGAAATCTGGGCTGGCCAACAGGTAGACCAAGTCGTGAGCTGTGTAGGGCTTGAAGCGAGAGCTCTTGGGCACCAGGAGCTTGTGGGAACCGACCCGTTTGGGGTAAACCTCTGTCGCGCCCTCAAACTTCTCCTTGAGGATGTTGCCCACCTTGCGGAAGGGAGGCATCACCTTCCAGCACGTGTGCACCTCGCACACGCCATGGCACTTGCACTGTACCTTCATGTGGGCCAGGAGAGCCTGGGGAGCAGGAGGCAGCTGCCAGTCAGACCTGGGACACCCTGACCCATAGTTCCTATGGCTGCAGGTGCAGCAGCCACTGTACCCACACACCTCCATGGGGTGGGAAGGGAAGGGACCAGGGGAAGGCAAGGCAAGGCAAGGGAGCAAAAAAGTTTCTTTAAGCCAAGCCATTTTGAAAGAGAAGGGACCCCCTTCTATGGAAACTGGATGGGTATGTAAAAGAAATCCTTGCTGCAGAGGAACAGATGGGGACCTGCTGTGACCCATGGGGCTGTGGGGATGGGAACAGATCTGCCCAGAGCCAGAGGACATTCAGAGGACCAGATCTAAGTGTCCCCTGCAGAAGATGGTGGTTTTATTCAGGAGGTACTGAAGGAACAGGGAAGCCCTTCAGAGCAGGATGGAGAAATCCATTTCCTTCGCAAAAAAGGCCGAGAAAGGTAAATCACGGCTGAGGCCTGTGAGGAAAAGGAGACTCTGCACAGAGGTGGGTTAGGGAGGCTGGGACCCACACACACAGGAGGGGAGCCAGCTCGGTGTGAGCAGCGCAGTGCTGGGCTGGGAAAAGGCAGCAGGACACAGACCTGCCCTGGGGACCCATGGCTGTCCCGAGCGGCTCCTCAGGGTAAGCGGGCGGGACCGAGCTCCACCGAGCCAGGGAGAAGCCGCTGAAGCCAGGCTCGCTCCCCAGCCCTTGTTCCTGCCCGTACCTTCCTCCCAGCCTCATCGGTGTGCAGGTTCATCAGCGTTCGGCTGGAGGAGGCACCGCGGCTCCTCTCAGGGTTGTCTACAAAGGCTTGAGAGGAAGTAACCCCGTAAGACAGGTTATCAGAGCAGCCTGACCGCTGGGAACCCGCAAAGGGAAAGCAGCCGTGAGAAAAAGCAGCAGCAGCCCTGGGAGGAGCAACTAAAGGGCTGAGGGCTGCGGAGAAGGGAGGTGACCCCCCCCCCCCCCAAGTGAGGGTTTCCTACATGGACCTTCTCCTCTGCCACCCCTCCCTGCCCCCAGCCTCCTCCTTCACCTTCGGGGCTGACTCCTCGGACCTTGCGGTCGCATCCGCACCTCTCCAGCCCCCCGCGGCTGCAGGCACGAGTGACAGCAAAGGCAACGCCGGCCGCGGCCATGGCGTGGATGAGAGCAGGCTCCCGTGTGCCTGCAGTGGGGAGAGACATGGCACCAGTCTGCGGGGGGAAAGGCACTGATGGGACACGGCACAAGGGAAAAGAGGTTGCGATTGCATGCAGGGAAGATGTATTCTGATGGAGACTGCTCAGGAGAAATCACTGTAAGGATGCTCGCCTGGTGATGCTGTTTCTAAAGCTTTGGACCACTAAGGGAGACGGCTCTGTGGGGTCCTTCGGGACCCTTTGACACCCTCAGTTCCTGGGCTAGGTGTCCCATTGTGGGAGACAACTCATCAGCCACCGGGAGAAGTGAAAGGGAAGCCATGGTGGGGGATGCCAGGGTCTGAGCCTCCCACACAGAGGGGTTTGTCAGGGAGGACCCGGCTGCCTTGTGCCTAGGAGCCAAAGAGACTCTTGCTCATAGCTCTGTGCATGGCTCTTCCCACCCAAACACATGCAAAATCTATTCAGTGCTGTTTGGGGGCATAGGCAGATCCTTTTCTTTTGGCCTGCAATAAAAATGGACTGCAGCTGCAGAGCAAAAGGTTTAATTGGAGCTGCTACTCCAAAGGGCTGGGTTGGTCAGTCTGCACCAGTTTGCACCAGCTAGTACCCACAATAATCCACATGGGATCAAAAAGCCAAATCGGGACAAATGAGGAAAAGTTTAGCCAGAATACTAATATTTGTAATAACACATGCATTTGGTTCCGTTTGCTGCGCGTTGACAGCTATGGTAGTACATGGAGGAGGGCACTGGCCACTCTGGGCACACTAGCCCACGAAAAGAGCCAGTGTGTCAAGGAGATCCCATGGACATACTGAAGGGACCCCCTGCACCGCCTCCCCATCACTGACCTTGGATGGCCACCTTGCTGAAGACCTGCAGGCCCTGCAGTGTGGAGCAGTTCCACCGCCGGGAGTGGAACTGGTGCTGGCACTCCTCGATGGCCAGCTCTGCGCCTCGCCTCACCGCATCCATGGCTTCCACCTCCCGCTGGCAAAGGCGGACCTGCTCTTCTACCAGCCCTGCCAGGCTCTCGCAGGCCCTGGGGTCCCGGAGGAGCACCCACAGGGAAGTCTGCTTGGCCAGGTACCTGTGGGGCATGGGAGAGTCAGTCGCCGATAAGAGAGAGCCCGAGCTGTGTCTGCCCTCTGTAGACTAGCCCTCTGTAGCCTTATTTTAGAGCAGAAATGGAGCAGGGAAGGGGATGTGTTGCCTCTTGTCTGTACCAAATTGGACATTCCTGCTTCTCATCCTGGTCTGCACCTCTCCAGCTTCACTGTCCCTTCCCCTCATGATCCCAGAGATGCCCCTCTTTAATGGGCTGCCTTTGGGCTGCCCAGTTCCTTCTTCCACCCTTTCTCACAGATCTGCCTGTTTTCTTGGGAGACAGCACCTCCCCAGGTGACTTTCCAATCCAGACAAGTACAAAGCATACTTAGAGCCAGGTCACAGCAAGGACGTGCTGCACCAGGATCAGCACCACGTACAGCCACACCATCTCCATCCTGTCCCTGGTGAAACTCCAACTTCATCCACTGTGCAAGAGCACCTGAATCCCCTCTTGTGGCCTCCCACTGCCTCTGCCCGACAGTCGCTCTCACAGCAGCTCCAGCGCAGCAGTGCAGCACACAGGTAGCCCCTACCCTGGGCAATGACTGTGGGCTGCTTTGGTGTGCAGTGCCAGCATCGAAGACCTGATATCCCACAGAAACCTGACAGGTTGGCCCTGAAGAGCCTCCACGCTGGTGCTGTTCCCTACCTACAGCTCAGGCAGCATCATGGGAGGGCTCTGAACTTGGGGTCTGGGGCAGGCATCTGTCAGAGGGAGCTCACATGGCTGGGGACAGCTTCAGTGTCAGAGCCCTGGTCTCTGTCAGCAGTCGATCTGGTTGTCTTCATCCACAGCCAAGTCACTCCATCAGCAGGAAGCAGCCAGACCCCCAGCCAACAGCAGAGCCTTCCACACAAGGAAAACCTGGCAGCACCAAACTAGTTGTTAGACCCATCAGCTCATCACTGCTCTGTCACCAAGCCCTTTGGAGAGACGGAGTTTCCCTGCAGTGATAGCTCATGGGAGCAAACAGGGGAAGGTCTGCAGCCTCCCTCATCCCCAGCCACCATCCTTGAGGACCCTCCCTCATTTGCCTCCTCCAGGCTGGAGGTTCTTCTTTTCTACCCTGCAGCCCACACAGCCACAGCAAACAAACACAGCCTGGCTGCTCCCTGGCTCTTTTAACTCTTTCTCTGCAGGTCTCTCTCCACCCCACTCATTTTCTTCCCCATGGCAAGAGGTTCAGTCCTTGCCCTTTTCCTAAGCAGGCATGATGAGGGGGCTGCCCCTCTTCGCAGTGGGTAGGATTTTCCTAAGAGCTCCTGGGAGCCCCAGAAAATGTGCATTGTGTCACCAGAATGTCCTGGGAGAAACAAGCCTGTCATTCCCTAGCAGGCCTGGGAAGTGCCAGCCGTCCCCACCATCCTGGAGGCTGAAATTCCTCACAGCCTAGAAGGTTCTGCTTTTCCTGTCTGAATCATTCAGAAAGTGAAGCGTGGCTGCTCCAGCCTTGCTATGGCTCTTCCACCATGGCCTCCCTTTGCTGTGCTCTTCCACATTTCCCTGCACAAAGAGGTATGAAGAGTACTAGGGTTTATAGTCATCCTTTCAAACCCGAGCAGCCCCTCTGTTGTAGCACGCTTTCCACCTCTCCCCTTGCCTTCACAGCAACCTGCATCCCTAGATCTGTTGGGTCCTTGTTCCTGATTTCTGGAGTCAGCTCTCCGGGGCAGCAGGCATGTTGGGATCTGCAGCACCAGGGTGTAGCCTCCGACACACACCCCATTAATCTGGTCTTACCTGCTACAGACTCAGCTGTGAGGAAATGCCAGGGGTTGCGCTGCTCTTCACCACAAGCTGAGCTTCCAAGGGACAGTGAGGAGCAGAGGTGTGAGCCCACCTGGGCAGGGGGAGATGGAGTTCGTGGGCTGATGCACTGAGACCTGGTGAGGTGAGTGAACCTGGGTGAGGGATGCTCTGGGGCTCATGGGCTAAGTGCCACCATGTTCTCCTTTTCTGGCACGCATGGAAAAGCCAGGCTCAGGCAGGTGTGTGCACATGTGTGAGGGGAGGAGAAAGTTCCCATAGAGGCTATCAGAGACTCCTTTTGCAAAGGGAGAAGGACACCTACCCCCCTCCCCGGTATATCTGCAAGTCTTTATCAGCACCAGAGCCTCTATGGGAACTGGAGAGACACAAAAAGCTGTGAGAACAAAGGCCCCAGCAACTAGGAAATGAGAAGGGGTGGGTCCCGTTAAAAAAGAGAAGCACTAAAAAGGAGCAGGGTGAGATCAGTGGTTTGAGTGCTATTGTACCCTCCAAGGATTTATGAGCAGCAGGAACATACATCCCTCGGTGTGTCATTCCCTGAATGAGGAGGCAGTGTTGGCAGAACAAGGGAGGCAGGCAGTGAGAAAGTCAAACAGCAGCAGCAGCAGCCAGCAGGCGGAGGAGGTGGTCAAGGGCTGCAGGGAAAGCGGGATCCCACAGGCACAGCACCTTCTCAAGGCAGCTGCTTCTGGCAAGGACTACTGTTAGGATTGGGAGTGTCCCCATGACCCCTGTCTTCTTGCAGGTGTGCTGGGACTGGCAATGCAGAAATGGGACTTGAAGCAACAGAGTGCCAGATGGGCTCTGCAGAAGGGCAGATCCCCTTCCAACGATGCCTGGCAGTGCTAGGTCACCGATGTCCTGCTAAATCAGCCCTTGCACTTTCTTAGCACCGTGCCTCCTGTAGCTTTAAACTACAGGGACTGATATCTGTGGCAAACGTGCCTTTGCCTGCCACGGGCACTGCCACCTCTTCAGAGCTCAGTTCTATTGGGTTCCTGCTGGCAGGAGCTCAGTCCCAAAGCACCCAACCCATGGGACTGACAGGACCCTGAGCCTTTGCACTGCCTGACAGTTAAATCAGCTTTGCTCTCACTTCCTCTATTTCACTTCTACCTCCTGTTTAGCAGTATTCTGGGGAGGGGGATGTTTTAGTTTTTCCCTGTCAGTCCTGGGGGTGGCTGAGCAAAGACAAGCAAGTGTTCAGCACTATGACCCTGGGCATGTCTCCTCAGTTGCAAGGACATCTGGGTGTTGCTTCTTTCATGATTATGTTTGTTTTCATAGGAAGTGTTTTATCTTAATCAGCTTTGGGTAGCAAGGTTCATTCTCTGTGGGCAGCCAGAAGTGCATCAGGAAGTGAGAAAGGAGCAGAGATGATCTGCAGCATGACAGATGTAGAACTAGATATGGTGAGGTAGAGGATGGCTGTGATTTGGATGAACAGGTAGGCAAAGAGCCTGTCTGGTCCTGTTTTGATTCCAGCTGCTTTCAGTTTTGGTGCCTGGATCAACAGCTTTGCAGTGACAGCAGTCGCTATCGAGCAAGCCTGCGCGCACCTTTGGCTCTTCACCAGCACAGAGGTAAGTGAGATGGAAACACCTGGAGAGCTGGATGGTGTGGGGGCACTGGGCACTGGTCCCCATGAGAAGCTGCACATGTGCTGCCAGACCTGAAAATGGGGCCCTTGGGGAACCCTCTACACCTCTTTCGGTTGCATAGTGAGCCTAGAAGTGCAAGGCAAGTCTCAGTATTTACTCAGAGGATCCTGGTTTTAGGATCCTGTGATACTAAAAGCACGGGCAGACTGTAGAGCTTACTTGACAAAGTGCCCACTATGGAAGCCCTGTTCTGTGGGGCCCTCAGGAGATGAAGGGGGATGTCACCTCTAGGGAATAGGCAGTAGAAGTGTGACCAGACCTTGTGAGTTAAGTGTGGAGGTCTCAGCTTTTATGTCATCTATCTCTCATTAAAAAACAGACATCCTTGAATGTCTTCACAGTTCTAATCATCACGATAAATCATCACAATAATCTAATTTCTTGGTTAGAAAAAAAAGATGAAAAGTGGGGCTTAAATATCACTTACAGTAGATAAAAAGCATCCACATTTATGATAAAATGTACCTTCAATTTCTAAAGCAAAGTTGGGTGTTTTTGAGATTCGGTGCACTCTTTGTTATTTCCTTTTGGTTTCAGATTTACTAAGCAAGATCATGCAGTTTGTGTTTTCAGCTGCTCTGCTCTGCACCCCAGTGCTACGTTCTCTGTCTGCATCCCCAGCCCCAAAGAGGTCCAGGGTTTAAAACACAAGTCACTCTCAGAAATACTGACCTTGTGGCATGCTCAGCAAGCTTTTTCTTGCTGTCTTTTTCCACCTCGTTTCTCAGCCGTGTGCATAGCCCTCTGCCCACCATGCTGTGCTCCTATTTGCAGTGCTAGGAGGCAGTGTCTGTTGGTGAGATAGTGTCAGGAGAAAAGAAGCCCAGGACCATGCAATGAGATGCCAGGCACACATCACCTCAGGGCACGCTGCCTGTTCTGGCCCCTGTATGCAAGTACAGTAGGGGTGGGTGGATGTGTGCTTACCCAAATCCTCAAGGGGTTTGCATGCCCTGTGGGGTCTCCAGGCCTACCACCTATTTTGCTGCCTCTGGAGAGAGATGCCCACCTTGGGCCCCATCTCTGGCTTGTCTCAGTCCAGCACCCCACACCTGCCAGGGCCCTATGCAGCTCCTGAGCACCATGAGAGGCATGTAGAATTGAATCATAGAATAGTTAGGGTTGGAAAGGACCTTAAGATCCTGTAGTTCCAACCCCCCTGACATGGCTGTTGTTCAAGTGGGGTGGCCACAGGAGGGGAGCTGTGGGAGGGGAGGACAGTGCATTCTTTTCAACTGTGGTTTTGGGGTTGTCTGACCACCTCCCAGCATCACATTCTCCTCTTCCGTCACACAGCAGCAGCAGCCGACATTGCCCCCATCTCACACCTATACCAGCACCTCTTCCTCCCGCACTGGTGTTTTTCCTTCCTTCTTGTTTCTGCAGCTTCTCCTCCCCTGCAGCAGTTGCTCAGAGGCGTATGTGTGTCCGTGTGCACACAGGTGCACCTGCACGTGTCATGTCTATGTCATTCCCCCTGTTCCCCCTCCCAGGGCAAGAATATTGGCAGCAGATTCATTTTCTACCTAAAACCAGAAAGAAGCATCTGCCTAGATAGGATCTGTAGGTTTGAATGGCTCTTTTCTGTCCCTGCTGGGAAAAGGACCATGGTCTTGGCAGATGGCCTTCAGGGGCTTATATTGATCTTCACTGAGAGGTAAAAAGATGCTTCCTCCACCTTCTGGGCCACGTAAGGTCAGTCACCAAACAGAAGTTCCCTCAAGATCTCAAGTCAGCATCTCATCCTGAAGAGGAGGATTGTGGTACCATTGCCTCCTTACACAGTTGTTGAGTTGAGTCCCCTCAGTAGCTTTCATGTGGAGCAATGGGTACTTGAGGTTCTTTCAGAGGCAAACACAAAGAACATGGTCTGTGGCAGTCAGACATTAACCAACAAGGATAATCCAACCAGTTTCAGCTTCCTGACACCAACCTGCTTTACTCTTAGCTTTCCTTTTCAGTGAAGGAATCATAGATTCACAGGCTGGTTTGGGTTGGAAGGGACCTTAAAGCTCATCCAGCTCCAACCCCCTGCCATGGGCAGGGACACCTTCCATGAGACCAGCTTGCTCCAATCCCTGTCCAACCTGGCCTTGAACACTGCCAGGGATGGGGCAGCCACAGCTTCTCTGGGCACCCTGTGCCAGTGCCTCAGCACCCTCACAGGGAAGAGCTTCTGCCTAAGATCTCACCTCAATCTCCCCTCTCTTTTAGCTTAAAGCAATTACCTTTTAATGGTAAAGGGGCAGTCAAAACAGTACTTGCAGAGCTCTTCAGAGAAATGCTTTGTTCCCACAGCTTCGTCTTTCCAAAGACCGCATATGTACACATCTCACTTCAGGTCTCTGAGATCTTGACTATGGTATCCGTTATGTCAAATGTGAGACTCTCAGCTTAACGTCAGTAACACCACTGTAGAGGATTCTTTACTTCAGTGCTTAAATCCACCCACCAACAAAAAAAAATCCCTTCGAAAACCCCAATCTATTTTCTGCTCTCAGTGATCTTTGCTGCCAGTTTAGAACTCTGCTGCTTGGTGTCTCGAAGGCTGATGGGCTCATATGTAAGGAAAGACCACTCAGAAAATAGAGAAAAGGTGATGGTGGGCAAAACACCGAACAGATTTCTTGCACTGGTGTTCATGGCAGGAAAGTCTGAGAGATTTCCACAGCCAAAACTCTCTCTTAACTACTTTAATCAGAGGGTGTTCTCTGATCAGATGGTGGTAGGGATGGCTGTGGAGCAGCACGATGAACTAAACGGTGTCTGAAACCCCATAGTTCCTACCCCAGAGGTCAGAAAGCAGCTGAAGGGTGGATGACCTCACTAACTGTGCTGTAAAAACATTTGCCTAAAACTGCTTTTAAAGGCTCACTTGCAGACACAGTTTGAGCAAAGGCTCTTGAGGGATTTCAGACCGGGGAGCTTGATGTCTGTGCTGAACAAATTATAAGCTATAATAAAGGAGAAAAATCAATTGCCATGCAGCCACATCTACTTACTGGGGAAGAGTCATTATAGCTTTTATAAAGGGATGCTGTGTCTCACAGTCCGTCTTTGAAGGAGCCAACAAGCACATGAACAGTGGCCCATGTGAATTTCCAAAAGGGCTTTCCACCAATGGTGCTTAAAGAAACTGAAACAAAAGGTGCCTACCTGGATAAAAAGTGCTTACAAGATAGGACAGAGAACGAAGGCAGATGCTTGGTTTTCACAGTGGAGTTGTAAGACACCAGTGCTGAGGCTTGCACTGTTTGACTTATTCACGAGGGATGAATACTAATAAAATAACAAATATATTGGAGAAATAAGATTATTCAAGTCAGAAAAGATGAGGCTTGGCTGTGAAGAACTGCAGAGGTTAAGAGAAGTATGAGTGAGTGGCCTTAAAATACCATCATCTAGCCGGGGATGAGAAAAGACGATCTGAATTGACCGTAGCCCTTTGCAAGTGAGATCTACGCCTACTCAATTCAACCCATCAACATTGTGTATCCTTTGAGCACTCTGCCACAGGGCTCACAAAGGCAGTAGTAAAAGTGGAGAGGTGCTGAGAAGGGCAACAAGGATGTTCAAAAGAACAGAATGGCTCCTCTGTGAGAAGCAACTATGAAGACAAGGACCCTTTAACTTCAAAAAACCAAACCAAAACCCAAAACAAAAAGAAGATAATGAAGGGAATATGGCAGACACTTACAAAACCACCCATGATAAGGTGAAGGTAAATTGGGGTATTTTTACCACTGTCTGTTCCAGCACTAAAACTAGGAACTGAATCTAGCAGATGGTGATTCAAATAATAGTACACAGAAGTGGTTCTTCACCTGAGATGGAATTAAGCTTTGGAACTCCTTGGCACTGCATGTTGTAGATGGTAAATCTTGCACTGACTTTTCTTTTCATGTAAAATTATGAAAGAAAAGTTCCCTCTCAAGTTCTTTATTGAATACCTCCTCTTGAATAGCTTGTCTGTTGAGACAAGTCACCTCCACCTGACACCTGGCTGGTCTGAGCACACAAGTTAGAGCAGGTTACAGTCTCTCTCAGAGACTCGGTCTCCGTCACTTTATCCCAGTCAAAATCCTTGAGATTTGTTAAGACATTTAATCATTTCACTTGAAACCAACATTCTTGCACGTTTGCCTTGTGTTGCTGGATTATTTTATACTTTAAACTTAAGCAAGTCTTCACACAAAGTCTTCATCCACGAAGAAGGGAGAAATCCATCCAGATATAGCTTGATAAACCAATAGAAGTTCCTCTAAGAAACCTGTCATGGTGGTGGACCTGCCCAACGACACAAAAGGATGGGCAATTTGGTAGCTGTCTGCTCTCTCGTATTAGACTTCCATTTCCATCATTGAACATATTGTTGCCAGGATGAACCTTTTCCTACTTACTAGGTTAGCACACACTTACGTCTTTAATAGATCCTCCCTCTAGATCTGTACATTGCCCCCCAGTGCCATCCAGAAGTTCTGACGTGCTTGTCGTGGCTGACAAGTTGCTGACTATCTTCCTCTTCCAGTAATATCAACCTTATGTAAAGATTTCCTCTAGACAAGAAATTCTACTTTCCTTTTGAAGTAGACCGCAATCTATGTGGGCTCTGTGAGGGAGACCCTATCTAACCCCTGTAAACAGCTGTGGGGGAACTGTGTCATACTTACCAACTCCTACTCCACTGTGACAGCTTTGAGAGCAGACGTCTGGGTTTAGGATCATAGAATAATTAAGACAGTCTCTAGCCTAATTAAGACTAGTCCCTAGTCTCTAGGGGCAGCTATGAGATCAGACGAGGTTACTTTGGACTCTACAGAGCCTGGTCTTGAAAACTTCCAAGGATGGAGACTCCACACCCTCTCTATGAAAGCTGTTGCAATGCCTGATTGTACCCACAATGAAAACAGTTTGTCCTATATCCAGTCTGAATCTGCTACTTCAGTTTATGTCCATTGCCTCTTGTTTCCCTGCAATGCCTTACAGTGAGCAGCTAACTGTGTTCTCTTTCAGTAGCCACCTTGCAGGTATGGAGAGTGTGGTGGGTTAACCTTGACTGCTCTATCACTTCCCTCCTCAAATGGACAGGGGAGAAATATACAGCAAAAGATTCACAAATTAAGTACAGGAATATTGCTCAGCAACTACTGTCAAAGACAAAACTGACACAACTTGGGGATATGAGTTTAATTTATTAGCAATCAAATCAGAATAGGATAATAAGAAGTAAAACCAAATCTTAAAACATCTTCGCCAAAACCAAATCTTAAAACATCTTCCCCCCTACTCCCTTCTTCCTGGGCTCAACTTTACTCCTGATTTTCTCTACCTTTTCTCCCCCAGCAGCACAGGGGGATATGGAATAAGGGTTGTGGTCAGTTCATCACAGATAGTCTCTATTGCTCCTCCCTCCTCAGGGGAAGATTCCTCACACTCTTCCTCTGCTTCAGCATGGGGTCCCTCTCACAGGAGACAGTTCTACATTAACTTCTTCTACATGAGTCTTTCCCACAGGCTGCAGTTCTTCATGAACTGCTCCAGTGTGGGTCCCTTCCATGGGGTGCATCCTTCAGGAACAGGCTGCTCCAGCGTGGGTTCCCTGGGGGGTCACAGCTCCTGCCTCCAAACCTGCTCCAATGTGGGCTTCTCTCCCCCCGGGACCGCAGGTCTTGCCAAGAGCTGCTTCAGCACAGGCTTCCCACAGGTCACAGACTCCTTTGGGCATTCCTCTGCTCTGCCATGGACCTCCATGGGCTGCAGGGGGATATCTGCTCCAGCATGGACCTCAATGGGCTGCAAGGGTACAGTCTGCCCCACCATGGTCTGCACACAGGCTGCAGTGCCTGGAGCAGCTCCTGCCCTCCTCCTTCACTGACCTGGGCATCTGCAGAGTTGTTGCTCTCACACATTCCCACTCCTCTGCTCTGGCTGCAGTTGCTGTCATGCAGCAACTTGTCCCCTTCTTAAATACGTTATCCCGGAGGAGATAGCACCATCACTGATGGGCTCAGCCTTGATCAGCAGCAGGTCCTTCTTGGATCCAGCTGGCATTGGCTCTTTTGGGCACCGGGGAAGCTTCCAGCAGCTTCTCACAGAAGCCAACTGTGTCACCAAAACCTTGCCAGGCAAACCCAATATAGGGTATACATTGTATAGCCTGGAGCTTTCCCTTCTCCAGCTCAGTTCCCTCAGCATCTCCTTATGGGGCAAGTGCTCCAGCCTCCAGACCACTGAAACCCATGGCCCATCCTTCTTTACTGTGTGCTCCCTTGCCTTACCTGGTTGTGCTATGTTTGTGGGGCATGGACAGCAACATGCTTTACCATCTTGTAAGTCAGAAAATGCCCTGAGGACATGCAACCCAAATAAGCACCACTTGTCCCATGCAAGCAAGGAACTATAGGATTATAAGCAACGTAAGGAACTGCCAGCTAGTTGCTGGGACTCAGTTTTGTGTGGGTTGTTTAACCTAGGAAAAGGAGCTAGGGTGGAGTCAAGCCTAAGTCTAAGTTAAGTCTTTTTATCTGCCACAGATGTACAAAGTCCTGTTTCTCTGATATAAAAGAGTTTTTATTTTCAATTCCTTCCAGTCAGTGTTTTCCCCTCAAAATGCCTGCTCTCTTCTTTTTCTTTGTCTCTCTCTTTCTCTTTCTGGACCTGTATTCACTACTTTCCTCATTCGCTCTTGTGCTGTCCCTTTCTTGTATACATGTGCCCTCAGCAGTGATCAAAGTGCATTTCCTGAGGCTGAGCAATAAATGATTCTGTACAACAGTTACCTTCTCTGTGCTCTGTGCTTCTTCTGCCATGTAATTACTTACTTCTCTATTGTCTGTTTTTCTTAGTCTTCTGGTTTCTTTGTGAGCTCTTGCTGCAGAAGTCACCATGATTTTAACATTTCAAGAGATTTCCTCCTCTAATTTAAAATCTTCTGTCTTGGTCTTCCACTCTGACCAGGAGTTGTGCTGACAACTGGCAATGACCCTCCATCGCATCAGAATCCCCATAAGCACTGGAAAGAATTGCTGAACTAGAGGCAGAAGCTGACTCTAGGTGACTACATTACCACCCCTGCTAGATGACCACAGAGCAGCAATCCAAAGCAAATTGGATGAAAGAGAGATGTGCCCATCTACCTCCCAGCTCCAGATAAGGGGAATGATCAGCCTGTGGCTTCTTAGAAGGGAATGACTTCTCTCAGAGCTTTTCTTTGTGCCTCCGTAGCCCACCAGCAGGCTCAGCCACCTCAGCATCACCCTCCTCTGATCCCCACTTGGCATGTCAGCTTCCAATGCATCTCAGACATGCAAGGATTACACTTTCAACCACCACCTGCTCCTGCCTGGCTACATCCTGATCTTCATGACAGGTTTGATGCTGAATGTGATGGCCCTATGGATATTCATCCGCTACCTGCGCCTGAAGTCCGTAGTCATGATCTACATGTTCAACCTGGCCATGAGCGACCTCACCTTCACACTGCCTCTGCCATTGCGACTCTACTACTATTTTAACCACCACTGGCCCTTTGGTAACACCCTGTGCCAGGTCTCTGGCTCTGTCTTCCAGATCAACATGTATGGTAGCTGCCTATTCCTCATGTGCATCAATCTGGATCGCTATGCTGCCATTGTTCACCCACTTCGTTGGCGGCACCTGCGGCGCCCCAAGATAGCCAAGCTCCTTTGCCTGATTGTCTGGGTTGTGATCTTCATAGGCTCCATCCCCACAGCTATAGTTCACAAGCAAAACCACTGTGAGGTACAGAACAAGACCATTTATCTGTGCTTTGAAAGCTTTAGTGACAACATGTGGCAGAATAACCTCTTCCCCCTAGTTGTCCTGGCTGAAATCTTGGGGTTTCTCTTGCCTCTCAGCTCTGTGACATACTGCTCAATTCGGATCTTTCAAGAGCTCTACCGGAACAGCCAGACAAAGACCCTGCGACAGCAGAAGACAGTCCGTCTCCTGTTGGTCAATCTGGTCATCTTCATCATCTGCTTTGTGCCTTACAACACTACCCTGGCAGTCTATGGGATGATGAAGGCCCGGGTGATTAAGGTTGAGAAAGAAACACAGGCCTCTGTCCGCCAAGTGTTAATTATAACAATGCTGTTGGCCAGCATGAATTGCACACTGGACCCCTTGATCTACTACTTCAGTACTGAGGGTTTCCGTAACACCTTTAAGAAACTGCGGCGGGGACAAGCCTGGGACTCAGAAACAGCGGTGCTTAAGAATCAGGTTGTGGAGCATAAGCCAACCCGAGACCATGCTGTCCCAAAAGTAAAGCAGTTCTCAACTGAAAACGATATCCATCCCAATGAATCTTTGCCATCACTTCCTACTGCAGTATTTTTGAATGGCCCTATTGAGGACTCAGAAATATAAGCACAGAAAGGTCATACCATTGCAGAGTCACCCTTTCACTGATTACAGCTCAGGTAGCTGAGCAAACTGTTTGAGGGAGCATGGCAGACTGTATGTGGGTGAAGGTGATGATACAAAACTGAAGGATGAATGGCTGTTTTGAATAAACAGAGCTGTCTTGGTGACATGGTCTCACCTCACTCTTTTGGTACAGGAAACAAGGGAACAAGGACTTGAAACAAACCTAGTATGCTTCATTTTGAGTCTTAAATCCAGCTTGGGGCACCTAAGTAAGTGTCTTAATTTTCCAGAAGAGATGAAACATTTAGCAACCCTTGTTGGGGTCAGTTGAGTGTTTCGTACCCTTGCAGAAAACAGGTTCCTAATTGTATAGAGAGTCACAAACCTTAGCAAAGCAACCTTTAGGAGGTATGTCAAATGTGCTTGTGCAGCCATACGCACACATGCAGCACAATGGCCATACATTTTCCTAAAGCAAAACGGCTTGGGAAACACTAGCATACTTAAAAATACACCCAACTTTCATAATGACCTCAGGAAAAAAGAGAGGATACCAATACTGTTGTCATCTGTGAAGCTCACACTAACATTAGTGCTTTGCACTTTCTTGCTGCTCAGCCACAGGATAATTGATTTCAGGTCTGAGTGATTTTCACTGTTAAAGAGAAATGATGTCACAGAATGAGGCTGCAGTGCAATGTATTTGCTTGCACTGTTTGTACATGCTTCTTCAGCCCTCGCTCCATGTGAAAGCCCCATAAATCTTCCCAGAAGAGAGATCCAGCTGTACATAGGCAGTGACAGAAACCTGTTATTCACTCCTGCTAGTGAACAGGGCAGTCGCCTTTACACTTGTATTGTAAAACAGCTTCTCTGCGGCTTCCAGCAGGACTGAGGCTACCCCTGTTAAAGGAAAATGACATGAAATGCAGTTCAGGGTGAAGTCCTGGTTCTTAGACTTCTAAATTACCAGTTCCCTACCTCATAACTGCTGTGCTATGTATTGCAATGCATCACGGTTTTGTGTTACAAAATAAGGGACACAGCATTTTAAAACCATCTTTCCAGTCTCCCTTGAAGACGCTTCCACAGGCGACTGTAGAAGCAGGTCTTCAAAAAGACCTATAGAAGATGATAAACCTCTCTGCAGAGAGATTGTTGTGCCACAGGCTGCCCTGGGAGACATATGCCCTGGGTAGGCAAGCTCCATCCCCTTTCTGAGCCTTGCAGCCAGCCAACCAGCCTTGAAATATATCTGCAGATGAAGGACATTTAATGGTGTCTGAGAGATGCGGTGAGGGAGGTGGAGGAGGGCTTGCAGGGCAGGAGGTATTTCTATTTTGAAAACTCAAGACTACCATGTGAATGTGAATCATTTGTGACATAGTACAGCTAGAGAGGAAAGAGAGCTGTGTACGTATCTTCTGCTAGGGTCTGATGTTACCCTTTTGTTCTGTGATTTACAGGGTAGCAAAGTGATATTACAGTAGTGGCACTGATGCCCATTTCCACCTCTTCCTCTTTCCTGCCTTCCTCTTTCCTAGACCCCTTTCCTTGTCCCTCTTCCTCTGGTCCTTTTTCCCTTCCCCAGATCTAACCCACCATGTACCTAAGCATCAATACAATGCCTTCACTGCTATGTTTTCTTCTCTGCCCAGAGAAACTCTTTTTGTTTTGTTTCCTTTTATCTTGGCTACAGCACTGTCATAAATTCATATGAAGATCTGGGTTGGAAGGGACCTCTGGAGGTCTGTACCTGCACTCCCTGCTCACAGCAGGTTGCTGGGGGCAGTGAGGGCTGGATGCCCCCCAAAAGAACAGCACCTAAGAGCCAGGCATGGTAAGAAGGCAGGCAGAGGGAGAGGCTTTAGCAGCAAGGGTAAGCATGCAAGCAACGTGAGCAAGGCAAGTACAGTGACGACAGCTGGGTTCATCAGAGAATCCAGATCTCCAGACAAGCCTGCGGTGACGAGGCAGGTCCAAAGTCAAACTAAGAAGTCAAGTCAGCACCAGGATCAGCTCTGGAGGCAGTAACCAGGGTGACCCACAGTCCAGTGATCGCCAGACAAGTCCATCCTGACAAAGCAGGTCTCAGGTCAAGTCAGGAAGTTGATCCATCAGTCTGGATCGACAGTGCATGGTCAGGCACAGGCAAGACTGCTTGGGCAGGATGCAAGGGCAAGAGCACCAGCTTAAAAGCAGTTCCTGGGGCAGGGGGTCAGCTCTGGCTGGAGCTCCAGCAGAGCTTTCTGGAAACTCTCCCCAAAGTCACCAGAGGGCAGGGGCAGCCCTCAGCAGCACTCTCTGATCTGGCCCCAGCTCACACTGCCAAAGCCCCTGGAGCAGGGAGGATGCATTCAGCACTCCGAGCTAGTTCAGGTTGCTCAGAGCCTTGCCCACGTCTCTTCTGAGCACCTCCAACGATGGAGGCTCCACAGCCTTTGGGACACTCACAGCAGGGCTGAAACATGCCCTGGGGAAAGGCTTTCCCTAATGCTCAGCAGGAACCTCCCTTGCAAGTCATGACTGTTGCCTCTTGTGCTTTCTCAGGGCCACTGTGAGCATACTCTGGCTCCATCTCCTCTTGGTAAGCTTGCCAAGTATGAATGAAATGTCAGGTGGCAGACACCACTCCTTTGGAAGAGGCTGCTCCTCTGCCAGAGTTTCAGCATCCTCCTCAAAACACAGTACCGAACTTCTCAAAAAGAACATCAGAAAACATAATCTTTTCTTACAGTTTCATCCCTGAAAATAGCGGAACTATTTTTACCTGGAACATTTTATAAATATTCCACTTCCAGCCGAGGAAAATTTAGCTCAAATATTTTGACAAAATTATGAACAACTGAAAAGCTGATCTCTTAATGAATCCTATGAAGCAGTTTAACAATAAAGGGGGATGCTGATCATGCTACACCGAGCAGAAAAGCTCCTGACTTCAGGGTTCTGAAACCTTTCCTTAATTGTTATACATAGGCAATGGTGTGCCCGGTGTGGGATGTTGCGTTTTGTTCTTTAGGTTTTCAATCTGTTTCAGCTTGAATTGGTTTTGCTTCATTTTTGAGGATTCTAGTCAAATTTAATTGCTTTGGGTTCTGGATATTTTTCCTGTCTGACAGAGAGAACCAGTGTTAGGTAGGTCTCCTGCTTCTGCATTTTTTGCTTTTGTTAGCTTGATTTTTTTATTCTGTCACGTGGTGATAAGAAGAGAACATGCATGTACTGTCTCTCAGGGAAATGAGTCACCCTAGCCTGCTTTATAGCTTCTGTTTAATGATTATGTATAACAAAAAATCCAAGCAAACAAACCTGAAAGCCCCACACTATGATGGAGTCCAACAATACCAATTGCTACAGAATAGAACCACTTGAAAGCATGGAACAGGAACAAACCACACAAAGCAATCATATTCAGTAAAGGAAAGCTAAAGGGGAATATTAGCTCAGCAAATCTTTTTCAACCTGTGTAATTGACCCTCTACATCCTACTGCGGTAATTCCTGAATTAGTATTCTTGCTAAGAATGTCAGGGGTAAAAGATGTCATTTGCTGCTTCCCTGCACTTCATGTCATTCACAGATGTGAACATTAAACAAATGTCTTCTTATCAAGTATGACTAAACAAGTGAAAGGTCAGAGAGATGGCAAAGGAGCACCGAATGCTTATTCTATATGGATCAGACAGGGTATCTGCAAAAATGCATAAATGCATTTGCATGTAGAGTCTTTTGATTTCCAAAAGAGACTAACAATCACTTCTGGAAACGGTTCCTTATTTGGATTATAGAGAAACATTGTGACCACTAACCATGATCTGAAGTGTATTTTATACTTTCTAGAAGCCCACTGCCACTCTGGGTTCTGTAAGTCAGCTTGAAAAGATGTTTCAGAAGTCCTAGAACAAGCCAGACATAATCTTCAAATCCCTTTTACTACTGCTTGTATGCCTTTCACCATGCACTGGCTGTACGCCTCCCACCGCTTGATGTATCCCTCCAACAAAACATGTATTTTGTATTACAGACACCCCGAGCAACTTAAGCAGTGCCTGCTTTGAGCTTGGGAGGATATCCCCCTGCCTCTGCTCCCCCTCCTTCCCTCCCACCCCGAAGTCGCTGGGAGTTGAAACAGATGTCCTCCAGAGGTCCTTCCAACCTAAAGAACTGTGTGATTCTCTGACCTGGTGGTTTAGATGCTGATTTGCCATCCCAAGCATTTTTTCAGCTCCTTCTTTATCATTCCCTCTTAAAGCTGTTCTTGCTTAGATTACGCTTTGCGTATCCAGCCTGACTTCCAGCTGCAGCTGGAGTCCTTGATCCTGCGGATCCCGTGGCTGACAGCCTTAAGTCTAAGCTTTACGTTTCATGAGCTCCTTTTGAAGCCTTTCTTTCAAACTCTTGTATTCTGCAATGCTAACAGAATCTCGGCAGAGGCCAGACTGTCACTGCGCTGGTACTGCTGTGCATCCTGCTGACCAAAATCGTCTCAGGGTTTCTTTGTGGTTTCCCACATTTCCCTGTCATCCACTGTCTCTGCTCTTACACTCACAGATCAATCTGGATTTGTATCATTTTTTGTTTGGCTTGTGTGGCACCCTGTACAGTCAGGTAGTTGTCTCTAAGGGCTCCCAAACAAAACAGGAAGAAATAGCATAATATCACTGAAGAACTGGCTCTGCTGCTAATTTTGTTCAAGGATATTTGGGAGTCTGGATGTGATAAAGGCAGTCATCGCTATTACTGCTTTAACCTATTTTACTCAAATAGTAAGAGTGAGCAGGGAGAGGTGATCTAGTCTTCCTCCCTGCCCTGCAAATACCACACCTTGAAGCGCAGGCAGTCTACACTTCAGTGCCTGAAATACAAGGGAACAAGAAGTATTTTTCCTTAGGAGGGCAAGGGCTGGAAGGAAAGGATCAAACTTTTCCCCACAAAGTGATGATGAAAGGCATTTTCTGACTCTGAGTGGGAAAAAAAAAAAAAAATAGAAAGGAAAAAGAAGATAAAAACAGTACAGACATCATCGGGCTACAAAGCAACCTGTCACTGTATCAGGAATGGACTCAGATGACAGGACCAAACCCTCAGCACAGTGTGACACCTGGAACAGCCTGTCCCAGCTTCAGAGGGATACCTGCAGGGTCTCAGCCTCTTCTTCTTTGCCCTCTTAGGAGCCTGTGTGGGTAAAACTCACCCAGCCAGATGTACCCAGGGCCGGCTGCAATGACAGGGAAGCTTTCACCAAAATTTCATTGCGACCAACATAACCATTTGCTTTCTGATTTGGGTTGGCTGGGTTTATTTTTTAATCTGAAACAACAAAAGAATGTCCAAACCCGACACCACATGCACGTGGCCAAAGCCACCCGTCCCTGGGCAGCCGCGCACACCAGCACAGCCCCACGGCTGTGGGTACCAAAGCGGGAAGGGTGTCCCCCCCAGGAGCTCGGCGGAAGGAGCCGGCTGCAGCCTTCATCTTCCTCACACACACACACACACACACACACACAGGCTCCCCCGGTGTCGCTGCCGGCGGGAGGACGTCTCCGAGCCGGGAGGAGCGCTCGCTGCTGTTCCTACTCCCGCCCCACTCGCGTTCTCCGCGGCCAACAGCGGCCCCCGGCGGCAGCGACGGCTGCCGCTCTTCGGAGCCGAACCCGCGGAACCCCTAGCCGGGGGGGTCCCGGCACACGGCAGAGGGGTGGCCACCCCCGGCTCCTCGGGGCGGGACTCCGGAGGGACCCTTCCTCTTGCAGCACCGGCGCCTCCGAGGTGTCCCGAGGCAAAGCAGCGAGGCCGGGGGGGAGGTCACCCACCGGAGAACCCGAAAGAACGAGGCCGTCGAGTCCTGGGGGCAGGTACCCGGCGAGGAAAAAGCAATTAAAAAATAAGTGTTAATAAAGAAAAGAAGCTGCAAAGCAGAAGGAATTAAAGCTGAGAGTGCTTCTTCCCCAGGAGCAGGGGAAAAAAAGGGGAGGTAATTCTGTGGTCAAGGTAGCATCACCCCAGTACGAAATGAAGAATAGAGAAGCAACAACTATAAAAGAAAGCATTGGAAAGCAGTCTTGCCCATCGGAGCTCTGAGCCTTCCGTGAGGGCTTGACCTGGGCAGAGCCTGGCCAGTGCTGAACTCCCACATTCGGGGAGTGCTGCAATAGGTGAAAACACAGCTGAAAAAGGTCTCACAACTCTGCACTTTGGGTTCAGAAATGCCAGAGTTAGTTTTCTCCTTGTGGACTCCTTGTGCCTAGGTGTCACGGTTGTCCTTGGTTACACAATAACAGATTGTTTTCCCCACCAAGTCCCTTCTTTGTTCTGTGTGTAGGAAGAACATGGTGCTCAGAAAGAGAAAAAAAAAAAAAGCAGCTAGTTGATATTTTTCCTTATTTTTCTTTCTTTTCCCCTCATGCTGTATACAAACCCATTGGGTATTTACTGCACATACCTGAACTCCATTCTGCAAACAGGGAGACTGTTCTGCTTCCCTGTAGTATTTATCATCGCTGCATCCAATGGCTTCGTAAATTTGAATTAACTTCTTTCTCCAGAGGCCCATAAGCTGATATGGTATTATTAGGATTTTATGGGCAAGGAAACTTAGTAGCTGAAAAGTATGTTCCAAATTACTTTGGGTGTCACTTTTCGGAGTGCTCTATAGCACGTATGCATTCTTTGTGTTCTCCTACTGATTTCAGTCACAAACACAAGATCTAAGCAATCCTGCAAACCAAACGCCAAAATCCCCAGCCGAAAGCCTGTATAAGAACGGGTACAGGAGCGCTAGCTTTCGGGGACAATTTGATGAGTGTGCTGGTGCCCAGTTTGACCTGGGGGCTCGGGGGCAGAGGCAGGGACTGTGAAGGTGGTAGCAAGGGGTTCACAACCTCAGTGTTGTGAGATGAGTTTTTTCAGATGCTTCTACACCAGCATGTGACATCTAGATAATGAGCAAGGGGAATTAGACGTTCTCATTGATGAGCATGCATTTGATATAATTAGCATTACAAAAAACCCGGTAGAACAATTTGCATAATTGCAGCGCTAAATCCCCGGTTATGGCCTATTCAGAGGGGACAGGGAGGTTAAACAAAAAAATAGCAGTGTTGGGGAAACATCTGGCTATGGCTTAGGGACAGCAGTTGCTGCTATACAGCAGCTGGAAGCATTGCGGTGTGCCTGTGGAATGGGGGGGGGGATACTCTGGGAGACTTGAATCTGGATCCTGGGAGAGACCTGCATCTGGGAGACCTACGGGATAAAGGATGCCCCGTTAGCACTTGTGGAAATTATTGATGACAATTTGTAAGCAAGGCAAGGATCAGCACTGCCACAAGCTGGCTTGGTTTTGGAGTGCCTTGCAGTGGCTAGTGAGGTGTATGTTCTTGGCCTGGGAATTAGAGGTTGTCTTCTTGACCTGGTTGCTTTATTTGTGTATCTAGAGAGTAATCTGAACCACCAACAGGCATGCTTGGTGCTCCAAAAGGACCTTCCTCCAGAGGAGGGGAGTGGCATGGGGATTTAGTCCAGAAGAAACCCAGTCACAGAAAAATACCAGTGATTATACAGAAAATACTGGTGGCTGGTTGCACAAAGTTTATTACCCAGCCAGAGAGCCCACGGCTATAGCCAACGGGAAAATGCCATCTTAGTTTAGGGGTAATAAAAATGAGAAATTTAGAAAGTAAAAGGTCAAGACAGACAAAAAGGTGACATGGGTCATTCTGTCATTCTGCACTTTGTATTTTCTACTGGTGAGGGAAAGGAAAGCCAGTGGGTGAGACACCATGACTTAGTGGAAAAGGAAGAATTAAATATAGGAGAAGCAATAGGAAAACTCTCAGGCTACTTAATTTAGAAATGTTATTTACTGACTTTAGCTGCATCAGAGTAACTGCCAGTAGCAACATACTGTCAATCTGGTAAGTAGATCATTGCCACAGGCAGGTTGACATCAATGCTTCAAAGAGAAATGGTCAGGCTCATCATTTGAGTTATTCTTGAAGCTTGGGAGGGCCCTGTCATACATACAATTCTCCATTTTGCTTTCTTCAAACCTGACCCTGTGCTGCTGCTCTATTCCCTCCATGCTATCCTTCCTCATGACATTTTCTAGACATGCAGTCTGAAAGTACTAAAGAAAACTACTCTCTTCTAAAAACCCGAGGCACTTTGCACCAAAAACATGATTCAGCTGGGAGAGCAGCTCCCCAGGGACACCAAAACATGGCATGAATCTGATGATGCCTGCCTTTCCACCACTTCTTTCTGTCCTTGGGTTGTCTTCTGTAGCTCTCTGGTAGGGGGTAGCCTTCACCAATTTAAAGAATAATTTAAACCAAAGCAGAACGAAAATCAACTGTTCCCTGCTGGCTTGGATTTAGCACAGAGATGGCGTTAGTGGTCCTAGGAAATAACCTCCTCTGTGCTGACGGTTTGATCCGGCTGAGCTTTGTACTGCTTTTCCTGCCGGTCTGGCTGAGCGGACTGGTGGGTGGGGATCTCAGTTTGACAGACAGCTCTTCCTCATGCAGCTTCTGGTAGCTGCCGAGTGCTGTGGAGGGTAGTTGTCCTGCTTTATGTTCCAGACTGCCAGGGTTGCCTATGAGACATCAGACACTGCACAGCAACAAAGCCTGAAAAGAACAGGAAAGGCTCTGAGACCTGCTGGAGAAGGTGCTTGTGCTCATCACCAGAGGAACATTTTGAGATGCTGACAGCACGGTGACCCTACCAATAACACACAATCTTCATAGCACTGTCTTTGTGCTTGGATGCCAGGGAAGATGTCCAGAACAGCCTTTTGTCTCAGCTCTTTGGCCTCATGCCACAGTGACGGATGCTTTTTGGAAGCTGAGATGGGGCTTTGCTTGTATCTGGACCTGCAGCCACTTAGAGCTTACAGCTTCCAATCTCACAAGTTGATACTCCCTGTCCTGCACCATACCTGCATCAAATACATCTCAAGTTCCTTCCCCAGATAGATTAGGAAGTGATTCCTAGGCTATAATTTTGAAGAGAAAGGTGGTCAAGGGAAGTTAGCATCTCTTTCTTGTATTTTGTTGCTTCCACAGCTTCTCCGGGGGGGTAATGGGGAGCGGTGCAGAGAAGGAAAAGAAAATAAAAATCTCAACCATCCATAAAAAGGGGCAAGTTACAATTACAAAAAGAGAGATTCCACTTGGCTGTAGATGAAACTACTGCAGGGTAAACTGGAAACTTTGTTGGAAAGGTGCAGTGTCCCTATTTTGTGTGGCTGGTTAAGTTTATTTGGCTGTTGATGAAATAACAGTTTTAAAGATGTTAACATAAATACTTGAAGACCAATTTTAACATCTGATGTTGCTCCTATATGCAGGTCTGCAGGGTTTCTTAATGCCTTCCGTGTTTCTAGTTCAAGTCTAGGTGACTGCATCTGCCAGCAAACGTATCAGGTGTTGTTATAAAGACAGAAACACATCTGGAACAGCACACCTTGTAGGGCTCAGTCACTCTCAGCCTGTCCCACTTCATCCTCCATGGCATCATAGTTTTTGAAGAGGATGAGGAAAGAAGAATCACAGCCTTCAACAATTCTGGATGAACCGCATCCAGCTCTGGCATCCCAGTCATCTGCCCCATCAGCAATTCTGGTAAAACCCCTTACAGCCTGGGAAGTAAGCCAGGGTGGAGGGCAGGTATGGTATCTGTAAGGGGAATTGGGCAGAGCATGTAGGAATCAGGAAGAGGTACAGCACAGACCTTGGGAACACCTCACCTTTTTTTACATAAAGAGCTTTCTATCTGGTCTGCTAATCCCACCCTGCCCTTTCCCCTCCCCCCCCCCCCCCCCCAACAAAAAACAACAAAAAAACAAACAATAAAAGTTGGGTTTGTTAATCAAAGACTTAAAAAATGAGTCTTCATAAATAAATCTTCATTCATGTGGTTCAGTCTCCATGTCATTACCAAGGAGTCTGGAAAGGGAGCAGATGAGGATGTGGGGACCAGGAGGGATGCTCTTTTGCCCATAAGATGGTCACAGAATGTCATTTATCAGCTGGTGAAGAAAGCAGATTTTTTTTAGGAGTAACATATGCTTTTTCATATGGAGAATGGCAGCTCAGAAGCTGCTGTAGAATCCCCTCTGTCTTACTCTCTTTTTTTCCTTCTCTCCCTTAGCTCTTCAAGGTAGTAGCAGTGCTGCCAGCCTCAGCATTCCTGAATCATGACTCAGGAATGATGAGGTGAAGGAACCTGAGGGTTTGCTTATGCCCCTAGAACAGGATCCATGCTGGTTCTTGCTTGGCCAGTTCTTTGCCCACCCTTCTGCCTCAGATCTCCTTGCTCGATTATCCGGGTGCTCTTCCTGCTCTTTGGTCTATCACAGTTTGTTCTTTCCTGTCTCCAGGGAAGGTTGTTACACCCTTCCCATCACTTTTAGCTCCCATTTCTCCTCATTTTGCTGGCTCCTTACTCCTCCGTTAGCCACAGCTCCCAAGCCTAGTGTGCTTCTTCAACATGCCCACCTTCCCTCTCTCTAGGCCCTGCTTCCACTACAGTATTAGTCTTGACCTTTTTTTAACCCTGTGTACTCTGACTTTCAATCTAGTCATGTTTTTCACCCAGTCAAGGTTCTTTTCTCCCACTTCCACCCCTTCATTTTCCGGTAACTCCTGTCTTAATCCCCACACCAGTTCTAGTGTCATTACGCTCCTTGCCCTCATCTATTCCCTGTGCTTTCCATCCCCAAGGGACTTAACTGTCCTCCTTGCACTGAGATGCTTCTCCTTCACCCTGAGTAGTGTCACCCTGATGCAAGGACAGCTCTCCTTCATGCACATCAGCTTCCTCCAAAGCATCTGGGTTTGAGCTGTAGTAAAGGGCTGTTCCGTTTAACATATAGTTTAATGGTCTAAACCAAAATGTGTTTTCCTTTTTTTTTTCCCTAAGTAAATTAAATGAAGCCATATTTTAAAAGAAAAGAATATATAAAAAATCAGATGTAGGCAGACAGCCAAATGGAAAATTTCAGCTCCAATCATAAAAGTTATAAGCCACTTAATGTTTTAGAGTGGGAATGCCCAGACAGCCTGATTCCAGCTCTGCTGTTAAGTCTCTCCTTCCAAAAAGCTGCAGTTTGAACTTGCCACTCTGGGATCAGTCACATCACTGTCTCTGGTAGCTTCAGAATAAGGCGGGAACACAGCATTTGCTTTGCCTTAGATCATGCCTTCTCACAGAAGCTTTGTCTGAACTGTAAGGCAGATGGAGACATGACGTCTGATAGCTGGAAACTGTTACTTTACACTCAAAGCCTGCAATATTTCTGTGGGAAGAGAGAAGGGCAAACCTGGAACCTGGAGTTTTGCATATGGTTGGTCTGTTAGCATTGTCACCAGTGTAAATAAACCCATTTAGAAACAGTCTTGTTATACCTCTAAAAATGGCTAATGTGGACATGTTCAAGCCTCGCCTAAGGTGGACCGTTTCAAACTGGTATAATTAATTTGGTGAGTTCTTAAAGTAAAGGATGAGGCACCTGTTAACTTAGTGCAATCAACCAGAGAGCCTCCGGGCTGGTGTGGCTCGCTGCCTGGGACTCTAATGATGCTCCTGTGCCTGCCTGCAGCATGCAGGTGCCCAGTGCAGCTACTGCCCCTGCAGCAATACGGCTCCCGCTCCCCAGGGCAACACTTGTGTTACTTCTCTGTGAAAGGTGCAAGACGAAAGCTGCATGGCACAGGACCTGCTGTGGGGGCTGAGGACTGGAGGAGAGGAAGGAGGGCATGCAGAGAGGAGGAAACTGGCAGCACAGGCAGGCCCTGAAAAGTGGGGTGCCCTGGCAGGGCTGAGGTTGAACTAGATTCCTTAGCTCAGACCTTCTACTCTTGCAGCTGTTGTGGCATGAAGTGCTGGACTTCACACTGAAGCAGGCATCAAGCATGCACGATTTCTACTCTGTCACTAAGGCCGAGAGATAAACAACTACTACTGCGCTAGGTCAGCAGTGGACACCCAGGGGACAAGAGCACCGAACCTGCGATGATTCCCACCAAGTGAGCAGAGCGTGTACCCAAACCACAGATCTATCCAATTAAAGCCAGGCTCAGAGCAGATTAAGTTCCTCCTCTGCATTAGGTGTTCCGGGTGTTTTACTAAGCAGCTGTAATGTCGATCCAAATGTGTCACGTGCAGATGGTGTAGTACGGACCACACGTTGCAAATTAAATCTCTGTGTTAGCTCAGCTTGACACAACCTTGCTTTGCCTTCAGTAAAAGAAGCAAAAGACAACTCTCTTCACAAGGACCCAGGCTGGAGACCAGCTTGAGCGAGCGCCCAAGTACATGGAAACGTGCAAAACAGCAAGAAGGAAGGATTCTCAAAAGGACTCAGCACTTCCAGGCTCCAAGTCCAGAGCTCCTTTCTCCGAGACCATGGAGTGATGAGTGCATTTGCCTGCTTGCTTGTTTCTAACTGATGCCAGATCATCTGCAAACGAAATGCATGACAGGCAGAAAACAAGCGGCACTTTGTAGGCTGCATCCTCCACCACAGCCCTGCACTCCCCTGCAGATGCTTTCCCTCCTGCTAACAGTTCTGCTGCAGGGGCACTCTCTGTAAAACACACAGTTTGCCAGGGGGCTCCTGCATCCGCTGCTGGAAAGCCAACAGACAAAGGGACCACACCTCGCCAGCACTGCCAGTGCTGGTAACCGGCAGCCACTGGGTACACAGCCACAGGCGTGCTCCTGGCTGACCCCTTCTCCGGTTCACCCGGATGAGGTTCGATAGCCTTCACCATGAAGCAGCAGCAGTGTGTTTGTCACTGGGAAAACAGAATCCTTCCCACCTTTCATCGCAGTGGTGTCCAAACTTAATGCTGCTGCTGCTGCCGCTTGAAAACCTCAGCCCCGTGTTTGCTCTGTGAGGACCTGACTGAATGGATGTGGGCGCCTTCACCGTGTACCACCCTTATAGCTCCAAGGGAACGCCTCGCTGCCATGCTGCTGCCTATTCCTTGTTTCCCAGACCGCCTAGGAACTTTAAATACACAAAGTGGGTCATTCTGGAGCCTCTGTTCAGGATATTGGAAATCACAGGGGTTTGGGGTTTGTGTTCTTCTCTGCATATAAACCTTTTGCATGTTGTTATTTCAGCTTTTCGGGTTTACGCTTTCTATTCCTCCCTTAGGTATTGAGACACTTTTGCTGGCTTTAGCAATAAGTAATCGTTGGAAGTGCAAAACCATACATGTAAGGATGGGTGGTGCGTCCAGTAAAACCACCAAGCAGCTACAAAAGGCTACCCTGAGCAAGTAATAAACATTAAACACAACACAAAAGCACAAAAGCAGCGATGAAGCTGAAAGTAAAACCTGAAGGTGACAGTAAAAACTGTGTTCAGAAATATTCACACTCATGTGAGCAGAAGGCAAGATGAGGAGTTACCTTCCACAGCAGATGCGTGATAACGCAGATGCGATTAGATAGCCGTGCTTTCCATGAGCTGACCAGAACGTGGCACGCAGTGCTCACGGGTGAGGAGTGGGAGCCCTTTCAGACAGCAGCACAGCACCCACGTAAGGTGTCCACAAAGGCAGTGCCAGCACAGCCCCAGGCCCCATGGCAGCGGGGGCTCTGTCCAGACCAGGAACGGCCACGTTGCACTTTGCCATTGAGCAGCACGATGTGGCGCTTGCTTTCCTGCTGACCCGAAGCAGCTGTGGGACGGCGGGCAGCACCTGGGCAAGGCCAGCGGACGCTTGCTGAGGGCTGAGCGGGGCAGGCACCGGGGACAAGGGGGCATCCTGGGCAAGGCTCTGCAAGGGCGTGGGGCCAAGGCTGGGGCGGCGATGGGCCCGGGGGCACCGGGAGAGGGTGAATCCAGTGCAGAGGTAGGCGGCAGGGCCGAGGTGAGGCAGTGCCAGGGGGCTGCGGAGGCTGGGGGGGCCTGGCCAGGAGAAGCAGAGCCGGGCCGGGCCGGGCCGGGCCGGGCCGAGCCGAGCCGAGCGGGGCCGCCGAGGTCTGGTTAACGGGGTCAGGCCTCAGCCGGTGGATATTATGGGATGGCGAGGCCCGCGGGGGGGGGGTGTGTGTGTGCACGGGGTGAGGGCAAGCGGAGGGTATTATGGGATGGCGAGGCCGTCTGCGGCGGGGGAGGGCGAGCCAAGCCGCGGCTATTATGGGATGGCGAGGCCTCCCGCGACCAGAGGGGGGCAGGTGGGTGGTGGGGAAGTATTATGGGATGGCGGGCCCTGCTTTCCGCTGGGGGAGTATTATGGGATGAGGATGCCCCATAAGGGGATGGGGGGTGGGGAAGAGAGAAGCAGGCGGTTATTATGGGATGGCAGGGCCCGCGCCGCAGCCGGCGTGAGAGGAGTATTATGGGATGGCACCATTCCCTGCGCGTGTGACCGGGGCGACTATTATGGGATGCCTCTATACCTAGGGCGGGCTGCCTCCCTGGGAAATATTATGGGATGCGGCAGACAGAGGGAGGAGGGAGGGAGAAGGGGGTTATTATGGGATGCCGCTGCAGAGCTGCCACCTCAGTCACCCCTTGCAGTACAGCCCTGCTGCCCCCGTCCCACAGCCTGCCCCTTCACCCCCCTTTCCCGTGCCCCTCGGCAAGTCATAACCGATAAAGCCGGCGGGGTATTATGGGCTGCCTGCTCCAGCGGTGTGGGGATTGGGGGTGGGGTGGGGGGGTGGTTGCTATGGAGCGTTTCCCGTGTGTGGCTATTATGGGATGGACTCGCCTTTGTGAACTATTATGGGATGCGGCCGGCTCGGCAGGGTGGGGCTGCCCAGGAGGGCTGCGGGGGCTCTCGCCGGTGCGGGGCCTCGGGGCAGTGCAGGGAGGCGGGAGGGGGCACACGCCGTCGGACACGGGCAGAGACAAAACCGCGGTGGGGGCCGCGGCTGCCACCGCACGTGGGTTCCAAGGAAAGCCGAGGGTGGGTCCGCGCCTCCAGCAGTCTGCGGGCTTCTGCTGGCTCTCAGGGCAAATTGTGTTGCCTGTGTGGTTGAGGCAGGGGAAGAACACGCAGCCCTTCAAAACTGAGGGTCCAGAGCTTCCCAGTGACTTGCAGTAGCTTAAGCCAGTGCTGGGCTCCTCAGGACAAGAAAGACAAAGAGTTACTGGAGAGGGGCCACTGGAGGCCACAAGGATGCTCAGCGTTCTGGAGCATCTCCTATGGAGAAACTGTGGGAGCTGGGTCTGGTTAGTCACAGAAGAGCAGGCTGAGAGGGGATCCCATCAATGCAAATCAGTATTTCAAAGGCAGGTACAAGGAGGATGGTGCCAGACTCTTTCCAGTAGCGCCCAGCGACAGGACAAGAAGAGGTGGCCATAAACTAAAACACAAGTTTCACCTCAACATGAGGAAGAACTTCTTTCCATTGAGGGTGGCAGAGCACTGGGACAGGCTGTCCAGGCAGCTGTGGAGCATCCCTCTCTGGAGACATTCAAACCCACCATGGATATGTTCCTGTGTGAGCTGCTCTGGGATTGGACCTGGTGATCTCCAGAGCTCCCATCTAACCCTAATGACTCTGTGAGACACTGGTCCCAGATGTATCTTCTTCAAGAAAAAAACTTGCCGCCTAAGTCCAGGTGTCAGCTGGGAGCTGGCAACTACAAGAACCGTGCCCGTGCATGGCACAGAGCAAGACCCATCCCCGAGTACTCCATCTCAGGACCTGGTACATGACCACTGTTTTCTGCACCGAGGGCACAGCCCAAGAGTTACCTGCTTGGTTGATTGCCTGTTAGGACACAAGGGAAAACCTCATCCAGACACTCATGGCTCTAGCAGCTTTGCAAACCTCCAGCTGGTTTTGAGCTAAAGGTGACTTGGTAGGTGTCACCACTGAGATTTGAGCTCTGTATGTCCTTTTCTTCTCAAGCAAGCCTGAGTCTGTCAGTCCTGCTCAGCAGCTGTGGGGTTCACACCCAGCCAAACGGGGTACACAGCCTCTAGGTTAATTTGCGCTGCTCCCTGTAGCACAGTTGTTGCTGGGTGCGTGCAGTGCTGGAAATGCCTCTCCCAGATCCAGCTGGAAGTAGGAAATGAAAGAGAATTCCGTCCCAGCCTGTTTTTTCAGTATTTCTGCTAAATGAGCTCAAGAGAAGATGTTTCAGTGATTTTTGCTAGCATGCACCAGCATTAATACAAGATTCAAAACTAGGTATCGCGGAACCGCAATCCAGGCAGCTTGAACCAGCAGGCTGTTACTGAAGTCTCTTTGAGACCACTTGCTTTTTCTCTGAGTGGATCCAACTGTTTGTTTCATCAAAAGGGGAGGAGGGCATATCTATCTAAGGAGCTTTAAATAGAGAAATAGAAACCAAAAAATAGTATCTAACAGTCCTTTACTTTTGCAGCCTTCATTATTCACTGTATACAAAATTCTGTGTTGCAATTCTGTGTCTGGTAATGTTGCAAAGACAAATTTTTACAATTACAAAATAACATTTTTTTCTTACCAAGTGCCTTTATCTTCAGGAAAATAAAGGTGACGATAAACATGGAAAATTCTAATCTGAATGTCTGGTGTCTGGCAAAGTTCTGAGTAACTGAAAACAAACTTGTAATGGAAAATATCGAGCAACCTTAGCTATAGGTGCCCGTACCAAGATGTGATGTTTTTTAAAGCAAGCAAGCTAGCAAAGCATACAGAGATAGAGATCAGCCGTTCAGATTTACAGGGGGCTGATCAATCCCCAATCTTCTCTATCTCTCCCCACGCCTCAGTTCTCTGCCGCTAGCACTGCCTCACGCACCATGCACGTCTGGCTGATGCGGTGCGGCTCTGCCTGCACGGCCGCGCCATTCACCCTGCCCCCTCCTTCTCCTGACAAAACAGGAGATGAGGCTCATGACGAGCACAGAGCGAAGTCTGAACTGCTGCTCTTCTAACGGGAAGTAGATGCAGAGTCATGCATGCATATGGGTGGCCCTCACCTAGGTGGCTGTTTGAGACTGGATCTGCTTGAATGTTGTTCCCAAAAAAGAAACACACGTGGTCTGTTCAGTGGTTCTTGATCTTATCCTTCTTGTATACTCCCAAATTCTCCGTGTGCACGTCTGTCTCTGCCTCTTATTCCAGTGGTATTTGTTTGGTGCAGGAATAGCAGCTTGGACATGACAGGAAAAAGCTCTTGTCTCTGTTCTGCAAGATGAGGAGGCTTTCTTGTGTCATTTTCTTCCACGTCTGACACCAAAGCAAAGATACTTCCATTGTGTTAAGAAGATCACGCTTCACTGTGAAAAATAAGCAAAAAAATAGAAAGGGAGTGGGGCATGATGAAGAAAGCAAGAATAAAAATGGATCATTTAGACCCATCAGATCCATTAGCTTGCTATGGAGAGTTTGCAGAAATTTGGAAGTGGAGAAGAGTATTCTGGGCAGAAGAAAGAGGTTTTTTTTTGTGTTGGGGAAGACTTTCAGAATTCAGGACAGTTGCTTTGGCTGGTGTTGGGGACACAGGATCCTCACAGCATAGTTTAAAATGGGGGGGAGGAGGGTTGAAGAGACACTGACTCTGGGACAACAACTGAATATTGAGTGAAAGTTTGGACCTGTTTCTTACTAATTTCAAAGTAGAAGTTACTTATCTGGGGCTTTGATACCTCTCCCTCTCAAAATGGTCTAGGGCAAAATTCTCTGCCTTACCAAAGAAAAACAAAAGGCAAGCCTTCTGAGAAATCCTGAGAGCCTCAAGGTTACTTGGCAGAAGCTGTAAGACCTCAGCTCAGGGTCACAGCAAGCATCGATATGACCAAGAGAGCTGCTGAATAGAAAACACAAGGGGTAAGTCCATTCACATGAGCTACAAATGGTCAAAACTAGGTTAAGAGAAGAAGTGAAATGTACCTGCAGCCTTTGAGAAACAGCATCACACTTACAGATGCTTCAGATGATAGCAGTTTTACACAGATACTGAAAGATATCTTTTCATGTTACTGGTTGTGTGTAACCTGACAAAACAGATATTACAGTCAGGCTAGAGCAATCCTCAGTCAGAGGAACAGCAAAAGCGAAGATGGGTAAAATAGAGGTATGTCTGTATCCTAGAACCCAACTGAAGCAATACAGTGTCACCCTCACAGCATCCAGCACCTAAACCCATTAACACCTCTGCTTTGTTATTAGACGTGAAAGGAGCTAACAAAAAACAGCTCGTGAGACCATAAACTGAGCTTTCAGATCACATTGTCTGCAGTACCAGCAAGTCACGCTTATAGTGTGTTATCTGTGTCCTACACAGTTAACACTAGCTTGGAAAGTCACCCTTCTTTCCAAAATGCTCTGGAGTCCCTTCCCTCCTCTCCACCCCCCCTTGCCTCCCTCACAGGGCAGCACTGAAATATGCTGGACGGGGGGGGTTGGCCTGCACCCGCTCCTGAGGGAGAACACCGAAGGAATACCAGGGTCACGCTTTGCTCTCCTGGTTACTTTGGAGGAACGTGTCTCTGTCGAAAGTGAAACTGAGAAAGGGCTGTGGGCCTGATAAAGGCTTGGGCAGGAGAGGCTGCCTGTGAGGTGGAGGAAGGTGGGGCAGGGACCTGGACCCTGGGCAACTCACCATGCACAAAACCACAGAAATAAATGAGAGGCTGGGCCAGCACTGGGGCTGTGGGGGTACAGAGCCCTCTTCATGCAGTTGTCCTTGGAAGCACAGCTTGGGGGAGGATGTGGAGAGTCCTCTTTTGTTTGGATTTCCCTAACAAGGGTGCAGCACTGACATGAAGGGAAGTTGCAGGCATTTTTCCCCAACAGAAGTGTGCTGTGGGTTTGTTAGGGGCACTGTCACCCATCAGTGGGTAGGGAAGATTATATTACACAGATCTTGCTGTAACTGTTTCCAAGCCAAGTGCTATAAACTCAGAAGATTCAGTTAAACCAGGTAAGTAATCAAATGGCAGTAAGGTAGGGCAACTTCCAGGTTTAACACAGCCAAACAACTAGAAATTTGTTTCACGGTGTTACCATCAAAGGAAAACATTTAGAAGTCTCTTTTTGTTTGAAATCCATTTAATCTACTTGGCCCTCACAAAGAAACACCTTAATCATAAGCACTTATATCCTGTATGGATTTTTCTTTTAGAGTGAAAATTAAGACATTTTCTGACTGAGAAACTTGAGTTACAAAGAAAAAGGAGGTGGAGGTGAGGTGGGGAACCTTGGGGGCATTAATGATAAAAATGTGCTCAAGGGGCATACAAAGAGGGGTTTGAGGGAAGCAGTGGCTCATTGGGAAGCTTGGAGCTTTCGTGACCGAAGTGCTACCAGTTGCTTAACCGTTAGGAAAGAGATAATAACCCCAGACCATAACTCTGCCAGCAACAGTGTCAGGCTGTAGAGGCAGCCTCAGTAACTAACCCCCTTCAGTTATAGAATCATAGAACGAACTCAATTGGAAAAGACCTTTAAGATCATCAAGTCCAACCCACATCGTAGCTATCACCATGTGGCCAAACCGCCGGAAGAGAGGTGTGCACACCAAGTCCAGCGGTTGCTGGTTGAGGCCAGGCTGCTCAGCACAGGGAATTTGGTGTGGCTGTCCACATGGCTCCCGTTAGGATCACAGCTGTCAGTGCACAAAGGAGGGAATGAAAAGTCCTGCCGGGGTCCACGTGAGTTTGGTGGTGGTGTTATCCACCATGCGTGTTTATAGTGCTGTTATGCTTGATCCACATGGAAGGTGAATAGCTTTTCCTCTGTGGGATAAACAACAGCAGTGATTCAGGTGAAGGTACACAGACAGGGACAGTGCCCATGCGTGTACCATGGCTGGGTGGAGCGTCAGTGGGATTTCTATGTGTACCAGAAGGTGGGTAATGCAATGGCATTTTGGGACGTAAGTCTGGTCTTTGCCAGTGAGGAGTGAAGGACAACGCACAGGAGGGCCAGCTGCCTGCACATTTCATGTTGCAGGAGTGGGCCAGAGCGCATGGCTTTGATGGGCACATGGGCAGGATGGAGCTTGATGGTACCTCAACAGAGGGGTGCTGGCGCAAGGAGGTGGGCCATCGGAGGCTGCACGTGCAGCTAGGGGAGAGCAGGCCAGTAGTCCAAGACACTCTAGCACCTGGCAGAGGTGAGAGGATGGTGTTACGGAATACTTGCATGCCTGGTGTACATGTGGACACATTTTTGGTGTGGTTTGGCAGGCACAGTGTGGATCATGTTGCAGGATCTGTGAACGACCCTTTGCAGTCTGTAACTGTAAATCCTCTGCTCGTATTTTGGGATGGATGTTTCACTGCGTTGGGACAAAACGTGCATGTGAACTACCAGGCATGGGACAGCGGAGCTGTTTGTGTGAGGAGGAACCTAACGTCGACACCCAATGCTTTGCCAGGAGAGGTGGACAGGACTGTGCCTCTCGGTTGAGATTAACAGTGCTACGACAATACTAAATGGGGGATACGCAACACTATGGGATGTGATTTTAATGGGAAATTAATGATACAGTTACACATGCATAATCGGGGTATATTTATGCCTATGGACAGCTCATGTCCGTATACAGGGATGACTCTCCTGGCAGAGGGCCTTGGTGGGGAGCAGTGTGCAGTGCTATGTGAGAGGGAGGGATGCAGTACACAGAGGCACCGTGCATCCCTGAGGCACCGATAGTCGTGTAGGTACCAGCCGTTGGGAGAGGAAAGGCCTGGCGCTGTGTGCGGAGGGGAGCCAACAGAAGTCACCCGTGGTGGCTGTGCTGCCGGTGGGGATGGATGGCCTTGGAGCAGCCCTGCAGCCCCGCGGGCAGAGTGTGCGGGATGGGGCATGGCACAGGGAAGGGGAGCGAGCGGAGCACCCTGCCCCAAGACTGGGTGCCACCGGTGTGGGGCCGGCAGAGGGTGGTGCCCGCTGTGTCAGCGAACGGGCGGGCCGGCGGCGCGCAGGGGCCGGGCGATGCCAGAGCGCTCCGGGCTGCGTGGCTGGCCCCGTGCCCGGGACCTTGACGGCGGCGCGGCGGGCCGCGGGCCGGGCGGGGCGGGGAGGGGTGGGCCACAGAGGGTAATGGCGGGGGGGGACGGAGCCCCCTGGGGTGCGGGGCGGGCGGCCGCGAGTATTATGGGATGCCTGGCTGGACGGTGGCTCCCGGCGACTATTATGGGATGCCTGCCTGAGCGGGGGGGGGTGTGGTGGGGTGGAGGGGGTGTATGTGTGAGTATTATGGGATGTGCGCCCGGGGTGTGACTATTATGGGATGTTCTGGGGGATATACAGTGTGCCCCCCGTCCTCCTCCGCCCCACCGCCGCAGGGGGGTGTGCCTATTATGGGATGGCAGGCCGGCCGGCACGCGCGCGGGCGAGGGGCCGAGCCGCCAGGGGCGCCCTGCCCTGGCGCGGGGTCCCGGGTGCGGGGGGGGGGGGGGGGGGGGGGAAGAGGGCGAGTATTATGGGATGCCGGAGCGAAAGGGTGCGAGCGTGGGGAGTATTATAGGATGTTTCTCAGGGGGGTTGGGGGGCTTATTATGGGATGTTCCCGGCGGGAGGGGTTATTATTATGGGATGCCGGGCCGGGCAGTGAGTGGGAAGTTCTGAGGGGAGGGCGGGTATTATGGGATGTCTCGGGGGGGGTGGGGGGGTGGTTGCCGAGGAGATAGGGGCGTGGCCTGTTGCTGGGGTCCGGGGGCATATTATGGGATGGAGGCGGGAGCGGGGCGTGGCCTGGCCGGGTTTTTTCCCCTTTAAGAGGCGGTGCCGGGGCTGGAGCCATTTTCCCTTCAGCAGCAGCAGCAGCAGCGGCGGTGGTAGTGGTGAGAGCGGAGCCGGGGTCTGGAGCTGGGTGAGGAGCAGGGAAGGGACGAGGGCGGGAAGGGCCTCCTGCCGCCTCTCGGGGTGCTCCTGCGGCCGGACCCTCCTCCTTCCCCCCTCCGCAGGACGCCCCGTTAGCTCCCGGCCGCAGCTTCCCCCCCAGGGCCGCGCCGTGTCCGTGCCCCGGCGGCCGCAGGGCATTTCCCCTCCCCCCCCGGCCCCGCACCGTCGGTCCCTGCCGCCCGTCCGTGGGGGGGGGGGGTGTCGGGCCCTCGCCGCACGCTAGCCGGACTGCCCCGGCCCCGCCCCGCGCCCCCTCCCGCCGCCCCCGCCCTGCGCCGCGCAACCCCGCTCCGGGCGGGGGAAGCCGGGGGTGCGGCGGGCAGCGGAGCGGGGCTGCGCCGCGGGCGCCGCCGAGCCAGCCCTATCCTTTGTGTGGGGCCGCCGGCGGAGCGGGGCGACGCTGACCGATCTCTGCGGCCGTGTCAGCCCGGGGCCGGCACGCCGAGTTGGGGCGGGCGAGCTGGGCTCTGCCGGCAGTGCCAGTTCCGCCGCATCGGGCCCCGCGTGGGCTCCCCTTCCTCCCTGAGGCGGCTCGCTGACTGCGTCCCGGTGGCACTAGGTCTTCTTTGGAAGCCTCCCCTGCCAAGGTAGCAATAACCTAGGGCAGCTGGCTGCAGGGGATGGGAGAATTTTCCTATAGGACAGCTGTTTTGGCTTCCTCGCCAGGGATGAGTTGCTGACTCAGGTTAATATCTAGTGTCTTCAAAGCCTGCTTCATCACAACTCTCAGATGATACTTGCTGCCAGTGTTTCTATTATCTGTAGACTCCAAATCCAGTGAAGTTGCTGTCTAAGCTTTCTCATGGATCTTGGTAGCATTAATGCTTGGGAAAACGGAGTTCAGGTTTGCTCTAACTTTCTCTTTTTTCTTTTCAGTGAAGTACTGGCTTGACTGGCAAGAAGGTGACACCCTGTGTAAGCCCAGGCCTCCCCCAGTTGGAGGACATGGCATCGGGCATTGGTTCTCCATCACCGTGCTCAGGGGGCAGTGATGATGATGAGATGGAGATCCTATTGAACAATGCTATCCCCCAGCATCCAGGTATGGAGAGCACGCAGGGCATGTATGTGAAGTGGGGGTAATGCTGGTCTTAAGCTGAATATGTGAAACACACTATGTGCTGGGGAATGTCTTTGTATTATTTTTTTTTACTACAAGTTTCACACATGGCTTTGATAGCTGAGTCCCAGGGTTACTTCAAAGTGCGAGGCTTGTGGCTTTATGTCAGGTGGAGCTGACTTTGTTCCAAGGTTGCTGGAGCCTGTGCTCTGAGGAGGTGTCAGGGGTGGAGGCAGAGTGTCCAGTTCTGATGGGGTACCAAAATGCCTGCAAGTGTAGCATTTTATGCCTGGGGAGGGGAAAGTGGGGGGAGTATGTGAAAGGACAGGGTGCCTGGCTTGCTTTCATCTGGGAACTCAGACCGGCTGACGTCCAGAGCAAACTGCCCTGGGCTGTTGCATGACCCACTTTCCTTCACCACACCCAATTATTGAGGTTTCTTGTGGTTCTTGCTCGGTGCTGCTTGCTCACCTTTGCATTTCTTGTAGTCTTTGTACCTTGCCTTTTCCCTGATGTTTACATCCTCATCATCAGCATAAGACTTGAGTTGGAAGAGCTCTGGGTACTCTTCTGTTGGGGTTTTTGTTCTTGTTGCTGCTGTGGTTGTTGATGACTTGCTCTGTGGATCTATATCTGGATTTTCTGCTTCCTTGTGAAAAGTGATAATGTCTGTCCTGATGTGCTGGATTGTAAGACAAGGTTGAGTTTTCCTGCTAACTCGTGCTGTAGTGTCTTTGTCACATGTGAGAGAAATGTTTCACTGAAAGTGGGAAATGGTGTTGTCTGCTTTGGCTTATTTTGTTTGCTGTTTTTTCTTAAAGCTTTAACACTAGGGTTTTTTGGCATCTATAAAACCTTAGAAGGGGACTGTTAGTAAGTCTTGTAAGGAAAGTCTCAGTGAAGAAAAACTGCTAAAATCGTGCAAACTAGAGAGCTTTAGGTAATATGTTGGAATGGATGGGACAGTCAGAACTTGGGGGAGAAGAAGAGGTGGGATTCCTGAAGGACCTGGTGTTGCAGCACTGTGGGAGTGAAGAGATCTCCACCGATTGGGAATATGGCAGCAGCCAGGTGTGGGACTCCAGGTTCTGAGAGCTCAGCCTGTGCAGCTTCAGCCCTGGTTGCCGTAGCTCATCTGACCTGTGGCTTCCTCCATCCTGCCCAGCTCCTGTGGTCAGGAGGCCATTTTCCCTTGGAGGGAGAAGGAGTGACTCTGGCTGTGTGTGGTGGGCGGGGCAGTGGGGAGGGCGGGTGGCTGATGCAGGCTGCCACAAAGGGAAGGGCTCTGTGGCTGCCCCTCGTCCCAGGGGCAGGCAGGGAAAGGGAGGGGGGCTGTGCAGATGGGAGCTGGCATGCATTCCTCTGACTGGGCAGTGAGCTTGCTTAGCTGTTGGTGCAGAGGGAAGGGCTTGTGGGAAGGTTGTGTCAAATCCGGATTGGAATAGAGTTGCTGAGTAACAGCTTTCCTATGGAGAAGTAGTGGCTTACTGGTCTCTGTTTTGCATGTGGCTGTATGATGCTCTATACTGCTAAATAGTGAGTTTCTTTCCTGGAGACCTGTGTACCTTAATGCCATTCTAGTCATATTCTCAGATGTGTTCGCCGTTTTGCCTCCTTTAGAGTAGATGGCCACATCTATAATTTTTCCTGTTCTTGTTGGATTATGGCAAGATCTGAGTGCAGCTCTGCTCTGAGAAGGAATATTGTGGAAATAGGTGGTGTTGGAGGGAGGGGGAAAACTGTATACAGTGGTAGCTTAAGATTTGTTGACATCTGTTTTGAACAGTAACAAAGTAAGCAGTTGTCTACTTGCTACATACTTAAGCAGAAGTGTTCTGAGGTCTTTGAGAGGTGGCTATACTGTAGTGTATAGATGGGGTTTGAACAAGCCACATCATCTCTTTCCCTCCAGAGCCTGAAGAAGAGCCAGAAGAAGAGCTTCTGTCAGAGGCTGACACCCCCAAAATCAAGAAGAAGAAGAAGCCCAAGAAACTAAAGGAACCCAAAGTGCCCAAGCTCAACAAGCGTCAGAAGAAGGAGGTAAGGAAAAGAATGCCCAAGGTCACACTCTAAAACGTGGATAGATGGGGTGAGTTTGCCTTCTGTTGTTGCTGGCCCATGGCAGCAATCCTTTGTATGATCCCTCTCAAACTTGGGGAGAGTGTGCTGTTTAGTGCTTATCCAGGGTATTTTCTCACAGCTACCTGATCTTCTCTCTCCCTTCCTCCCTCCCCAGCTGGGGGACAGCTCTGGTGAGGGGAATGAGTTTGTGGAGGAGGAAGAGGAGGTTCTGCGCTCTGACAGTGAGGGCAGTGACTACACACCTGGGAAGAAGAAAAAGAAGAAATTAGGGCCCAAGAAGGAAAAGAAAAACAAAGCCAAGCGCAAGGAGGAGGAGGAAGAGGAGGAAGAAGATGATGACTCAAAGGTGAGAAGCTACCCTTGCTGACTGACTGCATGGTCCTTCTTCCCATGTATTTGATTTTGGGGATCATTGTGCTTTCAGTTTAAGATGGCACGTGGAGTTGGGGCTGTTAAGTTTCTTCCTCCACTAGACCTGCTTGACTTGACCATTTTCACACCTTACATTCTTTCTCTTCTGCCTTAAACATGCCTAGGATATGTGTTGAATCCAAAGACTTTTCCCACCTCCACTGATGTTCTATTGAGGATGTGTCATATGGTGGTGATAAGTGGACAGGAGGGGAAAAATCCCCTTGTCCTTACTCATTGGGTCTTCTGTGGATGTATGAAAGTCCAGATCTTTCCTGGAGCGGAACTAGAGCTTTTTCTCAAGGTTGCTGTGATTCTCTTTGCATAGGAGCCAAAATCATCTGCTCAGCTCTTAGAAGATTGGGGCATGGAGGATATAGATCACATCTTCACAGAGGAGGACTACCGCACTCTTACCAACTACAAAGCTTTCAGCCAGTTTGTCAGGTAAACTGCAAGCCTATATTTGGAAGGACTCAAGCAAAAAGAGAGATGGGACAAGGACTAAGTTCCTTTGGCTTGAAACTCAAGACACATTAGACACACCACTGTCCTACCTAGCAAAATATGAAGCAACAGTGAAATAATTGATCCACATAATTTTTTGGTTTTGGTGTTGGAGATGATAAAAGCTCTCATTCCCTGTCCTCCTTCTTCCCTAGTAGGCTAAATTCTGTTTCACCTTCCAACCCCCTGAGTATTTGCATCCTCCACACAGAGTGAAGGATGGGAGTGAAGAGATTCATTGGCTGTTGAGATCAGAGATTAGAAAGGAATGTGGTTTGAGGTAGAAATGTTTATGGGGGTGGCAGGGAGGAATAATGATTTGGATTTCAGGGTGGTCTGGTAACTTTTCTTTCTTTAAATGTCTGCAGGCCACTTATTGCAGCCAAGAACCCTAAAATAGCAGTGTCGAAGATGATGATGGTCCTGGGAGCCAAATGGAGAGAGTTCAGCACAAACAACCCCTTCAAGGGAAGTTCGGGTGCATCTGTGGCAGCTGCTGCAGCTGCAGCTGTTGCAGTAGTGGAGAGTATGGTGACAAATGTGGATGCTGTCCTGCCACAACCCCCTGTAGATGTGCCACTCAGGAAAGCCAAGACAAAGGAGGGCAAAGGTGAGATGAAGAATCTGGCAGGATGGTAGAAGGTGAGTAGTGTCAAGGCAGTAATCCTGACTTGTAGGCTCCTGTTTCCAGGTCCTAATGCGCGGCGGAAGCCAAAGGCCAGTCCTCGTATTCCTGATATCAAGAAACCTAAAACAAAGAAGGTGGCGCCTTTGAAAATAAAACTGGGAGGATTTGGTTCCAAGCGTAAAAGATCATCAGTAAGTGATGCTCCTTCCTTGACCTCCTGAGGAGGCGGAGGTGATGATGTGCTAGAAATTCTGGGATGCCTGTCTCATGTCTCTTTGCTGTCTCCAGTATGCGTGCCTGAGTAGCACAGTGTTTTTCTAATCTACCTCAGAGTGAAGATGATGATCTGGATGTGGAGTCAGACTTCGATGATGCCAGCATCAACAGCTACTCTGTTTCAGACGGATCTACAAGCCGTAGTAGCCGCAGCCGCAAAAAACTCAAAGCTGGGAAAAAGAAGAAGAAAGGTATGGACATTTAGCTCTCAGTTGGAGACAGCAGTGCAGCTAAGTGTGTAGAAAGATTACAGAAATGTCTACGCAGAATTTGGATATTTAACAGCATACTTGAGGGGGAGGAGAATTGTTAAGCAAGAACCTGATACTGTTTTTAATAAGGAAAAGGTTTTCAGTTGTTTCAGCACTGTGTCTATTCCCCTGCCAAAGGTGAGTTTTCCTCACTTCAGTTACACTGTTAATTTCATAAGTGGAAGGCACAAAGGAGCTTACTTTACTCCTGTTCTAGCTCTTGCTCCTAGCCCTGTTTACTTAGGTAAAACAAGAATAGTTCTGGATTCTGGATCTTTATGTTACTATGTTGGGAGAATATTATATATTGCATATATATTATATATGTATTACACTTTTGGGAGAGTATAATCCCTTACTATTGGAAGCCTCTACCTGTGGGTTGTATAGTAACTCTTCACCATCCTTTGCAGGTGAGGAAGACTCCACGGTGGCTGTGGATGGTTATGAGACTGATCACCAGGACTACTGTGAGGTGTGCCAACAGGGAGGAGAAATTATACTGTGTGATACCTGCCCTCGTGCCTACCACATGGTTTGCCTGGACCCAGACATGGAGAAAGCCCCAGAGGGCAAATGGAGCTGCCCACACTGTGTGAGTACTGGATTCCCCAAACTGATGATAGAGGGAGGAGTGTAAAGTGACTCGGGGCTGCCTTTCTCCTGTAATAATCACGGCTGTGCCATTTGGTTTTCTGATTTCCCTCTCCTATAGGAAAAAGAGGGCATTCAGTGGGAAGCAAAGGAGGATAACTCTGAAGGTGAGGAAATCCTGGAGGATGTTGTGGGGGATGCTGAGGAAGAGGATGACCATCATATGGAGTTCTGTAGGGTCTGCAAGGATGGAGGAGAGCTGCTCTGCTGTGATGCCTGTCCTTCATCCTATCACATACACTGTCTGAATCCCCCGTTGCCAGAGATTCCCAACGGAGAGTGGCTGTGTCCTCGCTGCACTGTGAGTTTCTGCTAGTACCGTTCTCCTGCTGCAGGCGATGATCAATCTAATCCCTTTGGATCATGTTTTGTGGGGAAGAATTAGTTCTCTGAAGACTCTTACCTCCTCTCACACTTTTGTCATAAAGTATCAAGGCCTGGCTTTCTGTGCCTGTATAACCCTTTGTCAGTTGGCTGCTTTTTCCAGCCAGCAGGAAGGACAGGGTTACAGCCATTGAGTCTCATGGGGTTTGCCCTTGTGCAGAGTAGTAGTTGGGCAGTTTTGGGTCTAGGATGACGAGGATCAGTTTTCTCAGATCCTGTGTGTAGAAGCAGGAGAATGAGTGCAAGCAAATTCAGTGATTTTTAAAATACATTTTGAAGTAATGCAGAGCCAAACCCTCTACTTGGACTGTAAACTTGAGAATGCCAAGCCCTGTCTTAGTAGGTGGTTGGCAGAAATGTCACGCCTTTCCAGAAAGCTCATGAAGTATTATAAGTGGTGTTAGGTGCTTTCATTAAGTGATTTTAAGATGATGAACACAAAAGCTGCTTCAGGACATATCTATAGGCTGGGCCAATAGTTCTACAGCAAAATACTTTCTGTACAAAGTTCCACTGGGACTTGTGGCTGGATATATTACTGGGGCTCATCAAGCATAGCAATTTTTGTATTTCATGTAGAGTTTCTGAATTGCTGTGGCCCTGGGGAGACAACTGAATTGAGATTCTGAATTCAGTTTAGGGTTTGTCAGTCCTAGAAAAAGAAGACAAACTGGGGAAAGCTCAAACAAATGCTGGAGATCAAGAGGATAAAACATCTTAAGTCCAAAAAGCAAGTTCCATCTGCATAGTAAAGCTATAGTTAAGGAAAAGAGCTGTGACTCTATGCTTCTTTTTCTCAGTGTTTGTGTGTTGCAGAGTATGTACGCTTTGATGTAACAAGCTCTGTTTAACCTTTCAGTGCCCAGCCTTGAAAGGGAAGGTGCAGAAGATCTTGATCTGGAAATGGGGTCAGCCCCCAGTTGGCCCACCACCACCACGTCCACCTGATGCTGACCCTAATGCTCCACCCCCTAAGCCTCTGGAAGGTCGGCCAGAAAGGCAGTTCTTTGTCAAATGGCAGGGCATGTCCTACTGGCACTGCTCTTGGGTCTCTGAGTTGCAGGTGAGTGGAGGACTTTAACCACACCTGGCTGAATAGTTGAGGGGAGGTATTTTGGATAGTTGGTGGGGAAAACACCTACTAACTGCTTCTGTCCCTATTCCAGCTGGAGCTACACTGCCAGGTCATGTTTCGTAACTACCAACGTAAAAATGACATGGATGAGCCTCCCTCAGGGGACTTTGGAGGGGAAGAGGAGAAAAGCAGAAAGAGAAAAAACAAGGACCCCAAATATGCTGAGATGGAGGAGCGCTTCTATCGATACGGGATCAAGCCTGAGTGGATGATGATCCACAGAATCCTTAATCATAGGTAGGGGACGTAGCAAAAAGGATTTTCCACAAAGACCTTAAGCAGTGATAAGGGAGAGTGGATGAGCTAAACTGCACTATGACTGGGGGAAACAGTGGGAGATGGCTTGTTCGGGGGAAACAGTGGGTATGACAAAGTTCTTTTGTTTCTGTTGCTTCACTAAGGGATCCTTTCCTTCCCTCCCATTGGAGTGGATTGGGTGAATACTGTCATTTCATTGTACTTAAGACTGTTTTTTTCCACAGTGTGGACAAGAAGGGGAATGTCCACTATTTGATCAAATGGAGAGACCTACCCTATGATCAGGCATCCTGGGAAAGTGAAGATGTGGATATCCAAGATTATGACCTCTACAAGCAAGCCTATTGGAATCACAGGTAAGAGAAGTATCTAGAGCTTGTGTTCCTTTGCTTTCTTTCATGAGAAAACTAGAGGATTTCAGTTCCCTAGCACTGGCTGGATTAATATATGGAGATACCCAAGAAGCATTACCTTGTTGGTGACTTCTTATTCCTTTCGCTAAGGGACGCAAGGTACTTTGTGTTTCTGCACCAGTTCATGAAGGCTCCAGTCCTTTTCTCTTGAGCATATTTGAGTTGAGTCATTGCCCTCCTATTCTTTGCAATAGTTTTCCCTTGATCTGTTACAAAAGCCATTAAACTTGCATGTTCTTGGGACTGTCTCTGCATAGGGAGCTGATGAGAGGTGAAGAGGGCAGGCCTGGTAAGAAGTTAAAGAAAGTGAAGATGCGTAAACTGGAAAGGCCCCCTGAGACTCCCACAGTAGATGTAAGTTACTGTTTTTATTGCTTAGGAGCCATCTGATACATCTACTTATTTTGGGGAGGGAGCAGGTAAATGAGAAACTGGAGACTAAAGAGCGTATGTTTTAGAGTTTCTTCATGGGCCGAAAAACAAATGGGTTCTAGAGCCTTCAGACAAAGGCCCACCTTCTCCTTTGGGTGAGACACTGGCTGGCTCTTGGTGAAAGGGTATAACAAAAAAAGGGTTTTGGTGGACATTTAGGAATCTTATCTGTTGAATTTTTCTTTTGTCTGTGAAATCTTATCAGCACTAGGGAATATATGGGTGACTTGGAAAGGAAGTCTTGGTAGCTGTCTAGCTAAGGTAGAAAATACCAACTCTTCGTTTTTTGTACTGTAGCCAACAGTGAAATATGATCGGCAACCAGAGTACCTCGATGTAACAGGGGGGACTCTGCACCCCTACCAACTGGAAGGACTGAACTGGCTGCGCTTCTCTTGGGCCCAGGGCACAGATACAATCTTGGCTGATGAAATGGGTCTGGGAAAGACTGTGCAGACAGCTGTGTTCCTATATTCCTTATACAAAGAGGTGAGAACTGGGAGATTACTGTCCAGGTTGATTCTGCCTGCATTAGTGGTTGCATTCATCTAATGCTCTTACTGACTCTGTTTGTAGGGCCACTCAAAGGGTCCCTTTTTGGTGAGTGCCCCACTGTCCACAATCATCAACTGGGAACGAGAATTTGAGATGTGGGCCCCAGACATGTATGTAGTGACCTATGTTGGGGATAAAGACAGCCGGGCCATCATCCGGGAGAATGAGTTCACTTTTGAGGATAATGCGATTCGTGGAGGCAAGAAAGCATCCAGAATGAAGGTACAGAACTCTGAGGAAACACAGGCCTGAACTGAAGATGCGTTGCCCTGGCTTTCGGCAGTTGAGATTTAGATACTCTAGTGTCCCTGGGAGCTGATGATACTTGTAGTTTCCAAGGGGAAATAACTGCAAATCGATGGCTGGTGGGCGTTTAGACTCTTGCTCTAGACTGTTTAACACTCCTACTAGTCTGAACTAATTCGGTGCTGGAAAAAGAGGGCTGACTAAGGTAATACTGACCGTAGGCAAGTCCCTCTTTCTTCTACTTAATCTGTGAAGTTGTGCAGCACTTCTACAGATCAAAGGCAATGTCAGAATTGCCATTCTGTGGAAAAGATAAATATACGAGAAGTATGAACTTTCTAATCTGAGGAACTTGCTGACAGTGAGGCCATACCTAGACATCTGAGAAATTGCACTCTGTGCCCAGACAGGAAGGAAGAGCCTGATCTAGATTGCTAGCGTTTGTAGAATTTTAGTCTTGCTAATAAAAGCAAGATGGGAACTAAAGCTTTTCCAGTGGCAGAGATACGTAAGGACTCCTTTCCTTACCTTGAAATTGAAGGTACTTAATTGCATTAACTACCAATAATAACTTAAAGTTTTGTGATGAACTACTAATCTTATTAAGTCTTAGTTTTTTGATGAGCCAGTCTTCTCCGAATCTCATTTCCCTACTGTGCTTCTTTTCACTGCTTATTTCTTAAACTTCTCTGTTATGATACTTGGCAGCTGCCCAAAAGTAGCAGGTCCTGAGGGGGTTGAGGAGACTCTTGTGTGTTGAGGGTAATGAGGGATTAAAAGGCTAGGATGGTTTAGGTAGCATTTTGAATCTTGTGACAGGAAACTGGGGGTGTGAAAAGTGATGTACTGTTTGACCAGGGCTCACCAGAATAATTTGATGGAGAAATACTGCATCTACTTGGTTCTGAGGCTTTCCCCTATCCCCTTACCATGTTCCTTTCTGTTTCCTTTGCAGAAGGAGGCTGCTGTGAAGTTCCATGTGCTTCTCACCTCCTATGAACTGATCACAATTGATATGGCTATACTAGGCTCTATTGACTGGGCCTGTCTCATTGTGGATGAAGCTCACAGACTGAAGAACAATCAGTCTAAGGTACCAGAGAAGCATAGGTGGCTTATAGGCATGGCGTATGTTGAAGGGGAGAATGGTCAGGGAGCATTCAGAAGATTAGATAGCTGCTTCTAAGCATGTAAGTTTACCTGTCAGCTCTTAGTGCAATAGTAAATTTGATGTGTTTAAAAACAGCCTTCATTTGGAGATTACGTATCAGTGGTAACAACTTCAGTTTAATACATGTCACTGGTTAAAACAGCTTTCTCTAGGTGAATAGGCAATTGGTGTATGCTGGAAAAGAGGAAAAACCTGGATGCTGTTGGTACTCTGAAATACAAACTGGCTTCCTTGGAAGCAGATCACGTATCTGCACCACCTCTGTTCTGGAAAGGTTTACCGTACTGAGCATAATACAGGTTGCATGAGTACAGTTATTCTGCTTCCAGAGTAGGCCTCCTCTCTGTATTCATCTAGAATTGTAGCAGAACTAACTGGATGTTACAGAAATGAGGGAGGTGGTCAAGGGTGTTCAAAAATCACAGAAGCATAGAATAGTTTGAGTTGAAAAGATACTCAAAGGTTATCCAGTTCCAACACCACAGGCAGGGATACCTTCCACTAGATGTGGTTGCTCCAAGCCCCATCCAGCCTGGCCTTGAACACTGCTAAGAATGGAGCATTCACAGCTTCTCTGGCCAACCTGTGCCAGTGCCTCTCCAACCTAACAGTGAAGAATGTCTTCCTAATCTCCAATCTTGAATCTACCCTCTTTCTGTTTAAAGCCATTCCCCCTTTTCCTACCCTTACATGCCCTTGTAGAAAGCCCCTCTTCAGGCTTCTTGTAGCCCTTTAGGCACTGGAACTACTCTGAGGTTTCCCCAAAGCCTTCTCTTCTCCAGGCTGAGCAACCCCAACTCTTGGTCTGTCCTTATAAGAGAGATCCTCCAGCTCTTTGATCATCTTCATGGTTGTTTTCTTCTGGACTCGCTCTAACAGTTACTCAACCTCCTTATGTTGGGGGTCTCATAGCTGGACACAGTACTCCAGATGGGGTTTCACAAGAGCAAAGAGGGGAGGAGAATCACCTCTCTCAACCTGCTGGTCACACTCCTTTTGATGCAGCCCAGGATGCAGTTGGCTTCCTGGGCTGCAGGTGCACACTGAATCCAGCTCATGTTGAGCTTCTCATCAGCCAGCACCCCAAAGTCTTTCTCCTCAGGGCTGCTCTCGATGTGTTCTCCACCCAGCCTGTATTTGTGCTTGGATTGCCCTGACCAAAGTGCAGAACCTGGCACTTGGCCTTGTTGAACTTCACGAGGTTCACATGGGTCCACTTCCCGAGCCTGTCAAGAAAGTGCTTGGGTAGATGCTGAAAGATATATAAGTGTTTTTGTATGAGGCTGCACCTTAACTGAGCTTGTTTGAATTCAGTAGACATGACTGTTCTTTCTTAATCCAGCCCCTCCCTAAGCCCTTGTGCCTTAATTCTCTATTATTGATTTGTCTGTCTTCGGCTGGGTTCTAGTATGCTGAAAACAATTGTTGTTGGAAATCTGGTTTTATATGTTCTTGGTGACTGTGCAAGACAAAATTGCCTCTTGATTTCTTTTTGTTTAAATGGCTTTAGCTTTCTGGATCTTGGCATGAGGCATCATTCATAAACATCACAGCTGTGCTTGCAGTCCAGTTTCCAGATCTCTTATTTTTTTTATTGTGGGCATTAGACTGGATGCCATTCTATGCTTAGCATTGAAATTATTGGAAGTAGTACTGAATGCCTACTATTAATATTCATTAATAGAGAAAGGATGTAAAAGCTCAAGGTTACACTATGACTAATAGTTACAATTGGTTGTTTACCAAGACTATTAAATCTATGTCTTTCTGGAGCAGCTTCCTCTCGTGGTAGGTGTTTGGCTGCAAGACAGGTCAGAAGCTTCTTGACAGAGTGCAGTTATCTGCTAAAGTTTTGCTAATCAGTAACTTCCATATTTGATTCCAAAATAGGGTTTTGGGTTGTTGTTTCTTTTTCTAGTATTACTATTTAGAAATATAAAACCCCGTGGAAGCCATGAGAAGGATGCTTCTGGTGTGATAACCAAAACTGTAGTGGTGATGGGTTTCTCTTTGAGGTTTTTTTGTTGTTGTTTGCCATCTAGTACAAGCTGCTTTCAGAAAGTTTGACTTTGTATTTGCTAAGTGTAAAGGAAGCAAAGAAATGGCCATGTTCATAAATAAATGATGGCTTTATTGTCAATTTGTGCTGGTGAGCATGGTACACTTGTGCATTTCAGTTCAGTACTTTATCTGCTCAATACCTCTGTCTGGAATTCTTTCGTTGTGAAAACCAGCACAAATTACCTTAAAGACACATTGGAAAACCCTTAGGTCTTTCTCTCCTCTGCTTGTTTAGAGCTCTGGAACATTGCCCAGATTGATATGAATAGGAAGAATGACTTGGCTATTTCTAGAATTCTCAAGGCAGAGTAGTTGTAAGGATGTGGAACACTAATTTAGCAAGAAAAAGTAGATAGCATAGTAGTCTGGAAATGATTGGTGGTCTCAGAGCTTGTAACCTGAAAGAGCAAGAAGAGCCTACTGGCACCTGATGGCTTGTAGGATTTGCTGCAGTCCCATTTAGCTATGGAGAGCAGTGATCCAAATGAGATCAGTCTAGTGACCCTGACTGGAATGTGAGCTACTTGGAGCTCTTGTCCAAACAGCTGATGTGATCTAAGCCATACCCTAGCTTGGTTGTCAGCATTAGATTTTTATTTTTATTTTTGTAGGCCTATGACTTAATAAGCCTCTGATATGTTTGTGTGTGTTTTTTGCTTCCCATCGCCACTATTTCTTCCCTGCTCTCTACTTCACAGTTCTTCCGTGTGCTGAATGGTTACTCCCTCCAGCACAAGCTGCTGCTTACAGGAACTCCCTTGCAGAACAACCTGGAAGAACTGTTCCACCTGCTGAACTTCCTCACGCCAGAGAGATTCCAGTATGTCTTGCAGTGCAAGTCAGCCTGCCTGTTTTGTCACTCCTATTCTGTTCCTTGTGGGTTTCTTCCACTCTCCCCCCTCCTTTTTCCTTTGTGGCTTTTGCTGAGTGTCTGTTTCTCTGCAGTAACTTGGAGGGCTTCCTAGAAGAGTTTGCAGATATTGCCAAGGAAGATCAGATCAAGAAACTCCATGACATGCTGGGCCCACACATGCTGAGGCGTCTCAAAGCTGATGTTTTCAAGAATATGCCATCTAAGACTGAACTCATTGTCAGAGTGGAATTGAGCCCCATGCAGAAGTGAGTATGGGGATGGAGAGAGTACCTGCTGTTGTTGCTCTGCTCTTCTGTTTCAAAGAGGATGTTGAAATAGCCTCATCCTCACTATAGGGCTTTCTGCACAGTGGATAGGAGGAAGATTTCCTGCTGCCACTACAGCAGAGGGTGTACTAATCCTGTGCTTTGATGTAAGGAGTAAAGAGACAGTGAATGCCAGTGGCAGAGCCTGGGTAGCTGGCAGGTAATGCCAAGAGCTGTGCAGAGTTTAGCAAGAGAATGTGTTAGTCATTCTCATGAGGGGTGTCTGAGCTGTATTTTTTTCTTTTCAGGAAGTATTATAAATACATTTTGACAAGAAACTTTGAGGCACTGAATGCACGTGGTGGTGGTAACCAAGTCTCCTTGCTCAATGTTGTTATGGATCTGAAGAAGTGCTGCAACCACCCCTACCTCTTTCCTGTGGCTGCTATGGTATGTCCAGTTACTCTATATAAGCAAATTCTCTGCTGGCTGTTACCAGGGAGCCAGTTACCTCCCTATAAAGCATCGAGGGGTTCCCCTTCCCCTCTTTCTTCTATTCCTTCTTTCCCATCCTGTCTTTATGTAGACCCAGCATGCAAGAAAACCTTTCTTTTTTTCAGTATCTTTGTATGACAAGTAAAAGCTATCTTGTGACTCATGCAAGATGATGAAGACAGTCAAAGTAGGGACTAAGTCAGTAAGAGAGACAAGGGCACCTAGGAGTCAATTTGAAAGAGAAGAAGCAAAGGGTAGCACTAATGTTTTGTATAAGTAATGCTGTACATTGTGGTTGTGCCAAGCTAAGTAATGATGTGAGTCAGCATCTGATGAACACTTCTAGGGACTAAGAGTAAGCTATATCCCTTCAAGCAGTTTTCTTCTCCCACCCTATACTACTTTTCTTCTCTCATTTTCTCAGGAAGCTCCAAAAATGCCAAATGGCATGTATGATGGTAGTGCTCTTATTCGAGCCTCTGGAAAGCTGTTGCTGCTCCAGAAGATGTTAAAGAACCTTAAAGAAGGAGGTCACAGAGTGCTCATATTTTCTCAGGTATATGGGGAAAACCCCAAAGGCTGGGAGTGCTTTTTCTGAGAAAGGATCCTGTTGATCTGGTATCCTGTTGTTGTTCACTCTTTTGTGGTGATGTTTTTGATATGCAGATGACTAAAATGTTGGACCTTCTAGAAGACTTCTTGGAACATGAAGGGTACAAATATGAGCGGATTGATGGAGGAATCACAGGGAACATGCGTCAGGAGGCTATTGATCGCTTCAATGGTATGGAGTCTCCTCCCTTCTTTGCAGAGTGAAAATTGTCACCTTGTATGCACTTGGCAGTCAGCAAAGGATTGTTGTGGCCCAACTCTTCCACTGCTCTCCTGGAATCTTAAATTAGAAGGAAGTCCCCCTCAGGGTGTGTGTGTAAGATACAAATAATGCACTTGCCCTTGACTACTTTTGTTCTTTTCTTTCATTTAAGCTCCTGGCGCTCAGCAGTTCTGCTTTCTGCTTTCAACTCGAGCTGGGGGTCTTGGTATTAACTTGGCCACAGCAGATACTGTGATTATTTATGATTCAGACTGGAACCCGCACAATGATATTCAGGTGAGTCTGAATGAGACCACTCACTATGGAGTAATCCTCATGATGAGAGGAAACAGAAGGAGTTTGTGAAAGACTTCCCCTCTAGAAATATGCAAAATCGGAGCAGTGAGGATGGGTAGAGATGGGAAGTGAAATAGTGGAGGGTTCTTCCAGGGGTCAGCCTTCACTAATGTTAAGCGCAAGCATGAAGGCAATTGGGAAAATTGTTGCAGGTAGGTGGGGTGTATCAGACTACTACTTGTGTAGCTCTAGACTGTTCTGAGCACATCTCTTTTCTAGGCTTTCAGTCGTGCACACAGAATTGGACAGAACAAGAAAGTGATGATATACCGCTTTGTGACAAGGGCCTCAGTGGAGGAGCGTATCACTCAGGTGGCCAAGAAGAAAATGATGCTAACTCATCTGGTAGTGAGACCAGGGTTGGGCTCCAAGACAGGCTCCATGTCCAAACAGGAACTTGATGACATTCTCAAATTTGGCACTGAAGAGCTCTTCAAGGATGAGGCTACTGAGGGGGGTGAGTGCCTGGGAGTAGAACTGAAAGAGGCGGGGAGGTCCGACTCCTTACTTAGCAAGTGACTAGAGGCACAGTGCTGATTATAGCTCTACTGAGAGGTCTAGGGTGGCATTCCCTTTCCTTGGATCCTTGAAGATCCACACAGCAACTGTGCCTATGCTCTTCCCTCAGGGGATAACAAAGAAGGTGAGGACAGCAGTGTCATCCACTATGATGACAAAGCAATTGAGCGTCTGTTGGATCGGAACCAGGATGAAACAGAAGATACTGAACTTCAGGGCATGAATGAGTATCTCAGCTCCTTCAAGGTGGCCCAGTATGTGGTTCGTGAAGAGGAGATGGGGGTGAGTATGAGGTGGATGTCAGCTAGTATCTTCTGCTGAATGATGTAGGACCAGTTAAGCAAATTGAGCTCTGATGCTTTTAAGGGCAAGCATGCATATATCTGCGTGGACAGGCTGAGGTTTGGAACTAAATTTGTTACCCCTCTGGCAGGAGGAGGAGGAGGTTGAACGGGAGATCATTAAGCAGGAGGAGTCAGTGGATCCTGATTACTGGGAGAAACTGCTTCGTCACCATTATGAACAGCAGCAGGAGGATCTTGCCAGGAATCTGGGCAAGGGGAAACGTATTCGCAAGCAAGTTAACTACAATGATGGCTCACAGGAGGATAGAGGTACCAATCCATGGGAACCTGAGGGAGAAATGAGTATAAAGTATGTGTTGCTGGGAAGTAATGGAGTAGCGTCTCAGGCTCACGTGCTGTTTTTCTTTCAGACTGGCAGGATGACCAGTCAGATAATCAGTCAGACTATTCAGTTGCTTCTGAAGAAGGAGATGAGGACTTTGATGAGAGGTCTGAAGGTAAGTTCTGGTGAAGCCAGAGTTCATGGGTTGCTTTCTCTGAGTATGGGAACAGCTGGGACTTGATTTGGGTGATTTGTATGCTTTGTAGTGCTGCTCTGCAAGGGAAATATTCACGCAACAACATGCTGTGCATTGTCTCTCCTCCTTAGCTGCATTTCTCTCTCCAGCAGCTCGTCGGCCTAGCCGCAAAGGCCTGAGAAATGATAAGGATAAGCCTCTGCCTCCCTTACTTGCCCGTGTGGGAGGGAACATTGAGGTAAGTAGTACCAGGGTAGGCGTTTGCATCTCTATGGCTCTTGCCATATCTGTAGGTCTTCTCCTTTCTAGGTCTTGGGTTTCAACGCCCGCCAGCGGAAAGCCTTCCTCAACGCTATCATGCGTTATGGAATGCCACCTCAGGATGCCTTCACCACTCAGTGGCTTGTTCGGGACCTCCGTGGCAAGTCAGAGAAAGAGTTCAAGTGAGTCTGTGTTAAGCAGGGTTGGAAGACTGGCAGCATCTAGTCCCTTTAGGGAAGAATGAGAATTGTGCCTTTCCTTAGAGACTACATTTCCCTTATGCATTAGCTGATTCTTTATGAGGGAACAAAATATAAGCTAGGTAGGAGAGATTAGGGATTGTTCCTCATTCTTGTCCTTGGACTTGACTCATCAGCCACCAAAAGCAAGTGCTTTTAGAGCAGTAGTGTGGAGTAGTATGGCAAGTATGCAGTTAACTACTCTCCCAGAGTCTTTTTTTTTTTTTTTTTGGCTTATGGTTGTTTCTGACTCAAGATCCTGAGTTGGCTGTGCGTACCCTTTACGCATGTAGCAATTCTGTCAAGAAATTCTCCCTTGAAGGAGCCTAGAATCCCAGAACTGGTGTTACTATGAGGTAGGATTTCTCAGGTGATTTCCCTTTTATGTGTCGAAAGGGGTCTGATAATGCATGTCTCTGGCTAACCTGGTTTGTATTCTAATTGCTTGTCTCTGTACTGCTCCAGGGCCTATGTCTCGCTGTTCATGCGCCATTTATGTGAACCTGGAGCTGATGGTGCAGAGACCTTTGCAGATGGGGTCCCACGGGAAGGTCTTTCTCGACAGCATGTTCTGACGCGCATTGGGGTCATGTCACTTATACGCAAAAAGGTAGGTGCCGAGCAGAGCAATGAAGCGTTGGCCCTCCATACAACTTGTAGTCACTGGGATCCTGTGTTAGTGAGTTACCTCTCCTTTCATACGTATTTCTGTTGCGTGCCAAGTGGCCTGCCTTTCTGATTTGAGGACGAGCTTTGTGTGACTCTTTCAGTAATACATCTTTCTCGTCCTCTCATGCAGGTGCAGGAATTTGAGCATGTGAATGGCCGTTGGAGTATGCCAGAACTGGCAGAGATAGAGGAGAACAAGAAACTTTCACAGCCAAGCTCACCCTCCCCCAAAACTCCAACTCCTTCAACACCAGGGGATACGCAGCCAAATACACCTGCCCCCATCCCTCCACCTGGTGAGAGCTCCCCTCTTGCACATTCCTGTGTCCTGACCTCATGCTGACTGTTCCCCTCACCGGAGCTGTGGTGGTGGGGTCTGGGGGTGGACACAGATCAACTTACTCTCGTGTTAGGAGGGCTGCCAAAGATATGTGCAAGCCCTTAAAGGCAAGAGAGGACACTAGCTTTCTTTGAATGAGCTGTCATCAGTGAGAAGAGGGAGTGGGCAGGAAAGGGGGTGGCAGTGGGGGGATATAATCTTGAATGATATTGGTCCCATTTTGATGGGTCTAATCTCTGGAAGCAAAGGAGATGTCTGCATGGTAGCAGTGAGGGGAAGAACTTACTGATGCTTTTCTTTTATCTGCTCTGTTGCTCTTGGATGGTAAATACACAGATGAAGGAGTAAAAGTAGAAGAAGGAGCCAGTGCTAAGGAGCAAGGAGAATCATCTGAACCAGAGAAAGAGCTTAGTGCTTCTGCTACTGAAACAGAGGTCCCTATGGAGGTATGTGTTGTGCCACTGCTTTGCCTCATACAATTGCGAATGTCTCTGCTTCTGCCACCTCTTTTGTGGTGGTTCTGCTGCTGAGGCAGACTGAGTTCTTGGAACGATATCTGAAGATAATTCCTAGGTCTTCAGAGATGGCCTGACACCTTTGTGCATCTTTGTTTTCCAAACTGCTGTTACTGTCTTCTGTTTCAGTGCACTGCTTTACCTTGTTTCTCACTGATCTGTCTTCAGCAGTGTGCCCAGCCTGTGGAGACACCACCACAGGAAGCAAAATCCCCAGTGAACCCCACAGAAGCAGATGAAAAAAAAGTAGAGGAACCGGAGGTGAAGGAAAGATCAGATGAGCCAATGGAAGTAGAAAGCAAAGGTATTTCTAGGGAGGTTATTTAATACCTTGAACATCAATAAACCCTTCTTCCCCATAAATACTATTTCCCTAAATCTGCATCTTTTTTGCTTCAGCACTTCATCTTAAAGAAACAGCTGTAAATGTAGATAATCGTCGGGGTGATTCAAGACTTTGATCAGTTTGATCAGGCAGTTAGGGAACAGTGTTAGTTTTCACAGGCTGAAGAACAAAACCTTGGACTTTCCATGTGACCCTACATCTCTTGTTCTCCTCTCCTATAGCTGATGTGGAGAAAGTGGAAGACAGAGCACCTATTGAGAACCCCTCTGACCCTCCTATAATTACTCTGGATGAGAAAGGTCAGCCATGATCATAATTCCGTTCTCTTCCTTAACTTCTGTCCTACAAGGATTCTTTGTGGGACCGACTTGCTGTGATATCTGCCATGTTCTCTCTAATAATTTCCTGTGTGTACAGATGAGAAAAAGGATGATGATAAGAGAGATGTGGTGATGCTGCAGAATGGAGAGATGCCGAAAGAGTCAGTAGATGAAAGGCACAAGAAAGCAGTGAAGCAGCGCTTCATGTTCAACATAGCAGATGGTGGCTTCACTGGTATGAGGAATCCTTATCTTCTTGAACTTGTTTGTGTGTCCCTGGTAGTGTTCATGAAATAACTTTCAGCTGTGCTCTTGTCTCTTGCCTTTCCAGAACTACACTCCCTGTGGCAGAATGAAGAGCGGGCTGCAACTGTCACAAAGAAGACCTATGAGATCTGGCATCGGCGTCATGACTACTGGCTCCTTGCTGGGATTATCAAGTATCCTTACCCTGGTGGACCAGTTCTCTCTCCTTGTACATAAATTATAACAGTGAAGGTGACCATCCTGGGTCTGACTGGAGTATATTAATTGAGAGAGTGCTTTATCTTTTCACAAGAGTGAAAGAGATTGTGGGAGGAGTTTCCTGTCAGCATAGTTAACACAGAGCAGGACATAGTTCTCATTCCTTTTCCTTTGGCTCTGGTCCCCCCCCTCTCTGCACCCCCTTCTCCCACCCCCCTCTTGAGAACTGTATTTGCCTGGGCTGTGTATTCCCTTGTTCTCTCACTGCCTTTGTTTGCCTGAGCTCATCCCATCTCAGTCATGGCTATGCCCGTTGGCAGGACATTCAGAATGATCCTCGTTACGCCATCCTCAATGAACCCTTCAAGGGTGAGATGAACAGGGGTAACTTCCTGGAAATAAAGAATAAATTCTTGGCAAGGAGATTCAAGGTAAGGCTTTATCTTTAGTGTGATAAGTGCCTTTCAGTCATCTGGACCTCTAAGAACAAGAGCATGCTGTTCTGTTTCCACTAAGAAAGCAAAGGCTTTCATTTTAGGGGGGTGTGTGGAACTAGTAGTATCTCTCAGGATGATGCACGGTAAGGAAGCTCCAGGATGGGAGCTTCCTTTACTCTAGAAATGGTACTGGGGAGCTTGGTCCAGTGCACTCTCTCCAAATGTTTATTGAACAACTGGTATGCAGGAGGCTTAAGGTTCAAGTGGCTGTCTCCATCACAGCTTCTCTTTGGTGTGCTACAACCCACCGAGTGTGCCTACACAGAACTTAGAAACACTGTATGGGTTGGTGGGAGGGTTGCTTTCAGTCTCTGCCTGAACTTACTTGGGAGTGACCACAGCTTAGTTCTGGGAGTGATAAAGGTCATGTAGTTCCTCTCAGTTTGGGGGAAAAACATTAATTCAGTGTAGTCTGGCTGATCAGTCCTGCACTAACAGGATTCAGATTGGTTTCTCCAAATGCCCCTGACATGAATAACATTTTCAGACTCTTCCTGTAAGTAGTATTGGACTTGGGTTCAAAGAGGAAGCTCCCTCATCTTTGCTTCCTAAAGAAAGAATAAAATAGTAAACTCAGTCTTGAAAAAGAATTCGAGGAGAAATGAGACTCTTAGAGAATTTATAGTAGCCTTTTATTAAACCAGTTGTGGCCTGGTTTTCTTGTGTACCTGGCCTAGCTTAATGGAGCCCTTAATAGATTTGAGGTCTTCAGGCTTTAGGTCAGTTTTAACAGAAGCTGGTAAAAGGAGGTTCAGTTGCAGAATCTCATCTCATGAGATAGTGGAGAAGTGGACTGGGAGGAACTGGGGGTGCAAGCAGGCTGCTTTTCAGGCACCTTCTGAAAGATGACTTGGCATTGCTGTCCCATCTTGCAGCTTCTGGAGCAAGCGCTGGTGATCGAGGAGCAGTTGCGGCGAGCTGCCTATCTGAACATGTCAGAAGACCCTTCTCATCCATCTATGGCTCTGAACACCCGTTTTGCAGAGGTGGAGTGCCTGGCTGAGAGCCACCAGCACCTATCCAAGGAGTCAATGGCTGGTAATAAACCAGCCAATGCTGTGCTGCACAAAGGTAATGTAGCATGTTAAACTGAGGGTGGGACACTGCTTTCCACTCTCGTCTTTGCCCTGTGGAGTTGTCCGTTTCCCTTCTAAACAGATAACCCCTGTCTTTTCCAGTTCTGAAACAGTTGGAAGAGCTTTTGAGTGACATGAAGGCAGATGTGACTCGCTTGCCTGCTACCATTGCCCGTATCCCACCTGTGGCAGTGCGCCTTCAGATGTCCGAGCGCAACATCCTCAGCCGACTGGCCAACCGCAGCAGTGAGCCCCCTCCACCGCCACCTCCCCAACAAGTACGTACCCCCTAGAGCTGCCAGGGGCAGGTTGAGGGCTCTGGGGGAAAGCCAGGGCCTCCTGACTGCTTGTCTTCTCTCCCCGTGCAGGTGGCCCAGCAGCAGTGAGTCCCTGGCCCAGTGCTGTTGACCTTTCAGCCAAGCTGAAGTGACCCACCCCACCCCTTCACACTCTACGCCTCTGCCTGACATTCCTGACTGGGTGCTGTTTCCCTCCATGGAAGCTGCTGCACAGGTCTCAGGGAGGAGAAGGAACTCCTTCCTCTGCAGCCAGCCCGTTGGAGCAGGGAGTGTGCTTGGGAGAAAGGGGGGATATGTATGTTGGACTCTGTACATAGTGACTGGAGGCCACAGCGCCATGTCTGTTACACGGAGAACCTGGCTGCATTGCTCGCTGCCTCGCCTGGAATTCCAGTTTTTGGTTTTAATTTTATTTTGAGTTTGTTTACTGAGATGAGTGCGCAGGCAAGACCAAGTGAAAGCCAGGACAGAGACAAAGCTACCTCCATCAAGATCCTTTTTAATACAAGAACTGACCGGACTTGTCCACTAATAAGCAGCTTGAAGACAAAAAAAAAACAAAAAACAAAAAACAGAGCAAAACCTTGGTAAAACTGAAAAATAAAGTTTCCTTGTATTTTACTTTGTTACGTCTGTTTAGCAAAAGCAGGGTGGGTAAGTGTAACAAAGGAGGTTAGAGTGCTCCATTACCTCTCTTGTGTCTTTTGTAGAATTACAACCTCAACCAGGTTGGAAAAGACCTTTAAGATCATCAACTCCAGCCCTTACTCCAGCACTAACCTATATCCCTAAGGGACTAATCTACACGGTTTGTGAATGCTTCCAGGGACGGTGACTCCACCACTGCCCGGGGCAGCCTGTTCCAGTGCCTGATTATCCTTTTGGGAAGAAGTTGTGCCTAATATCCAGGCTAAACTTCCCCTGGTGCAGTTGAAGCTGTTACCTCTTGTCCTGTCTCTTCTTGGGAGAAGAGACCAACCCCCTCTTGCTACAACCTCCTTTCAGGTAATGGGGGAGAGTGATAAAGTCCCCTCTGAGCCTTCTCCAGCCTAAACCCCCAGGTCCTTAAGCTGTTCCCCATCACACTTGTGCTCCAGCTCTGCACCAGCTCCCTTGCCCTTCTCTGGCCCCATTCCAGCACCTCACTGTCCCTCTTGTAGTGAGGGGTCCAGAACTGAACACAGGATTTGAGGTGTGGCCTCACCAGTGCCCAGTAGAAAGCAATCACTGCCCTGGCTCTGCTGCCCCACTGGTGCTGATACAGTCAGGATGCTGTTGGCGTTCTTGGCTGCTTGGGCACAAGCTGCTCATGTTCAGCTCTACCAGTTGGCACTTTCAGGTCCTTTCCCATGAGCAGTTTCTAGCCACTCTTCCCCAAGCCTGGAGCACTGCAGGGGGTTGTTGTGGCTCATTAAACCACAGTTTGCCTTATTAAACCACATATAACTGGCCTCAGCCCATTGATACAGCTTGTCCACATCCCTTGCCAGAGTCTTCCTGTCCTTTAGCAGATCCAGACTTGTCATCTGCAAACTTACTGAGGGTGTCCTCAACCCCCTCATCCAGATCATCAATGAAGATGTTGAACAATGGCCTTAACTAACTGAGCCCTGAGGGACGGCACTAGAGACCAGCTGACAATTAGCTGTAACACTATTTACCACCACCCTTTAGGCTCGGCCATGGAGCCGGTTTTCATGTACCAGCACCCGTTTCCATCTGTCCTACACCTCCATGAATTTCTGCTTCCTCCTCTCACGGGCACCAAGCCCTTCATCTCCCGCCTGCTTTGGCACTGATGACGTTGCCGGCTGAGCCACTCAGCGAGCAGGAGCGGCGACATTAGCCAATGGACGGAGGCGAGAGGGGCGGAGCCGAGGCCTGACGCATGCGCGGGGTGGGCGGGAGGCCTGCACGTGTGGCGGGGGTCCCGGTGCTGCCGGGGCTTGTGGCGCAACATGGGGCGGAAACTGGACCCGACCAGGCCGAAGAGCGGCCCCGGGCGCAAGGCCCGCAAGCAGCGGGGTGCTGAGGTGGAGCTGGCCCGCTTCCTGCCGCCAGGTAAGTCTGGCCCTGCGCCGCCTCTCGGCACCCGGTGCCGCTGGTGCGGGCTTTCGGACCGACCGCCGCGTGTCTCTCTGCAGAGCCGGAGACGGGCAGGAAGAAGCTCTCCAGTCACGGCCGGAAGAGGTGAGGGGAGCGGTCTGGCGAGCTGCGCACGCGGGGCTGACCGGGCCGGGTCTCACTGTTGTTTCCCTCCCGCCCCGATCCAGGGCTGCGAAGAGGCGACTGGGAGCGGGCAGCGGCCCCACGGGGAGGAAGAGGCCTCGAGGAGGAGGAGGAGGAGGAAGAGAGCCGGAGCCGGCAGGTGAGTGCCGGGTGCGTGGCCGGTATCTGCCTGTCCTGCTGCCCCCTGGGGCGCCCACCTCTTCTTTTTTGTTGTGGGACAAGTGGGGTTAATTGTTGTTTTATACGATTTTGTCCTCGTATGTGGTCCCTGCAGTGCCGGGCAGTGGTGCTGCCTGAAGAACAAACTAGCTCTTCTACATATGAAAGCCACTTCTGACTTACCCTGCCTTCACAGCAAGGCTGTTGGGGCAGGTTGGGTAGCCGAGGCTTTTAAGCTCGCTGCGTTGTCCTATGTAGCCTAGGAAGGTGTTGCAGTAGGAAGAAGGAAGGGTAAAGATTTGGGAGGAAGTACTGTAATGTGTTAGTGCAAAATTGCATTATATATAGCAGCCTTCAAGGGTGCTACAAGGATGCTGGAGGGGGACTCTGCATTAGGGACTGTAGTGATAGGACAAGGGGTAACTGGTTCAAACTTTAACAAGAGAGATTTAGGTTTGATATAAGGAAGAAGCTCTTCACTGTGAGGGTGGTGAGGTGCTAGAACAGGTTGCCCAGGGAAGTTGTGAATGCTTCATCCCTGGCAGCATTCAAGGCCAGGTTGGACAGAGCCTTAGGTGAGATGGTTTAGTGTGAGGTGTCCCTGCCCATGGCAGAAGATTAGAACTGGATGATCTTAAGGTCCTTTCCAACCCAAACCGTTCTGTGATTCTGTGATAATAAAATAATTGTGGCTCTGTTTTTCTTTGGTAATTCTATTTAGGTCTAAAATTTGGTGGAGAGATGAGAACATGCTTTTGTTTATGATTGAGAAAACTGGTCTGAAGAGTAAAGAGTCCCCTGTCTTGGACAGGCAGCTCAGGTCTAATGGGAAGGCCTCTTTTGTCTTACCAACTAGAAAACTAAGTAAGTTTTGAGAATGCCATCTAACTTAATGGTTCTTCTGCCTGTAGCTGAAGAGCAGGTATCCCCGCAGAAGGAGAGACATGCCGTGAAGGCAGCAGGACAAACCCCTCGTGGCCGGTCTGGCTTCAGTGATGGCAATTCGAAATGGCTGGCTCCAGCCAAGGCCAAGAAAACTGCACTTAAAAGAAAGAGCATGGAATTATCCAGCGATGGTGAGGCAGAAGAGGGCAGCTGGGAGATGGAGGAGGAGGATGGGAGCAGTGAGGAGATGGTGGATGATTATGGTGCCTCATCATCAGAGGAAGAAGAGGTAAGAGCTTTTTTGCTCTTAATTACACAAGAAATACTTGACTTTGCTGCCTGAAAGGACACATCAGGTCTGCAGGGAAAGGGTAACTTTATGGAGGGGGTTGTGGATGGTGGGGTAGTGGAGAGCTTTCCTTTTCTTACTTTCACAAGAACAATTACAAGTTTAGCAGCTGATCCCAGCATAACATTCAGGGCTTTTGTTTGTTGTCCTTCTTAAGCAGAGCAAGTAAAATTCATGGGAAGTAGGGGGCATGTGGGGATATTGTTTCATTTATCTTTTGTCTCTGTTTAGTTGCTGCCTATTGAAAAAGCTGCCCTGAAGCAGAAGCCTGACAGGTAAGGATCTGAGAACTTTGCCAGTTCGCAGAAGATTTCCTGTTTAGATGAGGAGCCTGTGTTCCTTCTTGTGCTCTCTGCCATCTAAGAAGTGGTAGTTGTGAGGTGCCTGTGTGATACTGTTCTTGCTTAAAACATTCATCCTGTTCTTTGTCCTTAGGGAAGACCTCAGTGAGGATGACAGTGAAGAGGAGGAAGAAGAAGCAGAAGAGGAAAGCAGGCAGAAAATGGGACAGAAGGAGGAAGAGGGCCCGGATCTGCAGATCAACCTGGATATAGATGAGCAATTTAAATTGCCAAATAGTGAACAGATTGAGAAAGAGGATATCCTTTTTTTCTGTAACATCCATAAATCATATGTGTGCATCAGCACGGAGCCTGGATACAGCCAAAGAACTTCATTTGGACTTTATCATGAGTACTGCTTAGCAGGAATGTTTTGTGCATGACAAAACATTAGCTGCCCTAGTAGATAGTGTGCAATGTTGTGCTTTTGTACAGTATAGTTAGGAGATCTGTTATGCCCTGTATGGAGCTTGCCCCAGTTTCCTTTCTAGTCCTAAATGCATGTGTGTATTTTAACATGCAATTCATTCCTCTCTACCCCGATTTTCCTGGCAGGTGTTTGTGTAACCCATTCCTAGAGCCTCTGGTGAGCATAGTTTCAGCATTCAAAGTGCTTGCTCTTGGGTTTGGTGATTTTAATTTCCTGCCCCCTGTTTTTTCTGTTTATTTAAAGTAGCTAACAAAATTCTTTTAAATACATTGTAGTTTTGTCCAGTTCCATCTTTTGAATCCCCCCTCTGCTGAGCTCTGATGAAAGTATATTCCAGTGAGACCTTTCTGCTGCAGGTGTTGTTGTGATGCAGGAGTCCTGCATGATCAGGTACGCTTCTAAAGAACCTGTGTGTGAGTTCCTTGGCTGTTTATGATTCCTTAATGATCTTTCTACCTGCTGAGCCACCTGACCTGCACACCATTCACCAGCGCATCAAGGGCAACATGGAGGTGCTGCAGGACTTCGGGGTGAAGCGGGAGGAAGGGCACACACGACAGGAGTACCTCGCCTTGTTGCGCAGGGATATGGCTACCTACTATTCCTACAGTGACTTCTTGCTCACAAAGCTCATGGACATCTTCCCACTCCCAGAGGTAGGATCCTCCCCTGCTTACCGCTGAGGGTTTGGCTGCCTCTATGGGTCTTTGTATCTCTATTCTCTGTCCCTTCTTTCATCCAGCTGATAAACTTCCTGGAAGCCAATGAGGTTCCCCGCCCCGTGACCATCCGTACCAATACGCTCAAGACACGGCGACGGGACCTGGCGCAGGTGAGCAGGAGCCTGTGGCAGTCTCTGTAGCATGTCACACGGAGGGATGTCTCTGTCTCAGACCCATGTCCATGTCTTGCAGGCTCTAATCAACCGTGGTGTGAATCTTGACCCTTTGGGGAAGTGGTCAAAAACAGGACTTGTTATTTATGACTCCTCTGTGCCCATTGGTGAGATCACATTTCCTGTCGTAGGGCTGAGCTGACCTGCTCTTAGCTCCCTTACTTTCACGTCATCTTCTTTTGTTCTGCTTTCCCTGGCCAGGTGCCACCCCTGAGTATCTGGCTGGGCACTACATGCTGCAAGGAGCCTCCAGTTTCCTCCCTGTCATGGCTTTGGCTCCACAGGAAAACGAACGCATCCTGGATATGTGCTGTGCACCAGGAGGCAAGACCAGCTACATAGGTACCATCCTGCAGCCTTGGGTGGAGGCTTGGGAGGGATGCTCTGTGAAGTGATGAGTTCCCACTGGCCTATACAGAAAGGGGGAATGAACTTGTGGGAAGGAGAGGGTGGCTGTACTGCAGGCACAAGTGCAGGAGGATTTTAACCCCTTGATGATGTGCTTTGCCCTCTGGCAGCTCAGCTTATGAAGAACACAGGTACAATCTTGGCCAATGACAGCAATGCCGAGCGGCTACGGAGCGTGGTGGGCAACTTGCATCGGCTGGGAGTCACCAATACTGTAGTGAGTAACTGCGATGGACGCCAGTTCCCCAAGGTATGTTCCTGCCTGTTTTTGGTGTCCTTACCTACCTTGACATATGCTTACCTGGAGCTGCTGTACTGTCTCATAGTAAAGTCATGTTCTCCAGAGACAGCTGACACAGAAGTGTGTGTTGTTTGATATGGAGACAGGAAGGTGGATGTGGAGGAGTGATGGATCCTTCCTTCCTTCCTTCCTTCCTTCCTTCCCAGTCTTATGGTCTTGGTCTTATTTTGTGTTCCTGCCTATGAGTGTAATTCCAAATGTACATCTGCCTGTAGGTGCTTGGAGGGTTTGACCGTGTCCTGCTTGATGCTCCTTGTAGCGGAACAGGTGTCATTTCCAAGGATCCTGCTGTCAAAACCAACAAAGTGAGTGACCAGCAGGGACACCAGATGGGGACTCAAGTATAAGTCATGAGAGGAAGGGCTTTGGGCAGCTTTGTTCCTGAGAGAAGCCTGCAGTAAGGATGCAGATTTTGCCTTCTCTTTCCTGTTGCTTTCTCTTTCCTTCTTCCTTTCTCCTTTCCACTTTTCCTCTTTCAAGGCCAGGTCGGACGGGGTTTTGAGCAACCTGGTCTAGTGGAAGGTGTCCCTGCGTATGGCAGGAGGGTTGCAAGTAGGTGATCTTAAAGATCCCTTCCAACCCAAACCATTCTGTGATTCTGTTCTGTGTGTTGTACCAGAGCTAGGTTTTTTGAGGTTAGTTCTGCAAAACTCTTCTATATCAAGTGTGCTTTGTTCTCCTCTCACCCATCCATCCATCCAGTCACACAGCAGCAGAGGCCTGGGGTGCTTCTTTCTGGCTCTGGCATCCTAATCTATCTTTCTCTTTCAGGATGAGAAAGACATCCTGCGCTGTGCTCACCTGCAGAAGGAGCTGATTCTTAGTGCTATAGATTCAGTCAATGCTGCCTCAGAGACAGGGGGCTACATTGTCTACTGCACTTGCTCCGTCATGGTAAGTCCCTTCCATACTGTGTTGTGCACATCTACTTGGGAGACTGGTGAGCTTTTGATCCTAATACTTAGTCTCTGGCAGGTGGAGGAGAATGAGTGGGTTGTGGATTATGCCCTGAAGAAACGCAATGTTCGCTTGGTGGCCACAGGCCTGGACTTTGGCAAGGAAGGCTTCACCAGGTGCGTGCCGCATCACAAGCAGCACAGGTGCCTGTTTCTTGGTGGCCAGGTTTGAGCAGAGGTGTTCTATCACTTCTCACCCCACTTCTCCAGGTTCAAGGACCGTCGCTTCCACCCCTCCCTCAAGTCAACGCGGCGTTTCTATCCCCACACGCACAATATGGATGGGTTCTTCATTGCCAAGTTCAAGAAATTCTCTAATGCCATCCCCCAGGCACCAAAAGGTAACCTAGTGCTGGAGCTCAGCTGAGCTGCCTGAGCCTGCCCTTACAGGCTGCTTCCTCTGCAGAAGCCATGTAGGTTCTTCTTACCCACACGTTACTCTCCATTTCAGATGAAGAACCTGCTGTGGAAGCAGCAACTCCGTCTGCTGTCCCTGATACTGCCATGGAGCCTCGGCCAAAGAAGAAGAAACTTGAGGGATCAAAAGCTGACAAAGAGCAGAAGCTGCCACAGCCTGCTTTGAAGAAGAAACGTTCATTGCAGGCACAGAGGAAACCCTTGAAGGCTGGCAGGCCTTCTCCCAAAATGATGCGTCCAAAAGTCCTTACCAGGAAGAAGCATAGGGTGAAATCAAAAGGACAGTGAGAGGGACTGCTTTTCCAGGTGCTGGTCCCCTCCTTAGAGAGCAAAGGCTGCTCAGCTATGCATGTACCACCTGGCTTTGCTGCTCTGTGTAGATAATCTTTGCAGCACTGAGAGCCTGGCACAGTTACAGCCCTGTTTGCTCCTTTCCCTCCGCATCAAGAACTGATGCACTGACCCATTAAAAGTTTTATATTCTGGCTCAAGTATTGTCCTTTTTCCCTTGAACACAGAATTCTGCCCTGTCCCCTTACTCCTCTGCAGCAGAAACCCCTTTGTTCCCATCTGATGCCCTGGCATTTCTGGTGTTAGCTCTTAAACTCTGCAACATGGGTGTTTGTGAAGAAGCAGTGAGAGTTCAAACCCTAGCTGCCTGGTTGAAGTTTGTATTGTGTGGTGCCTGTGAGCAGGGTCCTTCATCAGGTGGGCATAGGGCAGAGCTGGAGCTCCTGGGCCGGTGGCCCTCTGCTGGTCCCCAGTTCCCTGTTGTCCCTGTGTACTAACCCAGTTCACTGTTGTGATTGTTCCCATCTGACTGTTGTGCTGGTCCCCAGCAGTCTCAGATGTGGTTGGTTCAGACATAACAAGCAGGGGTCTGGGGTGTTTCTATTTAAATGTCAGCCCAGGTCCCTTTCCCTTGTTAGTGTGAGTTGATATTCTCTTTTTTGATTCTGCTCTATAGTCAATAAATCTCTTTCTAGAGCCAATTCATTAATAAGCTTTCTACCAAGTGTGTTTCTCCATCATCATGTATGGAGACCTTGAAGCATGATTTCTGCACTTGGCTTGCTCAGCTCATGTGAGGCTTTGACTTGATTTGTTTTCCTTGCCAAGCTTTGGGTTCATGGGAGAATTTGGATGTGCTATTCCAGTGTTTGATGTTGAGGATAGCTGAATGCACTGGACTGTAGGATCTGACGAATCCTTTCTGCCCTGGTCTGCTACATGTGAGGTTGCTGCTTTCCCATGTTAGCAGGTTCAGCAAGCATTGAGGCTGAGTGTGAACTCCACAAACCTCCCTCAGACATGTGCACACGTGCTCTCAATGCACCAGATGGAGACTGATTAACAGAAATGGAGTCATAGTGCTGTACCAGGTACCCAGGAAAACACAAACAGCACCCACAAAACATAGATGGCAGAAAAGGCCTAATCCTGTTCGTGGTCACAAGCCCATCAAAGCTAGAGCATGTTAGTGCACCGTGGGCATACATGTTCATAGATCACATAGATCCTCAGACTGCAGTCTGACCAGTACTGGCTCTCAGACCTCTTCTGCAGGGGCTTGTCTAGCTGGCAGTTTGCTGGCGGATCACGAATGCACATGCATGCAGAGGAAAAAGCCAGAATTACTTTAATCTAAGGCCAGGTTGGATGGTGGTAATCGGTTACAGAGCTCAGCCAGGCACGTGTGCTGACCAGCAGCCAGTCCTGTGTGACTGCCCCTTTCTATTTATTCCTCCTCTCCATTTTCCCATGCTCACTTCCCTTGATCTAGCTTGATGCTTCCCTTTTGCCTCCTTTGATCCTTCCCCTAAACATCCCTGGGTAAATTTTGCTCCCATAATCTTCCTTAAAACACTGCATGATAATCCTTACACAATCCCAAAGTTCCCCTCAAGCATCCCATAATAAATCTGCACTTTCCCATGAAGCCCACAGTAATTTTGCTTTCTGGTTTTTCCAGTTGTGAAGTTCCTGGCTGAAGCAATTCCAGGCTGTGCTCGAGTGCTTCCTGTAATGGTTCAATCTGTCAGTGTCTCCGGAGTCCTGGTCCCTGTTACAGGCCATGTTGTCTTCTGCTTTTTAGGGCTTTAGTATCTCTGTGGTTATTATAAGTCTGTTTTGGGGGGGTGGCTTTGTCTTTTTGTGTTGAATAGCCATTAATTAAATACCCTTATAGTGGAAAAGAACTTTTTCCCCATGCTTCCCGGTGAACCAGGGCAGGGAGGAGCCTCTGAATGCAACTGTCTCACTCCAGGCTTGTGTGGTGAGGTCTCTGATGCACAGAACCCAAGGGAAGTTTTCTGGGGTCTTTCAGAAAAGCTACATAAAAGCAAGGTGCTATTAGGAAATGAACTACTCGATAGCAAAACGGAGACAATTATTACAACCCCCTGTACCTGTACTTCAGTACTGTGTTTCTGGTGCCCCCCATCTTGAATGACTTTAGGAAATGTTCAGGGAGGACAAATACATCACAAGTTATGGAATGGTTTGTAAGAGGAACAGCTAGAATGTAGGCCTCTAAGCTTGGAAAAGAGGCCATGCAGAAAGAAGTGATATAACAGTGTGTAAAATTGCTTTGTGGCATGGTTTGTGGAGAAGATGAATGGGGAGCAACTGTTGGCTCTTTTCCAATAACACAAAAAAAACCAAAACCCTGGGACCCATCAAATGCACCAATGGTGCAGGTAGCCATGAAACTCCTTTCTGCAGGGTATGGCGGGTGCTAGAAGCTTACGCAGGTTGAAAACCCAGCTGTATGCACCAGAGGCTGGTAAACAGCTGGCTCAGAAGATCCTCGAGCCATGAACTGCTAGAGGCTGGGAGGGATTGCTGCTTACTTGCCCTGGCTGCAATCCCCTCCATCCTCATCCTGCGCTGAACACTGATTCCTGGGCTTAGATGGACCATTGTTCTGACCCAGCTTAGCAGCTCCTGTGCCCCCAGGAGGTGGTCCCACTGCTGCGCCTGCCCCTTAGTGCTCCCAAGGCAAGTCCTGAGCTCTGCCTAGCACCTCGTGTCCTTCAGCTGGGCCCTGGCTGCACGAAGCTTGTGTTGCTTGTGGCAACAGCAGCCTCCAGATAGGCTGAGCCCTGCCTCTGCTCCTCCAGCCTTAGGTGTTTTCCAGTTCTAGCAGAATTCCCCCAGAGTGAAACACAGGATGCTAGCATACAGCTCAGAACCGGAGCCATATGGCAATCTTCCAGCTGTAGGTGACTTGTACCTAGAAGGACTTTTACCTCTGGCAAGCCGTGAGCCAGTCCTTTCAGAGCGGTGCTAACGCTTTGCTGCTGCCTATTGAGATTCCTGTGTAGTCTTGGCTTGATAACCAGTTTATCTTGATAACCTCAGTGGCAGCAACAGAAAGTTCTTGGTTGGGATTCCAATGTAACCGTCTGGTTTCTAGTGGATCTCCAGACTATGTCAGGCCCTTCTGAAAGGTGAGAATAGATGCTGCTTTTAACCAGGCTTCCTTCTGTGTTCTGGTATGCGGCTGCTGTTCACACCAGCCTTGTGTTTGCAGCTGCCTTCTTATTCTTAATCTCATCTTTTGTTGCCTGAAAGATGAGATTTTTGGAAAATGTGACTAGTGGGTATCTTTTAGTACTTTCCTTCAATATATTTGAATATCTGGCAACGTGGCTTGCAAGAGCTGAGGCAGAGCAAAGCAAGAACTGAGGCAAAGCAAGGGTTAAAAGCAGAGCTGAGGAGGAGAATTGCTATGTTATAAATTAGAAGCTGGTTGAGAGAAGTCAGTGCAATGTGTTGTATCTGTTCCTCTGTGCTGTGCACAGATGTCACAGGGGTGGCATTTAATGACTAGGAAGGAAAAAACAAAAAGAGTAGGTAGGCACTTCTAGAATAGAGTTGCCACACGCTGTAAAGTTATTTAGGCTAAACAAGGCCAGAAGTGTTCAAAACAGACCTGGTGCCTGGGAGAGGTGAGGTTCTGTGTTCATGACTGCCAGCGCAGGGGGAGAAATATCACACATGTAAGATCATGGATTCGGTGGGGATTCTTCAAATCCTTCTCCCCACGTGGAAGGGGATGAGTCTCTCAGAGAAGCCTTATCAGGGTACAGTGAGACAGCCAGCTCCTGCCTGCCCGGCTCCAGAGTGCTGCCAGTTCATGTCTGCAAACCAGGAGGGAGGGAGGAAGGGAGGGAGAGGCAGGCACTGCTGCACCCTCGGCATGGTGGAAGACGGAAAAGGAATACTTCTATGGACAGTAATGTGTAATGGAAAGAGAAGAGACTCCAGTAGCAATGTGGCTTGGTCACTAATTCCAGTGATGTCATGTGCTGCAGTGTCTGCTCCGCGCTGGGTAGGCAGCCTGCAGTGGCGTTGTCCTGTGTTGGGCTGTATCCAGAGGAAGGGACTGAAATCCTGCACTTCGGGGACCTGGGTATAAAATGTAGATCATGGAGCACACGCTCTGTTGCACATAACCCCATAGATGTATACACTTCTGTAGGGGCTGAATACACAAATGACCAAGATCGGATTGGTAGGTTTTGCTCCCCCAAGCTGTCCATCCTGCTAGGGAGGACAAGGATGTCTGCAAGTCCCACCTGCCTGATATAGTCAAAGGGGAGTTGCTGAGAATAGTGAGGTCAGTTAGGACCCTGGCTCTTGGCTGTAGTACCTAAAACGACATTCACATGCACGACCTGCCTACAAAACTCCCTCCTGGACTGGTGTTTGGGGTTTCTTAAGAGAAAGTCTATTTCCTCCTTTGCTGTTAGACAGGCACACTTTGGAGTGTGGGTCAGTGTGGTGATCCCAGGTCCTGCTGGCAGCTGCTCCTCTATGCCAATTTCTCCCCACTCTGTGTGCTGCTGGCTTTGCAGGGCAGCACAGTGCCCAAAAGTTCTTGTGTGTTGCCCAGAGAAGCTGTGGCTGCCCCATCCCTGGCAGTGTTCAAGGCCAGGTTGGACGGGGCTTGGAGCAACCTGCTCCAGTGGAAGGTGTCCCTGCCTGTGGCAGGGGGTTGGAACTGGATGAGCTTTAAGGTCCCTTCCAATCCAAACCATTCCATGATTCTGTAAGTATCCCGAGCAAGGGAACAGTAAAAAAAACGAGGCTTCACACTGCCCTGGCCTCTCCAGGAGACAGGAGGAGTGTTGGTAAGAAGAGGCACTGGAGCTCTGTAGCCCAGTCCCCTGTGGTAAATAGGACTGTCTGGGCACTAAGTCACATCCCTGTGGCACTGCACAGCTGAGCTCTGGGAACCATCAGGGATGGAGATCCCATCACCTGCTCCAGCACTGCGCTGGCCTCCTAGTAAAAAGGCTTTTCCTGATGGATGGTGATGCCCTCCTCCACTGGCACTTCATTAATCAGCTCCGTTTGCCAGGTTTCCCCAGCAGGACAGAATCAGGACAAGCAGGGCTGAGGAAAGCGCTTGCTCCACGTTTTGTGGCATTGCTCTTGGCAGGTAAGGGGGTAAAATCAGGGGTACGTGAGGGAGGATGCTGGCAGAGAGCACGGGTTGCTGCATAGGCACGGAGGCTGCGGTGCATGTGGGGAGAGTGAAGTGACATGTGACAGGAGGGAGTCAGTGATGGTTTTCAGGGCACATGCTGGGAGGTCTTGGAGCTGGAGCTGCTGCTTCAAAACAAGCCTCTTGAGCAGGATCCCTTTTGTCCTTCTGTCCTTCCCTTTGCCCTGGCTATTTATTTGGCACTACTGCTGCTGGGCGCATGGCTCCAGCTGCTGTTGCAGCGAGGGTTTTTGGAAGACAGAGATCTGCTCCTGTCCATTAGGAAAACCTTCCTGTGCTCCTCTCCCTTGACAAAAGCATTGCTCGCAGTAGCTCAGCCTCTCTGGCCAGTTGCTCTAGAAAAGTGTTAAAAAGGAGGCGACAGAAGGAGAAGGAAAGCTCACTTCATTTCCCACCCTAAACCCATATGGGTGGGACTAAAATCCCATGTGTGTGATGGGAGGATGACACCCGTGGGAGTCATGGGTGTGCCAGGGAGGATGCAGCCACATTACCGGTGGGAGAGGAGATGTTAAAAATGCAAATGGAGAGCCCAGAGTTGCAGGCAGGACAGGGGAGACAAGCAGGTCACAGGACAAAACTGATGCTGGACACAGCAAGGCAGGAGAGGGGAACAAATTTCATTTGGTCTGCTCCCAGGCAAGAAAGGCAAATGAGTAATGGAGGCCTGGAGGAGAGGCAGCAGAGAAAACGCAATAGGCAGACTCCCAGTCAAGACCAGCAAAGCTGGTTACCGTCAGTGAGTCCAGGATGTTTCTGGAAGCGTGGACTGAGCCAAGGGAAGGGCTGCAGCAGCCCACTGGAGCCTGCCCACATCCTGCCACAGAGTTTAATGTAGGGCAGTACTGGGCATCTCCTTTAATTCAAACCCGTCGCTTGCTTACTCTTTGCTGTCGGCTCAGCTGGGATCTTAGAGACTGCTTTGTGCAAATGCCATGCTCAGCTGCGCAGTGAATGTCCTGGGGGAATGGGTAATGAGCACGCAGGCAGCGAGGTAACACAGGTGTCCACATCCCTAAGTGTTGATGTGTGCAGTCTCATCCCAGCGAGGTGAGGGACCATGCCAGTGCTTCTTGCAACATTGACCTGGGGTTGAGATCAGGGCCAGAGGGGGAAAGACTGTAGGAAAAGACCTAAAACATGGGGCAAGAAACAAGACCCGAGGCTGCTTTGTGAACAACAAAGGAGAAAGCCAGCCGCAAGCCAAGCATGATATTTGAGAGGCTGACTGCCTCCACACATCCTCCTCTGCCCTCTGGCTCGCCATTGTCCGGTGTCAGCTCTCCGTAGGCGACTGCTGATGGAGCAGGGGCACGGCTGCCTTTGGAGGGAGGCTCGAGTGAGGACAACGGGGGGGGGGGGGGTCGGAGGTGCATATGGAAAGTAATGTCCTTTTTAAGGGGGGCAGCACCGGGGAGAGCATGAAAGCTATGCAAATATTACTAATAATAAACAAAAAAGCAGCAGCACAGGCACACTGGGCTGGTGCTGGGTTGGTTGATGATGGGAAACGGTGCCCGGCGGGACTTCAGCTTGTGGCGCTGGAGAAGGACCCCCCCAGTCTCGCTGCTCGCGGGCCGCGCACGCCGGAGTCCCGCTGGACCCGGCCGCGCTGCCCGCCCGTGCCCCATCCCTTTGCCTGGGCAGCCCCGAAACCGGCCGGACCGGACGCTCCTTCCCCCCCCACCGGTCCCCGGGCGAGAAGGGGCGGGGGCCGGGCCGGGCCGGGCGAGGAAAGGGAGGTTTTCGCCTTGTCCCCTCCTCTGCTCGCTCCGCCCGGGGCCGGGCGGCGGGGCGCGGGGAGCGTCTCTCCGGCCCCGCCGCATCCCCGCCGCAGCGGAAGCCGCACCCCCGCCGCCCGGGCCGCCCGGGCGCAGCCCCCGGCGCATCCCGCCCCCCCGGCGGGGCCCTGATTGGCGCCGGCGGCTTCGGCTCCCCCCCCCGCGACCCGCTCCCCGTCCCGCCGCCGCCATGAACCCGCTCTTGGGCCCCAACCTCTTCCTTCTGCCGCAGGAGCAGCAGGGGCTGCCGGGCCCCGAGCTGCCGCCGTCGCCCGCGGGCCGCCCCGCCGAGCCCCTCGGGGGAGAGCTAGCAGCCCCGCCACCCGCCGCTCCCTTTCCCGCGCCGCCCGCCGCCATGGCCCTCCGCAACGACTTGGGCTCCAACATCAGCGTCCTGAAGACGCTGAACCTGCGGTTCCGATGCTTCCTGGCCAAGGTCCATGAGCTGGAGCGGCGCAACCGGCAGCTGGAGAAGCAGCTGCAGCAGGCGCTGGAGGAGGGCGGCGGGAGCCGGGGCCGCGGACCCCCGCGCCGCGACCAGGCGGTGCAGACCGGCTTTATCGGCCCCATCCGCTCCCTGGGGCTGGGGCCGGCCCGGGCGCTGGGGTCCCCCGGCTGCCGCCCCGGCGCGCCCGCCCAGCCATCCCCCTTCCCGACCGCCTCCCGCTTCATGCCCGGCACCATCTGGTCCTTCTCGCAAGCCCGGCGGCTAGGCCCGGGGCCGGAGACCACCCTGGTGCAAGGGCCGGGGGTCTCCTGGGTCCACCCGGACGGGGTGGGCGTGCAGATCGACACCATCACCCCTGAGATCCGGGCGCTCTACAACGTGCTGGCCAAGGTGAAGAGGGAGCGCGACGAGTACAAGCGCAGGTGAGGAGGGGCAGCGGGAGCGAGGGGCCCGAGCTGCAGCCCCCGAGGGACCGAAACTATCGCCGGGAAGGCTGCGGGGCGCTACCCGGCGGGAGCCGGTGTGGGAGAAGCAGGCGAGGGGGAGAGTCAGCCCTGGTCTGGCTTCCCGGGAGCGCAGGCTCCAGGCTGTGAGAGGTAGGGTCCGATGGCAAAAACACACAGCCCTGAAAACATGTATCTATGCCCGGGTCTCCTCGCTTTCCTCCTGGTGTATGAACTCTGTCGGGATGGTCGCTGAGCCTTTTTCCATCTTACCGGCCCGGCACGAGGGACTAGAAATGCCTTTCCAAGCAGGGAAGAAATACCGTGACTCCAGGAGCTGGTGTTTTAAAGGGAAGGGGGTCTGGAAACACTAGTGAAGGAGGAGCAGCTGGAAAGTAGGTGAGGAAGGTGAATGTGCAGCAGCGAGCGGGTTTGGGTTGGAAAAGGCTGCTGGGGAGAAGCCTTGGGGTACATAGGAAGGCACCAAGAAGCCCCTCAGCAGGGTGGCTCCCCCAGGCCCTTCCTACCTCTAGTACTCTCCAGGGCAGTGCTTCAGCAGCAATGAGCGGTGTGGGAGCACCCCACTCCTCAGGGGCTTTCCTCCTGACCCAGAATAGCTGCGGCTTGGCACGTGCCTCGGAGAAGGGTGAAGCAGAATGCAAAGCTAATCTCTTGGCCGGTTCTTCTTTCCCGTGCCGGGCAGCCGCCACTCTCGCATCACTTCTGTTTCAACCCAGTTTCCAAAGCTGCTTCCAGATCCACACGTAGAATGAGATCAGGCAGGGGCTGGCGTCGCTGGGTCAGGGTGCGGGACAGAGTGAGACCGTTGCTGGCGACTACCCAAGTGACTGCTTTTTCAGAAGAGAAGTCACCTTAGGATGCTTTAGAAGCAAGTTGAAAGTAACCGATTATGTACCCAAAGGAGTGGTGTGCTCTACCTGCAGGAGCCACGCTGCTGACCTGTGCTTCACAGCCATGGGCTCTGATGCCAAGATCAAGGCCAGGGATCCATGATGACATCTTATGTCTGTGGCTTTATAAGGCTTTGGCTGAGTAGACTTGACTGTCAGACTCTCCAAAGGCACTGAGCAAGGCACATGGAAAGGAAGAGTTGGTATCTCTTCTTTCCTACCAATTGCTAAGGCCTTTTATCGTTAAGCCAGGGGTCAGGCTCCCTCTTCAGGGGCGGGCAGCTCTTCTTGCCTTGTGTTCTCAGACTGAATAGCAGAAAGCTTGAGCCAGCCTTTTGGCCAGGAGGGCTCAAGACTTAAAGCTGGAGGAGACCAAGTTGTGTTTTGTTGGTGATGCTCTGAGAGAGAGGGGAGCTTTTTGGAGTTGTCCCACTCTGTCAAGTGGGCTTTGGGAAGGCTTCAGGGGGGTGATGGAGAGAGCAGGGATGCTGGGGCAGGCAGTGGTGCACCACAAGCTGCTGCGGGCCAATGTTGTTGGTAGGATCTATTTTTGGACTGTGTTACCAGGAGCTGGGGAAAAGCAGACCCCACCCCCAGACCCTTTCCAGCACCGGGAACTTTCTGATGGGTTCAGCCAGGTCCCAAACAGGGGAATGGAACAGGAGGATCCCATTTCCACATGCTTCCCCATGCTGAGGGCTGACACTGGGGAGCAGACACTTCCCTGCCATGACTGGCTCTGACCTGGGACGGAGTGGCTGGTGTTATCCCTTTTCCACCTGCCTGGGAGCAGAGGGAAGAGGCCGTGTTAACACAAGACTTCCCGTTTCGCGGACCTATGGCTTGGGTGCTTGAGCTTGCGCTTCAGGGCAGTGTTGCCACCGTGCACCCCACAGCACTCAGAGCGGTGCCACAGAGGAGCTTCTTGTTGCATATGCAGGGATGGAATTCCAGTCTGGGATCTAGGAGAGGTGCAGGGGCAACAGGGTGGGACAAGAAGAGATGCAGCAGCAGGAGAAAGGCTCACAGGAGCTGTACTTGGGAGGAGTGGACTGTGCCTGGATGGCTTGCAGAGGGGCAAATGGTGCCTGTGAGTGTCATATAGACCTGCCAAGCACTGGGGATCTGAAAGTCTCATCAGGTTTGTGCTGTCTGCTACATCTGTATTCTCAAGTAGTTTCTATCTTGGATGCTACAAGGACATGCTGGAGGTGTGGGGCGAGTAGTGTTATGGCACAGTGTGTACGTCACAGGATGGTTTGGGTTGGAAGGGACCTTTGAAGATCATCTAATCCAGCCCCCTGCCATGGGGTTTCTCTAGATCAGGTTGCTCAAAGCCCTGACCTTGAACACTTCCTATAATGGGGCATTCACAATATGTAATGGGGCAACCTGCTTCAGTGTCTCGCCACCCTCATCATAAAAAATTCCTTATTTATGCCGCATCTAAATCTACCGTTTCAGTTTAAAACCATTGCCCCTTCTCCTGTCACTACAGGCCCTGGTAAAAAGTCTCCATCTTTCTGATAAGCCTTCTTTACATATTGAGAGGCTGCAAGAAGGTCTCGTTGATGTATTTACCCTCCGTGGAGGTGCACCAAGCTGCAGGGCATTCACCATTAAGATGAAGCTCAAACATAGTCCAGACATGGCCAGAGGGGGAAACTTAAGGTTCAAGTTCAGCTTCAAGCCCCAAATTCAAGCTTCAAGCATTCAAGCTTCAAGCTTGCCCCGCGGCACCGGCAGTGAGGCGCCCCAATGCCTTTTGCAGCAAATGGGGGTTTAAGGTTTAAGTGAACTTCTTGAGAGGACACACCTGGGGGAATGGGTAGCGGCTGTATGGACAGCACTGCATCTTGTCACGTCCCCTGCTTTAGGAGGCCTGCCCTGTAGCTGGCAAGAAGATGGCCGGGTATGTCTGCTGCTGGGACCCTCCTGCTCTCACTCTCTGCCTTCTCCCAGTGTGTCAGCCTTCAGGCAGGTTGTTGCTGTCTCGCAGCAGTTCAGGAAGGATGCGTGGGCTGGTGGCCGTGGGGTTGTGTGGGTCGCTCCTTGCTTCCAGCCGGAAGCGACCTGGCAGCACTGGGCAGCACAGTGGGTGCAGTGCTGCAGGCAGGTTATTATTAGGAGTGGTGCATTGCAGGAGGGAGCCAGGGAAGAAGGAGCCAGGCAGGAGGTGAGCAGGAGAGAGGTTTGGAACGGGTGGACGTGCAGATTCAGCACTGGCGGGGTGAATCGCTGCTGCTTCCCGCCTTTAAATCGGTGTTTATCTGATCTGTGCTTGTGTGAAATGAATTCTTCCAAGGATTAGTAGCTGTGCTTTACTTCCCCAGTCAGTGCGGGCTATTACAGAGACCCGGAGGGAGGCGGGGACCAAAAAAGGGAGGAAGTGCCACGCTGGGAAAGATGGTAAAAATTATTTCTTACGATGGAAGACGTTTTTCTCCCTGCGGACCGAGGCGTTGTTTGAACAGTTCCCATATAAGGGCAGTTCTAGGTTTTATCTTTCTCCTTCCCTCTCTCTTCATCTCCTTTTCCCCCAAAGGGATGGGAGCCCCTTTGACTCCCCTTTTATAGCTGCGGTGTGGAGCCAACACCAACAAGAGGACTGCATGCTTTGTCTTTGAGTTAGGAGCAGGGTTGCCAGCCTTAACAGCTTCGAAATTCAGAAGCTGGGATTCTCCCACATCATCAGCTGTGGGATACCCCGAGACATAACAAGTGGGAAGGCTTTTCATGCACTGTCTGGTCTCCTAGACCTTAGGATTTATTTTTCAGACTTGGTGTGAGTAAGCTAGAGGAGAGATATTTCACATCCTTGTGCAGGGTCACGGTGCCTGTGTTGGTGCTTGCAGGCATGAAATAGAACCTGGAGATCACAGCACAAGGCAGGGCCCAGCCCTGGTGGCTTTCCCAGAGAAATCCCACTTTGTTGGAGAAGCCTGGCTTTCCCAGAAGAGCAGGGAGCCGGGTGAGAATGCAGCAGCCCTGCCCTGTGTCACATTGCAGCGCACACGTCAGTGTTGTCTGCTCGATGAGAGAGTCATTTAGCAAAGAGCAGTACAGCCTAGTGGCCTCCCAGAAGGTGATGGACTGGGCCAACACCGCAGCATAGGCCAAAATGATGATCTCACACAGTTGAAATACAATAATTGCTAGGTGATGTATATAGCAAGGCCGGGCACCTTGAAGCTCAGTCTTTTGCAGAGCTGCAGAGCCTAATCCAGTGCCCGCCGGCCAACCTGGCACAAACTGGGACAGTCCATCCTGCTCCCTTGTAGGATGGAACAGTGTTCTTTAATCCAACCTGTTATGCAGCAGTACAGTCAAGGAGGCTTGTACCCTGTTCTGGATAGTGTGGCCTGGCGCAGGGCAGCCCTCTGCATTGGTACAGGCAGAAGAGCAGCCCTTCATTTTGGTGCACATCATGCTGCAGCATGGCTTGGTGTTAGGTTGGGGTTTGTACTTCTGAACAGCCTGAACTGCAGCACTGCAGCCATGCAAATGTGGTCCCAGATATGATGGAGATGGGGGCAACTCTGCTATGTCTGCAATCCTGTTATTGAGTGTCAGAGCTGAACCTAATATGACCCAAAGCTGAGGGGCTTAGGGCAGAGATAGAGAGGCTGGTGGGGATGTGCTGGGCCATGGGCCAGCCCCAGAGCGGCAGGGCATGCAGAGCAGCTGCTGCATGCAGCCTGTGGTTGGTGTCCCCAGCTCCCCCCATTGTGGAGCAGGCAGCCATTGGCCAGCCCCCAGCAGGGACAGGGGAGAGCTGGTGGGGCAGGGTTTGTGGCCAGGAGGGGGGCTGATGGGCTTGGCAGCTGCCGTCCTCTGCAAGCAGGCAGTGATGCATTCCTGGGCACGTTCTCCTTCCCATCATCACCCCCTCTTGGATAGCTTTGGGGTGAGCAGCTGCCGCTCCCTCCTCTCTCTTTGGCAAGGCTGGTGGGATTTGACCAGCGTGTATGTCTCCCTAGATGGGAAGAGGAGTACACGGTGCGTGTCCAGCTTCAGGACCGGGTGACTGAGCTGCAGGAGGTGAGCATCGCTGTCCCCCTCCTTCCCCTGCACCCCAGCTGCCCTGTGCCAACACTGATTTGCACATCTCCCTTTTTCCGGCGCAGGAAGCCCAGGAAGCTGAAGCCTGCCAGGAAGAGCTGGCCATGAAGGTGGAGCAGCTCAAGGCAGAGCTTGTTGTCTTCAAGGGACTGATGAGCAATGTGAGTCCCTAACCCCTCTCCGACCCAGCAGCAGTCTCTTACCCAAGTAGTGGGGCTGCAGAGAAAAGCAGTTCCTTGGTGGGACATGTCCAGCACAATGGTATTCTGGCAGGGTTGGTCCAGGGTGCAGCGAACAAAGTGGGGATGCAGATGGGGTGCTGCAACACAGGGGATAATGTGGAGATTGCTGTTTGCCTTGCCTAATGCTCCTACTTTGTCTCCCTCCCGCGGTGCTGTGGGTTCAGAACATCACGGAGCTGGACACCAAGATCCAGGAGAAGGCCATGAAGGTGGACATGGACATCTGCCGGCGCATTGACATCACTGCCAAGCTGTGCGACGTGGCACAGCAGCGAAACTGTGAGGACATGATCAAGATGTTTCAGGTGAGAAGCGTCTGCTGCTGCCCCAGGCTCAGCCACTGGCTCTGGGGAGGAGAGTTCCTGAAGGAGGTAGAAGAGACAACACCAGCCCCTGCTAGGGGAGACGCTTGGTCACCCTTGCTCCTTGCAGTCCCTTGCTCTCTGTCTCTCTTCGGAGGACCTGGTGAAAGGGCACAGAGAGGAGGTGGAAAGCTCCAAATGTTGCTTTGGGCACCGAGAGTCCCCTCAACCTCTTGCTGACCTGTTGCTCTGGGCCCGGGGATCCCGCAGTGGTAGGGGAGCAGCTGCAGGAGGGAGATGAGTTGCTTGAGTGTCTGTCTCTAACTCCATCTCTCTCCTTCCCCTTCCCCTCTCCGTCATCTTCTCTCTGTCTCTCTTCTCTGTCTCTGTCTCTTGTCTCTTTCTGGATGTCGCTGCCTTTCTGTCTCGCTCTCTTTGTCCTTACAGAAGCAATTGGTTAGTTCCATTCAGTTGGGAAAGTGTACAAATTTTAAACTTTGTGTAAATAAGGTCGGACTGTAAATACTGACATATGTCACCTTCTTCAGACTCTTGTCTTTTTTCCTGTTTCTGTCACTGTGTTTCCCTGTTTCTGTATGGGGCTGGTGGGTGATTTGAGTTTTTCTGCAATAAAGCCACATTGTTATTTTCTCATCAGAGTCATAGATCCCATCTTTAGTTGCTTAGTTTTAATTTTAGGAAATGCTAAAACCATGTTTTATCCATTGCACCATCTTTAACCTGATCATAATGAGCCCATCTCTCTCTTTCTCTCTTGCTTTTCTTCCTTCCTTTCTTCCTTTCTCTCTTTCTTTCTCTCTTTCCCTGCCTTTCTGTCCCTCCACCATTCCTTTCCCCTCCATCTCCTCCTGACTGCCTGCTCCCGACCTCGGACCCGGCCTCGTTTCTGTAGTCTCTGCACTTGTCTCCCGTTAAGGTCCCAGCCTCGGTGGGGCGGAAGCGGGAGCGCAAGCAGGTCAGCGACGAAGACACCTCACTGTCAGAGAGCGATGCCTCCCGAAAACCTGAAGAGGAAGAGGAGGACGAGACCACAGCCATGAGTATCAATGAGGAAATGCAGAGGATGCTGAACCAGCTGTGAGTGCGGCTCTTCCGCACCTCTGCCACCGGCGCAGAGCCAGGCTCCAGCACCAGGCTCCCCCCTGCTGCCTGGAATGGGGGGGTCAAGGAGGGCTGCTGCTCCTCTCACAGGGGAGGGTGAGATGGGAAATGCTGCTGCAGGGTGCATATACCCTATGCTCTGCAGCACAGTGGGACTAAACACCTAGGAGACCTGAGCCCACCCGTGCTGTGGGTGGAAGCTGGTCCAGCCCCCTTCCTCTTGCCCCCTTCCCAACTTTTGGGAGTCCCTGCCTGAATTTTCCAGGGCTTCTGACCAGCCCTTTCCCATTCCACTGTTGGGTTTGGGCACACTCAAGCTCACCCTGACCAGACCTCCAAGGGCTGCAGCCCTGCCTGTTAGTGGGGACGAGGCTTTCAGCACTGGTGCAGCCTTCTGCCTGCTGGGGTTTTGCTGCTGCATGCTGATACGCTGTTCCCTTGCCCCCAGGAGGGAATATGACTTTGAGGATGACTGTGACAGCCTCACGTGGGAGGAGACAGAAGAAACGCTGCTCCTCTGGGAGGACTTCTCCGGATACGCCATTGCAGCCGCAGAGGTGCAGGGGGAGGTAACAGTGGTGTCAGGTCCCCTCAGTGTGAATCAGCCTTGGGTTGGGAGACTCGGTCCTTCCTGAGCCTGGGAAGATGCTCCCTCAAAGACCAGACTTCAGAGCCTCCATCCCTTGCAGGCCTGTACAGATGCTTCCTCTCTACATCCCATCTTCTCCACGTGAATACGTTACTGCATCCGTGTGAAGGTCTCCTTGTTAGACAAACTGGGGATACGTAGCATGAAAGACGTGCTGAGGGCATGGCCCACATGTGAGGAGAGCCACAGCCTTCCCAGCAGAGAAAACCTCCTCTGGCTGGGCTGCTCTCTGGTGGGCTCTCCAGCCCACTGCCTGCTGTGCAGCAGCTCTGCCCAAACAGAGGCCTCGATGTCTGGCCAAATTCCTCACCATTTCACATCTTCGGCCTTCAGCACTCTCTATGGGATGTGTGGCTCTTGGGGGTGGTCTGTGCTCTCCAGAGCTGCTGGGCAGTGGCTGGGCTTGTTCTGATCTGACATGCTGACTGCCCTGCGTGGCAAATCCTGGGTCTCCCTACCCCATGTTGGCAGAACTGGCTTGTGCCTCATTTATACTACACTGCTTATGTTTTCCCAGTTCTTTCTCTGATATCTCTCTCTCTTGCCTTGGTTCCTCATGTTGGATGTTTCCGTGGCTCTAAACATGCCATCTCCTCCCTCCAACAGCAAGATGACAGCCTGGAAAAGGTGATCAAGGACACGGAGTCGTTGTTCAAGAGCCGTGAGAAGGAGTACCAGGAAACCATTGACCAAATAGAGGTAGGAGGAGGAAGTGGGGATGGCATGGCACAGAGGGGGATGGAGTGGAGTGAATGTCCAGGGAGGGAGACACCATGCTGGAGCTGGTGGTTCATGACGGGGGGCAGCAGCTTTGGGTCTGGCCATGCCCCCTGCCCTGCACCACACTGTGCTTTGGGCTTATCTCTGAACCATTTCCCTTGTGCAGCTGGAGCTGGCCACAGCCAAGAACGACATGAACCGCCACCTGCACGAGTACATGGAGATGTGCAGCATGAAGCGAGGCTTGGACGTGCAGATGGAGACTTGCCGGCGGCTCATCACCCAGTCTGGGGACCGGTGAGCTTCAGCGGGAGGGCCGGGATACCCGTGCTCTGGGCAAGGACTGGAGCCAGGGTGGTGGTGAGTGGGAGCTCCATAGGGTAATACTTGTGCCCTGCCCTGGTGTGGCACAGAGAGAGCGCAGTTCCCAGGGGCTGTTGGCTTCCTGGTGACCAGCGTCCACACAGGTCGTGGTGCCACCGCTGCAGAAGGTGGGTTGTGCACAGGAGTCAGTTTTGACAGCTGAAGCCATCTCATCTCTATCGCACCCAGCTGGTGAGAGGAGCTGCTGTTGTGCAGGGACATCATAAAAGTCCCCACAGGCATGTGGAGCCAGGGTGGCTCCAGGCAGGGGCTCTCTGTGGTGGGCTCTCACTGACCCCTATTCTCACATGCCTTGGTAGGGTCCTCCTCTGGGCAGACCCCTCCAGCACCAGCTCTGCTTCATGCTCTGGACCTCACTGATGGTGTCCTCTGGGACACCCTCACCAGCCTCTAAGGATTCCCACACATGCCCCACAGGAGTGAAAGAGACACTAAAGCTTCTCTCCTTGCTCTGGTGCCCCTTGCTCACAGCGAACTGGGTCCTTTTCCTCCCTCTGGTCAGTGCTGTGACTGTTGCCCTTTACTCTTCTCCACAGAAAGTCTCCTGCCTTCACCCCAGCCTCCAACAGCGAGTCAGCCCCGAACGAGGAGAGTGAGGAGTCTGACCGTGACCCTCCCAGTGACGCTTCCATCAGATAATGAGGGGAGGACCCGCTCTGTTGGACACCCTTCCTGGTACAGGGGTGCCTGAGCCATGCCTGAGAGAGACTGTCAGGGCCATGGAGCTGCTGGTAAACGTCTGTCGCCCAGGCTCACTCCCGTTTTGGGGAGCTTGGCAGATCCCGCACCCCCTTGCCACCAGATATCTCACAAATGGGAATAGCTAGATAGACCTGAGAGTCCTTGTTGGGGCTGCTCAGCCTCCAGCCCCTTCTCTGTTCCCTTTCCCTGCTATGGTTAAACCACGGTTTGGGCAGGGAGGCTCCAAATCTGCCACAGTGGCATTCGCCAGGACCTGTTCCCAGGTTCCTCCAGACCCACCTCCTCCGTCCTGGTACGCTTTGTCCTGCCCCCTGCCCTCCCTGCACCACATGGAGCCAAACAAGAGCCGTATCTTCCTGCAAACTGGACCTGACACTGGTGCCAACTGGACCGAGCCTGGGATGCTCTCTGTCCTTGCTGCTGGCCGGGTGCCTGGCTGGTCCCCGTGCCAAGCCGAGCACCCCAATCCCCCCCTGCCTCCTCCAGGGCAGGGGCTGAGCCCCGCTCATGGTGCACTTCGCTTTGCCGCACGTTGGCGGTGCGCTCATGTCTGTGTTACAGGGACAAGGGGTCATTAAATGGGACAGTTTCCTTTTCTACAGCTTGGCTGGGTGTGGGCTTTCCTTGTGCTGCGTGGCTTGAGGTTGGGGTTGTCCTCCACCGGACCCCCAAGCCCACGTCAGTGGGGGCCTCCTATGGGGTGTTCCTGGCCTTTGGGTGTGCTAGATGGGGCAAGATCCCTGTTCTGGGAGCCACTGGCTCTTGATGGGCCATGTGTAGCACTGGTGCTGCATTGGGTGCCTTATTCTTAACCAGTATCATCATTGACGCTGGGGCTGTGGGATTGAAAATGAAGCCAAATGTGTCTCATAACTTGTGGACCTTCCTCTCCCAGCACTTGGTCTCCTCTGCCACACCAGGGTATCAGTCCCAGAGCATCTTCTTGCTTGCCCCCAACCCCACATCCAAATTCTGTGTAACCACGGTGGGGTTTCCCCTGTCCCACCTTCTCTTCTGGCATTTGCCTGGCTGGGCCTTGCACATTCTCCTCTGGTGATGGGAGGCTGGGGTCTGGCAGGGTGGCAGGAGCGGGTGAACAGCCTGCCAAGAAGCAGTGTTCCGCAGGGCTGTTTGCTGACCTGGGCTGTACAGCCAAGGCAGGCAACAGTCCAGAGAAAAAAGCTTCTCTCAAGGTCCTGAAGAGAAGAGAAAGTAGATGACAGTGGAGGTTTTGGATCATCTCTAAGATTAGATAAGAAAGGTAAAATGAGGGCTGAGGGATGCAACAGTTTTATCTCTGTAGGTTTGGCTTGGGTAGCAAACACTGACGTGCACTTGAGCTGTAAGCACAGGCACATCCTCACACTGCAGTGCAGAGGGTTGGTGTTTGGGCAGGGTGAGGTTCTCTGCCTGTGCCTGCAAGACATGTTAAGGCATGTGCTGGCATTTGAGCATGGGCTAAGCTGGCTGGTTGCAGCCAGCATCGCGGTGAGGCAGGAGACATGAGGCCCTGCCCAGGGCAGGGCGCAGCTCCTGAGCGAAGGGCCTGCTGTGGCTGGGCTCCAACTCACAAGTGCCATCTTCATCTCGCAGGGGAGCCTTGGGGGCAGCAGGGTAGCCGCAGAAGTGTACTCCCTGCCCCATCTGTAAGAGACAGTGGGAGGTGAGGGCCTCTGCCCACCCTGAGACAGGGTCTTCATCTCCTCACCTCCCCTCCATGCCCCCTTGCCAACTGTTTCTGCTTCTTTCCCTCTTCCCTTTTTCTTCCTAAAGGAGCTAAAGCCAGAGGAAATACTGTAAACTGGCCTTTTCTTTTGAGTGGTGATGGCTCATGCACAGTAGATCAGAGATCACGTTCTGTCCTGCCTGAAGGATCTTCTAGTTCATGCAAATCCCCTCTCCAGTATGTGTCTTTGCAGCGTCTTCTGTTCTTTCTCTGCTGTGGAAATCTCTGTGAGTGGCTGGCTAAGCCTGCCTTCCCCTGTGCATAACCCATGACATGTACCTTGGCCTCTGAGTACTTCTTAAGAAACCCACAGGACTATAGAACATGTTCCCTGAGAGATTTCAAGTGTGAAGCACAGAAGGACTGACTGGTGCTGCCAGATGCCTGTGTACCAAGACACATGTGGACCCCAGCCCTACACTGCTCATCAGGGCTTCATTTGCAGTGAAGCTGAGACCTACTCCACCCATGTATTCTCCGTACTATCAGCAATAGGCTCAGATCCCCAACCACTGTGACAGCCCCTGACATCTCACTGCAGGGCCTGCAATGCTGATCCTTTGCCTCAGCAATTTCTCAGCATGAGAAGCACAGCCCAAGGCCCCCAGTACTAGATCATCTCTCCTCCATCTACCTGTCCATCAGTGGTGACCCCATATCTTTGAGGAGATGTGAACCTTCCATCTGTTCTCTGTGGGCTCCTCTTCATTCCTGGGGGAGTATCTAGCCTACTTTTCTCCACCAGGAGCCCTGCTGGGAACCATGGAGCCTAAGAACTGCTCAGCACTGTGTTGCTTCTCACATCCCTAACCTCATCCCTTTTCCAGGATGCTTCTTGGCAATCTCTGCTCAGGAAGCAGTATCAGAAGAAATCGTCTAGCAGAGACCCAGGTCATGGCTGCTTGATGTTTCTGAACACTTCCTGGTCTGTATTCATCTCACAGGCAATAATTGTATCTCATTTCCCCTTAGGCTCTAGCCCATTCAGAAATGTTTGTTTGGCCTAGGCTTTCTGAAAGACGTGGTTGCAGGGGCAGCTTGGGCGTGGATGGAGCGGGCCTTTTCCTATTCTTGATCAAGATGATAAATTGATGAAATGAACTTTGGAGGAGTGGGACAGTTACTCTTTCCAGCTGACCGTGCTCACCCACGAGCATGTTGCAGCTGAGTCTTACATGGTCCTTAGTGCACCAGCACAGACCCTGGCACGCAGGGGACTAAGTCCTGTCTCACTTGGTGTACGTACGTTAATGTTTACTGCTCAAGTACAGTCCATGCATTGATGTCTTACTGAATGGGGTTAAATGGCAGGATGCATCCAGGCCATCCCTCTGTCAGCATCCGTCTTTGGACTGTGGCTGCTGCCGTTGACCTCCATGATTGTTTGTCCAAGACCATCTGTACAGAATTCCTTCTCTCTGGACTGGCAGTGAGGTCTTCCCACTGAATATTTAGGCAGGGTGATTCAGCTTCCCCACCTTACAGAAGGCCATGTTGGTGGAGACTTACTCGAGCAGTCTGGAGCCATGCTGGTGATTGTTCTGGCTTCTCTCTCTACAGCACTTGGACCATTGTGTGTAGGTGAGGACGAGCACAGCTTCTGTATCAGCAGTGGGAGTGGCACAAAAACCCCTCCCTTGAGGCAAGAGCTGTCCCTGGGCTGGGACAGACCCACTTGTGAGCATCCTGCCTCCACAAGGCGCTGAGGGAGACAAATCAGCCTTTGAGCTGGGGGTGAGAGACACAGTTTGCTGCCATGGCCACTGTGCTCCATGCCCCGTGCTGAGATCAGCCTCTTGGCAACGGATGTCAGACTGTGCCAGGCATTTTGCAGAAGTGAGCCCTGGCTCCCTGCTGAATGCGTTTCTGATCCCGTGGATGCAGAGTGGCCTTCCCTGTCCCTTCGCTACTGAAGCTCCCTAGGACTCATCTGAAAGGTTAACTCTCATTCTCAGAGGCCATCTATGGCAGGATAGCTTTGAGACCAGCCCCACTGAGTTTGTAGATGAAGACTATCAGATCTTCCCAGAGGGGATGGGAAGTATCACACTGCTTATACCTCATCATGTGGATGTGGAATGTTCTCAGTGGCTGTAGAGAGGGTTCAAGTCAGACTAACTACTAAGTAGCCCAGATCTTATTCCCTGTATTGAGCAAGCATGCTCCCTGCCTTCACTCAGTCTTGGTTCCCATCTATTTTAGATCATATCTCAGAACTGTAAGAGTCTGACTTGTCCATCCACTCAGTTAAGGTCCTGTATTTTCCACCCAGCACCTTTCCACTGAAGGTGCTGTTCCACATGACTCAGTTTTGTGTGAGTTAGCTTTTCCCTGTTCCAGGATTCCTTAGGTGGGCCTAAATGTGATGCTGACAGCCTCTGCTGGAGCAACTTTTGCTTCCCTGGTAAACTGTTTGTTATTCTGTTTATCCTGTTTCTTAAGCAAGAGGTAGGAGAGATCAGAGCTGCATAGAAAGTTGTTCTTATTTCTAGCTTTGAGCTGCGAGATTGGCTTTCCTAAGCCTTGTACCTCTGCTACAAAGCTTAATTTGTTCTCAAGAAGGCCATATTCTTTCTGGTTTGTGCTGTCTCAGGTACCTGTGGCACAGAGTGTCCCAGAACTTGCACATGATGAAAGATGTCACATACTCTGGTTACAGGCAAGAAGCTGTCCTTTTGAGAGGTCAGAATTAGCGCAGAACACAGTGGAGTGTTGTGTCCTTGGAGGTGCACCTGGATGATGCATTCGGCAAGCCTCTATGCATGGTAAGTAACACTGTGAGCAGCAGTAAGACAGCATGGAGAACTGAGCGTGCTACAGACAGCTTTAAGGAAGCCCAGTCACTGCGGAAAATCCTCCTATGAGATCGTGAGAGGTGTTTTAGGTGTGAATTTTCTGAATGCTTGGGACACTTTCTCTTAAGATGGGAACAAGGAGAGGATGCTGTAGGTCCTCTGGCAGCGGGGGTTACAGGTTTCCAGCTTGGAGAACAGCTGTAAGAGCTGGGAAGGTTCTAAGGTAACGCTGTGGAAAAGGAGTTCAAGCAGCCACCAAAAGGTATCACCGTCATGCTGGACCAATATCACGGTAGACGGGAAGAGGCAGCGTTTTCACCTTCAACAGCAGACTGCATCTGATCTGAAGAGGGTGGAAATGGAAGTTCTCAGGGTAGGAGCAAATGTGGGTAATTGGTATTTTTAATGTTCACAGCCACATCACGGAAGTGCCAGCTCACCAGTCTGACTTGTTGGGTAAAGGTGGAATGGGCAAGAACAATTGTGAACTGGGGTTGCAGCCTGTGCTAAAAATCAGAGCCCCACAAATATGCTCTGACATACAGTTGTGTCAAGGCACTGAAGGGTCTTTCATATACATCTGAATTCCTACACAAAAGGTGGTGACTTGTTTTCTAAGTGCCTCTCTGCTTTGTGTGAAAAGGCAAATTACATTGTCATGGAAGTCTTTGGCTGGGGGTACTGGAAAATATGCTGTGCTGTGGAGTTGCTTATCAACTTAGAAATGATGGCATGCCCAAGTAAGGCAATGACAGATGAAGACTGGGTTGGGATTGATGCTTGCCTAAAAGACAAGGGATCAACTGAGAAACAAATCAAGATATCACCCAGGACAAAATGCCATAACAGAGTATTGCATGGTGTTATTTAGCCATTTCTTACAGTGAAGTTAAGGGAAGTATTGAAAAATGGAGATCTTTGGAAAGCAGAGCATTTTTCCAGTTATCCAAAAAGCTGTGAGTTAGTCCACATGAGAAGATAGCAGTCAGTAAACTACTTCTGGAATAAGTGGCCATGTGACAATAGTACTTAGAAAAAAAGAATAATAAAACCAATAAAGGCTGACCCTACTTAGTAATAATAAACCTTGTAACAACTGTACCAAGTGTGGCTGGGGAAAAAAGGAATAGAGGGACAAAATAATTAAGCTGTCTAAAACAAGGTCTTCAGCTACTCATATCACCTCAAGGAAAAAAACTCACAATAGCTGCATGTCCAAGGACACTAACAAGTTGTTCTAGTTATATTTAAGAAAAAAAAGCAATCCCAGCAGTAATATAAACCTGTTGACTTAGGTGAAACTGGAAAAAATATCAAAATGAGGCATAAAAAAGGGGAAGTACTCACCAGCTATGTCTGTTCTGTATTTGGAAAGAATGTGGTCAGAGGGGAATGATGAAGCACTTTGCAGGCCATTAGCAATTAAGGAGGATCCTTGACAGGATCTTCTCGGAATAAACCCTTCCACATTTCCAGGCACAGGTGACCTAGAGCATGCTAATGCAGAGGTGCAGGGGGTGCTATAGGGGTGAAAAGGCTCCTCACAAAGGCTGAGGCTGCTTGAGGTAAGTGATGCTGGCGAAAAAGCAGAGAGCTGTTGTTGTGCTCCTGCAAACGGTGTTTTGCAAAGCACTAACCGCAGTGGTGCTGAGAAAGCTTTGGCTGCTGCAATCCGTGGTTTGCTGGTGTTGGTTTCTAAATGCATTGGGGAAGGCAGTTATAAAAAGACTGAGTGGACGGGTGAGCAAGTGACGTCAGTGATGGGTCTGACAGGCCACGTATGAAAACCAATGAGAAACCAGTGGAGGGGGAAGGAGGAGGGTGGAAATCATGAAGGAATGGGAAAAATCTGCACAGATTTGTGGAGGGAGAAGGAATTGACAGACAAAACTGAGACTGTTTTTGATGCGTGGAAATGATACAGGCTCAAAAGGAGTAAATATCTCAGTCCAAAATGCCAAGAAGCATTAAAATGTATTTTTATATAAAGTGTGAATATACATATATATATGTAGCCAATGTTTAAGATGTGCATAGATACCTCTAAGAGCAAAATATACTAGTGACTAACCATGCCCTGTACAACAGGAGGGCTCACAAGCACCCTCATGTGACTTCTCAGCCAGATGCTGAAGCTGGTGACATATTCAAGCATTGGTGTGCTTTGCATCACAAATCAGAGTAAGTGAAGCAAAAACTCCTCACTGTGATTCCAGGCTGGAGAAAAATGCTTTGAGAGGGAAAATTTTAGTTATTTTGCTCCTTAAAAACATAAAAGGCAAGCAAGCATTTTTGTCCAGTGCATAAAGTTACTTCATGATGATGGGCTAGATGGCAGCTTAGTCAGGCTCAGAAAGACATATTATAGGCATCTGAGGAGATGGAGAAGCTGGAGGCTATGTGCATTCAGTGAGATTTCAAGTATCTGCTTGGGGTCCAGCACCTGAACCAGCAACTCAGTAACTAAAAACCTGGAGATTACAAACTACCTATGGCTTTTTTGTGTCCAAAGGCTTAGAGCAAGGCCAGAAAAGGTTGCTTACTTGTTCTAGGGAGAGTCAGGCACCTTTCCAATGTCAGTTGTCTCCCCCATTACATGTATTACTTTTCATTTAGCAACCTAGAATTTCACCCACCATTTTAATAACCCAGTCACAAGATCCTTCTGCACCTTTCCACAGGCTGATTCAATGTTGAATGGCCTGCATCATTTTGCACAAACAACAAGCCTCGGCAGCCCGTGCTCTAAATTGTTCTGAAGGTGTTGAACAGAAATAACCCTGGGGCAGGTGTCTTCAGACACTGTCCGCTCGCACCTTCTCAATCACCATCAGCCTTGCCACTTGTTTTCAGCCTGGAGAGGGTGGTTTTCCCTGTTCTGGGGCAGTTCAGGTCCTTTGAAAGGCTTTGCCAGTCTGTTTCTTCCTAAATCCAGTTGCTTTTCATCGCATGTGTGTGGGGGGCTGATGCAAGAGGTGAATTACTTATAGCACACACTTACCTATTCATCCATCTCATGCTGGAGACCGCATCTGGATCTGGCACCTGGTACTGAGGATTTGCTGCCCTTCATGTCCTCAAGTCCTGATGGTTCAGTTTGCAGCAGTGGCTTTGTCTCATTGCTGCTGAAGAAAATCTCTTTCTGGAAATAACCCAAAAGCTCCTGTAATGGCAGAAGATCAGTTTTACTCTTCTGCCATGGCCTTATCTTCCCTAATCACTCCCATACAGCTTTTTGGCAGCTTTCTTGTCTCCTCCATGCATTCCAAGATACATTTGAAAGAGGTTTTCATACTACCTTTTCTATTTGTCCCAGTTTCCTAAAAAGTCTGCCTTTTTTGGCTCTTAAAGTGTAATTTGCTAGTATTTATGAGTTTTTCTGCTATATTCATTTGACTACAGCTTTTTGACAGCTGCCTTTTCAAAGCTTATGCAAAATAACCCAGTACTGCTGTTCCTTCTAGGAACATCTAATTGAGAATAACTCCCTCAAGAAGATGACGTTTCTATAGTAAGATAATATTAAGTTGGCTGTCCTGTAGTAAGGAATTACATTCAGCTCAGAAGAGTAAACAACACGTTATTTGCCCAAAGGTAGGTGGCTTGTTTTTGACGAAGTGCTGTGAGTCCTGCCAGTGCCCACAGGGGTGTTTGAGTACCCCGAGTTTAAGTCATGAACCTGCATTTTGCGAATGGCATCCGATACAAAGGAGCTTGGAACATGATCAAGATGTTTTTCTTATGCAACTGTGCAATATATTCACTTGTGTCACAGTCTGTCCTACCAGAGACCTGTATTTCCCCTTCCTTGCACAGGTCATGTCAAGTGCTTTGCTCAAAGACTCACTTAATTCAGAAGGGGACAGAGTATGTTTTAAATGTCCGAGACTTCTTTTGCTGTCCTTCTACAGTCACCATTTTTTTTACATTTTGATGTGATTTTCACTACATGGCATCTTAATGCTGAAATTTCATGCTGGCATCTTGAGAAGAAGGTGGTCCGAGGACAACTAGCTGGGGGAGCAATGGTACGGTAGCATGTAAAAGTGCAAATGGACTATAATGTGTCTAAACATTCAAAGATACTATAAAAGGGAATGTTCCTGTAACACCACCGCTAATTGCTGCAGCATCACTTGAATTTCCTCTGTCTTATAAAAACCAGAAAACAAAGGTGCAGCTTACCACCCCTAGAAATGGCTGGCTGCCCATCGGAGACGTTGTCCCTTGGGTCAGCCAGAGAGCTGCGTGTCAACACAGCCCTGCAAAGGCTTGAACCCATCTCCCAGGCACTTTCCTCTCCTCTTCCAGGGGCCAAGCACCAGCACAGCGATCCCTGGTGCCTGGCCTATGGAAGAAGGGCTTTTGGCCAGGATCTGTGTCTTTCTGTACCTTCCCCTTGCAAGGTGTTCATAAACCAGGATGGACTCTGGCTGGTCGCAGCTGCTCCTGAAGCCAGTTTGTCTGAGCAGGGTGGCACAATTGCTTTTAGTTCCTTTGCTGACCAAGAGCCTCTTTACGTCTGCCTGAGTGCCAGCCTTCCCTCACCAAGCATTTCTACCAGTTTTCCTTAGAAATGCTTTCAGAATAAGCCTAGAGCTCCCCTACTTAGCAGAAAACTCTTCTCCAGTGAGAGAAGCAGCTGCCACAGCAGATCTCCCATCTTTACCCAATGCCATCTGCAGTCATAGAGCTCAGCTTTTCAAATTAACAAAGAGAAGATTTTTAGGACAGGACTGCACATTCTTGGACAGTCTGGTCACTGAGCTAGCTTTTCCATCTGTCCAGAGGGGCCTTGCTGTGGTGCCATCTGCAGGCACAGTGTCTGGATGTAAAATGAGGAGTTAAGGGAAGAGCTCTGCTTTTTTAGGAGCTTACATGAGAGAGGAAACCAAGCCCTCCAGGCAGTCCAAAGGCTGCCTGACTTGTTTGCCACGATTGCCCTCACTGTTTCAGTACAAGAGCAACTGTGATTCCTGGCTCGCCTCACAGAGGTACCCTATCAGTTTTCCAAGGATTTCAAGCAAGACTGTAAATCAGCTGAAATAGTATTTTAAAAGCAAATCGAACCTTTATCTGAGACCTTCCCAGCAATTGGTTTGAGAGCATGTATTCTTCCTCTAGCCCCCCAGGTTGTATGAATTTTCTCATTCCCACAGCAATTTGATCTCAAGTTCGATAGGGTTGTTGTTAAATAACAAGAGTTCTTTGCTTTAAGTGAAGTTCTAGGCAGCCTTATCTTGCTTAGGAAACAAACATAAGGCTTTTTCGAGGAAAAACGTGGCTCATAGAAATGCTCCTACTTTAAACCCAGTTCAAAATATCTTTGTTATACATGGGAAAACAGGCAGCCCACCCCCCCCCCAAGGTGTTTAGTAACCTCTCTGCACCTCCAGATTACCAAGCAAGGCGCTCCTTGGCATGCACACAAGTATGCAGGCAGCAGCACACAGCACATCCATTCAGAGCACCCAAGCGCAGCAATCAAGGACAGGATGGGACCAACCCAAGACTCATTTGTAAGCCTAAGAGGGCTGCAGGTTACACCTCTCCCCAGCAGAAACCAAATTGCACTGGGAGGGCTGCCTCCAGTTAGCCCCAGCATCAGGCAGCTCCCATTTAACTCCAGAGTTACCTAAAGCTCCTGCAGGGCCACTTACAGAGTAAGCTAGGTATTACTGCTGATCTAGGGCTAGCAAGCTGCTCAGAGCCCCAGCTGCTGTACAGAGGCAGGCTATTCAACCTTTTCCTCTTTGCAAAGCAGCTTTGAGTCATTGCCCTGTAGTCCAGTAAACATGTAATTTTTACACAGCCCAGCCGATGGAGATAAGCGGCTCTGGGAAACTATGTCCAACATATCCTCATCCTGACAGTTTAAGTCCTCCAGCTTAAGTCTTTGCTCCAGGTCAGGGTCTAAAGCAGTTGGGGTCCAGACAAGAGCTCCAACCCTGACTGCCAAGGAGAGGACAACACATCACAGCCGAGACAGTAAATTGAGCTGCTAAAAATGGAGCACCACATGATTTTATGCAGCACATCACTTATCTACCCTAGCGCTCCCAGAACACTCAGCCTCTGCCCAGCAGTGTTCATGCTTCCTGGGGAAGGTTACACAGTCCCTGTCAAAGGGCTGACACTTACCTTGCAGAGATTTGCTGCTCAGGAGCTTAACTGCAACTGCCCCTCCTTACGCATAGAATTAAGCCAGAATTAAGACCAGCTTCCACCATGGTAACACTGGCTGCTGACACGTCCCTAGGCAGCCATTTCCTCTAGGACAAGCTGATTCATTTGAAGAGGTAGAAGCAAATGAACAATCCTGCTTCTAGGATTTCTGCAAAAGCAGAGGGAAGGAAAAGAAAGAATTCCTGCTTCTTGTGCCCCTTTGCCAAACCAAATGCAAAAAAGTTACCTGCTCAGCACTTCATTCTGCATACATGCCTCAGACAAGCAAATCCAGAGCTAGAAGGTGGATGGAGCAGCAGAGCTGCCTTTCATTCTACTACACAGCAGCCTGGTGAGCACAGCACTGCACCACACCTTATTTTAGCTGAGGGGCAGAAAAGTCTTGCTCTCACATCTGGCAGAGGTAGCTCCACCAGTCTGCATACCACAGCTCTGCTCTCTGCAGCCCAGCACTCAGGGCCGATAGGCTCTTGGCTGCTCTTTTCAAGTCAGGTAGCCCAGGTTGTGCTATGCCTATGCATGATCTAAGCTGTCCAAAGCAACTCTTAAGGCATTTGCTTGTCTCCATTGCCTAGATTTACCAGAGTGTCCATGCAACACTGCTTCAAAGGAGCTGGCCCAGCCTTTGCAGCCAGGCTGGGAGAGCAAGCATGTAAAACTTACTCACTGAACATCCCCCACTCCCACTTTCTCCCATTTTCCACAGACAGACAAGGCATTTCAGATGGTGATCACTTTTATTGATGTAAGGTGGTACACAAACAGATCAGTTTCTATCAGCCTCTCCACCTCCCCCAGGCTCTGGGAGAAGTTGGAGGAGTGGGGGAGACAAGGGAACAGAACTGGCCTCTCACTGCAGGATGCAGAGCTAAGCAGTGGTGAAGAAGGGCAGGGGCTCCAACGCAGGAGAATCCTGCTTCCCTAGGCAGCAGGGGGGCTGTGTGTTTGGCTCACTCCTTGGATTCCATGTGGACCATCAAGTCCACAACACGGTTGCTGTATCCATACTCATTATCATACCTAGGGACAAACAGAAGTGCTGTCAAGACTGACACATTTCTTGAATACCTTCTTCCTCCTCCGTTCCCGTTCCTCTGCTCCATCCTACACAACTGAACCAGGCAATTTCCCATCCACTTCCAGGAAACTCAGCAGTAGGCATCCCTTCCACGCTCCAGGAGGTGAGAGCAGTATAGTTTTGGATAACAAGCAATCTCACTCCAGTGTTACACACTGGAGCCACCCTCCTCAGCAGGGGTCTTATGCACCCACCACCATCCAGCAGTGATGAACAGAACACAAGCCTGTGACTTGTCTGTGCCAGCTCCTACCCCCCAGTTTCCCCACACCACCCCCAGGCTTTGCCTACCAGGAAACCAGCTTGACGAAATGGTCGTTCAGTGCAATGCCAGCACCCGCATCAAAGGTGGAGGAATGGCTGTCACCATTGAAGTCACAGGAGACAACCTGGAACAGAGGGAAGTTGTAACACATATTAATTGTTACCCACAGCCAGAAGTTACCAAACTAGGATCCCAGCAAGACTGGTGGCATCAGAAAAATGATGTAACCACCAGTACCACAGGACAAGACATGAAGAGTTACTTACCTGGTCCTCTGTGTATGCCAGGATGCCCTTCAGGGGCCCTTCAGCAGCAGCCTTCACTACCCTCTTAATGTCATCATACTTAGCCTGGAAAGAGACAAATTTAAGATGGTCAGGTCCCACCTGCAGAAAACATCCACCAGAGGCGGGAAGGAGACAATACATGGAAGCACCATGCCAGGTGCTGTTTTCACAAAGATCACATCTTGGGGACAAGATGGATGCAGAGAGGGCAGAGTTTAGAAGAAGCAGGGGCAGCTCAGGTTTTCAGAGCCTTGTCCATATCACTTACTGGTTTTTCCAGACGGCAGGTCAGGTCCACAACAGAGACATTAGGGGTTGGCACACGGAAAGCCATTCCGGTAAGTTTCCTGTGACAGACACAAGTCAGCAGGGAACAGCAGCCAGCACACCTCTGCCAGCCCTCCATGCTGCTAGGAAGGGTTCAGAGCTGGCCAGGCACTGCCTGCCTCCTCCTGACACCAAAGGGACAACACTCACCCATTGAGCTCAGGGATGACTTTTCCCACAGCCTTAGCAGCCCCAGTAGATGCTGGGATAATGTTCTGGGCAGCACCTCTGCCATCCCTCCACAGCTTCCCAGAGGGCCCATCCACTGTCTTCTGTGTGGCTGTGATGGCATGGACAGTGGTCTGGGAAGAAAGCACAGGAATAAGAACACAGGCAACAGTCTCCAGAAAAAGCATCCAAAGGACACAGGGAGTATAGATGCTTTCCCTCTCATGTGAGGGGAGCTGTGGATAGGGCACTCTTCTCAGCAGCAAGCTTCAGACCTACCATAAGACCCTCCACGATGCCAAAGTTGTCATGGATGACCTTGGCCAAGGGTGCCAGGCAGTTAGTAGTGCAAGAGGCATTGCTGGGTTGGAGAGAAAAAAAGCACATCAACTAGAGACAACACATCTACAGAGACAAGACAAGACCCCAGGCCAAAGAGCATCTTTCTCCTTACCTGACAATTTTCAGAGATTTGTCATACTTTTCATGGTTGACACCCATCACAAACATGGGAGCATCAGCAGAGGGGGCAGAGATGATAACACGCTTAGCGCCACCCTTCAGGTGAGCCTGGAAGAAAAAATAAAAAGATTAGGTAACTCAGAATACCTCCAACAGCTCACTTCTACCACACAACCTCCCCTCCCTCCCAGCCCCATTTTGAGCAACAGTGATGCATCCCACAGGCAGAAACAGCAGTATCCCTTCTTCTGTGTGCTACTGTGATACACTTACCCCAGCCTTCTCCATAGTGGTGAAGACACCAGTAGACTCCACAACATATTCAGCACCAGCATCTGCCCACTTGATGTTGCTGGGGTCACGCCTGAGGAGCGACAAAACTGTAAGAGCTGCTCTGCACAATACCCGGGTTTGCTCTCCAGGGGGGGGAAGAGGGAGACAGATACTTACTCCTGGAAGATGGTGATGGCATTCCCATTAATCACAAGCTTCCCATTCTCAGCCTTAACAGTGCCCCGGAAGTGACCATGAGTAGAGTCATATTTGAACATGTAAACCTAGCAAGGAGAGATAGAGAGGAAAAGTCAGGCACGCTAGCTGCCATCTCAGCTTCCCACCTCCACAGTGACCTTGTCTAACCACTGCGCTGAAGCTCCCAGCTCTGTGTCCTCTACCTCACACCCGGTTTTCCCAGGAAGCTACTAGAACAGAGCCAGAGGAGCCCTACTCAGAAAGGCCCAGAGGGGGCACTGCAAAGCAACTCACCATGTAGTTCAGATCAATGAAGGGATCGTTAATGGCCACCACTTGGACTTTGCCAGACAGAACGGCAGCCCGGGTGACCAGGCGGCCGATGCGGCCAAATCTGGGGAGAGATAGACACGGATGAGAGAGAGCAACAGGGAACCTGCTGGGCCGGGCATGACCCACTGCCTTCCCGCAGCATGATCCGCTCTTCCCTGCCCTGCAGGTCAGCAGGGAGTCAGGCAGCTGTGTCCAAAGGCCGATGCATCTCAGTTAAAGATTAAGATCAACCCCCGCACCAAAAAGGTCAAGCGCTAAATTTACTGAGGGCCCCGGGGATCCGGTTACTCCTCAGCCCAGGGGGATCAGGCACACTCCCGGAACCACCACCGACACACGATCCATCGGACGACCTTTCTGCAGGAGGCTGAAGCCCTCCGGTGGGGTGCAGGGACCCCCGGGAGGGAGGGGGGGGGGAGCTGGGGCAGACGGGCAGCGGCTGCGCTTCCGGGGTGAGTCACCCCGAACCCGCATGGAAGTGACTCAGCAGCCGCTGCACCCCAGCCCCTCCA